>NC_083763.1:40295510-43018835 GCF_963514075.1 Conger conger
TCATCTGGTGGAAGATATGCACACCAGACCTGGGTCAAATAGAGACACTAATCAAGTAATATTCATTTAAAATAAGTTGCGTTTCAGGACGGAAAGAGTCTTATCGAATTTGATCATGAAAAACAAAGTTTAGCCCTTTATTTCTTAGTTACAAAGCAGTGTGGTCTTCCGAGCATCTCCAGTCTAACAAATTCTCATTGGGAATGTCAAAGTTTAAGTACAATCTCTCTACCATTGGGCTAGCTAGGATGAAAGGCTTCTTGCATGTAATAATTCACTCCTACCTCAGACAAAGTGGTATTTATATTCATACTTTGAGGTTTCTTTCAGACTAGATCAAGGACTTTTCACATATTATAATTTATATTATTTCCTTCCAATGGCTCTAGATACCCATGTCTCGGGCATACAAATCATCACTCCAGTTAGGAAGCTTGAAATGCCATAAAACTTCCAATAGCCCAAGTAGGCTACCTCACATTTTAGCAAATAAAGTTTTTTGATAATCACCTTGTCAAAAAAATATTTATGTTGCCACTTGCCAGCTTGTCATCTTGAACAAGAAATAAACGGTCTAACTAGCACATGCTACGACAGATTACTAAAATGACCAGATTTAGAAATTGCTTAACTAGCTAACTAGCATTTCATTCAGTGCTTAATTAGCCAATTATGAGGTTTCAAATACTTTGAAATGACCAACAATAAAAGTTGAGTTGAGTTTGAAAACCACTCATACATTCTGCTAAATTAAAAATGTTTACATTTCGGCTGTTTGGTCACCAGCAGTACAGGCCTACCAGCTGAAAATGCAGGAAGAGCAGAGAACATGCTCCACTGGAGTGTAATTCTTTACAAACATGCCTATAAGAAACATTGTAATTAGGAAAGGCACTTCAAGCCATATTTCATTCCATTAATGAAGCACTCTTTCTACTATTTCTATTTCCATGTACTGGACACAATTGAAAGACAACAGGAATGCGACAAGAAAATTGTGCTTTAAATATACTGATCTCCATAATTGGACATATTACATTACATTACATTATTAATATTATATAATATATAATATATAATATACATATTAATATTATAAAGATTAACATTCTCCCAAAGTTCTTTTATTTATGCCAAAGCATTTCCGTAGCAGCCCCTCTTGTGCCTCCTTTCATAAGATGAAACATTTATTTTCTAACTCTGTGTGGAATAACAAAAAACCTTGGTTATGTCTCTCACTTGTGTATCTACCCTATGATAGAGAACAGCTTAAAATGCGTAAACCACAATGGCACTTCTGGTCTGCTCAAATAAGTACGGCAATGTTATGGTTTAGGGCCCCATCAACCCTGGATAAATATAGGTACATAGTTAAACTATCTACCTCTCAATACATTATTGGACTCTGCTCCTGTGAAAATACTGAGAAACCTTGTTAGAATACATAATTTCGGAGTTCTAGCTGTCAAGAGAGGAATTGCAGCAACAAACACCCTGAAACCACGGCACTTTATCCCTGCCCCTTCTTTGTGAATACTCTAACATCGATTTCTTATTCAGTAGGCTAACTACCCTCATTACAAACTACTGCGTTATCACCTCATCTTGTCGGTAAGTACATTATTTTTATATTAACGTAAGCTGTGTGTAGGTAACGTTAAAGTCGTAGCATATGAATGTAACTCCATACATTGTAATGTTACATGACTTAAGCCATCGAAGTAACAACCACTTTTTTATTAATAGCATTAGCTTGATTAGCTTGACACTGATGTGCACAACAACGTGGTCATTTTACAAACTTACCTAGCTAGCCAAACAGTCAGTAACACATACTTCCTTTGTGACATTTAGGGAGAATGTCAAGGAGGAAAGGTAGACTAAAAGGTATCTATTTTATTTTATTTTTTTTTTTTTTTTTTTTTCAAACAGCCAAATACTGGAGGTGATTGCAATGGGGAAGAGAATGTCCTCTGCTTCATGAGCACTGATCTAAAACGAAACTAGATAGTATTGCTACCATGTTGCATTAAGCTATGTTTGCTTGCTTTCACCCACCAAGTCTTTTCTTTTCTCCAGAGCTCATGAGAGGACAATTATAAGCAAATGGAATGCATAACATGAAACGTTAAATCTGACCTTGCCTGAAATACCATTTGGTGGTAACATTACAGTAATACGGTTTCCAATAATGCCAGATCGGCAGTTTGCACAGGTTATTCATGTTAGGGGCGGCACTGGCTCAAGAAGTAAGAGCAGTCGTCTGGCAGTCAGAGGATTGTCGGTTCAATCCTGCCCTGGGTGTGTTGAAGTGTCCCAGAGCAAAACTTCTAACCCTTAATTGCTGCTGACGAGCTGGTCGGTGCCTTGCATGGCAGCCAATCGCCATTGGTGTGTGAGTGTGTGTGAATGGGTGAATGAAGAGCATAAATTGTACAGCACTTTGGATAAAGGCGCTATATAAATGCACACCATTTACCCCACATTAATGATGTTAGCTAAAACGTTGTACTGACAGCTACCGTAAATGCTTCATTAGCTAGCTAGATCACAGACTGACCGCTAACATTAATGTTTCATCAGCTATCTAGACCACAACATATAAATCATATATTTTTTTAAAAGATTCCATTCAGTTTTAAAATTATTTTTATATTCCAACATTGACTTGGTTAAATGACACGGACAGCAGTGCCTCCTATTCATATTCCTCAACGGCAGTAGGTACCAGAGTCAGTCAGTTATCCAAGCAAGCTATTTACTGTTGTGACGTTGATGGGATATCGTTGTCAAAAGATATAGCTAATTTAGGCCAAATACCGTATTGCGGCTGTGTTATTCCAGCCCCTGAGAAGGGGCGTGTTTGTCAAAGTACCCGTATTCCCCAGTCTGGTCTATGAATACAAAAGTTGTTAACATTGTGACAATCAGTATGAAACGCGGAACATTTTGATGTATAACTATATGTAGTTTCAAAATTGAGTGATGGCAGTTAAAGTGTAAAATTTTACTCGCCACTCTAGCAATTTAACATTCCACCATTCATTTCAATAGCAGGGAAATCTGAATTTATGATTCAAAAAGTATAAAAAATATAAATATGAAAATAAATAGCACACCCCTCCTAAGCAAGCTGAATAGCTTACAGCAAGCCCACTAATAAAGCTAAAGAATAACAGTAGTGTGATAACTAGTGAAATAAACTTGAATTTCGAATAAGAGTCGTGTGTTGCTTCGCAATCACACTAATTATTTGACCCAGGTCTGCCACATGCACGATGTTCTTCACTAACACATGTTGTGGTTACGCCAATGAGAATACCCACCTCCATCTTCCAGCGGTCTTTTCTGACCTCCATATCCAAAATCATTGGTTGGCGGAGGGGGAGCGCCGGCGCCATCACCCCCTATTTTCGCTGCAATCTGAAAAAGGTTGCATGTCCCACAGTGTTAGCCAAGTACGGACTTGTCTTTACATTTCCAAGAAGTGCAGGTGTGATTTGACACTAATAAGCAACGACAAATTAACGCTAACCTTACGAAATGTGTTCTTCCAACTGCCTTGGTTATTGAGTTATAGTGCGATTCAAATACTTGCAAAAGGGAGCTAAAGCATTACGAGACTCGTTCTTTTTCAGCTTATGTCAGGTCCCCCTGACTAGCTAATTTAGCTAATTTAAGGTAAATTACTTTGCAAATGGCGTTAACTTTAAACTATAGCTAGTCATGAGAAGAATAACCTTTTAAATAGCCTTGCTTATAGCAAAACACAATAGCAGATACAGCAAAGTACATATTCCATCAACGAAAACGCAGTCATTTTGAGAGCTAGAGCTTGAGCTAACGCTAACGTTGGACTAATTATCCAGCTAGATAGTTAATTTGCTAGCCAATACATAGCTAATGTTAGCTAACAGTCGCTATAACGTTATAGCAAAAAAGTAAGAGCAACAACTGCGCTCACCACTCTAGCTAAACACCAAAAGTCAGCTAGCGCTGGCTAAATTTAGTGAAGTTTGAATAGGTGAGATCGTGTCCGGTCACCGAGTTTACGGTCCGAACGTCAGTTTACCCATGGGCCTAGGCTAATGTTAGCAGTCTTGTTAAGAGTAACTAACGTTAGGTAAAACATAGGATAGTTTTAGAAACTCACTTGTCTAGCCCTCTGAAGAGCATCTTTAAATGCGTCGTTCATTCCACCGCCTGAATTGGACGACGGAGGAGCCACGCTGGAATAATCAGCCATAATGTACCGCACTTAGAGACAACAAGCTAGCCAGCTATCCTCTTGTTAGGAGAAGATGGCCGCTTGATTGAGAGCGAGGCATGTGACTACGGGATGCGAGAGGGCGCTAGACATACACATCTAGCCCACAGACGTGCAGAAAGCACGCCCCCGGCCAACCTAAGCAGCGAGGCACCCGGAAGTATGACTGCTGAGTGCGAAATAGATTTTTCTCCATTGACTTCAATGTAAAAACCCAAGCTGATTAGACAACCATTGATCGGTCAATTTTTTATAGCGATACATTTCATTATGTCGAGTAGTTTATGACATGATGACTGTTTTGGGATATGTTTTTGGAAAATATAGAATTTTAATACCATTCTCTCCAATCTCATACGGCATTCCATTAGCGTAATTCACGTTTCCCGTCTTTACTTCTTTTTCTTTCATATTTTCCTAGACTTTCACCGGTGGGTGGAGCTAGGGGCAAAAAATGTAGAAAAATGAGCCGAGGCACAGAACGTTATGCTCCCTGGGTTAGTAAACATCGACGTTAGCTTGGTTTATGAATTGAATGCTAATCAATACGTGTTTGATATTTTGTCGAGAATTGTATCAATTACAAGCGCATATTATAAATCATGAACTTCGACAAAGAAAAGGTTGAAGACTTAAATTAAAGAAGAGGCTTGTACCGTTCATAAATGTATGTCAAACCATGTACATAGTGTCCATAAAAGTTAAAAAATAAATAAAATAAAAAAGCGATATTCTAAACTGTCGCCTGAATATGACACATTATACCTTGTTGGAAAGGGTAGGAAACCCCATACAAGAAGTGTGCCATGTTTCTGAAGATGTAGGGTACCTGGTAGTCCCAACAATATCTAAAAAACTGATTGGTGGTAGAGCTTTCTCAAACAGAGCCCCACTACTGTGGAACATCCTTCCAAATTGTGTCAGACAGTCTCAATATTTAAATGAAGATTAAAAACACACCTTCACAATCAGTTATATCTTACAGTGGGAGCAATAATTATTTGATCCTTTGCTGATTTTGTAGGTTTGCCCACTTACAAAGAATGGAACTGTGTAGAATTTTAATCATAGGTACATTTTAACATTGAGAGACAGAATATCACAAAATAATCCACAATAACAACATCATATGAATCATATTTTCACATGAAATAAGTATTTGATCCATAGAACAATAGGATTTAATACTTGGTGGAGAAACCTTTGTTGGCAAGCACAGAGGTCAGACGTTTGTTGTAGTTTTTCACCAGATTTGCACAGATCTTGGGAGGGATTTTGGTCCACTCCTCTTTGCAGATCCTCTCCAAATCCAAAAACTTCAGATGGGCCTGTACATGTGCCTTCTTCAGCAGAGGAACCTTGCGCGCGCAGCAGGATTTTAATCCTTCACAGTGTAGTGTGTTACTGATGGTTCTCTTCATGACTGTGGTCCCAACTGCCTTCAGGTCATTGACAACCTCCTCCTGTGTAGTACTGGGCTGATCCCTGACCTTTCTCATGATCATTGATATCCCACGAGGCGAGATCTTGCGTGGATGTTGTTATTGTGGATTATTTTGTGATATTCTGTCTCTCAATGTTAAAATGTACCTATGATTAAAATTCTACACAGTTCCATTCTTTGTAAGTGGGCAAACCTACAAATTCAGCAAGGGATCAAATAATTATTGCTCCCACTGTATATCTTCGTGGGGTGTTTCTGGAGACAGGTGCTAGATGTTCTGTTCTGTGCATCATACATTTTATAAATTTTAGTGCCTAACATCATCCTTTGTTTCTCTTTCCAGTCACTCCCTCAACCCCCCGGAGCTCACGGACCACTCAAAATGGCCCCCCAGACCCTGCTCTAAGGTCGTGAACTGCGCTAGCCCTGCTCCTCCCTGGTCCAGCCCACGCTTTGACACATCCTGGAGCTGCAAGTTCATCCCCCTACCCTCTGAACAACAGACTCTACGTCGCTCCATATGGACTTTCTAGTTTACCTACAAGTTTCATACATTAAACCTATAGGCCAGCGGAGGATGGGCATGCCCCTATAGCTGGGTTCCTCCCAAGATTTCCTCCCATTAGGGAGTTTTTTCTTGCCACTGTTTGAGGGTTTTTGTTCCCTAAGGGAGTAATTTACCTCATATGCTATTCAGGCTGATATGTTTAATTCTCTCCTGTGTTACCCTGTAAAGTGTCTTTGTGACAGTCTTCTGTGAAAGGCACTATACAAAAATAAATTCAATTGAATTGAATGTTTTACATTATTTTGGTATTGAAATTACCTAGCAATGCATTTACGCAACAATAGCAAGTAGCTCAAGATGTAATTTGCTTAGTTATAGTCCCAGCAAAAACAGAGCTTTCTTGAGAATGGCTGAACGGATTACAAAATTAACTTCAACGTTAGTCAGAAAACAGTCATAGCTTCATAACCAGGTGGGATATTTGGTTCCATAAACATGTCTATCATATAATTTGCAAAACAAACTTGTATTTCTAATGCAGACTCCGGACATCACAGTGTTCCCAACAGTTTATGAAATTAATACTACGAGGTCAGATATAAAATATACCATTGTATTGTATTCCTTTTTCTAAGCTAAGCACTCATGAGTCATGCAGCCTTGTCATCTGAGAGAAATCAGAGCGAGTTTACAATGTGCACCAATGCCAATACGAATATGAGGGGTCGGGAAGATTTTTTTGGAAAATCACTTGGGGTGGGGAGAGCTCATGTAGGCAAAGTATATGCCATGCAGGTGTTTAATACACAATTAATGATCTCTGAAGACATTTTAACAAGGATGTCACAGAATTAGTTACTCTTTTACTTATTGAGTTGAGTAATATGTCTGGTGGTGTGAAATTGGAGGCAACGATATTGTTATTTGTGATCTCAATACATAGGCTACATAATCACACTTATTTCTAGCTATTGACAACTCATTTAAAGCACAGTGTACATGCTTTATTTTGAAGCAAAAAGTAATACAAATTAATATATTAATTTGAGTTAGAAATGTGAAATCCGTAACTGTCCAGGATACCGTGAGCTACATTTAGCAGCTGTCCAGAATACAGCGAGTACTCAACGGTAATCCGTCCATTGTGTAACCCTTAAGTTTTTTCATGATTTCTCAAAGATCATTGGTCCAATTTGTGTCAATAAAACTTACTTTGCTCTCTGGGCCATCCCCCCAGACATGCAGCAATTAACCAAGCTTGTATGTGTGTGAATGGAAACAGTACAATCAGTTTGAACACAGTGACTCTAGGTTACCAAACCGGAAATATGTCGGCCGGATGTGGAATAAAAAGTCAGCTAAGAAAAAATAACTATCTGTTTATTCATGCATCTTCTGAATTATATAATTTTGTTCCTATATTGGAACATGACTTTTTGACGTAGAGAAGGATTGTTATAATATGCCTTTTATTGAGTCTGTGACTCGGTCAGAGTTGTAATCTGTAAGAGTGTCATGGAGCAACCTGCTGTTTTATTGCCCTGCATTAAGGCCAAATTATACCAAATAAGAGGCATAAGAATCTAAACTGCTGTTCTACCAAGCAGAGAGTCTTATTAACAATGTGGCATTGCTGTTTTGCAGTTTTATTATGTTACAGTTTTTGTATGATATAAATATGAACGCAACAATAATTTGAGACGTCGGCAACTGAACCACAAGGGGGTAGAGGGGATGAGGTTTATGAGATGTATCCTTCTACTGAATTCCTTACATGTTGATTTAAATTTGAGCTGAATTTTTTTGTAACATTTTAATATAACATATTCGTTATCAATGTTACCTGGTGAACTTGCGGACCACACGGTTTACTTGTGACATTACCCAAGCATAAACTGCGTGGCTTGCAATTAAGTTAACTAGGTTCAGTCAGTGGTTCCCAAACTCGGGCCTGGGGCCCCACTGTCTATGCTGGTTTACACAATTGCAATCCAAGAATTTGAAGAAGATGTTAATTTTGGGATTAGCCTATTTACCCTCTTAAAATACATCATGCCAGAAATAGCTTTGCATGCCATGAAGAATAAAGTTTTATATTCTGCTTATTGTGCTATATGGCAAACAATTACATAAAGAGGTGACTTTTTTGATCAAATGAAAGACCAAGGTTAATCAATGGCATCATATTTAGGTTGTTGAAAATTTGTTTTTTAATTTATTTTTTATTAATAATTAACACCAGTACAGGTTTGGCATATAATTTTCTTTGTCTGGATTTTGTAAATATCCTTCCTGTAGCCTGTTGCTCCAGTATGACATAAGTTTGATCGCAAGCTGCACTAAATATCATCTTAAAATTAAACTTTTGGTAGCCAATTATACCCTATCTAATCCAATTAGTGCTAGCCGTCCCTCAGCGGCCCAGTAGGATTTTGCAACATGCCCTGGAGCAGCAAGCCAATTATGCCGCTCCACGAGAGCCGACCAAACTCGCCTTTTTGGCAGGACCAGGAATCAAACCCCGGTCCTCGGTGTGCAACTGCAATGAACTACAATGAACTGCAAACGCAAGTCCACTGCATCTTTGCCTGTTCCGCCACCGCAGCTCCCCTTTATTTATTTATTTTGCAATTTTTTACATTTCACAGGTGAGCATCGTCTGATGAAACAGAACCCAGTAAAAACAACGATAGCTATACTTGAGTTTAACTTTTGCATTTATTTGCAAAGAAATAACAGAAAGTGAGAAAGCTTACCGGCTTTCTGATTTGAATCAGAAGGGGGGGCTTCACCAAAACAAAAAGACATGAAGCTGGTCACTAACATTTATCAGTATTTTGTCTTCTGAATACCCCTTGTTGACCCTGCTGTAAGACCGGAATGTGCTAGCTACCCCCTTCCAGGAAAAGCAGTGACATTAAGGTCAAAGGCTGTCTGTCTTGTCTCTTTCAAAACTAATTGTTTTAGTTTTCGTCAGAGTTATGCATGTTGTTGCATGTATAGCACTAAGTCTCAATTTGCTTACATCCTTATTGGCGAGTTTTGCGCACATCCAATGGTTTGTGGATCTGTTGTAGATCCTTGAGGCGGATTGCGTAGTTAGGTTATATCCACATCAGCCTCATACCCGAGAGGCTTATGCTTTTCGTTTCCTTCTTAGTGCAGATCTGTTATGTATTACACTATACACTATGGTTAACTAGATGTGTTTTGGAGTTGTCGTCTCTCTCTGTGGAGAGCTGTGCGAACCTCGGCTAGTCCAGGGCCCAGACCCTTGGAGCTGCTTGTGTTTTTAGATCGCTTTCCTATAGGTCTGTTTGTGTACACTTCCTATCTCTGGAGTATTCCTGCAGCGTCAGTTGATTTATACTATAGAGTACTAAATAAACAATAATAATTAGTGGCTTTTAGGCAGAATGAATGAACAAAAACACGGTGCAAGTTTGTATAGCCTAACATCTCACTTAATTGCAGCAGCAAAAAATAATTGTTAAAGGAAACACAATAAATAAATTAAATGAAAGGCAAATGACAAGCCTATATATGCCTTTTCCAATAAACTAAAATAATGTTATGTACGATACTGAAGACCCAATGCAGACCAGGGGATATTCCAAAAATGTTGTATTTATTCAGCCAAGAGATCATGTGACAAAAAGCCTAAACAAAAAGCACAGGTGGGCTCAGGCAAAAATCGAAATCAATGTAGCAAAAGGATAATCCAAAACCAAACAATCAGATAGGCAGACAAAACAAGAGGGCAAAGCAGACTCAGAAGAACAAGGTTCTTCAACGCTCTGACAAAGAACAAAGGTTTAAATACATGAGGGAAGGTGACAAACTAGGGGGGGGCTCGGGAGTGAGGTGGGCAAAATAAATAGACAACAGGTGGAAAACATAATATGGTAATGATACAATAACAAGGGGGACACGAAAACACGGACTGGAAACACATAGACCCACACGTAAAACATACGGCTCCGGATTAGGGAGTGGACATTTGCATAGAGTTAGGAGATGTAGTGATAGCGAGAGACAGGTGCGAACACTTCGCTGAAACTAAGCAAGTAATCAGTGCTAGAACAGAGATGCAGAACAGAATAGCTGGAGATACGTTAGTAAGTTAGTTACATGCTTAAATCTAAATTACCCAAAATAAGTGACTGTTTAGTTAGACTGTTAATTAGTTAGACAGACAGTAAGTGTTTTAATATAATTATTGCTGTACAATATCTCTATTAGTAGTTGTTAGTAAGTATAGTGCTATGCAACATTAACTAGCGAGAGAAGCAGGAAGTAAGGAATGCAATGCTGGGAAGGAATGTTGAAACCCGGAAATCTCCGAAACCACCCGAATAGTGCAGCACGCAGACAGGGGAGTGACTCGGGCTCACAAAACATTCAGACACAGCCATCACAGGGGATGACGAATGCAATGGACTGTAATGCCAAACAATAAACCAGATATGAATGAGAATAAATAACAAGAATAACAATAGACAAACAGACAAAATGATGTAGTACAAATGATGAACATATATTTGGCTGTAACTCAAGATAAAGATATTCTATATCTATTCTACTCCAGGTTTTTCGCCAAAAACACTACATTACATTACATTATTGGCATTTGGCAGACGCTCTTATCCAGAGCGACGTACAACAAAGTGCATACCCATAACCAGGGATAAGGTCGCTGAAAGACCCTAGAGGGAAGTACAATTTCAACTGCTACATGTACAACAAAGATAAGGACGAGGGCCAATTTTTTTGGTAGGGAGGAGAGGATTGTAGATGAGAGGGTGGAGGAAGACAGGTGGCGTAGGTTCCGCCGACAGGTGACCGTGGATGGTGGGAGAGATGGATGGGTGTTAGAGGAGAGTGGAAGAGAAAAAGAGAGGAAGGAGTGGTCAGATATATGGAGTGGTGTTACAGAGAGGTTGGTTGTTGTGCAGCTCCTTGTGAAGATGAGGTCAAGAAGGTTGCCTGCTTTGTGGGTGGGAGGGGAAAGAGTGAGGGTAAGGTCAAAAGAAGAAAGGAGGGAGAGAAAGGTAGACTGGGTGGACTCTGAGTTGAGGTTGAAGTCACCCAGGAGGATCAGGGGGGTGTCATTGACTGGTGAGGAGCTGAGGAGGATGTCCATCTCATCCAAGAAGTTCCCCAGAGGACCCGGGGGGCGATAAACAACAATAATAAAGAGTTTGCACGGCAAAGTAACAGAAACCGCATGAAATTCAAAAGAGGAGAAGGAGAGGGATGAGGAGAAGACACTAGATCTCCACGAGGATGAGATTAGGAGACCTGTGCCACCTCCTCTGCCAGAGGTTCTGGGTGTGTGGGAAAAAGAGAAGGCAGAGGAAAGGGCAGCCGGGGTGGCCGTGTTCTCTGGTGAGAGCCACGTTTCAGTTAAAGCAAGAAAGTCAAGGTTGAGGTGGGAGGCATAGGCAGATATGAAGTCTGCTTTCTGGACGGCGGACTGGCAGTTCCAGAGGCCACCAGCCACACAGAGATCAATAGCAGCCGATCTGGGAGGGAAGATGAGGTTAGAGATATTCTGCCCATGTTGGCGGGAGGTGAACCTCCTACCTGACTGGGACCTGGGGAGAGGAGAGAGGACAGGGATGGGAAGGAAACACATGGAGGGAACTAGGGAGGACAAGAGGAATACTACACAGTGGAATGAGGACAGGCAGCAAAAACAAAATCGAACATCAGGCTCTCGGACAGCCTGGATGGACACCCGTAGATAGACACCCCCGATTTGTACACCTGTGACTTCGTACGCCGAGGCAAGTAGCCAAGGCTGCCGCACACAGCTCCAGCTGGTGCGCTACACAACTGCTTAAATAACACTGACGCTGAATACAGAAAATGCAACCAACCCACTGCAGAACACTAATGCACACTGAAGTGAGTTCAGGTGTGCCAGTAATTATACCCTAAGCAGGGTGCAAACTGTTGGCTCCTCCTACAACAAAAGCTGTGGCCTGCCAGCCAGTAAAAACAATAGCCTAGCTTAATAGCCTAGCTCACCTGAGAGAAACAAACACCTAACCCAGTTTCACTGTAATCTAAATAAACACCACTTGTAATAGCTAACAAACAAACAAATACACAGCCGAACACTATAATGACAACTAAACTGAATTTAGAAACAGCAAGCAAACAAATAATACTTAACTAATCCAGGAGAAAATGCAGAACACTAATGCACACTGGTGGTACCGGTGGTAGAGGGACGTTGTCCCTGGTAATGTATTTTGGTTTGTATTTCTTCCTGAGCTGCGCCTCAAGGGTTTTATTTTCGTGCCTAGTATTTTTTCGCTAGGTTGTACTTTTATTTTGTTCCCCGGTCTGCAACCGTCAGTGCTCACATATAAGCACTAATTTCTGTTTGGTGGTTTGCCCTGTTTTTCTAAGGGTTGTTTTATTTTATAATAGCCGTTTTGGGCTTTATTTCTGTTTTTGATTCAGAATTTCTTTTATGTTATTTTCTGTTCCTCCCCCTGTTCCAGGAGAAGTTCCTATTTCATATCTGTCTATCCCTGTGGATTTAGCTTTGAAGGGTTTTACCCTTAGTCGCTTCTGGCTCTCCGCCCAGCCCCTACATCACAACACCCCAGAGGATGTAGGGGAAAACAATAAAGGGAATAAATAACTCCCCGGCAATTAGCCAACCAATAAAACAAAATGGTTGAGAAGTCTAATCTGACTCAAGTGAGGAAATAACAAACGGCAGGGAAACTCAACCTCACGCCCTACTGATTATGGAGGTAGTAAAACATGAGGCAAGTAATAACTAGGTACGCGAACAGGGCCAGGGATTACACTACGCATGCTCCCAACTGCATTATAGCCTACCTAGGACTGGCAAAGTGATAACAAAAGACAAACAAGACATCCTGTCTCTAACACCCCTGACGAAGCAGGAATACTATCCCTCAAAGTAGCACCTGACGGAAAAAGGTTTATTTATACATAGGCGCGACGTGTACACGAGCAGTGACAAGGTTCTCAGACACAGAACCTTCAGCTATGGGGAGTTCACAAGCTCTTCACTGAGAGGGGCGACAGTTCCAATGACCGTGTATTTAGAACTATTGAAATGCAAAAAATATTAACAAACAAGCAGTAACAAGAAAATGAAGAGAGTGAGCATCTCGGCTCCACAGTCGATGCAGAATTACTAACACTAACACTAGAATACACAAAAATCATTGACGAAACAGGATTACATAAAAAAGACAGTAATACATGAAACACATTAACCCTCTAATTCAACAGACAAAGCTGGAATACTACAGAGGAAGGAAGTGCACACAAACAGTGACGGGGTTCTCAGACAAAGAACCCTCAGCCATCAGTGAGTCCTGTGAGGCTCTTCAATAAGAGGGGCAATATGACCATGACCACCACTTAACTTCAGGAAAGTCAACAACCACGGATATTCACACTCACCTCAGCTCATCTGACTATGCAGGAGACTTACAAATGCGTCAACTAAAAGCATCTACTGCATCAAGGGCTATTCAACACAGACCGCTGGGCGGTTGGCGAGTCCCGCAAGGCTTTTCAATGAGAAGGGCAGTCTCCCTCAGCCATGTATTCTACAATATGCCTATTGGCTCCACTGCCAGTGCGGGAGACCTAAGCAGAAGTGGGATAAATACACGAACAGCCACAAAGAACTTGCGTATAGAACTCCGGGCTATCAGAGATTCGCTAAACTCCCATCGGGAGGAGCGACTACTCCAAACTCACATATTTAACATTAATGTAATACATAGAAACAAACTTGCACTAAGAAGGCAATGAAGAGCATAAGTATCTTGTGCATTATACCTATGCAGAAGAGACCTAAATACACAATCCGCCAGAGATCTTCCGCCGCAGATCCCCAGACCATCGGGGTGCACAAGACTTTGAAAGGATGTCACCTCCGACAGCGATGTCTTGAGCCTTAGTGCTATACACACACAACAACAGACAAAGACGACAACAAAAATTAAAATAATGAGTATGGAAAGCAGAAATTTTGTAGTCATTTTTGACTACTTTAATCATTCAAAAAACCAAATGAGGCTAGGTATTGTTAATGCAAGAAATCGGGAGCTATGATTTTGGGACTACATCCACATTATGCTATAGGAAAACCTTGAATCCGAAGGAATGCCATTAACCAATGCATAGTAAAATTATAAATGTTCAAACCACATGCATCTACAGTACATGCCAAACTCAGGTTCTACGGTAGCTTTGATGTTGAAGTCAATTACAAGCAAGCTCTCTCGAAAATACAGTTAATATTTGTATGACACTGGAATACCATGCAATGTCCACGCAATTAGTACATAACGTCACCTAACAATACATTCAAAATCACTTGCTGTCCTGCTTGCAAATCGATCTTAAAGACCATACTGAAAGGTTTTTAAAATAGGCTCCAGATCAAAATCTCATTACATGGCCGTTTTACTGAAAACGCAGCTGCTTGTGTGAACTACGTTGACAATAAAAATGTACGAGCCTCTTCAAGCCAACCTGACAGGCCATCATGCACGAAACACAGTGCTTGAACTCAGTGCTTAAACAGTTCACTCTTTAGGTACTTATAACTGAACTGAATTTAAGTAAGTATTTGTTAGTTAATTGAAAACAATAACATTAACATTTATGATATAATGATATATTGAGAAGCATTGCCAGTACAAAACACATCTTCATTTCTTGTCTCTCTTTTTTTTTTTCTTTCAGTGTCTGTGTGTGTGTCTTCAGGAATCACCAAGCCCTGCATTATAATTCAAAGATTGAGTCTCTCAGGCGGCTTAGACTGCCGCCCTGCTTTGGTGTAAGTGCCACTGTGGTGAAGCGGCTGCTTCCCAGGTCCCGGGGAAGCTGCAGACGCCGGACTGACAGGGCTTGACATGTCCTCTGGTGTAGGGGTTTCAGTGAGATTCCCCTCTGGTCTGGGTGTATGCAGGGGCTCGTCCACGTCCATAGTCACTGATGTAGTGGGCTCTGAAGCTCTGAGGTCCACTCTGTTGCGCCGGTAAAGGGTGCCATCAACATTCACCAGATAGGAGCGTGGTGCGACCTGATGCAGACAGGTGCCGAGTTTCCAGCGGCCAGAAGTATCACCTTGCATGGGCTTCATCATGACAGTCTCACCAATCTCCAATTCTGGTAAATCCCTTGCTGTTCGGTCGTAGAAGGACTTTGCAACCTGTCGTCGGTGGCGCAGTTTCTCTGTGACTCCCACCACCACGCACGGTTCAAGAAGCTTGTTAGTCACGGGAATGGAGGTCTTAAGCCTCCTTGACATGAGGCGCTGTACTGGGCTGCTGTCCATGGTTTCTGTGGGCATGTTTCTCCAGTGTAATATAACTTTCCAAGGGTCTGCTCCATCTCGTGCCGCCCTGCGCAGGAGAGTTTTCGCTATTTTAACAGCTGACTCTGCTTTACCATTCGCTTTTGGGTGCCTCGGTGAGGAGGTCATATGGTCAAATTCCCATTCAAGGGCAAATCGCTTGAACTGTGAGCCAAACTGTGGGCCATTGTCTGAGATAACTTTATCTGGCTGGCCATGACGGGCAAATTGAGACTTGCAGCGCTTAATAACAGTGTCTGCCGACAGGTCCAGGAGTAGCTCATTCTCCCAGAAATCGATGAGCAGATATTCCTTCTGTCTGTGGGTAAACAGATCCATGCTAACAATTTGCCATGGCCGTGTGGGTAGTTCATGTGAAAGCATGGACTCCTTTTGCTGTTTGTGTGCGTATTCATTGCAGGTTGAGCACGTGCTCACAAAGTCTTTGATTTCCGCCTGCATGTTGGGCCAATAGAGAGTCTCTCTGGCTTGCCGGTAGCAGGCATCTCCACCTATGTGGCTTGAATGGATGCGGGCAAGCATTTCCAGATGCATTGCTCTGGGTATAATGACTTTCTGTCCCCTGAAAAGAATGCCGTTCTGCTCACTGTTCTCATCGCGAAAAGGCCAGTATTCTCTTATGTTGTGTGACGTGCCTTCCTTCGCCTCTGGCCAGCCTGCAAGGACTGTGGACTTGAGAGACTGTAGACATTCATCCCTGTCCATGGGCTGCCTAATCTGTTCAAGTCGTTGATCACTCACATTCAAGTAGTCTGCTTGGTTAATGAATTGTATGTCCTCCTGCGCTCGTTGCAGCGAGCAGATACAGATAATGATGAAACCTCTGGCAGGCGAAGACGATACTGAGACACTCCTTTTCAATTTGTGCATATTTTCTCTCTAGGAGTGCTCTTGATGCGAAAGCGACAGGTTGGCCTTCTTGCATGAGGCAGCAACCAAGGCCACTCTGGCTGGAGTCACTTTGCACAGTGACAGGGCGAGTGACATCATAGTAACGCAACACAGGCATGGATGTGGCCAGTGATTTCAGGTCAGACACTGCCGCATCATGCATGGCAGCCAGTGCCATGGTGTGTCTTTGTCCAGCAGACGGCGCAATGGCTCAGACACCTGACAGGTGTGGCATGAACTTTGCCAGATAGTTAGCAAACCTATGAGACGCTGTACGCCAAATTTGCAGGACTTACCAAACGCCGGACAGTGTTTGCCCCATGAGTGTGCATTGCCACAGTATTTGCACTTATGATCAGTCTCTGTGGCTTGAGGTGGATTGGTCTGCCTGGACTTGTTTGGTTTGAATCGTTGCTGAGCAACTGCATTTACAGCCTCAGCTTGTGTGTAGTCCTCAAACACAGCCCTGAAGACGCCCCAGTTAACACTCCAGTCACCCACGAAGCTCATAGGCGACGGCGGTGGAATGTTGGCGGCCATGCCCGGCCCCGCGACTGGCTGGCGTTGCCCAGCTTGTGCATCCGCACCTCTGCCTCCTGACGCGACATTTTACACACTAACTCAACTATAACGCGAACAAAAGCGCAAGTTCACCGACTTCTGACACCATGTTACGGTGTATGAATGTTGAATAAATGCATGACACGCATAGCGAGGTGCACACTCGTTTGTATTGCGTACTCGAATACAGGTTCCTAACTTCCGGGGTCCATGCATATCATAATAAGAGCAGCTCTACTAGACCCCATAACATAAATAATGAGGGCTGGCTGGTATCCCAGGTGGATCACCTGATCTGATGGAGTGTAGCACAGAGTGAATCATTTAAGAACTGACTATGAAATATGAAATAAATGAGTAGACCTAGGCAATATGTGGAAGACGGCAGCACATGGGAAGGCACCTGTCAAACAAGAGGCAACAAAGTGATGCTTTTGCTGAACCTAGAAATTTGAATAAGCTAGCCAAATATTTAGGTTAAACAGCCTTGTTAATGTAGACTCGCAATGTTCTAAACAGAAGCACAAGTACAGTTTTTCACTCACAGGCAAACCTGTAATAAATCTTTATATGGTTAATCTTAACACTAATTAAAAACTGATACCGTCTATGTAAAACGATATGTGTAGCCTATGTGCCTGAAACTTTTGGCTGAAACACGTGTACGTGACTCATACCAAGTTTTTATGAAAACCGAATAAATTGTACTTTACACACACACAAAAACCAAAGCTGACCTGGAAGTAATTTCTTATTTATTCGTCATAAAAGTTGCACTGTTCGGAACATGAAATAACTAAGTTGCACTTGGTTTCGGAACACAGTGAGTCTACATTACTCAAATTACCCATAGTCTAATAGCCTACTTAATAGAAGGCCTGTGTGTTTCAGAAAAGCACGCAGACAATGTTCCTTCAACAGGCTTATTCAGGAGGACATGCTTGAGTTGCAGAAGGAGGTTTTGCCACTCACTAAAGCTGCTGCTTTAAACTTAAAGCGGAGAAGGACAACCAGGAGCTGTACAGTATTATTCTAAACAATCAGTTGCTCCAACTTCAAAACGAAGGAAAACTTACGATTACACGTATCACAGAGGAATAGCCTCTCAAAATCTAACTATTATGTACAACGATATGTACGACCTTGTGCAACATTGTGGCACTAAAGTTTCGATTTCATTGGCAGGTTGCGCATAATGGTGCAAATCTTTCTGATAGGCTACATTGGTGTTGTTTGTATGTTTATTAATTAAGGATAATATAAGATTAAGATAGTTTAATTAAGGCTATATAATGTATTGTCTTATTTATTGTAAATTTCTTTATTTGATATAAAATAAATTACAGCCTACCATCACATGACTAACTGGTTATTTTACTATTTACAAAGTGGTGTAACAACAATAACCATGAAGTGAACTATTTTGGGCTAATCAAAAAATGTGTTAAGCAACTGCATGTCCATGCCCATCGCCTTGCTGCTGTTCTTCATGTCCCCGCCCATCGGCTTGCTGCTGTTCTTCATGTCTATGCCCATCGCCTTGCTGCTGTTCTTCATGTCTACGCCCATCGCCTTGCTGCTGTTCTTCGTATCCACGCCCATCGCCTTGCTGCTGTTCGTGTCCATGCCCATCGCGTTGCTGCTGTTCTTCGTGTCCATGCTGTTCTCCACCGCATGCTCTTCTTCAGTGGCAGGATTGTTCTTTGATAAATTGAAGAGAACAACACTCGCAACGATGATTCTGCAGGCCCTCGCAGGTTCCACACGCAGCTCACTGTGGAGACAGTGGAACTTGCACTTGGGCTGCCCGATGGTCTGCTCTATTATGTTTCAGGCTATTTTGTTTGTATACTGGACCTTTAGCACTGTGTAACTGGAAAGTGGTTTTCACCCACTTTGGTAAGTAAATGTTTTAATTATTCTCATTGAAATATGAACAGTGTACAAAAGATCAGCTGGTAAAGATTGCTCAGCATTATAAGATTGAATTGCTGAAAAAGAAATTGAAGGAGAATGTGAAAATGGCTGTGAAGAAGGGAATGTTGGAAACAGGAATATTGGGTGGGGTTAAGACACATGGAATTTCCCCAGTAAGCCCCACTATGGTTTTAACATTTGAACAACAGAGAGAACTGCTAATGTTGCAACTAGAACGGGACAAAATTAAATGCCAAAGTCTCTCCAAGGCAGACAGCAAAAACTGTGAGGTAGTCAAGACAGCAGTGTTGAGGGCATATGAGTTGGTCCCTGAAGCCTATAGGCAGCGGTTTAGGGGGTCAGGAAGCACAACATACAGATTCATGTGGAATTGGCACGTGATCTTGAGGCCCAATTATTGAATAGAGCTAGTGTGTCTCTTCAGAGGTTAGAACATTTGGAGAGTTGTGTAATTTAATGATACTTGGACAACTGAAAAATTACGTGCCTGACACCATTGCAACTTTCAGAAATTAAAGACATGTTAAAACTCCCCAGGAGGCTGCTGTTTTGCCAGATGAATATGTCTTGACACATATGATTTCATTTGCTCTGTATCCCTATTCCCCTTCCTCCCGGAATTTAGTGGCGAACACGTTTGCATGTTCGTTTAGAAGGGGTTTTACCCTTGGTCGCTTCTGGCTTTCCGCCCTGCCCCGACATTACAAGTTTGGTAATCTGCCACTGTTATTTCTAGTTCTGCCTTCCAGGCATCACAGACTTCTGGCTATTCAATGACTGATTGCGCCATATACAGTATATGAAGTGAAACTCTTCAACCAGTTTCCGCGGATATCCACGGGAGAGTGAATCAACGCGGAACAGCACTCATTGTAAATGCCTCCAACTGTAGCTCTAGCGTTTTCTTCAGTCCATGTCGTTGACAGCCATTATGATTCAGTAAGGGAAATCCAGATGCCACACTCAGTGTTAACTAGTTTATGCATTCAGTGTGCTTTTTATCTATACTAGTTCAGTCAATCACTTGCTGTCAACAGGTTGTTTATGAAGATAATACAGTCCCTCAGCCCCGCCCCGCTCTCTCTCGCTCTCAAAATGCACTCATAAAAGGTAGTCCAGTCACCCTGCCTTGAAACTTGGAAGCTGGGATATTTATTGAAATCAAGTTAATTTGGTTTTAGCTCGTTTTCCTGCTGTAAATTCAGCTCCATCATAACTTTGTCCTGCGACGGTTCTAATACTAAGGAATTGAGTTGGAAAATTAATAATGAATCTAATTTGGTGCAGATATAGCTTGTGTCAGAATATGATGTGGAAAGGCAGTAAAGTACATCCTTTCAGTAGTCTGATAGTAATCCTGCATATTTGTTGGTAAAAAATGGCACATTGCAAAAATTGCCTTCAAAGTTAGGGGTTTGATTTTTGCTGGGGCTATCCATGCTAAAAGTGTGAACTGAAAAAGAAACACAAAAAGAAATTGGGCTTTGGTGTAGATGGTTTAACTGCTTAGGGGAAGAAAAGAATAACCACGCCAAACCAGGACCGTGGGATCCCATGTGCAGAAATCCTGCCTCTCACGACGTGCAGCAATACCAGACTGTTTCCTCTAAGCAGTTTTCAACCATTTTCACCAAAGCCCAATCTCTTTTTGTGATTCTCCTTCCCCCCACATCACTTAGGCGGCCAACTTAAATCACCTGGGTGTGTCCCGCTGCCTGACATCACAGCAGCATGTACCAAATCAAAACAAAATAAAGGGAAAAACTAAAAGAAAACAAGGAATGTCAGTGTGCGTGATTCCTAGTTGTTACATAAGTTATTCACTTGAATAGCCTGAAAATACTGCATTTAGCTGTTGAAATGTAAAAAAAAAAGAATCCTGGGGGAGGATCCCCCCCCCTCCCCCCGCAGAGTCCTAGGCTAAACCCCGGATGTCTCTAAATCCTAGAAACGTCCCTGCATCTGATATCACGCAGGTGTTCAACAAGTGGGAAAATGGCTTTGCAGGTCTGAATATTTTAAACAGTGAAAAATAGACTTGAAACCTCAAATGATTGTAACAAGCAGCTAAATCTCCGAGACAAAATTGAAAAAAAGCTATAGAAGCCTGAGAAAAGCATTTGGTTTTGATGAACTCCCTAATAAAGTTCTAAAATGCCCTAAATTAAGTTGTATTTTGTTTTGGAAATTGTATACTGCCCTCCATTTGGTATAAATCTAGAGTAAACCGTATACCCAAATACTACACGTTATACATCTATCCTCTATAACTTATGTATAGATTGTATTGATATTGTTAGTTGTATAGATCTTGTTTTTTATTGGCTGTTGTATTGTTGTATTCAGGGTATTCTAGCTGCCAAATGTGGTATGCTAGTTTGGAAGTTGATTGTACTCTTCAAGAGTTCTGATTATCTGTATGTTTACACTAGGACTTGGAACTGTACTGTCCTCTTAGCACTCATACTCTTTGATTTGCACTTCATTGTACGTCGCTCTGGAAAAGAGCATCTGCTAAATGCCATGTAATGTAATAATGTAAAAAAAGACTGATGACATATTTGGAAAGATTCTGCTGGTAGATGAACAAAATTGTTTCCGCAGATCAAGAGCCTGTATAGATCATATCTATGTAATCACTACATTGGTAAGAAATAGACTTACAGAAAACAAACCAACCTTTGCATGCTACATTGATTTTCAAAAGGCTTTTGATTTTGTGAATAGGGATAGGGATAGGAATAGTGAATCTTCTGGCCAACATTTGATAAGAAAGAGGGTAGATGGCAAATTCTGTCATGCTGTACATCAATCTATTAGGCTCCTGTCACATGCGCATGTAAACGAGGAAGGAAATCTCCAACTGAGACTATGCAGAAGCATTGCTTTCCTCTCTTTGTCCCTGACAAAAAGATCTTCTGCCAGCCAGACTTCATGCAAACCTGGAAGTAACATAACTACACCACTAGATGGCAGCACATAGCTATTTGTGCTAATTGGGTAGACGATGACGAAAACTCAGCTAATGTCAGCAGAGCTTTCTCGAATTATCAGTAATGATAATGAATGACTTAGTCACCAGAAAAAGGCCCAGTTGTCAAGGTGAGATTGCATCAAGTGATGTCATTGACTGAAACATAGAGGAACTGAATATCAAGAAAATAAAACCGCGTCAAGTGGAAAACTAAAATTTTCTGGAGAAATGGACTTTGTGATATGGGTTGCTACTGTCCTAACATCTAAATCAGAGACCCGAATCTAGGCCTGCGATCTATGGGCCCTACCTCCTGCAGTTTGTTACTAGTATTTAAGGGGTGTCAGGGGCCTTTCAGGAATTTTACTTTTGAATGCAATCCGTAACAACTAACATATAATGAAAATATGTAACAAGTCAATATAGATAATTATTGTGGTAACTGGACAATTGAATCTACAGTGCTGTTAGAAGCAGTTCCAGATTCAAGTGGAAACCAACAAGGTGCTATTTGGTTTTATTATATGGAATATGTAGATGAAGATTGCGACTTCCCAGATTTAACAAATATAATAATATAATATTTACAAATATCACCTCTGTTGTTGGAAGCAGAAGTAAAGGTAGTAAAGAGAGGTACTCAATAGCTAAGCGGGATTACCTCCTAATTATGAATCTTTTCATAATAATACAATGGTGTTGGCCCTGCTTTCAACAATATAAGATTCAGTTAAGTAATCCGTACATTGTCCTCTTAGATGGACTAGTTCCTGCCCTAAAGTATGAATCTTAACACGGCATCATCCAATCAGGGCAAGCATGCCCTAGTAGCTCTGCTTGGTAAAGTATTTAAGATGGCTGCAGGAACAAGTTAATGTGTTAGAAGTTAGATTTCTGAGAGAAGAAGATGGTCCTTTTTATTTTGGTGGTGGTTCCTAAGCTGTACATTTTCTAGCTTGTTTATTTTGTTTATTTTTCCAGTTGCACTGAAAGCAGAAGGGGGTAATACTCTGGCAAGGTCTGGCTTTTCGGTCTCTCTCTCTCTTTTCTGCGTCTGTCCCATTTTAGAGTACTCTGTAGGGGATAAAAAAGGGTATGATAAAAGTGAGGATTCAAATTAGAGCAAGAATGTATTTCCTAAGAGTACATTAAATTGCATCGCTTACTTTTGTGCATACATCTGAATGTTTCATGAATCACATGTTGCTTTTTCATAGGAACATTAAGAACAAAGCTGTGATGTATCAGTCCAAAACAGGGCAGCAGTACAGAAACAACAAGTCAAGTATCAGAATGTAAATTAACCATGCAGAGGTTGTTAACAGGAAATCCAAAAACAGACAGGTAAACGGGACAGGGAAGCGGAGGCTAGAACTGAACAGAGAACAAACATAACAAAGAAGTAAAGCTGACAAACTAGCAAAGAACAGAACAGGCAGGTATAAATATACTGGCAGATGAACTAAATGATGAACTAAATGATGAACAGATGTTAGTGCTAGGGAATAGATGAGACACAAGTGAGACAACTGACAGGAAGGAAATACATATAAGGAGTGGAAGGCGGAGATACGTAATTGGGAGAGAGGGAAATCAAGGACTGGAGTGAGAGCACAGAAAAACATTTATTAAAAACATGGCGAACAAGGAAAAGAGGGCATGGATGTGAGAGAACCCCCTCCCCCCCGAATGACTGGCACTGGATGGTCACCAAAAATACCACCAATGGGGAGGAGGAGCAGGGAGCGTGGGCAGAACAAGGGAAAGCAGGGAAAACACAGCCCTCCAGGATGGATATGCCAATGTTTAAATAGAATCAATTTGTTCTGCACATTTTGTGTATTTTGTAGAGAATAAAATTGATTTCAAGTCAACCAGACAGGGTTTGTTTTTCAATCCTTTTGATTTCTATGATGCACAGGAGCTACCTAATCAATCTCTTAAATACAGCCTGAAATAGGTTCTCTTTTATGTCCCCCAACTTATTTAAGATTCAACTCATAATATAGTATTCAATAGTTCAATAGTATTCATTCAACTTCAGTGATTTCACTGCTGTAGTCCCATGATAGATAGAGGGAGGGTAGCATATAAAAGATGCAAAAGAATCACTTTTCGCCAAGCATTCAAATGCAAGATATATTGTGCGATAGCTATCAGGCAAGAAATACAGTAGTGTGCAAAAATGTGGGCACCCCAGGCCAAAAAGCCTTTTACAATGAATATATAATTGAACAGAATTGAACCTGAACAAAAGGTACAACGTTAAACATGACATATTTCCTCAAATTTGTAAGCAAGAATACTTTTTATTTTAATTGTTAGTTTGAATTATTTTAGTTTTAAAATAATTTTTAAAAAAGGGAGCCCTGTCAGTTAGTACTTTATAACTCCTCCTTGGGCAACTATAACAGCTTGTAAATGCTTCCTGTAGTCAGCTAAGAGTCTTTCAATTCTCACTTTTGGAATTTTTCCTTATTCTTCCTGGCAGAACACCTCTAGCTCAGAAATATTCTTGAGCTCCCTTGCATGTATGGCATGTTTGAGATCTCTCCACGGATTTTCAGTATTATTCAAGTCTGGGGACTGTGGTGGCCATTACAAAACCTTCATCCGTCATTCCTGGAAGTACTTCATTGTTGATTTTGAGGTATGCTTTGGATCATTGTTTTGCTGGAATACCCAACTTCTCTTCAACTTCAATGTGTGGACTGACATTTGAACATTAGCCTCTAGAAATTCTTGATATTTGGTGGAATCCATTCTTCCTTCCACTCACACAATATTTTGTTTGCCCCCAGCTGCCTCAGAACCCCAAAGCATAATGGATCCACCTCCATGTTTCACAGTTGGCAAGGTGTTCTTCTCTACAAAGGCATCACCCTTTTTTTCCAAACATACCTTTGGTGGTTGCCAAAAGGTTCAATTTTGGTTTTGTCAGTCCAAAGCACATTGTATCAAAATGTTTCAGGCTTCTCAATGTTAAGATAAAATTACTGTTTATCTTCCATTCATCCTCCATTTTCTAATAATGTTTCTGACAGTGGAAATAGGTAGTTTGGAACATTGAGAGAGTTTTTGTAGCATTCTCCTTCTTGGTGGAAATGAACCATCTTCATTCCGAAATCCTTGGACAACTGTTTAGAGCAGTGGTCTCCAACCCTGGACCTGGAGAGCTACAGGGTCTGCTGGTCTTTGCTGTTACTCTGCACTTAATTAATCTATTAGAGCAGATTATTACACAGCTAATTCACCTCACCTGGTTACCTGGGTCTCAACAGGGTGCTGATTTTAAGGTGAAAACAAAAACCAGCTCTCCAGGACCAGGGTGGTGACCTCTGGTTTAGAGGAACCCATGGTTGTTAACACCAGACAGAAAAACAAAAACTGCAGTTGGATACTTTTGAAGGCATGGAGTTATTTCAGAATAAAATGTTTAGCCCTGGAATTATACTCACCTAACTCATTGAACCCCTAACAAGTAAATCACCTGGACCTGGGCATTAGTAATTTTTTTTTTTTTTTAAGTAACAAAGAATAATCCAAACAGGGTTGCTTTAAAATTTTCAGAAAGGTCTCATGTTTAACTCATTTAGTTTGCTTTTGATCACAAACAGATTAATTGTAACATACATTTAAACCAGGGTTGCGAAAATTTTTGCACCCTAATGTATTGATGAGGGCTATCAGAATATGTGGACACTCTTTGAAGTATTATTGTTATATATCATATATAGCAGTTATCCGTGTTTTGAAGTTACATGATATGAGTTATGGCAAAATCATTAGGGACATGGAAGAATGAAAAATGTTCAGGATTTAAAGCTAAATTCGAGGCTAAATCTGAGATATGTATTCTTCCATATTTTCATGAAATTATGGTTTCCAACCCTATCCTATTCAAACAAATTCGAATTCTTACCACTGGTATATAAATATATAATTTTCAAACAATAGTTCCCAGTTTGTGAGTGTATTTTTGGGTGAGAAAAGCCTAATTTACAACAAAATCTTTAAAGCCAGTTTTCAAATTGATACCTTATTTCGTAGCTGTACTGTTTTAATAAAAATTGGATATATTCACCATTTGGCCATACAAAACTTCAAAAGACCATCCAAAAGTGGTGTACAGAAACAGAGAGATAGAACTTGGCGGGGGGTCAGCCATTTGAGGTGTAAATGTCTATGTGCCTGCATGCGTGTCTGTCACAATGGGGGTTGCCTACCTAACCTCACACTGGCATACCTCATAATACTAAGATTCTCGGGCCCTATTTCATATATGTCACATGAAAAATCTAGGATAACTTCATGTGTCTCCTGTCTCAATTTCATAAATGTGAACTACAATTTGATTTGTGAATCTAACATTGAATCAACTATAAAGTGCAGATGACTCATGTGCCAAAAAACAGGATCATACTCCTTATATAGACAAAGGGAGGTGGGGCTCTGCCCACGTCAAAATTGCTGAAAGTGGGTCACGGAGCCCATGAAATTAATAAAATATTTTTTACTTGAATGCACGAGATGAAATGTCATAATGATTTTTTTTTTACTTTGGGGGCTCGATGCGAAGCAATACATTTCCAACTTGTAATCTATGTTGTCTTTTAGTCACAAATCAAACATAGCCTGAGCAGCCAAAATGAGAGGGAAACTGGCAGGTATATGCAGATAAATTGAATTTGTAATACTTTGATTTACTTGCTTTTTAGTGATGCCATTTGACATTTGGGAATGGAAATATTTATTTGTTAGTGATTATGCACTGTAGCATATGTTGAATTTACGTATGAAATAAGAAGACAAAGTTTATAATTATATTTTCAGCGTCACCAAGAGCACTTGAAATGTGCCTGAGGGAGAGCGCATACAGTATCTGCAGGGTTCCCGACGCTTTGCAAGGTGCACTTCTATTAATTGCTGGAGAAAAATGATTCCCTCACAAATAAATCGGAGGGGCTCGTGAAGATAACATTAAAAGGTCTTGACATTCTGAAAAAAGCACGTTCCCTTCTAAATGTTCTAAATGAAAAGATTGGACACCCCTGCTTTAAATTTAGCCTACTTTCACAAGCATAACCAGTAGGTGTAGCCATTTCCCTATTTATCAACAGCAAGATCACCTGTTGTCTAGTGGTATCATTTTTGCTTTACTATACTATTGAACATTTAGGTAGAGTAATATTTCAAATGGTGACATGATATGTAAAGCCAAAGACCTATTTAGGTACTGAATTCTTTAAATGCCATTTCAAGGAAGCCTGTGTTATTGTTGGAACTGTTTATTTTTCATTCTAGAAACAGAATGATTATATGATTAGCGGGTATAATTAGGTGAATAAAGCCAGGAACCAGAGGGTATCACATGGTGTCACTGCTGTACACAGCACATGAAGAAGAGGCTTCTGAATTCTTTGGGTATTACTCCCATTATCATACCATCAGGTGTATGTCTTAGGTGTGGCAAATTACTTCAGAGGAGAGAGATTATTGTCAGAAAAATACATCATGTTGCACAAAGAGGAGCCGCAACCTGATGTGCACAGCCAAGGGGACTGATAAGAGCTCTGGTGTTGGACGCTTGTGGGGCAATAACACTATGGTGTAGCTCTTCTTCAAATGTTAAAAAAGAAAGAAAGACAACAACCAGACAACCTGCAAGCACATAAAATGAGCATAGGAGCCGCGGTGGCGCAGCAGGCGAATCCAGCGAACCTTGCTGTTGCAGTTCAGTTTGTTGCAGTTGCACACTGAGGAGAAGGCGTGTCACTCTCCGGATCCTTAGATCAACTTGTGCTGCCATACATGGTCGTATGTATGCGGTGTATCCTAGATAACATGGGTAATTGGTATAGATAGGGTACAATTGGCAACCGAATTGGGAGCAAAATGGAAAAATCTGAAATAAATGTAAAAAAAAATAATAATAATGAGTGCATCCCCTTGGTGGCGGCACGGATGGTGCAGTGGGTAGCACTGCCGCCTCACAGCAAGGAGGTCCTGGGTTCGAATCCCCATCGGCCGGGGCCTCTTTGTGCGGAGTTTGCATGTTCTCCCTGTGTCTGTGTGGGTTTCCTCCGGGTACTCCGGTTTCCTCCCACAGTCCAAAGACATGCAGGTTAGGCTGATTGGAGAGTCTGAATTGCCTGTAGGTATGAGTGTGTGAGTGAATGGTGTGTGTGCCCTGCGATGGACTGGCAACCTGTCCAGGGTGTATCATGCCTTTCGCCCAATGTATGCTGGAATAGGTTCCAGCCCCCCTGCGACCCTGTTCAGGATAAGCGGGTTAGGATAATGAATGAATTAATTAATTAATTAATCCCCTTGGTCCCTACAGTATATTATTAAAGTAGTTGCTCAGCGAGCAAGTGCCTCATTGTTCTATGTTAACCAAATTTATTTGCCTTTAATTGCATTTCAGGAAAGCATCCCACTTAGCCAAATATTCATATTTTAATTCCTGGAAATGTTATATCGCTGGTCATCCAGTCCAGCTGTGAGACTGAATGGTGAGGAATTGAGGAAAGACCAATCGGATCAGTACCTAGAGGTTGAGGACCTGCTAAAGAAGAAGTGCTGGTTATGCAGAACGAGGCTGGCAGTAGGACAGATGAAAGAGAAGCAGAGGAATATGGATGGGGGGTAGAGGAAGCTGTGATGAGGCCCGGCAGAGGAGAGATAAGGTGGGAGAGTGTAAAATAGGGGGGTGGGTGCTTTGGCATGGGAAAAGGGCTGGGCTACTGGGTCCCCGTTACCACCAAGCTTTGAGGGGGGCCTTGACAGAATGCTACGGAGCTTGTCTCCATCCGCATGAATGTCTGCATATGTGTATACCTGCATTATTCATTCCTAAGTCCCTAGAGCAGGCTATAAGTTCAATATGTCTTGACAAGCTGTGGCAGTTGGGCTATTTCACAGGTCCCTGTCACTGTAACCGATCCATTTTGCTTTGTGTAAACTAGCGGATTGAATTTAGGTGGAGGAAGTGTGAGGTCTGTCAGCCTCCTGCTTTGGCACACAGGCTTCAGGCCGCAGGTTGTGGGGGTCTAAGGTGTGTGCTTAGACTTATGAAACTTTCCCCATTCTCTTTAAAAGAGCAATATCTACCTCTCATTGGGGCTTAGAGGCATAATCATTGCACAATTAAGATAATTTCAGGATGACAGCTGGTGGGGAGAGAAGTCATTTTCACGCTTCCTAATCGAGTCTGGCTGTCAGATTAAGATAGAGAGTTGATTTGAGGGAAATTGTCTTGGCCGACTCTTTGGAGCGGGCTCAGGTAGCCTCAGGTATTTCCTCACCAGTTTGTGTCGCCTAGGAGGAAATTTGGTTTTGATTTGCCACACTAAAGAGATCATTGGAGTGCTGGGCTCTCTGTCTCGGAGGATTTGTCAACTTATTACCAAGCAGCCGCCTGCCATCTCTCCGGCTTCAAACTAAAAGCAGTCAAGTCTCTCCCTTTTCTTCCCCATCTCTCTCTCCCGCTCCTCCTTCTCTAAAACTGACTCACCATCTCTCCCCCTGGCCCTCCTTTCTCTTCCATGTCTTTATTCTCATTTATCAACCATTATTGCCTCAACCATGTGATGGCAGCATTTTCCATTAATTTAAATGCTGCCATAATAAGCAACTGTATTTTTTGTTTGAGAGTCACATTCATGTCTACTTGACATTAAATCAACAAGCCTCCATTACTGGAGGCAGGAAAAAAATGTTGACGTCCAAGTTGCTAGTGTTACTGGTCACCAGGTGTGTGATTGCTAGCAAGGTCTTCCACATTGTCCGTGCATTGATTGTAGCCGCCAGGCTCATTGTTGACCACACTGTTGTCCCTCACCGTTCTTTGTGCCTATTTTAAGAGCAATGAAAGCTTAATTCTGAACACTACTGCAGCTTAGAAAGTCTGGCTTCTTTGAATTGGTCAATATTCTCAGTCCCGACACATCAATAATGCCCCTTTACAGTTGTGGAAAATGTACAGACATTTGATTGACATACACACCCAGTGGTACACAATGTCAAATCTCATAAAATCTCATTTTCATTTTCGCTTCCATCCAACAGTTGGAAAAATTTGTTTTGGTCCTTTTTGATGTCAAAAGCGGTACTTTTCTTGTAGGCTACTTTAATGTTATACACTAATTCCAATTCTATATCCTGCTCAGTTGGCCAGAGTTTTTGGTATTCTGAGTTTTGTTTCTCTGAGTTTCTACTGTGGGTGGTAGGGTCAGTGACAAGGAGGGTGATAGGGTGGGTGAGGACAAATTCAGATTTCTGGTTCTTTTAAACTGGAAATGTTTGACCTCAGAACTTGAGAGACACAGTGTGTTGTCTTAGCTGATACTGCATATTCTTCAGAGCCACAGTATGCTCCAGCACTCCCTAAACCAGTGCTGCGTGGTGCTGGCTATTATCAGTTCCACCGCATCTCCACTGGCTTCTGTGGCTCACTAGATGGCAGTAATTGCCCTCAGCATTCATTAAAGTCTCTTTCACTTCTTCACTTTCCATTGTCTGGACAATGTGGTGTCAGACAGATTGCATGAAGAAGGCTCAAAAAAGCAAAGTACATTACGTTCTGAATTTAAAAGAGGGTATTTTCAAGGTAGTGCTGTTAAAACGGGGAATGACTAAATCCAAATATGTACATGTACAACCAATATTTTAAAACATATTACATACATTAACATTGTAGTAATTAAAAAAATAATTGAACATATAATGTATTCATGATGGAAAAAATACCTGTACCTGCAACAAAACTTGTAATAATAATTTACAAAAGTTTTTATTGATGGTAATTGTAAAGTATACATGGGGGTATTTCTTAAAGGCTCACATCCCTTTGGTGTTGATGATGACAGCCATCTTCTAAAATTATTGTGTCGCATCATGTCCCATTACAGGCATTAATAGATGACCTAGGCCATTTTGGCTGCAACTCTCAGAACAGTAAATTGCGCACAGCTGTGTCACCTTTGAATCAGGCAACAGGATCAAAATGAGTCACCCAGAGGATAAGAATATAAAGTGGCTCTGACAAAGTCATTGAAAGCATAATTATTCAAATGTCACTGAAATTCCATATATGGTGATTAGAGTTGTATGTCCACACACATTTGTAACAGATCTAGGTCGAATACATTTTAAAGTACTTAAATTACATTCAACTTCAATTACTTTCGAATGCATAAAATTCAATAAATACTATATTAATTATTAAATATATATATATATATATATATTTGAATGCATGGTATTTTGAAATGCATATAAAATATATGTATACATGTCAGAAATATAAAACTATATATGCATGTTTACAAGCAATATGAATGTACATGAAAGTAATGTAAATTGAATCGACAGTAAATACATTACAAAATGTTTTAAATTTGATAATTAGTATTTTGCTTCATTGATGACTGATAGCAATAATTTTATATATTCACTGTTCTGTTGAATCACAACCAGCACAATATTTATTGGCTTTTATAACCTGTGCTCATGGTAGTCTAGACAACTTAATGCTTGCCAGCATTTGCATCATTTAACAGCAAAACTGCCATATGCACTTCAAATAACTTGTTATAAATTCAGATATTTGTGCAATTATTTACCTTCCAAATTCTTCTTCATTACTGATCTGTGTTATTGGGCATAATAATTGATAGAATTATTTGAAATGTATTTGAAAGAGTATTTGAAAAGTATAAAATACTTGTTATGTTTTAATTAACAATTAAAATACTTATATCTCCAATGACTGTTTTTCTCAGCCTTCCTTGAAGGCCACAGTCAGTTATTTCTCATTGATATTTAGAAGCTTAAACAGTCTAAAACAACATATTTGTTTACAAGAACATACAAGGAAGCATGACGGACGATCAGTCTGACACCAATCAGGGAGCTAACTGCAAGAGAGCGCAGTTGCCTTTTGATAGATTTAGAGGTGTGAAAGAGCGATAACACAGGGCACGTTCCAACCTGTGGCCGCCAGGATCAGTTTTTTTTTTTTAAATGGTCCAGGCTGGATGGCTTTTTGATGGACGGCAGTTTTGTTCAAAGAGGGATGCCTGCTTGCCACTCTGAATTTTCACAGACAAAAATGAACGAGCTGCTGCAGGGAAATCCGCCTCCATTCAGAACAATGTGCTCTGGAACCATTTGAGATATCTGGCAACTCCTCTCTATCTGTGGCCAGGCATTGAGGACAATCCAGGACAATTCCAGAAGGTCATGAAAGGAGCCCCTCCCCGTTCACATACATATGTTGGGTGCTGGGTGTGGCTTTTACAATCACAGTCTTGAGTAGTACTGCATGCTCTGTCAGCAATGGAAATATTGATATTGTTAACAGAAATGGAAAAAAAACTACTTTGAATTTTGAAGATTTGATTAACAGACTTAGCTCACTATATACTTTGAAATGGCTTAAGATGATTTTTGTCACAAACACAAGAAATGGTATTCTGCTGTTTGAGGCAGCTTTAATCTTGTTTTAGAATGTCCTGTAATGATGAGTGATGCAATCTCATTCATGTGTTTCTCTCTATTAGTGGTTGACCTCATGAGTGCCCTGGAGACTGCTAGTCTCCACAAAACTATCTGTAGGAGGGGGCCATCTACCTCATTCTTACAGTCTCTTACAGTGCGGTACAAAATTATAGGCAAACCTGGTTTAAATGTCTGTTACAATGAATCTCTTAGTGATTAGGGCTTCAATGAATCCAGAGAGCATAATTCCAGGGTTGAACTTTTTATTCTGAACTCCATGCCTTATAAAGTATCCAACTGCAGTAGCTGTTCTGCCTGGTGTTAACAACCATGGGTTCCTCTAAAGATGGTTCATTTCCACCAAGAAGGAGAACGCTACAAAAACTCTGAATGGCCACCACAGAACCCAGAACTTGAGTATTGAATCTGTGGAGAGATCTCAAACATGCCGAACATGCAAGGAGGCCGAAGAATATTTCTGAGCTAGAGGTGTTCTGCCTGGAAGAATGGGGGGAAAATTCCAAAAGCGAGAATTGAGAGACCCTTAGCTCGCTACATTTACAAGCTGCTATAATTACCTGAGGAGAAGCTACAAAGTACTAACTCACAGGGTTCCCAAACTTTTGGACAGAGCCTTTTTCCATTTTTATTATTTAGAAACTAAAAAATAAAAAGTAATCTTTCAGTAAAATTTGAAGAAATGTTTAATGTTTAATGTTATACCATTTAGAGGTCAGGTTTGTTTCTGTTAAATTAGATATTAATTGTAAAAAGCTTTTTGACCAGGGGTGCCTACATTTTACTACTTTAACTGTCAATCCATCCATCCATCCATTATCTGAACCCGCTTATCCTGATCAGGGTCGCAGGGGGGCTGGAGCCTATCCCAGCATACATTGGGCGAAAGGCAGGAATACACCCTGGACAGGTCGCCAGTCTATCACAGGGCACACACACCATTCACTCACACACTCATACCTACGGGCAATTTAGACTCTCCAATCAGCCTAACGTGCATGTCTTTGGACTGTGGGAGGAAACCGGAGTACCCGGAGGAAACCCACGCAGACACGGGGAGAACATGCAAACTCCGCACAGAGAGGCCCCGGCCGACGGGGATTCGAACCCAGGACCTCCTTGCTGTGAGGCGGCAGTGCTACCCACTGCACCATCCGTGCCGCCAACTGTCAAATCCTATACAATTCTCAGTATGAGCATTTGTGTAGGATTTGTTGTAGAACATTTAACTTAACCCTCAGGGGGCGGCGGTGTCGTCAGATCAACTTTCCTTTCTATTTGGATGACTCACTTAGTGTGATTTTACCATACAGATGCAACAAACATATTGACAGAAACCTTAGAATCTTGACATCGCAATGCAGCTATTGACACATAATATTAATAGTTTTAAAACGTTTTAAATTAGATGAATAAGATCACTGCGATTTCTTAATCTTTACTCATTAATATGCGAGTTTCGCTCAGCGCGAAATCCGGCCCATCACATTCAAATTGGAACGAGGTGATAATTTTTTTCTAACTTTTGAGGTAAACATTTTTCATCACGGAACAAGCTTCATTACGGGAAATGGCATGGATGACTGGACGTCATGAGTAAGTGCATTTCTTCTGTGTGTACTGCAACTTCTCTAGCTTCATTTCAATATTCAGCAATATGCGTGTTTGTAAATGCCCACACTCTAACCATTGCATCTCAAAATAATATAAATGTGATGAGTCGTGGCGTATCCAGGATTGTCCTCGCACAATCGATACTAACATACTGTATCTAAGTTCGAGGAAAAAGCAGAAATAACTTAGCTAAACAGACCAACTCCGAAAGCAAGTGTATTTCTTACGATCATATTGGTAAATACATGTGCTGTATTGCAACTTCTCTCGGTATTCGTCTGAATATTCAGTAATGCGCATTTGTAACTTACCACTCTGATCTGAATTTAACCATTACATCTCAGAATAATACCTCTGCATTTTTGCAAGACATGCATGCTCTGCAGGATGGACATTGGGAAAAACAGAGCACAGTAGTGCAAAGAGTGTGATGGCCCCCTGTGCTTGCAGCTAAACAGGAATTGTTTTGAAAAATGGCACGCAAAACATTGAGGTGTTTGTGAATGGCATCTTCATTGAAGAAAGGCCATTCGCCCTCCCATTGTGCTGAAAAATAGTAGTGACAACACTAGGTTTTTGTAATTTATTTTATATTTCTAATTGGATTTGCTTTAATATTTAGTCATCTTTTGATACACAAGACCTAGATAACAAATTTCAGTGATCCAAAAATTTTGTTACACTAGATTAGTGTGTGTGTGTGTTTTTACAGCATTCCTGTATGTGTTCAAAACTACTATTTACAATTTTTGTGATTTACAAGTAACATATGATTCTGACCTATTTACCATATTGCCATATTATTGTAGCTGAGTTTGTCCTTAAAACAAAGATATGAAACACTTTGGAATCACAGTATATAAAGTTGATGAAAATGACACAAATGTCAGAGCATGGCACAGTCACCAGTTTTCCTCATTTTTCCCTCAGATCCCAGAGGGTAAATAAATGCAAATGATGGTAAAACAATGCCACCAGTAAAATCAAAAGTTCTGTGTCTGCAGTAAGGGCGATTTGGTGAGGCAGTTGAACACAATGACATTGTCTTCAACTAAAGCCCTCACCCCCGCTAGCCTGGTATCAGAAGAGTGCCTTGGCATTTCATATCAGACAGAAAAAATGTTACTTCACCTTAAGTGTCTAGACAGTGGTATGCTTGCTCTGTTTGGTCTATTGGAAGGAGGCCAAGTCTTCCCTCTCTGAGGTGATAAGAAACCTGTCTTATCTCAGCATTGGAGGGAGAGAGCAGAGCTAGAATGAGTGTCAGTCATGTAGGTTTCACAGCCTCGCCACTTTTGTACAAAGTTCCCTCCTCCATGAGTGCAATTGATATAGTGGCTTCAACAAGGTAACGCAGATGGAAGAAAACAAAGGGTCAGATCATGGATGAACCAGAATGTTCTCCAATACTACACATTCCATTGTACACAGTGTACCCTCATCACATTCTCACCTTCCCTACACTGTCTCAAACTATATACCCCCACCATGCATCCACCCTATTGCCATACTAAACCTAACCCAAACCTCTACATCCACCCCAGATAACCATAGTGCAACCACTCTAAACCCATACTGTATCTAAACTATATCAACATACAACCATCATATCTACACTGAATCCATTCTCTGTCAACACCAGTGAAGCATACATTTGTTTGTCCATTTATTTCTAACTTTTTTATCCCTGAAATATGAAAGATTTGCTGTTATAATAAGTTACACTGCTTATAATAATCAAACCCAAATACAATCTACCTTTAGATATCAGAGAAAAAAAGCCCTGTAGAACACTACATCCAAATATACTGCAATGTGAGTAATCAGGGAGAGATGTTGTGTCACAAACCTGTCTTGATATGATCAGAAAATTTCACTGTGATAACATCAGAACCAAAAGGACAACACACTGGGCAGTCTGAGGTTTGCACCCTTTTCTTCCTTTCAAAAATTAGTATTTCAAAATTTCATTTTGTAAAACCTGGCCATGCAAAACCTGGAGCAATTTAGAGGCCGGACGCAGCAGCGAAATGTCGTTGAAATAGAGACAGAGCTCGCTCTGTTCATTGTCAGACTAGACAACTTCATTGAAACAAATGTCTTCTATTGATTTTTTCATGTCGTTCAGCTGTTCACTCGCTCGTGTTGCTTTATGTTTGAATTGTGTGTAACAGTTAATTTAACATTAAAGATGTTGCTGTTCTTCTTCTGAGTAACACAATTTTTTTTAACCTGCAAGTTGTGACTCAACATCAGGGTGTTCAAAGTTTTCTGGCATAATGCATATAGAGGAGGCAGGAACAAAAGAGAAAAGACAAAAAAATAACAAGAACTTCCAAAGTTGTGGACCATACTAAATAGCTGGGAAACAATTGACAGAACACTGCTCAAAGTTTGCTTTCACTTTCAGCCAATACAATGAATGAGCATGAGATTGAGGTCACCCATCGAGGTCTGCTGAACAGCACCTATATTCCTCTGACAACAAGCGTGAGGGTAACACAGCAGCTATTCAGACCATTCATGGCTTTATGCCTATCTTCTCGGGATATTGTCTGTCATGAAAAGTCTCTGGGTCCCTGAAGTAAAAATCAATCCATGAATCGTGCATTGCTCCTTGTTTGAGGTCCATTGTGGCTTTATTCCCCAGCCAGGTAACACAAGAATGCCCCTTTTATTCTAGGCATAGTTCATCCACAATATTGGCAACTGGTCCTTTCATTGCTAGGTAACTCTCCAGCTCCAAGTCATTCAGCCTCTTTTCTCTCCTGCCTGAATGGAGAGTCTGTGTTATGAAACGAAAGGGATTCAATAGACGTAGATGATTTATTCAAGGAGAACATGGGGACTTTCGAATGAGAAACATATAGCCATTCTCCATTGAAGGACACAAGTTACTTTCTCACTACAGAGTGGGAACAAATTCAATAACAATTTTGATCCATTCACTTTTACTAAAGCAAATGGATTTAATAATGGGCAGGAGGTGGGGGCCTAGAGTTTCAGCAAGTCAAATGAGGTGACACTACTCAATCTCTCAGTGTCATCATTTTTATGTTAAATTATATCACCTTTGCAGACAAGGCTAATGTCCTTGTCATGCCTTCACCTGGCTGGTTGAAACTACAATGGTTTAACATGGTTTAAAGGTGGCACCAGTCATGAATCTGTCCCATTCATGTAATGGTGGTGTTTTTATCAAGTGAAACATAAGTTTTTATCTCACTTCATTCAGGATAGCAGTTCTTCAAACTCACTGCACACCAAGGGATATTCATTACTTTTTGTACTGGCTGGGTAGAGCATCAACTTTTCATCACCCTTCATCTTTCATCTATTTCACTCTCACAGAAAGCCTAGTTTCTTGCCAATTTCTCTGCTTTACTTTGCTATGACCTTCTGACTTAAATTGCCTGGCTTGTTATTCACAGTTTGAGATTTACCAAAATAATATTTCTCAGTTGGATTTCCCACACTGTTAGGTGCCCAAGAACTCATGTGCAGATAAACTGATCTGCAATCAGGTGAGTTATCTGGTCTCATATTGTGCAGCATCTTTATATCTGAAAACATACAACTATGTATGTAACGGTCTTTTGTGGTCAGCAGACTGTGAAATGAAATTATTTAAACAAGTGGTAATTAATCAGTTATGGGTGGGACAAAACATACTATATTGTTGTACAGGAGGACATCCTTTGAATGAATTGTTTTATGAAAGCTACACAAACATGATAACATGCCATCTCCAGTTTTCTTCATAGCGGCCTGCAGAGTAGTGTGAAGGGTTAAGTGCACAGCTTCAGAGAGCTATGTATCAAGCACCTGCAAGCACTAAACTTAATCAGAGTGGGCCTTGATAGTAAGCTAAAGAGCTCATTTATACCACCATACTTAGAGGTAATGGCTCAAAACAGACCCCGTTTTCTTCTATTGTGTCATAGAATGATGGAGACAAAAGGGCTGCGCTCTTAATTTGCAGAAAGGCCTTTTGAAGTTTCTGAACATTAATTGGCAGAGTGGCTCCCTCCCTCATTTTCAAGACGGTATGTCTGGAGCTCTCCTGGTGCTATTGTCATGGTGAGGAGGTGTCAAGATCATTTATAGAAATAAAATGCACAAATCCGTCCCAGGAAGGCTTTAATCTTTTTTCATTATTTTTCCATTATCGACAAACACTCTTAGTACACTTCCCTCCAGCTTTTCCCTCAGCAACAATAAATAAAATGCACTGACTCTCTTTCTGTTGCTTCATCCTTTCCCCTGCAGCCTCTTCACCTTCTGCTTTCATCTTACAGCCAACAAATAGTGTGCTGGGTAAGTATATTCTACCTGAAGATACAGGGATAATAGAGCTGGTAAACACAGGGTCTTGAAGAAAATTGAGAGTCAAAAAAGAGGTTTTGTACTTTCTTGGTGTGTGTATTACCACATATACCTGAATGTTACAAAACACATACCAGCATATATACTGCCTACAGGTAGTGTTCAGAAATGGAAACACAGTGTTCCAACAGTACAATATTCTGGTGGTTTTATAATGATGGTAGAGCATTTAATGGTAATGAGTGATCATCTTCTTTCTTAAAGAGGGGTGTCTTTCAGTATCACAGATCCCCATCAACCCACAGAGTGTGACTAGCTGTCTCAGGTTTTGAGTAGCATGATTTTATCTGTAAACCAGGATAAAGTCCACTGTTAAAATTAGGTAAATTTAAGTTAACATTTGTTTCAAAAAATAATTACCTTTGCAGTTCACCATGCTAATCATGTGCACTGATAAAGTAATGACCCCTAATTAGGCAGAGATGATGATTTATAGCGATGTTTACAAGTAACTCCTTTGTTTGTCCAGTTCATCGCCAGATAGTTATATGTCCCGACCATACTCTCCAGCATTTGTTTCTGATTGATATCTTAGTTTTTGTTTTTCAGTCTGTTTTTGTTTTTCAACCACTGCCTTTGGATTGTGTTTTTGTCTGCTTTGCCTGCTTGTTATCGACTCTTTGCCTGTGACCACAACCCCGTTTTATCCTTGTTCTTCCTGTTTGCTGGTGTTTTGACCCATTGCCTGGACACTTGATAACAAACTGCCTATTCCCTGCTATTCCCATTTGCTGGCTATCGAACCACGCCTGTCTGACCTGCCTTTATTTCAATAAAGACTTTGAACGAAGAGCTACACCTTGGTCTTGGTTCTGGGTTTACAAACCTGATACAGGCAGAAAAACAAAAGGAAAACCAAAAATCACAAACTGAATGGCCAAGCAAAGTCCATACACAGCAGGTCAGAACCAGACAGAAGGATAATCCAGGAATCAGTGGTCGGGGGTCAAAAAACGGATCAGTTCACAAACAGAGCAGACACAGAAAATGCTGGAGTGAATGGCGGGGGCACATTCCAATCTGGCAACGACCTAACAAAACATGCAGGTATAAATAGATCGTAAATGATCAGGTGTGCATGATAATCAGGAAGTAAAGACAGATGCAATGAATGAATGAAAATGAATGAACAGAAAACAAAACTACATGCTGGGGACTTAGAATACAGAGATAGAAAACATATATCATGACAGGGCGAACCCGACGCCACTAGAGTCCAACTCTCAAGTTTCACAGCTTGTTGCAGCAGACAGTAACTGTTGAAAAATTTTAAATGAATATTCCATTTAGTTCACCACCAACACATTTTTAATACATCCAACTAGCTGATTTGTATTCGATTCTGCAGCCATTTATGTTCACAGCACAATACCTTTTCATATTGTTAGCTAACCTTTGTGGCAAACAGAAAAATGTTTTAATATGTTTGTTAACATTTGCGAACTTGAACGCACCTCTGGTCACACTATGACAAGATACTAGTTAAGTAGAAATAAAGTTCACAGTCTATTGATATGCATAAGAGATAAGTGAGGAAAATAGCAGCAGGCATTCATTTTTACTTTTACTAGTCACGCATTCATCACTGATGTACAGATACTGCAGCCAATGTAAAAAATTGTATAATAAAGCAGGCCAATTCTCTGATCACGGATAATTATCCAATTACTCGTACAACACTCATGATCGGAAAAAACAATAATAATCAATATGTCTACTCGTCTAAGATGAGTACTCGGATCACCCCTAGAGTCAAAGTGTCTCTGAACTGGTTGGTGCCTTGCATACATTCACACAATTGCCATTGGTGTGTGAATGTATGGGTGAATGAGAAGTACCGATTGTGCAGTGGATAAAGGCGCTATATAAATGTAGACCATTTACCATTTACATAATTAGGCCTCAACAAATAAAAATAGTGGCCTCTCTGAACACTCCAACATGCACACACAAATATATTCAAATGAGGGGAAAAAAAGCCTGCAAACTCTATGGCACACACTATGCCCTAAATAAAAGGTGCCTCCCCCCAAAAAAATTCTGTCTTTAATAGTTTCAGGTCTGTCTTGCCATGTTTTATGTTTATTCATTTTGTCTTAGTCACGTATTGTCTTTTCATGTATTATGTTAGTCTAGGGTCGTCATGTTGTTTAGTTTATTTCTGTTACGATTTATTTTCTCGTCATGTCTAGTTATGTTTCTTTACGATTATATTACCTTGTAATGTTGAGTGGTTATCGTCTTAGTTTCGTTTTGTGTTATGTTTTGATTTATGTTTATTGTTACGTAGACTGGTTACCGTTTAAACATACACTTTTACATGTCTTTCCGCAAACCCTAATTATTTCCATTTGTCTATTTACTAAAACTACTAACGCTAGATCAGGATTGGGTAGAACTAACAAACTAATTATGTATTCATGTTACCTTACGTTTCTCGTGCATGTCATTTACTAATTTACTAATGCTAGGGCAGGATAGGTTTATTACTAATGATTACTAATTACCTTGTTAAACTCGTCATCCATCGCACCTGTTTTTTCATTTCCTTTCTGCTCTCTAAACTAATTGTCTACACCTGTCTACACCCGCATTTATAGCCCAGTCGCGCAACTGTTCTTCGCAAAATTGTCTGCCTCTTGTTTTCAACGCAACTCTTGAGCATTACTGTTATTGATTACACGTTACGATCCAAGCCTGTTTACCGACCACTGATTATTGATTTCTGTTTTGTTGACCATCGTTTGTTTTTGACCACGTCTTCGCCTACCGTTTTTGTACTTTTGCCTCGCTGATTGTTTCATGGTTTCGACTTCCGCATCGCCCTCGACTACGACTGCCTGCCGTCCACCTGTACTTCTGCCCCGCTGACGGCTCTCCTGCTACCGGACCTTCCTGCACGTCTACCGACTACGAGTTCACCTCTTCCCTCGGCACCGTGCTTTTTGTTTGTTTACTGTTTGTTTGGCTGGATCTTCGTGTATGGACTTTGCTTGTGTTGACCACTCTCCTGGGATTCGTCCCGAATAAAGCCCTGACGGGACTTTATCTACTCATTGTTTCTGAGTCGTGCATTTTGGGTCCAACCCCCACGCACCCGTCTCAATAGTCTTCATCATACATTTCAGTTATTGCAATTAGCTAAGTTGATATAGTATCAGGGGTAGCCAGTGTCTGAAATACCGTTAGCTATGCTGATAGCAACATTCTCAGCATATAATGGTCAGAGGGGAGGACCTCTGGTCTTAGCTGACAGGAAGGTGACAGTAACGCAAATAACCATGCAGTGGTATGCAGAAGTCTGAACACACAACACCTCAAACCTCTAAGTGGATAGGATACAGCAGCAGAACACTAATAAGTCTAAAAATGAAGTCTAAATGTTAATTAAATAATTAGTCTAAAAGAGTGCTCACTGAGTGAATGTGCTATAATATATTCATGATCTGGCATCAGTTTTGAAATATAAAATCAGCTTTGGAATCAGTCAGGAATCGAACCCCAGTCCTCGGTGTGCAACAGCAACAAACCGATGCCTGTATCAAGGTCCTTTACTTCAGCCATGCACCACCACGGCTCTCATGATCTGTATGTTGTAATGTCAAGAGTAAATGTTCAGAGTAAAAATATAGTTTGAAAGGGTTCATACATAAGATGACAAGTTTACAGCCCCAGAGTTTTGTTAGCCAAGTGTTGGTCGTCTCCCAGCCTCATGTAACTCTCGCGAAAAACCTTTGAAGCCATTTTTCTCAAAATCACGATATGGTGGCACTCAAAATTAAACGGGACACAAATATATAGAATGTAAAAACTAATTAAAACGTGCACCTACTCTCTGATTGACAATTGTTAATCGAACAGGATAGGATCACTAGTCATCATCCATTCAGACATTTGCTCGTGTGAAGGCCCTAGTCTTCAGGGCGTCGTAAATACATAAGGCATCTGTAATCCAGAAGATGTTTGGATGGACTCAGCAATTAAGTAATTTATAAGTTAGTAAGCTCGTCGTCCTTGGATCGGTTTTGAGGGCGGTGCTGCAAAGCAATCATTCTCCCAATGGCAGGAAGAAGCTGTTCTCTCTGTGTTAGATGGAAAGTTAAGCGCATGCATGTTGTACTTTGTTTGCCCAAGAGGAGAAGTGGAATCTTCTCTACTGTGTTCAGTGGAGGATTCACTGGTTCCCCCTCTGGAGGAATAAGTATTCTGTCCTGTTTAACTGTCTCTCCTTTGTGGAGATGGACAGAAATTGGAATTGGAATGTCCCCCCTTTCCCTCTTCAGGGAAAATAAGTCCACAGCACTGCGATCTGAACAGACTGAAGAGTCTCAATCAGAGCAGGTTGTCGAACAGGTGTCTTAGAAACCTGAATCGAGTTGTGACCCCCCTTCCACCACCTTGTGATGTAAGGAGGCTGGAGATGGGAAAGCCTGAGAAAGCAGGTTCACAGAAGAGAATGGATGTGGTAGCTGGAGGCATCCACTGTTAAAGGTACAATAGGTAAGATTTTTGTGTTAAAACATTCTTACAAGACCATTGTAAATCCCTTCCTATCATTGAAAAAGGCTGACTGACATGTTGACTCACCCTCTGCCTGTGTTTATAGTCCTTAAATTCTGGTTTTAAAGTGTATGGGAAAAGCGCCAGCTGACTCCCGCCCCCCTCCATGGTCCTATTATTTTCTATGCAGAACCCACCCACCACAAGGAGCTCAGGCAAAGGGCAAACATTTAATTTCATTTACTGTCAAAACAAAAACAGAGCACGCCACAACCTCGCACCAACCCCACCCTACCTACTTCCCCCAAGTCCCACCTACTAGGCACCCCCCTTTCCCCCACAGAGCCACCACGCAGGCAGGAGCACACACACAGCACAACACACAAAGCCACAAAGGTTACCCCTCACACGTGCACACACCCAAAGGTTTAAACCACCAGTGTCCCACTCAGGCCACCCCTGTGCCACAGCCCTGCCCAGAAGGGGGGGAACCTGTACCCTCTAACGGGGGGAATCACTGAACTCATGTGGGGTCTCACACACACTCCCGCACACACACACACAAACACACAAATAAGGCAAAAATAAGGTAGTGAGCCCACACATCCTGACTGGGTCTCACTACACAAAAAAAAGAAAAAGGAAAAAAGAAAGAAAATAAACCCAACCAAACAACAAACCAATTCCCCCCTCCCAGGCCCGCCACCTCCCACTGTCCTTTGGTTTGTGGCTACTGGCCTGCGGCCCGGACTGTTCTGCTGGCCACTGCACCAAAGTTCAGTTCCGTGATAGGAGCCCCAGCTGCGCCTAGCCGCTGGGAAGCGAGTCGGCGCCGGCCCCGGTGCTGGATATCGCCTACTGTTGTGCAGAGCGGGAGACGGAAAGTTTGTTGTCTCCCCTCGCAATGTTGTTCCGGCGAAACAGCGCAGCGTCCTCCTTCCCCAACGCCCGCAAGTTCTGGGGCTCTGTCCCGGCGCAGCTCGCTCCAAAAGTCTCTCGGTGCAGCGGTACTACTGTCCGGGTTCGCAGCCACGCCAGCCACCGCAACCTCGGAAGACCGCGGCCCAAACCGAAGGAGGAGGAAAACAAAGAAACATTAACAAAAAGCACTCATCCAAACAGAAAAATAACCAAACTGTTTAAAACCTTCAACGACATTCACCCCGCGTCTCTCTGCCGTGTCTGCCCCTTACCTGCTTCTTTTAAGCACAGCCTCATCAAGACAAACACGAAACAGCTGCGTCACGCCCCCAAACCCGGTAGCTGGCACGTCACACACGCATGGATACATGTGCACGCCGAGCCCCAATTAGTTCTCCGGCACATTCAGCACAGCTGAATGTACATTTGTCGGGCCATCACTCTGTATCAAAACATTGTACAGCTGTAAAGTATTCAAGCTCAGTGGTTATTGAAAATGGGTTCAAACTGCTACAGCCAATGGTGTGGGGGCTTATTCTCATGTCGCTGCCCAAATTACACTCCATACAAGCGATCACTGAAACTCTGTATACTATTGCTTATTATCGTTGTGCAAGCGTTATGAAGCCTTGTGCTTCAGGTGGGTATTTGTACATTTGTGAAGCTAACTAGTAATAGCTAATAGCTGGTATTAGATAAGAAATAGTATCCAGTGTTTCAGTGATCGCTTGTCTGGAGTGCAATTTGGGTAGCTACATGTTCCTTTACATGTTCAATAATCTGTGTTTAGCTGAACCTTTATTTCTCTCAAACTGTAAGTTGCAGTTGCATCATTTGTTGTGGACTATCATATTTTAGTTGTATAGCCAGCTAGTTATGTAGTGAAATAACTTGCTTGCTCACAATATAATTGGTCAGCTAAAGTGAAGCACACCAAAGTCAAAAGTTCATAGTCACCTGTTCTGCGAACATTTTCCTACAAGAATACTATGAAAAGATGGCAGGATCTGTTGCGTTTGTCAGTGTCAGCTTTCCAAAACAGTGCACGAAAGCACTGAACTGTATATACACTTTTTATTGCACGTTATATTCATAGACTGTGGGAAGCTTAAACAGTGTTGTGGTCTGAGGTTGTTTGTTGTTGCAATTCCTCTCTTGACCGTTAGGAGTCCGAAATTACCTATTGTACCTTTAAACTTAATCTGTAGGAACAAAGGTTGGATTGGAAAGGTTGAATGCAGATTATGCAAGTACTGTACTGCTTTCTTGCCAACAGTCTGGAGCCCACATAGAATGTTGGCGTGTTGTAATTTACAGTGAAGTTTCCTGTTCCATTTGACGTTTTGCCTCTGTGGCAAGAATGTTGGCCGGGACAGAATACTTGCATGGTTCCAACAGTAGGGAGCAGCCACATTGCATCTCAGGGTGACTCACCGCATATAGAGGCGCACTTAGCTCTGGTTTGGAGATATCATTTGTATTTGGGCAAAAAACTCTTTGCTCTTTTTTAGCTAGGAAAATATTAGTTGTCACATCTCGATGTATAATCATTGTTTTTGCAATTTAAAGAAGCACTATAACACGTTTCAATTGAGATTATTTGGATTAAATGTTTAAATTCTGTGTGTCGGCCTTTTTGAAATCACCGTCAGTGTAGCTGTTTCCTAAATATTACTGGACATGTTTGGCTTGAATCTCCAGTCTGTGTTTCCCAGAAGGTAATGGCCACTCAAACTCCGCAGAGACTGGTTGATGGGCAGCCACCCATGACACTCATGAAAATACAATAACGTTAGCAAACAAATATCACGTAACTTAACTTCGCTAGCCTAGAAATACAACCTCACAGTTTTGAGGTAGAATTGTGTGAGCGAGAGAGTGGAGGACAAGGCAGCTGAAGCTAACAGAGAGCAGAGAAGTGGGAACAGAAATTGGTGTCAGTGTGGGAACTGTGAACCCTTGCCTAACGAGATGGAGAGGATTGCTGCCACAAATGGGTTCAAGGGTAACAGCTGTTTGCAGAAACCTGCATTTGCATCACTGCCAACAATAACTCTGAACCCTTGCTACATCCTGCAGTACTTACCAATGTATTCTGCAGCAATAGGAGGATTCATTGGAAGTATCCACAGGATCCAGGAGGGCAACTAAGTAAGTAAGTAAATATCTAGCTAACAAAATCTTGGTTATAGTGCTCACATATTCCACCTGGTAGTTACTGTTACTGTTGAAAAACAAAAAGATTGATGCAAATGTGTAGCTGCCCAGCAGATCTCCTGAGGGGTGAACGCCAAATGAAACATTAAATCACTGTAAGCCATCTGTGCTTCAAGTTCTTTGTCTGCTCTTCAGACAGAAGGAGAATTGGGTCATGTTCCTGGGTGAGGGAGTAACCCTTGTCATTAAGAAAAATAATTTCCTACAATCACTGAGGTGCATCGGATTCATGAAGGCTACATAGCCATGTGCTAAGCGTAGGGGTAAAAAGGAAAGGTATTCTTCAATAGATATGGGTTCCATATCCCAAGCAATTAAAATTAAAATCTAAAATCAGTAACGTAAGAGGGTACTCTTGAAGTTAGCTATTGCACAAGAGCCTTGAGTGACTAAGAGTGCAATGGATTATACACCAATGTGTAAAAACCACAATCCAACATATAATCTGTGATAAAGGATGAAAATTGCTCTAGGAACGTTATCTAGCTATAGCACAAGGCAGCTACAGCCTCACAAAGGGATTCTGCGTTATACCAGCAGTAATATAATGCAACAACAGCAAACTTACAGAAGCTGTCTTATTTACACAAGGTATTATGTATTTGAAGTAAATGTGCGAAAGAAAAATTGTAACAAGACATTTTGAGAGAAGAACTCTAACCGCTGGTGGAACGCACTGATTCACGCACCTTCTGAAGGTAGTTTTAAAAGGTAGAATTTCTCAGAAAACAATGTCTCACTTTTTTTTTTCCCACACATGTATTTCAAATACACGATACCTCATGTAAATAAGACAGCTTTGGAGTTGCTGTAAGGTAGCCTTTTTGCTTTCATGGTCTGTATGTCTTAATGTCAAGAGTAAAAATACAGTTTCATACATACAATGACAAGATATAGCTAGCTAGGCTAGTGTCGGTAGTCTCCCAGCCTCATGTAACTACCATCTCACGTGGAAACTTTGAAGCCGTTTTTCTCAAAAACATAGGGGGACTCAAAATGCAATGGGACACAACTGCCTTCATATGTGAAGTTGAGAGATAACATTGTCCTCTTTCACATAGCTTGTAAAACTCAAAATACCTTTGGGGTCAATGCGGCTGATTTTGATAGAGCAGATCACATATGATCTGGGTCATCACTATATTATTTCATTTTGGCACAAGTCGGCGGTAAGTGCCTAGTTTTAGAAAGACACAATTAACTTTTTCCCTCCAGTGCCTTGACAGTCAAAATAGCAAAAGACTATGTATCTATTTTGGTTGGTTGGTCTTTAAATGGGCGGCATGGATGGTGCAGTGGGTAGCACTGCCGCCTCACAGCAAGGAGGTCCTGGGTTCGAATCCCCGTCGGCCGGGGCCTCTCTGTGCGGAGTTTGCATGTTCTCCCCGTGTCTGCGTGGGTTTCCTCCGGGTACTCCGGTTTCCTCCCACAGTCCAAAGACATGCAGGTTAGGCTGATTGGAGAGTCTAAATTGCCCATTGGTATGAGTGTGTGAGTGAATGGTGTGTGTGCCCTGCGATGGACTGGCGACCTGTCCAGGGTGTATTCCTGCCTTTCGCCCAATGTATGCTGGGATAGGCTCCAGCCCCCCTGCGACCCTGTTCAGGATAAGCGGGTTCAGATAATGGATGAATGGATGGATGGATGGATGGTCTTTAAATGAGGTGTGGTCTTGACAATTAATGGCATATTGTTATTTTGATGCAGCTCAATGCGTTTGCTTTATGACTAACCAAAACCTGGCCATAAGTCATGGTAATAAGCTGGTTCCTTTCATTAGGTGGCTAACTGGAGCTTGGTACATGAGATTTCAGGTAAGCAAAGTCCATATGAATGGAGCAACAGCATTGCCACAAAAACAATACGTTGTTAATTATCATTGAGATAATTATCATTGTGTCTAATTGAATTGATTGGACAAAGTTTAATAAGGCATACAGCTGTGTAGGTAAGGTCACACTGCATGTCAGGACATTAACCAAGCCATGAAGTCCAAGTAACTGTCTGTAGACCTCTGTGATAAAATTGTGGTGAGACATAGATCAAGGCAAGGGTATAAAGTTTTTGACTGTTCCCAGGAGTCACAATAATTGTGAAACGGAAGATGTTTGGAACCACCAGGACTCTTCCTAGAGTTGACCATCAGGTCAAACGGAGTAACCATGCAAGAAGGGTCTTGGTCAGGGTGGTGACCCAGAACCCAACAGTCACTCTAACAGAACTTCCAAAGTCCTCTGCAGAGATGGAGAACCTGTCAGAAGGATGGCCATCTCAGCAGCACTTCATCAATTAGGCCAGAGTGGCTAGAGGGAAGCCCTTGTCAGAATTCCAAGCACTATGTCTGGCAAACACCAGGCACAGGCTAATATCATCCCTACTGTGAAGTATGGTGGTGGCAGCATCATACAGGGAGACGGGTCAGAATTAAGGGAATGATGAATGCAGCTAAATACAGAGAAAACCTTCTCCAGAGTGCATGCAACCTCTGGGACAATGGTTCACCTTTCAACATGACAATGACCCGAAGTATACAACCAAGACAATGCTCTCTTACTGTCTTTCACAAGTCTCTGACTGGTCTTGAGTGGCCCAGCCAAAGCCCAGACTTAAACCCCATAGAACATCTGTGGAGAAACCTGAATTTCACAGATACTTCCCATCCAATCTGATAGAGCTTGTCAGGATTTTCCAGGAAGAAAGTGATAAACTGCCCAAATCCAGGTGTGCAAAGCTTGTAGAGACTAAGAATACTTGAAGCTGTAATTTCTGCCAAAGGTGCTTCTACAAAATACTGTTATTAATTTTTCATAAATATTTCCTAAATTTGCTCAAAAATTCACTTTGTTTTCACTTTGTCATTATGGGCTATTGAGTGTAGATTGATGGACAAAATAGTTGTTTAAAATTAAATGTGCAACAGAATCAAATATGCAAAAAGTGAAGGAGTCATGGACTTGGGTTTTTGTCCTGACATGCAGTGTGAATTGTGGGACTTTATATACACAGGTGTGTGCCACCCCCAGAAGGTGTCTATCCTGAAGGCCTCTTCAATGTGGAATGCTGACGAGCATTACCATAGGCTGCCTCAGAATCCATCGGTTTCATGAAAATAAAGCATCAGGACTGGTTTGATAACAACAATCCTGAAATCCAGACACTACTAGAGGCTAAATGTAAAGCATTGAAGGCATATCTCTCCAATCCACAGTCTCCAGCCCTCCTTTCACAGTGGGAAGCTGTCCATGCTGAGATGCAGAAAAAGCTCCGGCTCATACAAAATGAGTGGTGGATCAGAAAGGCTCAACAGCTACACTGACAAAAACAACACCCACGCTTTCTATTCCACTGTCAAAACCTTCTATGGCCCTTAGAAACATAATATCACCCCTGTTCGGTCAGCAGATGCCTCAGTACTCCTCAAAGAGAAATCCCTGACCCTGGAGTGCTGGGCTGAGCATTTCAGAACCCTCCTCAACCAAAATAACCCCTTCAACCCTTCTGTCCTGGACTCACACCCAGACCTCTCAGAGACCCTCTGTTTGGATGAACCACCACAGCTCACAGAGGCCCTGTCAGCTACATGCAGCCTGAATAGTAACAAGGGTTCAGACCATGATGGAATCCCTGCTGAACTCAGTGTGCGGATACAGCCGTGGTATCTCCCTACTCTCAGTGCCTGGCAAGATGCTAGCGTGGCATGCTGTTCCACCTTATCACCAACACATGTCACCATGTACATCCTTCCAGAATCTTATGCTGGGTTCAGAAACATGATTTTTACCATCCACTAAATTCAGGAGATGTGATCCAAGGGCATCCTCCACATTGGACAGTGTGATGTCTCAGCAGATGCAAAACCCATGCCAGTATAGGCCAAACCCGCCTCTGTGTGCAATCATCAACAGTATAACTTCTGCTAGGGTTATGTTAGCAGGAGGACTTCCAAGGAATTACTCGTCTGAGTAAATACAGGATAGTTTATTTTATTTTAATTTTATTTTTTACTTTTTACAATTTTCTGGACATGTTGCTGCCAGTGGAGAGGGAAGTGGAGGGGGGAGTTAAGGGAGGGGTGGGGGGAAGTGAGAAATTTTTTTTGCATAATTTTGTAATTTAGTATGGAATATAGCATATACTGTAGTATTTTACACCTCATACAACCCAGAATATCATTTAGTTCCCATGTGTTCTTTTGGAGTCTCCAAATGTCCTTTTTGGAAAGATACCTAGACATTGCTTACAAAAAAAAGGAAAATGCCCATTTTTGATGATATTGCCATCATATTGAACTGGGATTTGTCCAGTGTTGAGTCTGTGGCTCCATTTTGTTTTCTAAGCATGCCAGGCACAGCCACAATCATCTGTATCCGCTTAAAACAGAAAATCTTTTCAGTGAGTTTGAGCTTCTGTAACTCTGCATCAGTCAATAGGGAAACTCACTAGAAAGAAACCCATTTCTTTTTGTAGAATATTTGTCACAAACAAATCCAACTGGCCCTGCTTGTACGAAAGAGGGAAATTGTGAATAGTGTGTAAAGATGAAGAGGAACAGAAACAGTATGCAAGATGAATCATTGCAAGAGAGGAAAAGGAAAAAAACATTCATGGATTAAGAAAGCATTGCAAAAAAAGAGAGAATCTTCCTGGGTCCTAATCTTTCCCTCTAAGCACTGTGCTGCTAAGCTCTGGTTTGGATGACAGGTCCCCCACCTGGACAAGCTTGGACAATGTCTCCATGATGTCTGCAGCACAGACGGCTAATCACACCCAGAACCAAAGGCACCTGCCCTATCTGCTGCTGCATTTGGTTGGGAATCTTTAAAGAGGCTAAACTGCACTTTCATGCTTGTCTTTTATTCATGGTAAGTGCTTATCGAACGGAGCTGTTACCACTGCCCCTCATTCCCTCCCACAAGCTCAGAGAATGCTTGACGTAAGTACAGCCAATCTGGATAAATAAGAATCTCTCCTCTCTGTCACTGCTGGCATATTATGTCCCTGAGGGAACATTCTTTTCATAATATCATAAGCTGCTTAGCGGTGTGCTTCTATTTAAGGCATACATATTAATAGCTATAAGGAAATCATATTTGAACTGTTCCTTGCAATCAATGTCTTTTGGATTCCTTTTATACTTTGTATAAGAAGGTGCTAATAACTAAAGGCACTTACTATGGGCAATCTAATCCCTTTGTATGATAAAAGCTAGCCTTCGAATGAGTGCAGCAGATCACAGGACAAGGGGCTCCAGAGGTTTAGTTCTCCAGATGAGAAATGGACTCCTTTTTCCCTTCCCCCTGTGAAACCTGCAATATGCGGGAATCATGTCGTTGCCAAGATTACACTGACATATAAACATATGGGTGAATTGAAGCACACAGTTTCCTGTTGATCAGACCAACACCTGGACCACATGCCAACACAGGAAGACACACACACTGGGGAGCAGTGTGGCATTCATCCGATCTGTGTTGAGAGATGTGGGGTGGGTGATGTTTTAGGTGTGAAAGAATGTTAATGCATCTGTTACGCATCCTCCCATAACCCGCTTTTCCATGATGGTAAAGTACCAATTTAATCACCATTCATGTTCCTTGTTTGATTTTAGAACAAATCTTAAGATTCCTGCTAGGTTGATGAATCGTTAGTACTGCATTGATGAGACCAGACAAAGGATTGAGAAGACAGTGACAAAAAACAGAACATACCCAGTGAGCACTTTATTAGGTATTTATTAGGCTTATTTTTTAGACTTCCGCTGCTGTAGCCTTTCGTCTTAGAGGTTTGACACGTTGTGTGTTCAGAGATGCTTTTCTGCATACCACTGTTGTAATGCATGGTTATTTGCGTTACTGTCACCTTCTTGTCAGCTTTGACCAGTCTGGCCCTTCTCCTCTGGCCTCTCTCATTAACAAAGTGTTTTTGCCTGCAGAACTGCTGCTTACTGGATGTTTTTTGTTTTTTGCACAATTCTCTGCAAACTCTATAGACTGTTGTGCGTGAAAACCCCAGTTTCTCAGATACTCAAACCACCCTGTCTGTCACCAAGAATCATTCCATGGTCAAAGTCACTTAGATCACATTTTGTTCTGAAAAACATCTGAACCTCTTGACCACGTCTGCATGCTGCCAAATGATTGGCTGGTTAAATATTTGCATTAACAAGCTGATGTACAGGTCTACCTAATAAACTGTTCACTGAATGTATACACTGGGTTGGAAGCAGACCATTGCGTTGCACAAAGAAGTGCTGAGTGTAGTGACATAGAGAAAGAGTTGACTCCATTCTGGTCATTAATGAGGGATTAGGCTGCTGGTAGTTTACTGACTGCCTTTGAAGTGATTACTTATAATGCTTACTTTTCGAAAATGGCAGATATGATTCACTTTTCCATTATCAATAATGGGAAGGAGGAGTGGATTGCATTTTTTTTCACATTCCTGAAGATAGCCTAATCATTTATTCTTCTCTAATTAAGGGACTGGAGCTAAAAAGCCTGGTAGGGTGCCCAGGTTGGAGTTGGAGTTGTTTTGTCTTTTTGTTTCCCAGAAAGCATTGGATTGACTTTTTGAATATCAATGCCATTATCTGACTCTGACATCATGTTGGTTACCAATAGTCATTGGTGTAATTGTGCTTTATTGGGTCATTGACCTTTCTGGATTTGAGTTTCTGGGAATTATTACTTGTAAACTAAATAAGAACCATTCATCCTTTCCTTGCTGTAATCCCTTTAAATACATGCTAAAATAATTATTCATACTGCAAGGTTATGGGTTCTATTCCCACCCATTCGTCCAGTGCCTAGAGCTTAAGGCCAAGGCTGGGGAATGGCTCCCATTGCCAATGAGGCAGATCAAAGAAATGCCCCTACACCTGCAGTCTTGCATATGTCACACCCTAATGAACTAGATAGTGTTTACTCAGACTGTGAAATCCGGACTGACACATAAAAATCACTTTCTATTACAGTGCATTAGCTTTCTTTGGCAAAGAGGAGATCTTGACCATTTGCATATGCATAACGATTTGACTTTTGAATTTCTTTAATTCAGACTTTACCCTAGTCCTCCCTCCTGATTTAACCCTCTTCCCCCACTCTTTCCGATATCCCTCTTGTACACCCTATATAAAAAAAATAAAATCAGTCCTCCCTCATGATTTCCCCCCGCTTCCGATATCCCTATATTATATATTTTTTTTTACTAAATTGCACTTTTTTTTTTTTATAATTCACTTTAATTCACTTTAATTCACTTTAATGTAATTAATATCATCTCTATCAATCAGCGGTATTTCTTATGCTAGTCCCCTCCCAGTTCTTGGATATCTGACACCCTCCGTACCCCCAGGGCCAGCCTCCGCGCAGCGGAGAGGAAGTGGGGGAAATCCAGAGACGCTTCAGACCTCACGACTTACCAGTCTCTCCTGGCGGCATTCTCTTCCGCTGTCACTGCCGCCAAAGCAAAATACTTTCAAACACAAATTCAGAACTCCGGTTCTAACCCCCGGAAACTTTTTTCTATTTTCTCCTCTCTCCTCAATGCACCGCCTCCTCCTCCTCAGTCCTCCTTTGTTGCTGATGACTTTGCTGATTTCTTCGATGAGAAGGTCACAGTCATCCGTAGATCCTTTACAACCACCGCCCCCCTCACTGTGCCCTTCCCCCCCTCTAGGCCCATCCCTTCCTTTTCTACTTTCTCCCCCCTTACAGACTCTGATGTTTCTCAACTCCTGCTCTGCCACCGCCCTACAACCTGTGCCCTTGACCCTATCCCCTCTTCTCTTCTCCGAACTATCACACCTGACATTCTCCCATTTGTCACCTCCCTTGTCAACTCCTCCCTGTCTTCCGGCTGTTTTCCGGCATCCTCCAAGAGGGCCCACATCACTCCGCTGCTAAAAAAGCCTACTCTGGATCCTTCCATCATCCAGAACTACCGCCCGGTATCTCTTCTTCCTTTCCTTTCTAAAACTATAGAACGAGCCGCTTCTACTCAACTTTCTTCTTTCTTTTCTAACAACAACCTGCTAGACCCCCATCAGTCTGGCTTCAGATCGGGCCACTCGACAGAGACTGCGCTCCTCTCCGTCAGTGAGTCACTCCATGCCGCACGAGCAGCGTCCCTCTCCTCTGTCCTCATTCTTCTAGATCTCTCTGCTGCCTTCGACACTGTGGATCACTCCATCCTCCTGTCTGCCCTGTCAGCAACGGGCATCTGTGGCACAGCCCTGGACTGGATTGAGTCCTACCTCTCTGGTCGCTCCTTCCAGGTTGCCTGGGCTGGTTTGGTATCGACACCTCGGCCCCTCGCCACAGGAGTTCCCCAGGGCTCAGTCCTAGACCCGCTTCTTTTTTCTCTTTACACTCGCTCCCTTGGCCCTGTGATCACTGCACATGGGCTATCCTACCACTGCTACGCGGACGATACCCAACTCTTCGTCTCGTTCCCGCCATCTGATACGCAGGTTTCAGCCCGTATCTCTGCTTGCCTGAGGGACATCCAGAGCTGGATGGACAACCACCATCTAAAGCTCAACCCAGGCAAGACTGAAATGATATTCATCCCTGCTAAAACCTCTCCCCATCTGGATCTCTCCATTTCCCTCGGGGATACCACACTCACGCCGTCACCCAGTGCAAGGAACCTCGGCGTGGTGATTGACAGCAGACTGTCCCTCTCCGAGAACATTGTGGCGGTGACCCGGTCATGCAGGTTCTTCCTATACAACATACAGAGAATTCGCCCCTTTCTCACCCCCTACTCGACCCAGCTCCTGGTCCAAGCGATGGTTCTGTCCCGCCTGGACTACTGCAATTCCCTCTTGGCTGGCCTCCCAGCGTCTGCCATCAGACCCCTCCAACTCATCCAGAATGCAGCAGCTCGTCTGGTCTTCAACCTTCCCAAATACTCACACGTCACCCCCCTGCTTACTTCCCTCCACTGGCTGCCTGTCATGGCTCGCATCAAATTCAAAACATTGGTGCTAGCCTTCCAAGCAGTTAAAGGGTCTTCCCCAGCTTATCTACAAAAAATCATCAGACCCTACACCCCTGCTAGACCTCTTCGTTCAGCCTCCACAGGCCGCTTGGCACCTCCCCCTCTCCGAACCTCCACATCACGCTCACGACTACTGTCTGTTCTGGCTCCACGGTGGTGGAACGAACTCCCCGTTGAGGTCAGAAATGTAGAATCTCTCCCCACCTTCAAGCGCAAGCTGAAGACACACCTCTTCAAGCAGCACCTCTCCCCATCCCTCCCTACCTCCCTGTGAACCTTAATTGTTGTCTCTGTGACTTGCTTTGTGTATCGGTATTTTTAGTTGGCTAGGTAAGCAGTGTTTGGATATTTAACTTTGGTCACTTTTGCTCTGTTTGTTTGTTTCTTTGTTCTCAAAAAAAAAAAAAAAAAAAAAAAAGGGCCCTCGTCCTTATCTTTATCTTTGTTGTACAGGTAGCAATTGAAATTGTACTTCCCTCTAGGGTCTTTCAGTGAACTTATCCCTGGTTATGGGTATGCACTTTGTTGTACGTCGCTCTGGATAAGAGCGTCTGCCAAATGCCAATAATGTAATTTTCTCTCATGCCATCAAAGAGATGGGTGCTAGTTCATACCTTGTCACAGTGGTAAAAGCTACTGAGCAGGAAGCAGCATTGATGCTTCTATAGGGGCATGATTCTCTGAGCCTGGATGAGTGCTTCAATTGTGAGGATATGTTCCTCTAAGCCTCCAGTTGACAGCAACACAGTGCTCTTATTTAAAGCAATTTCAAACATGTCTTGTCTGACAAGTCTTAAATCCTACTTAACACCCCATAACATTTGTGAGTTTACTGTCAGAATTAAAGAGGAATTCTCAAAGGGGGAGAAATTATCACTTTCATTTTGCTCAGCTCTATTTGGTTAAAAGGACATGGCAAGGATGTTTACCTAGGGATGAATATATTATTACCCATTTGCAACACACAGCTTTTCATTCCATAGAAAAGGCTGAAGTATACCTGGGATTTGAATTGCCATTATGGATCAAGGAATAAAAGAAAGTCTGAGTTGTTGTAGAAGACTGCAGATGAGGGTTCATTGGGTATAATAATGTCAGAAAGATCAAAACCCTCAGCTGGATTTTATTGCAGACTCAATGTATGCTCTTGGTAATGATTGTAACCCAGTGACATTGCCAAAGTAAGTCTCATCTTCACTGCATGGGAGAAGTTACCCAATTGCACTGGTATATTTAAAATAGAAGACTGGCTCCCTAGATCAGTACATCCAAGTTCTGCAAAATGTTTCACACCCCATAATAATTTAAAAGTAAAAAAAAAAAAAAAAAATGTCTCTTTGCATGCAAGGCAATAATATGTTTGCATACAGTATGTATTGTTCTGTAACACTAGGAACAGGGCTGATTCTAGGGATAGACGGCACAGGCAGACATAACTACATAAATAAAGGCATAGCAATCAAAACTATCAGAAAAAGAAAGCCATGTCACAGAGCTGGCCTGTCTTAACAATGCCTCATACTCTCTCCAGGGTATAATTTGTCTTGGTTTCCATTTTTAACATTTATTATTATTAATATTGTTTCATCAGATGCCAAAGCAAAAACAAATCGCCGAATTTAACTTTTCTCCTGTCCACATCCCGATTGATGTGAGAAGAGGATTTGCAAAATAGGGCCACAAGAAAGTAGCCTACCTGGGGAGCGCAGATGTTAAAATACATTTTAAAGATTTAAAATGAATTACATTTAAACGTAAATTCAGGAGGAATATGAAATAAAAGAACTGGTTCATGGTTTGGCTCGATCATTGCCAACTTAGGGCCAGATGTACTAAGCCTTTTGCAATGATTTTCAAGCGCATATATGATGCATTCTACTCAGGAAACATGAATTGTATGTTTCAATCTGGCGCACGGGGCTGGAACCACAGTATGCATCTAGGTGAGTCATCACAAGGTGCGCTTCTCTCCTTAATGCATATGCATTTAAGAGTGGATCATGCAAATACAGAGCCAAAATAGTACGGCTAATTATGTATTTTGTTGAAACAGAATTTTAAAGAAGAGGCATAAAGGTGCAGCAAATGAGACAGAGAAAGAGGTATAGGTTCTGAAGATGCACTGAAATAATTTTTGCAACAAGAATCACTATTTAAACTCCCAGAGCAAGAAATCGTGAAACAGATTATTAATAGTAAATATTAATTAATGATGACATGATGTATGAAATTAAATGGTAAATTGTTGGCATTTATATAGCGCCTTTATCCAAAGTGCTGTGCAATTGATGCTTCTTGTTCACCCATTCATACACTCACACACTGGCGATTGGCTGCTATGCAAGGCCAGGAGCAATTGGGGGTTAGGTGTCTTGCTCAGGGACACTTCGACACACCCAGGGTGGGAACGAACCAAATTATTGGCACCATTAATAAAAATGAAGAAACTAAAGGTGTCAAATGTATTGCCACTCATAACAATTATTGTAAATAAATTCAAACAACTTGTAATCTTTACTTGAGTTTATCTCACACTAAATGAACTATATTGTGTCATTCATTCATTTCCTCTTTCACTAGAGTATAAAAATGTGGTAACAAGCATGAAAAATCCTTTTGTCATGGGAAAAGCCAAGAGCTATCAATTCAAAAGAGACAAATGGTAATTGACCATCAGAAGGCTGGTAATGGGTACAAAAAAAATACATAAATGGTTAAACATACCACTTAGCTCTGTAAGGACAATAACAAAAAAAGGAAAACATATGGAATTGTTGCAAACATGCCAGGAACAGGACGCAAGTGCACGTTGTCCCCATGGAGGTGTGGGATTGTGAGGGAGGCCATGAAGAACTCAATGTATACAGTTTAATAATTGCAGTGATTGGTTGCATCTTGGTGTCTTCAAGTCACGAAAAGAACCATAAAATGGCAAAAAAAAAAACATAAAACTCTTTGGAAGGTCGACACACAGGCAGCCCTTGAGTACAATAAACAAAGCATTTGGAGTTTTCCGAAAATCTTTGGAATTATGACTGGAAGAAAGTGCTATGGTCAGATGAGACAAAAAATTAATGTTTTGGCCATACACACCATCGACATGTTTGGTTTGCATTAAAGAGAAGTACCGCATTACGATCAAATATGGACGTGGGTCATTGATGCTGCCAGTGGTCCAGGGGCACTATTTAAAATCAACTGCTTATTGAATTCATCTGGAAATTTTGGCAGAAAATCTGGTCGTCTCTGCTAGGAAGCTGAGACTTGGATGTAGGTAGGTTGTCCTGCTGGACAATGACTCCAAACATACTGTACATCAATATCCACTCAGAAATGGTTTAGTGAAATTAGCATCCATGTTCTTCCAATGACATAAGTCTCCAGACTGTAACCTGTGGTCTGAACTGAAGGGGGGGGGGGGGGGGGGGGGTGAGGGGTCCATAAGCGCAGACCCAAGGATATAAATGATTCTATTTGAAAAATGTAAGACTTTGGTTAATTCTATTGAATCATTGATAATGCACACTACTTTACACATGTTGGAAAATAACGCTTATGTCATTAACTATTATTTTTCAGTTTGCAGTATTTTTTTGGAAATATTTATCAAGGGTGGCAATAATTTCAGAGGCCACTGTGTATTTAAATATATATATATATATACACAGTGAGCTCCATAATGTTTGGGACAAATTATGTCAAACCATTATGTCTTGATTTGCCTCTGATTGGCACCATTTGCAATAATACAATTAACATGTGGTTAAAGTACACATTCTCAGATTTTATTAAAGATTATTTTTAAACATTATTGCGTTATAGGACCAAAGTTGTGTCAATGAAAGTCAAAGAAGCCATTATGAGACTGAGAACATAATTAAGAAGAAAGAGGGCACTGATGAGCTTACTAATTACTAAAGGCTAAAAAAGACCCCAGTGGATGACAAAAGAATTATCTCCATAAAAAAAGAAACACCTGTCCGAGAGATCATAAAGACTCTTCAGGAGTCAAATGTGGATTTATCAATGACCACTGTCCGCAAAAGACTTCATGAACAGAAATACAGAGGCTACACTGCAAGATGCAAACCACTATTTTGCCGCAAAAACAGAATACAGTTTGCCAAGAAGTACCTAAAAGAACAACCGCATTTCTGTAAAAAGGTCTTGTGGACAGATGAGAGAACTTATTATCAGAGTGATAGCAAGAGCAAAGTATGGAGGTGAGAAGGAACAGCCCAAGATCTAAAGCTTCCAAACATACTGCTAAAGCAACAAAGGAGTTTTTCAAAAAGCCACCAACCTTGCTGTGCTGCCACACCGGCATTGGTTGTTTTGGTATGCAGTTGCTCATGTGCTGCCATTACTCATATTACATGCCATTGCTGCATTTGCTTGAATTATCCTGCTTATTCCTGAATTATGCCTTCAGACATTCTTTGCGCTTTAGTCCTTCCCCTCACACCCTCAAAGTCTCCAGCTGCATGTCCTGGCTGCTAAAACAATTTACCTTCACTAAGAATTGCTCCACGTTGTTCCTGAAACCCTTCCTGTTCCGGAAATGTTACGGCGGGGAGGACAGAGGAACCAGAAGCAGACACAGGGGTGTGGAAAATGGCAAGTTTACTCACAGGTGATGGGGCAGACAGAGCGTAGTCACAAAACAAGCCAAGGTCAAAATCCAGGGGGTCAGTCCAAACAGGTAGAGGTACAGAATTCCACAAAAAACAAAGAATAGTCCAGGGAAGCAGGCAGGGGTCAAAACAGGAAAACCAGATAAGCAGATAACCAAGGGCAAGGACTCAAGGGCAAGGGCAAGGGCAAGAGCAAGGAAACAAGGAGGCTAGAATTTGGGGAAGGAATCAAGGGCTCGGGAACAGAAACAGGACAAGACGAACTAGCAACGTGCAACTGAAAAGGACAGGTATAAATACACAGGGGAATGAGACAAACTAGGCGGGGCATGGGAGTAAGGGCGGTCTAACAAATAAACATCAGGTGAGACACATGAAAGGGTAATGGGACAATAACGAGGGGGAAAACAAAAACGTGGACTGGATTCACAAAGACACACATGTAAAACAAACGGCTCTGGACTAGAGAGTAGGCATAGATTGAAGACGTAGTGATAGTTAAGAGACAGGTGCGAACACTTCGCTGAAACAAACGAGTAATAAGGGATAGCATAGGAAGGCGGAGTTATAGAACAGCGCAGAAATGCTAAGAGATGCGTTAGTGAGTTAGTAACGTGAATATTTCTAAACTACCCAATAAAAGTGATTGTTAGTTAGTTAGACAGACAGTAAGTGTATTAATCGGATTAGTACTGTACAAAACCTAGATTAGTAGTGGTTAGTAAGAATAGTGCTTTACAACATTTAACTATCAAGAAAAAGCAGGAAGTAAGAATCGCGAGTTTAGAAAAAATGTTGAACCCCGAAAACTACCGTAACCACCCGAATAGTGGGGCACGCAGACAGGGGAGTGACTCGACTGGAAAACATTCAGACGCAGACATAACAGGGGAGGACGAGTGCAAAGACTAATGAAAATAAACAGAAGCAGACATGAAATATGAAAAATAATAAATTACAAGAATAAATAATACTAAACAATGATACACTAACACACAGAACACAGGAACATAACAGGAAACCCTGCCAGTTCCTAACTCCTTTCCAGTTCCTGATTCCCTGGCCTGGTCTTCCTTCCTGCCTGCTCCCAGCGCTTCCTTGGACTCTGTTCCCCACACCGCCCCAGTCCCCAGCACTGCCTCAGGCTCCATCTTTAGCGCCACCCCAGGCTCTGTCTCCACTGGCACCCCAGACTCTGTCCCCAGACCCTTTCCCAGGCCCCGTCCTCAGCGCTGTCCAGGGCTCTGTCCCAGGATATGTCTCTGATGCCGTTTCAAGCTCTGGACCCGTCAGCCTCGTCTCAGGCTCCAGCCTCATCCAGGTCCAGCACACTGAGGCTCCGGTATTGCCTGAAGCCCCTTGATCGCCCAAAGCCCTGTGGTTGCCTGAGGTTTGGATTGGATGGATGATCCGATTTTCTACCTGCAGCACTCTGCTCAATGCCTCGGTGATGATTTGTGTTTGCACATGGGAAGCGAGTAGGAAGAGCTGCTCTCATCCATTGGAGACGCTGCATTGGAGCTGGTTGCAGCTGGTGGAGCTGCTTTACCCTGTTGTTCTGTGGTTGGAGACACAGAATCCAAATTGATTGGCGGTTGGGTATTGGCTCAGGTGACTGCTCTCTCTCGCTTTCTTTTTTCTCTCTATTAAAAAAGATGGAGAAAAAAACAAAAACATGTTTTTGGTGGCCCTGTTTTTCTGTTTTGCGTGCACTCCGTTGTCTCGCCAGAACATTGATTTTATTCTTTTTCACTGCAAGTTTATTCCCAAAATGTAAAATGTACTAAATGTATTGTGATTGTACAAAAAATGCATTCCCTCCCGCTTTACTGCGGTTGGGTTCTGTTGTTTTATTTGATTTTCAGAGCACTTTCTCACAAACCACCGCAAAACACCTTTACGTACCCTGATTTTATTGCTCTTGTTGGTTTCTTGCAATGTTAAAGTAAACCCGGGCCCCCTCTGTCTGCTTCTGAAAGTTTACACCATTTACCAACTCCAACTGAATTTGACAACAGGCATGGAATTGGCTTTCTCCATATTAATGCAAGAAGGCTATGCACTTTGATCAGAGACATTGGTTCTGATAGGCCTCCTGTTAATTAAACTGTCTTATGTAACTGATGACAAATCAGAGAATTCTAAGCATTCTTGCAACTCTTTAAACCAATTTCAACTTATTGATAACCTTACCAGAGTTAACTCATTGAAGCCCAACAGTGACACTTTGTTAGATGTGATAAAACAGCTCACACAAGTACATGGCATTTTTGCATTGCAAATGATATGAGCAATCGCTGTGTAATTGCTTGTGTGAGAAATACCAAATTATTTGGTATTACTGTTCATAGATGCCGTTTTTAAACATTTCACTGAATGGCCTTTTAAAGTTGATTTAGCAACACAAAACTGGGATGGAATTACATTGATTCCTACAGTTGATGATGTGGTTGCCTATTTTTCAACTACAGTTTTTCTTTTACTGGTTGCAAATAAACATGCTCCTTAAAAAAAATTCAGAATCAAGAATATAGATAAACCTTAGTTTCCCAAAGAGTTTATTTATGTTAGAAACAAGCAGTGGTCCCTAGCAAGAAAAAAGTAAAGAAGATTGGCATCACTTCAGAACTCTGAGAAATCAGTGCACTTCATCAATTCGGAAAGCTAAATCAGACTACTATCTGAATGTGACAACAGGACAGTTTAACAATTATTCAAAATTCTGGTAGACAATCAAAGTCTTACAAAATAAGAAAGCTTCTGAATTTCTTCAAATTCCTCAAATTGGTAAGGTCATAATTACGGATAAATCTGATAACTATTAAATTTTTTTTTTTTTTTTTTAATCTTTTTTTAGGCCTTTATTGGACAGTATATAGAGACAGGAAGAATGGGGGCGAGAGAGAGGTCGGATTCGAACTGTTGACATCGCGGCTCACAATGAGCATGCGGTCAGTGCTCTGCAGGCTGCGCCACCGAGACACCACTATTAAATGATTTTAATAGTTATTTTGAGAAGGCAGGTCATATTTCTGATCAGCAAGCTCCCTCACTCCCAGCGACTCAGTCCTCAGCGTATTGGAATTCTTCGGGTAGGTCCCCATCGACTGCCCTTTCATTGGACTTTGAACACTTTCAAGTCTGTGACGTCTTGCATTCATGAAAAACGGTGGACCCTAAAAAGGCTGCCAGGCCTGATTGCTTAGACCCCTTCCTCCCAAAATCTGCTGCATTGGTAATTGCAGAGCCCATCACCCACATTTTCAACATTTGAGTTGGTCTTAATCAGGTACCAACTACTTGGAAACAAGCCGATGTCATGCCCCTTATTAATGCTGGTAACTGATCTGACATGAATAATTATGCACAAATTTCCAATCTTTCTGTCCTTCCTAAAATCTTAGAATCTCTACAGAAATCAACTGAAATCATACTTGGATTCATTGATTTAATCGACATGCAGTCTGGTTTCCGGTCCAGGCATAGTACTGTGGCCGGAAAGTACTGTAGTCATGGATGACATCAAAGAGGCCTTAGACAATGAACTTACTTGTGCTGCTTTGTTTATAGAGCTTAATAAGGCTTTTGATACTGTTACTCATTAACAATCTGTTGAGTACTGGTGTCAGAAGCAAAGCGACAAAGTGGTTCCACAGCTATCTGTCTCATCGTTCTCAGATGTTAAACATGGCATGTCTTTTTTTCTTTTCTTTTTTTGTTAAACATGGCAACGTCATGTCCGAACCAGTCTTTTTTTCCCCAATTTTCCCCTTTTTCTCCCAATTTCAGTAGGATCTTGCGACCCTGAAAACACGCCTTCTCCAAGCCGTCTCGTCTCAATTAGACTTACTCCGAGGTGCCCGGGGCGCTGTATGTGGTGATCACTACTAACCTTGCCAAGCAAGCCAATTATTCCGCTCCACGAGAGCCGGCCAAACTCAGCTTTGGGCCAGGACCAAGAATCGAACCACGGTCCTCAGTGTGCAGCGGCGCAACAGGCTCAACCCAGTCTTTTTAATGAAGTGTGTCGCACAGCGATTGGTTCTAGTCCTGCAAGTACCATCTGTATGCGGATGATACAATTATGTCCTGTGCCTCCACTGCAGAGATGGCCATTTCAATTCTGCAGACAGATTTCAACACCTTGCTGCAGGCCTTACTCGATCTGAACCATTTAAACTCAACAAAAACGATACCCACGATCTTCCTTCCTGGGCGAGCTAAGGCTCCAATCTCCACCATCAGTACCTTTGATGGTGTCTCCATTCAGTCTGTAGACCATTATACATATTTGGGTATTTGGATAGACAACCTACATTTTAAATGTCATATTGACCACCTTTCAATGAAATAAACATTGGGTATCAAGAGTTGCTAGCCTATTTTTCCCTCAGCTTGACTTTGGTGATACTATCTATAGGTCCGCCTCCTCTCCATCTTATCCAAGCTCGACACCTGTATCCCTCAGCCTTGAGATACATCAAAAACTCTAGTTTGAGGACTCATTGCACTCTATACATCATGACTGGTAGGCTACAACATTGGTACATTTGAATTTATTTCCTAGGTATAAATTGGAAGTTTTTATTTGTGCAAAGCAGTCACAAATAATTCAAGATTGCAGAAATGTTTTCAGTTTAAAGTCCCTTCTTTTCGTACAGAGGATAGAAGAGCATGCTTCTCCTAAAGTGATCCTGGAAATAGCTGGCCAGGCCAGCTATTGATTCTCTCATTTCATCAAACAATTTGAGAATTGAGAATAATGGATGTTCTCACAGTTAGTCAAATAAAGTTTAAAAAAAAAGAAAGTATTTTCTAGTTCCGTGTTTCCATTTCATGTTTTGAGTTTTACCCCATTCCTAACCACGCCCCTCACACCTGATACATGTTCCCATTGTGTCTTATTACCTGTGTATTTAAGCCCGCCTGTTTCTTCGTCTTGTGCCAGATCATCTTGTGCCTTGCCTTCGTGCTTGAGTCCTGTTTTCTAGCATGTTTTCCCTGTCCCTGTCCCTGTCCCTGTCCCTGTCCCTGTCCCTGTCCCTGTCACCCTGATTCCTTGCCTTTTCGGGTTTCCTGCCTGCTCCTCTGCCCAGCCCATGGCCCCTCTTCGTTTTCCTCCAAGCTCCTTCCTCACTTCTGCCTGCCCCATTGGACTGATTTCCTGGTTTTGACCTTCGCCTGCCCACTCGCCATGTTCTTCCCATCCTCTGTTGTTACCATTTCCTGGCTCTATATCTGGACTGTCTTTTAAAGATCCCTTTTCCCCATTCATATGAAACTCAACCTAATCAATATAATCCTGTTTTAAAATAAATTGGATGTGTTTATACATTGTAGCACTGCTGTCTGTCTGGCAGAAAATTCCAGAGTGACCATTTCGTAGCCTACATCATGACTAATATCTGTGCGTAGTTCAGTTTGGTTTAGTTAACACGGCAAAGCAAGGCAAACTCAGAATCAGGCCAAGGGGTGACTCATGAATAACAGGCTTACAAAGAATCGGCTCTGAAAATATGATCAACGTTATGACAAGTGTGTATACTCAGACAGGCAAACTAGGCGGGGCATGGGAGTGAGGATGATCTAACAAATAGACATCAGGTTAGAAACATCAAAGGGCAATCATACAATAACAAGGGATGCACAAAGACGCGGACTGGATTCACAAAGACACACATGTAATACAAACGGCTCCGGATTAGGGAGTAGACAATTGCAATGAGTTAAGGAACATAGTTATAGTGAATTAAGGCAGGCAACACTTGAATTAAGGCAGGCATTTAGAGATAGAACAGGGAGGCGGAGATATAGAGCAGTATAGAAATAGAGATAAAGTCAATCTGTTGGTTTACGTGATTAAATTATAATTACCCAAAACTAGTGATTGTTAGTGAGACAAATTAGTGTGTTAATATAATTAGTGCTGTACAAAATGTATGTTATTTGATATTAGTAGATTAGTGCTATCTACAAATGGAGAAAAAGCAGGAAGAAAGAAAAGTGAGCCTGAGAAGGAATCGCGGGAAACCGGAATAGTGAATCACACAGACAGGGAAGTGACTCGGGCTCAAAAATAACATGAAGACACAGACATCACAGGGGAAGACAAGTGCAATGAATAATGAATGTGAACAGAAAACCAGACATGAATATGAAAAATAATACACTCATTCATTATCCTAACCCGCTTATCCTGAACAGGGTCGCAGGGGGGCTGGAGCCTATCCCAGCATACATTGGGTGAAAAGCAGGAATATACCCTGGACAGGTCGCCAGTCCATCGCAGGGCACACACACGATTCACTCACACACTCATACCTACGGGCAATTCAGACTCTCCAATCAGCCTAACCTGCATGTCTTTGGACCGTGGGAGGAAACCGGAGTACCCGGAGGAAATCCGGACACGGGGAGAACATGCAAACTCCACACAGAGAGGCCCCGGCCAACGGGGATTCGAACCCAGGACCTCCTTGCTGTGAAGCGGCAATGCTACCCACTGCACCATCCGTGCCGCCCTGAAAAATAATACATTTACAAAAATACAACATAAAACTGACAGAAATCAGGAACGTTACAATAATTGTGACATGGAAATGCCAGTGTTTTTTCTGAACTAAATCCCAGAGATTAGAGGTTATTTAAAGTGCAGCTACTTTCTTTTTTCCTTTCCAGAAGTAAATGATTTTAAAATAATAAAAGTGTACCTTTTATTGTTTCTCCTGAAATCTTTTTCCCTTGAGTTCAACAGAAAAAATCAGAGAGAGAAACAATTCTTGCAGTATCTACTGTATGATGGTTTGAGGCTCATTTGGACCAAACAGGAGTTGGGTTCTAAAAGTTACCCATAAGACATGAGATAACCACTAATATTTTCAGGGGGGCATCCCTAGAGATAATGGATACACCCCAGAGGAGGAAGGGGAAAACAAAGAAGGGAATAGATAATGCCCATGGCACTTAGCCAACCAATAGAACACTTGGCCAAGACAGAAAGAAGATTGTGACAGGGTCTCAATTGCCAAAGGAATCCCGTCCTACAACTGTCGTATTGATATTCAGAGAAAACATATTCCCTTGCTTACAACAGCTGAGCTAACTGAACATCCTGACTTTATCCCACAACTTCAACAATATAATCAGGCTAACCCAAGACATATATAAACTAGGGCGCTGGTGGCCAATTCAGATATATGCAATATATGCTGCCTCGCTGCTTCATAAGTATCTGGTGGATTGCTGGAATAGTTCTTAAGGCAAGCAAATTCTGCTGCTTTATAGGTTGTTTTAACGGTTTCTCTGTGGTTAATATTTTTAACTGCAACGTCCTGGCTAAATATTAGATGGTAATCAATCAGCAGGTCACATCTCAAGTGGCTTTGGGGGGGTTGTAGTCACTCCCTGTTGTTGTGGCTGGCTTACAACAGGGAGTGATGAGAGGCAGAGGCAGAGCCATGATGCCAAAGTTTGCCCTGCTGCCTGGCTCATTCTGCATGCTAAAGCCATAGCTGTAGTTATAAATAAAAACCTTGATTATAATGGCTTTGCAGATAATGTGTTTGAGTTTAGAATGCAGTTAAAATGTCCTACAGTACAAAATTTTAAGCCACACTTAACCCTTTACCCCCAGGCCTATTGTCAATACTGTTGCCAAGCTTTCTCTATTGGTTGCTATAATGCGATCTATTACGTCCCGAATTTCCACAAATGTTTCGACAACAAAGTGAATCAATGGGTCGTAACACTAGACCGCCACGATCACAGGACATAACACAATCTAAAATTACTTCAGAGACAGAACATGCACATCAGCTTTGGCAGATTCAGGAGACCAGAAAACTGCGTTGCTAAGCCCATTGTTTTCTTTACATTCACTTATATTCGTATTTCTCATTAGCAGAGAGTGTTGTTTATAGTTATTTCTATATAACATAGCGTTAGTCTCTTGTTTTATTGTCATAGGTTTACTTGTTTTACAGTTATAGGTAGCTAGCTAACATTAGCTTGTTATAGATAGCTGGCTAGCTAGCTAGCCAGATATATAGATAGCATAGTTAGATTGATAGATTAAAATATTAATATTATTGACTGATTGATTTCTTGGTTAACTAACTGATTAACTGATTGACATTGATGACTAGTTAACATTATAGATAGATTTCATATGTAGCTCAGTTATTACTTATTTTATATAATTTTCATAGGTTTCCATAAATCTAAGGCAGAATATCCGGACAGCAAAATTCTGTCTTCGAGGTAGAGCTAACTAACAAATCTCTTCACTCATCTCAATAGCAACACTAATCTAGGCATAATTTCACTAAAATTCTGTGTCCTGTTGTTTAGGTGAGTCTCTTTACTATAGAGACAGAAATCATTGATGAATCCCTCACATGTGCACACACATACACATCCGTACAAATAATTAATACCCAAACACACACAAGTGACTTCATACTCTAGGACCGTGGACCTCTTCAGGCCAGTGGCAAAGTCCTCAAAGGGGAACAGGTACTGCCTTACCCTGATGGACGACTTCACCAAGTGGGTGCCTTGAGGGACATCTTCTTCACACATGGTTTGCCTGAAATTATCCTCACTGACCAGGGCAGTGAGTTCAAGAAGGAGGCAACCTTAGGCTGTATTTGTCCAACTGCACATTTAATTGGCCATAGAGTTAGAGCAGAAATGCATGTTTTCCAAAATGAAATATGACTGACTACTGAGGTGGCTTTTAAGGTGCTAGGGATTGAGCACTGGGTTTCATCAGCATACCACCCCCAGACAAACAGGCTCAATGAGAGCATACCAGACCATAAAGGCGTCCACCGAGAAGACCATCAGGGGCCAACAGGTGTATGCAAATAACACCTGCGTACAGGCTTCGACCAAGTACTCCCCCTACCACCTAATGTTTGGGCAGGAGGCGTGTCTGTTTATGGAGGTAAGTGATTTGTTTTTGACATGGTTTTTAATCATCTATGAATTAGCTTAAGCACCAAGACTGCTTGCAGGGTGAAGCATCTAACTCTGGGTAAATCAGTCAAAAGGAGTGTTTGTCAGAATTTTAGCATGTTCCTTATATTTTACAGGGAGGAAGCAGTGGTTGGTATGAGCAGACCATTGCACAGTAGGGACTCAACAGTAACCATCTCAAGTCAATAATTGCCATAGACTAATAGTTTGTTTTGTCTGTTTGCCATATGCTCATTTCAGCTAAGATCTGACTGTCCAGTGGTGACCGTAGCTTCTGTTGAGCCAGATTCAGTGGAGGCCTTTGTGCAGCTCCGGGGTAGCCAGGTTAACTATGATACTGTATCCTGTTATAGACATATTACTTTTGGCTGCTTAATGCATATATGTTTATTTATTATTTATTCTCCTGCAAATGTTCTATAATCTTATCAATCTCAAATCAACCAATTAAGGTGATTAATGTGGAGAGGGCCCAGGAGAGATAGAAGCTAGCCTACCAGCAGAGGATGAAGAGAGGAATCAAGCACTTCATCATCATCCCTGGCATGGAGGTTCTGAAGAAGGATGAGAGGAAGAAGGGGAGACTGGGGCGTACCATGGACCCAAATTGGAGTCAAACCACCCACAGGTATGCATACGTACAGTATTAATTTGATATCATAACTACTGATGTGAGCTTTTTTTTCATTTTCTGTTAAATATGTTACCTGCATAATTGTCTAAAAAAGTATTTGCAAAGAATGGCTGATTTCACTGGAAAGGGTAGTCTCTCACTTTTGGACAGTACTGTACATCTCTAATTCACTTTAATTCTACTCACCTTGTTGAATGCAATATTAAACACTGACCACACAACCTATTGGCCAAGTAAAAAATAACCATGTTTTATGACCACATATCAGCATTGACATTGAGGAAAAACCCCTGGTTTCCTAGGGTTACAGAAGTCCTGCCAAACAATATGGTGAAGTTGGAGACCCTGGATGGAAAGGTGCTGCACTCAAAGTCACCTTATGTGTCTGTGAAACCTCTGCACTATGTATATTTTTCACATGGTTGACAGGTCAGGCTACTGGTTATAGAAATTTACACAAGCAGGCCTTAACAGTGCAAGTAGGGTTACTCAGAACCTTAGTGGGGAGGTACGTAGGGTTACTCAGAACCTTAGTGGGGAGGTACAGGCATTCTGTGCATGAGACACAAGATCTTCAAATCAAATTTAATCGGGGCCTTGGTATAGAAGCAACATGTCATTCTGTAGCTAACACCCTTCTTTGTTTCCTTTTCCTGGGGCATCTGAATAAGAACAACTGGTAAGTTGGTGGCCCTAGACAGCCAACAGTGGAGTCATACAAAATGGAATATGTTTTTTATCATAAGCTTGAGTACATTCTGGATCCTGCATGTCCTGCATTGGAGCTAATTGCCAAAGAGAAAGATGTGTGTTTGACCAGATAGGACTTCTGGTCCCTTGTTGTCCAGAGATATGGACTCCACGGTGAGTATTGTAACAGTTAATGTTTATTTGACATGACCAGTTATTCCAAATGTGTGGAGGCATGCAACCTAGGATCCTGTGACTAAAGCACATCAGTTCCAGAAATCATACAATTATCTGTATGTTTTCTGTTATCGTTTACAGATTGGGAATGCCTGCTTGATGAATGTTCGGGAGGCTGCACACAGACATGTATGATTTCTTTCTGAAAACCTAATACCTAATACCTGTAAACTGAACTTCCTAATACCTTTGGATTCAACACCCTTACAGGGAAAAGATGTCTTCATTGCTGACATGTACGTTGTACCAGTGAGTACCATGAATCTTAAATATTAATAGCCAGAGTAATTAAAATTTCTTCATATAAAATTCATGAATACTTTTTCATGTATTTATTTAACTGTTGACATAATTATCAGAAAATAATGATAATGCAGTAAATGCATACGTACAGTATTAATTTGATATCACTATTACTATTACACTCCCTACATAGTAGAGGTGATCCGAGTATCTGTTTACGATTACTCATAACGATTATTCACTTTTTTCCCAATACAAATGTTGTATGAATAATTGGATTCATATCCGTGCTTTATTTATTTATTACATTGGCTGCAGTAGCTGTACATCAGTGACGAATGTGTAACATAAAAGGAACACTGTTTCGTGATAGGCCAGTTCCTCCCTGGTTCCTCCCCCTTAGATCAGTAAAACTATGGCCTGTTGCTATTTTCCTCACTTCTCTCTTGCCCATGTGAAGAGACTGGCTGCCGACGGGGAAGACGTGAGCTGTTGTAAACACACAGCCATGTGCTTCAAACAAGCTACGGTGCGACTTTTATCCAGGATTAAAAATGCGAAGTTATTTGTAAGGACGGAGGATGCAGCCAAGATTTTGTGGACAGGTACATTATTTTAGCTAGAGGTAAGGTAGTATATTTACTCAATTTTGCTTTTTTTCTGGTGGTGATTCTTCTTATTTAGTTATTCTCTTTTAAACGTGTTCACTAGCCAGCTAGCTAGGTACTGGGGCGGCCTGTAGCGTAGTGGTTACATGACTGGGACCCGCTAGGTTAGTGGTTCGATCCCTGGTGTAGCCACGATATGATCTGCACAGCCGTTGGGCCCTTGAGCAAGGCCCTTAACCCTGCATTGCTCTAGGGGAGGATTGTCTCCTGCTTAGTCTAATCAACTGTACGTTGGTCTGGATAAGAGCGTCTGCCAAATGCCATTAGAGTAATGTAATATAATGCTGTGACACGTGTGGGCGATTGTCATCAGCTTCATTCGTTTGTTGAAGTTGTTTGCTGTGATTTTGCGATGGATTTTCTAGATTTCTGTAATTTTAATGTAGCTAGCTAGCTAGTGAGCTTGGTTGTTATGTCCAACCGATTTTCCTAGTCAGATTGCCTGTTATCTGAAGTGGTCTGAACACAAACAACAAAACATTTCAAAGCATTAATGGTGCCACTTTGTATGGAGTGAGCTTTCAACCTGGGTCAGACTTACTCCATTCTCTGGTCGGGGTTGTTAAAGAAATAAATTGTATTTGTAAGTACAGGGTTTGAATGATCATGTCAATGAATACAGTTTTAGCTCCTGAATTGAAATACGCCTGTTTATTGTAACATAGCCCCACATTTCAATGTTTGAGACAAATTAACATAATGTCAAATACTCATATTTTGTATTTGGTTGCATATTGTTTGCATGCCATGACTTCCTGAAGTCTTTGACCAATCAACATTACTGGATATCATATTTTCAGGTTGTTGTACAATTGATACAAAAAACAGTTGCAGTTGAATAGATCTCTATGTGAACTGGTGGGTGGGACTAGATTCAGCTGTAAATTATGGCAAAACTTGACAAAATAGGCTTTATGTCATCAAGGGTCCGAGGTATCAGATGAGCCTAAAACCACTGTGCTGCTGCCAGATATATAAGGGACATTTCTCCTGACTAATTTTCCTGTTGAACTCAATGGAAGAATTATTCATGAGAAACAACCCTTGAAGTATCTATTGTAAGTACCAAGAGATCCATTCAAATGCATAGTTATAGTATCGGTATTACGGTATATAGTAATATAGTTACAGCATTTGCAAATAAGTAATGGCATTACCAGTTGTCATAGTAAATATTCACAGTGGCTAGTGATTAACAATGACTTCTTAAACCCCTTCAAGGGGCCGGTTTGGGCCAGTTTGATTTATTTATTTATTTTTAAAAAAAAACTAAAAAAAAAAAAAAAAAAACTAAACATTTTTAATGTTTTTGTTATCGAGCGGCCCCCAAAAAATGGACAGTGGCCCATTGGCTCATTTTCTATACTGACAGTGGGCCAGCCCAATCACATGCTTAAGCCCAACCCCTCCCGTCTGGTAGGCTCAACCCTGACCACTCCTCCCTGTTGTCAAGTTGTTGTCAGTTGAGAAATGGATCGAAATGGATCGAAAGCGCAAAGGAGGTGCCCAGAGACAAGAAAGTCCAAAAGTTGGCAGAGGATGCCTCAAAATGTAGAAAGATTACACAAATGTTCTCTGGAACTGCTGCTAGTATCAGTAACAGTAGCAGTAACGTTAACGTTAACGTTAGTCAGCAGCAATGCGAGTCGGACAGTGACACAGACTCAGAGTCAGTTGTGACAGTGGAGGATATAGCTAGCAGAGGTAAAGAGGTAAGCTAAGCAGTCACTCGGTCAGTCAGTCACTCGGTCTCACTAAGCAATGTTACGTTAGCATAATTTTTTGGGCTAGGTCTTATGAATGTTAGCGCAGAATGGCTAATGCTATTGCTAACTCTAGAAGAGCCTAGTCCAACAACAGCGCGAGCGCGCTGATTTTGACAGACCGTTTGAGCGCTCTTTTCAAACCGGTCCCTTCACAGATTAATATAGTACAGTATCGTACGTTATTGCAGGGGGTTTCAGGAACAATATTATGTGCTGTTATTATTAACTATTGTCGACGCGATCGAGGATTTACCGCGACTAGACTGATGTAAAATGTAGCTAACTAGCCAGGGCGTCTGGCAGCTTGAGCGTCTGATGCAACTGACGTAGGCTAACGCCGGGTGCCAAAATAATGTTTCTTTTGGGAATAATAGCCGCATGTGTTTGATCATTAGACTATACCCCGTAGCAGACTAATTGTAGTCGTAGTAGTAGTAGTAGTAGTAGTAGTAGGCTAGTAGGAGTAGTAGTTGTTGTTGTTGTTGTAGCAAACTAGCTCTGTTATTTTGAATATGGCTATCATTTTTTGGAATGTGGCTACTGGCTATCATCATGCTACTACTGTAGTGATTTTGTAGAATTGTGGTGCCATATTTGGAAAATTATTTTCCATTGACCTGTGTATTAAAAAGGGCTTTGCCTTCTCGGTGAAGAAGCCCTTTGAAACAAGTGTGATATAGGGGCTATATCTATATAAATAAACAAATTGAACTTGAGAAAGCATAGATTGAATTTCAAGATCAAAACATGTCTTGTTGTTGAACCAGTTTGAGCTGCCCTCCCCAAAAAACGAGACTGTCACTGTCAGGGAGAGAGAGGTAAGTCAGGAACAGGAAAGAGAGAGCAAGCAGGACCTCAACTACTTCGCCCATCTTGAACCTTCCATGTTAGATCATTTTTTAGATTACCACCCGCAGCAGAAAACCAAAAATCAAGCGGCGCAAAAGTTTTTCACCTGTAAAGATGGCACCTGTAGGAAGTGGCTCACGTATTGCGAGGAACAGCATACGTTGTTTTGTTTTGTATGTATGGCATTTTCAAAGAGCACTGACCCCAGCAAATTTATTACTGGAATGTCAGAATGGAGACACGCACAACAGTATGTAGAGGCGCACGAAAAGAGTAATGCACACCGAAAGTGTGCTGAAGCTTATTTCCTAAGATGCAAAAACGTAGATATCCAGAGCAAGTTTGCCGGCAGTCAGATGTCTGCTCATAGGCAGCAAGTAAGAAAGAAACACCAGGTTTTGGAGCTTGTAGTGGATGTGGTGAAAGTGATTGGGAAGAGGGGCTTGAGCTACAGGCATGTGGAGAATGAGGCAGCATACAAGTGGGACGACTGTACCCTAGATCATGGAAACTTCTTGGAGCTGATCCTTGTAATAGGAAAGTATGATGTAAGCCTCAAAGAGCATCTTGATGAGTGCATGAAGAAGAGCAAAGAATTGCATGCATCCAGTGGAACAAAAGGTAGAGGGTCTCTCATCACCTTACTGTCCAAGACCCCTGTAAACTCAGTGATAGACAGTATTGGCCATCTCATTCAGGAGACCATCGCAAGTGACATCCAAAAAGCTGGAATGTTCACTGTTCAACTGGACACCACACAAGATGTAACCTCCCAGGATCAGTGTGCAGTCGTCCTAAGCTATGTGACTGAAGCTGTGCACGAGAGGCTTGTTGCTGTAGTGAAGTGCCATGCATCCACTGGAGAATACTTTGTGGACTTGCTCTCAGAGGTCTTAGATCGCCTGAAACTGGACAAGGCCATGTGCATCGGGAATTCCACAGACGGGGCATCAAATATGCAGGGCCAGTACAGAGGGTTTTCAGCACTGATGGCATCCCAATCTCCCACTCATGTACATGTATGGTGCTACGCCCATGTACTTAATCTAGTCCTGGCTGACACTACTTTTTTTAGAAAGTGGATCCCTCTTCAGTCTACTCAATGACGTAGCAGTGTTCATGAAGGACTCCTACCAGAGGGTCATACTGTGGGACAACGAAGCCCAAGACAAAAGCCACAGACGGCTATCTCCAATAGGAGAAACACGGTGGGGGTCCAAGTACGAAGCAGTCGAAAAAGTGTTTGGACACTTTGGTAAACCAACCAACCAACCTTCCTCGAAACAGTTCTCACACTGGCAGCCATAGAGCAGCAGGCAAAAGAAAAGCCAACCATCCGTGCCAAAGCACAAGGATTCAAAGAGGGCCTCCTCAAATACGAAACCGTGTTAACAGCACAGATCTTCCTGAGAGTATTTGAGCTAACCACTCCACTGTCAAAGTACCTCCAGACAAAAGGGATGGAAATCCTCTCCGCCCATCGCATGGTGATTGCCACACAAGACAGCCTCAAAAAGATCACTCGGGATTTCACAACTGTGAAGGCGGCTGCAGACACCTTTGTCAAATGGGCAAACGAGAACCTTGAAGAGAGGGAGGAAGGAGCATCGAAGTGGAGACTTCACTGCCTCAGAAAAGAACGAAGAAGAAAAAAAACATGGCGGGAGAGATGGCTCGAGATGAGACTCTTAGCGATGCTCTCAAATCATATGAGGTGAATGTCCACCACCCAATTCTGGACACAGCTAGTGAGGCAATCCACAGAAGGTTTAGGACACATGGCACTCTCTTTGCTGATTTGGCATGCCTGGACCCCAGGAACTTTGACAACATCAAGACAACAGACCTTCCCCACAATGCTCTCCAAGACCTCAGCAAATGTCTTGTCAAATTTGACAGCAGGGCTACAGTGGAAAATCTTCAGTCAGAACTGAAGAACTTTGCTGGCCAGTGGGACAGGCTTAAAGCATCCCATATGGAGGAATACAACACCAGAACGGTAGAAGATGGATCTGCAGGAGAGGAACAGGAGCCAGATATCGTGAACAAAAGCTGCGCCTCCTGCCGAAATTGCCCACTGTGCTGCTTTCAAGTACTTCGGCAGTTCAGATGCCTATCACATCCTTGGGCTTGCCTACAAGTACCTGCTGACACTGTCCCTGACTCAGGTGGCCTGAGAGAGAACATTTTCCACCCTCAAATTCATCAAGAGCAGACTGAGGAGCACCCTGTCTGGAGACAAGCTGGAGACGTTCTTGTTGATGGCGACCGAAAAAGATGTCCTTATGGGGTTGGACTCTGACATGACCATTGACAGGGTAGCTGCGAAGAGTGAGCTCATGAGAAAGCTGCTCCTGTAACCTAAAGGTGAGATAAAGAAAATAATTCAAAATTCGAATGATTATTAAAATATTCAGCAGCTCTGTTTACTTCAAGACTGACCCCACCACTCTCTCTCTCTTTCTCACTTTGTGTTTTTAAAGGACTGCAGCCTTTCCCAGACCAAGTATGCATACCATCTCTCCATCTTTCTCAATTACAATAAGATATTGGTACTGTAATCATATAACTCACCCAATTATTCCCATCTTCCTCTGTCTGTCTGCCTCTCTTTTTCCAGCTTGTGTTTTTTGAGCAGATCTTTTTTGTTGGTTGGTTGTGTGGAGTACGAGTTTACAGGCAGCATTTTGACTTGGTGAGTATACAGTTGTGCTGCAATTCAGTTTTTTTATTCCCAGAATATTCGGATCATCTGAATCTGTCATGTAACCGATTGTGGTGGGCCGGTCTGAGCCAAATGGCAGGGCCTATTTTTTGCCCCAGTCCAGCCCTGCTGACCACCAAGGCTTTGCCAACTCTTTTTGATTACCCGGCCCATTTGCACTCTTTTTGATTACCCGGGCCATTTGCACTCTTTTTGATTACCTGGCCCATTTGCTGAGACAGTGTGTAAAACCGAGGATACCGCACTGCAGTATTGCTGCAGAGGTAAGTATGTCTACATGTCCTTCCCTTAAGTGTCTTATATGTTATGACATGGCTCCACTTGCTGCTGATCTACATGTAGATGTCTGCGGGGAGATCAGTAGTGTTTCAGTAAGTCAGAGTGTTGGCAACAAAATCCAGTGGTGTTCATGCCTATGCAGCCTTACCATCCAGCTGTGTTTATGATCACTGTCACAGTGTTATGGATGATCACACAGCCTTGCCATCCAGTTGTGTTGATGAACACTGTTACACTGTAACAAAGTCTCCAAAAACTCTCAAGCGCAAAGCAGAACAGTACAAGAGAAGCTACGAAGATGTCAGACCAAGTTGAAGATGCAGTGCCAAAAGACCAGGTGACTGAAGAGAAAAGTATCCTGCTTGAAAGATATCAGTGTTGAGCTCCAGATGAAAGTCTTAATTTCAACTGAGTGTGCTGCTGTACTGGACTCCTTAAATTAAGTGCCAAGAGAAATTCTGACCCGGACACAACAGAAGAAGAGGTCAGCAACTTTCTCTAAGGAACTACGCCAATGACTTTGCACTTCTACTCTCCAAAGGCATATGAGTATGTCAGAGAGAAGTTCAACTTTTCTCTGCCACATGCTCAGACAATACGGAACTGGTACAGTGGCGTGTCATCTGATCCTGGCTTTACTGTGGCTTCCTATACTGCACTGAAGAACCATGTCACAGAGAGGAAGAAAGAGGGTAAGTAAACAGTCTGTGCTCTGATGATGGATGACATGTATATACATAAGCAATTGGATTTTAGCTCAGACCAGATCCATGGTTATGTGGATTTTGGCGCTGATGAAATAGACAGCACAGTAGCCATGCAGGTGATGGTCCTCATGGTTGTTTCCATCAATGAGTCCTGGAAAATCCCATTTACCTACTTCCTCATCACTAGCATGATGGGACAAGAGAAGGTTTACATAATCAACGAGAGCCTTTGTAGACTTCATGCCGTTGGTGTGCGGGTGGTCTCACTGACATATGAAGGGAGCTTGGAGCCAACTTCAACATCTTGGACATGAGACCTTACTTCCCCCATCCGGAAGACCCATCTCTCAAGGTCCATGTGCTCCTGGATCCATGTCACAAGCTAAAGCTTCTTCGAAATGCTTTTGCAACAGCAGGGGTTTTTGAAACTGAAGATGGGAAGCAGATCGAGTGGCAGTACATTGAAGAGCTCAGCACTCTTCAGGAGAAGGAAGGCCTGCGGCTCGGCAACAAGTTGTGGATGCACACATCCAATGGCAGAAACAGAAAATGAAGGTCCACCTGGCAGCTCAACTTTTCAGCAGTAGTATTTCAGATGCCCTGAAGTACTGCGAGCAAGAACTGAAGTATCCTCAGTTCATAGGATGTGCGGCAACAGTACAGTTCTTGCGCACAATTGATGGTGCTTTCGATGTCCTCAACAGCCGCAACCCACTTGGTAAAGGACTCAAAGCGCCCATCAAGCCATCAAGCTCAAAGCAGAAGCAGTACAAGAGATGCCACCACAGGGATGTGGAATAACATTGGCTGTAGTCACCCAGGTTCTTGTGATTGTGCTGTGAAAAATCTCTTCCCTGACATGTTTGACACGTGTGTGAAAGCAAATCACGTCCATGTATTGGAAAAGATGGCGTCTTCATGGTTCTGTAAAATCTGTTGGCAAGAATGGAAAAAGAGAAGCTGAAAGCAAAGAAGATGGTTTGCAGATGACTGACCAAGTCGATTCACTTTTATGGAGTGTAGTGAGGATGTCATGTTTACTTTCTATGTGTGTACGTAATCATTTGGTATAACCTTTTCATGTTGTAAATATATATGTTTAAAAAATGTATCTTTGTTGGTTTTCATGATGCTCTTGTATATCATCTTTCAAATGTATGTGTGCACCCTCACACTACTGAAAATAAATAAAAATTGATCCGGATTAAGTCACCTTAAAGGTATAATAGGTAAGATTTTTGTGTTAAAACATTGTTACAAGACCATTGTAAACCCCTTCCTATCTGACATCTATCACCTTATTAGACTACAGGAAGCATAAACATGTGGTTTGAGGTTGTTTGTTGTTGCCATTCCTCTCTTGACCATTAGGAGTCCGAAATTACCTATTGTGCCTTTAAAGCCAGATACTGCCAAACACCATAAGAATTTTAGAGCACTTAGAGGCCGCATTAACGGGGCATAAGTGTTTAGTGTGGAAGTCTTTGGAAACGGAGACCCCTGGTTTAGTGTTGCATGTATCACTTAGAGCCCGCATTAACACAGCATACAGTGCATCCGGAAAGTATTCACAGCGCTTCACTTTTCCCACATTTTGTTATGTTACAGTCTTATTCCAAAATGGAATAAATTCATTTTTTTCTTCAAAATTCTACACCCAGCACCCCATAATGACAACATGAAAGAAGTTTTTTTGAAATGTTTGCAAATTTATTTGAAATAAAAAACTAAGAAATCACATTTACGTAAGTATTCACAGCCTTTGCCATGAAGCTCAAAATTGAGCTCAGGTGCATCCTGCCTGTTTCCACTGATCAACCTTGAGATGTTTCTACAGCTTAATTGGAGTCCACCTGTGGTAAATTCAGTTGATTGGACATGATTTGGAAAGGCACACACCTGTCTATATAAGGTCCCACAGTTGACATTGTATGTCGGAGCACAAACCAAGCATGAAGTCAAAGGAATTGTCTGTAGACCTCCGAGACAGGATTGTCTCGAGGCACAAATCTGGGGAAGGGTACAGAAAAACTTCTGCTGCTTTGAAGGTCCCAATGAGCACAGTGGCCTCCATCATCCGTAAATGGAAGAAGTTCGGAACCACCAGAACTCTTCCTAGAGCTGGCCGCCTGTCTAAACTGAGCAATCGGGGGAGAAGGGCCTTAGTCTCCATGTCAAAAATAGAGGGGACAAACTTCTGTTGCCACACTGTAAAGGGCATGAGAAGGTGATAGCTGAAACCGCTGACAGCAAGAAAGAAGAGCCGGATTATAAAAGACTTCACAGTTTCCCTCTGATCTGGCACACAGACATGCCCGAGGAGATGAGAGTGGAGGCCATGGAGCTGTGCGTAACAGCCTGCGAAAAGTTCACCACCAACAATGAGAGTGCAGCAAAGATGATAAAAGAGTCCATGGATAAGAAGTTTGGGAGCTCGTGGCACGTGGTGATCGGGGAGGGCTTTGGCTTTGAGATCACGCACGAGCGTTTCTGGAAAAGGACGTTTGCCGTATTAAAGTGAAACCGTGGGGCGATATGGCTCGGGCAGTAAGAGCAGTCGTCTGGCAGTTGGAGGGTTGCCGGTTCGATCCCCCGCCCGGGCTGTGTCGAAGTGTCCCTGAGCAAGACACCTAACCCCCAAAATGCTCCTGACGAGCTGGTCGGGGCCTTGCATGGCAGCCAATTGCCGTGAGTGTGTGTATGAATGGGTGAATGGAGAAGCATCAGTTGTACAGCGCTTTGGATAAAGGCGCTTTATAAATGCCTGCCATTTACCATTTAGTCAGGGAGGTGACCAAGAACCCGATGGTCACTCTGTCAGAGCTCCAGCATTCCTCTGTGGAGAGAGGAGAACCTTCCAGAAGGACAACTATATCTGCAGCAATCCACCAATCAGGCCTGTATGGTAGAGTGGCCAGATGGAAGCCACTCCTTAGTAAAAGCCACATGGCAGCCTGCCTGGAGTTTGCCAAAAGGCACCTGAAGGACTCTCAGACCATGAGAAACAAAATTCTCTGGTCTGATGAGACAAAGATTGAACTCTTTGGCGTGAATGCCAGGCGTCATGTTTGGAGGAAACCAGGCACCGCTCATCACCTGGCCAATACCATCCCTACAGTGAAGCATGGTGGTGGCAGCATCATGCTGTGGGGATGTTTTTCAGCGGCAGGAACTGGGAGACTAGTCAGGATTGAGGGAAAGATGAATGCAGAAATGTACAGAGACATCCTGGATGAAAACCTGCTCCAGAGCGCTCTTGACCTCAGACTGGGGTGACAGTTCATCTTTCAGCAGGACAACGACCCTAAGCACACAGCCAAGATATCAAAGGAGTGGCTTCAGGACAACTCTGTGAATGTCCTTGAGCGGCCCAGCCAGAGCCCAGAATTGAATCCAATTGAACATCTCTGGAGAGATCTGAAAATGGCTGTGCACCGACGCTCCCCATCCAACCTGATGGAGCTTGAGAGGTGCTGCAAAGAGGAATGGGCGAAACTGCCCAAAGATAGGTGTGCCAAGCTTGTGGCATCATATTCCAAAAGACTTGAGGCTGTAATTGCTGCCAAAGGTGCATCAACAAAGTCTTGAGCAAAGGCTATGAATACTTACGTACATGTGATTTCTTAGTTTTTTATTTTTCATAAATTTGCTAAAATTTCAAAAAAACTTCTTTCATGTTGTCATTATGGGGTGTTGTGTGTAGAATTTTGAGGAAAAAAATTAACAGTGACAGTGACAGTGTTGCATTTATCACTTTACGCATTACGCATTACTGTGCAAATCTCCATACAGACACACCTGAATGAATGTTGTAAGTACCACTGAGCCTGCAGAAACGTGTACATAGTGTGTTCATGGCAAATGTGTACGTTCTCACAGGTACACTTTGCTGCAGTTTCGAAATCAAATATCCTCTGGGGTGCTACAGGGGAGCTTAGACTTAGGTTTGGGGAAAGGCAATTTTAATCTGTATTTTTTAAAATGTTCATCATTAATCTTACATTCTGTTGTTAATCTGTTATGTTCTGTTAATTCTGTTGTTACATTTGTACAGCCATCACATGACGATAGTCTGCCTAATATGTAAAACAGGCAGGTTCTGAATGATGAACAAATGCTGGTGATACAGATATAACATAAATCTTGTTCTTTTATTTGTGCTTAAACTGGGCGGAAATATGAGATCTTGTATAACATGCAGTTGACATAATGTTATTTATACGACTATATATACACTGTAAAAAATTATTTGTCCCTGACTGAATAAGACGTTATGTTTTGATGAGTGAACCTCTCTTTAGCAGCTCATTGTTAATTCAGTATGGTTTGGGTTTTATTTTTAGAAATAGAAAATGGAAATAGTCGTAAAACGCTGGTTGACTGACCACTCAAACATACAACAAAATGCAAGCTAGCCCTTGCTAATAGAAATGTAGCATAAACGGGCTTTTCAAGACAAGCAACTTTACTCTTAACTATCTAAAAATTGCTTTCGTAGAAACATGTAAACACTCTAAGTTGTAAATGAATCTTATATATACTGTGTAAGTTAGGCTAACTATTCATGTTAACATTAGTTGGTAAGAAAGACTCAAGATTATGTTGATGCATTTCTCCGTGCAAAGATTCTTTCTGCATGAATATTAATCTCTGTGTAAAGTTTGTACTATGAAGGCATGCAAAAAATGTAGTGTAATAAGTATTGAACTTTCTTGCAGTTCCTTTCCGCCATTTCAAACTCAAGCGTGCTAGCAAGAGTTATCAGGTTAGACGCACATGACCGGGCATGTTCTTATGAGTGCACTTGTGCGAGCACTGTTACATTTTGGGCACAAGCAAGTTAGATATTTAATTGTTAGAAATTGTGCCGGTTATGTAGAGGGATTATATGTAGCCTAAATAAGTGAAGAGATACACATTCACACTTATTCTCACTCTGAAAATAACTAAGTCACTTGCTGTACTGTAGTACATGTTAAGTGAATTAACTGAATGAAAACTAGGTCTAGTTTAGAAATTGAATCGGTGAACTATGAACAAGAATGAATTCAATCTGTAAATTTCGAGCTACACCTTATGGAGTTAGAACATGCACAACACTGCACATAATGTTTCCACGATTTTGTGCCTGAAGAAAGAGGTCTGTGTCTAATGTAGTAGTTAGATGAGGTGCAGTGGTCACCAATTTCAGACCGACTTGCTTTTCTATTGCTTCCTGTAGAAAGATTCATGTCTGCCAAGGGAAAAGCCTGACTAATGCAATGCAACACATGTTTAACTGTTGTCGAGGACCCGGCCCTAGGCCCCCCTGATGAGAGATTGACGGGGGATGGGTTAGGAAGGAATGCATTGTTAACCCCTCGCACACGCCATCGAGGTGGTAGTAAGCACGCTCGTAAGAGGAAAAATATGTGGTTCAGAGATAATGAGCAGCCCTACTTGTCAGTAGGGGAGTCTGAAGTCGGGGGACTTAGATTTAGGGTTTTAAGGAGCAAGTTCTGAATGAGTTCCAGCATAACCTTGGAGGAGATTCAACATGCTGAAGTGGGCAGTCGGGGAATACCCCAACCCTACAGGGGAGGAGCACAATGCCTGGCTAAAGCAAAAAGATAAGGAAAACGGAAGGGATGTCAATACCGAAAGAATATTAAGAGGCTTTAAGGGCCTTCCTGATTTTCTGATAATTTATTGGATAGATTCGAAGGACTGATCGTAGAGGAGTCTGGGGATGATTTACACTCAGCTATTGGCTGGATGTCCTTTGTAGATCCCTTAAGGCGCCGCGGAGAGGGGCACCTGAAGAGTGTGTTGAGATGGTGGAGGGCACTAACTTCTGGCTTGTATGAAGTCAAAGTTTGAGTCCAAGGAGAGATTATGACAGGGAGACAAATACTAGTGATGAATAGGTTCATTGAAAAATTACATAAGAGCTAGTGTTTTTCCACTCGTATATTGAGATGGTGGAAACTCCCAACCGGAGAGGCACATGAGATAAAGTATTGGGGAAATTTCCTTTGAGGTATGAGAAAATGACAGTGAGACAAACAGAAGTAATGAATATGGTCATTAAAAAGTTGCATAAGAGATAAATGTCTTCCCACTCGATATATTGGGGACATTTCTTATCAAAAAAAGGTACACTCTTATACGGAAAAAGGATATATAAGGAATAAGCTTTTAGACCTTAGGATAGCATCTTAGAATTTTGCTTCAGAAGATATCTATGGGCTGTTGAAGAGAGAGCAAGGCAGGACAGCTGTAGTCAAGCTGGAGTGGCGCGCTCCCTCTGCACGCCACTCCAGGATATGGATTTGGAGAACGGAGTGACGTACGCGGTGCGGACTTAGCCCAAGTGTTGTGGCAACAGGACTGATGTCGAAAGAGCAGCGCAGAACAACTATAATCAAGCTTGAGTGGTAATTATAATCTATATTACTTGTAGAAGTAGGAAAAGTAATACATAGAAGTAATACATTATAAGTTTCCTTTTATTTTTATGTCTTTTATTTTTCATTAAGGTACTATATAAGGTAGAAAAATGTTTAGAGCTTAGATAAATATAATATTCTTGGAATAGTTTCTTTTAAACGTCCAGAAGGGGGAGCTGTAGGATAAGGCTAAGGCCAAAGAGGATGGGTATTTGAGGGGTGTACCTTGACATCATGGTGGAAAGGTAAATTAGAAAGAGCTAAAGGGGTATATGTAACTTGCATGTGATCAGCAAACTGAAAGATGATATATATCCTGTAATCTGTATAACTCTATTCTTTTGATTGATTATAATAAAGTATATCTTACTATAATCATATGTGAAAAAGATTATTTTAGAGGAATACATTGAATACAGGACATCGTATACCAGATTTGCATCACACTCTTCACTTCGAGACTGGGCTGGAAGTTCAGTAGAACTTACCAGGGCTCCAGAACGTTCGGAGTACTTGAGTTCGTCCCCGAGACACCTCATGGTGAGGTACTGCTCGTGGGAACGTGAGGTCTGAGCTCGGCAAGGGGTCCGTGGCTCACGACACTGTTGATATATGAAATGCAAAGTTAAGTCTCATTAAGTGTTTGAAGTGGTAAAATCTTTAACTGACTTGAACTTCTTGTTGCATTTTGAAGCATGCTTGCTGATTATTTCCCATTATTTCCTATTTTTTCCCCACAGAAATAACTGGTTGGAGGATACTTCACCATTGGATTGCCAATTTATGCAGTGGACCAGTAAGTTCTGCATTTTTTCTACAGGAAATCAGAAGACAATAATAAGACATTATAAACTTAAGCTTGGACATTATGGACCTTCTTGCCCCTTGCCTTGCATACACAGAGACTGTCCTTGTACCTTCAAAACTCAGGTGGCTCTAAAAAGGCATTTGGTGGCCCAGCATGAAAGACAATTAGACCCTGCGCCAGTAAACGCACAACTGCTATGTGAATGATGTGAGTTTTGTGAGCCCTTCAACGTAACCAAGTACTTTGTTCATTTGGGAAAGCATGTTAAAAGCACAGAAACAGTGAATTGCCCTTTTAAAGAGTGTTCCTTCAAGTCAAACGTCTTTAACACATTTAAAGCTCACAAGAGCAGGTATCATCATGCTCCTAGTCTAGATGATATAAGACCTGATCTTATTCGTTTTGGAATAGAGGACCATGCTGTTGTAGACTACGAACATGTAGAAGATGATATTGAGTTACGTTCTAATGATGATGATGATGATCTTGAACACCAGGAAGATGGCATTGAGGATTCGATTAAGCACAGTCTTGCTTCCTTGTTTTTACGAATGCAAACAGTCTTGCATATTTCTAAATCGGCAATTCAAGAAATAGTGGATGACGTCTATGAAATTAACTGCATAGCTCAAGATTGTAGTACTAGATCAATTAGACGCATATTACAGTGGCATGACTGCAACCCTGATGTGTCTATACTCACTCAGGTGTCTGACATTGTTCAGAGAACAAACCCCTTAAATTTCCTGTCTAAAGAAGGTCAACTTGGCACAACTCATAAGAGATCTACATTCTATAAAGAAAATTTAACTGTCATTGAACCGGGTGAATATGTACTAGATGCTACCAGAAAGAGATCCTTTATTTATGTCCCAATTTTGCGTCTTCTCACAGAGTTGCTAAATAGAAATGAAGTACTTGATAAAGTTCTGCAGGAAAGTAGCTCAAGACCAGAAACAAGTCAGTACAGTTCATTTCATGATGGTTCAAATCGAAAAGAGAATCATCTTCTCTCTGCTGAGGAATTTCGCATCACTGTAGGGTTATACATAGAAGATTTTGAGATATGTAACCCCTTGGGTACCTCTAAAAAAAAGCACAAGGTTTGTGGGATCTATTGGGTGATTGCTAATCTACCTCTTAAATATAGGTCATCTCTGTCGTCTATCTATCTTGCAACTTTGTGTTATAGTAGTGACATCAAAACTTTTGGATACGATAGGATTCTTGAGCCTCTTTTGAAAGGTATTGAGGTGCTTGAAAATCAGGGCCTTTATGTACAGAGACTAGTAGCAAGTCTAACTGGCACAATTCTGTATGTATCCTCTGATAACCGTGGTGCACACTCATTACCTGGATTACAAGAAAGTTTCAACGCAGTGAAAGTCTGTAGATTTTGTTTAGCTGATTGTGAGGATATACAAGATTATGAAGTCAAAAGTGGAAAATTTCCCCTCAGAACCCAAAAAAGTAAAGCGAGCCTGTGCTTTGGACAAATTGTCTTATTTTCAAACTGCAAGAGGATTCCCTCCAGACCTCTTGCACGATATATTTGAGGGAATAGTTCCGGTGGAGCTAGGGATTTGTTTAAAGGATTTAATTTCGAGGAAATTGTTCACACTGGATAACTATGTAATTCAGACATTTCCTTATAGATTTGCTGATAAACTTAACAGACCTCAAAAAATATCCAAGACGTTTCGTGTAAATGGATCAATTGGAGGCAAGGTCATGAGAATTGGACTTTGCTATGCTTGCTACCTCATGATTGGCCATTTAGTGCCTGAGGATAACAAAACATGGGGCATTCTTATGGATTTAAAGGACATTGCTGAAATATTGTGTAGCTCTAAGTTCACAGATGAATCTTTATGCTACTTGGAATGTAAAATCTCAGATCACAGGAGCTTACTCCAGGAGGTTTTTCCGGAATTAAGACTGAGACCTAAAAACCACTATTTAGAACATTATCCACACCTTGTCCGGTGTTTCGGTCCCTTGGTGGATTTTTGGACTATTCGCTTTGAGGCAAAGCATAGTTTTTTTAAGAAGGTTGTGCGAGATGTAAACAATTTCAGAAACATTCTGTTCACCTTGTCCAGACACCATCAGCTCTTTCTTGCCTACCAACTCGAAATGCCAAGTGTCTTCAAACCTGACTTGGAGGTGGTGAATGTCACAAATGTTTCACCAGACATTTTGGAGTTTTCAATCAAGACAGCTATTCAACGAAAGTACAAAACTGTGAAGTCTGTTGGTCTTACCACTAGTGCATCCTTATGTGGCACAAAATATTCTGAGGGCATGGTTTTTTGGTCAGACTAGTGGGCTTCCAGACTTTGGGAAAATAGTCAAAGTACTGATCGTGTCACAGAACGTGTCATTCATAGTCCAACATTTTACAGCCTGGTATGTGGAGCACCTCAGATGCTTCGAACTGTGTATGAGCCCAACAGCCGACATCTCCATCAAAGACCCTCAGGATCTGAATGACTGCTCTCCACTCTCGCTTTACACCATTCGAGGAAAACAATTTGTCTCTCCAAAAGCTTTTTTACTTCAATAAGGTTTAGTATTATTTCATTCTTATATTATTGTAAAAAAAAGATATGGCTCAGGCAGTAAGAGCAGTCGTCTGGCAGTTGGAGGGTTGCCGGTTCGATCCCCCGCCCGGGCTGTGTCGAAGTGTCCCTGAGCAAGACACCTAACCCCCATTTGCTCCTGACGAGCTGGTCGGTGCCTTGCATGGCAGCCGACCGCCGTTGGTGTGTGAATGTGTGTATGAATGGGTGAATGAGAAGCATCAATTGTACAGCGCTTTGGATTAAGGCGCTATATAAATGCCAACCATTTACCATTTACCATCTATATCTACTGTCTTTCACATCCCATACACATGCTAGTTTCACCTTATTTATTTTGTTTCTCTTTGTATGTCTTTCGTGCCTGTGGTTTTAGGAACCATGCTGTTTCATGTAATACTTACACCAGATGATATTCGCAGACTTCACCTGGAAATTCTCCCCACAACAGTTGAGGAACTGATCAGCGTACTGCGCCAAGAACTGAGCTTGGAAGGACTGCTGGTTGTGCAGTTTGAAGACCCTGCATTCCAAAATGAACTCTGCAATTTGACCAACATGTCTGACTTGCCTGAAGAGAGAGCAACGTTAAAGGTTTTTCAAAAGCAAACACCAGAGCCCTCGTTTGATAGCCAGCTCTCAGATACTTCTCTTGACACGGCGAGCTTGCATTAACCTCATCTGGAAGTTCAACCCCCATCAGTGATAGACCATGGCCAGATCCCTTTATTGTGCCCAAATTTTCTTCTGATGTTGAGTTAAGACTCAAGAACGGAAATGACGCATATCATAAAGATGGCTCGCTGCTGTTTGATGTGTGTAGGGATGTGCCTAAAGAGTTGAAGAGTGACATATTGAACAAACTTGCAGAGGCTATGTATGCCTTTAAAACCCATCCTTGCGTAAAACACTCAAACGAAATGGCTCAATTGTTCCCCATCGTTCCTATGCCATACAATCTTATGGAATCATATTGTGATTGTTGTCTGACCTGTAAACTTATTTAGTGTTTTCACTCGCATAGAGAACGAAAGTTAATTTGTGGATTTGTCAAGCAGCTGATGTTTTGTTAAACTGATGTTTGTGCCTGATAATACTTCCCTCCAATACATACACACACACACACACACACACACACACACACACACTTGCCTATCCAATCGAGTCCTGAGGGGTTTTTTTCCTTAACAGTACTATGTAGTACTATGTACAATGATGACAGTTAAGTGTCTGTGTTTAACATTGTCAAATGAACAGCATATAACTAGACCAAATATACATACATAATTACAATTATACGTATTTGCTATAACATACAATTACAATACAGATGATATAATTGTAATTTGCTATAATGTATAATTATCATCATACACAATTATACATATTTGATCTTGTTATATTTGTGTTAATTTGGCATACTGTTAAACACACAAACACCGTTCATCAGAGATATCCTGGAATTTTTATTTTGTCTCAAAAGTATGGAAAAGTATTTGTTGACTGATATTCAGATGCCGTTGCATGTCTGCCACTATTTAGTAGGGTGGTATTCTATATTGTTTTATACATACATACACACACACCTGTCATCAGATGTTTTTATATATATTTTTTAAATATTGTTAAATGGGCTCGTCACATTATTGAATTTGTTTAATAAATATTGTGTTCTTGACTTGTACATCATGTTTGCATTATGTTTGTATTTCAAGCCAGTTTCCTTAAACAATGCATAGAAAAGGGCATTTGTCATGTTAACTTAAGCAAAAGAGTTAGGAAAACTTAAATTTCCAAGGCAACCAAGGTTACTTTTGTGGAAAAGTTAATACAACAAGTTTTATTTAGTTGATCTAAGTGAAAAGTTTAGTCAAAACAAATTGAAAATGCTCATCAGTACCACTTTATATCTCGTTAAGTTAATGACAACTTGAGTTGACTCAACACAATTAGGTTAGTTGATATGATGCATAATTTTAAGTTGCATCCACTAAATAGAATGTTGTGTTAACAATGACTCCTTAGTTGATAGAACATTTCATAATTGTCAGATCAACTAGCTATCTTTAGTTGACACAACTTAATTGCCTCATTTAGCTAACTTATTGTATTATTTTCAATTAACTCAAAATTCCAAGGCAACCAGGTTACACACGTTTTTAAGTTGAATCAACTAATAATTTTTTACAGTGTATATATATATATCATGTAAATACACAAAGGGGAAACTAGTTCCCAGCTAAAAAAAATGATTTGCAAACATAAATCAGTCATACATGGGCAAGAAGCGGTATAAAGCCAAAATTATGTCAAAGAATATTATTTGATTTCCATGTTTATTGTGCTTTTTTATAGTATATTGTGCGCACATGTACAAAGTATTGTCATTGGCTGTAATGCATCCGAGAGCACAGAGAAGCTAAGCACTGACTCAAATGATGACGGTGTAATGCAGGTGACTGCCTCCACCTCGGGAGCGAGGGAAAGAGCATTGAATATGAACATTATCTGCTATAGCTGTAACCAAAAAGGGTATATAGCTAGATTTTGCCAAAGAGAGAAGAAACTGAAACAGTGGTGTAGCTTTTGCAAAAGTGCAACATACAAAGATGCTACGTGCAGACGGAGAAAGAGAGATGATGTGAAGCAAACGACTGATGCTGAAGAAGAACATGAATATGCATTTAAGATAAATGACAGTCATCTCAATGGATTGAGACAGAGAGGCCTGATGGTCGATATGGGAGTAACATCACACATAATTACTGACATTGGAAAATTCAAGAACTTTAATGGCACTTTCTAGCCGGAGAAGCACAGCTTGGAATTGGCTGACAGGACGAGGACGAGCGGTGTGGCATCAAAAAGCGGTGATGCGGAGGTGTTCCTGATGAACAGCGAGGGTAAACGGGTGAAGGCGCCGCTGAAAGGGGCGCTGTACATCCCATCTTACCCACAGGACCAGCTCATCCACAAAGACAGGACCAGATTCAACATCAAAGAATACAACACTGTACTATCTGAACACTCACAGTGGTGAGAATGATGATGTTAGATGTGAGAAGGGAGTGTTTGTAGGATTTGACAAGAATAGCCCAGCGGGGGGGGGTAGGTGGGTTTATGCAGTCAAAAGCAATGCTGACGAATCCGAGACATCCAAGGCACAATATGTTGCAAAAGGTACCAGGTAGCTGGAATAGATTACAAGGAGACTTTCTCTCCAAATGCAGATATGACATCAGTACGTACCTTAATGCAGATGGCAGCTCAATATGACCTTGAACTCCATCAGATGGATGTGAAGACAGCTTATCTAAATGCTCCGATTGATTGTGAGGTGTACATAGAGCAACCAGAAGGATTTGAAGTCAAATCAGAGACTGGTGGAAAAACTAGTCGGTGAACTTAACAAGTCACTATATGGTCTAAAACAGGCAGGACGGAATTGACCTTTCACTAAGCCCCGCCCCCCTTAGTTATTGTTGCTAAGTCCGACAAACTTTCAGTTTCAACATGGCGTGTTTGACAGCTCTTCCAGCTAAACTGCTGTCGTGCTTTTACAAAGCAGCAAATGCGGTTTCAGATAGGAGTAGACAGAAAGAGTTACAGTATGCCTTTGAGGGCTACATACAGGACATCCAGGTAACACAAAATTAACAGAATAAGACGATCAAAATAGAGGCAAAAGCCTATAGATCCCAATCTAAAAGTGAATTGCTACATAACCTGCTGATCGAGACGGAGGCTGGCACTGATATCAAGGAGCAACATGTTCATGTAAAGCTGGGTAGGTCTCTATTCACTATTATCGTCTTTATTACAAAGCAAAAGCACAAAGCACATATAACATTGCATCCAGTAGCCTTGTATGCTAGCGTATCATAACCATAAGTAGGCAACGTTAGCTGGACTTAACGAGGTGATATTTCGGTTAGCTCCTCAGGGTTCTGTGCCCACATAATTGGGCTTATCCATACTCTGGACCTCAAGGCACAAAACGTCAACAGTCTGTCAGTACAGTCCTCCACAAGCTTCCCACAACAGTGGCATAAGCCAAGAGGTGTAAAAGTCACACCACAGCCCGTGACAGCAGTTGTTGTGGCCAGGGCCAAGACAGGCCGAAAACGGAGACCCATCTTCTGCCAATACAACAATGACAGGTGAGACACAACTCTGTTTATTTTTAACACCCTGTCACCCTATTTCCTTCTTCCACCATAGTAAATAATTCAACTTACTGTGATGAAGCCTATGTACTCCAGGTCACATAACATGATTAGAAATGTATGATTTTGTATTTCAGATCACTTGACACAAGTAGAAATGTATGATTTTTGTATCTTACAGGGCCATGTCTGAGGTTACAGATCAGGATTTATTGTTATTGAGAGAACTGACAGGAACACCTATGAGCTACAGTGGTGTAAAAAAGTTTTTTAAAAGTAATTTAAATATTAGTCAAAGACAACACAAGTAAACACTAAATGCAGTTTTTAAATGAAGGTTTTTTATTATTAAGGGAGAAAAAAATCCAAACCTACATGGCCCTGTGTGAAAAAGTGATTGCCCTCCCTGTTAAAACATAACACAATTTCTCTAGCCACACCCAGGCCTGATTACTGCCATACCTGTTCTCAATCAAGAAATCACTTAAATAGGACCTGCCTGACAAAGTGAAGTAGACCAAATGATCCTCAAAAGCTAGACATCATGCCGAGATCGAAAGAAATTCAGGAACAAATGAGAAAGAAAGTAATTGAGATCTATCAGTCAGAACAGTGGTGAACCTTCCCAGGAGTGGCCGGCTGACCAAAATTACCCCAAGAGCGCAGCGATGACTCGTCCAAGAGGTCACAAAAGACCCTGCAGAGCTGCAGGCCTCACTTGCCTCAGTTAAGGTCAGTGTTCATGACTCCACCATAAGAAAGAGACTGGGCAAAAATAGCCTGCATGGCAGAGTTCCAAGACGAAAACCACTGCTGAGCAAAAAGAACATTAAGGCTCGTCTCAATTTTTGCCAGAAAACATCTTGATGATCCCCAAGACTTTTGGGAAAATACTCTGTGGTCTGACGAGACAAAAGTTGAACTTTTTGGAAGGTGTGTGTCCCATTACATCTGGCGTAAAAGTAACACCGCATTTCAGAAAAAGAACATCATACCAACAGTAAAATATGGTGGTGGTAGTGTGATGGTCTGGGGCTGTTTTGCTGCTTCAGGACCTGGAAGACTTGCTCTGACAAATGGAACCATGAATTCTGCTGTCTACCAAAAAATCCTGAAGGAGAATGTCCGGCCATCTGTTCATGACCTCAAGCTGAAACGAACTTGGGTTCTGCAGCAGGACAATGATCCAAAACACACCAGTAAGTCCACCTCTGAATGGCTGAAGAAAAACAAAATGAAGACTTTGGAGTGGCCTAGTCAAAGTCCTGACCAGAATCCTATTGAGATGCTGTGGCATGACCTTAAAAAGGCGGTTCATGCTCGAAAACCCTCCAATGTGGCTGAATTACAACAATTCTGCAAAGATGAGTGGGCCAAAATTCCTCCACAGTGCTGTAAGAGACTCATTGCAAGTTATTGCAAATGCTTGATTGCAGTTGTTGCTGCTAAGGGTGGCCCAACCAGTTATTAGGTTTAGGGGGCAATCACTTTTTCACACAGGGCCATGTAGGTTTGGATTTTTTTCTCCCTTAATAATAAAAACCTTCATTTAAAAACTGCATTTTGTGTTTACTTGTGTTGTCTTTGACTAATATTTAAATTTGTTTGATCTGAAACATTTAAGTGTGACAAACATGCAAAAAAAAGAAATCAGGAAGGGGGCAAACACTTTTTCACACCACTGTACATAGCAAGCAAGCCCCCGATAGTATTAGGTCAGGAGAAGTATCCTCTTGGAAGTGGCTTGAGCTACCAGGTAAAGCAGTTCATCTAAAACTGATAAAGATTAGGACTTATTTCTTATCATTTGCAAGGAGACATTTTATTACAGTCACATACATTTATTACATACATTTTATTTCATTCACAATAGCTCATTGGTTTATTAACCACAAAGTTACAAATAAAAACATTCAAATTCAGCAGCTTATCTTAGCAGTGTGGTCATTGTGCTGGAGCCTATGTCTTTATAATGTTTGGCTGGAAATTGGACAACATACAGACTACAAACCATATCTGATTTATGTTTTCGAACCTGACATTAGGGATCCTTCCAGAAACTATTTTAAAGGCATAGGCTCCAGCCTATGGCTCTTTCTACATGGACCTGGGGCCTCATTTATAAACGTTGCGTAGGCACAAAAGAATGCGTACGCCACTTTCTAAGCTAACTTTGGCATTTATAAAAAGCGAACTTGACGGGAAAATGTGCGGTCCTCCACGGAAACTCTGACCCATGCGTACGCACATTAACTGGAGAAATGAGAAACTGTGCCTTTAATGCTCGTGACGTAAGACCAGGAAAACGGGAAGTGAAACAGGATGTAAAAAGGTATAAAGATTTGCCGGGAGTTGTGGCTGGGTATGGCTGCTGTAAGGACGTGCTTCGTCCCTGTTATACTTATTAAAGTGTTGTGTTGTTGAATCTCGCTATACGGGTTCTCTCCCTTCCTAAGTGCAACACAACATTTGGCGACGAGAGAAGTCGAAAATGATATTACCTCTCACGTATCATAGACGAAGAGTTAATTTGCAAAAACGGATAAAAGCCTCTTACAACAAATAAACAAACAGCTGTTTGATTGATGCTCCCTGGAGTGCCCAAAAAATATGATTTAGGATGATAAATATAAACGGAGATGTTGTTGTAAAATAATCCCTCAAATATGTAGACGAATTGTTAAACAATACTTCATGTTATTAAATGTATTCTCATAAATAATATGGTGAACAGTCGGACAAATTGCGCTGCACTGATGCCGTTTACAATGCGTCAGTCCGGCAGATACGAGCATAGTTTCATATATTGTTATCATATTCATATTATGTTTTAATGTGTTTGTTTGTTCGTTTTATCTCTTAATTTGGTAACTGTGTTTTCAATGGTGCTAGACAAATAACGTGTATTATTATTATTATCATCGTCATCATCACATTCGTTGTGCAGAACTGTTCGTCATTTACAATCAATCAGGATAATTCCCACACCTGTAGCTTTTCAGAGGCAATCAAATGGCTGAAATCCCTTTTCTTGGCCTTCTTTTCAGCGTTTGCCATTGTCGTCTTCGTGAAATGCATATTCATTAGGGGTGTTTCACTGCTTATTTATAGGCAACTGTGGGCGGGACATGAAGCTGGCAAAGTTGCGCCACATTTAGAGTTGATTGTGATTTATAAAGGAAAACTGGCGTGGGACGTGCGTATGCACTGTTTTATAAATCAGAATATTTTTTTGCGTACGCACGTCCTAGGTTTCATGCTTACGCAACCTTTTGACGTGAATTCTAAGCACAGTTTTATAAATGAGGCCCCTGGTGTTTGGCTATTTTCTTTGTCATCTCAACGTCTGTGACTGGCATTTGACTATTTGATTTGGCAAAGGGAGGAATGTTGAAATTAAGGCCAAGCTCCTTCACATCCTTCTCAATAAGAAACCCTTTATCCACCATGAGCACATCGCCTACCTTAAGGTAGCCACACTGAAGCAGACCTTTCAGTAAAACCTTGATTCCGCATTGTCTAAATATCTCTTGGTCAGAGATTGATCCAGTGAAAAGTGTAGACACAAAGATAATGGCGCCGCGAGGATCACAGGCAATCAGACACTCAAGTATATTGGTAGATTTGTAGTTGGAGTAAGTCTGACTTTGAAGTAACAGTGATGTTGGCTTTTCTGTCTTAATCTCTGTACAATCAAGAATGGCAAAAGTTGTTGGGAACTCTGCTTTGTAGTTGTCAGGCATGTTTTCTGTTATGCTGTCCTTGTGTCCTGGCCACGTTGTCTGGCCAGGTAGACAGGTTGCCTAGCCTACCATACATGAAATCAATCCATGAATTGAATAAAGTGCTAACGCTTTGCGCTGCAATTTGAAATTTGAAGGCAAGCTCTTTCAGATCAAAGTTTTGCCTCAGCTTCATAAGTGTGAGTAGGAACTGTTGTCGTAAAGGCATGAGGTTGATCTGCTGATCTACTTTGTGGTATGTCACAGGGATAAGTGTTTGTGGATCCGTTGCAGTACTTGGTAACCTGAAAAATGCACACAGCTTATTAAACTCATCATAACTAAAGCCTGTGCAGTACTTAAAGTACTGCAGTTACATATAGTCTCTGGTGTGAGTGGGTAAGGTGCTTGAGTGGGTGTGGTGTGAGTGAGTGGGTAAGGTGCTTGATAACTTTGTGTCTTTTCCCTCAGCAAGGCATTTTCTTTTTCTTTTTCAGCGAGTTGCCTCTTAAGTCTTTTCACTTCATCTTGGTCCTCTGTGCGATCTTGGTCCTCTGTGTGAACCTGGTCCTCTGTGCAGAAACATAATGATGAAAAGATTAAAACTAGGCAGTGTTTTTAAAACAGGATGAAAACATAATGTAAATAATTAAATGTAAATATTTATTTTCTTCTTTGCATGTACAGCTCCCTCTAATGGACAACACTTGGCAAATATCCTCCCAATCAAACTCTACTGATGACTTCCCAGCATTCCCTTTGCCACCCCAGCCAGGCACTTTCACTACTGTCTTACTAAAGTGCAGATGGAAAGGTTCAATACCATGATGGTCTCCAAGTCTGAGGCAGAGGCGCTTGAGAAAGAGACCAGACAGCAAAGTAGCAACAACATCTGGCATCATGTCCACTCTACTCGCCTTACTTCAACCTCTTTCAAGAGAATATTCTCTAGGAGAGCAGACTTCGAACAGCTTGCCACCATTATGCAGAGGAAGAAGAACATCCTGACTAAAGCTATGAGGAGAGGCCTGGAGCTTGAGCCAGCTGCTGCAGCCCAGTATTCAGCCATCACTGGCAACAAAGTCCAAATGTGTGGATTCGTTGTTAACCCTGACGCCCCCCATTTAGGGGGACAGAAGAGTTCAGAGCGGCAAGGACAAAACCTATGGACTTCCCGATGCAAACCATCTACACCAATTGCCAGTACATTCAAAAGCTTGGTGATGACATCTACAGGCTCAAGCGTACGCACAAATATTATTTTCAGATCATGGGACAGTTGGGGATAACTGGGATGCCATGGTGTGACCTTTTCGTTAAATGCGATGGTGACTATCACCTCGAGCGAATTGATTTTGAGGCAGAGATGTGGGGGAAAATTAAAGCAAAGCTGGACTGGTACTTTTTTGAGTACTTTCTACCAACAATGTACAGTGAGTCCTTACAGTCACATTAACCAAGTCGTACCTGTTTCAATGACCATGGACCTCTCCTCCATTGCGGTGTCCTCCACTAATGAGCCTGATACTGTGGAGATGCCTCTGAAAATACATGTGTGATATCAATTAAAGTGTTTGATGTTACTCTGATGTTGTGTTGTGTTGTGTTGTGGCTGTAATGTTTTTCTATAATTTAGTTGTCATTCTCTTACATAACTTTTACCTTTTAGTTGGAAGTCTTCGACATTTGACTGCACTTCCTCTACCAACAGGAACAGCAGAAAGTGGATTTGGGTAGTCGGGACTTGGTTCCCCATTGACAAAGTGCTGAAATAGCAAATATTGTTGGACTGTGGCAACACAGTGAAGGTAATCACCTAGAAAACGACCACAATAGCTTGTCTGTAACATATTAACGTTAGGTGTTTGGATGGATCATGAATAACAAAGTCAACATCTAGCTGCTAGTCTTATGTTGTCAAAAAATAGAATACAGACTGTGTTTACGTGATAGCTAAGCTATCGCTAAGCTTGCTTGCTAGCTACTTGCTAGCACCTTTGATTCTTTATATTTTAGGTTAGCGAACCCAATTCATAGCCTGAAATAACGGAATACCGAATAGTGTAACTTTACTGTAGGGTTAAAGGCAAAACTTATCTTAGAACACACAAAAGTGTGCCTGTCGATCCTTGGGTTCAGCTGAGAGTGAGGACGTCGACAAAGTTTTATCCACAGGCGACACTTGTCAGGGTTTGTTTTGGTTTGGGGAAGGGGAAAAAACGCACACCCCCCTCCAACCTCTCTGGGAAACGAGTATCAGGGTTATAAGTGCCCCAGGCACAACGTTTAACCATAACTATTTTATAGTCCACAAAAATGAGTGTCGAAAAGTACGAAAATCTGAGACGCCTGCGCTAGAATCAATGGAGCGCTGTCATGAAAGTGTCGGACCCCTGTCGGAGCATGTTCTTGGCTGCGCTGTGATTGGCCAGTCTGCATTCTAGGGTGTGGCTTAGCGAAAGGCGAATTGGAATAAAGTGTTACACGATCACCACAGTGAAAATGGATTTACACAGAATCCAGCAGACCATTGTGTATATACCAAAGGAACAGGGAATGATAGGATCATACTGATAATTTGGGTTGATGCTCTACTCATTGCAGCCAGGGATAATGATTTTATCAATGATGTAAAGAAAATACTGACATCGAGATTCAAAATGAAAGACCTTGGGAAGCTTAAGCACTTTCTAGGCATTGATTTCAGTCAGAGAGAGGAAAAAGTAAGGGTGAACCAAAAGATTGTAAATCAAGGTCTACTCCATGTGAACAGAAACTAAACTTTGATGGTGACGGTGAACTTACTGATCCTAGGAGATACCGGGAGGAAATAGGCAGCTTGATATATGTGATGACAAGTACAAGGCAAGATCTAAGTTGGATAGTCAGCAAGCTGTCATAATACCTATCATAGCCTAAACAGCAACACATGATAGCAGCCAAACATGTGGTGAGATACTTGAAAGGTACAATTAAGGAGTTATGCTACAAGAAAAGCAAAGCACTCAAACTTGTGGCATATAGCGATGCTGATTGGGCAGCAGATTTGAGTGATAGACACAGTACAACAGGGTATTGTTTAGGTCTCACTGAAGAAGGTCCTGCTGTGTCATGGAAATCAAAGAAGCAGCCAACAGTTGCATTATCTACATGTGAAGCAGAATATATGGCCTTGGCTGCAACTACTCTATATCTTGTACAACTGTTGAATGGGATAGATAGTGAGTGCAAATATTACATTAATGGCATTTGGCAGACGCTCTTATCCAGAGCGACGTACAACAAAGTGCATATCCACAACCAGGGATAAGTGCGCTGAAAGACCCTAGAGGGAAGTACAATTTCAACTGCTACCTGCACAATGAAGATAAGGACCAGGGCCTATTTGATTTTTTATTTTATTTTATTTTTTTAACAAACAAACAAACAAACAACGGCCTGTGGAGGCTGAACGAAGAGGTCTGGCAGGGGTGTAGGGTCTGATGATTTTTTGTAGGTAAGCTGGGGAAGACCCCTTAACTGCTTGGAAGGCTAGCACCAGTGTTTTGAATTTGATGCGAGCCATGACAGGCAGCCAGTGGAGGGAAGTAAGCAGGGGGGTGACATGCGAGTATTTGGGAAAGTTGAAGACCAGATGAGCTGCTGCATTCTGGATAAGTTGGAGGGGTCTGATGGCGGATGCTGGGAGGCCAGCCAAGAAGGAATTTCAGTAGTCCAGGTGGGACAGAACCATCGCTTGGACCAGTATGTACCAGTCAAAGTATTGGAGGACAACCAAGGTGCCATTGCTTTATCCAAAAACCCTGTAAATTGGCAGAGACGTAAACATATCGAAATCCGTTTTCATTTTGTTCGATCAGCACTCAATGATGGTAAAATAACCATAGAATACTGTCCAAGAGCAGAGATGGTGGCTGATGTTATGATTAAGCCTGTGATAAAGTTTAAGATCGAAAAGTTTGGGAATTTTATGTTTGGAATGTAGCCTAAATTGTCAAACAACTGTAACAGTGTGTTTAATCTGTATTATGAGAGCAAGTGGGGGTGTTAAATTGTGTGGGGATTATTGTGCTCTCATCCATGATTTAATATGTACTGCCACTGATGACGTGACATCACTGTTCATGTGTGCTGCTCGTTTTTGGTAAATGCGCGGGTGCGCAGTAAACTTTTCTACTTCCGGGTTATTTGAATCCGATGGTGAGCTGTGTGTTTTATTTCTCCATGAATGCATGATACGTAAACCGGTTATCCTGCCCTAAGATCTCGGCGCCAACACAAATGCTCCAGCTTCAAAAATATGTCAAAACTAGCCAGTGATTAAAAAAATAAACTCTTTTTAAGAGTCTTTCGTTTGAAGAAAAAAAGGGTTGCAACAGAGAAAAGGGCAGAAGTTCACAAGATTATTCCAAACTGATTGATACAAGCGAAAAGACTGGCTATGTGGTTGCGCTACAGCTAGCAAGCTGTTGTACTTTCCGTGTTTGCTATTCTCTAGTAGCGAGTGTGTGGACCAAAACCAGCTGTGATTACTTAAATAATCTCCCACAGCAATACTAAAAGTCAATTCACCTTCAGGAGTTCACGTATAGAATCAGAACATTCTAAAAAGCTGTATGCTACATACTTTTTAGCTAAAGAAGAGCTAGTTTTCTGTGGGAATGACGTCAATGGCAGGTTCCGATTCGGTTTTATCTGTGTGAAATCAGTGAATGCAGACGTCCAATTTCACAACACATCCCATTTGCTTACGTGTTATTTGTGTTAAATTAATTATGGCACGTGCTGCTTACAGCTGTACTGATAGACCACCAAAGAATCTTTCTCTGCGGTTTTTCGGTTGCTTTCTTTACTTACTGTCCAAATAATTAGGTAGCAAAATGCGTACCACGATCAATCGTTAACCGGCAAATGTAAAAACTGTCAAAAGTGGTTGATGGCTTGTCAGATGTACGAATACATTCCCTAAATCTCAACCCAATGGGCCGTGTATATGGTGTATAATCTGGCATGCGTTTAACCTTATGCAGAAATACTTATTAATCACACAATTGAATGAATCACAGCTTTGTAACGGTCTCGTCATGAGAATTGAAATTATAGGTGAGCGGCTTCCACTAGCTAAGTGGATTTTACATATGGGCTTGTGAATTTGATTTGAGAAGTGAAAGGTTTCCAAGCAAATAGGACATACCCAGGCTATATTCAGGTGAAACATGGGCTAAATTGTGGATAAATTAGTCAAAACGTCACTTTCAGCATTTCTAGGCATCTACATTCTGTATTTTCCTCACTGAGTCGTAGCGTGCCTGGTTGTGTGCTTTCCACCAACGAGGTGCATTTTACCTGTAATTAATTTGTACATGTGTTGTTCATGTTTTTGTTATGCCACAACATTGGGTTTTTAAAACAATACAGCCATAAGAATTTATGTAAAAATACTTAATTGATGTTGATTTTCTCAATTACAAGCACTCTGTTATGCACAGACAGCATACAAGGTTATTATTTGCCATTTACCTCTACTAGACCATCGATCAAAATAAGTACAACTCTGAGGCACATTCAATCAGAAAACAAGTCAAATAATTACTTTAAACAATGTTTAACCCTGGCATTTCCATGATTCAGGTATTCTTATTCAGAGTGACGTACAACAGTAGAGGTGACATTTACATTTACACGGATACGACAGCTATGCCTGGCTTAGGGAGAAGTCCACAAGAAAGACTATGGGTTGGCATGGCTGGGGAGGACAGGATGTGGGGTGGCGGGTGGAAGGGGAGATGAGGGATAGGGAAGAGCAGGGATGGTTGGGTGGACAATGTCATGGCTACATTACTCATTATTAATAAAAAGTAACCATGTTAAAAACACAATACAAATCACCACATAAGGTTTGAAAACCTGACCCAAAAAAACCCCCTGTTCCGTTAAAAGCTAAATCCAGCATTACAGAAACTGCATGAATTGAGCAGGGAAACCAATGCATGTAGCTTCTCTCCTGAATTCAGTCATTAAGGGAAGGTATGCTATTATTTTTTCAAATATAATTTCCCATAGGGGTGAAATCAACACCATCTTTTATAAAGTGATCTGACTTTTTATGTCACAAAGTGGGACAAAAATGCCACCTAAACTATGAATAAATGTGGCCATGACATTATTGACCCACTTCCTGGACCCCTCCATCTTCCCCGAATTGCCAAAATGCCGACAGAGGTCTTGGAGGTCCTGCTTCATTCCTGCAACGAGATCCCGGCTTTTGGTCTTGCCCAGGTCGTTCCCACCACAGTGAATGAGCAGGACATCCGGGGCTGCTCTTCCTTGCAGGGACAAGTGGACGAAATGAAAAGGCGATCCCACGTCAGGCCACCCCAACCAAACTAATGGACCCTAGCATCCAGACCCAGGCTGATCCCCATGGTCTCCCACACACTGTCCTCCCCTCACGGATGTAGCGGTTGCCCACAATCCAGATGTTTTTTTGCAGTGAAAGAAATTCATAATTAATATATAAGGAAATTATTATTTTTCAGACTGATATATATACATTCATATGGATGTAAAATATTTAAAAAATGTTTGCGTGTGTGTTTAACCTGGGCGAAAATACGAGATTCAATCTGGTATAACATACACTTCTAATAATGTTATCTCTTTGTTAATTGCATATAGGGAAAACTAATCACCAGCTAAAGATTTGTATTTTTTTAACATAAATTAGCCATACATGGGAGAGGTATTATTTCCTCTGTCGCTCAGCAAAAATATTCTACAACCTCACCAAGGTGGTAAGATAGATCGAAAATGATGTCAAAGAATCTTAATTGATTTACAGATGATGGATTTACAGTCTATGGTGCACATACGTTGGACATTGTAAGTATTGTCGCATTGGCTGTAATGCATCCTGCGCTTTGTAAAGGGCTTGGCACTTTTTCCGGTTTGTACCAAATTCTCCAAATAAGTAATGCAATTTAGAGAACTTGTGCCTCATGAGCAAATTCCGAAACTTTTCGGTTTCCCCCTCCTGCTAGTACATATTTGGATGGGAGTCGTCCTCTTCTTATTTCATCGTGATTACAATACCATTGACTTTATGCACCACTTTAGTGGTTGAGCGCGATGTTGTTGGTTGTTTCTCTAATATGGAGATGAAATTAAATCTGTTTTAGTCACCAAGTACACTTAACGAAAAAGACAAATTACACCACTCAATCACTTTAGCTTTCTGTGTAACCTGCAATAAAGGCCATCGAACCTGTGCTTCTTTTATATTCTTAAAGTGTGTGGAAAATGAACAGTACAGGTTGAATCATGTTTAGTAAAGGATAATGATTAAAAATAAGTTTAAATCAAAAATTCAGTTTAGGGGGGAAGTGTTATGCCTCAATTTTTCAGCAGCCGTCACTGCGACACAAACTGGTTTTCTTCAAGATTTTATGCAATATCGGTAATTGGTTAATTAGGTAATTTGCTTGAAAATGTGGGTACGTACCACAAACAGTTTGATCGATTGCTCGACTCCATTTTCAGGTCAATGTTTGAGGCTCTAACATTACAAAAAACATATATTATAGAAATCAAATGTGCAGGCATTCTGTCTTCAGCAGGTGGAAAATTTGCTTTTGAAAGCGCACTGACATATGTTCATGCCTGTCGGTGTTAGCCAGTGAGTGCTAAATGGTTTGCTTTGGCACCACCAATCACTGTCCTCTGGGGATATAATTTGTTGTGACAGCGCCATCATGTTCTACAATTTGGAGCCAGAGATTGCGCAATAGGGTAGCTAAAAAGAAAAAAACATGTATGGTCATGAGCTTCGTCGTGCCAAGACTGTTGGCTAGAGTGTCTTTTTGTGAACCGCATACGCTTAGTCATTACTCTGTCAGTAAGCATTTATTTAGTTTGGTATATGTAAGTTAGGGAAACATATAAATTGCTATTTTCCCTAAAGTTTAAGTGAGAGATAGAGATAGCTAGATGCATCACTCGGTGGACTAATACCAGTAGCTAGTTAGTGAAACGGATAGCAAACCATTCAGCAATAAATATATAGGTAGAGAAAGTAGATAAGCAGGACATCTAACGCTAGGTAGATATATTTTAAGTAAGCTCCCTAGCGAGCAAAATAATAAATAGATAGCTAGCGAGATAAGCCATAGCTGTTTTTTATTCCTAACTAGCTAGATGTAGCCTATATCATGGTTCAATGTATATAAATATTCAAGATACTACATATGAAGCACTACATGTTCACAAAAGCATCGCTAGCTAGCCGATGCAGAGCCTACACACACAGCAGTAAACAAATATGATTGACGTCATTTCAGAGTCGGAACTGGAAACGTGACCCCGGAGGGGATAAGTTTTGCAAGGGGGATAGAATTTGTTGTGACATGGCCAATTGTCGCTGTGTTTTATTCATTTTTACCTGTTTACAGACACGGGACTGGATGTCTAAACATAAAGAAGAAAAACTGAATAGCAGTAGAAGAATCCGATTTTATTTGGAACTCGGACATTTAGAAGTACAAAAAACCGGGAAAATATGTGTACTGGGAAAGAATAGTTTTTCGTTGAAAAAGAGAACAATCCCGGGAAAACCAGAACGTGTGGCAACCCTACTGTCAACTAGCTATAAGACATAGCTAGCTAGCTAACAAACAAACAGCACCATTTACTAGACAAACAGGGTTTTGGGGATTATTGAATAACGAATACATTGTATTAGGTTGTATTAGGGTAGTTGTACTACTTTATTATAATGTTCAATGGAAACCTATTTGTCATCAACGTGGAAAAACCCAGAAGAGCTGTTCTTTAATTTGAATTGCTCCTGGACTGCACCATCGTCTCTCTCAATTCAAAATGAATGAAAAAAAAATGTTTGTGTATAGGCCTAATAAAGTTAGGGGAATGCTAGTCGCAAATTGTGGTTCGTATCCACCTTTCTAGTGACCATGGTTGTTTACTAGATTTTACGGGGTGCGATATTTCTAGTGCTCTCGAAATGTAATTTAATGTAAAATACGACGGCGTATTAGGGCCATTGTCGGTAAAAAAAAAAAAATACGGAGTGGGGGGAGGGGGGTAATATTCTGAGATTAAACTCAGAATTCTCTGAGTTTAAAGTCGCAAATTTGCCACTTTATAAAGTCGCAAATTTGCCACTTTATAATCTCGCAAATATACGAGGAAAAAAAGAAATTGTGCTTTTTAACCACATACCTTCACTTTGCAACTTGGATCACACCGCCACCGCTTCCACTTGCAATGGATGACCTAATCAAGTCATACTTTGCAATCGGATTTAGCAATAAGGAAATACTCTTGATCTTAGCCCAGAATCACCATATTATCATAAGCATCCGGACTTTGAAGAGACATTGCCGTATACTGGGTCTATTCAGAAGAAAACGACATACTGATTTGGATGAGGTGATCACTTTTGTGCATCAGGAACTACAACACAATGGACAGATGCAAGGATATCGCTGGTTACATCTACGGGCAATTCAAATGGGATTTGTGGTACAGCAGGACACAATACGACAGATCATCAAATTAATTGATCCTCAAGGTGTGGATCTTAGAAGAGCGCAGCGTCTTAGGCGCAAGCAGTACAACACTAAAGGGCCTAATGCTCTTTGGCACATGGACTCCTATGACAAATTGAAGCCATATGGTATACTGATTAACGGATGCATAGATGGTTTCAGTCGTTTTGTTGTTTGGATGGAAGCTTACACAACAAACAACGACCCCAAGGTTATAGCTGACTATTATATGAAATGCGTTACGCGCTTGGGTGGGTGTCCAGAGAGGATTCGTGCGGACAATGGCACTGAAAATGGACATGTCTCTAACATGCAGGTGTTTCTGAGGAGAAACCACACCGACACCTTCGCCAAAGAGAATAGTTTTATTTATGGACGCAGTACGGGCAATCAACGTATTGAATCCTGGTGGGGAATACTGCGCAAACAAAGGGTTCAGTTCTGGATGAACATGTTCAAAGCTTCTCTGGAGACTTTTTGGATAAAAGCCTAATCCAGTTCTGTTTCCTCAACCTCGTTCAGGTAAGACATCATTACATTAATGACACTATTAATATGAATATTCATTTTGCACAAAAATAGAAAGCAAAAGAAACACTGAACGTTTGTTTTCCTTCTCTCTCTCTTTCTCTCTCAGCATACACGTGTGTTAATATAGGCCTATGTAAATAATACATTTAAAGTTCGTGACACCTGCATCGCGTTTGAATGAATCCAAAGTTAAAGAGAATTTGTTTGAAGTACATCAAACTTATGTAATTAGAATCTATTATATAAACACCCCCTATAGCCCCATGTCTTTTCATAATCACAAGCAATCACAAAACAATTATTGTCATTGGGGGGGGTTGTTTTGCCTCTGCAAAACCCGAGAGTAAAAGAGAGAGAAGAGGTCACAATTATGAACGCACTTACAGTCTATGGAACGCGCTCATTTATGGAGAAAGAACATCATGATTGATAATATGACACACAGCGCACCTGATGTAGCTGATACAATTAACGATTGGAGCATTCCAGCTGCGTATTACGCACACAGTCAATTCCATGCAGGTAGTCAGTGAATTTCACGCGCAGGCTGTACAGACAAAAAACGAAGTACAGCATAATCAGACTGTAGCTCAAAACAGCACGCGCACACACTGTACACTGTATGCAGTCTCCACATCATCAGCGCATCAGAGAACGATCCAGATGAAAACTGTACAAACGACCTATTATTAATAATAGGATCAGATAATGTCACACAGAACAGTTAATTTTATTCAGTGAAAATGAAATGTGTCAAGTTAAAATATTTAGTATTAGTCTAACCAGTCCTAGCCTATATGGGCTAGGACTGTAAGTCAAGCGCAATGTTAAAGTAACCTATGGCCTGATCTATAAGTGAGTGACAATAATGCAATACCTAGGCTACACACCACCTAATTGTAATTGTCCTGTAATGTATATTCTTGCAGAAAGAAGTGGATGAAGTGGTGCGAACATGGAACACCCACAAGATCAGACCCAGGCCAGGTCAAGATGTGCATGGAGGTCATCCAGTCATCATGTACACAGTCCCACAGGTGTACGGTGCTGAGGACAAGCTCAAAACAGTGGACCTTGAGGAGGTGGTTGTGTGCAAGGACGAGTGCACACCCAAGAGTCAGCTCCCTTGTGATGAGACTGTTTTCGAGCTCTGTGTACTACTAATGCAGGAGAATGGATGGGATGCTCCTACAGATGCATTTGATGCTGCAGAACTGTACACCTCACTTAGAACAGTGATACTGCAAAATATTTAAAGATGGATGTTACGGTCAGGGTTTGTTTGGGTGTGTCCTGTTTTGTCTTTTGTCACTCTGTCACTCTCCCAGGTCCCTGATTCATGCCAGCTGTCGGACCTTGCCAATCAGCCCACAACCAATCAGAGGGTGTTCCACCATCCTCAAGAGCCCTGCTGTTCAACCACACCTCCGTTATTTTCACCTTTCTGTTTTTGCAAGAGCGCATGCTGAAATTGTTTGCTCTTCAGACCTGCTTTTTGTTTGCTCTTTGTATAGTTTTTGTTATGGGTAAAGTTAGCAGGAGAAAAGGGGTATAGGTAAGCGCTGCCCATGGGTGTACATACTTACACGTAGGGGTTTTCCTTGTCAACACACACTAGGTAAATTGAGGACATGCCATCACTGTAGTTTTTGGCTAGTTTAGCTAGTAGCCGGTCATTACGGCTATGGTCTAGATTTTGGTAGATTAAGTTAGGGAGTGTTTATAATTGTTTATTTTCTTTGGCACTGTTCTCCCCCTTTTCTCCTTAGTCTGGTAACTTTGTAGCCAAATAAACACCCATCATTTTATTTTGTGGTCATTGTCATTTGTTTACACCGTTTCACTATTGTCAACACATTGGTATACTGTAATATGTTGCGCTTCCCACCTGTCTGTCCCCTAGACTATACAGCCAAGGGTTCGTAATAATGGACTTTACTCTGTTGCATTCCTATTATTACATTGTGTTACTGGTGACATAAAGCAGTGGTTCTCGAACTTTCTTTACTAGTGTACCGCCGCTACAACATTCTTTAGTAGTAGTCCTCCCCCCCGCCCTGCTGAGAGAGCGGGGGTTAGTCTGCAGTGTAAAGAGGCTGTTGCTGTGGTCAAGGAGCCAGGAGGAGACCAGTCGTGACTCTTCTCGGATGTATCACACCGGAGCACTTCCCTGGAGGCGTCTACCTTCGACGCGCTGCACCAGCAAATGTCATATTATATTATGTTGCCCACTCAGCATCCATTGCAGCCTGGTTGTCCTGGAAGGGGGACTCCCTCATCTGTGGTCCCTTCTCAAGGTTTCTTCCTGTTTTTTCCCCCAAGGGGTTGTTGTTCAGGGAGTTGTTCCTTGCCCGGGTGAGGGTTCAGACTAGGTTTCTATGTGAAATGTGGGCTTGTGAAGCCCTTTGAGACTGTATTGTGATTAAGGGATATACAAATAAACGTGACTTGACTAGTTTAACTACATTCAAATCCCAGTATATTTTTCAATAGTTAACTAATTTGGGTCATGTAGTTTAGATTTTAACTATCTCCCTAGAAATTTAGCATTTTCCTTATTCCACCTCAACAACTGAACCCTGTCTACTCCTTAAAACACACACACATGGACATGCCTGAGTGAGTCACAAAGTCAAACACATCCACACTTGTCAGTTCAGTTGTGTTAGTGACATTCATTTTGCAACTGAATATACAACATTTTCCTCTAACAAATGTGTAGAAACATTGAAGTGCAGTTTTGCTTAGCTGTGCATTGTGTTGTCACCCTTGCTCCTCAGCAACACATACATACACATTTAAACCAAATAACATTGTTGAACACAACAGCTTAACAGTCATGTGTGCCTTCAGCTTAACGGCCCGGACACACCAAACCGACGGTCGGCGATCGCCTTGCGTCGATACGCGTCGTTAATGTTGGCTGTGCCGAACACACCGCAACGACGGTCCGCCGACGGCCGAGTTGCACGTACGTTCTGCGCCTGCGTGAGAGGTAATAACTCTCCACACCAGCAGGTGGCGGTAGTCTGTATTTGTCTTTCAAAAAATGGAAACCGGAACACCGGGGAATGCGTTTGCATTGCGTTGGACCTAGAAGCAGCCATTGTCTCGCTCACAACAAACAGTTTGCAGCAATTTCCTTGTTCTCTCGCTATTTAGTAATACTAATCGAAAATTATGTCTGGTAGTGATAGTAACTTTGGAATGGCTTGCTTTCGTCGCTTCCGTTTCTCTTCTCGTGCACTGATTCGCTAGCTGGACAGCCAATCAGAGAGCTCTCTCATCGACGGCTCCGGGGGCTCCGACGTCGGAGCCCTCCAAAACATGCCGACGGAGTGTCGGCGTGCGGGACACACCGGAAAGACTCGGCCGACAGGGCGCCACCGACGTCCAACGGCCGACCGTCGGTTTGGTGTGTCTGGGCCTTTAGACTGTCTATGGTGTGATGACGAGAAAATTCTATGTTCAAATGTAATTTTTTTGTGCTTTGAGCACCACAAAAGAAGGCCCACTGAGCTCCAAATTGGGCTGTTTGCAGACATCTACAACCGATATCTCCAAACCTTGGCAAATCCACTTACCGTGCATCATGCCTGCAGTGGATGACCTAATCAATTATACTTTGATACAGCAGGTACAGCAGGACACAATGCAACAGATGATCATTAAATCATTTTCCCCTTACCCAGAGTGCTATCTATCCATCCAAACCGTTTCGGTGTGATTTGCCAAGGTTTGGAGATATAAGTTGTAGATGTCTGTAATCAGCCCAATACAATGGAGCTCAATGTTGTTTGAATTGAAAAACAGAAATGTAATTTGTTTGTGTTTTGGGTGAACTGCCCCTTTAAACTATGCATAAAACTATGATATTGATGTTTAAAAAAATTAAATCAAATGCTGTTTTGCAAAGACAAAAACTGAACTCTTTAACTGCTTTAAAGTGTATAAGTACATAGGGAACCTAAATGTTTCAAACAGTACAGTAAGTCCTTAGAAATAACAGCCCTGTCAATTATTTTCACAGTAAAAACAACTTATTTTATGGCAGGGTTACCCTTTGGTTTGTCTAAAAGAAAAATATATGCTGTGTTTATACAACATCTAAAAAATAAAAATAAATAAAATCTTCAAATTAAATGTAAACAAAATTATCTTTGCATAAAACAATCTAGTATGGCAATACACCGTTCCCCTTATCTCAATGCATCCTGGGTCCTGTATGCAGGAAGCAAGAAAACCCATTGGGTTATATGGGAGTTTGACGACAAATTATGGAAAATCAAATTACATCTTGCGAAAAATCTTTACGTCTTTCAACTCAACCTGACTCCAAGACTCATCCATGAGGTCCGGGTCTAGTTTTGAAGTGTTGCAGAGGCAAGAAATCGTTGCAGATAAATGCACGTATTTATCAACCAGGAAGCCGCCGGCGGGCGGGGCCGAGGGAGAACGCTCAGTGAATCTTACGGGGCTCCACCGGAGCTCGCTACGAGAGGGTCGGCGGCAGAGGAGGAACTTGCGGGGTCCGATGTTTGAGGTCGGCGGCAGAGGAGGACCCCGCACGGATAGGATAAGGGGAACGGTCACACACAGACCGCCCACACACACACACACATCACACAGAACGCCCACACACACATCACACAGACCGCCCACACACACATCACACAGACCGCCCACACACATCACACACCGCCAACACACACATCACACAGACCGCCCACACACATCACACACCGCCAACACACACATCACACACAGACCACCCCCACACACAACACACACACAGACCGCCCACACACACACACATCACACAGAACGCCCCCACACACATCACACAGACCGCCCACACACATCACACACCGCCAACACACACATCACACAGACCGCCCACACACATCACACACCGCCAACACACACATCACACACAGACCACCCACACACACATCACACACAGACTTCCCACACACACATCACACACAGACCGCCCACACACACACACATCACACAGAACGCCCACACACACATCACACAGACCGCCCACACACATCACACACCGCCAACACACACATCACACACAGACCACCCACACACACAACACACACACAGACTGCTCACACACACATCACACACAGACTTCCCACACACACATCACACACAGACCGCCCACACACACACACATCACACAGAACGCCCCCACACACATCACACAGACCGCCCACACACATCACACACCGCCAACACACACATCACACAGACCGCCCACACACATCACACACCGCCAACACACACATCACACACAGACCACCCACACACACATCACACACAGACTTCCCACACACACATCACACACAGACCGCCCACACACACACACATCACACAGAACGCCCACACACACATCACACAGACCGCCCACACACATCACACACCGCCAACACACACATCACACACAGACCACCCACACACACAACACACACACAGACTGCTCACACACACATCACACACAGACTTCCCACACACACATCACACACAGACCGCCCACACACACACACATCACACAGAACGCCCACACACACATCACACAGACCGCCCACACACATCACACACCGCCAACACACACATCACACAGACCGCCCACACACATCACACACCGCCAACACACACATCACACACAGACCACCCCCACACACAACACACACACAGACCGCCCACACACACACACATCACACAGAACGCCCCCACACACATCACACAGACCGCCCACACACATCACACACCGCCAACACACACATCACACAGACCGCCCACACACATCACACACCGCCAACACACACATCACACACAGACCACCCACACACACATCACACACAGACTTCCCACACACACATCACACACAGACCGCCCACACACACACACATCACACAGAACGCCCACACACACATCACACAGACCGCCCACACACATCACACACCGCCAACACACACATCACACACAGACCACCCACACACACAACACACACACAGACTGCTCACACACACATCACACACAGACTTCCCACACACACATCACACACAGACCGCCCACACACACACACATCACACAGACCGCCCACACACATCACACACCGCCAACACACACATCACACAGACCGCCCACACACACAACACACACACAGACTGCCCACACACACATCACACACAGACTGCCCACACACACATCACACACACACACACACACAGACCGCCCACACACCACACAGACACACATTTTAGTCTAGGATATCTGAATCCTAGATGGGACCTGTGTTAAACTAGTACCTCTGGGCAAAGTAACGTGCATGAGAGTGCAAAACACTGTTGGGCGAGCGCTACACAATGTCCATAACCCAGATGTTGCTGTCCAACACTGCATTGAATTCAGACCGGAAATCTGGGAAGTTATCATAGCAGTCAGCTAACTCTAGAACTCATCCACATGTGTGCCCAATAGGCCTTCTTGTGAATTTTGACATGTTTGAAAACAGAATCTCAATTTTGTCACATGTGATCAGATCACTTCCTGTACTGAACCGTAGAAACTTGCCAAGTTTCTCTTCATCCAACTCCCTGAGGTATCTTTTAAGGTGGTTCTCTACCTCCCTTTGCTTTGGTGTCATCATCACAGGGAACTGAAGGAGTCCCTGTACTTTCTTAGATGTTGGTTTGAGTTTGCCATACATCTCGACAAGCTCATCGTGGTTAAGGGTGATATTTGGCTGTATCACCTCCCTCCAGCAATCTATCACATACATTGGCTTTTGCACAAGCTCTTTGTGTGCAATATCCATCAGTATCTCTCCGAGTGTCTCAGCTGTTACTCTCTTTGGACATTCATAGTTGTCAAGGACCTCCAGTAGCTCATCAGTGTCAACAGAGGAAAAATCATCGAGAGCCTTCTGGAGCATATGATGATCTTGACAACTCACAAACTGCATGAAGGTTTCAAGTAGGTCACTGCACACTGCTTCATACAAGATCTCCTCCACAAAAGGGAGAGCTAGCCTGATTGGTAGGTATTGACATGTTTGATAACCTTTAAGAAGAATTCTGCCAATGGCCTTCCAAGTGTCACTGTTGAAGTCATGCCTGATGAAAGGAACTTTCACTGTTGTTCCTACTGTACAACGATCATAAAATTCTTTCCAGAAAGAACTATACACATCTCTCTCAACACCTGAGCCAATGCCCATTTCCTCTGTATTATCAGGAAGTAGTCGTTTTATAATCAAGGGTTGTGTCAGCACTGCTGGATCCAAGAATACATTGATCATTTCATTCAGGCAGTTGTCATGGTGTATGGTTAGTGGCTGGGAAGAAGAAATTCTTTCCATTTTCTAGGACAGTATCCATGCCACATTCTACTCCAACATCTACTGTCCTTGTGCCCCCTCCTTGTTTTGCTCTAATTTGCTTTACTTGTCCATTTTCACTGTGCAGCCACCCTATTTCAATTTTGCGATAACTTGATTTCCCTCTTTTCTTTGCAAGGGTTGGAGATTCAATGTTTGGCACTTGATCTTTAGTTTGATTTGAGTCAGCTTCCTTTCTCATCTGGAGCTTTGCCCGGAGCTTTTCGAAAAGGCCCATCTTTCGTTTCTGAAGTGGTGTTTGATTTTTGCAGAAGTTCATCAATGCCAGTCGATCCCCATATGAGGAAATGTATTTGGCCAGATCCCCATCTTCCAGGAATGACATCTTTGTCAATCTGTTGAATGAGCGCAACAAGTTTAATTAATAATTTGTGTTCCTTTAAAAGTTAACATAAATAACCCATTGAAACACAGTTTTTACAGAATAGATAATATTAAGGTCTAGTAAGGTCTGATATTTAAAAACAAAAACCTTTTTTCCATACTTTCTCCGACTGGTACTTTCTTCGTCTTAACATCGCGTAGACGTGTTAACGTGGTAATGGATGTAAGAATAGTTAATAATCCACGAGCCATGTTAGTCGTGTCGCGAGCCATGTGAGTGCCCCAAGACCGGAACCGGAAACTCTCAACCTCCCGACGCGCCGCTCTAAGTCTATTGTTATGTCTTTACTATTATGTTTGTCTATTGCCTATTGTTATGTCTGTACTATTATGTTTGTCTATTGTCTATTATTATGCCTGTTTACTGTTGGTTATTATGTTTGTCTACTGCCTGTTGTTTTGAAAATGTGTGTTTAATTGTATGACTCCTCTGCTGCAAAACAAATCTACCTATGGGTACTAATAAAGTAAACTGAACTGAACTGGGCATCCAGCGTTGCCATTGAGCGTCAGCCATCAATAGAATGCTACTTTTAAAGTCAACTGAACATGCTACACAGCCTGTGTTGTGTCTAATAACAGCATCCAGAGAGCATTACATTCACCAACCAATTTCTCGATGGCTGACACAAGCTATTTTGTGAAAGAACGAAACAGCGTATAGCCTCCCCAATCAATCTATGACACTGTTTTGCCTTGGATGTTAATGATAATCTGCTATTGGCCAGGTATATGCACGTCTGACAATTCATTGTTTATATGGTTACTATGGACGCAGTTGTTTCTGTTTTTTAATAATAATCTCAAATCTGTATAATCTTGCACCTGAGTGTTTGATCATATATACATCTTTTGTCTCTTTTTTGTACATTTGTTGGAAGTTCTTGATAAGACACTGATGCTAATATAAGCCCACCAATGCAGCGTCTTGTGTAGCTCACGACACATTACAGAAAGTGAGAAGGACTTGGTTAGTCTCCCTTTGAAAGGTCTCTGAGCTACACTGGACTATAATCATTCCTTGTCCTGCATACTGACCAATGCCCTATAGTGATGAGTCCATCCCGTTAAACCAAACACTTATCTTTCACATAGTACCGTACCTTTTCCTCCTCCAGACGGCTGATCACTTCTTCAGGGACTCTGCGTTCACGTAGGAAATCAGAGACTGTGATGACTCTACACAGTGCTGTGAAGAAAACAGTGATGAATACCCAACATTTGAAACAGTTGCATTGTGTCCACTTTGCACAATATCATGTATGATGTGATCACCAGATTGACCCCCCAGGTAAAGCGCTGCAGCGCTTCAATATTGATTGCAATGTCCAGGCAGACTTCAGTGTTGGGTGAGGTTCCCATTTAATAAAGCTTTTCCATGGTTTTACAACAATACGCTATGATGGTTTGAGCTAGAGCAAGTGAGCGACAGCGGTAAAAACGGTACAATCTCCCCGTCACCCAAGACTAATTGACATCTGTTGCACCTGTGCTCATATAGGCTACCACCCTCCACCGCCAACCTGTGGTACATTATTATGGGCTACTAAACAAAGAAACAACACACAGACATAAACAATGGCTCCTACACTTGTACTTCACCCCTATGGTTAAAAGCTATCATCTTCCAGCAAACAATAAAATTAGAATGAACCTAGCAGGGAGGGCTACTCCTGTATATAAAATATTCAAGCTCCCTGTGTATAGTTACTTTGCTCATTATGAATCCAAGCCCACCAACTAGCCTTTATGCCAACAACACACTGTGGTTATAGTTTAAGTAATCTGCAATTGTTTTCAGTGGAGACTGATCACTATGTAGGTTTGTTAGTTAGTGGATGAATAGCTCAATTAGTATAGCAGAGCCTTTCATGTTCATGTTCTGCTGTGAAAAAGGTCTATTGAACACAGACGCTAGGCTCAAGTGACCTTTATGGCCTCAATCCACAACCCTCCGCGTCCAACTACTAGTACATTGTAACTTGCACCCCCCTTGGCCATGCTGGAAGGGGACGGTGATTTCACTACCCCACCCCTCCCCTAATGTTGAACATGACCCCCATTCTTCATTACAATCCTATCACAACAATTCACTTTACCTTAGGATCTAGTTGGTTCCCAGCTGTATATGTACTGCTACGCTTTGCTCGTTTCATATCATATCGGTGCATATAACGTACACGGGCACGGGAGCCAGCAACCCTGAATGAACCCCGAGATAATGATAACGTGGCTGTTTGCACTCACTTGAGAGAAGTGTACAGGAATATTAACGTTTTGCTAAAAAAACAACTAACAATGCATTGCAGCCGGCCACTTCTGCTGCTCACGACGCCTCCGGTGTGACCGCACAGTTACGTTAGCTACTTGACTCCTTTCTGATGTGCTTTTTTCACTATAGATAAACTTACCTGATGCAGCCATGTTCAAACTGTTGTGGTTGTGCTGTGTGCATGTTGGAGCTGTTGACCCAGCGGTGGCGTCTCGGTGTGATCCAAGTTGCAAAGTGAAGGGATGAGCGGGTTTTTTTGCTTGCAAATTTGCTAGATTATAAAGTGGCAAATTTGCGACTTTAAACTCAGAGAATTCTGAGTATAATCTCGGAATATTAGCCCCCCCTCCCACCACTTTTTTTTTTTACTGACAATGGCCCTAATACGCTGTCGTAGTGTAAAAAGAGTCAAATTTCATTTTTTAATTCGGACACAAGAACGAGATGGCTGACGGCCAATCTAGTTTACTATTTAGTGAATAATAGTGAGCCATTTCGGCCTATATAGCCAGAGCCATCGCCCATTTAAGCAAATGGCAAACATTTGGGATTGTTTAAACGCCCCAAGTAGCAAAGGCATTAACAAGCTAATTGTACATGTAGGCTAAGAGCTTTACATAGGCTATCTTTGAGCTAACAAAGTGATTCCAACTACCTGTGCAGCTGTGCTTCAAAATGAGAAATATCGTTGGGCTAATTTAATAACAGCTTTATCCAGTTAGCCTACCTATAAGTTACCTAGCCATCAGATCGGCGTGTTGGCAATCTTCCAAAACTCATCCAGTTGGTGACTGTTTGATGTTGCACATAGGAATTACAAGGTGATCGGTTTTAATCACGCCATGATTTTTTTCTTCTAGGCCTGAATAAAAATAACTACAAGTGTAGGCGGATGGACGTTCACCTACTGCTAAAGGGCTTCAATTTAAGGTGAACATTAAAGCGCTCATCTTCTCTCGTTCAGTTGGAAGATAATTATTTTTCATTCATTTAAGCGGATAGATTCAAATATTGTACATAATACACAACGCAAATGTGGAGAAGTGTGAGAAACGTGTTTTGTGTATCTGCCCGAGATCATTCTACTCGTAAAAATATTTTAATCTGATTAAATGCCTGTCCTGGAAACATAGCTTATTTGGATCAAATGTATTCATTTTGAATGTTCAATCGGAACAAATTATTCGGAATTAAGTAATATTCTGCATGTAAACGCGGCTATTGATTTTCCTTCACGGCTGGCTGAAACAGGACTGGGTCAAGGACACAGTGTTGTTATTGGCTTGGCTTGGCTTGTCATTAATTGATGAGATGTGCACAAGCTGTGGCACAGTCCGTGAAAACCGTCTCTTTGGTGTTCCGCTGACACCAGCTCAGAGATTCAAAACAAAGGAGAGAGGAGAATCTGAATTCCTTGTTGAAAAACGAAAATTTATTGTCAGATGGAATGACAACAGTGTGGTTACTGTCGTGACAAACATGGAAAGAGTCAATGGTCAATGTTAAAAGATGGAACAAAAATAAACATACCATGGACGTCCTACCCCAGGAACATTACACCCCTATGCAATGTTACAGTGTATTTTGTTAAAGATTGAGTGTAAAAATTTGAATCTCAGGCATATTGTGTCTTCTGTAACTATTCTCAAGAAAACATTGAATATTGATAAACTGAATTTCAGTCATAAAACGTATATTATGGAACACGACTCTCTTCAGGGAGGCAATCCTGTTATAAATTAAAGACCAATTAAAGGTCATCCATCTAACAAATATTCGGTCTAATTTCATAGATCCTCCTTGTGACAATGATTTAGATTTAGATTCAGTTTTTGCACAGACTTGTGGAGTCATTATTCATTCAAAAGGGGAAGATACCAAATACTATTATGAAATTAGTGTAAAATTTTCAAATATTCAACTTTTCACTCAAATGTTTATGCTGATAATATAATTTGTAATTAAAAAGTTTGTATTAAATTAGAAACAAATGCAAAATAGAAGCATTTTCACTGGTGGTCTCAGACTTTTGGACCCCACTGTAAATACACTGACGTATATGTTGCATTCAGGCCTCACCGGTACTATGAACATGGTTACCAACTTGCTAAGTGATGACAGGCTTTGTTAACCAAGAGCTGTGTGCATGGAACGTAGGCTACGTGAGTGGCATATTTCTTACCTGAGCAAAATGCTGACATGAATGAACATAATGGATGGATACAAAGAACATAAAAAGCAGAAATTAAGCCCGATTCGGGTTGCCAGGTGGTGCCAAGAAAGATAGGGACCAGGGTTGCAAAAAACCACCAACAGACCACTGTAAATGTGTTTGTTAAAACCTTTTAGGCTGTCATAACGCTCTTAAAGGGTCATTTTATCATATCACAAATTGTCTTGCACTTTATTTCTGTGTTAGTTACGTACCACCAATCAACACCCTAGTAACCACCGAGCAACACCCTAGTAACCAGATCGCAACACCCTTGCAATCCCCTACCAACACCCAAGCAACCAACTAACACACCTTAACAACCACCTAGCAATACCCTAGCATCCAGGTAGGAAAACCTTTGCAACCACCTAGCAACACCCCAAGTAATGCCAAACACCTTAGCAACCACCTAGCAATGCCCTCATAACCACCTAGCAGCACCCTAGCAACACCATAGCAACAACCTTGCAACTCCTTAGCAAGCATTTTCACTGGTGGTCTCAGACTTTTGGACCCCACTGTAAATACACTGACGTATATGTGCCGAAGTATCACAGAAGTAAGACCAATCTTACTTATTACTCTACATCTTTTAAAACCATAACAGATAAGGAGTCCTTAGCGACCGGTTCAGCTACATGCCCTAAGTGGACAGTATACCCATGCTGTAACAAAAACTAAATATATATAGACTCAGTGAGGACTTTATTGGGTATTTATTAGACTTCTTTTTTTAGACTTATTTGCGTTACTGTCACCTTCCTGTCAGCTTTGACCAGTCTGGCCATTCTCCTTGGACCTCTTCCATTAACAAGGCGTATATACCTGGGATTGTTGTAAACCGCTAGCTAGCGGGCTTTTTGACACATCCCTTGGCTAACCAGTGTGTTGCTTGCAAACTGTATTGCATTGCTTTTTTAATTTTTTTATTGTGTTTCTCAATGTCCACGGTAGCCACAAGTTACTACTTAATGTAATCTTTCTGACTTTCAGATAGAAGCCTAGGCGAGGAATGCCATATAGCCGTTGTAGACAGTTTGTGGAGCTAGTCTAAATGCAGGAGGATCTGCAACTTTCAATAATTTTATCCTTGATCCATTGATATCAAGACCAACCTAGCTGTCTGGTGCTAGCTAGAATGCCTATATATTTGGATCTCCTCAATTATCTATCATTGTTATTATGGCTGGACAGCCAGGATCTGTTGCTGTTGTGAAGTCTTCCTTCTGTGAATTGGTTTTATATCAATTGCAAACAAGTGATGATGTAACAGGAATCATTTTATCAACATTCTGTTATTTGTTCCCTGCTCCATGGAGACGGCAATCTAGCATTATGATACTGGTTCCAAGATTCTGCTGTTTGTGAAAGCCATGGCACCTGGTATTTCCAGGTGGTCTTCAAACCAGTTGTGATGCTGCTTTGCTTTCAAGATCAGACAAGATCAGGCATTCTCCACACTATGGCTGTGAGCGATTACGGCAGTGTCTGTGAGACTTCATGGGTGACACTCATGAATGAACAACAAAGTAACTAAGTAACTTACTATTATTTATTTAAGTAAGGCAAATTAACAATGTTTACCTGGGGAGTGTACTAGCTTAACATACCAAGGGTTTCTTTGCCTAACTTGGTTTGGATGGATACAAAGAATGCTCAAATTGCAGAACCTAAGCCTGATTCCGTCAACCAAGGGACAAGGGTTGCAAAAAATTGCTAATAGTCTACTTTTAATTTTTTTAGTTAAAACCTTTTAGGCTATCATACCACTTTTAATGAGTAATTCTATCTATCACAAAAATTATCCTAGCAACCACCTTGCAACACCCAAGCAACCACCTAGCAATACCTTAGCTTGCTAGGGTGTTGCTAGGTGGTTGCTCGGGTGTTGCTATCTTATTGCAAGATTGTGCTTGGGGGTTGCTTGGTTGTTGCTAGGTGGTTGCTAGGGTGTTGCAAGGTGGTTGCTAAGGTGTTGCTAGGTTGTTGCTAAGGTGTTGCTAGGTGGTTGCTAGGGTGTTGCTAAGTGGTTCATATGGTCTTGCTAGTTGGTTGCTAGTTGGTTGCTAGGTGGTTGCCATGCTTTCCTGGGGGGTGTACTACGAAGGAAGCTTAACATACCTAGATTTTCTTTACATATCCAGGCTTCACAAAACCAAACAATTGCATTCAGGCCTCACCGGTACTATGAACATGGTTACCAACTTGCTAAGTGATGACGGGCTTTGTTAACCAAGAGCTGTGTGCATGGAACGTAGGCTACGTGAGTGGCATATTTCTTACCTGAGCAAAATGCTGACATGAATGAACATAATGGATGGATACAAAGAACATAAAAAGCAGAAATTAAGCCCGATTCGGGTTGCCAGGTGGTGCCAAGAAAGATAGGGACCAGGGTTGCAAAAAACCACCAACAGACCACTGTAAATGTGTTTGTTAAAACCTTTTAGGCTGTCATAACGCTCTTAAAGGGTCATTTTATCATATCACAAATTGTCTTGCACTTTATTTCTGTGTTAGTTACGTACCACCAATCAACACCCTAGTAACCACCGAGCAACACCCTAGTAACCAGATCGCAACACCCTTGCAATCCCCTACCAACACCCAAGCAACCAACTAACACACCTTAACAACCACCTAGCAATACCCTAGCATCCAGGTAGGAAAACCTTTGCAACCACCTAGCAACACCCCAAGTAATGCCAAACACCTTAGCAACCACCTAGCAATGCCCTCATAACCACCTAGCAGCACCCTAGCAACACCATAGCAACAACCTTGCAACTCCTTAGCAACCACCTAGCAACACCTTAGCAACCACCATACAACCACCTATAAGTCACCTAGCAACAACCTAGCAACACCCAACAGCACCTAGAAACCACTCAGCATCACCCTAACAACCACCTAGAAACACCCTGGCAACTACATAGCAACTGCTTAGCAACCACCTACCAACACCCTAGCAACCACCTAGCAATTCCTCGCAACCAGCTAGCAACGTCTAGCAACATCTAGCAACCGCCTAGCAACACCCTAGCAACAGCCTAGAAACACCTTTGCAACCAATCAATTCAAATTGCTTTTAACCTCCCCCCCCACAAGCACATATAATTCCCTACCGGAATTACTCAGGCAATAATGAACATTAATTACCGAGCTGCTGCATTTGGAAAGCTGAGGCATTGCCTTCCTACTAACTCAAGTGATGTGCAAATGTGCAAAGTCCTTTGGGGTTTGATAAAAACTGAAGAGGTAATTAATAGAAGGTGCAGGTCTTTTAAAGGTGTCCCAGAATGTGTGAGATGTCTGTACTGTATCTGATCATTCATGAGTGGGAACGTCCTGGTGAGTGGTCACCAGAGCAATGATATCTGCTAACATAGCCACAGATTCTGTATTTTAAGTGTGGAATTAGTTGGGAACAAATGGATAATTGTGTACCAATGTTAATGTAAATGGAAAATCCACCCATCTAGCTCTCTGTTGCTTTTTTATGGAAAGTGTGCAAATGAGCAAACTGCTCCAACAGGTTGAACCTTTGGATAGTACCCTACAGGAGCTATATGATTGTATATGATAACTGAGTTGTTGGGTGTTCAACTCTTGCATCTTCTTTTTTTGGTCATCCTGATGCAAAGGCTTTCAGTGTAGTCCATGTACTGATTCAGACTTTCAGTTTGAAGGGGAATGAAATTGTCAAGTGTAGTCCATTTGATCTCAGGCTGGACCATCTTCCTACAACACAGTTAAAACATGGTCTTTGGTCTTCCACTGCACAGGCTATTGCCATCAATACTATAATTATAATACAGGACATTTCAACTACTTACCTTCAGTTCCTAATTTATCCAGCGTCTTGAAATGACGAGGGTTCTGAAAGCTTTTTGGCAAAGACACTTCATCCTGAAAGAAACAAAGATCTGAAAGCTGAAAGCATGCTTCTCATGTGTAAAGGTTGGAGCGTGAGAAGCCAGCCCTGACTGGACCGTATTTTGGTTGATAGTTGTCGCCGTAGAGCATCCATTTCCTGTTGCTGCAGCTCTATGATGGAGTCATATGTGCGGTAAATCAATTTAATCCATTCCCTTTGGCTGCCTATTTCCTTCTGCACTGTTGCACTGAGATCGCTCATTTCCTCATTCATGCGCTGTGTTAAGTAATGGATGTCCCTCTGAGATTCCTGAGATGGGGCAAAGACAAGCAGCTGCTAATTCCTGCCTAGAAGTCCATACAAATGCTAGTTCATTACTATTACTGTATGTTCTGAGGTGCTTCTCTTGCAATGCTAAAGATGTTTTTGACCAGTGTGTATTTTTTACATTGTTACTAAAGGTGGTCCTAATACCCAACATATACTTGAAAGGGGGAATTATGAAATGTACCCCTTCATGTATGTCCAGTGCCTTGCGCAACGCCTCACAGGAGATCCTCAATTTTCCATTTTCTTCTTTCAGCCACACATTTTCCTTTACTAAAAAAATAATAATAATGAAGCAAACCATGTCACACATTAAATTATGGCATTAATGGCATCTAAGATGTTGAAAAATTGTTGTTTGAAAGAAAAAAACCTACCCAGGCACGTCCATTTTGTGACCTAGATAAAACGACAAATGGAAAATCAAAATGAATAATTTCATACAATGCAAAGTAATGCAGAGCAGTGCAGCCTATAAGGACTTAGATAAAAATGAATGAAGACTTATGATGGCTGCGGCTCCCCAGATAAGGGCCAGAGCTGTTGAAAAGGTGAAAATGGCGACTCTCATTGTGGCCATCCACATTAATATGGAGTCTGTCTGAAACTCCTTTGGTGGAATGACCATCAACTGGACAAAAAAAACAACAACAAAAAAAACAAGGTGTTAAATAAAACACTTAAAGAACTGGGTTTAATATATTAGCCAGCTACAGTTGCAGTCCATACGAATTTCTGTTGTTTTGCCTCTGTAGTCCAGCACATTGGATTTGAAATGAAACAGTGATTATGAGGTGCAGGCTGTCCATTAATTTGAGGGTATTTACGTCCAGTATTTAAAACGGATTTGTATGTGTTGAACACAAACTCATAAAACACAATTTCAACCTTATAAAAGTAGCTAATTCTAGCTGTTCCAAAGATCGTGATTATACTCACTGCAGTCGAAACCTGCAGTCGTTTTCCGTCTGTCCAAAGCGGGTCATCCAGAACCTCAGCTTGACATACACCCTGGGGAAGAATGGTGATAATGATGGTTTTACTAATTTTCTGGTTGTAACAGTCACAATTCGGAATGTTGTGTTGATACGTATTTTAGCTACTTACGTTTCCTTCCCATCTGACCCACTCATTCTCAGTGGAAAGCAATTGGACGCCAAGTCCACTGGCCTCCCGCACGTTTCCAATTAAATATGGGGAAAAATTACTGGGGAAATAAATACATAAAATAAATAGGCTAAATAAATATTAAGTAAGCTTTCTTTGTTCTAACACTTCTGACACCTGGTTGACACGATAGGCCTACGTTATATTTATAAACCAATGAAACAATAAGCGATGCAGTTTCACAAAGGCTAGATAACGTACAGTATGCAATGACATAACGTTATGTTTAGGGATGTGTATCGTTAGGATTTTATTGATACCGATACCAATACCGATACTCCTTATCGGTGCCGGTATTTATCGATACTCTTATCGATACCACAGCGTGTAATTTAGAGTATAAAATAAAGACTTTACAAGATGGTAAAAGATTCAATCGTTTTTTTATTACCACAAGGGGGGTAACACTAGCAACATCATTAAACCACTTACAGCAGCTGCCTTTTAAGCCCTTAGCAAGTCAACATGTGCAGTGCGCGGTATGTCAAAAAACGAGCAGGCAGCTCCATACAGCCTTAAAGGTAACTGTCAATGTGATAATGCTTCAAAAGAACAGAAGCTTAACTTAAATTACAAATGCTTCTCAGAATAGATTAAATAAATAAAAAAACCTAGGGAGATGACCAAAGCCCTTGCCTACATGTTCAACCCAACAGACACATACATGTAAACAGAACAGTGTAGGGGAGGCGCTTCTCCTGACGCATTTAGCCCTAACAGTTTTTGTTAAGGAAAAGCAACATATTTACTTTCTCTGGCAGCAGCCGAGATCGCTCTGGACAGTGACGTCACGCTATACACTCGGATAAAATGGCGCTGTGCATGTTTAAAAAAAGGGTAATTTAATTACTTATTATTTTTAATCCAGCTTTACCGGCAGTCTTAAAACTTTAAGGATGTATTTGGGAATCAATCTTGTAAATTATGCCAACTTAATCTAGTATTTCACTTCCCCTTTAATGATTCATACACTCACCGTGACTTGATGAAGAAGCACTGTCAGAGTCTGCCTGCACGGAGGAGGGCACGGTGTTGTTAGCGTTTGCCGGGTTGTTAACTTTAGATGCGTTGTTTAACACGCCGCACTCCTTCAGCTTTATGCTATGGGTAGACTGCAAGTGTTTCATGATGTTGCTGGTGTTACCCCCCTTTGACACAACTACTTTCTTGCATATATTGCATTGAGCCAAGGATTCATTGAGTTAGATGAAGTGAGCCCATACCTTGGAGCGCTTAGCTCTTACGGCCGACATATTGACTACTAGAGAAAACAACGGGGCGCTGCGTCATAACCTGTCGACGGCAGCAGTGTCATAATTACGCGACGGTTAGGTAGACTCTTGAAAAATACCGAAAACAGTATCGTTTGTCCAGAATCTTTAGCGGTACTCTGGTACTGACCAATTAGGAACCGGTACCAAAAAATACCGGCTCTCGGTACACATCCCTAGTTATGTTACGTTATTGTTATAGTACCGCTGCTTTACCATTTTTATTGACGCCAGTGTATATGTCAGTGTACTGTAGTACCCAAAAATGACAAAGCAAAAACAACAAACTCCAAGCAACAACCGCCATGAATGAAGTGCATCTGAATATGCTGAAGAGATCAAGGAAAAATCCTTATACAAGCCTTATATCCTACTATGTCATCACAATTCCCCTATGACTCTACTAGGCACTTTGGAATTCTATTTAATTGTTCTGAACTTTGCGTAACAAAACTGATTACTTCTATTACTACTACTGATAATAATAATAATAATAATAATGAATAATAATAACTTCCAGGGAAATTTTAAGTGTGCTGCTGCTGGTGCCCATCCCTCACACAAACGCAGATGTAACCCACAATTTGGCAGAGGCAGAACATACATACAGTTCAACAGCATCACAAACTACAGATAACAAACAACCAAATCAACACCTCTCTAAAATAATAAAAACTTTATAGAATATTACACTGCATTAGTTTTGGTAAATATAAATTACAGTGACAGTTCACTAATGAGCTGAGCTTAGTTAGCCAGTCAGCTAGCTAGCTAGTTTGTTAGTTAATCGGTCAGCTAACTAGTTAGCCAGTCAGCTAGCTAGTTAGTTAGTCAGTCAGTCAGCTAACTTGTTAGTTTGTTAATCAGTTAGTAACAGTCACTTAGTTAATCAGTTAGTCAGACCGTCAGTTAGTTAGTTAAGCTAGCTAGCGCCGAAGCTAACGCTAACTAGCGCGACGAAGCTAACGCAAGCTAGCACCGAAGCTAACGTCAAACAAACCGCTGTATCTTGAAAACTATAACTCACATTAAAAAAAATAATAATTTTGAGTGAACCGAGACTTCAGTGCTGAGATTGATCTATGAGATGTGTCGGTAGGATTTAGAATGCAGGAGTTGTGGCAGTTTAAAAATCGCCATATTTTATTTATTTTACTCTGCAGTTTACCACTCAGATAACATGGGAAGCTAGCCAAGGCTAGCGCTAGCTTCGGCTACTTCCGGTTCTATTCCGGTCACAGGCTGTGAATGCTGCGGTTAAATCGAGTGATACTACATGTATTGTGCTTATTTGTGTCAGTTTTAGACTTCATATTTATGTTGTGGTCGAAGCTAGGGCTAGCCTCGGCTAGCCTCGCCTGAACATACAAGCATGTCGCAGCCTGCTATGTGTCAGGGCCGTTGCTAAGGCAACCAGCACGCGCGTGTGTCTCTGGTGATTCGTAACCAGAGAGAGAGAGAGAGAGAGGGGGGGGATGGGCGGTTGAGTGAGCTGAGTGTGCTGGGCTCGTGCATGTTCTGTGTGTGTGAGAGTCTCTGTCTGTTAGAGATGTAGGAACTAAATTTTTTTTCTGACATGCTCGGGTTTAAACGCTTCTCTTCCCAAAACTATACGTCATATCTCTTAGATATTTGACGACGAAAATATGAACAGTTTGATATATAATATGTCAAGGTACTGTGAAAATTGAAGGAGTAGCGGCAGTTTGTGTGTCCAACTTTGTGTAAATGTTTAACTGCGTACAACTTTGTGTAAATGTTTAACTGCTTACGGCCTGAATGCTAGTGGTGAAGCTAACTGGCGCTGGTGCCTAACAAATCCATGTATCTTCAAAAGTATAAGTCAGATCTAATTTATTTTTGTATTTTGAGCGACCCAAGACTTCAATGGCGATTCCGAACTATGAGATGTGTCTGTAGGATTTGAAATGCAGGAGCGGTGACAGTTTATAAATCACCATATTGTGCCTACTTTACGTGGCAGTTAACGCTTCAGATAACATTGGAGTCAATGAGAGCTGGATCCGGCACTCTCTGCACTTTTGGGCGATTTATTAAAAAACTGTGAGTCCTATCTCAATGGAAGTAACATTGAATGAGAGAGGACAAGTTTCTCTACATTTTGATGTATAAATTGTTGTTGTAGAGTAGAAGCTGTGGGAGTAAGATGAGAATGTCGAATTCTCATTCATTCCTATGGGCAAAAATCGGTCGGTATTTTGGAAGAAAACGAGATGTCGCAGACTTGAGAAAAGTCTTTCCCATCGATTCCCGTCTATTCCGGTCGTTTTGATATATATCTTGCCTGGGATTTCTCAAAGCTGTGGGAGGAGTAGCATGCCGAACTTTTGAAGGAAGAAAATTAAATAAAATTATGAAGTATGGCTGAGAATAATAAGGTGTGTGCTTTTGCACTACAAAGCTCTACAGAGCTTTGTATTGCAATGCGCAGCACACAATTATGAAGTATGGCTGAGAATATTAAGGTGTGTGCTTTTGCACTACAAAGCTCTGCTTTGTATTGCAATGCGCAGCACACAATAATAAAACACAAATTACTAATCCCTATCTGGTGAATGTCTAGTGAATCCCTATCTAGTGAATGCGCTATATAGTTTTCTCAATAAACGGTCACTTCGGACAGCAGAACTCTTATTTTGCAATAGATCAGCGTAATCATGTAGGGTACGCGCTATTGCATATAGCCACAAAACCATTAACAAACATACCATATAGCCTGTTCTTAAAACATGACTCTATTAAAGCTACTTATGCTCTTGACTATGTAAAAGAACACATTTTCGCTGAGTAGGCTAAACATCTAAAAGACAACCCCCTACACATTTATATCCGAAAATTGGAACAGGTTGTTTTATTGGTTTTTTAAATTTCTTTACAATTTAAAAACACACTCAATAACACAAAATAATAATTTTAACAAAAAACAAGCACTACTTTCAAAACTAGACAACAATTCTAAATTAAATGAAACATAACTTTCAACAAAAGTGTGCAAACGGATGATTAAACAAATGAAAACCAAGTCTTTAGAAAAATCATATCACTACAAAAGGAAAGCAACAAAGTGAGTTAAAAAAAAAAACCCAGGGCGGGCAAGGATATATATATATATATATATTTTTTAAAAAGGGTCCATCTTGCTCGGGTTCAGCAGGTGTTGAGGACCTCTTGCCCCTCTTGGGGGGGTGGACTATATAACCAGTTCTTTCCAGTGGTCCACCCCCCATTTCTCTCTCGCCAGGGTCTTGCTGATATGAAAGTCCAAGATCACACTGTCTTGGAGGAGGTTTTGTATCCTCCTCCGGAGAGTGATCAGGTCTACAGTTGTTTTTTGGTAGACCTTGATGTTCCTCGTCTCCACAGGACCTGCTTCACGATGTTAATGATCCTCCACTGATGCTGGAGCTTGGTGGTCTTGCATCCCCCCGGCGGACCGTAGAGGATGCCCTCAGCCATCAGGGAGGACCTCGGCAGGAACCTGCTCAGGGAGACAGAGGAACAAACAAGGCCCCAGACCCGCCTGGCCACGGAGCACTCCCAGAACAGGTGGTGAATGTGTTCTGAGTCAGTGCATCCGTGGGGGCAGCGTTCAGTCAGGGCTAAGTGCCGGCGATACATAAAAGTTCTTGTGGGGAGACACCTATAGGCTGTCATCCAGGCAATGTCTTTTTGTTTGTTAGACACTTGTGTGTCACATTTGCCCAGATGACTTGCGGGTCCAGGTCTGGCCCCCCCCTCGGGAGCGTTACAATTTGGCCTGATCTTAGATAAGCCATGATCATTTTGTAGCTCCACGAGGTTAGGCCAGCCCTGTAGGCAAAGTCCTTCACTGAGCCCATTGCTCTGAGGAAGGGGGTGGCATAGTACCTGGCAAAGGTACCAGAGGCCTTACCCACCTTCCCTACATTCTGGACAAGGTTGGCCAGACCCTGCACCATAATGATGGTTACAATGTCTGGGACCCCCCGCCCCCCATTCCGCTCCTCCTTGAGGAGGGTGACACGTTTCAGTTTTTCCATAGTGCTCCCCCAGACAAAGCGGAAAGCCATCCGGGTGATTAAATTCCCGGTGGCTTTGTCTGGGGGAAACACCCTCCCCACATAGAGCAGAATGGGTAGGACAATTGCCTTCAGGACAAGGATCTTACCCACCATAGTCAAGGGCCGTACACTCCAGCTCCTGATTTTATTTTGGACGTGGCGGAGGGCTCTCTCCCAGCTGGTTCTCCCTCCTCCGTCAGCCTGGAAGGTCACCCCCAGGAGCTTGATGGTATTCCTACGCACAGGGAAGGAAACGGTCAGCTCCTCACTCCAATGTGGAGACAGAAACATTTCACTCTTGTCCCTGTTGACCAGGGCGCCAGTGGCCACACAGAAGTCGTCCACCACCTTGGTGGCACAAGCGATAGAACGACTATCTGTGGCGACGATGGCAATGTTGTCCGTGTACGCCATCACCTTTAGCCGTTCCCCCCAGGCTCCAGGTAGTGGGTAGCCCACCACCCCTGGATTGGCCCTGAGGGCCTGGAGGAACGGTTCCAGGTAGATGACATACAGGATAGATGCTAGAGGGCACCCCTGCCTAACGCCAGACCTGACATCGAACGGGGCAGAGGGCTGCCGATTGACAACCACTCTGCCCGTTATGTCTGTCAGACAGATTTTTGTCCAGCGCAGGAGGGGGCCAGGAATGTTGAGCAGGTTGTCATTTATGGACCTCCCCTGCACACTGCAGGTCTGGTCCGGTCCGATCACCAATGTTATCAGGCCTTGGAACCTCCCCATCAGCGCCTTCGCCATGATCTTATAATCGACTGAGAGGAGGTTGATCGGCCTCCAGTTGCGGAGGTCCTTCAGGTCCCCCTTCTTTGGAACAAGAGCTACTGAGCTCTGTCTCAGTGAGGCGCCTAACCGCCCCTCCCTGTACGCAGCCCTGAACACTTCCGCCACGTCCCCCTTCAGGAGATCCCAGTGAGCCTGGTAAAACTCAGCTGGGATTCCGTCAGGGCCCGGAGCTTTGTGAGTGTTCAAGGAGTGCACGGCCCTGGTGAGCTCCTCAATGCTCAACTCCGCTTCCATCTGCTCATCTCCCAGGCGTCTGTCCAGGCAGCCCAGGAAGGTGTCCATGAGAGCCCCATCTCAGGGCCTCTCGCTGTAAAGGCCCTCGTAGAACTCCCTGGCCACCTGCCGGACCTCCGCCTCTTCAGACACCACCACAGCTCTGCTGGTATAGAGAGACAAGATGTTATTTGTCTTGGTCCGTGCCCTGCGGAAGAAGAACCGTGTGCACTTCTCATCCTCCTCGAGGCCCTGGAGTTTTGAGCAGAAGGTCTGTTTATTCCGCTCTTCCCGGTAGAGGGTGGTGAGGCTCTGCCGAGCTTGCGCGATTTCACTGCTAACATCCAGGCCTCGGGACTGGAGGAGGCTTAGTCTTTGGAGGGCAGCATTGTGGCGTTCAACAACTGCCCTCCTTTCCCTCGCCTTCCTCCGCCCGACTGCCCAGAAGTAGCCCCGCACTTGCTCCTTCACCATCTCCCACCACTCTACCGGGGAGTCAAAGAGATGTTTCAGACTCACCCACTCCAGGTATCTTCTCGAGAAGGAGAGACGCACCTGGGGGTCTTGGAGATGGCTGATGTTCATTCGCCAGAGCCCCTTACCCACAGTTATCGATTTCTCCCAGACCAGGGACACGGTCACCATGTGGTGGTCCGAGAAGTGCACCGCCTTGGTGGAATAGCTGTGCACCCTCAGGCCTGGGGAGAGCAGAAACATGTCAATTCTGGATGAGGAGGAGCCAGAGGAACTCACAAACGTATGCTGGGGAGGAGAGGCGCCCCCGGCGTCGCAGAGGGAGAAATCCTCGATGAGGGACCGCAGCAGGGTGCCGGAGCGATCCGGTCTTGGTTTGCTGCGGTCCTCATCTCTTAAGACACAGTTGAAATCTCCCCCTAAGACGACGGGCGTTGTAGTGTGTAATATGGGTAGTAATTTTGTGAAGAGGGAGACTCTCTTGGCCACACTGGTGGGGCCGTACACGTTGACGACCCTGAGTGGGGAACCCCCGACATCGAAATCGGTGACGAGGATTCGCCCACTGTCCACAATATTGTGTGCTGTTATTTTGACAAAGGGGTTCTTCGTCAACGTGCCGACCCCATCAGCTCTGGCGAAGTTAGAGCCAGACCAGAGAGAGTCTCCCATTCTCCATTCCCCCCCCTGAACGCCATCCAACTCCCGGTACGGAATGCCACATTCCTGGAGCAGGACAACGTCCGAGGGGATTTGGGAAAGAAGGGAGAATACTGTTGAGCGTTTGTCTGGGTGTCTAATACTGCGAGTGTTGAGTGTTGTGAAGGTGATTATATTTGTCATGGGTGTTTTTATTTTTTGTTACTGGTGATTTTATGGCACATTTGGTCTATTGTAGAAAAAATTGTATCTGGGTTATTGTGGCGCCTACTCACCCCCTGACCATGTGTGCCCATGGGTCTCCCCTCCTGACTGCCTGGGAGGTTCCGTCCTGGAGAGGTGGGGGCAGATGTTCTTGCCCCAGGCTTCCCCCCAGCCCCTGGAGGGCCCTGGGGGACGGATGATGTTACTGACCCTTTTCCAGAGTCTGGAGCGGGGCCTGGCTGGTCCTTAGTGGGTCTGGGGTGAAAAGTGCTGGAGGTGTGGTGACCAGTTTGTCTCATTTTTGATGGTGGTGGGGTTGGTTTATTTGGGCGAGGTAGGGGATTTGGCCTGGTGGAGATTTGTGAGATTTCTTTTAAATTTGTTGTAACGGCTCTTTTTGCTAATTTAGTTTGGCGTATTATTGCTGGGTTTGTAGGCTGGGTGGGAAGATTATGAATAGCTGTTTTGGGTGAACGCATTCTTTTGCCCTTTTTTGAAGTTGATTTCTGCCAGGGTGTGATGGTGTCCTCGGAGTCTGTGATTGAGGAGTCTGACTCCTCCACCGTGATGAGGATGTCGGAGTCAGGCTCCTCCTTTACAATAGTGATTGGGGATAGGGTGATCAGGGGAACTGTGCTGTTAGGGGTTCCAGGATTGGTGCTACAAGGAGGGTCTTGTGCCGTGCACGGTGCTTGGGTGGATGTGTTGTCAGGCTGTACGGGGATGGGAGTGAGTGTGTGTTCAATGATTGTTGGTGCAAGAGGGGTAGGGAGCGGGGGTGGGGGGGCAGTCAGTGATGGTAGAGGGGGCGCGGTGCTCCGGGCCCTGTTCGTGTATGAGAGGGGACAATCACGGAAGAGATGCCCCCTCACCCCGCAGAGATTACAGGGCCTCGGATCACGGCACGCCCTGGTCTCATGCTCGCCGCCACAGGACTTACACTTGACCACTGTGCAGGCTGCGGCCAAGTGACCTAACTCGCCACAGTTCCTGCACAGCTTGGGCATGCCGTGATAAAACACCACGCCCCGGTGTCTCCCCAGCGTAATGGTGCTGGGGATATGACATACCCCCCCAACTGCAGAGGGGTCAGGCTTGAGCTGGACCAGCCATTTTCTGGCCCCGGTCCAGACTCCGTCCTCATCCAGGACCCTCCGAGATCCTGATTTAACAAGCCCATACCTGCCCAACCACATACTCATATCGTGGTCCTGCACAGCTTCATTATAAAACTGTACAGTGACCACTTTGTTTTCCGTGTCGGACAGGGGCTCAACCTCAAAATTGCTGAGGGGGGCCTTGTCCTTCCCCTCTCTAAAGAGGTTCCAGAACCTCTCCAGGACATTAGCATTTTTAAAGCTGATTTAAAAAATATTGGCGTTTCCTGGAACCTTCACCAGGCAGTTCAGGTCACCAGGCACAAAGCCCATGGCTCGCTGAAGAACTGCCCGACTAAATTCCAGACGAGTCATACCTGTCACTCCTCTCCTGCCCGCTCACTTTTGGGGCAGCAGCTCCATTTCCTCCACCGGTGGCAGCTGGCCCAGTGGCGCCCTCTATGGCTACACCACCTGCCCCTTGCTCCATCAGAGGACCCATACTACCGCTGCTGCCCCCTTCTCCACTGGGCAGGCGGGTCATGCGAACGGCGTGATGTCTTCTGACACCTGGCTGGACTCCTGTCGCCATCCTCCCTCTCACTCAGGCCGGACCTTTAGCCGTTGGAAGAAAAAGCAGACACAGCGCTCAAGGATGTTGTCCCCAGGGGACCGAAAAGCAAACCCAGGTGCCCCCTGGTGCAGGGGCACCTCCCTTCTTGTAGAAGACGCCAAGCGTTGGATCCAAGCAGGGATGGCAAAGCTGGATCCGGTCGGCGTCGTCTGGGTGAGGGAGGTCCTTGGTCGCTGTCTGCCTGCTCCTCAGCCTCGTCTTCGGGGAGCCTCAGATGGAGCTGCTGCAGAGCCTGGAAGACCAGAGGTAGAGCGCAGCAAGAATGGCGAAGGCCCAGCGGAAAGCTGGCGGCGGCCTGGAGAGCAACCCTATCCGGGAGATCTCTCCAGGCAGCTCTGGAGACTTCTGGCAGGGGACCCTCCAAGCGTTGCGTCGGCTTCAGCGTTTGGGGTTCAGCAGGCCGCGGTCAGGCCACTGGTACCTGCCTAGCCCCAAAACGCTGTAGGTCCGGCCTGGTCCGCCGGCCTGTTGATCCACCAAAGCCGCGGTCAAGCCACTAGTACTTCGGTTTCACAACAGACCTTCAAAGAGAGAGGGAGACAAGGAGCAAAAGGGAAAGAGAAAGAAAGAGGGACACGCCGCTCAAAATGCCTCAACACCTGCAAGCCTAGTGTCCTCTGCTGTTTTAAGAGCAGAGGGCATTGGGTTAATACAGACTGAAGAGAAACCCAAGCGAAACTGTTTGTATATTTTTGAAACTTGAGCATTTGTTAGTTGCCACAGTTGCGTGTGTTATTTCAGTAATTTCCCCACTTCCACACATGAGCTAATTCATAGATGATTAAAAACCATGTCAAAAACAAATCACTTACCTCCGTAAAGACGTGCGCCCAAACATTAGGCGGAAGGGGGAGTACCTGGTCGGAGCCTGTACATAGGTGTTATGTGCGTACACAACCTCTCTCAGGTTGTCCTCCCACCTCTCCTGTTGGCCCCTGATGGTCTTCTCGGTGGACGCCTTTATGGTCTGGTATGCTCTCATCGAGCCCGTTTGTCTGGGAGTGGTATCAATCCAAACTGCTCAATCCCTAGCTTCTTAAAAGCCACCTCAGCCTAAATTCAAAAAAGGTGGAGTCAGTCATATGTAATTTCTGAAAATGTGTTTCTGCTGACTCTGTGACCAATTAAATGTGCAGTAGGACAAATATATATAAGGGTACCACCTTCTTGAACTTCTTGCCCTGGTCAGTGAGGATAATTTCGGGCAAACCATGTGTGAAGCCCAAAGAGGTCCGTGCCTAGAGTATGAAGTCACTTTAGAAAAGGTGTGTGTATTAATTATTTATACGGGTGTGTATGTGTGTGCACATGTGAGGGATTCATCAATGATTTCACTCTCCGACCATATACCACAGTGAAACAGCTTGATGGGCTTCAGCTCTGGTGCCTCCGTCTTCATCTTCTTGAAGCGTTGGCAGTCAGGACATGTGCGCAACTTAAAACATGACAATAAAAGAAAGTAAAACAATGCATTTGAAGCCCACAATCCCACAATACTATACCCCATACATTTTGTCCAAGCATAATAATATAAATATAAATCTAATCTAAATTTAGTGTATAGAGGCAAAATAAGAAGAAATGCTAACCTGACATGATGCTCACTTCACCCAGTCCAAGGTGTCCTGTGTGATGCTACATTGATGCTACGCCCAAAAAACCTGGGAGTGATCTTCTCCTGCATCCTCCTTGGTCTGAAATGGCCCCATGCAGGAGGCATGAACCTCAGTCAGGATGGCCACTTTCTCCTTCTCCGTCAGCATGACCCTCCTGTCTCCATAGTAAAGGGACTCACCTAAACAACAGGATACACAGCATTTTAGTGAAATTGTGCCAAGACTCGTGTTCGTGTTGAGATTTGTTAGTAAGTTAGCTCTACCTCAAAGACAGAATTTTGCAGAGGCCGAGATAGAGGAAAATGTCATTAAGTGACACCACCATTTTTCCTCGACAATGTTAGTCAGTTATTGTATAAAATTATATAAAATAAGTAATGGCTTAGGTATATATTAAATACATTTGCTAGTTAATCGGTCAATCAAGTCAGTAATATAAATCAGTGAATAAATCAATGAATAAATCAATGATATTATAATAATAGTAATATGTAATATTATATCCATCCATCCATCCATCCATTATCTTAACCCGCTTATCCTGAACAGGGTCGCAGAGGGGCTGGAGCCTATCCCAGCATACATTGGGCGAAAGGCAGGAATACACCTGCCTACACATGCAAACTCCGCACAGAGAGGCCCCGGCCGACGGGGATTCGAACCCAGGACCTCCTTGCTGTGAGGCGGCAGTGCTACTCACTGCACCATCCGTGCCGCCTCGTAATATTATATATAATATAATATATAATATATAATATATAATAGTAATATTATAGTGAAGAAAAGAATGGGCTTAGCCATTTTTCTGGTCTCCTAAAGCTGATGTGCTTGTTCTGCCTGAGGTAAATTTTTAACAGCTGGTGAGCAGTTCTTATAGATCACATCACAGAGTAACCAACAGAGAAAGCTTGGCAACCACGCCGGCGACTTGACGTTAACTTACGCTAACTTACGCATGAGGGAACGGAACTGGAAACATGACCCCGGAGGGTATAAGTTTTGTAAGGGGGGTAGAATTTGTTGTGACAGCGCCCAGAAATTGGACTTCCTTGACTTTAAAATGGTTTTCACAAGCCTATGGAAAGTCAGTGGGTGACGTCACAGTGACTCGGTCCATATTCTTATACAGTCTATGGTTGTGACAAGGGTGCCATCACACAAGCTAAGAGAGTGACATTTCATTTGGCCAGTGGTTCAATCCCCGGTGTAGCCACAATAAGATCCGCACAGCTGTTGGGCCCTTGAGCAAGGCCCTCAACCCTGCATCCAGAGGGGGATTGTCTCCGGCTTACACTAATCTTAGTCTAGTCTAATCAACATCGCTCTGGATAAGAGCTTCTGCCAAATGCCATCAATGTAATGTTTTTGGTTTGATTGATAGACTTGATACGACAGCTGTTCAGACAGGCAAGAAGTCTCCACAAGCAACTGGCTGCTGTACATAAAAAGAGCACCCCCCAACACATATTTTGCCCTTGTTTTTACGTGGACAGATCTGAGTCAATGGCAAATAGCGTCTAACAAAATAAACATATTTAGCTTGCATACAGAAGGAAGAATTTTGTATTATAAAAACAAAATAACCTTCAAGATGCATGTACTGGATATAACTGAAGTGACTGCAAAGTAAGTACATTACTGGCTACAGTACAATGGACATTTAAAAGGTTTTTCTGAATGATTTCTTCACTGATCTGAGGCTCTGTCCTGAAAGCTAAAACGGTGTAAAAGATTTTGGTCCTAGATTGGTATCTGTGGAAAGTATTGTCCTGAGGGAGAAGAGATACAGACTAGCTGAGACGGGTGCGTGGGGGTTGGACCCAAAATGCATGACTCAGAAACAATAGTAATATAAAGACCCCTCAGGGCTTTATTCGGGACGAATCCCAGGAGCGTAGTCAAAACAAGCAAAGTCCATACACGTAGATCCAGCCAAACAAAAAGCACGGTGCCGAGGGAAGAGGCAAACTCGTAGTTGGTAGACGTGCAGGGAGGTCCGGTAGCAGGAGAGCTGTCAGTGGGGCAGATGAACAGATGGACGGCAGGCAGAGGCGTAGTAACAATCAGCGAAGCAAAAGTACAAAGACGGTAGGCGAGGACGTGGTCAAAAAACAAACGATGGTCACAAAACAGAAATCAATAATCAATGGTCGGTAAACAGGCTTGGATCGTAACGTGTAATCAAAACAGTAAATAACGCTCAAGAGTTGCGTGGTAAACAGAGGCAGACAATTTCGCAGTGAACAGTAGCGCGACTGGGCTATAAATGCGGGTGTAGACAGGTGCAGACAAGTAGTTAGAGCGTAGCAAGGAAATGGAAAACAGGTGCGATGGATGACAAGTTTAACAAGGAGATTAGTAATCGTTAGTAATAAACCTATCCTGCCCTAGCATTAGTAAATTAGTAAATGACATGCACGAGAAACGTAAGGTAACATGAACACATGATTAGTTTGTTAGTCTCTACCCAATCCTGATCTAGCGTTAGTAGTTTTAGTAAATAGACAAATGGAAACAATTAGGGAGTGAATGACAGAAAGAGAGAGAGAGAGAGAAAAAAGGCGGAACGCAAGGTTTGCCGAAAAACATGTAAAAGTGTATGCATAACAACGACCAGTAAACGTAACAATAAACATGCAACAAAACATAACACAAAGCGAAACTAAGACGATAACCACTCAACATAACCAGGTAATATAAACGTACGAAAACATAACTAGACATGACAAGAAAATAAATCGTAACGAAACATAACTAAACAACATGACGAACCTAGACTAACATAATACATGATAAGACAATACAAGACTAATACAAAATGAATAAACATAAAACATGGCGAGACAGACCTGAAACGTGACACTAGCCTTGTTAACTTTAGAAGCATCTCCTGCACACTCTGAGAGTGAACTGTTGGCGTGTTTGTGCGATGTGTTTTGATCGATCATGGATATATGTGAGTAGTTCATAATCTGACCCGCGGGCGGGTAAAGACTGGTAACTTGTACCCATTATGAGGCTTATTTAATGGCACGTTCTGGATATACTGACTCTGCCTGTACTGATCTTTTATGCAGGTATCCCATACTGTATATACTTTCTTCTTATTGTCATGTACTTTTGTATATGGATGCACATTGTTGTGCTTCTGCATCAATTCAAAAAAGCATCAATTTAAAACATCAATTCAAAAAAGAAAGAAGACCCCTTATATTCATCCCAGAAATCAGAGAAGGAAAAAACAAATCAGGCATGGATAGTCCCACGCCATGGCAGACTGGACATGGAGAGGAGACAGGGAGGTACAGAGAGGATGCTACCTACCTGAGGCATCACTAGGAGAAGATGCAGGTTGAGAGCCAGAAAAACATCCAAATCTGACTGTATTCGAAGAGAAGATGCTTCGGACAAGGACAGAGCAAGTGCAGTTCCTAAAGAAGCATGCTACTTCAATGACACTTGAGGTGTATCCTGCACTCCAACTTCCAGGAATTGTAACTCAGATCCTTTTCTTAACTGCTTAATGCAGAGGCATTTTTTTAAACAAAATCTTTGTGTGTATGCGAGTGTGTGTGTTATGTCTGTATTGCACCCACAGCTTCTCACAGAGACTCAAAATTTATAATTGATAAGAGCATAATGATAGGAATGGGCCAAGTGGCCAAAAAACATCCTAGATTTGTGTCAGAGGCAAGGATTTGGGCCATGTACGAGGAAGAAAAGAAGGGATGTGCAGAGGCACAGACAGGTAATAGGCACTTTGTAGGTACCTTCCATCCAAATTCAGGCTATTTAACTTTTTTTTTTTTTACTTCTCTTTATTGAGGTTCTGACAGCAAGTACATATATTTCTATTCAGCACTTTCATAGAACCAATTTTTTTGAGCATATTAACAAAAGTACAAAACACAGCAGGACACACTAATCAGACATAATACCCCACTAAAGAAAAAGGAAAAGAAAAAGTAGTAGTGGGGCAGAGTAAAACAAAGACGGAAAATAATAGAAACTAGACAAAACAAAACACACCACTAGACCGGTATAATGAAGTCCAAATTGTTAGGGCATGCTGTAGTTATTTCACATTGCTTCACCTGTTAGCTAGGTAGACCAAAGTTCACTCCAAGGGGGTGCACTTTGTCCAGAACGGGCTGCCATGTCTTGATAAATCCCTTGAAATTGTCATGGAGGGTATAAGTCAGTTTTTCCAGAGGGAGTACTCTCAGCCTTCCTTGCTATGTACAAGAGTATTCCAATCAATTTAGCATTGTGGGCATTTCTTGCGCTGTCTGCTTTAGCTGCTAAAATATACTGCAGAGGTGACAGTTCTAAATCGTATCCAACCAAAGCCACTACTTCGTCCTTCACTTCTCCCCAGAACTTTTGTACCTTTACACATTTCCCAAACATATGTACATATGTACCTACTTCAGTATCACATTTAAGGCAATTACACTGAAAAAAATGACTTTTAGGCATTGTAATATGTACTTATTCAAAAGTAGAAATTCTTACATTGTAATATCAAGTTTCAGTAGGAACTAGTAAAAAACATGAAACCATACACAACATATTCATGTAATGAACGTACTTGACTTGGAAGAGTATTTTTAACTAGATATTTACTCTTACTATTTAAATGATTTATTGTCACTGCACCAACACCTGAACATTTTAAGTAACATTTATTCTGAAAAAAACAGCGCGGCGCATTTGAATTCGTGCATGCGCCGTTGGACAATGCAAAATCACGAAGTCACCCATGAAGTCCGGAATCGCCATTTTGCAAGTGTCGAGAGCAAGCGTCGAGAGCAAGCTTCAGTGGCCGAGAGTCGAGACTTGTGAGTATTGCCCTTCCGTTTCATATTTGTGATCGTATAAGCGTTCGTCTAGGCTACATTTTGATAGTTTGATTATCGTCTGCTCGACGCAATACGTTAGCACTGCTGTTCGTAGTTAACAGTCGTTGTGTCGCCATCGCCATGAAGCAAGCGAGACTAGCTAGCTAGGTTAACGTCTGTAAGTTAATGTCTGTAGAGGTGAGTTGCAGTAATTTGGATTAAAAGCACAATAACGTTTAATTTACATTGTCTCAACTCAAAACGAAAACGGTTTTCTATATGTATGTTAGGGTTTAAGGCTTACTTCCAGTCGGAAAAAAATAACTTTCCAAAACTTTGGCGGTAATGTTTGGTGATGACTCGCCTGAACTTGTTAACTCGCGCTAGCCTAACGATATTTCCACTGACGTCCACATTTACCTACTGAAAACGTTACTGTAATGTTACATTTTTTCGGGTTGATATTTATTTCACCCCACCTAACCGACTATCTCTCTAACATGCGAGTTTTGCATGTTGTACAGAGTTGGCTCAAAGACTGGAGTGGCTGAACATGCTCACTTGGGGTGTGTGTTTAGAGCATCTTAGAGCAGCTGCTGGTTTTTGCCTAGTAGCTACTAGAACTAAATATATTTTTTTAAGTCGTTGAAATTTGGCTGGCCAATTAAACTATTTTTCGGTAGTGTGACAAACTTGATTGTGTAAACATTCACTTCATTCTTGATGGTCTTAGTTTAAGCAAAAAATTAAAATTAAATGTTGAGTGACTGACCTAACAGTATCTGCCTCCAAAAAAGTGAGCAAAAATGCAATCTGATCCTTAAACTTTTTCTATGTTTTCATTCGATGTATATTGGAATTAATTGAACATTAATCAAGTAAAAAGCTACATATGTGAGTCTAGTCATTTCTTTTACTCAAATATCGGATGGAAATGTTATATGTTAATATCAATTTGTTTTGTTAGTCTTATTAATGTGTACTTCTCTCAACAGTTGTCACATCAGATACTGCAAGTTGAGCCGGGGGGGGGGAGGCGGTGTATACAGAGGCAAGTATACATTTATGTGTATGATACAATAATATTGGTGTTGTTAGTATTTGTCATTGTTCACTCTGCAATGTAATATAAAATTGTAGCTAACCATTGTAGATCAATAGTTTTATCCAAAATTGTGTTTTACAGGGAGATTTTTCGAACGAGCCAGTGCAGTCGACAGTTGAGGTATAAGGAGGAGGACCGATCGAAGGGTTTCAATGAGGGAGAAATCGTAGGCTTATGGTATGAGATGGTCATGCAAAAATTGCATCTTCAGGGCATCAAAACGGTTGGAGCTCTTAAAGCATTATAGATTGAAACATTTACACTCTGGTCAAGGCCGGTCACTACCCTGCCTGTACTCCGATTGTCCTTGTTTGTTTAAAAGTTGGGGGGCCCTTCGTACACATTTGTTTAGAGATCATACAGAAACAGAAGAGTTAGGGCAAATTAATTCATTTTCATGTCTTGTATGTAATTCATGTAGTTTTCACACTGAGAGGCAGTTTTTTGAGCACCTTGGAGCTCATCTGAAAAAGTTTGAAACTATTCATTGTGTTTTTAAGGGTTGTGACTACAGCACTAATATATATTCAACCTTTGTGTCACATAAAAGTAGAAAGCACAATCCTCACAGCCTTGAAGATTTTAAACATACCGTATTTCAGACATATTCAAATCAAAGAATAGAGGTTGGTAATTGCCTTTTAGATGGAAGTGATGTTCCCTCCGATGAAGTGCTTGTGAGTGAGGGCGAAGACTTAGTTCAAGTCATTGTTGATAAGCTTGGGTCCTTATTACTTAAATTAGATTGCATTTTCAATGTGCCTAATAGGTGTATAGATGAGATTGTAGAGGAGCTTCAATTTATTACTCGTTCAGCATCCGCACCCATTATCAAAAACATTGTCTGTAACACATTACAAAGTCATGACTGCATTGTTGAAGAGTTAGTGATCACAGAATTGGTAGATCACATTTGTCAGTTAAATCCTTAGCCTTTAGTGAGGAAGGTCCACTTGGCACAGCATACAAGCGAAATTGTTATGTAAAGGAACGTTTCTCTGTTGTTGAACCATTGGAATATATTCTTGATGCAAAAGCGGGAAAGTCATTCCAATATATACCAATTTTGCAAAGCTTGTCGCATGTTCTGAAAAATAGTGACATTCAGGAGAAGGTTTTGAATATTGCAAGGCATTGTGGTTCTTCAAATCAGTATACTAGTTTCCGTGATGGTTCCCACTTTAAAGAAAACACATTTCTGTCTGGAGAGGAGTTAAGACTTTCACTTCTTCTCTACTGTGATGATTTTGAAATATGTAACCCTTTAGGAACCTCTCGTAAGAAGCACAAGGTGACAGGTGTCTACTGGGTGTTTGCTGATATTCCATCAGTTTTGAGGTCTACATTATCATCAATTTACCTAGCCGTTTTGTGCAAGGCAGGTGACGTTAAGGAATTTGGTTATTCCAAAGTGCTAGAGCCATTATTGAGCGATTTGAAAAGCTTTGAAGTAGATGGTATTTTTGTACCCTGTTCAGGGAAAATCATAAAGGGCACTGTATTTTCTGTCATTGCTGATAACCTTGGTGCCCACTCAGTTGGGGGATTTGTTGAAAGTTTTAGTGGGTCGTACAGTGGTAGGTTTTGTGTCGGACAACGATCCCAGTTCCAGGAACTTGAAGTTAGGGCAGGAGCATTCCCTAGTAGAACAAAACGGCAACATCAGGTGGACATTGAAGCAGCATTGGCTAGTAACACCCATAGTCACGGAGTAAAAAGACAGTGTGCAATTACTCAAAAATTAAATCATTTTCATGTAACAACAGGTTACCCACCTGATGCACTACATGACTTACTTGAGGGTATTGTACCTGTTGAATTAGCTCTGTGCCTAGGTGTTTTGATAAAGAAGAAATATTTTACTTTCGAAGAGCTCAACAGAATCATCAAAGAGTTCCCTTATAAGTGGAAAGACTGTACAAATTGTCCCCAAGGTATACCACTAAGCTTTGCCTCCCGTAAAACCATTGGTGGTAACGCAACTGAAAATTGGTGCTTACTGAGACTGCTTCCATTTATGATTGGCACCAAAGTACCAGAAGAGGAACAAGCCTGGCAGTTGTTGATGACACTCAAAGATGTTGTTGCCTTGGTTATGTCACCTACCCACACAGATGAAAGCATTGGTCACCTAGATAGCCTGATTGCTGAGCATAGACATAGATTTAGCAGTGTTTTTCCGCAAGAGAGACTGATTCCGAAACACCATTTTGTAGAGCATTATCCGCAGCTCATTAAAGCATTTGGTCCGCTAGTGTCCTTATGGACGATGAGATTTGAAGCTAAGCATAGCTTCTTTAAGAAGATAGTGAGACAGACTAACTGCTTCCGTAATGTTTTGAAGTCTATGGCAAGAAAACACCAATCCATGATCGCATACCATCTACATGATTCAAATGTCAAAAAACCTTCCGTCTCTGTGTCTAAGATGTCAAGAGTTCCATTAGAGATCGTAAATGAGAATATACAAGAATTCCTATCACAGAAATTCCCGGAAGAGACAGCTGTTCATTTGACAAACCAGGCAGAATTTCAGGGCACCAGTTACGGTGTTGGCATGATCTTGGTATATGGCTCCAATGGTGGATTGCCCGACTTTGCTGAAATACTCCAAATCATCATAGTTCGTGACCGCTTAGTGTTTGTGTTGAAGTTGCAAAATGCAGGGTACCTTGAGCATTTTAGATGTTTCAAGTTGGAGTCCACAAGTATAGTCAAAGTGATTGAGCAGTCCCAACTTATTGACACATACCCATTGGCTACGTATGCAATGCAAGGCGATCGTATGGTTTCTCTCAAACACCACATCTGCTTGTCAAACTAGGTAAAGTATAAATTGTGTGAATCAAGCTTGTGCCTTATTGTTATGTAATAACTTCCCTTGATATACATTTATTCCAGATTTTATATTGTCTGAAAAATGTCCCAGTTTGGGAACCAATGGTCTATGATTTGCTTGTCTATCTGTTAAAAGCATTTAGCAGATGACACTTTTGTCCAAAGCAACTTACAATGATCAACTAGAGATGCAATTTGCAATTGCAGAGAGGTCATGCCCTCTAATTATTTCAGGGCCAGTCTCCCCTAGAGCAATCTGGATTTGAAGTGCCTTGCTCAAGGGCACAATGGTGACAGCGGGATTCAAACCCCTGACTTTCTGTGGTTACTGGCATGTTAACCGGGTTCCTTAACCTCTTCACCACCACAGCCCATGATGCTTTAATCATAGAATATTGTGGCTAGATTGAATATTTGCTCTTGTCATATTGAATCATATCTTTGTTCTTTGTGTTTTCTTTTAGTTGTGCTTGCCCATAGCTGACATGTCTGCCCCAACTCAACTACGTGTTGTTATAGAAGAAACTCAAGTTCACAAGTTAATCCTACCAGGTGGAGTTCCCAGCACTGTAGATGAACTTTTAGCAGCTGCACAGGATCATTTTCAACTCCAAGGGAGCTTTACTGTTATGTACATGGACAAAGAATTTGATAACCAATTCTTCACTCTAACGTCAACAGATTTGGTTAAGGACAAAGACACAATCAAACTAGTTAGAACAGAAGAGTCTGTTATTCTCACATTGACTCCCAGCAACGAGTCATTTGCTTCCTCTCCAGTGACTCCCAGCAACGAGTCATTTGCTTCCTCTCCAGTGACTCCCATCAACGTGTCAGTTGCTTCCTCTCCAGTGCCACAGGATCAGTCTTTCCAGGATGACAGTTCTGCAGTTAGCTCAGCGGACACCATCATTTCACCACAGTCCCCAGAGTGTCGATCAGAACCATGGCCAACTAATTTTGTCATTCCCACCTTTTCATATGACGTGGAAATGCTCCTTCAAGTAGGAAATAAGGCTTATGAAAGTAATGGCTCACTCCTTAACAATCCAAACTTGAGTTTGAGCATACTGGACAAACTTGCTGACACCATTTTCTGCTACACTGCTTATCCCACTGGTCTTCAAAAACTGGCTGTTGTAGAAGCTCTGTTAAAAAAGCATCCATGCCTTAGGGAGCCTAAAACATCATTTTCAGGCATCTATGGGTGGCAGCAGCGTCTTACTTGGAAGGTGGCTAATTACCGTAGCAAAATGAAAAGGCGTGAAGTACCTTGTCCTGAGCTCGATGTCAACTCCTTGAAAAGGAAATCCCCGGGTGAGCGAAATCCGGCAAAAAATTGCAAGAGACCGAAGAAAGCAGAGGTTAACTACCTTCCTCCACATCCAAGTGGAGAAACTAGCAACAGTCTGGAGATGGAGAGACAGGAACTTCTCAATGAGGTAAAGAAGAAGAATAACAACAAGGTGATTGAAGAAAAAATGTCTAAAACATTCTCCATGCGAAGGCTTGAGGTTGTGAGTGGAACTCCAGCAGCGGCTGACTTCAGAGAACGATGGCCTGCATTGTTTTGTGAAGATGGGGTAGGTGAATCTAGACCCATGGAAATATTACCTGCTCCATTGGGCAGTAACAATGGTTCTAATTAATCATTCCATCATGAATGTCTTAAGGTTTTAATTTTCTCTTCTTAATTTGCACTCCTTTCATTTTGAACCAGATTATTCAAATCAGTTTGAATTTTGTTTTTGTGATTTTTATAAATGCAGATAAAAGAGGAATTCCGCAGAATTACCACAATTTCCCTGGAGCAGAGCTTCATCTACAGACTTGATGCCTACACACCCAAGCTTCTAACCCTGATGAAGGCCAAGGGGGGTGTAGTGGGGACCAAACTGAGGCCTTTCCTCTTTAAACTGAGTAAGGTGTGTTTATTTTTTATTCATTTATTTTTTTAGTTTTGCAGGAAGATGAACCTTTTCCTCTGACTTTCTCACTCACACAGCCTTCTATTTGTTTACAGAACCAAAGCATTGAGATGAGACGGGAAACTGTTATCCGCAGCCTCATTCTGTACCTCGGCGAGGAGGGAGAGCATCTTTTTGAAGATTGTCAGGTACATGTATAATCACTAAAACCAAGATGCGGCCATAGGGTTCCCTGGGACTAAATGTGCCCCCAGTAGTCAAACATTTAAATCAACCAAACCCTCAGGTGACTCTAGTCCTAGTCCTAGTACTTGGTGTTGAGGTTTGTTTGTTTTTAAATCAACCAATGAGCAGTATCTCCAGCACAGTGAGTGCTATTTGCTTTGCTCTCCAGGAAGGCAATCATTCCAATTTGTTGTGGTGTAAACCTTCTGCTTAGACATGTTTAGTTCACAGCTCAGTCAACTAAATAGGATTTACTCTCAGGCAATAAAGTCTATGAATGAATAAATTTTGTTTTTCTCAATAGAATTGTCGCCTTTTCTTGTATGCAGGAGGACCACCGCAGTGATGCTACTGAACACGTCCTGAAGATCTTGGTCGCCCATGGTGCTTCTGAAGAGGATCCAGTTGATGTGTCCATCATTCTTGAAGGCACGGAAGTGTTGCATGGATGTGGAAACGTCGCTAAAGCCTGCACATTATTGATGGGACTGATCTATGCCCTCAACCTTGCATACCCCCAAACACTGCATTACACTTTTGAGGTGTTTCAGAAACTTTTCCTGGAACTGGATGGGATGAAGCTGTCCCCAAAAGTACAAGCCTTAAAGTCAAAATTGCTCTCTTAAACACACACACCACCACCCCTCCCCCCTCCCCCCCCACACACACACACACACACACGCACGCACGCATTCAAGTACACACTCACACATGCTCTCTATCTTGCTTTCTCGCTCTCTCACTCACTCAACATACACAGGTAATACACAAACACACACACACACTATTGCACATTGAGTAGAGAACTTTGACCTGACCAACCAGTTGTTGGAAGTTTTTTCAGTTTCCCATTTATTTGTGTTATGTTGTGATTGCACTGTTGTAAAGCACCAATCTTTACTTCAGATTTGAGGATTTGTCTGTTAAGAGCAAGAAAATATTGACACAACGAATATTGGGTAGGAGTGGCAAATATGTAAATTTTACTGATTGTTAAAAAAAATTTGTTTGGGTTATGTCTATCATCTAGCTCTGGCAGGTTAACAAGCCTTAAAGTCAGAATTGCTCTCAAACACACATTCAAGCACACACTCACACATTCTCACATACACAAGTGTTCACACCTGGTCACCAAACTAACCATTTGGAATCTTCCAAATGGTTAGTTTGGTGACCAGGTGTGAACACTTTCACCAATTACAAGCCCTGCGATTCACTGCAGTCTTTAATTTCACTACAGTCTTTCTTCAGAATGTATGCATTCTTTGCACAACATCAGTGGTATTTGCACTTTTTGATTATGTTTGGCCACTTGAACAGTTGACTGCCTCCCTAACATTTTTGTTTTTACTTGTCTTAACAAAATAAATGTTTATTTGCATTAAACTTGAATCTTGTGGTCTGTGAAATTTGCCATTTGGTAACATCAGAAGAAAAAAAGGAATATTTACATAATTTTATTGAGTAAAACAAGGTAATACTACTGAGTAATTGAAACTGAAAAAATATAGTAAAATCTACTTATTCAGTTCATGGCACTAAATATTATAGACATGTACAATTTACTTAATATTTTGATGACCATGATGTTCCTGAATGGACATAATTAAGTAACATGTACTCAATATTTTCACAAATGTTACGGCTAGTAGCAAGCACATTTTACTTGATGTTGGCAATTATGTTGTACTTGATATTCCAGCATTACAGTTACTTATTTGTTTTTAGTGCAATTTGTTACAAAGATTTTTTTAAGTAAATTCTACAAGTCATTTTTTTCAGTGTAGGAGAGCCCAGACCAAACCTGCTCCTCAGTAGTGGCGTAAAATGGAGTCTATGTAATATTTGAAATTGTCTCTCTCTATCAGCATTACAGTTCAGAATAGTGAGTGTATTTCCTATAACTGCTGTCCAGTCATCCTCATCTATCTGACAGTTCATATCACTCTGCCATTGCTTACGGATATGATCAGTAGAGTAATTAGAATTTAGGCCAAAGATTTCATAAACATGAGAGATAAATTTTTGCGGAATGGACTGTTTAAGAATATTTTCCAAGAAAGACTAATTTGGGCATGTATGTTTTTTGGAATATAATGTCTTATTTGCAGGTAGCGATAGAAATGAGACTGCTGTAGAGAATATTTACTTTTTAAGCCCTCAAAAGACTCCATTGTTCCTCCTTCATAAAGTTTAGCAAGCCGGTCTAGGCCATTCTCCTGCCAGAGTTTAAACACTGGATCCTGACATGAGGGAGGGAAATCTGGATTTCTCCATATGGGAGCCAGGAGTGAAAATTTTTTTTTAAGTTTGAAGCAAACCTTAATCTTGTTCCATGTATTCAATGTATTCAAGACAATAAAGTTATTTTGTACCTCCAATTTTACCTTCTTGTGATTCACAAAAGGACAGTCCTTTAGTGCCAGTAGGCCACAGTTCCTAGCCTCTATATCAATCCATGTATTTGTAACATCTGGATTCACCCATTCGTACATGTACCGAAGTTGTGCTGCCCAGTAATATAACCGAATATTTGGGACCCCCAGTCCACCTTGTTCTTTGTTTCTTTGTAGTTTACCTATTTTCATTCTGACTTTTTTAAATGAATTGTGTAAACATTTTATCCAAATCTTTTAAAAAAAACTGTTGGGAATTGAGTTTGGCAACATCTGTAGAGGGTACAGTAACCTAGGTAATATATTCATTTTGAGCACGCGTATCCTGCCCAGCCAGGAGACAGGTAGGGTTCCCCATCTGTGCAAATCCTCCCCAATGCGTTTTATGATTGGCTTAAGGTTAAGCTTGACCAGTTTTTTCAGTGAAGGACCAATTCTCATTCCAAGGTATGTTATCTCATTAGGCGACCATTGAAAAGGAAATCCACTAGGTGGGGCACAGCCTATCAAATAACCAATAGGCATAGCCTCTGTTTTCAATAAATTAATCTTGAATCCTGAAATGTGTCCAAATTGTTGTAAACATTCAAGCAGACATGGTATGGTGGTGTGTAAATCGACTAAGTACAGCAAGACGTCATCCGCATACAGAGAAATTTTATGTACTGTGCCTTTAACATTGAAGCCTCTAATTGGTGTGGTAGTTCTAATGAGCTCTGCTAGAGGCTCGATGGCCAGAGCAAACAGAAGAGGGCTCAGCGGGCACCCTTGGCGGGTACCCCGCTCAAGTGGGAATGGATCTGAGCAATAGGGTGATTCTCATGAACATGGTACTCATAGCAAAAATCAACGACTACTGCAAACACATATTTTTTCCCCTTTATATCAAATAGGATCTAATTTCACTATTCAATTTGAAATTATAATCCGTGTGCATATTTTTAAAGTATTTTCAGACATTTTTAGAGGCAATGTGAGGAAATAAATTCATTACCGTAACACATTTTTAATTAGAAATATAAAACAACAAAACACATTTTTTTTCACTTTTTTTCAATGGCAAGCACTTCAATAAGCTCAAGGGTAGTGGGTATCACCCAAAATGTGTATTATTAACATATACACATATTTTAATGCAAACAATTATTTCATCACCGTAACATGTAAACAGTTTTTCACATCAATTTTCATTGGGATTTGGTTTTAAAGCATTACATTGAAAAAACAGTTCAAACACAGTATAAAGGGTCTGACACATTTTATAAAGAGATTAAACATTAAGGGTAATTCATTCATGTAATTTCAATAAATCATCAAATACTATACATTGCGGTAATGAAAAAAGCACATCGGTAATGAATAACAATGTTTCGGTAGTGAACACTTCAATAACTACACAATAATGAACAATGTAATTCATGAATAATGAACAACGCAGTACATTCAAGACAATCTAAGTTTTCCTGAGCTACAAGAAGTCTGCAAGGTAGAGTGGGAAAATAGGTAGAGTGGGAAAATATTAAGAGACTCTTAGCTGACTACAGGGCACATTTGGAAACTCTGCTGCCAAGGAGGTGCCAAAATTTTTGCACATGCCACATTCATTGTTTTCGGTTGTTTTTTCAATATGTTAAATTCAGCAAATACATAGTAATTGTATTTTGAAATATGCAGAAGTATGTCATGGTTATGTTTTCACCCTGCAGGTTGTGTTAATTTCTTTTCACTTAGAGATTCAGCAAGACATACAAACTGACCAGGGGTGCCCAAGGATTTGCCCACCCTTCTCAAGTAACAACGCTGTCAAATCAAAATTAATTCATTTCAAGGGATGGCGCAACCAGTTCCCCACATTTTGCAATGTTCTCCTCTGTCACCTCAAAAAGCCTCACAGATGATTGCTTTGACAGATTTTCCAGCAAAGCACCAGCATTTGGGATGTCTGTACCATAGGCCACCAAACGATCCGCCAGGTTTTTAAGTGCACCTTCTACTCCATCAGGGGCTCCTTTCCCATGGGAGGCCTCAGTGAAGTTCCATGTTACTGTCTTAAAGCCTTTCATAAAAGGCACTGTGGAAGCTAGGTAGAATGCTACCTTATTTCTGTACTGTGACGTCAGCCCATCTGAGAGGAAGTGGATGTTTTTTGCCAGGGGGCGGCTGGCTCTAATGTGATCCAGGACTGGATCCAAATGTGCCCATGTGGCGACAGCATCATGTCGTAGGCTACTAGATACAGTTGCGAATGATTCAGCTTGTCCGCCACTGAAGTACATCACCCCTGTGTGCAGCGTGACTTGCTGGTGGGATCCACCAAAGTGAGTTTCCTTGATTTCTTTATTCCAATTGCAAGTGTAGTTTTCGCTATAGTCGACATGGACTACAACTTCATTCTCAGTCAAGTTCTCTTTCAGGTTTTTAATACGTGTGAACTGGTGTCCAATGTTGTACAAGTGAGTACAGAAACGGGGCAGGTCTGTCTTAGTTAGATTGAGAAGCTTCTCGGTGGTTGCAACTTTCTTTTCCAGGCTTGTTGTTTTTATGTCGATCTCAGTAGTAGTGCCATCCTGCAGTTTTTTTGTCATAGGTGTTGACCTAGTGACCCATTCACTCCATGACACAATGTTATTTTTTGTGGTAGGATCCACAGGGAACATAAGGTCCTTGCAGGCATCACATCTGCCATACATGCATTGAATGCTCTGTCACAAACAGACGAAGCCACCAGATCGGTTGTGGACATTGTTCTTGTTACCCCGAGTTGCTGCAGTTTTTTTACTTTGCTGCTGAAATTTTCATGTATTTTACAGGCACATGTTTCTCGGTCTGTCACTCTTGGTTTCACAATCCAGAAGGGCCTGTGCTTAAAAAACTGGGCGCGGGAGACCTTCAGGCTAGGGTTCTCTCTGAGGAATTTCTTGTGGAGATTTTCCACTGTATCCGTGAGGAACCTCTTCCTGTAAATCTGCCCAGCTTTTCTGACCTCTCCAGTTTTACCATTAATTATTGTGGAGACATCATCTCGGTGCAGGAAGACTTTGACATGATCACCCATCCTCCTTCTTTGGTTTCTCACACATTGTTTCAAATGGTTCTCTCTCCTCTTTTTGGCTCGACTTGCAAGCAGCACTGTGGATCTGTTTTTCTCGATCCGTTTTAGCTTCTTCTAAGTCGAGTTCATTTTTGTTTTTTCATTGAGCTTCTTTTGTGTCTTCCTCAGTTTGTCTCTCAGTTTGTATGTTTTTTTCCGCTTTGGTGTTGATGTCTGCGGTGGCTGATGGTTTTCATATATTGGTTGGAGGACCCTATAGGATGTATGGGGTTTGGGTTGGGGGTTAATGTTGATGCCGTTTACTTCATCCGGATCATCTGAGGGTGGGGTTTCATTAATAATGTTTTGGAGGGCTCTTTTCTTTTTGTTAGATCTGTTAGAATATTTTCGCCATTTTTGTCTTTGTTTTTGCAGCTGTCTGGGTGTCAGGTCTGCTGCTGCCTTTAGCAACCCTTTTTCCTTGCGCTTTTGATATCTGTTAAAATAAGATAAGCATCAGTATTGAAAACTGCTATGAAACAGACAACTTCTGAAACAGGAGCTTCTTCAGCCTACTACATATACCTTACTGGCCCTGGAACTTTACTGGCCTACTACACTAATAGTTATTATGCCTATGCAACTGCCTTGACACCAATGCAGCATTCAGAGTGTGTGTGTGTGTGTGTGTGTGTGTGTGTGTGTGTGCGTGCATGCGTGTGTGAGAATGAGAAATTATATGTATATATGATCACTCCATGCATACATGAGTTACACATTTTTTTATCAAATAGGTCCTGCCCACAGAATTTCAAATTCATATGACAGCCATGTTGTTCTTAAAGTTTAACATTTTTAAACTGTTAGAAACTGTGTACTCATTCCATGAACTATATGTATCTGCTGTGTGTTGTGTACCATGTCTCAATGTGTCTGTTTATCTGTTTATCTCAGTCTGCTCTTCTCTTCCCTTATTTAGGCCTACCTTTCTCTTTCCTTTCTCCTGTACTCCTGTAGAAGTTCTGGGTTGTTGTAAATCTTCTCTCTATGTTTCAGCACCCTAGCTCTCGATGCAGCCCTCTTAAATTCACTGTCCTTTGCTCTTCATATTAAGGAATATAAGTTATCATTATTGATATCTATATAACAATATGTAATATAAACTTGTGCTATTTTCAAAAAAGAAACTGTTCATACACATCACCGTAATATTACCTTTCATTACCGCAACAGGCCTTTATATTGCATCGTAATGAAAGCTACACATTACGGTAATGAATGACATTTAGCTAAGCTAGCATAAAATGGCAGAAGCCATGATAACTCAGCTAAAATATTTTCACTGACAGTTGGACTACACTTAAGTTTCACTTAATACCTTCTTTACAGTAAAACATCTAATCAATGACTTTTCAAGAACATGAAATATTACACATTACGGTAATGTTCACCTATGGTGGGGAAATAGGGATGTGTAAAGATAAACTTTTAACAATTAAACAACTGAACAATTAACAACATCAAAATATGACAAACAGTCTTACCTTGTAGCCATCTTTTGTCTCTTCTTCTTTGTATTATGGGTCAAAAAACTTTATTCAAAAAAACGCTGTGATTAAGACAGGACCGTGAACACAGTGCAACGGTAATGAAAGCTGTATGTTCGGGCACTCCGTTTTCCTCAAATATTTTTTTATAAATTGTTGGAAACCACTATATCTGATTATAATCTCTTAAATGATACAGTTTTAAACAAATGTATATTTCTTTTCATAAACTTGAAAGGGGAACTTTGAGGGGAAACCATGAAATTTTTCTCCAGACGCATTACGGTCATGAATTTGTGACTCAAAAATCAGTTAAAAAACATATAAAATACTATTTTGGTACCAAACAATGAACTGTGCCACATAATAGACATAGTGTACATTCAAATAAAAGTTAATTATTTTAAGTTTTCATGAGTATGTCCTTAAAATCTTCACAGACATAGCATAGCTTGGCTTCATGAGAATCACCCAATAGGAGTTGGTAATCCCTGCCGCTCTAGGGGAGCAGTACAACAACTTCACCCAGTCAATAAAGCCTGTACCTACTTCAAATTTTCCCATAGCATAAAAAAGGAAAGGCCATTCGACCTTGTCAAATGCTTTTAGTGAGTCTAGAGATACCACCAGGCCCTGCATATCATTATCACTGGCCGGCTGTATTATGTTCAGGAGCCTCCTGATGTTGTTAGAGGAACTCCTACCTTTAATAAAGCCTGTTTGATCAGGTTTTACTAATATTGATATTAGTGGTTCCAGCCTTAAAGTCAAGACCTTAGTCAAAATCTGTTATTTAGTCTTTAGTGCTGTTATTGTCAGATTTGTATAATGACTTGTAGAATGATACAACGACCAAATTAATGTTTTTCCTATCAAAGTGTCTTTTCCCTCCCACATCTCTGATCCCTGCTATTGTGTTGCAATTTTGTTTCTGATTGATCAGGCGTGCCAGATATTTACTAGGTTTGTTCCCATATTCGTATAGTCGTTGCCTTTGATAAAATAATGATCTGGAGGCCTTCTCGTTTAATATTAAATTTAGTGCTGCTCTAATAGTTTGTATTTTAATGAGGTTCGTTCTAGTTGGATTAGATTTATGAGCCGTTTCTGCCTTTTTCAAATCTGCTCCCAATTAGTTTTGCTTTATCTCCGCCTCCATCTTCTTTTTAAAATCCTTATCGTTAAGTAAATATGATGGAAATCCCCACCTCTGCCTGCCCAGTGTAGATTCACTAATGACCTGGGGCCTCATTTATAAACCTGTGCGTAGGATTCACGTCAAAAGGTTGCGTAAGCATGAAACCCAGGACGTGTGTATGCACGTCCCACGCCAGTTTTCCTTTATAAATCACAATCAACTCTAAATGTGGCGCACCTTTGCCAGCTTCATGTCCCGCCCACAGTCGCCTATAAATAGGCAGTGAAACACCCCTAATGAATATGCATTTCACGAAGACAACAATGGCAAACGCTGAAAAGAAGGCCAAGAAAAGGGATTTCAGCCATTTGATTGCCTCTGAAAAGCTACAGGTGTGGGAATTATCCTGATTGATTGTAAATGACGAACAGTTCTGCACAAGAATGTGATGATGATGATGATAATAATAATAATAATGATAATAATACACATTATTTGTCTAGCACCATTGAAAACATAAGAGATAATACAATAAGAGATAAAACGAACAAAAATCCCTAACAATAAACACATTATAAAACATAATATATGAATATGATAACAATATATGAAACTATGCACTCGTATCTGCCTGACTGACAAATTGTAAACGGCATCAGTGCAGCGTAATTTGTCCGACTGTTCACCATATTATTTATGAGAATACATTTAATAACATGAAGTATTGTTTAACAATTCGTCTACATATTTGAGAGATTATTTTATAACAACTCTCCGTTTATATTTATTTTAGATTCTTAGATTATATTTAGATCTTAGATTATATTTATATTTATTTTCCTCTAACAACATCAGGAGGCTCCTGAACATAATACAGCTGGCCAGGTCGAATGGCCTTTCCTTTTTTATGCTATGGGAAAATTTGAAGTAGGTACAGGCTTTATTGACTGGGTGAAGTTGTTGTACTGCTCCCCTAGAGCGGCGGTGATTATCAACTCCTATTGGGTGATTCTCATGAAGCCAAGCTATGCTATGTCTGTGAAGATTTTAAGGACATACTCATGAAAACTTAAAATAATTAACTTTTATTTGAATGTACACTATGTCTATTATGTGGCACATCCTAATATTTTTTGGGCACTCCAGGGAGCATCAATCAAACAGCTGTTTGTTTATTCGTTGTAAGAGAGGTTTTTATCCATTTTTGCAAATTAACTCTTCATATATGATACGTGAGAGGTAATATTTCGATTTATTTTACACAGTGGTATCTGTTGTGTATCATTTTCGACTTCTCTCGTCGCCAAATGTTGTGTTGCACTTAGGAAGGGAGAGAATCCGTATAGCGAGATTCAACAATAAAACACTTTAATAAGTATAACAGGGAAGAAGCACGTCCTTACAGCAGCCATACCCAGCCACAACTCCCGGCAAATCTTTATACCTTTTTACATCCTGTTTCACTTCCCGTTTTCCTGGTCTTACGTCACGAGCATTAAAGGCACAAGACACAACAGTATCAATTTCACACCATTTCTCACGTTTCATCCCATTGCCATCGGAGTCGCAGTTTCTCATTTCTCCAGTTAATGTGCGTACGCATGGGTCAGAGTTTCCGTTGAGGACCGCACATTTTCCTGTCAAGTTCGTTTTTTATAAATGCCAAAGTTTGCTTAGAAAGTGGCGTACGCATTCTTTTGTGCATATGCAACGTTTATAAATGAGGCCCCAGCTCTAAATAGACTGGGGCATGATCGCTAATATGAATAGATCCTATACTGCATGCAGACACTTGTCCTATAATTTGCGGCGGTATGAAGAAATAGTGTGGATTAGAGTAGAACGTGAAATCCCAAACTGATGAGTTTAAAGTTCTCCATATATCTTTCAGATTAACATCCTCTAACATTTTAACTAGTGGAGCACCTGTACCTGTTTGTCTGTGTGTACCTGCTGTGGACCTATCTAATTTGTTGTCCAATACTGTTGCTACCCTAGTCCAAAATGAGGGGAGCGGTGCATGTTTGTCACACTTAAATGTTTCAGATCATCAAACAAATTTAAATATTAGTCAAAGACAACACAAGTAAACACAAAATGCAGTTTTTAAATGAAGGTTTTTATTATTAAGGGAGAAAAAAAATCCAAACCTACATGGCCCTGTGTGAAAAAGTGATTGCCCCAAACCTAATAACTGGTTGGGCCACCCTTAGAACAACTGCAATCAAGCATTTGCGATAACTTGTAATGAGTCTCTTACAGCGCTGTGGAGGAATTTTGGCCCACTCATCTTTGCAGAATTGTTGTAATTCAGCCACATTGGAGGGTTTTCGAGCATGAACCGCCTTTTTAACGTCATGCCACAGCATCTCAATAGGATTCTGGTCAGGACTTTGACTAGGCCACTCCAAAGTCTTCATTTTGTTTTTCTTCAGCCATTCAGAGGTGGACTTGCTGGTGTGTTTTGGATCATTGTCCTGCTGCAGAACCCAAGTTCGTTTCAGCTTGAGGTCACAAACAGATGGCCGGACATTCTCCTTCAGGATTTTTTGGTAGACAGCAGAATTCATGGTTCCATTTATCACAGCAAGTCTTCCAGGTCCTGAAGCAGCAAAACAGCCCCAGACCATCACACTACCACCACCATATTTTACTGTTGGTATGATGTTCTTTTTCTGAAATGCGGTGTTACTTTTACGCCAGACACACACCTTCCAAAAAGTTCAACTTTTGTCTCGTCAGACCACAGAGTATTTTCCCAAAAATCTTGGGGATCATCAAGATGTTTTCTGGCAAATTTGAGACGAGCCTTAATGTTCTTTTTGCTCAGCAGTGGTTTTCGTCATGGAACTCTGCCATGCAGGCCATTTTTGCCCAGTCTCTTTCTTATGGTGGAGTCATGAACACTGACCTTAACTGAGGCAAGTGAGGCCTGCAGTTCTGCAGGGTCTTTTGTGACCTCTTGGATGAGTCGTCGCTGCACTCTTGGGGTAATTTTGGTCGGCCGGCCACTCCTGGGAAGGTTCACCACTGTTCCATGTTTTCGCCATTTCTTTAGATCTCGGCATGATGTCTAGCTTTTGAGGATCATTTGGTCTACTTCACTTTGTCAGGCAGGTCCTATTTAAGTGATTTCTTGATTGAGAACAGGTATGGCAGTAATCAGGCATTGAAATTGAATATGGCAGAAATTGAACTCAGGTTTGATAAACCACAGTTAAGTTATGTTTTAACAGGGAGGGCAATCACTTTTTCACACAGGGCCATGTAAGTTTGGATTTTTTTTCTCCCTTAATAAAAACTGCATTTTGTGTTGTCTTTGAATAATATTTAAATTTGTTTGATGATCTGAAACATTTAAGCATGCAAAAAAAGAAGAAATCAGGAAGGGGGCAAACACTTTTTCACACCACTGTATGTGTTATGTGGATGCCGGTAAAGGACCCAAGGGCAGACCTGAAATGGAGGGCAAAAACAGGGTTTATTAGGTCCTCAAAAATAGACAAGGCACACAGGCCAACCTCCGGAATAAAAAGTAAAACACAAAAATCCAAAGCTCAGAAGTTACAGGGAACGTGGAACAAAAATATTCTCCAAAAATCAGAACTCAAAAACCCAGCAAAAAATACCATTAACGAGGAACAAAAGTTATACAAACAGAGTCTCTCACCAGCCTTACAGGCAGATACTGGCACGATCTGACAAAGACAACCAAACAAAGGGGAGCTTAAATACCCAGAGGAGGCAACTAAAAGGCAGAAGAAAATGAGGAACAGGGGGAACCAATCAGGACAATGAGTATGTAAATTAACTGAGGGAGTGGCAGACAGAGGCAGGTGAGGGTGGGGTCAGGACAAGGAAAACGAGCACATGGTGAGGCAGACAATCACAGGCAATACTAAGACATACGTTTACCATAAAACATAAATATGAAAAATAATGAATTACAAAAATAAAGGATAATAAACAATGAAATAAACTCACAAAACAGATCATGACAGTACCCCCCCCTTAACGGACGCCTCCAGGCGCCCCTTTGGATGGATGCCGTCGACGGAAGTCCCTGATGAGTGTTGGGTCCAGGATGTGCCGAGCCGGGACCCAGCACCTCTCCTCGGGGCTATAGCCCTCCCAGTCCACGAGGTACTGAAGTCCTCGGCCCCGGCGCCGAACATCCAGCAGTTGCTGGACGGAGTACGCCTCCGAACCATCAATGAGGTGTGGGGGTGGGGAGAATTTAGGGGCAGGGTGTAAGGAGCTACGGAAGACTGACTTGATTCTGGAGACATGGAAAGTGGGGTGAATACGGTGGAGGGGGATTTGGAAAACCGATCAACAACTGTGAGGATAATGGTGTTACCATCGGATGGGGGTAGGCCAGTGATGAAGTCCAGGGAAATATGGGACCAGGGTCGTTTAGGGACAGACAGGGGTTGCAGCAGGCCGGCAGGTGGTCAGGTGGACGTTTTGTTTCGGGCGCAGACCGAACAGGCTTGAACGTACTCCCTGATGTCCCTCTCCATGGCCGGCCACCAGAACCGTCGACCAATGAAGGCTTGAGTCCAGCTGATTCCAGGGTGAGACGAATGACCCCACTGCAGAACCTGTGAGCGAATAGAGCTGGGGACATACAGACGGTTAGTGGGGCATTGGCTGGGCCCAGCCTCACTGGCCTGGGCTGCGACCACAACGGACTCGATTTCGAATTGTGCTGCTCCTACAACACAATGTGGGGGAAGGATGGTGTCCGGAAGCTGGGGTCGGTCTGATGGGTTGAATCTGCGCGATAGTGTGTCCAGCTTCTGATTCTTGTGGCCAGGGCGGTAGGACAGGGTGAAATTGAATCTAGAAAAGAACATAGACCAACGAGCCTGACGGGGTTTGAGTCTTTTGGCAGTGCGGACATATTCTAAGTTCTTGTGGTCGGTCCAGACCAGGAAGGGCACCGCGGCCCCCTCTAACCAATGCCTCCACTCCTCGAGGGCCAGCTTCACAGCCAACAATTCTCTATTGCCCACATCATAATTTTGTTCAGCAGGGGTGAGGCGGGAGTAGAAGGCGCATGGATGGACCTTGTTGTCCTTGGGAGAACGTTGAGACAGGACTGCCCCGACACCGACATCGGAGGCATCAACCTCCACTATAAATTGCCACTTGGGGTCTGGCTGGGTGAGGATAGGGGCTGAGGTGAACCGCTGTTTTAAGGTGTGAAATGCCTCCTCGGCAGCGGGAGAACAGGTGAACTTAACGGAGGGTGAAGTTAGGGCAGTGAGGGGAGCCACCAATGTGCTATAGCTTCGAACAAAGCAGCGGTAGAAGTTGGCAAAGCCAAGAAAACGCTGTAGCTCTCGCTGGTTAGCAGGCACCGGCCACTCAGCCACAGCTTGGACCTTACCTTGGTCCATTTGGATGGCTCCAGGTGAGATCACGTACCCCAGGAATGAGACCGTGTTCTGATGGAAAGCGCACTTCTCCGCCTTTACGAACAGCTGGTTCTCCAGGAGGTGCTGCAGGACTCTACGGACATGGGAGATATGCTCGGGAAGGGACTTAGAAAAAATTAGTATGTCATCCAGGTATACAAAGACAAAGTGATTGAGCATGTCCCTGAGTACATCATTTACAAGGGCCTGGAAAACTGCTGGAGCATTGGTTAGTCCAAAGGGCATGACAAGGTACTCATAATGGCCAGAGGCGGTATTAAAGGCGGTCTTCCACTCGCCCCCCCTCCCAGATACGGACCAGGTGGTAGGCGTTCCGAAGGTCGAGCTTGGTGAAGACGGATGCCTCCTGAAGCATCTCGAAGGCGGAGGACATGAGAGGAAGAGGGTAACGATTCTTGATGGTTATGTCGTTGAGGCCCCGGTAGTCAATACAGGGGCGCAAGGAGCCGTCCTTCTTCTTAAGAAAGAAGCCGGCTCCTGCAGGGGAGGAGGATGGGCGGATTAAACCAGCTGCCAGGGAGTCTTGAATGTAGTTACCCATGGCCTCGGTTTCAGGTCGGGAAAGAATACAGGCGACCCTTACGGGGAGATGTGCCCGGCAGGAGGTCTATGGCACAATCATAGGGGCGATGTGGGAGTAATGAGGAAGCTCTGGATTACTGAAAACCGCCTGGAGATCCCCATAGTCCGGAGGGACGCCCGATAGATCCGGAAGCTTGGAGAGGAGACAGTTGGAGTGGCAGAAAGGGCTCCAACCCACAATTCTCTTATTAGTCCACTCTATGTGCGGGTTGTGTCTCATTAACCAGGGGTGACCAAGAACCAAAGGAGCATGGGGGGAATCAATTACGTAAAAGGTTAATTGCTCGTGATGATTGCCCGACAGGCATAGACTCACTGGAACATTGGCTTGAGTAATGTGGGCCAGCCGCTGGCCGTTCAAGGCATTGGCCACTAGGGGAGTCTTGAGGCCTCTAGTCGGCAAGTCCCAGTGGGCCACAACGCCAGAGTCAATAAAATTCTCCTCAGCCCCGGAGTCTATGAATGCCACCACCTCCTGTCATTGGTCTCCACACTCTAGAATGGCAGAGAGGAGAGGGCGTTGACCTGGAAAGGGTGTTAATGATGGGGCAGTTGGGGTTCACGAGCCATTGGAGCAGTTGTGGTCACAGCAGCGGACTGGGTAAGCTGGAGGGACTGGATCTGAGTAGCCAGGTCGCTGACGCGGGACATGACGGTCTCTAGTTGGGTCTGATGTCTTCCCAGGACGATTCCCTGCTGCTCAAGGGCAACCCGCGCCCGATTCTGATCTGCTGGGTCCATCCTGGTCAGATCGTACGGTTATGTGGATGCCGGTAAAGGACCCAAGTGCAGACCAGAAATGGAGCACAAAAACAGGGTTTATTAGGTCCTCAAAAATAGACAAGGCACACAGGCCAACCACCAGAATAAAAAGTAAAAACACAAAAATCCAAAGCTCAGAAGTTACAGGGAACGTGGAACAAAAATATTCTCCAAAAATCACTAAAAACCTAAAAAACCCAGCAAAAAATACCATTAACGAGGAACAAAAGTTATACAAACAGAACGGCGCAAAGGTAAGCAGAGCAAAAATTAGACAGAGTCTCTCACCAGCCTTACAGGCAGATACTGGCACGATCTGACAAAGACAACCAAACAAAGGGGAGCTTAAATACCCAGAGGAGGCAACTAAAAGGCAGAAGAAAACGAGGAACAGGGGGAACCAATCAGGACAATGAGTATGTAAATTAACTGAGGGGAGTGGCAGACAGAGGCAGGTGAGGGCGGGGTCAGGACAAGGAAAACAAGAGCACATGGTGAGGCAGACAATCACAGGCAATACTAAGACATACGTTTACCATGAAACATAAATATGAAAAATAATGAATTACAAAAACAAAGGCTAATAAACAATGAAATAAACTCACAAAACAGATCATGACAATATGTTCATCATAGTAATGTGTGTACAATAAATTGTACTATGGACGAGGACATACCTCCCCTCAGGATCTGTCTTGCATGTGTTAAGTACAAATGGTGTGGCCCTGTGAATCAAAATGGCAACTCCTCTGCTATTAGAGGTGAATGATGAGTAAAAGGCCTGACCTACCCTGTCTCTTTTCAGTTTCATGTGCTCTTTATCCACGAAATGGGTTTCTTGTAAGAAAGTGATTTGTACTTTATCCTTCTTGATATTTTCTTCCGCTTTACTGGATTGTGGATCCCTTTTACATTAAGTGTACAGAATTTAATGCTATTTACACATGTCATTTACCACTTTTTCTTGTGTCACAGATAGACACTGTCTTTCTGATAGAGCTCTGGGCTGAATGTTGAATGTTTTCCCCATTTTGTCTGTTTCCTCACAGTACAAACAAGTAAAGAAAAATAGTAAAGTAGCCCACTCCACTGTGATCAATCATCAGAAATCAACTCGAGCTTTCAATAATTACAGTCCATGTCTGCACTAATAATGTCTATTAACCTCATTTATATGAAATAATGTGTCAGCTGCTTCCGGGTCCAAGATGTCCCTTGAAGGCACCGAACAGCACTCCTCTGGGCCAAAACCCTCCCAGTCAATGAGGTACTGTCTGCCTCTGCCTATGCGGCGCTCCACCAAGATGCGGTGCACGGTGTAGACCGGGCCCCCGTCGATTAGCCGTGGAGGTGGTGGGGAAACCTCCACCGGAGCCAGCGCACTAGTGAGCACCGGTTTCAGGCGAGAGACATGAAAGGTCGGATGAATTCATGGACCTGGGTAATTGGAGGCACACTGTAACCGGGTTGATTTTTCTTATAATTTGAAATGGGCCCACGTAGCGAGGGGCGAGCTTGCGGGATTCGACCCGCAAAGGCAAATCACGAGTGGACAACCACACTCGCTGCCCCACCCTGTAGGACGGCGCCGCTAGTCTCTTTTGGGTGGCGGTGGCCCGCAAGAACACGGCTCGTACCTTACTCCAGGTGGCCCTGCACCTCCGAACGAAGGCCTCCGCGGAAGGCACTTCAGCCCCCTGCTCCAGTTCCGGGAACAGCGGTGGAGCGTACCCAAATTGTGCCTCGAAAGGCGAGAGCCCCGTGGAGGCATTGCGCAAGGTGTTATGTGCGTACTCCGCCCACGTGAGTTGGCGACTCCAGGACGTGGCGTTGGCCGCGGCTAGACACCGGAGCGTGTCCTCCAGAGTCTGGTTGGTACGTTCCGTCTGCCCATTGGTCTCCGGGTGAAAACCCGATGAGAGGCTCACCGAGGCGCCTACCAGGGAGCAGAACGTACGCCAGAAACGGGACACAAACTGCGGTCCACGGTCAGACACCACGTCCTAAATACGTGGTCCACTACCAACCGCACAGTCTCCTCTGCTGATGGTAACTTGGGCAGCGCCACAAAATGCGCTGCCTTAGAGAACTGGTCAACCACAACCAGAATGACCGTCTTGCCCTCGGAGGGCGGTAACCCCGTGATGAAATCTAGAGCGATACGGCTCCACGGTCTTCCTGGGGTGGGTAGCGGTCGCAATAGACCTGCGGGAGCCTGGTGGGAGTCCTTGCTGTGAGCACAGACCGGACAGGCAGCCACAAAATCCCGTACGTCCCTCTCCATGCCAGGCCACCAGAACCGTCGGGACAGAAAGTCTTTAGTGTGGTGTGCCCCGGGAGGCATGTCCCCACTGTAGCACTTGAGAGCAGACCCTAGCCGGTACAAAGAGGCAATGAGACGCACCCCCCCCCCCCGGGTCTGGCTCATGGCGTAATGCCTTCTGCACTGCTGCCTCAATCACCCAAATAACCGGTGCCATGATTCGCGCCCCAGAGAGAACTGGCTCAGGAGTGTGTTCTCTGTCGGTCTTGTCAAAGATTCGTGAAAGGGCGTCTGGTTTCAGGTTTTTGGACCCTGGCCGGTAGGTCACCGTGAAAGAGAAACGCGCAAAGAACAACGCCCAGCGCACCTGGCGCGAATTGCGTGTCTTAGTGGTTTGGAGGTATTCCAAATTCTTGTGGTCCGTCCACACAGTAAAAGGATGTTCCGCCCCTTCCAGCCAGTGACGCCACTCCTCCAAGGCCAATTTCACCGCTAGTAATTCTCTGTCCCCTACGTCGTAGTTCCTCTCAGCCTGGGACAGAGACCGAGAGAAATACGCACAGGGGTGAACGTTTTGATCCTTCGGCGACCGATGGGAGAGAATGGCCCCCACCCCCAGCTCAGAGGCATCCACCTCTACAATGAAGGGCAGCGACGGGTTTGGAGTTAGAATAGGCTCCGAACAGAACCTGCTCTTTAACTCCACAAACGCTGCTACCGCCCGAGGGGTCCACACGAAGCGTGCGGGTGCACTCTTTTTCGTGAGCACGGTAATGGGAGCGACCACAGTGCTAAAATTTCGAATAAATCGCAGATAAAAGTTGGCGAACCCCAGGAACCTCTGCACCTGCTTAATACACTCCGGAGTGGGCCAGTTCTTAACGGCATTAATCTTTTGCGGATCCATCTCCGTCTTACCTGGCGACACAATAAACCCCAAAAAAGAAACAGAATTTGCGTGGAACACGCACTTCTCTGCCTTAACAAACAGGCGTGTCAATACCAGCTTGACGTGACGGATGTGCTCAGAGAGAGTGGCGGAGAATATCGTCCAGATAGACGAAGATGAACTTTTCTAACATCTCCCTGAGTGCCTGAAATACAGCGGGGGCGTTGGTGAGGCCAAACGGCATAGCTAAGTATTCGTAGTGTCCGGAGTGAGTGTTAAAAGCAGTCTTCCACTCATCGCCCTCTTTTATGCGCACCAAGTTGTACGCATTCCGGAGGTCCAATTTGGTAAATACAGATGCCGTTTGTAGACGCAGAGTTCATAAGCGGGATGGGGTATCTATTTTTAACAGTGATAGCGTTCAGTCCTCGATAGTCAATGCAAGGTCTTAAGCTCCCGTCTTTCTTTTTGACAAAAAAGAACCCTGCCCCCGCCGGTGACGAGGATGGCCTTATGAACCCGCTGGCTAAAGCATCGCCAATGTACTCCTTCATGGCTCTACTCTCCGGCACAGACAGAGAATAGAGTGAGCCCCGAGGTGGGGTGGTACCCGGATACAGATCAATCGCACAGTCGTACGATCGGTGTGGAGGTAATGTGGTCGCCCGTTGTTTGCTAGCCTGCTATACTCCCTCGGAACATTATTTGGCAGCAGGAATTCAACAGCCCCTACCATCTGACCCCCACACTCACTGCCTGCTGTTTGGGAAAGGCTTTGGGTGTCCCAGTCTATTCCATCACTGTCCTCACATTCGTCAATAGGACGTTCCCAATCATAGACCGAGTCCCACTCAAGCCCCCCCCCCTGCTCCTCCTCCTCCGGCCCACCGATATTAGGGTCCAGAGGCACCCCGGACTCCTCCTCATCCAACTCGGACCCTATGTCAGTCTCCCTGGGAGGAGTCGAGGACTTATGCATCGGGTTGGAGTGAGTCGCACATTGTGGACCCCAGCAAGACACCGGATTGCTCCGGTTACCCCAGTTGATACACGGCTGATGCTTTACAAGCCAGATATGACCTAAGACTACCGGGTAAGCCGGGGACTCCACCAAGTAAAAATATATGCGCTCCTGGTGGCCCTGAACTGGGATCCGCATAGTGACCCGTTCTGTCTTGTGATGGACTACCCCGGACCCCAAAGGGCGGCCGTCGAGAGCCGTGATAGTTTGGGGCTGTGGCATTGACTGAACTGGCAGTTTTTTCTGTTCAGCCCACTGACGGTCAATAAAGTTATCCACCGCCCCTGAATCGATAAATGCCTCTGCTCCAACCATGATCCGAAAGCTAATCCCTTTCGTCAGTCCCACTAGCGACTGATCTTTTACTTTCAGCACGGCACAGTTTTTTACCATATGCCCTAGCCGCTTGCAGAAAAAACACAGCCCTACTCTCCCAAGTCGCCTCTTAGTGCACGTCAGCATGGTACTGTCCAGCTGCATGGGCTCCTCTACCCTGTGTTCCCCCTGTCTCCCCTCTGCCACTATACCTCTATCTAGGGGAGGTGAAACCGGCCACTTTACCACGCCAGTTCTGCCGGCTCTCTCTCTATTCTGTCAATAAAGACAGAATAAAAGCCACACGGGCGTCATTGGTCGAAAACCGTGAGGGCTGCGCTTTAAAAAACATCAAGCACTGGGATAGGAACCCCCTGCATTTACCCGCCTCCCCCCCATACCGCAATGGCAGCTGTAACTTGGGCTCCCTGACCAATGGTGTAAGAGGCTGGTAAGAGGGTTCCGCAAGTTGGGGGGGAGTGGGTGGGTGAGGTGGGTCAGGGGATGGTGCTCGTCCCTGTGCTGAGTGGAACTCGTTTGTTAAATGTCGAAAACTATCAGCAAGCTCCAACAGCACATCTTGCTGCCTATCTAACCTGGCCAGGATCTCATCCTGGCGCTGAAACACAATAGTTTGCTGCTCGGTGGTGGCAGCCTGCTGGGCCTGCAACATCTGCAGCGCCTGTTCCTGCCTGCCTAGAGCAGCCTGCTTGGCGGCTACCACCGCCTCCAATGGGGAATCTCCCACATTCATCCCTGAACTAGTCGCTGGTCTCTCCAAGGTTGCTTCTGTGTTCTATAAGGTGGGGGTAGAGCGGAGAGCCAGGAGCGACCAGAAGAACCCTAGTGAGGGAACGCGCTAGGGTTCGCCCCTGAATGCTGGGGTTGGTTTACAGGGATATTCAGGAATGGAAAACAATATCTACTCCCAGAAGAAAGGGAGGAACAAAAACTAACCCGAAGGCGATTCTTAATAAGGAAGCAGAAAACAAGCCCAAAACGGCTGAAGAAAAATAAAACAACCCTCACAAAACAGGGCGAATAATCAAATCACTAATTGTGCTTAAAGGCGTGCACAGATACAGATAAATGAGGAGTTCAGAAATAAAAGTACAACCTAGCAAAAAAAAACGCTAGACATGAAACAAAAAACCCATGAGGCGCAGCTCAGGCAAAACTCAAACTAAAATACATATACCGGGGACAACGTCCCTCTACCACCGGCTCACACGAGCCCGAAACAAAAATGAAAACCCTTAGGGAAGGCCTCGGTGAACCCAACAACTAAACCGAGCGCCTTCCTTACCTTAGTTCTTTTCTTTTCTTTTAATTGTATGGCTTAGACACACACACACCTGCACAGTACCTGACTCGTATAAACGCAGAGTCTACCTTGTGCATATATACCGGCTTTGTGCTAGGGCGAACGGTAACACAGAAGCACTGAAGACCAGTCAGAACTGGTCTTAAATACTCTGCTGGGAGGCAATTCCCCTGGTGCAAACAAGGAACAGGTGTTACCAATGATCCTAGGCCCTCTAGCGATCACCACGGGTATTACCTCCCACCATGACAACCCATGCTTCGTGCCTTTTGCATGACGAGTTGTTTGTCCGTGTAGTTGTGGAGACGGATGTATATGAGCCTAGGTCTTGGTGCCCCCGGCTGCAGCTGCGCTGGAGTGCGGTGGCACCTGTCCATCTTGATCCGGTCATTTTTCACTGTGAGATTCAGGATTTTTGGCAGCCACGTCTCGAATAAGTCCTTTGGGTTGGCGCCCTCGGTGCGTTCTGGTAGGTTGACGATTTTGATGTTATTACATCTGGACCTGTTCTCCTGGTCTTCTAGCCTGTTAATGGCCTTGCTCAGCCGCGTCTCGGTGTGCTCAAGTTTAGTTAGCGATTGCGACACCGTGTCTTCTGTGTCGGAGATTCTCTGCTCTGCGCCTTTCAACAGCTTTTATCTGTTCACACACCGAGCTAACTGATTTGGCTATCTGGTCAAGCTTCGTATCCAGACTTGTGCTGAGTTTAGCGAATACTCCTTCACTTATCTTCGTTACCAGGCTATCCGTTTCCACGTCTTCCGCCATCTTGTCTGATCCGCTGGGTGCTGTTCGAGTTTTTTGAGTATTAGGTCGCAGAACTTGTCTGTTTTTAGATTCTTTAGCCCAAAGTTCACGCAATGACATTACTCCCTGGGTCGTGCTGTTTCAACTCTTGCGTTCCTACTCCCTCCGCATCACGTGACCCCCTATTTTACTTTTTATTTACAGTATGTATTACTGAGTTTATGTCTTTCCAAAGGTCTGCAAGTCATCCGAGTTACACTGCTTCTACCACATTCAAACAACTCGAATGCCCTCCCCATGAAGAACAAGCTATGGTATGATTATTGGGTAGAACAGGGGTCTGCAACGTTGGACCTGGGGGACCACCGTGTATGCTGGTTTTGTTCCAATCACAATTGCAATCCCATAATTTTAACGATCTTTACATAATTCGCTACTTGTGTTTAGAGGGATTGTTTATCTTTTTAGCCACATTATGTCAGAAATAATGATGCATAGGGTGTCTCGGTGGCGCAGCCTGCAGAGCACTGACCGCATGCTCATTGTGAGCCGCGCCGTCAACGGTTCGAATCCGACCGTCTGACAATTTCTCGCATGTCTTTCCCTCTCTCTCGCCCCCATTCTTCCTGTCTCTATATACTGTCAAATAAAGCTGAAAAAGGCCTAAAAAATATCTTGAAAAAAAAACACTGTGCTTAGGGACCGACGTTGCAGACCTCTGCATTAGAAGAGTCCAGATTCTCAGGAATGTCATACAATACAGTTCTTTTTTGCTTGCTGTATAGAAGCCAGAGGTCCCAACACCTGTCCTCACAATTTCTGGAAACCCCTTCTCAGAGTTTGGAGTGAAGCTTGACTACATAGATGTCCTCAGGTTGATGATGTCATCCTTGGGCTGGGGACCTTGATGTCCATTTATCATGCATCTGAAAGAAAGATGTCACCCACAGTCATCAAATTGGCAAGCAGCCTCTTGAATATCCTCCCTGAAACCCTTTCTTTGCTAAATTCCCTGTTATTGGCTTTATTGGAGAAACATTTGAAAACGCTTCTACATAATAATCAATAATATTTATTCTAAATGTTTTATGTTACATATTTATGCAAATCACGTACAGACACACTACCATTTTTATAACATATTTTACTGATGTTGCTTTGTTAAATTCAATTAATTGTATTTGTAATATTGCATGATGAATTATCAACTAATTAACAATTAAGAATTAATATGCATTATATTTTATCTGTATTCTGATTAAACATATCTATCTAGGTTTAATCATATTTGTGTTATATCAATATTATAATTATTATAATACAATATAGGCAAAATATAAAAAACTAATTGTATAAATAACTAAATATTTAAACAGCAGTTCTGGGGTCCAAACAGGCAGTGCAGCAGTGCGACTCTGCACAAGGCCAAAGACCAAGTATGCGTGGGTTTCCTCCGGGTACTCCGGGTACCTCCCACAGTCCAAAGACATGCAGGTTAGGCTGATTGGAGAGTCTAAAATTACCCATAGGTATGAGTGTGTGAGTGAATGGTGTGTGTGCCCTGCGATGGACTGACATGTCCAGGGTGTATTCCTGCCTTTCGCCCAATGTATGCTGGGATAGGCTCCAGCCCCCCTGTGACCCTTTTCAGGATAAGCGGGGTTGGATAATGAATGAATGATTTTTTTTCAGATGGTACAATGGATAACAACGCCTAATATTAATTATTTTGTATTAATTCATAAATAAGAAATATATTTTTATAGTTCAGAACGATGTGGCCTTCAATTCTGAATGTTTTATGGCTGAAAACAATGTCTGGATTTAATTACAGTGATTTTAATGGACATGCCCAAATGGATCAATTTGATTGGCTCTCCAATCAGCCGTTTTTGATGTATCAGCTATTGCTTTAGTTAGGGATTAGTACAAAGATGGAACGCACCAAATCTAACATCAATCCAATGTTTATTCACAATGGGGGGGGCATCCAACACAATTATTTGTTCCTTGTGGGGAGGGGCATCCAACAGTCTTGGTTGCGTGTCTTGAGGACAAATCATTAAAAAGTTAAGACTTTTCAAAGTTTTAAATAAAAAAAAGAACAAAGACAATATGGTTCCAGCAGCTGAACTGCTCAGACCCCTAAAAAATAACAATTATTATTATTATTGTTATTTATCCATGCAAAACATTGAAGAAACTTTCTGAGGGAGGAGTTCCTTGACAGACTATGAACTGCTTGAACCTTTTACACCTGAAAAGGTTCCTCCACAGCGGCAATGGTAAGGAACCCCAAAAAGTTACTTGAGGCACTTTTAATTCTGACAGTGTCTTTTTGAACTATATATTATCTCAGTAATAAGAAATAAATGAACAATTCCGCACAATATATAGTGCATACAGCATATGTCTATAATTGATAGATTTAACCACTAGGAAGAGATTATAGTTTAGTATTTCTCTTCATGTTGTGTGTCAGTTTTGAATTCCTGTGTTAGACCTAGTGTGAACTAGAGATAAATTGTTCATGTTATTGTAAATTAAGTGAGGATATTAAATACTTAAAAAAATACTTAGAAAAATATTCCAATCAAAATAAAAATGCCTTCCTATTTTATATAGTGTCAGTGTGTCGCAATAATTGAGCATGCCATTCTCAATTATTTATTCAATTCTCTATCCTGCTTCATTTAGTTCACCACAATTTGTTGCTTGCCAAAACTACTGTTCTGGCCTTTTCAGAGAAGAATGATGAGCTCATTGAATGCTCATACCCACATCTGTCTGTTCCTGTTTTATTTGTTCATGTTTGAGAAAAAAATGGTAGCACAGATTATATTCGAGGGGACTTTCAGGAGACTGCATTTATCAGACTGGGCTGAGACCAGATTTTTGCTACCATTTCACTGAAAAGAAAAGAATGATGAGACAAAGAGACAAGTTCACGGCCTTTGAGAGATAGAAATCTGGCAGAGGAGTGACCTTGACTGTGCCTCACACAAACTCCTATTACTGCGTGTGTGTGGTGCTTTGAACCATGATGGGTGTCTGTGCAGACAATGAGCAATGTGGAAAGGAAATGGCATTATATGCATCACACAGAAATCTTTCAGCCACTGGCTTGTTGCCACGGAAACCGTGTTAGTTCTAGTGAAGATATTTGATTTATTTTAGGCCTTGGCTGCCAGGTGGAATAATTTCATCATTTCAAACAGTTCAGTAACTCAAATTAATAACAAAATAGCACCATAAATCATTGGACAGTGACACGTTTTTGGTTATTTTGTTCTGTACTCTAGCACTGAAAGGATACAACGACATCGGGTTGAAGTGCAGACTGTCAGCTTTAATTTGAGTGTATTTTCATCCATATTGGATTAGAAGTGACAGCACCTTTTGTACATGCCCCCCCACCCCTCCATTTCTTGGCATCAAAAAATATTGGACAGTTTAACAAACTGTAGAATGAAGTAATCATGTTTTACATTTGGTTGCATGCAATGACTGCTTGGATGCTGGGCTGTCTTGGACGCTGGACCCTGGTGATGCTCTGCTAGGCTATCTTCAGGCTACTGCAGCTATCTTCAGATCCTGCTTTTTTCAGGGGGACTTTCTGCCTTCAGTCCTCTCTTCAGCATGTAAAATGCATGTTCAATTGGATTCAGATCCGGTGATTGGTCAGTCAAGGATTTTCCGGTTTTTGGCTGTCAAAAACCCCTTAGTTGCTCTAGCAGTGTGTTTCCGGTAATTGTCTTGTCAGGGCTGTACACAGACATTTTGGGGGGCAGGGGCTCAAGCAAAAGAAAAGGCCACTCACCTCACCAACACACACTATTCCCACCCTGATGTTGCCACACCGCCGCAATCCATAATCACACACTATGTTCATCACATGGGACCTGTTTCAAATCTACTGAAGCACATTATTTCATGATGAAACAGTTGATGTTTGTAATGCAAGCAACCCCATAATGTCTTCTGCATCATCTGTGGGCTCTTTATCAGGTGACAATACATCTCTCCAAATCTTTTCCTGTGATTTAATCCACCCTACTGCTACTAGTTGGTGTGATCCATGAAAGGAGGGAGCTGCTATTCTGGGCTGCATGCTGTGGCTCCCCCTCTTTCTTTTTCTTAAGCTTTTCCTGTCTGGGCATTGCAAACAGAAGAGCAGATGATCAAAATTAATGACTGACATGTTTACAAAAATTAAAAGCCTAGATCTGGACCAAAATGTCAGCAAAGAGGTGTGCTGGCCTGGGACCTGTTTTACCTTTCTTTATAAGTAATGATAAGATTCTAGATCAGCAGTCCTACGCAGACATGCTTGATACATAAGCCCCCTGAGTTTGGGGTTTCAAAACTTCTGTTTTCATGTTCTGAGTTTGTGACATTTGTTACACTGCATAAAGTTTATAAATGAGACACATGGTATAACTAGTGAACTAGAGTTTGATTTTAGTAGCATTGTTTTTGAGGGGAAAAGAAACCACAGTATTATATAAAAAAACATGCACATACACAAACACTCATATATATATATGCATATGCATATGGCTGAAAAACTTATCCAGGGTCACGGAGGTCAGAAGTATTTTGCCTTTCATTGGAGACCGGTGTATTTGCCTCTTCTAGCAGTGTTTATGATGCTTCTTATTTCCCAATCAAAATTGATTCATTGATTGAAACTTTTATTTAACAGGGAAAACACACTTCACAACAGCAAAGAATGTAAAGGCTCTGCTGCCAACTGAGGTGGAGGAATATGAATTGCAGGCAGTGTTTTCCGTGTCATTTAACGTCGCAATGTTTCATCCCAGGCATTTAACGTTGCAACTGTCTTTGCAAGCGAATATCAACACCTGCTGAAAAAAACAGCTTAAGCTACGTTTTGTAACCGCTGGTTGACCAGTTAGACCAGCTCTATACTCAACATGGTTTGACCAGCTCAAGCTATGTTTTGAAACAGATGGGTAGCCTATTTCAGGCTGGTCATGTAATATCGAGGATGGGCGGAGAGCCAGACGCGACTAAAGGTAAACCCCTATCCACAAAATCCCAGAAGCGAAAGGAACTGGGATGTACAAATGCAAATACAAATGGGGAATACTCCCGGAACAGAGGGAGGAACAGAAAATAACACGGCAGAAAACTCTGTACGAATCAGAAGATAAAGCCCCAAAAAACAGCTATGAGGAAAATAAAACGACCCTTAAAAAACAGGGCGACTAACCAACCAAAATAAGTGCGTAATAAGAGCACTGAAATCCCCAAACCGGGGATAAAATTACATTGCATTACATGGCATTTAGCAGACGCTCTTATCCAGAGCGACGTACAACAAAGTGCAAATCAAACACAAGAACAAGTGCAAAAGTGGACCTGAGAGGACAGTACTGTTCCGAGTCCTAGTGTAAACATACAGAAATTCAGAACCCTTGAAGAGTACAATCAACTTTCAAACTAGCATACCACAGTTGGCAGCTAGAATACAACAATACAACAGCCAATAAAAACAACAATACCTATACAAGTAACGATATCTATACATAAGTGCCATTACGGTCTAAGGCTAATCACGGTGATTGTGAGTTGGGGAGGGAAAGGTGTAGCCTGAAGAGATGGTTCTTCAGTCTGCGCTTGAAGGAGGTCAGAGACTCTGCCATTCTGACATCCACCAGGAGGTCATTCCACCACCGTGGGACCAGGACAGACAGCAGTCGTGAGTGTGAAGTGCAGGTGTTGCGAAGGGGGGGCGCCAGACGGCACGAAGTGGCAGAACGGAGGGTTGTTGGTGTATACCTCTTGATAAGGGATTGAATATATACAGGGGCTGATCCTTTAACTACCTGGTATGCGAGCACCAAAGTTTTAAATTTGATGCGAGCCATAACAGGCAGCCAGTGGAGGTTGCTGAGCAGGGGGGTGACATGTGAATGTCTGGGAACATTGAATACCAGACGGGCTGCAGCATTCTGGATGAGTTGTAGGGGTCTGATGGCAGATGCTGGAAGGCCAGCCAGCAGAGAATTGCAATAGTCCAGGCGGGACAGGACCATTGCTTGAACAAGAAGCTGAGTGGAGTAGGTGGTGAGAAAGGGTCGGATTCTCCGGATGTTGTACAGGAAGAACCTGCACGCCCGGGTCACCGTAGCGATGTTCTTGGAGAAGGATAGCCTGTTGTCCATCACCACTCCAAGGATTCTTGCACTAGGGGAAAAAATGCCAATAATGTAATGTAGGGGATGAGGTCACTGTGGTATCCCCTAGTGAGATGGAGAAATCAGAGAAGGGAGAGGTTAAAGCAGGGATGAAGATCACCTCCGTCTTACCTGGGTTGAGCTTTAGATGGTGGTTGCCCATCCAGCTCTGGATGTCTCTCAGGCAGGCGGAGATACGGGTAGAGACCTGTGTGTCTGATGGGGGGAAGGAGAGAAAGAGTTGGGTGTCATCAGCATAACAATGACAGGAGATGCCATGAGCAGAGGTAACGGGGCCAAGGGATCTCGTGTAGATGGAGAAGAGGAGGGGTCCGGGGACTGAGCCCTGGGGGACTCCTGTAACAAGGGGGCGAGGGGTTGACACTCCTCCAGCCCAGGACACCTGGGAGGACTGGCCAGAGAGATAAGATTGGATCCACTCTAAGGCTGTGCCACAGATCCCTGTAGATGCCAGGGAGGCTAAGAGGATGGTTGACCGTGTCGAACGCCGCAGAGAGGTCAAGAAGGATCAGGACAGAGGAGAGAGAGGCTGCTCGTGCAGCCTGAAGGGACTCGTTGACAGAGAGGAGTGCAGTCTCCGTCAAGTGGCCAGGTCTGAAGCTGGACTGGTGGGGGTCCAGCAGGTTATTCTGAGAGAGGAAGGAAGAGAGTTGGTTGGAGGCAGCTCGTTCAATGGATTTGGATAGAAAAGGAAGGAGAGATACCGGACGGTAGTTTTGAATGCAGGAGGGGTCTAGAGTGGGTTTCTTTAGGAGCGGGGTGATGTAGGCCCTCTTGAATGATGAGGGAAAGCAGCCAGAGGACAGAGAGGAGTTAACAAGGGAGGTGACAAACGGGAGGATGTCAGGCGTGAGCCTGAAAGAGGTTTGAGGGGATGGGGTCCAGGGCACAAGTAGTAGGGCGGTGGGAGAGCAGGAGGTGAGACACATCAGCATCTGTAAGGGGACAGAAAGAGGAGAAACAGGGGGCAGACACAGAAATGGAGGCAGGCATAGAAGTGGTGGTGGTGGTCGCGAAGGTGCTGCGGATATCTGCAACCTTCTCGTCAAAAAATACCGCAAAGTCATCAGCAGTGAGCGAGGACTGAGATGGTGGGGGAGGTGTGCTGAAGAGAGAGGAGAAAATGGAGAACAGTTGATGAGGGTTAGAAGTGGAGTTCTGGATTTTTGTTTGGAAGTAATTTCTTTTGGCAGTGGTGATAGCGGAGGAGAATTCTGCCAGGAGAGACTGGTAGGAAGACAGGTCCGATGGGTCTTTTGATTTCCTCCACTTCCTCTCAGCTGCACGTAGGCTGGGCCTGGAGGAACGTACAAGGTCAGAAACCAATGGGCTGGGAGGGGAGGATCGAGCAGGCCGGGAGACAAGAGGACAGAGAGAGTCAAGGGCTGAGGAGAGAGAGGAAAGCAGCACGGAAGATGCGGAATCAGTGGGTAGTTTGGAGAAGGATTCAAGAGGAGGGAGGGAAGCGGTGACTCTGGGGGCAAGGGAGGAGGGTGATAGAGAGCGGAGGTTACATCGGACAGAAACAGTGGGGATGAGAGAAGGGGAGGGAGGTAGAGGGGCTAGGGGGATGGAGAAGGAAATGAAGTGGTGATCGGACTTGTGTAAAGGGGTAACAGTGGGGTTAGAAGAGGAGCAGTTCAGAAAGATCAGGTCGAGAAGGTTTCCAGCCTTGTGAGTTGGGGGAGAGTGCTGCAGAGAGAGGTCAAAGGAGTGAAGTAGTGGTAAGAAGGCAGCAGACTGGGAGGCTTCCAGGTGGATGTTGAAATCTCCCAGGAGGATAAGTGGGATGCCATCCTCAGGGAATGAGCTGAGTAGAGTGTCAAGCTCATCAAGGAAACTTCCCAGGGCACCTGGAGGACGATAAACGACGACAATATAAAGTTTAACAGGGTGAGTAATTGAGACAGCGCAGCATTGAAATGTGGATAGGGATGGGTCAGTGAGGGAAAACGCAGAGAATTTCCACGAAGGGGAGATCAGCAAGCAAGTGCCACCTCCACGGCCAGAGGGCCGGGGGGTGTGTGAGAAGGAGAAGGAGGATGAGAGGGCAGCGGGGGTGGCAGTGTTCTCTGGTGTAATCCAGGTCTCGGTGAGGGCAAGGAACTGTAGGAACAGGAGGGAGGCATAACCAGTAATGAAGTCAGCCTTCCGTGTGGTAGACTGGCAGTTCCATAGCCCCCCTGCAACTGTGAAGTTGTCACAGGGGGTCAGTGAGGGGTAGCAGAGGTTGGTGGGGTTCCGTCGCCGTGGAGGGCCACGTCGCTGGAAACGCGTTCTGAAGGGGAGAGAGCAGACCGTAATGGGGTGCTGACACACCATACCATTCCAAAATGGGAGGGCTCTGACCATGCCTATATAAACTGCTAATTACTAATGCAAACTAGCGATCTAGAAATTATCCTGACAATTGCAGCGTCCAAAGTATCTAATTGATTCTGATCACCTAATCAGAATAACAGAACCGAGCGAAACTGCCGGCGGCTGGTGAAAAACACACAAGATTTGCTTCCTAATAACAGAAAATGCAACACACCTGGTCTAACTAACGCAGTAATTTGACAACAAATCTACAACTGCTGATAGACTAACAAGGTTTCCTTATTACCGACTGCTCACACCAAAAAACACAGAAACAATACTTAAGTTCCCTGGAGGTCTTCAAGTACACACGGCTAGTGGAAAAAATGCACACACCATGGACGTGTGGTCAGGGTAGGCAGGGTAGGCAGTGCCTACCCTGTGATAATCCAATCAAAATTACTAAACAAAACAAAAATAAAAATAAATGTTTTACATGTAAATGTAAATAGTTTTTCTAATATTTCATGTGTTTTATTGGTCCTGTTCTTTTTGCTCAAAATTCCCAAAATGTCTAAAACGGCGTTAAAATATGTCATGAGGCGCTAGGCTGTACAGGATATTCTGCAGCACTCCGTTTCATTGTAGTGGAAGATGCGCTTCCCCGCCTCTCGTTACTCTCAGTGGAACAAGCGCGTCCCCGCCTCTCATTACTTTCAATGGCAGGGTAGGCAAGAGCTCTTCTGCCGACCCTGCTGAGGATTCATTCATTCAGGAGACTTCAGAATCCGTGCATGCGTAATGCCTGGTTTGCGTGTTTTACAGTAGCAAGCCTACCCTGGATGACGTGTCACCTGTGTCATATCATATGTGTCATCTGCGCGAGGCTTCCAGCCATAACGGCGCGAAACCACAAGGTGCTTAGAACCTACAACACAGTCAGAAACATGTCGATGCAATGATTCTTAATTGGGATGTAGTGTGTAAACTGCGCAGTGCTTTGAATGACACTTTGAATGGATGGTTGTCATATGAAAACGCATTTGTAGACTACCTCTTGTGCCCCTAATTTAGAAAGTCTAACTAGACCTAATATCTTTGAGAATTTTGTTTAAGAATATCCCTTGCCTACCCAGTCACCGACCTCACCGGCACACACACACACGCACACTTACAATGCACTTTAAATGTACAACCTAGCGAAAGACTAGGTACGCAAATAAAACCTTGAGTCGCAGCTCAGGAGAAAAACACAAACCAAAATACATATACCGGGGACACCGTCCCTCTACCACCGGCTCACACGAGCACGAAAAATAAAAGAGAACGAAAACAAAGAACATATAGGAAGGTCAGCCGTGAACACACACTAACAAACTGAACACCTTCCTTACCTTTTCTTTTCTTTTTTAAGATTGTCAGAAACACAAACCAGCACATTACCTGACTCAACCAGCTCTGAGCCTACCTTGTGCATACCAGCTTTGTACCAGAGCGAACAGTGGACACCAAAGCGTCGATCGAAAGTCAGCACTGCCCTTAAATTCTCTCAGGGGGAACGCTTCCCTGGCACTAATGAGGGCCAGGTGAATGCAATGAGCCCCCCTGCCCCCTGGTGGCCCCAATCGGTCACTACCCCATGACAGGACCCCCCTACTAAGGAGCGGCCCCAGCGGGACCCAAGAGCGCTCCTCAGGGCCAAAGCCCTCCCAGTCAATAAGGTATTGTCTGCCCCTGCCCACGCGGCGCTCAGCCAGGATGCGACGCACCGTATAGACTGGTCCCCCGTCAATAAGCCGTGGAGGTGGCGGAGGAACTTCCGCCGGGGCCAGCGCATTTATCAATACCGGTTTGAGGCGGGAGACGTGGAACGTGGGGTGGATTGTCATGGACCGGGGCAGTTGGAGACGCACAGTAACTGGGTTGATTTTCCTGAAAATCTTAAATGGCCCCACGTAACGAGGAGCGAGCTTGCGTGACTCTACCCGTAACGGCAGATCGCGCGTGGACAGCTATACCCGTTGCCCCACCCTATAGGAGGGCGCCGTTCTCTAGGGTCTGATTGGTGCGTTCCGTCTGCCCATTGGTCTCGGGGTGAAAGCCAGATGAGAGGCTTACCGAGGCACCCAACAGGGAACAGAACACCCGCCAGAACCGGGAGGCGAACTGGGGTCCACGATCAGACACCACGTCCTGAACCCCGGGATGCCCTGCCAGCCGTGAGGCATGTCCCCACTGTAGCACTTGGGACCGGACCCCAGCGGGCACAAAGAGACAGTGAGGCGGACCCCCTCCTGGATCCGGCTCTAGCCATTTCTGTGTTGATCTCTGCACTGCCGACTCAACCTCCCAAGTCACTGGCGCTATGATGTGAGCCCCAGAGAGAATGGGTTCCGGAGCGTGATCCCTGTCTGTCATATCAAAAACCCGAGAGAGGGCGTCTGGTTTCATGTTCTTTGAACCTGGGCGATCTGTTACCGTAAAGGAAAACCGTGCAAAAAAGTCGGGACAGTTCCTTATCTGATGCCCCGGCCGCTTGCAATAAAAACACAGCCCCTCTCTCCAGGGTTGCCTCCTGGGGCGCACTAGCGTAATGCTATCTAGCTGCATCGGCTCCTTGATTTTGTTTTCACGGAACCATTTCTGTGTTGATTTTGAAGTATGTTTGGGGTCATTATCTTGTTGGAAAGTCCACCTAAGGCCAAGTCTCAGCTTCCTGGCAGAGGCAACCACGTTTTTAGCTAAAATGTCCTGGTACCTGGAATTCATTATGCCATTGATCTTAACAAGAGCCCCTGGACCACTGGCAGCAAAACAACAATGATCCACCTAATCCTAATAATTGTAGGATAAAAGTATATAGTTTTCCCATTGTGACGACCATGCCTGGTCTTCCCCAGCGGAGGTTGTTGCTGTCATCCTGCAGGTGGCAGTGCTGCGTGCTTTCCCTCCCTTGGAATGGTCTCATCGTTGATTGGATAATTGCTTAATGAGTTACCAATTTTCCTGAGTGTTTGCACCTGAAAGGAGCCTGATAAATGGCTTCACCCAGAGGCTTGGGGGGGAGGTGATTTCTCACTCCGTGCTGGGTTGTTGGTTGTTGGTTGTTGGTTGTTGGTTGTTGGTTGTTGGTTGTTGGTTGTTGGTTGTTGGTTGTTGGTTGTTGGTTGTTGGTTGTTTTATCCTAACACCATATGTTTGGACATAAAATATAGCTCATTATCTGGGTTTATTTTATACAGCCTTTTTTGCTCATTTACTTCAAGGGTGCCAATAACACTGGACCTGACTGTATGTCAGCCCTTGTTTTTGAATGCAAGGCTGGCAAACGCTTAGAGCTAGAATAGCAAATTTAAATGAGGAAACAACAATGCATTAAAGTATACATCATTTCCGAAATGTATTGCATTTACCATATATATTGACCATGACAACAGATATACACTCTCTGAGCATTTTCGGAACACTATACTAATACTGGGTAGGGCCTCTCTTTGCTCTCAAAACAGTGTCAATTGTTGTTCAGAACTTCAGGCCAAACATCAGAATGGAGAAGAAAGTTGATCAACTTTGACTGCGATTGAATGATTGTTGGTGCCAGGCAAGGGTGGTTTGTGTACCTCAGAAATCGCTAATCTCCTGGGATTTTCAAATAATAATAATAATAATAATAATAAAAACACAACAGTCTCTATAGTTTACAGAGAATGGTGCAAAAACTAAAAACATCCAGTGAGAGGCAGTTCTGTGGACAAGCTTGCAGTGTCCAATAGGACCAAAAAATTTATACGGAACAAAGTGGTCTTTGTGTGTATGTCCCTTCACCTAAAGCCTATTAAAAACCTGTGAGATGCACCAAAGAGGAGAGTCCACAAGCAAAGACCAAGGAACTCTGATGGATCTGGAGAGATTCTGAATGGAGGAATGTTCTTCGGTCACTTACTATGTATTATCCTAACTTTATAGGGAAGGCGCAATGCTAGGGTGACCAAATTTGGATTTCAAAAAAAAGAAGAGGAGGGCAAGCAGGTGTTATGAACATAATTTTTATGGGTTTTGTTTATACACAGTCTAGAAGTTCTGCCTGGACAGATATTTGGCTACAAAATCAGAAATGTACATAAAACTGTCCCCCGAGCCAGTAATACATAATGAATTTGCACCTTGTTTTGCTTGTAAACTGGTATTATTATTTAACTTTAAGGGTACATTTGAAGAACAAAAGTATATCTGCAGGCAGAATATCTCAATTTGAAACAGGTTTTCAAGCTGTTGCAGTGGTAAAAGCAGAAGTGCAATGAATCTGTTGAATAATAAAGTAAAAAACATCTTTTGAAATACCCATAACAAAGTGCAAGAAAATGCACTGCTTTCACTAATTAAACAAAGCCATAGCATACTTGCTTTTGGTTTGAGTGCTCTCTATTCTGTTCTTCACTGGCATCAATGGAAGAGTTTCATTGCAAAATGCTATCTATCCATTTTTGGTGTTTTCAAGCCAATTGTGTTGGTGTTACCAATAAATGGGGCTAAGATGGGGATACATTATTGCAAGCTAACATTCACAATACCATTGCTTAGCGACCAATAAACGACTGTTCAGCGGAATAATACATTTACCATAAAACATAGTTCCATTAAAAATACCTTCATTAAAATTTTGTCTGCTTCACATTGTGCCTAAACACCCCGCTAACTGTGCCAATATCCATGATAGACCATGTGTTCTCGTTCCATAACGCTTAACAAAACTATGACGAGAATGAAAACACTGCATTTTGAATACCTTTTCGATTGGCTGTACTGAACAAACGATTCTGAAAAACAAAAATCAATCTTATTCCTTTTCTGAGGCTTGGTCCGAAGATCATCTGTGCCAAATTTGGTGAAGATTGGCATACTTTGTGGCCTGTGAATTTTTTTAAACCTTTTGATAAAATCCAATATGGCGGCTGCATCAATGAGGGTGACATGAAAAAGTGTCATGTCTCAGCCTCTGGGACCTCTCACAGTATCAGCAGACACAATAATTATTTAAGCACACACATCACCAGTTAATAGCCAAATGCATTTTTGCTTATTGCAGCACCCCCCAGTGGCCAAATGACTGAGTCTATGTAACAAGTTTGGTGTTGATACATCAAAGCGTTGCTGAAATGTGAGCTCACTTCCTTTTTGGCGATTTTGATTGGCTGTGACAGACAAACTCATTTTTTTAAATCAAGCATATGGCTCAAAACTTACAAGCATAAATGTACTTCCAAATTTGACCCATTGGTGGTGCTAGAGCACTTGAGGTGGAGACATGAATCTTGGTGAAAAGAATCACTATCAGCAGCATCAAAATGGCAATATGCCAAGAATTACCATGACCACACCCAATTTTCTTCATTTAAATACCAACCCACCCAAATAGGTTCATGGTCATTAGCTATTGTAACAGCAAAGTATGGGATTGCTTCTCTCTGAAAATGGCAATGACACTTGCATTTGGGTAACTGCCACATTGTCCAAAATAGAGCCCAAAAAACTATATACATTTGTCAGCCTATACATTGCTTAATATTGCATGTAAAGAAAGCATCTTGTTTGCTAATATCATTTATCATCAAAAACCCAGTTAGCTTCATTTTCAACTGCTAACTATGACATATGGTTTGTTTAATTTGAGTAGCCTACTTTGTTAAATCGTATAGGCCTTGCGACTTATGAGGTGCCAGGTCCACGTTAAAAGCATTTAAAAAATGCCTTCATTTATGCCAATATTTCTGACATAAAGTGTTAGACCAAAACCATGCTATGGGACAGCACACTGTTATTATATTTTATACATATATAGCATGTAGCCTATAAAGGATTAACAATTCATATTTCTCCTGTGTGCTTAGACCTGTCTTAATTAGTTTTGTAGCCCAAACGTGTCTGCATTCATATTAACATTCTATATATGCATCTCTATTAAGTTAAAAGTTAAAGTTAATTTTGACATATATTTTATTTATTTATTTGCAGGATGGCTACAGACAAAATGGCAATAGAAAACAATGGTGTGGGCGGGTGCTGTCAAAATTTCTGCGGGAGCTGGTGGGAGTGGAAAACAGAAACTTTGTGGGAGCAGGCAACATTGGTCAGACATGTTGTGGTTGGGGGTGGGAATGGGATTATGAATGCATTCTAGTCCAAGGAGCCAAATCTAATGCTTGTAAAAAGTACTAATCAGTACTTCAACTTCCACCTCAGCAAGTACTACAAAGAGGATCAACACAGAAATACAAGTCAGGCGGCTGGGTGGGCAATTATGGGGTGGGTATTTGAAACAATAAACCATCCAAACAACCTGCATGAAACAGCATAGATCCTCCCCCATCAGATTACAGCAAGCTTCTGCATAAAAAGTATGATTGCCTGACATTTTCTGTGATTGACTGTCTGGAATCAAAACAACAATCCTGTTCACAAAATTACAGCATGAGTGGATACAAAATTCAGAGTGTCACTAATAGCTGATTTATTTTTATGAATAAAATGATGCCTGATGGTCATTTTCAAATGATGCAACTCATGTGAACCTAATCATTCTCAAATCCATTTTCACACCCTCAAAGTTTGCAGGAGAAAGCTGTGCTTTAATGAAAGCATGTCCCTGTTGCCTGAGTATGAATTTTGTGAAGTGGGTACTGGTGTGTCAGGGCCAGTTACCATGGAAACCTCACACTTGGCCTCACGCTGGGGCCTTGGCGTGGGACGCATGGCTATGTGTCCTTTCCAAACTGATTGTTTCCATCCCTTCTGTCACCTCAATTGAGGAGTGACTGCAGAGGGAAAAAAGGTCAGCTGGATGTGAAGCCCCCATTATCAGCAATCTTCCCCCAGCTTTCACAAGCACCTTGTTTCTAAACTGCAACCTAGCCAAGCATGAAGAGAAAATAATTTTTGTCGATCTCCCTGGTAGCCTGGGTGCACAGAAAGCTATTGTAGGCCAGCAAAATGCACACAATGGGCCTGGAGCCCCTGATAAAGATCTGCATAGGTAATGCCAGGGCAGCAATAAATGCTATTTTTCCTTTTTGCGCTCTCAATCCAGCTCCCCTGCTATGACCACTGTTTGTCCCTTGGCTTAGAAAGTGATGGATAGCAGTTTTGTTGCATATAATTGCAAGGGCTCTGGAATTGTGGGAATTGATTAATTTTTTTCTATGAATAATACATTACCAGGACATTTCTTCAGTGTTTATCAGCCTAAGCGGCCACATGCTTTGTTTGCTCTCTTCAACTTTCTAACTCCTCATTTCTGGCTTTTCAATAGGTCCCAGGCTGAAAGGCTTACAGTCTTCGTGTAGTGCATGCAATGGGGTAACTTTGCTGTGAAAGATTATGAAGGTGGAGGGAGGGTAGGGGGGCAATGGCCAGGTCATGTACAAGTGCTAACATCTCTGAAAATGTAACTCTCAAATGATGAAACCTAGCTGCGTATGACTAAAGAACCCATACTCATTCAGCTCATACTTTCAATCCATTCTTGATGCTATTATTGTAATTATATACACGCAATGGGTATACAAAATCCAGTGTAGAAAAAAATGAGCAGTGCGCTCGCTCTCTCACTCATCCTGCACAAAGACTGTAACCAAATAAAATGCTGGTGAAAACCAGTCTTTCGCTACCTCCCTGTGTCAATCACTTCTGCCCGCCCAGGGGTGTGCCAAGGTGTGTGACAATTTGATGCTGAAACCTGGGACAGAAGAGGCTTCAAGGATGGAACCGTCTCTGCTGGTTCAGTTGGTGACCCAGCTCACACAGATGCAGGGGTCCCAGCATCAAGCCCTCTGCAGCCTGCAGGACAATCAACACCAGGCCATGCAGGCTATTGCGGCATCGCAGGCTATGGATCGAGCCATACTAAAGGAGCTGCTGAGGGAAAGAACAGCGGGCCCCACCCTCATCCCTCCCCTGGCCCACATCAGGCTACAGGAGATGGGGCCAGAAGACGATCCGGAGGCATTCTTCAAACTGTTGGAGCGGATGGCCAGAGAGTGCACCTGGCCGGTGGAGGAATGGGCAGTGCGCCTCCTACCATTGCGATCAGGGGAGGCGCACCCTGGCCGAATATGCCACCGTCTGAGCAAGCACCGTGGAACAGGTGTGGCTGAAGCCGGAGGGCCACCGAAAGAGACTGAGGGAAATTTTGTTTGCGGCAGTCGGTCAGCCCTTTGCCTACGCCCAGCAGCTCCTGGACTTGAGCCGCACCCCAGAGGAAATGGTGGAGCAGGTGAAGCTGGAGCAGTTTTGGGGATCCCAAAAGGGACCAGTGACTGGCCCTGGTGCCACCAGCCAACCTCCCTCCAAGCCCCACAAGCCTTCCTCTCACTCCTCTTTTCCCTCCTCTGCCCCATCACCTGCACCATCCCTGTCTCTTTTCCCAGTTTCCCATTTTAACCCCACCCCAACCCTAGGGCCCCGTTCCCTGCCCGTCCCACCAGACTCTTAACCCCCATCGTTAATTTGGGAGGCATCCGCTGTGTGCCAAGCAGCCTTCCCCTGCTCCAGTAGAGAAGTATCTCCTAACAGTTGTTGGAATACATGTCAGCCAAGTCTTGCACTGGGACAATCTACAACCCTGTCTATCCCCTAATCTAGTGACCCCCCTCCCCACATCCTGTGATGTGTTCTCATTCATGGCAATGGCCATTTGGATGGACATTTGGACAGAAAATGTATATTTGAGTATGAAATGTATGTATGTAATATTGTAATGTTTTCAACAGAAATTGTGTAATGTTTTAAAATACAAGTGGCTAGAATTGATGTGTACAGATGTATAATTGTTGTAAATTAGGTCATGCTTTTTGGATCTTCTTTTGTGTGGATGTGTGAGGTAAGGGTTGCCTCACCACCAGTTCAAAATGGAGGAATGATGGGTTCAGGATTGTTCTGTATGCATAGTTAAGCATGCATGTAATGTTTTGACTTTGGTGAGTTTATGCATTGTCCTGACTTTGATTCCACTGAGGGAAGCTGGGTCCTGACAGAAGCTATTATGAGGCTGAGAAATAAGGAAAAAAACAGTAATATGTAGTTCAAACAATAGGCTTATCTAAACAAATTGTTTTATCAAGGGTGATCTTTATGAAGACCATTGAACTTAACCAGTGCCCCTGGACCCTGTTTCATCCCAAAAGCTCACGGAGGCTTAAAACGTTACATTACATACGTTATTTCAGTGTTAATTAAAATGTTGTTTATGAAGTATAACGAAAACAAAATGTCGAGCTTATTGTATACTTGCACTTGTGGACAAGCTCTTTTACAGTTCTTTGTGAAGTCTGCCACTGTTTTCAGCTGCCATTAAGTAAGTAAGATCCATACAGTTAATCGCAAATGATTATGGGATATAATGATGACGAAAACTATCATTTTGGTGGTACAATTGCAGGGCGAAGCAGACACCCCAACGCTCTCAACGGCATAGGGGCCGTTTTTTATTCTTCTTTACAACAGTGTGTAGGCTAGTTAAATCCCTGTACCTTATGTCCAGGCTTGCTGGTTGATCACGGTTAAAATTATAATTCTTGTTTTCATCCCTCTTCCCTATGGCTTCTGCCTGACAGGCTTGGTTGGTATGAAATCTCTGTGTACATACATCTACTGATGCCTCTGGACACATCTTCAGTGATGTTCATGGAATCATCGGGTGTTTCGGGTCTTCCAACATCATACACCCTCCTCCAGGTGACCCAACCGGGGCTGATCAGACCCCGGCTTGTGTCCAGATGGCTAGCTACCATGACTCCATGGCTCTCCTCTTTTGAGCCACAGCCATCTTGAGGCTCTCTCTGCCGCATCGGTGGTACTGCGGATGGCTCTCCTCTTCCTCTCTCCCACGATGCCTAAGCTAATGAAGGCTCTGGCTAAAGAACGGGCTGCGAAACCCCTGCATCCGACCTCCACCGGAAGACACCTTGCTCTCCACCCAGCCTGCTGACAATCACTGACCAGTCCCGCGTACTTGGAGAGTTTCCTCTCAAAGGCTTCTTCCAAGCGATCTTCCCATGGGACCGTCAGCTCCAACATCACCGCTTGCTTGGTGGACTCAGACACGAGGACAATGTCTGGCCGCAGGGTGGTAGCAGCAATGTGACTGGGGAACTTCAGCTGTCGTTCGAGGTCCACCAGCAGCTGCCAGTCTCTTGCAGAGGTCAGGATGCCAGCAGATGTTCTTCTGGCAGTGGTTGCCTGCTCCCCAGCTCTGACAAAGGCGATGGTTCTCTTGGAGGGTCGGAACTGCTTTGCCCACAGAAGTCCAGCGCTGATGGCTTCAGCAATGGTCTTAAGGACTTGGTCATGCCTCCAACGGTACCTTCCATCTCCAAGTGCCCTGGTACAGCAGCTGAGGATGTGTTCTAGGGTTCCTCGCTTGGAACACAAGGGGCACGCTGATGTCTCTGCTAAGCCCCATGTGTGCAGGTTTGACGGGCTTGGAAGCACGTCGTAGACTGCCTGGATGAGGAATTTGATGCGTTGAGGCTCGGCTCTCCAGAGCTCAGTCCAGGTCACTTTCCTCTCCATCGCATTCTCCCATCTTGTCCAAGCTCCCTGTTGTTTCATCCCCACTGCCCTGCAGGATCTTGTCTCCTCCTCTGCTGCTCTCACCTCCTCCTGGACAAGGCACCGCCTCTCCTTTCCCCTGGTGTTCAATTGAGGAGTTGGGAAGGACCCTAGCCCAGCTCGGCCCCGTGTGACCACTCCCACAAGGTTCCTGTGACGTAGCCTGGCCTCTGCCTCTTGGACAGCATCCTCTGCTCTCCACTTCCTGCCAGTCCTCACTTGGATCCCAGCGTTGGCCACCTTTGGGTCACTCGAGTCCCTATACTGCACCACTTCTCTAGCTCTCGTCACCTTGAATTCCTCCTCCAAGGATCTAAAGGGCAGCTGTAGCTTGTTGTTACGCCCATAGAGAGCGATGCTGCTCAGGCTCTTTGGTAACCCAAGCCATCTTCGGAGGTGTTTGCTGACCTTCCTCTCCAGGGTCTCAACCGCTGAGATTGGGAAGGCATAGACAAGGAGGGGCCACAGGATCCTGGGGAGAATGCCATGCTGGTAGACCCAGGCTTTAAACTTCCCCGGAAGGCCTGACTTGTCCACGGTTTTCAGCCAGCCATCCAACTCAGTGCAGGTGGACTGAATCGATGATGTGTCTCTCAGAGAGCTGTCAAAAATCTTGCCCAAGCTCTTGACTGGCTTCTCTGTGATGGTAGGGATGGCTTTGCCTGAGATGTTAAACTGGACCTTGTCCTCCACCCTCCCTTTCTTTAGCACCATAGATCTTGATTTGGCTGGTTTAAAATGCATCCGGGCCCACTCCACCAGCTTCACGAGACCCTTCAGAATCCACCGGCAGCCTGGGACTGATTCTGTCGTGACTGTGAGGTCATCCATGAATGCCCTGATGGGTGGCTGCCGTTGACCGGATTTTGATCGGGGCCCTCTGCACTCTGGCTCAGCAGACTTGATGAGCATGTTCATGGCAAGGGAGAACAGCGTCACAGAGATAGTGCACCCTGTGATAATGCCAACCTCCACCTTATGCCAAGATGATGATGTTGCTCCTGAAGAAACCCTCATCCTGAAGTTGTTGTAGTAGTCAGCGATGAGGTCTCTACACCTGCTGGGGACATGATGTTTCATCAGAGTGAACTGGACCAGCTTGTGAGGAATGGAGCCGAATGCATTCGCCAGGTCGAGCCATAACACTGACAGATTGCCTTTGTTCTCTCTGGCCTCCCGGATTAGCTGTGTCACCACACCGGTGTGTTCCATACAGCCTGGCATTCCTGCAATGCCACCCTTCTGGACTGATGTATCGATGTAGGTGTTCTTTACCAGGTAGGTGCTCAGCCGTCTGGAAATGGCACTGAAGAAGACCTTCGCCTCGACACACAGCAGGGAGATGATGCGGAACTGGTCTAGCTGGGTGGAGTTTTCCTCCTTCGGGATCCACACCCCTTCAGCCACTCGCCATTGTTCTGGGATCTTCCCCCTTCTCCAGAACACTCGCATGAGTTTCCACAGATGCTGTAGGAGTTTGGGGCAGTTCTTGTACACTTTGTATGAAGTGCCACTTGGTCCTGGAGCAGAGCTAGCCCTCGCTTTGCGTACAACCTCTCTGACTTCCTTTAGCTGCAGTTCCGACTTGTCGAACTGCACTTCGGGTTCAGGGGGGTCTATAAGGATGTCGCACTCTCCCAACTCCTGCTCTCTCTCAGGATCGCTGTACGTCCGAGTGAGATATTGGTCTATGTCTTCCTGCGAGGAGGCAAGTTTCCCACTGCGCTTCTGCCCCAGAAGGTCCTTCATAAACTTGAAGGGGTTGGCGATAAAGGCGGCACGTTTACGTGCCCTCTCACGACGCCGCCTCCGATGCCACTCTGCTCGGCGGAGAATCGTGATCTTTTTCCTTAGGATGCTCATTAGCTGGGCCAGGCCAATGCGCTCCTCTTCTCCTGCCACCTTGTGCTGGGACTTAAGCGTTTTCACCTCCTGCCTGATGTTATGGATTTTAACAGCTCTTTGGTTCTTTGTGTAGGGTGTTCCGGAGCTTTTCTTCTCCTCTTCACCGAACCGTTCAGCTGCGATGCTGACAACGATTGTTGTCATCACTTGCAGCTTTCCGTCGGCCTCTCCCTTTGCCGTCGCCTCCAGAATTTGGTCGACATCGTCATCAAACTGCTTCCACAGTGAAGTCATGCTCGCTGCAGGCCATTTGATCCGCCTCCTGACAGACTTGATGCTTGAGGGATTAGTCTGCAACACTTGGAGGTTCTGGGCACTGTGGGGTGACTCCGGGCCTGGCCCCTCCTGCGTCTCACCAGGTTGAACACCTGTGCGTTGTGTTGCTTCTGCTCCCATCGGACATTTCATCTAAATATGCTGCTGTTAAGAACTTTGTTACAGACAGGGTTGTACACTCAAAATACCATGGTCACGCTATATTTTCCTGATATAATATAACACAGTGTCTATTTTACCATAATGATTTCACTTTTATGCCACTACAGGTCTCTAACAATTTGATATGGGGCCAATCAGGCATTTCTCAATCTCGAGGATCGATTTACCACAGCCCCTATCCTGATCAACCCAGACCCTACCAGACAATTCGGGGTAGGGGCTGTCCTATCACAACACTCCAGCAAGGACAATAAGAACCATCCCTGCGTTTCCATCACTATGACATCGGCAACCAGGAACTTCTGGCAGTCAAACTGGTGGAGGAGTGGAGGCACTGGCTGGAGGGAGCTCAAGTCTCCTTTTTGGTGTGGACCGACCATAAGAACTTGGAGTATCTGCAAACCGCCAAGAGGATCAACTCTCGCCAAGCCCGGTGGGCATTATTCTTCTCACGTTTCAATTTCACACTTGCCTACCGTTCCGGATCCAAGAACGTCAAGCCTGACGCACTATCCAGATGGTTTGAACCCTCCAGCAAGGAGGAGAAACCGGACACTATCTTACCATCCAACTGCTCCGTCAATGCTGTACAGCTCGAAATCGAGGACATAGTCCGCAATGCTCAGAACGGCGAAGCAGGTCCCAGTAACTGTCCGGACAACCGCCTGTATGTACCACTGGCAGCCAGATCACAGGTGTTACAATGGGGAAACTCCTCTCTTCTCTCATGCCATCCCCGGATCTCACGCACTACCACATTTATTCAGAGAAGGTTCTGGTGGTCAGGCATGAAGAAAGACGTCTTGGACTTTGTCACTGCTTGCTTGGTCTGTGCTCGAGGTAAACCTTCTCACTCACCCCCGTCAGGTCTGTTACAGCCCCTCCCTATCCCTCACCGCCCCTGGTCCTAGATTTTGTCACTGGGTTACCTCCTTCCAACACTTTCACCACCATACTCACCATAGTCGATAGGTTTTCTAAAGCGCTGTGCACTTTGTTCCCCTCACTAAACTTCCCTCAGCCAAGGAAACAGCTAATTTACTTAACCAACACGTTATTCGTCTTCACGGTATTCCCTCCAACATAGTCACCGATAGAGGTCCTCAATTCACGGCACGCTTTTGGAAAGCTTTTTGTACACTCATCGGGTCCACTTCCAGCTTATCTTCAGGTTTCCATCCACAGACCAACGGTCAGACCAAGCGGGCCAACCAGGTTATTGAAACTGCTTAGGTGCTTATGTGAGCGTATGTGAGAGTCAACTGTTGCCTTGGGCTGAATATGCTATTAACTCCCACACCTCCTTGCCTCCAAGTTGTCTCCTTTCGAGTGCTGCCTATGTTATCAACCCCCATTGTTTCGTGACCAAGAGAAGGAGGTGGGAGTCCAGTCGGCTGAAGCCTTCACCCGGCGGTGCATCAGGACCTGGAGAGCGCAGCAGTACCCGGATGAAGGCAACAGCCGACCGGCGTCGATCCAAGGCACCCACATACCGCATTGGTCAGAAAGTTTTCCTGACCACCAGAGACATCCCATTACGCGTTGAGACATGTAAGCTGGCGCCCAGATACATTGGTCCCTTCCCCATCACTAAAATCCTCAGCCCCACAGCTGTTCGCCTCAGACTCCCATCCACCATGCGCCGGATTCACCCCACCTTCCAAGTGTCTAGAATCAAACCGGCTGTTACCTATCCCCTCTGTCCCACCCCTGAACCCCCCCCCCCACCCCCCCGACTCATCGATGGGGGTGAAGCCTACACTGTGCGGCGGATCATGGACGTTCGCCGTCGGGGTCGGGGCCTCCAGTACTTGGTCGACTGGGACGGCTATAGTCCCGAGGACAGAAGCTGGATACCATCCAGATTCATTCTGGATAAAGACTTGATAAAAGACTTTCATAAGACTCATCCGGTGCCACCTGTTAAAACGCCAAGAGGCGTTTGTTGAGGGGGGGGTACTGTAATGTTTCTGCATCTGTCATGTTTGTATTAATGTTTATTCTTGTTATTTATTCATTTTCATACATCCTTGGTTATTGTTTCCCATTACAGTTTCTCATTCGTTATCTCCTGTTATGTCTGCTTCTGAATGTTTACCAGCCGAGTCACTCCCCTGTCTGCGTGTCCCACTACGGTAGTTTTTGGGATTTCAACATTCCTTCCAATCTCGCAGTTCTTACTTCCTGCTTCTCTTGGTATTTAAATGTTGTAAAGCACTATTCTTACGAACTACTAATCTAGATATTGTACAGTACTAATCTGATTAATACACTTACTGTCTGTCTAACTAACTAACTAACAGTCACTTTTATTGGGTAGTTAGAATTAATCACATAACTAATTCACTAACACAATCTCTTAGTGTTTTAGCACTGTTCTATAACTCTGCCTCCCTATGCTATCCCTGATTACTCGCTTAGTTTCAGCTAAGTGTTCGCACCTGTCTCTGTGTAGGGACTACAACTTCCACATTCCCACAGGAAAATTCTGCGACGTCCACCACGAATGACGTCTAACTTGGTTCAGCCAATCCCGTAATGGCGGGAGCAATAAACGGTCCCGTATAAGAGCAAGACACGTTCTTGGGATCTCTCTTCTGTTTCTTCTGCTTCTTCTGCCTCTTCTGCTTCTTCTCTTGGACGCACCCTTTTTGGGCATTCGCTTCAGCTCATCTGCTCCGAGACTCGGACAGAGGCTGAATGCTGCACAGCGCACTACCAGGCCTACGGACACACCCAGTTACCTTGCGGTAACTTTGTGGCCTATAGCGAGTGGAAACTGGTGTACGCGGAACGCTACATCAGTTTACTCCTGCAAAGCTCACCATCGAACAACAGCAACGAACTTTTCCACCCGGAAAAAGGACAAGCGAACATCCTTCCAGCAACCGAGTGGACCAGACGACAGCGCGCGGCTAAGACGCCCCAGCCTGCGCATCTCTCCAGGACACGCATTCACAGCACCATCGCGGCTCCTATAAGGACAGCACGTCTTTTGGATCCAATGCGTATGGACTCAGTAAGAGAACAAACATTCAGGCATAGCCAGTGTTTAGTTTAGTCTTAACTGTTTTTGTGGATCTGTGTTTCAATATTTACCATCCTACTACTGTAATGTGTTTGGTTAGCTACATATATATGTACGTGAATTGATTCGCCGTCTTTTGCGCATATATAGAGTAAAACTACTCAAGTAGTCCCATCCCACAGCTAACTCTAACTCATTACCACACCCAGAACTCTAGCTTACTCAAGCTAGCTACTCCCACTTTTACCTTTCCTTTGTTCAAGCGACACGCGCGCTTGCGCGCACCACACACACACGCACACACACATACCCAACTAAATTTCCTTACTAACTTCCCGTTAGTTTATCTGTTATGTGTTTGTATGTTTGTTTAATAAATATATTTTATTAAACCCCGGTGTCCGTTTTGGAATCGCATAGACATGAGAGCCGAGTTAAAGCAGTCTTTCGAAGAACTTCCATCCTTCAGGTTATCGGTATGTTTAATCATTAATATTGGTTATTTTAATTATTAATTAAAATACTAAATTTGTGGTTAGATATTTCTGATAATAGTAATTTTATGAGACTGATTACTTTTTGCAGTTATACTGCTACACAACGTTTAACTGGCGCCCCGGTTTCATAGAGAGTAAAATCCCTGCGTTATTTGGCGGCCCGTGCGAGGACCCTACATAATTTGGAGTCCCGTGCGAGGACCCCTACATCTGACTATCACTACGTCTTCAATCTATGCAAATGTCTACTCCTTAATCCGGAGCCGTATGTTTTACATGTTTGTTTACGTGCATCCACTCGTTTACGTCCGCGTTTTTGTCTCCCTCCTGTTATGCTGTTATTACCCCATTATGTTTCCCCACCTGTTGTTTATTTGTTTAGCACACCTTCTCCCCAGCCCCGCCTAGATTGTTACCTTCCCTCATGTATTTAAACCCCAGTCTCCGCGTCACCCATTGTCAGAATGTTGATCACTGATAGTGCTGAGTTTTTTATATGCCTATTTTTGAGATTCATAAAGACACCCCTTTGGTTTTGATTTTCGAGTTTTGCCTTGCCCTCTGGTTTTGTTTGCCCTTCTGCTTTCTTGGTTTTGACTATTTGCTTTGTTTTGTGACTTCGTTTCCTGCCTTAGCCCTTTTGTGCCCTTTGACTACTTGGATTTTGACCCTTTGCTTGTTTTCCTGACTATTCTTTTGCTTACTGTTTTTGGTGTTGTCTTGGATCTCTTGGCTTGAACTCGGAATAAACACTACGTTTTTGGATTATCCCGTGGTCTTCGTCTGGGTCCCGTACGTAACATTGTAGATGTTGGAACTGGGGTGATTGTTTGCTATCCTTACAACCTGAACTCTTATCCTAAATAGGTTCCTATTACTAAGTAACATGAAGGCAACAGTTCTAGAAATTAAAGCAGTAGGCCTAAGCAGTATTAATCAGATAAGTGGGCTATAGTCTCTGGTCAGCAGTCAATGGTAGACTGACATAAAACAATGCAATTCAATGTTTCCGCTTCCCAAATAGGCATCACTCTAAGGGTTAGCCCAGTGATCTTGCATGGGCTCCTTGGCAATGTGCATCTCCAGGAATGGGTCTTCATGCAGCAAGGTGCATCTGGAGTGTGTCCTCCAATGTGCATCACTGGAATGGGATGACGTCAGTGGAGACAGAAATAAGCACAGCAGCACACAACACAAAGCACAAACATACCGGGACATAACAACCTCTGGTATTAAAATGGCCACAAAACCCACAGATGCTGTATCTGACCAAAATGTTCAATTTGGTCTTCGTTCCATCATAATTTCAATGACCAAATAAGACCAAAATGGAATGTTTTGGGCAGATACAGCATCTGCATTTTAGCATCGAAACATATACATAAAAGGAGTGAATTATGGTGGTGGGACAATGATGTTTTGGGGCTGTTAAAGGTACAATAATAATTTACCATTTACCATTTACCAAAACATTGTTACAAGACTATTGTAAATCCCTTCCTATCATTGAAAAAGGCTCACTGACATGTTGACTCACCCTCTGTCTGTGTTTATAGTCCTTAAATTCAGCTTTCAAAATATACAGTTGACGGACCAACACTCTACCAACAAATTGTACAGCTGTACAATAATTCAAGCTCATTGGTTGAAAATTGGTTCTAATTGCCACAGCCAATGGCATGGGGGCTTATTCTGAAACCTGCACGAGCATAAACCTTGCAGCAGAAACAAGACAAGGGTGAACATTGATGCAAGATTTTCGAGATGGAGAACACTGCGGGACCGAAAGGGATTTTGGAGAGATGCGGATCTGGCTGGATTCATTCTGGACAGGTAGCCTAAGCTACATCCCTATCTACCCTGTCAGCATGCTAGCTAATTTGCTTCTTGTTTCAGTGATTGCTTACCTGGCATGCAATCGCTATTATGTTCATATTTCCTCAGGTGAATATTTGTACATTCGGCAAGCTAACTATAGCTAATTTGCTTGGAGTTCGAAATTGACTATTGTACCTTTAATTCCAGAGGTCCCAGGCCACTGGTTAAGAACAGCGATATAATGGATTCCATCAAATATCAGGCAATTTTGGCTGACAATATGGTTACCTCAACCACAAGGCTTGGCTGTAGGTGGACTTTCCAGCAAGACAATGACCCAAAGCATACCTCAAAATGCATACAAAAATGGTTCTGTGACAACAAAATCCATGTTTTGCAATGGTCATCTCAGGTGCCATACCTCAATTGAATCGAAAACCTGTGGGCTGAAATGAAGGGGGCGGCCTGTAGCGTAGTGGTTAAGGTAAATGACTGGGACACGCAAGGTTGGCGGTGTAGCCACAATAAGATCCACACAGCCGTTGGGCCCTTGAGCAAGGCCCTTAACCCTGCATTGCTCCAGGGGAGGATTGTCTCCTGCTTAGTCTAATCAACTGTACGTTGCTCTGGATAAGAGCATCTGCCAGATGCCAATAATGTAAATCTAATGTAAGAAGCCAGTTTATGATGGACTGGCGACCTGTCCTGGGTGTATTCCTGCCTTTCGCCCAATGTATGCTGGGATAGGCTCCAGACCCCTGCAACCCTGTTCAGGATAAGCGGGTTAGGATAATGAATGAATGAATGAATGATGGCAGTTTATACGCATAAAATAGAATGTGAAGGATCTTGCAAGGATCTGCACAGAGGAATGGTCCAAAATCCCTCCAAGTGTGTTTCATAACCTTGTCAAGCTTTCATGCTGTTGCCTTGCCTTGCCAGAGGTGTATGCAGCAAGTACAAAACCAGGGGTGCCAATAATTATGAAACCTTGATTTTGGTTAAATCTACTGTCATTAAATTAATGTTTGATTTGAGTTGGATCCATTGAAACATTCAAGGCCGCGTTAAACCAATGGGCAATGTGGACTGCAGCCTTGGGCCTCCCCAGCCGAGGGGGCCTCCCCAGGATGCCTTCAATCCTTTTTTAATCAATTACAGACTTGTGTGTAATGTTAATAACAAATGAGTGTTCATGTAGTATATAATACATATAAAACTATGTTTAATAAAAGAAACAAAAATGTTCAAGATTTTTCTAACAGTGCAACTTTCATGACAAATAAGAAATTACTACCAGATCAGCTTTGGTTTTGGTGTGTTTGTAAAGTATAATTCCTTCTGTTTTCATAAAAACTTTGTTGTGAGTCACATACTCGATCTGTTTCAGCATACAGTGAAAATTTAATGGTGCTCTCCAGTGGCAGTGTGGCGCCAACGAGAGAGACCCGGACAGGCTTATACGGCTCAGTCAAAAGTGTTCACGCACGTACACACATTTTTTCATACAGACAATATCAGTTTTTAATTAATGTTAAGATTAACCGTATGAAGATTTTATGGAGATTTGCCTGCAGAAGAGTGCAAAACTGTAGTAGTTGTGATTCAGGGGCTGTTCAGAACATCGTGAATAGGGTTTCGGAACATTGTGAGCTAATGTAGTGTTCTGGATACAGGGGAGTTATTTGTAGTTTAATATATAATTATTGCTCCAATTCACATCAACCAAAGTGCTTCAGTGTCTGGGATAGCCAATAAAAAAAACCATAATCTTAAACCACATTCTTCATACAGGAGAAAAACTACCATTGAAAGGGCATTCAATTCTGATGGAAGTGGCCATTTCCCCGTGTTCTTTTCAGAACAGTGAGTCCACGTTAGTGCGCTATGTCAATGGTTTTAGGAATGACTTACCGTCTAGTAGGGAATAAGTTAGGTGTAATTTATACGTTGTATAAGTTGTATCTGAACTCTACATCAGAACTAAATCAGTTGGTGCTACCTATTTTTCCTACAGTCAATGGGTGCAACCTGTTTAAATTAAGTTGCATTGTACCTCTGAGCTAACTTTCAAACTAGCCTATGTTTGAACTTACATTTAACATTTTAGTCATTTGGCAGATGCTTTTAATCCAAAGCGACTTACAAGTGCATAGGTTCTACCATAAGTCAAAGCATCACATCCAGAACTAGCAAAATACACATGAAATGCTGTTCTAAACATAGTTGTCATCATAAGTGCACTTTTTTTTGGGGGGGGGGGGAGGGGGGGTTAGGCAAGGATAGGGATATCAGAAAGGAGGGGCAGGGGAAATCAGGAGGGAGGACTAAGGTAGAGTTTGAAAAGGTGGGTTTTGAGTCTGCGTCGAAATAGGGGGAGGGATTCTGCTGTTCTGACAGTGGTAGGCAAGTCATTCCACCACTGAGGAACCAGAACGGAAAACAGGCGTGAACGTGCAGCTCGACTGCCAGGTGCACGTAGAGAGGGAACCATAAGGCGACCAGAGCTGGCAGACCGGAGTGGTCTAGCTGGGGAGTAGGGAGTGATCAGGGATTGTATGTAAGGTGGGGCAGTCCCCTTAGCAGCCTGAAATGCCAACACTAGGGCCTTGAAACGGAATGCGTGCGGCAATAGGAAGCCAGTGGAGGCCAATGAGAAGCGGGGTGACATGAGCCGACCTGGGCTGACTGGTGATCAGGCGGGCTGCAGCATTCTGGACCAGCTGGAGGGGCTTGATGGCACACGCTGGGAGACCGGCTGGGAGGGAGTTGCAGTAATCCAGGCGGGAAATGACGAGCGCCTGGACTAGGAGCTGGGTGGCTGGGTGGCGTATATTATACAGAAAGAACCTGCAGGTTCTGGCAGTGGAGGATACTTGTGGAGCCAGGGTGAGGCAGTTATTAAGAGTCACCCCAAGATTCTTTGCCGTACGGGAGGAGGAAACTACAAAGTCCTCAACAGTCAATGAGAGGTCGATTGACGGAGAGGACTTAGCAGGGATGTAGAGAAGCTCAGTTTTGGCAAGGTTGAGCTTCAGGTGGTGGGAAGTCATCCACGCAGAGATATCAGCCAAACAGGCAGAGATCCGTGTGGTGACTTGGGTGTCGGGGGGGAAGGAAATAAAGAGTTGGGTGTCATCAGCGTAAGAATGATAAGAAAAGCCATGGGAAGAGATAACAGAACCAAGAGACATGGTGTATAGCGAGAAGAGGAGAGGCCCAAGAACTGAGCCCTGCGGGACTCCAGTTCGTAGGGGGTGAGGATCGGAGACAAATAATAATAACTTATGTTATACTGGTGCCACAGGTTACTGGACTTTACAGACATTATTGAGGAATTTGCATGGGTGAAAACAAGGAAAAAGATGGTCCAGTGGTCCGCTGGTTTGAGAGAAGCGCCGACTTCTACATTTCCTAATACAGTATGTGATATTAATGTATAGTAATGTGAATTAATAATACTTTTGTGCTGACAAATACAGTACTTATGTGATATGTGGTATAGTAGCCAATAAGGAAGCATCCAATAGGTATATTTCGGCTTTGAAGGAGGCTAATGATTGTGAATCGATTGTGATTGTGAATCTCAATGTGTTGCTTTCTTGGGGGCACACCTATATGTCAGCCCAGGGCCTCTAAACCCTTAAGGCAGGCTTGGATACATTAATAAGGTTACAGTATTTTTCATATTGGCATTCTGAGTTTATCTCAATGATTATATTTTGTGTATTGCCCACCGTATGTTGTACTATTTTTGTCTTCTTTTTTCGTCAGGTGCATTCATGGCACTGTGTTCAAAATGTGATCTAAAAAGTAATAAAAAGTAATACTAATAATAATTATAATATTATAATTATTATTATAATTATAATATTATTATAATTATAATATTATTATTATTAGTAGTAGTAGTAGTAGTAGTAGTAGTAGCAGTAGTAGTAGTAGTAGTACTTTTATTTCTGTGAGACTACCAATTAGTATTGGTAGGTTTTATCTTTGTAGGCTTTCTGCCATGACAATTATTTTTTTGTCTCCAGACAGGAATGACATTTCTGGTGCCACAGACAATTTTGTTTAAATTCTTACACTTATATGCACCTTTACTGAATGAGAATGAGCTCAGTTTCTGTGGAATATAGCCACCATTGCTTGAGGTACAGCATGGCAATAGCCATTTAATTAACCTCTCCTGTCACCTAGTTCACAACAGTTTTCTATGACTCTCATAATTTAACTACCTTGCAGCTCAAACAAATTGATTGAAGGGATGCTGCAACATTTAATTAATAGATGCTGTAGTTACCATTTTAAGAAATGAGTAATAGTGTATAGAGCAAAAAGAGAAATGAGACAGACAAAAACAATTTTGTTTTGAAATTTTCCTGTTAAAAGGATACTATATGTTTTTGTCAATACCTCCGTCTATAATAATATAAGTGATTAACATGGTGTTGATCACAATTAACTACTAATAAACATTCACATGTCTATATTCTGTCCTTCTATTGCTGAAATTGTTGTTCACATAACTGGACATAAGTCACACTCAAACACACAATGTCCAAACATTCACATTGAAACACACAAATGCACATATAATATGGAAACTGTGAAATAAAGAAAAGTATTAGTTTTCTGTGACCAGAAGAATAGTATTCAATTCATCCACTGCATGGTGCTATTGTCACTTTTAGAAAAGAGATCAGCGACTTGCTCAGGTTTCTTTGGTAAAATCACTCATACTAAATTTAATATAAACAAAATGTTGTTTTCAAACTTGCACTTATTATTATACATTATTTATAATTTAATTTGATTGATCTGAAAAAATTTGCTGAATTATACATTCTGTTTTTCATACTACCATGTGTTTTCTGGGTTGATCAATCTTTTATACCACTTTGATAAAATAGAAGAGAATGGTGTCGACAGCTGATGCAGATCTGTCAACATGGCAACAACACAAAACATGCATACACAGTATGATGCTTTCCATTTTAAACTTTTTTTCTCCAAAATGGAATCAGCAATTATAACCTTTTAAATTGCCCATATACAGTCGTGTTATAGGAGAGATCCCTAATCAGGGAAGAAGTGCATCGCTCACTGACTACAAGTGGTAGCCGCTGGGCAACTGGCATGCCTTTTTGTGGAGTAAATTGCACAGGATTCAAACTGTAGCTTGAGCCTACTGTACACTCAGTAAAACAGCCAATTGTTTCTCTAATGTAGACACAGTCATAGTTTTCTAATGGCTAACATTGGAGCCAATCCATCATCCACATGGGAGACAACACAGCAAACCAACTATCTACACAGAAAATTTCAAAATTTACACAATTTAGGTGTACATGTGGGACAGAAATAAACTGAATCAGTGCAATGGCAAAATTATTTTAATCCATTTCTTAGTCCACGTGAATGTTAAGGAATATACACTCACCGAGCACTTTATTAGGAACAATTATTTTTACTTTATTACACCTACTTATTAATGTGATTATCAGGGGTGACATGGCTCAGGCAGTAAGAGCAGTCATCTGGCAGTCGGAGGGTTGCCGGTTCGATCCCCCGCCCGGGCTGTGTCGAAGTGTCCCTGAGCAAGACACCTAACCCCCAAATGCTCCTGACGAGCTGGTCGGCGCCTTGCATGGCAGCCAATCGCCGTTGGTGTGTGAGTGTGTGTATGAATGAGTGAATGAGAAGCATTAATTGTACAGCGCTTTGGATAAAGGCGCTATATAAATGCCAACCATTTACCGTTTATCTAATCAGCCAATTGTGTGGCAGCAGTGCAATGCATACAATCATGTAGATACTGGTCAGGAGCGTCAGTTAATGTTCACATCAACCATCAGAATGGGGAAAAAATGTGAAAGAAGAGACTTTGACCGTGGAATGATTGTTGGTGGCAGACAGGGTGGTTTGAGTATCTCAGAAACTGCTGATCTCCTGGGATTTTCACACACACTAGTCTCTAGAGTTCAAAGATCGCCTCGCGTCGATACGCGTCGTTAATGTTGGCTGTGCCGAACACACCGCAACAACGGTCCGCCGACGGCCGAGTTGCACGTATGTTCTGCGCCTGCGTGAGAGGTAATAACTCTCCACACCAGCAGGTGGCGGTAGTCTGTATTTGTCTTTCAAAAAATGGAAACCGGAAGACCGGGGAATACGTTTGCATTGCGTTGGACCTAGAAGCAGCCATTGTCTCGCTCACAACAAACAGTTTGCAGCAATTTCTTGTTCTCTCGCTGTTTAGTAATACTACTCGAAAATTATGTCTGGTAGTGATAGTAACTTTGGAATGGCTTGCTTTTGTCGCTTCCGTTTCTCTTCTCGTGCACTGATTCGCTAGCTGGACAGCCAATCAGAGAGCTCTCTCTCATCGACGGCTCCGGGGGCTCAGACGCCGATTCAACATGTTGAATCGGCGTCGGAGCCCTCCAAAACACGCCGACAGTGTTGGCATGCGGGACACACCGGAAAGACTCGGCCGACAGTTTGGTGTGTCCGGGCCTTAAAATCCAAGGAGATCAGCAGTTGCACTGCTGCCACACGATTGGCTGATTAAATAATCGCAAGAATAAGTAGGTGTAAAAGTAAAAATGTTCCTAATAAAGTGCTCGGTGAGTGTGTGCTAATATAATAATAATATTATTATTATTATTATTATTATTATTATTATTATTATTATCTGGCACTCCACAGACAGGAATCCAGAAAACAAGCTGGGAATTCAGACGCTCTTTATTAGCAGCAATTGAACACACCTCAATGAGCGACAATGGTGAGAAGGGCATAACCCACCACATTAAATCACGTAATGGCTACACTGACTAAACTGAACTAAGCAGCTAACTTAACTAATATAACCACTTCCAAAGATACTGTCAGAAACAAACAATTAAGCTGTTATTTAACAGAAAAGTCTGTTAAACTTTAACAAACTGGTGCTAAGAATTATGGGTAGTCCTCTACTGCATCACTACATTAATAATAATGAATCATCTTAATAATAGAAATATTTATTTTATATTTAAGATCAAAAGATACATGCACCTGTACCTGTAACAATGTAAACACAAGAGTCAGACCCAAAGTTCAGCGTCAAATGGTTTATAAAAACATAAATACATGGAAATGTTTGTGTGCTTCTTCCATCTTCTTCTACCTGTGTGATCTTCCCTTAACTAACTGCAACTAACATTTCAGCATTAGTTATAATTCATGAGAGGTGAATTTTACACAAAAAGATTCATTTCTTTGAGTCCATGGAGACAGAGTTGGCAGACATCTCTCAGTACGTTCTGATGAGCATATTGGAAAACACTGTTTAAAAGTGGTAGGATAGCTTCCAGTACTTCTAGTAACCTTGAGATGATTTTTTTCGTTACAGATGAATCCCATTCTAAAATGGTTTTCTGAAGCATTAAATAAAGTTCCGCTCAACGGTGTTGCTTTCCTCACCTCAACAGTCTGGGAGTGGCAGCACAAAGTTCACGTATATTTGTCTAGGCCTTGTCAGGTCATTAGGTTTGCTGGATTATATATACAGCAATATGCAATTTAAATCCAAATGTTTAGACAAGATTGATATTCTAAACTTTTAAAAGCATTTAATAAACTGCGCAGTGCATGACTTCAATTATCAGGCAAAGATAATTTAATAATGTGCCTTCTTTGTAATATAATTGGCTATATCACCTCTCATTCATGATTATTTATTATTATTATTGATTATTTATTTATATTATTCATTATACGAAATGTAATATGAAAATAAAGAATGTGTTTTACTTTATACAATCAGTAAACACTTTATTAGGTATTTATTACTTATTACTTTTTTTTTTAAGTTATTGGTCTTCCACTGCTGTAGCCTAACCACTTTTTTTGCTTTTTTTGATGCTTTGTGTGCTTTGTGTGTTCAGAGATGCTGTTCTGCATACCACTGTTGTAATGTGTGATTATTTGCGTTACTATCACTATCAGCTTTGACCCGTCTGGCATTTCTCCAGTGACTTCTCCCATTAACAATGCTCATTGTTAATGCATTGCATTTGCAGCAGTTCTGCTGCTCACAATCATTGTACCGTCAGAGTCAGTTGCCACATGATTGGCTGATTAAATATTTGGTGGACAGGTCTACCTCATACATTGCTCAGAGTGTATATTTATACCTTATACACTTTATATTTATTTTCTTGAGTCATTTTCTCAAGAATGGGCAGATCAACCTGAGCTCAGCAAGTAAAAATGGTAAACAATATGATTTTGCTGTAGACAGGCTTTCATAAGGATGTACAGTAAATTTAAGACCAATTTCAGATTTTCAGGTTTGTGGACTGCTCTGTTCATCCTCACCTATAACCTTAACTGATATTGCTTGGGAAGTAATTGGTTTCCCAGTAACAGGAACATAACGACTTTGCAACCATGTCTGTAGCAAAATAATTTGGCCAAGACAGATCAAAAGGTGTGTTTATTCAGAACTTTTCAGAACCTTCACATATCCACTTCACTGTGCCTTAGTGTGTTGGTTTGTCCTTGCATTTGCGAGAGGGGGGATTGGGGCAAGAGAAAAGAAAACAAACTAGTTTATCGGTGGGTATTTGTGTTGAGGCCCAAAATACTCCAGCAATCACAAGTTAAGTGGTATAATGAGATTTTACATTTCCTTTTCTGTTGCAATGAATTACAGGGCCTGAAGCTCTCTGTGCCACAAATCCAAAAAGAGGGGGGTTGGGGGGGCATTAAAAAAAACACGATTTACATTCTCAATGTAATGTATTAAAACGTTGACAGGGCAAAAGGGATTCACAAGATGCTGCATTAGAAACTCAATTTCTGTGATGAATTGCCTGCAGCCACTGAATCGCAAACTGCCCATCCCCCCACTGCCACCACCACCAAACCCCTCCATGGCTCAGAAGTTTTTTTGTCCAAATCTTCTTAAACCTCTCTCCTAATCTTCTGGATGTGAGAGGGTGAAAGGATTTCTGGACTAAAAAGGCATTCGTTCCTCATCTTGTTGTGCTTCGCATTTGTAAATGCTGGGTCAGTAATATTTAAAAATCGCTTTGGTACCCTTTCCTCTGCCGTTATGGTTTACTTACTGATATCCTTTTCTGCCAGCTCTCTGCTGGTCAAATGTGTTTCTCCAAACCATGGCTAAAAGCTGCCACCTCAGTGTAGTAAATTTGAATAGTGTAATGGCATTGAAGTGTCAGTTAGGTCCAAGTTGTTGTTATTTTTGTTGTTTTTTTTAACTCATTTTAATTAGTAAAACACTTAATTTCCCATATTCTATACAGAATTTACATTAATGAAAATTATTTTGTTATTTGAGGATAAATATTTACTACTGAATCATAAAGGCAGCTAGCTTTATCTTCGCGCTATATCTCATTATTTAACATTCATTTGATTATTTTTGGCCAACTAACATTTCTCTGTCATTATGATGTGTGTAAAATATCTTCATTAATAGATGCCAGAATACAAGTTGTATCAGAAAGATGCCAGTTGTGGTCAGTATAATACAGGATTTAGAGACATGACAAATCCTTTCTTGCTTAAGTGCTGAAAAATACAAGATGGCATCAATAGGGGTACAGCTACACAGTCTCCTGCACTGTCCATCACAAGGGAGACAACTTGCTTGTCACTGGAACACTTGCATACCTGGGAAATGGGGGCCATAGCAGGGGATTCATGATTTTGTACTACAGCAGTATTACTCATGGAGCATAGGGAACATCACATCTCTAAGATACCTCTTGTCTGTTCAGCAACAGGAATGCAACTTTGTCTGTATTGGTGTCCTAGTGTGCCTTGGGGAATCAGAGGTCAGGATCACAAACACAGCATGGGCTTGAATGCACAGTAGTCTGTCACTGAGATCCTCTCCCGAATTGTCTCCTGTCATGCACATCAGTTTGTCACATTAGAATAAAAATGTGAACATCAATAATCAACATATAAAAAGTAACTGAAATGGGGAAGATAAATACAATAAAAAACAGGAGATGGCAGGCGTTCTCTCACACACGGAGGATCTGCACATTGTTTTTTGTGGCATGTATTTGGTATGGTTGAACGCACAGTCACATGTGATTGTGCTTCCTACTCATTGTTCCCCATAATATACAGCATATGTACAATGTTGTAGTATTACTCTGGGTTTAAGCAGACTGAATGTGGTGTGAATGTTCTTAAGTAATGCAAACAGAACCCTTTGTTTTCATTTGATTTCATTTATTTAATTTCTAGCTGTCATCCCAATAAAAAAGACACTTCAATGTAGCCTTAGCACTGGAGTATAACACTGTTCCTTTTCAAAAAGCCCTGCATTAAAGTAAATCCAAATATTCTAGCATTACGAGGGGATGATAATGTAAAATCAACTTAATATCACCACAATGCGGTGTGTGACAGTTTGCCATAATGTGCTCTTCCAGGATTAGGCATTCATTAAACAGGTTTGCCATGCAAAGCTACTGTCAGATATTTGTCAGAGGAAAGCAGCAGAGGAAGAAAACACAGCCACAGAAAGCCTGCTCCAATTAACTCCTTCATTCTTTTATCAGACCAGCTCAATTTATGTCACATGAGTTCCTCCCGTTGAATTTCCAGATACAATTTTACATTTCTTTGTGAGAACAAAACAAAAAGAGAAAGATCCATTATACAAATGTTCAGATTTATAGAATGGAAATCAGCTGCCATCCAAATATTGAACTAAATGTGCTTAAACTGACAATATTGTCTCAGATGTGCTCATGTTGAGAACTGAATTAGGAATGTACACACAGACATTTTTTTTTTTTGAAAGGCCAATGGCTTTGCTTCTGTTTTCTTTGTAATTGTATTTGAAAAAACGTGATGAAGCACTTTCCAACTTGTTATTCCAACTCTGACCATTCCAAACTGTGGGCTCCAGAATTATTTGGCACCCTTGATAAATATGCACAGACGTGCTGTAAACTAAAAGAATAATACAGTTATTGACAAACGCTTTATTTCCCAACACACGTAAAGTAATGTACTTTGGTTGATTCCATTGAATCATTAATAATCAACCAATTTTCACGCAAAAAAAAAGGTTCCACAATTATTGGCACCCCTGGTTTATACTTTGTGCAAACAGCCCTGACAAAGATGACAGCCATTAGTATTTTCCTATAATTTGTGATAAGATTAGAGAACACATTTGGAGGGGTTTTTGACCATTCTTCCATGTAGTACTTTTCAGAATCATTATTATCCTTGGGATACCCCCCTCTACAGTTCAGACCACAGGCAACCAGATTTTCTGCCAAGATTTCCATGTACTTTTTTTAATTCAATGTGCCATTGATAAATAGTGCCCCTGGACCACTGGCAGTAAAACAACTCCAAAACATCAATGACCCACCGCCATGCATTTCATTTTGTTGCCAAACATGTCAGAAACATTACATTTTGGTCTAATCTTACTAAAGCATTCTCTTCCAGTCATAATCCAAATGAGGTTTAGCAAACTCAAGATGCTTGGTTTTGTTTATTGTGCTCAGTAAGGGCTGTCTGTGCCACCCTTCCAAAGAGTTTTCTGGTATGGAGGTACCATTTTATGTTTTTTTCTTTTTAGACTTGGTGACTGCAAGTCACAACCAATCTCTGCAATCTTAAACTGCAATCCTTGGGTTACTTATGGCCTGCCTCACCATCTTCCTTACTATTAGTCGGGATAATATGCACATGTATCCTCTTTGGAAGAATTCTATATGTTTTACTCCTTTTTAGTATAGCCCTTATAGTGTTAAGTGGTACGTTTAACAATTTATGTATTTCTTTGTACCCATTACCTGACCTGTGATGGTCAATGAGCATCTGTGTCTTCTGAATTGACAGTTTTTTGCCTTTTTCCATGCTGATGATTGACAAAGGGATTTTGTGTGCTTGTTGCCTCATTTTTCATACTCTAGTGAAACAGGAAGTGATGGAATGACATAATATAGTTCCTTCAGAGTCAGATTAAATAAATTAATCGATTGATTTTATTTACAATAATTGTTAGGATTCCCAATCATTTTGGCACCTGTGGTAAATGTAGTGAAATAAAAGTAAATACAGTCAGGTCCATAAATATTGGGACATCGACACAATTCTCATGTTTTTGGCTCTATACACCACCACAATGGATTTGAATTGAACGAACAAGATGTGCTTTAACTGCAGACTTTCAGCTTTAATTTGAGGGTATTTACATCCAAATCAGGTGAATGGTGTAGGAATTACAACAGTTTGTATATGTGCCTCCCACTTTTTAAGGGACCAAAAGTAATGGGACAATTGGCTGCTCAGCTCTTCCATGGCCAGGTGTGTGTTATTCCCTCATTATCTAATTTACAAGGAGCAGATAAAAGGTCTTGAGTTAACTTCAAGTGTGCTATTTGCATTTGGAATCTGTTGCTGTCAACTCTCAATATGAGATCCAAAGAGCTGTCACTATCAGCAAGCAAGCGATCATTAGGCTGAAAAATCAAAACAAACCCATCAGAGAGATAGCAAAAACATTAGGTGTGGCCAAATCAACTGTTTGGAACATTCTTAAAAAGAAAGAACGCACCGATGAGCTCAGCAACACCAAAAGACCCGGAAGACCATGGAAAACATGGGGGCGACATGGCTCATGGCAGTAAGAGCAGTCATCTGGCAGTCGGAGGGTTGCCGATTCCCCGCCCGGGCTGTGTCGAAGTGTCCCTGAGCAAGACACCCAACCCCAAAATGCTCTTGACGAGCTGGTCGGTGCCTTGCATGGCAGCCAATTGCAGTTGGTGTGTGAGTGTGTGTATGAATGGGTGAATGAGAAGCATCAATTGTACAGCGCTTTGGATAAAGGCGCTATATAAATGCCAACCATTTACCATTTTACCATTTAAAACAACTGTGGTGGATGACAGAAGAATTATTTCCCTGGTGAAGAAAAACCCCTTCACAACAGTTGACCAGATCAAGAACACTCTCCAGGAGGGAGGTGTATGTGTGTCAAAGTCAACAATCAAGAGAAGACTTCACCAGAGTTGAAGGTTCACCACAAGATGTAAACCATTGGTGAGCCTCAAAAATAGGAAGACCAGATTAGAGTTTGCCAAACAACTAAAAAATCTAAAAAAGCCTTTACAGTTATGGAACAACATCTTATGGACAGATGAGACAAAGGAACTGCTCATGATCCAAAACATACCACCTCATCAGTGAAGGATGGTGGTTGTTGTGTCATGGCGTGGGCATGTATGGCTGCCAATGGAACTGGTTCCCTTGTATTTATTGATGATGTGACTGCTGACAAAAGCAGCAGGATGAAATCTGAAGTGTTTTGGGCAATATTATCTGCTCATATTCAGCCAAATGCTTCAGAACTCATTGGACGGCGCTTCACAGTGCAGATGGACAATGACGCGAAGAGTGCTGCGAAAGCAACCAAAGAGTTTTTTAAGGCAAAGAAGTAGAATGTTATGCAATGGCCAAGTCAATCACCTGACCTGAATCCGATTGAACATGCATTTCACTTGCTGAAGACAAAACTGAAGGGAAAATGCCCCAAGAACAAGCAGGAACGGAAGACAGTTGCAGTAGAGGCCTGGCAGAGCATCACCAGGGATGAAACCCAGCGTCTGGTGATGTCTATGCGTTTCAGACTTCAGGCTGTAATTGACTGCAAAGGATTTGCAACCAAGTATTAAAAAGTGAAAGTTTGATTTATGATTGTTAGTTTGTCCCATTACTTTTGGTCCCTTAAAAAGTGGGAGGCACATATACAAACTGTTGTAATTCCTACACTGTTCACCTGATTTGGATGCAAATACCCTCAAATTAAAGCTGAAAGTCTGCAGTTAAAGCACATCTTGTTCGTTCAATTCAAATCCATTGTGGTGGTGTATAGAGCCAAAAACATGAGAATTGTGTCAATGTCCCAATATTTATGGACCTGACTGTAGTTATCCTATATGTTTGAACATAAAATATAGATCATTATCCATGTTGTTTATTATATGCAGCCTTTTTTCCCATTTTTATTAACCTGTATTTGTACTGGCTACCGGTGCTCTGCTTAACCTCATTTTTAAATAAAATTGTAAATATGCTGAATTATTAGAAAGTGTTCAGTTGAGTAATTCAAAAGCTTTTTGAATACTTTGGGGAGCTTTATAAAAACATACTCTCATAAATGTGAAAGCACATGTGAAGCTTAATTTTCTTCACATTTTGTATCAAAATCTGTTTTAATACAAAAATAAGCTTTTCTGATCATTCATGTGTCCTGTGGAATTTGAATGCCTGTCGATATCTATCGAAAGCCATATTTTCTCCAAAAGTTGACATGAAGTTCGCGCAGAAATTGTGATATTCATTGCTAAACTATAAAAACACAAGTAACTTTTGTGTACAATGTATGTACACGCTCTAACATACATTTCTTCTGTCTCAACAGAGTGGTAGTAGATAGAGACTTTTATAAAACTAGTACAAAATAGGTGGAAATTGCCCTCTAGGAGGGCAAGAATCATTCTTGATTATTATTGGGTAATTTGTTTTGGTATTTGAAACTATGAAATGGCTTCACATAGCAATAACATTACTTTTCCAAATTTCAAAACGTATTCTATTTGCTTTCTAATAGGACATCGGGAACATTAATATTTACATAAATTATAAAAACTGATCAGATTAAATTGATCAGATTAAACTGTCATCATAATTGTTCCAGAATTCCATATTTCATAGGCACATTTCAATAAGGTGGTAAAACAGTGGATTTTTTATTTTTCTGTGTAAGCTTAAGGAAGCATCAAACTTACCTTAACCATTACATTAATTCCTAAATAACTGTACATTTTCAAATAATAGTTCTCATTATACTGAGGCCCAGCTTTTATCCTGTCGTCTTTCAAAGGTGAAGTATGTTCCTAAACATTGTACAGCCCCCTCTTGTGTTGGATCTGTGTCACTGCACATTTCCAGACAATCATGTCAGGAAGTGCAGTGAAAATTCCTGGATACATCGAATGACTACTCCATCTCTGCCGTTTTATCTTCTGTCCTGGACAGCAGTCAAAGGATGTGCACCACTGTACGATTTGAAAAATAATTTAAAAGAGTGAAGAGAAAAGCTTTGTACACCTATTCGGGGTAAGAATTTGTTGTTCTCTTTTTTGTCATACAGCCCTTTATAGGTGGGTGGTAGTCTTTCTTTGAAACTGTTTTTATAAGATTGAACAGGACACCATTCGATGGCGATTCATTCCACAGCATAGAAAATAATTTTGTGCTGGAATATTGCAAACATTATACATGTGTTTTTAAAACTAAATAAGCCTTATTGGATTTAAGTATTTAATAATTTCATACTTAAAGCAATTCACCTATATCTGAACTAATATTAGTGACAGCAGTGGACTTATTTTCTGTTAAATTGGGTGATCAGTATAACTATTTTTGTTGGACACTTAGACACTGTTACAAAGTGTTCCCACACCATGTGTTATTTAGTCCATTTTAGTATTTATTTTATTTTATTCTACCTGTTATCTTAGAAGGCCTACATGCAAATAATTATATGTGTAAGAATGAGATGTAAGGCTCCTACGTATGAATATAATTACAAATACGACGCACTTGGGGATTTGCTAGTTGATGAAATGTTAAAGGGAAGAAATACAATTAATGTGTAGTTCAGTCCAGGGGCATTTCTAGGATTCAAAGATATTCAGGGCTTAGCCCAGGAGTCTGTAGGGGGCTCCAGGGGCATCTTCCCCCAAGATATATATTTTTTATTACATTTTAAATGCTCAATGCTATTTTCAGGCTATTTAAGCTAATACCCAACATCAACCAAGTGTTTTATTACAAACAACAAAATAACTTCTGTGGGTAGTCAAGACTGATGTTTCTCAGTGCACACACTTTTAGCAAAGATAGCCGCAGCCCCAGCAGAAATCAAACCCCAAACATTGAAGGAATTTGTGCCATCAATAGAGACCAGGGCTCCATTTCATATAGTGCAAGTTGTTTGAACAATCTATGCTAATTTGATGCGTCTTGTGTCAAATTATCTGATGAATTAAATTCGGCCTTACTCCATTTCGTAAACGCGAACTAGATTAGTGAATCTAGCATTGAATCATCTGCGTGCACCTGCTCTGTTATAAAGGGCAGATGAATTGCATGCCAAAAACTGGATCATACTACTTATATGGACAAAGGGAGGCAGGGCTCTGCCCACATCAAAAATATATATATATATATTTTTGAAGTAGGCTCCGGAGTCCACACAAAATAATATGGTATTTGCAAATAATATGGTATTTGTTCTCAGACTTTGATTTACTTGCTTTATAATAATGCCAAGTTGCCAACACAATGAAACATTAAATTAAGAAAAAAAAATGTCATGACTCATGACATGACCCATGCACTAGGAAATAGAAAAATCATATAATTCAAAGTTTTGTGCAGTGGCTTTATCGAAATATCAGGTAAATCATTATTCTTATGAATAACATCGTAATTCTTAACAACTTGTACACCATAATGGACAAGTGGTTAACCTCACAGGAACCCTATGGAAATATGTATTTATTAGTGATTATTCACTGTACATGAAATAATGTTCATTATTATATTTTCAGCGTCGCCAAGAGCATATAAAAATGTGCCTGTGTGAGAGCGCAATACATTATTTACAGGATTTGCTTCGCTTTGCAATGTGTATTTTTATTAACTGCTGGAGGTAAATGATTCCCTCATGACTAAATCGGGGCATTCATGAAGAGACAGTCTTAAAAGGTCCTGTGTTTTGGAAAAAACAGTCTCTTCTAAATTTTTACAAAGATGGCTTGTTCCTCAACAAGAACCTCGCTTACAAAAACTTAGCTAATTTCTATTGTCTGGGTGTGATTTCATCGGGTGGTTTATAAAGGCTACGCACATGTTATCCTCTTAACATAACCTTAAACCTAGGGTTTTGCAGGTTGTCCCAACAACAAGCCTGTCTAAATTGTGAAATGTCTTTATGAAACTGAATGTCCTGACTTTATCCCAAAACATCAACAATCTAATTGGGCTAAATATACTCAGTAAGCACTTTATTAGGTATTTATTAGGCTTTTATTTTTTTGTTATTAAGTCTTCTGCTGCTGTAGCCTATCCACTTGTAGGTCTGACGCTTCTTCCTCTTCTGCATACAACTGTTGCAATATGTGGTTATTTGCATAAATGTCACCTTCCTGTCAGGTTCGACCAGTCTGGCCATTCTCCTCTGACCTCCTTTGTGTGAAAATCCCAGGAGATCTTAAGTTTCTGAGATACTCAAACCTGATTAAATCTTTGCATTAACAAGCTGCTGTACAGGTCTACCTAATAAAGTGGTCACTGAGTGTATATATAACCTCTTTAGCACTTTATTAGGAACACTACACTAATCCTGGGTAGGCCTCTCTTTGCTCTCAAAACAGCCTCAATTCTTTGTGGCATGGATCATGGATTCCACAAGATGTTGAAAACTTTCCTTTCAGATTCTGTTCCATGTTGACATGATATGCAATTTCTGCAGCACCAGCCTGGACTGTTGACACAAGGCAGGTTGGGTCCATGGATTAATGCTGTTGGCGCCAAATTCTGACCCTACCATCTGTATCCCTCAGCAGAAATTAGACCAGGCTATCTTTTTCCAGTCTTTTTTTACAGCGTTCTGTTCTTGGCTGACAGAAGTGGAACCCGACATGGTCTCCTGCTGTTGTAGCCCTCCTGCTGTGCATTCTGAGATGTTTTTCTGCATACTACTGTTGCAATATATTTTTTGTTTATCGCACAATTCTCTACAAACTCTAGAGACTGTTGGGTGCGAAAATCCCATGAGATTAGCAGTTACATACAGTAAATACTCAAACCAGTAAATACAGTAAATACTCAAATACTCTGGCACCAACAATCATGTCACAGTGAAAATCACAGAGATCTCTACTCTGAAGGAAAACAAAAACAGTCATAGACATAGGCCAAACAATAGGCTTCCTGAAACGGTTTTGAACATCATTAAGAAGAAAGAGACCACTAGTGTATGTTTGAGATCATTTCCTTGCTGTGGGATGAAACAGCAGCCAATGGGTTTGGAGGCATTTGACTGAACTTGAGCAGTGAACTTCTGAACTTCTATACGCTTCAGAATGAATTTTTCTACAGGCTCTATTTATTGCATCCTGAACCTTTATCTGTATGGGAGGGTGTAATTGCTAAAATACACAACACAATCCAGAACATTGACCCTCCTACTAGGGCTACCACCAGCAGTGCCTGGGAACTAGATTTAGGAGAACTTCCAGATGAGGTGTGGAATGTTAGTATATCACGCAGACACAATTATTCTCTCTGCATAAGACATGGGGCTAATACAGTTCAAGATTATTCCAATGATACATTGGCCAGAATACAGTAAATCCTCAAATTGTGTCCGGGATTCTATTTGAAGCCGGGCCTCGGATAATAGGACATATATACACGATTTGGACAAATAAAGGCCGGCCCCCAAATACAAGCCGGGGTAATATTGCCTACCAGTATGGCTATCAGTCCATGAGCACTAGAATACATTGTTTCGATTTAACTCAATGAAATAAAAGAGCTCTTCTTAATATTTTATAATGTTGGTTGGTTTAATACTGTTGCCAATGAAAAGTCGTTGTCCTACACCATGGGTCTCCAACACGTTGCTCTCAAGCTACCAGTCGCTTGCCGCCCCCTTCTGAGTAGCTTACCAAAAACTGAAGCAGTATACATTTAAACAATTGTTGCCGCGAGGCATTCCAGCCTACGAATTTAATAAAAAGTAAATCAGGCAAAATTAAAAATTAACTCAATTTAGGCTACTTGGCTACACAATAAGGTTTCCATGTATTTACAGCACAGCGCACGTTCAATGAATGAATGAAAGCGGCTGCCTTGACTCGCAATAAACAGATGGGTGGAAATCCCGACACTCTTTCAACTACATAAAACTTAACAGTGAACCATCAAATACCCCCCAGATTTCAGTGCCCATCAGTCCCAACATTTAGCAATTGAATCAAACAGTCCAAAATTAAATTAAATCCCAAACCAAAGCAAAAATCTTTTGATAGCCTACCGGTATGCTGCTCCAAATGAAACGCATGTTTTTGTTATTGTTCATGAAGGCGTGTCTGGCAAGTTGGTATTTTATGAAGACACATCTATTTTGGCTTTCATTAATGGTTTAGCTACTCAAGTTTCATTTCTGAATGGTTACAGGAAGTGTTGAACAGTGTTGGCTTTTTACTTTATTTCTAAGAACAAGATACTACAACAGAAGCCTAATAAGAAAAAAAAGGCCTGCCACGAATACAAGCCTGCCCCAAATAAAGGCCTGTGCTTTGTGCAGCCTAAGTAAATAAAAGACCCCGGCCCCAATTTGAGGATTTACGGTATATCCTAATGTAAAGCCTGAATGTCCTAGGTGTCACTATACTCCAGACTCTCTGGGTCACTGGTCTGGTTCTGGTCGTGCCCAACCCTGAGTAATTTCTGGGCTTCTGTCTTTGAATCTTTTTCACCTTTATGTAGTAAACCACTTGATCCTAACCCCCTAGTTGCCATTTTTGTGGTTGTGCATCGAGAGGAGGGCCTTTCTAGCTACCAGGAAAACGGAATTACATTTAGTCGCCTTATCCTCCTTCATTTGAAAGCAAACTCCTTCATTCAGTGGATCCAGGAGGTGATGTTATTATTGAAGCTTGAAAAGGAGAGATATACGATACAAGGCTCTCACAAAAAGTTTAATAAGACTTTGTCCGTATTCATTGAATATGTCGAGAATATTACCTGAACTGTCCTCATTTCGGTTTTCTGTACATGTGAACTAGTGGGCAAGATGTCTGTGCATAAGGCTGCTATTTTTAACTTTTAATATTCTTTTTCAGTCATGTGTCAATATACCCTTTTTTCTCTCTTTCTCTGCTCATTTTTATAATTTTTATATTTTCAGAATAATTGTTTTCATTTTCTTTTATTTATTTATTCTATTGTATTTATTTTCTGTTATTGTGTGCATAGTTCAGTATCGGTTGTGTCTTTATAACTGACCTTGGTCATTCATATTTGCATATTATAATTATGGTACTGCCATTCATGCTGATTGTCTTGTATGGAAAATATATATTTTTATATACATTTTTTATATAAATTTAAAATTACTTCTGCTGCAGCTATCAGCAGTTATCAATGAAGGCAAGTAAACCAACACCTGTGGCAGGCTGGCAGCCATACGTCCAAACTATAACACCCCCACCAACATGTTTCAGAGATGAGCTTTGGTTCTCGGGCCTTTTTGCCTCTACACATCAGTCTTGGTCTCTTTCGTCCACAAGACCTTTGGCACTTTTAGGTACTGCTTAGCAAACTGTAACCTGGCCATCCTGTCATCAAATGTAGAGGTCTTCCTTAGCCTACCAGCCCCCTTGCAAGCTCACCAGTGCTCTCTCTTCTTAATGATAAGCCTATTGTTTTGCTTCTTATTTTTCTTATTTACAAATTTTCCATTTTTATAATATGCTTTATTTATTGACCTTTCTGCAAAATGTGCCTTCATCAGCCGACCAAGGCACATTTTGCAAAAACCCCCCCCCCAAAAAAAACAGCAAACGAGAATACCTGAGTGTACGACTTTCTTGCTTTTCAATGTTTATGTTCCACTAGTCTAGTCTTTAGCACACCCTAAATGTTTGGGTGCACTCTACTTTATGTATATTTACAATACAATTTAGCAAAAAAAAATAAAAATCTGTTTTAATCAGGGTGTAAATAATAGAGAAACATCCTCACTTGATTTATTATGTGGGGCAACAGATTAGTGGAAACATGTTTTCAAAAATACTTAGCCATGCAAAATTAATTAGAGTGAAAAATGTAAAAAGAATCACATTATTATATTCGAACAATATATTATCATTATTATTATTATTTTGTTGTTGTTGTTACTTTTTTATTATTATTACTACATTTCATTTTTAAATTCAATTGACATGGTCTTATTCATCATTGTACATATGTAGTGAATAGCTGTCATTGTCCAAATGTGAACGAAGCCCCTTTGGGAGGAATGGTCATTAAGCATGCCATTTGCTGCCACAGAACCCAAACCATCCCCCACCTGTGCCGACTCTCAAATCAAAGCCTGGAATTCCCAAGGTATTTATTCCTAAACCCTCTCTATCAAAGTATTGCTCATTACAACAGACAGTAGCTTCATGTGTGATCCCAGCCACCCCCTGGACATGCACTGGGCTTTGATTATGGAGCGAGTTGTTTCCAAAAATAATTTGTGCATTGTCAGGGGGTCATGGCCATTATAGGGTTTTATAAATATCATGAAGAGGAAAGGTGGACAGGCCAGGCAGTCAGACGCATCTTTAACAGGGAGTTATTGATTTCTACCTCCCCAGAGGAGAGAGTGGAACCCTGGACAGCGAGACACACAGAACCTGCTATAAAAGGGGTTGTGGGGGGGTTACTAGGGGCTGTGCACCCAAACAGTTTGGGTAGACCTTTCAGGGAGCACTTAAAAAATAGCACTCTGCAGACTTAATTTCAGCTGAGAGAAAACATCAGTCCGTCAGTAATGTCTAATTGAGATTGTGAGACGGGGTGACAGGATTGACGTGTCTGCAGAACACAATGGCACAATCTGTCTCTCAGACTAAACCAAAGTGTCCACTATTGCTCTACCTGGTCTTTACTGTTCTTTCTATTGATACGTCAGTTAAGCGTGTATATTTATTTTTTGTCCTTCAGTCACTACAATGAAAAAAACACAATTAATTTACAGTCATACATCACAGTTCTCCACTGTCAAAAGGTCTTATTACACAAAATTGGCTTTAATTTATGTGCACATCAATAGAAATAATGTGTAAAGTGGGAAACCAGGAAGTCTAAATTCTGATTGAGCGATTTATCTCCTGATCACCATATTAAATAAATTCCACTAAAGTAGTTACTTGATCTAGTAAGGAATTTACAGTACATATAAATACTTAATAGACTAAGAGACTTTTGTCTCATGTTGTCCTTCAGTGGAAGCTATGAGGGAAAAAAGGTCATATCTGTTGTAACAACAGGCTATTCGAAGGGCTTTCAAATTTCCTCTTGGCCCAACAGTGCCGTGTTCCTAATCCCATTGAGCAGCACTGGATTACGAGGAAGAAAGAGGCCAGTAGCCTCATGAAGTGACTGAGACATGCCAGCTGAAAGGAGAGTACACTGCAGTGGATCAGGGCCAGACTCACAATGCTATGGCCCTGTCTGAGTCCACATCCGCGCTTCTGTCAGAGCACCAAACAAGTTCCAAACACTGGGGAGGGCCGCATCTGTGCGCAGTCTCCTACACTGTGACCAATACTGTGTTTTGTGTGGCCTGGTCTCAACCTTTGGACCTGTGCTATAATTGTCTTGTAAATCCCTGGTGTCTCTGGGGATTCATGGGGTTATTTTCTGCATTTCAGAGCAGGTCTTGGAGTCTTTGATTGTGTAGGAACTTCACTAATCTGATGTAATTATGTTTCTAATCAAAAGCAGTCTAATGTAAAACCACCTGGAACATAGATATTCTGGAAGAAGGAAACGTCACAGAAAATCAGACAAAATGTGTATTTCTTTATTAGCATTGAAAACAAGTTCAAGGATCAACAAATTGTCCATTTCCCTTCACTAAGAAATTTAACAAAAGCTCAATTTTATTGACTTTATGTACTGGATTGAGATGCCATTGCCTTAGCGACAACAGTTTCTCATTTTGTAACATTTGGGTCGTAAAATAAGTATGGGGGGACCTCACCTTCTCTGCATTTTGGAAATCCACATACTGCAAGAAATAAGGTAATGTCTGTGTCCTTCACGATAAGTGTTCAGCGGACCAAATGCATAATAGTTTATCATTCTAAAAATGTGCTCATTTGGAGAAACATTGATAGAATTGTCCATTGATTACTTAGAATTTCTCTAGAGCAATTATCATTGTTGTCTTGTATACTTCTACAAAAGTACTTAAACTAATTTCTACGTACATCTACATGAGCTAGAAATAAAACGAACCCATAGGAAGGCGTCTGAAGTGCACACAGCACTAACAAACTGAACACCTTCCTTACCTTTTCTTTTTCTTTTTTTGAAAGTGAAAGAAACCTGAACCAGCACGATACCTGACTCACTAGCACACGAGTCTACCGCGTGCTCACCAGCTTGGTGCAAGAGCAAACAGTTGACACCAAAGCACCGACCAATTGCCGGCGAGTGCTTTAAATACCCTCAGGAGGTAGGCTCCCCTGGCACTAATGAGGGCCAGGTGAAAATAATAAACCGGTACTACCTCCCAACCCTGACAGTATCTGTAACGTAGTTGCAGAGAAAATGCAATCTGTGTGGAAGAAAATTCTGGATAACTTCAGCTCATCAAAGAACCAAATATGGGCATGTTCTTGAAGTGAGAATGAGTTTGACTTGTTGATGGGGGTTGGATATTTGATTAAAAAAAACTTCGACCTCAATGAATACATTACTATACAAGATGATATTATTGTGATTATTATACTTATTTTGTATGATCTTCTCGACCTGTTGCTGTCTGGGACAGAGAGGCAGGGGAGGGTGACAGGTGGGGGGGAAGTGCATACACGTTATTTCAGGATAAAAAGTGTTGTATAGTTTCGTAAGCAAAAGGCAGTATTTTACACAGTATTTACAGGATAAAAAGTGTTGTATAGTTTAGTAAGCATAATGCAGTATTTTACCCATAATATCATTTCCATGTGTCCTTGTGGAGTCTCCAAATGTCCTTTTTGGAAAACTGCCTAGACATAGATTAGAAAAAACTATGCAGAATGCTCACTCTGAGTGATAGTCCTCAAATTTGAAAGGGGATTCGTCCACTGTTGTGACTTGTCAAATCCAGTCAAAACCAGAAAATCTTTTCAGTGGGCATGTCATTTTTAAGCTTGTGTGAAGAAAAGGGGCGATATTAAGGGGATAAGTGGATCAATTGAAAAAATCTCAATCAGAAAATGATTGCACTATAAAAGAAACTAAGAATTGTGCATTGGTGTGAAGCACAAATGTAAATAATTTATTGATGCTTTTGTTTGATATTTAGACGTACACAACATTAGTTAAATTTTGGTATTTTTGAAAATAGGGATTTTCTAGTAGGTACATTATTTTTTACTTAGGAGAATCAAATCCGGATGGCACTTAGGTTCCTCAAGCCAAATGTTTGATGAGCTCACATTAAGGTTTTTTATAACGTCACCTGGCCACTGCAATTACATACCGGGGAGTCTATTATATTGGTTCCCATAAATGCATGGATGCAAGCAAATAAAAGAGGGAAACAGTAAATAAAAGCATGTCAGAGAAACCTACAATTGTGTGTGCAAGTATGAAGAACACTGAAAATGAAGCAAAAGGAAAAATATTACCATTTGAAATGGACACAGCTGTTGTCTGCTAATTACATGTCCTTGAAAGGAAGAGGGTAGGTTGTTTTTTTTCCTGTGCAACAATAGGCCCTTTTAGTGTGCTTCTGTGTCCTTGCTGTTTAGGCCTTCCCTCCCACACTGCTCAAGGAATCCAAGAGGCCCTTTCAGTCTGATAGGTTATCCTGATTTACCATTTGATTTATTTTGAGCCACTGCCGAGTTAATGCTGTGTTGAAGGGGTAATCAATTGTGAAATCCCTTTTCCCAGTAAGGACAGCTCTGCTAATAGTTCAAATGTATCTACATTTATAAAGGCCTCAAAATGCAGTTTAACTCTTAGTATACTTTCTGTTTTGGATTTTCAGCATTTATGCGTGTAGTCAAAAAAATATACTCCTGATTCATGATAGTCATATTGAAGGAGGGGTCTTTCATTTATACAATTTAAATGAATACAATATTGTCATCAGCAACAAAGGAGACTCCAAATATTCCCCAGAGAACACATTGTTATTGATATACCTTTTCAATATATCAGCTGAATATACAAAGAATTTGTTAAGACCAATGGCAACATTGCAGCAAATAAGGAAAACTGAGAAACAGGTCTGAAATGTTTCTTTCTATCAGCTTGCTTCCCTTTGCTAAAGTCTGATCCTTGTGAATTTGTAAAGACATTAAAACTTGTTGGTTTCCAAAAGAAAACCTTGAGACCACACATTATTCCTGCTGTTATTTCAGAAGACTTGAAGGAAGTACTTGAACGAACGTAGTGAAAAGTATTATTATGAAGTTTAACATCGTCATCATCATTTGTTTGTACCCCACAACCTGAGGATGTCAATATTAATGTTTTAACCACCTAAAAACATGGGTCATAGCAACTTTTGTTATTTTCTATCATTATATTTGCCTTGCTTTCAGGTTGACCTGCAGTATTTTGGTTTGAAAAACATATTTATCAAAAGTACTACCAAAGGTTTTTTTTTCTCCACAGTGAAATACGGCCTTATTCCTTGTATTGGCTGCCACGTAAAAACGTATCCAGTGCAGGAAAAAATGTGTACATATTCCAGCTGTGACGGCCATTGTCATTTGAATGAAATTCTAGATGTAACATTGCAATGAGCTTGACTATTGCCGGCATAGAATGTAAACATTGTGTCGGAGGTTTCATTACATATTTTATTTCTCCCAGAAGTGCAATTGTTTGTATGGCTGGTTGTTTGTCACAGTTCCCGTTTATTTTCTGTGATTGTTTCGGAGGATAACTAATACAAACAAAGCCAGTTGAGCATGTTCTGTTTCTAACAATGTTAAAGGCAAAAAGCATGTATTTTGGTGATAGACAAAAGTGATTAAAAGCAGCATCAATGCATTCAGCATACTCAAATTTGTTTACTAGCAGCAACGATTTTTGGAAACTTCAAATAGTTGTTACTGTCACTATGGTTGAGCATGTTATTTCAGTCATTTCCCACATCTTCGAATTAAAAACCCTCTTTCAAATTTTATTTCTTAATATTTATATCCAGCCTTAATTATTGCTTGGCTGCAATAATTAATTCATATTCAATATTAATAATCTGATTGACAATTTGAAGTTGAAATGATTGTGAGTTGCAAGATTCGAGCTTGTGTCTGTCTCGCTAGCGTCTTGGTTTATGCCTGCTTTTTAGAGGCAGATGCATCTCGTGCTGAAATTGCGTGAACTTCAGTAAATTCAATAAATAATCAGCCATACTTCTAATATCTCCGCCTTTTATTTGCATGATCCACCATTAAATGTATATGCATTAGGCGTAGCTTGAGATGACTCGCCTAGATCACACACATACTGTGGTTCCAGCCCCATGCGCCGGTTTCATACACACAACGCATGTTTCCTCAGCAGAATGCGTCATATGTGTGCCTGAAAATCATCGCAAAAGGCTTAGTAAATCTGGCCCTTATTATTGCATTCGAAATTCATGGGAGACACAGGTGTCAAATTCTGTCTTTTTTGTCTTTTTTTTCACCACATTACCGCAGTACCATGTAATTCCAATTGGGTGGAAGATGGATGAAGAAGGATGAAACTGATAATAGATCCCATGCATTTTGAAATATGGCAGTGGCCTTTATTATTTTTTTTATATATGAAAAATTCAACAGGTCCTGGAGCATCTGTTAAGATAGATGTGATCATGAACACCAGTACCTACCGAGATATTTAAATCGCAAAACAATGCCCCCCCCAATCTCAATGAGCTTAAAAGATTTCCATTTTCATTTAATAATTTAACTTTTGAATGCAATTCACTTATGATCATATCACATAACATATCATATAATTAAATATTAAGTGTTTATAGACAAGTTCATGCAGTTTTAATCTTGAAAAAAACTGGTTTAAGCAGTTGGTGCTTTTAATGTTGTGGCTGATTGGTGAAGGTCTACATTTTTCGTCAGAGCTCTTATCTAAAGAGTCGTATCTTTTAAATTAACTCACATTTTCTAAGCAGGTATGATGACCATATTGTCACAATGTGAAAAGGACATCATTGCCAGAGGCAGGCTACGATAATTATCAAAAGCCTATTTGTACCATAATTTCATCCTCATGTTCAATGTGGCTAAGATCAATGACGGCAAAAAAGTGGCAAAATGTAGGCCATTGCCATTTCACAAATAGCTTTTGTACTGTATGTGGTGAGATGGTTTTACCATTTACTATTTAATGCTTTTTTTTTACAAATTCAGAGGGGGTATGAGGATGGGGTTGGGCGGAGAGCCAGGAGCGACTAAAGGGGAAACCCTTTTAAAGCGAGCACGCAAACGTGTTCGCCACTAAAACTCAATATTAGGCGATAACCCCTACTCCTAGAACAGAGGGAGGAACAAAAACTAACCCGAAGGCGAATTAGAAGGATAACAGAAATTAAGCCAAAAGCGGCTGGGAAAATAAAACAACCCTCCAAAACAGGGCGAAACTCAAAATCCAAAATGTGCTTGACACACAGCACTGACGGTATCAGACCGGGACCGCCGAAAAGAAAATCCAACCAAGCGTAAAAAACTAGGCACGAGAAAATAAAACCCTCGAGGCGCAGCTCGGGAAGAAAACACAAACCAAAAATACATACCAGGGGACAACGTCCCCCAACCACTGACTCACACGAGTCAAAAGAAAGAAAAACCAAAACCAAAAACCTTAGAGGAAGGCGCCAGCGAACACAATACCAGCGAAACACCTTCCTTACCTTTTTTAAGCTTTTCTTTTTTGTTAGCAACCACCAGCACAGTACCTGACTCCCAAAACTACTGATAGAGTCTACCTTGTGCTTACCGGCTTGGCGCAAGAGCGAACAGTTGACACACAAGCACTGAAGGAGAGACAATGATCGGCCCTCTGCTGGTAACAGCGGGTATTACCTCCCACATGACAGGACCCCCCTGCTAAGGAGCGGCCCCAGACGCTCCTTCTGCCCTCTGCCTGCGAAACTCCCGGATCAGATCAGGGTCCAGAACGTCCCTCGAGGGGACCCAACAACGTTCCTCAGGACCAAACCCCTCCCAGTCAATGAGGTACTGTTTGCCCCTGCCCACGCGACGTTCAGCCAGGATGCGGCGCACGGTGTAGACCGGACCCCCGTCAATTAGCCGTGGAGGTGGTGGCGGGACCTCCGCGGGTGCCAATACACTAGTTAACACCGGTTTAAGGCGGGATACGTGAAATGTGGGGTGTATCCTCATAGAACGGGGTAGTCGCAGGCGCACCGTAACGGGATTGATCTTTTTTATTATTTTGAACGGCCCTACGAATCGCGGTGCGAGCTTACGCGATTCAACCCACAAAGGGAGATCCCGCGCAGATAACCACACTCGTTGCCCCACCCTATAGCAGGGCGCCGACTGGCGATGCCTGTCGGCCCACCTTTTTTGGTTGGCAGCAGCCCTTACGAGGGCAGCCCGCACCTTGCTCCATGTAGTCTGGCACCGCCGCACAAAGGCCTCCACAGAGGGCACTTTGCCCCCCTCTCTCCAATTCCGGGAACAGTGGCGGGGGACACCCGGACTGCACCTCGAAAGGCGAGAGCCCTGTGGACGCATTCAGCAGCGAATTGTGGGCGTATTCTGCCCACGTGAGTTGACGACTCCACGAAGTGGGGTTGTCAACCGCCAGACACCGTAGCGTGTTCTCGAGGGTCTGATTGGTGCGTTCCGTCTGCCCGTTGGTCTCGGGGTGAAAACCAGAGGACAGGCTAGCCGAAGCACCCAGCAGAGAACAGAACGCCCGCCAGAACCGGGAGGTGAACTGGGGTCAACGATATGATACTACGTCTTGAGGCAGCCCGTGCAACTGGAACACGTGGTCAACCACCAACCGTGCGGTTTCCACTGCCGATGGTAATTTGGGCAGTGCCACGAAGTGGGCCGCCTTGGAAAACCGATCCACCACCACTAAAATGACCGTGTTCCCCTCGGATGGTGGCGAACCCCGGGATGCCCCGCCAGGCGTGAGGCGTGCCCCCACTGTAGCACCTGGGACCGGACCCCAGCGGGCACAAAAAGGCAGTGCGGCGGACCCCCTCCAGGATCCGGGTCACGGCGTAATGCTCTCCGCACCGCTGACTCAATCTCCCAAATGATAGGCGCTACAATCCGAACCCCAGAGAGAACGGGTTCCGGATTGTGTTCCCGGTCCGTTTTGTCGCAAACCCGAGAGAGAGCGTCTGGCTTAATGTTTTTAGATCCTGGACGATACGTTACAGTAAATGAAAAACGCGCAAAAAATAGCGCCCAGCGCGCCTGACGTGAGTTTTAGCAGTCTGGATGTATTCCAGGTTCTTATGATCTGTCCACACAGTGAACGGATGTTCCACCCCCTCAAGCCAGTGCCGCCACTCTTCCAAGGCCAGTTTGACCGCTAGCAGTTCGATCCCCCACGTCATAGTTTCTCTCGGCCTGAGACAGTGACCGTGAGAAAAACGCACAGGGATGCACCTTTTGATCTTGGGGAGACCGTTGCGAAAGAATAGCCCCCACCCCCAGCTCGGAGGCATCAACCTCCACAATAAACGGCAGGGACGGGTTAGGGGTTATCAAAATGGGTTCCGAACAGAACCTTTCTTTTAAACCCACGAACGCCGCCTCTGCCCGAGGTGTCCAAACAAAACGCGCCGGGGCACTCTTTCTAGTGAGTGCTGTGATGGGCGCGACTACCGTGCTAAAATTGCGGATGAACCACCGATAAAAGTTGGCGAACCCTAGGAATCTCTGCACCTGTTCTACCGATTCCGGGGTTGGCCAATCCCTCACGTCAGCCATCTTTCTCGGGTCCATTTCGGTTTTGCCGGCGGAAACGATAAACCCGAGGAAAGACACTGAACTCATGTGAAACACGCACTTCTCTGCCTTAACAAAAAGGCGAGCTTCTAATAAGCGTGTCAGTACTATTTTTACGTGCCGGATGTGCTCTGAGAGGGTGGCGGAGAAGATCAGAATATCGTCCAGGTAGACGAAAAGGAACTTCTCCAGCATCTCTCGAAGCACATCATTGACGAACGCCTGGAACACCGCGGGGGCGTTGGTGAGGCCAAACGGCATAACCAGATATTCGTAATGACCAGAGTGTGTGTTGAAGGCTGTTTTCCATTCGTCGCCTTCCCGTATGCGTACCAAATTGTACGCATTGCGGAGGTCTAATTTGGTGAATATTGATGCCGTTTGCAGGCGCTCAAATGCAGAGTTCATCAATGGAAGGGGGTACCTATTTTTTATGGTGATAGCATTCAAGCCTCTGTAATCGATACAGGGTCTTAGGCTCCCGTCCTTTTTTTTTAACAAAAAATAACCCCGCCCCCGCCGGTGATGAGGACGGTCTGATGAACCCATTGGCTAGGGCGTCCCGAATGTACTCTTTCATGGCCCTGCTCTCCGGCACCGACAATGAATAGAGTGCACCCCTGGGAGGGATTGTACCCGGATGCAACTCTATTACACAGTCGTACGAGCGGTGTGGAGGTAACGTGGTCGCCTGTTGCTTGCTAAACGCCTCAGCCAATTCACGATACGCCCTCGGGACATTTGATGGCAGCAAGAACCCAATAGCCCCCATTATCCGGTTCTCACTCCCACTGATAGAGGTTTGCAATAGGCTCTCGGCGTCCCAGTCTGTGACGTCACTACCCTCTCCCTCGTCAATAGGGAGATTCCAGTCACAGACTGGGTCCCACTCCAGGCTCCCTTCCTGCTCCTCCTCCTCCGGTATCCTAACCTCAGGACTTAGGAACTCCTTAGCCTCCTCCTCGTCCAATTCGGACCCTATGTCAGTATCAGTAGGAGGAGACGCGGAGGTATTCCCGCGATCTGAGTGGGCTGCGCATTGTGGACCCCACCGAGACACCGGGTGACTTCGGCTACCCCAGTTTATGTGAGGCTGGTGCTTGACTAGCCAGACATGCCCTAAAACTATCGGATATGCCGGGGACTCGACCAAATAAAAATATATGCGTTCCCAGTGCCCCCCAAACGGGCTTCGCATGACAACCCGCTCTGTCCGTTGGCGTACCACTCCAGACCCCAAAGGACGCCCGTCTAGCGCCGTAATCGACTGAGGCTGAGGCATAGATCGAACCGGCAGTCTCTTCTCTTTAGCCCACTGCCTGTCAATAAAATTGTCCACGCCCCGGAATCAATAAAGGCTTCTGCCCCAACGACAACCCCTTTCCATGTCAGTTCGATCGGTAGGATGGTGCGAAAGCTAATACCCTCGAGCTGTCCCACGAGTGACTTTCGCTCCACTAGTGGGACTGCTCTTTTGCTTTCTTTAGGTCGGGGCAGTTTTTCTTTTGATGCCCTGGCTGATTACAAAGAAAACATAGCCCTCCTCTCCAGGGTTGTCTCCTTGAGTGTGCCATAGTAGTAACCCCCAGTTGCATCGGCTCTTCCCCTCTGTGTGCCTCCTGGTTCCCCTCGGTTCTTAGAACCCTACCTAGGGGGGACGGGACAGACCACTTAACCCCGCCCGTGCGGACAACCTTTTCTCTTTCTCGTTCCCGAATCCGGTTGTCAATACGGATGGCTATGGAAATTAGCGACCATAAATTCTCCGGGGGGTCCACGGTAGCGAGGACGTCCCTAACAGGGTCTGATAGCGCACCCGTAAACAGAGTCATGAGTGGTTCGTCAGCCCACCCCGTCTCCCCGGCCAGAGCCTGAAACGCCACAGAGAATTCTGCTGCACTTTGGGTTCCCTGCCTCATCCACGTTAAGCGGACCGCGGCCTCTTTGCCCGTAACATTGTGATCGAATACCCGTGTCATTTCTTGCATGAGGGGCTGAGAGGCACTCATTAGGGGCGACTGTGCTCGGAACAGCGGTTCCGCCCAGGCCAGAGCAGTTCCGGTCAGTAACGACAGGATAAATGCTACCCGCGAATCCTCAGTCGAGAACCGGGAAGGCTGGGCTTTAAAAAAAAAAAAATCAGGCACTGGGAGAGGAACCCCCTACACTTGCCCGCCTCTCCCCCATACCGCAGCGGCAGCTGTAACTTGGGCTCCCTGACCATAGGTGTGGTGAATGAGTAAGAGGGAACCGCAAGTTGGGGAGGCGTGGGTGGTGGGGGATTGTCTGGGGATGATGCTTGTAGCTGAGCTGAGCGAAACTCGCTCGCTAGTTGCCGAAAACTGTCGGCGAGACCCAGCAGCACGTCCTGCTGACTGCCTAGCCTGGCCAGGATCTCGTCCTGGCGTTAGAACACTAGGGTCTGCTGCTCAGTGGTGGCAGCTTGCTGTGCCTGTAGCGCATGCAGCGCCTGCCTATTTAGAGCAGCCTGCTGGGCAGCTACCACCGCTTCTAACGGGGAATCTCCCACCTCCATTCCCAAACTAGTCGCTGGTCTCTCCAAGATGGCTTGTGTGTACTGTGAGGATGGGGTTGGGCGGAGAGCCAGTAGTGACTAAAGGGGAAACCCTTTTAAAGCGAGCACGCGAACGTGTTCGCCACTAAAACTCAATATTAGGCGATAACCCCTACTCCTAGAACAGAGGGAGGAACAAAAACTAACCCGAAGGCGAATTAGAAGGATAACAGAAATTAAGCCAAAAGCGGCTGGGAAAATAAAACAACCCTCCAAAACAGGGCGAAACTCAAAACCCAAAATGTGCTTGACACACAGCACTGACGGTATCAGACCGGGACCGCCGAAAAGAAAATCCAACCTAGCGTAAAAAACTAGGCACGAGAAAATAAAACCCTCGAGGCGCAGCTCGGGAAGAAAACACAAACCAAAAATACATACCAGGGGACAACGTCCCCCAACCACTGACTCACACGAGTCAAAAGAAAGAAAAACCAAAACCAAAAACCTTAGAAGAAGGCGCCAGCGAACACAATACCAGCGAAACGTCTTCCTTACCTTTTTTAAGCTTTTCTTTTTTGTTAGCAACCACCAGCACAGTACCTGACTCCCAAAACTACTGATAGAGTCTACCTTGTGCTTACCGGCTTGGCGCAAGAGCGAACAGTTGACACACAAGCACTGAAGGAGAGTCAGTACTGAGCTTAAATATGCTTCCCGGGAGGTAATTCCCCTAACGCCAATGAGGAACAGGTGCGAACAATGATCCTCGGCCCTCTGCTGGTAACAGCGGGTATTACCTCCCACATGACAGGGGGATGGATAAACGTGTTGTGGTTTGTGGTGTTTGTTGCTGCAATTCCTCTCTTGACCGTTAGAAGTTTCTGTAATGCCTATGCATGTGCACTGCAAAAAAAATATTAATAAAAAATATTTCCATTTTCCATTCATCTTTCTTCCTTTAATTTTCCTGATTAAAATCATTAGAAAATGAGTAGCCATCAACTACACTACGTGAGCCGAGTCTTATGCTGAGCCGAGTCTTATGCTGATTAACCAGTCTAGTGTTTATGTAGGATGAGAAAAACAACTCTAACACCCACATCACCGACAATAGTCAGGAGGTGTTGATAGCCGAATTGGGAATATGTCTGGCCCGCAATTCAGTAGGAATAGAACTGAACGACAGAGGGGAAATCACAAACTGTTTCGTAGGCCATACTGTAAGTTACGATATGTTTAATGATACTGTAGCCTAATGTCGACATCTTAATCGTACTGTTGGCGACTGCCGCAAGAAAAAGTGCCTAATTGTTATTTCAAAAGCCTTTTACAGCATGTCAGCCTTTTACAGCAAGTCACTGGCCACACTGCTGCCAGTAAAATCATCGGTAAATTCTATTTAATAGTTCTAAAGTTAGTAAATTCTTAAGTGTAGTAGCTAATGTTAGCTCATTTTTATGTTTACCTATTTTATATCGTTTGCATTGCATTTTTGCATGCATGTACTGTACATTCCAACAAATATTAGATTAGTGAAACATAGCCTATATGGTGCTTCATATTAAGTGAGTTATTGTTTTCCAATGTTCAGTGTTCATATTAAAAACAATTATTTCCCACTGTAACATCTGTAACAAATTCCTTGTGCTTGCACTAGCCTTGACAAAAAATAAAAAAATAAAAAATTGTGACAACAGTATGTAGTTCTGATCACTTGAAGAATTACTGTAGGTGAGAATTGTTGAGAAGTGAGATCTGTGCATGAGGCAGCGCTCGGCTCAATCAATAGGCTCTACCCGATGGGGAGAGAAAAACTGGAACTGCGTCAACCATTTCTAAGAATTTTGGGCCCCCTGGAATGTTAATGCACTGGGCCCCTTGCCTCACAACATTAAAACTTACCCAATTCTCATTTCATTAATGCTCCATAATTCCAACTCATACATTCACTTGATTAGATGCGATCATATGAGCCAATTTCCTTTCATGTTAATAATAATAATAATGTCTCCTCTGCAAACATAAGTCAGCTAATGATTTATTTTATTTGAGATGGGTGCGTGGGGGGTTAAACCCAAAATGCACGACTCAGACAATAGGGATGTAATAATCCCATCAGGGCTTTATTCAGGGAATGTCCAGTGAGCGTAGTCAAAAAACAAGCAAAGTTCATACACGTGAAATCCAGCCAAAACTAAAGTACAGTACCAAGGGAGAAGGCAGTCTCGTAATCGGTACACCATGCAAAATGTCCAGTAACCAGGAAAGCGGTCAGAGGGGCAGAAGTACAGGCGGACGGTAGGCAGGCTCGTGGGTCGATGACGGTGCAATACCAAAGTCATGGTACAGGCAGGCAATGGTCAACAAAACAGAAGTCAATTATCTTTGGTCAATAAACAGGCTTGGATTGTAACAGGTCGACACTGGCTTGACAAAAACCGCTAAACCATGCACTGACGAACAGGAGGCAACAATTTTGCAAAGACATGACATGGAACTGAGCTTATATGCAGGTGTAGACAGGTGCAGACAATTAGCTTGAGAGCAGCATGAGAATGGAAATCAGGTGTGATGGATTGACAAGTTAACAAGATAATTGGCAATTGTTAGTAATAAACCTATCCTGCCCTAGCGTTAGTAAATTACTTAATGACATGCACAAGAAACATAGTGAAATATAGTGATTTAGAGGCATAACTTCTTACCGCCATATCGGCTGGCTCTCTTCCTGGTGCTTCTAGGGAAGCACGCTCCCGTCCTGGGACAGCTATATGGTTGGGTACGTTCGCGATCTGTGCATATGCGTCTTCATAAAGTCAATTATGTGTTATGGAACACTTACGGTGAGTTTAATGGCATGTGTCAATATACCGTTGTAAACTTAAAGGCCTGGTGTAGTGGAATGGGATGGTGTGTGCCAATTTGGGGTGGTCATGTCTACCTGTTAAAGAGGAAGGCATTTATTTTGTGAGGGAGATCTCGATGGGGAAGGAACCAATGCCTAGGTCCTCCTTATCCCTCAGTTGTGTGAGGTATGGTCTACGCTATTATCATCATTGTTATTATTATTGAAGTCTGAGTTTACTCAAGTACTTTTGTTTGGCTGATGTAGCCATAGCTTTATATAAACATTTTTTTTTTCTAGTATTTTTCGCATTTTGGATGCCTCAACACCTGGGGCCTCATTTCTAAAACTGTGCGTAGGATTCACGTCAAAAGGTTGCATACGCATGAAACCCAGGACGTGCGTACGCACAAAAATATTCTGATTTATAAAAACGTGCACACGCATGTCCCATGCCAATTTTCCTTTATAAATCACAATCAACTCTAAATGTGCGCACCTTTGCCAGCTTCATGTCCCGCCCACAGTTTCCTATAAATAGGCAGTGAAACACCCCTAATGAATATGCATTTCACGAAGACGACAATGGCAAATGCTGAAAAGAAGGCCAAGAAAAGGGATTTCAGCCATTTGATTGCCTCTGAAAAGCTACAGGTGTGGGAATTATCCTGATTGATTGTAAATGACGAACAGTTCTGCACAACGAATGTGATGATGACGATGATAATAATAATAATAATAATAATAATAATGATAATAATACACGTTATTTGTCTAGCACCATTGAAAACACAGTTACAAAATTAAGAGATAAAATGAACAAAAATCCATAACAATAAACACATTATAAAACATAATATATGAATATGATAACAATATATGAAACTATGCACTCGTATCTGCCCGACTGACGCATTGTAAACGGCATCAGTGCAGCGTAATTTGTCCGACTGTTCACCATATTATTTATGAGAATACATTTAATAACATGAAGTATTGTTTAACAATTTGTCTACATATTTGAGGGATTATTTTACAACAACATCTCCGTTTATATTTATCATTCTAAATCATATTTTTTGGGCACTCCAGGGAGCATCAATCAAACAGCTGTTTGTTTATTCATTGTAAGAGAGGCTTTTATCCGTTTTTGCAAATTAACTCTTCATATATGATACGTGAGAGGTAATATTTCGATTTATTTGACACAGTGGTATCAATTTCACACCATTGCTCGCGTTTCATCCCATTGCCATCGGAGTCGCAGTTTCTCATTTCTCCAGTTAATGTGCGTACACATGGGTCAGAGTTTCCGTGGAGGACTGCACATTTTCCTGTCAAGTTTGTTTTTTATAAATGCCAAAGTTTGCTCATAAAGTGGCGTACGCATTCTTTTGTGCATACGCAACGTTTATAAATGAGGCCCCTGGTGGTGGAAAAATAAATCCCAAGAAAACCTCATATCTGCCTCACTGCTATCTTTTGTGCCAACCTAAAAGACCCTCGACACCCTACTATTTGATGGGGCGACATGGCTCAGGCAGTAAGAACAGTCGTCTGGCAGTCGGAGGGTTGCCGGTTCGATCCCCCGCCTGGGCTGTGTCGAAGTGTCCCTGAGCAAGACCCCTGACCCCCAAATGCTCCTGACGAGCTGGTCGGCGCCTTACATGGCAGCCAATCGCTGTCAGTGTGTGAGTGTGTGTATGCATGGGTGAATGAGAAGCATCAATTGTACAGTGCTTTGGATAAAGGCGCTATATAAATGCCAACTATTTAACAGTGACAAACATGAAACGTGACATTATTAGCTTATCAGCCAGCAACAGGAATATTAATAAGCAGTCTTACAAAAAAATGTCTGAAAAAAAAACAGTTTCCCCACATTAACACAGGAATTAACAAAGTCAACAATTCTCACCAAATGTTTGGGGTAGCTCACCTGCTTTACAGAGAAAGAAATCTCAGAAAATCCATATGAATGCAAAAGCAAATTCAACAGATGTTAAAATGGTTTTCTTGCATGCTGTCAACAAAATAAATATAAACATGGCACAATGATTTGTCTTTTTAAATGAAACAGAGAAACATATAATCAGATCGAACCTTCGGTTTTCTGTCATTCCAGCGATGGCCAGATGACATGCAGCTAGGTGAAATGAAACCACGGCAGCTAAGTCAGCGCTATAAAGAAAATATTGGGGATATTTAGATATATAGATAATAACGAATTTGGTATCTAATATTAGCAACAGAAAGTTAAAAGAATAAAAGCACATGGTGAGTGAAGATACTTTTTGAGTCATTTCATTAAGTGCATGCCATTATTTCTTTCTCTACCCTCCTTCACTCCACTCCCCCACAACCACTCCTCCACTCCAGCAGAAGTATGTGGAGCAATGAGTGGAGTTAATGAGTGGAGCAAAGGAGTGAGTGAGGGGGAGTGAAAAAACTGGGATAAGCTTATTGGCTTTGTCGTCATCAAAGTCAATATCCTGTGTTGATTAAATTGCCCTATCATAAGTGTTATTTTTTTGCCGAGCCCACAAATATTCTCATAGCCAAATACAGATCTTACACATGGTCAGCCAATTTAAAGTTACAAAATAGCTTGTTCAAGCACAAGTTGCATAGTAAGATACAGTAGCTTTACTGCGTTTCGCCTTGATACACTAAATAATATGTAACCAGTAAGATTGGATCAAAGTACATATATGTACAAACATATACATATTTCCTGTAATCTGTCCAGTCTGAATACCCTGTGCCTACTGTAACAGATTATGTTAGGATATTGTCAATTGCATCTCACACGCTAAACATAGCCTAGCCTATATGGTGCCACATATTAAGTGAATTATTGTTTTCTAATGTTCAGTGTTCACACTTATATTTCCCATTGTAACATCTGTAACAAATGTATTGATAATGATATGACAGTCAGAAACAGTTGGTTGAATAAATGTATCCATGCATGTTCATGTACTGAAATAAGGGTAGCTGCCGTGCTTATCTAGTCATGTTGAGACACACCCCCAGTGTCTGCAGGTATTTGCTTCAACCATGCACTAGACCACCTGATTTCAGTAATTAGCTTATTATCTGAACCAAACAGGTAAGATAATTAGTGAAATCATGTGGTGTAGTGCACAGTTGGAGAAAATACCAGCAGACATTGTGGCCCGCAGGATGTGGAGTTGAGTAGCACTGCCATAAAGACTAACATTCCCAAGTTCATATTGTGCTTATTGTGCTATATTGGAAACAAATGCAAAAAAAAAGAAATAAATTATACACTGATCAAATTAAATTAAAGACTGATGAATAAATATGCTCCTAACTGTTGAAAGTGCTGGCCACTAAAACTAACAGCCTGTATGGTGTTAATTATTAATAAAATAATACAATAAAACCTAAAACAGCCTATTGATTAACCTCAGTCTTTCATTTGATGAAAAAATGTCATCTATATTTGTTTGTAATAAAGCACAATAAGCAGACAAAGCAGAATAATTGTATTATTCATAGCATGCAAAGCTATTTCTGGCATTATGTATTTTAAGAGGGTAAATAATCCCTCTAAACATGAAAAGCACCTAGTTACTAAATTAACAGCTTCTGGGATCGCAATTGTGCAAACCAGCTTAGACAGGGGAGCCCCAGGACCGGGTTTGGGAACCACTGACTGAACCTAGCAAACTTAGTTGTGAGCCACAAAGTTTACTTCTAACATTAGGTAATGTTAGAAGTAAACTGTGTGACTCGCAACCAAGTTTGCTAGGTAACATACATAACAATTGTTTTTTATTGAAATATTACAAACATATTCAGCTCAAATTAAAATAAACAATCATGGAATTATCTTAAAATGAACTAATTATAATTGAATTGTAATTTTATCACGATTTCTCGTGGATACTGTCGTAGCACAAAATGTATATGAGCTTGCAATTGATATAATTAATCAAAATAAAAAAATGTGTTGATTAGCATTACATTCATAATGTTTACTAGCGCATACATGTTTCGTCAGATGCTCTGTAAATCCTTTTTTATTTCTGTATTCAAACAATAATCTATAACAGTAGATAATATACATACATACAGTCCCCTCTAAAAGCATTGGAACAGCAAGGTCAATTCTTTTGTTTTTGCTGTACATCTCATGTACATCTTTTGAGCTGACAAGAGATGACAGATCCAAATTTCAGCTTTTATTTCCTGGTATTTTTACATCGATTTGTTAAACAATTTAGAACATATCACCTTTTGCATCAGACCACCCAATTTGCTCAATTGTAGCAAAAGCATTGCTACATGTGACTGACAGGCGTTTCTTGATGCTCAGATGTGTCCTGTGAGATTGATTGGTTAAACAAATAGTTCTGAATGTCTACTCTTGGTTTCGGCCTTGGGATTTGCCTGTAAAGACTGCATTTCTGTTGAAGATGAACCAACATGAAGACCACAGAACTGTCTTTGGGAGAAAAGCAAGCCACATTTTGAAGCTTAGCAAAGAGGGTAAATTGAGCCAGAGCCATTGCACAAGCAATTGTACAACAACTCGGAATGTCCTGGGACAGAAAAAAACCACTGGCGTACAGGCTGCTCAAGGAAAAGAACAGCAGTTGATGACAGAAACATGGTGAGAGTTGTGAAGAAAAACCCCAAAACATCAGTCAATGATATCATAGATAATCTCCACAGGGCGGGGGTGAAGGTATCTCAATCCGTTCGAAGAAGACTTAGAGAGCAGCAATATAGAGGATATACCACAAGAGGAGACCAAGATTAAGACCAAATTGTGGAGAAAGAAGGGATCCGCTCATGATCCAAAACATACAAGCTCATCTGCGAAGCATGGTGACGGAAGTTCCATGGCTTGGGCTTGCATGGTTGTTTCAGGAGGAGGCTCACTAATCTTTATAGATGATGTAACTCATGATGAATGAGTTCAGAAGTCTACAAAAATACTCTGTCTGTGTTATTTACTTCCATTTACTTAATAATAATAATAATAATTTCTGTTCCAATACTTTCGCTCACCTAAAAATTGGGTGGTCTGATACCAAAAGTTGTAAGTAGTTTAACGCATCTAGGATACAAGGAAATAAAAGCTCAGTTTCTGAAGTCTTGTCTCGTGTTCAATTTTTTATCCGAAATTCACTGTATTGCAAAAACAAACAAATTGACCTTGCTGTTCCCATACTTTTGGAGGGGACTGTACATCAAGAAGCATGGCAACTTATATTTTCCCAGCTAAAAAGAGCACATTTCTGCAAATACAAGTCACCCCAAAATACGAGTCACCCCGAGAGGCAACAAAGCTGCCCCCTACTATCAGAACCTTGCACATATTTTTCCTGGCCAGTGGCAGTAATCATTGTTGCAAAATGTTTAATAAGCATTGATTGCTGATGAACTGTATGAACAGATATATTATTATTTTATTGTAAAAGTTTGTAAGTTGCTGTCAACATTGGCACTTAGATTGTCATTTAACCTAGGCAACAACCTTTTCTAAATTATTTTGCTTTCTCCGGTGAGTTACTGTATATTAAAGAGCAGGTTATCCACTATGATCCTTGCCACAAAATATCCATGAGTGACCAGTGAGCATCCAATTACTTCACTTTAACCCCTGAGAACAGAGTAGAAGAGTATAATCGTGGTACAGGAAAATCACAGGAAAGCATCCAGTGCTTCAGAAAAAAAAAGAAAAATTAATAACTCAACTTAAGCATGTTTATAACTGTGCAGTCATAATGTAATATTAGCAGTGCTAATTGATGATGATGAAACCACCACATCTGGCAGCAACAACTTACTATGAACATATTTATGTGGTATAAATAACGTACTTTGCTTTACAGTACAGCCTTGGATGTAACCACAGCCCTCTGGCCTTATGTGCTACGGCAAATCACAACTAACCACATTCGTCATTTTGCCGCATGAAACACATTGGTCCAATGCAAAGATATGGTTGCAATTTGAAGAGATGGGCAGGAATGCTGCTTTTCCTGCTTTTGCTTTATGCCTGTGAGGAATCTCATCCCCTGAAGGTGGCTTGTACCATATTCGACTCCTCTTCATCTTCATCTCCCACACAGTCTTTTACTTTCATGACCAGAGGAGCTTATCTCCAGTGGTATACATGAGAAGGTTCAATTAGGTGTGACTACCGTGCCTGACCCTGACTCTGTTTTAAATTCGTAATGAAGTGTCAGGACCCATGCAGTATCCTGGCCACATGAAACATGGCATATCACTACAAATCAAACCCATTAGGATTTAGAAGGGGATCAAAGACTGCTGTTCCTTTCTCTCTTTCTTTCCTTTCCTTTTTTTCTTCACAGAGTCTGCCCCCTTTTAATCTGCTGTCTTCCACAGCAAATTGCCCTCCGTTTAATGGTTCAGGACGGAACCTCAACCTATCAATGTGGATGTAATTATTTGAGAGTTAAATCAGACAGTGTCTTTGTTGAGATGGCAAATATTTTAATGTGAGGTTTAGAGCAGAATATCCATCTGTTCGCTTGACTGATACTCACCGACAGTTGCAGAAAGGTAAATGGTGACAATTTTGGGAATGTGAGACTCCATAAAAATGTAAAAGGAGAGTAAAAACAAACTTCAAATGTTTCTAAAATCCCTTTGTTTTATATGACAGGTCATTCATTAATATTAATATATTTTTGGGTTGTGATGTGGTCACTAACAGTAGCGTTTGTGGCATAGAAATTCTGGTGGGGCACCAATCAGCTTCTCAAGCCTAGCAGTGACTTTTGTGAGCCTCAAACATGCTAGTAGCTTACCTAGGGAGAGCAGATTTCAAATAAGTAAATTCAGGAGGAACATGAAATAAAAAAAGTGGTTATATGATCACAAAAGCTAGTATTTGATCACACATGAAGGAAATCAGGGGAGCTGGCAGAATTATCAGTTCATAAAGTTAGCTCATATAATTACATGTCTATATTGTGGGGAAACTGGTCTACAACTACACTATGCAGGAGGAAAAATAAACGTGGACAATTAAACAGATGAATGTTTGTGCTTTATTACAGTCAACTACTAGGCTACCATAAAGTAAGAACAGCAAATGTATTGTTTAATAGGCTACAAAATCAGGCCTGATGACTTGGCTTGGCCAACTATTTTCATAAATTGTACAATAATGCAGCAAATTATGTAGCATTACTACAACGAGCTACAGTGGTTTAATGTTTCATTTGGCGGTATGAATTTTGCCAGTGGGAAAAAAATAATACGAGGTTCCAACAGTAGGTGGCAGTTGCGTTGAATTATGGTCTGTAACAGACAGCAAAGTCATTTGTAGGTCCTTTGGTTGTTTAATTGCACAACCAGTAGTTTTTTTTTATTGAATCATAAGTTTGTGCGTAAGAATGTAGAGGAGACTGGGGCACAAACGGGACTAACATGGGGATTTTACATTGTTGCATAGTTGCAGTGCAAGAATGACGGGCTTATAGCAACATGTTTCTCATGTGTGAGTGGCAGGGCGCTTTGAAGACTTCATCAAGAGTTATTAACAAATCTGTGTTTTAGCACCATGAAAGTAATGCTTTTTAACCAAAGTATTTTTCGATTAACTGATGATGTGTGAATGCCACAGAAGCCATATATACAGTAGTGTGCAGTGATGATTATACACTTAACACCAAGTACTATTCAAGTATTTATTTAATGTAATATTGGTTCATGTAGATCAGGGGTGTCCAATCTTATCCAGAAAGGGCCAGTGTGTGTGCAGGTTGTTGTTTTTGCACAGGACTAAGACAGCTGATTCTACTCACCAAGTTCTTGATTAAAGACCACGATTAGTTCATTAGTATTAGTTCATTAGGTGTGTTACTGCTGGGTTAAAACAAAAACCTGTACCCACACCGGCCCTTTTAAGATAAGATTGGACACCACTGATGTAGATCAAAATAAGTAAACAGAGAGCTCCTTCCGTTGTGCCATCGTGTTTAATACCGTGACATTGCTTAAAGTTTGTGTTACCTTAAATACTGGAACAACTGACCATCAGAAGTAATTTTGCAGAATAATTCATAATTGCTTCAAACCAGTTTAAACAAGTTGTTTAGCATCAGCAATCATGGAATGAGCCTTCAAACATGCATTCATGCGTGTTTCTGTTCATTAGCCATACTTTTACCCCAATGTAATTGTGGGAATTATTTTTTTGTTCTCATTGCCTACAATAGTATTGTTCTGTAGGGGAAAATTCACAGAACGAAAGATCTCCCTCCTAAAATCATGATAACCAATCACGAGTCAAAATCAGACTCCGCCTTAGTGAGCAGGCTGGTTCCTCCAAAACTCTCGACGATGTGTGCTAAAAGTTTATCAATATATCTGTATTAAAGTATGATATGTACCCTGTATAGTTTCAAACTGAGTAACTGCTAAATTGTGCTAGGATTACACAGTGAGCCCAGCCAGCTGGCAGGGGGGCCGGCCGTCTTGAACTGTGTACTGTGTAGACCAAACTGTCAAGGACACGGGCAGAGCAAGATATGACTGTACAGCTGATTTCTCCGGGACTCTCAATGTTTTATGCCAGAAGTGTATCTATTTGACCTTGAACATTAATTATAGCTGAGCTTATGAAAACGCAAGAAACCACAGTGAAAACTGTTGAAATGAGAGCAAAGAATGCTACGTACATTTATTCCCTTAGAAGAGAATAATTAATCAAATGTTTAGTATGTCTGTATATTAGAAAAGTATATTAGAAGTGAATATTAATTAAATGTTTAGTTTGTCTGTATATTTTCAATGATTACTGCTGCTTAGTTTGTCTTATAAAAGCGAAAGATACAGAGTGACGTGTATGGATGACGTGTTAGAGGGAGGGCATCCAGAACTTTATGAGGTCTGGTAGTTTGCCAAGAGCAGGTGCGGGGTGAAGTGAGGACACGTAGTTGGCAGAATGCCCTGAACTTTGTACAGAGTTGGCAGAGCATAAGGACCGTTGGCAATTTGCCACAATGACATTGTGGGAGGAGCGTTGGGAGGAGTTACGATAAGAAAAGTGTGGGTGATTTGCCAGAATGAGGTTCGAGGAGGAGTTGTAGGTGGAGTAACTGTGTATAAAATGGGTGTACAAATGCCAGTCGGGGTTCAGTTCTGGAGAGCTGATCCGGCTTTATGCACGTGTGCTAATAAAGTCTGATTTTCCTGAAGATCTTGCTGCCTGGTGTCGTCTTTTCCCTCGCGAAGATGTTTTTCGACAAATTGAAGATTTGGACTCTGTCGTTTCCTAGACACGACATTTGGGGGCTCGTCCGGGATACGAAAGAGAAAGAGAAGCTCCCGGCGACTGGAGACCAGGGCGGAGAGTACTTTTTGATAGGCTGCAGCTGGAGCTTATCAGGGAATGAAAGTATTCAAGGACTCTGATCTCCTCTCCCGGACGCCGGAGGCAACATTCTCTCGTATAACTAACCCGGCAACTAAATTAAGGGGAAAAACGTAGCAAACTTTTCAGGAAACGTGCGCGAGGTGAACTGTGAGTAAACAGTGTGGGAATGTATTAAATGTGTTGGAAAATGTTTTTTTAGCAGAACTTGTATTAAGTCTAAAAAGTATATTGATACTGCGGACTAAAGTTATATTGTTGCTGCTAACGGTTTTAAGTTGTTATGTGATAAGAGGTGCCAGAGACTTGGAAGGAAAGAAACCCAAAAAGGGGATCCTGCAAGCTATATCTAGGTAGTTACCTCAAGGTGTGATGTAAGAGAAAAATTGCTGTGATGTAAGAGAAAATACTGTTACGCTGTGCTGATGCTTCGAAGGCTTGTGGGAATATAATGTTGTATTGAGACAACGGAGGTAAAAATCGTTATTTATGTATGTGTAAGATAAGAAACGCAAAGAGTGAATAAAAGTATTAACGGGAGAAAATACAGGCTCTGGCGGAAAAATAAAGATTAAATATATAATAATATAGATAATAATAGGGAAAATAAAGGTTAAAGACATAATAATATAGATAATAATAGGTGGAAAAAAATATAAATAAATAGATAATAATATAAAAGTATTATGGGCAGTGTATGAAAATGAAAAAGGGAAAGAAAATGGCGATTGAGATAATAGCGGGGGTGTATCTTAAATGTATACAGGAGATAGAAACTATCGCCGATAAGTGGAAACAAAAAAAGAACTAAGAAAATGGTGGCAAAATGGCCGTTTGATAAGAAAAATATGCGGAGGAGAAGGAGAGCATAATGGCGGCGGGTAGAAACTGAAGCGAAGAGGCGACTCCGCCTCCGTATGATGTGTGGCCTTGGGAAGGAGGAGTGTGGAGAAGGGGGGTCAAAACAGGTGCAGAGGGACTTAGCTGGGTGATACAGAACTATAATTAAAAAAAAAAAAAAACAAGAACAACACAGAAACCCATACGGTTTCGCGATAAGGAGGAGCTCCCCAAAATAGTAGGGCCATTATTAATTAGGGTTGCTGTACCTCGATACATTCCCTGGTCCACTCAGGGCATGCAACATGTAATAACAAATCTCCCTGAGTTACAGAATGGAGTGAGCCACTGGTTCAGGGTGCTGGAGAAGGAGATGAGCGGCCGAATCTTGGCTGTCGGGGGCCTGAAGGCTCTCCTGGGGAAGGTTGTGGGGATGGAAACAATGCTGGACATATTCGAGCAGGTTGGCGTTGTCAGAGCCCAGATGCAAACCTACAGCAGTGGACAGTGGGCCATTTGACAATGTACGTGCTGCGCAGGTGGAGGCTGATAACCGAAAGGGACGCACAAACAGATCCCATAATGCCGTACAGCCATACAGGAGGGGATGTCACCAGGAATGGGGTGCCGCCTCGATGAGGTGGTGGGACTGAACACCATGACACACAGGGAGTTTGTGGATCATGTGGCGCACGCTGTAGAGACAGCGAGAAGAGGAAAAAAGCTGGAAGATCAAGCTAAAGACATTCAAAGAAAACTACTGTGCAGCTGAAGGAGCTGGAAGCCAAAGAACAAAAGCACCCCCCACACCTGAACCATGGAGCAGTCCAATGGCGCCCCGGCCAGCGGTGGTCTACAACTTCTCCGGCATCCCTCACCCAGTGGCCATGCAAGGTAATATACAAGGGGGGAACTACAAATGGGTAGGAACCAAGTCAAGGGAGGGCCAGGGAATGGTGGGCAAGCCAATCAGGGGAAAGGGCAGCAGAATCAGCGCAATTTTGATAATGCTGGTAGGGGTAGTATTTATGATATCTGATTCTAATTGGAGTAGATAATCAAAGTAAAAATAAAAGTAAACTTGGTGAACTTAAACAGAGTAGTAACACATAGAACCAGACGCCTTCCTAAAGGTTCTTTGTCTCTTTTTATTTTCTTGCTCATGTGAGCTTGTGGGTGAGGGACGTTGTCCCCGGTATTTGTATTTTGGTTTGTGTTTTTTCCTGAGCTGCGTCTCATGGTTCTTTATTTCCGTGCCTAGTGTTTTTTCTGGGTTGTATGTTGTTATTTTGGTTTTGGTTTTTTAGGGTCACTTTATTCCAGCTTACAGCTGGGAGTGCCAGAAGCACCAACAGTGCCCCAGCGGACCCAGTACGAGAATTGCAAGCCGGCTCACCAGTGGAGGGACGTGCAGACCACATCCACTGGTTGGAAGATCAAGCCAGCTCACCAGTGGAGGGACGTGCAGACCACATCCACTGGTTGGATCCAGGAGCCCACCTGTTACATGGACTATGGCAATTCTTCGTGCTACGAATCAACATGTTAACAAAATTAAAAGAAGTGTGTGATAATTTTAATAGTTGAGTCACTTAGGATAATACATACAGCTGTGATACGGCTATGGCCAGTCAAATTACGCGGGATGCACTTGTGCAGAGAGTGTTGGAGGAACCATGGAAACGCCGTTATATTGAGGAGTCTGAGGCAATTGGATGCTGCTATAGCAGCAGGGGATGTGCAGGAACCCAACTTAGTATGGTGCGTTGGCCAAGGGAGATATTCGGGGCCATAGGTTTTGACCCCGAAAGGGGGGAATGTAGGGGAAAATTCACAGAACGAAAGATCTCCCTCCTAAAAGCATGATAACCAATCACAAGTCAAAATCAGACTCCACCTTAGTGAGCAGGCTGGTTCCTCCAAAACTCTCAACGATGTGTGCTAAAAGTTTATCAATATATCTGTATTAAAGTATGATATGTACCCTGTATAGTTTCAAACTGAGTAACTGCTAAATTGTGCTAGGATTACACAGGGAGCCCAGCCAGCTGGCAGGGGGGGGGGCCGTCTTGAACTGTGTACTGTGTAGACCAAACTGTCAAGGACACGGGCAGAGCAAGATATGACTGTACAGCTGATTTCTTCGGGACTCTCAATGTTTTATGCCAGAAGTGTATCTATTTGACCTAGAACATTAATTATAGCTGAGCTTATGAAAACGCAAGAAACCACAGTGAAAACTGTCGAAATGAGAGCAAAGAATGCTACGTACATTTACTCCCTTAGAAGAGAATAATTAATCAAATGTTTAGTATGTCTGTAGATTAGAAAAGTATATTAGAAGTGAATATTAATTAAATGTTTAGTTTGTCTGTATATTTTCAATGATTACTGCTGCTTAGTTCGTCTTATAAAAGCGAAAGATACAGAGTGACGTGTATGGATGACGTGTTAGAGGGAGGGCATCCAGAACTTTATGAGGTCTGGTAGTTTGCCAAGAGCAGGTGCGGGGTGAAGTGAGGACACGTAGTTGGCAGAATGCCCTGAACTTTGTACAGAGTTGGCAGAGCATAAGGACCGCTGGCAATTTGCCACAATGACGTTGTGGGAGGAACGTTGGGAGGAGTTACGATAAGAAAAGTGTGGGTGATTTGCCAGAATGAGGTTTGAGGAGGAGTTGTAGGTGGAGTAACTGTGTATAAAATGGGTGTACAAATGCCAGTCGGGGTTCAGTTCTGGAGAGCTGATCCGGCTTTATGCATGTGTGCTAATAAAGTCTGATTTTCCTGAAGATCTTGCTGCCTGGTGTCGTCTTTTCCCTCGCGAAGATGTTTTTCGACAAATTGAAGATTTGGACTCTGTCGTTTCCTAGACACGACAGTTCAAAAAATTTTCACCCAAAAAATTTAACTTTCATTTTTAAATAATTAATATATTAGGACCCTTTTTAGACAAACGTGGTGGTGTATAATCATCACTGCAAACTACTGTACGTTGCGATAACTTCATCCGGTTCATTGCCAACTGAGTCAATGTTGAATGTTTGTTTGTTAATGTTTCTAAGACAACTTTAACATTACAGGAGCATTTTTCATCAGGGAGTGACCTGTCACTGCCACTTGCTGTTCCCGTTATGCTGTATTTCAAGTAAATGTAGCTAATTATACTGTAAATAGCCGTATTAAAATGGGTACACATACAGTATTTTTCAACCGTATACAACTTTATTATTACCATTACTATTCTATATTTCTACCTATTTGTTTTTGGGTTTTTTCTTTTTTTTAACACTCCTCTATTGCTTTATTTCACTGTTACCTGCTTTGGCATATAATTGAATTGACAGTGTCAGTGACATTAGTTAATGTAACTTTTTCTCATTTAACATTAATGTGACACAAACGCCATTACAACAATAATGAATACGTAAATATGTAGAGTAGAGATCTAGCTAGGCAATTTACTTGAAATTCTGTGAATAATAATTATTCATTGACGTTAATCTATTTTGTAAGTCTAATGTTTTTGGGGGGACTATGTATAAAAAGGTCTGTAATTCCTACATGGTTGTGTACCTGCAACAATTATTGACTTTTTTCTGACTGTTTTAAGAATTGCATCATTGGATTACATTGGTGGTGGTCAGTGAAGAATGTGTAACATAAAGTTAACACTGTTTAGTGATAGATGAGTTCCTCCCTGGTTCCTCCCCCTGAGATTAGTAAAAAGACATTTGGTAGGGGTTATGTTTGGTAGAAGTGAAACATGTCTATGAGCTTTGGTTGAATCCAGAAGAACAAGTTGGCAGTGCTACAAAACATTGTCAAATAATTTTCAAACTTTTGCATACAGATACAGATAATTCCATACTCAATCACCCCTAGTAAAAACCCTCAAATTGAGGCGGAAAGTCCTGTACTTGTAGTCTAGCGATCATTTTATTTCAACTGTTTGTTTTCTGGAGTACAGAGCAAAAACAACAAAAATGTGTCACTTCAAATATGTATGGACTGCACTGTATGAAATAACAATAAATTATTATTTAAAATAAAATCTTTAATTACATTTTTAGATCTTAATTTTAATTGACCTAGCCCAATTTCCATGAATTGAAAATCATGCTTTTTTACTTGATGGCCGTAAGGACCAGGCATATGTCCTTTACGGGCCCCATCAAAGGCCCTTAAAATTATGAAAATCCAGGCCTGGTCATTAGTATTTGAAAATGTCTCTGTAAAAAAATTATATAATGAGGACAAGTCAACCCATTCATTTTTGCAGTTAAACACAGGGGTTAAACTAGGCCTAGATAACATGGCATCCTTTAAAAATATATTATGCGGTGCCCAGTCAATATAAAGGTTGGATGGTTGACCCGTAACTGAAGAAAACAAAGATCTAAGGGGAGGAACTTCACTGCTATTGCAACCTTCTGCGTGCCTTCTGTTGGACTGGATTGCACCAGCTGGACTTCAGTTCAAATGTCGCCTAGTTAGCTATAACTTAAAATCCTACTAATACTCTTGACTTATGCATTACTAACATAAAGGCAGTGACAACAGAAATAAGCTAACAATGTTACTAGCTAACAGGCCTATAGCCTACACCTACACTCAGCAGGTGTAATCACACAGTAACCTCACTAACGGTAAAACATATTTTCTGCACACAGCATTTTTCGGTAAAATCGGTAACCAAGTAGAGGTTTAATTTACAGATATGACATTTCAGTAGCGATCTTGCGAGCAAACTAAGTGGAAGTTTTCATTGTTGATTATCCACTTGTTACTCGTTTACGTCCAAAAGAGTTACATATCCAGGCTAATTGGTTATATGCTAAGTAATAATGGTGCCACATTGATCAGCTGATTTTATTGTAAAGTACCTGGACTTTACACTTGGTAAAACTGGTCCTTGGGATTTTTCAGCCCACTGGTTAGTTATATCACTGAGTTATATGATAGAATGCATTAAAACAAAAATGCATTAAAAAATGCAGAAGAAAAATGCAAAGACGAATGGGCGAAACTGCCCAAAGATAGGTGTGCCAAGCTTGTGGCATCATATTCAAAAAGACTTGAGGCTGTAATTGCTGCCAAAGGTGCATCAACAAAGTATTGAGCAAAGGCTGTGAATACTTACATACATGTGATTTCTTAGTTTTTTATTTTTTATAAATTTGCAAAAATTTCAAAAAAACGTCTTTCTTTCATGTTGTCATTATGGGGTGTTGTGTGTAGAATTTTGAAGAAAAAAATGAATTTATTCCATTTTGGAATAAGGCTGTAACATAACAAAATGTTGGAAAAGTGAAGCGCTGTGAATGCTTTCCGGATGCACTGTAAGTGTTTACTGTGGAAGTCTTTGGATACGGAGTTGACAGTGTTGCATTTATCACTTAGAGCACGCATTACTGTGCAAATCTCCATACAGACACACCTGGATGAATGTTGTAAGTACCACTGAGCCTGCAGAAATGTGTACATAGTGTGTTCATGGCAAATGTGTACGTTCTCACAGGTATATTTTGCTGCAGTTTCGAAATCAAATATCCACTGGGGTGCTACAGGGGAGCTTAGACTTAGGTTTGGAGAAAGGCAATTTTAAGCTACCAAAGGTGCATCAACAAAGTATTGAGCAAAGGCTGTGAATACTTATGTACATGTGATTTCTTAGTTTTTTATTTTTAATAAATTTGCAAAAATTTCAAAAAACATTCTTTCATGTTGTTATTATGGGGTGTTGTGTGTAGAATTTTGAGGAAAAAAATGAATTTATTCCATTTTGGAATAAGGCTGTAACATAACAAAATGTGGGAAAAGTGTCCCGATCAGCTCAATTTGAGCTACCATAAACTGCACAGAAATTAACCAAAATGAATCTTATCGCTGTATTTTTATCCTTTGTCTTTGACCTGACATTTAAAAAACTATATGTTTGCCGGAAACATACATTGAGTTCAATGGGAAGCTTGTCCTCCACAGGTCAAGGTTACATGGTTTGTGACGTGGAGTAAGAATGATCCATACCCCAGCAGAGCAATGCTCTGTTGCAGATCATTGGTGACACATGCAGCACTTCAGTTGATTGACCAATAGAAAAAAAAAAAAAAGGTGGTGTGGGCGGGGCAGCAAGGCCACCGTGGCCTCCGGGCATGACATTTTTAAAGGGGCATTAAGGCCAAAGAGAGGGGCAACGATGATCATGGCTGCCATTTAAATTCCTGTCCTGCAATTGACTTTGAGATAAATGACGTAAGAGGGAGACAAGTGAGAAGAAAAGTATTTAAAATTTTTGTTCAGCATGACCATGAATTGCGGCAGCACGGATGGTGCAGTGGGTAGCACTGCCGCCTCACAGCAAGGAGGTCCTGGGTTCGACCGCAGCCTTGAGAGGATTGTCAAGCAAAGCCAATTCAAGAACTTGGGGGAGCTTCACCAGGAGTGGACTGAGGAGCCACCACGCACAGACGTGTCCAGGAAATGTGTTACAAGTGTCACATTCCTCGTGTCTAGCCACTCCTGAACCAGAGACGACGTCAGAAGCGTCTTACCTGGGCTAAGGAGAAAAGATCTGGACCATTGCTCAGTGGTCCAAAGTCCTCTTTGCATTTCATTTGGAAATCAGGGTCCCGGAGTCTGGAAGAAGAGTGGAGAGGCACAGAATCCAAGTTGCTTGAAGTCCAGTGTGAAGTTTTCACAGTCAGTGATGATTTGGGGAACCATGTCATCTGCTGGTGTTGGACTACTGTGTTTTATCAAGTCCAGAGTCAACGCAGCCATCTACCAGGAGATTTTAGAGAATGTCATGATTCTGTCTGCTGACAAGCTTTATGGAGATGCTGATTTACTTTTCCAGCAGGACTTGGCACCTGCCTCCAGTGCCTAAACTACTAGTAACTGATTTGCCGACCATGGTATTACTGTGCTTGATTGGCCAGCCAACTCGCCTGACCTGAACCCCATTGAGGATCTATGGGGTATTGTCAAGAGGAAGATGAAGGACACCAGACCCAACAATACAGACAAGCTGAAGGCCGCGATCAAAGCAACCTGGGCTTCCATAACACCTCAGCAGTGTCACAGGCTGACTGCCTCCATGCCATGCCGCAATGATGCAGTAATTTGTGCAAAAGGACCCCAACCAAGTACTGAGTGCATAAATGAACATACTTTTCAGAAGGTCGACATTTCTGTATTATAAATACTTTTTTTGATTGGTCTTATATAATATTCATATATTTTGAGATATTGGATTTTTTATTTTGATGAGCTGTAAGCCGTAATAATCAAGATTAAAACAAAAAAAGGCATTTCACTTAATGTGGTCTGAGAGTCCTTCACGTGCCATTTGGCAAACTCCAGGCGGGCTGCCATGTGCCTTTTACTCAGGAGTGGCTTCCGTCTGGCCACTCTACCAAACAGGCCTGGTTGGTGGATTGCTGCAGAGATGGTTGTCCTTCTGGAAGGTTCTCCTCTCTCCACAGAGGAACGCTGGGGCTCTGACAGAGTGACCATCGGGTTCTTGGTCACCTTCTTCCATTTACGGATGGTGGAGGCCACTGTGCTCTTAGGGACCTTCAAAGCAGCAGAAATTTTTCTGTACCCTTCCCCAGATTTGTGCCTCGAGACAATCCTGTCTCGGAGGTCTACAATTCCTTTGAATTCATGCTTGGTTTGTGCTCCGACATGCACTGTCAACTGTGGGACCTTATATAGACAGGTGTGTGCCTTTCCAAATCATGTCCAATCAACTGAATTTACCACAGGTGGTAAGGTGGACTCCAATTAAGCTGTAGATACATCTCAAGGTTGATCAGTGGAAACAGGATGCACCTGAGCTCAATTTTGAGCTTCATGGCAAAGGCTGTGAATACTTATGTACATGTGATTTCTTAGTTTTTTTATTTTTAATAAATTAGCAAAAATCTCAAAAATACTTTTTTCACGTTGTCATTATGGGGTATTGTGTGTAGGATTTGGAGGGAAAATAATGAATTTAATCAATTTCGGAATAAGGCTGTAACATAACAAAATGTGGAAAAAGTGAAGCGCTGTGAATACTTTCCGGATGCACTGTATAACACCCAGCATTAATGATCAGTAATCGCAGTAATCGGTCATATTTTCCCCTGGTAACTGACATATGAAGCGCCATATGGCATAGGCTATGTTTCACTAATGTACAGAAATGTTTCTGACTTAGTGTTTGTGAGATGCAAGAGTCAAGAACATAAAACTGTTGCAGTACACGGACACATTGGGATTCTGGGATTAGCCTATGGAGCTGGTCCAACTGGTCAACCAGCTGTTTCAAAACCTAGCTCAAGGTGTCTTTTTCAGCAGGGGTTGATATTGGCTTGCGAAGATGGACAGGGATGTAACGTCATACAAGCAACGAGAAAACACTGATACGGACCAGGTCTCGTTTGGTTGTAGCCTATCGAGATGGCAAAGTATGCCTTTGAACTACACACAAGCTAAATGACACAAAAAACAATGCCTGCTATTCACACTCCTGGACGTCAAGAGGCAGCAGAGCTGTTAAGTTCTTTGCTGGAGTGTCCTTAAAACCAACCACTTGCCTACTTGATCCAATCCCCTCAACATTGGTTCAATAACTTTTTCCTATACTAGGCCATAACATGCTTAAAATCATGAACACATCCTTAGACACCGGATATGTACCACTAAAAAGGGCTGCGTTTCCTGAAGCCTTCTTAGCCCTACGTCATTCGTAAGTTATACCTTAAGCTCTACCTCAACGTTTCCTGAAACGTTCTTAGCTAAGTATACCTTCTGTAAGTGGTACTTTCATAAGGTTGCTCTTGACCACTCTAAGCTATACCTTATCGATGTTGTCAGCTCACTTCACTAGTGGCCACCACTGTTACGACCACAAGCCTCTGAAATCAGCTGTTGCTCTTAGTTACATCTCAATCTGTTAAGCAATATGTACACTAATAATTCTACAGTTGTAGTTGGTTAATAATATTACTAAAATACCGCATTAATGGGACTGTTTTCATGTAAATAATAAAATTGTCCTTTATGAAGATGCATGTTGCACTTTATTGAACATGTTGCCTAATTGCCTCTTCAAAGATATTTATAAACTGACGCTTTCCCACTCTCTCTGTGGGCTGGAGCGATGTTTAACCATAGTTCTTTCTTTGTTTTGGTGGACACTGTAGTCCTAAAACTGGACAATAATGTTTCTTTATACATCACCACGTCCTCTAACAATATCTCCATTTTGTTTTCTGTGCAGCTGTGGGACCGCTTCTTTCTTAGTTTTTTTCCGCCATAGCTTGTGTTGGTGCCTTTTGCTTGTTGGTGCGCTTTTATTGAAAACATCAGCTAATCAGAGAAAAAAGTGAATTACCCCAGTCATGTGATGGTGCTTCTGGCAGATCAACCCTGATTGCAAAGTTTTTTTGGGGCCATGACAGAGATATACAGCCATGCAGATATACACTCAGTGAGCGCTTTATTAGGTATTTATTGAACTTATTTTTAGACATCTACTGTAGCCTATCCACTTAGAATTATGGTGCCTGGTTGTCAAGGTTTTCCTACTAATTTTCCAGGCAGTACCGTTTTTTTGTCTCACGTGTGCAGATTGCTACTTGGGTTAATTGGTATCCAGGTGCAGTCTAATTACCAAACCAATTATCTGTTATTGGTAGGCGGGCTCTACTCTATTTAAGACTCTTTGTTCCTCTGTTCTGTGCTTGAGTGTTACATTGTGTTTCAGACACCGAGCTAGGTAGAGCTAGCCTGCAAGACTGGTTTTCTCATTGAAAGGCATGTTACCCTGTATTCTGGTAATCTTATCAGTTTTTCTTTTGAATTTTCTTTCACCTATTAAGTCAAAATAGACTTGTACCAGGTTTTTGGTACCATTTTAGTTTTTGCCGGGGAGTTTTTTGTCCTGTTTTCTGTTTTCCCCTTTCTCCTCTCTCCTCTAGTGGTTCCCTTAGATTAGATTGGATAGGTTATAGATTATATTAGCAGTTATCACACGTTCTATGGGTAACTTGAGTCCCCTTTCTGTCGCGTCTGGTCCTCCGTCCGTATTCATGTTGCTGTCAGCTTTGACCAGTCTGACTCTCATTAACAAGGCGTTTCTGTCTGCAGCAGGCGTTTTTGTCTTGCACCATTCCTTGCAACTATCGAGACTAGTGTGCATAAACATCCAAGGAGAAATCAGCAGTTTCTGAGATACTGAAACCACCCTGCCACCAACAATTATTCCATGGTCAAAGTCACTTTGATCACATTTCTTCCCCATTCTGATGGTTGATGTGAACATTAACTGAAGCTGCTGACCTGTATCTACATGATTGTATGCATTGCACTGCTGCCACATAATTGGCTGATTAGATATTCGCATGAATAAGGAGGTATAATAAAGTAATACTTTCTTCCTAATAAAGTGCTCGGTGAGTGTATATCTGAATGAAATCTGGCGAAGCACTACCGATCTCTCCGTTAGAGGCTTGTATTGTAGATATAAAAGCTTGGATGCTTTCTAACTTTCTGCTTCTAACTTTCTGCGACTCTTAAAAAACATATCCAGAGTGGCTTTCTTTCATTCAGAGAAACTGATCCATGCTTTTGTTACATCTTGGTTAGATTACTGTAATGCCTTGCTATCTGGCTGCCCTAACACCACGCTAAAGAATCTTCAGCTTGTGTAGAATGGAACCAGACACATCTTGACTAGGACTAAAAAGTATGAACATATTACTGAAGTGCTAGTATAGGATAGATTTCCTGCTTCTGACTTTTAAAGGTCTCCATGGTCTTGCTCCAGTTTACCTAACTAACTTGCTTTTAACGTATAAGCCCTCAAGGTCACTCCGTTCAGAAGATGCAGGGTACCTGGTAGTCCCAAAAATACCTAAGAAACTGATTGGTGGAGGAGCCTTCTCATACAGAGCCCCATTACTGTGCAACACGCTTCCAAAATGTATAAGGGAGTCAGACACGCTCTTAATATTTAAATCAAGATTTAAAACACACCTTTTACAATCAGGCTTATCAGTTATAGATTTGCACTATAACTAGTGGTTACTTAGAAAGTTAGTGGCTAGTGGTTACTTAGAAAGTTGTCTTCTAGATGTGTTTTCAACTACATTTTACATTTTTGGCCGCTTGTATACGCGATCTCGTTCTTTCGGTCACTACCCAAAGCTCGTGACCATAGGTGAGGGTTGGGACGTAGATCGACCAGTAAATCGAGAGCTTCGCCTGCCGGCTCAGCTCCCTCTTCACCACGACGGTCCAGTGCAACGCCCACATTACTGCTGACGCTGCACCGATCCGCCTGTCGGTCTCACGCTCCCTTCTACCCTCACTCGTGAACAAGACCCCGAGATACTTGAACTCCTTCACTTGGGGCAAAGACTCGTTCCCAACCCAGAGGGAGCAATCCACCGTTTTCCGGCAGAGAACCATGGCCTCAGACTTGGAGGCGCTGACTCTCATCCCGGCCGCTTCACACTCGGCTGCAAACCGCTCTAGTGCATGCTGAAGGTCACGGTCCGATGAAGCCAGCAGAACCACATCATCCGCAAAAAGCAGAGATGCAATTCTGAGGTCACCAAACCGGACACTCTCCTCACCTCGGCTGCGCCTTGAGATCCTGTCCATGAATACCACAAACAGGACCGGTGACAAGGGGCAACCTTGGCGGAGTCCAACACCCACAGGAAACGTGCTTGACTTTGTGCCAAGAATGCAGACACAGCTCTCACTTTGTTTATACAGGGACCGGATGGCTCGTAACAACGGCCCCGGTACCCTATACTCCCGCAGTACACCCCACAGGGTTCCCCGGGGGACACGGTCGAAAGCCTTCTCCAAGTCCACAAAGCACATGTGGACTGGATGGGCAAACTCCCATGACCCCGCCAGCAACCCTGCCAAGGTAAAGAGCTGGTCCACTGTTCCACGACCAGGACGGAAGCCACATTGCTCCTTCTGAATCCGAGGTTCGACCGTTGGTCGGAGCCTCCTTTCCAGCACCCTAGAGTAAGCTTTCCCAGGAAGGCTGAGGAGTGTGATACCCCGATAATTGGAGCACACCCTCCGGTCCCCCTTCTTGAAAATGGGGACCACCACCCCGGTCTGCCACTCTGCAGGTACTGTCCCCGACCTCCACGCGACACTGAAGAGGCGTGTCAGCCAAGACAGCCCAACAATGTCCAGAGCCTTCAGCATCTCAGGGCGAATCTCATCTACACCCGGCGACTTGCCACTGAGGAGCTTTTTGACTACCTCAGCAACTTCTGCCAGGGATATAGGTGCAGATTCCCCCGAGTCTTCTGCCTCTTCCACAGAGGACGTGTTGTTCGGGTTCAGGAGCTCCTCGAAGTGCTCTTTCCACCGCCCAACAATATCCCCAGTCCGGGTCAGCAGTTCTCCTCCCCTGCTGAAAACAGCCTGAGACAAGCCCTGCTTTCCCTTTCTGAGTCATCAGATAGTTTGCCAGAACTTCCACGAGGCCAACCGAAGCGTTGAAGTCGCCCAGCAGAACTATGGAGTCTCCGGGTGGCACCCTTTCCAGGATGCCGCCCAGTGACTCCAAGAAGGCCGGATACTCTGAACTGCCGTTTGGTGCATAAGCACAAATGACAGTCAGAGCTTTCCCCCCAGCAACACATAGTCACAGAGAGGCGACCCTCTTGTTCCCCGGGTGGAACTCCAACACAGTGGTGCTCAGCCAGTGGCTTGTGAGTATCCCCACACCCGCCCGGCGCCTCTCACCTTGAGACTCCAGAAAAGAACAGAGTCCAGCCCCTCTCCAGGAGTTTGGTTCCGGAACCAGTGCTGTGCGTGGAGGTGAGCCCAACTATATCTAGTTGGTACCGCTCCGCCTCCCGCACTAGCTCCGGTTCCTTCCCCACCAGAGAGGTGACGTTCCACGTCCCCAGAACCAGTCTGCGACACCGAGGATCAGCACGCCCGGATCCCCGCCTTTGCCTACTGCCTGTTGGGCAAAGCACCCGACTCCGATGCCGACCCCTGCAGGTGGTGAGCCCACAGGGCGGCGACCCCACGTGACCAGTTCGGGCTGTGCCCATGGGATAAGGCCCGGCCACCAGACGCTCGCCGATGAGCTCCCCTCCCGGGTCTGGCTCCAGCAGGGGGCCCGGTTTCCCTTTTCTGGGCGAGGTAACTGGGTCATTGTGTGGCCGTATCATGGAGTCTTTGAATCGCTCTTAGTCTAGCCCCTCCCCCGGCACCAATTTGCCTTGGGAGACCCTACTGGGGGCTAACAGTGCCCCCGACAACCTAGCTCCCAGGATCACTGGGACACACAAACCCCTCCACCACGTTAAGGTGGCGATTCCTCGGAGGGGCCATTGCATTACATTTTGCCCATTGGGAATCATTTGTCCTCTAGCCTACAAAGGGATTTAACATGGCACACGCAATACTTGGAATGCCACGACTAGTCCCAGGATGTGGTGGAAAATGTAACGACATATTCCGGGAAACACAAAAGAGCAAATGTCATTCTTACTGCTTTTGTTTCATTGTCTTCAATTTCATAGTCTTTCATATCTAAGGTTCACAGAAAGACCGTCATTGTTTCTATCTTACATTAATAGGCTGTGACTATTCAAAAAATACTAAGAAAGAATAAGGTTAAGGTAACCGCATGGAATTAAACTTGTTCCCATTTAATAAATGTGTCAGGTTCACTATACAGCTTTTTAGCCCACCTGCTTGTTCATGCTCCTCCAAACAGCGAATCCTGCAACTCAGTATACCTTTAATGCTCAAATAAAAGCTTTTTGCAACATGTTGAACCTTGAAGCAGATGGGCTATAGCAGCAGAAGACCATGCCTGCTTCTACTCCCATCAGCAAATAATGGAAGGATGAGGCTGCAGTGAGAACCTGATCACCAAAATTGGATGATTGGAGATTCTAAAAATGTTGCCTGGTCCTACGAATCTCTATTTCTGCTGCATCATGTAGATGGTAGGGTGAGAATTAGTGGTCCACAGCATGAATGGGTAGATCAATCCATCCATGAGTGGATGTCAACCAAGCAGACTGGTGCTGGTGCTGGTGGTGGCGTGGGGAATGCTTTCTCAGCACACGTTGGGCCCCTTCCATTTGACCATCATTTGAACGCCACATCATACCTAATTGTTTCTGACCATGTGTATCCCAGTCTACCACTTTTCAAATGGATTATTCCTGCAGAATAATACACTGTCACAAAGCACACACCAATTTTGCGTACTTGCCCAATCTGGCAACCCATTTAGTTCAGTTCAGCATCACAGAGACATGGAAAATGTTACACATACTATTGACAGGCAGCTTCGTTTCCCCACTGAGATCACCGCCACGTCTCTCCGTCCTGATATCGTTGTGTGGTCGATCAAGGCAAGATCGGTGCACCTCATCGAACTCACAATACCACGAGAGGAGGGGATCGAGGCTGCCTTCGAGCGCAAGAAGGCCAAGTACTCTGAGCTGGCTGCCGAGTGCCGGGAGGCTGGCTGGAAGACCACCATCTACCCAGTGGAGGTTGGATGCCGATACTATGTGGGACTGTCAACTGCACGCCTCTTGAGGGACGCAGGAGTGACCGGAAGAAAGTTGAGAAAGACAACGAAAGAACTGGCAGAGGAGGCTGAAAAAGGCAGCTTTTGGCTCTGGCTGAGGAGGAAGGACAGGAGCTGGGGAAAGAACAACTAACCCCAACAACAGCCGCAGGGGGGGAAGATCCATCAGCTGCAGGGGATGACAGGGAGAGGTCCCTGTCACTGCCCCGCCACCAGGAGATGTTCCAGGATTAAAGGGGCGAAACGTCGGTGAAAGGTGGTTCCTGGCTGATGACCCTGCGGCTGACCCATGGGCACTGGAGGAGGTGCGACAGGCAGCAATGCCGAGCAGGAAGTTCCACCTACCTGTACATTTACTACAACACTAACTTAATTAATGTAGGTATATATAAACTAATGAAGAAATCAGATGCATCAGATTTGAAACAGCCTTTCGGGATAACTTCCACCTTATTCTTATTCATTTTGAAGTTACTATATTTTCAGAACAAAAATGAAAAAATATGGGTTTGGTGGGTCCTGTGAGATGTGGGACTACCCCAACCTCCCCTTTTCATGTTTCGCTTGTGCCATGGATTTGTGCAACTCTTCAGTTTAGTCTTGGACCATCCTTTAGACAGAAATACTGCTATATCCCTCTTTGATTGGGTCATGTGACACTTTTTATAGAATATGGTAGCTATATAAGTGAATGATATGCCATGTGTTGCCCTTTAGGAATCCAGAGAAAGGAACATTAATGTATAGACTTCTATATTTATCACTGGTTAATATAATATGGATGTTTTAATTTATTCATGAATTCATTCAATGGCGGCACGGATGGTGCAGTGGGTAGCACTGCCGCCTCACAGCAAGGAGGTCCTGGGTTCGAATCCCAGTCGGCCGGGGCCTCTCTGTGCGGAGTTTGCATGTTCTCCCCGTGTCTGCGTGGGTTTCCTCCGGGTACTCCGGTTTCCTCCCACAGTCCAAAGACATGCAGGTTAGGCTGATTGGAGAGTCTAAATTGCCCGTAGGTATGAGTGTGTGAGTGAATGGTGTGTGTGCCCTGCAATGGACTGGCGACCTGTCCAGGGTATATTCCTGCCTTTCGCCCAATGTATGCTGGGATAGGCTCCAGCCCCCCTGCGACCCTGTTCAGGATAAGCGGGTTCAGATAATGGATGGATGGATGGATGGAATTCATTCAATTACTCATTCATTCTGTGGCTTGGATGGGTAGAGGGGAGGTTAGGGTGAGTATTGTGGGTTTTTGCAGATTCTGGGGGGAGGGGGTGTCTGGCTTTGATGGAAGGACAGGACCAGTTAGGCAATATAGGCAGCTGCCTAGGGCGCCATCTGTGGGCTGCAGACAAAGGGGAAAAATGTAATGCTTTACGATCGCTACCTTCAATTACTCATCAGATGTTTAAATCAGGAGGCTACATTGTCAATTTAGCAGCTTGACTGGTGTTAGCAGTAGTATGACAGTAGTTACCTGTATTATTACAGCAATGTTACAACAGAATGGATGGATATATGTTGCCATGGACATTGGCCTAGAGTCTTTGATCTTCTTCAGAGTAATCTTTATTACCAGTCATTTTGAAAGTTCCAAAATATTTTTAAGTATGGGTATCTTTTCAGTTAATTTTAAAAATGTTTTACAAATAAAATAATGGAACACTGTCAAGCATTCCCATTTCTGGTGAAGTTAGGTTTTTAAAATGGATAATCCCTGTAAGGTCAGTAAAGTCTAATAATGGATCAGGATTTGATCTGGCATCAAATAAATATTTTTCAGCTATGGAATGCTTTACATAATATTGTAATCAGTATAAGATTAAATCAGCTATCGATAGTAATTCTGAAGTAGAAAAAATATTTTGTTTTCATGTTCAACATGTAAACGGAGACCTTACATTTTTGCATTTATACATGTAACTGTCAACCTTGAAATTAATAAAAATGTATTACCTGCAAACATTTTTTAAATTGTGTTGTATGTGCTGTAATGCAATTGTACATGGTGTATCAACAGTATATCTCCGAGATAAATCATTATCTCTTTGTGACACAGGTTGGTGGAATGTATTAAATAACCACTGTTAGTGATGCATTGTAAACTAAAATGAATTTAATATAGACAACTGCCATATGTATAGTATGTCAATTGTGAAGAGAGCATCAGAAAATGAACAGCAGAGCTTCAAAAATGTATTTTCTCCTGACCAAATTGGCAAAGATCACATAATTACTCATCGTATCATGAGCTAGCAGTGGTCCTGTGGTTGATAATGTGCAATGTAATCTCAATAGATAGCTACTGAAGTGTGTGTGTGTGTGTAAGAGAGAGTGTGTGTACTTAGGCACATAACAAGCCATGCATAATGCTAACTGAATTGAATTTTCACTGTTGTAAAATATACCCATTTTGGCCGACTATTTGTGCAGAGTAAATTGGGATACAGAGGAATAAAGGATTTAACCAGGCAGTGTGATGTGTGTGTAAGAGGTTTCTCTCCCGAAACACTGTGTAGAGAGCGGGTAAACAGACTCCCCAGCCCAGGGAGATGAAAAAGCATAAATTAAAGTGGTCCCTGAAGGAGAAGAGGGGGTGTCGGGCAACAGCAGCACTATCAGCTCTGCAAGAAAAGCAAAAGAGCTCAGTTTCATCTTGGGCTCCTTTGTCAACACAAAAGGGGTCACCTCCATAGAAAAAATTATAACACTGAAAGACATACAAGCCTAGAGACAATGGTGGAATACTGAAACTCTCCACTTTATTCAGCTTCTTTGTTCATTGTTTTAAAAATGCATTTTCCCACATGAGGGAAACAAGTCATGTTGTGGTTGGAAAAGGGAAGAGAGTGTATGTATATACAGTATATATACTCAGTGAGCACTTTATTAGGTTTTATACTTATTTGTCTTCTGCTGCTGTAGCCTATCCACTTAAGAGGTTTGACGCATTGTGTGCTTCGCATTCCCCACGTTGTAATGTGTGGTTATTTGCATCACCTTTGTGTGTCAGCTTTGACCAGTGGCCCTTCTCATTAACAATGTGTTTTTGCCCACAGAACTACTGTTCACTAAATGTTTTTAGTTTTTCATACCATTCTCTGCAAACTGTTTTGCGTGAAAATCCCAGGAGATCAGCAGTTTGAGATATTCAACAATCATTCCACGGTCAAAGTCAATTAGATCACATTTGGTCGGAACAACAGCTGACCATGTCTGCATGCTTTATGCACATTTGCTGCCAAATGATTGGCTAACTAAATATTTGCATTACCTAGCTGGTGTACAGGTCTACCTAAAAGTACTGTGAGTGTACACAAACTATATACACATACACACACAAAATGGTGATATGCAAGACCATGCAGGCACAAACACACATGCCCACTTGAGAAATCTTTTAATTACATGAAGAAAAGAAACCATTTAATAAGAGGGAATTAAGCCGAATGCTTCGTTTGATTGCAGGAAATTGGCCAAAAGGAAATGAGTTGATTGCCTTCCACTCTATCCCTCTCACTCACATGCTCTTGCACACACTCTTCCCCTGTTAAAAAAGCCTACAACTTCAAGCAGTTTTTAATCAGCTAAAAAACATATGTGGCATTGCAGCAGAGACAGCTTGCCGAGGCACTGATAAATGTCTATCACTAATTTGCATACGGTAAAAGCAACCCTTTAATCAGAACCTCTAATCCCTGACGGTATTAATGATTTTTTTTTTTTTTCCTGTATAGTATCATGTTTGCTAATTCCAAAGTGATCAGCTTCTTGTATGCGCTTCTTTTTTTGTGTTGGCATAATGGTCGAGTTGAGAACTTCTGTTATCCTACTTTGGCACATAATTAGGACTACAAAGGGGGACAAATCGCTCTGAATGAGACATACAATGAAAGAGCTCCTTTTTTCTTTCATTGTCTCTTTGCAGGGCCCTTGTTAACAGTTGTGTTGCTTTACAAAAAAAAAAAAATGAAAGTATGCCTGGCAAGTCTGAAGCACAGGGCAAAGCTTGTGTGTTCAGAGAGAGAAATAGGCAGAGGGGAAAATATCAAAATTCACCATGTAATTAAAATGTCTATCACAGTTCTACTGCACTTGAGATGGTGTGTGTCTTTTTCAAAATGACTCTCTAGGCTAGAAAACACTCTTAATTCCACTGCTAAGCACCTTGCAAAGCCCTTAAATTCCTGCCTCTTTTCTGTTTAATAAAAATAACCCCCACCTTTTTCCCAGTTAAAAAAATAGTTGGAGATTAGAAATAATAATGAAAAAAGGAAAGAGACCAAATCAGGCTGAAGAACGATGTGGTCCTGACTTCTTTGTGGATTACATACGATCACAAGACTCCTTTTTTGAAAAGCAAAATCAAATCCCAGATTTGGAAAAAAAAAGGGGGGGAGGGGGGGGGGTGGTTTTGTCTGGCAAGTAGAAGGCAAAGATGGGGGAGAAAAAAACAGAATATCAGCTATGTATACACGATGGCTGATTTATACAATTCATTTGGGCCATTACTTTTCATTAAAGATCAAATGAAATGGGTACTTACTTACTAAGAGGCCTTTGGGGAGCTGAATTGCGGAGAAGAAAGAAGATTAAACTTTACATTCAGCCCCAAATTTAATTCAGAAGTAATCAATCGCATAATGGGCCAGCAACTGTAGCCTGGGTGATTGAAATGAAATTACCATATTTTTAATCTTAATTTTCCACACTGTTTATCTGACACTGTCAATATAAAATACAAACAGATAATGAAATAGCATTATATTGACACTACAATCATCTCTGGAGCAGCCCTCGGTGATTAAACTGCTGGAATGTTTGATTACATTTTGTTGGCTGACATTACAAATGACACGGATGCTTTGCCGAGACTTGCTGCCGGCTGGAAAATGAGCCAATCCATCAAGGAGGCCTGGCAGCTTCCCCCTTCCAGTCGATAGCTGCTGCCAACGGTCTGGGCACCCTTCTGTCAAGCTGTTTAGCACCCCAGAGGTGGGGCCGAGGCGGGTGATTCACGACTCCCTTGCTCTGCTAATGATACAAAGCGCAGAAGTCGCAAAGAGAGAAACATATCTCAGGCTACCTATCGTCTCTCAGGGCTTCTCGGGGAGACATTTGTGGAACCATAAAGCCATCACAGTGCAAGGCCCACGCCCAAGTGAATTAGCACCCTGCTATCTGCTTACCTCTCAAGTTTGGAGTGCATTTCATTATAGAGATCTCTCTCCCCCTGCACACACTCCTATCCAGCCTAGGTATGCATGGAAACTGCCATTATCATAGCATTTGCATAGAAGATTTTCAACAGACACCAGCATCTCAGCCTCAATGTAATGAACATCAAATTAAACTAAACCATTTGACAGATGCATGTACAGTATTTAAAAAAGAAGTATTCTCATATCAATCTACAGTTTTTCTTCATTTTTAAATTTGCATTAGTGTTAAAGGAACTGTTCTTTTTTTTCACAAGCAGTTTCAGCATTTTCCAAAATCAATACAACAAAATGGTTTAATATAGGGTTCAGATTTTTGCTGATGGATTCTTCGTGGTATACATTTAAGTTGATGGCAGTTCATGATTGGCCATGATATGTATGAGTGAATTTCAATGCAGTACATCAAGGAGGGGAGGTGGTATAGCATGGGAAACAATGTGACCTGTTGAATTTCAGTGATAATGATTGATAAGGGAAAGACAGAAATAGGAAGTCCTGCCTCTGAGAGAAAAAGCTTTCTTGCATTAGAAAACTGCAAGGAACAGTCTTTATATTGAAAAAACTAATTTAGTATTTATTGTTTAAAGGCACAGACAATCAATATTAAACTTGTGGCATAGAATATTGATTTAATCTATGCCATTATTTGACAAAATAATGAAAAATGCTTTCTGCAGTCCAATTTGGCGCCGTCCCAATCGTAATGATTGACATCCACATCATATAGATCCAGATATTGTGTTGGACAAATTTGTGGGCATCAATATTTTTCCATTAGATTTTAACGGCTCATTTTCAGTCAGCACCTGATTTGTTAAAGAATATTTTATGGAAATGAGATGGACCCACCTACTCTACCCTCCCCGGAACGTAAATTTGTGTAGGAGGCGGGGCCAGGCTGAAACAGTTTGTGCAATTACTCTTAAAACGTCTAAATGCACTCAATAGAGCCAGGTGCATGTGACGCTTTTTGACTCAAAAAACATCACCAAAACTGTCCCACTGTCATATTTGACAGCAGGTATGAGGTGCTTCTCCTTGTATGCATTCCATTTTACTGCAAAACATGTGGATGGTGTGTATGGCTATTTTAAACTTATCTGACCATAGCGCACTCTCTTCCTGTCATAATTCCAATGAAGTTTGGAGTGCTCAGTAAGATCTGTCTTTGTGCCAAAGAGTTTGCTGGTATTTTCTGGTGCAATTTTCTTTGAGACTTGGTGACACTAAGACACAACCAATCTCTGCAATTCTTAAACTGGGATTCTTGGGTTACTTATGTCCTCCCTGACCATCCTCTTAACCGTCCATGGGGATAATATGCACTTGCGTCCTCCTCTTGGCAATTTTTATACCTTTTTATGATTGTCATTACAGTGGTAAGTGGTATGTTCAACTGTATGTATTTTTTGTAAATGGGAAGTGACAGAATTACACGTTCTATAAAACTAGTCAGAAGTCGCAATGGCCTATTTGTGTAGAGGTTTTTACATGGATAAACTAGATTTCAGGCTGTTTTGAGTTTTTCTGTGTTCCTGATTTATATAAATTCACAGCTTTAATACAATGTCAATGTTAATGTAAAATTCAAACGATAAATATAGTTTTGAAGCTTAAACATAGCTAGGTTGGTAAACTTCTTCCGAGAGGAACGTAACTAACGTTCGCTATCATTAAGACTGAAATTAGCCACAGTCTAACCCACAGAAGTTGAAGAAAGATGTGTCACGTTTCAGGTCTGTCTCGCCATGTTTTATGTTTATTCATGTTGTCTTAGTCACGTAGTGTCTTATCATGTATTATGTTAGTCTAGGTTCGTCATGTTGTTTAGTTTATTTCTTCTTACGATTTATTTTCTCGTCATGTCTAGTTATGTTTCGTTACGATTATATTACCTTGTTATGTTGAATGGTTATCGTCTTAGTTTCGTTTTGTATTATGTTTTGATTTATGTTTATTGTTACGTTAACTGGTCGTTGTTTATGCATACACTTTTACATGTCTTTCCGCAAACCTTGCGTTCCGCCTTTTCTCTCTCGCTCCTTCTGTCATTCACTCCTTAATTATTTCCATTTGTCTATTTACTAAAACGACTAACGCTAGATCAGGATTGGGTAGAAACTAACAAGACTAATCATGTGTTCATGTTACCTTACGTTTCTCGTGCATGTCATTTACTAATTTACTAATGCTAGGGCAGGATAGGTTTATTACTAACGATTACTAATCTCCTTGTTAAACTTGTCATCCATCGCACCTGTTTTCCATTTCCTTGCTACGCTCTAACTAATTGTCTACACCTGTCTACACCCGCATTTATAGCCCAGTCGCGCAACTGTTCTTCGCGAAATTGCCTGCCTCTTGTTATCAAAGCAACTCTTGAGCATTTACATTATTTGATTACACGTTACGATCCAAGCCTGTTTTACCGACCATTGATTATTGATTTCTGTTTTGTTGACCATCGTTTGTTTTTGACCACGTCCTCGCCTACCGATTTTGTACTTTTGCCTCGCTGTTTGTTTTATGGTTTCGACTTCCGCATCGCCCACGACTACACCTCTGCCTGCCGTCCGTCTGTTCATCTGCCCCACTGACAGCTCTCCTGCTACCGGACCTCCCTGCACGTCTACCGACTACGAGTTTGCCTCTTCCCTCGGCACCGTGCTTTTTGTTTGTTTACTTTTTGTTTGGCTGGATCTACGTGTATGGACTTTGCTTGTGTTGACTACTCTCCTGGGATTCGTCCCGAATAAAGCCCTGAGGGGTCTTTATATTACTATTGTTTCTGAGTCGTGCATTTTGGGTCCAACCCCCACGCACCCGTCTCAGAACAATTTTGCCACAATGGACCCTGCTGACTCTACTGCCATGTTCCACGCCCTCCAGGAACAAGGAGCCATCGTCCAGCAGCATTCACAAGGAATCTCCGAGCTTCACCTGGAGATTCGTGAACTGTGTGCGGAGATGAAGAAGCTTGCTGTCACGGTCCTGCTACAACCACGGGAGGAGCCTACCCACCCACCCGCATCCCCAGCGTTCAACCCCATGGAAACCTGGCAATTCCGGGAGCCCCAACAACCCCCCCCCCGGAGAGGTTCGGTGGAGAACCTGAGAGGTGCAAGGCTTTCCTACTCCAATGTGACTTCGTATTCAGGCAACAGCCCCAGACCTACAACAGCGACGACCGTCGGATAGGCTATGTGATGGGACTGCTGAAGGGGAGGGCATTGGACTGGGCTACTGCGGTGTGGACCGGGGGTTCATCTCCTCCTCGTTACCCGGCCTTCGTCGAGGAGATTCGGAAGGTTTTCCAACATGCATCCAGCGACCAGGAGCCATCCCAGAGACTGATTGCTCTGCGCTAGGGACTGAATACCGCGGCAGACCACTCCATCGACTTCCGCACCCTCGCGGCGGCCACTAGTTGGAACGATGCGGCGTTGGCGAATCTCTTCCTGGCCAGCCTGAGTGAGACTCTCCAGGACGAGTTGGCGCGACTGGACCCCATCACCCAGCTCGACCAACTCGTGCGCACCACGATCCGCCTGGACAACCGTGCCAGACAACGCCGGTCGGAGAGACCGATCCTTCCCGGCAACCCGTACCCCAGGCAGGGGCCAGATCCTCGACAAGAGGAGCAGCAGTCGGAGGGACCCGAACCCATGGACCTGTCCCGGGCCGGTACCAAGATCTCCACTGAGGAACGAGCACGCCGCAGAACCACCGGCTCGTGCTTCTACTGTGGGAGGCCGGGTCACACCCAGGCTCGGTGCTCCTTCAGGACCAGGCGACCAGTAGAGGTGAGAGCAGTCGACAGGCATGAGGGTTCTGACAGAGACAACCATCGTCCCACGCTCACCACCCTGCTGATTCTTCCCGACGGAACAACCCGGGTTAACGCATTGGTGGATTCTGGAGCGGACGCCAACCTCATCGACGAAGTTCTGGTGTCTGAACTGAACATTCCCACCCTCCCTCTACCCCACCGTGAGAATGCGCGGTCGCTGGATGGAAGGACTTTCTGCCGCATGACGCACATCACTATTCCCGTACAACTGATCATTTCTGGGAACCATCGGGAGATGATCCAGTTCCGCATCATCCAGTCCCCCAATGACCAACTCATCTTGGGATTACCCTGGCTCCAGAAACACAACCCCACGATCAACTGGAGTTCTAATCAAGTTCAAGCCTGGGATTCTAAATGTCATCTGTCCTGCTTGCGTTCCGCCCCACCACCAGCAGAGGGAGCACTAGCCCCACCACAGACTCCCAGGCCCTCCCTGGAAAGGGTTCCCACACCTTACCATGACCTGGCCACGGTGTTCTCCAAGACTCAAGCTCAGTCACTGCCGCCCCATCGACCCTACGACTGCGCCATCAAGCTCCTTCCCGGTTCGTCACTCCCCTCTAGTCGCCTATACAACGTCTCCAGACCAGAAAGGGAGGCTATGGAGAAATACATCCGTGACTGCCTGGCTAACGGACTAATTCGCCCATCTTCCTCTCCCGTCGGTGCGGGATTCTTCTTCGTTCAGAAGAAGGATGGCTCTCTACGCCCGTGCATCGACTACAGGGAGCTGAACAACATCACGGTGAGGAACAAGTATCCTCTGCCCCTGATGGACTCCGCGTTCCACCCACTTCACGAGGCCACCATCTTCACCAAGTTGGATCTTCGCAACGCTTACCACCTGGTCCGGATCCGTGAGGGCGATGAATGGAAGACCGCCTTCAACACCTCTCTCGGACACTTCGAATACCTGGTCATGCCATTCGGCCTCACCAATGCTCCTGCTGTGTTCCAGGCTCTGGTGAATGATGTTCTTCGGGACTTGTTGGGCCGCCATGTGTTCGTCTACCTGGATGACATCTTGATCTACTCCACTAATGCCAAGGATCATGAAAACCACGTCAGACAAGTTCTACAGAGACTTCTAGAGAACAAATTATTTGTCAAGGCGGAGAAGTGCGTCTTCCACTCCGACACAGTTGAGTTCCTTGGGTTTATCCTTGAGAAGGGACAGATCAGGGCGGATCCCAAGAAGATTCTGGCGGTCACCGACTGGCCCACACCCACCTCACGCAAGCAACTCCAGCGCTTCTTGGGATTCGCCAATTTCTACCGAAGGTTCATCCGTTCCTATAGTCAAGTGGTCTCCCCCCTAACCAAGCTCACGTCCCCTGCGGTGCCATTCCGGTGGAGCCCCGAAGCTGAGACGGCTTTCACCAAGGTCAAGAGACTGTTCTCTTCCGCTCTCATCCTGGTACATCCCGACCCTACCCGCCAGTTTGTGGTCGAGACGGATGCTTCCGACACAGGGGTGGGAGCAGTGCTCTCTCAGGTGGCGGCCGCGGACAACCGACTACACCCCTGCACCTTCTTCTCCAAGAAGCTGTCCCCGGCTGAGAGGAACTATGACGTTGGAAACCGAGAGCTGCTGGCAGTCAAACTGGCGCTGGAGGAGTGGAGACATTGGCTGGAGGGGGCCGAGAAGCCGTTCATCGTTTGGACCGACCACAAGAACCTGGCATACCTCCAGACAACCAAGAGGCTGAACTCCCGACAGGCTAGATGGGCGCTGTTCTTCGGGAGGTTTCGAAGAACGTTAAGCCCGACGCCCTGTCCCGTCAATTTAACACCTGTTCTGAGCGTGAGGTTCCCGAGAACATCCTTCCTGCCTCCTGCACTATCGGATCTGTCACATGGAAGATCGAGGCGGTGATCCAGAGGGCTCTACGGGAGGATCCCGATCCCAGGTCCAACCCCGGATTACGCCTATACGTTCCCTCAGCCGCTCGGACACAGGTGCTGCAATGGGCCCATTCATCCCTCCTTTCCTGCCATCCCGGCTTTACCCGCACCTTGGCGGTGCTGAAGAGGAGATTCTGGTGGAGCTCCATGATCCCTGACACCAGGCGCTTCATCAAGGCATGTACCACCTGTGCCAGAAGCAAGGCCTCCCACCAAGCCCCCGCTGGTCTACTCCAACCCCTGCCTGTGCCCAGCCGACCCTGGAGCCACATCGGCGTGGACTTCGTTACCGGACTTCCCCCTTCCGAAGGTAACACCACCATCCTCACTGTGGTGGACCGATTCAGTAAGGCGGCCCACTTCATCCCCCTGCCAGGGTTACCCACTGCCCAAGAGACTGCGGACGTACTTATCAAGGAAGTGTTCCGCATCCATGGAATTCCCTCAGACATTGTATCCGACCGGGGTCCACAATTCATTTCTCAAGTATGGAAAGCTTTCTGCCTGGCCCTCGGTGCCACAGCCAGCCTCTCATCCGGCTACCACCCTCAATCCAATGGGCAGACCGAGAGGGCCAACCAGGATTTGGGAGCCGCGCTACGTTGTGTCTCTGCCCAGAATCCGTCTTCATGGAGCAAGATGCTCACCTGGGTTGAGTACGCACACAACACCTTACCCTGCGCCGCCACCGGGAAATCTCCATTTGAGGTCTCCCTGGGCTACCAACCTCCACTGTTCCCTGACCAAGAAGGCGAGATCGCTGTTCCCTCCCTCGCCATCCACATGAAACGGTGCGCCAAGGTTTGGAGGGATGCCAAGGCCGCGCTGCTAAGCACGGCAGACCGTAATCGGCGTTTTGCTGATCGCCACCGCACTCCAGCTCCGGCCTACAAACCAGGTGACTCCGTCTGGCTGTCCACTAAGGACATTCCCCTCCAAGCCACTTCCCACAAACTGCAACCCCGCTTTATTGGTCCCTTTAAAATCCACAAAATCATCAATCCTTCCTCTGTAAGATTGTCACTCCCTGCTTCCCTTAAGATTCACCCCACATTCCATGTCTCCTGTATTAAGCCTGTATCCTCTCACCCCATATGTCCCCCGGATCCCCCACCACCTCCCCCCCGCATTATTGACAACCTCCCTGCATTCACTGTTAACAAACTCTTGAACATTCGTAAGAGGGGCCGTGGTGTTCAATACTTGGTTGACTGGGAGGGCTATGGCCCTGAGGAGCGTTCCTGGGTCGCTCCCAGTCTCATTCTGGACAAATCACTCATCAGAGACTTCCATCGTGACCACCCTGATAAATTCCAAGGACCGCCAGGAGTCGGTCGTTAAGGGGGGGGTCCTGTCACGTTTCAGGTCTGTCTCGCCATGTTTTATGTTTATTCATGTTGTCTTAGTCACGTAGTGTCTTATCATGTATTATGTTAGTCTAGGTTCGTCATGTTGTTTAGTTTATTTCTTGTTACGATTTATTTTCTCGTCATGTCTAGTTATGTTTCGTTACGATTATATTACCTTGTTATGTTGAATGGTTATCGTCATAGTTTCGTTTTGTATTATGTTTTCATTTATGTTTATTGTTACGTTAACTGGTCGTTGTTTATGCATACACTTTTACATGTCTTTCCGCAAACCTTGCGTTCCGCCTTTTCTCTCTCGCTCCTTCTGTCATTCACTCCTTAATTATTTCCATTTGTCTATTTACTAAAACGACTAACGCTAGATCAGGATTGGGTAGAAACTAACAAGACTAATCATGTGTTCATGTTACCTTACGTTTCTCGTGCATGTCATTTACTAATTTACCAATGCTAGGGCAGGATAGGTTTATTACTAACGATTACTAATCTCCTTGTTAAACTTGTCATCCATCGCACCTGTTTTCCATTTCCTTGCTACGCTCTAACTAATCGTCTACACCTGTCTACACCCGCATTTATAGCCCAGTCGCGCAACTGTTCTTCGCGAAATTGCCTGCCTCTTGTTATCAAAGCAACAATTTTATTCTCTTTGTATATGCTTTGAATGTGTTTTGAGATAGCTAGGGCAGAAGAAAATTGCCGGAGCAGGCTAAGCAGTCTAGTGTTGTCATAATTACGCTGCTCGTAACTGGAACCGTGTACAGGACACCTCAAAACTGAATCACTGAAATAATGTGGAGATAATTATTTTAAACAAGGTCTTGCCGGATACACACTCTTGTTTCTCGCAATGCATTCAGTTTTTCGTTCCATTGTCAACTTCTTAATTTTACCATTGTGTGATTGATTCTTCTTTCTGTGTATTTTGTACTGATATGATTTACGCATTGTTATGTATCTAGGGTTGCCACCTCAGTCCTGTAAAAATCCTGGACACCTACGAAGCTACTGAGTTAGCCGGACTGTCAATTGCTCTCGAGGGTGCGTGAGCCTGAAGGAATGTGGTGCGCAACTACCTTGTGCTTGGTGCCAATTTCTCTTTCACTACAAAAATAAAGAGTGTAATTTGTTAAGGTTAATAACGTCTCTGCACCATTTGTTACATTACATTTAGGAACAAACACTGGAAACGCTGTCTACATTTCACTAAGCAATACTAATGTATGCAACACTCGAAAATACTTCGTTTTGTTTCATTATTTTTTCCAGGACAGACAACAAAAATCCAGGACAGTCCCAGAGCATCCAGGACAGGTGGCAACCCTATATGCATCCCATAGCACTGCTGGAAAAGAGCATTACTCACTTGGTCTTCCTTTGTTAAATGAAGGTTAAAATAAATAATGTGAACAAATTGCAAAGTGTCTTATTTCCTGGACAATTAATTAATTAATTAATTAATTAATTAATTAATTAATTAGTTTCATTCTAGCTGGCACGGATGGTGCAGTGGGTAGCACTGCTGCCTCACAGCAAGGAGGTCCTGGGTTCGAATCCACTTCGGCCAGGGCTGTGTGGAGTTTGCATGTTCTCCCCGTGTTTGCGTGGGTTTTCCTCCGGGTACTCTGGTTTCCTCCCACAGTCCAAAGACATGCATGTTAGGCTGATTGGAGAGTCTAAATTGCCCGTAGGTATGAGTGTGTGAATGGTGTGTGTGCCCTGCGATGGACTGGCGACCTGTCCAGGGTGTATTCCTGCCTTTCGCCCAATGTATGCTGGGATAGGCTCCAGCCCCCCTGCGACCCTGTTCAGGATAAGCGGGTTCAGATAATGGATGGATGGATTAGTTTCATTCTGACAATTTATGATCTAGAGCATGCTGTGGGTCATTGAGAAAGATGTAGGACTACTTCAGAGATTTGCGTATACTGTACCACCTGCTCAACATGTAAAATGCATATAGAGAGCCCATATGAAATAAAGTATGATGTTGTCTGACAGTGTCTGGTAGGCTTAAAATGTAGGCTATAATTTTGGGGGGGGGGGAAATGCAAGGCTATATTCTGTCACAGTATGAATCAATGAATGGGAAAAATAAACGTTAATCACCTGCTGAAAATAATTCCATTGTAGCGGGGAGCGTTTAAAATCATATTAGATAATGAATCCCTAACAAAAAGACTACAGGTGAAACTGTCATGAAAAGGACAAGGTGGAACCGAACCGGCGATCGTACAAGCTGAAAGCCAAGATCTAATCAGAGCCACAGTTACAAACGAAAGTTGCAATGGGCCAGTTTAGTCATCACACCTGCAGAGAATATAAAAAGGTCTGGATTTTTCACGGTAAGCAGTTCTCAGGGCTTGGCCGTGAGAATTCCTTACCCCATCTTTATTTTTTGAACAGATGCAACCTGCAAGCTAATCTTGGTTTCCTTCGCAACATTTTCCCTTCACATTTCTTCATTCCGGAAGCGGCAGTTATATTGGGAAATACCGAGAAATAAATGCACAACATGACTCATAACTTTTTTAGAACATTCTAACCAGTAGCAAATGAAAGGTTAAGGTTTCCGTTATAAAAGTAGCTACTTGGCACAATGTTAAAATGCGATAGTTAGAATAAAGAACCAGAAAAAAACATTTTCAACCCGGAAATATAGGTTAGTCATCAAATCTGTTGCAGAATATAGAAGGGTAAGCAATTATCACGGCTTGGCTGTGAACATTCCTTACCAGTAGTTTACATTCTGGACGTATGTGCCTGCAAGCTTGTAAATGAGGCTATCCATGTGAAGAATGCCTTACTTGCATGCATAGAAATGCTTTTCGTGGAGCGTTTAAATTGATAAATGAACAAACCACTTTACAAAATTAAAAATGAGGTTTGCGGAGGTTTGTATATACACACTGTTTCCCCCACAACTTTCCCCTCTGATCATATGATCACATATCTATGATCAACCATCATTTCAAGAGAGTACAGAAATTGAAATTAAATATACATTGGTGTGATATATGCTGAAATATAATCATATAATAATCTGCATGTCTTTGGACTGTGGGAGGAAACTGGAGTACCTGGAGGAAACCCACGCGGGCACGAGGAGAACATGCAAACTCCATACTACACCGTGCCGCCCAAATACAATGAAAAAATGAAATACGAGGAATAAAGATACAATAATGTAAAAGAAATAATAAAATAACAATAAAACTTGAATCGGTATAGGTGTATGAATGTCTAGTTTGTATTGGTATGCATCTGTGATTCTCTGGTCCCATTCACGGCAAGAATTCATTGTTATTCTCGGGGCTCCAAGACGCTTCAGCGATGAATGTTCCTTTCTTGGAGGCCTCGTTGTCTTGCCATAGGGTAGAGTCGACTGCTTTATGACATTACAGTGTCGGGGATGCCTGGTTGTCTCCAATGTGAATCAGACAGGAGAGAAAATAATGCAGCAGTATCAAAGAAACATGCACTTATAGGCAATATACAATGTCGTATTTCAAAATATATGTAGCGGGGTCTATTCTGCGTTGTCTGTTTTGGATAATGACGAGATCGACGCGCTGAATCCCCTTCAAAGGCACTTTATTTCTCCACCTGTGATAATAGAGAACTCATCAACGGTGCATACACGGGATACCACACCAGCCCTTAGCAACTCCTCCTCGTACCGTTAACTTTTGCAAAGGCCTGGCGTGCGTGAGGGCAGTGACAATATAAACAGAGCAACACACTCACACCGAGTATGGCGCCAAATAATAATAGCATGTAGCTAGCCTAACGGCTACCGCAGCAAACATCGTATAGTACAAAAATATTATGAATCTTACAGTATTGGTTTTACAAAAATACAAAAGACTTAACAAAAATAAAATACAGTGCACAAATCATACCTGTGATAATAGAGAACTCATCAAACGGTGCATACACAGGATACCACACCAGCCCTTAGCAGCGCCTATTGAGCATGAATGTTGCAGTTTTAGCACCGTCCAGACTGTCATACTATCAATGTTGCTACCGCTAGCACAAGGCCGTAGCCGCTACACCACGTGTGATGACGATCTTTACCAATATTAAAACCATTTGTGCACAATGGTAAAAAATAAACTAAAAGGAAGATCACGACTTTATGTCCCAAACTTAAACTAAACTAAACTACTCATAGCAAAATATTTAATTGAAAATACCATCTGTATACGATTAACAATGAAATATCATAAGGGCAAAGAAACTTAAGAGACCGTTAAGAACGATCAGAAATTGACGTCAGAACGTTAACCCTTCGTGGGCGTAACTAACAGGGTAGCATATAACAATACCACCCGAAAGTGTTGCTACACTCGGCCAAATACCTCTGTGAGTGCTATATTTCACAGTAAAAGTGCTTGTTCATAAATAGTGTAGCATCATCACTCTATTACATATACATACGCAGGAATGGCTATGACTTTGTCACTAGGGGGCTCAGTAAGTTTGTAAAAGCTAGCATGAACCCATCTATTTTTGCCTTGTAGTTTAACCGCTGCGTCAGTCGTCAACAGAGCCTGAAATGGCCCATCCCACTTTGCCTCTAATGTTACGTGTTGTGGTACACCATTACCCATTGCCCTGGAATGGAATCAATCTGTTTTGGCAACCCCCATCTCGGAATGATATCTCTTGCCAAGACCTTTGCAGTGTGTGAACCTGTCCCCCTCTTTGGCGGATAAGCTTCTGTCCAACGAGAACTCATCAACAATGACCAGAACATCGTTGTATCCTTTTATTTTATAAATTTTATCCGATTTTTTTCCATTTTTCTCCCAATTTGGTAGCCAATTGGACCCCGTCTGATTCAATTAGAGCTAGTATTAGATACACCGCCCACAACCCGTCCCTCGGCAGCCAACGGGAGAGCGACGCCTTCTTCAAGCCGTCTCGCCTCCCAAGCTGTAACCGTGATTCCGAGGCGCCCGAGGAGCTTGTTTTGTGCGGCGATCTACTAACCCTGCCAAGTCCCTCCCTCTGGAGCAGCGAGCCAATTATTGCTGCTCCACGTGAGCCTGCCAAACTTGGCTTTTGGCAGGACCGAGAATCGAACCCCAGTCCCCGGTGTGCAACTGCAGCGAACTGCAACTGCGAGTCTGCTGCGTCTTAGCCTGTTGCGCCACCGCGGCTCAAACATTGTTGTATCCTTTACACCTAGGTGAGGAAATGGTCAACTTGCAGGTGATGAAACGGCCCGGGGGGTGCTGGTGTCCATTTAACACAGGGGTGTCCAATCTTATCCAGAAAGGGCCGGTGTGTGTGCAGGTTGTTGTTTTAGCACAGGACTAAGACAGCTGATTCTACTCATCAAGGTCTTGATTAAAGCCGTAGTGACAGATGAATACAATTTGTTAACCTCTGTGGGGGCTAGTACTGTCGCCATCAACTGTGCGGCATCATAAGGATGCAAACAATAAATTGTTTTCAAACGACTAATTCTAGTCCATGTATCCATGCCGGTAACACGTGGATGGTTTATGGGTGAACTGAATTTCACCCTCTACAGCTGTGTTACTGCCCTTAAATGAGGTGCCATGTCATTGTCTGATTCACTATCACTGCTCGTCCATTCATCGTTACGAGCTAAAACAGAAGGTTGAACTGACCGTGCCAACACTTCATTCTCAGGGGCCAATAACTGTACATTTTTAATTTGTTCTTTTAATGCCATTATTTCTGCATCTTTCTTAGCCCTCTTTGCTTTGACACTATTCTTCGACTAGATTTTTCACTTTTTCTCTTTCAATGTCAAGGAGTCTGCCTTGACATTTATCTCATTCCACTGTCGCATATGACTGACAATTAGCACGGCAAGCGGGAGCTTACGTTTATCTGGCATGCGTTGAAATTTACCATATGCCTTCTTTATATCATTCAAGCTCCAAACCCTATCTTTGTCAATTTGAAAGTCATTTATTTTCAATGTACCTTTCAACGTCTTTCAACTTCAAACACGACTGATTAAATCCCTTTGCTTCATAAGGAAATCGCTCTCTACTTCAGGCACGGAGTTTCCGCCCTTCTTAGTCGTGGGAAACTGACTCTTACCACGTTTTGCAAACAGTCACGTCACAAGATTGAATTTTACCGACAACTCCAATTTCTCAAATTATAAAAAAGCAATTTTCTTGTCACAGGACACACAACTGCTCTCTTATTTATTTAAACAGACTACTGTTAGGACTCTAACACTAAACACAACTGCCAGAATTACTACCGTGAGTCTGTATAAAACGCATAAATATCGGTACACCAGCACAAGATTGTGCAAAGCACTATACTTTAAACATTAACAACAACAACAATACGACAGTAAACACTTAGACAACAGATATGTTTCATACATCAAGGCCAAGCAAGCGCACAAGCGTACTTGGAATATACACGTCACGGTCGAGCAAGCATGCACCTTCCTTTCATTTACTTCTTTAAAGCAATGAAATGTGCCTTGCTACCTGTGTATGCCCATGGAATCCCCTCCTGCAGATTACCTCTTTTAAAAACACTGACAATTTACTGCAGATTCTTACAATGTTTGCTCCCGGGGTACACACGTCACGGTCTAACAAGCGCGTACCAACTTTAAATTACAAACGTCACCACAACACTATTGCGGTCAAAGCCTGCTGAAAACTGATGACCACTCAAATGGAGCATTTATTTAATTTCCCCTGAACAGCTGACGGTTAGCGCTCAGCTTCTGCAAGTATTAACTACACGCTTTACTTATGCAACATACAATGCTATTGCGATGTCAACCCCAAAGCAGGTATTTCCTCTCTATTCCTGAAATACAACCATAGCAACATTGAATTTTCCCATTTGTTTATCAGCAAAATAATTAGAACATGAGAAACTCACCAGATAATGGAGAAAGAAACAAACTCACTAATGTGCAGTCCAATCTTCCTGCAGCCTTGGTACTTTGGCTTCTCGGTGGAACCTCCAATCAAAGAAATTCTTGTTTCTTAATAATTATAACTCTGTTCGCTGCTGGTATTTCAAATCACATTCTGGAAAGAAATAGTCGTTTCTCGAAATTCAAGGGTGTAAGACAAGTTCAGCTCTTTAGTTGTGGTTCCAGGTAATCTATATGTTCGCCTGAGCTTTCTCCAATCTTACACAATACTTACAAGGAAATTACAGTTTATATGCAGTTTATAAATTTATATCTGAACAAATGGAAACTAGCTGCAAGGAAGTGCTTCATCCTCTGACAAAACATTCCTTTAGATAAGATTGACAGGTTTCCTGGTTAGGCCAAAGACAAATGGTTATTGGTACCTCAAATAAAGGCATTTCAAAGGAAACTTAAATAGTGGGGAACTGTGGGGACATGCATTTGAAGGTGTGGGAATAGGAGCAGAACTTGCGTGTAAAACATTTAAAATCAGTTATATCTTGAAAGCACTAAAATCTAACAACACACTCAATTTTACTTGCTTTCAGGTTCTTAGTTCAATTAAATGTGTTAAATGGTTTATATTGGTTGCTTCATTAACTGAGACCTTAGGTCCACTTTGTCAAAGTTCCATTTAACCCGCTGATTATAGTAGCAAGATTTCATCTGACACTCCAACACCATCATAAAATTCAGGAGAGAACCCTGATGGCACCTAGGCACTCAACACTACAGACTAAATGGCAACAAAAAAAAAAGACATTGTTGGTAGTAAATGGATTTATTTAAACAACCAAAATGTCACAATTGTAGGTTAAAAATAAATATCCAGCAGTCAGTTCATACAGGTCAGCTTATCCATCCATCCATCCATCCATTATCACCAGCTTATCCGGAGTTGGGTCACGGTGGCAGTAGGCTAAGCAGGTTATTCCAGGCGTCCCTCTCCCCAGCAACACATTCAAGCTCCTCCTGGAGGATCCAGAGGCGTTCCCAGGCCAAGAGAGATATATCATCTCTCCAGCGGTTTCTGGGTCTACCTTGGGGTCTCCGCCCAGTTGGACGTGCCTGGAAAACCTCCAAAGGGAGGTGCCCGGGAGGAATCCTGATCAGATGCCCGAACCACCTCAATTGGCTCCTTTCGACGGGAAGGAGCAGTGGCTCTACTCCGAGCTCCCTCCGGATGTCCAAGCTCCTCACCCCATCTCTTAAGCTGAGCCCAGCCACCCTACGGAGGAAGCTCATTTTGGCCGCTTGTATCCGCGATCTCATTCTTTCGGTCACTACCCAAAGCTTGTGACCATAGGTGAGGGTTGGGACGTAGATCGACCGGTAAATCGGTAAATCCCTCTTCATCACGATGGTCCGGCACAATGCCCGCATTACTGCTGACGCTGCACCGATCTGCCTATCGATCTCACACTCCCTTTTACCCTCACTCGTGACAAGACCCCGAGATACTTGAACTCCTTCACATGGGACAGTGGTTCGTTCCCAACCCGGAGGGAGCAATCCACTGTTTTCCGGCAGAGAACCATGGCCTCGGACTTGGAGGTGCTGACTCTCATCCCAGGCTGCAAACTGCTCCAGTGCATGCAGCTTATACATGCCCAACAAATATAGTTGCCTTCCACCCAAGGCCTCTCCACACACTCCAAATGGCACCAACGGCCACTGGTGCACTCAATCTGGGGGAAAAATGGTAAAATATTTAGCAAATTTACAATGTTGCCCTTTGATGGCGTGAATGCAGGTACAGATTACAGGCATGACCGATGCATCATTCTGGACATACAAGTTAGTGTAGAAATAAATAAACCAACCCATCCATCCAAGTGAACATTGCGAGTGATCACATTTGCTGCGGAGTTCTCCACAGGCCATGCACAGGTCCGTCAAGTCCTCTAGGAAATGGAATGATTGTGTGAAAATGGGAAAAGACTGTTAATGAGCCAAGTTATGCATACCTTTTAGCTCAGCTGAGTGGATGCAATTTCCCTGCGGATGGTCTTCATCCCTGCATCAACTGCAAATTTCAAGTCTGTGCCCATTAAGAGGCATTTTGCAAACTAGAAATGGGTTCAGTTAATACTTATTTAGAGTGGTTCACATTTGCAACTCACCTGTACTTACTTTGCAGACAAAGGCTCCACATGAGTTGCAATCTGTCTCTTTGGGGTAGGGAAGTGTCACAAGTCCAGCGTGATGCCCTGGAAAAATCCAGTGGTCAGATTAATTGTGGGGAGTACCTGGATGTAATGAAGAACTGGTCAAGATTGCTCATGAAACAAAGCATCAAGATTGCCTTTAGGAGCAGAGAAATACCTTGTCAACAAAGTCTTGGCCTGGTGCAGTACTCATGAGATCATGTGTGAACGGGGGGGGGGGGGGTAAATAACTGTTAGACATGTGGAAGTTTAAGTTGACAATTTCAACAAGACACATATTTCCAATCGCAACTCATTGACCGATTCATTGGTTCGGTTGAGGAGGCCGTAGATCCTGAGTCCTGGGTACATGGGAGGCTGAAGCAGATGCTCTTGTCACAGAAAGACACAGGGAGGGTGGGGCAGACTTGCTGGTATCTGCTTCACATAACTGGAGACCCTTCCTGATTTACTACCGATTACCCCTGATTTCTTGGACGAGGCAGTTTGCAGTCAGTATGGAACCATACTGTCAGCTTGGACGCATTTGCTCAGATGACCTGTGCTGATCTGGTGGATGATTAGAGTTCCTGAACTCAGATTAGCACTTTTTCCTTCCAACCTTGCAACTGTATAAGGCCCCAGTCGGTCGTTTGCCAGTTTGTCCCCTTTGATCCTCTTGCTCTTCATGTTCTCCAAGAAAACAAGATCACCCACTTGTTGCCCAACTCTCTCTGTTTTTCCTGGGCCCGTTCCACATTTTCGGAAACAATTTTAAATATTTTGTCTTGCCGTTTTAGAAAGATAGTAGCATCATAAGTCAATATGGTTTTAATATGATGTGCAAAAGCTCCTCTGAATGTCCAGCTTTTGGCAGAGAGCCATATTTAGCTGCATTTAATAGACATAGTCAGTTAGTCTCAATAAATCTTAAATAGGTTTCAGCAATGTATTTGCATTCATGAAAATGATGGCACAGAGACTATTGAGAAATTGAAAATGCATGGTTCTCAGACAGTACCTTATTCCTGAACTCCCCTCCTTGGTCTGTCAGAATGTGTTGTGGAGCCCGAAACCTGTAGAAGAACTCTGATGCACTGCAGCACTTCCTCTGCTTGCTTGGACTTCAGTGGGTATGCCTCTGCCCACTTGATCTGGTAATCAATCATTAAACAAATGTAGAGATTTCCTCTTGGAGTTGGTGCAAGTTTCCCCACAAGGTCCATCCCAACCCGCTCAAAAAGTTCAGACACCTGAGTAGTTCAAAACAATGTAAGAGTGGACAATGAAATATGGATTGGTAACTATACAAAAAGGTAAGCAAGGCATGAAGAGTACCTGAACTGGGATGTACTCTCTCTGTTTCATTACCTTCTTCTGGCACGGAGTACATGCTGCAATCTAAAGGTTATATCATGATGTATGTGAACCGTTTGAGTGGCCATGAATTCAAGAAGAGGATTAGGATACCAACCAATTTTTTTTGGTCACTGCTCAAGGCCAGTAAAATCTCCTGCAAATGGCATCAACAGTTTTGTTGAACCCCATGTGTGCACCAATTGCAGTGGCATTGTCTTTGATCATACTGGCCTCCTCAGCAGACTTCACAACCTTTACCACTTGGGTTTTCTCCTTTTTCTGAGGAAGTACTGCTCTCCATCTGTAGTGCACTTATTTAAGATCTGTTAATTTGACATAACACTAGAAGACATTACACTCAACAAATCGTATGCATCGACCTTACCTTTGATAATGTAGTTGATGTTATTCTGCTTCAATTCATACTTATGTTGCTTTGATAGAGAAGCAGGGTAAATGCCATTTTTGGCATTTACAATGTCCTTATAGGATTTTGCACCCATTTCTCACCCTCACACTCACACTGCCACCAGCTGACACGCTCACTCTGTCTCTCTCGCTCTGTCTCTATAAACCCAACAAAGGCTTGGTCATCACTCAGTTGATATACCCTATGCCCAATCATTGCCAATTGTGTGCCACATGCTATACAAGTGTTTGTCAATTATGACTGAACCCCCACCTTAGGCCAGAGACCAATTTTCCCACAAATTTACTTAGTGAGATCAGCTGGCAAAGTAGTTCTGGGTGCAGAATTTGCAAAGGCAGGTTATTTTAAGTAATTACTTTGGAAAACCATGGATTTCCCACCTCTGCCCTCAACCCCCACTGACTAACCAATCAATCAATTTTTATTTATATAGTGCTTTTTACTACGGCCTTTGTCACAAAGCAGCTTTACAGAGAAACCGGTCCCCAAGAGTACATCTAGGGCAACAGTGGCAAGGAAAAACTCCCTGGCAACAGGAAGAAACCTTGAGCAGAACCTGACTCAGTAGGGGAACCCATCTGCTGCTGGTTGACACCGGTTTGTAGAAAGAATGGTTTTAAACAGAAAACCAGATAAATAAAAGTACATAAATTTCCAATTATAAATAAATCTATGAAGTCGATGCAGGGACGCAATGAGCTATCCGTCTGCATGAAGAAGAATCCGGCGCCCACGGGTGAGGAGGATGGGCGAATCAGTCCATTGGCTAGGCAGTCCCGGATGTATTTCTCCATGGCCTCCCTTTCAGGTCTGGAGACATTGTTTAGACTGCTTGAGAGGAGTGTGGAACCGGGTAGCAGCTCGATGGCGCAGTCGTAGGGTTGATGAGGGGGAAGCGTCTGTGCCTGCATCTTGGAAAAGACGTGGTCGTGGTATAGGGTGGGCACCTTCTCCAGGGAGGGCTTGAGGACTTGTGGTGGGTTGGGTGCACCCTCTACTGGTGCAGGAGCGGATTGTAGGCAGGACTGGTGACACTCACGACTCCAGGCTTGAGTCTGGCTTGAACTCCAGTCGATGGTGGGGTTGTCTCTGGAGCCAGGGTAATCCCAAAATGAGCTGGTCGTTAGGGGACCCGATAACGCGGAACTGAATCATGTCACAATGGTTTCCAGAAATTATCAGCTGGATGGGTTCGATGATGTGGGTCATTCGGCAAAACGTCATTCTATCCAACGACCGAGCATTCTCGAGGTGGGGCAGTGGGAAGGTGGGAATGTCCAGTTCCATGACCATCACTTCGTCAATGAGGTTCGCATCAGCTCCAGAATTCACCTGGATCGCTCTGTCGGGAAGCATCAACATGGCAGTAAGTGTGGGGCGATGGTCGTTCCTGGCATGTCTGTCATGTCTGTTGACTTCAGATGGGCAGGATTTCTTGGACCGGAGGGTGCACTGAACTAGGGTGTGTCCCAGCTTCCCACAATGGCTGAACCGCAATGGCGCCTTTTTGCTGGAGGGCGTGGAATATGGCTGTTGAGTCAGCAAGGTCCATCGTGGCGAAATTGTTCTGAGACGGGTGCGTAGGGGTTGGACCCAAAATACACGACTCAGACAACAAAGATGTGAATAAAGTCCCGTCAGGGCTTTATTAAGGGATAGTCCAGTGAGCATAGTCAAAAACAAGCAAAGTTCATACACAGGTAATTCAGCCAAAAACCAAAGTGCAGTACCGAGGGAGAAGGCAGTCTAGACAATGGCTTGGAAACCCGCTCACGCGTTCACTGAAAAACAGGAGGCAACAATTTCACAAAGACATGACATGAACACTGAGCTTTATGCAGGCGTAGACAGGTGCAGACAATTAGCTTGAGAGCAGCATGCAAATAGAATTCAGGTGTGGAGGATTGACAAGTTAACAAGCTAATTAGTAATCGTTAGTAATAAACCTATCCTGCCCTAGCGTTAGTAAATTAGTAAATTACATGCACAAGAAACGTAAGGTAAACATGGACACATGGTTAGAATGTTAGTATTACCCAATCCTGATGTAAAGTTAGTAGATTAGTAAGAAGACAAGGGAAAATTAAACAATTAGGGAAGCGTGTATGCGGATAAATGAACAGAACAACATAACATGAAACCAACATAAATCGTGACATAACAAGTTTGCAAAACTGTGACATGAATAAACTATATAATGTGACAAAAGACTAACAAGAATTAAACATGAAATGTAACTAAAATAATATGTGACATGACAATAAAATAACTGAGATAATAACTACACATGAAACATGACAAGCATAAAACATCACACACAATGCAAAGTGAGTGAACAGAAGAAAAATCTAAATCAAATCAATATGCTGTTGATGCTGTTTTGAAGGCAAAGGGTGGTCACACCAAATATTGATTTGATTCAGATTTTTCTTCTGTTCATTCACTTCTTCTGTTCATGCATTTTGTTAATTGATAAAAATAAACTAACATTTATATTTTTGAAAGAATTCTTAATTTACAGCATTTACACCTGCCTAAAACTTTTGCACAGTACTGTAGTTTTCCCATATGTTTGAACATAAAATATAGATCATTATCCATGTTTATTATATTTTGCCTTTTTTCTCCATTTTTATTAAGGTTGCCAATAATTCAGGAGCACAATGTAACTAATGTATATAATGTACACTCAATGAGCACTTTATTAGGTATTTATATATTTATTTATTTCTACTTACTTAATGTGCATACACAATTGCATACACAGAACTTATTCACAGAACAGTGATCTTCATGACCAAGAATGATAATGACATTGGTCAAGAAAATCACAGTGATCATCATTCATTTTGAAATAAAGTATGTAAGCCAAACATTGTTTTCCATCTTTGTATTCTCTACATAAAATTATAAAAAGTAAGAATTACATGTTCAAGCTGATTATAACATTTTCAACATTAAGATACATTAGACTGCTCAGTGATGTTGGCATGAACTAGCCTAACACATACTGGTTAGTGTAATGATTACTTGTTTCAATGATAATCATTTATTTGTTTTTGTTTTATGCTGACCTTACATTTATTCCATATTACGCCATATTCCTTTACGCCATTAGAGAAATCATCAAACATTGTTTATGAGTCTATCCATAATTTATACTTGTACTACTGTAGATATCTTTCATTTTAACTAGTCGCTTAATTCATATGAAAAGATTGTTCATTTATTGTCATTCTTCTTACACCCATCTGTAATGAGAAAAAGAATGGCAGTACCTCGGAGATACCACAGCCATAATCAATTAAAAACAGAAGTAAATAGGAATTGAAATTCTATAAAAGAAAGACGATGAACAAAAGTTAAGTTTCTTGCTTGTGGGAACTATATCAATTACATACTGAATAGCATACATTATGGTCCACAAAAACCATTGACTGGCTTTTGAAGTGGCTGATCATTTTCACATTGTGAGAGAAAGCCCCAAAATTAGCAATGCACCATAGACTGGCCTGCGACTTGAGCATTAGACCTGGTTGAGCAGATGGATGGTGAAGGGTACACATGGCAGACTAGACTGACCAGAAAACTGCAATCACCTGCACCAAAATCTTAATGTGCTGCACGTTCTTGATTTACACACCTCAAGCAGCAGCACTTCTCCCACTTTGACCCAACACGCCAAGTGCCGGCTGGAAAATGTAGCCCTTTGAATTCATATAATTTGTTTGACAAAATTCCAGTTTTCATGCTGTATATTGACATTGTATCATCAATTGTGTACACTCATGTCTTAGATAAACATGTCTAAAACCAATATCTGGTGATTAATGTGCTTCGGTCTTCAGTAATATAGTGTGCTATTAGCTTTTGTCATTAGCTATTATAGACTAGTTAAGTGACCGCCCATTCCTGTGATGACACGTTTAGCATCCTGGGAACATACAAGAATGTTGTGATCTCAAAGGATAATCTAACACCCATAGCCTTTCAAGTGAGTCTTTCCAGAGGGACTTGGGGTCAGGATATGTTGGCCGTGGGGGTTGAACTGGCCTTTAACCTTTAGAGTGGGTGGAGTCCCCTGTGCAGCATTCAAACACAATAGACGCTGAATTGTGAGAAGGGGGCTAGACCCTGTTCCACCTTCCACCAGTTAGAGAGAAGGCATTACCATGGCCCTACTTAATGATTATCAATCATCCAAAATCATAAACACATTGGTATATTTTCCCTGCAAAGAAACACAATACAATGGAGATAAAAACAGTGGGATCTTAACACCACTGAAAGCAATTTTGCCCGAATCATGTAAATGTTCCTGCAATTTAAAATCTCTGGAAAACAGTTTAATACTGTCTATCCATCAAATTATTTGATTTTATTACATGCAATTATCTGGACGTTTATTCCTAATGCCTTTCACTAGGTTGGATGCTTTTTGTATGAATGTGTTATACCTCAATATAACTTTTCAAATTGAATTCTTGAATTAGCACTTGGGGAACTTAATTTCAGATCTGTTGAAGCTGCCTGAGGATAAGACAAAGACAACTTGGAAGAGTGAATAAAAGAACAGGATGATTTTGAATTGCTCCAGTGCCCAGCAAAAAGGCCATGGTCTTGACCAGCAATTGAGCTGAGAGAAAAGGGTAGTTTATGGCACAGATTAGGTCCTCGTCCCATATAGTCTTAAGTAAACATTCTAATAAAATAGCACTGCACATTAAATCAGTGGCATCAGCAGGCCTCAAGGTCAAATAGATAAAACCTGCTTTGAGACTCAGAAATGCATTCTGCTCTGACCTTGTGCCCCTCAAGTCAATCTCTGGCTGCTCAGCTGCTCCACTGAAGGGCAGAGCCTTGTGTATCATCTGGCTACTAAACCTAGAGCTAGGAGTACCAGTAAAATGTGGCTGCATGCATGAGTGATGTGTGGCTGCATTTGTTACCTATAGCATGCTGTGACACATGGGGACGGCCTGTAGCGTAGTGGTTAAGGTACGTGACTAGGACCCACAAGGTTGGCAGGTTGATCCCCGGTGTAGCCACAATAAGATCCACACAGCCGTTGGGCCCTTGAGCAAGGCCCTTAACCCTGCATTGCTCCAGGGGGGACTGTCTCCTGTTTAGTCTAATCAACTGTATGTTGCTCTGGATAAGTGTGTCTGCCAAATGCCATTAATGTAATGTAATGTGACAGTAAGCTAATGTTTAATGTGTAGCCTGCTGCTAAATTGACCTCATGCTCAATGCATATAAGTGTGGTTACAATACCAAGATTTGGACTTTGATACCGATACCAGCTTTTGTACCTTGATACTGATACCAAATCGACATCATGGCAATTCACTAATAACCAGTGCTGGGTAGATTACTTGGGAAATTTAATATGGTACTGATCAGAGATGTCATCAAATGCAAGTCCAAGTCAAGTCTCAAGTGTCTGAGCTAGAGTCCGAGTCAAGTCTCAAGTCTCCAGAATGGTGCAGCCTAAACAACAGTATGGCTATAGACAACTGAAGAAGCAGTATTATCAGGGGCACACAAAAAGATAGTGGTTATTTCATTTATTTATTCATATATCAATGAACTACCAGGCCTGAGCCAAAGTTTTGCCAAAGCCTTTCTCAAAATGGCTGCAGAAAGGCTTGCCAAAACCTAAGGTCTGGTGTGGTAGGTAATTGATATATCAATAAATAAGATTCAATAAATAACCATTCTATTTTTTAAGAACTCTGTGTGACTCATGTAGCATAATGTAAGCATTACCATGGGCTATAATATAAGATGATGGTCAATAAAAAAAATATGGGCCTGTTACATGGACACAGATTAAGATTATTCCTGGACTAAATAGAGCCTTGTATGGATAATCTCCTATTAACTTTAGTCTCGGACTAGGCTTAATCTGCATCTGCGACTCAAAAATAATTATCACTTTATTTGTAAACAAAGTTACAAAGTGTTGAAATTTGAATCACGTTGCAGTATTGGTTTATTAATATAGTCATACTCTTTAATTTTTAAATGAAAGGTAACTGTTAAGCATTAAAAAAAAATCTAATGAGGCTAGATATAGTTTATGCAAGAAATCGGGAGCTATGATTTTGATTACATTACCCTATAGGAAAACCTAAGAAATGCAATTGCACTATTGCATAGTAAAATTAAATAATTTCAAAACCGCATGCAACTACAGTACATGCCAAACCTGGGTTCGACAGTAGCTTTCAATGTTAACATCAATTACAAACAAGCTCTCTTGAAAATAAAGTTCATATTTGTATGACACTGGAATACCAAACAATGTCCACGCAACTAGTACATAACGTCATCTAACAAGACTCGCTGTCCTGCTTGCATATCGATCTTAAAGACCATACTGAAAGGTTTGAAATGGTCGTTTTACTGAAAATGCAGCTGGTATGTTGACAATTAAAATGTGCTGGGCTTTTAAAGCCAAGCTGAATAAGTTTGTTTTAACATTACCTCACGCTCGTAGCTTTTCAAGATCAACCATTTGAAATGCAAGCGAACATCGCTGCAACTTGGCAGTCAACAAAAAAAGAAAATATGCGCTTTTATTATGCTGATTAATGGTGAAAAGAACATCATGCATACAAGAACATTTGCACACTTTATTATGTTGTAGATTTAATTTTACATGGATAAAAGTACCATTTTTGCCCATCAGTTTACACTCAATAATGACTACGTGAAAACATGTTTTTAGACATTTTTGCAAATTTATTAAAAATTAAAAACTGAAATCTCTCAATATTTATATAAGTATTCAGACCCTTAATTCAGTATTTGTAGAAGCCCTTTTGGCAACAATTACAGCTTTGAGTCTTCTTGGGTAAGTCTCTACAAGCTTTGCACATCTGGATTTGGGAAGTTTATCTCGTTCTTCCTGGCAGATCCTCTCATGCTCCGTCAGAATAAATGATCTCGCCATAGATGTTTTATGGGGTTTAAGTCTGAACTTTAACTGGGCCACTCAAGGACAGTCAGAGACCTGTCCGGAAGCCACACCAGAGTTGTCTAGGCTGTATGCCTTGGGTGATTGTCATGCTGAAAGGTGAACCGTCGCCCCAGTCTGAGATTGCGTGTACTCTGGAGCATGTTTTCTTCAAGGACCTCTCTGTATTTGGCTGCATTCATCATTCCATCAGTTCTGACCAGTCTTCCTGTCTCTGCCACTGAAAAGCACCCCCATGATGCTACCACTACCATGCTTCAGCGTATTAGACAAGTGATGAGCAGTGCCTGGTGTTCTTCACACATAGTGTTTGAAGTTCTGCCCAAAGAGTCTCATCAGACCAGAGAATCTTTCAGCTCATGCTTTTAGAGTCCTTGAAATGCAGTTTAGCAAACTTCAAGTGGGCTGTCATATGCCTTTTACTCAAGAGTGGTTTCTATCAAGCCACTCTACCATGAAGGCCTGATTGATGGAGTGCTGCTGAGATGGCTGTTCTTCCAGCAGGTTCAGCCATCTCTGCAAAGGACTTCCAAAGCTTGACCAGGGCCCATCTTACCCAGTTACCCAGTTACCCAGTTACTCAGTTTGGCTGGACAGCCAACTCTAGGAAGAGTCCTGGTGGTTCTAAACTTCTTCCATTTCACAATTATTGAGGCCACAGTGCTCCTGGGAACACTCAAAGTTATAGAAATTATTCATACTCGTGCCCTATGCCTCACCACAATTGTATCACAGAGGTCTACAGAGTTCCTTTTTGTCCTGTCATGCAATCTGAATCAACCTGCAGGTGTACGCTAGTGGCCGTACGACAAAACCAGTTCAGCTAGAACCTTAACTTGAAATAAGCGTTTTCTAACAACACTATAACCTATAATTATAACCTACACTCTTATCCTAAATAGTTTCCTATAGGTAAGTAACACTCACAGGCTACAGTTAACAAGCAAACTATAGGAAATTAAGCAGTTAGTAACACTCACAGGCTACAGTTAACAAGCAAACTATAGGAAATTAAGCAGTAAAAGTTAGGCCTAAGTAGCGGCTGACAGGTGCAGAGGTTCCTCTAAGACAACAGGTGACCACAAAAAAAAAAAAAACACAACATATCTTTCTTTCATGTTAAATAATCATTACAATTGAAAATAAAATGTTCAAAATCATTGTTATGGCAAAACAGCACCCCCCCCTCTCCTGATGCAAATGCATTTTTGCTTCACTTGGCCTATATACTTCACTAATTATCACTATTCACTAATTACTAATCCCTAACTAGTGAATGTCCATATAGTGTGCTATATAGTTCACTAAATAAACAGTAAATTCGGACAGCCTTCTTTTGCAATTGAACAGCGTCATCACATAGACTATGCGCATGACAATGAAAACATTTTAGTCTATAATAAAGTTAGGGAAAATGCTGGTTGCAAAGCATTGTGGTTCGTATCCACCTTTCTGGTGACCACGGTTGTTCACTAGATTTTACAGTGCATTGTGGGATATTTCTAGTGCACTGGAAATGTGAGTAAAATTATAGATTTTTGAATTCAGACACTAGAAGAAGATGGCTGACTGCGAATTAAGTTTACTAGTTAGTGAATATTGAGCCATTTCGGAAACAGCCAATGTGTTCTAGTCATGTAGGAACAAACTGAACCGCATGATGTTGATTGTGGTTACACATGCGATGAAGAATAACAAGGAGGTTATGGTCAGTTATGAAAATGAGGGAAAATGAAGCAGTAGAAGTTAGGCCAAAGCAGTGGTTGTTAGGTAAGCAGATCAGGTGCTGTGTAGTCTCTGGTCAGTAGTAGGTGGTGTTCTCCAACGTAAAATGGTAAAATGGTTGGCATTTATAGAGCGCCTTTATCCAAAGCGCTGTACAATTGATGCTTCTCATTCACCCATTCATACACACACTCACACACCAACGGCAATTGGCTGCCATTCAAGGCACCAACCAGCTCGTCAGGAGCATTTAGGGGTTAGGTATCTTGCTCAGGGACACTTCGACACAGCCTGGGCGGGGGATCGAACAGACAACCCTCCGACTGCCAGACGACTGCTCTTACTGCCTAACAAATAAACATCAGGTGAGACACATGAAAGGGTAATAGGACAATAACGAGAGGGAAACGAAAACGCGGACTGGGTTCACAAAGACACACATGTAATACAAATGGCTCCGGACTAGGGAGTAGACAATTTGCAGAGAATCAGGAGATGCAGAGATACAGAGAGACAGGTGCGAATACTTCGCTGAAACTAAGCAAGTAATCAGTGATAGAATTGGGAGGCGGAGTTATAGAACAGAATTGAAACTGGAGATGCGCTAGTAAGTTAGTTAAGTGATTTAAATTACAAATACCCAAAACTAGTGAATGTTAGTTTGTTAGTTTGACAAACATATTAGTGTGTTAGTATAATTAGTACTGTACAATTTCTAAGTTAGTTGAGATTAGTATGTTAGTGCTATGTACAAACATGAAATGGAGAGAAAGCAGGAAGTAAGGAATGCAAGATTGGAAGGAAGGTTGAACCCCAGAACTACCGTAAACACCCGAATAGTGGGGCATACAGACAGGGGAGTGACTGGGCTAGTAAATATTCAGACTCAGACATCACAGGGGAATACGAGTGCAAAGACTAATGAATATAAACAGAACATGAATATGAAAAATGATAAATTACAAGAATAATGATAATAACCAATGATAAACTAACAGACAGAACACAGGTACATAACAGTAATTCATGATGGTAGCTGCAAGATGAATTCAGAAGTCTTTCTGTCTGCCAACTTACAGGGACATGCATATTTCTCCAAAGTAATTGGGAGGAACTTCATCATGCAGCAAGACAATGACCCAAAACACATTACCAACACAACAAAGGACTTTATTAGGGAGAAAAGGTGGAAGGGTTTAGACTGGCCAAGTCAATCAGCAGACCTTAACCCAATTGAGCATGCATTTCACCTCCTGACGAGGAGATTGAACCGCCTCCACCCCCCCCCCACAAAAAAAAAGCAAAACAAAAACAAACAACAACTGAAAGAGGTTGCTGTAAAAGCCTGGTAAAGCATCATAAGGTGACATTGATAATGTTTAGCTAGTTTGCTTTAGTAAGGACATTATAGTTCTGCTTTCATCTTAACTGGGCTGGTTGCTAGCAAAAAATATTATTGGATTATTGAAGTTAGCTAGTAAACTCACGTCTCCCAAAATGAGCGCAAATCATGGAGGTAGCTGTGGTAAGTGGGGGTCTATCAATCACATTACCACGACCAGATAGTTTGGGTGAACTTTTATAGTGGGAAATATAGGCTTAGAAAAATGAGTTTTCAAATACATTTAAATGACTGAATCATGAAAAACTTATGCACATTTGTTTTATTGTTGCCTAAAGACAACTGCCAAGTGTCATATTAAACCACCATGCTACTCCTTTAAGGCCTGCTCAGTGCCACTGGTCCTATGTGGCCAATTTAATGCTGTTAATTCAGGACTATATACATAAATGCAAGACCACTGCACTCATGCAACCCATAGTCCATACCCATAGATCCATGACAGATTTGAATATCTGTTTTCCTTGTGACATTTGTAGTAACACAATAGATACCCAAAGGGCACATGTCGGAATGGCACATTTTGTGGAGGAGGGAGGATATAAAAACTGTAAGTGTAAGAAAACTGTAAGAAACTGTAAGAAAAAAATACTATTGTCTCTGAAAAACTGCCTGTCCATGAGTAAATCGGAAAAGGAATGTTGCTAAATACAAGCAAAAATTATCTTACTTATCTTAATCCTTTGACAACATTCTAGCTCAGTTTCCTTGATGTAAATTATCTTACAGCCTACTGTATAAAAAGCAATATTAGTGAGCCCTGTCACCTGTCTGGGTTTGCATTAATGCCTTTTGTGGTGACCCATGGGGTGAGAGAGGAAGAGAGAGTTAATCAAAAATTATATTTATAAATTTTCTAAGTGCCTTCAAAAAATTGTCCTCCGGGATTCACGTGACGATGTTGGCCCGTCCGTATTCGTGGCGGAACTGTCCAAACCGCGCCTTTCCTCGACAAGAGAGATCCGCGCCTCCACCTTGTTGTGCGTCTTTTAGTTATTGCCTGTTTCTCCCACGTACTGGCTCCGTGTCCGTCTCCCTCAGCACTCAGCCCCGCTCTGTGCTCGCGCCCGGCCTTTTGTAGGGCGTCTCCCTCCCTCTTGGACTCGGTCCAGCTGTGCCTGTCCAATCAGAAGTTGTTTTAGAGTTCGTTGTTCGCATTCCCCACACGCCTTTCCCCGGTGTTGCTGGCCTTGGTGCTGACTCTCCTCGTCGGCTCTCTCCAAGGTGCTGACCTGTTAAATATGAACTCGGGAAATACACGTTGTTAATTATTCTCCCGAGCACTTGGCGTTGGCGCACGGGTCGTTCCACTCCCGTGGTGTACTGATCCCTGATCGGGCCGCCACACTTTGCTCATGTATAGATTTTAGTCTTCATCTTAATTTCTGTCAGATGTAAATGCCATTTACAACCACCGCCCCCCTCACTGTGCCCTTCCCCCCCTCTAGGCCCATCCCTTCCTTTTCCACTTTCTCCCCCCTTACAGACTCTGATGTTTCTCAACTCCTGCTCTGCCACCGCCCTACAACCTGTGCCCTTGACCCTATCCCCTCTTCTCTTCTCCAAACTATCACACCTGACATTCTCCCATTTGTCACCTCCCTTGTCAACTCCTCCCTGTCTTCCGGCTGTTTTCCGGCATCCTCCAAGAGGGCCCACATCACTCCGCTGCTAAAAAAGCCTACCCTGGATCCCTCCATCATCCAGAACTACCGCCCGGTATCTCTTCTTCCTTTCCTTTCTAAAACTATAGAACAAGCCGCTTCTACTCAACTTTCTTCCTTCTTTTCTAACAACAACCTGCTAGACCCCCATCAGTCTGGCTTCAGATCGGGCCACTCGACAGAGACTGCGCTCCTCTCCGTCAGTGAGTCGCTCCATGCCGCACGAGCAGCCTCCCTCTCCTCTGTCCTCATTCTTCTAGATCTCTCTGCTGCCTTCGACACTGTGGATCACTCCATCCTCCTGTCTGCCCTGTCAGCAACGGGCATCTGTGGCACAGCCCTGGACTGGATTGAGTCCTACCTCTCTGGTCGCTCCTTCCAGGTTGCCTGGGCTGGTTCGGTATCGACACCTCGGCCCCTCGCCACAGGAGTTCCCCAGGGCTCAGTCCTTGGCCCGCTTCTTTTTTCTCTTTACACTCGCTCCCTTGGCCCTGTGATCACTGCACATGGGCTATCCAACCACTGCTACGCGGACGATACCCAACTCTTCGTCTCGTTCCCGCCGTCTGATACGCAGGTTTCAGCCCGTATCTCTGCTTGCCTGAGGGACATCCAGAGCTGGATGGACAACCACCATCTAAAGCTCAACCCAGGTAAAACTGAAATGATATTCATCCCTGCTAATACCTCTCCCCATCTGGATCTCTCCATTTCCCTCGGGGATACCACACTCACGCCGTCACCCAGTGCAAGGAACCTCGGCGTGGTGATGGACAGCAGACTGTCCCTTTCCGAGAACATTGCGGCGGTGACCCGGTCTTGCAGGTTCTTCCTATACAACATACGGAGAATCCGCCCCTTTCTCACCCCCTACTCGACCCAGCTCCTGGTCCAAGCGATGGTTCTGTCCCGCCTGGACTACTGCAATTCCCTCTTGGCTGGCCTCCCAGCGTCCGCCATCAGACCCCTCCAACTCATCCAGAATGCAGCAGCTCGTCTGGTCTTCAACCTTCCCAAATACTCACACGTCACCCCCCTGCTTACTTCCCTCCACTGGCTGCCTGTCATGGCTCGCATCAAATTCAAAACATTGGTGCTAGCCTTCCAAGCAGTTAAAGGGTCTTCCCCAGCTTATCTGCAAAAAATCATCAAACCCTACACCCCTGCCAGACCTCTTCGTTCAGCCTCCACAGGCCGCTTGGCACCTCCCCCTCTCAGAACCTCCACCTCACGCTCACGACTACTGTCCGTTGTGGCTCCACGGTGGTGGAACGAACTCCCCGTTGAGGTCAGAACTATAGAATCTCTCCCCACCTTCAAGCGCAAGCTAAAGACACACCTCTTCAAGCAGCACCTTTCCCCATCCCTCCCTACCTCCCTGTGAACCTTAATTGTTGTCTCTGTGACTTGCTTTGTGTATCGGTATTTTTAGTTGGCTAGGTAAGCAGTGTTTGGGTAGTTAACTTTGGTCACTTTTGCTCTGTTTGTTTGTTCAAAAAAAAAAAAAAAAAAAAAATTGTCCTTATCTTTGTTGTACAGGTAGCAGTTGAAATTGTACTTCCCTCTAGGGTCTTTCAGCGAACTTATCCCTGGTTATGGGTATGCACTTTGTTGTACGTCGCTCTGGATAAGAGCGTCTGCCAAATGCCAATAATGTAATGTAATGTAATGGATTGTTCTCAGCTAGCAAAGACAAATGTATTTTCATCAATATGTGAAAATGTTGTCAAGGTTCATTGTTGTATTCCTGAGTGTGCACTTTACATCAAAATTGTTGATTTAATAAAATTTTATGTGTTTGAAAATTTGTGAAATTGAAAAAAAAAGTGAAATGCCAAGTGCAATATGCCTATCATGGTAAATCTGTAAGAGAGAAGAAAAAAAAAGTACGTTCTTATTCACAAAGTTGTGAAAAAATATTACACTTGAGAATATTTGTGAGATTTGAATGCTAGATGAGTGATTGGGGTAATGGTTACTTGCCATAATTCAATATGGCTGCCAAACTCCGGCCCATCCCTGTATAAAGTAGAAATCAGGAAGGAGTCAACTTTATCTCTATAATCATTTAATGATACCATCTGGTTACATAATATTGCTTCTTTTAATTTTGAATTTGCATATTAGGAAACCTGAATGGAAATGCCTGAATAAAAAAAGAATAATAATATCACTCTTTTACACTTGGCATAAGTAGAAAAAAGTATTGCTAGCTAAAAAGAGAAGATGCATTAAAGGGTGATGGAAATAGATTTTTAAAAATAAATTATGAAATCATGGTGACCTAAGCCACATGCTTTTACTCCAAAAAGCCCAGAAAAGGGCATTCGTACAGTTGTGTTAAAATAAATAGCAGTGCATTAAAAAAGTGAATAAAGTGCAAATATTTTTTAATAGCTTTTAGTTCAATATTAAAAATGTAGTGGAAACATTACACATTCAATTCCAAATCAAAGCATTAGCAAATTTGGTCAAGTCTGCATAACTTTTTTACAGGAAGCAAAGAAAAGGAATATTAATCTGTTAAAAAAATGTCAGTGTCAACATTTTTCTCTCTTTTTTATAAACTGAACACTGAACTGTATAAAGATATAGAGCTGGCCACTCCATTACCCCAATCCTTTTTGTCTGGAACCAAGATGTTGCTCGCTTACTAGTGTGTTTGGGGTTGTTGTCTTGTTGAAACACCCATTTCAGGGGCATTTCCTCTTCGGCATATGGCAACATAATTTCTTCAAGTATTTTGATGTATTCAAACTGATCCATGATCCCTGGTATACGAACCCAACACTGTAGTATGAAAAACATCGCCATACCATGATTTTTGTGCCACCATGCTTCACTGCCTTCACAGTCTTCTGTGGCTTGGAATTAGTACCCGGGGTTCATCTGACGTACTGTCGACGACCACTAGACCCGAAAAGAACAATTTTACTCTCGTCAGTCCACAGAATGTTACGCCATTTCTCTTTGGGCCAATCAATGTGTTCCTTGGCAAATTTGAACCGATTCTGCTCATGCCCTTTTTTCAACAATGGTGTTTTACGGGGGCTTCTTGCTGATAGCTTAGCTTCGATCAAATGTCTTCTGATTGTATCAGCACTTACAGGTAATTAGATCAACTTTGATCTTTCTGGAGCTGATGAATGGCTGAATCTTTGCCATTCTGACTATTCTTCAATACGTTTTAACAGTAGTTGCTCATTTTCTTCCACTTGTTTCGGGTTTTTGTTGCCATTTTAAAGCATTTGAGATAATTTTAGCTGAGCATCCTATAATTTGCTGCACTTCTTTATACGTTTTCCCCTCTCCAATCAAATTACGTTGTTCCTCCGAACAATGTTTGGAACGGCCCAACGGCAATTCAGAAGGAAATATATTTTATAACAATGTGTGAAACATTTGCTTCACTTCTTCCTTAATAAAGGACAATTAATGACACCTGTTTTTTCACAGAATGAATGAATTCTCTAATTAATCTCCACACTGCTATTATTTTGAACAAGCTCCTCATTACTCAGAACAAGCAGTGTGCATGTCATGACAGTTGGGTCTTTTGTTTTTCTGTTACACTACTACATCTACAAGTAAAGTATTTGCCATGCAGAAATATCACTACTACTAATAACAGTGGTTCATTAGGTTATTGATGTTGTACTGCTATTTTCTTGAACACAACTCTATATGTGTTATACTGTCCTCTAACTTGCCCCCAAGTTTGAGATCTGTGCATTAAACTGCAGTTTAATGAGTTATTCCAAAAAAGGGGTTTTCATCCACTTAAGTAAATTATTGAATCTATAGTGTTTTGTGTTTGCTCTTTGATGTTTGTGCTCGTTAAACCAAAACGCATACCGTTTTGATCAATTGTCCACTGGATCTAAGTCTGCATTATATTTGACTTTTCTTTAATGTATTTTCATTTTTCATGAAATGTAGGCTATCTGTATTTATGTTACTGAGCTAGCTAGTTTGCTAAACCTGTCGCAACTAGTTTGGGTTGGAGGAACGCATTGGCACATCATAGGAGACGTTGTCTGGAATCTCACCGGTGGGTGACAGCAATAGCCTATAGCTACGTTTTCCCTATCCTTGCAGAGAGCCAGAAGGAGGTGTCACAAGCCTCAAACTAAGTGATTAGGTGGCCATGCCTCAAATCTTCCAATAAAGCTGTAAAAGTAATGTAAAGCGATAGCAACAAAGCCTAATGCTGCGTTCACGTCATATTAGAATGAACAAATTAGCTCCTTCAGACTGGGAAAAACAGCAACCTCGGACATTAAACGTGAGGCAAAAAACAAACAAATCAGCCACATGTCATGCCACTTCTATAGACTACCATGATGTTTGCAGGTGTAATTTCAAACTTGAACTCCATTATAGTTTGTGGTTAGGCTACGCCATGTCCCATACGTATTTTATGGAATTTATATTCAACTCCACATTAATTAATCTGGATTACCAGAATACATTTTTTATATGATATGACTAATTATAATATCCAATTAAAATAATTTGTGCTCTTTCATTTCTGAATACAAACAGCTTTGACCACTCGTGAAGTTTGTTCAGCTCCTACGAAAAAACTGACGTCCGAAAACTTGGATAATTCCTACATTATTTGTGGAAGTGCATTTCCGATGGATTTACGGTGAATATCGTGCGGCTCACATTTGATAAATGAGGCCCATTGTGTTTTTTGTTTTAATGTATTGGAGAACTGACCAATGATTAACCTTAGGCCTCTTTTACAATCCGTTGACCACAGCCCAGCCCCTGAAATAATCAGCAACATGAACAGGCTTCTCACATCAAATAGAACACATGACCCCTCCTCTTCACTGTGCTGGCATGTAACTTTTTTCTTTTCTTCTAAACAGCAACTATTTCCAATTGAGCTGTTGTCGCTGTTGCCACTGGCTTTCAATAAGCAGGGTTATCAAAGAGTGAAGGAGAAATTGCCTTGGCTCTGTTGTTGCTCTGATTGCATTATCGGAGACGTCAGGGAGGTTTTCAATAAAGGAGAGCACTGGGGAGCGTGAGGCTGTGGCTGGCGGGGGCCTCCTGATAAATCATCCAGGCTGGCAGGCATGACTCTCGGAGCCAGGCAGCATGTCAGTGCCACAGTTCAGGGCCTGCTCTTGGCACGTCTGCTCCCAGCCACAGACCTCACCGTTCCCTGGCTGCCTCCACTGCCCTTGTCAAGGTTTGTTTGTCCTATTTTTTTTTTCAACCACATTGTTCCCTGCTACCCAAATTATTTTTGTTCCCCCTAATTTATACCACACATTTATAAACTTTATCCATGTACGCAATTTCATTGGTTTTGTACCACGGTTTTATTTTGACTGTTAGAACGTTGATTTATTTTGTTTCTTGAGTTTGTGTCCACATTTTTTAATCTCTCCTCACAGAACACAGGTTGAGAAATCATGTGTTTTTGTCTCAGCCAGAGATCAGCTATTTTTCTTTCTGGGGCTAAAGTAGTCCTTTTATCTTAACCTGCTGCATTAATGGCCAAGGAAATTGAGAAGTCAGAAACTGTCCCAAATTACCTGAATTCACCTTGTTTAATTAAAAAGTGTATATGCCAATAGAAATATACCTTTAAAATCCGAACAATTATCCAGCCAGAGGAGGAAATTATACCGCTGTAAAATTCTTCATAAATTTGAAGAACACTTTGGCTCCAATTCGATATTCAACTTTATTGCCCACAATAAAATTGCTGATTTGTGGCACTCTCAAGTGTGTGCTTGATAAGGATGGAGCAAATTCTCCAACAAACCAGCACTCCACCCCTTTCTCTCCATCCCTCTCCCTCAGCCTAAATGATATATATACCGTATGTAGAGTTTGAGAATTTAATATTGGAAAAGGCAGAATAATTCGAATAATTTCAAAATCAAATGAAATGAAAAGATCATGGCATTAGGGACGGAATGAAGAAAATAATTTAATTATTCACCAACTTGTTTACCCCAGGTGCTGGTGGTTCATGCAGATCCACTTTGGCACAGCTCTGAGATAGCTATAAGTGTTCAATTACACATACCTAAAAGTCCAGGAGATGGGCCATATTGCCTCCCAGTTAAGTTCAAGTCCTGATTAATTTCTGATTAATGCTGTCATTTGGTCTGCCACTCTAATTTCTCTTGCCACTTGGAGAATATATATGTTATCAATCTGGAGTTTTGTGGGACCTCCTTAACTTTTCTAATTAGAAAGTTGAATTTACTGGTATATGTAATTAACATTGCAACATACATGTTGCACTGGGACAGTGAACATATTCATACTTCATTTGCCCAGGGTCCACTGTTGAGGGTTAACGGTTACCCAGGAGAAACATTTGCAGGATTAATTGCAGAATTTTATTGAAAATGTATTAAGATATTCCACCCTCTTATTCATGTGATTAGATAATCAGCCAATCGTGTGGCAGCAGTGCAATGCATAAAAGCATACAGATACAGGTCAGGAGCTTCAGTTAATGTTCATGTCAACCATCACAATGGGGAAAAAATGTGATCAGTGATTTCGACCGTGGCATGATTGTTGGTGCCAGAAAGGCTGGTTTGAATATTTACGTAACTGCTGATCTCCTGGGATTTTCACGCACATTAGTCTCTAGAGTTTGCAAAGAATAGTCCAACACTTTGACACCCATGGCGGGGATCGAACTGGCAACCCTCCAAATGCCAGTTGACCGCTCTTACCTCCTATAAACACCTGTCTATAAATTTCAGAATTCATTTTGCTGCTATCCTCAGCAGATATATCATCAGTGAAGATAAGTGAGCCAGTACCTTCGGCAGCCATACATGCCCAGGCCATAACACCCATACCACTGCGTTTCACATATAAGATGGTATGCTTTGGATCTTGGCTAGTTCCTTAACTTCTCCATACTCTGCTCTTGCCATCACTCTGATTTAAATTCATTTTCATCTCATCTGTCCACAAGACCTTTTTCAAGAACTGTGGTTGCTGTTTTAAGTGCTTCTTAGCAAACTGTAACCTGACCATCCTGTTTTGCATCATGAATATTTCTGTGGACAGTGGCCATTGACAAATCCCTTGGCCTGCCAATTAGTAAGCTCACCAGAGCTCTCTTTCTTTTGGTAAGCCAAAGGTTTAGCCGATGTCTCTAACAATTTTATTCTTCTCAGTCTCAAAATGGCTTCTTTAACTTTCATTGGCACAACTTTGGTCCAAAGGTGATTGATAGACTACAGCACAGGTCTCAAACTCCAGTCCTGGAGGGCCGTAGTGTCTGCTGGTTTTTGGGGTGTTCTGGGTTCATTCAAGTCATTGATTGGTTAAAGTATCCACACGCCTTGTTCTCAAGGCCTTAATTGGCCTTAATTGGCAGCTGATTGAAAGGAAACCACAAAAATCCGCAGACACTGCGGCCCCCTGGGGATTCAGTTCGACACCCCTGGACTAGAGGAAAGACTAGGTGCTGAGAGCCATCTTATACCTGCATTAAGGAGGCAATTAAACTCCCCTGAGCAATTACAAACACCTGTGAAGCCATGTGTCCCAAACATTATGGTGCCCTGAAATGGGGGGACTATGTATAAACGCTGCTGTAATTTCAATATGGTGAAACCAAAATGTCTAAAAATACCCTTTAATAAAATCTGTCTGTCGTACTCACAGGATCGGGATCAAAACAACGGAAATCTCTCATTTACATAAGTATTCAGACCCTTTGCGGTGGCACTCCAAATTGTGGTCAGGTGCATCCTGTTTACTTTAATTATCCTTGAGGTGTCAAGAGTCCACCTTGGCAAATTTAATTGATTTGACATAGTTTAGAAAGGCACACACCTGTGTATATATGGTCCCACAATTCACACTGCTTGTCAAACCAAACCAAACCATGAAGTCCAAGAAACTCTTTGTAGACCTCTGATAAAATTGCAGCTAGGCATATATGAGGGCAAGGGTATAAAACCATTTCTAAAGCTTTGAGTGTTCCCAGGAACACAGTAGTGTCAATTATTGTGAAAGAGAAGTTAAAAAAAACCTCTTTCTAGAGTTGGCTGTCTGGCCAAACTGAGTAACTGGGCAACAAGGCTCTTGGTCAGGGAGGTGTCCAAGAACCCAACGATCACTCTAACAGAGCTTTGGATGACCTGTACAGATATGGAAGAACCTGAAGGATGACCATCTCAGCAGCATTCCATCAATCAGGCCTTTATGGTAGAGTGGTTAGATGGAATGTGACAACATGCTTGGTGTTTGCCAAATGGCATTTCAAGGATTTAAAGAAAAATGATCTGATCCGATGAAACAAAAATGTAAGTCTTTCGGCAGAACTCCAAGCACTATGTCTGGCAAACAGCAGGGACTGCTCACTAATACCATCCCTATGGTGAGACATGGTGGTGGCAGCGTCATGCTATCAGGATGCTTCTCGGTGGCAGGGACAGGTAGACTGGCTAGAATTGAGGTAAGGATAAATGCAGCCAAACTGAAGAAAACCTGCTCCAGAGTGCACACAACTTCAGACTGGGGCGATGGTTCACCTTTCAGTACGGCAATGAAGTATACAGCCAAGACAATGCTGGAGTGGCTTCGGGACAAGTCTCTGACTGTCCTTGAGTGGCCCAGCCAAAGCCCAGACTTAAACCGCATAGAACATCTGCGGAGAGACCTGAAGATGGCAGTACACAGATGCTTCACATCCAACCTGACAGAGCTTGAGATGATCTGCCAGGAAGAATAGGATATACTTCTACAAAGTACTGAATTAAGGGTCTGCATATTTGTATAAATAAATAATTTTAGTTTTTGATTTTTAATCAATTTGCAGAATGTATGTTTTCACTTTCATTATGGGTCATTGAGTGTTGATTGATGGGAAATTGTATCCATTGAAAGTAAAATTTCACAACACAGTAAAGCATGCAAAAGGTAAATGGGTCTGAATATTTTCTGAAGCCACTGTATACCAGTAAGTAACTGCAACCTGTCAGTCAATCACATAAACAAAGTGAGAGTCCTGCATCTGCCATGACCCTGTTTAACCCACATTAGGTTCACACCAGTGACCACAGCTCCCTACCACGCACAGAGCAAAAAAGCCTGCTGCCCCTCCAGTCTCCTCCTCCTCCTCCTCCTTCAGGGGAGAGAAGCAGGCATAGGCGTACGTAAGCAGCGCTTTTGTGTGAGCAGTGTAACACGCAGATGCCATTCCCCAGAGACACTGGGGAGGTTAATGATATCACCGCCTGCTCCAATAAATAAATCACTTCCAGTCAGGAGTCGGCATAAATCTTAGCTCAAATGGCGATTTGCCAGAACAACGCCACCAGTTGCTAATGATTGCGTTTTCTGATTGCCCAGGGGGGAAAGCTGGGACGCAGATGAGTTCCCTCTCTCTCTTCCTCTCTCTCTCCCTCTTGCCCTCTCCGTGGTATTTTAAAAAATATTTTACTAGCTATACTAATTCACTGCTTGTTTTGTCAGGGGACATTAGCAGACTGACAGGCGTACTGGGGGGCGGGAGATGGACATCTTTAGTGACAGAGGTAGTTGTTTCTCATTTGGCCTGAGCTGATTGTAATAGACGTGCCATGTGCAGGGGGGGTTGGACTGGGCCTGTGGAAAACACCAGCTGAGGATTTTTACTACCTGTGAATTCCTGGGCTAGGCAGCTAGTGTGTCCATTTCAAATGTCCGCACTGTTCTTTTATTTGATTGATTACACATTTTACTGGACCCTTAAAATGTAATCCTTAAAATATATTTAGTTTTTGTTCCAGAATGGACACTGACTGGCTCAGAGTCCTGTGAGGCTACACACCACTAGACACAGCCTTGCCCAGGTTAGTATGGCTTTGTTCACAGTATATTCCCTGCCTCATTATGTCTGCGCATATCATATATTTTGTCAGTTGGCTGGTGGACTGCAGAGTGAGAAGAAGCAGTGGCTGGCCAAACATTTTACATGTTGAGTACATGTGTTTTTCTGTGCTTTCCTGAATTTATGGCATTGGGCATTGCAACTGTGGGCCTTAAAATATTGATTCTGCTTTTAAAATTGGGGATAAATATATTTTGATATTTTCACTGAAGGTAGTAAAATCAAAAATCATTAGCTAGCTTGCAAAGCCGATTGCAATTAGTTATGTCATCTCACCACACCAATGAATTGATACATTGGACTGTCATACCCGACTGGGCACCCCTGGTTTAAATGTCTGTTACAATGACTGACAGGGTTCCCAAACTTGACTTTTTCCATTTTTTATTATACTGAAACTAAAATGAAAAATTTAAATAAAGTAAACTTGCTTTAAAATTTGAAGAATTTGTCATGTTAACGTTGTACTAATTAGAGGTCAGATTCACTTCTGTTCAAGTAGGTATTGATTGTAAAAGGCTTTTTGACCTGGGGTGCTCAAATTTTGGCATACTACTGTAAAGTGCTGACTGTTTATAGTGCAGACAGGTTAGACTGCAAAAGTAATTGAACAACAACTGGCTTCAACTATTTCTGATGACTCAGGTGTATTCAATCACTTCCTGTGTGCAGGTATCATAAAACTTTCAGTAGCTAGTTTTTAGTCTAGGCTTTTGATTGCCTTTGGAGTGTGTTATTGGTGTTTGTCAACATGAGGACCAGAGTCGAGCCAATGAAGTCAAGGAAGCCATTATGAGGCTGAGAAATAAGAAAAAAAAAAAGAACATTCAGGGACATAGGCCAAACAATGGAAAAAAACTGTTTCAAATACCATTAAGAAAATTAGCAAGCACTTGTGTATGTTTGAGATCATTGTCTTGCTGTGGGATGAAGCAACATCCAATGAGTTTAGAGACATTTAATTGAATTTCAGCAGATAAGATGCTTCTGTACACTTCCAAATATACTCAGCTGTGCTCGACAGCTGTACGGATCTTATTGTGGCAGCACAAGGTTTGAACCACCAACCTCCAGATATGTAGCTTAGCCACAGGCTGCTGGGGGGTACTTTGGTTCTTGGGCAGTTCCTTTTAGCCTCCACACTTTGCTCTTGCCACCATTCTGATACAAGTCAGCATTGGTCTCAAAATCCTTTTCCAGAACTCTTTTTGGTACTACGTAGCAAACTGTAACCTGGCCACCCTGATCCTGTCTCTGTTTTTTTGCAGTATAGCCTCTGTTGATCTGTTTGTGAAGTCGTCTGCACAAAGTTGTAACTGACACTAGAAGAGTGTTTCTGATCTGTCAAACAAGTTTTTGGGGGTTATCATCTCTAGAGATCTCCCTTGGCCTACTAGTCCATTTGGAATTACTGAGCTTACCAGTTTTCTCTTTCTTCTTAATGGTGTTCCAAATGGTTGATTTTGGCAAGCCTATCGTTCGGCCTATGTCTCTGACTGTTTTTCTTATTTCCCAGCCTCCTAATGACTGTCACTGACTGTCATTGGCACAACTCCTCATGTTGACAAATGCCAATAACTCAGAAGGCAATCACAGTATTTGGACAGTAAAATTTTTTGTTGTTTGTACTCCAGCAAACAGATGAAATAAATGGGGTTAAAGAGCAGACTCTCAGCTTTACTTTGAGGGTTTTTACATACACATGTATAGAAAATACAGTTGTCATGAATGTTTGGTAATCCACTGTGTTGTGGTCGTGTATTTGATTGAATCCTCAGCAGCCTGCCCAGTACATGTTGTTTGAAGTAGACCACCATAGTTACAGTACCCATAGCAGGTATCAATGCATTGTGTGTTAGAAGCCTTGTCAGTGCATAGGTCACGATAATGTTCTCGGTGCTTCTGTGAATTTCCTGTCTTTTTCAGCTTTTGCCAATCATTATCCCTTTAAAACATAGTTTTTGGATTGAATTCTAGTATGATACAGTATGTGTAAAATCATTCTCAGCATATAAATGAGGCAAAATATGAATGTGAAAATTATCACTCAAACCAAACCAAAAGATTACAAGTTTCAAAGATTGTTGGGTCAGAGATTAATAACCTTTGCTTTTTGAGGTCAAAACATGAAAGAATTTGTTCACCTAGTGAAGCCTGGCACATGACAATTAGCAGAAAATTACTCCCTGTCTTTGTCTTAATTGTAATTACAGTCTCCAGCTGATTTGTATCAATAATCAATGGATTTACTCATGAGCAATTACGCTGAGGGAGCTGTGAGGGTTACTAAAGGAGACTGACTTACAAAAAGAGAGCACATCATAAAAGCCAGCATATTCTAGGCTTTACCAGCATCCATAAAACAGCAACAGAATTTTTAGAAATGGCCTCGATTCAATTAACATTTGCAGTAACTGGCCTGGGTGCACTGGGCACGGATACTGAATATTGCTATTTTCAGGAGAAGCACACAGGTCGAACTGTGCCGCAAATGGCACAAAACCCTTTGCACCTGCCCCACTTTTCATTCACAGTCCAGCAATCAAGATATTAAGATATAATCAAGCACCCAATCTACATTACTTACACTTGATCACATCTTTTTAAAGTTCCCTTGCCTAATATTAACAATCATAAACTTATGGGAGGCCCTCTTACTTTGCCAAGATACATGAAAATGAATTGTGGAATGATCACTTAAAGTGGCTCTTTTACCTCTATACTGCAAATTTTCCTTGTCCTAGCACCAATTCCCAATTAATTGTGGGGTCAAGTCAGATGATAATAGTGAAGTCAGATGATAATAGTCTCACCTTTCTTACTCGCTTGTTTTATATTTTCAAAGAGCATTGTATTCATACTACTCTCTGAAGCTGGTGGTCAGTAACACACTCATACAGTGGTTTCGAGGTTCCAACAGTAGGGGCACTTGCATTTTGGCCTGTAGCAAATGTAAGAGCATATGGTATATCCATGGTATATCTTCCACGCTCCCTACATGAAGTTAACAGACTTTATAATATTGCTTGCAATGTTACATCCCTATCTGGCTTTAGAAGCTTTAGATAGGGCTAGCTAACTTGTATGTTTAACAAGCATTTGTTTATTGAACGTTAATGTTTGCACTGATGACCTAACAATAACAATAAGCGCTGGGTATATTTTTGTGTTGATTTTTGTGATAGAAAGGAATGCATTAGGTGAGCCTTAAAAATAAGAAAATACGGATGAAGTGAATGGATATTCTACCTTAGGGAATTTTTTTAATCACCTTGCAACAACATTGCCCAGACTTTGCAAGGAAGCAGGGACGCAGAGCTATACACTGCCTCCTCTTTCACGTGATTTGGAATCTATCCGTTGCGGGTCTTGATTTGCAAGTTGATTGCAGTTTACTAACATTGCATAGCAACAACCTGGCACTAATTAATAGTATGGGGGAAGTACTTTCTTGTGAATTATTCTTGTGATGAAATTGTTCATAAACTTTTTTTTGTCTATATATTTATATTATTATGTTTGGTAACCATTTTATAAAAGCAATAACTCATTCCAGGAAGTGGTATATAGAAATGTTATCACAGCTTACAGGGGTTAGGAACAACAGCCCTTAGCTATGATAAAATTTCTATATAGCCTGCCACTGCCTGTCATGAGTTATTGCTTAAGCATAGATTCGATACCCCCCATTTACATTACATTAATGGCATTTGGCAGACGCTCTTATCTAGAGCGATGTACAGTTGACTAGACTAAGAAGGAGACAATCCTCTCCTGGAGCAATGCAGGGTTAAGGGCCTTGCTCAAGGGCCCAACAGCTGTGCGGATGTTATTGTGACTACACCAGGGATCGAACCACAGACCTTGCGGGTCCCAGTCACGTTCCTTAACCACTACACTACTGGCCGCCCCCTGCCTGTTATAAATGCATCAGCCACAATAACCTTAAACGTAACGTTGTATATTCCATGTAGACCATGCATTTATTCGGTCCGATTTAGCACTTATGAATTTCCTCCGAGACATCAATTGCATAAATGGTGACATATGCGGTTAGCAGGCTACAGACAACATTCTAAACAATTTCTACAAGATGATTTTCAGATAAAAAAAAATTTCCAGTCCATTACTCGCTAGTAAAAGATAAAAAAATGTCCTCTATGGGAATGCTATGGTCGTAGCGGGTCAGACACATTCCCCGCTATCAACACCTTTTTACTAGGCCTATTGTCCAGATGGTTGCTTTTCTCATCCTATATAAATACACTAGACTTGTTAATCAGCATAAGACTCGGCTCTTGTAGCGTAGTGTGTCTTCATTTTCTAATTATCAAAATCTGAAAATTCAGTAATTGCAAACGATAAAAAGATGAATGGAAAATTGTAATTATTATTATTATTATTATTATTATTATTATTATTAGACTGTTGAACTGCCAACCAGGGGGGTGGGAGTGAATAGTAGCTGATGTGCTGAGTCCACTGATAAACAGGAGGCAACAGTTTCGAAAAGACAGACAGAGCAAGGTTTGCGGAAAGACACAAAAAGTGTATGCTAATCAATTAATGGGAAAACATGACATGAATCAAACTTAAACTATGATAAAACAAGAAATGAACTGTGACATAAATTATAAAACGTGACATGGCAAGACTAAAAAATTAATCGTAACAAGACCTAAACATGAAACGTAACATGACATGAAAATGAAACGTAACAAGAAATAAAACATTAAAACGTGACGAGACTAGACTATCATAATACGTGACATGATCTAAGACAATACCTGAACATGAAACATGACATGACAGGCATGAAACGTAACGTTTTATTATTATTATTTTTTTTACTTCGGGGCCTCGAAACAAAACATTGTATTTTGAACTCTCATCGGTCGATAACCTATGTTGTCTTTTACTCGCAAATCAAACATAGCGTGAGCCTGACATAAACTGGCAGGACAGTATTTGCAGAAAAATTTGGAATATAACAATAATTAAGAAATATAAATATACACACATTACAGCAAATATTTTTCATCCAGAAAGAAGAAATCCGACTGAATAAATGCATGGTCTACATAGAATATACAATGTTATATTAAAAGGTATGGTGGCTGATGCATTCATTACAGGCGGGAGCATGTTGGAACACAACGTTCCAATGCGCCCCAGCTGTGCCAGTTGTACTGTAGCCCATGTTGCATTTATGTATGAAACAAGGAGACAAATAAAATTGGTATTAATCGCAGGAGGTAACTGATTCCCTCATGACTACATTTTACATTTTAGTCATTTGGCAGACGCTTTTAATCCTAAGCGACTTACAAGTGCATAGGTTCTACCATAAGTCAGAGCATCACATCCAGAAACTAGCAAAATACACAGGAAATGCTGTTCTAAACATAGTTGTCATCAGAAGTGCCTTTTATTTTATTTTTATTTTTTTTTGGGGGGGGGGGGGGGGGGTTAGACAAGGATAGGGATGTCAGAAAGGAGGGGCAGGGGAAATCAGGAGGGAGGACTAAGGTAGAGTTTGAAAAGGTGGGTTTTGAGTCTGCGTCGAAATAGGGGGAGGGATTCTGCTGTTCTGACAGTGGTAGGCAAGTCATTCCACCACTGAGGAACCAGAACGGAAAACAGGCGTGAACGTGCAGCTCGACCGCCAGGTGCACATAGAGAGGGAACCGTAAGGCGACCAGAGCTGGCAGACCGGAGTGGTCTAGCTGGGGAGTAGGGAGTGATCAGGGATTGTATGTAAGGTGGGGCAGTCCCCTTAGCAGCCTGAAATGCCAACACTAGGGCCTTGAAACGGATGCGTGCGGCAATAGGAAGCCAGTGGAGGCCAATGAGAAGTGGGGTCGATTTCACCAGGTGTTTTATATAGACTACGTATACATGTTATCCTCCTAAATTAACCTTTACTTTTTATCTGAGTTGTGTATAAATAGAAACAAATGAAAAAGGGCACTGCTGCCCCCCTAATGTAGGAACCTGCAAGTATGTCAGACCACTGTGGAATAATGCACAAACATATGCCATCAGCTGTGCGAACTAGTAATTACTGTGGAAAATACAAAATAATTATCACTGCCTGGGAGACATTGTTAGGCAGGACCGGCAAATGAAACGCAAAACCCCTGTATGTTAAGTCCCTGCTTATGTTTACCTAAGAGCTTAATCCAAATATCCTCACTAGGCATGAGCTGGTGAATTTCTTGAATTCCCTACAGATTAAGATTTTTCTTTTACATCGAGAGCCACACCCCCATCTCTTACTGGGTCTATCCTTCCTAATAAGTTTATACCCCCTATATTATTTTCATCCCCATTCTCTTCCCAAAGCCATGTCTCTGTAATCCATATTCATAGTCATAGTCCCTTGTATTACTATCAATTTGGCACATTTGTCACAACAAAAACAGTTTCAATACAGTTCATGAAATCACCACAGCAACAATGCATTTGGTCACAGGTCTCTGTGTTTCTCATTGTTTTCACACAAACTTAAAATGCTGTTGCACATATTCCATTTCTCATTTGATTCTGACAATCTCAAAACTGTTTATCAGTTCGCTCAATAAATTACTGTCTCGCATAAGCATAGTAGCTCATTGCATATAATCACAGCATGCAAAACACGTCACACATTAATATTTTTTATAGGTGAAAGCTAGTGTGAACAATGTTTACAGTACTGTAATATTTCCTCCTTTTGTAAGCAATTTTTTGTTTTGCAAACAATTGTAAACACTTCAATCTCATCTCACAGGTGCATGTCATCCAACTACTTAGTCCTAAGCAATACATACATACAGCCACTGTGTTAATACTAATAAGTGTAGTGATACAGTAAACCATGGAGCAAGAAGCTGCTGCTCAAGGTTTTGTGAGAGGAAGCGGTCCGCGAATGCACGGCGGGCATAGGGGATGGGGAAGAGGCAGAGGAGGGAGAGATCCAAGAAACCCCTTTGAGTGTCTCTGGAAATTAGAGCCACCATTGTTGACCATGTAGTCAACCATGGTCTTAGTTTAGCAGATGCAGGTCGAAGGGTGCAGCCTCAGGTGAGTCAGTCAACTGTTGCGTCCATGATACGGACATGGAGAGAAAATGTGCTTCAATGACCTATGTCCACCACATTGGATTTCAGTAAATTAGCATTTCTTGGCAAATTCTTAAAATGCTTCTTCTCCTACAAAATTTCTTGGTACGCCCTCCTTAGAAAATGCGAAAATGACCATGACTCATGAACCAAAAGTTCAAATGATTTCCAGTTTTGTAAGATGCGTCTTCCCCAGCACTTACACCTTTTTATCGTTTAGTTAATTTGTTAGTCCATTTAAACCTGTCCTTTTCAGTTTCTTGTTGCCAGTTCGTCTTTCTGTATTCTGTTCCCCACCCCGGTTCTAGCTTCCCCGTACCTGTTCTGCTTCTGGATTTTTCTGGTTCTGATCTGCCTGGTTTTTTGGACTGTTTTTAGTTTTGAACTATGCCCGTCTTCCCAACTACACGCTCCCTGCCCTCCATGTGTCTGTCTGCTTGCATCTGGATCATTGCCTGCTTGTGGATTACGTTTTGGATCTGCCCCATGTCAATAAAGCCTGCTATTACATTATCCCCGAGTCTGCGTTTGGTTCCTCTGTCCCGAAACCTGACAGAACAAGACAAGAGTTCAGAGTATTTAAAGGAGGAACATGTTGGCTGGTCACACTTTCTATGTTTTCATATGCACAAGAGGGCATTGAATAAACACAATGAAAGTATTAAATATGTCCTTTCTTTAGTTTTGGTTAAGTAAGCGTAAATGTATCATCCTATTTTCAACCGGTTGAGAGTGTGCTCCTCGTAGTGCGTCACACAAGGATAACCACTTCCCTTATCCCTTATATTTTGCACCACGGGCCTGCAGGCAAGACAATAAAAATACTTGACTAACATTAGGTTCACTTAAATTAGAGTGCCTTTAATGACTATTGGACTATTTCTGGTTATATTCATTTAGCTAGCTAGCGTTTCATAAGGACAGTATAGTTGTGCATTTATCTTAACTTTTTATCATTGGATATGTCAGCGTCCTTACCTTATTTATCGATAGTTGATATACTAAGTTGTGAAAAATCAGTCTCCTTTTCTCCCAAAGACCGCTATCTAGTCTTCATGTTGGCTTATTTTTTCTAACACAAATGCAGGACACATCTGGGCAACAAGAAACATCTGTCAGTCACATGTTCCAATACTTTTGCTTGCCTAAAAATCTGATACAAATACTTTAACAAATCTAGATAAAAATACCAGCTTATGTCATCTCATGTACATCTTTTGATCTCAAACTTAATTGTTTTCAGTGTATAGAAAAAACAAAGGTATTAACCTTGCTGTTCCAATACTTTTGGAGGTCATTGAAATGTGCTTCAATGACCAACCATGTCCACTATATTGATTTCAGCAAATTTACATTTCTTGAAAAATTCTTAAAATGCTTCTTGACCAAAATTGACCAATTTGCACAACGTTTGGTATACTGCCTCCTCAGACCAAATTATTATTCTAAATTCTGATTTGTTAAAATATGGCTGAATAAACAACCAATTAAATGTCAGATCCTGACACATTGCTTCAGCATGATAACCCAAAGAATCATGCATAATGTTATTCCACTCAGTCAATAGGTAGTGTCTTTACGCCTGGATGTGAGGTCAGCTGGGTATTGTAGTCTATAGAGTGTTTTATCTCATTCGATTCAGTAGCTTCTCCCCTTTCAAAGGACAACAAACATGGCCGCACCGCAGCTGGCTGTTCGACGGTAAAACCATTTCTTTCTACTTGTCCGACATTTGTAAATATCGTGTATTTGCGGTTTTAAGGTTAAAAATAATTTCTAAATGCACTAAAATACACTTTCGATCGTGTTTTGTGACGAACATTTGAACATTAGGGTCTAAACTTTGAGCAACAGTTGAAAATAAACACCATTGCCCTGTTTTATTATGTTTTCTAGTGGATGGATCAAGCCGGAAAATGTGAAAATGGCCATAACAAAGTAAGTAGGCCTGTTTATTACCACTAAATTTGATATTAATGGGAAATAATTATTTTTCAATGTGAAACAATAACTTGCATAGTATGAACTGACATATCACTATGTTTCACTAATCTATGGAAACGTTTGTGAATTAGCTTACTGTATGTGAGATGCAATGAACTTACAATAGAGCATCGGTGTTGCAGTACAGTATATGAGATATTTCAGTATCAGACACATCAGGATTCCGGGATTACAGTAAACTGTTTATGTGGGTTTAATCTACTTTGATCCAATGTTGCTGGTTAAAAATTAATTTGTGTATTGATGGGATCCGCAATGTCAGGTTCATCTTTGTACAGGATACTGTAACCTATGCAATTTGTGCTTGAGAGTTTCATGCCATTTTGTAGCTTTAAATGGGCTAACCACGTATAGTATCTGTAATTGGCTATAGTAATATTTGTGGCCTCAGCAGAAAAAAACGCTTACAACAGGGACATTTCACCAATAGTTGACATCGACTTTGATGATGGCGAAGCAGCAGGCTGTCTTGAATTTCTTCACTTGTTAACTTGCCTTGTTTGCTCCACATACTTCTGGGGTAGTCAAGGAGGGGTAGTGGGGGAGTGGAGTAAAGGAGGAGGGGTGAAAAATAATGGGACGCACCCCTGGTCTTCTTGTAGCAGCATGCAAAACTTGGTGAGAATTGGCCGATAAGGGGGCACTGCAGTAATATGGAAAACACAGTGAATATGGTCCTCACTGTGTTTGCACTGCTGTCATGACCTTTGAATTATATTTTCATATGTGGGGAAATATGCCTCAATAACCCACCGTGTAAGCGTGGAATTTCTTGGCGACATGGCTCAGGCAGTAAGAGCAGTCGTCTGGCAGTCGGAGGGTTGCCGGTTCGATCCCCTGCCCAGGCTGTGTCGAAGTGTCTCTGAGCAACACCTAACCCCCAAATGCTCCTGACGAGCTGGTCGGCGCCTTGCATGGCAGCCAATCGCTGTCGATGTGTGAGTGTGTGTATGAATGGGTGAATGAGAAGCATCAATTGTACAGTGCTTTGGATAAAGGCGCTATATAAATGCCAACCATTTACCATTTACCATCTTGAAAAATGCATCTTCTCCTACAAATATTATCCTGAATAAAAATTAATTTGACTAATTTGCATGACGTTTGGTGTTTTGGTGTACATAATACAGTTATCCTTAGGCCAAGCTTCCTCAAAAAGATTATTCAGAATTATTATACATTGCAATATGGTTGAATAAACAGCCAATGAAAATTGATGTGGGTGTGCCTTATCACATGAATACTAGCTAAGTCGGATTCTCACAAAACTCAATACATGTCTTTAGCATGACCAACCAAGGTTGCCTGTATAATTTGGCACTATTGCAGGGGAAAAAGTAAAAGTCGGCATTTGTCTTAAAGCAGTGGTTCTCAACCTTTTTTCCCCTGCGCCCAAATTTCAATATACCAACTCAGTCGCGACCCAATAGCAAATTAACAGCGCTTATTCATCAAGCCAATAATTTGACTATTTATATGATATGATTACACATGAATACATGAATATGAATACACATTTAATAATGAATACACATTGTAGGCCTATCAATAATGACATGATGGACTTACATGTTATGATAAACTTCTTAATGAGAAATCTGGGGCTGTCTCCCTTTCATAAGTCTGTCAAAATTTGGGGTGATTGAAGACAGTGCGATCCGAAGATCATGTTCGACATTCAGTTTGTTTCTGTATTTGTTCTTTAGCTGCGTGAGGGCAGAGAAGCCAGCTTTGCATAAATAGGTGGTACTGAAAGGCAAAAGCACTCTGATTGCATGGTGGCCAAGGGCAGGATATTCGTGCACAACGCTGCACCAGAACTGAGGGAGAGTCAACTTCTTCTGCAGGCCGCGATCACATGATAGGTCCACCAATTGAGATTCTGCTTCGGATGACATTGCCACCGTTTCCACGTCAGTTCCAAAAGGGTCCCTTATCCAAGTGTGAGCCAGCGTGTTCTTCTCTGGAAAATAATCAGAGAAACGCGTGTGCAGTCTCTCCAAATGAGATCGCATGACCCTTTTCAGCTCTGATCTGTCTGTATCCATCAGGTTTTTTACCTCATGACATGTTCGGTAACATGTCCAACCTGTCGCTGGTAACATGCTTGGACCACAGACGCAACTTTTTCTTAAATGCATGGATTTTGTCCATTTGTTCAAATCTGTTGTGTCCCTTCCCTTGTAATGACACATTCAGAGTGTTCAAATGATCAAAAATGTCAGCAAGATAGGAGAGACGTGCGATCCACAGGTCATCGTTAAAATGTTCTGCCAGCTCTGACTTTTTCTCTGCTAGAAATGCTGCCAATTTGTTTCTGAGCTCGTAAACTTGGGATAACACTTTGCCCCTGGATAACCAATGGACCTCGGTGTGATAAAGCAGTTGTTTGTGGCCGCTACCCATCTCTTGACAGAAGGCTTGAAAACACCTTGCATTCTTTGAGCTGTGCTTGATGTAATTGACAACTTTCACAACCTCTCGCAATGTTTCGTGAATCTCCGGTACCATGTCTTTGGCAGCTAATGCTTCTCTGTGCCAAAAGCAATGATTCCACGTAGCGTTTGGTGCAGCTACATCCAAAATTAGTTTGACAACCCCTGAATGTCATTGAGGCTGCCCCATCCGTTGTCACGCCAACACATTTTGACCAGCAGAGCCCCACTGAATTCAAATATGCATCCATTGCATATCTCTACTGCAGTGGTAGATTTCGGCAAATCTGCACTAAACAAAAACTGCTCTTCAAAATCATTATTCCAGACATGCCGCACATACACCAAAAGAATGGCACGGTTAGCTACGTCAGTGGATTCATCAAGTTGTAAAGTTAAACAGTCGGTGGAGAGACGTTTGGTTAGCTGGTGCTCAACATCATTAGACATGTCACAGATCCTCCTATGAACTGTATCATTAGACAACGGAATTGTCTTTAATTTTGCAGCTTCTTTTTCACCAATGAGTGCAGTGCACATGTCTATTGCACATGGAAGGATAAGCTCTTCTGCGAGAGTGTGGGCCTTTTTACTCTTGGCGATTCGGTAGGAAACCAGATAGGATGCATGCAGTGCCTGCTCCTGCATGGTATGTGCATGTTCAAATGTCTTCTGGGACACCTCAAGATTTTGGCTCTTACCTTGGAAAAGGGCCAGAGGTTTATCCTTATGGCTGGCGTGTTTTGTTTCTAAATGTCTCTGTAATTTCGAAGGCTTCATGCTTTCATTAGCCAGTACTTCATTGCACAGCACACACAACGGCTTATGCTCACCATGCTTCACAGTGTAAGTAAATCCATATTTGAGAAAATCCGGGTCATACGTCCGTTTGTATTTTTTATGGGGATCTTCTGAAGAACAATGTTCTGAGCTGGTACCAGGTGTACAGGGAGATTTAGCGGTATTTCAGTGAGAGATCAGTGTAGTGCGCCAAAGTAAGTGACACTGGATATGTTGATACATTTGAAATTTAATATCTGATAGGCTTAACATTTGATTGGTTGAATGTTCAAAACGGTTGGTAATCATGTGCAGAACCAGGTTCAGATAGCTTGAATTTAGAATAGGGGCTTGGACGTTTTTAGACTGAGCAAGTTGGTATTTTTTATTTTTTTAAATCTAAACTCAGTCCACGACCCTTTCAGAACGTCCCAAAGGTTGAGAAACACTGTCTTAAGGCCAAATAATTACCAAATAACCTGAAAATATGTATGCCGAGTCCTGACCAAGGGCCCACAGTAAAAAACAAAATGTCAGCAAGAAAGCTATTTCCGATACGGCTGCAGTCTCTATAGGTTGCCGCATGCATTAAGTGACAGAATTTTGTTTGTTTTTCACTTTTCCGTTCACCATTGGCAAAAATCCCTGCTGGCACAGTTGCCTCAGAGAAAGAAGGCCAAGGGTTTGAATCCCACAAGGTGCCTTTCTGTGTTGAGCTTGCACGTTCTCTGGATGCCTGTGTTGGTTTCCTCCCTCAAAGTCTCTGTGTTTGCCGACTGCTGCTATGCTGCTTCTCCTTGTATGCATTCCATTTTGCCACCAAACATGTTAATGTACAAACATGTTTGTATGGCCAAAACATAAAATTTTGGTCTCATCTGACCATAGCACTCTCCTTCAGTCATAGTTCCGCTGAGGTTTGGTGAACTCAAGATGCTTGCTTTAGTTTATTGTACTCAGTGAGGGCTGTCTTGTTCCCCCTTCCAAAGAGTTTGCTTGTATGGAGGTGCCATTTTAATGTTTCGATTTTAGACCCCATGATACAACCAACCTCTGTAATTCTTAAACTGCGATCCTTGGGTTACTTATGGCCGCCCTCACCATCTTCCTTAACGTCCGTGGGGATAATATCCACTTGCAACCTCTTCCTGGCAAGTTTGCAACCATTTCATGTGTTTTACACCTTTTTATTGGTTGTATGTTGAACCGTTTGTCATTTTTTTGTAGCCATTACCTGTGTACTTGTTACCTCATTTTTATTCTCAAGTGAAACAGGAAGTGATGGAATGACACTATTATAGGAGTAGCACTCACGATGTTTGCATTGGTTGTAATTTCCATTAAAAATAGCAAATTCTGAACCTCAATATATCACTCGTTTCAATGCCATTTCACAGGTCTACAACAATGGCAAACGACTCGTCAACTACTATTTTGATATTGCTACGTTGCGCCATTTCTGTGCTATGGCTACCCTTAAAAACAAGCATAAAACATTTAAGATTTTCTTTTAACCAAAAAATAACTCAATTTAAATCCAACAGATCCCGGCACAAGACCACTCTTTCAGAAATATACAGTCACCGAGCACTTTATTGTACACTTGCTTATTCATGAAATTATCTAATCAGCCAATCATGGGGCAGCAGTGTAATGCATAAAATCACGCAGTTATGGTCAGAAGCTTCAGTTAACATTCACATCAACCATCTCTAGAAAAACAAAAAACATCCAGTGAGCAGCAGTTCTGTGGGCAGAAACGTCTTGTTTATGAGAGAGGTCAGAAGAGAAGGGCCAAACTGTTCAAAGCTGACGGGAAGGTGACAGTAACACAGAAGAGCATCTCTGAACACACGCATTAAACCTCTTAGCGGATAGGCTACAGCAGCAGAAGACTTAACAAGTCTAAAATAATAAGTCTAATAAATACCAAATGAAGTGCTTACTGTTACGCACGACACTGAGGACCCAGACGCAGACCACGGGATAATCCAAAAAACGTTGTATTTATTCCAAGTTCATTCCAAGTTCAGCTAAGCCAAGCTAAGACAGAACAAAGCAAATAATCAAAACCAAGGAAGCAGAAGGGCAAACAAAACCAGAGGGCAAGGAAAAACTTGAAAATCAAAACCAAAGAGGTGTCTTTAGGAATCTCAGAAATAGGCATACAAAAACTCAGCACTATCAATGATCAATGTTCTGACCAGGGATGAAGCGGCGAGTGAGGTTTAAATACATGAGGGAAGATGACAATCTAGGCGGGGCTGGGGAGAAGGTGGGCCAAACAAATAGACAACAAGTGGGGAAATATAATAGGGTAATAACACCATAACAGGGGGGAGACGAAAACGCGGACTGGATGCACGTTAACAAACATGTAAAACATACGGCTCCGGATTAGGGAGCAGACATTTGCATAGATTGAAGACGTAGTGATAGTCAGAGACAGGTGCGACCACAGCTGAAACTAAGCGTAATCAGGGATAGCACAGGGAGGCGGAGTTATAGAACAGTGCGGAAAACTAAGAGATTGTGATAATTCTAAACTACCCAATAAAAGTGACTGTTAGTTAGACAGTAAGTGTATTAATTGGATTAGTACTGTACAATATCTAGATTAGTAGTCGTTAGTAAGAATAGTGCTTTACAAAATTTACAGTTGCAATCAAAATTATTCAACTCCCATTGCACATTAGGTTTATTGGCAAAATATACAATTTCTCAGCTGTTTGCAATAAACAAATTACACGAACTGTTTAAGTAGTTCAATGAAACATAATATTACAAAATATTACAAGGGTTTTTAATCCACATTCAACACAGAATGTTACTTTTAATCACTACTGCAGTCTCAAAATTATTCAACCCCTTCATGACAAGCATCTTCAATACTTAGTAGAGCACCCTTTTGCTGTTATGACCTGCTGCAAACGTGATGCATAGCCAGACACCAGCTTCTGACAGCGGTCCTGCGGAATCTTAGCCCATTCCTCATGGGCAATGGTCTCCAGTTCAGTAATATTCTTGGGTGTCCGTTTGGCAACCGCCTTCTTCAAATCCCACCATAGATTTTCTATGGGGTTCAAGTCAGGCGATCAGAATCTTCCATTTCTTCTTCTGAAACCAAGCCTTGGTGGACTTTGAGGTATGCTTGGGATCATTGTCCTGCTGGAAGGTCCAACGACGCCCAAGCTTCAGCTTCATCACAGACGGCATGAGGTTTTCCCTTAGATTTCCTGATACTTGACTGAATCCATCGTGCCCTCCACACGCTGCAGGTTTCCTGTGCCAGAGGCAGCAAAGCAGCCCCAGAGCATCACTGAGCCACCGCGATGCTTCACTGTAGGCAGGGTGTTCTTTTCAGCATATGCTTCATTCTTCTTCCTCCAGACATACCGCTGATCCATAGGCCTGAAAAGTTCCAGTTTTGTTTCATTGCTCCACACAACAGAATTCCAAAACTTATTTAGATGGTTTTGAGCATATTGGAGCCGACTTTTCTTGTGCTTTTGGGTCAGTAGTGGTGTACGTCTTGGAGTCCGGGCATGGAGCCCTTCAGTGTTCAGTATGCGCCTTACTGTGCTAACTGAAACCTCAGTCCCTGCTGCCACCAAGTCTTGCTGCAGGTGTTTTGCAGTCACTCTAGGGTTTTTGACCACTTGCCTCCTCAGGAATCTGGTGGCAGCCGCTGATAGCTTCCTCTTTCTGCCATGTCCAGGTAGTGTAGTCACTGTTCCTTTAACTTTAAACTTGCGAACTATGCTTCCAACTGTATCTCTAGGAACATTCAGTGCTTTTGCAATCTTTTTGTATCCTTTTCCTTGTTTATGCAAGGCAATGATCTCTTCTCTGAACTTTTTGGACAATTCTTTTGCCTTAGCCATATTTCTAACATGCAATCAAAGTCACTCAACAAACCCCTAGCCAGTCCAGGCATTTATGTGTTTTATCTCAAGCACACCTGAACTAATTAGTTGCACCAGGTGTGCTTGAAACAGGGGGTTGGGTAATTTTGATTAGTTGCATCAGGTGTGCTTGAGACAGTGGGTAGAATAATTTTGAGACAGGGGGTTGAATAATTTTGAGACAGCAGTAGTGATTAAAAGTAGCATTTTGTGTTGAATGTGGATAAAAACCCTTGTAATATTTTGTAATATTGTTTCATACTTAAACAGTTCTTGTGTAATTTGTTTATTGCAAGCAGCTGAGAAATTGTATATTTTGTGTCAAATATATTAAAGCAAGGGTTGCCAAAAAGTGACCGGCTTGGTCGGCGTACATAAACAGAAAAATACAGCTAAATCGATTGCAATTTTAGCTCGTTTATTAGCCTAGTCATAAACCCCAACAAAGTGAGTTCACAAAAAAATGGCAGTGACGGTATTAATTAGGGGTGAGCAAGTGAAGTCTCATCTATATCCATCTCTGTATCCGTTCAACCAACTACATTATTTCTATCTGTACTCGGAAGTGGGTGTGACGTAACCCGGAAGTGGTGTCGTTTAAACAGTTCCCTGTACTGCATTGTGATTTGCAGTGAAGTACAATGTAAAGCCAAGACTCACCTGAAGCAGAACTACTACTGTTATTGTTACGTTAACACTAAGGCTGTGCCAGGGTTAACAATGAAGAGACATGTTCACAATGCATGAATGTGTTACTCTAGATGCAACACTCTCGTGCACCCCCCAATAGGGTCCGTATTACAACAATAGCATAGCACAGCTATAATCCCCTCTCTTACAGAACAGTTATGCAGGTGAATCTCTAGTCAATCTTTATCCGGTTAAACTTCACATTAATTAAAAACTGAAACCGTCTATATAAAATGATGAACGTAAGTGTGTGAACAATTTTACAAGGCTGAGCTGTATAAGCCTGCCTGTTCATATCAGCACCACTGACTTGAATTGCCATGCTCTGACATTTGTGTAATTTTTATCAACTTTATATACAGTGATTCCAAAGTGTTCATATCTTCTTCTTTTTTTTCCAGCACAAACTCAGCTACAATATTATGGCAACAGTAATTTGCTCAGAATCATATGTTGGTTGTAAATTGCTCTAGATTCACATAAATTGAACATAGTAGTTTTGAACATGTGCAAGAATTATGTAAAAACACATACTAGTCGATTGTAATGACATTTTTTGATCACTGAAATCTGTTCATCTAGGTCTTGGGTATCAAGAGATGACAAAATATTGTACCAAATCCAATTAGAAATATAAAATAAATGACAAAAACCTAGTGTTGTCACTACTATTTTTCCACACCAGTTGACAATGGGAGGGCTAATGGCCTTTCTTCAGTGAATATTTATATGGTATGCGGTCCTGCCAGGTAAGTAGGCTTTTCACACCTGGCCTGACCACTCCTTAACTCTAAGACAAAGCAATACTCAGTGAGCCATTAAGACAGAAACCCCCCAAAAAAATTATTCAGGAATGTATTGAAATCACCACACAAACTACATACAATGAAGATGCCATTCACGACACCTCAAATGTTTGCGTGCCATTTATCAAAACGGTTCATGTTTAGCTGCAAGCACAAGGGGGCATCACACTCTTTGCACTACCACAGAGTGGTAATGTCCATTAGAATCGTTCATAAATTCAGAACAGAGTGGTAGCTTACGAACGTGCATTACTGGATATTCAGACGAACACAGAGTTGCAGTACAGCACATGTTTCCAATATGATTGTGAGAAATACACTTGCTCTTGGAGTTGGTCTGTTTAGCTAAGTTATTTCAGCTTTTTCCTTGAACGTATATACAGTATGCTAATATCGATTGTGTGAGGATATCCAGTTTTAGAATCCTGGCTACACCACTACATCATGTATGTATTATTTGGAGATGCAATGGTTAGAGTGTGGGGATTTACAAATGTGCATATTGCTGAATATTGAAATGAAGCTGGAGAAGTTGCAGTAGTGCAGAAACTTGTTCCGTGATGAAAAATGTTTACCTCAAAAGAAGTAAATAGCGTATGTTTCTGTATGTCATTGTATCGTGCTGAACCATTGGTGTTCTTGCGCGTGGCATTGACCCCTCCCCTGCCAGAGAATAATTATCAACTCGTTTAAATTTGAATGTGATGGGCAGGAATTCGTGCTAGGCGAAACTCACATATTAATGAGCAAAGGTTAAGAAATGGCAGTGGTCTTATTAATCTAATTTAAAACGTTTTAAAACTATTAATATTATGTGTCAATAGGTGCATTGCGAAGTAAAGATTCTAAGGTTTCTGTCAATATGTTCATTGAACATGAATGAGAGAGCTGTGTACTATGTGTGTGTGTGCCTGCATGTGTGTCTGTATGTGTTACTGTATGCAAGGCTCAAGCTGAGGTAGGCTAATGATCAGTGGTGGCTGGTGGCCATTTACCTGGGTGGGGCATCATACACAACCATACAATCTACAACTCTGGCCAACATATCTAATATATTACTTATTAAACAATAAACAGACGAACAAAGAATCACATACGATTGCAAATTGTTCTCACAAAGACAATACACAGCAAGACCTATTATCGCGAATGAGGAAGTTAATAATTTTAATTATGTTACATTATACCGTGTACTGGCATCTAATATGGTTTTGTGAAGTACATCAAGATATTAGCCAGTTCTCTTAATGTGTTGCTAGTTTGCTAATGTTATGTGATGTCCTGAAATGGTGAATGTAAATTAACAACTCTCAATTAGCTATCACCAGCACAAAATAGAGAAGCTGGCTATGTTGGCTAAATTGTGTGATATCTGTATAATGTGTGGTCCAAGATGATTTCGGCGTTTAAAAACTTTTCTGAAACTGCGAATAGGCAGTTACAACACCGGTGTAAAAAGCTAAGGAGTTAAATAAGTAACTGCCTGGCTAGCTTGCCATCTACCCAACTAAATTACACACTGCATGATGCATTTCAAAAAATTTAAACAGCTGAATGGCATCGCTGGTTAACATTTAGAAATCTACCCAGTTAACTTACCCAGTTTAGAGGGGAGCAGCTTGATGCCAGAAACACTTGAAATGCAGCTGTAGCAATCTTCCCTTTCTTTCTGTTACTATTTGTCACTAATGTACCACTACTGCAGCCAATGTAAAAAATTGATAAATAAAGCAGGCCAATTCTCTGATCACTGACTCGTACAACGCTCGTGCTCGGAAAAAAGTTAATTATCGTTACAGGTACTCATCTAAAACGAGTACTCGGCTCACCCCTAGTGTTAATGCCAGCTAGTTAACTAGCTAATGTTAGCTAGTTATACCTTGCTGATATGGAATATTTCTCATTACACATGAGAGAACATGCAACAATCAAGATGGAAGTTATGAAATACCACGCTGATGGCATACAGTTGGCATCTCCTTAAGATTTGACTGAAGAAATGTGTTTCAGATAGCGGAAATTGAAAAAATTGACGCTAACTAGCTGCTTTTAAATCATTATGCATGCTAGCTAGTGCATCATTCTGACCAGGTGTTTAATATCGCTGCGGGTTTTCCTCTTGACGCGGTAACATAGATTTTTTAAAATTGCTCATTTGAACAGCAAGGGTTAGGGCTTGAGCCAGGTTGTTTGTCTATTACCTGTTAATCACTTCTACTGGTTGCATACCTGTAGAGTGATTGAACATTTGTCTTAAGTAACTTAAATAGCTGTGGAATTTATCAGTAGATTAGCTTTGATTTGGTATTGCTTGTGAGCAATTGTAGGCCATTTAAATAGGCGTGTCAGAGCGACGCTAGCGTATATTAGACTGGCGAAAGTTGTCCTTAGTCAGTAAGTGCATCATTCTGACCAGGTGTTTAATATCGCTGCGGGTTTTCCTCTTGACGCGGTAACGTAGATTTTTTTAAATTGCTCATTTGAACAGCAAGGGTTAGGGCTTGAGCCAGGTTGTTTGTCTATTACCTGTTAATCACTTCTACTGGTTGCATACCTGTAGAGTGATTGAACATTTGTCTTAAGTAACTTAAATAGCTGTGGAATTTATCAGTAGATTAGCTTTGATTTGGTATTGCTTGTGAGCAATTGTAGGCCATTTAAATAGGCGTGTCAGAGCGACGCTAGCGTATATTAGACTGGCGAAAGTTGTCCTTAGTCAGTAAGTGCATCATTCTGACCAGGTGTTTAATATCGCTGCGGGTTTTCCTCTTGACGCGGTAACGTAGATTTTTTTAAATTGCTCATTTGAACAGCAAGGGTTAGGGCTTGAGCCAGGTTGTTTGTCTATTACCTGTTAATCACTTCTACTGGTTGCATACCTGTAGAGTGATTGAACATTTGTCTTAAGTAACTTAAATAGCTGTGGAATTTATCAGTAGATTAGCTTTGATTTGGTATTGCTTGTGAGCAATTGTAGGCCATTTAAATAGGCGTGTCAGAGCGACGCTAGCGTATATTAGACTGGCGAAAGTTGTCCTTAGTCAGTAAGTGCATCATTCTGACCAGGTGTTTAATATCGCTGCGGGTTTTCCTCTTGACGCGGTAACGTAGATTTTTTTAAATTGCTCATTTGAACAGCAAGGGTTAGGGCTTGAGCCAGGTTGTTTGTCTATTACCTGTTAATCACTTCTACTGGTTGCATACCTGTAGAGTGATTGAACATTTGTCTTAAGTAACTTAAATAGCTGTGGAATTTATCAGTAGATTAGCTTTGATTTGGTATTGCTTGTGAGCAATTGTAGGCCATTTAAATAGGCGTGTCAGAGCGTCGCTCCGTCCCAGTTTGTGATGTTATGTTTCTCCCCATCCCAGTCTGCTCTCTCCCTCGAAGACCCCCCCTGCGACGTGGGCCTCCACGGCGTCGGAACCCCTCAAACCTCAGCTATCCCCCGCTGACCCCCTGTGAGGACTTTGCTGTCACAGGGGGACTATGGAACTGCCAGTCTGCCACTCGGAAGGCTGACTTCATCCCTGCGTATGCCTCCCTCCAGTCCCTACAATTCCTTGCCCTAACTGAGACCTGGATCACACCTGACAACACCGCCACTCCCGCTGCCCTCTCATCCTCCTTCTCCTTCTCGCACACTCCCCGGCCTTCCGGCCGTGGCGGTGGTACTGGTCTTTTAATTTCCCCCTCGTGGAAATTCTCTGTTCTCCCCCTCTCTGACCTGTCCATATCCACTTTTGAATTCCATTCTGTTGCAGTATCCTACCCTACTAACCTTTTCATTGCAGTTATCTACCGTCCTCCAGGGCCCCTGGGAAACTTCCTTGATGAGCTAGACACCCTTCTCAGCTCCTTCCCTGAGGATGGCACCCCACTGATTCTCCTTGGAGACTTCAACATCCACCTAGAAGCCTCCCAGTCTGCTGCCTTCCTACCGCTAATCCACTCCTTCGGCCTCTCCCTGCAACACTCTCCTCCAACCCACAAGGCGGGCAATGTCCTAGACCTTGTCTTTGTAAGGAACTGCTCATGCTCCGATTTCACGGTTACCCCTCTGCATACATCTGATCACCATTTCATCTCATTCTCCCTCCCTCTTCCTCCCCATCCTCCTCTCCCTCCTCCCTCCCACACTTCCTCAGCCCGCCGTAACCTCCGCTCCCTCTCACCCTCTTCCTTTGCCAGCACCGTCACCGCCTCACTCCCCCCTCTCGAATCCTTCTCCAAACTCCCCGCTGACTCTGCATCTGCCACCCTCCTTTCATCTCTCTCCTCCGCCTTTGACTCTCTCTGTCCCCCTGTCTCAAAGCCACCTCGCACATCCCCTCCCAGTCCTTGGATATCTGACACCCTCCGTACCTCCAGGGCCAGCCTCCGCGCAGCGGAGAGGAAGTGGGGGAAATCCAGAGACGCTTCCGACCTCATGACTTACCAGTCTCTCCTGGCGGCATTCTCTTCCGATGTCACTGCCGCCAAAGCAAAATACTATCAAACGCAAATTCAGAACTCTGCTTCTAACCCCCGGAAACTTTTCTCCATTTTCTCCTCTCTCCTCAACGCACCGCCTCCTCCTCCTCAGTCCTCCTTCGCTGCTGATGACTTTGCTGATTTCTTCGATGAGAAGGTCGCAGTCATCCGCAGATCCTTTACAACCACCGCCCCCCTCACTGTGCCCTTCCCCCCCTCTAGGCCCATCCCTTCCTTTTCCACTTTCTCCCCCCTTACAGACTCTGATGTTTCTCAACTCCTGCTCTGCCACCGCCCTACAACCTGTGCCCTTGACCCTATCCCCTCTTCTCTTCTCCAAACTATCACACCTGACATTCTCCCATTTGTCACCTCCCTTGTCAACTCCTCCCTGTCTTCCGGCTGTTTTCCGGCATCCTCCAAGAGGGCCCACATCACTCCGCTGCTAAAAAAGCCTACCCTGGATCCCTCCATCATCCAGAACTACCGCCCGGTATCCCTTCTTCCTTTCCTTTCTAAAACTATAGAACGAGCCGCTTCTACTCAACTTTCTTCCTTCTTTTCTAACAACAACCTGCTAGACCCCCATCAGTCTGGCTTCAGATCGGGCCACTCGACAGAGACTGCGCTCCTCTCCGTCAGTGAGTCACTTCATGCCGCACGAGCAGCCTCCCTCTCCTCTGTCCTCATTCTTCTAGATCTCTCTGCTGCCTTCGACACTGTGGATCACTCCATCCTCCTGTCTGCCCTGTCAGCAACGGGCATCTGTGGCACAGCCCTGGACTGGATTGAGTCCTACCTCTCTGGTCGCTCCTTCCAGGTTGCCTGGGCTGGTTCGGTATCGACACCTCGGCCCCTCGCCACAGGAGTTCCCCAGGGCTCAGTCCTTGGCCCGCTTCTTTTTTCTCTCTACACTCGCTCCCTTGGCCCTGTGATCACTGCACATGGGCTATCCTACCACTGCTATGCGGACGATACCCAACTCTTCGTCTCGTTCCCGCCGTCTGATACGCAGGTTTCAGCCCGTATCTCTGCTTGCCTGAGGGACATCCAGAGCTGGATGGACAACCACCATCTAAAGCTCAACCCAGGTAAAACTGAAATGATATTCATCCCTGCTAATACCTCTCCCCATCTGGATCTCTCCATTTCCCTCGGGGATACCACACTCACGCCGTCACCCAGTGCAAGGAACCTCGGCGTGGTGATGGACAGCAGACTGTCCCTTTCCGAGAACATTGCGGCGGTGACCCGGTCTTGCAGGTTCTTCCTATACAACATACGGAGAATCCGCCCCTTTCTCACCCCCTACTCGACCCAGCTCCTGGTCCAAGCGATGGTTCTGTCCCGCCTGGACTACTGCAATTCCCTCTTGGCTGGCCTCCCAGCGTCTGCCATCAGACCCCTCCAACTCATCCAGAATGCAGCAGCTCGTCTGGTCTTCAACCTTCCCAAATACTCACACGTCACCCCCCTGCTTACTTCCCTCCACTGGCTGCCTGTCATGGCTCGCATCAAATTCAAAACATTGGTGCTAGCCTTCCAAGCAGTTAAAGGGTCTTCCCCAGCTTATCTGCAAAAAATCATCAGACCCTACACCCCTGCCAGACCTCTTCGTTCAGCCTCCACAGGCCGCTTGGCACCTCCCCCTCTCAGAACCTCCACCTCACGCTCACGACTACTGTCTGTTCTGGCTCCACGGTGGTGGAACGAACTCCCCGTTGAGGTCAGAACTATAGAATCCCTCCCCACCTTCAAGCGCAAGCTGAAGACACACCTCTTCAAACAGCACCTCTCCCCATCCCTCCCTACCTCCCTGTGAACCTTAATTGTTGTCTCTGTGACTTGTGTATCAGTATTTTAGTTGGCTAGGTAAGCAGTGTTTGGATAGTTAACTTTGGTGACTTTTGCTCTGTTTGTTTGTTTGTTCAAAAAAAAAAAAAAAAAAAAATGGCCCTTGTCCTTATCTTTGTTGTACACGTAGCAGTTGAAATTGTACTTACCTCTAGGGTCTTTCAGCGAACTTATCCCTGGTTATGGGTATGCACTTTGTTGTACGTCGCTCTGGATAAGAGCGTCTGCCAAATGCCAATAATGTAATGTAATGTAATGTAATGTAGCTACAAAATACCAATTTTTCTGAAATTGGCAGGAGGGGCTTAAAGACTAGATTTTCTTTAGAAAAGCGCATACCTCACTCAAAATCTTTAACTCATGTTTCAAAATTAAATAATTGTTTCAATGAATTAGTCAGTGTCATCAAAATGAAAAGTCACTCTATCATTGTTTGAAATCAAGAAGTCAAACTGGTTAGACATATTGTCATTAGGACAGTGGACCCTGGAAGAATGTTTGTCACAGTAACTTCAAATCAGTCTCCTGTAAAGTTGTTTAGAATCAATTTATTGCACTGTGTCACAGTATCAATAACTGTAAACTGAAAACACAACAATGCAGGGGAATCAGTTGGAAATCACCAATACATAACAGTATAGTTCATGTATTATGAACTTCAAACATGCATTTACTGTAAACTGTAATAGCATGAAGAATTACAATATAGCACAACTGTGCATCTGTTTTGCCTTCTGAATGTTTATATGAGTGATGACACTGTGGACTGGCCCACAGTAGATTGCCCTCTTCGACCAGTTTCTACCATGGTTGATTACATGGTCCACAATGGTGGCCCGGCAGCACGGATGGTACAGTGGGTAGCACTGCCGCCTCACAGCAAGGAGGTCCTGGATTCGAATCCCCGTCGGCCGGGGCCTCTCTGCGCAGAGTTTGCATGTTCTCCCCGTGTCTGCATGGGTTTCCTCCGGGTACTCCGGTTTCCTCCCACAGTCCAAAGACATGCAGGTTAGGCTGATTGGAGAGTCTAAATTGCCCATAGGTATGAGTGTGTGAGTGAATGGTGTGTGTGCCCTGTGATGGACTGGTGACCTGTCCAGGGTGTATTCCTGCCTTTCGCCCAATGTATGCTGGGATAGGCTCCAGCCCCCCTGTGACCCTCTTCAGGATAAGCGGGTTAAGATAATGGATGGATGGATGGATGGATGGATGGACAATGGTGGCCCTTACATTGGAGACAACCATGTGCATCTGTCTCTTCCTCTGTTACCACCACGCATCCCTACTCCTCTTCCTCTTCCAGTTGGATAAACAGGTACCTGCCCCTGTTCAATGTTTGCCTGAGCAGGTTCCTCCATGATCAGAAAGTATAGTACTTTAATTGTGTTGCACCTGTGCCCTACAGTAATGTGACTGGGTGATCTCAGATGTGGGGAAACTTCCCTTCGTAAGTAAAATACAACATTCACCTGTTTATCAATTAAGCATTCCATCAATACCATGTCACAAACATTTTACACGTATCTACTTGACATATTACAAGATATGTGGTACCAATTGGGACACATTGGACATGTTGGAAATAAAGCATGCTTCAAAAAAGTGCAAAACAAGTATATTGCCTCTAACTTTAATATATGAAATAGCCAATACACTTTACAGTGCACTACGCTAACATTGTGAATTCTTTGAGAGGTTTGTTTCCGTGTTCTTGTTACCTCTGTGCAGACCATAGCCACCCTGTGAGTTTGTTTCACTTCATTCATTCCTTTCACCGGTTTCACTTCCTGATTCCCATTCCCTCTTGTTACTTGTGTTATTTAAACCCCTTTGTTTGTTCAGTTCCCTGCCAGATTGTTATGTGTTCATGCCATACTCTCCAGCATTTTCTGATTGATACCTGTTACGACCTGTTTCATACCCGACCTCCGAGTTTAGCTTATTCCGTCTATCTGATTCTGACCTGTAGTATTTTGACCCGTTTCTGTTCTTCGACTTTTGTTTCTGGGTTGTGTTTTTGTTTGATTAGCCTGTTTGTTGTTGACCCTCCGCCTGTGTCCACTACTACCCTTTGGATTACCATTGATACATCTGTTTGCTGGAAATCTGACCTATTGCCTGGACTATCTATCATGAACTGCCTGATCCCTGCTGTATCTGTTTGCTGGCTTTTTAACCTCGTCTGGCTGACCTGCTATCTGGTAATAAAAACTTTTATTACAAAGAAACTTCCATCTCGCAATTGGATCCCCTGTTCTGAGAGCCTGATAGAACAATCTGGCCAGAATGGATCCAGCGAGCCCAACCCCTGCTTTGGAGGCCCGAAGTCCTCAGTTCAGCAGCCAGTTTGAGAACTTTCTGCACACTCATCAGAGCCAAACCCCAACTCTCCTCCAGATTCCAGCTGCAGACCAATGGGCAGACAGAGCGTCTTAATCAAAAACTAGAAAAGATGCTCCGGTGCCTAGTGGAGAAATCCCCGTCCTCCTGGGTGGACAGCCTCCCGTGGATTGAATATGCATACAACTCGTTACCCGTCTCCTCCACCCTGATCCCCTTTTGCTTGTTGCCTGGGCTACCAAGCTCCTATGTTTCCTGAAGAAGAGAGGGAAGTGGAGGTGCTGACCGCTCACCTCCTGATTCAGCAGGCCCGACTAACCTGGAAAAAGGGCGGCGTCCTGCTCCACGCTACACGGTCAGCCAGAAGGTCTGGCTGTCATCTAAAAACATTCCCCTCCGCTCTACCTGCCCCAAACTTACCCCTAGATTTATTGGTCCCTTCATCATCACCCGTGTTCTCACACCCTCTGCAGTCAGGCTTTCCCTCCCACCTCCCCTGCGCCGCATCCATCCAGTGTTTCACATTTCATGGGTGAAGCCAATAGTCACTTCCCCACTTTCCCTGCTGTATCTGTTTGCTGGCTTTTGAACCTTACCTGTCTGACATGCTATCTGGTAAATACTTTTATTACAAAGAAATCTCCGTCTGAGTCTCGCATCTGGATCCCTTGTTCTGAGAGCCTGATAGAATATACATTTCATTCTTACAAACATACTTTAGGGATGCTGAAATTTATTTTCCAGTTTGTGAAAAAAAGGAATTGCATTTATGTGTATGCAAATGTGGACTGACTACAGGCTTCTGCATTGTGTTTTGGGACAGTAATACATTGTTCCATGTGCTCTAGGACAATGGACAAAAGTTGACCTTTGCATTTTGAACACCAATGTGACTGATCTCATGCATCACCTGCATTAAGCGGTACCTCACTTTTGTTATTGCCAAGGCTCAGAAATAGTTATAGTTTTCTGAAGGTGATGAAATGATTAAGGCCACTTTCAGACTGATATTGAATGGAGAATTTATGTTTCCAAACAGCTGTGCGACTGAAATGATCATTCATGAATCAGTGCATAGTGTGCTTAACTAACCACAGACAAGCTTCCTGACTATGGAGGGGTGGCCAGCTTTCAGTGTCATTGATTGAATCATTGCTCAGTTAATATAAATGGTACAGCATTGTTGGGAAATGGTCAAATGATGTGTTTATAGCACCTGTCAAAGTAACTCAAGAGACAGAGAGTGGGTGAGGATGTGTTTTTTGCATAATAAACAAGCCATAGAATTGATGGTTCTGTATCGAGCTCTCTGAAAGACTGTCCTTTGTGATCTTAATGAACATTTTTCTTAAATTATTATTCCTAAAAAGAGCTAATTAAGATAGCTAATTGTGTAGTATTAACTAGCTTTCTGGTAAATCTTGTAATAAAATCAATAGGAAGGTAGCAAATGAACCTAAGCTACTTGGTAAATAATGTTTCATATTAGCTAGCAATTCATTGTCATTGTGACTAGTTGTTCAGTTTTCTACCTTTCTGCATGACACCATCTAATGTCTGCATCAACCAAACAACATGAGCAATAGTCCAAGATGCACATCCTGATACACATATATTTATATGTATGAGGAGAAAAATACATCATGCCTCACCGGATATACAGCTTGCTAGTGAAGTTAAGCTTAACTTTAATTTACTCAGCCATATTGAAGTACAATAGGCTGCTGCTCTGTAATAATGCTATGATCCCACACTGCTAACACTGATATTAATATCACACATACTCTTTAGGCCTACACCTATGTGTGCTGAAATCTCAGCCAAGTTACAGACATTAACTATGGGCATTGTGCCAGTAAGCAAGTAATATGTATTTAATTATTTGCTCACCCATTTGCTTACCTCGGGTGACAAGTGTGTTGAATTTTCAATGCAGTTTGTGGCTTTTGGATGGGGTGGGGAGGGAGATTAAATGAGTGTGTTATTTTGTAATACTGTAATGCATGTTGTTGAAGCCTTAGAACAATTTCAACAACACAGCGGATGGACTTTAAATAATCCTCAAATTACCTTTAAAATAAATTGATTAAAACTACATCAGTCAGACCCTGGCTGGTTAATGACACACTGAATGAATGGTTGAGTAACTCAACTGAATAAATGGCCTGCATAATTTCCACAGCACCTGGCAGACATTTTTCTGTTCTCTCTATTGCAGCTGCTGGCTTTCATTTGCAGAAATCAGTCTTTTTTTTTTGGTTACATTTTTTGGAAACAAACTTGTGCTGTCACTACCACGTCACTTCCCTGCAATAGAAGTGTGTTAGCTGCAAAGGGAGCCAGCAACTCAGCTGCCACAGAACACCAGGGGTTCATACCAAAAAGCAGACAAAATGGAAAAAAGAAACTTAGGCGATAAAGGCGAAAAACTACGGATCTTACATTTCAAGGTGAAAAAGCAGTCAAAACTCAGAAAAACGGAATCATAAATGTATTAAACAGAAGGGAAAGGTAAACAAAGTGAATAAATAAAGTAATTACTGAAGCTTAGACCAGAGACTTCTGCTTCCGCTTTTATCCCTCTATGAAAAAATAGATGGAGAGAGAGAAGGAAGAAATTACAAAAAAAGAAAGAAATGCACAGAAGCTTTTCTTTTATTTAAAATGCTGCATTAGGTATTTTCCTGCAGACAGTTTTGATAGTTCAAAGCTGGCAGTTCAATAAATAGCTGGAACCGGCACATCTCTGTTCTTGCAAAAAGAAATCAATGTTAATCCTATTACCGGCAGTTATCACCTATCCCAGAAACGGTGGCAAGTAAAAAAAAAAAAAAACTGAGATGTCAAAGCAGGAAGGGGAGACAGGGAGAGAGAGCGAGTCACCCTTCATTCACTTTCAAACGCAGTTTTGATAATTTACTTCTGTAGAGGAAGCAGAAAGAGGGCGGGGTGCGAGAACATGGGTGAGGGACTGGCTTGGATTGGGAAAATTGGGGATTGGAAAATGTGTGTGTGTGCGTTTGTTCATGCGTGCTTGCGTGCGTGCGTGTATGTGTGTGTGTGTGCAGGGGGGTTGTGGGGCTACTGATGTATTCTCACATAATGCTTGGATCAGACCCTGCTGCTGTTAGCAAGATGTAGTGAGGCACAAAACATTTTTCTGAATGTTCACAGCGCTTAGCAATCCTCTATCCTGGAGCGCCCTGACATGTGGCCCCTGTCTCTCACTCTTTTTTCTCCCTCCCTCTCCCTGTATGGTTGTGAGGTCAGATATGAAATGTGCTGTTGGGGGGCTGCAGCGTGGTGGGGGAACGGGGTGCACTTGTTCTTTTGTATTTGTTGGTCACTGTACTAAACATGCAGTGGAGGTTTTCTCTTTGCTTCCCATCAACGACATGTGTTTCTTCAAGATTATAGAGGATTTTGGCAGATGGTCCAGAATTGACTCACTAGAAAACAATAAATAAATAATTGCCACTGTTGAAGATTTCCAGCGCCATAATATCTATGATTGGAGTTAGGGGTGCCTCTGGCTTGACATAATAATATTTTTCAATTGCAATGCAATTTAAGATGCCATTTTGCTGAGCTTCTATGGATTACTTAAACCCAGCATGGTGTAAATGATTAACGTTTCATTTGGTACACTGTATTTACTCAAAGCAGATGAGACAGATTTTTTTTCCTAAGGACTGGGAACGTTGGAGTCATTCCATTTATGGTGAAAAAACATTTTGACAAATGCGTCTGCTGCATCTGTCATCTACTGTTGTTTTGTTGATTGCATTTGATGAAAAAGCATTGATCGTCCATCAATGTTAATTTCAGTTATTTGTAGTAACAGTGTGGAATTGTTCATTGATTACCAGGACACCACTCAAATTTATTAGATGCATAGTTTTGTTATTGATGCAGTTTCACAAGCTAAATTGGACAGCAATATGGCTGATTGCATTATTATTCAAATTCTATTTGTAACAATAGGGATACTAAGCCCCTATTGAGTCTAATTGCAGTGCTGATTTCCTTAAATGCAATGTTTCTTGTCCTTAAATGCAGGCAACACATTAAGTGATTTAAAATAAATAAATAAATAAATAAATAAATAAATAATTTCACTTGCATAATTGAAATACTAAATATTAAGGGAAAGTTTGACAATGAATAGACTGAATTATGAAACCTTTCAGCTACTACTACAGGAAAACTTAATTAATGATATCACGTAAGAAATCATGATTTTCTGGTGCAACTGACCAAAATCATGGGTGGAAACTAAGTTGTGGTAAATACTTGGATTTGGCTGAAAGTACAACATTTTATTGACCAGCAGAGATCCAGGACATACATCATCAAAGCCAAGCATGAAATGGTCTATATTAGGGCCTATCACCATTTTCAGGATGCAAAAGAGAGCGGGTTAACTTCTCTCTTGTGTTTGTTGTTGTTAATGCTGACAAATATTTACAGCTGAGTCAGTGTCCACAAAGTCAGCCCAGCATCCCACAAAGAGGCAATCTTTTAACATAGCTTAAACTGCTGTTTTAGAAACAAATTAAATGAATGCAACAAAAAGACTAGTCTCACAAAGGAAAGCTTGGTGCTCCTTTGTTGGATCGGATGTTTTTTTCCTCACTAAAAAATGCAATTTGCTGTTTCACCTTGACTTGACTGCAATATATATATATATATATATATATATATATATATATATATATATTTAAATTATATATACGTGTGTGTGTGTATATATATATATATATATATATATATATATATATATATATATACATATACTGCTATTATATATATCATTTATTTATTTATTTATTTCCATGTTCTGAGGACACAGGTGACCCCATTCCAATCCAGCCCATTTCATATTCCTGCAATAAATTAGAGGGCAGCAGAAAGGCTTTAGCATGTAAAATAGCAGTGACATGCTAAATAATGAGGCAGCCTGGAATTATATAGCCCTGGCGTATGGGCTCTGGGGTATTCCTGGGCCCAGTGGCTGACTGTGTTTCTGCAGTGTCTGGTATTCTGAAGTACAGGGCATTTAGAATGAGGGGGTAGGGCAGTGAATATGGAAATAACATTAATATACCAATGCCAAGAGGTAGATTACAGTGTGTCAACCCTGCCTGCCCTGGCGTGGTGTGTGTTCATAGATGAACAAAGTAAGAGGGAGAAATTATTTATGAGGGAAATTTCTCTTTTCATTGCTCCCCGGTGAATGTCTGGGCTTATTTTGTTATTAGTATTATTTCCTTTTTTTTTCTTTTATATGCATTTTGTCTTTTCCCACTTGACCATCAAAGTGAAAAATGCATCTGAAGTCTTTTTAGAGGCAATGGATGTGTGTGTGCAACATACTTTCCACCCTTTGGTCCCAGTTGATTTTCAGGGTTGCTCCTGCATCAGATTCAGCCTCCTTTTAATTCACTTTTGGTTTACAACAAATAGGACATAGACCTGGTTTATAATACATATGTATTTTGTTCGATTTATTATGGGCAGATGATTCCTGTCATTTGATGCTTTGTACGTGCTCGGGCTCAAAAGTGCTTCATAGGAGCACTGGAACCAGTTTGAGACACCCAGAACACCAGACCACATGTAAAAACTTAATCAATACAGATTCTCATTCAGACAACATGTTTTGAGGAGAGGGTTTGATGCTAAACCTGATGGGAGCAGAAGCATTGTTTAGTGACACATAAAGGGTTCTCCGCGGCTTTGGTACTTTCTATAAAATATGGCTTCATCAACCAAAACACCTCTATTACTGATTTACCGTACATGCCACAAAAATGATGAATACCACAGGGGTATAACTGTTAAATTTGTCACGTGGCTTGTCTTGTTAAAGGCAGATAAAGTGAGGAGAATGATTGATTTAGAGGTGAAATGCCAATCTGCATTTATTTCAATATGTCTATCCTTATAAAGTATCACCCACACTGAAGTGTTGAGCTTTAGGAAACAATCAGTGTTCAGTGCAGTTTAAATACATGAATAAATAAACCTTCACTGAGTATAGATTAAAAAAACATCTGGGGGGCATTTCACAAAACAGGATAACTGAGTTAGCTGTAAAACCCAGAACAGGTATTTTTACTTTGGTCCATGTTCTAGATTTGGGAGGGTTCCGGGTAGTTATCCAGCTAACTCACTAATCCTGCTTCGTGAAATACCCCCCTGCTGGCATTTTAATTTTTAGGTTGATCTTTCAAGAAATTAAGAATGTTGTCTCTCTCCCGTGAAGGTAACCGAGCACTCTTTATGATTTGTAATATTTTCAGTTTCATGCCCACACTGCCACACTTTTTAAGCAAGTTTCTCATTATTTTAAACAGAAGTGAAAGTGATCATATCAGTTAGCCGGCTGGCATTTCAGGCATTACTTAAGGACTGAAAATGTACCTATTTGGTTTCAGTGATTATTTGTGAAATGTGTGACATGTAATGTCATATTTTGTAATTTAATGTTGAATCTGTTTTCAAAAGTTGTGTGGCTAATCCTTACACAAACACAAAATCACAAGGGAACTTCAAGGCCTTGATTTTGTGCATCCCACAACACATTGTCTAGGTAGTTACCATTAAAGTAAAATTCAAGGATGTAGCCTAGTTATTTTTGGTAATTGCCTATATTTATCCTGGCAAAATGCACAGTATGAACAGCAAACCATCCAATCGCAAGACTGAACAGTGTGGTCAGAGTGCATAACTGTTACAATTAAAAACTAGAGACATATTTTTTATGAGGTGATAGCAAATATCAGCATATCTGCTGCTTATTGAGTAGCTTTAAACATACACCCCATTGCCCTTAAGCCCTTGAAGGCACACACTTCTAGCAGAATAACTAAAATTATATTTTATAGCATCTGCAACTGATGGCAAGTGCCATCAAATATAAAATGATGAGATTTGAATGTTTCAAACCTAATTTCCCTGTTATATTAATCAATGCATTACTAGAGGACGTTAGGGATTAAAGGTCCACGGTTACATTTTGTTTGCAGTGTGGTGCCAGTGCTAAAGACAGAAAGTGACTGAAATGATAAATATTGCTGCACTGACTGGAGTCTGATTATCACCTCTATGTCTTCCTCTTTTTCATCTTTATAGTTAATCTCATTCTGACTGACTTTATTTTCTGGCAGCTGTAGCCAGAATATAATATGTGATATGTTTTATGTACACCGTGTTGCAGGATTACATTTTAATGGCTCCATTGGTGGCAGATATACTCATAAAAAGTGTTGCAATAATATGAAAAAAGTGGAATCGTGAATGCTGCACTGAGCTGCTGATGTTCACTTTGATGCCAACAGTTTCTCTGTAGTTTCCATTTGCTGGGAGTACAAAAAGATCCCAGATCATATTGAAATCCAAAACACAGAGAGCAGAACACAACACATAGATACAGTTTCAAGGAATGTTAAGGAAATTACATGATCATAAATTCAGCAATCTGAATATGGTGGGATGGTACGACTCTGAGAATCTGTGTTTTCAGAATTCTGAGTTATCTCTGCTGATTGTCACCTCTGATTGCCAAGTAACATTATGCTCACTGTTTGAGGCTAAATAAACAAATGTGTCAATCATAAACTGTCCCTCATATGTGCTGGCATGAAGACAGGGAGCTGCACTCCTCCTAAACTCTCCTTTTAATAAACAACTAATTTTAAGAAAGCATCACCCTGCTTACCAGGCACCTTTCCCTCACCACAGCTGCACTGCATTTAGAGGCTTTTAAATCTTTTGCGTGTTGTAGTGAGAAATGCCTGGTTGCAAATGTCTTTTATTGAGTGCTGACTCTGTAGTATTACAGGCTTGCAGATATGCCTGGTGTAATATGTCCCAAGCTTTATCTTGTAATGGTAAAGTGTATTAATTTTACTGGACTGGCAAAGTGTGCCAAGGGTTAGAATTGACACTCTTTGGGCTTGGGGTTGCTCGCCACAGTCTCCAAAACCATTTTTCCTGACACGAGGGGGAAAAGTGTTTTTCTAAAGATCGTAATAATAAGTGCCAAATTGTTGAAATCCTCAACAACAAAAGGAAATCTGTGGAACAATTGTGCTTAATATACACTCACTGAGCACTTTATTTGGAACATTTTTACTTTATTACACCTACTTATTCATGCGATTGTCTAAGCAGCCAGTTGTGTGGAAGCAGTACAATGCATACAATCATGTAGATACAATCATCAGTGTTCAGGAGCTTCAGTTAATGTTCACATCAACCATCAGAATGGGGAAAATGTGATCTAAGTGACTTTGACCGTGGAATGATTGTTGGTGGCAGACAGGGTGGTTTGAGTTTCTCACAAACTGCTGATCTCCTGGGATTTTCACGCATACTAGTCTCTAGAGTTTGCAAAGAATGGTACAAAAACAAAAATCCAGTGAGCAGCAGTTCTGCAGACAGAAACGCCTTGTTAATGACAACATCAGAAGAGAATGGCCAGACTGGTCAAAGCTGACAGGAAGGTGTCAGTAACGCAAATAATCACACATTACAACAGTAGTATGCAGAAGAGCATCTCTGAACACACAACGCATTATAACTCTAAGCAGATGGGCTACAGCAGTAAAATAAAAAAAAATAAAAAGGTCTAATAAAGTGTTCACTGAGTGTATATGTTTTGAAAAGAATGTTTTGGCTGCAATTATGCTTTTTGTTGGTACGGCACTGTAGAAGCGGTATAATGTCCAAGGGACTGAGCATTATGCAGTTTGAATGCCCTCTGCTGAGGCAAATTGCCCAAGGCAAATTTACTACCGCTGTCAATTCTAATGAAAAGATGCATTTCCAAAATTTGTGATTCCATTGCACTGCAAATGTTACTTAAAGGCATACTATGCAAGATTTATTTCCTTGTCCCCATTCTTCTAGACCCCCATGCTCACGGACACATCTATTCATTGTCACTTTTATTTTTAATAATGTTTTGCAGCTGTACATGGTCTAGCTTCATGCCTATTGCAGCAAATGTCTCTACCACCACGTGGGTGGCCATCTTTCCCCCTTCAGCAGATCGAGGTAGTGGGTTAGGTGACCTCCCTGCTGCGGCCTACTCGCCAACCCCCCGTAGCAACAAAAGCATAAACAAAAGCATGTGCATTCACCAAATATATTCATTTAATATTAGTGAAAAATGGTTGGCATTCATATAGCACCTTTATCTAAAGCACTGTACAAATTCTGCTTCTCATTCACCTATAATGTAAACAACATAAAATGTTGAATAAAATATTTTTCCCATTACAACCTGAATATTTAGTTAAAGGCAGAGTAGTGGAATGATAAGACCATGAAAAATATTCATATTGTTTTCTGTTAAACCAACAACAATAGAAGAATATTTAAAAAAAAAGTGTTTGATACTAACTCTAAAATATCAACTAATGATGACATCACCAATCAACAAACAAAATAACCCAAGATTTTTTTCTCAGCTACAGTTGTAAGCAAAAAATGATGTGACAGTGAAGTTTACCTTTGACCTTTTGGATATACAATGTCAATGACTTCATAATTTTATTCTATTAGACATTTGTGTAAAATATTGTCATAATTAAAATATGAATTCTTGAGTTATGGCCAAAAACATTTTTGTGAGGTCACAGCGACCTTGACCTTTGACCATCAAAATCGAATCAGTTAATCCTTGAGTCCAAGTGGGCGTTTGTGCCAAATTTTAAGACATTCCCTCAAGGAGTTCCTGAGAATATAGTGATCACAAGAATGGGATGGACAGACAGATAGAAAACAGATGGACAGATTGGCGGACAACCCGAAAACATAATGCCTCACACCTTTACATTCAAGCTTATAATCAGTTATAGCTTGGTGGGGTGGCAGCATCAGTAGTGTTTAATTCTGGAGATTATTTAGAAATCCACATGTGACTGGTGGCACTGAATATGAATGGTGTCAGTTACCGTGTAGGTACGTGTAGTATACAGTCAGGTCCATAAATATTGGGACATCGACACAATTCTCATCTTTTTGGCTCTATACACCACCACAATGGATTTGAAATGAAACAACTGCAGACTTTCAGCTTTAATTTGAGGGTATTTACATCCAAATCAGGTGAACGGTGTAGGAATAACAACAGTTTCTATATATGCCTCCCACTTTTTAAGGGACCAAAACTTTCACTTTTTAATACTTGGTTCCAAATCCTTTGCAGTCAATTACAGCCGGAAGTCTGGAACGCATAGACATCACCAGACGCTGGGTTTCATCCCCGGTGATGCTCTGCCATGCCTCTACTGCAACTGTCTTCAGTTCCTGCTTGTTCTTGGGGCATTTTCCCTTCAGTTTTGTCTTCAGCAAGTGAAATGCATGTTCAATCGGATTCAGGTCAGGTGATTGACTTGGCCATTGCATAACATTCCACTTCTTTGCCTTAAAAAACTCTTTGGTTGCTTTCGCAGTATTCTTCGGGTCATTGTCCATCTGCACTGTGAAGCGCCGTCCAATGAGTTCTGAAGCATTTGGCTGAATATGAGCAGATAATATTGCCCGAAACACTTCAGAATTCATCCTGCTGCTTTTGTCAGCAGTCACATCATCAATAAATACAAGGGAACCAGTTCCATTGGCAGCCATACATGCCCACGCCATGACACTACCATCACCATGCTTGTTCCAGAACTGTAAAGGCTTTTTTAGATGTTGTTTGGCAAACTCTAATCTGGTCTTCCTGTTTTTGAGGCTCACCCATGGTTTACATCTTGTGGTGAACCCTCTGTATTCACTCTTTCTTTTTAAGAATGTTCCAAACAGTTGATTTGGCCACACCTAATGTTTTTGCTATCTCTCTGATGGGTTTTTTTTTATTTTTCAGCCTAATGATGGCTTGCTTCACTGATAGTGACAGCTCTTTGGATCTCATTTTGAGAGTTGACAGCAACAGATTCCAAATGCAAATAGCACACTTGAAATGAACTCTAGACCTTTTATCTGCTCCTTGTAATAATGAGGGAATAACACACACCTGGCCATGGAACAGCTGAGCAGCCAATTGTCCCATTACTTTTGGTCCCTTAAAAAGTGGGAGGCACATATAGAAACTGTTGTAATTCCTACACCTTTCACCTGATTTGGATGTAAATACCCTCAAATTAAAGCTGAAAGTCTGCAGTTAAAGCATATCTTGTTCGTTTCATTTCAAATCCATTGTGGTGGTGTATAGAGCCAAAAATATGAGAATTGTGTCAATGTCCCAATATTTATGGACCTGACTGTATGTGTTCTGTTCTGTGAATGAGAAAAATACATTTTAGTGCCTAACATCCTCCTCTGTTTCTTCTTCCACTCCCCCAACCACTCTGGAGCTCATGGACCACTCCATCTGGACCCCCAATCTAAGATTGTGGACTGCTGCAGCCCTGGTCCATCCAATGGTCCAGCCCACGCTTTGACACATCCTGGAGCTACAATTTCATCCCCCCACCCTCTGAACTCCAGACTCTACATCCATCCATTTGGACTTTCTAGTTTTCCTACTAGTTTAATACATCAAACTTATATGCCAGCAGAAGATGGGATGCCCCTATAGGCAGGTTCCTCCTGAGATTTCTTCCCATCAGGCAGTTTTTTCTCACTACTGTTTGCAGGCTTTTCACCCCATAAGGTTGTTTACCTCATATGCTATTTGGGGGTTTAGGGCTGATATGTTTTATTCTCTTCTGTTTCTCTGTAAAGCGTCTTCTGTGTAAAGCGCTATACAAATAAAATTGAATTGAATTTAGAAGGGCCATCTTGATTTGGATGAATTAGTTCCCAATCCGCATTCTTTATATTTGCTGGTTTCAGAGAAATGGAAGGCCAACTATAGATGAACTGTCCACATGCCATCTATTGACACACAGTTGTACAATAGGCTCAAGATGGAAACGGTAGATGGGCATACGGGCTTGATGTATGCGGTCAGGTTATATGAAATAAAATGAGGAAGGAAGGAATTGCCTCCAAAGTTCCTGCAGCAAACTGCTTTCTTGATCACACGTGTGAGCCTCTCTGCTTTCCATGCTCCTGCTTGAGTCTCACACGGTACTTAAGTGTGATTAATAAGGTATAAGGAGAGGGGAGATAAACCGGAAGCAACCTAGCAGTCACCAACGTTTCCTTTCGGCGGCAGTGTGGTGCCAGTGAGTGAGCATGAGAGCCAGGTTTTTATCAAGCCTGGGGCTCAGGCCACCACAGGCTCTTGTGATGGGGGGGAAATTACCAAGTGCAAACATTCACAATGCCCAGACACCACCCCCCACCCCCTCGCCTTGCTTCCTTCCACTCTCCTGTTCCAATGTTTATCAGGTTTTGGGCACTGTATTTTGATGTCAATAAGCAATTTTTCTTGCCTGGTCTCCTGCCTGACCCCTTTAATCCATCAATATATTATTAGAGATTAAGTTTTGTGGACGCCTGCTGCAGTCACAAGATAAATGACATCTCTGAAGTCACGCATTAAAGACTAGATTAAGGCCTTGTGACTGTGTCTTCAGTGCTCATCTGCGCGCCTCTGTCCAACCTATCACACTAAGTGACAAGAAAGAAAAATAATGAACTGAGGCAGAAAAAGCAAAGCGATATTTCTTACACACAAACTGCATCTGTCTTCAGCCAGGATTAGGCAGCATTAGAAACATGCTGAAGAGGGGGAGAGAGGCAGGGAGTGTAAGTGTTTGTGCATCAGGGCAAAAAGGAATTTCTCAACCCGAAGCCCCCCACCCCATGTAAATGAAAAAGCATGTATTCTGTAAGAGTTGGGATTCATACAGTATATGCACCTTTCCAAAATGGCATCACATGGAATTTATATGCAGGTTCTTGAATGCACACGCCCGCAGTTGCCGGGAATATTGCGGATATATTGAATAACTGTAGATGAAGAAGATGGCCTTGAAAGGTCATTTGCATTTGAAAAACGTCAGTAATTGTACTGTATGCATTTCAATATATCTTATTTTCTTGAGTTTTAAATTAAATTTGGCTAATGTGAATAGTTTAATTTATTACAATTATTAAATCCCAAATCATCCATCCACCTTTTGAGAATTACAATGAGAATAATCTTGGACAAAAAAGAAAGGTTCACTAAAAGTGTAACTCCAAGAGCAACAACAAATATAGAGCATGACCAATACAGGACATTTTATCCTCATATAAATGTATATACTGTGTACTCTTAATTACCTAAATTCTATTTGTTTTGAAGTAAGTTATATCACCCCTACCAACATTATCCTTACCAAACTAGAATAAGACAATTATTTAAAAAGTAAAATATTTAGGAAGATAAAGGGCCAATGCTTTGAATATACTGTATGTGAACAATGTGCTAAGGTTACCACTGCCTAGTAAGGGAATGGCCTTGATGATAAGAAGGGAATAAAGTGGACTAAATATCCCAGGCTGCTGTACTTTGCAGTGTTAACCCATAACCAGCCCTCCAAATCTTAAACTAATAGCCTGGATTACGAAAATGAAATTCCACTCTTTATGGCAAGGGCTACTGACAAGCAGGAAAGATATTAAAATGAATATCTGGTAACACTTGGTGTTAAGTGGTGCCAAGAGCTCATTAAGTTCCCCAGTGCTATTACTCCCTCTCTGATTTATCCTAGGCTGGTGTGAGGGTTTGAATTACACTGCAGCTTCTGGGGGTCTCTGTGATTGTTGGCCAGGGGGCAGGTGGGTGCAATTTCAGACTGGGAGCTGAGGTCTCTTTTGCAGGAGCTCTGGTACCTTTTTTTTTTTTTTGAACCCTCACTCATGTGCAGTATAAAACAGAGTTGGCTGCTGAACCAGATTATTTTTTTGACACGAGAGGTGACAGCTTTCTGTCTTACAATTCAATAATGAAGTCATGCTCACTTTAGCCATTCATATCTTGTTTTTTGTGGAAACTTTTATTTCAACCAGTGCAATCAACACAAAGGAGATCACTATTAGTGGATGAACTACATCTCATAATATTCTTGGAGTAACTAATGGAGTTTGCAACAAATAGTATCTGTGAATTATACAGATCACTATAACAGTTTTGACCCTGAATTTAGATTGTTTTAAACACAAGGCTTTGGAAGGGCTCCAACTTTTGGGAGTGAAACTGCACAAAAGTCAATTAAGGTTGCATTCTTTAGGCATGCAAGAAATAAGCAAAGGTAGTAAATGAAGCACGAAGGTCCTGAAAGCAAACGCTTTCATCTCTGCAGCTCTGGTACAAAGGGCTCAAGGTCTTAATGTTAAGCGCAATTATCACTTTGGTATACTTTACAGCCTCATCATTTGGGTTTGGCTGATTCAGGCACCTTGCGCTAGCACAATGTCCCTTCAGAGTGATGTACAGGCTGGATTGTGTTCCGCCAGGAAATATTAATAGACAATTACGAGAATCTGAACTCATTCTTGCAGGCACCATCAGCCAATTAATTTTAGTCTCCAGTTATTAAATTCTGAAGGTTCATCTTTTCTCTTTTAAATTGATTTGAATTTTTCCCTTATTCAGACTGAAAGAAATTGAATTTTTCTAATTACAGGCCTTGTTACAATTGAATCCATTAGTTTGATTGTACAAGGCTATTACTGGCATATACAAGCAGATGATTTATATTTTTATGTATAAATGTACACTCACTGAGCAATTTATTAGGAACACTATACTAACACTGGGTAGGGCCTCCCTTTGCTCTCAAAACAGGTTCAATTCCTCATGGTATGGATTCCACAAAGTTCAGGTGCACATTCATGCTGTAAATCTCTTGTTCTACCACATCCACAGGTGTTCTATTGGATTCAGATCCAGTGACTGGGAAGAACATTGAACTCATTGTCCTGTTCATGAAACAAGTTTGAGAATTTTTGCTTTGTGACATTAACATTGTGGCCATGAAGCGATGCACATGGTCAGCAACAATATTCAAACAGGCTGTGGCATTCAAGCGGTGATTGATTGGTATTAACAGGCACAAAGGGCCCACCACCACCAGCCTGTACTGTTGACACAAGGCATGTTGGTTCCATGGATTCATGCTGTTGGCTTTTTTTTAACTGTCCAGTTTTGGTGAGCATGTGCCCACTGCAGCCTCAGCTTTCTGAGAGGTTATCTGAGTTACCGCAGCCTTTCTGTTAGCTCAAACCAGTCTGGACATTCTCAGTTGACCTCATCAATAGGGTGTTTCCATCCACAGAACTGCCGCTTCACTGGATGTTTTTAGTTTTTCGCACAATTCGGAGTAAACTCTGGAGATGCTGTGTGTAAAAATCCCAGGAGATCAGCAGTTACAGGAATACTCAAACCAGCCCATCCAGCACCAACATTCATGCCACAGTCGAGATCACATTTAAGCACATGAAACTCCTGACCCGTATCTGCATGATTTTATGCATTGCACTGCTTCCACATGATTGGCTGATTAGATAATCGCATGAATAAGTAGGGGTAATAAAGTGCTCAGTGAGCTTTCAGCATACTCCCAGCCAATCCCCACTACTGCACAAGCAGATATTTAAAAAATAGTATGCATTTGCTGCGTGTTTGCAGGCCACACCAATATTTACAATATTTTCTAATCCTGTTTCAACTGTGAAGTGTTGATTATACATGTGATATGACTTTGTATGAAGTGATGATATACTGATAAACGTCTAATAAACAATGAAAAATGTCTGCATGTCTGTTAAATTTGCTCAACAGGTTAGAATAATATATATGATTCAAATAAAATGAATCCTTCAAATGTTAAACCTAGGTTAAATGTTATAATTTTCTCTTGAGGATTCATGATATATTCATTGGTGACCCATCATCATAGGTTTTATGCGTTCAAACAAATGATCATGTAAACTTAATTAGGATAGATAATGCTGACAATTGAAAAAACAACAAATCAACAAACCATAATAAAAAAAGTTTCACCTGTTTCTTGTGAACAAATGTGATTATTCGAATGTTCATAGCCACTCAGTTCAGAATAAGATTAAACTAGAATAAGTTAACTAGCAGGAAAATAACAAGAACTCAAACAAAGAGCATCTCCCATCTCCCAAGAGCAGTATACGTTCAACCTTGTTTTCTGATGATATAGGATGATCCAGCCTACCCTCTATTCCAAGAAGTTACCATACTCCTTTCTGGTAGCAGGTTCCTAATGCCTGGAATTGAAACAAAGAGAGCCATTACCTCTTCTATTCCAAGAAGTTTACAACTTTTAAGCAAAACTTGGAACGGGTTCCCTTAAGTATCATCCCTTTCTTGATACAAGCTTAAAAATGACATACCCAAAATAAAATACTTACTATTCCTGAACCCTTTTGAATACAGGCCTGGTCTCTTCTGAAAGGTAACCTTTTGGGGGTTGTTTTCCAAGAGTCAGAATTACTCCAAATATTACTGAAACAAAGTAACAGAAGCTCAAGCACAGTGAAAGTGATAGTTTTTTTTCTCACTGAAAATAATTTCTGTTTTTGGCTGGATACAGATTATTGTAGCGGTCACACTCAAAAAATGTTGAGGACAATATCACCAAAAACGAGCATTCTGCATAGATTTTTCTAATCTCTGTCTTGGGACATTTGGAGACTACAAAAGGACACATTCAAACTAAATTATATTATAGTCTTATAAATGCAACATTTGTCTTGCTGAACTTTACAACAATTTTTTGACCTGAAAAAAAGTGTTTGCACTAGCAAATCCCGCCTGTCACCCTCCCCTACCTCTCTCAAACTTCCTCTCCTTGCAGCTATCATCAGACAGCAACAGGTCAAGAAGATCATATAAAATAAGTACAATAATCACAATAATACCATCTTGTATACTAATATATTCATTGAGGTCCATTGATTGAAGTTTTTGTGAAATACCCAACCCCGATCAACACATTCCATAATTTCACATGCTAATTATTATTGAAACGCAGCCTGGCTCCTTATTTATAAGCATACTGAAGAATAATAAAATATTGTGAGAATATATTTAGATGCTCACTAATATAAAATGGGGTCACGTCACTGAAAATGCCCTTGATTGTGTTGGCAACAGTGTTTTCACTGTCTTCCTCAGAAATATTCACTCAGACAAGAGATTCCTTTGAACTTCTCCAAAGGAAGTCCTATATTTAGACGTAGACATTGCAAAATATATATTTTTTGTAAATACATTTTTGGCATAAAATAACTGTCTTTGCCAAAGTGCAATAGGCTTATATGCGTATTGAAAATGCTACAATTGCTGTTGTTGCAAAATGCTGTTGTTTTATGCAAGCCTAACAAATTATACAATGCTGGAAATGTAATGTCATTAGTTAAAATGCTTTTTAGTTGTCACTTCAATAACATGCCCATGGTCAGTTCTTTGATGAGCTGAAGTTATACTGAATTTTCTTACACACAGATGGGGGTAACACATTTTTTCTGCCACTTTGTTGAAGTGTACAATGGCGAAAAGGACAAGAAGTATACAATGGCGAAACGGACAACAATGAAACGGACATTCAACGTTTTTATCAACATTTCTATTAACTTTCAACGTTTCAGAGTTAGCACATTTTTAGAATGAGAAACTATTATGCATTTGGTCCGCTGTACACTTGTTATGAAAAGGGCACTGACATTACCTTATTTCTTGTAGGATGTGGATTCCCAAAATGGAAAGAAGGTGAGGGTTCCCCCCACATTTTACCATCCTCATGTTATTAAATAAGGAAATGTTGTCGCTAAAGCAATGGTATGTTAAAATAGGCTATAGAAATAGAGCCGTGAGTTTTAACACTTTCAAACCAGTATATCCTGGTACCAGAGTGATTGATCACTGCAGGCTGAAAAAAGGAATGAACGCAAAAAAAAAAATCCCTCACCGGTGAGACTAAAGGGGTTCATTTTCTTTTTAAGATTTTTTTTAAGTTGTTTTAATGGTGTTCTAATGTCACTCAATGTTTTAATGTTGTTCTTTGTGCTCCATTTCCATTTCCAAGGTTTTCAATTCAATTCATGTATACATGTGTTTTAAAACTTACCAGAATATCCACTATTTATCAAATTACAATTGACCTATTATTAGTTTAAATTTCATTTTCATAATGTCCTGATGCTGATTTCTGTGATTATGTTCACTACTAGTTAACTCCTTCTCAAAGCTAAGATGTAGAAATGGCCAAATAATTGTAATTAAACATTAAAAAGTACTTTAATATATTCCATATGCTACTGATTTCCTAAAGACTAATTTAATAGACAATCAAGGGGACTATGGCCTGAAGTCATGTAACAACAGAATGGCTGGCTTGCAGGAGAATTAAATATTCAATATTTTGCTTGCACAGAGTGGAAACGATTTTCTGCTGCACTGGTCCAACCTGTGAAACGAGGCTGCTGAAAAGGAAAGTCGAACATCCCGATCTGCAGCTTTCACTGTCCAATGTCCAGAGAAAAAAATAGAAACTTTCATCTACCTCCATAAGCCTCTTTCCTCTGCCTGCCCTGTATGAACAGCCATTTAAATTTGCACTACGGAAGGCCAGGAAACCCAAGCCCATCCACAGCTGCACACAAGTACGCGAGGGCCAGCCTGCACCTCTAAAGAAAGTAATCAGGCTTAATTTAATTTCCTATTATTCTTCCTGCCGGTTTCTCAGTAGAACCACTTCAATGTACTCCCGTCAGTGTAATACTGATATGCAGAATGCCTCCAAAGATTAGGGGCATGTTACAATACATACATACATATATACATACAGTACAATGCAAATGTTTTAGGCAGGTGTGAAAAAATGCTGTAAAGTAAGAAGGCTTTCAAAAACAGAAATGATAATAGTTTATTTTTATCAATGAACAAAATGCATGAAGAGAAGAAGGCAGACAGGGGTTTCCAGATGTGCTGTCCAAGCTCTGTTGAAGAAGCACAAAGAAACAGGCAATGTTGAGGACCGTAGATGTAGTGGTTGGCCAAGGAAACTTAGTGCAGCAGATGAAAGACACATCATGCTTATTTCCCTTTGCAATCGGAAGATGTCCAGCAGTGCCATCAGCTCTGAATTGGCAGAAACCAGTGGTTCCCAGATACACCCATCTACTGTGTGGAGAAGTCTGGTCAGAAGTGGTCTTCATGGAAGAATTGCGGCCAAAAAGCCATACCTCCGACGTGGAAACAAGGCCAAGAGACTCAACTATGCACGAAAACACAGGAACTGGGGTGCAGAAAAATTGCAGCAGGTTCTCTGGACTGATGAGTCAAAATTAGAAATATTTGGCTGTAGCAGAAGGCAGTTTGTTCAAGAATGAGTGTCTGCAGGCAACAGTGAAGCATGGTGGAGGTTCCTTGCAAGTTTGGGGCTGCATTTCTGCCAATGGAGTTGGGGAATTAATGGTCTCCTCAATGCTGGGAAGTACAGGCAGATACTTATCCATCATGCAATACCATCAGGGAGGCATCTGATTGGCCCCAAATGTATCCCCAAACGACCCCAAACATACAGCCTATATCATTAAGAACTATCTTCAGCATAAAGAAGAACAAGGAGTCCTGGAAATGATGGTATGTCCCCCACAGAGCCCTGATCTCAACATGATCGAGTCTGTCTGGGATTACATGAAGAGACAGAAGCATTTGAGGCTGCATAAATCCACAAGAACAACTGGAACAACCTACCTGCCAAGTTCCTTCAAAAACTGTGTACAAGTATACCTAGAAGAATTGATGCTGTTTTGAAGGCAAAGGGTGGTCACACCAAATATTGATTTGATTTTGATTTTTCTTCTGTTCATTCACTTTTTCTGTTCATGCATTTTGTTAATTGATAAAAATAAACTATTAACATTTCTATTGTTAAAAGCATTTTTATTTTACAGCATTTTCACACCTGCCTAAAACTTTTGCACAGTACTATATCTATATATGTATATGTATATATATATATATATATATACACACACACACACACACACACACAGTTACGGGTCAGGAGCATCGGATAACATTCATATCAGCCATCAGAATGGGGAACAATGTGATCGAAGTGACTGTGGAATGATTGTTGGTGGCAGACAGGTTGGTTTGTGTATCTCAGAAACTGCTGATCTCCTGGGATTTTCACACGCACAAATCTCTAGAGTTTGCAAAGATGCAAAAAAACAAAAAATGAGTGAGCAGCAGTTCTGCAGACAGAAACACGTTGTTAATGAGAGACGTCAGAGGAGAATGGCCAGACTGGTCAAAGCTGAATGAAAGGAGACATTAATGCAAATAATCACACATTACAACAGTGGTATGCAGAAGAGCATCTCTGAACACACAAAACATCATGACTCTAAGTGGATAGGCTAAGGCAGTAGAATACATTTAATAAATACCTAATAAAGTGCTCACTGACTGTATATATATATTTTAAAACACTTAAAAAATTGTGCAGCAGTGTGGGGTAACAACTACATCTACAGCCATACTGTATATTTAAATGTTTATCACCCCAAAAACACAGAATTTGAGATAGTGTGTTAATGCTACTTCAGCTGAAATATCTAACAGTTTTAGTAGTAGGAATAGCAGTAGTAGTGGATGCAATAACAGTAGCAGTAGAAATAACATAATTACAATGTATGAATTGGTCAGATTAGTAATTAGTTACATCCAGAGTAATGAGATGATCTAAGCCTGAATGCTCTTTATTAAAATGCATGTTTGTGCAATTTTCAACAAAGATGTATTTGCAATAGATGCATTTTAATGGGAGATGAGGCTTGTTCTTATTGAGATTTGCGGTCTGGGTACCGCATGAGTTACGAGATTTCCACCAACGACGCCCCAGAAAGTCTACAACATTGTACTGGGTCCACCTCCCCAGCTCTGCTCACCGCACATGATGAATCTGTGCCGATCCCTTAAAACCACACTGATGATAAACTAATGAATCAAGATCTGCATTAATCATTGCAGCCCAACAGAAAGATGAATGGAAATGCAAAGTTCTACACAAGTGATAAAGTGCCAGCAATTTAACAGCAGACAAGGCGAGTGAGAAAATTATGCTCCGAGTTTCATGCATCATTACTATGGATATTAATATTTCACCCTGTGCCACAGTATTGAGAGGCGTAATCAAAATTCATTACCACTCAACCAACATGATTAAACATAACAGACTTGGAGTTCAAAGGCGCCACTGCGGCACTGCTTGCCCGCTGCTCAATGACTTCTCCCCCCACTGAGTCAACAGACTGTCTCTTCCCAGCGCACCTCTAACATCCATATCCCATTGGTCTGCAAACCGGCCGGAGAGATTACTCTCATAGGCCGTGTTCAGCACACAGCTTCTGTCACTAACCCCTGGAGAAACATCTCAGCCGGTTTTAAGCCCGCCAAGTTCTGCCACCTTCCCCTGTGTCACTGTACCCTATGTGTTTTAGATCTTATTATTTAATAACATAGGTAGAAATATTAGTGAGACAAAGTGGAGTTTTTTTTTTAGAGGTATGTGGGGAAAATGAAAATGCTCGATTGTTTTAGCGGCCACATTTTTCGTGGTCCATTTTCAAGATAGGAACATCTTTGAACAAGCATACATGAGTATGGCAGGGCTTTTATTGGTGAGCACACAATGTTGGACCGATATACAAGGGGTCTGCTTTTTGCATTACAGGGTTGTGAGGCATTCTCCACAGCTGGGAGGAGCTCGCCTTTTGCGTCTGAGAAAGAAATAGGTGGGCTTACCAGCACCTGGACGCTTGAGCAATGCTTCTAATCCTATTGTTGATGTAAAGCATTTGCATTAGTGAGGAGCCCACCTCTTTTCGTAGACTCTAGTGTTCTCTCTCTGCTTGGTGCTCATGCCTGCTTTACCAGGACAATTAATCTTTGTTTCCACTACAACACTTATCTGCATGTCAGCCTGGCGGGCTGCAGAAACCTGGCATCCTGACAGAGACAAAAACTCCATCCGAGTGTGAGAACGGGAGGCGGGCTCAACTCACTGCTGCTCCTTTGACCTCACCAGGGATACCTGTAATCTCCCTCTCTCATCATGCTGCTCCAGAATTGTGGGTACCCTGTAACTCTGTTGTAACCCCCCCCCCCCCCCCCCCCACACACATCCTTTTACCTTTTCTCTTTTTGTGATTTTTATTTAGTGTGCTCTCATATGTGTACACTTCTCCAAGTGTGTGTGATGGGAATGAAAGGATATTATATTTTTTTGTATCTGTCATTTTCCTTCTATCTCCCATATGACTTCTTAATCCATCTGAATGCGTAGAAGATAGTGTTTTGGGCGAAATAACATAAGAGGAAAGATATACTCCCAAGGACCAATATCTTTATTGCTTGGAGGATAAACGGATTATGTCAGCCATTTTCTGCTGCTGACAGCTTTTCTTATTAACCGATTTTATTTTTAATCTGCTGAGGAAGAAATGTGGTTTTATGTCACAATAAAACGCTGGTCACATCTAATGCTGCCCTCAAACAAACAGATTTCTCAAAGCCTTGCTGAGAAATTTGAAATAACTTTAAAGGTTTCTTTTTTTGGGGGGGTGGAGATAAAGTCTTTATCCACAAGCTTGTTCAACTGAGGAGTAAAAGATTTTTAAAGTCCTTCGCAGTTGTATTTTCATTTATATATTTATTTATTTATTTTACTGATCTCTGCCTGAAAAACCCCTCATCATGGCAAAATGAAGTCTTCTGTATGGACAGTCCAACTACAGTCTGCCATCCATTTTGCGTGAATTAGGAATGATGGGTGAATGCCCGAACAACAGATAGCCTTTCATCATATTAATGGAAAAATCTACAAAAAATATAAGGCAAATAAACAAAAAAACAAAAAGTGGTTACAGCTACTTAACAGCAACATGATAACTAGTTCAACCCTCCACCTTTACAAAATCTAGCCCATCTGACTTTGAGAGGAGGGTGTGGAGTAGATGCAGAGGATCATCTCAAATGAAAGTGTTCTCTCGGTTTATATGGAACAGTGTTAGATATGCGAAAAGGAGCTATCATTAACCTCAGGGCTTGAGCTCTCTCTGCTCCTCATTTCATGCCTGTGATCTGAGGGTGTGAATTAGTAATCGCCCAGGGCAGCTCAACTCAGCTCCTGCCTGGACAACTTGAAAGAAATACATAGAATCACATAAAGAATCCCTTCTAAGTTTTCCCTCCCTAGTGACTGAGGGGGATACCTGTTTAAAGCCACAGGCTGGGCTGTGATTTAACCTTTGCCGAGGCCATGGCGCTAAACTTGAGTGTGGGGCCATTTGTTTTGCTTGCTTTTAACTGTCATTGCAAAAGAAAGCCCAGCTGACCATGGTCTCCTGTGGTCTATAACATCTTATAGAGTGAGATGCCTTTTATAAGCAAGAGTAGCACTCCTGGCATGATACCTTTGTGGTTGTGTTTAAACATTTCAGCTGTATTTCTCTGAAAGTATTCTGACTCTCCATGAACCCATACATTTTTTTTTGTCCCCATGTGTTTTCTTCTCCAATGTAGCTTCTGCAGTTTCGTTCTTTAGATGTACCATTACCAGTTCAATTTAGTTATTCATTCATTCATTCATTCATTCATTATCCTAACCCGCTTATCCTGAACAGGGTCGCAGGGGGGCTGGAGCCTATCCCAGCATACATTGGGCGAAAGGTCGCCAGTCCATCACAGGGCACACACACCATTCACTCACACCATTCACTCATACACTCATACACTCATACACTCATACCTATGGGCAATTTAGACTCTCCAATCAGCCTAACCTGCATGTCTTTGGACTGTGGGAGGAAACCCACGCAAACACGGGGAGAACATCCAAACTCCACACAGAGGCCCCGGCTGACGGGGATTCGAACCCAGGACCTCCTTGCTGTGAGGTGGCAGTGCTACCCACTGCACCATCCGTGCCGCCTCAATTTTGTTATATGACAGTCAATTATATAGTTAATAATTATGTGGTTGGAACACATGATTGCTTGTAAATAATAAAGCCTTGATTATATTTACATGTTCAGTGGAACATGTTTTCTCCAATATGGTTTTTTCTCAAAGAATTATGGGTACATTTTAAAAGGCCACTGATTACAGGCACATGAGGTACAAGGCAGCACAGAAAAAAGGGCTGGTATTTAATAACAAAGTAGAAGACTCCAAGCCTCATATAATGCATGTATTGCTGTCAGTGGAAAAAGGAAATCCATTCCTATAAAGGAGTGAGGGGGTGAAGGTGTGTTTTAAATGTGGTGAACTCATCCAAGGCAATATGAAAGAAGCCCCTTACAGACTGGGAGTTGAGAAATATCAGTAAAACTGATTCCACACTGGGCAGGGTTATCACAGCAAACATTTATTTTTTGAGTAGAAGCTTCTACTGGTACTGTTGTAAAATACTGTGTGGGAAATAAATGTGGAAATGAAGTTCTGGTCAAATGGCGTCCAAGCATAAAAATTAAGCAATAAAGACACCAAGCACAAAATTATGTGAAAAATTCAGCTTTCCTCCAGTAACTACACATAAAGCACTAGAGAAATTAAACAGTTTGAGAATTTTCAGGTACAGTACTTTCACAAATAAAAGTACCCCCTTTTTTCATTTTGTCCTGTTACACCTTAAAATTGGAATGCATTTAAATGTTTTCCCCTTCACCAATGCAATAAATTCAAAACATTTATAATGCAAAGAAAGTTGTTGATTCAACATTTTTTTTCAACAATGAAAGACTTGGCAGGAATTACAGCCCGAAGTCTGATTGGTATATGCATCTTGTACAAAAATAAAAAATATATTTTCCCCATTAATCCATTAAAATGTACTGCATCTCTGCCAAGTTATATTTTTGACAATAATTATAACATCTTAGCATTGGGGTTCAAATAGATTTAAGTCTGTGGCATTTGACTGGGCAATTCCAGAAATATGATGTCATTGTTCTTAAGCTATTGATTTGTAGTGTTATTTGCTTTGGGTCATTGTCCATTGGGTCATTGGAACTTGAATCTTCACTCTTAACAAGAATCTCTTTGAGGATTTGCCTATATTTGGCTCTAGCTCATGATGCCAACAAGCTTTCCAGTCTTTCCTGTAAAAAAACATCCCTATAATATTAAGCTGCTACCCCCATGCTTGACAGTAGGCATGGTGTCACATGTGTGATGGGTTGTGTTTGGTCTCTGCCACCGCACTTTGCTCTCAGGCTTTAGTCTCATCAGACGGCAAAATCTCCTTCCAGAATGTCTCAGGTTCTGTCACATGGCTTCTGGTACACACAAGTGTGACTTAATGTTTGGCCTAAAAAGAAGAGGCTTTCTTTTAGCCACTCTCCCAATTAGGCCAAATCTGTGAAGTGGTGAAGAGATTGTTTATCTCTGGACAGCTTCTCCCATTTCAGCCAATGTGCTCAGTAACTATGTCAGTGTTGTAGTTTGGTAGGACATTCAGATCTCAGTATTATCTGGCTTGTGCCATATTGCTTCATTCTGTTACAGTGGACTCATTGGAAGTTGAACTTCATCTTTTTATAACCTTATCTGGTTTTTCTGATCTACTGTTTTAGCTGTGAGAACTCACAAAGTCTTTAGTTTAGTTTATTCTGCATTCAGTTATTCAGAGCATAGATGGATTTAAAATCAACGTGAATGGACCTCATTAACATTTAGGTGATTTTCAAGAAAATGTATACACCTGGCCTCAGGCATTTATTTATCTTATTTTATTTCATAATATATACATTTTGACATACCTACAGTGCAGTCTGTAAGTATTTAGATGGTGACACATTTTTGGTGTTTTGGAAGACTAAAGTGGAGTTAAAGTTAAAGTGGAGATGGAGCCGCGGTGGCGCAACAGGCTAAGACGCAGCAGACTTGCGGTTGCAGTTTGCTGCAGTTGCACACTGGGGACCGGGGTTCGATTCTTGGTCCTGCCAAAAGCCAAGTTTGGCCGGCTCACGTGGGGCAGCAATAATTGGCTCGCTGCTCCAGAGGGAGGGACTTGGCAGGGTTATTAGATCGCCGTGCAATAAGCACCTTGGGCGCCTCGGAATCACGGCAACGGGCACGAGACGAGACGGCTTGAAGAAGGCGTGTCGCTCTCATTCCGGCCGCCGAGGGACGGGGTACGGGCGGTACATCTAATACGACTACCTCCAATTGAATCAGACGAGGTACAATTGGCTACCAAATTGGGAGAAAAAGTTAAAGTGGAGACTTTACTTTGAGGGTTTTTACATTCAGCATTGTCCACCCAATTTTAGGAGACCAGTAATTGGACAATTGGCAGGTCTGTAACAAATTTCATTGTAGGAATGCCATCTGCATTTGGAGTCTGTTGTTCTTGTCTCTCTACATGTCAATGCCAGTAAAGCAGACCATCATTAGGCTGAAAAAGCTGAATAGCGGGGTGTTCTTTTTATGCTGCCAGTGATAGAAATTAGCCTAACCATAACTGCTACTTATACCACCAATGACAGCAGGTATAAGCTAGAATGTAATAGACTCCATCCATCCATCCATCCATTATCTGAACCCGCTTATCCTGAACAGGGTCGCAGGGGGGCTGGAGCCTATCCCAGCATACATTGGGCGAAAGGCAGGAATACACCCTGGACAGGTCGCCAGTCCATCGCAGGGCACACACACCATTCACTCACACACTCATACCTACGGGCAATTTAGACTCTCCAATCAGCCTAACCTGCATGTCTTTGGACTGTGGGAGGAAACCGGAGTACCCGGAGGAAACCCACGCAGACACGGGGAGAACATGCAAACTCCGCACAGAGAGGCCCCGGCCGACGGGGATTCGAACCCAGGACCTCCTTGCTGTGAGGCGTGTAATAGACTCAATTATTAAATTTTGTATGGTTAAGCTTATGAAAGTGGGGTAAAGCCCAATATCAATACAGGAAATCAATACAATAAAGAACAGGAAAAACCGTTGAATGCTGAAGAAGTAGGACCTAGATTTATTTGGCTTACAGCTAAACAGTACAAGGCAAATAAGTAGTCATCTGACCGTAAGCCTGCATCAGATGATGTAGAACAGCATATTTTTACAAACTGTTTTATATGGTTTTATTTATTCAGTTTAAGCCAAATGAGCATTCAATGGTTTCCCCATATATTTGTTTATTAAGCATCAACATAGGCTATAATAGCATAAAATGACAAAATATAAAACAAACACATAACTACACAATTCAGAATAAATATGGAACTACCCAGAGAGGTCTTTGATGTTTGAAATAAAACAAATAGAATTTTTTTTACATGGTGACATCGACTGAGGACCAGAGAGTAATGTAGGTTACAATCTTGTAGTTTTAATGTAAATAGATTTTCACTGATATAGGTTGGCAATAAAACATAAATGAATCAATGAATACATTAAAGACTGTGTTTGTACCCTCCAGCATCAAATTGTATTGTATTGCATTACATTTCAAAGCCATGAAGACAGGTAGGTATACCTCCTCCCACAATGTTTTTACTCTACCAAGGGGTGAAATCTGACATTTCACTGAGGTATTTACAATGGGCTCTCAACTGGAGATCACTGGATTTTTTAAAATAAAACCGGTCAGAGGCGCACTGAACATAATTGTATGTGACACTAGCTACAGTTGCTACAGCTAACGTTAGGTAGTAAAGTTAGTTACCTAAAATATATTAGCTAGTAGGCCTATGTACTGTTATGGGGTAGGGTAACTGATATAGACTATGTATTTATACCTCAGTCTCCGCAGTGTTCATTGTCAGAACATTGATCATTATTCAGAGCCGAGTTACCAGTACGCCTGTTTGTTGAGATTCTCTTCGACAGAGCTGTGGTGGCGCAACAGGCTAAGAGGCAGCAGACTTGCCCTTGGTCTGCATCTGGGTTCTCAGGGTCGTACATAACAATATATGAATGAGATTGATTTGTGTTTGATTTGCACTTTGTTGTATGTCGCTCTGGATAAGAGCGTCTGCTAAATGCCATGTAATGTAATGGAATGTAATAGCAGTATACACTCTACAATATAACTTACTTTATTATGAACACCTGTACAGCTACTTATTCATGTGATTATCTCATCAGCAGTGTGGCAGCAGTGCAATGCCTAAAATCATGCAGATACAGGTCAGGAGTGTCAGTTAATGTTCACATTAACCATCAGAATGGTGAAAAATGTGATCTAAGTGACTTTTGTTGTACAATGATTGTTGGTGCCAGAGTGGTTTGAGTATCTTAGAAACTGCTGATCTCCTGGGATTTTCACGCACCAGTCTCTAGAGTTTGCAGAGAATGGTGTGAGAAAACAGCCAGTGAGCAGCAGTTCTGGCAGAAACCCTTTGTTAATGAGAGAGGTCTGAGGAGAAGGGCCAGACTGGTAAAAGCTGACAGGAAGCTGACAGTAACGGATATAATCACACATTACAACAGTGGTAGAAGAGCATCTCTGAACACACAACGCGTCAAAACCTCCAAGCGGACAGGCTAGAGCAGCAGAAGACTTAATATGTCTAATAAATACCTAATTGAGGTGCTTGCTGAGTGTATATTTTTACGCAAGATATATCAATTATTCACACTAGTTTAAATATTCTATGCTACGTACTAACAATTTGTGGGCAAGCAATGTTGAAAGAGTGAAACAATATATGTGGTCAAAATATGTTGGAAATAAAGTATGCTTTAAAAGGTGCAACATAAGTATATTGCCTCTAATGCAAAATTGCCAATACACTTCACAGTGCACTACTCTTAAGATTATTAATTATTTGAGAGGTTTGAATCTTAAACAATCTGCCCAGTGGCAAGCACATGTTGATCAAAATACTGTAGACATTATACATGGCTGTAACAGCTGTCACAGATCAGTGCTGATGCACCTTGATGGAGAGCAGGTGTCACGTTTCAGGTCTGTCTTGCCTTGTTTTATCATTTTGTCTTAGTCACGTATTGTCTTATCATGTATTATGTTAGTCTAGGTTTGTCATGTTGTTTAGTTTATTTCTTGTTACGATAAATTGCCTTGTCATGTCTAGTTATGTTTTCATATATGTTCATGTTACCTTACGTTTCTTGTGCATGTCATTTACTAATTTACTAATGCTAGGGCAGGATAGGTTTCTTACTAACGATTACTAATTACCTTGTTAAACTTGTCATCCATCGCACCTGTTTTCCATTCCCTTGCTGCTCTCTAACTAATTGTCTACACCTGTCTACACCCGCATTTATAGCCTAGTCGCAGTTCTGTTCTTCGCGAAATTGTCTGCCTCTTGTCCGTCAAAGCAACGCTGGAGCATTATAGCCCATTGATTTCACGTTAAGATCCAAGCCTGTTTTCGACCACTGTTTATTGATTTCTGTTTCGTTGACCATCGCTTGTTTTTGACTACGTCCTCGCCTACTGCTTTTGTACCTTTGCCTCCTGTTTTGTTTATGGTTTCGACTTCCGCATCACCCTCGACTACGACCCTGCCTGCCGCCTGCCTGTACTTCTGCCCCGCTGACAGCTCTCCTGCTACCGGACCTCCCTGCACGTCTACCGACTACGAGTTCGCCTCTTCCCTCGGCACCGTGTTTTCGGTTTATTTATTGTTTTATTGGCTGGATCTACGTGTATGGACTTTGCTTGTTTTGACTACGCTCCTGGGATTCGTCCCGAATAAAGCCCTGACGGGACTTTATATTACTATTGTTTCTGAGTTGTGCATTTTGGGTCCAACCCCCACGCACCCGTCTCAGCAGGCTGATGTTAGCGTTAGGGCTGATCAATTTAATTCCTTTAGGAAAATTATTTTGTTCTTATTTTACCTTGCAACACATAAAATGATCAATGGGAAGGTGAAAACTTTCAGAAGGCACTGCATGGTCTCTCTGAACTTACCCTGTCTCCTGTAGATTAATAGTGCTGCCAAGCACCAATGAAGCAAATACAAAGAGGAAATGCTGAGTGGATTCAAAAATAAGAATCTGTATTTCTATTGCAAGTGGTAAAAAAGTCATTCTGAGCCTGATACACAATTTGTACTTATTTCCCCATCATACATGCGTGTGCACATGTGCATGCGGCTCTGGGAAGAAACAAAGAACTTGCCTTCGACTGTTTATTCAAGCACCTGGTTGCAGCAACACTATCTGTTCCATCTCTTTGGTAGTGGCCTCCTGTTTACCCAGGTCGCTGGAGCAACGGCACTATAGCCGGCCCCCAGCTCTCAGAGTAAGCTCAAAGAAGCCATCCCTGCTCTTCAATATCAATAACATATACTATTTAATCAGGGAAGGCCAGTTGAGAGCAGAGCTCTCTTTTACAGTGGCACCGTTAATACAAACAAACAGTACATAAAATAAATACAATTTAATTTACACATCTTCATGCTCGAAAACAAGGAAAGGTGCCTTTGGTTTCTCTTAAACTCTGCTGTACTTTAGTGTGTTGTCTTGTTTGTAAAGGGGCCCAATCACCATAATCATTTGTATATGGGTGATTATGTAAATATGGGAACTTGTTTGTCCTTTGTGTATATTTCCCGAAAAGAAAGAATGACACTACAATGTACAATGTAATATAAGTAAGCAATATACACTCAGTGAACACTTTATTAGGCATTTATTAGACTCATTTTTTAGCCTATCCATTTAGATTTCTGATGTCTTGTATGTTGAGAGATGCTTTTCTGCATACCACTATTGTAATGTGTGGTTATTTGCATTACTGTCACCTTCCTGTCAGCTTTGACCAGTCTGGTCATTCTCCTCTGTCTCTCTGATTGGTCAACGTGACATATCGCGTGAATTTGGACATTATGTGCCTTATACAGGGTGTAAATCAATTTACTGTGGGTGTGGGTGTCCATACAGCGGAATAAAATGTGTTTGCTAGGTTTGTAACAGCAAGCGCATCTTGAGTGACGGAAGGGGGATTAAGAATTGATAATTTAACTTTGTTAGATACTTTAGCCTACGCATTTTTGTGTTTTTGAGTGACATCCTCACTAAAGGTGCTAGCGACAGTATTTTTAGACTTGTGTGTTTTTATTATTCAAGTAAGGTCGTTTATTCACGAACCTTCAAAACTGATCCTTATTAAAAAAAAATACTGCCTATCCTGTCTGTTTTGCAATCTGTCCACCGACATCAATGGCTATGGAATACTAATCTAGTCATATTTAAAAATAGTTTGCAATTGAATTTTGTTTTCATTTGTGAATTGCTGAGGGAGATCAAAGGACTTTCATGTATATCGGCCTTGTGCTGTGGAGGTAGGCTACAGAGGCGATGGTTTTCACTAAGATTTTAATTATGACAGGGTTGTAACATGTAAACTAGTGTATGGAAAAAGAAAAGTGAAATGGACTTTCCATTTAAAATTGTCAGATAAAGTGTGTAGAACTTGAAAATGAAAATGCTGAGCTGAAATTGATCAAGGTCCACCATCTTTAAGCACATTCCAACCCGTTAAATTTTCCTTCTAGGAGCTAGAAGTAGAAGTTAGGAACATTTTAACAAGAAACACGAGCACATCCTAGTATTTTTTTGGAAAGCGTGATAAATTATCAACCTATGAGTCCACCTTTCCTCATCTGCCACGCATCTGCCACATCTGCAATTGAAGTGGCTTTGGACTGACTTTTGAAGGAGCTCTGCCTAATTCACATTTTCTCAATTTCCCCCAATTTTTTTTCTTGCCTCTTTTTCCAGCTTCTCTCGATGGGTGGAGCTTTTGTTTTCTTTATTGGTGCGACATGGAGCATTCTAGGGGTTAGTGGCAACCGCTAAATGGAGGCACTAAGGGCGCCGCCCCCACCCGCAATCTTCTTAAGAACATTTGTAATATCTAACATTGGCTTCTCAGTCAGGTAAATCAACAATTTAAACGGAAAATAGGAAAAATGTCAGTTGTTTTCTTCTCTTTTTATTGTATACTCTCAGGAGTGCGCACCCATGGGGGTTCAATGGGAGGGGTGTGTTTTCTCTTTCAGGTGACTGCTGCAAGAAACAACGCTGGGCACACTTTTTTTCATTTTTATGGACATGGAAGGCGGATATGGAAGGCGACACAGAAAGTGTCCAAAATCTTCTATTACAATCATTTTGTGTTTATTTAAACTGTTGGGCTCAATTTGACCCCAAAAATAAAAGCGGTCATAATATATTAACATTATATGAGGGTTAGTCAACTAATTTCACATTGTGTGGGCTTTTCATTAGATACCTATCATAGTTCAATCATAAATGCACTGGTTTATAAAAGCAAGATGCCGGCAATTGTGTGCTGCCAAGATTTAACAGTTAACTTATGAATTAATGTATCCATTCCCAAATTAGTTAGATTACTAATGCGCTCAGCTTAGGATATAGGCAATACAATATAATACCATATATTTTCTTCAACTCGTTTTCTGACAAGGAACCAGACACGAGTATCATACTAATCAGCAGATTAAATTATTTTCTTTTTTTTTGGGCTTTTGTAAAATGGCCCCAAATGATGTGGATTTTTAATGAAATTAATTATTATTTAATATATTATGCCTTGCTAAAGCACGGTAGCACTCACTATATGTTTTGCGTAGGTTGGCACTTCTATTCAAAATAGCAAACTTTACTAACAAAATTTACTGACTTTGGTATTGCTACATTGTGCCATTTCTGTTTTATGGATACCCTTTAAAAAATTAGCATAAAACATTTTTGTGCAAAAATAACTCAATTTAAATAGAACGGATCTTGCTACTGTATTGCAGGCAGGCTGTAGATGGCATTGAGCACACTGAGAGTAGCAGCAGCCAGCCGAAATGTCCAAAGTTGCAAGCAAGCACTACATTAATGAAAACTGCTGGGTCAGTGTACAAAACTTACAGCAATTCTGGATGGAGTTTTCTGAGCTCCTTTGTCAGGGGCATCCATTTTAGCTAATGTAGATAGCTATATTGGCTAGCTACCATTAGTAAAGTTAAAGTACAGGCTATCTGTTTTCCTGACCTGCACTGTAGGAAATGAAACACAAACTAATTCAGCATCCTGCTAATTCTACTAGCCAACTCAGTGAGATAACAGTGTGACATTAACTAACTAGCTAGAAGGCTGATAACATATTTGTCTGGAGAATAATAAATGTAGCAAGATAACTTAAGTTAGATAGTTAGCTCTAGTTCAATGTAATGGCTAGCTTGCTCTAATGGTAGCTAATTGTTATATTGGATGTGAAGCAGGACCTTGGTGGCTAAGTTATGTCTAGCTAGATAAGATAACTTGCTATAATTTGATATGGCCAGTGCCTATGGCAAAGTTTAACATACGGTAGTCTAATAAATGTTTCCTTTCATAATTAGTTTGTGTTATCCAAATTGTGTTCGCCAGGTTGCTAGGACTATGCTAAATTGGTCTGTCTTGTTCAATTAGGCAATACCAATGTGTTTCATTCATTTTTTAGTAATGCACAGCGTAACTAGTAAGTACCTGTTAGACCTAACAACAACCATTCTACCTATATTAGCGAAGTTAGCTAAACTTTGCATCTAACTTAGCTCTAACATTATGTATTCAAACAGACTCTGTCACTTTACATATAGTAACTTACAGTCAAACAAGTAAGTTACAGTCGCATCGTTTGTGGTGGACTATCATATCTGAGTTACATAGCCAGCTATATAAAGTTGGTTAGCTAAAATGTCAGCTTTCCAAAACCGTGCACAAGAGCACTGAACTGTATAATAATGCTTTATATTACGCCTTATATTCATAGACTGTGGGAAGCTTAAACAGTGGTGGTGAGGTTGTTTGTTGTTGCAATTCCTATCTTGACCGTTAGGAGTCAGAAATGACCTATTGTACCTTTAAATTAACTAGTGAGAATAGATTATTTCATGTAAATTCTCAGCCCAGGGTTTTATTTTTTTAATGTATATTCATATAAATGACCTATCAACTATTAATTGAGCCTCTTGGTGTAAAAATTATGTTTTAAGTGAAATTTTTGCATTTTCAGAAAGCCTCAAGGTTATCGCTTATATTCAGTTTGTGCAGAACTCATATTTATTCCCAATTATATGCATAGAATTTACATGGCAGCATATTATTATTTTGATAAATTTAACAGATGTAAAATAAATTGTATATGTTATATACAACATTATAATTTATTCCTACAGTGAGGATCAAAGTATTTGGGTGAGACATTGAGTGACTGGGAATGCACATGAATTTGTTTTATTGGTCAATTTCTGATAATAATTATGTATAGGCCCGTATACCTACATACAGTAGGCTATATATCTGCTTCTTTTTATCCAGAATGACATACAGTTGGCGAATATGAATGAGATCATAGCGATATACACTCCATACTCTACAATATACATTTTAATGCAGGATCTATCAATATACTTTAATAACTTTAATATGCAAAATTGTCAATACACTTTACATTGCACTGCTCCAAGATTGTTTAAGATTCAAACCTCTGAAAGAATCCATATACTAATACCTTGATGGGGAGCAGGCTTTTTTAGGCTTTTAGCAAATGCACACTTAAAACATTTTTTTGTGATTAATATTATAAAAAAGCAACAAAACAGTAATAACCCACATAGAATCACACCAAACCAGTATCCTTCAATCCTATAATCCATATAATGGGTATGTATTTCGAATTTATACTTTAGTAATTTGTTAGTTACTATAGTAAACCTGCAACTGTTTTAATGTTATTCCCCTTCCTTACATGCTGATCTGAGAATGTTGTTACTAGCACTGTATTGCTCATATCCTGAATGCATGAGATATGCCATATCTAGAGGGGACTTGCATTGAAATGATTGTTAATCACTCTGGATTATTTTATTAACCCCTATACAGTATATTAAGATGCCAAGTTTAAGATTGTTAAAATAAACGTTTTTGTATAACATTGGTATTGTTTTGTCTTTGTAATTATAGAGGTTGGAGGTGAGTACTGGTGTGTGTCTGCATGTGTCCTTTATTTCAGGATCAAAAGGGTTGTATAGTTTAATAAGCAAAATGCAGTATTTTACACCCCATAATATAATTTTGTGTCCATGTGTCCTTTTGGTGTCTCAAAATGTCCTTTTTGGACAACTGCCTAGACATAGCTTAGAAAAACTGTGCAGAATGCAAATTTTTGGTGATAATGGCATCACATTTGAAAGGGGATTTGTTCAGTGTTTGGCTGTGGCCTCATTGTGTTTCTAAATGCACCAGCCACAGCTACAGTAATCTATCCATTCAAAAACAGAAAATCTTCCTCTTTCACTTTGCTTAGGTAATATTTAGAGTAATTCAGACTTTTGGAAAACAAACCCCAGAGGGTTACCTTTCAGAATTCAGAACGCAAGAATAGTAATCATTTCATATATTTTCAAGCTTGTGTCAAGAAAAGGGCCAATACTTAAGGGGTGAATGATGTGATGGGAATGTAATTTTCAGATATTGTATGCAGACAAAATTAGCATGATAATGAGACAAGTGTTTCACTTTTTTAAAGTTTGCATGGCCAATTATTCCCATTATTGTGGACTTGAGCAGGTTGTAATTCTGGAATTTGCACTTAAGCATGTAGATCTGCCTACACTTTGTGTAGTGACCTAAAAAGCTTAAGGCGGGGCAGTAAATTATTTGTCAGGAATGAAATTGTAACATTCTACTGCCATCACATTTTTGTTACTTTTGCAGAATACAAAAATAAAGAGGGAAGTCAGTGTATACTGCAAAAAAAAAATAAAAAAAATAAAAAGGTTACAGAACACACACTGGCTTAATAAATGCAGAGCACTATCATTGCAACGTGTTTTGAGTTGTGAACTCTTCTTCAGGCAGCAAATGTGTTTTGAGTTGTGAACTCTGTTGTGTTATTTAATTAGTACACATGAGTCAAACTGTATCATGAATATGAGTCTCTTTATTCAACACTTATGCATACCGCGCCCTGCCTCATCCCGGTCCTGGCATAGCTCCGATTTCCCCCCGTCTATGACCTCATAAGTCGTCTGTAGTCTTTCTGGTATTGAACACTTAACAGTAAGACTAACACCGCATCTCCCCTTTCTAGGATCAATGGGTAGACTGCCATTGATTCACCAAACCTTAGAGGATTATTCTGCCTCTATAGCTGGAAGTTCTGTTCCTATTTGAACCTGAACAAATAAATCAACATTTAACTTCAATCCTATATTAGCCATTCTGTAAACACAACGTTTCCCTTTTCTATTTCAGAAATGTCTCTTTTTCCTACAAGTCCAACCAGACCTGGTTCTAGGAGTAGATGGTGGTTCTGGAATCTTCTGCTTTGGTGGTTCTGCTGAACTCTGCCCTGGAACACATCCCCGGGTTTGCTCCACTACACCACCACTGCTCTGGCAAGGACTCCATGGGGATGAGATGGTGGCGGTTTCACCTAACTGTCCGATGAGGTCCATCCACGATATACAAACGTGGAGTGGGGTGGCTGCTGACTACAACTCCAGTTGCACCTTGATCTGTGACCCACACTTCTTTTCCAGGACTGAGCCTGTCGAGACTCCATGCACGATGACACAGGTTGTAGTGATGTACATCTCTCATTCTCTTTTCCTTTTCCTTCAGGACAACCAGTTCACTGTCGGGAAGAGCAGGAGTCAATAGAGCTGGAAGCGTCGGCACCGTCGTGCAAAGTCTTCTCCCCATGAGAAGTTGAGCTATGCTGTACCCATTTTGCAATGGGGTAGCTCTGTATGCAGGCAGAACAAGGTAGGGGTCAGCTGCCTTCTTCAGGAGACCTTTGTGGTGCCCATCCTTCTACACACAGCTGCATCACTCGTGCACACTGTCGCTCTTTAGCTGCTCTCTCAGCTCATCCGGGTAAGCAGTGCTCGCTGGCAGGTTCTCCATTATCATGTCCACATAGATGTTTGTGTCTTCAAAGAGCTCTTTTTCATTTGGTGTTTCTCTCCTCTTCATAGGAGCATGTGATAGCGTATCAGCTGTCCATAGGCACTTTCCTGGCACATGAGCAAAGGAGTACGAATAGCGCATCAGGCGCATCCGAAAGCGCAGAATCCGAGGTGGGAGAGCATCCAGTGGTTGAGACCCCAGGAGGCTCAGGAGCGGCTTGTGATCTGTCTCCATCTGGAAGTGTTTGTCGATGAGGAAATTGCGGAACCTCTCACAAGCCCAGGTCAGGCTCAAGACCTCCTTTTCGACCTGTGCATATCTCTGCTCCATCTGTGTGAGAGACCACGACATATAGGCTACCGGTCTCCACTCCTTATCCTACTCTTGGAGAAGCACACTCCCGAACCTGTAGGATGACGTGTTTGCTGTGACTTTACATTCCCTGTTCGGATCGTACATGGCCAATCGTACATGGATGACAACGCATCTTTCAGATCTTGAAAAGCTCTGGCCTGCTCGACGCCCCACAGCCAGCAGTTCTTCTTTGACAGGAGGTCTCACAGAGGCTTGTCTCTCTCTCAGCCAGCTGTGGGATGAACTTCCCCAGCTGGCTTACCATGCTGAGAAAGCTCCTCAGCTCACTCACATTTGTCGGCTCCTCCATCCTCCTTACGACCTCTGTCTTGCTCGGGTCGGGTCTAATACCACTGGCAGAGATCATGTGGCCTAGAAAGGTCACCTCTTCTTTCAACAGGTCACATTTATCGACATTCAGGGTGATTCCAGCCTTCTCGATCTTCCCCAGCACAACTTGGAGACGAGTTGTGTGACGAGTTGTGTTTGGCCCCACACCAGCACATCGTCGATGTGGCACCACACCCTGGAATCCTTCCATGACCTCAGTTACCATTCTGTTCTGGAAATGTTCCGGGGCAGAGTTAATGCCGAAGGGCAGTCGATTGAAATAATATCAGCCGAAGGGTGTGATGAAGGTTGTGTATTTCGCTGAATCTTCAGTCAGAGGTATTTGCCAAAATCCCATGTTGGCATCCATCAGTGGCTTTGTTGCCTTCCAGAGGGTAGGTGGATCATTGTCTCTGAAGATATCTTTAAACAGGTATGAGGTATGACTGTGACATAAGCACCGGTCTCAATCTTGAATTGCACATGTCTGTCATTGATGTCAATGTTGACCACGTTTCAGGTCTGTCTCGCCATGTTTTATGTTTATTCATTTTGTCTTAGTCTTGTATTGTCTTATCATGTATTATGTTAGTCTAGGTTCGTCATGTTGTTTAGTTTATTTCTTGTTACGATTTATTTTCTCGTCATGTCTAGTTATGTTTCGTTACGATTATATTACCTTGTTATGTTGAGTGGTTATCGTCTTAGTTTCGTTTTGGGTTATGTTTTGATTTATGTTTATTGTTACGGAGACTGGTTACTGTTTAAACATACACTTTTACATGTTTTTCCGCAAACCTTGCGTTCCGCCTTTTCTCTCTCTCTCTTTCTGTCATTCACAAATTGTTTCCATTTGTCTATTTACTAAAACTACTAATGCTAGATCAGGATTGGGTAGGAACTAACAAACTAATCATGTGTTCATGTTACCTTATGTTTCTCGTGCATGTCATTTACTAAATTACTAATGCTAGGGCAGGATAGGTTTATTACTAACGATTACTAATTACCTTGTTAAACTTTCGCACCTGTTTTCCATTTCCTTGCTACGCTCTAACTAACTACCTGTCTACACCTGCATTTATATCCCAGTCGCGCTACTGTTCACTGCGAAATTGTCTGCCTCTAGTTTACTATGCAACTCTTGAGCATTATTACTGTTTGATTCACGTTAAGATCCAAGCCTGTTTTACCGACCATCGTTTATTGATTTCTGTTCCGTTGACCATTGTTTGTTTTTTGACCACGTCTTCGCCTACTGTTTTTGTACCTTTGCCTCGCTGATTGTTTCATGGTTTCGACTTCCGCATCGCCCTCGACTACGACTCTGCCTGCCGTCCGCCTGTACTTCTGCCCCGCTGACGGCTCTCCTGCTACCGGACCTTCCTGCACGTCTACCGACTACGAGATTGCCTCTTCCCTCGGCACCGTGCTTTTTGTTTGTTCAGTGTTTGTTTGGCTGGATCTACGTGTATGGACTTTGCTTGTTTTGACTACGCTCCTGGGATTCGTCCCGAATAAAGCCCTGCCGGGACTTTGTCTAACCATTGTTTCTGAGTCGTGCATTTTGGGTCCAACCCCCACGCACCCGTCTCAGAACAATTTCGCCACAATGGACCCTGCTGACTCTACTGCCATGTTCCATGCCCTCCAGGAACAAGGAGCCATCGTCCGGCAGCATTCACAAGGAATCTCCGAGCTTCACCTGGAGATTCGTGAACTGTGTGCGGAGATGAAAAGGCTCGCCGTTGCGGTCCTGCCACAACCACGGGAGGAGCCTACCCACCCACCCGCATCCCCAGCTTTCAACCCCATGGAAACCTGGCAATTCCGGGAGCCCCAACAACCCCCCCCCGGAGAGGTTCGGTGGAGAACCTGAGAGGTGCAAGGCTTTCCTACTCCAATGTAACTTCGTATTCAAGCAACAGCCCCAGACCTACAACAGCGACAACCGTCGGATAGGCTATGTGATGGGACTGCTGAAGGGGAGGGCATTGGACTGGGCTACTGCGGTGTGGACCGGGGGTTCATTCCCTCCTCGTTACCCGGTCTTCGTCGAGGAGATTCGGAAGGTCTTCCAACACGCATCCAGCGACCAGGAGTCATCCCAGAGACTGATTGCTCTGCGCCAGGGACGGAAGACCGCGGCAGACCACTCCATCGACTTCCGCACCCTCGCGGCGGCTACTAGTTGGAACGATGCGGCGTTGGCGAATCTCTTCCTGGTCAGCCTGGGTGAGACGCTCCAGGACGAGTTGGCGCGACTGCATCCCATCACCCAGTTCGACCAACTCGTGCGCACCACGATCCGCCTGGACAACCTTGCCAGACAACGTCGGTCGGAGAGACCGATCCTCCCCGGCAACCCGTACCCCAGGCAGGGGCCAAGTCCTCGACTGGAGGAGCAGCAGTCTGAGGGATCCGAACCCATGGACCTGTCCCGGGCCGGTACGAGGATCTCTACCGAAGAACGAGCACGCCGCAGAACCACCGGTTCGTGCTTCTACTGTGGGAGGCCGGGTCACACCCAGGCTCGGTGCTCCTTCAAGACCAGGCCACCAGTGGAGGTGAGAGCAGTCGACAGACATGAGGGTTCCAACGGAGACAACCATCGTCCCACGCTCACCACGTTGTTAATTCTTCCCGACTGCACAACCCAGGTTAACGCATTGGTGGATTCTGGAGCAGACGCCAACCTCATTGACGAAGTTCTGGTGTCCGAACTGAACATTCCCACCCTCCCTCTACCCCACCCTGAGAACGCGTGGTCGCTGGATGGAAGGACCTTCTGCCGCATGACACAAATCACCATTCCCATACAACTGGTCATTTCTGGAAACCATCGGGAGATGATCCAGTTCCGTGTCATCCGGTCCCCCAATGACCAACTCATCTTAGGATTACCCTGGCTCCAGAAACACAACCCCACGATCAACTGGAGTTCTAACCAGGTGCAAGCATGGGATCCGAGATGCCATCTCTCCTGCTTGCGTTCCGCTCCACCACCAGCAGAGGGAGTACCAGCTCTACCTCAGACCCCCAAGCCCTCCCTGGAGAATGTTCCCACTCCTTACCATGACCTGGGCATGGTGTTCTCCAAGACACAGGCTCAGTCACTGCCGCCTCATCGACCCTACGACTGCGCCATCAAGCTCCTTCCCGGTTTGTCACTCCCCTCAAGTCGCCTATACAACGTCTCCAGACCAGAAAGGGAGGCTATGAAGAAATACATCCGTGACTGCCTGGCTAACGGACTAATTCGCCCTTCTTCCTCTCCCGTCGGTGCGGGATTCTTCTTCGTACAGAAGAAGGATGGCTCCCTATGCCCGTGCATCGACTACAGGGAGCTGAACAACATCACGGTGAGGAACAAGTATCCTCTGCCCTTGATGGACTCCGCGTTCCACCCTCTTCACGAGGCCACCATCTTCACCAAGTTGGATCTCCGCAACGCCTACCACTTGGTCAGTATCCGTGAGGGCGATGAATGGAAGACCGCCTTCAACACCTCTCTCGGACACTTTGAATATCTGGTCATGCCATTCGGCCTCACCAATGCTCCTGCTGTCTTCCAGGCCCTGGTGAATGACGTTCTTCGGGACTTGTTGGGTCGCCATGTGTTCGTCTACCTAGATGACATCTTAATCTACTCTAATAATGCCAAGGATCATGAGTACCACGTCAGAAAAGTGCTACAGAGACTTCTAGAGAACAGATATTTATCAAGGCGGAGAAGTGCGTCTTCCATTCCGACACAGTTGAGTTCCTTGGATTCATCCTTAAGAGGGGACAGATCAGGGCGGATCCCAAGAAGATTCTGGCGGTCACCGACTGGCCCACACCGACTTCACGTAAGCAACTCCAGCGCTTCTTGGGATTCGCCAACTTCTACCGAAGCTTCGTCCGATCCTACAGCCAAGTGGTCTCTCCGCTAACCAGGCTCATGTCCACTGCGGTGCCATTCCGGTGGAGCCCCGAGGCTGAGACAGCCTTCACCAAGGTCAAGAGACTGTTCTCTTCCGCTCCAATCCTGGTACACCCCGACCCCACCCGCCAGTTTGTGGTTGAGACGGATGCTTCCGACACAGGGGTGGGAGCTGTGCTCTCTCAGGTGGCGGCCGCGGACAACCGACTACACCCCTGCGCCTTCTTCTCCAAGAAGCTGTCCCCGGCGGAGAAGAATTATGATGCCGGTAATCGTGAACTGCTGGCAGTCAAACTGGCGCTGGAGGAGTGGAGACATTGGCTGGAGGGGGCCGAGAAGCCGTTCATCGTTTGGACCGACCACAAAAACCTGGCATACCTCCAGACAGCCAAGAGGCTGAATTCCCGACAGGCCAGATGGGCACTGTTCTTCGGGAGGTTCAGCTTTCCACTCACCTACCGCCCGGGTTCTAAGAACGTTAAGCCTGACGCCCTGTCTCGCCAATTTAACACCTGTCCTGAGCGTGAGGTTCCTGAGACCATCCTTCCGGCCTCCTGCACCGTGGGATCCGTCACATGGAGAATCGAGTCCGTGATCCAGAAGGCTCTACGAAGGGAACCCGATCCCAGGCCCAACCCCGGATTACGCCTATACTTTCCCTCAGCCGCTCGGACACAGGTGCTGCAATGGGCCCATTCATCCCTCCTTTCCTGCCATCCCGGCTTTACCCGCACCTTGGCGGTGCTGAAGAGGAAATTCTGGTGGGTTTCCATGATCCCCGACACCAGACGCTTCATCAAGGCTTGCACCACATGTGCCAGAAGCAAAGCATCTCACCAGGCCCCTGCTGGACTGCTTCAACTATTACCGGTGCCCAGCCGACCCTGGAGCCACATCGGAGTGGACTTTGTGACCGGACTTCCCCTTTCCGAGGGCAACACCACCATCCTGACTGTGGTGGACCGATTCAGCAAAGCGGCACACTTCACCCCCCTGGCTGGATTGCCCACCGCCCAAGAAACCGCTGATGTTCTGGTGAGGGAGGTTTTCCGCATCCACGGACTTCCCTCGGACATCGTTTCCGACCGAGGCCCCCAATTCATCGCCCAAGTTTGGAAGGCATTCTGCGTGGCCCTCGGGGCCACAGCTAGCCTCTCTTCGGGCTACCACCCTCAGTCCAATGGCCAAACTGAGAGGGCCAATCAGGACCTGGGGGCCGCTCTACGCTGCGTATCGGCCAAGAATCCTGCCGCATGGAGCAAGATGCTCAAACTACAACCCCGCTTTATTGGTCCCTTTAAGATTCACAGTATCATCAACCCTTCCTCTGTAAAATTGTCACTCCCTGCTTCCCTTAAGATTCACCCCACATTCCATGTTTCTTGTATTAAGCCTGTTTCCTCTCACCCTATATGTCCCCCGGATCCCCCACCACCTCCCCCCCGCATTATTGACAACCACCCTGCTTTCACTGTTAAAAAACATTCGTAAGAGGGGCCGTGGGGTGCAATACTTGGTTGACTGGGAGGGCTATAGTCCTGAGGAGCATTCCTGGATCGCTCCCAGTCTCATTCTGGACAATTCGCTCATCAGAGACTTCCATCGTGACCACCCTGACAAATTCAAAGGACCACCAGGAGTCGGTCATTAAGGGGGGGGTCCTGTCACGTTTCAGGTCTGTCTCGCCATGTTTTATGTTTATTCATTTTGTCTTAGTCTTGTATTGTCTTATCATGCATTATGTTAGTCTAGGTTCGTCATGTTGTTTAGTTTATTTCTTGTTACGATTTATTTTCTCGTCATGTCTAGATATGTTTCGTTACGATTATATTACTTGTTTTGACTACGCTCCTGGGATTCGTCCCGAATAAAGCCCTGCCGGGACTTTATCTAACCATTGTTTCTGAGTCGTGCATTTTGGGTCCAACCCCCACGCACCCGTCTCACATCCATGGCTCACCCTCAGCTGTGATGCTGCCGAGGCCTATACAGTCCTCCTCATCCTCTTTAACTTCATGCACAGTTTTGGATGATTTACAGACACGCTTGTAATGTCCCTTCTTCCCACATGAATGGCATTTCACATCGTTAGCATTTTGTATTTTGGACTTTTGCCTTTTGGGAACCCTATTTTCCACTTTATGTGTATTACTTTTACAGGAAGTTTTTGATAACAATTTCCATTCTTTATATTGCAAACTTGAGGTGGTTTTGCCATCTAGTGTTAATTGGCATTTCACATCCCAGCATCATTAGTTTCTGTCTGAAATGCATACATTTGCATAAGCATTCACGTTGCTTGCATAGCAAAATGTTAGCTATTTTTTTTACCTTAACTGTTCCACTGCTTTACCTTTACCATTGCCTTTTTTCAGTCGATTTCTTGACCTTTTATCTGCAATTTACAAAATTCTGTCAGCTGTCATGGTTGTCAGTTTGAAAAATGTAATCTCTTTTGAAAAGTCTTTACAAGTATGCTGGATTATTCTGTTGTAATTAATCATATCCAGTAGTATGATAAAAAATTGTTTACATATTTGGGATTAATTAGTGGATATAGAGAATGTGAGTGAACTACTGCAGTTTTATGTAGTAATTTGCATGCATGCATGCGTGCACACTGATCAGGTGGGAAAAAAACTCAACTTTTTATCGGCTAATTTAAGTATTTTATTTTGAAAAATTGAGTACTGATTTTTGCAGTTGCTTTTTTTAAATATGTGAACAGGACATAGTCTTCCTTTCAAAAAATATATTACAAAAACTTTTTTTTTCAATTACCATTCCTCCATCACCTCCTCCATACTCCCTATGTCTGCCTCCAAGGAGAGAGAAAAGGTTGCTTTTCAGTGGCAAAACTGATGCCCCTCCCCCAATTCCATTTCTATCATCCCCACTGCCACTTTATGCATGAAACACACAAGTAGATTGAAAGCATTCAGTGGCCATTCAGATGGCAAAGAATGGAGATCCTTCGAGCTTTATTAGATATGAAGATCTACAATGAAAATCAATTTCTGGCCTTTTTATGCAGTTTAAATGACAAAGCCTCCACCCATTCAGCAGCCATTGTGTGTAGGAAAGTAATTCACTGGCACTGGCGAGACAAGAGCATGCCGTACTTTTTGACCTGCGATTGCAGATTCTAATATGATACAGACCTACAGAGATAATGGTAGGCACTTAATATCATCTAAGGAGAAGAAAAAGTTATCTGATATCTCTTAGGGATAAACAGCTTCATGGGAAGAATTTTAAGCAGTCTGGGATGGACAGCCATAAAAATGAAAAAACTTCTTTAGGAAGTGTATGAACGAAAAGGTATAAAAGCTTTCCTATTGTGTATAATACATTTTTGGACAGCATTTATTCATTTGTTTTCTCTGTGGCATTTGATATAAATCAGATGAGCTAATTGTTCTAGATATACAAATACATTCAAGGCACGTGACACAGGATTTGTCAGTGTAGCATTGAATGCAGTTGTTGATGTTCAGTTTTAAGGCAGAATATACTCTTGAGAGACTGGAGGGAGAAATCTTGCAGAAAGACCTGAAAGTGCTTATCAGGTGAGTAGGACAAGCTCCTGTCCGTTAAAGGAGTAACATGGTGGTTAGTCACACTTTCTAGGTTTTTATATGCAATTTGCAAAAGAGGACATTGAAGAAACACATTGAAAGTATTAAATATGTCCATTCTTTATTTCTAAAAGTGTTTTAAATTTATCGTCCTATTTTCAATTGGTTGAGAATGTTCTCCTCATAGTGTGTCACACGAGGATAACCACTCCCCTCATCCCTCTTCTTTAACTTGTGACCCACAGTTTGCTCCGCTGGCCTACAGGAAAATGGGGGAACATCTTAGCTAACTGACAGCTCTCATTACCACGCCAAGACAGTTTGGGTGAACTTTTATAGTGGGAAATTTAGGCTTTAAAATAAATTTAAATTTAAATCAAACAATATGCAGATTTGTTTTATTGTTCCTGTAATGGTTTTCACTGTCGACTTCTGGGCGGGCGGGTGGGTGGGCGGGCAGGCAGGCAGGCAGGCGTTTGAAGACTGAATTGCTTTTAGTTTTGAAAAGCATTCAGTTAGAAATTAGAAATAGAAAAGTTTAGGGACTTATTTTGTTTTCCTTAGTTCCCGAGAACCTTCCCTATTTTTTGTTTCTTTGTTCCGCCTCTGTTTTGAGGAGCGAGTGGCAGAGTTCGATGCTTAAGGTGTAGGCCGTTCGAGACTGCAGGTAAAATCTCGTTTTGTTTTACCTGACCTTTATAGTTTAGGTCAAATTTTCAGTTGTACAGCGCTTTGGATAAAGGCGCTATATAAATGCCTGCCATTTCATCTCTGCCAAAGTCAAATTGGTTTTTGGAGTATTGTATTGCCATTAAAAGCAAATGTCTTTTTCCTCTTTTTGACACTGTAAATTATGCTTACCGTCCTGTATTCTGCATTTTAGGTTATAAACTGAATGAACTGCTGTTAGCTCATGAGGATTTTCTGGTCAGAATTACTGTTTTATGCTATTTGACTGTAATGTATAAAATAGACATAGCCTTGTCCTTTCCATATCCGGGAATATATGATAGCTCTCTTTGAAGGACTGTGGTTGCATGTGGATGAATTGAAGCACTGTACCTTATCTCCAAGGCGGGAAAATAAATATCACACAGTGACTTTTGACCACAGCAGTGCAATAGATGTAGCATTTCACATTGAGATTGCTTGCGAATGGCAATTGTTTTATTATAAGGCCCTGGCAGTGAGTCAAGCTCTATTTCAAATTAAACTTTCAAGGTCTCAGCCTCATTTATTCATGTCAGAAGAAAGTCAAATTAAATTCCAAGTCAGATGAATAAATCCACAGTGAATATAATGACAACACTGCCTCGTCATTTGAAATGCTACATTTTGTTTGTTGAGGGGAATTAATTGGTATAATGCGATACAAAGAATGTGCTAAGTACAGTGTCACAAATTTTGGCTCTAAAATTGTATTCTGTCTTAGCCAATGGTGTGATTAGCAAGTGTGTCTATTGGAATCAAATGTGTTGGAGTGCACAATGGCTTCTGCCACCATCCTAAAACACACTTGAAGTTCTGATGATGTGAAATCAAACAGATGTTCCCTTGGAATATGTTGAAAAATGAAGACAGCCTGAAGAATGTCTGAAACAATCCCAGCCAACTGACAAAATTCCCTCTCTATTCAAGGGCTCTCTCAGCATTGTTTTATCTGAAAACAAAACAAACAAAAAGTATTAGCTAGCTGTAGCTTTATCAGTCCACAGCACTGTACTTCCCCTGACAATATCATTAAGTCTTTTTATTTGTGCATTTATTTATGATTGCATTCCTTTTCATTCCTTTCTCCAAAGCAAAAGAAATGACACAAAGAATTATGTTGGTTAGCACTGGCAGTAGTAATGGCTGAAATGCAGAGAGAAGGGAGCCAGAATAATGCCATGTAGATGCTTGAGGAAGTTGGAAAGAAAGCTCTTGTGTATACACACTGAAAGAGATTTGCGTTTCAGGTCACTCCTTCACTGATCACCTGATCTCCTCACCATCGTAAAATTTAAGAATCACAATTTGCGTACAGGTGGAAGATTTTATATTTACAGTGGTTTTGTGTTTCATTTGGTGTCCTGCATCTGCGGCAAGAATGCCAGTGGCAGGGAAAAAATACTACCTAGGTTCCAACAGCAGGGGGGAACCACGTTGCATTTCAGAGTGACTCGCCATATAAAGAGCATTACTTAGCTCTGGCTTGAAGATATCATTGGGGGAAATATTTGCTCTTTTTTAGCTGGGGAAATATTATTTGTCATGCCTCTTGATACCGTTAGCTACTAAACTACTGTAAAGAATTCAATGAGACACTGTAAACATTCCCCCCTTTCCCCACACCACTTCAATGAACAATTCACAGCCATCAGCAGTCAGAGCTGAGTAGTGACATAGTATCAACAATGTGCTATTATCTTTGATATGAAACAATAGGGAGAGCAACTGTTAATGAACTGAAGTCACAGAATGATGAAGGGCCATACAAAGATCGACAGAGAAGGCCTATATTTTTTATCTGAGCTTTCATTGAAATGTAGGCTACAGCACCTTTGAAATCACTGTTCACATGCTGTTATTATCAGTTACCAAATAAAATAATTCTTTTTCAGAGCGCAACAGGCTTAGACGCAGCAGACTTGTGGTTGCAGTTTGCTGCAGTTGCACACTGGGGACTGGGGTTCGATTCTTGGTCCTGCCAAAAGCCAAGTTTGGCCGGCTCACGTGGAGCAGCAATAATTGACTCGCTGCTCCAGAGGGAGGGACTTGGCAGGGTTAGTAGATTGCCGCACAAAAACAAGCACCTCGAGCGCCTTGGAATCACGGTCACGACTTGTGAGACGAGATGGTTTGAAGAAGGCGTGTCACTCTCCTGTCGGCCGCCGAGGGACAGGGTGTGGGCGGTGTATCTAATACTAGCTCTAATTGAATCAGACGGGGTCCAATTGGCTACCAAATTGGGAGAAAAAAAAAAAATATAAAAAAAAAAAATGTCATCCTAAAGCGTAACGCTAATCTAGGACTCCCATAGATTACACATGTCTGACATGGATGAAAGTTTGCGTCAAGGTCACCAACTGTAGGAACCCCCCAAATGGCAGAAGTATTTGAGAGGCGAAGGAAACGTGTATAGTCTTACCAGGCTCTACTGGAACTGGGTTAATTAAATGTTTTCTCGTTTATCTGACTCCAAAAGATGCTCCTCTGTTCTAACAGTTCAACAAAAGCAACTGCAAATGTCAGCCAATAGTGTGGCTCGATACAATCGCTGTCCATCTGTGCATCTGGCCTGTATAGCCTACAATGATACAATTATGCATCTTGTGATGGCACTAATGTATAGGCGAGTGATTATGGGTTATATACTGCTTTTGTGGCTGAAAACTATTAAGATTTATCTGATATTCCTGGAGAAATGTTTGGGCTTTCATAATCTGTATGTCTTCCTGACTAATTCAGAGTAAGAGGGAACACAATTCAGTGGGGGAAAGAATTCAACAACACCTGAACAGCTGTTTTACTCCAGTCCATCTTCCAGTTTTGCAATGGTTCCGGATTTTGCTTGTGAACTTTTCGAATTCTCGTAAAATTTAGTGATTATTATTACTATTAGATGTATAATTTGATTGGAAGCCCAAAGCTGAGTATGCTATGCATTTATTTTGGACTATATCTAAACTAGCTGGCCAGCTATGAACAAAATAAATCCATAGCCTGCTCAGCTTTGAGCTTCTGATAAAATTTGTGGACATTGTGGACATGTGTGTCTAACATTGTTAGACACACATATTAAAATAGCAAGCTAGATACCTATATACTAAGGTCTTATGTAAGCACTCTAGCCATCTGAGCAAAGGGACCATGGAGAAAACCTGGTGAATTGTGGCCCTATAATTTATAGGGCTATTTATTTATGTATTTATTTAATATTGGCAGCATTACCTTCCATAGCCCTGGCCCCCACGGGAACATTTTAAAAATGTTGGCACTTTTAAGCCATTTTTCATGCTTCTATGGAGTTATAGAAAGTAGATAGTATTATTTCAACAACATCTATAATCATAGATATGAAAATACACACCCATACATACAGTTTGAAGCTTCAGCCCTATTATAGCGTAGGTTGGGCTTAACAGTGTGATAGCCTGTACATGAGTCAACTCAGCAGCTGTTACCTGGAGCAGAGTCATTCATTAAATTAACCAATGTTTATAGATTATTGAATATAATGTTCAGCCTGTTTTTTAAATATGCTATAATATTTGTGAATTATAATATAGGATAGACTGAGAGGGTTATTTTTTTTGTTTTTTTTACATTTATCTAATAGCTTAATCTTTTTTTTTTTAAACTTTTTTTTTAATCCGATTTTTTTCCCTTTTTCTCCCAATTTGGTAGCCAATTGGACCCCGTCTGATTCAATTAGAGCTAGTATTAGATACACCGCCCACACCCCGTCCCTCGGCGGCCAACGGGAGAGCGACACGCCTTCTTCAAGCCGTCTCGCCTCCCAAGCTGTAACCGTGATTCCGAGGTGCCCGAGGTGCTGGTTTATAGCTATTATCAGCCTAATAATGCATACTGAATTGATTAAGCCAGTAGGATCTTTTAAGGAAGACCCTTTCAATCAAATAAATAAGTAATCAGAACAGTAGCTCAACGTAAAATGGGCAACAACATACCATATCCGGCAATAACATTTCACTTAATTAGTTAATGTCAGTCTATAGGACCTATATTGTGTTATTCCATCATTTACTATTTCACGAGAGTGGAAAAATTATGTAAAAAGCATGCAAAGCACCTTTGTCATTTATCACCATCGGAAAAGTGAGAGCTGTCAATTAGAAAGAGAGGGATGGCAATTGACCATCACAAGTCTGGTAATGGGTACAAATACATACAAAATGGTTAAACATACGACTTAGTACTGTAAAGTCAATAATAGATATAGACGCAAGTGCATGTTGTCCCGACAGATGGTGAGGAAAATAGAGGCCATAAAGAATCCAATAATCCTGGTTCAAGAATTGCAGAGATTGGTTACATTTCAGGGTCACCAAGTCTCAAAAAGAACCATAAAAATCCACCTCCTATACCAACAAACTCTTTAGAGGGATGGCACAAAGAAAGCCATAAATGAGCACAAGAAACAAAACCAAGCATCTGGATTTATTGCATTGTAATTATTATTGTGTAGGCGGCCTGTAGCGTAGTGGTTAAGGTACATCACTGGGACCCGCAAGGTTGGTGGTTCGATCCCCAGTGTAGCCACAATAAGATCCGAATAGCTGTTGGGCCCTTGAGCAAGGCCCTTAACCCTACATTGCTCTAGGGGGGGATTGTCTCCTGCAACTGTACGTCGCTCTGGATGTGAGTGTCTGCCAAATGCCATTAATGTAATGTAATGACTGGAAGACAATGCTATGGTCAGATGAGACCACACCATTGACATTTTTGGCGGCAAAAGTTACAAGGAGAAGCACCTCATACCTAGTGTCAAATGTGGAGGTGGTTCATTGATGTTTTGGGGATGTTTCGCTGCCAGTTGTCCCGGGGCACTATTTAAGATCAATGGCATAGTGAATTCAACAAAATACCAGGACATTTTGGCAGAAAATCTGGTTGTCTCTGCTAGGAAGCTGAGACTTGGTTGTTTGCTGGATTTTCCAGCAGAAAAATGTCTACAAACATACATCAAAATCCACACAGAAATGGTTAAGTGAAAACAACATGTTTGGCAATAGCTATCTCTGCCTCTAGATCCCTAAATCCCATCAGAAACCTGTGGTCTGAACTGAAGAGGGCAGTCCATAAGCACAAACCCAAGGATATCAATGATCTTTAAAAGTTCTGCATGGAGGAATGGTCAAAAATATATCCAAATGTGTTCTCTTACCTTATCACACGTTATAGGAAAACTGATGGCTGTCATTTCAGCCAGGAGCGTTTGCACAAAGTATTAAACCAGGGGTGCAAATCCTGTTTGTTTGTCAAACCTGTTTTTGGGGGAAATACATTTTAATTTTAATTTGTAAAACATGCTACACATGTTGGAAAATAATTCCTAAGGCAGTAATATTATTTTTTATACAGTATTTTGTGCATATTTATCAAGGGTACCAAAAAGTTGGGAGCCCACTGTACGTGTTAATACACCATTCCGTAGTTTTTTGTTTTTTTTCCCCTTGCTCTTGGGTTTGCCACTGGTAACATGTTAAACATTAAGTGAATGAGTTGAGAGTGAGAGAGGCAGGAGAGCATCCGGAGTGACATTATAACCACAACTTCAATTGGTAATCCAATTTAAGTCAAAAGTTGGGATCATACTGAGTATAAACTCTCAGTATGCAGATGTCCCTCCCCACCACCACTCTACTCCCTTCCCTTTTTTGAAAATAAATCAAAGAGGGTATTAGCAGGGAGGGTTATCCCCAACACTTTGCTGGAGGCTTCGGCTAATCTGCACGAACGAGAAACGAGGTTAGTTAAGCATTTTAATGGCCTTAGTCCTGTGATAATTAGGCCTGCCCTGAAGGGAGCTCTGTTGAGCCACTCAGGCCTTGAAATGGAGCAGGGAATGACTGCCGGGGACTAATCCCTGCACACACAATGAGCCTGAACTAATTTGCTGAGTAAACATTTTCTCCCATTACTCTCCAGCCCCTTTCTTTCAAGTCCTTAAAGGTCTGTTCTCTTTATCTCTGCCTTTTTTCCCTATGTATTTTTAGCCATTGGAGCTTGTGTCACCAAGGTCTGGGCTTTTCTTTTCCCCCCTTTTCCCCTTGTAGAGGATTGTTCTCTTTGTTTTTTTCCTACCCAAAATAGCAATGAAGGTGTTCATCAGGGCTCAGTATTTGGCACCCCTAAGTATTTGGTATTTTTCAATTATATGATCCTCATGGTTGACTCATGTAATGGTCACAATTGCTCATACTGTCTGGTTTGATAGTGGCAGGGCACCATTTGTAGAGCCTGATCTGTAGACTCAAAAGCTACATATTCAAGTAGCACATACTTCTCAGAAGCATTCCATGAACAATCATCTGTGACATAAAAGTAAATATGATAGTCCAGTGCTCTGAAACTTGACAAGCCAAACACCTTGTATTATTTGAAAAGGACAACTGAAGTACAGCTCACATGAAAGACTATAATAATGTGATGCTAAAATATGAAGGATGGAGTGAAATTCAGCTTTCCTACTATGCAAATTCCAAGATCCATCCCATAATCCTTGTGTCACTCCTCCCCTGTATGCTAGTGTCTGAAAGACAAAGGCGTGCCCTGCTGTTTGCTGCCTATAAAGCTCATCTCTCTTCCTGAATTAATCTGACCCAGTCTTCTCTGTATGCCCCCTGATTGACTAATCCTGGCGGCCTGATCTGTCGAGGCTGAAAATCTTGAGCCGATCCACATATCTTTCTTACCTATGTTACTGGGGCTCTGTACATGATGGGGCCTGGGGATAGCGGTACCATTGTTACCTCCCACAAAGGAAGACATCACATTAAAAGTGCTCAGTATCTTTTTGAACTTACATTAGTCAGATTGTGTCGGCCTGCCAAATACTCAGATATGTATTCTGTCTCTCTACTGTCTCTACTGAAGAAAAATATTCCTGAACAGACATGGTTAAGGAAAATTCTGTAAAACTGGACATTATGAACTGTAATATTGTACCAGAAACTTCTGTCATCAAACAGAACCTATGGCTGTTAAGAAACAGAAAATGAATGTAGGAGTTGAGTATCTGGTGAGTCTAGAGAATATTTGACAAAGCCCAATTGAAACCTGAGAGGCACTAAGCCTAGTTCAGTTCATATGTTATAGGCCCAAGTCCACTTGGAATTTCAACCTCTGAGTTGTGTCTAGTTAATATGTGAGAGACACTGATTTAAGTCATGTTGATATTCGAGAGGTGTAGACCCAGGCCCAGGCTCCTAAGACTCTGGGCTTTTTGTGCACAGCACTCATGATGTTTCAGTTAGAAGCATCTCAATTTAATGGTTTCTGTGAAAAACTGTGTAATTCAGGTCTCCTGGTCTGATGTTTGTGTGTGTGTCTGTGTGTATGTGTGTGTGTGTGTGATACTGGTTGCTGTGGAAATTCTGCTTGCTTAACGCTCAGTCAATTCTAATAATTTTAACACTGAGAAAATGAGGAAAGCTGGAGAAAATATGTTTGTTTTATGCATAACCAAAAGCATAATTACTCTGCCATTTAGAGATTTGATCAATATGATTTGTATGTATTTTGTACATATTCTATATTATAATGTACAAAATACATACAAATTCAGCGATGAAAATGCTAAAAGTGCAGACTCTTGATTCATAACCAGGGTGTTGCTGCCTGTTCACTACTGTGGTTGTGCCTTGATTGTTTTGGGCCCTGTGGTGCAGCTGCAGGTGCTGTCTGCATGTTTCTTTGTGCCATGTGTATCACAGGAGCCTCCACCTTGGGCTACTTAACCAAAGGACTAACTGCGGGTCCTGTGGGCTCCTAGGATTGTGCTCTGCATTGAGCAGTGAGATGAGGATTAACAGTGAGACTTGATAAAGGGGTCAGAGGTGCAAAGTGATTATTTTGTGAGTGTGTGTGTGTGCAGTGGCAATCCACAGCTGCCCTGTGGATATAATATATGCTTGCATTGGGGTAGAAAGGAGCGGGGGTGTGGGGGGGGGGGGGGGCTGGTGAGGGAGAGGTGGAATTGATGGATAAGGTTAGCTCAGCTATCAGACAGGAACATCACAATCAAGCCGTCAGCTCAATGCCGCTCTCTCTTTTTGATAAACAGAGGAATAGGATTACAATTTGGACAGGTCCCGGGGCAGTTGGGAAGCTCACCCTGCCTCACCCTGGCGATTGGTTTGTGAAAGGAGCAAAAAGAAAAAAAAAAATCTGCCACACAACCGTTGCTGTCCTTAGGATCTTTTTGCATGGTTAGAGAGAAGGTCATTAATCATTAAACTGCAAAAGAGACCAAGTTTGAATGTAATTCTACGGTTTATCATTTAAACAACAAAAAACTTTCTTCCTTTCATATATTTTTCTTTTTTGTACATCTATAACTACTGTATACACTCAGTGACCACTTTATTAGGTAGACCTGTATACCAGCTTGTTAGTGCAAATATTTTATCAGCCAATCATGTGGAATGATTGAATGTGGAATGATGTTTATGCAAACAGGGTGGGTATCTTCTGGGATTTTCATGCAGAACAGTCTCTACAGTTTAAATTCTGTGGGCAAAAATGTATTGTTAATGAGAGAGGTCAGAGGAGAATGGCCGGACTGGTCAAAGCTGACAGGAAGGTGACCATAAGGCAAATAGCCACACATTTCAACAGTGGTATGCAGAAGAGCATCTCTGAACATACAATGTGTCAAAACTCCAAGTAGATAGGCTACAGCAGCAGAAGACCAATAAGTAAAAAAAAGTCTACCTAATAAGTACCTAATAAAGTGCTCACTGAGAGTACGTTCTGCAGTAGTGGCTGTTGTCAGTTACATTATTGTAAATTTTAACATAAAACATAATGTATGTTGCAAATGTATTTTGGAATTGATTTAGTGACAGAGATCACTCTGTTAATTTCAAGGCCCTTGAAAAACTGTTATCAATTCAGAATCAACACAATGACTACAGTACATGCCACAGTCATTTCTCTCTCTATGCCAGGCTGGGATTTCAAACTCGACAAACCTGCAGAGAGCAGTCAAACCATATTAGAGTGCAAGTGGGAGGATGGCCAATTAAGACATTTTAATTAACAAGAAGGGAAAGTCCTGCCAAATTCGCACTAATTTTGCTAAACCACATGTGAGGTCTTTGGAAGCTCACAATAGGTGGCACAGACACAAAGCCCTATTATCTTCAAAAAATAAAATAATAGAGAGAGAGAGAGAGAGAGAGAGAGACCAACAATTTCACTGCTCTTGGTAAGAACCTCTCTTCGTTTATTCATGGTGTTGCCACCCTACAAATGCATGACCAAGCAGAAGTTAAAACTTACTCACTGGGAGACGGTTGTGGCACTGACCCGCTTCTGCCTTCATCCTCCTGCCCTCAGAAGCATCCATTATCCTTCCTTCATACCTCCTATCCTTTTTGTAGCCGTACCCTGGGACACCCCTCTTAACTCTCTTTCATCCAGAATGCCCAGGAGGCAGTCACATGGCACTCAATGTTCAATGTTCAATCTACCTGAAGTGCATTTCCTGTTAGAAGGTGAGGTGTGTGCACACGTTATATATTGAGGTCCTCTTTCTTTTCTGCTGAAATCATATGAATTCATGGCTTCAGCTTAGAATTCCATTGAAACTCCTCATGGTTTCAATTTTATTTTAATTAGCACTCCAGTATTAACTCAATTCAGTGAGGACCATTGTCATAGTTATGTTTGGCGGTATGGCTCTGTTCTGGAAGACCTCCCAGAGTGGGCAGCAGCAAAACCCCCCACAGGGATACACACACACACACACACACACACAACAGATCTGGCAGCACAGCATAGATTTATTTGTACAGATAGGTTGACAGCATATCTTTGGATGTGGGAGGAAAACTGAGTACCTGGAGGAAACACATGCAGACACTGGATAACATACAAACTCCACACAGACAGGCTCAGGTCGGATTGAAGCCAAGACCTTCTTGCTGTGAGGCAACCTTGCTATCAACTGTACCACTGTGCTGCCCATAAAGCAGGGCTACTCAACGGCAGGTCCTACGGGCTGCAGTGTCTACAGGTATTTGTTCCAACCATGCAATACACCACCTAACTAATCACTAATTATTTTACCTGTTCAGGAAGTAAGATCATGAATTAAATCAGGTGTTAGACACTCAACTTGCATGTTGAGTTGCCCTCTCAGTAGGAGGAGCAGAGGTGGTGAAGTGGTGTTATTCTAGCAGTCTGCAGTAGTTGCATGCAGGAGGAAGCGCCAATGAGTAAGGGGAGGCTGTTTAAATAGACTGCCCTGATAAATGAATGCACTGCTATAGGTGAACATTACTAATCAGCTGAGACATCTGATTCACCCTGAGCTGGCTTGACCTTGACCTGAATTAGAGACTTGTATGGCAGTCAACCACAATTGCAATTTACAATTTTCTTTCTTGAATGTATTTGAGGAATTATTTACCCTGTTTTGCCACATTTTGTCAGAAATCCTGATGTATGCCAAACATGAAGAATAAAATTCCCATTGCTCTTATTGTCATTTTTAACTGATCAAATTAAAGACTGAGGAGAAGCAATAGCCTCCTAATTGGTGAAAGTGTAGACACTTGGCCACTAATGTGGCATCTAATTTGGTAGATGAAGAATTTAAAGACCAAAGAGCCAAACCTGAATTGTGTTAAGTTTAAATAAATAAATTATGAAATAACCTAAACACACATTTTACAGCCTTAATTGAGCAAGAGATTGGCTGTAACAAAAGTCAGCATACATAGGGGTCCCCCAGGACTGAGTTTGAAAACCCCTGCACTATAGGACTGCACTGGTTCCATGGACTGTTGTTTTGTATGCATAATTTCTCATTAAATAGTAAGTGGTTTCCAATGCAGCCAGCCAGCATTCTTTCAAAGAAGCCATCAATGAAAAGAAAACATATTTTCCTCTGCCAGTGAGGGGAGCCAAGCAAATTGCTGGGGGTGAATATCACCCAAATGTATTACGCCCCTCATGTAATTACCCCTGGCATGTTGACATTCGTACTATGTGGTTCCAGTAGGTATAGAAGCTGAATGAACAATGAATATTTACTGTGGTGCTGATATAGCACTGAAGCATGGAAGTATTATGACATCTCTGGGACACAGGCATGGAAAGGCTTACAGGCAAGAACAAGCTGCTTTTCATTCATTGTTGGAGAGACCCCGGTAACAAGGGTTATCATCAGTGTGATGTACTGAAATATCCAACATGATGCCTTCAGAGCAGGGGGGAGACGACTGTCAGGACTCTTCCTAGTGCCTTATTTAATGATTATGGGAACAATGGTGAAATTATGTTGTCATGGTTTGGCATTCTCTCCAGATAAGCTCAAAGGTACCTGTGGTTGACAGGTCACCCTTGCTGAGCTTATACAACACATCCTCAAGAGAGTGCAAATGCAGGTACACAATCTGAATGAGCTGTAAAAATATTAACTGTTTCATCGGTAATCACTCAGGTGTTTCATGCTCCCATAAGATATTCTGTCCTAAACTTGCACAGCTTATCCTCACATAATTGAAAGTTGAACTTTATTTTTGTGTTCAGTCAGGACATTTTTGCAGAAATAGCTTTATTTTCCCTCTAGTTTCCATAGCAAATAAATTGGTTACAATAGTTTTCCACATCTTTCTTTCTCTTGAGTTGAGAGAGCTTGAAAACAGATTTAGTCAATTCCCGCTCACTGGCCTCCTCCATGCTTCTCTACTCCCCTCTCTTACCCTCAGCCCTGTGCTGGACAAATCTTTTTTGGATGGATAAATAGCACCAATGTACTTTTATAGCCTCAGTCCCAAACAGTCGACCATAAATAAAAGGAACTTTCCATTTATCTCTGGGAGAAAAGAGTTCCTATTAGGGTCGCTGTTGCCACAGGCACATTTCCACTGTCTGCTTTCCAGAATGCCTGGTTGGTTCAAGGTGCTATCAAGTGCTCACCAGGACAATTACACACTGGGAACCCCCCTCCACTGTCACCCCATATACGCCGCACACACACCCCCTCCCCCTGTGCCAGCCAGCAATGGAGGAGATGGTACAGATGATAAGGTTGGAGGGGAATAATGGGGGGGAGGACTGTGATAATGGTCTGCTGAATGGTTGGAATAAAGTATCATTGCTTAGTGCCGCAAGTCAGACACTGATGCTAATGCAGGAATTTGAACCCCCCCCCCCCCCATCTGCCCAGAATAATAATAACCAAACACACCTTGTATAGAGGCAGAGTGAGTGAGATATATAAATAAAAATGCTGAACATCTTTCAGGAATTACTTTATTTTGCCTTTGGGTAGCAACAGTCTTCTGACACCCCTTTATATCCCCTATGGTGTTGTGATATTTCTCCCTTTCTGTATTTTTTCATCATTTGATAACATAAAAAGTAGATTGCTGCAAGGAGCCATACAGCTTCATGAAAAGCAAGTGTTGGGTTTTAAATAGACCATGCCCTGCCAGTGTGAGCATGTCAATCTCATTTCAGGCCTGTCCACCAAATCTCAACTCGTCCTCAGCGGACACCTATCACTTTCTTCCAGTGGTGTTGGGCGGCCTGTCTCGGAGTGAGGATAAGGATGTTCCCCTTACACCTATGACCAAAGTCTTGTTACATCTGAAATTTTTGACGGTCTATAGCAGCACACCCATTCTATTTCATCCTTTTTGTAATTTTTCCATCTGTCTGGTTGTTGACTCAGGCTCAGTCTGTTCTGCTGCTGCTTTCTGTAAAACATAAATAAAGGGGTTTGCTGGGAATTGCTTTGTTGTCATGCAGAATCCTTGTCTTCCAATGAGAGTATCACCCTCACACAAGCATGTGGAAAACATAGCCAAGGACGGGATGCATGAATAAAGAGATGAGAAAGTGATTCTGCAAATCTTCAACCACAAAGGGGAGAACGGAATGGATCTGGAGGAGAATCTAGATTTCAGAATGTCTGATTTGTTTTGTATCTCTGCATGGACAGCCTTTCTCTGATCTTGCTAGCACACAGTGGCAGAATGCAGCAAGATCAGAGAATCCAGAGGCCCAGACAAATAAGCCATTGTGCTGCCTCAGAGAATGCCTCTTGTGCATGCAGTCAATGATAGGGGAAGTTCACAGCCAGGATTGAGAGCCTCCACAGAGAGACTTCCAAAGATGCTTAGTCTTGAGCTTGTTTAAGATGGTAAACTAATTGGAGAATACAGGTCTCCTCTTGCTAGGGCCTGCTCTCAAATCATGCACAAAGGATGCTAACACTATGATCCCAACTGAAACCTGTGTTCTTCACAAAGATTTTTAGTTTTTCCAATTGAATTAGCCTGTTTTTCCTGTCAAGCATGGCACCAGTTCCTGAATCATATTTCCTTGCATGTATTAAGCCTCATTTTTACATTACATTCTACATTTTTTGTGAAAATATACACTCACTGAGCAGTGAACACTTTTTAGGAACACCTGTACACCTACTTATTGATATCATCATCTAATCAGCAATTTGTGTGGCAGTAGTGCAATGCATACAATCATGCAGATACGGCTTCAGTTAAGGTTCACTTCAACCATCAGAATGGGGAAAAAGTGACTTTGACTGTGGAATGATAGTTGGTGCTAGATAGGGTGGATCTCAGATCCTGGGATTTTCACACACAACAGTCTATAGAGTTTGCAAAGAATGGTGTGAAAAAACATCCAGCAAGCAGCAGTTCTGCAAGCCAAAAAGCCTTGTTAATGAGAGGTCAGAGGAGAATGGCCAGACTAGTCAAAGCTGACAGGAAGGTGACATTAAAACAAACAACCACACATCAAACCTCTAAGTGGATAGTCTACAGCGGCAAAAGATAAATATTAAGTCTAATAAATACCTAATAAAGTGCTCAGTGTATGTGTTCATATTAAACTGAAACATTATTATTTTGCGGTGTTGAGTTTCACCCAGCATTTCAATAAAACAACACCACAAATTAAACCACAAATGAATCGAGTACATTAACATACTATATGTACATCATCCTGGATTACAACTGGAATTTTGCTTTATGTGATATTGTGTATGTTTTGGAGTATACTAACAAATGGAGGGTTTTAAACAAATATATATTTCCGCACATGGAAGGTGAGAAAGTACTATACTGTGTAACATAAATGGTCAGTCATTGATAATAATATCATTAGGATTTACAACTTTCTAATACCTCCATAAACTTTCATAAGGGTGGCTTTTCACAGCCCTCGCTAAGTGGTCTTAGTCGCCTGTCGTAGGGTTTTCTGTTGAGCAGGTTCTGGAGATAGCAGGGCTCTGGAGGCACAGTTTCTCTCACAGGATCCCCTTGGACAGAAAGAACAAGACAAGGAAAAAAGTCCGGGAGAGAAAGGAGAAGGCAGGAGGGAATTGACACAGAGCTTGGCGATGAGCCAGAGCCGGCCTCCTTGCGTCTAATGTACAAACGGGGATTTATTTAAACAGTAAGAAGAGAGGACAGCTTCACAGTGGCGGATTAATTTTTGCTTTTTATTCAGAAAATAAAAGAGACTTTGAATTATTAAGAGATAGCGGGATTAGAGTCCTCTTTTTCCAACCCCAATCTAGACTCCTTTTAATTTCCACTTCATTAGAATTCTTTTTGAAGTATTTAAATGTGGACAAAGGAATAGAAAGAGAGAAAGCTGAAAATATTAAATATCAGTTAAACAGTATTGAACATAAGCCTAGACCTTCCTTCAGTTATATTGATCCTGCGTGCTCGCTTCACAATTACCAACTTTTATTGTAGGTTCAGCCAAGTGCAGAGAGGCCGATTTGAAAACTATTCATCCCAAGGCTATAGGCTGTGGTGGGGTATCTGTCTCTCTCTCCTTCTCTCACTACCTCACTCCATAAGCAAGAAATCCAATTCAAGTCATTTAATAAGGCCGAGCTTGCATAAACAGGGTGTGTCTGCACATTGCTCTGTCTCATCATTGGTTGGATGTCACTGAGGGCAAGGTGTCAACATGTTTCGACAAGAGAGACCCTGGTTAATATGGACACTATAAAAGAAGGGAAGCACATAGCACAGCAACATTCTCTGGAAACATTCCTTTTTCTCTCAATTTGGTTGCCAATTGTATCCCAAACTTGGCTTTTTGCAGGACCGGGGCGTGAACCCCGGTCTTTGGTATGCAACTGGATCAGACTGATGCCTACATCAAGATCCAATGCAGCTCACTATTTCTGCAAATTTTAAAGCAAGATTGCTTTTTATTTTCAGTTTTTACTGTCTACTGTCCCAAAAATTGGGGGAAATTTGGGAACCCTTTTGGATAATTCTGTTTTTTAAAAGGATGATTACTAAGGCCCAGACCCAGGTGATTTACTCATTAGGGCTTCAGTGAGTCAGGTGAGTATAATTACAGGGCAGAACTTTTTATTCTGATGGAACTCCATGCCTTCTCCAGTATCCAACTACAGTGGCTTTTCTGACCGGTGTTACCAGCCATGGATTTGTTCCTCTAATAATTTGTCCAAGGATTTCAGAATGAGATTTCAAGGAGAAGGCTACAAAACTCTCTCAATATTTCAAACTACCTATCACCTGTCAAAAACATCCATCCATCCATCCATTATCTGAACCCGCTTATCCTGATCAGGGTCGCAGGGGGCTGGAGCCTATCCCAGCATACATTGGGCGAAAGGCAGGAATACACCCTGGACAGGTCGCCAGTCTATCGCAGGGCACACACACCATTCACTCACACACTCATACCTACGGGCAATTTAGACTCTCCAATCAGCCTAACGTGCATGTCTTTGGACTGTGGGAGGAAACCGGAGTACCCGGAGGAAACCCACGCAGACACGGGGAGAACATGCAAACTCCGCACAGAGAGGCCCCGGCCGACGGGGATTCGAACCCAGGACCTCCTTGCTGTGAGGCGGCAGTGCTACCCACTGCACCATCCGTGCCGCCCCCTGTCAAAAACATTCTAAGAAAATTCAACATAATTGGAGCAGTTGAGGTCAAAGCATGGTCTGGAAGACCAAGAAAGATTTCAGATCAGCCGAAACCTGGTGATAAATGCTCAGAAGAACCCATACATCACTGCAAAATATCAGTGAAAAAGAGTGAAAAAGAACTGAAAAAAGAGTAGCAGACACCAGTCTAGCTATTCACAGGACAACAATACAATGTTTTTTAAACAACAAAGACCTGGCAGAGTTTCCAGAAAGAACTGCCTCAACAGAAAATTAAGCGTCTGAAGTATGCAAAAGAAAACATTGAGATGCCTGAAGCCTTTGGAAAATTGAACTTTTTGGCCACCACCAAGGAAGGTATGTTTGGGGAAAAAAGGATGAATAGAAGAACACCTTGCTGACTGTTAAGCATGGAGGTGGATCCATTATGCATTGGGGTTGTGTGGCATCTGGGGGCACAGGATATATTGTGCGAGTGGAAGGAAGAATGGATTCTACCAAATATCAAGAAATTCTACAGGCTAATGTTCAAAGGTCAGTTCAGATGATGAATAGAATGGCCACCTCAGTCCCCAGACTTGAATATTATTGAAAATCTGGGGACAGATCTCAAACATGCTGTACATGCAAGGAGGCCAAAGAATATTTCTGAGCAATAAGTGTTCTGCTAGAATGGGGGGAAAAAAAAGATGGCTACATGGAAGCATTTACAAGCTATTATAGTTGCCCAAGGAGGAGTTACAAAATACTTACTGACAGGGTTCCAAAACTTTTGCACATGGGCCTTTTTCCATTTTTTCTATTATTTTGAAAAAATGTCAAAAAGTCATCTTCCTTTAAAAATGGAAGAAATGTGTCATGTTTAATGTTGTACCATTTAGAGGTCAGTTTTGCTTCTGTTCACTTAGATACTCATTTTAAAAGGCTTTTTGACCATGGTCACACCTCTGTATATGAACTCCCTCCCTATAGTAAGAACTGTATTACAAACAACACATTATAATACGACCTGAATGATCATTTTCAATTCACATCTTCCTCCTCAAAATTTTATTTTTTCATTCATAAAAAAATTTGATTCAGCACCTGGGTTCAGTCTAAATTATACTGTGCAGTAGAAAATTCCCAGCGGCTATGGAAAGTTCAGTTTTGCAGAAAATTCTCTGTCATACAACTGGTCCATAATCTCTGGCAATTCTCCTTTGTGCAGAGGATTACCACTGCAAGTGTTACTGCCTATTTACTGCCTTTACAGTTACCCACAACAGCCCCTCCTGCTAGGGCCAAGCCAAAGCTAAGCCACATTTAGCATATGTAACAAAGCTGAGGTTTAGAACAACTTTGAAATGTGACCAAGGCTATTTGAACTGGAGGTTTGCATAACAATTTGCCACTATGGATTACCTGTGTAAACTAGAGATGAGTGCAGATTTGTGCTGTGTGTTTTGCTTATGTAAAGAGCGCTTCTCACTCATCTCCCTGGGGTGGGGTGAGTGACACTGCTTTGACCTAATGCGCTAACACGCCTCTTCCCACTGTAGCTTTTCTTTCACTCTAAAATGGAAATCCATGTGCAATAAACAAGATGGCTTCCTGTTGGATTTACAACAAATAATAATTCAAATATGCAACATAAACAGTTGTTCTTAATCACTATGGTGATCTGAGCAAGTCTGCCGAACAGACTAAATGCCACCACCTAAAAAAAAATACAGAGTAATTACAGTGCATCACTCTGCAGTCAGATTCACTGTACCACTCCAGATGGCCAGATACCGTGGGTTCCAGCAGAAATATGATAAATAACATGGATAATGATCTATATTTTACGTTCAAACATATGGGAAAACAAATGTATTTTTTATTTAGTAATCAAATTTTTTATGAAAACCACCAAAATTACTGCCACCCCTAACAATTATTGTAAGTAAAATCATACAAAGTGAAATTGACAATACAATTTTAATTCATTTACCTAATCTCAGTCTAAAGGAACTATATTGTGTCATTTCATCACTTCCTGTTGCACTATAGTAAAAGAAGGCAAAATCCCCTTGTCAACCATCAGCATGGGAAAGCGCAAAGAACTGTCAATTCAGAAGACAGACATGGCAATTCACTATCACAATTCGGTTACAAAAAATACAAAATCGGTTAAACATACCACTTAGCACTGTAAGGGCAAAAATAAAAAGGTGAAAATATATGGAATGATGACTTGCCAAGAAGAGGATGCAAGTGCAAATTATCCCCACAGACGGGAAAGAAGGTGGCAAGGTAGGCCATAATTAAACCAAGGATGGCAGTTTAAGAATTGTAGAGAATCGTTGTGTCTTGGGGTCACCAAGTCAAGTAAGAATCAATGAATCTGAAAATATCTGAATGGAGGAATGGTTAAAAATCCCTGCAAATGTGTTCTCTAACCATATCACAAATTATAGGAAAATACTCACAGATGTCATCTTAGCCAGGGGTGTTTGCACAGGGGTGCCAATAATTGTGGAACCTGTTGTTTGGGGAAATACATTTTATATTTGAAAAAATGTAAGCCATCCTAGACTTTGGTTGATTCCATTGAATCAATAATAGAGCACACTGCTTTACATATGTTGGAAAATAAAGCTTATGTCAATAACTGTATTATTTTTTAGTTTACAGCATTTTTTGTCCATGTTTATCAAGGATGCCAGTAATTCTGCAGCCCATTTTATTTACATGGAAATTTGCATTGTGGGCAGAGGGCACTGAGGGCAGTTGTTTTGTTACAAGTTGAAATTCAACTATCTTGCCATATTGCAAATATATAATTGTCATAATTTTAATTTTGTTGCCTTATATTTTATATAATAATCAAACACACAATAATATTTTTATTCAAAAAATTGTTATTTTGTGTCAAGGCTGGGACCAAATGGGAGGTCCCAGTGTTCAGTGGTTTGTCTGGAGTCTCCTTCTGTTAGCTCTGTGACGTGTAGAAATAAAAAGTCAAGGAGGGCTCTAGCGTTTCTTTCTTGCTAGCATCTGTGACTTATCGCTCCATCAGGCCCAAGTGTTTGATTTAAAGCCTGACTAGATGGGCCTGTGTTTGGCTGTTCTTATTGAAATAAAATGCCCCCCCTCCCCTCCTTCTGACCCACTGTGAACAAGTCTATCTTCAGAAACACGCCGGCTTGTTATGGTAATGATCAGTGTGCATTGGCCTCCCTTGGGACACCCCGTTATCCCCCTGCTTGGTGGGGGTGCTGGGCCCCCTCCAAGGGCTCTGATAAAACCCGCCATTACATGCTTGTAAACAATGTGGCGAGGAGAAAAAGTGTGTAAAGAGCTAGGGCAGGGGTGAATGGCAAAATGGCAAATGTGGCCGTACAAGCGGCCACAAGTGCACAGCATACTGAGAGAGAATGCTGTACCTGCACAGTGTGTGTGAACTTGAACTTCTTTTTTAAATATCTGTCTTGCACAGAAAGTGGAAGGTGCTTTGCCTGCTCATTATTTAGCTTTTTCAATAATGCAAATTCACATTCATCGAAGGCAGAATCAGAGAGAGAATCTATCATGGCAAAGCTCTGATATTCGAAAATATCAACACAAATACTGATATTTTAAGACTTGGTTAATCCGTAATCATACATGTCCACTTTTGCTTGTTCAGCTACATTTTGGATCAAAAGTCACTAAGTTATTGTTGAATCAGACATGACATTCATTGGGTATTATTGCTTTATTTAAAAGGGTGTATGCAAACCAACAAAACACTACATGTGAATCTAGTTCATTTCTGATCCAAACAACCTGCAAAGGCAAACTATCATTTTCATGCTTCCAGGCTGTTTTCTCAAAATTGTAAATTTGGATAAAGACTCCTCGTTATTGGGAAAGTGATAAGAAAAGAGGGACCTGTTATAATTAATACACCATATTCATTAAGCTTTCAGACTGGAACCACTCCAGGGAGCATCAGAGGGAATAAGTCATATATTAAGAGGGCAGAAAAAATACAGAACAATGTCAAATGTGATGTTGAAAGAATCTCAGATAAAAATCATCTATTTAAACAAACCTAATGCTTGACTGCTTGTCGGGGCTGCATTTCATACATAAAATATGTTCAGTCACTGATAGTGCCCTTATCTTAAGAAAGAGGCAGGTGAAATTTGCAGCCTATGTGCTGAGCGGGATTGTTTGTTGGTGCTGATAGCGGTCCAGACCCAAAGATGTATACAAGATTGCATCTGTCAGTCAGGCAGGCAGGCAGGGACGTCAAGGAGAGAGGGGGAAATGGAACAACTGCCTGAATGGCTGGGGTGAGCAGGTTGGACCTGTGACCAACCCGGGGTAGAGGCCTCCCACTCCATCCAGACAGGGTTTGTGGAACACAGAGAGGCAGGGGCGATACTCCTTCTGGGCACTGTGTCAGGAGATGTGCTGAAAAATACTGGGGAATTCCCTGTTGGATGATGAAAAATAAGAAATGAAGTCTAACACTGAAAGACTGCCAGGATGGGGGAGGGGAAGTGGGGATTGTCAGTATTTGAACTTCCTTTTCAGTGATCAAATGTTTTTTTATTCAATATTTGAACTTACAACACCCGTGTACTTTGATCCAATCAGACCTCTAATTTTATTGACCCTACTACATTATCCCAACTACATGGTGCTTGCTAAATGCATGTCAAAGGTTGTTAAATGAATTCAATTCACATGGAATGTATGTTTGCATTTTGTGTGTGTGCACATGTGCATGTGTGCATGCTGTTGAAAGGCAATGGGGGTCATACCTACCTGGCTCACATACATCAAGCAGGATATTTAAACTGTATTATCTGTCAGAATAAGGTGTGTGATACAATTCACACAAATTCTCCGGAGCTGAAAAATTCCATTTGTCAGATCGCTGATCCTCATGAATACCAAAAAATGAAGAAAAAAAAAACTTTCACCTTCCCTAAACTAATTAAACTTGTATTACATGTAGACACGCAAGGGCACTCTAAGTAAATATACCTTTTTCATTTAAAGAAAATATTAAGAAATAACTCATTTCCCTGAAGATGCACAGCACTGAAGATAATTTACATCTCAGGAACAGGTAAGATGTTTTACTTACTTGCTCAATGTTACATCAGCACACTTATGATTGACCCAGAAACTTACCAGGAAAACAATCCCAAATTCAATAAATTATTAATGATTTGTTCATCCTCATTCAATTAAACATCAGATATATACACAAGTACAGTATTGATTGTATTATTACATACAGACATTTACTGTTAATTGTTTGGTCCCTTACTAAAAAGTTGTGTTTTAAATTAGCATGATAACCAAATATATTTTAGTCTAATTTGTATAATACAACTTGGATAGCCCATGGTTCTGCAAATGTGTTTTTATATAGCAGTATTTTTTGTGAAAAATTAACTGCTCAAATTCCAAATCGTATCTAACTTAGATTTTCACAAAATAACGTGAACTTATGGCGACATCATAGGACTATAATTTCTCAGTTAGTATAGACCCATGAGTTTTGATTGATAAATGTTAAGTTGACCTTTACAGAAATATATCAATAAGATAGTATTCATACAACCAAGCAACTATCTTGGACAACAGTGATGTACTAGAGAGTATATTTCAAATATATACCGCACAGTTGTTTTGTGTGGAGCACACAGTAGACAGAGAGTTATTTAATATTCTATTTCCCTGCTTTTCCATTTTTATCAGCAACAAACACAGTGACTTACCCCCTCCCCCCCATAAAGTCATCCCATATGTATTTCCATCAATGAGCCAATTTACCAAAAACATTAGTTTCTCCAACATCTTGAAAAGGGTGGCTGCTTTTCCGCAAAAACCATTGATTAACATCTGTCAAAGCTGGAAGCAATTCAAATAAAAAAGGTTGAATGGATGAGGTAGCAAGTGTAACCAAATAAACATTATGATGTACACATATCAGACTGCAACTGCTTTGCAACTGCTGTTATTTCAATAGTGGTTTTGTGAGAGGTCTGGTCTGTCCCAACCCCCACCTCTGAGAGAAGGCAGAGTAATAATTTCACGCTGGAGCAGGCCTGCTGTAATCTGCATCCTCACAGGCTTGTTGTAGCACTTCACCAGGTGAGTTCTCCCATATACACACACCTCCTTCCTCCATAGCTAACGACTGCTTGAGCTTAATAAAAATCCACTTCTACTGCACAACACTGATACCCTATCTGATAGGTAATTGGAAAAAGAAAACATAGTGGTATTGCTTCTTTTATTGTCCTCCTGGGTGGCATGTCCCAATAAAACACGAGTCATTGGTGCCAGAGTCTAATTAGAGTCTCATTAAAACAAAATGGAAGACACACCACAATCTCAGAATTTATGTTCAAGAAAGACTTGTCGAAGGAGGACAGAATAGCTGTAGCCAAACTAACTTTTGCATATCATAGTGTGCGACATGGACACAGCTACCTGTTAACAGACTGTGGAAACAAGGTCAGTACAAAAAGTTTCAATGACTCCCACATTGATATGAAGATGACTTGCGGGTGGACCAAGTGTTATGAAAATAGTCTTTATTTGAGAATGTTTTGGCTCAGGAGAGATTCTTTGAGGAGTTACAGACAGCTTGGTTTTCTGTGGCCTGTTCTGATGCATCCAATTCTGGCCACACAAATATGGCCACATCTATACAGTTAAGAATCCATTCTCCCTTCTACTCGCACAATATTTTATTTTCCCCCAGCTGCCACACAACCCAAAGCATAATGGATCCACCTCCATGCTTAACAGTTGGCAAGGTTTTGTTCTCTACAAACCCTTTTTTCTCCAAACACACCTTCTTTGGTGGTGGCCAAAAAGTTCCATTTTGGTTTTGTCAGCCCAAAGCACATTGTTCCAGGCTTTAGGCTTATCAATTTCTTTTGCATACTTCAGACAATTAATTTTGTGTTGAGGTCATTCTTTCTGGCAACTCATGTCATGTAGGTCTTGTTCCCATTCCCATGTCCCCCTTCACTGTCTGTCTTTGCTCCCTGCAGTCCATAGGATCATGTTGGCCAGCCTTGAAATATTTCTTAATATTTGTTGTCACATGGCAGATTGTCCACAGATGTCTAGATGTTTATGTGTGGAGCTGATGCTGCTGTTGCCGAATGTGTCCTTGCATTCATGTGCAATGTGATGCAGGAATTAGATTCTGTAACTGCAGGGATGCTGCTATCCTAGATATGTACTGTCATGGAGTAATACCATGACCTATGATAAAGGCATTAAATGTACATTTATTTGCATTCAATTTAACAACTTTATAAAGTAATGGGAAAAGGAGGGGAAATGTACTTACCATTGTTTGTGTGTGTGACAGAGGCAAACTGTGAATTAATATGAACTGAACTTGACTGTAAGGGGGAAAATAATTAGCTGCTTTTTAAAACAAATCTACAATCCTGTTTTAAAAATTCCAAAATTCCTTTTGAAAGAAATTGGTAGTGGTACATTTGGTTTTTGTAAACAATTCGTAATTTGTTGACAAAAAAAGGAAAATTTTCTATGCAGACGATGACATTTGTGTGGAACATTATTTTATTTAAAACAAACGGCAACCAAACCTTCAGCGTTTTTTTTCTGGAAAGGAAGGCTCCATTAGGGGTAGCACTCAAGAGAGTATGTGGAGAACATGTGGAGAACATGGGAAGGGGGCGGAATAATTGTTTTGCTACTGGTTTGCATAATAGGCAATTCATTATTTTTGTTTATTTGTGTAAGGTTGTTTATTTATTGTTTATTTTTGGAATGGTTTGATTTTGATATTTTTTTGTATATTATTGTTTATTTAAGTTTAAAAAATTGCAATCTGCTTTTAAGAGCCCCCACATTCATCATGTTAATGTCTGCAATTTGAATACATATATAGCTTGTTACCCGACATTAGGCCTATTTTGTTTATTTCTCCAAGCTATTACAGAGCGTTGTTATATTTATTTATTTTATTTCTGTCATTGCACTGTAAACATACTGTATATATGATTCTTAGGCTATTCTGTAGGCTATTCATTTGTTTGACACTCCCCGAAATTAAACGGGCTAGGCCGTGTTGGATTTTTATTTTAAAACCTTTGGAAGTAGCCTACTGATTAAGATATGCTAATCATCGTTACCTGACATTAGGCCTGCATTTTGTTTAATTTTTCTAACCACTAACATTACCGTGAGCGTTATTTATCTGTCATTGCACAGTAACAGATATTACTAAGGCTATCGGCTATTTATTTGTTTGGTTCTTGCTGAAAACAGGCTATTGTTGGATCTGTATACCTTTTTTTGATGATGGTAATGTAAGTTTGTTGCATATTTTGAAAGTGTGAACATTCAAACTACTGTATTTTTATTTTAAGCATGGCTTTTTACTGTTTGTCAGACATTATTTTGGCTTGTTTTTTGTTTATGCTATCATTTTATTTGAAGCCATAGCCTGCCTATTAGCTGGCCTATGCCTACTGCTCTGTTAAAACTTGTTTGTTCAACTGGTGTTGTTGTTTTTCAAACTAACTAACTACTTCTTCTTCAAAGTGTAATGGTGATATGAGAGTTTCCCATTTCTTTACACAGTTCTTTGCATTTTTATTGAACTCTTTCTTTTGAACTGCATGGGTTGGGCAGTAGACAGCAGACAAGGCAGTGCTCCATAGTATGGTCTGCTTCTCCACCACTTGAGCACCCTGTCAACCTTGGAGTAACCCTGGGCCTTTAAGGAACACGTCAAAAACACCAAATTGAAAGTTGGTTCCTGAAACAACATCCTACGGAAACTGATCAACTCCAAATGGGAAGCAACAGCACACACTTAAAAATCTACAATCCAATCACAAAGAGTAAGGAAGACTACAAGAACAAGAATAGATAACAAATTCAAGGAAAACAACCTTTTCTAAACATTGAGTACAAACAATGCCTCATGATGAGAACAGAAAGAACATAAACATGATGGTGATGAAAAAAAGTTGAACACATTCTATACCAGGGCTGCTATACCACATACCATATCTATTGTCCTTATTGATTATATTTTCAACCCTATTTTGCGCACGTAATTCTACTAATTAGCAGCTCAACGATATCTCTTGCCGTTGAATTAGGTGTTCTTTGTAAAGAGTTGGACTGAAGGACGATAGATTTCAAGGAAAAGGGTTGGGCAGCCCTACTCTATACCATTTATAAACACCAAATCTGAAGGCAGAGCATAATCCTCTCAGCCAGATAGGGAATCAAAGCGACCTGTGAGTGTGTCGAATGGAACATCTGGTGTGGTCATTTAACAAAATCAATATAGGAAAAGCTGTCTGTATAGTCAAGCTGTGGGGGAAGACTTGTGAAAGTGTTTCGGTCCCAACTAAGCCATATCTACACCATATGCCCCGTCAAGTAGAAAGCCTCCATCATAGTTGTGATAACAGGGTGATTGGTATTTTTTTTCGGTGAAGTATTGAAAGAACTGTCCTGTCAGACTTTCACAAGACACCAAAACATCTACAAAGTATAAAAAGCAGGATAAAGCAAAGCAGGTGCTCTTATGTTTCTCCTACAGAGCACATACAAAAGTTTTGACAAGTCCAAATCCTTCACCCATATTGTGGGCTTCTTGCTAATATTTAGCATAATCAAGCCTCACCTTCCACTGAAGGAAGTTATGAACATTTATGAGAACAACAACATAATCTGCTGGATAGCGTTTCTTGATGAAACACGTCCAGAGGATCCACATTCTGCCATACTGTAGTCTCCAGCAAAGGTGTACCATGAAACAATTTCCCCAGTTCCGTTCACCCTATGGACTAATGAGTATTCAAGCATCTGGCATGTCTGGTCTCCAGACAATTGCTGCAGTTTAAGGGTGTGTTGACATCATCATCCTGTGAAAGTTACAAATATTGGATTTAAAATGTTCCAGAGGCAGTTACACTGAAACTCAAAGAATGTGATTAGAAAAATGTATGGAATTACAGGAATCTCAGACACACATCTGTGATCAATGTCCGGATCATCTGTTGACTCTTGGTGGTTCCGTGTTTCATTTTGTGGTTTGCCTCTGCGGTTAGAATTTTGCTGGCAGGAAAAAATTAATTGCGAGCTTCCAACAGTAGGGGCAGTCACATTGCATTTTGGCCTCTAACAGGCCAAGAAGTAATTTGTAGCAAGATTGCCCATGTGGATGTATGCTTTTGTTTTTATCGTTCTACTGGCGAGTACTGTTAAAAAGCAAATTGTATGGGGTAGTGCTATTGGCTAGCTCCATCATACTAACCTCACATGGGGACCAGTAAAGGCCAACAACACACTAGCACTTAGTTCTTGTAAGTTTTATCACCACTGCTGTGAAGTAAAAAAGTGAGCAAACTACGTTTTCTGTAATAAATGTATTGCTGAAGTCACGTGCACACACACACACATTCTAAAGTTTCATTTTCCTACATGAAATTAACAGACTTTATAATATTGCTTGTAACGTTACATCCCAGTCCGGCTTTAGAAGCGAATATCTACAGCGAACGTTGGCTAGCTAACGTGTATGTTTAACAAACATTTGTTTACTGAACGTAAAGTAAATGTTTGTACTGGTGACCTAATGTTAACATTAACAGTAAGCGCTGGGTAGATTTTTGTGGTAGAAAGGAATTGTGATGCATTTGGTGAACCTAATATACTATAGAAAATACTCTATAGCGAGATGGTTCATATTCACTGAAATACGGATGAAGTGAATGGATATTCTACCTCAGAAAAAAATTTAAATCACCTTGCAACAATGTAACCCAGAATTGGCAAGCAAGCAAGGACGTAGATCTTTTAACTGCCTCCACTTTCACGTCATTCGGAAATGATCTTGATTTGCGAGAGATTTGTGTCCGTAAGCAGACAGAAAGGTGAGAGGTTTAGGGTGACTTGGTGGACCGGAGAAAGCAGAGCTTCTTCAAATAATAAAATGAGTAGACTTGCACAACTAATGTTGGACAGGTTTTCAGTGCTGAAATGTGGACATACAAATAAACATCAAAAAGGCATAAATTCTTCTTTGCTCACTCACGGTAGCTTGCAAGCTAACTAGCTAGCGAGTTTAGCAGAACAACATTGCAGTTTACCAACATTGCATAGCAACCGCCTGGCCCTAGTATGGGAAATTATTCTTGTAATGAAATTTAATGAATTGTTAATAAAATTGTTTTAATTGGATTGTGTCTATAATATCGATATTATTATGTCTGTTAACCACTTTATAAAATAAATAACTAATTACAGGAGGAGGTATAGCCTATATAAATGTTATCACAGCTACGGGGAATAGGAACAGTAATTTATTATTGTGCTGCTACTTGTGCGGCTTACTTTTAGAGGGAAAGCAGTGTATACTGCAATTTGTAATCAGTCTCATAAAATTACTATTATCTGAAATATCTAACCACAAATTTAGTTGATCATTAAAATATACAGATAACCTGAAGATTGGAGTTCTTCGGAAGACTAATTTGACTTTCATGTCATGCAACACCAAAACAGATACCAGGTTTAATAAAATAATTTATGAAACAAAACTACCAACACAGGGTAGACAGGGACTAACTAATCACGGAGAACAATGGAAAGAAAGGGGAGGTAGGAATGTTTCTGCGTATGTGAGTATGTATCCATCGGCTTTGTCTTAGACAAAGGAGAAGAGAGGTGTGTGTGTACATGTTGGTGTGGGCGTGTGTAATCGCACCAGTAACCCTTTTTGTGTCTGGACAAAGAGAGGGGAGGACACACTGTGGTGACATGGCTCAGGCAGTAAGAACAGTTGTCTGGCAGTCGGAGGGTTGCCCAGGCTGTGTCGAAGTGTCCCTGAGCAAGACACCTAACCCCCAAATGCTCCTGATGAGCTGGTCGGCGCCTTGCATGGCAGCCAATCGCCATTGGTGTGTGAGTGTGTGAGTGTGTGTATGAATGGGTGAATGAGAAGCATCAATTGTACAGTGCTTTGGATAAATGCGCTATATAAATGCCAACCATTTACCATTTACACTGTGTGTTTGTGTAGTGTGTGCTGAAAAGAGTTAGCTGTGGCTAGGAGTGAAACGTGTGTGATTAACTCTACAGGTTACATACGTGATAACGGCGGACCAATTCACATAAATAGGCTACACAGCTAAAAGGGCGTATTCAAATAAAAAACAGAAAACACATTCACAGCAGGCTAACTACAAATAAGACTAAACTAAACAGTAGCTGATGCCTGGGATGTTTGGTCAGTTTTACTGAGTCCATTCACACGTTGTTGTCTCCGGTCGTGGGTGTCCTGGAGAGACGAGATGGTGGAGCCTTAAATGAGGAATTTCAGTGGGGAGTTGCGCGTCTGTTGGTGTCCTTTAGCCAAGGCAACGCGATGTCTGGTCTGGTCGTCAGAAAGATGGATGCTGGTGGTGTTGGTCGCAGGCCACAAAAGTCTGTTTAACTGTTGATTGTGATACACGGGGCGTGTACCAAGTTCCAGGTTGTTTGGAAATTCTTCCCGGTGGCTATCTAGGTTGGAAGTGCCCTAGACTTAGTTACTGTGAAGTAAGCTATGTCGTGTGGTAGGATCTTGCCCTCTTTCTGAGCGGGCAAGAAGAAAGAGATAAATTCTGCCTCTATCGGAGCTGGCAGGAAGGTAAGAGAGAGTTTGGTTGCGTTTTTCCCGGAGCTACAGTATTGGTTACAATAGCTTGGACATGCTGGAGAAGAGAGGGTCAGAAACGAGTCGTGTTTCATGTGGACTCATGGGAAATGTCATTTGAAATACAAAACGAAAGACATTGTCTACGGAGAATTTCTACCTTTAAAACTACCTTCAGAAGGTGCACAGATCACGACGCTCAACCAGCGGAAGATGGAAGAGGATACATGTGTGCTCATTGGCGGTCAACAGTTTCAACCGTCTAACTTCTCTGAAAACAACGTTTCTCGTTTTTATCTTTTTTTTAAATCTTTTCCCGCACCTGTATTTCAAATACACATACATTCTGTAAATAAAACTGCTTCGGAGTTGCTGTAAGGTGTATTTCTTTACTTTGAAGGAAGTAGGCTCCTGACTCCTATAGGTTTAAAGTATTTATACTAAGCTATGCTAACATGGAAATTGAGCCAGTGAATGTACAAAAATGAAAATGAACATCACGTCTAATTCTGGGTAAGTTGGAAAAAAGGTATATTTCCAAAAATGTTGTTTTCCTTTAAGGGGTTAAAGAATGTCAGATATGGTCTGAATTCATACCTCAATAAATCATCAGTGGAAGTCTCTCCACAGTGTGTAATTATTTTCTATGAGTAATATGGATTATCAAAGAGACATTCTCAAGCCTCCTGGTAAAGCAGTTCTGAGCTGGTAAGAGCTGATGTTTTATTTTTCATGACAGTCATTATACTAATTTCAGATTCTCAAGTGCATTTATGAGCAGCATACATTATATAGGTGTAAAATGCCTTTATTTATTTTTCTGGTCTGTGGCACCAGAAGGGGTGCAAGAAAGAGCAGAGAAGACTACTTTGGCTGCCTTAAGTTGTGTCTCTTTCCTCCAACAGCCAGGGAGACCTACAGAACCTTCGACAGCAGCACCTCAGTTGTTATTGATCACCTTTTTGTCAGTTATCAAAGCACAGGCTTTGGGAAGAGACCTCTAGGATTTTATGCATAGTTTCTCTCTTCTGCCCTCTGGTTCCTCAAAACAGTTTCACATTGGTTTCTTTTTGGAAATATTTTTTGTTGTTGTTGCTGAAAATGTTAAAGTGCTATAGTAGTAAAGTATGCTTAAAAGCAGCTTCAGTGGATATTGAGTTAAGGGTGAATTCACACCATGTGAGAGCTTACATTGTCCTTAATAAAAACACTTCACTCAAAATAAATTAGTGGGTATTGTCAAGCACATGCATGTGCAAATTAATGTTTTTCAGCTACATAAAAGATACAACACAATAACAACAAGTTTTAAGTGTTCCTGCAGAGAGCAAGTTTTGTAGCCTGCATCTCAGGCTACTGGCAGGAGGCAGGAAGCATGTTTCTGACTTTGAATTAGGAAAATATAACTCAAATCCAAATGATTTTGGAAAATAAAGCTATATTTGTGGAAGACCTAACAACAATACTTATACATGTTACTGATGACATTTTTCAGTGTACGCAGACAAAGCAATGAATTTGTTCATGGATTTTCCAAACGGCAGCGAGTGCAGCCGACTATTTGGATGAAGGGCTTACAATTATTATATTATATTGGGTAAGTTCAAGTCAACATTATTTGTTTTGTCACTTTGGTGTAATTCTGATGTATTCCTCGACTGTTTGGAGGAGGACCATGCTGCACACGTGCTCTAAACCTCTAGCTCCTCAGACCCTCTGTTACCTGGCTTAGGGATGTAACCGGATACAATTACATTATTCAGATTGAACAGATAGTGCCTTGAAAACAGATACAGATACAATCCGAGCAGAAGCCTCACTATTTTTTTTTCTCCCACAGGCTCAATAATGCTTAGAAATTGTAGGCCAAGTCCACATGCATTATTCAAAATAAAAAAATATATTACAGATTCAGGATACAGTGTGTAGGCTATGACTTGTTTGCTAAGCTATCAGGTGCTATGTTATTTTTGGCATTTACAATTCCAGTTGCAATAATGTTAACATACTATATCAAGTCTATATCAAGTATCTATAGCTAATATATTTCAGGTAACTAACTTGACTACTGTCTTCAGTGTGGCTCATATCTGACCGGCGCTAGATTTTCGTTGGATTGTCAAAACCATAACAGGTTGTATGCAATATTACTGTGTCCTGAAAACCAAAGCATACATTATCGGAAAAGAAAAGGGTCACACTTGATTTTGCCTGTCTGGAAATTACCTGTTTAATTAACTGTTTTATAAAAACTCCATTGATCTCCAGTCATTCTGTGAGTACCTGTTGTTTGTTTAGTACGTTTTCTAACTGCAGATGTCTAGTCCTTGAGTTCCACCTCCTCAATCCTTTAAGCTCTCTAGCTAACAAGACAAAGTGGTAGAGTGTGGTAGGTACAGAGGTATATGAATGTGTGTGAGCATAACTGTGTAAGAAATTGTAAATGTTCTATATTCTAAATATACACTCACCAAGCACTCTATTGGGACATTTTTTACTTTATTCCACCTATTATTCATGCGATTATCTAATCAGCCAATTGTGTGGCAGCAGTGTAATCATACAATAATTTAGATACAGGTCAGGAGCTTCAGCTAATGTTCAACCATCAGAATGGGGAAAAAATGTGATTGGAGTGACAGTGGAATGATTGCTGGTGGCAGACAGGGTTGCTGATCTCCTGGGATTTTCACACACACTAGACTTCAGAGTTTGCAAAGAATGGTGCAACAAAAACAAACCAAAAAAAAAGTGACCAGTACTAATGAGAGACGTAGAAGGAGCATGGCCAGACTGGTCAAAGCTGACAGGAAGGTGACAGTAACCCAAATAACCACACATTATAACAGTGGTATGCGGAAGAGCATCTCTGAACACACAAGGTGTCATACTCATACTCTAACAGCAGTAGAAGTCTAAAAAATAAGTCTAATAAATACCTAATAAAGTGCTCTCTGAGTGTGTATTTTACTGCTGCTGTTGTCTTGGCCAGGTCTTGCATGTCAATGGGATTTCCTGTTTAAATAAAGGATACATATATACAGTACTGTGCAAAGGTTTTAGGCACGTGTAAAAAAATGCTGTAAAATAAGAATGCTTTCAAAAATAGAAATGTTAATAGTTTATTTTTTATCAATTAACAAAATGTATGAACAGAAGAAGTTAATGAACAGAAGAAAAATCTAAATCAAATCAATATTTGGTGTGACCACCCTTTGCCTTCAAAACAGCATCAATTCTTCTAGGCCTACTTGCACAAAGTTTTTGAAGGATCTTGGCAGGTAGGTTGTTCCAAACATGTTGGAAAACTAAGCAAATTATTTGTATTGCCTAAATTATTCTGTGTAATCTTCATGTAATCCCAGTCAGACTCGATCATGTTGAAATCTGGGCTCTGTGGGGGCCATACCATCACTTCCAGGGTTCTTCTTTACGCTGAAGATGGTTCTTATTGGCTATATGTTTGGGGTCGTTGTCCTGCTGCAGAATAAATTTGGGGCCAATCAGATGCCTCCGTGATGGTATTGCTTGATGGATAAGTATCTGCCTGTACTTCTCAGCATTGAGGAGACCATTAATTCTGACCAAATCCCCAACTCCATTTGCGGAAATGCAGCCCCAAACTTGCAAAGAACCTCCGCCATGCTTCACTGTTGCCTGCAGACACTCATTCTTGTACCGCTCTCCAGCCCTTCGGCGAACAAACTGCCTTCTGCTACAGTCAAATACAATTTTGACTCATCAGTCCAGCGAACCTGCTGCCATTTTTCTGCACTCCAGTTCCTGTGTTTTCGTGCATAGTTGAGTTGCTCACCTTTCCAATTCAGAGGTATAGCTTTTTGGCCGCAATTCTTCCATGACGACCACTTCTGACCAGACTTCTCTGCACAGTAGATGGGTGTACCTGGGTCCCACTGGTTTCTGCCAATTCTGAGCTGATGGCACTGCTGGACATCTTCCGACTGCGAAGGGAAGTAAGCATGATGTGTCTTTCATCTGCTGCACTAAGTTTCCCTGGTCGACTACTGCGTCAACGTTGCCCGTTTGTTTGTGCTTCTTCAACAGAGGTTGGACAGCACATCTAGAAACCCCTGTCTGCCTTGGAATTTCTGCCTGGGAGAGATCTTGCGGATGCAGTATAACTACCTTATGTCTTGTTGCTGTGCTCAGTCTTGCCATGGTGTATGGCTTCTGACATTAAACTGTCTTCAGCAACCTCACCTTGGAAGCAGAGTTTGGCTGTTCCTCACCCAGTTTTAACCCTCCCACACAGCTGTTTCTGTTTCAGTTAATGATTGTGTTTCAACCTACATATTAAATTGATGATCATTAGCTCCTGTTTGGTATAATTGGTTAATTACACACCAAATATTGATTTGATTTTGATTTTTCTTCTGTTCACTCACTGCATTTTGTTTATTGATTTAAAAAAAAACTATTAACATTTCTATTTTTGAAACTATTCTTACTTTGCACAGTACTGTATATTTTGTTATCCACCCAGCCTCACCTTTAACACAATAAAGGAAACACAACAAAGCAAACATTCAAGATAAGAATCGTAGTCAAATTCTGAAAGAAGAAGAAATAGAAACCCTATAGGCTACGGCAATTTCAATTCGCAATTTCAGCAAACAAACTAGGGGTGCGTTACTCCTTACCTTCTTTCCCTGTCTCTTGCATGTGGAGGCTAAGAGCCGAGACTATGCGGAAACTTTCCTTTACACGCTTTGCCAGGGGTACTGGTAGCGCACCCTAGAATTGCATTTGAACCGAAACAGCCACAGTTGGAGGCCTAGGGCTCTTTCCAATCTCTTATTTTTCACCTCCTTCCCTTTCTTCCTCCTTTCCTTGATCCTAGCTCCACCCATCAGGGAGGCAAGAAAAAGGAAGCAAGAAAAGGATGTAAGGATGGGGAATCCAGAAAATGTAAATTAGGAAAATGTAATGTCCTTCATATACTGTATCAGTTTGAAGCAACGTCAGTTACAGACATGGCAGGTGCACAGGTTGATCATTTACACGTCACACTTTCCGGAATAAAAACTTTCACAAAGCTCTTGTTTTCTTGCTCAATAAATGTTTTTTTAGCCTTCTAGCTTCTATCTCCTCGACGGAATATTTTAAATAAGTCAACCAAAGTGAAAACACACCCCTGCAATTGAACTGCCATGTTGGAGTCAAGACAGAAACTGACAGAAATGAGAGAATAAAGGAAGAAACTGACTGCCTTTAATATTATGTATTTATGTACATGATTTACATGACAATATAAAATCAATATAAAATGTTTTCAACATTTTTTACACACTGACAGATCGTGTTTTCTTGCTGACATAACAGGAGTGAGAAGCCACCACTGGGTAAGACTGATGCTGGCCCTAAGAAATAAAAGACAAAAATCCAGGGTGAAAATGCTTTTTTTGTATTTTTTGTCACTCTTCCATTTCATTTCACTGCTCTGCAGGTCTATCCTGGGGGAAGAAAAGCCTAGTTAGGCTCAAGACAAGTGAGTGATCTATAGTTTTTGCTTGGACAGATTGTGGGCAAGGTTGGAGAGATTAGTCACATATGGGCCTTAAAAGCAGCAAATTGTGGCCTTTCTTTAGCGTTGTTGATAAGGCTAAAATGAAGGAAGCCTCCTTATCAGCCCACCACTACCCATAAATCACAATTGCCTGTTCCCTGTGTTACCCTGGTGGTTCCTATCTGCATCCAGTGCGGGAGAGATCCCACCACCACACAACAATCACACTGCTAGCCTTCTAATTCCTCCTCTGCCAGGCGGTGTGGCATGCTGCTTTCTCCTCGTTATGCACAGTAGCTGTCTTCAAAGGGGGAATCGCTCCCTGTTTGAGTACTATCAGACTTTAATCCAGGGAAAACCCACACTTAGAGTGAATGAAATAAATGGAAGTGAAAACATTATTTAATGGCATATTGTGTTCCTTTGTCTTACTGTAAGTAAAGAAAAATAGAGTGGATAGCCTGAGTTTCAAAGAGCCTGTGTAAGTGATTCACACATTTCATTATTTCTTTCTTTTTCATAATTACATTGCTCCATTGGTAGTGTTTCTTGTGTCTGAAAACCATTTGAATGCAATACAATCACATTCATTGTTACATCCCCTGATGCTTCTGGAGCAGATCAGTGAAGATTTTAGTGACTGAATTCACTGAATTGCTTCATGTGCTAACCCCTGGAGTAAAGCCTAACTGATTGTGCAGAGGCACTGACTGTGTGGTATGGCCATATTTAAAGACATTGGAAAACATACAGAATCTAGGGCCATCTGAAAAAAATATGATCATCTACAAATGTGCAGGATAGAAAAAAACAATACACGTTCCTTGAGGGAACATGGAAGCCTGAGGTCGGCAGGTAATGAAAACACTTCCCTACAGCAGTCAGAGAAGACTACAAACTTTGAGAATGATTGAAAAGACACTGAGAAGCTTGCATCTCCTCACTCACCAGTGCGCTATTAGAGCCACCCCAACCCCCCATTATCTCATTATATCAATCACCGTGAGTGCAGTAAGTACACAGTAAACCCAGGCAAAGATACAGGCTGTGGGTGTCTGGGAGATGGATGACTCAGAGCAGTGGTGGAGAGTAAAGCTGGGAGAGTGTAGAGTCAGCCTAACTGCTGAAAGATTAGGACCAGAGCATTTATCTCTTCTTGTAAATGAATGACTGGGCAGTGTTGCTCCTGCCAGACAAGGGTATTGGAACAAGAAGCTTAAGATGTTATTGCAGAATTCACTGTCTGTAAAGAGTCTGAAGCTTATTAGGGTCAGTTTAAAGTACATTAATAAAAAATGTTTACAAACAATCCTGAGCTCAATTAGCATTAATTATATGTAAAGCCAATTCTTTCAGACATACAAATGGCAAGATCATGTGACCTTTATAGTCCCTTATCTAACTCAGAAGTCATCTTTGCCTTTCCAAGTGGCTGTCAGGGAACTGGAGATTCCCTAATGGAAGGGTCATTGGTAAGTTAACTGAATGTCCCAGCTCTAAGATTAAATTGAGTGTTTAACAAAGGGGCTTTCCCTAGTTTAATCAGACTGGTGTGGTGACCCTTTTTAGCATCTGCTGTTCAACTTTTTTAATAAGCTACTGTAGTTCATTTCATGGTCCGAATGAAGAAACTTCATTTTGAGCAATAAAGATTTCATCCAACACACACTTCTTCTGTTCCATCTGAAATTCACATCACAATTAATAAAATAACAGAACAGGAAATTGAAATGTCTCTTATTTCCGATGTAAGCCAGTGATTCTCCAAATTCTATTTAGTGGTGGCTTCACCTTGTCACCACCTGAAAATAAGCCACATTTATTTCCCATTTATTGAGAGCTTAAGTCAATTTAATCATGTCATCTTAAGTCAAAGAAGCAATTCATTGAGAGAACAGGATGTTGCACCACTCCCTTTAAAGAATATTAAAATGCTGTGAAATATTTCAGACCATATACAGTCCATAAGTATTTGGACAGCGGTACAATTTCCATTCTTGTGTCCCTAACTCCAGTACATTTGATTTTAAATGAAACATGGATATGAGTGCAGAAAAGTCAGTTTGCAGACTCTCAGCTTTCATTTGCGGGTATTTACATCCATATTGGGTGATCCGTGTAGGTGAATCCCCCTATTCTATGGGGACCAAAAGTAATTGAACAGTAGGCATCTCAGATTTCTGATTAGTCTGGTGTATTAATTTGCTTCCTTAGTGCAGGTATAAGAAAACTTTATGTATCTAGTCTTGATTCCAGGCTTTTGATTGCCTTTGGAGTCTGTTATTGGTCAACATAAGGACCAGAGTTGTGCCAATAACAGTAAAGGAAACCATTATGAGGTAATGTCACGGTCCAAGTACTTACTGACTGTACTGTATGTAGGCTAAGGGATCATCCACGATGAGGCAGTCAGCTATTTTGGAATGATGACCAACATGCTGTGAAGTGGATTTGACACAAAATATTTAAAGAGATAAAATAAAGTTAAATAAAAACATTTAAATTAACATGAAACACAATTTCCATTGTGTTTGAGTTATTATAGGCCAATTTGAAAGTATATGGGATATTTGAAGAATATTAAGACAGTAGCAGTTAACTGTAGGTTATTTTAAAAAGTTTGAAGTAAAATGTTTGCATTTGTCTGCCTCAAAAGACAGGAAATGAAATTAATCAAATGCTAATGCTGATATCAGCCTGCTCTCCATCAAGGTAAATGGTTGGCATTTATATAGCGCCTTTATCCAAAGCGCTGTACAATTGATGCTTCTCATTCACCCGTTCATACACACACTCACACACCAATGGCGACTGGCTGCCATGCAAGGAACCCAGGTGTATCAGCACAGATCTCTGACAACTGTTACAGCCGTGTATGTCTACTGTATGTCAAACAACATGTGCTCACCACTGGGCAAATAGTTTAATATTCAAACTTCTCAAATAGTTCATCATCTTTGAGTAGTGCACTGTAATGTATATTGGCAATTTTACATATTAACGTCAGAGGCAATATACTTATTTTGGACTTTATTTTCAACATGCACCTGTGCCCACAAACTGTGTTGATACACAGCATACAGTATTTGAACTAGTGTGATTAACTGATAAATCCTGCATTATAGTATATAGTGGAGTATAGAGTGTATATTGCAATGATCTCACGACTGTGCCTCTGTTAATACTATTAATTTGTTGACTGTATCTAACTAATAATATGCTGCCATGTTAATGCTATGAAAGTCTTGCTCTGCACAAACTGAATAAACTACAGGACTGTAGCATGTTGTAAGAGATCTGTGCTGATACAGCAGGCTGATATTAGCGTTAGGGCTGATCAATTTTATTTCCTGTCTTTTGAGGCTTTCAGAAAATGCAAACATTTAGCTTAAAATTTTTTACACCAGGAGTCAATTTATACTTGAGAAGACTGAGAACTTGGCTTACATTAAAGGAGTAACACGGTGGTTGGTCACACTTTCTAGGTTTTTATAATGTACCAGGTTACTATTTACTGCTGACTAAAAACACACTAACTAGCGAATATGCTAGGTTAACATGCATTCAGGTATCTGGTTTGCTGACACACATGTCAATCATTTCAGGAGGCCTATAAATAGGCTGCAGAAACTAGGTACAAGAAAATGCCTTACTTGTTGGGGTTCTTGTTCTTCCCTGCTTGTGTGCAGGTTCCTGTCCGGCTTCAAGGTCACCATAGACGAAGTGGTGGAATTTGAGGCTCTGCACGTGCATAGCCTATTGAGGACATTGCTAGCTGCTGTATTGCCGACATTAGTAATTCACGTTTATCTCTCAGTCTCCTTAAAGACCTAAGGAACGTGGATACCAGGGCTCCAGTTCTATTAATACGCCGGTAACTGGCTACGTGGGGCTCCAGCCGTTTGTGTTTTAAACTGGGTTATACCCGACTTTTCCCTGGGGTTCTGTATTTATTAATATTAATATTAATATTTAGTATTCCTACTATTGACAAACAAACTGTTGATCGAGTTGGGGCTTTGGGGCGGCTTACTGTTTACGTTGCAGTGCGTGGTTTGGGATCTGGGTTGGTGTGGAGGTTGTTGCGGCACCGTCGGAAGTGGTGCCATTCTTTTCACTGCATGTCATAGCGTGTGTGTAGAAGTAGAATATTTGTGATTCACCGTGTCCGTATCTCACCGCTTTACAGTGCTTATGTTTGTATGTTTGCTGGCACCTTCACGAGTGAGTGACCTTTCGGTTCCACTTCCAGTAAGTCCTCCACCCTCCACGGACTCGTACCCGCATGCACCCAGTAGCGCCCCTAGTGGCGGGGCTAATTTTGTATTTTTGGGGATCCCGTGGGTTTTTGTATGGGTTTTTAGGATTGTAACGAATAAACTGGATGTTTTTATTATTGAATCCACGTCTCTGCTTGTTCATTTAGTTGAACGTACCTATGTGGGGATTGATCACCAATCCTCGATTCTTAAACTATTTCTTTGGGTGTAATTCCCAAGGTGGCGTAATCAGGTGGGGTTATGCCAGGTCACAGTATGTAATTTGCACAAGAGGGCATTGAAGAAACACAATGAAAGTATTAATATGTCCATTCTTTAGTTTTGAAGAAGTAAGCATTTCTAAATTTATTGTCCTATTTTCAACCGGCTGAGAATGTGCTCCTCCTTGTGCTCTCTTTATTCCTCCCCCATAACTCATGACCGTAGTTTGCACCACTGGCCTCCAGGTAAGACAATTCAAATATTTGACTAACGTTAAGTTCACTTAAATTAAAGTTCCTTTTGAGGACTATTAAACTATTTCTGGTTATACTAATTTAGCGTTAGCTAGCTAGCTAGTTTGTTTTCATAAGATGATGTTATTGATAACGTTAGCTAGCTAATTTGTTTTCATAAGGACGTTATAGTTTTATCTCAAATTGGTTTGCTAGCTAGCAAAAATGATCATTGGATAAGTCAGCATCCTTATCGATAGTTCATAGCTAGCATGTGAAAATTCAGTCTCCCAAGATGAGTGCATATCATTGAGATAGCTATGGTAACAAACAGCAATGTGTGGAACGTGTCGGTCTGTCAATCATAGCTAATTGACAATTCTCATTACCATGCCCTGACAGTTTGGCTGAAATTTTATTGTGGGAAGAATACGTTTGAAAATACATTTAAAGGAGCACTGTCACGCTTGTTTCAGTTGAGATTATTTGGATTAAATACTCAAATTATGTGTTTATGCCTTTTAAAAATAACTGTCAGTGTAGTCGTTTCATAAATATGGGGCAAAACTTCAATTGGCAAACACGTCCAGTGATGTCAATCTCAAGCCTGTGTTTCCTAGAAGGTAATGGCCGCTCAAACTCCAGCCTTGATGAGATTGAGGGTAATGTGTGTTGGCAGAAACCGAACACTGAGTTTTCATCACCAATAATAACTTTGAACCCTTGCAGCATGAGTACTTCTGTAGCAATAGGAGGATTAATTGGAAGAAGTATCCACAACCAAGGGATCCAGAAGGGCAACTAAGTGAATAAGTAGCTAACAAGCTGTAACAAAATATTGGTTGTGGATACTTCTTCCAATTAATCCTCTCTATTAGCTTCGGCTGCTTCCTCTTCGGCTGTCTGTCTCTATCGCTCACGCAATTCTTCTAAAAGGGTGAAATCTTTGTAGAAAAGACCTTGGAAACTGTTAAGCTTGGAGGTGGATCCATTATGTTTTGCTGTTCTGTGGCAGCTGGGGGCACAGGGAATATTGTGCGAGTGGAAGGACCGGATATCAAGAAATTCTAGAGGCTAATGTTCGTAGGTAAGTCCAGACATTGAATTTGAAGAGAGTTTGGGTATTCCAATAAGAGAATGATCCAAACATACCAATCAAAACCCCTGGTTTAACAGAGACATTTCTGATAACTCAGTGAAAGAAGGACTGCTTTCAAGTTGGGCGACACAGAGCACTGCTGGCAATGCAGACACTCCCTGGAAAAGGCCATCAGAACGGGCAAAACGGACTACAGGGCCAGGTTGGAGAACCAGTACTGCTATTGAGATTCCAGGCGTATGTGCCCGCAGACATCTCCACAGCCGACAGATCGTTCCCAGACAGACTGAACACCCGTCTATGTGAGATTCAATGCACTAAACACCGAACCAGCAGTCTCAGCTCCTTTGAGCCTGACAACTACAGCTGTCTGTGGCTGAGGTGTGTCATGTCTTCAGGAAGGTGAAAGCTAGGAAGACCTCTGGCCCTGATGGCATACCACCCCGGGTCATCAAAAACTGCACTCCATAGCTAGCCCCTGTCTTCACTGAGATTTTCAATTCCTCACTGACACAGTGTCAGTGACACCATCCCTAGTTGCTTCAAACTACAATAGTGCCCCTGCCAAATCCAAGATGACCATTCTGAACGACTACCAGCCTTATGAAGTGCCTGGAGAAACTGGTGATGGCACACATTAACACCATCATCCCGGATTCACTCGATCCACTCCAGTTTGCTTACAGAGCACCTATTTCAGGATGCTATTCATATATCATTCCCACAAAGCTGGTCACAAAACTGAGAGGTCTAGGCTTGGCCAGTTCTATTTCCAGTTCCAGTGGATACTGAACTTTCTCACCAGCAGACCGCAGGTGGTGAGAACAGGACCTCATCTACACTGGTCCTAAGTACTGCAGCACCTCAGGGTTGCTGTCTGAGCCCTAGGCTGTACTCACCATACACACACAACTGCACAGTAGCAGTAGCAACCGCGTCAGTAAATTTGACACCACAGTGACTGGCCTGATTTCCTTCAACAACAAGTCTGCCTATAGACAGGAGATATTAAACCTCACATGGTGGGCCACTCTCCCTTCATCATTGATGTTGAGGATGTGGAGAGACTCCACTGCTTCAGGTTCTTGGGGATGATGATCTCTGACGGACCCACAAGCGGAAGTCATGCTGAAAAAGGCATGGCAACACTTTTACTTTCTGAGATGTCTGCAGAGATGGGGCATGAGCACACAGATGCTCGTGAACTTTTACTGCAGCATCGTGGAGTGTCCTTACGTGGGGCATTGCTGTATGCTCAGGACAGGAGGGCTCTCCAGAGGGTAGTGAGAACGGCGCAGTGGATCATCAGAGTGACCTCTACAGCACATGCTGCCGAAACAGAGCCATCTCTATCACCTCTGACACACACAACCCCAGCTTTGAACTGTTCTGCTGCTTGGCGTCAAGGGTCAGATGGCGGAGCATCATGACCCGGACAACAAGTTTCCATGGCAGCTTTTTCCCCCAGGCGATGTGCCTGCTGAACAGCCATCTATAGCCCGGCTGCCACCCCACCCCCTCACCCACCATTACACTATCACTGCATACACATCTGTCTGCTGCCCAATACACATTACTCCCTGTCTGCCGCTATTTAATACACAGACAGACATATATAATCACACCCACCCCTCCCATCGCCTGAGGACTGAATTTCTCTTCCCACACTACACCAATGTTTTTACTATACATACATTGTTATCTTGCTTTAAAATTTTAAGAAATGTGTCATGTTTAACCTTGAACATTTTTGCACACCACTGTATGTTAACAACTATCATTTATTCTGGTCCTGTCCTGCAGGTATTTTTTGACTGTTGAAATTCAAGCTAAAAAGTAAAATGCTCACTGGGTAGTTGGCCTGATACACAGCGTAATGTTTCCTAAAAATCACATAGTACATGGAGTTTTTGGACGGGACATAGTTTAATTCACATCTAGTAGTCTTACAACGTGGAAACATACAGTTTGCCTCTTTTCATATTGGTGGAAGTATAAGTATAAGTTACATTGCATTTTTAAATACAGTATTTCAAAGTGGCAAGGCCAGTGACAGTTAAGTTGCTTTATCCTTTATTCTGTGTGATAAATAAAAGTTGATGTCTCAAGTGGATTGTTGCCATTTCCTGCAGAACATGCATTTTAAACCTGACCTTCCTGTAAAATGAAACTGTATTTTTGTACCAAAGTTGGTATGTCAGATTAAATAAATTGGAGAGCAAACAATTTTATTGTTCAGTGGTAATTGTGATGAAAAGGATTATGTAGATGTCAGTAAGCCTCCCTGACAAGACATGCTTCAAAGTGAATGGGCGTTAGAACAGGAATTGTAGGGGAAAATTCACAGAATAAAAGATCTCCCTCCTAAAAGCATGATAAACAATCACAAGTCAAAATCAGACTTGATGAGCAGGCTGGTTCGAGAGTTGGGACAAAACACATTTTAAAAATCTTTTTTTTTTAAATGCACACTATATTCATTAGAGTTATATATTTCTGTAGAGAAAGGTCTTAGCTATTTAACCATGTAAAGGAACAGGTTCTAAATAAAAACACATTTTTAACAAATAAACATGTTTCCCTTTAGAACTTGATTTGTGTCAACTCTGTCAGACACACTAAAAAGTATACAATTTTAATTCTTCCAGTCCAACAAGAATCTAAAGTTCTGAAGTCTGTTGTAATAGTGTTTAGTTACTCTGATATGTAATAAAATACAACATGTAAACTTAAGTTGTGATTTCACACTATTCTGAAAACCCAGATTTCTAAATATCTGCATTTTCAAACTTTGTTTTTAATTTGAATATTATAAAAAAAATTTCCTTAAATAAATAAGACATAAGAGGATGTTGATCAGATGGTCCTTTATTACATAAACAACACAAACTGAAGAAAGAATTAATTTTTTTTCAAAAATGAACAAAAACATACAAACATACAACGGTGTTGACGAAGAACTGACAGTGTTGACGAAAAACTGACGGTGTTGACAAAAAATGTGTGTGCATTGCTGATTAACAAACAAATGTGTTTTTGAACAGATGGAGGTGACAATAGATGAAGAACTAACTACTCCTCGTCTTATATTGAACATACTGTAAATTAAATTATAATAAACATACTGTACATACACCGTTTCCAACTATCAAAAAAACAATAATGGAGAGCAGGGGCCCTTCTCCTCCTCTCCCTGTCTTCATCTACCTCTCCTACACCACTTCCTGCTCTCCTCTTTCTCATCCACCTCTTCTCCTCTTCCTCTCCTCCTGTGCCCCCCCCCCACTTCCTCCTCTACTTTTTCTGGTGCCTTTCTGGTGTGGGTCCCATGACTAACTGGAAAGAGAGAGAGCGAGAGCGAGAGCGAGAGCGAGAGCGCGAGAGCGAGCGAGCGAGCGAGAGAGAGAGAGAGAGAGAGAGAGAGCGAGAGAGAGAGAGAGAGAGAGAGCGCGAGAGCGAGAGCGAGAGCGAGAGCGGGTGTGTGGGTGTGATTGCCCTGCACTGCCTACTTCATACTGGGTGTGATCTTAAATTGACATTCCTTAACAACAATACTGCTCAAAAGGCTTGCAACACAAAATCTGTAGCCTAGAAACAGGTTCAATTAGCTTACTTAAGATTTCATTTTTGTCTAACCTGCACTTATGCCTTGAGCAACAGGTGTCTGACATGCTCATGCTCTATGAAGTCCATCACATCAGGGGCTATGCTGTAGAGCTCTCGTGTTCTTGATTGGACTGGTGATGCATTTCCCATTAGTTTCACTATGATGTCTTCAACTGGGCAGAAACAGACATCCTTCCTGCCAAGCTTAGGTTGAACCTTTGCTGTTGGACCATGGGGATGCAGAAACTCCACTTTCACATCTTGATGCTCAGTATCCACAGCAACGGTCTTGGCTAGCCACCAGTGGTCATCATATACTACTGCTAGCCAGTCTCTATTATTAAGGCTGCTAACAGTCGTTACTGTCATAGTACCCTCAGGACCTTTCAGAGGCTCCTCATCCAACTCCTCCTCCATCACATCTTCCATTTCCATATCCTCTTCCATTTCCCCTTCCATCCCCTCCATCAACATGGCCAAAGGTCTTTTCTTCCTTGCCCTCCTTGTATCACTCTGCTGTTCCTCTGGGTAGCCATGGAAATAGAAGGTAGCTGGGCTGAAGCACTGGCAAACCAACATCTCGCTGCAAAAGCAGGATAGTTGTCTGTGGTGGATCCTGTTCTCATGTGCAATGACCTGGTGTATTTGTCTTGTTGAGGGAACCTGTTTGAGAGGTTGCATGAGAAGTGTATCATATCTTTGCATGTCTTCTTCTGCAATGTAGTACAGCTGAACGCCCTTCAGACTGTTTGAGACCTTGTGATGGACCGAGCAAGCAGGCACGAGGACACAAAGTCGAGTGCAAAATTAAGGGTTTTAATTTACCCAAAAATCAGGCAAAAGGGTAACAAAACCAATTGTGGATTACAAAACGATAATAAAAAACATACATTGTGGGCCCAAACTATATTATAAATAACGGACCAGAAAATAGAACTGAACAGAACAGGAGCCTCTTAGCCAAATGGCAAACTCAAGGTATATAAAGACCTGGCCAGGTACATTTAAACACAGGGGGAATAAAGTAATTAACTTCTACACAAAATATAATTGTATATTCAAATACATCTAACACAAGTAATTACCTTAATAAATAAAGACTTTAACATCTAAATAATTATCAAACGATCTAGTTTTAATACAAAATAAATACAACTAAACAACTGAACTAAGGCCAACCCCCCCTTCAGTCTCCCGGGAGATGGTTCAGTCCACCACCCCCGCTCCGGTATTTAGTAGTGGCCGGAACAGCTGCTCACTCTTTGGCAGTCAGGAGAGGTGGTGGACGGCTCCCGGTGAGAGACATGTGGAGGAGAAAAGTATGTAAGTTGCAAAGTAAATAACCGCAAAATGATAGACATGTTTAACTAAAATGTGCGCACTCAAATTAGAAACATGTATAATCAGTAATGCTAAAGAAGTGTGATCATTTGAAAACAAACTATGTGTCGTGTAGTTATGTGGTGGTGATGATATGTGTATTGTGAGTAAACGTGCTACAAACTAAGTGAGGAAATGAGGTGAGAGGTTTTGATACCGACGGGTTAACTGGCAACTATGGACGGCAATTAGTTGCAGCCGTCACAGACCTTTTCAAAGAATGTGTTTCCATCTGTCACATCATTTCCTCTCAGGACCAGGTTGTCAGCTGTTCTTTTCACTGTTCCGCCAATGCCATCTGGTGCGCCCTTACCATGGGAAGTGGGAAAGAAGTTCCATGTTGCTCTTTCAAACCCCAGTGTAGGTGGGATACCAGACAGAAGAAAAAAATTATTCTTGTTCTTATACCGTTTACTTGGACCATCAGACCAAAAGTGCACGGTGGTAACCTGTGGATATTTCGTCTTGATATCTTTTAGGACTGGATCCATGTGTGTCCAGATTGCCGCAGCATCCTGTCTCTTTGACTCTGAAAGTGTGCAAAACCCTGCCTTTCCACCCTTAATGTAATACATGTATGTAGCGTTATCTGTGGGAGATTTTGTCCAAAATGGCAGGCCTGAACAGATTGATACTTACATCTCCAGGATTCCGAAAAGTCAACGTGGACAATTGCTGTACTTTCATCACAGGTCTCAATTGTGTTTCTGTATGCATTTGACTGGTTTCGCACTAAACACACATGTGTTGTGGTTTCATTTCTGAGTATTTGCTCATAGAGTTTGATGAGCTCTGAAAGACTGCCGTTGTGTTGGACGAGCTTAGTGTTGATGTGGATTCCATTGACTGTGTCTTCTGCAACTCTCTCCCACTGTTTCCACTGAACATGGATTTTGTCTTGCTCTTGGGTTGGAACTGTACCCTTGTTTAGACATCGTGAGCAGGTGTGAAGAAGGCAGGCCTCACTTGCTGGAGAGCAACAAACTAATTGAAAACTGTCATCCAGTTTGTTTGACTTCACAACTTCACGACGGTCGAAGGACCTCGAGCATTAAGCATGCATTTTCATGCATTTTACACAGACATGTCTTCCGATCAGATGCTTTTGGTGCTGTAACATAGAATGGCTTCAGAGCACAGAATGAAGAATAGCTCAGCTTCACAGTGGGGTTCCTAATGAGGAAATCAGTGTGGAGGTTGATCATGGAGTCTGTCAGGATCATTCTCTGGTGCTTCATCTTGTTCCTAGTGATGGTGTCAGTCTTATCAGTTGTCACACGTGCAGAGTTCAGGAAGAAATCCTGAACAGTCTGTGTTATACCCTGTAGGAATGTTGGCTTTTTCTTTGTCTGTTTCTTTCCTCTCATTAACTTGTAGGTTAACCCAAACTGGTGGATTTGGTGAAGGAGACGATACTTTTTGAGAATCTTGCCTGATGACACAATCAGTGCTGGTTCCTGACGCCGTAGCCCAGGAGTTTTTGTTTTCTTCAGCTCTCTTCTGAGGATGTTGTGGAATAGAAGGGCTTTCTTGATTTTTGGATTCCTAATTTTGCTTTCTCATAGCATCTTTGTTTCTGTGCCTGGGGAGTCCAGTGGTATTTTATTTGTAGCCTTTCTTCTTCGCCATTTTGTTTTCTCAGTTTGTTTCGTTGCTTTACCTTCTTAAGCTTCTCTTTCAAAGTTTTTATTTCTCTTGAATGCCTTTTTCTTGTTTTTCTTCTCTCCCTTTCCTGTCTGAGAGACTGTCTGCTGTTTCTGGCATTGCATTCTTGAATATTCTGATCTTGCGGACTATCTGGGGGGGTGTTTGCCTCTAGCACTGCATGTTCACTGGACCTTTTCTGTCTGGACCTTTTCTGTGCCTCTCTAATACTTTCTCTGGTTCCTCTTTGCCCTGTCTCCCATCTCGCCTATTTGTATTACTTTTTGTCTTGAACTCTCTTCTTCCACCTTCTTTCCTTCTCTTGCATGTCATGTTTGCTCTCTTGGTCACTATTTAATTTTTCTCTTCTCTTTTGTCGGTACTCTCTATTTCTTCTCCTTTGCTCCTCAACTGACAATTTCTGTCTAGCCATGCTTTCCTACAATACATACAATACATACACATACATGCAATACATAGAAGTGGGTCCCTCTACAGAGGCCGCCATTCGAAAATCTACACACTGGCTTTTTTATTTTATATATAAGTGCTGGGAAAGTTACACAATAATAAGCAGACCACAGCCTGCCCATGCTCTACAAGTCAGAAGTGTAGGTTATACAGTATGGTTAAATAATGTAATGCATGTACATTTACATGTGTACATTTATGTGTAAATAAAACCCTGAAATAACATTTTAATCCTTTACTATGTTCACAAATAATATATTAGCACATTAAGAGGTTATAGGTGGATTTGTCAACTCCGTCAGCTTACACGTCAACTCCGTCAGACGTAGAACCTGACAGAGTTGCCGTCTGACTGAATTGACGTAAGGGCATGTATTTTCCCTCCAAAACATGTATTGTACACTGCAGCTAGCTAGATTTTCCTCAGTTGCTAGCTGTCTCAATAACCTCACTAAAATGCTTAAATTCAATCCACTATGGTTCAAAAAAACGTATCATAACGGAGATTGTGTTGACATGGTCCAGCTGTGACCATAGGAATATTGACATTGTTTGTCTAAAATATCAAAAAATGTAAAACTTACCAGAGCATGTGTGGTAGTGTTGCATTCAGCACAGGCAGGGAGATGAAAAGAGGTCCTCAGGGATATAGCTGACCATGCTATTTCCTGATTTAATGAGGTTTATGAAAAAATCTGACGGAGTTGACAGAAACTGAGGACACGACTTTGATAGGCAGATTTTTACGGAAAATATTGTTTGACGTTCACTTCATGCATTGTTTTATATATTTATAACCCTCCTTCTTTATTTGATATATATGTATTCAGTTTTTTAAAGTTTTTTTGGGCTGGTCAATATTGTGACCTCTTGCTGAGGACAAGTACAATAACATGGACCTTCTAACCACAGGCCATACATTTAAACAAATTTCCCCAAAAAAGATAAAAAGATGTGCTAAAAAATAACATGGGTATACACAGTTCCTTTAGATTTAACTTTGTAAGTATGTAAATCATGATGAATTTCTTGATTTTTAATATAAATTAGACTTTTCTATGTAGGACATGTTTTGTCCCAACTCTCAAGAATCAATGATATCCGTATTAAAGTATGATATGTACCCTGTATAGTTTCAAACTGATTAAATGCTAAATTGTGCTAGAATTACACAATGACCCATATGTAACCGGAGTTTAATAAAGCAGCCAGCTGGCAGGGGGAGGCGTCTCGAACTCAAGGACAGCGGGCAAAGCGAGATATGTCTGTACAGCTGGTTTCTCCGGGACTCTCGATGATTTATGCCAGAAGTGTATCTATATGCAAGTGCCTTTTAATCAATATATCACATGTACGCTGCTTGTTATGAAATCAAATGAACCTAGAACATTAATTATAGCTGAGCTTATGAAAACGCAAGAAACCACAGTGAAAACTGTTGAAATGAGAGCAAAGAATGCAACGTACATTTACTCACTTAGAAGAGAATAATTCATCAAATGTTTAGTATGTCTGTATATTAGAAAAGAATATTAGAAGATAATATTAATCAAATGTTCAGTATGTCTGTATATTTTCAATGATTACTGCTGCTTAGTTCATCTTATAAAAGTGAAAGATACAGAGTGACATGTATGGATGACCTGTGTGTTAGAGGGGGGGCATCCAGAACTTTATGAGGTCTGGTAGTTTTCCACTCTGCCAAGAGCAGGTGCGGGGTGAAGTGAGGACGGGGGGCGTCCTGAACTTTGTTAGTAGTTGGCAGAACGCCCTGAACTTTGTACAGAGCTGGCAGAGCATAAGGACCTTTGCCGATTTTCCACAATGACGTTGTGGGAGGAGCTTTGGGAGGAGTTAAGATAAGAACAGTGTGGGTGATTTGCCACAATGAGGTTTGAGGAGGGGTTGTAGGAGGAGTAACTGTGTATAAATTGGGTGTAAAAATGACAGTCGGGGTTCACTTTCGCCTGAACTGATCCGGCTTTATGCGCTTCTGCTAATAAAGTCTGATTTTCCTGAAGAACTTGCTGCCGTGGTGTTGTCTTTTCCCTCGTGAAGATGTTTTTTTCGACAAATTGAAGATTTGGACTCTGTCGTTTCCTAGACACGACAGAATATGTGTCAGCTGGATGTTTAGTATAATGCTTATCCATAATAGGGTAATCATAGAGGCAGGGAGCCTTCATTTCCCCCTCTGCCAAGAGGATATTTACTCCTTACTGTAATAGTTATGCCCATCCATTGGTCTCCACGCCAAGTCAATGACCAATACAAAACATTTATTTTGCCAACAAATGCAAATACAAGAAAATGGCACTGGTCATCATAGATCTTGACTTTGTCTATACGATATATACAATCAGTGCGACATACATATCCACGTCATGGTTGCTCACTTCATTTTTTTAAATGTCAAATAGCTTCTGAACATGTCAAAAGTGCAGAAAATATAATTCCGGATATTGCAATCACTATTAATGAAGTTATTTTTGGTAGCCTACTTTCTTTGAAAGCAGTCTTCTTTTCTGATAAAATGCAAAGACTTCTGGGGAGCTGTGGATGTTATTGTCTATTTTTTGTGATGGTGCAGGATGAGGAAGCCTAACTGTTAGTTAACTTAGATTTGGTGTAGTTTGAACTTCAGTTAGTAACAGAAAATGACACCCTTGAATGTATGCAGCCGTCAATAGAACCCAGTATACGTTACATGAGTAGACTTGTGACCTGCTGGGCAGAGACCAACCTCTTAAAAAGGATGGAAAATTGTCTAAAGAGCTGTGAATTAATACGAAGGCATAGTGTTTAGTACGTAGGTTGCTGTGTTCCAATACAGAAAAAGCAGAATCATAGATGGCAACTAAATTTCTTTAGATTTTTCCCAAAGACCAAGACTGCAATATAGTACCTTAACATACTTAATGTGTTTCCCTTTTGGGGCACCTCAGGACCTCACCTCAATACTTATCATTATATAAATTCAATGTACATTGTAATGTGTCTGTATATTGGTACAACTGTGTGATATTTCATTAAAAATTCAGAATAGAATATAGAATCACAAAGCAGAGGTGAACTGCCAGTGAATATGAAAGATTTGTCAAGGATTTCATTGCGTGTACTAGATAAAAAGGAGATTGTGGAACAGGTATGAAAAGGATGCTGTGTGATTTTTATAAAGGATAAACAAAGAGTAAAACTAATTACTGCTGGAGGTCAGTGCTCAAAATGCATATTCAAAAGCATGGGACATTACAGCAAATTTATGGCTGTCACACTTATTTAGCAACTGAATAGTCAATTTCACAGTGAATCAGAAAAGAAAGGGGACATGAAATGTTCTGAAGAATTGATGACGGGCTCCTTGAGTGTGGGTAAAATAAAATTGACCATGAAATCTGGGCCTGGAATTAAATTGGTTTGAAGAAAAAAGAAAGGTGTGAGGTGCAACTCATGAAAGTGTCTTTGTAGGAATGCTAAGGTTAATTTGCACATCAGTTAAATAGATTATTAAATCCGAGAGGACTGGTTGGAAGAAGGAAACCTTAATAGATAGATGTAGATCAGGTAGAATCTTAGATATTTGAATGCAAAGCAGGTTATGAAGTGTACCTTATTCTCTGCTGAATCTTATTTTAAACTGCTGTTGAAAACACACCCTTAAGATATGTTATTATCATTTTCCATGCATACCTCTACCAGGTAGTAACAATAGCTGGGGTTAGTTTATCACACATGCTTACAGCAGACTCTGATGATCCTGGTTAACTGTGTAGCATTAAAATGTGGCCCTGTTACAGCAGTGTCCTATCGTTGCTGGCTGATTTGCATTCAGTGCTTTAATGTACTTCTGAGCACTACACCTGTGCAAGTGTGCAATGTTATAATTTGTCCTGAAACAAGCTGGTTCATAGAGATAATAGAATGTATTCCTCCTTCCAGGTCCCAGAAACATGAATCCCACTCTCTTCAAAAAGTTCTCCATATCAAGTGTTGTTAATGAATGTAGCCTCTTTCAGTCTTGAGGAATTAAAACAATAACTTTAATTTTAAGGTTATTAAACATGATGGTTTAAATATGTATTTAAGCCCTTATGTTAATTCACAGTATTCACCAGCATTGATTCACCACAAATATTCACCGAAGGTGGCTCTGAAATGGGTGCTTATGCACTCAATGACCACTTCACTAGACAGACCTGTACACCAGCTTGTTCATGCAAATATTTAATTAGCCAATCATATGGCAGCAACTCAATGCATAAAAGCATGAAAAAAAACATGTAATTACCTGCAAACAGAGGATGTGACAGTGGTCCTAACCTTCTCTTGGATGATTACGAGATATAATTAATGTAGCCCTACTGTTACAGTTGCTGGAGATATGATGACACTCTAGAGGTATATATATCCCGGATCCCTGTCATTTTGTTTATGCGTTTCCCCAGTTCCCCTTGTGTATTTAATTTACTTGTGTGTTTTTATTTTTCCATGTTTTAGGTTGGGTGCGGATCGTGTTTTCCTTCCGGTCCTGGTTTTCCTTTCCACAGTCAGTTCACTCGATTCGTTACCCTGCCCCACTTCCAGATCAGTTTCACCTGCTTTATCACCTAATTTATCCATTAGCACTGATTTCATTCACACACAGTTCTCAACACATTCCTCACTCCCCTTCAATCATTAAATTAGTACTGGCACATGTAGAGCATTCACTTCCTCATAGTTAGTTATTTATTAGATTAGTGTCTTACTGAACTGTGGTCTGCGTCTGGCTTTTGGGTCCTCACCAGTCACCCGTTGTAACAGAACAGTCAGGCCAAGATGGACCCAGCCTTTGCCATACCCTAGCCTGCCAGTGGGCAGTGCTGGACCAACAAGGGGTCATGTTGCAAGAGCTCATGGAGGCCCTGAAGACCATGGACACTCATGTGACTTAACTGAGATTCTTCTCTGCGCCTACTCCACATGCGTCAAAGGGTTCCGCAGCATAGCTGAGTTCGCAGTGGAGTTCTGCACCTTAGCAGCAGACTCACAATGGAATGATGTAGCACCACAGGAGGCCTTCCGTAATGGGTTAGGGGAGGCTGTCAAGGCTGTTCAGGACGAATCCCCTACCTTGAGTGACTTTGTCACTCTTGCTATCCGGGTCGACAACTCCGCAAACGATGTAGAGACTCCACTAACTCTCCTGTGCATTCTTCTATTCTCGTATTCAGGGTGGGCTTTGCTTATATTATGGTCAGCAGGGGCATCATAGTGGCACCTGTCCCCTTCAGCCCAAGAGACAGGGCTCACCAGTGAGGCTAGGGGCTCTGAGGAGCTGAACCACTTCCCCCAATAACCCCAACTCCGGCTTCTGTCTTGAAGCCATCCTGCTGTTGGGAGGACAGTCTGTGGCACTGGAGGTATTAGTTGATTCTGGGGCGGAAGATAATTTTATTGATCAGGACCTAGTTTCCAAGCTGGGCATCTCTACCCTGCCGCTAGCTGTGCCTGTGAAAGCCCTGACCCTGGATGGAAGAGTCATAGCTCGTGTCACTCATGTTATCAAACCCCTGCAATTGCTTCTTCCTGGCAACCACCAGGAGGGTATAAAATTGCACTTTACATTACATTACATTATTGGCATTTGGCAGACGCTCAGAGCGCCCAGAGCGACGTACAGTTGATTAGACTAAGCAGGAGACAGTCCTCCCCTGGAGCAATACCAGGTTAAGGGCCTTGCTCAAGGGCCCAATGGCTGTGTAGATCTTATTGTGGCTATACTGGGTATTGAACCACCGACCTAGCGTATGCCAGTCATGTACCTTAACCACTACGCTACAGGCTGCACTTGGTCTCTTCTTCTCAGTTTCCCCTGATCCCGACCCCTCCATGACCCCATCTTAATTGGGCCACTGGTAAGCTACTAGGGTAGAGCACCTATTGCCAGGCCACCTGTCTTGATCTGCCACCTGAAGCCACCTTACCTTCCAGTCGCCTGTTCAACTTGTCCAAGGACCTGTTGTTAGCCCCTGCCCCGGCTTCGTCCAAGGACCCATCTCCGGCCCCCGCACCAGCTCTGTCCCTGGTCCCGCCAGTTCTCCTCTGAGCCTTGTTCCCCGGAGACCGACACCATTCTTCCTCCTTCCTGTCAGGTGGCGGTAAGGGTCAAACTCGCAGTTGCACTAAAAATTCACCCCATGTTCTAAGTCTCCCAAGCTAAACCAGTGTCATCCAGTCCTCTGTGCCCTCCGGCTGATCCCCCTCCACCCCCTGGGTCATCGAGAGATCCCCTGCCCTCACGATCTGCCTGATCATGGACATCTGCTGTAAGGGAAGAGGGTTCCAGGGGATGCTGTTATGCTTGCCGGTTCCTGGATCCCTGTCCTTTTGTCAGGTTTGTGGGCCAGAGGAACCAAGCGCAGACTTAGGGGTAATGAGAATACGGCAGGTTTTAATCGAGCAGGTGTAGCATGGTTAGCTCAGCTAGTTCGCTAGTAAGCACGGATGGTGCAGTGAAAGCGAAGGCTGGTAGCAGGTTATCGCGACAACACTCCCCGATGACGTAACCCTCAAATTCAAAAGAACGTTGTTGCCCTTGGCTAGTGGCGAGTTCGTCTTTAGCTGACTGGTAACGCGTTCGTTCAACAAATATTTGGACAAGTGAGAGGCCGGGGCTCAAATCCCACCTCGGACTCAGGCAATTTCTCACCTGTTACACAGGCAGATAAAGGGGCAGAGAGAGCGTATTCCACAGAACAGGCAAAGGTGGTCAGTCCAAACAGGGAAGAGGTACAGGGATCACAATCCAAAGAGACAGTCCAAAAAGCCAGACAGGAGTCATAAAACAGAAATCCAAAACAGAACAAACAGAATGACAGAAAACAGGCTAGAATGGAACAGAACAGAGCACAACCGTACACAGGGGAAACAGAACTGACAAATTAGCAACCAAAGAACAAAACAGGCAGGTTTAAATACACTAAAAAATGTACTAAACAATAAACAGGTGTGAGTGCTGGGGAACAGATAACGAGAAACAGCTGGGACAAGACAGGAAGGAAAAGTATATGAGGAGTGGGGGCGGAGACACGAAAGAGAGAGGTAGTGAAAGCAGATAAGGAAAAACCAATAGGATAAGGGGCATGGACGTGACATTTATCCTTTAGCACTGATTTAATTTGCCCTGCAGTTCTCCCAACATTCTTCACTCCCCTTCAATCATTCAATGAGTACTGACACATGTAGAGCATTCACTTCCACATAGTTAGTTAGATTCTCTACACCTGTCCTTTTCACTATTTAGTCCCAGCTCACACTCCCTTCCCTGCCAGACTGTTTAAGTTCTCCTATGTCAAGTTCCTTTTTGCCTTTAAGTAAGGTATTCAGTTTCTCTCTGTACCCAGCTTTGTCGCCTGTTTGTCCTGCTGATTCCTGCTAGTTTGCCTGCCTGCTCACCCTCCTGTTCCCTGCCATCTTTGTTGATTCCTGCCAGCCCTGCCTGCCCGTCTGGGGGTTCTGACCTACAGCTCTACTTTTGTGCACTACGAACAAATGCCTCCGGGGAGGAGTGCTTTACTGAACTGTGGTCTGCGTCTGGCTTCTGGGTCCTCACCGGTCACCCGTTGTAACATAAACAAGGATTTGAGAGCAAGGAAAAGCATTTGCTCTTGTCCAATAAACAAAAAAGACAAAAAAGGGGCGACATTGGCTCAGGCAGTAAGAGCAGTTGCTGGTTCAATCCCCTGACCGGCCTGTGTCGAAGTGTCCCTGAGCAAGACACCTAACCCCAAAAAATGCTCCTGACAGGCTGGTTGGTGTCTTGCATGGCAGCCAATCACCTTGTGTGTGTGAATGGGAAGCATCAGTTGTACAGCACTTTGGATAAAGGCGCTATATAAATGCCAGCCATTTACCATAAGAACTGATGATTCATGTGCCTATTCTTGTGTCACTGGACCAGGGAACATCTGCAGCCTCATGCATGTTGTTATGGTAAGCGGGATTAAGCAGCTAACTCACAAACTTGCCTTTTGCCTTTATTTGAAAGTAACTGCCTATATATTATTCTTAATATAATAAAATATTATGCTGCATAGCTGGTTAGGTCGTTTTATATATTATTATTTGTGGCATTAGTATAAACAAAGGGATCTTACTTGTTAGCTTAAGGTGTTCCTGAAGCCATTAACATTAATTAGCCTTGTAAAGCCCTTTACCTGGGCTTCTAAGTTCACCCATCTAGATAGCAATTTCCAGGATAAATTTAAGAAGCTAACCTGGAATTCAAAAATAAAACTTGTGGTTAGCAATAGCCCTGGCCAGTAGTAGCAATGGCCGCGTTTCCCGAACGCGTTAAGAATGTTCTTAAGCTAAGAAAGTTCTTAAGGACCTTCTTAGGCCTCCCGAAAGAAGCAAACGCATTTCCCGAAACACCTTCTTAGCCTAAGATGATCTTTCGTAAGAAGGCTTTGTAAGAATGGTCCGGAGCGTTCTTAAGAGCCTTCTTATCTCTTAAGAACGTTCTTTATCGGGAAACCCGGCCAACTTTATAGGCTTCGTAGCGACCAAACGCTTGCAGATCCAGCCGCATCAGGCAACTGACACATGAAATTGAGCATGGCAGATTAAAGATTAAAGAGTAAAGATTCCTTTATCACTGTGCATTTGCATACAAGAGAATGAGACACTGTTTCTCAACCAGCATCTGCAGTGCAAATAAAAGAGTCAAATAAACAAAACTGTGAGATCCGTTATCAAGCAAACGTATTTTATTTATTGTGAGGGCTAAAGTTAGATACTCGTGCGCAGTAACGTTACGTTTTTAACGTTCGTAATTAGGAAAATATGTATATAGCCTATTAGGAAACAATAATCACAGCCATGCTAAATTATACTGGCTAAAGTAGGCTATGGCTGTAGGCAACTAGCCTCTAAAAAATAAGGTGTAAACCTAATCCTAAACTAAACATCCAGGAGTTTAACCACCAATTAAATATAAAATACGGCCACACGTGTGGCCTTATTGCCCACTGCCCGGCACACCCGGGCAGTGCTGGCTTGGCTTGTGAAGCCAAGCCAGCACTGCCCGGGTGTGCCGATGCCACCCAAAATTGTAGCTGGCACACCCAAATGATTAGTGTATTTATGGCGTAAATCCTCCGTGAGTCAGCAGACAGTAGATGGTGTAGTGGTTAATGTTACCGTTTTTCGTGTGGAAGCCTCAGGTTCAAATCAGACCTCCACCCTTTCCACAGTTATTTAACACCTTATTTCCGGTTTAAACATTTATTATTATTGTTATATTTGTGTAATTGGCCATGATTCGCACACAAAATAAACGTAATTATTTAGAAATGTTACGGGTGTGGAGTGTAACTCCAATGATTTCTACTGGGGAGTTGTTGACCCAAAACAACATGCAGACGGAAGGTTAAAAACTAGATTTATTATACTTACTAAAACACAAGTTAAGAACAGATTAAAATGTCTCAGTGTTAAAAGAGTCCATGTCAAATCCAGCGAGCTAAGAGTCCCGTTCCGGGCTCCGCCTCCCTCCCTCAGCCTCACTCACAGGCTCCTGCGGGATGTCAGCTGTTCTCCCGGTTCTTGCGCTCTTGCGACCAGGCCGTAGGCTTGCAAACCGTAGCCGGTTTCAAGCCAATTTTCTGCTGTCTGTCTCATAGGGTCTGTCTTTGCCGAAGTGCCCCATGGTTGGGGTAGTAGTACCGGCAAGAATTTCAATCCACTTTCACCCTAAATACTACTAAAATCAAAACTTTAAAGTCAAGTAATTTATTCTCCACATCCTCTTATTTCACTCAAAGGCCTTTTTGCCCCGAAAATGAGGAAATTCCTACCCTGTTACATAGCCTACGCATGGCAAATTAGAAAAGAAAAGTGTGGATTCAGCCCGCAATTAGTATTATAATCGCGTTCTGGCGCCTCATTTCCCCGCGCGTTATTCTCAGTGTTGTTTTATTGTAGGACGCCACTTGTTACATCAGAACTTCATCTTGGAGCATGTAATTATGTGGAACAATCGATTAGCCTGGCATCGATTGTTTTGAATCCAGCACTGAGGGGGTGGGCAGCTCCCATTAAGAACGTTCTTTCAACCCTTCTTAGGCACAGTCTTAAGAATGCCACTAAGAAGGTGTTCGGGAAACACTTGTAACTTAAGGATCCTTCTTAGCCGAACCCTTCTTTAGAGCGTTCTTAACTCCTTAAGAACGTTCGCTATCGGGAAACGCGGCCAATAATAGTAATAATAATAATAATAATAATAATAATAATACATTTCAGTCAATAATACATGTAGTCACCCTCCTGGACAGATCAATCAACCAGTCTTTGGAAAGAAATTCAGAATCACCACACCATTAAAAACAATTCAAAGGACTTGATGGCAGTATGTAGAGTGCTAGAACACAGAACTGAGGCCAAAACATCCAGCCATTAAAATGTAGGTTATTCAACAAAACCAATTGAAGGATATTAGCTAGGCAGTGATAAGGAGAAACTGACAAGGCTTTTTGCTGGCTGATGGAGCTTTTCCAATCCGTGAAATTTGGATACTTGGCAACTAAGAAAACAATTCTTGCTGCTGCAATGAGCAGCACCCCATTTGTGTTGGGAGAGCGTGGTGGTGAAAATGAGAGAGAGAAGAACAGAGGAGTCTATTTAATTGCCTTCGGTCATCCACAACGGTGAAATGGGTGCCACGCATCCCAGCGAGAAGGTGGAGAGGAAGGCTGATAGATATTTTATCGTCCAAGTTAACGGTTAATTAATTCCCAAAGAAAAGTCTGTCACTTCAAAATAAAGAGAGAGGAGGAGAAAAGAATTTGAGTGGGTGACACAGTTTCAGAATGCTTTTGGCCATCCCTTCTTTTCAGCAGAGTAAAAAAACCCTCTCTCCCTCTTTCTTCTTCTATTTTCTTGCTTTTCTTCTTTCTCTCTCCAGTCCTATCTCTCCCTCCGTTTTCAGAATTTTCTCTCATGAATGATTTATATGTGTCTTGTTATCAGCTGCGATTTCTATAGACCCCAGCACATTCACCAAGACATTTGTGGCATAATTGTTAATTTTAATGCCATAATAGCTTCAGATGGGAGCCCCGATTAGACATTTATTGCACAATTAAATGAAACGTACTCAAGAATCACAAAAGGCTTCCTTAATTATTTCAGGCCATTAATAAAATGGGCATTAAATTATATTGGACACAAAAGAGAAGTGAAATAGATTTCCATTAGAGCAATAGAGGCAGAGAGGAGTAATAGATCCTGCCTGAATTCACTCTGAAATTAATTGATGCCCAGCCTATTTCAACACAGTGGAATAAATGAATGAGGAAAGAAGAAAGAGGTGGTGGCCGAGGACAGGAGGGGGGTAGGCGGGCAGGAGAGGGGGGGTTACATTTAGAGTCTCTGATAATAAAAATAAAAAAACCTTTTGTTTGACGACCTACAATACCCCACAAGATTCAAAAGGGAAAAGACATTGCTTGATTTCTAATGGTCTGTAGAGTGGCTGTAGCCTCTACAAGACATGTCCAAATATTTGCAAAGCCGTCTTCAGTTCCATTAATTTGCTCTTTTAAGCTTCTTGTTTCAGATTGAGTAAATACATCTTTATGCTGTGGGACAATGTGCATGAATTAGGGAGTCCAGTGCTGCATGCCTGCCAGGAGCAGGGTGGGGGAATCCTCAGGAATCCCTCAGCAGAACATGCAGGTCCAAGCTCCAAACTTCCCCTGCCTAATTAGAATGAATAAACCCAATATACACCTCCATAGTATGGCTTATCAAACTGAATTGCATCCAGTGCTCTCTCACAACAGAGGCTGGTGAGGAAAGAAACATCAGTGGTGAATCCGTAGTGATGTAATTACTAAAGAAAATTCAATTAAAATGTCCTGACCTCCAGGAGAGGTCTCGTGAATTTCGACTGTACTTGTGTTTGGGAGTGCTGCATGATATGATGACACAAAAATAATGTTTTCTTTTCTAGAATATATGGACTGTATGACATATCAATGTATGATGCTATTTGTCTTTCAGTCTTTAAGGGCAGGGGGTGGATGGCAGAGAAGTGTGAATAAACAAAAGGAAAGCTGGACACACTGTAGCAGAATTTACATCCCTGAACAACAGACTAAAGCATTTAAATTGCTTTTAAAGACACTGCAAAACATTTATGAAAATCTATCCATGTCATGGCAAATAGAATTTTGGCTTTTGATGAACAGATAGTATATGAAGAGTTCAGGAATCCATATTGAATAAAAAGGAAACCAAAGCCAGTATCTCACAATGCTAGCAAACCTCTGAACATATTAATCAACTTCTGACACTGATGTTTATTATACAAGCTTCACATCTTAATCTATTTATCTCCTTTCAAAAGCTTTCAGATCTTTTAATTGCTTCACATGCATTGCTGACCTTTCAGTTTTGCTGTCCCTTCTTTATATACTGTACCTATGAAGAGCCCTTATAAATGGTAGGCCTGCTGCCAATGAAAATCAATAGATAAAGGAAACTTTTTTAGGTGCATCTAATTTAATATATGGTTTATAAGATTAAAATATATGAACATGAATGCACCATATCAATTTTTGTGAATATATCCTCATCTTATACAAAATATAATATTCATGAAGAATCCAGATGTAAATGGTCAGTTCCTTACATTTGAAAACCTAAAACTCTCAAAAATACATATCAAAAATACAATGTACTTGAAATAAGCATTGCAACCAATACATGTTGCGAAGATAAAGCATGGTGAAAAATGTCTTTACTTATGAAGCTTCACCATCAATACAACACACCACCAGAACACCACTCATAAGAAGAATTTACTAAAATGTGTAACAACTAGGGATTCAAACTATATATTTTCCTTCCAGTCTTCTCGGGTTGATCTTAGTGAGCAGTATTGTAAAAAATCTGCTAAAGACTACAACAAATTGTCTACAACCAATGTAAGTCACGTGAAGGCCTAATTATGGAAGATGAACTGCTCACAGCAATTAACTCCTTAAACTGGAACATTGCCTGGCCTTGATGTGTACCAAGTTCTCTATGATGCCATAAAAGAACCATTACTTGCATGTTTTAATTATGCTTATGAAAAAAGGAACACTGTCGGATACACAACAAGAGGGTCTCCTTTCTTCATTGTTCAAACCAAATCCAGATATCCATTATAAGGGCCCCATAATTTTAAGAAACTGGAGACCCCTCACCCCTTACAGCGTTATGATGCCAATATATATGATTATTTCAGATATCATACATTGTAAACAAACATGTTTCATCCATGGTCATTTCATTGGAGATAATATAACACAAATACTTGAGTATGAATTGTGGAAATAAACTGATATTCATGATTTTGAAAAGGCAATAATGCAATACATATTTAAATTGTACATAAATGTTGGATATTTTTTTGGGCCTTCCTTAGTAAAATTGGTAAAATGTACAGCAATGCTGAACGTAGAAATGTAAATATGGTCATCTTTCTAGGATTTTAAGAGTGAAACAAGGGTATCACCTCTCCATATTTATTCATACTGTAATTGCCATTGAAATGTTAGAAAGTCAGAGCTAACACTTAAAAGATATTCATAGCCTAAGAGGAAATGGTAACCATGCACACTGATGGCACAAACGTCCTTCTCTCTCCATGTAAAGAATCCCTAAAATCAAGATATTTTCCCATATTACGCATTGAGTTTTACAATAACATGTCGTTCACCAATAAATGGACAGATGGTGATATAGGCATGTTAGGAATTCACATTCTGAAGAACTCAATTGAGCTTTCAACAATAAACATTCAAAGAAAACTCACATAAATTGAATATTGCAACCATGGTAAGGCAGCCATTTTAGTATATATATCGTAACAGCTCTAATGAACTCGTTACTTCACAGTTATATCACAGTTTATATAAATACTTTTATTTTTATGAATTTGGAGGTACAATCACTAAATATGAAATCTTTAAATCTCTCCTTGAAATCATCACCAATTATGAATTTACCACAAATCTTTTGGAATTGTCCCATAGTGGCATTTTTTGGGACTCCTATTCTAACCAAGTCTTTTGAAAAAAACAAGAAGAGGAAAGTGCAGAAATAATAAATAAATTCACTCAATGAGCTCTTTATTAGGAAGTGTACACATACTTATTCATGCAATTATCTAATCAGCCAATTGTGTGGCAACAGTGCAGTGCATAAAAGCATGCAGATACGGGTCAGGAGCTTCAGATAATGTTCACATCAACCCTCAGAATGGGGAAAAAATATGATCTCAGTGATTTCAACTGTGGCATGATTGTTGGTACCAGACGTGCTGGTTTGAGTATTTCTGAAACTGCTGATCTCCTGGGATTTTCACGTACAGCACAAGTTTACTCAGAATGGTGTGAAAAACAAAAAACATCCAGTGAGTGGAAGTTCTGTGGACAGAAATGCTTTGTTGATGAAAGGCCAGACTGGTTCAAACTGACAGAAAGGCTACGGTAACTCAGATAACCAATTGTGGTGAGCAGAAAAGCATCCTAGAATGCACAACATGTTGAACCTTTAGGCAAATGGGCTACAACAACAAATGACCATGTTGGGTTCCACTTCTGTCAGCCAAGAAAAGAAAGTTGAGACTGCAGTGGGCACAGGCTCACCAAAACTGGACAGTTGAAGACTGGAGGTAGCCTGGTATGATCTTGAATCCATGGACCCAACCTGCCTTGTGGTGGTGGTGTAATGGTGTGGGGAATATTTTCTTGGCAGACTTTGGGCCTGTTAATAGCAATCAATCATCCCTTATTTCAGTATTGTTGTTGACCATGTGCATCCCTTCATGGCCACAATGTACCCATCTTCTAATGGCTACTTCCAGTTTGATAATGCAACATGGCACAAAGCAAAAGTCATCTCAAACTGGTTTCATGAACGTGACAATGAGTTCAATGCTCTTAAGTGGCCTTCCCAGTCACCGGATCTGAATCCAGTAGAACACCATTGCGATATGGTAGAATGGGAGGTTCGCAGCATAAATGTGTTGCTGACAAATCTGCAGAAATTGCATGATGCAATCATGTCAACATTGAACAGAATGTCAAAGGAATATTTTCAACATCTTGTGGAATCCATGCCGCAAACAATTAAGGCTATGAGTACAGTATTAGTGTAGTGTTCCTAATAAAGTGCTCAGTGAGTGTATATTTGACATACTCTCAATTGTTTGGACAAAATGTATATACGTATATGTTTTTTTTGTGTGTGTGGGTACAGTTCATACAAGTCTCTACAACAGGGGTGCACAGCTCTATAAATTATGCTGGTTCACTCCTGTACTTGAACACAGTAAAAATTTGGATATGCTTGCAGTATATAGTTGTAGCTGATGCTTAGACAAATGTCAGATCAAGATATGATTGAGCAAATTGCGGTTTTATTGCAAACAAGCTTTTTTTCAAAACTCATCATACAACTCTATCCATCAGCATGCTGTTCATTTCATCCCCAAAATTCTCAGAAACTACCAAAACACTGCAAACAAATTAAAAAACACTCAAAATAAAATCTTTCAACAAAACACCGGCACTATTTTTCTTCCAACAAGAATACTTTGTCAAGAATACACAGCACAATGATCTAAAAAAAAGCACCAACAACCAGTGGCATTACAATAGATACAATGTCTGTCAGTTTTTGTAGTAAGCATTTTTTGCCCTCTTAAGCTTTTCATTGTTTTTTTAATTAGTGAAAGTATTACTTTGTTCTTTGTGTCATAGTGTAGCTTTTTTTTTTTTTTTTTTACAAACTTTTGAATATATGGAATGTACCACATTATATGCAATAGGGACAAGTCATATAAATTCTGCAGTAAAGGTTTTATTGGCGTACAACCACTACAAATAACAATGAGAAACCAAAATTCAAATAATCTAATGCAATATAATTTTTTTTAGATTATTGTGAAAAAAGATGGGGGTGGCACGGATGGTGCAGTGGTTAGCACTGCTGCCTCACAGCAAGGAGGTCCTGGGTTCGAATCCCCGTCGGCCAGGGCCTCTGTGCGTGGAGTTTGCATGTTCTCCCCGTGTCTGCGTGGGTTTCCTCCCACAGTCCAAAGACATTAGGTTAGGCTGATTGGAGAGTCTAAATTGCCGATAGGTATGAGTGTATGAGTGAATGGTGTGAGTGAATGGTATGTGTACCCTGTGATGGACTGGCGACCTTTCGCCCAATGTTTGCTGGGATAGGCTCCAGCCCCCCTGCGACCCTGTTCAGGATAAGCGGGTTAGGATAATGGATGGATGGATGGAAGATAAAGATAAAGTTACAGATAAAGTAATCATTTTGTTCTCATCAACATCACACTGTATGTCCACTCTTGCTATGCACTTGGGGAAAAAACCTCTGTGCATATCTGATCTATCCCTGGAAATTATCAGCTGATATGTCCAGACATCCGGCATCCATCCTCTATGTTAAATGGTAAAACAAATTAATATCCCTCTCCCTCTCCCCCTTTTTCATTTGTCTTCCTCTTTGACCCAGTTTGCTTCCCATTGCTAACAAGCATTTTTTGATACCAAGTTTTCATTTTCAAAACTCTTCACACAGCATAACCGCACTCTATGTGGACCCAACTGTGAAATGTTTGCACACTCTGTTCAACATATAGCCTAAATTCAAGTGAATAACAATTTGCTAAGCCACAAATACTATATTGAAATGCATTCAAAGTTTTTATAATAGTTATAGAAACAAAGCACTGATTGAAGTTGATGCAGATTGTGCTTCTGATTGTGAATTGGTTATTTAATAGAACAATCAATCCTGATTCAGTTGGAGACCTACCTAATTTCAATTTCATCTTTGGAATGATTTTTTGCAAGATGGGCCCAGGAAGAAATACAAAAGTGGGTGAAAGAGGAAGATAAATGGTTGGACGTTGCCAGAGATAGATCAGACATGCACAGAGGTTTTTCCCCCAGTGTATAGCAAGAGGGGACATATGGTGTGATGATGATGAGAACATGTGGCCAAATAAAGTAGACCAGGTAGACAAAAACCAGCATTACTGTACCTGTGACTTCCAATATTCTTTCATTATAAACTACATCCATGTTTGCCAATAAAGGCTTTACTGCATCATTTCAATGACTTGTCCCTGTTGCATATAATGTGGTACATTCAATACATTGCAGATGCCATTCTTCTTTGTAAAATAAATTTGTAAAAAAAAGAAAACATTGCTACAATATGAATCAAAGAAGTGCATAATACTTTAACTTCTTACAAAAAAGGAAAACTTGAGCACAAAGTGATATACTAATTCAACGAAAATAGTGCATCTACCGTAATGCCAGCAGTTGTTAGCATTATTTAGCTCATTGTGCTATGATTTACAATTAATTATTATTAGAAGAAAACTAGCGCTGGTGTTTTGGTGACTGAATTCATTTTGAGACATGAGTTTTGGCGGGTTAGGATAATGAATGGATGAATTACATGAGTTTTGGTGCATTTTGAGCATGAAACGCACCAAGCTCCGTGTTGGTGATCAGAGTTGTATGAAGAGTTTTCAACTCAGTATTGAAAAATGCTTGTTGTAAAATTGTAAACCTGTAATCATCATTCCAAAGATGAAATTGAAACACCTGGGCAGCAGTGACATTTTCGGCATAGAAATTCTGGTGGGGCATCAATCGGCTTGTGAAGCCTAGCAGTGACTATTGAGAGCCTCAACTATAGTTTGACACAGTGATGAAACCCTTATAACACACTATCAGTAGCTGCTCACTTGCAAAATAGGGCTACAAGAAAGTAGCCTACCCGGGCAGCACAGATGGGCCTAGCATTTGAAATAAATTACGTTTAAATAATGACATAAATACAAGAGGAACATGAAAAAAACAATTGGTTCACGGTTTGGCTCGATCATTGCCAATTTAGTATTTGATCACACATGAAGGTAATCAGGGCAGCTGGTATAATTATCAGTTAATAAAGTTAGCTGGTATAATTACCTGTTTACATTGTGGGGAAACTTTGTCTGCAACTGCACTATGCAGTGAGGAAAAGGTTAAATAAACGTGGACCAGTCAGAGGAACAGTCATCTCAGTATGCTTTATTTCAGTCAAATATTAGGTTACCACACTGCATAATTACAGCAAATTAATCGTTAATTAATGATGTGTTAGCTATGCCAAATATTTTAATAAATTTTACTATAATGCAGTAAACTATACAACTATCTATATCACAGAATTATTCAATGAAAGTGAGTCCAGCAGAAGGGGCAGAGCAAGCAATGTTAATTTTGTATTTTTGTATTGTGATAATTAGTAGGGTACATCTAAGCTACTAGGAAAGTCTCCTAGTTATAATGACACTGCTACACTCTAAGAAGAGATGTGTTATTTTTAACACGCGTAGAATTTTAACACTGAGAGTGTGCTCAGTGACTGTGATTGGGCAACACAAAAGTATTGTTTTTTTAAAACGTTTTTATTTGAATTGGAAAATATATATTTCATCGACTCAAATGCACAAGAATAACTTGCATATACAATTTGTTTTTAAAGGATTTTGAGTAGCCAACACGTAAACGTGTCAACTGATTCTATAGTATTCTTGCACATTGTGCGTCAAAAGTGTTCAGAATTGACACACCCTGAGTCAAAGCACTCTTGACATAGCATATGTGGAGAAAAAATGACACATCTCTTCTTAGAGTGTACTACAGCTACAACTACTACGAGAATATTTACAGATAGCTAGCCAATTGATGCATAGCTATGATTTCTGCACACTGCACTTAACCTTTATGTGGGCATTACCAGACGTGGGGCAGAGCAGATCGAGTCCCACAGGCCAACATTGAAAATCTGTTACGGTATGCGCAGAAGGGGTTCCCTGTCTCACTGCCAGGGCTATGGGTTGTGGGGCTGGCCACACTGACAGATAATTGCCAGCACCAAGCACTATACGCTACAGTACAGTACATACACAAACAATTGTTATTACTTTGATAGAATTTTAAAAGAGGAATTACGGATTCCTCTTTTAAAATGCAGATCTATTTAAGGTTGAGTAATTCAAAACTTCATTGAACTGCAGTGCTTCTGTATAAGTCATTGAGAGATGAGATGAACCAGGCCCCACCGGCGCCTAATGGAGATACGCCACTGCTGGGCAGGTCTCCAACTGAATCAGGTGTGATTATTTGTTCAATAACCAATTCACAATCAGAAACACAATCTGCATAAACTTCAGTCAGCACTTTGTTTTCTATTTTTACCTATTATAACATTTTTATGGTGCATTCTGTATAGCATTTGTGTCTTAGCAAATTGCTATCCACTTGAACATGTTTTTGAACATGAGTGTCTCAGTTTTAAAATAGTGTGTGTAAACCATTTCAAAGTGTGCTGTAGAAATGTAAGTTTTTTTGGTGATTGAGCCTGAGAAAATAATTAAAGATTTTTGAAAAAACTGTGTCTGACTAGTCCCACTAGTCACTGAAATGAACAAAAATCAATTGTGCTGGCAATACATGAAAAGTACCAAAATCCAGTCAGTTCAGTTAAGGATAAACAACAAAGTGGGAGGATCAGACAGCATCATAATGCATTTAGGCAATAAGAATAAGCCTTCTCTATTTAGTATTCAGAAAGAATAATAATAATGACTACTATGAATACCTACTTGTAGCTAATATCTGCTTGTAGTCATTTACATTATTATTATTTTTTTGTATTATGATTGGAAATCGGGAGTATAATTGGAAGTTACTAAACAATGTACACAATGTACAATGTGCAACATCATTATCACTAAATAGGTCATCATATAATATTTATAAACTCTCTGCAAAAAACAGAACCAAGTATGCTGGGATTTGTTTCCCTTGTGACAATATATTTAATAATGACTATGATACAGAATGAATGTGTGCTTTGAAATTATTTTCAAAATCACTTGAAATGATTTGATTAATATCACGAACTGTAGAAGTCATACCTGGTTTTAAATGTATGCAGGCTTCATATTATTGTAATTTAAAACATTCTGTTTGATTTAAGACTGCATTTTCATATGCATACTCATGATCTGACATGGGCATCATAGCTTCTTGTTTGAGGCTGAGATTCTTAGGCAAGTGTTAATAGCACTATGGATGCTTTTCTCCTATTAATGAAGGTCAAGGAAAAGTCACATTTTTTCTCTTTTGTGATAATTTATCCCTATCTTCTGTTATCTCTGCCTGTGCCCCACTAATCCTAATTGTATTGTATAATTGTGCGATGCATGCCGGTTGGTCTCTGATGAATAGCTCCTTCCTTTCATTATGTACAGACGCCCTGGACCTCTTTTAATTTCTAGCTTGTTTTGTTTTATCATCGTGTCTGCCTATTTTCCCCATTTGTTTACTTGCTCATCTACTATACGAAGGCTTATTTCCCACTTTTTAATGAAATCTATTGGAAAAAGATTTGACCACAGGGATTCTCAATTTAATTTGTTTCATTGCAAAAATATTGAATCCATTGTTCAGACTAGCAGTTTGACCATTTCTCAAGTTGTTCTTGATTATCATTCATTCACTAATGATAACAGCTAACGTCCATCCATCCAGACTCAGACCTGAATTTTGGGGTGTTGGCTGCCACCTCCAGAAATGTATTTTTTTCATCAGTTTGTCTGTCTCAAAGCTTTGTGTGATGCATAGGTTAATGAAATTTCTCCAACAGCATTTTTGTAAATATATTTTCACAGAGGTTCAAGAACTCACTGCTGTGACAGCTGACTAAAATCAATTTCCACAGTAGTGAATGATGGAACCAAGAGCTGCAGTCAGAACAAACAGTAAAAATAAAATTTGAATATATGAAATAATACAGGTCTGTGTGGGGGTGGAGGTGGAGGACGGGGCTGTGTCAGTGCTCTGCAGTTCAACTCAGTAGCTTGATGGGTCAGTGTTTAGTGGTTGAATGATTTATCTTCCCTTTAACCCATATTTAGTCTATATCAAAATGATGAAAATGTGAGTAAGTTCGGGAGTAGGTTAAAAGTTGAGGAGAAAAGGTTAGGGCGTAGGTTACAATTTGGAGAGTACATTTAATCCAGTGATTTGTTTTTCATTTTTAAACTATAGTTGTTTTAAACTAACCATCATTATAGTCATAGCATCCCCTGAAATTAATGAAATATAGTGGGCAAATTCAACACTTAGATGTTTTTCTATGCTTTAAATACAAAATGCACTATTGAACATTTTACTGTGTAGACACATTGGTGTTCACGTGGTTAAAATGAAACATTGACAGTCACAAAACATATCAATCATTGAATCACATTCCCAAAAATGTACAAACACCAAATTTGTAAATCTGCAAGGCATTATACCATAAGTGATGCGCTATGGATAGGAAAATATCATTCATTTTATACCAACTTTCAGGAAATCAGGAAATTAAATTAATAAAACTCATTATTTTTTATTATTGAATATATACAGTGGGCTCCATAAGTCTTGGGACAAATAAAATTTTAGATTTGTAATCAAACAATTCTCATGTGGTCAAAGTGCATATTTTCAGCTTTAGTATTTTCAAACATTTCACTTTGTAGAAATTATAATATTGTTTATACATAGTCCCCCCATTTCGAGGCAGCATAACATTTGGGACAAGTGGCTTCACAGATGTTTCTGATTAGTCAGATGTGTGCAATTACTTCCTTACACAGCAAATCAGAATGTGTTGTTAAATTTCTGGTGTTCATTTCAGAACATGAACCATGAATTTTGTTAAAATCACACCAGACCAAGAGTTAAATGTGGGTATTAAATGCCAATAATTAAATGTGGGTGTTAAATGCACTCTGCTCTGTGTTCTGGCAAATTGCCAACAGCCACCTGATTCCTACCCACTCACGCAATCCACTATTTCTATTAAATGTTATTATTGTATTTGTGTAAAACGTCATGTTTTGTGTACTTGAATTCACATTTCTTTAACAAAATGGCTCAAAGCATTATGGGTAGTCCTCCACTGGATCACGACCACTGCAGGTGCAGTAGAGGACTACCCATTTTGGTTAGCAGCGTTTTGTTAAAGTTTACAAATTTGCTGTTAAACAACTGCTTAATTGTGTGTTTCTGAATTTATCTTCCACTGGTTATATTAGTTAAGTTACCTGCTTCAGTTTAGCAATGTTTGTTTAAGTTAGTGCAACCTTCATTTGTTAATTCCTATGGTAGATTATGCCATTGCAATTTGTTCAGGTGTATCATGCTGTATTGTTACATTGCTGGCAATAGAGCATTTTAATTCCAAGATTGTCTTCAACATTTTGTATTATGCCTTAATTATAAGTGGACTTAAAGCAGCGCATTTGCTTTACCAAGATTTCCAACATAACAAAAATTAACACCTTGCAGGTGTCATGATTTAACATTTAATTAATGATTTTTAACTCTTTCAATAATCAAATTAACACTTTCATTTAGTTACTGTAGGAAATTAAGGGTTGAAAAATAAATATGAACTCTTCCTGTTGTCAAGTCAACACTTGTGTTGTGTAGTGTTCTGTTTTGACATTCCATGTCAATTAGCAGACATTTTTATACAAAGCAACTTACAGTTGATTAGACTAAGCAGGGGACAATCCCCCCTGGAGCAATGTAGGGTTAAGGGCCTTGCGCAAGGGCCCAACAGCTATGTGGATCTCATTATGGCTACACCAGGGATTGAACCACCAACCTTTCAGTTCCCAGTCATGTACCTTAACCACTAAACTACAGGTTACCCATTGTGTTATAAATTCAACACTCTCATTGTGTTAAAGTCCCACATGTACACCCATTGTGTATATTTTGACACCCACAGTCTTAAAATTACAGTTTGATATTTGCTGTGCAGTTCAGGTATAATAGAGCTCTTGATTCTAGGCTTTTGTTTGTCTTTGTTTGTCTGTTATTTACATTTGTCAACAGGAGGACCAAAGAAAGGAAGGCCAGGAAGCTATTATATGAAAACAAACAGTCAGAGCATTAAGCTTACCAAAACAAAAAAAGCTTGGAACATCATTAAGAAGAAAGAGAACTCTAGTGAACTCATGAGAGGACTGCTCAGCCAAGGAACACCTCTAGATGATGATGAGTGAAGAATTCTTGCCATAATAAATAAAAAATGGCAAACGCCTGTCTGACAAATCAGAAGCACTGTTCAGGAGTTAGACACGGATGTGTCAGTGACTACTGTCTTCAGAAGACTTCAAAAATGGACTGCAGAGAATACACTGCAAGATGCAAGCCAGTTAAACAAAAACAGGGTGTTACAATTCTGGAAAAAAGGCCAAGATTGGCTTGTATGGAATCCAAAAAGTATGGAAACCAAAAGGCCCAAGACCTCAATCTGTGAAGTTGCAGCAGAATGAGTTCTGAAGTGTACAGAAGCATCTTATCTGGTTAAGTTTAGCAAAATGCCTTCAAACTCATTGGACTGCTCATCCCACAGCAATAAGGTCCCAAAAATTGTGTTCTCTCTTTTTTTAATGATGTTCCAAACTGTTTATTTTACTTTGTCTCTGGCTGTTTTTCATCTAATTTCTTAGCCTCATAATGGCTTCCTTGACTTTCAACACTGGTACCCATGTTGATAAATGCCAATAACAGACTTCAAAGGCAACCAAAAGCCTTGAATCAAGACGAGACACTGAACATGTCTTCTGATTAATCAGAAAGACCTGTGAGGCAATTTCTCCCAAATATTATGCTGTCGTGAAATGGGCTATGTATAAAAGATGCTGTATATTTACAAGTATATTACTTGTCTTGCTCATTATTCCTTGAATTGGAGTCAAAATAAAGTGTTGTGTAAAAACAAAACTTGGTTGGTTGTATCATAACATTCATAGTTCACTGGAGCCAGAAACACTTGATGAAAAACAAGCAGTATTATATACTTTTTTCAATAGCACAGCACAATAACCTATTTAAACTGATATGTAAAACTAGTTCAGTGACATGGGGTAGGGCAGAAGGCAAAGGCGTTGGCCATCGGCAAAAGGCAATGGGTGCAGGGTGTTGTGTAAGAACAAAATTTGATTGGCTGTATCTGATTACCCTAGGTCAAACCCTTCAAACCCTGCTGCATCCCTTGTCAAGGTCCAGTGCCTTGAAATCTCTGCCACTCTCTCTAATTTTATTTTAAAGGATTATTTATTGAATTTATTGTTTTTTGTCCAAGTGCCTTCAGCAGACAAGGGGGAGGGTGCCAAATCAACAACACCTGGCCACAGGAGAAGGCTGGGTAGGTCCTGTCTTTCATCTGCTCCTCATGTTACATGGGTGCATGGGTGCTGTGCTTATATTTAAGACTATAGTGGCCAGTGAACCACTGACAGGTGATATAAGCTTCATTCTGTGAAATTATGAACAGCATACATCACATTTGATTATCAAATTGGTTTATGTTTTTTATTATATTTTCTTACTATTACAGTGCCAAGATAAATTAATTACATTGAATGATATATGTGTCCATAGGTGCTTACATATTCACATTTCATAAATGTTAATATTGCAGGAAATAATGAAGCAATGAGAACAGTCTATTTGCCATAAATGTTTTACTGAAAGGTGAAGACAAAACATTCTGAGAGATTAATCTTTTATTGTGCTTAGAATGGCCAGCAAACATTAAAAATGCATAAGGCTTCTTCTGAGATGAATTGCTTCTTAACCTAAAACTATAAATTGATAAGTTGAATACAGTAAATCCTATCAAAATATCAACAATGCGTCGATTTAGGAAAGTGTATTTGGTGCAATTAAAGTCAGTTAATTATTCAGTACCATGGACAGTTACGCTGGAAGAGCTTACCCCTTGACTTGCATTGACTTCCAACGTCAGAAAGTAAGTATGACACTTAAGCTGTTTTATGATTGTGTATATGCTGTATGTTAGGCACAGTAATACAGACGTAGGCCTATATAGTACCTAGCATGGAACGAATTGTTCAGTACGATCTTCTAAAAACTGAACAGCCTAGCTAACGCCAAAGAAGTGCATTACTTAAGTAACTCAAATTGAAAGCGTGTCGGAGGAGTTGATGAATGTAAGCATGCATATGGCTAGTCCACTGTACTCTGATGAGAATATTTTTGAACAGTATTTTGTATTCAGGGTTTTGTGGTCATGCTTTGCAATATTCAATACTCTTTCCTCGCTTTTCTCAGCTGCATGTAAAAAACAAACTTCAGATCATGTATAGGGAAACGTGTTATCTACTCCAAAATTATATTTAAAAAAAAAACATTTTAACAGCACAATTGCCTTTACTCGTTATATCCAGAAAATATGCCAGCCAGAATGTATCAATCAAGTCGTCGTATTGTTTCAATTGCTCAATTTTGTCGAGACTCAGTTCGTTTTATTTTTAAAGGGCTGCAGGAGGAACGCACCAAGTAACCTAATGTTTTACATTATGAACTCTGTCTGGCTGTGGGAGTGGGAAACACGAGAGTTAGGCTACTCAAGCTAAGTTAAACTGAATAGAAAGTGACTTGCGTTCCTTTCAACCTGGCTTTCCTTAATACCTCAAATGAAATGGTTAATTCAATCACATTGTTGTGTATTGTGACACGTTGGCTGTTCAATTACTAGCCTGGGCGCGCTAATAAGGAGGCTATCGAACAGAAAACGTACTACTGTTTTGTAGGCCTACGTGATACGGGGAAAAAGTATAGGTCCGTTTGAAGCGGGTTTACGTGCGACAGGCTACTTCCCACAGAGCTGCAGGGTATCAAGTTAAATATTGGGTAACGTGACAGTGAAATGCTTTGTAAAATGTTGTTCGTTTGCATCGTTTGGCTTTTATATAAGCTATTTAAGAGAGGGTCTATTCCGACGATATGACATTTATTTATTTTGGCGAAATCCTCTAAAGTATCTTGAGAGGTTAGGCTTTAATAGTGCATGTGTTGCGATAGAGAAGGCAACGAGACGAATGTTCTATTCAATTGTAATGACGAAAATTACCATTAAACAACTCACTTATATTGACAAATGAGACTGTATCTCATTGAATTCACCTGTAAGACACTATTTTGTTTGCACTGCTCCGCCTGCTGTTCTACCCTACAGCTCTTGTCGAAAGATAATTATCAGAAGCTAGTGGTACATTATGCATTTTCCCTAGTTGTGTAGTTTATTTATTCAAAGTTTACATTATTATACTGAAATAAAATATATTACCCGGCATTAGCTATACAGTGAGTAACTACGGTCCCACAGGTGTAATTGGCAAGAGCCTTTTATAATTACTTTTCATTCCGAATGGCTGCTTTCATCGATTTCAAATGCTTTTGTAATGTAGCCTACTCTTCCTGGTGCTGTGGTTTGTAGCACTGACCAGCGAATGTATTATTAATACCTGAAGCTTTAACGAAAATAGGACAGCTTTGGAAAAACCTAAAATACTGACAAAACACTGTTACGAATCGAAAGACGTATCGCCTACCTTGTATTGGAGCAGCAACATCGAATGCCGCTCTGGAACGTGTAACTAGGTGAAGCAATATTAGAATATTAGACCCTAAGTGACTGTTTATGCTTTAGACCCTTCCTGAAGACATTATACAACGGCATGATATAGTGAACAGTATTGAAGCTTGGAGTTAAATGCCAAGTTCTGAGGAATGTATCCTTTGACTTTTTTCTTCGCATATGACTATCGGACAATTAATAATTTCTCATTTCAGACAAGACAAGGCCTTCAATCCGTCTTTTTTCATGGTTTTATGAGCTTTGACCTGGCATCGCCTTTCATTTTCGAAAGCTTACCTTATTACAACGATATTTACTTTCTTTCATGATCTCCTTTATTTTGCATGGACTCTCTGGCCGCGATAATGTAGTGGTTTAGTGCAGCGCTGTGATATGTCCGCATAATTCCCGTTCCTGCTGTAATTTATGATTTTGCTATTACAGAGACACAATGTATTCGGATTTTCAAGCTGCATTGCGTTCAGATCGCTGGGGAGAGGAGATGGTATTGAAATGGAGTGGAGTGAGCAAAAAGGTAATGGAACGAAGAAACTGAATACAAAGCTGTTACTACCACTCTCATCAAGTTTTTTCCCTTTCAGTTCGAACTACTTTAGATGCAACTTTTTGTAGAATCAAAATATTTCCTGAATAAATTATAGGCCTACATGAAGATTGTTTTTTGTTATTATTCATACAAATATTACTACTCATATGAATATTAATAAGATCATCATTGTGTGTGTGTGTGTGTGTGTGTGTGTGTGTGTGTGTGTGTGTGTGTGTGTGTTTTCTCATGTCATGGTCTCCTTCCGTTCTAAGATTCAAAATTTTAATTTGACAAAGCTATACACAATGAACCAACATAATTATACGATACAAATACAGTAATAATACATTTTATTTAACATTGACCCTTCTTTAGGTCTGTATAGAACAGACAAATGATATAGCCTAAAAATGAGAAAAAAACAAAAAAGTATTTGAAAGTGATTAAGTACATACAGTTGGTAAGTGAATTGCATGCACAGGTGAATTTATCAGGGACCAGATATGGCTCAAGAATGAATTAAAAGTTATCCGTATTTTGTCACTGGAGGTGTATGGATGTTACTTACGTACTGCACTGGAAAACTGTGTTGGATAAACTCTGTACCTCTCAACACTGTAACAGCTGAATGTGTAAACACGGGCAACTTTTTTTCCATTTAGATCCATTACAATGATCCTGCGTAATTAAAACAATCTTACAATTAAATAGACAAATATATAATACAGTTGAATTGCCAGAACCAGCTGAACACCCCACGACAGAGGATGTTAAACACCTGAAACATGTATTCTCGTCTAATTTCGGTCACTACGAATCAAGGAAAGATTGCTTCATAGTTCCATGTGTCAGACATGTTTACACAGAACAAGACAAAATGTAGATTCTACTTCCAATGATAAAATGCATTCCAATAGTCATTTAAATCAAATGTGCGATACGTGAGCCTAATAATACACTATTAATTGGTTGTTCAAATTCTAATGGCGTACCAGAACCATTATGTCAGTAGGTACTTATACATTTCACTTAATAATCACAGCGGAGCGAGAAATAGGCCTATATCAACGTTTTTAGCCTCTGGGCTATTAAAGCAGTGGTCTGTTAAAAACACACTTGCAAATGTTATCTGTAAGATAAGGACGTGTATTTAAAATAGATTCCTGGCAGTAAGTCAATGAAGATAAGTGTAAAATATGCTAGTAGAATGAGGGTACACACATACATTTAATTATTATATCAGATTAAATCTGCATATCGAATCAAAAAGGTGGAAAGAACCGAAGAACAAAAACCAGTGTCGTTTGTCTGATATTTTCCGGACAATGATTGTTATCCAAAGGGCTTTTCAACATTGCTTTCAAAATTCAGAGTTTATCTTTGCAAGCCAATCTCAACCTTTCGAACGAACTCATTCAAAACAGATCCATGGGCATGTAGTATGTGCAGTCTTTCTGTTACGATTCGCAAAAACAGGTCCAAGGCAAGCTGTAACCGACCCCGTCCCACGAGACCTCTGGACAATTGTTCTCATTTAATAAATATTTAAATTTTAAATATATAGATATATAGATATTTAAAATATCTATCTTTACTTTTATATTAATAAATAATGTACACCTTTAATTTTGTGCAAAGCATATCAAACTTGATCTTGTTCTTTAAGAAGATGTCACCAGTGCTTTAAAAACATTTTACTTAACATAATGAGCTATTATAAACATAGACTATGTAATCGTCGACCGCTTATTCAAAACGAAACATACATTTGTAATTGGTGTTATGTTTGTTAGTCATAATGATGAATAACTGAACAAAATGTTATATACAGGCAAGCAGTAAAAATGCATGAAATGGCTTTCATATCTATTAATAAAATACATTAGTAACAATTGTTGTATGCAAGCTTAGTTCGGTCTCGTGTCTTTTTTGCTGTGCTGTTAGGATTTAATCCAGAAAAACTAGGTTTATGTTCGTAGCCTTTCGCGTAAATGGATTCGTGGAGTGAAGTGAGTAACCCCCCTTTCCTCCCCAATCTTTGTTTATGTAGTAATATACATATTTTCGTAAAGGTATTATGTTATTCTCTCTGTGCTGATTGGTGCCCAGGTTGGTGAGTGAACGCCCTGTGATTATGTCAGATTGCGTGCAGACCAAACCAGCCCAGCCTTTGAACTTCACCGCTTTTGGCTCTCATTCACCAGCTTTTCCTCATTTCCAAGCCAGGTGGTTTGCAAGGCGAGACACCTCCAGGAAAACCACATACTTTCAGACCAATCGACTTGGACTTGCACACCTCGGTGGATCTTGCGAGCGTGGCTCTTTTTCCTTGCTCCCCTTTGCGCTGATCCTTAAACTGCAGAATCGAACACTGGATTTTTCTTTAGGCTATTTCCTTTTTCCGAATTCTGTACACACTGCTCATTCGATAAATGATATGAGCAGTGTCTGTCTCCGGGACAGGTGAATACATTTCCAGGTTGGTTTAACAACTTTTAACAATTATTGTAAAGGGGACTAAACGTGAGCTCTGAAAATGTCAAAGCCAGTAGATCACATCAAGAGACCCATGAATGCCTTCATGGTTTGGTCCCGGGGCCAGAGGAGAAAAATGGCACAGGAGAATCCCAAAATGCACAACTCAGAAATCAGCAAAAGACTTGGCGCAGAATGGAAGCTGCTATCAGAATCGGAAAAGCGACCGTACATTGATGAGGCGAAGAGACTGCGAGCACAGCACATGAAAGAACACCCTGACTACAAATACAGACCAAGACGCAAGCCCAAGAATTTACTCAAGAAAGACAGGTACGTCTTTCCCCTTCCCTACCTTGGGGATACGGATCATTTGAAAGGACTTCCTGTATCTGCCACGGACACTCTTCTGGGATCCTCAGAAAAAGCTAGAGCGTTTCTGCCGCCGACATCGGCACCTTACTCTTTCCTCGACCCAAGCCAGTTCAGTTCTAGCGCAATTCAGAAGATGACAGAGATGCCCCACACTTTGACTACCAGCACTTTACCATATGCTTCTTCGTTAGGATACCAGAATGGCGCTTTTGGAAGCTTGGGCTGCCCGAGTCAGCACACCCACACTCACCCATCACCCACAAACCCTGGGTACGTCGTACCCTGTAACTGTACCGCCTGGTCAGCGTCGAGTTTACAGCCCCCGGTTGCCTACATACTTTTCCCGGGTATGACCAAAACTGGGATAGATCCCTACTCTTCAGCACATGCTGCTGCTATGTAACTGACTAATTTCCTAAACTTGAATACAGCAATGCATGTAAATAAGAACATCAAGTCAAAATAAAATGATTAAACTAAGGAAGCCATGGACTTCTGTTTTAAAGGAAAACGAACTAAAACTTTTTATGATCACAAACAGGACGTTTCTACAAAGACCTCCGCACGGAACTTGGAATAGCTCTAAGGCAGGTGCCCTGTGAACTCTAAGAATTGTAAATGTTAAAGCGTTTATCAATGGCCACGGACTAGGTGGTCTTTACGTTTATTTATTATGTGCATTTTGATGCTATGAAACAGTTTTGTTTAATTATTAATATTATAATGATCTTATTTTCAAGACATTTTGGTTTGCACAATTACGAAGTTGTCTCCTGTATAATGGAATGTTTTTTGGCACTCAGAAGTTTTAAAAGATGATAAGGATCATAATTGGGACATCTGAGTAAAAATCGGGATATATTGTTTATATTTATTAAACAGACACATAAAACTAGATTGTTTATTTAAAATATCAAATGGAAAAATATATACTTTCTATTATTTTCATTTTGACATTTTTTCTGTGGTCCAGTGATAATAGTAAAACCTTTATTTGATTTTAGAAATAACTTCAAATATGAAGTCAGGCAGTTAATGTTGTATTTTCATCTGAGATGGTAATTTAACCTGTCATGTCATTGAAAGGAAATGTATCCAAAAGGATGTTACCTCGTTTCTCTGTTCATTTGCCGAGCAAAGACATTTTGAATAAAGACAATCTGTCTTCTAAACATATTTAAAAACCTTGTATGATTATGGTCCCTTAATGTAATTCCACCGGGAGATTAGTGGCCGAACTGAATTTCGTCAAAATTGACTTGTGCAGAAATGCATCCTGACAGATAAATTTAAGAGTGCTTGCATTTTTCATTTGAAAATGCAGAAGTTGACAGCCGGTCATTGAAGCCAATGTTTTGCACAGTTTACATTGCATTTTGTAGTTGAAATTTAGACCTAGGCTATATTTTATAATTTCTCAAAAAGTCTGTGAAAACAAAAACTAAATTAAACAGGTGCATGTCGTGTTCATCGTGATTATGTAACATTTAACTATTGGTTCGATTTGTTTATTTGCTTCATTTACTTCATTCTAGTCAAAACGCGGTAAATGTTTTATATAACAACGCAGCCAAAAACAAGGGTGGCTTGGTCATATTGTCATAAACAATTGTCAATGCTTGACGAGAAACCCTAATCGGCCACGTCGTTATGAAGTTTTTTTTTAGGCTATTAGGTAGCCTACAGAGATCTGTTTCGTATAAATTGCCATTGGTGCTTCTGAGAAAATGTTAGCGTACAATGAAAACGTTCTTATTGCTACAAGGGATCCGAAAAATATAACAACCTAATGGAAATACTTTTTGTACGTTGCTTTTAATAAAAGCGTCTGCTAAATAAAATGTAATCTAAAAAAGTAGGAATGATATTTAAACTGAGACAAGAAGGGGGGAAATCAGTTTGAAGTGGGGGTGGTTTAGAAAAGTTTAGCCACGCTGTTTAGCATCACAAAACATTCCAAAGAGAGGAACAATTATGGAAAGAGGTTTCTCAAGCATGAATCAAAGCCAACCTATAACTTTCCGTGTAGCTCAATTAGGCCTGCAGTGAAAAAGACTGAGAGAAACTGCATCACTGAGTATTCACTTTTAGAGAAATTAGAAATGGAAAAATCTCTATTAGCTTGGTGGGACAGTAGCACGACCGAGGTCACCCAGTCTGACATAAACTGTCACTCTCAATTGCGATATAGGCTACATCGTTCTCTATAGAAGGTCTCACGCTAAATTTAAACACGTATTTTATTTTACTGTTGTCCATTACTTTTGCTGCCACGGGCAAATTTGCGAGGACGCTTATTCAGAGGTTTTATAGAAAGGCCTAGATTACTATAAAACGCTGGACTTCTTGTGTAACCCATTAACCTATTTTAGGCTACATATTAAACGAATATCATTGAAACGTGCTCAACTAGAAAACAATTACTGCGCATTTTCAAACGTGCAGCCTACATGATGATCACCGTTGAAACCAAACATGGCCTATTTGTTCAATTACAGCAATTGAACTGTGTTTGAATCAAGAGTAGCTGCCACTTCCTTCCGCAGTTCAAGTATTGTCTTCCGTGTTTTTGCTTGGCACATCTACACTTTTAAGCTGGCTCCAAAACTTGTACACTCTATTCAGGTGTGCAAGTAGACCTATTATTCTTCAATCATAATGACAGTAAAATTAACCGATTGCTACATTTGATGTTTGAGGAGTGTTCCCCTGAAGGGATCCCACTCGTCTAACCTGTTTGCGGCTTAAACGGGTCAGAGAGTTGCCTTATGTAGGCTAGTAAACTTAAAGATTCTCAGAAGAGAAAGTCCTTCTGTTCTAAAAAAAAAACATAAGCTGGGTATATATATATATATATATATATATATATATATATATATATATATATATATATTATATATATTAAATTATATATATATATATATATATATATATATATATATATATAATTTAATACAGAATTAGGCTATGCATGAGCGGAAATGACCCCGTAACGGTTTTTCATATTTAATGCATAGTTTAAATATGCTTCGGCTATATATTAGGTGTATAGTGATGTTGTACTATTTGTCTCAAGATATAGGCTGTGTTGTTTTTTCGGGTAAAAGATAATTATAGTAAATTAAATGATAGGTGAAAGGTCTATAAATGTTCCAGGTCAAATTAAATATAATTTATGTTTTTAGATTTTACTGGATTTTCCTCATAGTTACAGGCTATTTGCTATAGTTCAAATGTGCAGGGTATAAACTATGCAACTGACAATCAGGAGACGTTCATAATTATCCTGTGTATATCAGTGTACGGGCACGCATGTGTTTGCATGTCTCTGTGTTGTATTGTCTTTATAAAAACAAAATACATTTAATTATTTGTTTTCCCTTATAGCCTATTCACATGATCCCTGTAGAATTCCGCGGCTTTCATTCCTTACGGGCGTGACTTGGCTCTTGGAAAGATCAAAGAGGAGAAAATCAGGCCAATTTTCCAAAGACAAAAATAAATCATTTTATTATGTCATATACTATTCGCTTTTGAATAGTCAAACATGAAACAGCTTGCTTGTTCCGAGTTGGATCGCATACCAATGCGACCGTTTTGAAACGGAACATATTCACAAAATATTAAATGTATTCATTTATTTATCAATGTGTTTGTTCGTAACTATGATAATCATTTAAATATAAGATTGGATGAATTAAAAGGAAACAACCCAGCAAAACAATCGGGTTCAGCCTACAGACAGAGGATTGGAATTCGCCTATACTTCCATCTGTTGTCGCAAGGGTAGGGAATGGGATTTGCACACTGAGGTGTAATAGCATTACTGTATTAATTAAAATTTTCATTTCACATCCAGATTGTTTACTTATCTGCCAGGAACATATGCTGGAAGAAGTTAAGATTCTGGATTCTGCACTATTGCCCAAGGTGCAATTCAATATAGGGGAGGGAGGATGGAGGAGAGGAGACAGACAGCCTCGTATTTTTATGACAGACTTTGCTCTTATCTAGGGCTAGACATTATAGTGATACTCCATTGAACCAAATATTACGTTTTACATCAGCCCCCTAAAGCATGCAGATTCGACATTGAAATTGGATAATGATAATTACATAAGGGGGTAAAAACGTGTGTTTTCTGCAATAAGATATTACATTTCGTCTTGTTATGGTCATCAACCCCTTACTGCACTTCAAATAATGCTGTTTAAGCTAAATGGATATTTAATTGCTTTAAAGTCAACCAGATTTTGATATCCATATAGGCCTAGGTCTATTGAATGGCTGTAACAAGGTGATTCTGCGTTATTTTTGTGAACCTGAAATTATTTACATTACATTTTCATGTTCATAAGAGGCAATCATTCATTCAATCAATCATTGGTAAATGTATGACCCCTTTATTTCAATCAGCTGTGATAACATTGCTTACATTGAATCAGCACAGTCTGCATTTACAACTATACGTTTATTGAATGTCGAAAGCAAACAAATGGCGCCCGAGAAAATTATGATTTAAAATTATAGACATCCTAAATCTCTCTGTAACTGTGCTCCCAGACGTTTTTATTTGAGCACAACAGAAAGCCTGTGGTTCCAGAGTCGAATTCAATCTTCCTTATCTCCCCGGGACTCCTTTCAGCCTGAGATCAGAGAAAAAAGAGAGGATAATTGTTCTTTATTTAATTTAATTTAATATGACAGCCCGTGCTTTCAGGTCATTTATATGCTTAATTTAGTGATAAAAGTCAATGAGGAGGGAACACAAGCCTGCTTTTCTCTTCTCAAACACTTTAGTCGGAAATATAAAACGCATGAAACAAAAGTGGAGGGACATGACACTTTTAATTGAATGCCATGGATCATTTGAATTATTGTCTTTTAATGACACGCTAAAATCAACATTGCAAAACTAAGTTTGATAGGTGGCTTTTAAATATCTTGCACTGCATCTTGCCATGCTAATTTTCTGATTAATTCATCTTCAGTTTTACGACACGAAAGGCGTTATGATAAAACACTCAATAGTGATGATGATAATAATAATAATAATAATAATAATAATAATAATAATAATAATAATAGGCAAATAATAATAACTGACAACGGCAGTCGTATTATTATTACTAAACTATAGTTTAGGGTAATTTGACTTAATTCAGAAATGTAACTATTTACCTTTTGTTTTTCTTTCTCTCTGTGGCTGAAGCATCATCGCCAAACCCCTGTCTATCGGAAATTGGATCTCGGTCACCATTTTGACAGACGAAAAGTAAACCGTTGTCCCCTTGTTTGAAGCCTCGGTGTTGAATTTGGAGGTCCCTGCATTCTCATTTAAAAAAATAAAATAAACGGTGAACGAGGAAATAGATTAGGGAAGTTATAGACTGAGAGAAAACACTGTTTAATGTGGAGTATCAGCTGGGAAAGTGATTTACACCGATGTTTTTTTTGCAGTCCGACTTATCGAAAATACTGTAAGTGCATATAATACACACTGTAGGCCTATAGCTTCCCTCCCACACACACACACACACACACACACACACACACACACAAACACACACATAAACACATGGTGAAAATGCAGCATTTTTGTAATATACAATGGCCGCGTTTCCCGAACGCGTTAAGAACGTTCTTAAGTTCTTAAGGACCTTCTTAAGAAGCAAACGCGTTTCAATTGAAGGTCCTTAAGAACTTTCTTAGCTTAAGAACGTTCTTAACGCGTTCGGGAAACGCGGTCAATATCGTTGGGCATATTTCAACAGTTGAATGAATCTGTACTGAAGTAGGTGACAATTAACACCTTCCTATATAGCCTACACAAGCGTAAACTATGTAGGCCTATATTAAACCTAAAGCGAAAAGGTTAGGGTATCCCTTAGGCTAATTATTCTTAATTTTACATTAGTTAAGTTGTAATGCGAAATCTTGCACATGGGATTACCTTCATTAGTTATTTATGAATTCACCATCATGTAGCCTATGTAGCATAAACTTGTAGGCTATCTCCCTCCAGTTGGGTCAGAGTGGTCAGGGGCGAGTTTTCCGATAGCGACATGTCCTATACTTGAGGCACAATTTTCAAGACTTAAAATTTCACCTGTGTTTCCCAAAATGAACGCAAAAAGCTTTAATTTAAAGAGCATTAACTCTTCAGGTGTGTTTGCATTTCGGAATGAAAATCACTTTCAGAAGTTTGTGCTAACAAATTGCACTTTCTTCAGCATAACTTAAACTAGACTATAGGCTACACCAATTTACTGAGGCAGTTTGGCTAGTTTTTAATCACGTGTGGCAGGTTAGCGAAAATAGTTTAATTTAGCCTATATACATTTATGTAGGCTTATTATATTAGGCTAATTGATTTGTCAATCTATCAGTAGCTACAAAGGAATTTAACATGGCATACGCAATATGGAGTATCGTATGATGCGGTGGAAAAAAATATTTTTCTCGTAGACTACTAGGCGTCTTGAGTTGCGACATGTTTAGCAGCGCAAAATTAGCAAAATTATTGAAGAGATCGGGTCCGTTTTTTACTCGATTACTAAGAGACTGCTTGCATAACAATGACAATATTTTGTACAGAGTATCTTCAATCTGTCGATTATTGATGCTGTTAACTAAACTCGATCAGATGTGAAAGCTACAATTTGACTAAAAAACGCTTTGGTTGTAACAATGTGCCCCGCTTGAGAAACTAATTCATACATTTTTAATGAATCGTATGTATTCAGGTTTTCTCATTCTAAAGATTGGGTTACCAGACCCAACCAGTTTTTATTAAAACTACATTGTAGTTGAGTTCACGGGAGCACCTCAGTTTGTCATCCAGTCCAGCTGGATCCCGTCTCGTCTGACCTGCGCATCTCCGTCAGCTCTGTGTAAAAGCAATGAAAATAAGAAATGCTCGAACCAAATGTGCTTTTTCTAACTAGTACGTACACTAACAATATATCTGTAGTTTGTATGTGTGTGTTTTAGTTGATTACATCTGTATGTCAAGCATATGTAACATGTGTAACAACTTACCCCATACGTGTAACAATCTACCCCACATACTCGGCAATGATTGCATATTTAAAACATTTCACAGTCAATGAGACCACCTTCTGATAGCCCACATATTGGGGTTTAAAATGATAAACGTTATGATTTGCTCACAGCTAAACACATGACAGTAGCTGAAAAATAACTGATCAATAAATCACGTTCTCAATGTTTGGTGAACGGTGCACGGAAAATTACATGAAACTGGTCCGTTGATTGGTCCGAGGTGAAAGAGGGTGTGTATGGGGCTGCGCAATGTGATTTGCAGCAGCTTGTTTCTGATCAGGCGAAAACATGGCGGAACAATTGACCCCGTGTCAAAACAGACCGCGATCTCCCCTACTTCCAGACATTCTTAACGCTACGTCATGATTCAGGAAACTCAGTTCAGCTCGAAGCACGAACAACGTAGATTAAGGTAGCATTTTACTGGTTAGAAAAAAAATAATGCACATCTGGAGGAGCATAGTTCCCGGGTACGAATTTATACGAGATTGTCACAACTGAAACAAAGAGCATTTGAAGCAAGGGATGCGAAATAAAAGCTGTAAGGTGCGATTTTACAATGGGAAATTTAGGAAGGCATTGCCCATGAACATGTAACTGTATTTACATGGGCATTAACCACACATTGGCTACTGTTTCAGAAATCCATCAGACATCCAATGAGTTTAGTAGTGAGGATAGTAGCCTATATTCAACGACTCATCTCCGGTGACAGATGATTTGAGCGATTTTTTGGCAACTGATTTATGAGATTATATCTGCAGGTACGAGTAATGTTTGTATATAAATTAATTGTTAGTCTATTCTTGAAGCACCCAACCAGGATGAATAATTCGTATTTATTTAAAAACCATGCAAATAATGTCTTTCATCAGTGTAGCATTTCGTTGTACGTTACTTACTCAGTAGACCAACGTAGACCAACGTTCTACCCATACCGTTGCCTATCTGATTAGGTCCTATTTACCGTACAATTAGTCCTACCAGCAAATTGGTCCGTGTTATTTCACGGCATGGAAAAATAACCGGCCACCTCGGGCCAATATTGCTTCATGATTGGCCGAGACATGTCACGGGGATGGTGCTTAATTTCGTACAACCTTGCTAACGAGAACAGATCGAACAGGTGTGTAGAATTTGTTCACAAGAAATATCAATGCGCGCAATATACACTAGGCCTATTACGAAATGCATTTCTAAAAGTAGTCCGGTTATCATCGCCGACCTAGTGACAAAATTATGTTACTGTACTGTGGCTACATATTGAGTTACACTTTGCTTTGTAGGAAAGATAGATTTCCTACAAAGAAAGATAACCATGGGTAATAATAAAATAACTTACAAGTGGGTGAGGAGAGAATGATCAAACTTTTACTGGCTGTGATCACTCCGTTAAAACAACAGACAGTGCAGCAAGCGCCGAGAAAGAATACAAAGACACGGTTTTTGCACGATTTTTATTTTTGCTGTACTGGCTGTAAGTACGAAACATGCCTCCAGTGCTGCTAGTGTTGTAAAACTGAGGTCTTTCTATGCTTCATTTAAAAATGGGCCATGCTCCGGTCAGTTGCATGGCACTGAAGTCTGGAATACAGCGTCACATTGCTTGCCATTACTTTGAGAACTAACATTAGTTAATAGCCTAACGTTCACCCCTTCGGCGATGGTAAACTAGTGAACTTTTCAATGATGCGGTTAGATTTTTGTCGCAGCAGGCAATTTTAGGCGGCGCCGTTCCGTTGTGTTTCAATTAATACATCTGTTTTTAAACAAAAATAATTTTCTTCTTGTTTTGTTCTTGCTCAGTCTGCGTCCTTCCAGACGACAGCTCTTACCTCCTGAGCCAATGTCGCCCCATATGGGTTGTTGTTATTTGTCATTTTTCATTTCAAATCTATGGCCTAAAACAAATGTCTAACACTGCACATTTGAAATGTTATCTGGTCATGTCCATCAAAGACATGTGCTTTTTACAGCAATACCTTACCTCATTGAGAAAAGGTTGGTGAAAACCCTGGAAAAAACATCTGGCCATATTTTTCTTTAATTTAAATAGGCAGTGTGTTATAAATAAACATGTAATAGATATATTTTTTTAAAATGTAGAACTTATTTGATGACTACAATGTCCATTAATGTTTAGTGTTCATATTCATTTTTGACTGAAAACTCTTTTTGTGACAACCAGCCCCATGTTGTGTGATGGGGTTGGTTGTCACAAAGTGGAAAGGTTGTCTTCATGAGTTTCTAACTTTTTCTAATATTATAATATATAATATCTAATATAAGAGGATACAAGGTATACATACCATTACATACAACTTAAAGGGTTGCACTAGTGTTGAAATTAGTTCTATGATGTTCTGAAATTGAGTGAGTAAAAAGTGTGACAAGCATCTCCCCTACTTGATTGTAGCCTATGGGTAGACCAATTTACTATTTGATGCCTAGAACATTGTTTAACGTTGATTGGGCGGCTATTTTAATGGCAGCCTGTTCTGATTAATTTCTGAAGCAATTTATTTCAGAGTGCTTTAACAATGTAAACAGTGTTGTTACATTGATGCTTACCAAGTGTCAATGTAAAAATTATGTTTTGCTCGATGGAGACATGAATGCTGCTTTAGTTTGTGTGTGTGTGTGCATGTGTGTTTGTGTGTGTGTGTATGTATGCAGTCTTGAATAGATTACTGTGATCTGTTATTGATTACAAATTACATGACTGAAAAATGTAATTAGTAATGTACTCTTTTAGATGATTTAAAAGGTGTAATCTAATCTGATTACTTCTGGATTACTTCTGGCATAACACTGGTTTATTTGGTTCCATATAGTTATGTGTACAAAAATCTTGTAACAACAATGAAATACAAAAAAAAGTGTATTATTCCTTTTATTATCAACAAAAAGAAGCATAAATTACAATCGATAGCTCACAATGAAATGTGACACCAAATTTAGGGTCACATTCACAAAGCTTGCATTTTTATTTTATCGCATAATACTACTGAGAAATTAGCGCATACATTCTCAGCACAAAATCCACTTTTGGAAAAAAGAACTGGTGCTTTATATGGTTCGATTTGGATTATGTGTTACTCTATCAGTAAGTTCATTTTGAATGTGTTGTGTTGAAATAAAAATGAATTCATACATTTAGAGAATATTTTGTGAAAAATACTAATGCATTAATTTAGTGTTAACAAAGTAGCAAATTCCAATTCTCTGCAAATCTTTGTATATCCTTTCAGCCTTTCAGCATTCTGTGACTTCAACACATGAACAGTTGCTCTCCCTATTGTTTTATGTCAAAGGTTGTATGAATAATGTGTTCGAAGTGGAATTCCCCTACTCTGATTGACAATCTCAGTATGTAGTTGCAACTGATGGACTAATGGCTGTGGATGTCAGGGAATTCCTTCCCATTGTTCATAGGGAGGGGTGAGGGGGTATATGCATTTGCCTGTTTGGAGGACTAACTCGGAGGACTACATGGAGAAAGGGGGGAGGAATGTACCACACCTAATTAAAATTTAATCATGTAATAAAAGTAGCTGTAAAAGTAAACTGTCTTATAATTACTATTTTTTTCAAATGTACTGTTAGCTGATTACTAGTTTTTGTAATCAGATTACATAATCCAGATTACATGTATTGTAGTCCATTACTACCCAACACTGTATGTATGTACAGTCCCCTCCAAAAGTATTGGAACAGCAAGGCTATACGCTGAAGTCACTTGAGTTTGAGGTCAAAAGATTTCCTGGTAATTTTATCTAGATTAATTTTGAACACAACACCTTTTGTATCAGAGCACCCATTTTTAAGTATTGGAACATGTGACTGACAGGTGGTTATTGTTGCCCAGATGTGTCCTGTTAGATTTATTGGTTAAACAATAATTAGTTCTGAATGTCTACTCTTGGTTTTAGCTTTGGGTTTTGCCTGTGAAGACTGCATTTGTGTTAGAAAAGATAAAGCTTAGAAAAGAGGGAAAATCGCACAAGTATTTGGGATAGCTTGTACAACAACTTGGAATGTCCTGAAAAAGAAAGAATCCGAACAGGTTGACCAAAGAAAACAACAGCAGTTGATGACAGAAACATCGTGAGAGCTGTGAAGAAAAACCCCAAAACATCAGTCAATGACATCATAAACAATCTCCACAGGGCAGAGGTGAAGGTATCGCAATCAACCGATCGAAGAAGACTTAGATAGGGTATAGAGGCTATATTACAAGATGCATACGCCTCATCACTAGTAATAATCAGAAGAAGAGATTACAAATGGCAAAGAAATACAGAGAAGAGGCACAAAAGTTATTTTTTTATGGACTGATGAGACCAAGATTAACCTTTACTAAAGTGATGGAAAGGCCAAAGTGTGGAGAAAGAAGGGATTTACTCATGATCCAAAACATACAAGCTCATCTGTGAAGCACGTTGGAGGAAGTGTCATGGCTTGGGCTTGCATGGCTGCTTCTGGAGTAGGCTATATTTATGATGTAACTCACAAAAACATTCTGTCTGCCAACTTACGGCGAAATGTGTCCAAACTAATTGGGAGAAACTTCATCAAGCAGGAAGACAATGACCCAAAACACACTGCCAACACAACAAAGGACTTCATTAGGGAGAAAAAATAAAAGTTTTAGACTGGTCAAGTCAATCACCCAACCTTAAGCCAATTGAGCATGCATTTCACCTCCAGAAGAGGAGATTGAAGGGAAAAACACCCGGAACAAACAACAACTGAAAGAGGCTGCAGTTAAAGCCTGGAATAGCATGACAAAAGAAGAATGCAACAGTTTGGTCAATAGGTCACAGGCTTGATGCAGTTATTACAAGCAAGGGATATGCTACCAAATATACTTTCATTAAGTATTTAAGTACTTTCATTTACTTAAATACTTTTGCTCACCTAAAATTGGGTGGTTTGATACCAAAAGTTCTATGTTCTAAGTAGGTTAACACATCTAGGCGTAAATACCAGGAAATAAAAGCTGAAATTCTGAACTCTTGTTATGTCTTCATCTTTTTATCCCCACCCCAAATGTATTCAGTATATAGCAAAAACAAAGGAATAAGCCTTGCTATTCCAATACTTTTAAAAAGGACTGTATGTACTGTTACAAACTCACTACTTCCCTGGCGCAGTATCTGTAATGTGTATGTGTGAGATGCAGGGCTGCAACCTGACGTGAGTGTGTTGTACAGAAAACCAAAGTGAAAACGCACCAGACGAACCTCTGAAGGAATGGAGCCTAGTTGCTTCCTGCAGAAACTGGTTCTCTGCGTATGTCTCACCTAGGTCTGTCTTGCCTCTGTTGTTGGTCAGCGCCACGGTCTTCTTGATGATTGATGTTCAGGTTTTTATTTTCCCTATTCTAAAACCAATGTGAATGGCACCAGAGTGAAAACAGTCCCTCAAACCAGTAGAAGGGCGTTTTGGCTTCTTTCTCCCGGTGTGGTTCTGCAGTTGAGCTTCTTATGTATTTATTCAGAAAATGTGCATTATCCTTTTAAATTAATGCAACTTGCTCATCTGCAATACTCTACAACCCACATGCTGATCAAAATCACAGTCTCTCTATTCCTAAGAGGAAACCACCACTTCAAACATTTCTGCCATAGCACGCCAAATTACCTTTGATCACCTGGAGTTCCTTTGTAAGGCAATCAGAGGCAGGCCCCACCCCCCGAGGGACAGTCAGCTGCATGATGACATAAGCAGCAGATGCCAAAAGAAAATAAAGAAACCAAAACAAAAGTGTATGGGTGGACATGAGCATGAAATGCTATCCACTTATAAGAGTATGTAGAGTACTGTGAAAAAGTATTTGCCCCCTTCTTGATTTCCTCCATTATTGAATATCTGTCACACTGAATGGTTTCAAATCTTTTGACAAAATGTAATATTAAAATGTAATATTAGATTAAGGGAGCCTGAGTAAACATGAAACACATTTTAAAAATGATTTCATTCATTAAAAAAGCTTTCAAACACACTGGTGATAAACGCATCTGAAAAAGCAATTGCCCCCTTAATAATAGCAAGCAAATCCTTCTTCAAATTTGATACCAGTCTTCCACATCGCCATTGAGGACTTTTAGCCCACACTTCTTTGCAGAATTGATTTCATTTGACGAAATTGAGCCTGAACTGCTTGTTTTGGTCTCAATTGGGTTCAAAGCAGGAATCTGATTGGGCCACTCCAAAACTTTAATTTAGTTTATTTTCAGCCATTCAATTTTTATTTTATTTAGCTTATAGTTGTTTTGAGACTTTTTCTGTTTTGTTTTATGTTCTCAGCACTCTGGTTAGTCATCCAATCTCATTTGCACTCCACTTTTCTTTTCCAAATGTGAGGTGAGCATTCATATTTGTCTTCATTAGCAGTGATATTTGCCTTGCCAGTCTCCTTCTTATAGTCAAAGCCTTTACTTGAACCTAATAGAGATACTGTGGCAGGTTATGTAGCAGTATAACTGCAAAAAGTAATCAGTCTCATAAAATTACTGTTATCAGAAATATCTAACCACAAATTTAGTATTTTAATTAATAATTAAAATAACCAATATTAATGATTAAACATACCGATAACCTGAAGGTTGGAAGTTCTTCGAAGGGCTGCTTTAACTCGGCTCTCATGTCTATGTGAAATGCCAAAACAGACACCGGGTTTAATAAAATATATTTATTAAACAAACATACAAACACAGAACAGATAAACTAACGGTAAGTTAGTAGGGAGTGTGTGTGTGCGCGCGCCCAAGCACCCGTGTCTCTTGAACAAAGGAAAGTAAAAGTGGGTGTGTTAGTTATTGTTAGCTGTGAGAAGACTACTTGCGTAGTTTACTCTATATATGCGCAAAAGACAGCGAAAAGATAACTAACAAAATACATTCCAATGATAAGACGGCAAATATGGAAACACAGATTCACACAAACAGTTAAGACTAAACTAAACACTGGCTATGCCTGAATGTTTGTTGTCTTACTGAGTCCATACGCATTGGATCCAAAAGATGTGCTGTCCTTATAGGAGCCGCGAAGGTGCTGTGAATGATGTCCTGGAGAGGTGTCCAAAGCTGGGGTGTTCGTCTTTTTCCGGGTGGAAAAGTTTGTTTCTGTTGTTCATTGGTGAGCTTTGCAGGGGTAAACTGATGTAGCGTTCCGCGTACACCAGTTTCCACTTGCTATAGGCCACAAAGTTACCGCGAGGTAACTAGGTGTGTCGGTAGGCCTGGTAGTGCACTGTGCAGCATTCAGCCTCTGTTCGAGTCTCGGAGCAGATGAGCTGAAGCGAATGGCCAAAAAGGGTGCGTCGAAAATAAGTGGGAAGAAGAGGGGGATCCCGAGAACATGTCTTGCTCTTATACGGTAAGGTTTACTGCTCCCGCCATTACGGGATTGGCTGAACCGAGCTAGACGTCATGCGGGGTGGATGTCGCGGAATTGTCCTGTGGGATTGTGGGAAATGTGGATCCTACATCCCCCCTGTGGTCTCAGAATGCGACTGAAGCCAGTGTTCCTTGAGAGCACAAAAGTAAGTTCACAGTCCACAGGTCAAGTACATTTGGTCGGTAACACAGTTCACAATTGACTGACAAACATCCAGGCATTTATCAACAATTAACTAAACTGGTCTAAAACACATGATACAAACAATGTGAAACACTAAGTTCGAACAGTGAAAACATTGTCACAAAACATAAGAAACATTGGCGAAAGGGTTAGTCATTTTGTTGGTTATTCAACATCAACATCTTTTGACGGAGGTTGAACAAGACCAGATAGCTTTTTGGAGTGGTTACTCAAGGCATACACACTACTGAACAAAGGTTAGGCTTTAGTTGTCCTCAGAAGAACTGAAGAAGTTCTCTTCAGACAAGGGGTTTTCCCTATCAGAGTCATGCTGGTGACTCTCAGGCTTGGGCCTACTGGGTTGGTATTCTCTCCAATTCCGGCTGGAATCAGAGTGTGAGAAGCAACCACGGTGGCTCTTAACTAGGAACTTACTCATATGCCGTTGTTTTAAGCTATTAGACTTTAACAGGGCTACCGGAAAGTGCCAGCAGGCTTGGTTGGAACAATGTGCTTAGCTGTTTCCAATCCCTCATTCTTGGGCACAATCTTTAAAGTGTCCCAGACCATTTGGGCTTCATTTCTTAATTCAAGGGCTGAGTGTTGGCCCCTTGAAAACAATTAAACATGAGTTCGGACGCAGGGGTGCAGGTTGTGCACAAGAAGGGATTTGAAAGCTTGATCTTCATCTAAGCCTGGTCCGTTTCTGCCCTGGAAAAATGCATGTTTAAGTCATTGGTAAAAGTCTTTTGGACATTCTGTGCGGCTATGTTTAACCATGGCTGTGGCCTGATCAAACCGTGGCAGGTACTCAGCTACCAACTCTTCACAAACCTTAGGATAGCTCGAATGAAACTTTGGTGGAAGTTGTTCCATAAATGTATGGATCTCTCTGGTAGAGGTTTTCAATACAAGTCTTACCTTTTCTCGATCGGTTGCCCTGGGCAGATCCGAGAGACAGTAGTGAACTTCTCTCAAGTAACTCTGAATGTTAAATTCGGAGTCCTTGGGGTCAAATGTGTGGACATACTTCGCCATGGCCTCTAGCTCCTCAAAGCGAAGACCATGTAAAGTTGCACTAGTCTGCCTATGTGGGGAAGGAGAGACTGAAATCACATCGGAATGGGAACACGTTTCATGTGGAGCTCGACGTCCTCGGTTTGGTTTAGGGGGCGGAGCTGCAAAATGGTTATTATTCTCACAATGGTTGGCAGAAGATGAATTGTCGCTGTCAGTGTACTGTACAGAGCTGTGACCTATCCTCTTGGTTATAAAGGGAAAGCTAGCGGCATTAGCGTTAGTGTGCCCAATTAATAGCGCAGAATCTCCTCTACCGTGTCCACGGGAGGGTTCCCTGACCTCCTCGCGAGAGGGGTAAGCATGGAAGGTGCAGTCCTGTACTTGACTGACTGTTTCTCCTTTGCTTGTGCTTTGGATAAAGGCGTTATATAAATGCAGACCATTTCCCATTATAAATGCCCACCATTTACTGTGTGTATGAATATATGCATACATAAAGAGAGATGTCTGTTTGAGCCAACCATGAGATAGATAGATAATAACAATTTCGAATTTTACATTCTTTCATTGTGATTGTATGGAAGCATATCCTTGTAAAAATTAAAATGCAAGTCGACAATTACATTTTGTTTTCATTCCATATGCGTAAAAACTGTCAGAATTTAAATTAAAATGCTTTTGATGGTAATGGAGCAGAGCAAAGCTGGTCTATGGAAATGCTGTGAGTGATTGGGACGGTGATAGGACCAACAGTTTAGCCTAATAAAAATGGTGAATTGCTTTGTGTACTAATTAAAGGTACAATTTTAATTAACGGTAAAGAGAGAAACAACACTCTCAAACCACAATACCGTTTATCCCTCCCTCTTCTCTGTGAACGCGCTGACATTGGCTGTCACAATTAGAATCAATTTTCAAACAATGAGCTTGAATTATTGTACAGCTATACAATGTTTTGGTACAGAGTGTTGGTCCGTCAACTGTTTATTTTGAAACCTGAATTTAAGGACTATAAACACAGGCAGAGGGTGAGTCAACATGACAGTGAGCCCTTTTCAATGATGGGAAGGGATTTACAATGGTCTTGTAACAATGTTTCAACACAAATATCTTACCTATTGTCCCAACCTGGTCTCCCAACCCATTCGTAACTATGGTACGAATTTGCATGCCCTCAAAATTCGTAACATCATTACGAATTGCCGACAAACATCACGTGACTTCACAAGACGTGGTGTCGAAAAAAGACGGCTGCCATTTTTATATAACCAGTGAATCAATACAGGTAAACCAAGGTCGATATATAATTTCAAACGTACATTTGTATGTAAGATCTCATTTCAGAATTGCATTTTAATACAATATGATAAATCATTCTCTAGCTTTTTCATCGCATTTATTATAACATACAGTACTGTGCAAAAGTGCAGATAGTTCTCCATCATGCAATACCATCAGAGAGGCATCTGATTGGCCCCAAATGTATTCTGCAGCAGGACAACGACCCCAAACATACAGCCAATGTCATTAATAACTATCTTCAGTGTAAAGAAGAACAAGGAGTCCTGGAAGTGATGGTATGGCTCCCACAGTGCCCTGATCTCAACATGATCGAGTCTGTCTGGGATTACATGAAGAGACAGAAGCATTTGAGGCTGCCTAAATCCACAGAAGAACTGTGGCTAGTTCTCCAAGATGTTTGGAACAACCTACCTGCCGAGTTCCTTCAAAAACTGTGCTAGTATACCTAGCAGAATTGATGCTGTTTTGAAGCCAAAGGGTGGTCACACCAAATATTGATTTGATTTAGATTTATATTCTGTTCATTCACTTCTTCTGTTCATGCATTTTGTTAATAACATTTCTATTTTTGAAAGCATTATTTTACAGCATTTTTTCACACCTGCCTAAAACCTTTGCACAGTAATGTATATCCCAATTTGTTTGTATTAGCTTAAACCAGTGGTTTAAAGCTGGCTATGCAGCAAGCCGGCATTCTAGCTAGGCACACTTAGATCAGTGAGGCCGCAGTATTCTGATTAATAATGTGTTTATCTTGTGTGTTAGCCATCAGCGCATGTTGTTTTTGGTTATTTTGAAAAGCATAACACGAGAGACCCGCACTGATCTATTTTAAGGAATAAATTGGTGTCCAGACATCTTTTAAGGGACTTCATTTACCAGAATCCATAACTTCAGGTTTATGTACTCAGTGTGCATGCTGTCGTGAGCCACGGACCCCTTGCCGAGCTCAGACCTCACGTTCCCACGAGCAGTACCTCACCATGAGGTGTCTCGGGGACGAACTCAAGTACTCTGAACGTCCTGGAGCCCTGGTAAGTTCTACTGAACTTCCAGCCCAGTCTCGAAGTGAAGGGTGTGATGCAAATCTGGTAATCGATGTCCTGTATTCAATGTATTTCCTCTAAAGACTCTTTATCACATATGATTATAGTAAGATATACTTTATTATAATCAATCAAAAGAATAGAGTTATACAGATTACAGTGTACATATCATCTTTTGCAGTTTGCTAATCACATGCAAGTTACATATACCCCTCTTAGCTCTTTCTAAATTACCTTTCCACCACGATGCTTAAAAATCAAGGTACACCCTTCCTATATCCATCCTCTTTGGCCTTAGCCTTATCCTATAGCTCCCCCTTCTTGACGTTTAAAAAGAAACTATTCCTATAATATTATATTTATCTAAATATGATAATTTCTCTACATTTTTCTACTTTATATAGTATCCTAATAAGAAATAAAAGATATATAAAAGTAAACTTATAATATGTTACTTTTCCTACTTCTACAAGTAATATAGATTATAATTACCACTCCAGCTTGGTTATAATTGTTCTGCGTGGATCTTTCCTCACCAGCTCGTAGATATCTTCTGAAGCCAAATTCTGGGATCCTGCTCTAAGGTCTAAAAACTTATCCCTTATATATCTTTTTTGCATACAAAAGTGTACCTTTTTTGATAAGAAATGCCCCCATTATGTCAAGCGGGAAGACATTTATCTTTTATATAACCTGTTTTTTAATGACCATATTAATTATTTCTGTTTTTCCAATTGTCATTTTCTCATACCTCCAAAGAACTGTCCCCAATATTTTATTTCATGGGCCCCTCTGGTTTGGGAATTTCCCCCATCTTAATATATGAGTGGAAAAACACTAGCCCTTATGTTGTTTTTAATGAACCTATTCATCACTGGTGTCTGTGTCAGTTTCATAATCTCTCCTTGACTTCCTCCAAACTTTGATTTCATGTAAGCCAGACGTTAAAGCCTGCCACCATCCCAAAACCCTCTTCAGGTGCCCCTCTCCGCGGCGCCTTAAGGGATTTACAAAGGACATCCAGCCAATAGCTGAGTGTAAATCATCCGCCATTAATCATTAATTTTCTTTCGGTATTGACATCCCTTCCGTTTTCCTTATTTTTGTTTTTCTTTAGCCAGGCATTGTGCCCCTCCCCTGTAGGGTTGGGGTATTCTCAGTCAGAACTTTAACCTTGCTCCTTAAAACCCTAAATCTAAGTCCCCCGACTTCAGACTCCTCTACTGACAAGTATGGCTGCTCATTCTCTGAACCACATATTTTTCTTCTTACGGGCTTTCTTACTACCACCTCGATGGCGTGTGCGAGGGGTTAACAATGCATTCCTTTCTAACCCATCCCCCGTCAATCTCTCATCAGGGGGGCCTAGGGCCGGGTCCTCGACAATGCTCTGATGCCAAAAAAGCTGTACAGTCAAACATGGAAGCCTCCATTGATGATGGACCCAATTAATGACACTCAACTGTTTCTCTACCCCCCCCCACCCCCCTTTAATTCCTGACAGAGGTGGTTGCTGAGCTGAAAGTAGACTGGATGGAAACCTGATGATGCATTATTATGCATGTTTTCATTTTATGTACCTTATAGGCTTTTATCAATGCACTGTTACCATCTTCATTTTTCTTTTATAAAATTTATTTTATTCTCTTTTCATTTATTACTGTCTTAATTTATTTGTTTTACCCACAGTGAAAACATTCATCAAGTCAAAAACATTGTATTGTTCCAGTGCTGTAAGGATAAAAGGGGAGTTAGTTATCTGTTGGTAGCTTTAAAATTGATATATTATACTATGATGAGACAGAGCAATTGCATATTCGCCTGATCATACATGAAACGTTCTGACAAATTGGATTTTGTACAAAATTGTTTTCAATGAATTACGGGAAACGCTACAAACACATTCTTATTAGCATGTCAAGAACATATACCAATGAACATTTTGTGACCTTTCATGGGCTTGGGGTAGTAGCTGATGTATTGGGCTTATCTCACTGGTTTAGAAGAGGTGAGTTGCTTTTTGTCAGAATTAGTTTCTTGAGTTAACTGTAGGGCTTTGCTAAAAGAGATGAAGCATCTTAATTCTATCCTCATAGCTCATCTTTTATACATGGAATCAATCTGGTTGCCCTTCTCGGAACCTTTTCCAGCACCTCTATATATTTCTTAAAGTGTGGTCCCTAGTACTCCAAGTTTGGTCTAACAAGAGTATTGTATAAGGTGAGTATAACTTCCTTAGACTTATACTCAATACTCTTGGCTATGTATCCTAGCATCCTGACTGCCTTTTACTGCTACCACACAATGTGTGGTATTCTGTCAACTACTGCTCCCAAGTCTTTTTCAACTTGAGCACTTTCCAATTTTGTACCACCCTTAAAGTACTCCTACCTTATGTTTTTATGTACAACTTTACATTTAGTTGTATTGAATTTCATTTGGCAGGTTTCCACGCACTTCTGGATTCTGTTTAAATATGAAATTTAAATGGAAACCGCTTGTATACCGTTCTGCATGATCTGAAACCTCACTTTGTCCCACCTACAAGTTTCCAAGATAGTAAACCCAAAACCCCGCTACTGGAAAAATATATTCCACCAGCATAACAGAAATTAAATAAGAAATTAACAAATGATACAGTGACCTATCATACAGTAAAATCTGTTCCGCATGTAAATGGATGTCACAAATGTTATTAGTTAGCTGGTCAGGGCAAATTATACTAGACGTGCTAGACGGGAGCACAGTCAACAAGTAATGTTACTGGTATATTTCTGTCATTGGGCCCATGCAGAATGTGGACAGTATAGTGACGATACACTTGCTACATTGTTTGCTTTTTGTGTAGTGCACCTGGAATGCTTGGAATTTGGAAGTTGGAATTTCCAAATGGGGCAATCTATGCTTAAACGCATGGTTAACACTCTAGTCACATTGTAAGTTAGCTACTGTGCAACCGTGTATAAATTGACAATAATTTAACTGAAAACCAAAATATTTAAAGAAATGGTAGGCCTATGCAATCCCTCAAGCAAGCATGGGCTCATGAGAACTGTGGAGTAGAATGATCAGATTTGCCACCTGGTGGTGGTTTCGGGAAAAACAAACCCTAAACCACTATGGGGTTACTTGCTACAAATGAATGCTCCAACTGTTACAGGCCGAAATGCAACGTGGCTGCTACCTTGGAAGTACTTTTTCTTACTGTCAGAACCTTGCTGCAGAGGTCAAACTTCAAATGAAACACAAAACCACTGTATGTTTACATTAGTTTGCGAGCTAGCTAAAATATTTAACCATGAATAGCTAATGTAAACCTAGCTGGCTTTATTATGTGGCATGCTAAAAATGATCAAATCACAGTGGTTAGCGAAACCCTTTCTGTTATCAAAGCTAGGGAGGGATAGGGAGATAAGTGACAGAGTGGATAAGGTAGGTCAAGATATTATCAAAAGACAAATTTAGCTCAGTTTCTCAACCAAATATTTACTCAGGCAAATTAATTTAGTTAATCCAATTGCTTAGGTAAAATTGTCTTTTCAGCCTGGAAATGGAATGGCACATTTTTTGTTGTTTTTGCTCTGTACTCCAGAAAACAAATAGTAGATATAAAACAATCAAACTTGCTTTATTTTGTGGGTTATTACATCCATATTCTGTGAACAGTGTAGGAATTGTAGCAGTTGTTATACTGTACATAGTTCGCCCCATTGGACAATTGCCTGCTCAAATGTTTCTTGGACAGGTGTGTTAAATGTCATCATTAGTTAATGCATAAAAGAGCGAGCAAAATGTCTAGAATTGATTCGAGGGTGGATTCATTTGGAGTGTTATTGGTGTCCCAACATGAGGACCAAATAATTGTCCTTTCAATGGTGAAGAGAAATCCCTTTGTAACTGTTCAACAGATCAGGAACACTCCAGGAGGTAGGCGTCAAAGACAATCATCAGGCAACCACACACTAGCGACAAGACCGCATAATTAGGAATTTGCGTCAATATATCTCGTGTTTTACACTTGTTGCCAGCATAAGGAAAAGGGGGTAGCTACATTATATAGCTAGTTTTATAATATTATATATTCTGTTTGTGATTGTATAGGTTTTACACATTACATGTTGTACATTACATATTTAGTTTGTGATTGTAATTCACATATTACACAATGCATTAGCAGATATTTCTAGAACTCGTTTTTTCTGAAACCAACTCAGTTTGCATGGCAGATTAAACTAATGCAGTAGCCACTGTGACAAGCATGACAGCAGAATTAACTAACTAAGTTAAATGGCCATATTTTCCGGCCGGCATCTGCTGAGTTCTAAGCTGTTCATTTTGCATTCGGATGGCTCTGGTAATTTCTGAATTTGCGGCATGCCAAAGTGGGAGGAGAGCTGCTGTTCAGTTAGATCCTATAAGCAGGAAAAAGCATTGGTTACATTATTTTTCACTTTCGTATTTTATTTCTATTTTTAATTGTTTGTGGCTATTCTCATTGTAGACTGTGGTATGGCATTTCATTGTTTTTTTATTGTAATTTCTGTTTGACAATGAATTCAATATTTTGCAACAAAATAGTTTCCCCATTTTCTATGTGTTTTGCTCAGGTGTGTTCATGCTGAGGTCCTTGTTTTTCCATTTTTCCCCATTACGTGCCTCCGTCTTTGACACCATATGTATTTCCTTCCTGGCAATTGTCTCACCTGTTTCTCGTTGTCTTCTGTTAGTGTGGCTTTTAAGCCTGCCTGTGTCCGTGCCAAGCCGACTTGGCACCATCTCCTGGCCTGCCTAGCACCGTCCCAGGTTCACTCCCCAGCGCCTCCCCAGGCCCAGTTTTCAGCACTGTGCCAGGGCCACTTTCCAGCTCCACCCCAGGTCTAATTTCCAGCACTACCCCTGGCCAGGTCTCCAGTGCCGCCCCAGGCCCAGTTTTCAGCTTCACCCCAGGTCCAGTTTGCAGCACTACCCCAGTCCATCCCAGGCTCCTGCTCCAACGCTGCCCCAAGCCTCATCCAGGGCTCCGTCGCTGAACCAGGCCCTGTCCCCGGTGCTGTCCCAGGCCCCTGGCCCAGCGTAGTGTAAGGCCTCGGCTCAGGCTTTGAATCCAGTCCCTGTGCCATCTTTGCCCCAGGTCCCGTCTCCAATCCCTGCACCAGCTCCACCCCAGGACCCGTCTCCAATCCCTGCACCAGCTCCGCCCCAGGACCCATTTTCGGCTCCTGTGCCGTCTCTGTCCCAGGACCAGTCCCTGGCCCCTGTGCCCCGCAATCGCCTGAATCTCCACAGTCGCCTGAGGCCCTGTGGACACCCAAAGCCCCAGTCTCTCCACTGCCTCAGCCACTCCAGTCTCTCCAGCGTCAATGAGCCACTCCAGGCCCTCCTGAACAACCCAAGCCTCTCCAGGCTCTCCACAGCTACTGAAGCTCCCCAAACAACTCCTGTTGCTCGAGCCTCTCCTGCCACCCCTGTGTTCCGTGTCACCCCAGTGTTCCCTGATTCCACCCACTCTCCCTGCTCCTCCTCCCCTTTGGTGTCCCTATAAGCCCCGCGCTAACCCAATGATGGAATTTAGCGAGGGCAATGGTATCTGCATGCTTGTCCATTTGCTGTTGCTGAAAATAAGTTAGTAATGTTAAATGTTTTGGACTATTTGGTCAAGAGACTGGATCAGCTAATAAATATCCCAAGTAACAAAGCCTGTAGTACCACCTCTCAAATAGTCTGCTTCACATTCAGTGACTGAACCCTGAGAGTAATGAGACAGGGAGGGGGTGATTCAGGATGAGAATAGATGTCTACCCTTGTCAACCCTTCTTGTACCCTAAAAAGGTGCAGAGAATGGACTGTGGCTTACTGGAATTCGCAATGTGTTGGTGTGGGAGGTTGAAAACTTTATGGCACCACCACCAGAGTAATGCCACTTCACCTGCTCTCTGACAGCATTCCAGCCAGTCTGCCTTACATCCCTCTTGCCTACCATCTGGTGCCAGTCGCTGAGGGTCATTTCCTTGTTTCCCGCTTTACTATGTGTTTTCTGTTCATTCTCCGGTACTTGTTTTACCTTTCTCCCCATTACTTGTCTCCACACCTGTCTCACCTGTTTTTCGTTGTCTTTCGTTAGTGTGGCTTTTAAGGCTGCCTGTGTCCGTGTTTCTTGCTATGATGGTTCACCTTATCTGCAGCTTCTAGTCTGTTTTCTTTTGCCCTGCTTGTTTTCCGTCCAGCCACCTGCCTACTTCTCTGCCCCAAACCATCCTTCAGAACTCTTCTTCGCCCTTCTGCAGCCGTGTGTTCTGACTCCACGGCTTCAACGTTATTTGCCTGTTGCCTGGACTTTATTATCAACTCCTCTGCATATTCCTGTATTGCCCTGGTTTGCCGTACCCTGACCCTTATTCTGTTGACCTGCATGAAAGCCTGCCATTTGCACTTCATCCTTGAGTCTGCTATTGGTTCTTCTGTCCGCAACCCTGACACTTGACATAATACAGAATATGTAATATAAATTTATATGTGAAGTCATAATTAACGTTTGTTTTAAACAAACAATGATATTTACAGCTACCATGATGTGGTTACTACCAACATCACTGACCAGTCTATCTTGCAATTAAGAGAATTAAACTGCACAGTCTTTCAAATTTACGCCAGTACTTCATATGCAAGTTGCACCTCCTAGCATATCTTCCTTGATGATATCATCCGGTTGTGCTCAATGTTGAAGAGGCCGATAAACAACAAGTCATTATTTTATATAATAATTAAAACCACCCAGGTCGGCTCATGTCACCCCACTCCTCATTGGCCTCCACTGGCTTCCTATTGCCTATTACGCATTTCCTATTCCTATTGCCCTAATGGCCCTAGTGTCGGCATTGTGTCGGCATTGTCTAACCCCAAAAAATTTATAAAAAATATTAATTGCACTTACGATGACTGTATTTTTGTTTAGAACAGCCCTTCATGTGTATTTTAGTTATGGATGTGATGCTTTAATGTGGAAGAACCTATGCACTTGTAAGTCGCTTTGGATTAAAATCTTCTGCCAAATGACTAAAATGTAATGTAAAAATATGTATGTTTGTCCGGAGGCACTTTTAGCTTTTCAGCTATGTCAAAATGAAGTTGCATATACAACATGTGCAAACCCCAAACACTCGTTCTTCACTCTAAAATCGCTCAGTTCAGTTCAGTAAGCCTCCGACGCGAAGGAGCAGAGGCTCTACTTCCGAGCTCCCTCCGGATGTCCAAGCTCCTCACCCTATCTCTAAGGCTGAGCCCGGCCACCCTACGGAGGAAGCTCATTTCGGCCGCTTGTATACGCGATCTCGTTCTTTCGGTCACTACCCAAAGCTTGTGACCATAGGTGAGGGTTGGGACGTAGATCGACCGGTAAACCGCTGCACCGATGCGCCTGTCGATCTCATGCTCCCTTCCACCCTCACTCGTGAACAAGACCCCAAGATACTTGAACTCCTTCACTTGGGGCAATGACTCGTTCCCAACCCGGAGGGAGCAATCCACTGTTTTCCGGCAGAGAACCATGGCCTCGGACTTGGAGGTGCTGACTCTCATCCAGGCCGCTTCACACTCGGCTGCAAACCGCTCCAGTGCAGGCTGAAGGTCACGGTCCGATGAAGCCAGCAGAACCACGTCGTCCTCAAAAAGCAGAGACGCAATTCTGAGGTCACCAAATCGGACACACTCCTCACGGACACACACTCCGGCTGCGCCTTGAGATCCTGTCCATGAAAACCACAAACAGGACCGGTGACTCCCGCAGTACCCCCCACAGAGTGGACTGGATGGGCAAACTCCCATGACCCCGCCAGCAACCCCGCCAAGGTAAAGAGCTGGTCCACTGTTCCACGACCAGGACGGAAGCCACATTGCTCCCCCTGAATCCGAGGTTCGACCATCGGTCGGAGCCTCCTTTCCAGCACCCTAGAGTAAGCTTTCCCGGGGAGTGTGATACCCCGATAATTGGAGCACACCCTCCGGTCCCCCTTCTTGAAAATGGGGACCACCACCCCAGTCTGCCACTCTGCAGGTACTGTCCCCGACCTCCACGCAACACTGAAGAGGCGTGTCAGCCAAGACAGCCCAACAATGTCCAGAGCCTTCAGCATCTCAGGGCGAATCTCATCCACACCTGGCGACTTGCCGCTGAGGAGCTTTTTGTCTACCTCAGCAACTTCTGCCAGGGATATAGGTGCAGATTCCCCCGAGTCTTCGGGCTCTGCCTCTTCCACAGAGGACGTATTGTTCAGGTTCAGGAGCTCCTTGAAGTGCTCTTTCCACCGCCTGACAACATCCCCAGTCCGGATCAGCAGTTCTCCTCCCCTGCTGAAAACAGCTGGAGACAAGCCCTGCTTTCCCTTTCTGAGTCGTCGGATGGTTTGCCAGAACTTCCTCAAGGCCAATAGAAAGTCGTCTCCATAGCCCCCCCGAACTCCTCCCATACCCGCGTTTTTGCTTCGGTGACTGCCAAAGCCGCAGCCCTTCTGGCCACCCGTCTGTTGCTTCAGGGGACCCCCGGGCCAGCCAAACCCGAAAGGCCTCCTTCTTCAGTTTTACAGCCTCCTTCTCCGCTGGTGTCCACCAGCAGGTTCTTGGGTTGCCGCCCTGACAGGCACCGATGACCTTCTGGCCACAGCTCCTGCTTGCCGCCTCTGCAATGGAGGCTTTGAACATGGCCCACTCGGACTCCATGTCCCCAGCCTTCACCGGGATGCGTGAGAAATTCCTCCGGAGGTGGGAGTTGAAGACCTTGCGGACGGAAGCCTCCGCCAGACGTTCCCAGTTCACCTTCACTACACGTTTGGGTTTATCGGGTCTGTCCGGCAGCTTCCCCGGCCACTTGATCCAACTCACCACCAGGTGGTGATCAGTTGACAGCTCTGCTCCTCTCTTTACTCGAGGGTCCAAGACATACGGCCGCAGGTCTGATGATACGACCACAAAGTCGATCATAGATCTTTGGCCTAAGGTGCTCTGGTACCAAGTACCGGCACCTCTCACCCTGAGCAACTCCAGAAAACAACAGAGTCCAGCCCCTCTCCAGGAGTTTGGTTCCGGAACCAGTGCTGTGCGTGGAGGTGAGCCCAACTATATCTAGTTGGTACCGCTCCGCCTCACGCACTAGCTCCGGTTCCTTCCCCACCAGAGAGGTTACGTTCCACGTCCCCAGAACCAGTCTGCGACGCCGAGGATCAGCACGCCCGGATCCCCGCCTCTGCCTACTGCCTGTTGGGCAAAGCACCCGACTACGATGCTGACCCCTGCAGGTGGTGAGGACACAGTGCGGCGGCCCCACGTGACCAATTCGGGCTGTGCCCGGCCGGGCCCCATGGGCGAGGTATCTTGATACTTGTGAGGCCGAGTCTTTGAATCGCTCTTAATCTGTCTCCTCCCCCAGGACCAATTTGCCTTGGGAGACCCTACTGGGGGCTAACGCTAGTGCCCCCAACAACATAGCTCCCAGGATCACCGGGACACACAAACCCCTCCATCACATTAAGGTGGCAATTCCTTGGAGAGGATATGATAGCCTGTGTTACGATATTCCCTGGTTTTTCAAGTAAAACTTGAAAAAATATGTCAGTATTTCTTAGTTGTAAAATTATTTTCTCCAGTCAGCATAATACAGACTGTATATTCATAAAATTATGTATGCAGTTGTATTACAATTATTAGACATTTTTTTATTCTGAAAGACCGGAAGTCATATTTAAAGGTACCCCACTCATTGGCAGCATAAGAAAACGAGCTAACAAACTTAACAACCAGCAGTTACTGCTTCATACCAGGAGAGGGCATTACAATGCAACAGTTTTGTAACGATAACTTGGAAAAACATTTCATAACATATTCTCATAGGAATGAGAATGAAATATTTTGACAACTTCATATTAAAACGGACAGGTTAAAACCTAAACTTTCATTGATGTCAGCTGTACAACTTCCTAAGGTTTGATGGACAGATACAACTGGGCGTCATATCTACACCCAGTTTAACTGGGTAAATTAATAACTGCAATGGAAGTTAATACCATCTTTACAAATAACTTGTCCCAGCAGAAGCATATATAGAGAGAAGAGCAAGGGCCCAAGCACAGATCCTTGTGGTATTCCATATTACATTACATTACATGTCATTTGGCAGACGCTTTTATCCAAAGCAACTTACAGTTGATTAGACTAAGCAGGAGACAATCCTCCACTGGAGCAAACAATCCTCCCCTGGAGCAATGTAGGGTCAAGCCTTGCTCAAGGGTCCAACAGCTGTGAGGATGTTATTGTGGCTAAACCTGCAAGAGTCTGTGGTATGTGCGAGCAAAATAGTTCAGATAGGCTACCCATCCTTCTGAAGATTCTGTGTCCACGTGTTGAGTGGATGGAAGGTCAGACCCTATATGAGGGGTGGTAGAAGAACTTTGAATCTTGTCCCTTTTTTATCATTTTATCAAAGAAATTCATGAAGTCATTTTTAAGAAATGATGTTGAGACACAGGGATCAATATGATTCTTAGTCAGTCTGGGAACAGTGTTAAGCCGGTGCCTAGGATTGTCTCTATTTTAATCAATTAAGGTAGAGAAATATGAGGAACATGCTGTGGAGAGGGTATGTTTATAGGTTAGTAGGCTGTCTTTCCAGGCATGGAGGAATAACTTCAGTTTGGTAGAATGCCATTTGTGCTGAAGTTGGCATGAAGCTAGCTTGGGAGCACGAGTATGGTCACAGTACCAAGTTGCTAATTTCCTATGGCAGACTTTCCTCTTCTTAAGAGGTGCGATAGTATCTAGGGTTCTGCAAAGTACGCAATTTATGTTGTTTGTCAGCTGATCGATTGAGTTAATGCTTGCATCTGTGTATACATTTTGGCTGGAGCCAAGAAAAGCCCCACAGTGCACAAATGAGCCTGGGAGCTCATTAATAAAAGCATTTGCAGTCCTGGAGAAAAACTTAGGGCTAGTGAAGTAGAAAGTAGGATCTAGTTTTTTTTAGGCATGACTGCTATATTTGCTATTTCTGTATCATAAGTTAAGACCAGATCGAGAGTATGGTTATGGGAATGTGTGGACTGATGTATATGTTGATCAAAGCAAATAGATTGAATGATAGATCTGAGAGGATCGCCTTCACTAACCATGTGAATATTAAAATACTACTTTATCTAAATTAGCAACTAGGCTGGAAAGGAAATTCAAGTGAAAAACCACTGTATGGCCCTGGTGGCCTGGTGGCCTGGTGGCCTGAGGATAAAACTGACTGCCTTTTTGGTCCGGAAACTGAGAACAAGCACTTAAAAAAAGTTTAATTGAAGCCGGATTTTAAAGTAGCATAGATTAGAATTATATACAGCAGCAACAGCACCTCCACGACCCGTCAGATGGGGAACGTGAGTATGACTGTAACTGGGAGGGGTGGATTCATTTAGGGCAATATATTCATCAGTTTTAAGCCAAGATCCAGTGAAACATAGGATTTCAATTTGGTGATCAGTCCTCAGTAATTAATTAATTGACAAGAGTTGCTTTTGGGGTTAGTGATCTGATATTAATAATCCCAATTTTGAGCTCAGTTTGGTTAGTCGCATTTTTAGTAGAATGACCGGGTCTGAATTTTTTTCAGACTAGCCATACAAACACCCCTAATGGGCTTCTTAGCAAGGCTCAATTTAGGTCAGGGTACAGACACTATCTACAACCTTGGCAGCAGTTCAAGCAGTAATCTGTGTAAGACAGGAGGTCTGCTGCCTGGCCTTGGCTCTGGTGTGTCAGAAAATGGAATTTTTGAGACTATACGATACATTTCTTGAAATAAGAGCAGCACCCCCCCCCCCCACGAGGGGTGAATACCATCTCTTCTCAAAAGACCAGGCCTCCCCCAAAAGGTATTCCAATAGTCTATGAAGCCAAGTCCATTTGCAGGGCACCAAACAGACAACCAGTGACTTAGTGATATCAATCTGCCATAGATTTCGTCACCACGCCAAGAGGGGATGGGGCCAGAGTAAATAACTGGCCTTGACATCCATTTTGCCAAATCACACAACGATTTAAAATGATCTTTGCCGATCTCTGATTGCTTCAACCGGACATTGTTAGCACCGACATGAATAACAATTTTAGAAAACGATTACCCTTAGCCAGCACTTCGGTCGCCCTAGCCCCAGGAATGCATTGTACTATGGTTGCTGGTGTTGCTAAATTGACATTTCTTAAAATAGAGTCACCAATTACCAGAGTTCTTTAAACAGGTTTCACAGCCAGTGCGTTGCTGAGGGGGGAGAACCTGTTGGAAACGTGAATGGGTTGTTGGTGCACTGGTGGCTTAAGTTTTTGACTACATTCCTGTACATTTCTGTCTACTGTAAAGATTATCTTTTGGTTAAGACTGCTGTTTTAAAAGCCTATGAATTGATTCTGGAAGCTTAGCCACAATGGTTTAGAAGGGAGGAAACCCATGTTGAATATGCAAGAGAGCGATTAAAGCACGATAATCATTGGTATACTGCATCAGATGTCAATACTTAAGATGATTTTGGTAATTTAGTTGTGCTCGAACAATTAAAAAATTACATCCCTGACCATATAGCTATGTATGTAAATGAGTGTAAAGTGTCTACTCTCTCGGACAGACCAACTCCAAGAGCAAGGGTATTCGTCTGGATATTCAGTAATGCTCGTTTGTACATTACCACTCTGTTCTGAATATATGAACGATTCTAACCATTACATCTCAAAATAATACCTCTGCATTTTTGCAAGATGTGCATGCTCTACAGGGCGGCCATTGGGAAAAAACAGAACACTCTGTGGAACAAAGAGTATGATGTCCCCCTGTGCTTGCAAAACTGGAACTGTTATGAAAAATGGCACGCAAAACTTTGAGGTGTTTGTGAATGCCATCTTCTTTGAATATAGTTTGCGTGGTGATTTCAATAAATTCCAGAATCAAAAAATGTATTTGTTTCTGTCTTCTAAATGGCTCACTTTCTAATTGGATTTGCTAGAATATTTTGTCATCTTTCGATTCCCTAGACCTTGATTAACAAATTTCAGTGATCCAAAAATAGATAAGTATGTTTTTACAGCAGTCATGTACGTGTTCAAAACTACTATTTACAGTCTGTGTGATTCTAGAGCAATTTGCAACAAACATATGATTCTGACCTTCTTACTGTTGCCATATTATTGTTTGATATGAAAACAAAGATATGAAACACTCTGGAATCACTGTATATAAAGTTGATTAAAATGACACAAATGTCAGAGCATGGCACAGTCACCAGTTTTCCTCATTTTGCCCTCAAACCCTCAAAGTCAACAGCAGTAATGTAGGAGCAGGAGCAGTGTTACTACAGTCAAGTGAGCAAGGCATTGAGCAACCAGTTTCTTTCTTTAAAAAAAAATCTGTATCAACTATTCTGTGGTGGAAAAGTAGGCGCTTGCGCAAATTTGGGCTTTGCAGCATTTCGATAAGTATGTTGGGTCAGGTATAGTGCCCTTGGTGGTCTACATTGACCACAACCCTCTGACCTTCCTGCATTCCTTACAGAACCTGAACTAGCAGCTTATGCAGCGGTGCCTTTTCCTATAAAGTTACCACCTTGATATCCGGCACATAAAGGGGCGTGATAATATTTTGGCAGATGCCTTGTCAAGGACTCCGGCCCCATAAGTTCTTTGTTCAGCTTCTCGGCCCTACAACCCGTATGCTTTACCTCTGCCCCCTTGTCTTCTGCTCCTTTGTCTCTTCTTAAATTGCTTCCATAGGTATCTGGTTGCCGAATTGAGGAGGGGTGTGTGTCGGGGTTCTGAGGAAGTGTTGGCGGTGTAGTTGGGTAGTCCGGTTCCACTTGAATATTTTTTGCTGTCCCACTATAGGATCGACTTCAGTCTTTAAAAGTTATATATGAGAGGGCAATGCAAACGAGATATAGACTATCCCCTCACATTTTCCACCTGGAGGTGGTTGTGTGAAAAGCAAATCCTAAACCATCATTGGATTATGGGCGATCTTGCTACAAATGACTTCTCTGCCTGTTCCAGGCCGAAATGCAACATGACTGCCCCTACTGTCTGAACCTCACAATTATTTTTTTCCCGGCCGGCTAAATTCATACCACAGAAACATACCGCCAAATGAAACATGAAACTGTGTATACCACCATTGCGTGCATACCACTACTGCACATATATTAATAGAGTTAAGATAGTTGTGTATAGTTTGTTCGATGTATGTAGTTTCATACCGTTCTTTTGCTATTTGGGTCAGCTTATAATGATAAAAATATTTCATGTCTTCTGTGATGTGTGATGTTGTTTTTGGTTGTTTTCTTATGCTAATACCTGAGAGTGACAGGAATAGAAATAGAAAGCCTTGGAACACACTATGTGTTGGCTGTGTGTTATAAAATAGAAGAATGTCACTTATGTTTTTCCCCTTTTGGGTATTTCATTGCCATTCACACACATATAATACAATGGAATACAATGGTTTGTTAATGTAGCTGAAATTAAAATGAAAATGGCTTGATGATGAAGGTAAAGGCAGAACAAAGTTATGAGTTCAAAACTAGGAGGAGAGAGAATTGTCCAAAATTCTATCAACTTAATAACAAATGAGTTGGTGGGTTTTAGAACGCATAATTGCATTTTCTTTTTAAATATAAAAGTTAGATTCACTGCAAAAGGTTGAATCGATTAATTATGTGTCCATAGTCTATTTGTCTATACAGACTGATTCAATAGACCTATTGTTTCAGTGTAAAGGTGTTTCTGGGTTTTTTTTGTAACTTTGTAGTCTTTAAGGTTTTGAATAAGATAAAGGTAAAGTACTAGTTAAAATACACTTCCTGCATGTGTCTGTTCCATTTATACTGGGTGTACAATACACTGACATTGACATTTTGGGTTTTGCTTTAATACAGCTTCTCTTGTTGTGCAGTGCACCAGATGCTCACACACATATGGCGTATGGCCTTGAATGGAAACCACAAAGCCAAATCTTCGGAACTCAGTGAGGTACCAATTCTGTGGACATATAAAGAAAACATGTCAAGGGGATTAAAAATAAGGTGTAGTAGAAACAAGACAAGGGCATTGCAATGACATCTATGTTCTGCCTGGTGAACAGTAACAGATGCAATGCTAAATCACACCCCCATAATGAATAACATCTCAATTAATATGGGAATGGAAGTACCATTAATGTCTGCGGTAATTTAAGGGTGTCAATGAAAAGGATGCTTGATTTTGATTTAATCTGTTATAGCACAATTATGACAGTGGTTCCAATGTATTTAGGTTATCAATGTGCATCTCCAATGTGTAAGAACATACAGTAATGAGAACATGCTTTATGCCTGACAATATGCCTATATGAATATGACCATATTAACATTTTATTGCCATTTAACTAGTCTTCAAATATGTATTTTAAAAAGTGTATTTCAAGGCATTTTTATGGAGTTAATATAGTCCCTTTATTATTTACACATATTTCAGTGTTTTGAACCAAAAACACAATTCACACATGATTTTCGCATAGCAAAAATATTAATCCTGTTTTACAGATCTCACCCTACAAACAGCAAACTACAAATCCCATGTGTATTCCAAAATGCTGTTTTACACATCTTGAAGTACAAGTCACAAAACACAAATCGTTTTGGCACTGGCTTTGTCTCAAATCGAATATTGTGGACTAGTTTGTGTGTATATCAAGTGTGGGAATGTGAGTGTGTCCCAAACCAGAGATGAAGAGGCAGAGCAAGAGGTGGTACGTTTTAGACAGACGCTTACAGAATGAATGACGTGACAAAACAGTTCGCTAAACTGACAATTTTAGTATGCATTTTTCTCACAGATTCTATATGCCTAAATTGTCAGGACCCAGTACATTTGCATGCAACCCATAATGTGTTTTGGTAATCGAAAAAAAATCAACTTTCAATCAGACAAGCGCAGGTCAAACATGAGCCGCTCTGATGATAATGTGCATGCCTTTCCGTTGTGTGGACAATAAAATCAATAGGGAAAAACACCACCTCGGTATCCTCCTAAAATCTTTTAGCCCAAACTCAAGAATAAAACTGACACTCATACGGGCAATTTAGACTCTCCAATCAGTCTAACCTGCATGTTTTTGGACTGTGGGAGGAAACCAGAGTACCCGGAGGAAACCCACGCAAACACGAGAAGAACATGCAAACTCCACACAGAGAGGCCCTGGCCAACCGGGATTCGAACCCAGGACCTCCTTGATCTGAGGCGGCAGTGCCACCACAAATTCAGTATCTCAAAATATTAGAATATTAGATAAGACCAATCAAAAAAAGGATTTATAATACAGAAATGTTGACCTTCTGAAAAGTATGTTCATTCATGCACTCAATACTTGGGGCTCCTTTTGCACAAATTACTGCATCAATGCGGCATGGTCTGGAGGCAATGTGCCATATGAAAGTTTCACTTTTTGAATGAAATTACGGAAATAATTTTTTCCACCATATTCTCATTTTTTGAGATGCACCTGTACTGTATGTATATAGTGCAGTCTGAGACCTCTCCGAGTCCTTCTTTACAGACAATAATTGAGTGACAACAGAAAAAATTGCATTACATTTCCGGGCTCACTTACAAAAAAATCACAAGGATGGATTCTTCAGGAGTTCCAGCACCAAAAATGGACTGGGAATTGCAAAACCTACCAGGCGCGTAGCGGAGATGACCCTGCCCAGAAACAAAGGTGAGCTTGAAATTGATTAATTATATGGCTATATTTGTGCCAAAACTGTCTGAGGTCAATGCTCCACTGCACCAGCTCCTTAAACACACCAGTGAGTTTGTATGGGATAAAACTCACCGCACAACACTGCATTCCAGCAAATTAAAGGGATCACAAGGGAGGCCGGCCCCATCCTCTGCTACTATGACTGCGACAGAGAGCTACAGTGGCAGGTCGATGGATCCTAGAGTGGCCTGGGTGAAGTACTTCTACAAGAAGCTAGGCCCATAACCCATGCTTCAAATTGTCATTGTAGAGTCCGATCACAAGCCCTTGGATGCCATACTCAGAAGACCCCATGCAGCTGCCCCTCTGTTCGTGCAAAGGATGATTCTACAGTTACAATAGAATGACATTGAGATTGTGCACTGCCCAAGTAAAGACATTCCAGTAGCTAATACACTATCCAGAAAATGAATAGCATACAGTGATGATTCATTGAGTGAGGGCATGAACACACAAATCCACACTATTACGCACAACATTCCTGTGAGTGACAAAAAACTCTGACATCGAGCAGAAATCAAACAGGATGATCCCCAAGACTTTTGGGAAAATACTCTGTGGTCTGACGAGACAAAAGTTGAACTTTTTGGAAGGTGTGTGTCCCATTACATCTGGCGTAAAAGTAACACCGCATTTCAGAAAAAGAACATCATACCAACAGTAAAATATGGTGGTGGTAGTGTGATGGTCTGGGGCTGTTTTGCTGCTTCTGGACCTGGAAGACTTGCTGTGATAAATGGAACCATGAATTCTGCTGTCTACCAAAAAATCCTGAAGGAGAATATCCGGGCATCTGTTCATGACCTCAAGCTGAAACGAACTTGGGTTCTGCAGCAGGACAATGATCCAAAACACACCAGCAAGTCCACCTCTGAATGGCTGAAGAAAAACAAAATGAAGACTTTGGAGTGGCCTAGTCAAAGTCCTGACCTGAATCCTATTGAGATGCTGTGGCATGACCTTAAAAAGGCGGTTCATGCTCAAAAACCCTCCAATGTGGCTGAATCACAACAATTCTGCAAAGATGAGTGGGCCAAAATTCCTCCACAGTGCTGTAAGAGACTCATTGCAAGTTATCGCAAATGCCTGATTGCAGTTGTTGCTGCTAAGGGTGGCCCAACCAGTTATTAGGTTTAGGGGGCAATCACTTTTTCACACAGGGCCATGTAGGTTTGGATTTTTTTTTCTCCCTTAATAATAAAAACCTTCATTTAAAAACTGCATTTTGTGTTTACTTGTGTTGTCTTTGACTAATATTTAAATTTGTTTGATCTGAAACATTTAAGTGTGACAAACATGCAAAAAAATAAGAAATCAGGAAGGGGGCAAACACCTTTTCACACCACTGTATGTATAAAATATATATAAAAGAGACACTCCTTCTCGATAGCCCTGTACCAACTCAGTTGGGGCTGAGCTTGTGGCTGATGAAGAGGACCAGTCACGCTTCCCCCCTCCTGCGACAATACCGCCCCCCAGTCCTCTATCCGTGGCATTAGTCTGCAGGAGAAAGGGTTTAGAAAAGTCAGGGCTAATCAAGAGGACTGCCGCACAAGCACGCTTTAGTCATCAGAACACCACCTGGCACTGCTCCATTCACTGGAGCAGATCTGAGGCTCCCTTTCGAGTGAGGTCCATCAAGAAGCTAGTGAGATAAGCGGGGTAAACTGGTGACAGTAATTCGCTAGCCCCAGGAAAGACATCACTTGTTTTTTTAACTTGGGTTGGGGACATGCCAAAATGGCTGTGGCTTAATCGACCAGAAGACTGGCCTGTACCCGCCCTAAAAGGAACCCCAGATAAGGTACTTCCATCCAACCAATTGCAAAACCAATTCGCTCCAATTTCCCTGGGTTGGCAGTGAGCCCCGCTCTTCACAGCATCTTCAGGACAGCTCCCAGATGCTGCATATATTGCTGCCAGTCATTACTGTGGATGGTAATATCATCAGTGGCATATGCAGCATGTGGTCTTAACAGTCTGTCCGTCAGACACTGGAAGGTCACCCATGCAGACCGAACGGGAGCGTGACAAATTGGTGTAATCCGAACGGAGAGGAAAAAGAAGATTTTTCCTTGGACAAGGGAATCTCCCAGTAACCCTGGGGAAAAAAACTAGCAGTACCCAACTGATCCAGCAACTCGTCCACCCGAGGCATAGGATATAGCTAAAAAAAATTCTAACCTGCATTTACCTTTCTGTAATCCACAAAGAATCAACACATTGGGAATTTCCGGTCCCAGCTCATGTGACATGACATCCGGTGTGGCTAGCAAGGCAGCTTCCTCTCTCCACTAAATTGAGGTGGTAGATCTGACGTGCCCCTCCCCTATCCATACGAATAACCTCATAGCCCCTATATGCCATGTAACCTCAAAAGGTCCTTACCACTTAGCGAGCAATTTGTATGCTGATGATGCAAGTAATACCAGGACTTGGTTTGAATATTCGCAATTGTGCTCCCCTGTTTCTTGAGCCTGGAGCAAATGTTTGCGTGCAATTTGACCAAGTGATTGCAGCTTTATTTGTAGGTCAAAATTTTATTTTTAGTTTGTACTCTCCTCCCAAGTTTCCTTTAACAGGTCCAAAATGCCAAGGAGCCTTTGCCTGTACAATAACTCAAAGGGGGAAAACCCTGCGGAGGCTTGGGGAACCTCTCTTATAGCAAACAACAGGGGGGTCAATTTGTTTATCCTAATTCCGGATATTGGTGGAAATAAACTTACAAATCATTATCTTCAGTGTCTTGTTGAACCACTCCATCAGCCCTGTCGGTTTGAGGGTGGTAGACACTGGTTCAAATAGACCTGACGTTCAACAATTTGTATAGCTCTTTCAGTGTCCGTGACATAAAAGAAGTGCCTTAATCTGTGAGAATCTCTTCCGGGATTCTCATGCAGGAGAAATAAATTAAACCGCCTCCAGATACTGGGTGGCATCGTATACTTGGACTGATACAAAAGTATAGCCTTTTGTTCTCTGTTCTAATGGCCTGACAAGGCTCATGCCAGTTATTTCGAAGGGGACCTCGATTAAAGGTAATGAATATTTTTGAATGGCCGCAGGATTTACTTTTTGACACTCGGGGCATGGCGTACGCCACTCGCCATTTAGCTGGCCAATAAAATCAGACCATTATATGGTTAAGTGTTTCATCCTGCCCCAAATGACCTGCCATCGGATTGCTGTGAGGCACTAAAAGCTGTGTGCTGTCTTTGCTTGTATGTGGGTCTGACCTATATAATTTGTCTTTAATTATAGGGTATTCATATTAATTAATTAATTAATTCCCATAGAGATCCATTCAAATGCAAAGAATAACAGTATCGCTTGTAGGACAACCTAAAAATTAGATATCCAGACTCTGATGATGTTCATGGGTCACAGACATCAGGAAGTCATGGCATGCAAAGGATATGCAACCAAATACAAAACATGACTTTTTATTTGACAATATGTTAATTTGTCTCAAACATTGACGTGGGGGACTACATATAAAAAGTGCTGTAATTACGACATGGTAAACCAAAATGTCTAAAAATACCCTTTAATAAAAACTGAGTCTGCACTTTGACCACCTATGAATTGTTTGAAAATAAAATATTAAATCAGGAAAAGCAGAAATTGACAACCTGACCGCAAACTTTTGAATGGTAGTGTCCTCAACCGGATCCTACTCTAAGGGCCCAACTAATTTAAAAAAATGAATGCACAACAGAAAATCCTAACTAAGCTAATGTAGTCTAAGGTAAACAAAACCAAAAATACATGGGGTGGCACTCAACCTAACCTAGTGTCTCTGCAGAAAACCATTTACCTAGATATACGTATGTATGAGATGTGGATGTGTATACAATTACAAAAGCTTACGTGTTCTCTTTTGCACATAACAGAGTCATTGACAAAACAGGAGCACACAAAGTGACAGACTAACGGGACAAAACAGGGTGAACGCATAATTAAGCAATGGCTTAGATATGTCAGTAACAACACAGTTATAGAATTGCAGGGAATAAAATGTAAACCCGTAGCTATAACTAAAATTTGTGTTATCAGTGCTTGTATTTCCATGCTACTGTGTAGTTATTCCGAAAACCCTGCAGTGTACAGAGCATTGCCAAGCCTGCCTGTGAAGCTCACCGGGCCTTCTATTTCACCCTCATTATTCAGACACTTAATATACATAATGAAAGCAATTCACAGTAGAGAAGGATTTCTCAGAATACCGTTTTATAATGGGAAGGTGAATCTATGTAAACATCACCAGAATCCAGCCAAAGGCCAAGTTGGCTCATACCAAGACCGCTCCCTCCCGGGTTTCAGCATCAAAATGTCATACACCGAGTGACTCCCCTGGGAGGGAGATGTGGCACATCCGGGATTTTGACCATTGTTTGCCGCATGGAGAGAGAGAGTGCCCAGGGTCGCAGGGGGGCTGGAGCCTATCCCAGCATACATTGGGCGAAAGGCAGGAATACACCCTGGACAGGTCGCCAGTCCATCGCAGGGCACATGCACCATTCACTCACACACTCATGCCTACGGGCAATTTAGACTCTCCAATCGGCCTAACCTGCATGTCTTTAGACTGTGGGAGGAAACCGGAGTACCCGGAGGAAACCCACGCAGACACGGGGAGAACATGCAAACTCCGCACAGAGAGGCCCCGGCCGACGGGGATTCAAACCCAGGACCTCCTTGCTGTGAAGCGGCAGTGCTACCCACTGCACCATCCGTGCCGCCGAGAGTGCCCACACCAACACAAAATAAAATAAAGTCTTCACCCTTCCCCCTCACAGATTCCATGAAATAATATACTAAACACAACAAGTTAAAACAAAAAGGCAAAAGAAAGCTATTTTCAGCTCGGAGCTGGCCACTTTTCAGCTGACCTCTTCCTGCAGCGTTCCTTTAATTTTATATGACATTAATAATTACCCAGGTGTGTGTGCTCCCTCCACCAGCAGGCATGGCCAAGACAAACCTGCTCTCATAAATTTGTTTCATAAGCTAACAATAAATGACACACAGGACCAAACCTGAATTCTCTTCACCCATGTAGCATTTGTTCCTAGGTCTTTCCTGTCTGTTGTCCCAATTTGTTTTGCTGATGGTATAAGGCTCATGTCTCAGTTGCCCGTTGTTATGTACTGACCCTCACCCTCCCTCTAATAGGCTGGTGGAGTGACCAGGTAAATTCACTTCCATAAATAGAGGGCAGAGCAGGGTGAACCCAATCAATGCTGAGGCTGATCCTGGCTTTCAGTTTGGGCACATCTTTCTGGGCCAAATGAGATTAGGAGGAGCGGGATATGCCAAAGCATTGCGTGTGGGGTTCTGGAGGTGAAAGGTAAAGACACTTATGAGAAGAGTTCCCCCCAGGGCCTAGGCAGCTGACTCAAACACCCTGCACGCACTTCTGACTGGATTAAACTAATCAGGCCCGAACAGGGGATGTATAGACCTCTTATCTGGGGAAAAAACATTGTACTGTCTTCCCTTTGAACAGACCCTACAGAAATGTTTGTTAATTTTATTTATTGCAGGCCTTGTCAATGTGGCAATCTTCCATAAAATCATTGAAAAGGGCTTCTCGACTCACTGAAGGCATGCAGTGTTTACATGCCATAAAGATAACAAAGTCTTTGATGTTAAATATTCCCCCGTTTGCCCATTGTTATCATTTTTCTATTTGTATTTCTGGCGCCAGAACAGATCATTGTGAGCAAGGTGCTAAATTGAACAAGAGTATGAATATTCAAGCTAACTTTACACAAGTGGTTAAATGGGGCAGTGGCAAGCTTTACTATTCTAAGGCAAAATAAACATTTGCAGTGCTAATAATGTCAGCCCTGAGACTAGTTCTAAGAGGGTATTTAGTACAGTTCATGATTACATCCTATTTTCTTCCTGGTGATAATGGATTTGGCTTTTCAGCAGGGAAAATATTTTCCTTAATTCTTTTTTTTTTTAATGCCATTAGTTATTGTTAAATGTGGACCATACTGCATTTGTCATTAAATGGAACCAGAGCACAGCTGGAAGTTGTCTCAAATGAACTTGAATTGTAGAAAAACAGGCATGGAAATGTTCCATGTTTCCAAACATTTACCAGAAAACAAGCCCATATGAGAACTTACAGGTACTACATTCCACCAATCAGTTCCCAAAATATGCTCACATATTGTGGCCATGCAACTCACCCATTGGAGTAGATTCACTGCATCTTCAAGACCAATCAGAATCTATTCTAAACAGGCACATTTCTTTCTGTTGGTCCTCAAGAATTAGATCAGAATTGAACACATACACACAAGCTGGCTGAATGAAATTGAATGCTTTCTATCCTTGGAGACCACCATTAAGTCTAGCTTGAGTGATTTAAAAAGTATATCAGGCAGGACAACTTGCATATTTAGATTAAATATAAAATGAATATGCATTGTTATTATTTTGCCACTGAATAGACCTGCTTTAGGTACATCTGAGAACTACCAGCTGAACAGGGAGCAAGATGCATCTCCTCTACGAAATGGGAGAAATCCAAAAACCCTCAGTACCTAGAAGCAGATACAAACTGGTGGAAGCTGTGGTGGTGGAGGGTGAGCACAACTGTGTTTCTATCTATTGACTGTATTTTGTGCTCCCGTCCCCATTATAACTGTTTCTGAAGCAATCATAAAACATATATTGGCCGGGTTTCCTGATAAAGAACGTTCTTAAGAGATAAGAAGGCTCTTAAGAACGCTCCGGAGTAAGTCCCTTCTAAGTCCAAACTTACAAAACCTTCTTACGAAAGATCATCTTAGGCTAAGAAGGTGTTTCGGGAAACGCGTTTGCTTCTTTCGGGAGGCCTAAGAAGGTCCTTAAGAACGTTCTTAGCTTAAGAACGTTCTTAACGCGTTCGGGAAACGCGGCCATTATCATTTTGTTGGAGCCATTATTCCTAGAAGGAAACCTTTATGTTTTGTGTGTTACTTACCTTTGGCTGTGGAAAGGAAAAGAGCTTGATTAGTGTCATTTGGTATGTTGTCTTTCAGTTGTTGAAGCCTAGCCCATAGTATATGGTAGCTTTCTCATGTTATGCCACCCACTGGTCAGGTATGGCTACTGCACTTAGAGGTGTGCACCCCTTGGGTCAAGGGTTAAAAGTAAGATGGCTGCCACCAGTCAGTGTGACACATGTGAACAGTGAATGAAAGCATGGAAGCAGGCCTCTCGGCAAGATAAGGTTTTCAAGTGTTATACAAAGGCTACCGGAGCATAAATCAAGCATTATATTTTATTATATTTGACATCATTTAGAAGGCAGTTTAAAAGATTAGTTTAGTTTTGTGTATCAACTCATCTACCATCCATAACCTGGTGCTGACCACGCCTGAAGCAACAAATGGTGAGTCAAACAAACACATTGAAGCCCTGCCAAAACCTGCTTGTTGTAAATAAATGAAGATGAAAATTGAACTTAAAGTTGAAAGCAAACACTGGCAATGTCACAAACAATGGCACAAACACATTTAGTGTTGTGTTACACCTTCTAACCAACTTAATACCCAGTTGTTAAGTTTTTTTGTAATCATCGGTCTATAGACATACAATGAGCTCCAGAATTATTGGCACCCTTAATAAAAGGAGGAAAAAAGGCAGCATATAATGAACAACAGTCGTAATATTTATTGGGACCCCTAACAATTGAAAAATGAGGTAACATGCATGCAAAATCCTTTTGGGTAAGATAAATATGTACAGTACGGTGCAAAAGCTATAGGCAGGTGTGAAAAAATGTTGTAAAATAAGAATGCTTTCAAAAATAGAAATGTTAATAGTTTATTTTTATCAATTAACAAAATGCATGACTAGGAGAAGTGAATGAGCAGAAGAGAAATCTAAATCAAATCAATATTTGGTGTGACCACCCTTTGCCTTCAAAACAACATCAATTCTTCTAGGTATACTTGCACACAGGAACTCGGCAGGTACGTTGTTCATGACATTACATTTACATTTTGGTCATTTGGCAGACGCTTTTAATCCAAAGCGACATACAAGTGCTTCCACAAGTCAAAGCATCACATCCATAACTAGGAAAATACACATGGAATGCTGTTCTAAACATATAGTCGTCATCATTTTTTTTTTTTTTTTTTTTTTGGGTGAGACAAGGAGGATAGGGATATCAGAAAGGGGGGGCGGGGGAAATCAGGAGGGAGGACTAAGGTAGAGTTTGAAAGGGTGTGTTTTGAGTCTGCGTCGAAATAGGGGGAGGGATTCTGCTGTCCTGACAGTGGTAGGCAAGTCATTCCACCACTGAGGAACCAGAACGGAAAACAGGCGTGAACATGCAGCTCGAGCGCCAGGTGCACGCAGAGAGGGAACCATAAGGCGACCAGAGCTGGCAGACCGGAGTGGTCTAGCTGGGGAGTAGGGAGTGATCAAGGATTGTATGTAAGGTGGGGCAGTCCCCTTAGCAGCCTGAAATGCCAACACTAGAGCCTTGAATCGGATGCGTGCGGCAATAGGAAGCCAGTGGAAGCCAATGAGAAGCGGGGTGACATGAGCCGACCTGGGCTGACTGGTGATCAGGCGGGCTGCAGCATTCTGGACCAGCTGGAGGGGCTTGATGGCACACACTGGGAGACCGGCTTGGAGGGAGTTGCAGTAATCCAGGCGAGAAATGACGAGCGCCTGGACTAGGAGCTGGGTGGCTTTCTCCATCAGGAGATGACGGATACGGCGTATATTATACAGAAAGAACCTGCAGGTTCTGGCAGTGGAGGATACTTGTGGAGCCAGGGTGAGGCAGTTATCAAGCGTCACCCCAAGATTCTTTGCCATACGGGAGGAGGAAACTACAAGTCCTCAACAGTCAGTGAGAGGTCGATTGACGGAGAGGACTTAGCAGGGATGTAGAGAAGCTCAGTTTTGGCAAGGTTGAGCTTCAGGTGGAGGGCATGGTGCCGGAAGAGAAGGAGTTGTTGATTAGAGAGGAGAGAAAAGGGAGAATGTCATTGGATATAGATTGTAGAAGGGGAGTGGGGATGGGGTCAAGAGGACAGGTGGTCGGGCGGTGGGATGTAAGGAGTTTCAATGTGTCGGAGTCAGAGAAGGGAGAAAAGGAGGCTAGGGAGTTGGGGAAGGTAGGAGGGTCAGCGGGGGGAGAGGGTTGGGAAAAGCAATTGCAAATGGCTTCGACCTTCTTTTCAAAGAAGGAGACAAAGTCATCAGGTGTGAATGATGAGGGGGGTGGGGGGGGAGGGGGGGCCGGAAGAGAGGAGAAGGTTGAAAACAGTTTGCGGGGATTAGAGGCGGCCGCGTTAATTTTCGAGTGAAAGAAGGAAGATTTAGCTAGAGAGACAGAGGAATGGAAAGATGATAAGAGGGCATGGAAGGAAGCCATATCACTGGGGAGACAGGACCTTTTCCTTTGGAGGAAGACAGGTGGCGTAGGTTCCGCCGACAGGTGACAGTGGATGGTGGGAGAGATGGATGGGTGTTAGAGGAGAGTGGAAGAGAAAAAGAGATGGAGTGGTCAGATATATGGAGTGGTGATACAGAGAGGTTGGTTGTTGTGCAGCTCCTTGTGAAGATGAGGTCAAGAAGGTTGCCTGCTTTGTTGGTGGGAGGGGAAAGAGTGAGGGTAAGGTCAAAAGAAGAAAGGAGGGAGAGAAAGGTACACTGGGTGGACTCTGAGTTGAGGTTGAAGTCACCCAGGAGGATCAGGGGGGTGTCATTGACTGGTGAGGAGCTAAGGAGGATGTCCATCTCATCCAAGAAGCTCCCCAGAGGACCCGGGGGGTGATAAACAACAATAATAAACAGTTTGCACGGCAAAGTAACCGCATGAAATTCAAAAGAGGAGAAGGCGAAGGATGAGGAGAAGACACTAGATCTCCATGAGGATGAGATTAGGAGACCTGTGCCACCTCCTCTACCAGAGGTTCTGGGTGTGTGGGAAAAAGAGAAGGCAGAGGAAAGGGCAGCCGGGGTGGCTGTGTTCTCTGGTGAGAGCCACGTTTCCGTTAAAGCAAGAAAGTCAAGGTTGAGGTGGGAGGCATAGGCTGATATGAAGTCTGCGTTCTGGACGGCGGACTGGCAGTTCCAGAGGCCACCAGCCACACAGAGATCAATACCAGCAGATCTGGGAGGGAAGATGAGGTTTGAGATATTCTGCCCATGTTGGCGGGAAGAGAATCTCCTACCTGACTGGGACCTGGGGAGAGGAGAGAGGACAGGGATGGGAAGGAAACACATGGAGGAAACTAGGGAGGACAAGAGGAATACTACGTAGTGAAATGAGGGCAGGCAGCAAAAACAAAATCAAACATCAGGCTCTTAGACAGCCTGGATGGACACCCGTAGATAGACACCCTCGACTTTGTACACCTGCAAATTTATACGCCGAGGCAAGTAGACGAGGCTGCCGCACACAGCTGCCGCTGGTGCGCTACACAACTGCTTAAATAACCCTGACGCTGAATACAGAAAATGCTACCAACCCACTGCAGAACACTGAAGTGAGTTCAGGTGTGCCAGTAATTATACCCTAAGCAGGGTGCAAACTGTTGGCTCCTCCTACAACAAAAGCTGTGGCCAGCCAGCCAGTAAAAACAATAGCCTAACTCAATAGCCTAGCTCACCTGAGAGAAATAAACACCTAACCCAGTTTCACTGTAATCTAAATAAACACCACTTGTATTAACTAACAAACAAACAAATAAACAGCAGAACACTATAATGACAACTACACTGAATTAGAAACAGCAAACAAACAAATGATACTTAACTAATCCAGGAGAAAATGCTACCAACCCACTGCAGAACACTAATGCACACTGCCTTAGTTGTTCCAAACATCTTGGAGAACTAGCCACAGTTTTCTGTGGATTTAAGCAGCCTCAAATGTTTCTGTCATGTAATCCTATACAGACTTGATGATGTTGAGAGCAGGGCTCTGTGGGGGCCATACCATCACTTCCAGGACTCCTTGTTAAATTTCCTAAAATTTCCCTTGGGATGAATAAAGTATCTATCGATCTATCTATCTATCTATCTATCTGTCTATCTGTTCTTCTTTATGTTGACAATAGTTCTTAATGACATTGGCTGTATGTTCGAGGCCGTTGCCCTGCTGCAGAATAAATTCAGATGCCTCCCTGATGGTATTGCGTGATGGATAAATATCTGCCTATACTTCCCAGCATTGAGGAGACCATTAATTCTGACCAAATCCCCAAACTCCATTTGCAGAAATGGAGCCCCAAACTGGCAAGGAACCTCCACCATGCTTCACTGTTGCCTGCAGACACTCATTCTTGTACCACTCTCCAGCCCTTTGGTGAACAAACAGCCTTCTGCTACAGTCAAATATTTCAAATTTTGACTCATCAGTACAGAGAACCTGCTGCCATTTTTCTGCACCCCAGTTCCTCTGTTTTTGTGCACAGTTGATTCGCTTGGCCTTGTTTCCAAGTCGGAGGTATGGATTTTTGGCCGTAATTCTTCCATGAAGACCACTTCTGACTAGACTTCTCCACACAGTAGATTTGTGTACCTGGGTCCCACTGGTTTCTGCCAATTCTGAGCTGATGGCACAGCTCGACATCTTCCAATTGCGAAGGGAAGTAAGCATGATGTGTCTTTCATCTGCTGCACTAAGTTTCCTTGGCCGACCACTGCGTCTACGGTCCTCAATGTTGCTCGTTTCTTTGTGCTACTTCAACAGAGCTTGGACAGCACATCTGGAAACCCCTGTCTGCCTTGAAATTTCTGCCTGGGAGAGACCTTGCTGATGCAGTATAACTACCTTGTATCTTGTTGTTGTGCTCAGTCTTGCCATGGTGTATGACTTCTGACATTAAACTGTCTTCAGCAACCTCACATTGGAAGCAGAGTTTGGCTGTTCCTCACCCAGTTTTAACCTTCCTACAGAACTGTTTCTGTTTCAGTTAATGATTGTGTTTCAACCTACATTTCATTTTGGGTATGTTATGTGTCAAGAAAATGGGCAATACTTAAGGGGTTATGAAATATTTTTTCCATGTGAATCAAATTTGAAATTTAAAAAGTATATCTTCATTCCTCATGTTTGTTAAAATGTCTGTGTGAAAAGGTTTGCACAGACATTCTAACATTATCACATTTCTGTCCCACTCCCAGCTTTGCACCTTGCTTGCCTTGTCACCATAGCAAAATGATATACCTGAAACATTCATAACATCAGTAAAGGACATTTGAATGCTGTCACCTGAGCCCTCAATAATTAACTGCCTGAAGTGTACAGCCAATCAGTGTGGCAGTCTGGAGGGTAATGGTTCCCAATGAAGTGGTGCACCCTGCAATACAGAGGAGGGAGACATTGTAATGTGCTGAGCAGGCATGGTTGGATTTCACTAGCAGGGCACTCAGACAAGAGAGCACCAGAGACAGCATGGCCACTGCACCACAACATTTCAGAGCACTCCAGAGAGCCCATTGTCTTCTTTGAAAATGTCAAGCAGTCATTGATATTTCTTGCTGAGAACTTTATCGCTGAACTAAAGTATGTTCAGCAGCTCCTTCTGTGATCCGGCCTAGAATTGACCTTTGACCTGGCTCAATTGAGAATATCATAGCGCAGATCACTTTTTTTTACTGTATATGTCTGACCAAAGTGGTTTTGAGAAATTTGTCTTTAAAGTTTTGTCAGTGTTTGTCACAGATTCCCACCTAGAAGTGACCTAAGTATAAAAATGGGCCTATCGGCCACTGCTTTGAAGAGGTCTGAGTAGTTTCTTCCAGCAGTGGCACAACTGTTTAAGGATACAATGCAACTCATTCCATGAGCGCACGTACAGCTGAATCTTGGAACATTACTACAACTGAAGTTTGCGATGGTACACCCTTTGCAGCGTAGAGTCATAATTTTTGTGCCCACAGGTGAAAATAGCTGGTCAGGTTTTCAAAAGGGTGGCAGCTGTTTGCTTGATCAAATAAAATCACTAATTTGATTCATTTCTAGTATGAATGCCATAGAGAAATGGAAAGAAGGTAGTGAGGCAGCATCATGGTTCAGAGAAGACAAAGGGCAAACTGAAGTTGACACCTATACAAATACCAGCAGCATTCCTCAGGCCAGCTGAGGAAGAATATCAAAACGACTGGAGTTTAAAGAATACATTTTGTCAGGCTTCAGAACCCAATAGCAAGACCACAGAAGTTAAATTCAAAGTCTTTATTAACTTCAATGCACAGTAAACAGGTGGGGGTCGAGAACCATCAAACAAGTGTAATGGAGATCAGTTCGTAAAAGGATAATCCACGCAGGGGTCCGGTAGCCAGGTAAACAGATACAACAAAGGAAATCCAAATAATTGTTGAGGTCACAGGCAGAGGGTTGAAAACAAGACTGTCCAAACTGGTGGATAAACAGAACTTAAATTGAAACACAGCGGGTCGATAACGAACAAAAGGGTGGTCCAAGAAATACAAAATATACACTGCCACTCAGACAGGAAAAACCACTGGAAAGTACGGTGGAAACATGACAATCTGGCAAAGAATAGACAGGTTTATACAGACAGATAACGAGGGGAAGTGACATTCAGGTCATTTGTGCACAATAACAAGGAGGTGAAAACAGGTGAAACGAATGACTGGGAATAGATGAACTGAAAAATAGACTACAGGAAGTAGAGGAAAGTAGACTCCAGAAAGTATTCACAGCGCTTCACTTTTCCCACATTTTGTTATGTTACAGCCTTATTCCAAAATGGAATAAATTTAATTTTTTCCTCAATTCTACACACAACACCCCATAATGACAACATGAAAGAAGTTTTTTTTTATTTTTGCAAATTTATTAAAAATCAAAACTAAGAAATCACATGTACATAAGTATTCACAGCCTTTGCGCAATACTTTGTTGATGCACCTTTGGCAGCAATTGCAGCCTCAAGTCTTTTTGAATATGATGCCACAAGCTTGGCACACCTATCTTTGGGCAGTTTCGCCCATTCCTCTTTGCAGCACCACTCAAGCTCCTTCAGGTTGGATGGGGAGCGTCGGTGCACAGCCATTTTCAGATCTCTCCAGAGATGTTCAATCGGATTCAAGTCTGGGCTCTGGCTGGGCCACTCAAGGACATTCACAGAGTTGTCCTGAAGCCACTCCTTTGATATCTTGGCTGTGTGCTTAGGGTCGTTGTCCTGCTGAAAGATGAACCGTCGCCCCAGTCTGAGGTCAAGAGCGCTCTGGATCAGGTTTTCATCCAGGATGTCTCTGTACATTGCTGCATTCATCTTTCCCTCAATTCTGACTAGTCTCCCAGTTCCTGCCGCTGAAAAACATCCCCACAGCATGATGCTGCCACCACCATGCTTCACTGTAGGGATGGTATTGGCCAGGTGATGAGCGGTGCCTGGTTTCCTCCAAACATGACGCCTGGCATTCACGCCAAAGAGTTCAATCTTTGTCTCATCAGACCAGAGAATTTTGTTTCTCATGGTCTGAGAGTCCTTCAGGTGCCTTTTGGCGGGCGGGCGGGCGGGCTTCCATGTGTGCTTTTACTAAGGAGTGGCTTCCGACTGGCCACTCTACCATACAGGCCTGATTGTTGAATTGCTGCAGAGATGGTTGTCCTTCTGGAAGGTTCTCCTCTCTCCACAGAGGAACGCTGGAGCTCTGACAGAGTGACCATCGGGTTCTTGGTCACCTCCCTGACTAAGGCCCTTGTCCCCCGATTGCTCAGTTTAGACGGGTGGCCAGCTCTAGGAAGAGTCCTGGTGGTTCCGAACTTCTTCCATTTACGGATGAGGCCACTGTGCTCATTGGGACCCTCAAAGTAGAAATTTTTCTGTACCCTTCCCCAGATTTTTGCCTCGAGACAATCCTGTCTCGGAGGTCTACAGACAATTCCTTTGACTTCATGCTTGGTTTGTGCTCCAACATGCACTGTCAACTGTGGGACCTTATATAGACAGGTGTGTGCCTTTCCAAGTCATGTCCAATCAACTGAATTTACCACAGGTGGACTCCAATTAAGCTGTAGAAACATCTCAGTGGGTTGATCAGTGGAAACAGGATGCCACATGAGATGAACTGACTTTCTTGGTTCTGTGGTTTCCATTGTAGATCAGCAAAAACCTGGTGCAACTAGGAGCTACATTTACACACATCCATAGAAAAAAGGATATATTAAAAGGTCAATCTGATTTTCCGAATCATTCAAATAAAGATCGATTTCAATCCATATTTAAAACCCAGCCCTACTACAGAGGCTATATTGCAAGATGCAAACCACTTGGCAAGAACAAAGCATGGAGGCTAAACGGAAATGCCTACTTTGCCAAAAGTCATTTGGCCTCATTTATCAATATCTTTGGAAATCCATGTGCAAATACCGTCCTTTTGAACGAATCCTTTTGGTGAACGAAAGGAACTGACTCAACTCCAATGTCGGATTCATTCCTTTAGTTCATCTCTCAGTAAATAAAGTTGGGAAACTGGCATTCGCTGAAACTCTAGTCTGTAGCCATTAGCAGCCAATAACAGCTACTTGAGCGGGGCGTGCTCTCTGAGCCCCTCCCGTCAGGGGGACTGAAACAGTTTAAATTAAATTAATGCAATTGCGGCAAGGACCGAATCCATGAAGGAACTGTATGGGCAGCCTGTAGCGTAGTGGTTGAGGTACATGAATGGGACCCGCAAGGTTGGTGTTTCAATCCCCGTTGTCGCCACAATAAGATCCGCACAGCCGTTGGGCCCTTGAGCAAGGCCCTTAACCCTGCATTGCTCCAGGGGAGGCATTTGTCCACTGAGGCAAAGTGCAGTGGATAAGGAGCTGGCAAAAATGATTGCCTTTGATTTTCAGCCTTTTTTAATTGTTGAAGACAAGGGGTTCAGAGGTTACAAAAAAGGCACTAAATCCCTCCTATGACTGTTGGACATCCAGGGCAAAAACATTATTGAGGATTTTAAGATGACCTCATGCCTGCTGGACTGTTTTGAGTTCACTGAACCGCATACTGCAGACCAACTTCTGAGGTTGCCCAGGAGTGGAATATAACAGATAAAGTTGCTGCCTGTGTCACTAACAATGCAGCCAATATAACACTGGCCATCAGGACAACAGGCTGGAAATTTAGAAAATAAAGATCCTGTCAATCCCCATCTGCCTACCCTATCCCCAGATGAGTGGGAAGAAATGAGAGGCCTGCAATGTGTTGAAGCCCTTTGAAGAGGTTACTGTTGAAATTAGCAGTGAAAGGTATGTGAAACCTCATGATGGTGAGATTGTTTAAGAAATAGTATCATTGTATCATCATTCCTATTATTTGTTAAATGGCTGTTTTTCATTTGCACAAGCACATCAAAACGATATCGTAAGTCAAGGGATTGCAGTCGTAAACCTTGTCATTTCTCCCTTGACCTAGGTTGTTACTATGGGAACTGGACTTCAAAGGCTTCTACTGCTTCTCAGCTAAGATGTGACATAGTAGTAGTGGTAGTATTAGAACTAATAATAATAATAATACATTTTCTTTCTTCCTCTTTCAATCTCTTAGCTATATGACTGCCTCAAAGGTAACCCTACTCGCAAGGTGTCTTCAAAGGGTCACAGCAAACCTGGAGCTGGTGGAAACCTCAGAAGGCCTGTGAGGGATATGGTGGAAGCCCTGACCAAAAACATGGCAAACAGATTCCACAAAATAGAGTACCATTTACTGCTCTCAGAGGCAGCAGCTCTAGACCCCAGATTCAAAAAGAGGGCCTTCCATGATGACTGGGCAGCAGACAGCATATTACACCTGCTGCAGGAAAGGTGGTCACCAACCAGCAGGCTGAGGAAGTGGAACTGGGAGCAGCAGCACAAGCAGGAAGCACCACACAAGACAGCGAAGTGTGGAACGATTTTGATGAGCAGGTCTCTGGGCTTGTGACCAACAGCCGTAACCAAAATGCAGAAGCCATAATGGAGGTCCACACTTTCTTGGAGGAGCCCCTACTGCCCAGGTCCTCAAACCCACTCGTGTGGTGGCAAGGCCGAGGTTTTGTCTACCCCAGACTCATCCAAGTTATGCAGGCCTGACCTGCAGTAGGTTTGCATCCCTGCAGTATTTCCCATTCTGTTGCACTATGCCATTATTGAATTATGTTTATAATTTATGTCTATTGTTCTTTTGATATTTTTTGTTACTATTTTGTATACTATTACTATTATTATTTCTTGTTGGTATTTAAAAAATTTGCACTATAATATTTTCCAATTGTATTATTTCTTGTTTGCATTTTATTTCAATAAAATAAAACAAAAACATTTGTCTCACCACCTCTCTCTCAACAAATATTCAGAAATGTATAATGCAAATGGAATGAAAATGACCAACTACCGTATAGGCTATTTATTTAACCGGGTACCCACTGTGTACTTTAAAAGGACATTTCTTCCTGTTTTGCAGTACCTTTATACATTTCTAATGGAACATAGCAGAGGCAGGATTTGAAGGGCATGTATCAAGACAATGAAAAGGTTTTTAGGATTTTAAATTATATATATATAATGTAGCTACATACAAATACAATTTGCAATTATACTGTTCTGAGTGAACTTTTATTTTACTACATTCCATCTCAGCAAGGGGGAAATAACATAATACACAATTCATCCCACCTAGAAAAAAAGAGGTCCCAAGATCTACTAGAAATCACATTTTACAGCTGATAGTGCTGTCCTAGGACAGAAGGGACTGTATGGGAGTGAGGGACATTTTTATTGTGTGCTGCGCATTGCAATACAAAGCAGAGCTTTGTAGTGCAAAAGCACACACCTTAATATTCTCAGCCATACTTCATAATTTTATTTATTTAATTTTCTTCCTTCAAAAGTTCGGCATGCTACTCCTCCCACAGCTTTGAGAAATCCCAGGCAAGATATATATCAAAACGACCGGAATAGATGGGAATTAATGATGGGAAAGACTTTTCTCAATTCTGCGACATCTCGTTTTCTTACGAAATGCGAAAAACCGACCGATTTTTGCCCATAGGAATGAATGAGAATTCGTAAAAAAAAATCTCACAAATTGATCAAACCCACCCCTCTTTGGAGCCACACCACTTCGTCATACTTTGTCGCAGAAACGTGATTAAAGGTTTAAACGGGTCACAAGACTTTGACCTGTGTTGGTCTAAAGACACTTTTTGATATCTTCTACGGTTTTACAAAATCACAGTTTATGTTTTATGAAATTTTTGAGATTTTCAGATTTTATAATGGGTGTGTATTGCGTGGCTTCAGAGTGCAGTGACATCACCCACTGTAGCATTCAGCCCTTCTAAATTTTATCAAAAATATTCAAGACATTCTCATCTTACTCCCACAGCTTCTACTCTACAACAACAATTTATACATCAAAATGTAGAGAAACTTGTCCTCTCTCATTCAATGTTACTTCCATTGAGATAGGACTCACGGTTTTTTAATAAATCCAGTCCAATCCAATGTTATCTGAAGCGTCAACTGCCGCGTAAAGTAGGCACAATATGGTGATTTATAAACTGTCACCGCTCCTGCTTTTTAAATCCTACAGACACATAGATCGGAATCGCCATTGAAGTCTTGGGTCGCTCAAAATACAAAAATAAATTAGATCTGACTTATACTTTTGAAGATACATGGATTTGTTTGGCACCAGCGCCAGTTAGCTTCACCACTAGCATTCAGGCCGTAAGCAGTTAAACATTTACACAAAGTTGGACACACAAACTGCCGCTACTCCTTCAATTTTCACAGTACCTTGACATATTATATATCAACTGTTCATATTTTCGTCCTGTCACTCACATTCAAATATCTAAGAGATATGACGTATAGTTTTGGAAAGAGAAGTGTTTAAACCCGAGCATGTCAGAAAAAAAAGTTAGCTCCTACATCTCTAACCGACAGAGACTTACACACACACAGAACATGCACGAGCCCAGCACACTCAGCTCACTCAACCGCCCATCCCCCCTCTCTCTCTCTCTCTCTCTGGTTACGAATCACCAGAGACACACGCGCTTGCCTTAGCAACGGCCCTGAGACATAGCAGGCTGCGACATGCTTGTATGTTCAGGCGAGGCTAGCCGAGGCTAGCCCTAGCTTCGACCACAACATAAATATGAAGTCTAAAACTGACACAAATAAGCACAATACATATAGTATCACTCGTTTTAACCGCAGCAATCACAGCCTGTGACCGGAATAGAACCGGAAGTAGCCGAAGCTAGCGCTAGCCTTGGCTAGCTTCCCATGTTATCTGAGTGGTAAACTGCAGAGTAAAATAAATAAAATATGGCGATTTTTAAACTGCCACAACTCCTAGGATTCTAAATCCTACCGACACATCTCATAAATCGATCTCGCCACTGAAGTCTGGGTTCACTCAAAATGATTTTTTAAAAAATGTGAGTTATAGTTTTCAAGATACAGCAATTTGTTTGACGTTAGCTTCGGTGCTAGCTTTCGTTAGCTTCGTTGCGCTAGCTTGCGTTAGCTTCGGCGCTAGCTTGCGTTAGCTTCGTCGCGCTGGTTAGCGTTAGCTTCGGCGCTAGCTAGCTTAACTAACTAACTGACGGTCTGACTAACTGATTAACAAACTAACAAGTTAGCTGACTGACTGACTAACTAACTAGCTAGCTGACTGGCTAACTAGTTAGCTGACTGATTAACTAACTAGCTAGCTAGCTGACTGGCTAGCTAGCTGACTGGCTAACTAAGCTCAGCTGATTAGTGAACTGTCACTGTAATTTATATTTACCAAAACTAATGCAGTGTAATATTCTATAAAGTTTTTATTATTTTAGAGAGGTGTTGATTTGGTTGTTTGTTATCTGTAGTTTGTGATGCTGTTGAACTGTTTGTATGTTCTGCCTCTGCCAAATTGTGGGTTACATCTGTGTTTGTGTGAGGGATGGGCACCAGCAGCAGCACACTTAAAATTTCGCTGGAATTTTTTCTAGTTGTGTGCTGCGCATTGCAATACAAAGCTCTGTAGAGCTTTGTAGTGCAAAAGCACACACCTTATTATTCTCAGCCATACTTCATAATTTTATTTAATTGTGTGCTGCGCATTGCAATACAAAGCTCTGTAGAGCTTTGTAGTGCAAAAGCACACACCTTAATATTCTCAGCCATACTTCATAATTTTATTTAATTTTATTTAATTTTCTTCCTTCAAAAGTTCGGCATGCTACTCCTCCCACAGCTTTGAGAAATCCCAGGCAAGATATATATCAAAACGACCGGAATAGACGGGAATCGATGGGAAAGACTTTTCTCAAGTCTGCGACATCTCGTTTTCTTCCAAAATCCGAAAAACCGACCGATTTTTGCCCATAGGAATGAATGAGAATTCGCCAAAAAAAATCTCACAAATTGATCAAACCCACCCCTCTTTGGAGCCACACCACTTTGTCATACTTTGTCGCAGAAACGTGATTAAAGGTTTAAACGGGTCACAAGACTTTGAACTGTGTTGGTCTAAAGACACTTTTTGATATCTTCTACGGTTTTTACAAAATCACAGTTTATGTTTTATGAAATTTTTGAGATTTTCAGATTTTCAGCGTGGCTTTAGAGTGCAGTGACATCACCCACTCTGTGACATCACCCACTCTAGCATTCAGCCCTTCTAAATTTTATCAAAAATATTCAAGACATTCTCATCTTACTCCCACAGCTTCTACTCTACAACAACAATTTATACATCAAAATGTAGAGAAACTTGTCCTCTCTCATTCAATGTTACTTCCATTGAGATAGGACTCACGGTTTTTTAATAAATCGCCCAAAAGTGCAGAGAGTGCCGGAGCCAGCTCTCATTGACTCCAATGTTATCTGAAGCGTCAACTGCCACGTAAAGTAGGCACAATATGGTGATTTATAAACTGTCACCGCTCCTGCATTTCAAATCCTACAGACACATCTCATAGATCGGAATCGCCATTGAAGTCTTGGGTCGCTCAAAATACAAAAATAAATTAGATCTGACTTATACTTTTGAAGATACATGGATTTGTTTGGCACCAGCACCAGTTAGCTTCACCACTAGCATTCAGGCCGTAAGCAGTTAAACATTTACACAAAGTTGGACACACAAACTGCCGCTACTCCTTCAATTTTCTCAGTACCTTGACATATTATATATAAAACTGTTCATATTTTCACTCACATTCAAATATCTAAGAGATATGACGTATAGTTTTGGAAAGAGAAGCGTTTAAACCCGAGCATGTCAGAAAAAAAAGTTAGTTCCTAGATCTCTAACAGACAGAGACTCTCACACACACAGAACATGCACGAGCCCCTGGTTGCTTGGCAACCAGCACACTCAGCTCACTCAACCGCCGATCTCGCCACTGAAGTCTCGGTTCACTCAAAATGATTTTTTTTTAAATGTGAGTTATAGTTTTCAAGATACAGCGATTTGTTTGACGTTAGCTTCGGTGCTAGCTTTCGTTAGCTTCGTTGCGCTAGCTTGCGTTAGCTTCGTCGCGCTAGTTAACATTAGCTTCGGCGCTAGCTAGCTTAACTAACTAACTGACGGTCTGACTAACTGATTAACTAAGTGACTTACTAACTAACTAACTAGCTAGCTGACTGGCTAACTAGTTAGCTGACAGACTAACTAGCTAGCTAGCTGACTGGCTAACTAGTTAGCTGACTGACTAACTAACTAACTAGCTGACTCGCTATCTAATTAGCTGACTGGCTAACTAACTAACTAGCTAGTTAGCTGACTGACTAACTAACTAGTTAGCTGACTGGCTAACTAACTAACTAGTTAGCTGACTGGCTGACTAACTAACTAGCTAGCTGACTGGCTAACTAACTAACTAACTAACTAGTTAGCTGACTTACTGACTGACTAACTAGCTAGCTAGCTGACTGGCTAACTAGTTAGCTGACTGACTAACTAACTAACTAACTAACTAGCTGACTGGCTAACTAGTTAGCGGACTGGCTAACTAACTAGCTAGTTAGCTAGCTGACTGACTCCATCCTGTCCACATTATATGAAAATACCGAGGTTTTTAACTGTTTTATTTCTATGTCCATGTCTTAATGGTTGTGCTAACTGTAACAGGAGGGTGGGTGTGGTTGAGCAACCCATACTTAGCCAGACAATGCCACCTTGGGAATTGTACCCTTATACTGCCCAGACCACCCTAGCAACCACCCAGAACACCCTAGCAACCGCCCAGAACACCTTAGCAACCGCCCAGAACACCCTAGCAACTGCCCAGAACATGTGTATAGATGAGGATCTCCATTTTTGTGAGGACCAAATTGTGGGTTACATCTGTGTTTGTGTGAGGGATGGGCACCAGCAGCAGCACACTTAAAATTTCCCTGGAATTTTTTCTAGTTTAGGCTTACTATTTGGCCTACAGAGCCTTTGTAGGTGCTATTTTGCAAGAATTGTCAGATATGATTAACCTATGTATGGAAATATGGCTAATAAAATTATGACGGGTAGGTTACTGACTATATTCTGAATGAATATAGACTAATACATATATATATATATATATATATATATATATATATATATATATAGCCTACCAATAAAGCTAGCAACACATTCATAAGAAATTGTCCCAGACTGCTAAATATTCTGCTATTTGTAATAAAATGCAATAGGCTATGGATTATATTGCACAAAAACAAACCTTAATTTTTTAATTCACTAAATAATTAGAAAATATTGGAAATAGCATAATAACAGTGAACCAGTTCGAGAAACCAAGTTGGGTTCTCTCTTCAGAGAGAGTTTTCAGTCACTGCTTGACTCTCGTTATCGTTCACTAGGAAATGGAATCCGTAAGTTGGAGTCGAACCCAGTCAACTCTCGTTCTCGTTCCCCGGAAGTTGAAATGAACTGGAACTGGTGAACGAATCTGTGAACAAATTCACTGATTCAAAGGAACCGGGTCCCTGAAAGGAATTGTAACGCCTACCACTAAATGTCACATGTGCCACCAAGTAATCGCTTAGAGCAAGGGTGTCAAACTGAATTCCCAGCGGGCCGCAGTGTCTGCGGGTTTTTGTGGTTGCCTTTCAATCAGCTGTCAATTCAGGCCTTGGGAACACGGTGTGTGGATTCGTTAGCCAATTAAAAACTTAATTGAACCACAGGTGCCGGGAACAACCCGAAAACCCTCAGACACTGCGGCCCTCCAGGACTGGAGTTTGACACCTGTGGCTTAGAGGTTCTATGAAACAATTATGCTTTTTGACATCCAGAGGGTGAGTTAAAGTAATCCAATAAAGGGTTGTTATTGTCATTGACTATAGATTTAGTGCCAATACAATTCCTAATTTGTAAATATCTCCAGAAATGGCCCTTCCCTGGTAATTTGTATTTTTACATCAGGGCAGGATATAAACACACCATCTTTGTATAAATACCCAATAGTATGTAGCTGTTAGCTTGCCACTGCTTCCACTATACCCAAGTCTTCCCCTATTTTTATTTCTGGGTGATGCATAGGATTGTTTAAAATGTGACATTTTATGTATTCTCTCACAGACCTCTCTGGAGTGGGAAATAATAGGGTTTGACAAACTCAACTAGTCCTCTGGATGATGTGAAAGAGCCTCAAAAGGGTGAAATGTTGAAACCAAGCTTTGCTCTGTAGTTATCTATACACTTGGTCCAGCCCAACATCATCTCCCTTCCAATATTTTGCTAATTTAGCCATTTAAAAAAATGAGAAATACAGCCTCACATCTGGGAAACCAAGGCCACCCCTGTCTCTTGGGGTACATATTTTACTCATTTTAATTCTAGGCTTTTTCCCTTCCCAGAGGAAGTCTTTAATAATCATGTCATATTGCTTAAATAACTGAGACGGTATACTAAGTGGCAGCATCATAGAAAAATGTGTTAAAAACAGTTTGAATGGCATACTTTGGAGATTGGCATGGCCTCTGATTTATTCCAATTTACTCTATACCCTGATAAGTTTGAATATGATTGAATGGTATTCATTAATGATGGTTAAGAATTGCGAGGGTCACAAATTAATAATAATATATCATCTGCATAAAGTATTAGTTTATGTTCCCTTCCTCCATTAACACCTTTAATGTTTGAATTTGCTCTTATAGCCACAGCCAAAGGCTCCTGAGCAATAGTTAAAAAGGAGTGGAGAGAGGGGACAGCCTTGTCGTGTCCCTCTATAAAGATTGAAAAATGGTGAAATGAGGCCATTTGTTATGACTGCAGCCTTGGAGTTTGTATATTATATCTTTATCCGTGTATTACAGCAAGAGCCAAACCCACACCTCGACAGGACAGCAAATAAAAAACTCCACTCAACCTGATCAAAAGCCTTCTCGGCGTCAAGAGAGATAGCGGTGATTGGAGCACTATCTGAGGAATGCAACCAGGTGCAGCAGTCTTCTCACATTATCAGTAGAGGATCTGTTACTTATCAAGCCTACCTGATTAGTATGTATAATACTAGGCAAAAACCTCTCTAAACACATTGCCAAGATTTTGGTTACGATCTTGCAGTCTACATTAATGAGGCTGACAGGCCTAAAATTGGAAGGTTCTGTTGGTCCTTTTTGGGTATCAATGATATCAATGCCTCATCAAATGTGCAAAGTAGGGATTCAGTCTCAAACACCTCTGAATACACTTTTGTTTGTTAGAATTGTGGCAATAATGTCTATACATTTCTTATAGTACTCGACTGGAAAACCATCCACTCCGGGTGATTGTCCTACCTGCATGGACATTATTGCCGCTATGATTTCTTCTGGCGTTATTCTGGTTTCCAGAGAATCAGCTTGGATATCAGAGGATAAATTAGATCTATACTCGCAAAGAATTGTTTAAACTCTTCGTGATTAGTCTTAGAGGATGATGCGTATACATTTTTGACCTCATTTATTTCCTGTGATGAAGAAACTAAGTCATTAAGTTCCTTATTGCTGGAATAACCCCAGAAGCATTATGTTGTTTTAACTGTCAAGGAGGTTGCCTGTTTTATGACCCGTTTCATAAAAAAAACAATGCATATTCTACTTTTCTATTATACACAGTCTATCCCACACAGTTGCCACCTTATCTGTAGTTCCCACATTCTGCTAACAATTCACTGAACAATTCGTCCTACAAGAGCGTGGTGTTCATTCTCCATCGACCTCTCCTCTCTTTGTCCGTATTTAAGTCCACACAAAGTTCTAACTGATGCATGATCTGATAAAGCAATAGTACAGTAACAATTTTGCAATCCATTACCCTTTCGGTCATGGAAAAAATCTATTCTAGAATAGGAGTTTTGACAATGGGAAAATGATCATATAGATAATTATCAGTTTATGTTCACATCAACCATCAGAATGGGGAAAAAAATGTGATAGAAGTGAATTTGACTGGAACAATTGTTGGTGGCAGACAGGGTGGTTTGAATATCTGAGAAACTGCTGATCTCCTGGGATTTTCACGTACACTAGTCTCTTGGGTTTGCAAAGAATGGTGCAAAAAAAAAAAAAGAAATCCCAGTGAGAAGCAGTTCTACAGACATAAATGCCTTGTTAATGAGAGACGTCAGAGAAGAATGGCAAGACTGGTTAAAGCTGACAGGAAGGTGACAGTAATGCAAATAACCACACATTACAACAGTGGTATGCAGAAGACCATCTCTGAACACACAACGCATCATAACTGTAAGTGGATAGGCTACAGCAGCAGAAGTATAAAAAATAAGTACAGTGGTTCCAATACCGGATATCAGAAATGCCTTGGCGAGTACGCGTGTCTATGCATCGATCCAATACCACATCATTTATCATGTGATGATAGCTCATTTACGCTACTCAGGCAAACAACAACATGTGCGGTGTAACGTTAGCTAGCAAAATGAACTGTTTACATTTGCAACTAGCAATTGACAAGCTACTAGCAAGGAATCTGCGGTCATTTCAGAATCCAAACACCGCAGGGAATTGAATGCTACAGTACTATAGTTATCAAATAATTTCTGTGTGTTTTAAATTGGTAGCTGTTGGTTCACTTATGGGTTATTGTATGGCGTTTCTTCATCCGTGTTTATTCGTTGACACAAATTCAAACTACCAGCAAATGATGGGTACATACATAAAAATAAATAAAGCAATACATTATCATTAGGCTATTTATACATCCATCCATTGTCGTAACCCGCTTATCCTGAACAGGGTCGGGGGGGCTAGAGCCTATCCCAGCATACATTGGGTGAATGGCAGGAATACACCCTGGACAGGTCGCCAGTCCATCTCAGGGCACATACACCATTCACTCACACACTCATACCCATGGGCAATTTAGACTCTCCAATCAGCCTGACCTGCATGTCTTTGGACTGTGGGAGGAAACCGGAGTACCCGGAGGAAACCCACGCAAACACGGGGAGAACAAAGTTTACCGTTTCATAAAAATATATCAAATTGTACAGAGACCTGCATTGGCATAAAAGTAAAATCATTAAACCAGTTGCCTACGGTAAAATAGATCCGGTGATATATTACATCAGTCAAATATTGCATGACCACAGTTTTGAGTACACAACAACTCTGTCTGTGACAAAGTTCTTAACATCAGCATATTTACAGATTTCATACCAATCAAGTCTATCAGGCAGAAGGCATAGGGAAGAGGAAAGAATAATTATTTTAACCGATGCATTTAAAAAAAATGACACATGATTGACCAGCATGCCTGGACTACATGGATTTAACAGCCTTCTGCAAATGTGAGGTTACACTGCACAATGTTAATGTAAACTTAAATCTTTAATTTGCCAATTAGGCTATTATCTGACTTGCAATGTTGCCAACTAAGCACAAGTATTGGATCGGTACTCGGTATCGGCCGATACACAAGTTCAGGTATCGGAATTGGTATCGGGAAGGAAAAAAATGATATCGGAACATCTCTAAAAATAAGTTGAATAAATACCTAATAAAGTGCTTGGTGAGTGTATATCGCTTTTCACATGGATTTACCAGTCACCATATATCCACAAAACCTGTATCTTCTGTTAATCTGTGAATGGCAGCCCTATCCCTTGGCACTGCTGATGGCTTAAATGTGTTTCTATCCAGAATGGCATCCATTAGTTGGTTAATATATTATTTGCCCCTCCATGTTCCTAATACGTTGTGCACCTCATGAAAGAAGGCTGGGTCCTCTTTGTTAGGAGCATATATATTACACGGTACTACTTTGGCACCATTCATGAGAGATAATCCTTCCATTGTCATCGATAAATTCCTTAAGCATTATAAAACTTCATTTCTTATTTATTAGAATTATTACCCCATTTTGTTTGCTGGAAAATGAACTGTGGAAGACATGTCCCACCCATTCCCTTTTAAATTACATTACAGGCATTTGGCTAGACGCTCTTATCCAGAGCGACGTACAGTTGATTAGACTAAGCAGGAGACAATCCTCCCCTGGAGCAATGCAGGGTTAAGGGCCTTGCTCAAGGGCCCAACGGCTGTGCGGATCTTATTGTGGGATTAGAGCCACTGACCTTGCGTGTCCCAGTCATTTACCTTAACCACTACGCTACAGGCCGCCCCATAAATGTAATGGCTTCGTTCTCCTTCATATGCTTTTCCTAGAGAAATGCAATATCCACCAGTTTGTCATTAACATATGACAGAATCTTTTTTGTTCCGCAACCGTTAATATTCCATGACATTAACTTAATATAACTATTACTACTGCTGCTATACCGTTAATCAATCTCAAATTCAAAATACCACATACAAAACATTTCTGAATTGAACAGACCAACGTTTAACCTATCATTGCAACCATTCGGAACACAAACAAAACAGAGCTATACAAACAAAAAATAATTTACCGGCCAGGTTGTCTGCCCTTTAGCCTCTTAATAGGCCTTAAATAATAAAGAAATAAAAAACAGCGTACACAATCGTGGCCTATCTAACATTAATCTGATTTCAGTCCGTAGCACGTTGGGTGAGCCAGACCGCCTAAGCGGTATTAACTGGCTTTCTTTAATAACAGCACAAGCCCACCGTACCATAGGCGGTTGGTCATTATTTAGTTGGGGGTAAATAATTTTGCCCACCTCAAGACCCTCTCAAGAGTCCAATTAGCCTTACATTGTTGCACCGGCTACCTCTCGTGGACTTGTGAGTCCTTGCTGCTACCTTAAAATATTTTGATGTAGATGTCGACATCTTGAATGAAATGACCAGTCACAATTGTTAAGACCTAAAACTACAGCGGAAAAAATGTAATGAAATTATGGAGTATTACCAAATTTGTATGATTTATTGCTGGGCTCTGAGAGCTCTGCTAATGTGCTTCCATCTTGCTCGCTGGTCCCACGTGTCAGTCTATGTCAGTCAAGAGCGAACAGTTCACTGCCATTTTGGTGGAGCTTATTGCAATTCTCCAGACAGGGCCGCAGTTCACCCTTTTGCCACCTGCCTGCTCAACCCGGGTTGAAGGTGCAAGTCACAGCCCAGTCAATGGTATTAATAATTGCTAATGCAATGTGCACATGATCAGTAGGGGTGAGTAACGTTATTGATTTTTATTATCCATGATCAGATAATGAAACCTGCTTTATTTATTCATTTTTTACATTTGCTGCAGTAGCTGTACATCAGTGACGAATGGTAACAGAGTTAACACAGGTGTTCAATTGGAGGGGCGCATTTTCTCTGGTGACGTAATTGTTCTACAATAATTGGCTGTGCATATTTTGGGCCCCTGGCCAATAGGCATTCTAATTCTAATTGTTCAAATACATCGCTAAACATGACAAGAGCAATGTGCTTAAGGGTGGGATAGAAAACCAAGATGTGCCTTACAAGTGGACATCATCTCATTTTAACCCCTTATGATCAGCATACTCAAAAGCCATTGAACAGTTTTCATGGATCATATGCTATTCAGTTTGCCTTTGATATAAATCCCACAAGCAGGAAAAATGCATTGGTTACATTGCATTTATTGTTCAGTTTCTTTTATTTTTTATATAATTGTAATTCTTGTATATATTTCAGTTTTTAATTGTTTGTGGCTATTCTCATTGTAGACTGTGATCCCTCAGTATGGTATTTAGGAGGGGTGAGCGAGTTCGGCCTTATCCATATCCATCTTTGTTTCCGTTCATCTAAATTATCTGTACTCGTACTCGGAGGTGGGTGTGATGTAACCAGGAAGTCGTGTCGTTTAAACAGTCCAATATTTTACAAGGAACACTTTTGGCTGAGCCGACTGCGCGTTCGCATCAGAACCACTATCCGCATTGCCATCACACTCTCCCCTTTAAACACACACCCACATTGTCCTAAAGCACTATACTTAAGTGACACATCTGACACAAGTTTGTAACATAAATACAATAATACAGTACATCACAGGCACTTGTATGACCAGCGACCACACTCCCGTCCAAATCCCCAGACCACTAACTCTCACGGCAATCTGTGATAGAGGCAATACACTTCATTCAATACACTGGGCTCGCATGGATTTTTGGTATGTTTGAAGTAACGTAAGAACAGAACTGTGCAGTGCCTTGCTATTGGGTGACATCTATCCGTCCGTCGTCTATACAGTCAGCCTAAAGTAGCCGGCTAGGCTACCAACTACCACCAAAGGTTATAATAAACAGGCTTATTTCAATTCAGCTACCATGTTACGAGATAAAAATGTAATGGAGCAGGGTCAGTAGACCAATTGCGACCAAGTTGGGTTCTAAGTTACCCACAAGACATGAGTTAACCACTAATATTTTCTAGGGACATCCCTAGAGACAAGAAAGGGAATACATAACTCCCCGGCAATTAGCCAACCAATAACATGACCTTTCAAAACAGTCGAGAAGTCTAATCTGACTCATTACATTACATTACATTATTGGCATTTGGCAGACGCTCTTATCCAGAGCGACGTACAACAAAGTGCATACCCATAACCAGGGATAAGTTCGCTGAAAGACCCTAGAGGGAAGTACAATTTCAACTGCTACCTGTACAACAAAGATAAGGACAAGGGCCTTTTTTTAATTTATTTTTTATTTTTTTGAGACCAAAGAAACAAACAAACAAAGCAAAAGTGACCAAAGTTAACTATCCAAACACTGCTTACCTAGCCAACTAAGAATACCGATACACAAAGCAAGTCACAGAGACAACAATTAAGGTTCACAGGGAGGTAGGGAGGGATGGGGAGAGGTGCTGCTTGAAGAGGTGTGTCTTCAGCTTGCGCTTGAAGGTGGGGAGAGATTCTACAGTTCTGACCTCAACGGGGAGTTCGTTCCACCACCGTGGAGCCAGAACAGACAGTAGTCTTGAGCGTGATGTGGAGGTTCGGAGAGGGGGAGGTGCCAAGCGGCCTGTGGAGGCTGAAGGAAGAGGTCTGGCAGGGGTGTAGGGTCTGATGATTTTTTGTAGATAAGCTGGGGAAGACCCTTTAACTGCTTGGAAGGCTAGCACCAATGTTTTGAATTTGATGCGAGCCATGACAGGCAGCCAGTGGAGGGAAGTAAGCAGGGGGGTGACGTGTGAGTATTTGGGAAGGTTGAAGACCAGACGAGCTGCTGCATTCTGATGAGTTGGAGGGGTCTGATGGCAGACGCTGGGAGGCCAGCCAAGAGGGAATTGCAGTAGTCCAGGCGGGACAGAACCATCGCTTGGACCAGGAGCTGGGTCGAGTAGGGGGTGAGAAAGGGGCGGATTCTCCGTATGTTGTATAGGAAGAACCTGCATGACCGGGTCACCGCCACAATGTTCTCGGAGAGGGACAGTCTGCTGTCCATCACCACACCGAGGTTCCTTGCACTAGCGAGCGAGGAAATGACAAACGGCAGGGAAACTCAACCTCACGCCCAACCGATTACGGCGGTAGAAAAAGATGAGGGGAGTAATAACTAGGTACGTGAACAGGGCCAGGGTGAACTACGCAGGCTCCCAACTGCGTTATAGCCTACCTAGGACCAGGAACGGCAAAGTGATAACGAAAGACAAACAAGACATCCCATCTCTAACACCACTGAAGAACAGGAATACTAGCATACGCAAAAAACATCAATCTAATTCAACTGGATTATTTATACATAAGAGAGAACAGATGCAGAACCCCAGCTATGAGGAGTTTGCAAGGCTCTCCACTGAGAGGGGCGATAACTCCAACAACCATGTATACTACTTGACTTTATATAAAAGCCAGGAAATAACAGATTCACCAGATGACCACCTAGGCTCAGCTGTCTGTGCAGAAGACTTACAAAGGCGCCAATTAAATGCATCTACTGCACAAAGCATTATTCAACACAGACCCTTGGGTGGTCTCCAACGACCATGTATTTAGTCCCAGTGAAGCCCCACTCTGATAGTAAGCATATGATATGCTTCTCAGCTCCACCGCCAGTGTGGATAAATACACAAACAACCACGAGGATCTCCCGTATAGAACTCCGGGCTATCTGAGATTTGCAAAGCTCCCACTGGAGTCCCAATGAGCGACAATTCCAAACACACATATTTAACCTTAAGGTAGTACATAGAAACAAACAGGCACTAAGAAGGCAATGCAGAGCACAAGCATCTCTTGCATGATACCTATACGGAAGTAACCCAAATGCATAATCTGCTACAGGGATCTCCACGGTAGACTATCGGGGGTGTGCAAGGCTCTGAAAGGATGTTACCTCTGACGGCAGAGGTATCTTGAACCTTAGTGCTATATGCACAACTACATACATAAACGATGACAAAAAGAAACACCAAAATATACACAATGCGGCTGTCAAACTGGGAAACAGCAAGCAGCGCAAAGAATACTTTCCACATACAGATAGGGAATATTGACTTATCCCTTATGTTTAATCAAAGCTGAAAGGAGTTTGAGGCAGTCTTTGCCACTGACAGAGGGTCTTGGTACTCATAGGGCCACACTAACTCTCCTGCTGAAAGGTAGCTTTCATTCAAGCTGGAAATTACTAAGTGGATGAACAGACAATGAGAGCAAGCATGCAAAAAAGGGTGCAATAAACACAAAACCCCAATACTTGGCAAAGGCAGAAGGAAGCCGTCTTAATTCCCAGAGGAATCCCTTCTTCCCTGTCTGACAATTGTGTCACTGTCCTCACTACCATAAGGTAACAAAGGGCCACAGCGTGTTCAGCTCCCACACCCTCTTGCCACACAGGTAAATGAGAATTGTTAGTCACAAACCTCTCCCAGTGCACAAATGCAAACTAAAACAATGTGAAATGGAGAATTCACGCACAAGCCCCGATTCAAAGAAAAGTGGGACTTTTAAAGACACACAGCTGACACACAGCTGACCTTCATTGGTAATCAGACCATATGCGGAAGACAATTGGAAGCAGTCATCACATGAGGTAATTAATTACCTGAGTGCCACTCATTGCCAGTGAAAGTGAAATTGGTTACCAAATTGGAAGAAATACAGCAAGGGCGCTCTCTAGCGATGCAAAAAAGTACATTATTGAGCAGTCAGATTACAATAATGCAAATTTCGGGGATATATCTTTTTTTAATAATATCTTTTTTCCCTCTTAAATGGCCATAGTGCATTTATTTCCATTCAATCATTTTAAGTGAAAAAAATAAAACTAACGGTTCTATTTGTATACACTATTTTACATTGCCATTGTTTAAGCAATACGGTTCCTTATTTTATAACATGTTCGGTGATAAAACAAGCATGGGATGACCTCAACTCTGCATTTTAGCAACTATGCACTTCACAGATGACATGAATCAGGTTAAAATTGGTATTCTTTCCACTCTGTTACTCCTGCTTCTGTCTCTGAACCATAATTGGGAGACATAGGGAACCGAACCACAATTCCTTTGATTCCAGGGCCCAGGCTGCAAATTATTTAACACCCAACTTAACGACTAAACTGGTTTCTGTTGCAAAAACGAAGAGTCTGTAGGCATATGCTGCCTTTATTCCACCACAGAAAATTACATTAACTCCCAGAGACCAATGTTTCTCCGCAACCATGCTCTCTGTCAAAACACATACACAACCAAAAACACCACTCGCTCACCCAGCGGCCTCACAGACACACGGAACATTCAAAACAGAAACAGTCCCCATGATTCCCCCTCTTAAATCTGCATACCCTCATTTACCAACCACGGCAATGATCCAGGGATCATTTTAATTCCAAAAACATTTCAAAGGCCGAGAAACATAACAATAACAAAATCAAAATTCCGGCCGATAATCGGTTTCATCCAAACTTTTTAAAAATCCAGAAATTTTTCGGGGGAAATTGGTTACCTACAATGATGAGCATTGTGTATACTCAAGCTGCATTAACTGCATTAGTTATCTCCTGACATATCTTCCTCAGTAATATCATCCATATATGTGCTCAATATCAAAGAGAGATCAAGATGTGTGGAAATACCCTCAAATTAAAGGTGACAGTCTGCATTTTGACTGCTTCATTTCAAAGCTAATGTGTGCTGGTGTACAGAGCCAAAAGAACATTAATTGTACCACTGTCCAAATAGTTACGGAGTGCACTGTATGCTGCAAGTCTTTTTTATTTCAGTATTACATGTAAAATGTTGCATTATGAGACATAATCCATTTGTCAATGCCATGCCATTGTATTTTGTAAAATGGTGGAGACAGGGGACTTCCTTCAAGTCCCCTGTCTCCACCTTTTATCTACAATGAATTTGTCTGCATGCAGTACTGTTTCTGACAGAGAGGTGGCCAGTCCATAGATCACTCACTGCTTTGATAGAAACTGCCCATATACTTCATATGCACCTATAGGGTTTTTATGGTCTACGAATTAGTGGGGAGGACTATATGAAACGTATATGTCTCAGTCCTCACGTTGGCGGCAGTTATGTACGGGAAGCAGTGTACATAATTAGTAATCAGTCTCATAAAATTACTATTATCTGAAATATATAATCACTAATTTTGTATTTTACTTAATAATTAGAATAACCAATATTAGCGATTAAACACACAGATAAGCTGAAGGTTGGAGTTCTTCGGAAGACTGATTTGACTCGGCTTTCATGTCATGCAACACCAAAACAGACACCGGGTTGAAAAAGATAATTATTAAACAAACTACAAACACAGAGTACACAAGGACTAATCTAATCATGGGGAATTCATGCTACAGGTAATGCTAACCAAGAAATGTGGGTGTGGGTGTGGGTGCCTGTACGTGCGTACGTACGCTTTGTCTGGGATAAGGGACAGGTGTATGTGTGCATGTCGGTGTGGGTGTGTGCGTAATTGCACCAGTAACTCTTGTCTCTGGACAAAGAGGGGGAGGACACATGGTGCGTTTGTGTAATGTGGTTATTAGTTGAGTTTGGAAGAGTTAGCTGTGGTTAGGAGTAAAATACATGTGTGATTACACTACAGGTCACATACGCGATAATGGCGAACCAATTCACATAAATAAGCTACAGTTAACTAGCATACTAGCATACTCCAACCCTGTTCCTGGAGATCTACCATTCTATAGATTTTCACTCCAACCCTAACAAACTGTGCCTCATTCAAAAGCTAGAGATCTTCTTGAGCTGCTAATTAGTAGAATCAGTTGTGCCTAATTATGGTTGACATGAAAACAAACAGGAGAGTAGACCTCCAGGAACATAGTTGGGCAACCCTTCTCTTTGTGTTCAAAAGTTAATCAATAATGGCGCTTTCTTTCTGATCGCAAACGCCACCAAATAAAGCGTCAGCCATCAGTTTGGCAGGCCACGCTTTGGCCCTTCAGCTCTCTCTCCTGTGTGGGGGCCAGTGCTGACCTCCCTGAAAGGTAGAATGTGTGCATCTCCCCAGACGAAGCTTCACTGCACATCAAGCCCATAAATCCCAATGGAAAGTTGAACTCTAAAGGCAGGGTAATATAGGATGTGGCTGATAACATTGTGTCAGAGACACTCACAGTCCGTGTTGGTTTCCATTCCCTCTGAATCCCTTGTCACGCTCCCTTGCACCTGCTGCTTAGGCCCCAATTATTTCCCCATGCCGCAGATGTCTGTGAGTCTCGAAAATACACCTTGTAGAGGGGTTGTTCAGAAAGGACTCAAAATGAAAATGTTCTCGGTCCTCACCTTTGATAAACAAATGGTGTATTTTTGTGAAAATGTTACATTAATTTCAGTATCTGACAAGCACATGACATAAAACCAAATGCAAATGTTGCATGTGTAATTTAAATTAGTATGCACATTGTGCCTGGACTAAACGTAATTTTTCATAATAATTCATTAGTGCTTAGATTTTTTTGTAGCTTGTCAAACATTCATTCATTCATTCATTCATACATTATCCTAACCCGCTTATCCTGAACAGGGTCGCAGGGGGGCTGGAGCCTATCCCTGCATACATTGGGTGAAAGGCAGAAATACACCCTGGACAGGTCGCCAGTCCATCGCAGGGCACACACACCATTCACTCACACAGTCATACCCATGGGCAATTTAGACTCTCCAATCAGCCTGACCTACATGTCTTTGGACTGTGGGAGGAAACCAGAGTACCTGGAGGAAACCCACGCAAACACGGGGAGAACATGCAAACTCCACACAGAGAGGCCCCGGCCAACCGGGATTCGAACCCAGGACCTCCTTGCTGTGAGGCAGCAGTGCTACCCACTGCACCATCTGTGCCGCCTTTTCAAACATTATTGTAAAAAATATTTTATTTGATGTATTTACATTTGTAAAAACTTATGTGAATATGATTCAATATATATTGAATCTAAATCTAAACTTTTTCATAGATCTAGTCTAAATCTAAATCTTTTCATAGATCTCAGAAATCAATTGATTTGAACCTCCCCCTACTAGTCATCACCACCTTCTCCAGCTGCAACCCAGAGGGTCTCCCATCAAAGTCTTTACATGACAATGCTATGATTTTCTAGCAGTTAATCAATGGACGAATATGTTGGAGATGCACCTGCTGCTTGCCCCACTCTTTTCCATCTTCATTTAAAATGTGTACCTATGAAGATGAGACCAATGCTCCCAGTTGAAACGTTTTTTCCATGCAAACAATTGGTCTAGCAATGTTATCCTATTAGAGACTGCAAGGAAAGACTCAACTGGGCTAGAAGAACAAAGCCCACGTTTGTCATTAGCATTCATTACAGTCATATAAGCCAAAGTAATTAAAGACATGCGAGCAGGAAGGAAAACCAGTTTACACTGCTAGTAATTTGATTTGCATCTACGCTAATAACTTCTTTTGTGTGTGTTTATGCGCCGTGTCAGAACATAAGTACCAGTAGGCTGCAGGCTGTATTGAAAAAAAATGTCTGCACGAAAATCAGAAATTGAGTTGCCTTTGCTTCGAGCATTCAAATGAAAATGTAGCCATTTGCCAGAGTCCATATTTGATCATTCACCAAAGCAGTACATTTTGTGAAATTCAAAATTGGTGACTGATGGATGGCACTGCTTTTGTTGGCAAATCAGGTCAGTGTCAGCTTCAGGCTTGTTTCTGATTGAGCAAAGCAAAAGCCTGGCTGGCACAATGCTGAAGAGACTGTATCATGAACAGCACGTTTACTGGATGTAAACAAAAATTATGATGCGAGTTTTCGCAAGCTGAGACAGAGAAGTGCTGGCCTTGCACGTGCTTGGCTGTTTACTTTCTAATTAATGCTTAACTGTGGCGTGGTGTCTGGAAGCTGAAAGTGCAGGTATGAATGGGATTAGACAAAGGGTGGTAGTTTGTCTTACCTGTTGTTTACCCTTTGCTGAGAGAATAGTTCAATTGGGGAGGTGGGGGCAGGGAAAGTTTTTGCTTTCATTCACCATTTATTTTCTGCAATCAACTATAGTCTTTTCATAAGATTTATCTGAAAATGCATATTTGAGTGTCACGGTGAAGGAATATTAGCATGTTTCCTCCCCAGTGCAATTAATTTATTAGCACAAAATATAAATGATGTTTTGAGCTATTGTGAACTTTCATTAGACTTCATTAAAACCAGTGACACACATTATAATTAATATGTATGTACACAGAAAGTGAATGAAGGAACTTACATAACATACTGTCATATGCAAAAATTTGAGCACCCCTGGTCAAAAAGCCTTTTACAATTAATATCTTGGTGAAGCGAACCTGACCTCTAAATGGCATGAAGTTAATCACACATTTCTTAAAATTTTGAAGCAAGATTACTTTTTATTTACATTTTTTACAGTTACAAAACTCGGTGCTACAGTTCCGTTAAGCAGGCAAAAAATGCTGTGTTGTTTCATACAAGCCTAACAAATTATTCACCATTAGAAACATTAGCTAAAATGTTTTTTAGTCATCACTTCTATAGCATTCCCGTAATCGGTTCTTTGATGAGCTGAAGTTATATGGAATTTTCCTACACACGGATGGGGGTAACACATTTTTATCTGCAACCACTTTAAAAATACTGGTCAGAGATGGTTGGACTTGGGCTCATCGTGTTCAACAGAGCCTATAAAAAACCTAGATAATAGCATTTCTATGTACAAGTACTTTTGTGGAAGTATACAATGGTGAAACAGGCAACAATGATAACTGCTCCGGAGAAATTCTAAATAAACATTGGACAGTCTATCAACAGAGTTAGTACATTTTTAGAATGAGCAACTACTATGCATTTGGTCCGCTGGACACTTGTCATGAAAAGGACACTGACATTTATTATAGTATGTAGATTTCCAAAATGTAGGGAAGGTGAGGTCCCCCCACACTTGTTTTACCACCCACGTTACACGTTACAAAATAAGGAACTGTTTGCTAAAGCATTGGCATCTTAAAATAAGTTATACAGATAGAACAGTGAGTTTTAACACTTTCAAACGGTCATTTGAAAATTGTACCCTGAAAAATATTAATGAATGGAAAAAACCCTCACTGGCCCTGGGCTTAAGGGGTGAATTCCCTCTTAAATTATGAGCAATCAAGTTCACAGCAAATAATCTCTTTAAGATACTGCTCATCTTTAAAAGGTATCAAATAGTTTTCAGTTGAATAGGAGCTTCTGCTTACTCAGATAATTAATTCATGACAGTAATTAATTCTAAGAATGTATTGTTGTGAATGGATTAAACATTTAAAACAATTTAATGGCAAATGACATATTTCAGATAATTGACATCTTTTCTGTCTTTTGTCTTTGCCAGAAACTGTCAGAAATGTAGCCAATTATAATGACCTCATTGTCTGTTCAGAGTTGGAGATTTTAATTGACTTGCTCCACTTACCTGCATTCACCTGTGTAATTGAATGTTAATATTAATGATTCCTACATATGAGGAACCTTTATATGTTAAAATGCATGTATCATATATGATATGTTACGTACAGAATATGGTCATAAAACATATCACCATATATTGAGAGATGGTATATATGTTTAATACATACATCATTGTCAGTCTTGTTCCTATATAGGGACATATATGTCCATATATTAGATTTCTATATGTCCATATATTAGATACTCTTGCATACAAGTGTAACAGTAGGCTACAACCTATTTCTTATCCACAGTAAGCAATTGTCAAGAACAAAAGATTTACTGAACACGCCCTGCATAGTTTTGGAGCTTGAAAATGATCAGATGTTTTCACTTTTATGAACTGCATGTGGATTTGCTCACTCAAATCGAAACACATAATAATATAAAGTGTATAACGCATAATCAAAATAAAAATGAGGTAACGTTATCTCAGGCATTTTTGCTTTGCTGTAGCTCAATCGTTGGTACTCTTATTTCCCTAACTAGCTGACATTCAAACTTCACCAACTAAACTAACAGTTAGGCTTCATCATTCTACACAGGCAAGTTTGCCAGAAGTCTCTGCATATTATCAGAAAAGAAGACTTCTTTCAAAGATAACTTAATTGATAGTGTTTGCAATATATAGCCTACATATATTATCTGCACATGTGTGACATGTTCGGAAGCAATTGTACATTTTAAAAAATGAAGAAAAAAAAAAAAGAGCAGCCATGAGGCGGTTATGTTTGTCGCATTGATGGTATATAAGAGACATAGCCCATCCCCATGGTTTATGTATTGTATGTTGAATTCTTAGTTCTGACACGCATTGTTCACGTTTTGATGTCAAAGTCGAGAAGTGAAAGTGAACACATTTTGCCTTTAATATTTCTGTAGTTTTGGGGAGATGATGCAGGGCACCACATATCTTACCCAGTTTCAATTTAAGTGACTAACAAGGGACAGATAAGGCTTTCTCAGATATTGGGGGGACACGTAAATGATGCCTATGATTGATTTACATATATAATCTCAAAGTCACTTCAAACTCTGTCATTCACACTAATGTGGGTATGACAAGGTATGGTCGTTGCCTTATGTACCTTAGATGTATCATCAAATCTTGGAAATTCTTTTACACACTTCAAATTGAGATTGTTTTAGTTTTTTTAACATGCTGACAGATAAAACTGAATATCATGCAACTTGAAATCAGCTCATTGGTTAACACTGTTTTTGCAGAACTAGAGATCATTATGTGCCCGTTACAGTGAATTTTGTGTCAAGGACAAGTTGTATATGAGCCACATCAATCCTTCTATATCCCAGTTGAATATTACAATTATATGGTGGTTTTGCATATCACTAGAGACACCTCTCACCTGAAAAGTCTGAATGCTATGATAGATACACCTGCATTTTAGGACACAGCACATATTTTATTTCTGAAAACTGAATCCACTGTCAGTGTAACCTTTGCTGCAGGATGACTTTGAAAACTTCCATTCGTTATAATCACTGTTGTTGAGAATTGTGTTTATTGTTTAAGTGTAAGAATTATTAAGTTATTAATATATATTAATATTTTTCAGATTACATTTTTCTTTCTCACAATGTTTGGGGCTTTAGATGGGTTACTGTTGTAGATGAAATGCATTATATGTCTTAATGCATTTAAGTCTTTAGGCTGTTGAAAAGGCAGCATTTTCATACCAACATCAGGTCAGGGTGGAATTTTTGAAAAAGCAAATCTCCATTCAGGAGAAGCAAGAGCACACCCCCCCAGATATTTTCACAGTCTGCACAGTAATCCACATAATTGAAGTGCACACTTAGGCAGCTCTAACTGTAAAGGGGGAAGATACAGGAGAGGGGCAGGAACTGAATTTGGACACGCATAGGCAGGTATCAAAGCTGTGATTAAGCTTTTCCACATAATCCATTAATACATCTAATTATGGTTACTGTAAGAAAGGCTGAGGTGAGAGAGTGTAGGCTCTTTAGGGAACTGGCTGTGAAAGTAAAACAAAGCACATTTGATCAGTGATAATGAGCTGAGATTCAGCTTCCCTGTAGATGATGACTTTTAGCATTCAGGTCAGAGCTGGCCTGGGTTTTGGTGTTACACCACACACAGGCATGCTCTGAGTGAGGTGGACACTAATAACTGTTTGCCGACTTAAATATTGTTTTGGGTCACATTTAGGTTGGTGTTTAAGCTGCTACTGTAATCCCACAGAAGAACAGGTCAGCTCAAAGCACGCCCTTTCTCTTGTTTAATTTCCAACTGCTATTTTGCTCAGACAATACAATATTCAGTGCGCAGTCTTACAGAGGTTGAAGAAAGTTGTATAATTACATTCACATTGGGTGTTATCCCCCTTTTTCCATTATGATGCCTTTCTTATTGTTAGCGCTGCTTGTGTTACACACAAAAAGTTGTAGTATCCAGGGGGGAAAGGAAACCAGGCACCTCGGCTGTCGCTTGCCTGTGAATACCAGGGAAGGCATTCCACAAAGCGGATGAGGTTGGGAGGTTAAGACAGGGCCTTTGTTGTCATACAATCGCATCCTATTTACCTGTTGGGCCTCTCTTTCTTCTCCACGCAACTGTGACCCAACTGTGAAAACCAGGTATTTGTTTCCATGACAAACAGCTGCCACACGCTCAGATTCGCTTGCTTGCACCACAATGGCCACTAGCTGTGGGGCGTGAGGACTTTTTCTATAACGAGGATCAGTTTCCTGAACTGAAAAGATGTAGGAAAACCTGCCCTGCTGATGGACAAGTTATAGCTTGGGCCAAGTTAACCACTCTGTTGTCTGCGTGCTCATTGCCTTTTGTTCATGCTCTTAGAAAAAGTTTTCCTGGAATTATATTTTCCTTCCTCAGTTGTGAGGGCTTTCTTTGAGAATATGCTCATTGTTATTTACAGCTTAATCAAAGTTATGACCATTTCAAGCTCCTGTAGTTCATTTCTGCCTGTCTGTTGGAAGCATACATTCTTTTTTTACCATAAGAAGAAAAAACTATACTGCCTATTATACCTACAGTATAATCCACAATCACAGAGAGTCCACAACAATTTTTTTAAATAGATTGATATCTTAATAATATTAAGTATTATTATTATGATTATGATGATGATTCTTATTATTATTATGCATTAATAAGTATGTGCCTGATAATCATAGTCTGTCCAAAGGCATTCTACTGTACTGAAAGGACTGCACTCTCTTCCTGCCAAATATTAACTCATGAGTCATTTCATGGCCCAACAGAATGTTTATTATTTTATGTATTTAATATGTTTAATACCCTGAAGTCCTAAATCCAACTCAGTTTAACAGCATGAGCAAACAGGTAGAGGCTTAAGGTAATTTCTGATTGTTTCATGTTAAACATTACCGTAATCCTTGAGTGTTAGAGGGGTTTACTAACTCCAAACTATTCCAAACTAACTCTTACTTACTTCTGACACCATTCGGCTAAATAAATGTCAGTGAGCTTGCCTTCATGGCAGCCAGAGTGATACAAACATCCCAATCAAAAACCCTGACTCAAAGAGTTTTTATTCTCAAGATTCTTATCGCACAGATAGGCTGTTCAGTTCAGCGTTTGTAGCATTACAATTGTCAATTGCTGTACAATTGATGCTTCTCATTCACCCATTCATACACACCAACAGCGATTGGCTGCCATGCAAGGGACCGATCAGCTGGTCAGGAGCATTTGGGGGTTAGGTGTCTTGCTCAGGCACACTTCGACACAGCCCAGGCAGGGGATCGAACTGGCAACCCTCCGACTGCCAGACGACTGCTCTTACTGCCTGAGCCATGTCGCCCCCAGGTTTGGTGACTACACTGCATTATCTGTCAAAAGGCCAACTCTGACTGGGGCAACTGCTCTACTGGCACTCCTTTCAGGTCATACCCCTAATCTGCCCATGATGAGCCAAGTGTCTCAGAGGCACTGGCAAGCTTAGGAGCTAGTTGAATAGGCCAGGGCAGGACTGCCAGACAGGGTGTATCGTTGTACCCTCCCAACATGGCTTTGTAATCAGTGAGCTTACTGGTGTTAAATCATCATGATGTTACAGTCATGGCAGTCTAAATAAGGTGCATACACCCCATTAAACAGGCTAACAGGCATGTGTGAAATAAAACCACAATGGTGGCCTGTCTCAGTTTTTCAGTAAGGAAAAAAACAATCACATCCTATGGTTCACACAGGTTTTGGGCCCCATTAAAAGATCTCATATTGGGCTCCACCAGCCCAGAACATCCACTATTCTAATATATTTTGAGAGTCCTATGATTCCATTGGAATCGTCCTAGCTTCCACTCCAATGCACCCAGAGGTAGAGTCCAGTTAAAAAAATGTATTTGAGGTTCAATTGCACGTAGGCTATTAGCAAACAGCACACATAAAATGCAGTTGCTGGTTTTGTTTTAGAGTCATAATTTTCCATTTAAAATACATTTGTTACAAATATGACCTGCCTTAGCTTGATTGCGATGATTTCATGAAATAATTATTTGTCTGATAAAAGGTACCTTAATCGAAAGGATGAAGTAAAACAAGTTGTTGTACACTCTCAATCACAACTTAATTTACATGAAATCAGAACAGAACAAATGGTCAAAATTTAGACCAGCATCACGTCAATGTTTGGATATGCACATCTTGAGTAGACATCGTCCGACCCTACTATGCATATTCATACACAGAGTCACAGGTGCTAGAGTGTACTGACATTGTTTTGTTTTGTCATTATTTGTTGTTTTGCTTTTACTGTGTGTGATGTATGTGAGCTGCACTCAGATGAAATTGGCAGTGGTAGTCGTCATGGGATTTCTTTGTTTAAGGATTTTGCTTTTGAACAAGTCACTGAGAGGTAGTTTTTCTGAGCACCATTGTTGTCAGGCTTTTCCCCATTTGTGAATAAGGTCCCTGCGTAAGTGCAGGGCTCTGACTCCTTTCACTGGAGAGGAAAGGGTTAACAGAAAGCTGACCTATCCTACCCCCCTAGCGGGTTCCCCTCCTCTTCTCTTCCAAACAGTGGTTCCTAATCCATGGCTAATAGGTGTTGCCCTGGAGGAAGAGCTGCCCTTCTACACCTGGAAATCCCTGCAGGTGTTGGATTGTTCAGCTCAGAGAAGTGCTCAATGAAGCATGCAGGCTACCAAAGGGTATGGCTGCACACAAGGTCACTCTGCCTCACATGCTTGTCTTTATTTTGCATGTGGCTATAGAGGGCCACAAAAGAAAAGCATACACCAATGAGGAGCGCTCACAGCTTGAGAGCTCAGTCATGTTACGTCATGTCAGGCACACACAGCTCTGCATTCCAAACGTTCGTGCTCACACTACATTCTTAAACATAATGTAAAGCATGTTCACGGGGGCCAGGCACTGGTTCAATCAGTGTTTTACAAAAGATTGTTTTTAGGGTTGTGCCATCAACCTTTAAAAAAATATGGTCCTAGTGTAAGTGATAATAACCTATTTCAACCCTGCTGGGATTTATTTTCTGCTCTAATTAATACTGTGCAGCAGGAGGATGTGCTGAAGGCCATAGACACAAATCCATTTCAAGCATAGTAAGGAAAGAAGTAACAGAAATGGACTTCAGAGGGGAATGAAACCAAAAAGGGCACACATGGCTCACATCTCCTTCAGAGTACCAGCTGCATCATCTCTTCCAATCATGTTCTGATGGGCCACTAATTAAAGTGCTTTATGGTGCCCAACGTGTAATTTTCCCCTTCGACTGATAAGTGATTTACGGTATCTTGCACCAGGCTTTGGGAATGTGCGGAACTCTTTCTCCTGCGCTGCTCCTAATTGACGGCCGACTTGTTTCAAATAATTCCTGCAGTTTATCTGAGATAAATCAGGGCCTCCCTCTTCATCTGCTCCTCTCTGAGAATTTTTTTGTTCAGTGTTTCAGCTGGCGGTCGTCCACCCAATAAGCGAAATTCATTATTTTTTTCAAGATGCGCTTGAAGAGAGCAGGCTGGACATAGAACGGAGCCTGGAAGCCTGTACAGCTGTGCCACAGGGTGAAGTACTGCCACTCACCATTCCCCCCTCCAAGTGAATTGTCATGGAGCTCCCCCCCTCCCTGTCAGAACAGCATGATGTTAAGCAAACACAAATCACTGAGTCGTGTCATTCCCAATCTCTTGGCAGTAGTTTTGTTAACAAGATCGGGAGCGTTTGATAAGTGCAAAAGGCAGTGGGTGGCAAAACCATTATCCAATGCCAACAAGATGTCATTACAAGCTATTGTTGCCACTGTCATGCTAAAGTGGTTTGCTCTGTACGTATTGGCATGATCTCCAGGCATTGTTCTCCTGGATAAAAAGTTCCAATATCTGATTCCATTCCAGGATCCAGAAACGATTCCAGCAGAGCTCGTTGTCGAGTTGCAGTTGCATCCCGTTTTGGGAGAACATTGAGTTTTGGCACAGAGGGCCACTGGATTCTAGAATAAATAGAACCAGAGCATCAAGCCTTTGAGGAATTTTTTTACATTTGAAAGATGATTTTGGTTGCTTTTATAATTTCAACCTTTTTATTCAGAGCGCAAAACAGCTACCTGACATTTTTTATAAAGCTGCCAAGGCAATGCCTGTACCTGAATGAGCATCTTAGGGGGATAAAGAAAAGGTCATAATCCTAAAGAGAAAATGATGATTAATATTAATATCAAATCAGGGGAACGGCAGAGGAATCAGCGTTGCGAGAAATGCCCAATCTTCAGGCACATGGTCCTCAATGTGCCCGTATTATTAATATCAGTTGACCTCTTCAACTAGCCGGTTAGGCTCTCCTAGCCAGCATGAATTATAGAGGACTGGTCTGGGTCAAGGAGTTGCCAAGGATGGCTTCCTCTGTCCCATCATGCAATCAGGTTCCTTTGGCAACTGCTCCAACAAACAGTGTGCAGAATTCAGTTCAGTTGCCACAATTATTTATTTATTCATTATGAGAAGGCAGTCAAGACAATCCCCTACTTTTCACTGATGGCATTTCCCAAGGAAAGATCTCATTATGTAATTGAGTTGAAATTGATTTTTAGAAAGCATTCAACACCAGGACTCATCAGATTGCTCTGATGTGAAACCAACCATGGAGTTACCTCACACAAATGAGTTGTAAAATGGAAATAAATCCTATAACAAGACAGCTTAATTTGTTGTTATTCATTATAAAAGCAGTTATTCATTATGAATGTGATTACAACTGATTGTCACCTCCATATTGTGACGCTAAAAATATCAGTTTGGGTTACTAATATTAGAACACTTGAAGGTGTTAAACAAAAACAACTTACTGTATGCTTACGATGATCCAAGCAAGGTTGTCAAGTCCTAACCAGTATAAAACTATTGTATTTTACTATCATTCAAAAATGTGTTCTGGGTGTTAGGCCAACTGTTTTGGACAGGCAGTTCCATCCTTTTGCATTCCAACATTTATTAACTATGCAATCCATAATAAATGAATGGATAAATTAAATGGTGAGTTAGTACTCTGGAGTAATGTAAAAATATGTACTTATTTACATAACTGGCGGTTACATGTTATAACCATTACATTATATGTATTCATATTCTGGGACCTATTTAAGGATTGCAAAAAATGTCTCTTAATTGTAAGACTAGTTCCATGTCCTTTTTCTGGTTTGTTTTCCTCATGTAATTGTACAGTACTGGCAATTTTAAAATTTCTTTGCTGACCTGCATCATTGGTAACACAAAGTAGCATTATAAAAGTGGTACAAGCAACTTTTAACATGGACTAATTCTTACTCATATGCAGTGAAAGCATATACATACAGTATGCTTTCACTGCACTTTCATTGCATTACAAACTGTAACATCAATTTGTTTAATCTCTCTTTGGTAAAACAACTTTCCTTTTGTAGACTACACCGGTGCCGGTTTTTCTCTCCCCCCACAGAATGCTTGATTAGAGAATATATTTACCAGTGGAATTAATATGTCTTATGAGAATGAATTGGTCTTGCATGAAGGAATCTCCACCTTTTTTGATGTATGTTGCTGGTTATTTGGTTTCTCCAAGAAGAACAACCTGTATTAATTTTGCCGTCTTTTCAAGTATGAAAAAAATCTTTCATTATCACTTTCATAAGCAATGTTTTCCAATAAATATTGGAAAACAAGATGTTAAATGTGAGATGAGGTTGCAGGGACACTGTAGTGTCAAGACTCAGTTTAATATAGTGTTTTATAATAGGTTTTTTAGTGTTAAGTTGTACATTCTCAATACAATATAGATTCTTGTTTTTACATCTCAAAATGAAGAGAAATGCACTGCTCTTGTTAACTGTACAAACATTGTGAATTTATCAATTTATGACTATTATAGCGAACATTTAATATGTATTATTTTTCTCCCCTGTATAAAATGTATGTTGTTTTTTTTGTTCAGACATGCTGTTTTGTTTTGCAGGCAATACAGAGTATCAAAGGCTTTTTTGTAACAATTGCTCAATGGTTGGAGGAAATAACAGACTAAACTTCCACTATTCCACCCCCATCGCCCCACCCCCACCCTTCGTTTTGAAACAGTAAATAGAAACACAAGGACACAGAGTGTGAAGGAAAGGCAAGAGGTTCTTGGCCCTGTGGGAGGATTTGCCGTTGAAAATATTTGGCAATCAGGAATGAATCAAAACAGATAATAAATGTTTTGGAATCTGCACACCCTATGGAGCGCGTTGTCCCTTTATCTGATGCAACCTTCGGGTAGCTCTGCTTTATCGTTGGGGGCCCACTGCATATCGCATGCGGTCGTGTGAAGGCAGAAGTGCTTGGCTGCAGTGCCCTCTTGTGGTCAGGAAAGGAAGTATCCACAGAAAGTAATCTTCCCACAGAGGCACTTTGGAATCCTCAGTGAACTGCTATGAAATCTTGACTTTTTCCCAATTAGTCCCAGGAATTCCTTTTTCTGTGTTCACCAAGGGTTGTCGAGTGCACACTATTGAGTACAACAGAGAAGGACATAAAAGAGGTGGAGACAAGTATAAACTGTGTCCTGCCAGTATGTACACTGCTTTTGAGAAATAAACAGATGTCTGACATTTACTCTTTCTGAGCTTTATAAAAGGAGAACAACGTGATCGTATCATTGTGTAAGCTGCACAGGCAGCTGACCCAGGAGTCAAATTGGCCAGAAAAGGAGCAGACTTTTTTTTCCCACCGCATTCACTCCATCACAGAATTATTATTTTTTAACACAAGCACACATGAGTTTTGTACTTGCAAGGGGAGATGGGGCTCTGCATTCCTTCGCCTAGCTTTTCAGATCATGACCCACAAGTCCAATCAGGTACAATCCAGTGAGGCAGCAACTAGCCTCTTCAATTCCAACACAGATATGAATAGTACATGTTACAGCTATTCTTGCATGTTGGAGGGGGATGCTTTATTTGCATGGACAGTTGTGAGGAAACCATTTGATTTAAACATTATGGTGAGCCCACCAGTAAACAAACAACAAAAAGGCTGAAACTAACATTTTATTTGTCCTCAGGAAACCTGATAGTTTGTATGTTTGGAAATAATGTTCCTTTCATTCCATCCCATTTCATTCATATTACATCATATTTTCCTTTTATATGTATACGTAGCTGTGTTGCTGTTATTAAAGATATTTGCTATGTAAGCATTCTGATTTCAGCCTTTGTATGTATTTGTATGAAGTGGTATGTAAATTGCTCATTCAAAGGTGAGCAGACTATTTGAAATCCAAATCAATATGACCTGGCATCATATTGAGTCTAACATAATGTCAATGCGGTGTGGCTTTTGTCCTCCAATTTAATGACATTAAATTGGGGGACAAAAAGGCAATTTAAAGGCAGGGGTGCACAACAAGGGCCGATCCGTTTCAGGATTTTGTGCCAACTTCTGGTCTTAATTTCTCAAGTGACTCAATCATATCTTATCTGACGTGTTTAAGTACCGGCTACTGCAGACTGCTAGTGTATCATAATGATTTTACTGTGCTTAAGTACAGGCTTGAACCAGGGTAATTTATAGAGCTGTCAGCAAATTAAAAACAAGGCAATTGGTTGGAACAAAAACCAGTACGCAGACTAGCTCTTGAGGACCGGACTTCTGCACCCCCTGCATTAAGGTCTGTCTTTATAGTGATATAGCTATTCAAAGACCTTCCTCATATGTAATGTATTAATCATATAACATTTTTTCATTGAGAATAATCTGTGGCAGAACTATTCATTGTTATGTCAGCTTACATAACATATGAAGGGATCAATCAATATTGTAACTTAATCAAATACTGTAGGTATAGTCCAGTTTGATTGTTGATTTTCTATTATTTTCCATAGTTGCACCCAGTCTTCCTTCAATATCCATTATTATTTATATATCCATTATCCAGTATCCAATATCTGTATTGTTTTACAGAGGAACACAATATAGTTTGTTTTCTGAACAAAAGCCACTCAAATGTTTCTGGATTCAGGATAAATCATTAAACATTTCTCCAAGGTTTTTTAATATTCCTTACTAATGAATGCACACTGTAGCTAATGAAAATGCCCCCATTATCAATATTTGTTGGGTCTTCCTTAAGAAGTGAGGTTAGTTACAAAAAAAAGGAATTGGAGTGAACTTTACTTCCTATTTTACCATTTCCATGGAACAGGAAATCTATGACAATTAAGACAGTGTCTGGAACAGAACCACAATACTGCTACACAGACCAAATAGCTATACATTCTTCAAATAGTTTTCAATTGGACCTCCCAGAATAAGATAGTATGAATGACAGAATTATTATTATTTATGTTCTGAAAGTTCCTCTGGTGTTTGGTTGAGATTGTCACTTTCCCTTTATGTGAGAGGGAGGGTCAGTTGGCCGTGGCCCACTGAATCTTCTTGTGATTCTGCTTTTGTCCAGCTTTTGCTCAAATATGGCTAATTTCCCTGCTGGGGGAACTTGAAGAGAGGCGATAGGATTACAAACTGACTTGTGCTTAACGATGATGAACAAGCGGTCATTAGTAGCTCTTAATGCAGAGATAGATAGTGCGGCCATTAGCAGTCATAATGACCACTATAGAGAGTGTTCTAATTGTGTGTTTCTCTCCCTCCTGCTTGGAGCTGCTCATAGCTCACTGTATTCTTTGTTCCAACAGTGAGCCTTTCCCACTTTCACCGTGCCCGTCATAGGTAGCATAAGTCTGGGCACAATAAGCCCATACAACCTGTGCAAGAGAAATACAACCAGAAATATGTTTCTCCAGCATTGCTATAGGTGGAAAGTATGAAAACGACTTACTTTTCCCCTACATATTTCACATTATCTTATTACTTATGTATGAAAAGCAGCACAGTTCAGGAGACACTGGTGCAGCTCTGGTCATCAGATCTTCTCTTTATGGCACACAAAAGAAGCCCTTGAAAAATGTATGGGTGGCTGTATTTTTTCATCAACAAATAACACAATCATATGATTTCTGAAGCACACTGAAAAGCCCTTTTCACAATTTCCATTTTATTTTCCATCACATTAATGATGTTTTATGTTAATCGGCACATTTGTGATGCCTCTTGCTTTTTTTTATTCATGATTTCAGGATGTGGTCCAAGATTTGATACGGATATACTGATGTTGATGGCCTTGCACTCTGTCTGATTTTAATACCAGTTGAATAATAATTTGCAGTGCATTCTATGCAATAGATCAGATTTCTCCCTTTTTCAGAAACAAACCTGTTTATTTGCCATGATATCTGTCTCTTGCTCAGAAAAAAACTCTTTTGAAAGGACTTCTAAGCAAATCTACCCAGTCTTGGTCCTTTTTAAATCCAAGGCATGGGAAGCAGCCTACAATAGCTTAGACCGCTCTAGGGAGGTAGTTTTTCTCTGCTGCTAGTCATCTTTATGATACTTGTGAGCACAGAGCTTCATGACAAGGGGCTAACTTAAATCAATTTAAAACAGCTTTTGAAATTCCTTTCGATATGCCATTGTGTGCATTTAGAAAAGACCAAATGGAGAAGCTGGATTGTAAATAACATCTGTCATATTGTCTGCCCCCCTCCCATGCCTGATTTTTCGTCACATGAAAGTCCATTTAGGTTTTGAAATAAAATGAAAAAAATTCTACCCTGGTTGAAAAAGAAAGGAAGAGAGAAGAAAAACCCCACAGGCAAATAAACACATTTAAGACACTCAGGATAGAGGCGGCCAAGCTGTGTTAAGCTAGGAAGATTCATTTGAGCGTGTCTCCTTCTCTTAAGCGCTGCTGCATTGTAGGGAAGATGCAGAGTACCTTTAACAGAAGAAGATCCTTCTGCGTAAAAACATTAAAAAATACATTCAGTGACAGTTTTTTTGCATGTGAGACAAGTGGGGCACAGGCCTTTCAATGAAATATATAAAAATATGTCCTGTTGAAAGGTAAGGAAGCCAGAGCTTCTTTATGGGATATTTCGACAGCTATCAACTTAAATTAAATTGAATTAATATATTGATTGAGCATTTCTTAAAATAGAGGCTGGCATGTATGTGTGGACCCATTTAATCCTTTAAACTGTTACTCAAGACTGGCTATAGGCAGTAGTGAGAATGAATCCAAATCTATGGACTGGCCCTGGTCACCTTTGAAATACACACAGCCTGTTATCTGTACACATCTTACATTGCTGTGGGGTCTGTGGGTACATGGGGTGCTAACCTCTCCCCCTCCTCTTGAATGAAATGAGGAGGGGTAAATGGAGGAAGGCAAGAGATTACAGAGGGTGTGATAATTGTGGAGAGGTATTGGAGTCGGCATGCAGTGATTTTGCAGGATTAAGACAAGGAGAGAGGCTAATCTAGGATTGGGAGCTCAGACTCTGCCGGGCTGAGTCGCCTCAGAGCCCTGGGGCCACTTGGACAAGCTTAACTGCTGGAGTTGGGTTAGCTGAAATAACACCCCTCAAACCCCTCCATACCACCCCCCACAACTAGCACCATTATCAAACTGACATCCACCCACCCAACAAACCACACAACTGTAACCCCTTCGTGCAGATGCCAATTCTGGCAACCCTTATCCTTTTTTGTGGTGTTGTATTTTAACACTTTGAAGAGCAGAGCATCATAGAGACTCGAAAAAGTTGTTCTCCTTTATTTTGCAATGAAACTGGGACTCACATTTTCAACAGGTAAACCTATCTATTCTGTGAATCATAAACTGCTTGAACATAAGCGTGATATGGGTGATATGCAGAACTACTTCAGATGTATGAAGATCAATGAAAATGTAGGAAGTATACCCTGGTCCCTTAGTGTCTCCAAATCTATTCAAAATGTCTAAAATATACATTAAACATATTTTATATAAGATATGGAAAAAAGTATCTACAACCTCTTAAAATCTTGTTCATTAAACGCATATAAAATTGCCCCTTGATGATGCTTAAGATGAAACATTGATGCCATACTTAACCATCAAGAAAAGAGGTGTCATTTTAATGTTTTCTTTTAATTTTAATGTCTTGACCTATGATGTTATCGAGTTTAAATAAAGTATATAATAATAAATACATAAAAAATTAAAAAATAATAATAATAGCATTGTGATACACTGCGGTGTACATACCTAAATATGTAATAAATCACTCTTGTACATTTTGCTGTACACTATAAAGTATGCAATCTTTTGTTGCATGAAGATCGGATAATATTTTACAAATGTTACTATTTCCTACCAATCTAATTGCGAATGTAACAATATCAAAAATATGAAACAACATAAATAATAATACAAATTTGACCAGGAATACATACATCTTTGCGAAGTTCGTATCTTTCCTTTCTAGACATCATACTTCCTGCTGCTCTTCTCAACCAGTCGCCAAATCCACATCAAACATTGTGAGAAATTGCTTTAGCCATGAGTGACAAAATATTGTATAGTAAAATATTGATTGTATAATTACTGCATAATATATGCTTGACTGCACAAAGCTGTGCTGAAGAAAACATCCCCTCTGTTACGCTGGGATCTCAGTCCTTGTTATTGACTTAAAAATGTGCCATAGACTGCTGGAAAGCTTATACTGTCCTCTACTGGATGAAATAGTTCTCCATGAAAACTGAATGAATTGAAAGGTGGTAAAAACAGCTTTGAATACATGTGGGCTATTACATGTGGCTGATATAAATGCCTACCCTCACTCACTATTTGTGAGTTTTTGATCAAAAATGGATTATTCAAGATACACTGAATCTTGAAAGGGGCATCGCTAGCATAAACACCAGTTTAGTAGCAGATACTGAATGATGTGGTATAAATTGTTTAACCCAGTAAACTTGTGCCCTTGTGGTTGAGTCATCGGCATCGCAAATTATTGTTCATATTTCTGTAATAATTTATACTATGATGTAATAAAACCGCAAAATGACCATGCCAGATTGTTAAAAAGACTCTCTGCTAGCATAATCGGTAGTTTGGATGCTTATCAGCCTCTTATTTGCAAGCCTCCAGCCTCCTCCTTGCCACGCTCACAGTTTACAACCCTCACCTCATCACATACTCAGGCAATAAAAGGCATATTCTAACAATCCTTGATACCATTTCTCTATGTGAAAAAAATCATTGTCCAATATAAGACAATTCATAAGTTTCTCCCAATTTGGTGGCCAATTATATCTGGTTTATTTCATTCGCCCATGTATAATGAGGAAACAGTGCTAAAACCCTCCCCCCGGCGGCCGGAAAGAGATCGATACACCTTCTTCAAGCCGCATCGTCTCAAGCCCTGGACTGCTTGTATACAGCAAACCTCCCCGCCAAGTCCCTCTCCCCTCCCTCGGAGTGGCGGCCCAATTAAGCTGCTCCCTCATGCACTGGCCATACTCCAACGAAAATCTGATGCCTTAGCTGTGCGCCACCGCGGTGCCTTTAACTCAATTTTATTGCACGGAATATCCCATCTGGTTATGAAGCTGTTTTCTAACGTTGAAGTTTATTTTGTAACCTGTTCAGCCATTTTCGAGAAAAATATCTATATGCCTAATGTAACACATGGTAAACTTCTTGTACGGGGTTTCCTATCCTTTCCAACAAGGTATAATGTGTCATATTCAGCTGATGGACAGTTTAGGAATATTGCTGCGTTCGCATAGGAGAATGAATATGCAGACATGCATAAAACTTCCAATGAGCATTTGTGTTGCAGGCAAATCTTTGTCCAAAAATTCGTGCAGAAAACACTGAGCTTTCACCACAGGGATGGGCTATATCACTGTAAAACTATGTTTTTAGCTTATCCTGGGGGTATTTATCCAGCTGTTATGCATACATGCCTGTCGGAGATGTCAAAATCCAGATTTTCTTTTGGGTGTGCGTGGGTTGAAGTTTGGTGGGTTGAAGCTAATATTCTAATTTAGTAAAGTGTTTACAAAAAATGACAAAAAAATGATATTTAAAATGTGTTGGTTAGCAAGAATTAGGGTGAGTAATCCTTTTTGGAGAGCTTTTTGGACACTTGGGCATGCTTTATAAAAACATACTCTCTCATGTGATTAAAACACTGGTGAAGGTTAATTTTCACATGTTGCTGTAACAATTTGTATTAAAATAATCTAGCAAAATGAGCTTTTCTCATTCATGTGCCTGGACAAAAAGCAGATATTTTGTATTTGGAGAGATTTGAGGACATCTGGGTGCAGTTTTGTGAAAATCCATGCAGAATTTGGATGCTTGTCAACCATGTGTGTGCAGTTAATAGTTTTTGAGCTTTTATAGGACTAGGACAAAATAGGTGGAAATTGCCCTCTAGGGGGGCATAGTGGAAAGGGTTAATTATATCAATTTTTTTCTTTTGCCATTCAGTGAGCAGCATGTTTCACTGCCGCTTTTCACTTTAGGGCTATTTTTGGCTTTGTCGTGTTGCAATGACGGAATACATGTTCATATGTATTCTTGTGTTCATGCTCCCAGATACACCAGTGTCCCATATTTTGTAGATGAAACTAGGCAGGGGTGCAGAAACTCTGTATTTAATTTGATGTATTGCTTACTAATAAAGCCAAAACACACTTTATTGCTTCCACTCATCGTTCGGTTGCAGGAGCACTGAATGTGCCATGGCCACTAGAGGGCTAGTGCAAAGGGGTTAAACTCCAGAAGTCACATAGGTCCCCAGTTGTAGGAGTAAAATGAGACAATGAGACAGTCAGATGGGCGTTCAAGTGCTCGCTCAGTTGTTCTGGCGCTGACAAATTTCAGATTTGGTGGTCATTGCAGAAGCAGTTGCTATTGCGACGTTGGGTTTTTGTTGTGGTTTTTTGACTATGCAGTGCAGTTTTTCTGTATTGTGCCCTTTGTCTTCCACAGGGGAGGTGCCTCGGTGTCTCTGAATTGTATCAGCAGCTTGGCATTGTGCTCAGGAGGGATTTTGGCACTCAAATCATCTCCACACCACAGCTTTCCCAGCAAAAACCCAAAGTGGCAACTCACTGTTCAGTTGGTGAGACATTAATCTTGCTCTCCCATTCTACATCAGAAATGCTTGTATTGTCATCAAGCACTAATGTTTGCCTCTATTCAGTATATATACACATATTTGTATTTTTTGTGTCTGAGGGAATCAGTGGAAAGCATTGTTCACAAATCATTGTAATATCTTTTAAAAGAGGCAACAGCACTGGCTGGCGATGCTCAGTATTCATGAAGCATAAACCAGCCTTAAGACTTAGAAAGCTGAAAAGGCTTATCCTTATATTCTTAAACTCTTCTTTTATGTGGGTCTTAGGCATTAAGCATAGGATTGTGAAGAGCAATTGTTGGAGTGCTGCTGGAGTGAGTGAGTGTGTATATGTGGGTGGGGGTTTATTTCCCAGCAAAATCCTATCCTTTCTCTCATTTTTCATGACTGTAAATATTAACCGCATACTTAACTCTTAACGGTGTACAGGACAGAATAATGTGCTTTTAAGGATACATTATGTGAAAGATTTTCCACTTCATACAGTGCTGCTGGAAAATAAGAAAAGCCATTTTATGGGGCTGAAAACAAATTCTCCATGCCAGAAAAGTGATTTTGGGAAACAGATGAAAGTTTGCTATATAAAGTCATCCCCAAACAAGGAACGAAATACTGTAAAAGTCATAGGGAGGATCTTTTAGAATTGCCAGTGTCACTTTCTCTGTGTCTTGTGGCTATATCTGAAATCCACGCTTGGTCTTTCTTCAGAGAGAATGTACCGCGAAAGCATTTCTAAATCATTTCTGCTTGACACAATTGAATGCCACTGTAGAAGTTGGAAAGTGACTCAGCCTGGGAGAGCAATAGCCCAGTCATCATAGAGATATCTTCCACCTATTGTATTTCAATTGCTACAGCACTTTTAAATATAAAGCCATTATTATTATTATTATTATTATTATTATTATTATTATTACAAGGCCAATCACTTTGGAAGTTAGATTTTTCTTCTTCTGCCACAATACCATCAGCTAAAATTCACCAGGTTACTCATGAGGGTTGAGGCCTAATAGTACACTTCCCAGTCACTTGGTGGTGCTATAACAGATTGAAAATCCAATCTAAAAATAGGATCAATAATCAGTATTGTACAAAGGAATAGATATTTACAGTACTTATGTAGGCTACTCATACATCCATGAAAACAAATGTAAAACAAAAATATAAACAAAAATATAAACAAAAATATAAACAAAAATATAAACAAAAAAACGGCATGTATTTTAAAAATGCTGTATATACGCTAAAAACATGCAATAAACTGGAGATGCTATGCAAGGGATAATATTCTATGAATGAGGTAATAATTGCCACGGAGGGCCAATTACCACCCTGAAGGGCAATTTTACTGTTATTTGTTATTTCCCTCTATACGTATTGGTCCAATTCACATCAATCAAAGTGTTTTAGTGTCTGGTATAATCAATAAGCAACCATAATCATAAACTGTATTCCTCAGGAGAAAAACTACCATTGAACAGATCTTAACCTCTGGTGGAAGCGGCTGCTTCCCTGTGTTCTGTTCAGAACACGGTGAGTTACTCCATACAAGCTAAATGCTTGGTTAAATTATGTTGGAAACATCTCCCATGGTTATCTTTCTTTAACCGGACTACTTTCAGGAATTAGAAAAGTGTTGTGCATGATGTTGCGCGCATTGACATTTGTTAAAAATCTGCACACCAGTTCGATCTGTTCTCATTAGCAAGGTTATACGAAAATAATGCACACCCACATGACAAGTCTCAACCAATCAGAATACCGTATTTGCCCTAGTTGGTTGTTTATTTTTCAGTTCCATGGTATAAACTGTTTTAATATGCCTAAATATGTATCAATATGTTTCACTCTCATCCACAGCAGGTTGTTCTCTGCTGTAAACCTTAATTTTAGCCTAAATGCCAAAGTAAATTAGAGGGAACAGGAAGAGGTGAGATGCAGGCCACCATGTCTCCAGCCAGCTGCGCCATGTGGACCCTCAAGGCTGAGTTAGCATGAAACAAATTGCTCCTATTTGTCAGGAGAATAAATTCTGACCAGCAGCATTTGTTGGGGTGCCACTTTGTCGAGTACCTTTCTCTCCATTAATTTTGCTCAGGTAGTTTAATTGAGAATGCGCAGTCTGTACATTTTAATCTGAATGTTGTATAGATATTTTAATCAGCATTGACTCCTGTGTGGGAAGGGCTCGCTAGTACCAGGCCTGTGTCAAATGTGCCAGGGGAGGGAGCTCAGTCAGAAGTCTTTCTGCAGGTTTGACTCCCCATCTCATTATTGGAGTTTATTTTGATTGCATGTGCCTGAATCCATGGAAACGGATATATATATATATATATATATATATATATATATATATATATGGTGGCCTTTCTAAAACTTGCACAGTACTATATATATATATATATAGTACTGTGCAAGTTTTAGACAGGTGTGAAAAAATTATTGCAAGTAACCTGCTGGTTACCCACCCGACCCACAGAACATTACATTACATGTTATTTAGCTATGGCTTTTATCCAAAACAACTTCCAGTTAATTAGACAAAGCAGGGGACAATCCCCAATACCTTGGTGGGGTTAGTAAAATTCCTGAAGTGTTTTTAATCATTCTAGGTTGCAGCCAGTAGCAACAGGAAATGCAGTGATGTGTGTGGACTAGGGTTGCCACATTAGATTTTTCTGAAAAAAACCGGGACATTTGACACACGACATGGGGCGTTAAACTATATTTGCAAATATACTATGTTAACAGTTGGGTTGGCCTTATCCATTCAGAAAAGTGCTCTCTTTTTGCCCAGTCTGAGTTGTATGTTGTATATCGTTAATTTTTTTTTTGCTGCTGGTTGCTTGTCTGATTTTGTTCTCTCGTCCTCCTCTCCCCCCATTTTATAAAACCGATAAAATAAATTTTAAAAAAATCAGAACTATTAGCCAATTACCTCTAGGCTAGTAGCTTTCCCACGGTGGGGCTGGGTGATAAGCTAAACTTTCGTATTTCTGCTACTAATTAAAAAGAAGTATAGGCATATGGCCAATCGTCACTGTGTTTTACTAATTTTTGCCTGTTTACAGACAGGGGATTGCATTTCTAAACATAAAGAGGAAAAAACTGAATTGCAGTAGAAGAATCCAGTTTTATTTGTAACTCTGACATTTAGAAGTACAAAAAATTCCTCTCCCGGGAAAGAAGTCATTTTCCAGGGCAGTCACTCAAAAAAAGAGAACAATCCTGGGAAAACCAGAACGTGTGGCAACCCTAGTGTGGACCCAAGACGCACAGGAAGACAGTGCACATGTAATGCAAGAAATACATGTGGTGTGCAGACCAGCATAAATTTGTGGTCAATGGGGCTCATTTATCATTTTCATAAAAAGCTTTATGTAAAATGTGTCTTTCAAAGCAATAAACATCACAAGTGATGGAAATCTTGTTTCATTTATATTTGTTCAAGATTACCATGATTCCTGTCATGCTTCAGAGCAGAGGAACCAATAGCAAACACATAATCTAAATGAGAGTCTTTATTGGAACATTGGCAGGTCAGACAGGCAATGGTCAAACACAGGTAGAAATATCAGAGGTAAGCCAGTTCGTAATCAATAATACTGGCAGGGGTTCGTAACCAGGGCTCACAGACACAGCAACAATAATCATTGTCGAGGTCACAGCCGATAGTTAGCAGATGAACAAAACCAAATCTAAAAATCAAACCGAAAGTCAAATCTGAATCCATACACAGCGGGTCAAAAGCAGACAGAAGGGTAATCCAGTAGTCAGAGGTTGGAGTACACGAAACAGGTCAGAATACAGGCAAAGCAGATGGCATAAAAGCTGGAGAGAATGGTAGGAGCACAATCTGGCAAATAACTGAACAAACAGGCAGACTTAAAGGAGTAGCATAGTGGTTGAATAAGACACTTGACAGTTTGTAACAACTGGCGTGGTAATTTAGAGCTATGATAGACAGGCCGTGCTCCCACTTTCCACACATTAGCTAACTAACTTAGTATATCAACTATGGATGGCTAAGGTAAGGATGCTGACTCATCCAATGATAATTTTTGCAAGTTAGCTAGCCAAGTTAAGATAAAAGCACAACTATAACGTCCTCATTTAAGAAAACTAGCTAACTATAGCTAACATTATCAATAACGTCACCTTATGAAAGCAAACTAGCTTACGAGCTAATGTTAACTAGCTAGCTAAATGAATATAACCAGAAATAGTCTAATAGTCCTTAAAAGGCACTCTAATTTAAGTGAACCTAACATTATTCAAATATTGTTAGTCACATTGTCGTGTCTGGAGACAATGCCTATGTTAAATCGTATGATTCATGTATATGTTAAAGCATATTATTTGTTAGTGCCATTTTCCCTGTTGTGGATTAAATTTAAATTTATTCGAATAGTTGTTTTATTTTTGCAAATGTATGTACATTTGTTTAATTTACCTGTTAATGTTATTAATATTATACAGATTACAGTGCATAGATTATAATAATTGAATTAGAATTATAGACTTTCAGGCAGTAGACTGTTTATTGTTTGCCTTTTAGTTATTTAGGCTTCCGTAGGTCAGTAAAAGATTGTGCATTGTAACTTTCCCTGGTCAGTCCATTCCGCAATAAAGAGGGGAGCAACAAATAGTTTCTACCGTTATAAACTGCATACACGCGTAGACTCGTTTTTCCTGTATTGACGTGGTTAACGAATGCAGAACATATGAAAGAAAGTTTAAGACCTCAGTAGACATTTTGGCCACTACATTAGTAGAAACTATTTCGCTAGAAAGACGAGAGTTTATGAAAGACAGTCGACACGAGATGCGCAGGCTACGTTGAATGAGCTTTACCGAGCAAAAATAGCTAATTGAAGAGGACGAGCTGGCTGCACATACAGAACTCCAGATGACCCCAATGTTGATGGATAAGTACAAAATTGACAAACTGACTACAAATTATCCTGCTAGTCACAGTTAAATCGGAAATTTGCATTTCATTGGAATTGTGTGCTTTGGAGAGTCACTAGAAGTTGTGCTGTTCAGCCACGAGACAAGTTGAGACGAGCCATACTGTGCTACTAATTCTAGCTAGCCACATTAGTCTATGAAGAAGCTATAATTCGACTCTGAAAACATAAACAGCCTTGTTATGGAACCTTTTTTTATTGAAAGGAGTTACATGTTTTGAGGTTAAGGACTGTTAATCTGGATTTCAGAAGTCAGAGCTTGCAATTATACGAGACTTGCATTAACATCAGTATTCAAATGGAGGATAACACAGAAATGGATGGCAATGTTGAGAAAGGCCACAAGAGGGTGACAAAGCCTACTACAAAGGTCCTAGAAGAGAAACTAAATAAACAGATGAATGTAAGGAAGCGTGTGATGACACGTCTTACATCCAAAGCAGAGGAAATTGAGAGCCTCATGGAAAATGATTCCAATGCATACCTGGTGGAACAAGATCATCTCAGTAATTACTCAAAACTTCTCAATGAGTTCATTTATGCAAACGAGGCAATAAGCGAGTTGTTACCAAATGAGGAAAGGGAAGCTGATCAGCTATACTGGTGTCAGCCAAACCTAGCCAAGTATAAGAGTTTTCTGACCAAAACAGAGCAGTGGATTATTGAAATAAGATAGAAGAAGGCTGAGGCTACTGTGGAAGATGTGACACCAGAGGATAGTGCATCCATGGTCAATATACATAAAACATCTGGTTCAGCAGCAGCGTCAGGTGTACATAGCCAACAATCTAAGACATCTAGAGTCTCATTCAATTCGTCCATCCGGCGAAGAGAAGAAGCAAACCGTGTAGCCGCGCTCAAGAAAAAACAGGCACTGCAGATGAAGGAGGTTCAGTTGAAGGCTCAAATGGAGGAGCTAGACGTTGAAACCGCTATCGCTGAGTCCACTGCAAAGTTACAAGTATTGGAAGAATATGAAAATCCTGAGCCATGGGAAGATGGGATGAATTCTTACCTCAACAAGAATACGGGTGCAGCAGTAACCATCAAACACCATCCTCCAGATGTTAAACCAAAGTTAACTAGCAACTTTCACGCAAGCCAAGAGCCAGGGGCATCTTACAACTAAGTCAAAGATACGTCTCGAGTGTGAGTAAAGCAAGAAAACAACAACAATACCAGTCGAGGTCCTGCTGAAAGGCCAGTCGAGCTCAGTGAAGTGATATTAAAGCAAAAGGATATCACAGAGATGTTAGTAACACGACAGAAACTCACCAACTTATCTCATCGAGAAGTCCCTGTATTCGGTGGCGATCCATTTGAGTTCCTGCCATTTTTGAAGGCTTTTGAGCACATCATCAACAGCCGCACAGATAGTGATGAAGACCGCTTGTACTACCTAGAGCAATTCACCAGCGGTGAACCGAAAGAACTCGGGAGGAGTTGCCAGCACATGAGTGCACAAGTAGTAGTAATGAGTAGGCTACAGTGAAGCAATAAAGCTTCTGATTCATCACTATGGTAATGAGATGAAAATAGCTACGGCCTACGTAGACAAGGCTGTCAAATGGCCTCAGATCAAGTCAGAAGATGCCAAGTCACTTCACAGCTTCTCTATCTTTCTCACTGGATGTAACAATGTCATGAAGGACATGGAGTATCTCGAGGAGATGAACAGCCCGGCTAACTCTCATCATTGTCTCAAAGTTGCCCTTCAGACTTAGAGAAAGATGATAGAGTCATGGCATTCGAGGTGCAAGAGAAAGAAAGAAGAAGAGCACGATTCTCAGATCTTGTTAAGTTCATCGACAGGCAAGCTAAGATAGTTACAGATCCGTTCTTCGGTGATGTCAGCCAGCCTTCTGATGAGAAAGGCAAAGTCAAGTCAAGCTCGAGAACAGCCAAAGAACGCATTCTGAAAAGAACCAGCGGCTTCGCTACGAGTGTTTCGCCAGCAGAAGATGATGCCTTAGAACCAACTAAGAACCGCTCTCAGCAGACAGGTTATGCGTTTCAGGAGCCATGCATGTACTGCAACAAAAGACACACTATGAGTGCATGCAACAAAATCAGAAGCCTGCCAAACAAAGAGAGAATTGAACTCCTTAAAAGCAAAGGACTGTGTTTTGGATGTCTGACCCAGGGTCACATGGGTAAGGACTGTAAAAAGAGAGCCACCTGTGAAATCTGTAGCAAGAAACACCCAAGTCTGCTTCACACTACAAAGGAAGAGAGTGCCAAGCCTGTTGAGAAAGGACAAAGTGTCGCTAATGGGAACTTGGCTTCCGAAGAAGATGCATCAGTCAAGAGTGAAATCTGTGGAGTCTCCGGGGCCGGAGGGAGTGACTGTACCCTGTCTATTGTGCCTGTTTTCGTGAGCCACGGACCCCTTGCCGAGCTCAGACCTCACGTTCCCACGAGCAGTACCTCACCATGAGGTGTCTCGGGGACGAACTCAAGTACTCCAAACGTTCTGGAGCCCTGGTAAGTTCTACTGAACTTCCAGCCCAGTCTCGAAGTGAAGGGTGTGATGCTAATCTGGTATTCGATATCCTGTATTCAATGTATTCCTCTAAAGAATCTTTATCACATATGATTATAGTAAGATATACTTTATTATAATCAATCAAAAGAATAGAGTTTTACAGATTACAGTGTAAATATCATCTTTCAGTTTGCTGATCACATGCAAGTTACATATACCCCTTTAGCTCTTTCTAATTTACCTTTCCACCATGATGTTTAAAAGTCAAGGTACACCCCTCAAATACCCATCATCCTCTTTGGCCTTTACCTTATCTTATGGCTCCCCCTTCATGGAGATAAAAGCTACTGAACTTCCATTAATACAATGGGTACGAACACCCCTAAAGTCTACTACTTATTTATATCGTATATAGTATCTTACTAAAAAATAAGACATAAAAATGAAAGGAAACTTAAAATTGTATTACTTCTATGTACTACTTTTCCTACTTTTACAAGTAATATAGATTATAATTACCACCCATGCCCTAAATATAGTCATCTTGTTTTCCACAGGATTTGATCCCTCCTCCTTACTGTTGATGAGCTCTTTGAACAACTGCATTGGTTTGGGAATCTGGGGCAGGATCAGGACCCAGACTTGCGAAAGACGTGACTTTGCACTTAGTACTTCTCCTGCCTGTTGTATGGGATGTGCGCTGGTATGTCTTCGAACACGTCGGGGGTTTTGCAGTGCAGCCGCAGCATATGCCTTTCCTCACTGACACTGAGGTTGGGGGGGAGGCTTCAGGTTCTTGCGTGGGTCCAGCAGGAAGGTGTTCTGTAGCGTGGAGGAACCCCGCATCCCGTCTGTTGGCCTCCAGGTGCAGTTCATGGCTCCAAGCATGTCGTAAAAGCCCTTTAACTCTTTCACCAGCTTTTCTGTATGATGAGGGATGCGCATGAACACCTCTTCGACATCAGTCCCGCTGCCACAACTCTTGGGCTAAGTCCGCACCGCGTACATCACTCTGTTCTCCATATCCAGATCCTGGAGTGGCACGCAGAGGGAGCGCGCCACTCCAGCTTGACTACAGCTGTCTTGCGTTGCTCTCTCTTCAACAGCCCATAGATATCTTCTGAAGCAAAATTCTAAGATGCCATCCTAAGGTCTAAAAGCTTATTCCTTATATATCCTTTTTGCATACAAAAGTGTACCTTTTTGATAAGAAATGTCCCCAATATATCAAGCGGGAAGATATTTATCTCTTATGCAACTTGTTTTTTAATGACTATATTCTATTCATCACTTCTGTTTTTCCCACTGTCATTTTCTCATACCTCAAAAGAAATTTCCCCAATACTTTATCTCATGTGCCCCTCCGGTTGGGAATTTCCACCATCTTAATATACGAGTGGAAAAAACACTAGCTCTTTTTGTATTTTTTTTAAGGAACCTATTCATCACTGGTGTCTGTTTCAATTTCATAGTCTCTCCTTGACTTCCTCCACACCTTGACCTCATGCAAGCCATAAGTTAGTGCCTGCCACCATCTCAATACACTGTTCAGGTGCCCCTTTTTGTGGCGCCTTAAGGGATCTACAAAGGACATCCAGCCAATAGCTGAGTGTAAATCATCATTTAACTCCTCCACTGTTAGTCCTTTGAATCTATCCGATAAATTATTTGTGCTATAATCAGGAAGGCCCTTGAAGCCTCTTAATCTTCTTTCGGTATTGACATCCCTTCCGTTTTCCTTTTTTTTTTTTTGCTTTAGCCAGGCATTGTGCCCCTCCCCTGTAGGGTTGGGGTATTCTCAGTCAGAACTTTAACCTTGCTCCTTAAAACCCTAAATCTAAGTCCCCCGACTTCAGACTCCTCTACTGACAAGTATGGCTGCTCATTATCTCTGAACCACATATTTTTCCTCTTACGGGTGTTCTTGCTACCACCTCAATGGCGTGTGCGAGGGGTTAACAATGCATTCCTTCCTAACCCATCCCCCGTCAATCTCTCATCAGGGGGGCCTAGGGCCGGGTCTTCGACACTGTACGCATTAAATCTAAGAGGAGCAACACCACTGTAGAAACGTACGCGTTCATGGACTCTGGAAGTTCCGCTACGTTTTACTCCGAGAAGTTGATGAGACAGCTTGGTGTTCATGGAAAGAAGACTCAGATATTACTGCGTACAATGGGCCAGGAAAAGCCTGTGTCCAGTCATGTGCTCTCAGATCTAGAAGTGTGTGGTTTGTCAGAGAACAAGTACATCAGCCTGCCAGATGTCTACACTCATTCAGACATACCTGTGACAAAAGACAACGTTCCTGTTGAGAAGGACTTGGAAGGATGGCCGTATCTGCTGAAGGAAGTATGGTTACCACAGATCGACGCAGATGTTGACCTAATAATAGGAACCAATGCTCACACAGCGATGGAGCCCTGGAAAATCATTCACAGCCAGGATGACGGGCCTTATGCTGTGAAGACCACTCTAGGCTGGGTAGTTAACAGTCCTCTTTAGAAAGGCCAAAGGTTTCAGTCAACTGGATATCAGTCAGTGGTGTGGACAACATGCTGTTGTAACAGAACAATCACGACTTTCTGGAGCATGTCAGTGAAGAAAAGTCTGAAATGTCAAGAGAGGATGTTCAGTTCATGAAGTCTGTCTGCGAGACGATCAAGAAGGTCAATGGACACTACAGCATCGGGATGCCTCTGAAAAACAAGAACGTTGTGATGCCAAACAACAGATGTGTTGCTGAGCAACGAGCAGCAAATCTGAAGAAGAAGCTTAGCAAGAATACCAACTTCCACAAAGAATATCAGGGATTTATGTCAGACCTGCTGACCAAAGGCTATGCAGTAGAAGTGCCGGAGGACGAGCGCAACCACAACAACGGCAGAGTGTGGTACATACCCCATCACAGAGTGACACACCCGCAGAAAGGGAAGTTGCGGGTTGTGTTCGACTGTGCTGCTTCTTTTCAAGGGAAGTCATTAAATGAAGAACTGTTACAGGGTCCAGACCTTACTAACCTCTGCATTTCGTCAAGTGGAATCCTCCACTCTCACACAGTGCGATGAGATCCTTGGCCAAGGTAATAGCCTCATGCTCACTGGACGTTGAAGTAAGACAGTCATCGACGTAGAAACTTTCCAAAACTGTCGTTACTGCTTCAGGTAATGACCTGTCTCTTCCATCCTCTGCAGTCTGTCTCAAGGCGTAGTTGGCGCAGCTCAGGGAGGACTTTGCTCCGAACAAGTGGACAATCATCTTGTACTAATGCAGAGGCTGGTTCAGATCCCCCTGCGGCCACCAGAGGAATCGTAAAAGATCAGAGTCTTCATCAGAAACTTTCACTTGATGATACATCGCTTCGATGTCGGACATGATCGCGATGTGGTCACGTCGAAACCTTGTCAGAACACATTAATTTCCAAACTCGATCACTGGAGTTGGGGGAAGGCTGTGGCAGCAAGTGGCTAAGGTATATCACTAGGATCCGGTAAGTTGGTGGTTCAAGCCCAGGTGTTGCCACAATAAGATCCACACAGCTGTTACACAATTACTATTATTATTACTAGGTGTCAGCTAGCCAGCAAGCTAAGTAACAAGTATTGATAGGCTTAATCATCTTACAAAACTCGAAATTCAAAAAATAACGTTGACTCACCCTGTTCAGAACAGAACACAGGGAGGCAACTTCCAGAAGTTGAATGTCCGTTTGTGGCAAGGGCACGGTCCTGCCCCAAATGACCTGCCATCGGATTGCTGTAAGCCACCTGAAAAACCTTTCTGGCACTAAAAGCTGCATGCTGTCTTCACCTGTATGTAGGTCTGAATCACCCTATGTAATTTGTCATCCCCTGACAGCAACGATGAACACCTCCTGGTCGTCCTCTGGCCCCATCTTCGGTAGCTCGATATGGGCTGGGGGGGTGGGCCCAAAGGCAGCTCCTTCAGGACAGCTCAATACGCAATCCTGTGATCATCAGCCTGCATCGCATTATTTTGATTGTCCTCCAGGCTGCAAGGTGCTTGAAGTTGTGATTCCTGCATCTGGGCTAGCTGCTGCACCATCTGCACTAGCAGAGTTTTAATCTTCAGAGACTCATCCATCACAGGCTTTGGCACTAAAATGTCACACGCCGTGACACACCCCTGAGAGGATAGACAAGCTGACACAGGGAGATATCAAAAGTCCGGATTGCACTGGTGGTTTATTCAGATTCACAGGAGCGGGGATGGGAGAGAGAGCAGGAGTGAACCATTAAATAAACAAAAAGGTCTTCACCCATCACCCTCATGGGATCTGGGTAAAGATAATAAACTAAAATAATAGAAAGTCAGTGTTCATGGTTCCCCAGCCACCTACTGCGGAAAAGAGCACACATATTACAGCCTGGACTCATGAAACGTAGTCCAGGTGTGTGCATACTTAACCAGTAGGCGTGGTCCTCAGATTGCCCTGCTTCCTTTCCGCAAGCCGTGCCCTTGCCACACTGTTCAATGATAGTTTTTCTCCTGAGGAATGTGGTTTATGATTCTGGTTCCTTTTTGGTTATTCCAAACACTAAAACACTTTCATTGATGTAAAATGGACTGATATTTATTGAGAAAGGGACAAGTAAATACCCAACTTCTCTGTTCAGAAGACTATGTTACCTCATTATGTTCCCAACAAACATTCACGATGTTCCAAACAGCACCTCAAACAGTTCCAAACATTACCAGATTTGCACTTATACATTCATTCATTCATGCAAATTCAATTTAAATTTCAGGCTCTATTAAATCTTTATCTGGTTAACCATAACATTATTTATAAACTGATACTGTATAAAACGTGTGTACGTGCGTAAACCATTTTAAAAGGAGCTGTATAAACCTGCCCAGTTTGTAGTCTCTCGTTAGCGACAACTTCTAGAAAAATGATGATCTAGAAGTAATTTCTTATTTATTTGTCATGAAGGTTGCACAGTTCGGAACATTGTGAGCTAACTTGATGTTCAGAACATGGTCTATGTTTAGTTACATAGACCAATGCACAAAGATATCCCCAATCGATGAAACATCAGAAAAACGCATAAATCCCAAGTTTTAACTATACAACCCACTTCTTATCCGTAGTAAATAGCAAATTTTCCAAATCAAACTGATTTTTTAAACAGGCTCTCACCAGCCCGACTTAGCCGATAGGTTTTGCAGCTTGAAACGTATCTGGTGCTTTAACTTTTAGAAACAGTGCTTCTGGATTATTTTATGTTATCCTAATTGTTCAGGGCTTACTGTTAGTGTGTAAAGCACAATTGTTCATACCTACAGCAGCAGATCCCCCCCCCAAAAAATCAAATTTGAAATTCGCAGTCTACTCTCTTGAATGGCATCCAAGTCAATAACTTCAACTTACGATCCACTTACGATAGTGTATCATTGATATTTTTAATTGTATTTTATCTCATTTGGCCTCTTTCTTCAATTGTTAGTTAGGTAGTTCGAACCATATAGACAGCATTCTGCATGTTCGGAAGTGAGTAACCATGAAGCTGATATGTTTGGTGAATTGGCAGTATATAATAGACTCATGTAACCACAACTATTATTGTTGGCAATGGCTTTGATGCTGGATTAATAATGTTTTCGCACTATATCCACATTTAGTTGTTGAAATCGGGAAGTAAAAGTTACTGCCTAACTGCTGTAGCCCAGAAGGAACAAGGGGCACTGTGCATCTGACCCAGTTTGAATGGGCCGAACCTTGCAGGGCACAGATGAGGTTTCATCAGATATTGGGGGAGATGCGCCAAATATATGTACAAAAAATGCTGTGAACTAAACTAAAAAATACAGTTACTGACATAAGCTTTATTTTCCAGCATGGGTAAAGCAGTTTGCTTTATAAATGATTCAATGAAATCAACCAAAGTCTTACATTTAAAAATGTATTTCCCTTAAAAGTTTCCACAATTATTGGAACCCCTGGATGAATACTTTCTGCAAAAACCCCTGGCAAAAACAGGCATGAGTCTTTTCCAATAATTTGTAATACGGTTAGAAAACACATTTGGAGGTATTGTTGACCTTTTTTTTTTTCAGCTTTTATTTCCTGGTATTTAAACCTAGATATGTTAACTACTTAGAACACTTTAGCACCTTTGGTAACAGACCACCCAATTTTTAGGTGAGCAAAAGCTTTGGAACAGAGAGTATTTAAATAAATGAAAGTAAATAATTAATATTTGGTCGCATATCCCTTGCTTGTCATAACTGCATCAAGCCTATGACCTATTGACATCACAATAGGTCATACGTCATTTTCCCTTCAATCTCCTCTTCAGGAGGTGAAATGCATGCTCAATTGGGTTGAGGTCTGGTGATTGACTTGGCCAGTCAGTGTGTTTTGGGTCATTGTTTTGCTGCATGATGAAGTTCCTCCCAATTATTTTTGATGCATTTCTTTGTAGACTTCTGAATTCACCCTGCTGCTACCATCATGAGTTACATCCTAAATAAAGATAGTGAGCCCAGAAGCAGCCATGCAAGCCCAAGCCATGACACTTCCTCCACCATGCTTCAAGATACATTACATTACATTATTACGTTAGATTGTGGTATCACACCTCATCCCGCTACGCACCTGGCAATATGCCTTCTTTGACATGTCATGTTTTATTAACATTATTTGAATAATATAAATAAAGGGACATGGCTCAGGCAGTAAGAGCAGTCGTCTGGCAGTCGGAGGGCTGCCGGTTCGATCCCCCGCCTGGGCTGTGTCGAAGTGTCCCGGAGCAAGACACCTAACCCCTAAATGCTCCTGACGAGCTGGTCGGCGCCTTGCATGGCAGCTAATCGCCGTTGGTGTGTGAGTGTGTGTATGAATGGGTGAATGAGAAGCATCAATTGTACAGCACTTTGGATAAAGGCGCTATATACATGCCAACCATTTACCAATATCATCTTCTTTTTCCATTTTTCTCCCAATTTGGTAGCCAATTGTACCCCATCTAATCCAATTAGAGTTAGCTGGGGGATACACTGCCCACACCCCGTCCCTTGGCGACCCGAAGGAGAACAACATTTCTTCAAGCTGTCTCGTCTCATGCTCGTGACTGTGATTCCGAGGTGCCCGGGGCGCTGTTGTGTGTGCCGATCCGCTAACCCTGCCAAGTCCCTCCCTCTGGAGCAGCGAGCTAATTATGGCGCTCCACGAGAGCTAGCCAAATTTTGCTTTTGGCAGGACCGGATATCGAACCATGTGCAACTGCAACGAACTGCAACCACAAGTCCGCTGCATCTTTATTTGAATATCTTTGCCGTGGTGGCTGACATGACTTTGCAATCAGAAGCACTATCGCATTACTGGTGTAATTCACTATTTTCTCTGATTGGCAGATGTTTTCAATAAAAGCGCACCAACATGCAAAACGCACCAACACGAAAACAAAGTAAGTTATGGCAGAAAAAAAAAAAGAAGTGGTCCCACAGCTTCACAGCAAATGAAAAGGAGATATTGTTCGAGGAGGCGGAGCTGAATAAAGAAATATTATTTTCCAGTTTTATGACTACGGTGTGCAACAAAACAAAGAAAGAACTATGGTTAAACATCGCTCCAGCCCACAAGAGTGGGAAATCATCAGGGAATTGGGCTACATGTTCAATAAAGTGCAACATGCATCCAACATGAACATTATTAGCCAACTACAACTGTAGAAATATTAGTGTAGTAATATTGCTTTTGGGGAAACACACTGAAATGTTAAGGTACAGCTTAAGGTATAACTTACGAACTACGCAGCGCTAAGAAGACTTCGGGAAACGCAGCCCAGATCCCTTCTTTCCATCACTTTGCAAGAAGTTAAGAAAAAATAAGTTTCTTTTTCAGGACATTTCAAGTTGTTGCTAGTGGAATGGTTCAGATTTCCCCTATTCAAAAAGGCTTGCTTTTCTCCCAGACATCTCTCTGGTCTTCATGTTGGTTTATCTTTTCTAACACAAATGCAGGCAAATCACAGGCAAAACCCAAGGCTAAAACCAAGAGTAGACATTCAGAACTAGACATCTTTTGACCTCAAGCTCAGCTGTCTTCAGTGTAGAGCAAAAACAAAGGAATTGACCTTTCTGTTCTTCTACTTATGGAGGGGACTATAGATCATTATCCACATTGTTTACTATATGCAGCCTTTTTTCTCCATTTTTATTAAGGTTGCCAATAACTCTGGAGCCCACTGTAAGACTGGCCTTTGAGTGGGCCATTCAAGGACAGTCAAGAGATTTGTCCTGAATCCACTCCAGTCCACTGCCCGATAGCATGATACTGCCACCACAAGGTTGGAGATCTTCCCAAAGAGTAACATTTTTGTCTTATCAGACCAGGAAATCTTTTTCCTCATGCTCTCAGAGTCCTATAAATGCCATTTGGCAAGCTCCAACCAGGTTGTCATATGTCTTTTACTCAAGAGTGGCTTCCATCTAGCCACTCAACCATGAAGGCCTGATTGATGGAGTGCTGCTTGATGGTTGTCATTCTGGCAGGGTCTCCCAACTCCGCAGAGGAATTCAAGAGATCTGTTACAGTGACTGTTGAGTTCTTGGTCACCTCCCTCACCAAGGCCTTTCTTTTTCAGTTGTTCAGTTTCAGCAGACAGCCAACTCTAGGAAGAGTCTTGTTGGTTCCAAACTTTTCACATTTATGGAGGCCACTGTGATACTGGTAAAACTCATGGTTTTAGAAATAGTTTTATCCCCATGCCCTCATCTATGCCTCAGCACAATTTTATTGCGGCTGTCTACAGATGCGGATGTCAGAGTTCCTTGGACTTCTTGGTTAGGTTTTTGTGCTGACAGGCAGTGTAGATTATGGGGGCATATATACACAGGTGTGTACCTTTCTAAACTATGTCCAATCAAGTTCTAGACACATCTGAAAGATAAATAAAGCAAACAGGATTCACCTGACCACAGTTTGGAGTGCCACAGCCTAAAGGCCCTTCCACACCAAGGCGGATTTTCCACACGGAATTTCGCAGATTAACAGACACATGTGTTCTAATGAGTCTGTGCACACCAAAAGGCGAAATTCGCTGTGCGGGAAAAAATATCGGATCAGTCCGTTTTGATGTGAAATTTCGCATGCGGAAAAATGTGCCTGACCAATCTGATACGGATTTAATTGTGTTCTACTTTGACATGTATGGCGACAAGCTGATTCTTTATCTGAAGACGGTCTACCTGTGAAATCCTTATTTGATTAATATTGCAAGTGCGTCTGTAAAGTTTAAGAGAATGTTAGGCTACGTTAACTTGTTTGGAATGCACGTCTTTACGCGCCATAATGATTTGTTCATTAAGTCTGTAACATTACATGCTGGAAAAACAGACTTTTGGTGGTTTGAGTGTGTGTAAAATAGGCTATATATTCTGAAACGTCATTTGCATTATGTCAGTTAAAAATACTTGCCATCTTGCGCGCTTGGCTATTGGCTATCTGGTGTTTGTACATTTTCTTTTCTTTTCACCAACTGTGCCGTTACGTGGAATCCAGAAAGTCATGTCCAGTAGGCTACGCCTACATTTTGGGCCTCGCGGATCTACCCCAATACCCATTACACGTGAGACAGTATCAGTAACTCCAATACAACCAGACAATACAGCGTCAGATCATAAAAGACTAGTCCAATAGTCCAGTAAATGGAAGTAGGCCAATGTAACATTTTCACTTACATCACTCCAACAAGGAGTGAACCCAATACTTTCTTTTTTTGTTATTCACTAACATATCAATCACTATGAGATCTTCATCACTTGACGACTTTACTAATGACACTCGCGACTGACAGTCACGGCGCACCTGGTGTGGCACCGCAATCCGAATCCTGTTTGGTGTGGAAGGGCCTTAAATGAGAGATTTCAGTTTTTGATTTTTAATAAATTAGCAAAAATAAAAACATGTTTATGGGTTATTGAGTGTAGATTGATGTTCACAATAAATGTGGTCAAAGGGGTCTGAATGCTGTCTATCTTCCTTGTAATTGAGATAAAGTTCACATCTGTGAAATATTTTACATACTATACATTCATATGGCTGTATTATTACAAAAAGGCAATAGTTGTGGGTCTACTTGACCTGCAAACTTTGAATGAAAAACAAAAACATGAACTCCACACAAATTTTCTATTTTGTGATTCATTATTCATTATTAATTATTATTATTATTATTATTATTATTATTATTATCCAAAATGTATGATAATATTTGGGCCATTCTCAGTTTGTGTCATGATGTGTTGTATGAGGTCTTTGTGGACACTGAGGACATTCTCACATAAATGGTTTTATATCTGCCTTGTAAGGTACTGAAAAAGGTAATGAAGAGGTTGCCTTGAAGAAGTAAAAACCACATTAGACACATTAGTCTATGATGATGAATGGGATTTTACAGACCTCTATGGACGTCCCGCCTAATCACACAAACTGCCCCTCCACCCCATCCACACACACACACACACACACACATTTTATTTAGCAATAATTCCTTCAGCCTTTTGGTGGGAGATTTCAATAGTCCTCTTGGAAATTCTAAGTAATGCAAAATATTGCAACACCCACCTATAACATATATGACAAAAGGCATTAACCATAGATTATGGACAATTATGTGTTTGCACTGTCTTTTCCCTGAGAAACCCATAATTTGACCTCCATTAATTTGCAATGTGGGTGTTCTGCTTGTCTGAAAAGAAAAAAGGTATTCACTCTCATCTTTGAAAAGATTTGTCTCAGGGGCCATCCATTAATTAATGTAATTTGGAAAAGATTAATCATTGCACAGTAAAGCAGATCTTCTACATGCAGCTTTGGTCAACTATTGGCAGTAGTTGATAATAAATTGTAAATATTTACAATTTCTAGTCTGTCATTTTTATATTTTTATGATACTTTTGCATGATGCTGTCTTAATTTATGTTTTCAGCTGCATAGTTTTGCATCAAATTTTCTGGCTTTTCATTCTAATAAGACATTACCCCCACAATATCATCTGTCATATCGGCATGATTTATAGTATACTGTATATAAACCTTACGGAGAGAATAATCAGTCTTTACTCTATAACTTGCATTTATTTTAGATGAGGGAATTATACATTCTGAAATTATTTTTCCTTCTTATAGAACCCAAGGAAATAATGCCACCTACTAAGCATAGCATAGCCCAGGGACGAAAACAACATTGTGCATATTCTAATATTTTGCATCCCACCGGTAAGGCATTGCCCTTTTCCACAGTATTAACAAGGTGAATGGGGTACAACCAGTAATAGGCCACATTAGAGAGAGAGAGAGAGAGAGAGATGGCCTGAAAAAAATCTAAAGCCTAGAGACTTTGTTGGCAGAGATGAATTAGAGGACTGGAAATAGCCTTCCTTCTGATATAGCCAGTTGGCCCTCTCTCTAAAAAAATCATCCTCAACCTATCTTTTCCAAAGGAGGAAAAAGCAAGCTGGCAAGAAAAAGAGGGAGAAAAAGAAACATGCTAAGTGAAAGGCTCTGAACTAAAACAAGTTCAAAGCAAGCCTCAGATTTCACAACTCCAGCAGGCAATTTAGATTATCCATTAGAGTGACGCAAGCAAAAATAATATACTTGACCCTTTTGTGTGTGTATTTTGAGAAGTTTGTTATAATGACGAGCCTGGTAATAATTCACTGTACCTCATGTATATTAAGTAGAATTTGACTGCCTTTTATGATAAATTGCCAGGGTAACAGGGGGACACCTCTTTTGCATTTCAATGCAAGTAAGTGTCAGATTCTTATTTCATTACCGGGCGACACATTAGCGGAGGGATTTTAATTTGCTTTTTCCTGCAGCCGGCTATCCTCTGAGACCAGGTCCGGACTCAAAAGGTCTGAAAGGAGGAAAAAAGAGAGAATGAAATAAATAAATAGAAATCAGTGTCAAGCACTTTTTATTGCAGTTCTGAGGCCATCGCTAAAAAGAAATCTATGCGTGCATTTACATACCTTCATAGGGACTGGTAGAGTGTAAAATAATATAAATCACAAGGCTGTCTTGCTGAATAGACGAAAATCAAGGTTTAATTCATCTCCCGATAAAAATCAGGATGTAGTTGAAACTAAGACATGCTGAGCATAGGCAATATTCTTCTGAATTATGTGCACGGCCAGGCTTCCTGACAATAGTAAAACGCCAAAGTGCAGGTATACCTTTTCTCTTAGTTATAATGCAGTTCACTAATATACACCCGCAAGAGAAACCCTCTCTGCTCCACTAACATGGAGAGGTTGAAATGAACAAAATACAGCTACTCTGAATGCATACATAATTATCAAATTGCTTCTGCCTTTCTCCCACTCATTTAATCTGTTTGTAGGAAACCCAATTAATACTACATTAACGGAAAAAAGATTACAGACGTTGAAATGAAATACCCTTCACTGAGGTAGTAATTATGTTCCTTGTAGTGCTCAAAAGAGAGACTGTGGGAATATATATAATAATATATATATATATATATATATATATATATATATATATATATATATATATATATATATATATATGTATACACACACTCAGTGAGCACTTTATTAGGTATACATAAGACATTTTGCTTATTATAAGACTTATTGCTTTCTGCTGCTGGAGCCTATCCACTTAGGGGTTGGACGTGTTGTGTGTTCAGAGATGCTCATCTACATACCACCGTTTCTGTCACCTTCCTATCAGCTTTGACCAGTCTGGCCATTCTCCTCTGACGTCATTCATTAACAAGGCGTTTCTGTCTGCAGAACTGCTGCTCACTGGATTCTTTTTTTGTTTTTTTGCAGCATTCCTCGCAAACTCTAGAGACTAGTGTGCATGAAAATCCCAGGAGATCAGCAGTTTCTGAGGCACCTTTGATTAAAATGAAGAAAAATGTGATATTATTACATGCGTACATTAACCAGAGCGACGTACAGTTGATTAGACTAAGCAGGAGACAATCCTCCCCTGGAGCAATACAGGGTTAAGGGCCTTGCTCAAGGGCCCAACGGCTGTGCGGATCTTATTGCGGCTATACCGGGATTAGAACCACCGACCTTGGGTGTCCCAGTCATTTACCTTGACAACTACGCTACAGGCCGCCCCGTAAACAACACAAACAATAATCTACTGTGGGCTACAGAATTATTGGCATTTCTTGATAGAAATTAAGAACAAGGCTGTATATAATTAACCATACAGGCAAATATCTATATCAGCAATAATCAAATCTGGCCCTGGGTTTCTTCTCTCCCAGGTAATTAGCTGAACATTTAGTGCTACAGATCTGATCGGCCGTCTTCACACTTGAATCCCAGTAAAGACAGGGTGGAAAACCAGCAGTTCTCAGACCTCGAGGACCATGATCCCTGACCTACATGTTATGTTCAAACACATGGAAAAACAATATACTTATATTTCAATACATTCTTCAGTGTTTTCTATTAAGAAATCTCCTGAAATCTTCCTGAAAACCAGGTGCCAAAGTGATTGGCAATTATTGTAAATAATCAGTAGTAAGTGATTGAATACACCTGACTATTCTGAAGTAGGTGAGAAGCCAACCATCCAATTACCTTTGGTCCGCTAAAATGGGGAGGGTATAAAAAGTGGTATTGTGATGTGATTCCTACATGCATTACCTGAAATGTATGTACATATTTTCTAATTAACAGTCTGCATCGTTACCTAACATTTATTGTTTAATTTCAAATCTAAAGTGCTGGACTATATAGCCAAAAACAAACATTTTACCACTTGTCCAAATAGATGCTGACTGCACTGTAGATATATACAGTACAGGTAAACTGAAACTGAAACCTGAGTACCATTTGCATTCAGAAGAATATAGCAGAATTGTTTCAAAGGTGAAATCTTTGTCCAAGTGGATCTGTGACATGTCATCTAAATAATTTCAAGGAAAGCCAACTGTTTGGGTGTTCACAACACAAAGGCGAGCCATTAGTTATGTATCATTATGAAAAACTCACAATTTCACATGTGGATTTAACATATTCATAGTCACGTGATGGACTTTTTCAAATGTGAACTACAATTTTCAGACTTGAAATAGTATAGTTTAGTTTTTCACACTCATCTATAAATATAATTATTTTTGTGTACTCTTCACATTGGATGTTTTTGGACACATGTTTCTTTTGTAAGAGTAATGCCTTAAAAAAGCAGTACCCATGTAATCAACAATTTTTATGTTGCCAAGCCAACAGCCCTCGTGGTTGTGAAATTGGACTTTCACTTGCCTAAAGGAGAAAATACATCATTGTTTGTCATGTCATTGTCCGCTCTTGTCATTTCTTGACCAAATGCAGGCCTTGTACACAGTATAATGTGGAGTGCTTAGGAGACATGGCCAAAAAACAGACCTTTCCTGCTATTATGTCACTGGATTGTACCTTTATGTTATTCATCTACCCAGAGAAACTAATTTATTGCTGGCAGGTGAATATTTGTATTATGACTATATGTTTTAGTGCATCAGTAAAGCTTGTAATTCAATCTTAATGGCTACTTAAGCTGAGCTGAGCAGACAGACGTGCTTCCTAACAGAAAATGAACTAATAGTCACTGAATTATGACTTACAGAGATGACTGATGGAGCAGAATACCTCCCACTTCATTACACTTGGTAATATTGCCACTGCTTCTACAGCGAGACTAGCCTCAGGGCCAAATGCTTCTCTGCTCCTCCTTCATATCTCCCGGTTTCTTTCCTACCTCTAATTATTTGCTTAATTTAATATGTTTAACTGCTTCAGTGTACTCATTCTTCAGGTTAATGATTAAAGATATTCTGCAGCTGAATGTACATTATCTTAACAGCACTGAGCTGAACATTAGCCAGCTTGAGTGACACAAACAAAACAGCTGTGGAGTTTGCTGTGGAGAAAAATGCATTCATTTACATTTATATTTACATTTTTGTTATTTGGCAGACGTATTCATCGATGGACGCTACATAATGACAGGAATATGTACAGTGGGGAGTTAAACATGAGACCTTACTACAAATTTTACAGATTTTTTTATTTTTTTTACTGGTAATAATAAAAAATGAAAAGGGTACTGTTCCAACTTTTGGGAACCATTTTAGACTATTCTTTGTTACTTTTTAAAAAAGATGGTTACCAGACCCAGGTAATTTACTCATTGGGAATTCATTGAGGTGAGTATAATTCCAGTGCTGAACTGTTTATTCTGAAGTAAGTACATCCCTTCTAAAATATCCATATCCATATCTTCTGTCTGGGTTCGAAACAGTTGTCCAAGGATTTCACAATGAAGATTATTTTTCGCCAAGAGGATGAAGGCTACAAAAAACTCTCTCAATGGTTCAAATGACCTGTTTCCACTGTCAGAAACATTATTAGAAAATAGAAGATGAATGGGAACAGTTGAAGTCAGGGCATGGTCTGGAATACCAAAACATATTTCAAATAGAATTGTCCGAGACCTGGTGAGAAATGATCAGAAGAACCCACACATCACTGCAAAAGAGCAGCAAAAAAGAGTAGCAAACACAGGTCTCACTGGAAATACAACACACTATAAACAATAAAGACGTACATGGCTGAGTTGCCAGAAAAAATGACCTCAACACAAAGTTAAGCGTCTGAAGTAGGCAAAAGAAAACACTGAAAAGCCTGAAGCCTTTTGGAACTATGTGCTTTGGACTGACCACCAAAGAAGGTATGTTTGGAGAAAAAATGGTGAAGCCTTTGTAGAGAAGAACACCTTGCCAAATGTGAAGCATGGAGGTGGATCCATTATGCTTTGGGGTTGTGTGGAAGCTGGGGACACAGGAAATAGCCAATGAAATACCCTCTTTTCATTCCCTGTTAAGAGCCATGCTTGTGCAGGACATAGTGCCAATTTCCCCAGTCAGTCTCTGCCTTAGTCAGAAGTATCCACAACCAATGGGTCCAGGAGGACAACTAAGAAACAAGTAAATATCTAGCTCTTTAAAAAAAACGTTGGTTGTGGATACTTCCAATTAATCCTCTTGGTTGGCTTCGGCTGCCTCGTCCTCCGCTTGTTATGTCTGTTCAGAGACCCAAGCGCTGACCAAGGGATAATCAAGAATTGTATTTATTTTAAAGTGTCAAAAGCCAGGTAATCCCATAAACAGTCCAAAGTCAAAAATGCAAAAGTACAAGGGGTAAGGCAAGCGGGAGGTCGAAAACACAAAGCAAAGATCAAAACCAAAAATTCGGAAAAACCAAAAAAATCTAAAGGGCAAAGACAAACTCAGAGTTGGGCAAAGGTGTGCCTCAAGAATCTCAACCAATAACAGGCTTACACAGAATTGGCACTGAAATGATGATCAATGTTCTGACAAAGTTACTGGCAGAGACTGGGCTTTAAATATATGAGGGGAAATGACATACTAGGTGGGGCACGGGAGTGAGGAGGGCTTAACAAATAAACAACAGGTAATGAACTTAATTGGGTAATGATACAATAACAAGGGGGAAATAAAAACGCAGACTGAATCCACAAAGACCCACACGTAAAACAGCTCCAGATTAGGGAGTGAACAATTGCACAGTTAGGAGTTAGGAGACGTAGTGATAGCGGGAGGCAGGTGCGAACACTTTGCTGAATCAAAGCAAGTCATCAGTGATAGAATAGAGAGGCGGAGTTACAGAGCAGAATTTAAACTGGAGATAACGTTAGTAAGTTAGTTAAGTGATTCAATCTAAATTACCAAAAACTAGTGACTGTTAGTTAATTAGTTAGACAGACACTTAGAGCATTAATATAATTAGTACTATACAATATCTATGTAAGTTGTTATTAGTAAGTTAGTACCTTACAACATGAACTAGCCAAAAAGCAGGAAGTAAGAAAACGCGAGGCTGAGAAGGAATTGTTGAAACCTGGGAAAATTCCAAAACCACCTGAATAGTGCAGCACATAGACAGGGGAGTGACTCCGGCTCAGAAACATAGACACAGACATCACAGGGGAGACAGATGCAATACTATGAATGAATGACCAGATATGAAATAATTAAAAATACTAAATTACAAGAATAACAAATATAACTAACAGACAGATTTACAGGAACATTACACCACTCTCACGCAATTCTTCCTCTGTAAATTCCCGTTCAAAGCTGTAAGGTTGTGTTTCTTTGTCAAAATCAAAAAGCTCATCCTCTAACTCAGCAAAGTCTGAGTCATAGCGCTCAGGCTAGCTAAATTATGTTCTGTGATATTTGAATGCTAATGTTACCATATTTACGTGGGAGTGTTATGTGATTGGCTGGTTGGGTATCTGCTTTCAAGGCTGGAGTTTAAGCGCCCATTACCTTCTGGGAAACACAGGCTGGCGACTCACTGGACATGTTTGGCCTTAGAAGTTTTGCCCCATATTTAGGAAACTGACAGTGATTTTAAAAATACCTACCCACATAATTTAAGCATTTAATCCAAATAAACTAAACTGAAAAAACTGTGACAGTGCTCCTTTAAGTTTTAATTTCCCATTACATGTAGCTAAATCTTCTATAACTAAGACATGAACAAGAGTATCTTGAAGTACATTAATTATCAAATTGACAAATTACAAAATTACTAAATTAAACCATATTGCCAAAATTAAGAGATTTCACCATTTGATTTCTATTGAGCAATAAACACAGTAAAATAAAAGTGTTTTTCAATAATTCTTGTCATCCATTTAAACCTTGGATGTTATTTCTATCATTAACTGGTTATTCTCATTGCATACTGTAGTTCTGATGAACGTAATTCAGTTCCTTTCACTTGTGTAAGGTTTCATCTGGGTCCTTCCGACCTCTATCAGCCAGCTCTTCCCTCATGTCTCCCTGTCTTGTCAGAGTTAATTGTTTGTCATTATTAGATTATTGGTTCTCTTCAGTCTGCATATGTTTAGTTAATTTAGGTAATTGTCTGCACATGTGTCTTGGTGTATAGATCTTCCCTGCTTCCACTTCTTTGCTGAGTCTTTGTTTACACCAGCTCCTCGTGGTGCTGACATTTGTGTTGTGTCACGTCACTAGGATTCCAAGTGTTTTGTCCCTCCTGGTTTCCCGAGTTCTCCGGTTATTGTGGGGTGTTCTTTTTTTGCCTTTGTGAATTAATGTGTTTTTCAATTTACTCAGTAAAGATTATTGGTTTTAACCTCACTCCTGCCCAGGTATGTTCACAAGTCATCAAGTGTAAGTCTGAGTCAAGTCTTAAGTCTCTGACCTAGAGTCAAAGTGAAGTCTCAAGTCTCCAGAATGGTGCAGCTTAAATAACAGTATGACTATAGAAATTAATCACAATACCTATGCTAATTGAAGATATAGAAACCAGAAGTGGAGAAAACATATTTTGTATGTGACATCAAGTGTGTGACAACTGAAGAAGCAATATTATCAAAGGCAGACAAAAAGATAGTGGTTCTTTTTTTATATCAATGAACTACCACGTCTAAGGCAATGTTTTGGCAAAGCCAAAGGTCTGGCTGCTCAGGTCTGGTAGGTAGGTAATTGATATATCAAATAAGATAAAATAAATAACCATTCTATTTTTTAAGAACTCTGTGTGACTCATGTGACATAATGTAAGCATTACCATGGGCTGTAATATAAGATGATGGTCAATAACAAAATGGGGACTGGTCACAAGAACATAGATTAAGCTTAATCCTGGACTAAATGCAGCTTTGTATGGATAATATCCAATTAAATGTAGTCTAGGACTAGGTTTAATCTGCATCTGTGCCTCAAGAATAATAATTATAACTTTATTTGTAAATAAAGTTACAAATAGTGTTGAAATAAGTGTTGAAATTTGAATCATGCAGTATTGGTTTATTAATATGCTCCTACTTTTTAATTCTTAAATGAATATAGGAAAACCTTGAATCCTAAGGAATGCAATTGCACTATTGCATAGTAAAATTATGAATAATTTCAAAACCACGTGCAACTACAGTACATGCAAAACTCGGTTTCTACGGTATCTTTCAATGTTAACGCCAATTACAAACAAGCTCTCATGAAAATACGGTTCATAGTTGTATGACACTGGCATACCAAACAATGTCCATGCATCTAGTACATCAAAATCAATCGCTGTCCTGCTTGCATATCGAGCTTAAAGACTGAAAGGTTTTTAAAATAGTGCAACCCTTGATCAGGCTCCAGATGAAAATCCCATAACATGGCTGTTTTACTGAAAACGCAGCTGATTGTCTGAACAACGTTGACAATGAAAATGTACGGGGCTTTTCAAGCCAACCTGAAGAGGTTTGTTTTAACATTACTGTAACGTTACCTTACGTTTGTCCTTCTCTAGCTTGCATAGCTTTTCAAGATCAACCATTTGAAATGCAAGCCAACATTACAACAACTTGGCAGTCAACAAAATAAAAAAATATGTTAGGCTGATTAAACGGTGACACCAAGATTTTAGTCTGAAACGCGTCATTTGGCCAACACAACAATTTAGCCAAGTTATGTTAACGCAACAGTGAACAGTGGTGGTATCAGCTCTGGCGCTGGTAAACTGACTTACCTTTCCCATATTAGTTTTCAAATGTCTGTTGAAATTTGATGTGGTTGCTCCAGCATCTTTTATTTTAATTCTCCACATTTTGCTAGTTGCAATCATTCGGTTTCATTTTGCAACCTGAAATATTTAAACTCAAAGGCGACAACATGCGGAACTGTAATCTTAGCGAACTCTGCTGCAAGAAATACATTGTAGGGTGTTGCTATGTTTGCAACTAAAAGATGCACGGTGTGGTGTGTAAAGCGATGGTGGTTGTGTTTTAACTAAGGAATATCTTTCAAGTGACATTATTCACTTCGTCATTTTCACAATGCCATTTGGCAGACTCTTATTGTTTACGAGTCTTTACTGATGAGTCCAAGCCGAGTCTCAAGTCACTTTTTGGACAAGTACAAGTCGATTCTGGAGTCTGTATGTGCGACTTGAGTCCCCATCTCTGCTCCTGCCTCTGTGTTCCTGCACTTGGGTCCACTTTCTTGGGTCCACTGACTTGATCTAGATTCCGCATGCAAAGAACCATGCACTAGTTCATAGATAGCAGACAATGGTCTCCTGAATTATTGGCATGCTTACCCTTTGGGGTCTGAGGGCAAAATGAGGAAAACTGGTGACCGCGCCATGCTCTGACATTTGTATCTTTTTAATCAACTTCATATACAGTGTTTCATATTTTTGTTTTCAGCACAAACTCAGCAACAATAATATATAGCAAGAGTAAGTAGGTCAGAATCATCTGTGGGTTGTAAATTGGTCTCGAATCACACAAATTGTAAATAGTAGTTTTGAACACATACAAGAATGTTTTAAAAAGACATACTAATCTATTGTAACAAAATTTTTAGATTGCTGAAATTTGTTAATCTTGGTCTTGGGTATGAAAAGATGATAAATATTGTAGCAAATCCAATTAGAAATATAAAATAAATTACAAAAATCTAGTTGTCACGACTATTTTTCAGCAGCAGTAGAAAATGGGAGAGCTAATGGCGTTTTGAGTGCCATTTTTCGCTAGTAGTGAGGGAACCACAAGGCGACCAGAGCTGGCAGACCGGAGTGGTCTTGCTGGGGAGTAGGGAGTGATTAAGGATTGTATGTAAAGTGGGGCAGTCCCCTTAGCAACCTGAAATGCCATCACAAGGGCCTTGAAGCGGCTGCATATGGCAATAGGAAGCCATTGGAGACCAATGAGGAGTGGGGTGACATGAGCCGACCTGGGCTGACTGGTGACCAGGCAGGCTGCAGCATTCTGGACCAGCTGGAGGGGCTTGATGGCACAAGCTGGGAGACCGGCTACGAGGGAGTTGCAGTAATCCAGGCGGGAAATGACGAGCGCCTGGACTTGGTGCTGGGTTGCTTTTGCCGTCAGAAGATGACGGATACAGCGTATAGACACGTCCAAAACATTTCAAAGCATGAATGTCGGCACATTGTATGGAGTAAGCTTTCTACCTAGGTCAGACTTTGCATTCGGACACATTCTCCAGTCGGGATTGGAAATCAATCGTACTTGTAAGTACACTGTTTTAATTATCTTGTCAATTAGTAATTTTTTAGCTCCTAAAATGGTCAAGTTGCTGAATTGAGATAAGCTTGATTATTGCAACCTTAGGTGGTGGTTGCAATATATCAGTGAGAGGTCGACTGTTTGAGAGGACTTAGCAGAGATGTAGAGAAGCTCAGTCTTGGCAAGGTTAAGCTTCAGGTGGTGGGAAGTCATCCACACAGAGATATCAGCCAAGCAGATTTGTGTGGTGACCTGGGTATTGGGGGGCAAGGAAAGAAAGAGTTGAGTGTCATCGGCATAAGAATGGTAAGAAAAGCCATGGGAAGAGATAACAGAACCAAGAGACATAGAGAGAAGAGGAGAGGACCAAGAACTGAGCCCTGTGGGACTCCAGTTTGTAGGGGGTGAGGGTCAGAGACTGAGCCCCTCCAAGTCACCTGGTAGGAGTGACCAGAGAGGTAGGAGGAAAACCATGCGAGTGCAGATCTTGTGACACCCATCCCAGTCAGCGATGAGAGCAAAATCTCATGGTTGACTATCGCAGGCGGCCGGTAGGTCAAGGAAGATGAGGACAGAGGAGAGGGATTTGGCTTTAGCAGAGTAGAGTGCCTCAGTGACCGCGAGTAGGGCGGTCTCAGTGGAGTGGCCACTCTTGAAGCCATACTGGTTGGGATCACGGAGATTGTTCTGGAGAAGATAAGTGGACAGTTGGGAGCAGACCGCCCTTTCCAGAGTTTTAGATGTGACTGGCTTTTAAAAACCAAGGTATACACTCACCAAGCACTTTATTTGGAACATTTGTACACCTTTGTACACATTACACCTACTTATTCATGTGATTATCTAATCAGCCAATTGTGTGGCAGCAGTGCAATGCATACAATCACGTAGATACAGGTCAGGAGCATCAGATAATGTTCACATCAACCATCAGAATGGGGAGACACGGGTGGTTTGAGTATCTCAGAAACTGCTGATCTCCTGGGATTGTTCACGCACAGAGTTTGCAAAGAATAGTGCAAAAAACTAAAACAAATCCAGTGAGTAACAGCAGAATGTTACGCCATTTGTCTTTGGGCCAATCGATGTGTTCCTTGGCAAATTTTAACCGATTCTGCACATGCCCTTTTTTCAACAGTGGTGCTTTACGGTGGCTTCTTGCTGATAGCTTAGCTTCAATCAAGTCTTCTGACTGTAACAGCACTTACAGGTAATTGTAGATCATTTTTGATCTTTCTGGAGCTGATAAATGGCTGAATCTTTGCCATTCTGAAAATTCTTTGATCTGTTTTAACAGTAGTTGCTCGTTTTCTTCTGTTTTGGGCTTTTGTTGCCATTGTACAGCATTTGAGATCATTTTAGCTGAGTATCCTATAATTTTCTGCACTTTTTTATACATTTTCCCCTCTCCAATCAACTTTTTAATCAAATGACGTTCCTCCGGACAACGTTTGGAATGGCCCATTTACTTAGAAATATATTTTAGATACAATGTGTTATACATTTGCTTCCCTTCTTTTTTAATAAAGGACAATTAATGACACCTGTTTTTTCACAGAATTAATTAAACTCCACACTGCTATTATTTTGAACATGCCCCTTTCAATGAATGAGTCAATTACTCAGAACAAGTAGCATGCATGTCATGACAATTGTGTCTGTTGTTTTTCTATTACACTACTACATCTACAAGTAAAGTATTTGCCATGCAGAAATATCACTACTACTAACAGTGGTTCATCAGGTTCCTGATGTTGTACTGCTATTTTCTTGAACACAACTGTATAAGTGCCAGTGGATCAAAGCATGTATAACCAGATAAGGGCATTTCTGCCATGCAAGGTGTGTTATTTATGTTTGATTGTTCTATTTTATTATCCCATTACATTGTTCCTGTGCCTTTGAATGGTAGAACAAAGCCTATTTATGAATAGCGTGGGTTCTTTGACAGGCCTCTATTGCAGCCTAGTTAGCTCATTATCAAATAAAATACATAGGCCCAAATACATATTACAATCGATGAAATTACAAAATAGATTCATGGCTCATTAACATTGCTCAATGGTTTGAGTGATGTGGAGTCTGATAGTGGGGAGGTCTCCTGGTTGAGCGATATGTTGTGGGTCAGTGAGGAAGATGCATCGGATAGATCTGACAATGAGCCAGAGCCTCACAGGAAAGTATCAAGACGATCGGATCAAGTTATGCCTGTCGCGTTAACTATGGGCATCGGCTATTTACAGTACTAAGGTAGGCATAAACTTGACACATTCACTCTCATTTTACCTACCTAGCTGGTTAGCGACAAGGTAAATCTCAATAAGTTAACTCAATTGCATTGATGTCTGCACTAGCTAGCAAGCTTTATTTTCATTTTGGAAAATGTTTCTTCCGATATTCAAGCTGAAATATTTACCCTTTAGTTACCATCAGCTGTTCCTGAATTCCAAAGTTTCACAAGATTACGCAGTGCCTATCTAACCACAATATAACGTTTCAAGTAAGGAGCTTTTTCAATGTAAAGTTTCGAGCAAGGAGCCACATTACATTGTGGCGTTAATAAAGTTAGACTGTGGGAACATGCTGTATATCAGTGTTGCAAACGTTTTTCTTCCCAATGACATAGTGTTACGGCCTTCTCTAGGGTAGGGTTTAGGCTACATGCCTACTTACAACAGTCTTATTAGGTTTTTCATCAGCTACTGTATTTAATTGTTTGCTAGTGTTGTATTATTGTTGCGATTAATGGGGTTTTTGAATAGAGACAACTTTGTTGAATGGTTCATCTCATTTCTGCTTTCACACGTTACTTTGTTCACACGCACATTTTAATGCTTGATTAGGTCAAAATGTTTGAGTATAATATCAAATGTTGCAAGGTGAAATCATTTGTTAACGCGGTTGTTTATTTGGTCATTTAAATTGTAGGCTTTACTGACTTTACTGCAATCCGGCCTTCGCTGCACTTATATATAGCCAATAAACAATAGGAATAAAACACAATGGATGATTAAGCATAATTATTTCATGATTTTAGACATCCCCTTGTGAAACAAATGCATTATTTCAGTGATAAAACACATTTTAGCAATATCAATGCAAAATAGTGTCGTGAGCCACGGACCCCTTGCCGAGCTCAGACCTCACGTTCCCACGAGCAGTACCTCACAATGAGGTGTCTCGGGGACGAACTCAAGTACTCCGAACGTCCTGGAGCCCTGGTAAGTTCTACTGAAGTTCCAGCCCAGTCTCGAAGTGAAGGGTGTGATGCAAATCTGGTATTCGATGTCCTGTATTCAATGTATTCCTCTAAAGAATCTTTATCACATATGATTATAGTAAGATATACTTTATTATAATCAATCAAAAGAATAGAGTTATACAGATTACAGTGTACATATCATCTTTTGCAGTTTGCTGATCACATGCAAGTTACATATACCCCTTTAGCTCTTTCTAATTTACCTTTCCACCATGATGTTTAAAAGTCAAGGTACACCCCTCAAATACCCATCCTCTTTGGCCTTAGCCTTATCCTATAGCTCCCCCTTCTGGACGTTTAAAAGAAACTATTCCTAGAATATTATATTTATCTAACTATAATAACTTCTCTACATTTTTCTACCTTATATAGTACCACTCCAGCTTGGTTATAGTTGTTCTGCGTGGCTCTTTCTTCAGCTGAGTCTGCACCGCGTACGTCACTCCTCTCTCCATATCCATATCCTGGAGTGGCGCGCAGAGGGAGCGCGCCACTCCAGCTTGACTACAGCTGTCTTGTGTTGCTCTCTCTTCAACAGCTCGTAGATATCTTGTGAGGCAAAATTCTAAGATCCTACCCTAAGGTCTAAAAGCTTATTCCTTATATATCTTTTTTGCATACAAAAGTGTACCTTGTTGAAAAGAAATGTCCCCAATATTTCAAGCGGGAAGACATTTATCTCTTATGTAACTTGTTTTTTAATGACCATATTCATTATTTCTGTTTTTCCAACTGTCATTTTCTCATACTGAAATTTCCCCAATACTTTATCTCATGTGCCCCTCCGGTTTGGGAATTTCCACCATCTTAATATACGAGTGGAAAAACACTAGCTCTTATGTAATTTTTTAATGAACCTATTCATCACTGGTATTTGTCTCCCTGTAATAATCTCTCCTTGGACTCTCTCCAAACTTTGACTTCATACAAGCCAGAAGTTAGTGCCCTCCACCATCTCAACACACTCTTCAGGTGCCCCTCTCCGCGGCGCCTTAAGGGATCTACAAAGGACATCCAGCCAATAGCTGAGTGTAAATCATCCCCCAACTTCTTCTACAGTCAGTCCTTTGAATCTATCCGATAAATTATTTGTGCTATAATCAGGAAGGCCCTTGAAGCCTCTTAATATTCTTTTGGTATTGACATCCCTTCCGTTTTCCTTATTTTTTTTCTTTAGCCAGGCATTGTGCCCCTCCCCTGTAGGGTTGGGGTATTCTCAGTCAGAACTTTAACCTTGCTCCTTAAAACCATAAATCTAAGTCCCCCGACTTCAGACTCCTCTACTGACAAGTATGGCTGCTCATTATCTCTGAACCACATATTTTTCTTCTTATGGGCGTTCTTACTACCACCTCGATGGCGTGTGCGAGGGGTTAACAATGCATTCCTTCCAAACCCATCCCCCGTCAATCTCTCATCAGGGGGGCCTAGGGCCGGGTCCTCGACAATAGATGTGTGGGTAAATTTGGCAGTTTTAGGTATACAACGAATCCTGGCGGTTCTAGTGTTAATTGGATTATGAGGCTCTTCTATCAGAAACTGTACTCTTCTGAATGTTATTCTTCTGTTGAGAGGAGGAAAGAGTTTCTCGATGGAGTACCTCTCCCATCCCTGTCAGAGGAACAAAAGGAGGATTTATGCAGGTAAATTACTGAGGAGGAGGTTCATGGAGCCATTGTCTCCCTCAAGGATGGAAAGGCACCAGGCCCTGATGAGTTTTTCCCAGAGTTTTATTAGAAGATGAGCCACCTTATAGTTGGATCACTCACTGACATGTTTGTAGACTCTAGGGGTGAGCAAGTACTGCATTACTCGTATCCGTTTCCTTATCCGTTAAAGCAATTCAATTATTCGTATTTGTAGGCTACTTGTACTCGGAAGTGGGTGTGACATAATCCAGAAGTGGTGTCGTTTAAACAGTCCCCCATACTACATTGCGATTTGCAGTACATTGAAACCAAGACTTTTACCTGAAGCTACTACAGTTTTGCACTGTGTTATGCAGGTAAATCTCTATTAAATGTTTATCTGGTTAATCTTAAAATTAATTAAAAACCGAAACCGTCTATATAAAACAATGTGTGTGCATGAACGACTTTACAAGGAATACTTTGGCTGAGCCGCCTGCCCGTTCATATCAGAACCACTATTCGCGTTGCTGTCACACTCACCTCTTTCAACACACCCACATTTTCCTAAAGCACTATACTCTTAAGCAACACATCCATCAGTTTGTTACATTAATAAAATAATGCTGATTAAAATCACTCAAATAACATACCGTAAATCACAAACATTTGTGTGACCAGCAACCACACTCCCGTCAAGATCCCTGGACCACTAACTCTTACTGCAATCTGTGACAGAGGTGCACACCATTCAATACACTGGGCTTGCATGGATTATCGGTACATTTCAAAATACGTAAGGTCAGAACAAAACTGTGCCGTATTGGGTGACGTCTATCCGTCACCTACACTACAGTACATTCAGCCTAAAGTAGCCGACGAGGCTACCAACCACCACCTAAGTTTGCAATAATCAAGCTTCTCAATTCAGCAACTTTACCATTTTATTTTAGTAATTAATTCATTTTATTAATTAAAAATTATTAATTGACAAGATAATTAAAACAGTGTACTTACAAGTACAATTGATTTCCAATCCCAACTGGAGAATGTGTCCGAATGCAAAGTCTGACCTACTGTAGGTAGAAAGCTCACTCCATACAATGTGCCGACATTCATGCTTTGAAATGTTTTGGCCGTGTCTATATAATTCAACACAAAAACTATGTTTAAAGTGAGAGATAATGTCATAATGGTTTGCAAAAGCCAAAAAAGACAGGAAATCCAACCCAAGAACATTATCTTGACCTATGTACTGACAAAGCTTCCAACACACAATACATTAATACCTGCTATGGGTACTGTAACTATGGTGGTCTACTTAGAACAACATATACCACTGAGCAGGCTTCTGAGGATTCAATCAAATACTCTCTTTGAATCAGCAACCAAATAGATTAATTACTAGAAAGTAACAAGACACATAATTGGTACATTTTAAGTACACATAGCAACAAAATACATACCTAATTAATTTTGAGAAAAGCAGAAATTAATAAACTCCTCTGAAAATAATCTATTTGGTTGTTGAGAGAATATACATTATGACATTATCTCTCACTTTAAACATAGTTTTTGTGTTGAATTTCCAGACTTTTTTTACCGGAAGGTAATGTAATCATATATATAAACAGTGGTTGCCCTGACCGATGATGTCTTGTGTTATCAGAAAGTGAACCATTTCAAAATCTACATTTGACAATATTCCACTTGCGTTCTGAATAAACTCCGCCAATTTTTCCATCATAACTTAAACTTGATTAATGACTATTAATGACTAATATAATTAGAATTTTTGACCATTTAAAAAGAATAGAGAACTGTAAGTAGACTGTTACCTATCAAATACATAATGGCCCATACACGTAAACGTCACAGCAGCAACAAGCCTTGAACCACATTCTTTTCCAAAGTCAAAAATGAAAGTTGAAGTTACGGTAATTGTCCGGAAGCATTGCAATGGCTGATTTTGCAAAACTTTAAGCTATCGTTTGGCTTGTACCATTGCAAGTGGATTTTTAAAACAGGGTTCCCAGACCCTCATAAACATCCAATTCAAGGACCTTTCAATGACTTTCAAGGATCAATAGCCTTAGGATCCTTCACGGCATTGTTTGAGAGACTAATTTTTATAATCACAACAAGCAGCTCACAATTAAAAAGAGGCTTGAATGTGTGTTCACTAGGTCTGTAGGTCTCTTGCCATCTCTATTAGTTTATAAATTGGCCTTAGTAAGACTCAACAAAATCATTATTGTGATATGACACCAACTGAGAGCTTGAGAATCAATTATATTATAATTTGGTGTACTGGTAGTACACTGGCGAGAAATCACAGGGAAGTGACATGTTTTGCCCAAAACATTATCAGGTGTTGCTGGCGTTCTTTTTCATTGGCTAGTACTGGTTGCCTTCTAGGCATCTTGTGGACAGAATTAGGGGAAGTGTTGTTCTGTTCAGTGTTTATTACGATCAGGGGGCGTCAAAGCACAAAAACGTGAAAAGTTCCAACATGCAGCTTTAAAGCATTTAAAGTCTTTCACAATTCCTTATTTTTTGGTGGATTTATATGAGTTATTTAGTATCTGTTGTGTTGATATTAAATGAATAAGTAAAGTCATTGTCGCATTATAATTTTCTAGGGTCTGAAAACTAGTCTTTGTCCACAAAGTCTGCTTTGCAGCATGCCACATATAAGCTAGGCTTGCGTGAAGAATAAAAAAAACCCAAAATAAATGGTAAAAGGTTGGCATTTATATAGCGCCTTTATCCAAAGCGCTGTACAATTGATGCTTCTCATGCACCCATTCATACACACACTCACACACCGATGGCGACCCGCTCATCAGGAGCATTTAGAGGTTAGGTGTCTTGCTCAGGGACACTTCGACACAGCCCGGGCGGGGGATCCAACCGGCAACCCTCCGACTGCCAGACGACTGCTCTTACTGCCTGAGCCATGTCGCCCCATCAACTATCAGCTACATTATGCTTTCAATATGATTGGCATATATAGCTAACTGATACTGATAATTGCATGCTATGGTTCCCTTTAAAATAAATACATTAAATTACTGTTTATTTAAATTATTCCAATTAAAGTGGGGTATTTCTCTAATGTTACTCTCAATATATCGCCATAGTTATAGGGTGCACAGCTTCACCGGTCAACCAAGACTGTAATCTGATCAGGCATGCACTATGACAAGCTAAAACCATCAATCAGGAGATTGAAAACCAAAAATATGAGTGCAATGCTGCCAGAGTGCACTGCTGGGCTGCAATCACACCTCAATAGATCACACAGTGCATTTACTGCTTGTCGTTAGCAAAACTGTCTGGTAGTGTAACTAGATGGCGTAAGCAGTGTGCCCTCCTCTGTAGGCTATCATATCATTAACCCACTCACGTAGTTATATTATGTAGCTAGCTACAGAAAACGGACATTCTCCACTTTATTCAGCTTCAAAAATCAGATCAAGAGCAAGTTCTCCTCGTAATTGTTATCAAGAAAATGTTTCAGTAGCTGTTGTAGCTAACTCTTTTAGACAGAAACGGTCACAACTTCTTCTTAAAAAAAAGAAAGTACATAGATATTACAAAACCCCTCCACTTTTTCTTCCTCAAAATTGTTTTTCTTAATAAAAAAGGTAGGTGTGAACATTAATAACTAGTTACTAGCAAATGGTTATTATTCCCTTCTACATGTTAACGTTACCAGAATACAAGGGGTAGGGCGAATTCGGGTAATCTGGGATATTGGGTAACACCTAAACTCCAGTGTGTTTATTTCCTGTTCTAAGAAAATCTAGTCAACAGGGCTTACACTATAGGTTTAGCATGGATGTCATGTGACTGAAATCACATGGCTTCATGGGGGTGATGTCACCGGAAGGGGCAGGGCACTTGTCAAACAGGAAGCTCCCCTGAGAAATGCATGACAAGGTTAGTGACCTAGGATTCTGACAAGATTAATGTTAAGGATATAAATGTTGTAATCTATTCAAGCAACAAAATATGCATTAAAGTGTTTTATTTCTTATTTCTTATTTTTTCAAAACATTTTTAGTTATCCCACATTATCAAATTTAATTGAAAATGTTGGACGGCATGGTTTGGGTAATCTGGGACAGTTCTTTAAATGGTGGAAATATGCATTTAGGGACTTCCTGAAGTTGCATACATTATACATTATAACTTTTTAAAACTAATGAAGGACAACAATCTCTATGTCTTTGGCTTACCATCACATACCACACACTACCTTCAGCCAGCAGACCGGGCCCTTTTCAACAGCCTGAAGCATTACTGGAGGCTGGAGGGGAGGGCCATCACCAGGGAGGGGGGGGGGGGAGGCTAGATAGAAGCTTGTTTTTGGCAGTCTTCTGCTTGGAGCAAGGCTGCGACTCCTTTGAATGCCATGGCCCACCTCCTGCATAGCCCTCTTCACTGTCAGTGCCCACTGGCATGATGCTGTACCACAAAGTTATCCTCAAAATATCTGCTTGTTTGGAATGCAAGATATCTTTATATCAGTGGTCAAGTTGTCTGTAATCAGTAAATATAGTGTGTACAAAAATAAAATGTACAGACTTGACTAAATAGTTCTTAGATTCAACAGCTAAACCTAGCATTGACTATTTACCCAGGCATTAGCCCTATAGTAGCTTAATTGATGCTAGAACTAGCTTCATTCAGTTGCCTTATTCATCAAACAATATTATCTAACATGAATCACTTTACTTCATTTATATAACATCAGACACATACATTGCATACACAAATGTAAGACTTAAATTAACTTATGAGTACTGTAGTAACATTACTATACTATAGCCAGTTAGCCAACTTATTCCACGTGCTGGCTTTAGCCATGGAGGCTAGTTTCGGTTAAAAAATTAATACCATCCGGCATATTTAAAAATGCATCCATCTAATCCTACATCAGTTTCACCCTTCTTCCCTCCATTGGAATTACATGGCACTGTAATGTCGAGGATGGGCGGAGAACCAGACGCGACTAAAGGTAAACCCCTAACCCCCTACCCACAAAATCCCGGAAGAGAAAGGAACCCAACCAAAATAAATGCGTCAGTAGAGCACTGAAATCCCCGGACCGGGGAGAAAATAAAAGTACAACCTAGCAAAAGACTAGGCACGAAAATAAAACCTTGAGTCGCAGCTCAGGAGAAAAACAAAACCAAAATACATATACCGGGGACACCATCCCTCTACCACCGGCTCACACGAGCACGAAAAATAAAAGAGAACGAAAACAAAGAACCTATAGGAAGGTGTCAGCCGTGAACACACACTAACAAACTGAACACCTTCCTTACCTTTTCTTTTTAAGATTGTCAGAAAAACTAACCAGCACATTACCTGACTCAACCAGCTGTGAGCCTACCTTGTGCATACCAGCTTTGTACCAGAGCGAACAGTGGACACCAAAGCGTTGATCGAATGTCAGCACTGCCCTTAAATACTCTCAGGGGGAACGCTTCCCTGGCACTAATGAGGGCCAGGTGAAGGCAATGAGCCCCCTGCCCCCTGGTGGCCCCAATCAGTCACTACACCATGACAGGCAGTATGTGGTGAAACTTTGCATGAGCATATTTAGTTTTTTCTTTCCAGCTTGCCGTAGCAACATTGCCCGAAGTTAAAAAAAAAAAAAAAAAAAAGGATAAAAACAAGAAAGTAAGACTTCTTTTCATTGTGATCGAGGGCCTATTGTTTTTTTTCATTTACTAACAGTTATGGTTAGGATTTGGGGAGCTCCATTACAAGATCATTTCAATAGCTGGTGACCACAGGTTAGCTAAATATATGTTTGCCAGCTAGCCACGTGACCAACCAACCATAGGTGACAAATTTTGGCTAACTCTACTGTTCAAACTAGCTAATGTTACAGCTTGATGATCGAAGACAGTTACTAGCTAGCTCTGCCTATATTGCTAGCTATGATAGCTATCCATGTAATTAATGTAGTGGCGGGCAGTGAAAGAGAATGAATAGAGAAGATGTCATGCCTCATTCCAGGATGTGCTAGCTGTTGATAGCTGCAAATCTGGAGAAAACATTACATTAAGGAAATGTTGTTTTGTAAGCTTGGTGGTGACAACTAGTCTGCTGTTGGTTTAATGTATATGCTTTTCAGGACTTAATAACATAGCTAGCTAGAAGTTGCCATTATAGCTAAATTTTCCTATGTAATGTTACATAGCTAGCTAGCTAATGCAATTAGCTAGTAATGTTAAGGTTGCTTTACCAGCAAGCCAATATAGACTAGCTAACTAAGCATAGAAGCATAGAGCTAGCTAGCTATCCCAACAATACACACCAATAGACATTTGATGGCTAGAATAGCTACAGACTAACCAGAGATGCTGCTTTTTGTGGTGTAAAGGATGTTACCCATTTGTAGGGTCAGAAATCATGTTCCTGAGATATTTTGCTCATCAGATCCTAGAGCAGCAGGGCAACAAAAGCATAGATAGATAGCTATGGAAGTAACACATTAGTTGGTGTAAAAAAATATTTAATAATAAGTTGACTTGCTTAATTATAGCTTTGTACAGTTGTAACTGCCATCTTGAAAGCGGTCAGTGTGGTTCGGACATTATTTAACAGAGGCAAGACCATGCCTCAGTTAATACACAAATCGTAACCCGTAATATGCACCTGATAAGGTTTGGTCAGGAAAACCCAGTGACTATGGTTCCTACCAAAGGTGCATTCAAGGTGAACTATGTTTGCAGCAAACAGTTACTGTTGAACGATTTTAAATGAACATTCTATTTAGTGCGCCATCAAAGCATTTTTAATACAAATGGATGCTACTTAGATCTAACAATGGCAGCTAGCTGATTCGTAATTGATTCTGCAGCCATTTCGATTTGCTTTTTTTTTCAAATTGTTAGGTAACTTTGGTGGTGAACAGAAAAAAGTTTTTATATGTTCACTAATGTTTGCGATCTTGAACGCATCTCTGGTCACACTATGACAAGACACTAGTTATATCCTTAATCTACGACAAGTTCACACAACAGTCTCTTGACATGCACAAGAGAGAAGTGGAGAAAACAGCAGCAGGCAGTCATTTTTACTTATCTAAGGGGGAAGAACCAGGGATATACTGGCCTATCATGAAACAGTGTTAGCTTTATGTTGCATTCGTCACAGATTTACAGTGCATCCGGAAAGTATTCACAGCGCTTCACTTTTCCCACATTTTGTTATGTTATAGCCTTATTCCAAAATGGAATAAATTCTTTTTTTCCCTCAAAATTCTACACACAACACCCCATAATGACAATTTTTGCAAATTTATTAAAAATCAAAAACGAAGAAATCACATGTACATAAGTATTCACAGCCTAATACTTTGTTGATGCACCTTTGGCAGCAATTACAGCCTCAAGTCTTTTTGAATATGATGCCACAAGCTTGGCACACCTATCTTTGGGCAGTTTCGCCCATTCCTCTTTGCAGCGCCTTCAGGTTGGATGGGGAGCGTCGGTGCACAGCCATTTTCATATCTCTCCAGAGATGTTCAATCGGATTCAAGTCTGGGCTCTGGCTTGGCCACTCAAGGACATTCACAGAATTGTCCTGAAGCCACTCCTTTGATATCTTGGCTGTGTGCTTAGGTTCGTGGTCCTGCTGAAAGATGAACCGTCGCCCCAGTCTGAGGTCAAGAGCGCTCTGGATCAGGTTTTCATCCAGGATGTCTCTGTACATTGCTGCATTCATCTTTCCCTCAATCCTGACTAGTCTCCCAGTTCCTGCCGCTGAAAAACATCCCCACAGCATGATGCTGCCACCACCATGCTTCACTGTAGGGATGGTATTGGCCAGGTGATGAGCGGTGCCTGGTTTCCTCCAAACATGACGCCTAGCATTCACGCCAAAGAGTTCAATCTTTGTCTCATCAGACCAGAGAATTTTGTTTCTCATGGTCTGAGAGTCCTTCAGGTGCCTTTTGGCAAACTCCAGGCGGGCTGCTATGTGCCATTTACTAAGGAGTGGCTTCCGACTGGCCACTCTACCATACAGGCCTGATTGTTGAATTGCTGCAGAGATGGTTGTCCTTCTGGAAGGTTCTCCTCTCTCCACAGAGGAATGCTGGAGCACTGACAGAGTGACCATCGGGTTCTTGGTCACCTCCCTGACTAAGGCCCTTCTCCCCCGATTGCTCAGTTTAGAACGGTGGCCAGCTCTAGGACGAGTCCTGGTGGTTCCGAACTTCTTCCATTTACGGATGATGGAGGCCACTGTGCTCATTATGACCTTCAAAGCAGAATACTTTTTTTCTGTACCCTTCCCCAGATTTGTGCCTCGAGACAATCCTGTCTCGGCGGTCTACAGACAATTCCTTTGACTTCATGCTTGGTTTGTGCTCCAACATGCACTGTCAAGTGTGGGACCTTATATAGACAGGTGTGTGCCTAATCATGTCCAATCAACTGAATTTACCACAGGTGGACTCCAATTAAGCTGTAGAAACATCTCAAGGTTGATCAGTGGAAACAGGATGCACCTGAGCTCAATTTTGAGCTTCATGGCAAAGGCTGTGAATACTTATGTTCATGTGATTTCTTAGTTTTTTATTTTTAAAAAATTTTCAAAAATAAAAACTTCTTTCATGTTGTCATTATGGGGTGTTGTGTGTAGAATTGTGAGGGAAAAAATGAATTTATTCCATTTTGGAATAAGGCTGTAACATAACAAAATGTGGAAAAAGTGAAGCGCTGTGAATACTTTCCGAATGCACTGTACATCTACTGCAGCCAATGTAAAAAATAATAATGATAAAACGGGTGCCCCCTGAGTCGGCTGCTCTTAGCGCTTGCGTTTGAGCTCTTAGCTGAGACTATCAGACTACATCATGATGTGCATGGTATGACCGTTGGGGGAACAGTTCACAAGATTCTGCTATATGCAGACATCTTGTTCTTGTTGACAAACCCGGTGGAATCAATACCAGCTCCCCTCTCTATTATCAATATGATTATCAATACGATTAGTTCTTTATCAGGCTATAAAGTTAACTGTAGCAAATCAGAGGTTATGCCATTGGGTAGTTTCAATAATCCAGGCTGGTTTACCAGCTGCCCTTTAAAATGTTTTTTCTCAGGCTTTAACTATCTGGGGATAAAAGTGTCGCCAGACTTGAGGGAGTTAATTTCTCTCCAATATCAACAACCATAAAGAAATATTTGGACCGCTGGCATGATCTTCCTCTATCCTTTATGGGGTGCATCAATTTAATTATAATGTCTTTCCCTGACTGCTATATCCTATACAAATGCTAGCTTTTGGATCCCCAAAAAAAAAAAAGAGAGAGTTGCTCCTAGAGAGTACATTATCTAAATTAATTTGCCATGGCAAGAGATCTAGACAGAAAATAAAAACCTTAAAATTGCTCTCAGAAAGGGGAGGCTCGGCCCTGCCAAATATAATGTTTTACAACTTCGATCCCTATGGGAATGGTTCGATGCTCATCTTGAATCAAAGTAGCCCTGTGTAGATTCATGGTCCTCTCTCCTCTCATCTATATGGAGCTTGGTTACGTGCGATAAAATGTTACCATGGGACATCCAAAATAATCCAATTGTATATAACACAATTAGGATATTGCAGGAAAACTGTACATTTCTGGAAAGGGCAGGCTATGCCTCATTCCTGACCCCACAAAGAACCAGGACTCCCCAGGTCTTTCTCTTAATATTAGAACCAGGACTTCCCCCAAGTCTCCTTGCAAATATACACCTGGCATGACAATGGGGCCAGAGTGTTTGGTGATTTATACCATGGCAATGTATTCATGACTTCTTTAGGGAACTCTTCTTTAGCTTCCTTCAGGTTTGCCATTTTATTACCTCAAATAGTTTACCTCCCCCAGATCTCTATACATATAGTGATGTAGAGAAGTTTCTCCTTGTCCATAAAGATATCACCCACTTTATCTCTGCCTTCTATGCGCTGCTGTACTCCCTTAGCCCAGAAGATATTACGAGTCTTAAACGGAAATGGGAAAGAGATTTTGACGCTGAACACATTGAGGACAATTGGCAAGAAGCCACCACAGTGCTTAGGTCCACCTTTACTTATAATAGATTGCAAGAGACCCAGTATAAGATACTATACCGTTTACACATAATACCTCACATCTTTAATAAGATGGATTGCCAAGTCTCGCCTGTATTAAATGTTGCAGAGAGTGGTATGTTGCAGCTAAGTGGAACAAATTGCTGCTATTGGCCAGAAAATGTATATTGATTAACTGAATGCCATATTATGGTACAGTGAGATTTCCATGGTTCTCCCACAAGAAAGAATCAGCACAGTTTTGAAGGGTAATGAGAGGTCCTTTACTAAAATGTGGTCCCCTGTGTTGGACTATTTACCAGGGGAGCTGACGGAACTTGTATTAAAGGGTCACTACTCCCTGCAATGGCAATGTCCACCTGGGACAAACTGAAAGACTCATTCTCAAGCAAGTAACTTGCAAATGTATGAGAAAATGTATAGGCCTCGCAAATGTTTATGAGCTTTATCCAAGTGCACTGGATGTGGTGATGGAGGAACACTAGACCTGGGTTGGGTGGGGGAGATTTAAGTAATGAGAATGGATGGATGGTCCTTTTTTCTTTTTTTAATATTTATTTTCTTATATGCATTTTTTCTCTCTTGTGTCTATGGATGACTAATGTTTATCCCGAAAATCAATAAAATAAAAAAATAATAAAAAAATAAAAAAAGTCCCTCCCAAAATTCTGGGAAAAGATTTGGAGAAACGTTGATAGAATGTCCATTGTTTATTTAGAGTTTCTCTGGAGGAGTACTTTCTATAAAAGTACTTGTCCATCGGAATGCTGCTATCTACGTTTTTTTGTAGGCTCTCTGGAACATGAAGAGCCAACGTACAAGCTTCTCTGACCAGTATCGGTAATGCAGTTGCACACTATAGGCTTTACCCTCAGATTGTCTTAAATGAGATTAGCAAGTAAGCAAGTTTAAAATCATTAAATGGTAAATGGTCTGCATTTATATAGCGCCTTTATCCAAAGCCCTGTACAATTGGTGCTTCTCATTCACCCATTCACACACACACACACACACACACACACACCAATGGTGAGTGGATGCCTTGCATGGCATCCACTCACCAGCTAGTCAGAAGCAATTTGGGGTTAGGTGTCTTGATCAGGTACACTTGGACACCGAACCGGCAACCCTCCCAACTGTCAATGTCACCCCAATTAAATGTTCAGTTGCTTAACTAATGAGAACCAAGACAAGATCCTAACAAAACTGTAAAGACAAAACACAAAACAGAATGCTTCAATAGTGTATGCCAAGTGTCACAATGACATTTAAAAATACAATATATATAGGGGTCTGAAAAGCCTAGAGCACTTTTGAGCAAAGCAGTAACCAATAAAAGCTGCTAAATATCCACTCACATTTAATTTTAAGAAACTTTGATGGGGAATGAAAAGAAATCGAAATCTACTCAGAAGGTCACAATTGCCTGCAGTGGGTGGTTTCTACGATCCCCTTGCCCTTTGTCTAACATTCAGAGAGTGTGTCCCTTTGTTATCAAACCCCTCTCCTTGGCAATTATTACAAACTTCGGTTTCCCTGCCCTCTGGAGCATTAGGAGCTGAACGGCCGGAATGGGAGAATAGCTACATTTATAAAAAAAATTCTCCACTTTCCATAGATTAATTTTCCAGGAAGCCCTGTCACTACAGTAGAGGGAAGAGAAAGGGATAGAATGTGGAGGGTGGGGGGTGGTGGATAGAAAAAGAGGAGAGATTGAGGCTATGGTGCGCAAGCCTTCCGTTATTCTCAGATTTCTTTCTTTTTTTCTGCCTTGACAGATCATTTTCCTTGCAGAGGTATCAGGGGGTCTGGCCGATAATTGGCATGCAGATTGCAGCTGATGGCGTCGAGCAACAGAAGAAAAGAGTCCGGTAGTTAGAATAATGAGTCGGCCTCTCTGATGGATGGGCGAGAGAGGAGGTCATACAAAATGTTTCAGACACAATTCCTACCCCCCCTCCCCACTTTAATTTTTTTTTTTTTTTTCATATTCCACAAAGCTGTAATGTTTCATTATCCCCCTCACCCCCCTTCTCAGGAGCCAGAAAGAGAGAACAGCCCTTATTAATTATTTTTCTCTCTCCCTCTCCAGTCCTGTCCTGCTCCTTGGAGCAATACTGCATGGAAGTCGGCATTTGGTATATTAAACTGTTTCATGTACACAAAATTACAACGATGTCACAGCTCATTAGGAGCTAGGCATCCTTAAGCGCTCAGAGTTTTAATTACAGCAAAATAGTTGCCTTTGCGTTGGTCTCTCAGTTTGCTTCTCATAATCCACTACTGTCAGCAAGCAGGCAATTTGTGGTAATACCAGCAGCTACACAGAAACAACAATTTTGTTAATAGTAATGTATTATACAAATCAGGGTTACACTGTTACACCTTAATTTATCTCTCTCTCTTTCTTAAAACTACAGGGCGGCCTGTAGCGTAGTGGTTAAGGTGCATGACTGGGACCCGCAAGGTCGGAGATTCAATCTCCAGTGTAGCTACAATAAGATCCGTTCATTAAATCTCTTCCAATCTTCAAGCACAAACTGAAGATGCACCTCTTCAAGCAGCACCTCTCCCTGTCCCTCCCTACCCCCATGTAAACCTTCATTGTAATTTAGTTTGGCTAGGTAAACAGTATTTGGCTAGGTAAGGGGTTTGTTCATACATTTGCGTGTTGCCGTATTACAATAAAAAAAAACAAAAAAAACAATGATCAAATAGGCCGTGGTCTTTATCTTTGTTGTGCAGGTAGCAGTTGAAATTGTACTTCCCTCTAGGGTCTGTCAGCGCACTTATCCCTGGTTATGGGTATGCACTTTGCACTTTTTTTGTACGTCGCTCTAGATAAGAGTGTCTGCTAAATGCCATTAATGTAATGTAATGTAACATGCAGCATCAATTGACTGAATTGACTGAAAGCTAATAGACAGTAGGCTACCATTCATATAGTAAGGCTACCACTTCTGGGCATACATCCTGTCTATTTTACAGTTCACAGCTTCACATGGCTTCAAATAGCCTAATATCCATTTCATTTGACAAAGTCCTAATGTATCAGCCTATTTCCTATGTTAAACAAACACACATACTATAAACAAACACATTAACCTGAGATCGGTAGACTGTCAAATTGAACATTTGCACTAGAATTCTCATCTCAGATACTCAGTCCTAAATCCTACAAATTAACCAATTGACCTCTAATATACTTGTTTCATACTGTATACCTACCTATCATTTGAAATCATTCATTTAACCTTAGTGCACATTCGTTTTAGCATTACATTACAACCTTTATTAGAGCCTTTATATAAACATACAAGTGCCCTGGAGCCGAAATAAAATAAAATAAATATTGTACACTGGCGTGAGCCGCCATTTTCTCCATCAGCGTTCTTGTTACAACGTAAGCTGGCATGAAGAGCCACTTTTCGACTTTTCTATTCGTCCAAACATGCCATACCATCAACCTAAGTCACATTTATGTTATTTAACATTTTGTTTGTTTAATCATACTTATAGACACTACTAACCTGTTTCAAACAGGGAAAAATGTGAAACAGGAGACATTAGATGTGTTCATTCAGCAGGCTGTTTTCTTCTGAAGAAACAAGCCTGATGCAACACACTATACGCAACCAGCACTCAATAAACAAGAGCGCCCCCTAGTGGTGTAGGCTACTGGGAAAAGGATGAATTATATTGTGCAACTTTAGAAGTGATATAAAAATACATCTGGCTCATCTCCACAAAATTACGTTAACAATTAAACACAAAATGTGACCAAACAATTGTGAGCGTCACATATATATCCCCAGGACAGGAATACTGAGGTGCTGTCCACTAGGGGGATGGGGGCAGCACAGGCCTTACATACAGATAAGGTCACTAGTATGATTTTTTTGCCTTTTCCCCCTAGAAGAACAGTCTGCTGTGAACAACATGGAGGGTTCACTGGTCTGCAGAGATGTGGACAAAAGTGATATGATCAGAAGATTCAACCTTCACCATACTCTTGAGTGGGTGAGTGCATGTGTAAATGGTAAATGGCAGGCATTTATATAGCGCCTTTATCCAAAGCGCTGTACAATTGATGCTTCTCCATTCACCCATTCATACACACACTCACACACCGACAGCGATTGGCTGCCATACAAGGCCCCAACCAGCTCATCAGGAGCATTTGGGGGTTAGGTTGTCGAGGACCCGGCCCTAGGCCCCCCTGATGAGAGATTGACGGGGGATGGGTTAGAAAGGAATGCATTGTTAACCCCTCGCACACGCCATCGAGGTGGTAGTAAGAACGCCCGTAAGAAGAAAAATATGTGGTTCAGAGAATGAGCAGCCATACTTGTCAGTAGAGGAGTCTGAAGTCGGGGGACTTAGATTTAGGGTTTTAAGGAGCAAGGTTAAAGTTCTGACTGAGAATACCCCAACCCTACAGGGGAGGGGCACAATGCCTGGCTAAAGAAAAACAAAAATAAGGAAAACGGAAGGGATGTCAATACCGAAAGAAAATTAATGATTAATGGCGGATGATTTACGCTCAGCTATTGGCTGGATGTCCTTTGTAGATCCCTTAAGGCGCCACAAAAAGGGGCACCTGAAGAGGGTGTTGGGATGGTGGCAGGCTTTAACGTCTGGCTTGCATGAGATCAAAGTTTGGAGGAAGTCAAGGAGAGATTATGAAACTGACACAGACACCAGTGATGAATAGGTTCATTAAAAACAACATAAGGGCTAGTGTTTTTCCACTCATATATTAAGATGGGGGAAATTCCCAAACCAGAGGGGCCCATGACATAAAATATTGGGGACAGTTCTTTTGAGGTATGAGAAAATGACAATTGGAAAAACAGAAATAATTAATATGATCATTAAAAAACAGGTTATATAAAAGATAAATGTCTTCCCGCTTGACATAATGGGGGCATTTCTTATCAAAAAAGGTACACTTTTGTATGCAAAAAAGATATATAAGGGATATGTTTTTAGACCTTAGAGCAGGATCCCAGAATTTGGCTTCAGAAGATATCTACGAGCTGGTGAAGAAAGATCCACGCAGAACAATTATAACCAAGCTGGAGTGGTAATTATAATCTATATTATTTGTAGAAGTAGGAAAAGTAACATATTATAAGTTTACTTTTATATATCTTTTATTTCTTATTAGGGTACTATATAAAGTAGAAAAATGTAGAGAAATTATCATATTTAGATAAATATAATATTATAGGAATAGTTTCTTTTTAAACGTCAAGAAGGGGGAGCTATAGGATAAGGCTAAGGCCAAAGAGGATGGATATAGGAAGGGTGTACCTTGATTTTTAAACATCGTGGTGGAAAGGTAATTTAGAAAGAGCTAAGAGGGGTATATGTAACTTGCATGTGATTAGCAAACTGCAAAAGATGATATGTACACTGTAATCTGTACAACTCTATTCTTTTGATTGATTATAATAAAATATATCTTACTATAATCATATGTGACAAAGAGTCTTTAGAGGAATACATTGAATACAGGACATCGATTACCAGATTTGCATCACACCCTTCACTTCGAGACTGGGCTGGAAGTTCAGTAGAACTTACCAGGGCTCCAGGACGTTCGGAGTACTTGAGTTCGTCCCCGAGACACCTCCTCGTGGGGTACTGCTCGTGGGAACGTGAGGTCTGAGCTCAGCAAGGGGTCCGTGGCTCACGACAAGGTGTCTTGCTTAGGGACACTTCAACACCGCCCGGGCGGGGGATCGAACCGGCAACCCTCTGACTGCCAGACGACTGCTCTTACTGCCTGAGCCATGTCGCCCCTTATGTGGGAGTACAGGCCTGAATGCCTGACACCAACATTGCATGTGATGGCTCTGATGGCTCTGTTATGCTTTGGGGGGCATTTTAAGGGTCATTAGAGGGAAGGGTTGTGGCTGCAAATCAAAACAAAGTTATGCTGACCTTTATCATATGATGAAAAATGTATACCGAAATGGAAGTGGTGTCACGTCTCATGCCTCATCCTAGTTATTTCCTGATTTTCCAGTTTCTATGTGTCTTCAGAGTTGCGTTCCATGTTTTGAGTTTACCCAATTGCTGACCACGCCCCCCGCACCTGATATGCGTTCCCTCTCTAGTGGCCTGTCTGCCTCGATTCTGACCCTTGCCTGTCCAGTCACTACCTTCTGCCTATTCTGTGCTGTTCCCTTTTGCCGGCTTTGTACCTGGACTGTTCGACCTGTGTAATAAAGATCCTTTTCTCAGTTATGAGTCTGTGTGTGGTTCCAGACACTCTGTTTCATGACAAGTAGTCTTTTCCAGGATGACAATGCCCTCATCCCCAGGGTACAAGGGGTCACTGATTGGTTTCATGAGTATGACAATTTTGTGAATTATATTTTATGGCCTTCGCAGTCACCAGATCTCAACCCAATCACACCCATGGGAAGTTTTGAACCGATGTGTTAGACAGTGCTCTCCACCACCATCATGAAAACACCAAACATCTGGCCAATATCTTTCTAGCAGAGTTCCAAAGACTTGTAGAATCTATGCCAAGGTGCATTAAAGCTGTTCTGGTTGCTTGTGGTGGCCCAACACCTTACTAAACTTTATGTTTGTTTTTACTTTAATTTGTCACCTGTTTATATATACAGTGCAGTCTGTAATTATTTGGACAGTGACACATTTATTGTTGTTTTCGCTGTGCGGACTTGCAGCTTTAATTTGGAGGTTTTTATTGGAATTACAGCATGTTGTATTCATAGTCCCAAAATTTTAGGGGACACATAGTAATCACATTGAACACAAACTGAAATAAAGTCGTCATATGTCAAGCTCCCTATTCATGCCTGCGCTACTGTTGTGGTATGCTTTTTTTATTCGGTATTTGTTTTACTGTATGCTATAATGATGGGAGTCCCTTGTTCAATTGACAGGAAGAAAAATTAAGTGTGGTGTGCTGCACAAGGTTGGGCTGTCAATTTCTCTAGCACCTTCCTTTTGATCAACCTCCCAGCCAGGTAAGTAAATAGAGGTTTTAGCCACAAGCATTGTGTCACTCATCCCTAGCTGCTGACTCTTTCGTTCTCTTGCATTCCATCTTTAGCAGTGGCAAAATGCAAGACGTTTCATTTTAGCTGTGTTTTAATTTGCTTGTTTCTCTCTGCTGTCAATGTGTTCTCTCAGCTCAATATCAGGAATGGCAGACACATGACGCAGTATGACAAGCTTAACCATGTTCTACAATAACAAGTAGATATTAGCATAAAACAGCATTGGTGAAGTCAGTTACCAAAGCATGTTTTTAAACCACACACTGGGTCTCCACCCTTTAGGAATAGAACCCTCCTAGAAATAGGGGCTATTTGACATAGCCATCACAAAAGTAGTAATTCTCATAAAACAGAGGTTACAAAATCAGGCAGGAAATGGTGGGACATGAACAGATGGGAATATCACAGGTAACCAAGTTCATGGTGATTAACACAGGCAAGGGTTCGAAACCAGGGCTACCAGACACAACAGAGATAATCTAAGATGTAATCAGAGTCACAGGCAAGAAGTCATAAATGGGCAGGCAGTCAGATCTGGCAGAGGTACAAGACAAAGTCTGTAAACAGCAGTTCCAACACAGACAGGGTAATCCAGAAGACGGTGGTCAGGTTAAACAAAACAGGTACACAGGTAATTCAGACAGAAAAAACACTGGAAGGATTTTCATTACAACAAATGAAAACAGAAGACAGAGGCGAGTTTACATAGACAAATAACAAGGTGTAATGACTAACAGGTGAGTAACACAGAATCAGGAAACAATGAACCGGGATAAACGAATAATCACAGAAAACAACTGGATGGGAGAGGGGGTGAGGACTCGGGTAATGGTGAAGGGGCTGATGGACCTGGGGGTGAGCTTCATTTAACCCGACCACCGTCAAATGACAATGCCTCAACTCAGTCATTACACCATGTTATTTGTCTATGTAAACTCGCCTCTGTCTTCTGTTTGTTGCCAGATTGTAATGTGCTTCCGGTATTCCTTCCAGTGTTTTTTCGGTCTGAATTACCTGTGGCAGATGGTGTGGAGAGGAATGTCCCTGTTGGGCAACTGTCCCCCAGTGTAACAAGGAGCGGGACTGCAGCGGCAGGTACTCATAGTGGCTGTTAGGGGTGTTCAAGGCAGTTTTCTACTCATCACCCTCTCTTCTACGCATAAGCACTAGATGGTAGGCATTGTGTAAGTCCAACTTGGTAAAAAACTTGCAGTTTTGGAGGGAGTAGAAGGTTGATGAGATAAGTGGGATGGGGTATCTGAGGTATTGTCATTCAATCCCTGGTCATCGGTACAAGGTCCTTCTTTTCCCCAAAGAAGAATCTGGCTCCAGTGGGTGATGAGGAGGGACAGATAAGACCAGGAGCCAGGGAGTCACTGACATACTTCTCCATGGCTTGCGTCTTGGGTGCCGACAGGGAAAACAGACAACCCCCAGGAGGGGGCGCGGTTCCAGGAAGCAGGTTAATGGAGTAGTCGCACGACCGGAGTGGCGGTAGGGAGCAGGCTTGGGACTTGCTGAAGACCTGGCGTGGCTCATGGTAAACGGGTGGCACCTGACAGGAGTAACAGGCGCGGAAGCTGAGTGGAGACAGGGGACATGGCAGTCGGGGCTCCAGCCTGTGATAGTCCCTTGGATCCAGTCAATCTTAGGGTTGTGGCATACCCAGAACAACGGGAATGTGTAGTGACGTCATGCCATAGAGGGAGATCACTTTGTGATGGTTACCGGAGATCTGGAGACTTACCCTTTCAGACTTGCACCCCTTCCAGGTCCACCACAGTAGAGATAGATTCATTCGGTCATCCGTCTTTGTTTTTCTTGGGTAGACAGTCTGGTTCGGCGTGCTAGTTCCATCCTTGGCCAGATTGCTCAGTCAGGGCTTAGATCAAAGGAAACAATCGCGAACAGGGAGGTGACCGATATAATATTTTTTATTAAGATCACAGCAGCTCAGGCAGGCAATAGTCAGACACAAGCAGACAGGAATATCACAGGTAACCAAGTTTGTGGTGATTAACACAGGCGAGGGTTCAAAACCAGGGCTACCAGACACAGCAGAGACACACCAACATGTAATCAGAGTCACAGGCAAGAGGTCATGAGCAGACAGGGAGTCAGATCTGGCAGAGTTACAAGACAAAATCCGAAAGGCAATCAACAAAAGTCCAAAGAAAATCCTAAAACAGTGCTTCCAACACAGACAGAAGGGTAATCCAGAAGACGGTGATCGAGTTAAATGAAGCAGTTCTGTACACAAGTAAGTCAGACTGAAAAAAAGCTGAAGCAGCCTGCAAGAATCTGTTGCTATAGCTTTTTATCATACGCTATTAGTTGGGAACATTAAAATAAAACCTAAACCCAAACACATTGTTTGCCGTTATTGTTTGTTATTTATTCTGTTAAAAAATGGACAAGGAAGGGAGAGCCGTGGTGACACAACAGGCTAAGATGCAGTGGACTTGCGGCTGCAGTTTGTTGCAGTTGCATACCGAGGACCAGAGTTCGATTTCCAGTCCTGCCAAAAGCCTAGTTTGGCTGGCTCTCATGGACCGGCATAATTGGCTCACTAGTCCAGAGGGAGGGACTAGGTAGGGCCTCAGATGTTGTGTCATCATTCCCTTCGAAAACAACTATTAAATAACATTTTCAAGACTTCCGGATCAAAAAATCTGATGGTCTATGGTGGCTTTTTTGAAATCCTTTAAAATGCCACTTGGACGTATATGTAAAAGGAATGATTTTCATGTTATTTTTATATATTTTTAAAAATCTGTCAATTTAAAAAGCAAATTGCTATGGCGAAGTTGTTAGCAACTCGTCGCACAACAACATCACACGCAGTGCTGGATTTGGCTTTATTCTCAGTCAGTTGCCCATGGCTATTACTCATTTGTGTAATACATTATATGTTTTTTTATGTAATACATTTGTATATATTACATATGTATATACATTTGTATATATACAATCGTTGGTGTTCTTGTCGGTAATTTGAGTTATTTGAGTCATTGCTTTAAATTTCTTTGCTGGCTAACAGTGGCATTTATGAGCCAAGGGAACCCTTTTCACAGTAGGAAGTGGGCACGCCCACAACGCAAGGGAGAACACGTTATAGGGCTCCCAACTGCGTTATAGACCACCTAGGACTGGGAACGGCAAAGTGATAATGAAAGACACAAAAGACATCCGGTCTCTAATTCCACTGACTAAGCAGGAATACTAACCCTCATCCTAACATACACGAAAACATTAACACTCTACTTCAACTGACGAAGCAGGACACCAAGGCAAGAATACACAAAACAACATTACGCCTCTAATTGAATGGACGAAACAGGATTATACATCGGTGAAAATCACACAAACAGCGACGGGGGTCTTCAGACACAGAACCCCAGCTATCATGAGTTTGTGAGGCTCTCCACTGAAATAACAGATTCACCATGCTCCCTTCTTGGCTCCACTGACAGGAAGAGGAAGCAAGATAAATACACAAACAGCCACGAAGATCTCCAATATAGAACTCCGGGCTATCAGAGATTCGCACCACTCCTACCAGGCGGAGTGACAACCCCAAACTCGGTATTTAACCTAGTGAAAAACATAAAACAGACCTGCACTAAGAATAAAACAAAATGCATAAGCATCTCCGCCAAGAGATCCATGCGGCAGTAACTTAAATACACAACCCACCACAAAGACCTCCTACTTAGATCCCCAGGTGCGCAACACTCTCTCTCATAGGGATGCTAACTGCTCTTACTGCCTGAGCCATGTCGCCAATCCTGCCCTGTCGAGTCCTTTCCCCCTGCCCCAGAGCGGCGGGCCAATTATGCAGCTCCCACGTGAACTGGCCAAGCTCTGCTTTGACAGAACCTGGGCGTGAACCCCAGTCCTCGGTGTGCAACTGCATCAAGCACTGATGCCTGCATCAAGGCACCACCACGGCTCAGAGAAAGGCTCATTATTTTAAAAAGGGGTTTTGAAATTGTCTTTTCCTTTCTTTTTCTTGACCGTAACTTTTGTATTTCTTACTTGTCTTTCCTTCATTTTTGTTTGGGGAGAAATCCTGCAGGGGGGGATTCACTAAGTTAATTTGTCAAATCACTCAAACTTCCGATCAATAAAATCATTAGCAGATCAGGGTCAAATTAAGGACTGGATCAAATTAGGTTCCCCAATGGACAACGTCCACAATCTATCCTGTGAACCTGCATTTTAAATGTAGCTCCTAATGGAACAGTACTTTTTGCATGGTAATGCATGTTTCTTTTGCATATTGTGTAAATGTATTGTATTACATGTTGTAATGTAAACATGTTGCAGAATACACCTTCCAGAGTGAATACACACCTCTTGAAGCTGCACCTCTTCCTGTCCCTCCCTACCTCCCTGTGAACCTTAACTGTTGTCGTTACCTGTGTTATTTACTTGTGTCATTAGGATGATGCATTTGCTAGTTTTGTTTGGCTAGTTAAACAGTTTTGTTACGTTCCCTGCTAGGGACAGGAAATTACTAATAAATAGTGCATAAATAACAATAAATAACAAATTACTAAATAAAGCAAGGGCAAGAAAACGGCAGACAACGGAGGATAACTTAAAAAAATAATCCATTTATTGTAATTACAAAAAAACATAAGTATTCAAAACGAAAGATCAAAAAGAAGCCAGAAGGCCGTAACGAAGCCGCCCAATTTTCCAGGCCTCGCTCCCAGCCTCTCACTCTGAGAGTGGCAGGAGAGCATGGGCGAGCGCGGAGCGTGGCGTGGCATGTCAGCTGCGACGAAGCCAAGAACCGAAAACGAAGTTCCCCCCAAAGTGAGCCAACCACCTGGAGTGACATCAGCCGGCACCTTTTATAGGGCCGGCCCCCCCAATCAGGCTCAATCAGCAATTAAACCTCCTGCTGGACTGTCTGAAAAAACACAAAGACAAAATGACAGCACAGCAAGAATACATAAATGCTTAGGGATGTAACAGTTTATTCATACATTTGCGTGTTGTGGTATTACTATAAAAAAAAAAAAACATTTTAAACCTGATGATCAAATAGGCCCTAGTCCTTATCTTTGTTTTTCGGGTAGCAGTTCAAATTGTACTTTCCTCTAGGGTCTTTAAGCGCACTTATCCCTGGTTATGGGTATGCACTTTGCATTTTGTTGTACGTCGCTCTGGATAAAAGCATCTGCCAAATGCCATTAATGTAATGTAATTCATATAGAATCTACTGGTTAATAAACCCAATACTAAACATGTTACTTGATTAATGTGATAAATGGAGGGTCAGTGACAGCTATGCAAACCTTTTCAATGACCCAACAGTGTGTGTCTATCAACAGTTTAGGAGCAGCTGAATTACATGCTGATTCAGGCAAGGATATAAACAAAATGCTTAGTGAAACAAGATTGATTTTCTAATCGATGACATTGGTTTTGCATCCCTCAGAGGAATTAATCAGAGCCTCACTCTGGTCCTGATAGGTCCTGAGGTCCAAATAGTTGTAAAATACTGCTGATACATACGCAATCACACCCATGAATCCTTTCAGATGTCATATTCACACTATATGAAGGTTTTAATTAAAGTTGGCAAAAGACTAATTCTGCAAGTGAATACAGTAAATACATTAATAATTTCATTGTACATATTCCAAACATGAAAAAACTGCTCAATACATTGTTGGATACCGTACCATTGTGTTATGTTCAAACAAGTATTAAACATGGCATTACAGACATATCAGACAAGTACTATTACTATTAGCTTGACCAAACACAATCCATGGAAATAGAACAACTTCAAAAAGTTATTTAAAGAAATCAGGACAGTACTGGAAAGACTGTCACGATCTCAAAATGTTCTCTAACTTTCATGCAAGGTGGCAGTTGTCCCAAAGATCGCTCAAACTTTATCGCTCCCACACCACATCAGCTAGAACAGAAGGGACAAATTCACCATCTCATCCTTATTCATACAGGCACGCATAGGAGCTGTATACAGTATACAGCAGATCAAAGCCTTAATTGAAAAATAATTATAGGCACTTAATCATTGAAAGCAGTAGGCTAATTGAAGTGAAAACAAGAAGGCAAGTGGAGGCCCTGTAAATCGCCACATAAAGAGGATATTGTGCAGCTTGAGTCCTTAATAAGGCATCCTCTTCAATCCCCATTGTCTCCCAGATTAAATTGGAGAGGGCTATTAGTGGAGTTAATTGGCTCTCTAATTTAGATCTCGCCAGTGAATGCATGACGGATGTTAGCCCGTCAGCCAATAATGTGAGCACTCTGTCAATCCCCCTGCTAAGGCCTGATTGGTTAATTATTCCAGGATTGTTGAAGTTCCTGCTCATCCCTCAACACAGGGGCTAGAGTCCAGCCCTGCTCGACACCTCCCTCCCCCGGGTGCTTTAGCCTGTGTGTTAGGCTGTATCTCCAAAGAGGAGGCTCATGATGGAGAGGGGATGTAACATTGAAAGTGCGCTCCTGTTTGTCTCCGACAGCAGGACTGGCTATCAGTGGCACAGGTACTGTAACTCCTCCCTTTTCCCAGTTGTGGTGTTGTCACACAGCAAGCCAAAAAAACTACTTCATTCTGCCTCACAATCGCACTCGAGTGATGTAACCTGCATTTGGGCCTAGTATTCTCTCTGATGGGAAGACGGCCTTTTTATAGAAACAAGCATGTGAACCAAACCCTACCATAAGCTGAGAAGGTCATCAAGCTAAGTAGGGCCTTCCATCACAACACCTCACTTGTGTCAAAATACACATGCTACCCTTTTTTAATTTAAAAGTGGTTAAGCCTCAAAGTGTCAAGGCCAGTTTCAGCAAGAGACTATCAATACAGCAGCTGTCTAAAGGTCCAAAAGCTGGTTCGTGACTCATTTTGTTTTCTTCAAGCTCTTGTGGTTTTAGTTTTGACATGTTGATATATGGCAGTACTACAGCAGCTGGCTTTCTCATCAGCGGTGTGACAGAGCTTGTGAGCAGGCCTGGGGCGCCATATCAATTGATATTTTCAGTTGAGAATGATGTAGCAGGGAACCTAAAAGCACTGATGGATTCGGAAGAATGAAACTCACGCTCACGACTACTGTCTCTTCTGGCTCCACGGTGGTGGAACGAACTCCCCGTTGAGGTCAGAACTGTAGAATCTCTCCCCACCTTCAAGCGCAAGCTGAAGACACACCTCTTCAAGCAGCACCTCTCCCCATCCCTCCCTACCTCCCTGTGAACCTTAATTGTTGTCTCTGTGACTTGCTTTGTGTATCGGTATTTTTAGTTGGCTCGGTAAGCAGTGTTTGTATAATTAACTTTGGTCACTTTTGCTCTGTTTGTTTGTTTCTTTGTTCCAAAAAAAAATATATATATATATTGGCCCTCGTCCTTATCTTTGTTGTACAGGTAGCAGTTGAAATTGTACTTCCCTCTAGGGTCTTTCAGCGCACTTATCCCTGGTTATGGGTATGCACTTTGTTGTACGTCGCTCTGGATAAGAGCGTCTGCCAAATGCCAATAATGTAATGTAATGTAATGAAACGAGGTAATGTTATGAAGGGTGTATGCAAATAATACTGTTGGTCAAAAGGATTACATGTTTTTTGTTATCTGTTCAGCAGTCTTTTGCAGATTTGTTGCTGTATTCGGTTCTCCAGTGGAAAATAAAACTTTTTTTCGAAACGACGCGTGACCATTTACTGGCAAAGAGCATCTTTCATGAAATCCGTACTGTCCTCTCTCTGACCCCATCTACATAATAATAGAACAACTATTTTACATATTTAATTATAGTTTTAGTTAAAGTCCAGAGCCCTATGAAGAAATGCAAATACCTTTTCGCTCTGAGCCTCATTGTGTTGTGTAACAGGAATCATTCCATTAATCTGATGTCCCCAGCTGTGTGGTGGGTGTGTTTTTAAACTAACTCTGCCCTCTAGTGTAAATTACAATTCAACACAGCATGAGCTGTGGTACTTATTAAAGACTGTCTAGGTCATAATTAAAACTTTAACACACATGCTAGTGAAATCATGCACACATACGAGTGAAACCACACATTTCTCAAATTCTCTAATTCTTAATCTCAATTATTAGCACCAGCATGAAACATTATGGGTATAAGAAACATATTCTCCATATACAGCGACTGCCTATAATGGAGGAGACTATGCAATATTTTGCAAGTCACTTTGCACTTTCCAGATTATTTTTAGACCTCTGACCACTAGCCTGTGGACATAGCTTAAACTTCCAAATATAAAAAACTAGGAGCTGACACTTAGTTCAGTTATGGCTTGTAGTAATGGCTGCTACTTTAACCCTATCCACTTTGCCTCCTTATTGTTGTGTTCATATTTATATCAAACTAAAAACTGTGACGTAATAAAACCAGAAAACAGCGATGCCAGTTTGTTAAAAAGAGTTGTGAGAACAGCCGCATTACATTACATTACATTAATGGCATTTGGCAGACGCTCTCATCCAGAGCAATGTACAGTTGATTAGACTAAGCAGGAGACAATCCTCCCCTGGAGCAATGCAGGGTTAAGGGCCCAACGGCTGTGCAGATCTTATGGCAGCTACACTGGGGATTGAGACCACCGACCTTGCGTGTCCCAGTCATTTACCTTAACCACTATGCTACAGGCTGCCCTGTAGGCGGGGCAATAAAACTCCAGCATCCCCCTCACCTTGCTCATGGTTTACAACCTTCACCACACCTTTTCTAGCAATTCTTGATAATTTTCTGACGTAGAGAAAAAGTATGTTCCAATATAAGAACAAAATTATACATTTCAGAAGTTGCAAGAATAATCAATGTCTTTTTATTAGCTCACTGTTATTGCAGGACCAGCCAGTTTAGTATAAATAAAAAAAATTGTTTTGCTAATTATTAGATACAGACATGGTTATGAAGCTACGATTGTTTTATGACAAACACTGAAGTTTATTTCATAATCTCTTCAACCATTTTCAAGAAAACGATCAATTTGCGTCCCAGCATAAAGGCATTGCTAGGTCATTTCAACTAATGTAAAACATGGTAAGGTTTCCTACCCTCTCCAACAAGGTATAATGTCTCTGTCACACACTGTGACACAGCCTTGAGAGGATAGACGAGCTGATACAGGGAGATATTGAAAGTCTGGATCGGTGTTTTATTCTGGCAGAGAGCGCACGCAGACTATAAAAAAACAAAAAGGTCCTTGTCCGTCACCCTCACGGGATTCAGTTCAAAACAACTCTCTCTCTCACCTGCAAAACACGCCCTTGCCACATACCTCCACCATCAGAATGTAGCCAGGGTGCACTCCGCTTGACCAACCCCCATCCCCCCTTCCCGGGAGAGGAAATCAGCACAAGCATTTGCAGGTCCCAGCCCCAGTAGTGAAAATGGCAGGAGAGCCAGGTACCACCAGGTAATCCTGGCATTGGTGTCCTTCATCCAGTGGAGCCACTGAAGTGGGGCATGGTCTAAATAGAGGACAAAGTGTTTTCACAAGCTATCGTGTATTTGAAATACAAATGTGTTCAGCGGTTATAGTTCCAACCATCGAACTTCTCCGAAAACAACGATTGACTCAGCCCTACGTCTGGTAATGGCAACAGAAATTATAGCGACGTGTATCAATTGGCTAGCTGTACATATTCTCATAGCAGCTGACTAGTTGCAGTCGGATAAGTTGGATAATCTCGTTATGAGATCATGTTATAGTTAACTATGAGCCTCTTGTAGAGCTATCTATGGCTACCAGCTAGCACTTGCTGTAAGTACAGTCAGGTCCATAAATACTGGGACATCGACACAATTCTCCTCTTTTTGGCTCTGTACACCACCACAATGGATTTGAAATGAAACTAACAAGATATGCTCTAACTGCAGACTTCCAGCTTTAATTTGAGGGTATTTACATCCAAATCAGGTGAACGGTGTAGGAATTACAACAGTTTGTATATGTGCCTCCACTTTTTAAGGGACCAAAAGTAATGGGACAATTGGCTGCTCAGCTGTTCCATGGCCAGGTGTGTGTTATTCCCTCATTATCTGATTTACAAGGAGCAGATAAAAGGTCTAGAGTTCATTTCAAGTGTGCTATTTGCATTTTGAATCTGTTGCTGTCAACTCTCAATATGAGATCCAAAGAGTTGTCACTATCCGTGAAGCAAGCCATCATTAGGCTGAAAAATCAAAACAAACCCATCAGAGAGATAGCAAAAACATTAGGTGTGGCCAAATCAACTGTTTGGAACATTCTTAAAAAGAAAGAACGCACCGGTGAGCTCAGCAACACCAAAAGACCCGGAAGACCACGGAAAACAACCGTGGTTGTAGGAGCCGTTTATATATTTATTGCAAAATCTGCAGCTTTGGAGGAAAAACACAAGCTGGAGGAGGAAGAAGAAAGACTGCAAAAATTAATGAAGGATCTGAGTACAAAAAAGGAAAAGTTGGAAATTGCAACGGCAATTGCAGAATCTGATGCCAAATTAAAAGTCCTTGACGAATTGGAAGTTTCATCATTACACCAAGCTGAGGTGAAAACACCTACAGATGGAATGAATGCATATTATGACCGACTGCATCAAAACCCACCTAGGACTCTTGAAGTATTTGATCCAGGCTCTCTAAACCTGAGGATGGACTCACCTGATGATGACATGCAACAGGGAAGGCAAAGTCCACATCAGCCCATGCCAGGACATGACACTGATCCTCCTGTAGGGGGTGCCAGTCAGCCAGATGCAACATCAGACCATAGGCAGCAGCCTGCTCATCAAGCTGACTGGACTGCATTGACCACTGTTATGCGCAGGCAGAATGAGATGACAGAACTACTTGTGCACCAACAAAGACTGTCTTTACTCCCCTCTAAATAAATTCCTGTGTTCGGAGGAGATCCACTGCAATATCAATCTTTCATAAGCGCTTTCCATCATGGCATTGAGTCCAACACAAACATCAGTAGAGGCAGATTATATTATCTGGAGCAATATACCACTGGACAACCAAGAGAGCTGGTACGTAGCTGCCAGCATATGGAACCTAGAAGAGGTTATGATGAAGCGAAGCAACTGCTAAAACTACATTTCGGTGTCAACTTCAAGATCACAAGTGCCTATATAGAGAAAGCATTAGCTTGGGCTGCTATCAAACCTGAGGACGGGATAGCATTGCAGACCTACTCATTATTTCTACGGACGTGCTGCAATGCTATGCAAGCTCTGCAGTACATGCAGGAGTTGGATAATCCCTCAAACATGAGAACAATCATTTCTAAATTGCCCTTTAAGCTCAGAGATAAATGGAGATCTGCAGCATGTAACCATCTTGAACGAACCAACCACAGAGCAACGTTTACAAATCTGGTTGACTTCATGGAACGACAAGCCAGATGTTGTTTTAGATCCAGTATTAGTGTTTTAGATCCAGTAAGCAAGGAGAGAAAGCAGCCTGCCCGACAAGCAGGACAGCAAATCTAATACGAGTGCTTTCTGTAAGCCGTGCTTATTCTGTACTGGAGAACATGCTATGGAGTGCTGTCAGAAGATGACACGAAAGCCTCACAAGGAGAAGATTGAATTTCTCAGGGCAAAGGGCATCTGCTTTGCATGTCTAAATAAAGGGCACATGAGTAAAATGTGTAGAAATCGCTTGACCTGTCGCTCTTGTCAGCTAAGACATCCAAGCCTCTTGCACATCAATACAACAGAGATGTCTCAGAAAGAACACATCAATCCAACAGAAACGTCTAAGAACAAAAAGAGCACCGCAGCTATGAATGAGGAAACCCCTGTTGCCAGTGCCCTGGTTTCTCTACAGGCTTGTGGACCTACTGGGGCCGGCGCCAAGGATTGTGCACTTGCAATCCTACCGATTCAGATCAAAGTAGCCAAGGGCGGCAGAGTGGTCAAGACATATGCGTTCTTAGATCCCGGCAGCTCTGCGACTTTCTGTACCGAGAACTTGATGAGGCAGCTGGATGCGAGAGGCAGGAGAACAGACATACTTCTCAGGACGATGGGCCAAGAGCGACCTGTAAGCAGTTACAAACTGGATGGACTGGAAGTGAGCTGTCTTGACAGCAACAACTTCTTTGCTCTACCTGAAGTATACACACAGAGTGCTATACCGGTTAGACAGGAGAACATCACCACACAAGAGGACCTGAAAAGGTGGCCATATCTAAAGGATGTCCATCTGACCACTATTGATGCGGAAGTCGGATTGTTGATTGGCGTCAATGCACCCAAAGCTATGGAGCCTTGGAAAATGATAAACAGTAAAGGAAACGGGCCGTATGCAGTCAAAACCTGTCTAGGATGGGTGGTTAATGGTCCCCTGAGCTGCAGCTTGCCCATTGATGAACAGGGTCGACCATGCCTTACTTCAAATCGGATCACAACAGCAAACCTGGAAGAACTTCTCATCAAACAGTACCACCAAGACTTCTCAGAGCGAGGCTATGATGAGAAAGCTGAGCTGTCTGCAGAGGACAAACAATTTCTAGGAATTGCAGCTGAATCTATCACGCTAAAGGATGGTCACTATCAATTACGATTGCCATTTCGCAAAGAGGACGTGAATCTGCCAAATAATAAACGGATGGCGGAGCAGCGAGCCATGAACCTCATCAAGAGATTCAGGAGGGACGAGGCATTCTTTGTGGATTACAAAGGCTTTATGAGTGACATCTTGGAGAAGGGGCATGCAGAGAGGGTACCCCCAGAACAGCTGCACAGAAATGACGGGAAGGTGTGGTACATACCCCACCACGGCGTGTACCACAAGAGAAAAGGGAAGATTCATGTAGTATTTGACTGTGCTGCATCCTACCATGGAACTTCACTCAATAATGAGTTGCTACAAGGTCCAGATCTTACGAACACCTTATTGGGTGTCATACTTCGGTTCCGTCAAGAGCCTATAGCTCTTATGGCAGACATTGAGGGCATGTTCCACCAAGTCCAAGTTTCAGAACACGATGTGGACTTCCTGCGCTTCTTGTGGTGGCCTAACAATGACATCAGTTTGCCACTGGCTGAATTCAGAATGACAGTCCATCTATTCGGAGCAGTTTCTTCACCCAGCTGTGCGAACTATGCACTCAAGAAAACGGCAGATGACAATGAGGGCAAAGTTCATGAAGACATCTTGAAAACCATTTGTCGTAACTTCTATGTAGACGACCGCCTCAAATCAGTTCCCGATGAGAAGCAAGCCATCACCCTAACTAGGCATCTCAGAGCTGTCTGTTCTACTGGTGGATTCAAGCTTACTAAGTGGATTAGTAATAGCCGCTCTGTTCTGTCTGCAATACCAGACGAAGACAAGGCAAAAGAAGTAAAGGAGTTAGACCTTGACCGTGAGGAACTGCCAGTGGAGCGAGCTCTTGGGATTCAGTGGAATGTGGAAACCGACACCTTTTCCTTCAAAACTGCTACAAAGCAGCAACCAGTTACCAGGAGAGGCATTCTGTCTGTGGCAAATTCTATCTATGACCCTTTGGGATTTCTCCCAGCAAAGAAGATTATCCAGGATCTTTGCAGAATCAACTGTGGATGGGACGACAATATCCCAGAGGTCTTTGCTCGGTCTTGGCAAAGATGGTTGGACGATTTGGTCAAGCTGTCAAACATCCACATCAACCGATGCTTTAAACACAGTAACTTTGGAAAGCTGCACATGGCACAGTTGCATCACTTTTGTGATGCCAGCGAGAACGGGTATGGTACGGCAAGCTACCTGACAACGACTGACAAACCTCAAAGGCGACATTCATACAGCCTTCGTCATGGGGAAAGCACGGGTAGCCCCACTGAAACAAATGACGATACCCAGAATGGAGCTAGCAGCGGCTGTGGTTGCAGTCCGCATTGATAAGATGCTGAAGGAAGAACTGGAAATAAAACTTGAAGAATCTGTCTTTTGGACAGATAGCACTTCTGTCCTTAAGTACATAGTAACACAACCAGAAGATTCCAGACATATTTTGCGAACCGGATTACAATTATACAAGACCTGTCACACCGATTACAGTGGCGGTACGTGAACACTGCACTCAATCCTGCAGACGATGCGTCACGTGGCTTGACGGCAGATTCATTCCTCAAATCCAGTCGATGGTTGAATGGTCCAGACTTTCTACCAAAGCCTGAAACAGACTGGCCGAAACCGCCAGAGAAGCTGCCTTCCATCTCTGATGATGACCCTGAGGTCAGGAAAAGCATCACCACATTCAATACCGCAGTGACTACTCATGACAGTGATAGTGATCTTATCACTAAGCTCATCGAACACTTCTCATCCTGGAATAAGTTGAAGAAGGCTACAGCATGGATTTTGAAGTTCAAAGAAATGCTTCGGCAACTGGGCCTCAAAAGAAAGGAAGTGCACGCACTTTGCACTATGGACTCTGACCAGAAGCAGAAAAGTCTACTGGATTTTCAGATGAAGAAGACCAAAGCTCAGCTAGGTGCTCAAAGTCTGCACATGCTGAGGAGGCTCTTGTATGCTATGTACAGCGGCAACATTTCAAGAATGAAATAGCTATTCTAAAGAAAGGGAATAATGCTATAAGCAAAAGTAGCACTATTTACAAGCTTGATCCTACTCTTATGGATGGAGTATTGAGAGTTGGAGGAAGACTTAACAGGATGGCAATGCCAAACTCTGCTGCCAGGAAAATAGTCAGTGACTGTCTTCTGTGTCGACGATGGCATGCCACTGTAAAATAACAAAAAATGGCCGAATCGTATTTCTCCAGACTTACCAGCTTTCACGTATGTAGGAATAGATTATTTTGGACCCATAGAAGTGAAGAGAGGGAGAAATCAGGTCAAAAGGTACGGAGTACTTTTTACATGCCTGGTCAGTCGTGCTGTCCACCTGGAACTTGCCTATTCTTTAGATACTGACTCCTGCATTTTAGCACTGCGGCGGTTCTTCTGCAGAAGAGGTCAAGTTAAAGAAATTGTATCGGACAATGGAACCAACTTCGTAGGAGCTGAGCGAGAATTGCGAGAGTCACTTACCAACCTGAACCACAGTAAGATCCAGCATACCATGCTCAACGAAGGGATCAAGTGGTCATTCAATCCACCCTCTGGGTCACACCACGGGGGCGTATGGGAGAGACTGATAAGAACCATAAAGAAGGTGCTGTATTCAGTGTTGCGCCAGCAGACTCTGGATGACGAGGGTCTCCAAACCGCCCTATGTGAAACCGAGGCCATCCTCAATGACCGTCCCATTTCCACTGTGTCAGATGACCCAAATGATCTCGAACCTCTGACCCCGAATCATCTCCTACAGCTGAAAGGAAAGCCCATTCTGCCACCTGGTTTGTTTAGTAAGGATTTTTCATACTCCAGGAGGAGATGGAGACAGGTCCAGTACCTGGCAGATCTTTTTTGGACACGGTGGAAGCGTGAGTACCTCCCGCTACTGCAGGAAAGACAAAAATGGAACAAAGTGAGGAAGAACCTAGTCCCAGGGGACGTGGTCCTCATTGTTGACGAGATGTCCCTTCGTAATTCCTGGCTTATGGGAAAGATCGAGGAGACCATGCCTGACAGCAGAGGACATGTACGACGAGTGAGAGTCAAGACCAAGAACAACATCCTTGAAAGGCCCATGGCCTTGAAAGGCCTATGCCTACTGAAAGAAGCTTCAAAGTGACTGACATTGACTAGCTCATACCTTTGACCATTGACTTATTCATGGACCCATATGGGCTGAAATATAAGCCAAGAGCAGCACTCTCCTTTTTTGTGGAATATATTTGCTTTCTTACGTTGGATTATCTTTTTCGGACTATATGCTTTCTGACATTGGATTATATACCCTTTTTTTTGTGGATTACCTTCTCCTTCGTGGATTATCTTTTTTATTTTTTATTTTTTATTTCAAGAGACTATAAGCTTATTTTCAGGCTCCTTTTAAATATACTTGCATACAAAGTAATTGCCCTATATGAATGATGGACACTTAGGGGCCAGAATGTAGGAGCCGTTTATATATTTATGGGTTATGAAAATGAAAATGCATGGTCTATGATAAAGAAAATGATTTATAACGAATGAAATATGAGAAGGCTACATTATGAATTTGCTTTCGAGGTTATTATGATTATTATGATTCAGAATGACAGTAATTATGATTTCTTATGGTACTTACCCTTTAAGAGACCTTACCTGATCTAGTGACGTCATGCTTACCTGTAGGCTTACCTGTGTATATGAATGGCTACTGAGGTGGGCGAGGGGAGAGACCCGAGAAGCAAAAAAGTTTTCTACCGCACGAACGCACAAACGCACAAACGCATGAACGCAGGGCAGGAAGAGTATATGTTTGTTTGAAATGGAAGAAAGGAATAAATGATTGTTGCATTTATCCTCGAATCAAGGACTCTTATTTGGAAATGCGAGTAGACTTTTAATATCCCAGGTCCGGAGTGACTATCATCTTTTTGAAAGTACGAAGTCACAATAGTGGTGGATGACAGAAGAATTCTTTCCCTGGTGAAGAAAAACCCCTTCACAACAGTTCGCCAGATCAAGAACACTCCAAGAGGTAGGTGTATGTGTGTCAAAGTCTTCACCAGAGTGAATACAGAGGGTTCACCACAAGATGTAAACCATTGGTGAGCCTCAAAAACAGGAAGACCAGATTAGAGTTTGCCAAACAACATCTAAAAAAGCCTTTACAGTTCTGGAACAACATCCTATGGACAGATGAGACGAAGATCAACTTGTACCAGAATGATGGGAAGAGAAGAGTATGGAGAAGGAAAGGAACTGCTCATGATCCAAAACATACCACCTCATCAGTGAAGCATGGTGGTGGTAGTGTCATGGCGTGGGCATGTATGGCTGCCAATGGAACTGGTTCCCTTGTATTTATTGATGATGTGACTGCTGACAAAAGCAGCAGGATGAATTCTGAAGTGTTTCGGGCAATATTATCTGCTCATATTCAGCCAAATGCTTCAGAACTCATTGGACGGCGCTTCACAGTGCAGATGGACCCGAAGGATACTGCGAGAGCAACCAAAGAGTTTTTCAAGTCAAAGAAGTGGAATGTTATGCAATGGCCAAGTCAATCACCTGACCTGAATCCGATTGAACATGCATTTCACTTGCTGAAGACAAAACTGAAGGGAAAATGCCCCAAGAACAAGCAGGAACTGAAGACAGTTGCAGTAGAGGCCTGGCAGCGCATGACCAGGGATGAAACCCAGCGTCTGGTGATGTCTATGTGTTCCAGACTTCAGGCTGTAATTGACTGCAAAGGATTTGCAACCAAGTATTAAAAAGTGAAAGTTTGATTTATGATTGTTAGTTTGTCCCATTACTTTTGGTCCCTTAAAAAGTGGGAGGAACATATACAAACTGTTGTAATTCCTACACCGTTCACCTGATTTGGATGTAAATACCCTCAAATTAAAGCTGAAAGTCTGCAGTTAAAGCACATCTTGTTTCATTTCAAATCCATTGTGGTGGTGTATAGAGCCAAAAAGAAGAGAATTGTGTCTATGTCTAATATTTATGGACCTGACTGTATAGTACCCTACGTTTGGTTATATCCTTTGAAACAACCTATGTTTACATCTTAGCTAGATTACCAACATGCAGGACTTGTGAGTTCCACAACAGAAAGTAAGATTAATTAAGAAACTTAAAGAAAAAAACTAATGAAGATTGCTTGCACCACCCCTTCTGCTGGAGTCCTTATCATCGAAGAATTATCTGATATAATTGTAACAGAACACAAGGAACGTCCACCAAAGGTTAACATCTGTTCAATCCTCCTGAGGAATGTGGTTTATGACTATGCTTATTACTTATCCCAATCCCTAAAACGCTTTGATGTGAATTGGACTAATAATGATAGAGTAAATGACAAATAACGACACAACTTCCCTGTGTTCGGAAGACCGTGTTACAGTGTTCCAAACACCTGTTCACAATGTTCTGAATTCTTCTGATATGGTTATTTTCTGTAGAGACCAGTTGCCTCTGGCCGGCCACTTCCCAACCCTTTGATATGTATGAGCGTGAACTGTATTTTAACAGACCACACACACTAGTTGGGTAAAGATATTCTCAGAACAGACTGCCCTTTGTGTTTGTTTATCCCTTGCGCATTGTATTAAACTTGAAATCTCTTAAAAGAAGTAAAAGCAAAGTCCGCTTTGCTGATGCCTTAAATGGCTCGCAAAGAGTTTTACTAGGGAGGAGGTTACTAATGGCTGGAAGGTATATTCAATACTCAGAATGTCTTAGGGGATAAAGAAGTACTAGATAAATTATATAACATAAAGACACATAAAACAGCATCACCTATCTATCATCAGAGATGAAGTGGAATTATTTATTGCAAAAATGTATATTCTAAGGGACGGCCAACATGGTTTTCGTAAGGGTAGGCCATGCCTGACAAACCTTCTGGCATCCTTTGTGGGAGCTATGTGTGTTTGTTCTGACGTTAGCAGGGCTTATGATATTGTATATTTAGATTTTCAAAAATAATTTGATAAGGTACCACATGACAAACTCATCATGAGGACAGTAGGAATTACAGGAGCCATTTCAGAATGGGTTCGGAACTAGTTACAGGATAGAGTAGGAGGAGTAGGAGGGACCTGAGCAGAGTATTGTTGGAAGTGGAGTGCCACAGGATTTGGTTCTGGGGTCGTCCTGATTCACATAAATAACCTTGACAGAGATATTGAAAATAGTTTAGTTAAATTGGCAGATGATTCAAAACTAGGAGGTTTAGCTAATTTATCTACTGTCTTATCTACTAAAGTAATCCAGGAAAATTTGGCAGAATAATTAAAAACTGAATCAAATCAATATTTTTTTGAAACTGCACTTTTCTGAGATAGCCAACGCTGTCCTGCAGTTCTATAAGACAATTAGCAGCGAGGTTGTTCCAAGCATGTTGGAACAGTTCTTCTGCAGACTTAGGTTGGCTCCTTGCTTCTGATCTCAGACAGCCTTGATCAAGTTTTTATGTAAAATGTAGTCAATTGCTTACAGTAATATGTTACTTTTTAAAATTAAATACAAAGATGTCTCTGTAAAATTAAATCTTTTGGAAAATGAATATTTGGAAATGTCAAATGTACTGTATATCACCAAGAGTTTGAGTATAAATCTAAGGAAGTTATACTCATACAATACCCTTGTTAGACCACACTTAGTACTATGGATTTCTGGGGACCGCACTATAAGAAAGATATAGAGGCACTGGAAAAGGTTCAGAGAAGGGCAACCAGGTCGATTCCATCTATAAAACATAAAAGTTATGAGGAAAGACTGAAGATGCTTCATTTCTATAAGCTTAGAAAAAAGGGATTCAGGGGGGATTTGATTGAGGCTTTTAATTAATTAAAGTGAACTACAACTAGCACAGCCAGGGAAAGTTGGAACGCTGTGTTCCAACATGCCCCTGCCTATTATAAATACATTAGCAACAATAACCTTTACGGTAAGATTGTATTTTCCATGAATACCATGCACTTATTCGGTCCTATTTAGCACTTGCACTTATCCTTTTCTTCTGAGAAATGCAGACATTTTGTTATGTTCCTGTGTTCTGTCCTCTGTTTGTTTCATTGTTTGTTATCATTATTCTTGTAATTTATTATTTTTCATATTTCATGTCTGGTGTTCTGTTTATATTCATTAGTCTTTGCATTCGTCTTCCCCTGTGATGTCTGAGTCTGAATGTTTACTAGCCCAGTCACTCCCCTGTCTGCGTGCCCCACTATTTGGGTGTTTACGATAGTTCTGGGGTTCAACCTTCCTTCCAATCTTGCATTCCTTACTTCCTGCTTTCTCTCCATTTCATGTTTGTACATAGCACTAATATACTAATCCCAACTAACATAGAAGTTGTACAGTACTAATTACACTAATATGTTTGTCAAACTAACAAACTAGGCGGCACGGATGGTGCAGTGGGTAGCACTGCCGCCTCACAGCAAGGCGACCTGTCCAGGGTGTATTCCTGCCTTTCGCCCAATGTATGCTGGGATAGGCTCCAGCCCCCCTGCAACCCTGTTCAGGATAAGCGGGTTAAGATAATGGATGGATGGATGGATGAATGAAACTAACAAACTAACATTCACTAGTTTTGGGTATTTGTAATTTAAATCACTGAACTAACTTACTAACGCATCTCCAGTTTCAATTCTGTTCTGTAACTCCGCCTCCCTATTCTATCACTGATTACTTGCTTACATTACATTACATTACATTATTGGCATTTGGCAGACGCTCTTATCCAGAGCGACATACAGTTGATTAGACTAAGCAGGAAACAATCCTCCCCTGGAGCAATGCAGGGTTAAAGGCCTTAGTTTCCTGCTTAGGCCTGCTTAGTTTCAGCGAAGTATTCGCACCTGTCTCTCTGTATCTCTGCATCTCCTGATTCTCTGCAAATTGTCTACTCCCTAGTCCGGAGCCGTTTGTATTACAGTTGTGTGCCGTGGTGTGAATCCAGTCCGCGTTTTTGTTTCCCCCTCGTTATTGTCCTATTACCCTTTCATGTGTCTCACCTGATGTTTATTCGTTAGACCGCCCTCACTCCCATGCCCTGCCAAGTTTGTCTCATTCCCCTGTGTATTTATACCTGTCCTATTCAGTTGCACACTGCTAGTTCGTCTTGTCCTGTTTTCTTGTCCTGAGCCCTTGATTCCTTCCCCCCAGTTCTAGCCTCCTTGTTTCCTTACCCTTGTTTATTGGATTTCCGGTTTTGACCCCTGCCTGCTTCCCTGGACTCTTCTTTGCTTGTTTGGATATTTGTACCTCTGCCTTTTTGGACTGACCCCCTGGTTTTGACCTTGGCTTGTTTTTTGACTCCGCTCTGTCTGCCCCTTCACCTGCTAGTAAACTTGCCATTTTCCACACCCCTGTGTCTGCTTTTGGTTCCTCTGTTCCCCCCGGCATAACACATTTACATTCATTACATATTAATGTTGTCATTTGTGGTTAGTACAGACAAATTTCTACAGGTCAATTAACGGATGAGAAATGTAAAGGGTAAGAAATGTTGGATTCACCAACCTTTCATTTGTATGAAAACAAATAATTTTTCCAGTCTGTTTTCCAATCCAGATCTTTTTAACTTTCCCCGTAGTCAGGGCATGTTGGAATAGTTTCACTCCTATTACTTTCAACTTAACTGTAATCAGGATTGTCTTATAACTGTACAAACGGTCTATAGTCAAAGTATCTTCTTTCTGGATTAAAAATATTTGCTCTAATATGTGTATATATTTTTAATTACCTTAAAAACCTAAATGTGTTTGGTTGTTCCCTGGTCTCCCCTATATGTGCATGGTTTCAATTATATGTGTGTGCGTTTAAAAAAATGTTTGTGTGAGGTTTCAATTATGTGTGCATGGTTTCACCAGTGTGTGTGCAAGATGTTTTTCAGTTGTGAGGTTTTTTCCTGGTATCTGTGAGTGGTTTCACGAGTGTGAAGTTAAAGTTTGAATTATGGCCTGAATGGCCCCTCACACATACCGACTTGTTAATAAGGGCAATTTTGGGGGTTTTGGAAGAAATCCAAAAGTAGCAGGCTGTAAAAGCCCCTATTTGACCATTTTCCAAGATGGCCTTTCATCATTCAACACCATTTTGTGTTCTTCCAGTGCAGTTCCTCTAATGGACGTCTATGAAAATGACCCATGTACCAAAAAATGGGAAGCAATGCAAGTAATATTACAAAGAAATTCAAAGTCATCACCAAAAACTTCAGTAGCTAATTTATAGAAGTGTAAGTAATGAATATAAATGTTTATTTCAGCATAGCAAAGAGGGCTGGTGGCCAACCTTCCCAGATGAGAAATGAAGCAATGTATTATTCAGTTTGTTCTCAACTCACAATGAATAGACATTGATAAGAGGGGCATGGGAGCCTACATTTGCCAGCACTGTCACTGTTGACTAAGAGATAAGACCTGGAAACATAGCCACCCCTGATCTCAACCAGGAATGCATCACAGCTGGTCTGTGCCTTTCCAAAAGACTGCTAGAATCAAGCGATACTTCTGGAAGATATGTTTTCATACTGAACTGCTGCTTATTACTGTAACTAATAGGCCTACAGTAAGCATATGTGTACCTACTGTGTATGGGACTTGCAGTTTCCTTATTCTTATCATCTCTGTTTAGTTGCTGTGCGAATTGACCTGAAAGAGAACTGGCATGGCAGAAACCACACAATGCTGAAAGGTGTGTGTACAAATGTTTACTTAGTCTGAATATTCCTTCTGGAAAATCCCTGTGGGTACTGTTTTGTACGTTTAACTTTACTTTCCCCTTTTCACACACCACAAAAAATGTTTTGTTTTTTTATATTATCCCATTTAAGTGTAAGAGAAACTTATGCAAAACTTCAATAAACCAGTAGAAACTTTACAGATACTTTTTACTACTCAAACTCTTTTTAGCTGCCTTCTGAAAGGTACCAGGTGAACGTGTGTACATTCTGTCTATCTCTAGAGAGGAGCCAGGCCACAGCATGCATCAGGCTGCCAGCCAGTGAGTCACAAATCTGCTGCCAGTCCCATCTCATCAGGAAAGTTTAGGGTATTATTTGGTCCTCTTCATCAGGATCTTCCTAAATGGTAAACAAACAACTGGGACTGGTGTAAGGTGGTCACCACCTATATCTGCTTTGTACCTGATGGAGAAGTCTGCTATTTTCATTGAGGCTGAGGTCCAATGGAACATTGAAGGCAGATATGCTGTGTCTCAATCATGTAGTCAGAGACCCCAATGTACAGTTGCTTATGATTTCTGACTTTACAATGAGTTATTTGAAATATTTTTTGACTAACTTTCCATTTCCCCCCTGGGAGAGGGTAAAAAAAAGTTCAATGAAGAGAAGCAAGAGAAAATAACAATAAACTAATTCTTATTAAATAAGAGATAATAATCATTCCGCATGATGAGCATCATGTGACCTTTCATTAGTGGTGGAAGTTTGTTGTGACGGGCCCCAGTGCAAGATTTATTTCCCGCCCCCCAAAAAAACCTTACTAACTGACATTTGTTGCTCAAAACAAAAACAATATTGTTAACTATACATTTGAGTCTGCTTGTAGCTACTCAGGGTCTCAAGTAGCTAACTTAATTAGCATTATTTACAGTGACCAAGCACCTTAGTGCAATGTCAGCTAGCTAACATTAAACAACATCAAACTTACAGAAGTTATCTTGGATCTAATATTACTAAATAGCGGGTCCTGAATATAGCCTATATATCACTGAACATACAAAAAGTGTAGCACAAAGTGAGAAACAACGCTTCCCAGAAATATATGTTATGCTCGTTCACTGAACATAGGGAGAATTTGAGCTTGTACACTGTAAAACCTAGTAAGTTCATTACACTTTAATTTAAAACAATATTTCATCTGGACTCAAAATGCATTGAAGGAATGACAAAATAAATAAGTTCTATTGACTCATATTATATTATATTTATACTAATATCTTTTAACCTCTACAGACTGAATTAATTTAATTCAATAACACTTAGTGAAGCTTAGTTCAACCAACTTACTCTGACTAATAAATTTAACTTTACACAACTTAAAGCTACTCAAAAGATTAAACATGAATAGATATTAATTCTATATGATTAATAGATGTAAACTAAATTCTGAAAAACATATACAGCCTCCATTGATACAAAACAAGTTATTTATTAAGTTGTAAAACAACCTGCCATTTCACAGACATTAACTTTTATCAGAATATTTCAGATCAGAATGAAAACATGGGCACTTTGCCCTCATTGAGCATAGTTTCTGCCTTAACAGTTGACTAGAAAGCAATACATGATAAATACATAACATGTTTATGGCATTGACAAAGCCTTTCCAAAGGTTTTCATTATCAATGGCTGAACCCCCTATGCATGACAACAAAGTGACAGCTTTTTAACAACACCAAACTGAACATGTTGGATGGTAGAAAATTGAACTGAGAAATTCTGACAATCAAATGACTCAGTCATCTTAAACTTTGCATAATTAGAGCTTTGCAACTTAAACATTCGTGATCAAGCAGAGGACCTTCAAAATTAAAATCAAAATCAAAAATCTATTTTTGTTCATCCCCTCACACATCAAACGCCTACATACTTTTAAATTCACCTAAGAAATGTTTACAGGCATTTGGAAACATCTTCTGCTTCCTGTAACAAGCAGGGAAATGTTAACATTTACATGTGGGCCGCTCCTTTGAAAAATAAAAAACAAGCCTTCTGTATTAGCAGAAGAATGTATGGAGCCTTTATGTATAATTACACTGAAGCTTTCTGTTTAGTTCAACAAATCATTTTTCAAATTCAGTAGGGATGGTTTCAGTGGTTTGTTATCATCTAGACACATCAGTATTTTCTGAATGAACGTGAATGTGTGGATGAGTTTCTTTGGATACTCCAAATTGAAAGCATAAATGAGGCCAAACAACAATATAAATGCATCAGCCAACCTTGGATGATCCCTCAAAACAACCTCACCCTCAACTACAACAAAGACCTTCTTGGCACTGAAGGTGTCCGCCCCAGATGTGAGGTGAGCAACAGGAGGATCGCTGATATCTTGCTCCTCTTCTTGCTGCAAAACATAATCAATGCAATTATCAGGTGTTCTAGAAGCAAGATCACAAGTCATAAACTATATGTACTCATTGTGGCTCCCTTCTGTTTTTCTGCATCACTCACATGTGACCATGTGTCTCATGGTAGAGTATATTGAAGGTTAATGGTGGTAGTAATCTTTTTTCCTATCATTACTGGCTGTGTCAAATCTTTTCTAATGTGACAATCACGTAACATTCAGATTCTGTAGAAGCTACAGTACCATGAGGCTGCAACAGTATGCATGACTTCTATCCTTATAGAAGAAATCCATGTCAGAAATTCTAAAAGTGCTGTGACCTTTAGGTTATTTCCATTCATCAAAAGGAACAAATGATTACATCCACTAATGACCCTTTAATTTGCACACATTCAAGTTTGTTTCTATGTTAGTATTATTTGATATTAATAGTGCTTACATTGCAGGTCTTGAAGAACTCAGAATCATCCTCATGTAGGTAGACAGGAAGTGCACGAAGGGACAAAGTGCGTCTCATGTTGACATCATGTTCCTCCTTGATTAACAAATCAAAAATGATAATAATTGTAGAAATATTTCCCCACTTCTTCACTGCAGTCTAGGCCCTACCGGCAATGATCCATAGATGTACAGGAAAGTAATCAAAGTAAGTGATACAGTCATGGACGAAAGTATTGGCATGCCATCTGGAAGTTTTGGTTTTCTAACAAAATTTGCACACTATTTTAAGGTTTTTTGTTTTTTGTTTAAGTTTTTTGATGAAATAACCAAACCAGGACCATTTCAATAACTCAACACAACTAAAACAACAATTGGTTTCCCCAAATTCAACACAAAATACCACCAAAATGCTGCGGGAAATGAAAACTGCACGGTCAAAAGTGTTGGCACCCCTTCACAACAAGTGTCTTTTGTACTGCTAAAAGCATACTTCTCATTGTTATAATCTTGTGCTAATGTTATGGGCAGTCAGACTTCAGCTCTGGTAACATTCCTGACAAATATCAATCCATTTCTAAAGGACAATAGACTCCATTTGACTAACATTACTGTTCAATGAATTTCTATGGAAGACATGATGTTTTCTCCTCGGATTTCCAAATATTTCAATAAATCAATCTTCTCCTTTTACTGATTTACAGCGCCAGAGGAAGCAAAATAGCCCTAGAGCATCACCTGGCCATAGCCATGCTTCACTTTAAGCATGGTGCACCTTTCAGGGTATTCTTCATTCTTAATCCTCCAGACATGACCACTGGTCCGGAGGCCCAAAAAGATCTAGTTTTGTTCCGTTGCTCTATAGAATTAACTGCCAAACCTATTGTCACTCATTTATATGGTTTTGGTTCAGTATTCTGTTCTGTTCATGCCTATGGAACAGCAGTATGTATGGACGAGGAAAAATTAAGCATAAACTGAAAAGTGTGCCCTGTCTAACTGAAGCATGGCAATAACTAGGTGATACTGTCGGGCTATTTTGCTTCCTCTGGCACTGAAAATTGCTGCATGTAAAGGGGAAGGTAGATTCATTCAAATACTTGGAAAACCAATAGAAATTTATAGTGAGTAAACTGTCAATTGTCCATTAGAAATTGACAGATATTTGTCAGGAATGCCATCAGAGCTGACGTCTGACTACCCATAACCTTAGCACAAGATTTTAAAAATGAGAAGTGTGCTTTTATCAGTACAAAAGACACTTGTTGTGAAGGGGTGCCAACACTTTTGACCATGCATTTTTTCATTTCCTCTTTCAAATCCATAAGTACGGTCCATGCTCCATCTCCCTCAGGAACTCTATCACCAATTATCAAAGGGAGCAGTCTAGGCAATGTAGCATTTTCATGACCATTGCCACCAACTGTGTTCTTTCCAGCAAATGTCTTTGGGATAGGGTGGGGTTTGTCAACCTGGTCTGTGTGCTGGTATGGAAAAGACACAATTCTTTCGTTTAAATACTCAAGAGTAAAGTATTTGCAACGTATCATCTCCCTAATACACAGGGCCAGCTCTACAGGCACAATGCCCTCAAAAAGATCATGAAGGACATCAGGTGGGAAACCGGTGATGAAAATTCTCTAACCTCTGGTTAAGTACACAATCTCCTTGAACACCACACTGATTCTGATTCTCCCCATGCTTCACAGCATGCAAGTCACAGTCAGACTTAACTCCCCACCTCCAACTTCATGAGACTGAATTTGATCGATGGTAGCTGTGCAGAATCTGCAAAAATCATGCTTTTACACATTTAATTGCTGCCACATGATTACCTGATCAAGTATTTGCATTGACAAGCTGGTGTACAGGTCTACCTAATAAAGTGCTCACTGAGTGTTTACACCAATCAGTCACAACATTAAAACCACCTGCTTAAACCAGTTTTTTATTATTAAAATTCTTTAAACTTGTCTATGAACACTTAATATTTAATTATCTGACGTGTACTTATATAAGCAGATAATCATAAGTGAATTGCATTCAAAAGTTAAAATTTTAAATGAAAATGTAAATCTTGGAAGCTCATTGTTTTGTTATTGAAATATCTTGGTGTGTACTGATGTTCATGATCATGTCTATCTTACCAGGTGCTCCAGGTGTATAATTTTTCATATTTCATAAAAAAAAATAAAGGTCATTACACAGTTTTGACGCACGATACAGGGGCAAGTTTCATGTTGGGTGGTTGCCTCTGCGGAGTGCATTAAAACCGTGTAATGACCACCTCGGCCTAGCTACACAGCAGCAGGTAACTCATACAAAATAATAATGATGTAATGCTACCTCTGCAGGCGCCCTAAAAACTCCACACAAATCTCCTTTAAAATTGCAACACTCACTCAAGTCATTTATAGGGCGTCAGCTCTAAAACTGGTTCGGAATGACAGAAGTGAATTGTAGATACAACTCTAAAGTTACTGACAGCGGTAGCCTGGTGTAGCTAGTTAGTGAGTGGTCACAGAAGTTTGGCCATGGTTGCGATTGCTTAGCTAAAAGTTGTCAGAATTTGACAACTTAGCTATCCCTTCTACAGGTACATTTTTCTCTAGAGATCGATCTTTGTGTTTCTTTTTCCTTGTGTTTTTCTTCGTTGTAGCTCACTTGTTTGAGCCATATATTTCTCTAACTAGCTGACGTTCAGACTTCACCAAAACTAAGTTAAATAACAGTTAGGCTGCATCATTCTACACCATCACAAAAAATAGACAACAACAAACACAGGCAAGTTTCCCAGAAGTCTTTGCATATTACCAGAAGAGAATACTGCTTTCAAAGAAAATAGGTTACCAAAGATAACTTCATGAATAGTGTTTGCAATACCTAACCTATATTATATGCACATGTCTGACATGTTTGGAAGCTATTGTAAATTGTAAAAAATGAAGAAATTAAGTGAGCAACCATAAAGCGGATATGTGTGTCACGTTGATGGTATATAATTGACATAGCTCTTCATAATATATTGGATAGTGAATTCTTTGTTTTCTCACTCATTGTTTGCATTTTGTTGTGAAAGTGAATACATTTTGCCTGTAATATTCAGTAGTTTTGGGGAGATGATGCAGGGTGCTGTATATCTTGCTGAGATTCGATGTAAGTGCCTAACATTGTGGGGGACAGATGAGGCTTTCTCTGATATTGGGGTTGACGTGTAAATGACGCCTATGTTTCATACACAATGTCTTCCTGCCCTTAAGAAAAAAAGAAAAGAAAAAGAAATACAAAACATTATAGGGACTTACAAAAAGAGGCTTAAATAGGGCCACAGATGTAGGCAACCCTGGTCCTTGAGAACAAAAGGCTGTGCTGCCTGTGTTTTGTTTTCACCTTAAAATAAGCAACTGATTCAGACCCAAGAAACAAAGTGATGTGAGTTACCTGTCTAATTGACTGCTTTCACAGATCAATTATGTGTTGAGTTACAACGAATGCCAGCACACCCTGTGGCTCTCCAGGTCCAGGGTTGCCAACCCCTGCACTAGCACATAACAATTGCAATGACCACCATAAGAGGTTTATTTCACCATATTGGAGCCAGACAGGTCTTTGGCCTTGAAACATGTTCTCGAAGGGAATGTAGTCCTGAACAAGAAAACTTTCTTAAAACAGTTTCCTTCAGAAACATGGCCACTATATATAAAAAAGAACTGGTTACTTAACATTGTTGACCATTGTTCCGTCTGAAATATAAGTATAAAAGCTCATTTATGCTTTGGCATGTCTGCAAACAAAAATAATGCAAATTTGACATTTTTGACAATGGTTTGAGAAGAAGCCAGTTGCTATAGTAACAAGGTACACTATCTCTGACACTGTCTAACATAAATGTAATGCTTAAAACTAAGTTGATTTCTTCTAAACATTTAATTTGTTACAATAATTATATATCTGTTGATAGATGCTTGACAGATGACAAATCCCCAAATACAGTATATATGTACTGTAGGAAGCAAAGCATGAACAGCTTAAATTAAGTCAAAACCTTAAAAAAACAACCCTGAAATACAAGCGAAAAACAAAACTTTGCTCCTCGTTCTTTCAGCGAAAGACACCCTTATCACAGTATCACATAAGTCTGTGGAAATTTGAAGTTTCATATTTATTTATTCCCATCACCCCTCCCCCAGTCCACTCAAGTCCCTCCCAAAGCCTAGTGAAAGGGCTAAAATGCAAACAGTGTGGTATCAGAATTGTGAAGTACAGTTACCAAAGGACGTCCATATCTGATTCAAACGCTGAAAGTCAGACAAAGAACCAAGTCGCGTCAAGAGTCCTTACAGTAGCCGAATACATTAACAGACAGGTGGTATTGTTTAGGATACTCGCTGAAAACTACTGTAAGCTTAGTCACATTACAGAGAGATCACAATGGCGGTTACTTTGTGCCAAGTGATGGGGTTTGTTCTGAGCATCTTGGGGGTTGGGGGGGTCATTGCAGCCACCGGGCTGGACCAGTGGAGCACAGAAGACCTCTACAGCAACCCTGTGACAGCGGTCTACACCTACTATGGCCTCTGGAGATCCTGTGTCAGACAGAGTTCTGGGTTCACCGAGTGCCGCCCTTACTTTACCATCCTTGGTCTGCCAGGTAGGAAAATTCTGGGGATTGTAAAACCTGGGGATAAGTAAAAAACCTACTTTCAGTCTTAAAGGGTTATGTTAAACTCATGAAAATCTAAGTACACTTATAAACAGCAATTAAATAACACTAGTCTAATATTTCAGTGACAGCAGTCAACATAAAAAAAACATCACAGAGTACAGGTATGTTGAGTTTATCTGATTGAGCTACTGCAGTTCTTAACTCCATGTCACACAACTTGCATTTCAGCACAAGTCACCTTTTGAAATGCATTATAACCCAGGAATTTCTTTCTTCTCCAATTACATTGTAGGTCAGGATAATTTATTGAATCTAACCATGAATATAAGAGGTGGCACCATACATTGAAAAGCTAACAGAAATATCACTAGTAATATATTGTAAGTGTCCTTGAATTCCACACATTTATACAAAATGAAAGATTGTCAGGACTCAAACCTGAGATAATGCTAATTTTTGAAAGCCTCATACAAAGTCATGGACTCATTGCAAATCATTAAATAATAAGCATATTCTTGAAAGAATCTTTCTTGCACATGGTAACTATTTTTGAAGGTCACACTATTTTATAGTGTATGTTTTGAATGATGTATTCAAATCAGAACTATGAAGGCAAAGTCGAAGAATGCCATGTATGATGGAATAGCCATTCTTTTCATGAATTAACCCTCATATGATAATTTTTTCTATTTTATGACTACTCGCATTGACCCCAACAGTTTAAATAAACAACAAATTATTATAATAGAAAAATTTAGACACAATGTCTGTCGCCTTATTAATGTCCCCAAATAGCGTTTTATTCCTTAATATAAAAACATCGTCTTCGTCTGATGTTGGTGAAGGTTTGGAACCTGTATGGGAAAGTGCTACTTTTTGTCACCCATAAAGAATCAGAGATAAAAAAAATTAAAAAATCAAAGGCTGTATATTTTCAAACATTTCATATAGCTACAGAGCCTGGAGTTGAATGATAACACAACAACACCTTTGTATCCACAATTGGACTTTTGAATCAGCATTATGTTGATTGTGTGTTTAACATTTAATCCCACTAAAATTAAAATATTGGAAAAATCATACAGTATCGAGGTTAACTGGTTGTGAAACACCAAATGGGTTCAGTTTCACCCCCAAACATAATAGGAGGGTAAAATAGTACAAGACGGAATTCTTGCAAAAAATTTTTGAAAAGCTCAAACCACACCCTCTTTTAGACAAGTGAGCAGGTACAGAATAGAAAAACAAAAGATCGAAACTGGCACCAAGGCATTACATTGTTCAGTGCACACATGATAAGCAATGTTCACTTTGGTAGTGATAAGGAATACGGGACTGACCTCCATTTCATGACTACTCCAGCACCATGCCACCAAGTTAGTGTTTATCTCTACGTGGTATGGCAACCAAAATGGCTGCTACTATAGTTCATTTAATTTGATCAGTTTCGGCTGCTGAGCTGAAAATTGAGGTAGAAAACATCCCCTTGAACTGAAAATTGGTCTTGACCTTGAATAACAAGTTTACTAATGATCTGAATAATCCATTGGCAGGTAAACACACAGCTTCTTTCTTCTCACACCATGTTCGGGAGATTAAATAATAAATTCAGTTTAGAAAAATATATTTTATTTACTTAGTACACAAAAAAGATACTACTCTGTTAACTACTCCATTGTATTTTCACATTTTTCTCCTTAACTTTGGATACCAAATTATATTTTTATTAATGTTCCTTGCTGCAACCACCACTTTTGATTTTGGGGCACACGTATGCACTCCTCCGCAGACCTGATTTCAGCCGCCAGCCCTCGCCACACCACAGTTCAAGTTGGGCTTGCACAGAAATTAGTCAGTGGAAGAAAACAGTAACTTATTTTGTAATGTGGGTGGCAAAAAAAGTGTGTGGGGACCTCGCTTTCTCTACACTTCCGAAATCCACTTACGAGAAGAAATGTAAGTGTCCTTTTCACGGCAAGGGTCCAGGGAACCAAATGCATAATAATTCTAAAAATGTGCTAACTTGGAGAAACGTTGATAGAATGTCCATTGTTTACTTTCTCTGGAGGAATTATCATTGTTGCACGTTTCGCTGTTGCCCACTTATAAAAAAGTAGGTGTACATATTAATTCTATTATCTATGTTTTGTATCGCTCTTGACCAGTAACTATAATGCAGTTGTTAAGTATCTGTGTTGCACAATCGACTACAGTATAACTTTTGTTCAACAATGAACCGACGACCTGCATGTCCTTGATGTGATGACTGAAAAGCATTTTAGCTAATGACATTACGTTTCCAACGGTGTATAGTTAGGCTTGCATAAAACAACACTGAATGATTTTGCCTGAATAAAAGAACCATAGCATTTTCAATACGCATGTGGAGACTGTTCCGCTTCACCAAAAACAGTTCTTGACATTGCATGCAAAAAAAGGTTGACAAACTTCTTTTGAGGGACTTTCAAGGAATCTTTTCTGAGTAAATATTTCTGAGGAAAACAGTATGAACACCTTTGTCTCCATAATTGAGGGCATTTTCAGTGACATGACCCCATTCTATTTAGGGTGAGCATTTTCAAAATTGTGTCATTATTCAGTAAGCTTATAAATAAAGAATCAGTCTGCTTTTGAATAATAAATAGCTTCTGAAATTGTGGAATGTGTTTGACTTGTTGATGGGGGTTGGGTTTTTGACAAAAACTTCAATTAATGGACCTCAATGTTAGGATACAAGATGTTATTATTGTCATTATTTTACTTATTTTGTATGATCTTCTCAACTTATTGCTGTCTAAGGATAGTGCAAGGAGAGGGAGGTTGAGACAGAGAGGCAGGGGGAGAATGACAGGCGGGGGAGGTGCAAACACTTTTTTCCAGGATAAAAAGTGCTGTATAGTTTAGTAAGCAAAATGCAGTATTTTACACCTCATAATACTCATAATATCATTTAGTTTCCATGTTTCCTTTTGGAGTCTCCAAATGTACTTTTTGGAAAACTGCCTAGACATAGCTTAGACAAAATAAGGCAGAATGCTAATTTTTGGTGATATTGATTTTAACCAAAATAATCCATTCAAATAAAGAAAATCTTCGGGCTTCTGTAACTTTACTTTAGTAATATGTAGAGTAACAAAAATCCCAAAGAGTTACCTTTCAGAAGAGAGATGATTATGCCTGTAGTCACAAGGTTTCAAGAATCCATCCATCCATCCATTATCTGAACCCGCTTATCCTGATCAGGGTCGCAGGGGGGCTGGAGCCTATCCCAGCATACATTGGGCGAAAGGCAGGAATACACCCTGGACAGGTCGCCAGTCCATCGCAGGGCACACACACCATTCACTCACACACTCATACCTATGGGCAATTTAGACTCTCCAATCAGCCTAACATGCATGTCTTTGGACTGTGGGAGGAAACCGGAGTACCCGGAGGAAACCCACGCAGACACGGGGAGAACATGCAAACTCCACACAGAGAGGCCCCGGCCGATGGGGATTCGAACCCAGGACCTCCTTGCTGTGAGGCGGCAGTGCTACCCACTGCACCATCCGTGCCGCCTGGTTTCAAGAATAGTAATCATTTGTATGAGCTTGTGTCAAGAAAAGGGGCAACACATTTTAATTATATTATGCCACTAGTGTCAGAAATTTATTTCAGCTACATATATTTTGTCATTCATATATGAAATTGCCTTGTCTGTTGCATTTACAATAAACTCAACTCAGTACTGCTGAAATATTGCATTTTCTTGTCCTATAGGTCTCTTCCAAGCAGTGAGAGCCTTAATGATCGTGGGAATCGTAGTTGGAGTAATCGGCATTTTGGTTGCAATCTTTGCTCTCAAGTGTATTAAAATGGGATCCATGGATGACACAGCCAAGGCCAACATGACTTTGACATCTGGAGTAATGTTTGCAATTGCAGGTACATGGCTGATATTGTCGAAATACCTGCAGTATATAGCCCATGGCTTTGCTAACTCCTTTTTAATGGGTAACTTGTTTTATATTCGCCAGGTGTCTGTTCAATTGCTGGAGTTTCTGTCTTTGCCAATTTGATAGTGAGGACCTTCATGATGAATACCTACACCTCCTCACAATTTTTGGGACTGAGTGGACTCGGATCTGGGGCATTAGGGGGACCTCTTACCCCCAGGTAAGCAGGCCAAGGAGCAATCCTGTGGACTGCTTAGCAGGTGTAATGAGGTTTCATTGACAAGTTATTTGTTATTGCATGTACTTTTTATTTGACCTCAATATTATTTTCTTCAGGTATACATTTGGAGCCGCCCTCTTTGTTGGCTGGGTGGCTGGGGGTGTGTTGATTGTGGGTGGAGTTATGATGTGCCTGGCCTGTAGAGGAATGCTACCAGAAAAGACTAGGTAAGTGCACATTTCTTCATCCTTAAGTCATATTGCAATTCCTGATCAAAAAATATAGATGCTAATGATTTCCATGCTCCTTTTTATCTTAGGTTCAACGCAGTAAGCTATAAAGCACCCTCTCACAACACCATCTACAGATCTGAGGACAGGAACAGGCAAGCCTATGATGGGTTGTACAAGGAGGATGGCAGGAGATCCAACCAAAGATTTGACTATGTATAGACCTTATCAATGTCAGTCTTAAAATTTGAATTGCATTTGGCAGTAGAACTGGTAATTGAGGGGATACAAATGTGCACAAAACATTCATTAATGCATAACAAATATGCATACAATTATTCTGTCATATCAAATAAGAATTCTTAGAATAATTTGTATGTATTTACATACAATATACTGTATTCAATGGCTTTACATAACAGATTTATTCTACCATTTATTGTCCTATATGTAACTACATTTATTGTACGGTGTAAAAGATAATTTGTACCTTGAGATTACATTTTATATGAAATGGGGAACAAAAGTAATTGGACAAACAGAAGACTATTTTAGGTTGTGAAGAAAGCCCACTGTTCCAGTGTTGTACAGGTTAAGAACAATCTCCAGGATGTGGGCATAGATACATCAAAGACTACCATAAACAGAATACTATACCACCATAACCTCAGAGGGTTCACGGCTGGTAAGCCCCAAGAACAGAACAGCCAGGTTACTGTTTGCTGAAAATGACATTTAAAAAAACAAAAGGTTCTGGAGCGAACAGGTGAGATGAGAATTGACCTACACCAAAGTGATGGAAAGTGTAGAGAAAGGAAATAAACTACTCATGATCAGCTTTGTTCATGATCATGTTTTGATTACTTTTATTACTTTGATTACTTTGATTACTTATGACTGCCACTGGAACCGGCTGTCTTCCTTAGTGATGTGATTGTTGAAGGCAGAAGCAGGAGATTAATTCTGAAGCAGAAGCATCATATGTGCTCAAATACAAACAAACTCATTGGATGGGGCTTCACTTCGTAGCAGGACAATGACCCAAAGCAGATTGCTAAAGTAACCAAAGAACATCCCAGAAACACACAGGAACGAAAGATGACAGAAATGCAGGCCTCGCAGAACATCACAAAGAAAGAAACCCAGTGTCTAGTGATGTCTGTGGGTACCAGGCAGTCATTGAATACAAAGGATTTGCAACCAAGTACTAAATATGATGACCGTATTTCAGATTATTAATTTGTCCAATTTCCTTTGCTCTTGTAAAATGGAGGGACTATGTATACAAATGACTGTAATTTGTACACTGGATATGGATGTAAATTCCATCAAATTAAAGCTGGTAGTTTGTACTTTAACCTCATATTCATTGTTTTATTTCAAATCCAATGTGTTGGAGTACAGAGCCAAAACAACAAAAAATGTGTAATTGTGTATTTAACTTTAGCTCTATGGACAAATGAAGTACTTTGGATAAATTAAAAATTGGGCTTACATCAAGGTATGGGAGGGTTCAGTTGGTTAGGGGGCCACTTTCATCGCCATCTACCAACCCCTGCTGGTCGATCAGGAGCCCATGGACTACATGCTGCAAGCCATAAATAGAAAGTCTTCACCTGACACCGCTTGTTGCAAGTTGCAGTCTGCAGTGTGAAAAGAAGCAGCTGGCAACACCAAGTTTTTGGAGAACTGTGGATTGTACACTCTCCTGAATTGGCAGTGGGGCTTACGCATGAACATGGCTGCAGTTGCCGATGATTGGCCATTCCAAACTGGGATGGGAATTGAACATGCTCAGCTTTACATTGGACACCACATGTATTATAAATACAGAAATAAAATAGACTTTTAATTTGAGATTCCTTGCAGCGATTTGGAATTTAGAACTTAACTACTGATTATCACATTTTAACATTGTTATTTCTAAATGACTACTTTCCTCATTCTGCATTGTTTACTGAAAATTCAATTCCTTTTATTTTATACACTCTTGACAATTTTGGCTAATGACCAACGACTACATAAATGGTTGTGGTGGTAATTTATTACTGTACCTGCACAGTCCAGGTATAGTGTGTTATATTAATCATTTCTAAATTGGTAACTTGGGACAGTTTTTTCATGACCGCAATATGCATTTTTATATTAATTGTGGAATTTTTAGAAACGCTGTCACAAATAAATATCATAAAGATAATTGGGTTAAAAAAAAAACAGGTGTAGTGGGGAGCCGCCTCACAGCAAGGAGGTCCTGGGTTTGAATCCCCGTCGGCCTTATTTATAAGGAGTTTGCATGTTCTCCCCGTGTCCAAGTGGGTTTCCTCTGGGTGCTCCGGTTTCCTCCCACAGTCCAAAGACATGCAGGTTAGGCTGATTGGAGAGTCTAAATTGCCCATAGGTGTGAGTGTGTGAGTGAATGGTGTGTGTGCCCTGCGATGGACTGGCGACCTGTCCAGGGTGTATTCCTGCCTTTCGCCCAATGTATGCTGGGATAGGCTCCAGCCCCCCGGCGACCCGGTTCACGATAAGCGAGTTCACATAATGGAAGAATGGATGGTAAAAAAACCAGGCCTGAACCCCCAAAAAAACAACCAGTGGGAAGCAATCATCATAAGGCAGCTGACAATGGAGGAAGAGTCTTCCATTGGTCTGGCCATGTAATAGTTACAGGAGGGAATGACGAGATGTTACATGGTGGATCGTAGACAAATGTTAGGCTGTTCTTTGTATGTAATTGCATGTTTTTTAAATTTTTATACAGTATAAAACCAATTTTTTAATCCAAATCCACAAGCCCCCCTAGTGGCCATTGTGCATCCTGAGATTGCTCAACTCAGACCTCAGACATTCAGTGCTCCTGCAACCAATATACTGTATGAGTGGAAGCAACACACTGTGTGTTCTAGCTTTATTAGTAGGCAATAATTGACAATGATGTCAAATACTGAGTTTATATGTTCCGTCATAGCAAGATAACGGGACTTATTCATGAGTGAAAAAAGTTGAATAGTATGAAAATATATTACTTTTATGCAATGCAGAATTTAGCCATATGGATAGATTCGGAGACTCTAAGGGACACCAGAGTACATTGCTTCCATTTTGATTCATTGATCTTTAAGTTGTTCTGCAAATCATCCTCAGAGTTTTCCCACTTGTGGTCAATGAGTTTATGATCCAGGAAATGTATACTTTTGCCTGTTTTGGGACTATGGTATTTTATTTATATTTGTGACTATTTAAACATAAATTATGAAAATATATACTAAGTATTGTAAATGGTACATGTCTTTTCCACGTCTCTGTGATGCTCACATCTGGAGTTATAAAGCCTTAAATAGAACACTTCATAAATATTCAATTATTTATATAATTAATATTATTCATTATTTGACAAATGCGCGAAGGGGTTAAGTGGTTAAGTTCAGTTTAACTTAATATAACTTAATATAACCTTCAGAAATCATGTATGATGACACACAAATTTTTGCACACGCTGAAACCATTGTGCATCACAAAAATACATGCCAAAGGGCAGGAGTAGTTCAGGGTCTCTTTCTAACAATGGGATAAATTGTGGAGCACTGGCCATATTTGTCCACCTGGCTTGTCTCAGGTTCAACCGTTGTCCCCAGCAACTGCAGAAGCTCAGCTAGTCGTGTCACATGAAGACAGCCAAGAAATGGTGGTATATGCTGTTTATATAATTAATATTATGATATATACAGTTGGGTGCAAAAGTTTCTGTCACAAGCTGTTTGCAACAAAAAATCCTGCAAGGTAAGTTGGGTTGTGCTTGGGCTATTTTTGGGCTATTGTGGCTTGCAGTGTGCTGTGCAGATCATTAAGTATTAGAAACACCATTATAGTTAAGCTCAAAGTGTTACTCAATGTTTAGTAATTTTCCAAAAAATGTGGAAAAGACATGCATCCATCCATCCATTATCTGAACCCACTTATCCTGATCAGGGTCGCAGGGGGGCTGGAGCCTATCCCAGCATACATTGGGCGAAAGGCAGGAATACACCCTGGACAGGTCGCCAGTCTATCACAGGGCACACACACCATTCACTCACACACTCATACACTCATACCTACGGGCAATTTAGACTCTCCAATCAGCCTAACGTGCATGTCTTTGGACTGTGGGAGGAAACCGGAGTACCCGGAGGAAACCCACGCAGACACGGGGAGAACATGCAAACTCCGCACAGAGAGGCCCTGGCCGACGGGGATTCGAACCCAGGACCTCCTTGCTGTGAGGCGGCAGTGCTACCCACTGCACCATCCATGCCGCCAGTGGAAAAGACAAATGTACATTATTTTGTTGGTTCAATAGTCTAATTTTCCATTTATGTGGCAAACAATTTATGAGACAGATACAGTGTACACATGCTAACTAGGGGTGACTAGTGTTGATGTCCCATTATTCTCATACATGATGTGATTTTCTGACTAATTAAGAATAATGGTACAAACAACTTGTATCAAATATACTTCTACAGAGTAAATACTAATAATAAATTAATTATTAATCGGTTTTTTTTTCTTCATCTGGTTCTATGTAGAAATTACACTTTTTTGCAGTACTGTTCATAAACATTTGCACCTGACTGTATATCTGCATATATTGCATAATATATTTTTAGGAATTACAGTAGGCAGTCCACACTGGAGAACCACTGATTGAAAAAATTCTGCCGGGACAATTCCAGCCATTGTGCTAAAAGAATATACTCACTGAGCACTTTATTAGGAACACTTTCCTAGTACTAGAGTTGGGCTTCCCTTTGCCTTCAAAACAGCCTCAATTCTTTGTGGCATGGATTCCATAAGATGTTGAAAGCATTGCTTTGATATTTTGTTACATGTTGATATGATTGCATCAAGCAATTTCTCCCGATTTCGCAGCTGCACATCCATGCTGCAAATCTCCCGTTCAGTGGATTCAGGGTGACTGGGAAGGCAACTGAAGAACAATTAACTCATTGTCCCAAACCAGAAATCGAGATTCATCAGAAATTCAACTGTCCAGTTTTGGTGACCCTGTGGCCACTGCAACCTCAGCTTTCTCTTCTTGGCTGACAGATGTGGATGCCGACGTGGTCTTCTGCTGTTGTAGCCTATCTACCTCAAGGTTCGACATATTGTGCATTCTGAGATGCTTTTCTGCTCACCACAATTGTACAGAGTGTTACTGTACTGAGTTACCTTATCCAGTCTGGCCATTCTCTGTTGACCTCTCTCATTAACAAGACGTTTCTGTCCACAGTACTGCCACTCACCGGATGTTTTTTGTTTTTTTTCTGTTTTTTGAGTTAACTCTAGAGAAATGTTTATTTTTTATTTTTTCCCCATTCTGATGGTTGATGTGAACATTAACTGAAGCTTCTGACCCATGTCTGCATGATTTGATGCATTGCACTGCTGCCACACGAATGGCTGATTAGATAATTGCATGAAGAAGTAGGTGTACTTGCTGTTCCATAAAGTGCTCAGTGAGTGTGTGTTCATGCATTATACTATGAGTCAGTTTTCATTTTGTTTGTATTTATTGTGTACTGACTTTAAATAAAAAAAATATACACCTGCAATATCGTATCTCTTTATCATTTTTTATTTCAATTCATAGAAACACAGCACACACAGTTTGACACATTGAGGAGAGACTGTTTCAAACAAACATACACTTAATTTTAATATGATTCCAGAAACATTGCACACGCTTGTTGGCCTTGCTCAGCAGGAGATTGAGCAACATAGTTAATTATGAATATTAAATCTGAATCTTTCATAATAGGATATTAAAAAAATAACATTTTAAAATGTTCATCACATAACATTATTTGAGATAAAATTCCAAGTCAGATGTTAAAAAACAAACACTTGGTCAAAATATTAAAATGCATACTTATTAAATTATTGCTTCTCTAAATCCTTATCCTTATACTCAGGACAACATTGACACACTACATACATTCTAGAAAATGAAGGTGATATCTAGGTATTTCGTGCATAAAAACAATGTCCATGACAATGTCTAATAAAAAAAAACAAAAAAAACAAGTAACTACATTATCAAACCAATCCCAACAAGCCAACATGTGCGAGGGGGTTGTGAGACTGAGCCCTCCCTTTCCCGTGTGATGCTTCTGAAAATTATGCATTGCTTTGCAGGGGCACAGCGATAGTCAGCATTGGCACAGTCAGGTTCCCTGATTGTGGGAAGTTTTTCCAGATACACTGAATGGAACACCACCAGTACTGTCCATACTTGTTACAGTTACAGAAAATTTTTACTGACTCTCAATTATGGGTCAACAGATAGAAATTAAAATATAACTGGGAAAGCATGAATACCTTTAGTAGAATAACATTTGGAAGGCACTGTTCACCAGCAGGCCCCTGTCTTGCTTTGTTTCTATTCTTCTACATGTGATTACGTTAGTGGTCTCCAACCCTGGTCCTGGAGAGCGAGAGGGTCTGCTGGTTTTTGTTGTTACTCTGCACTTAATCAATTATAGCAGTTGATTACACAGTAAACTCACCTCACCTGGTTACCTGAGTCTCAACAGGGTGCTGATTTCAAGGTGAAAACCCAAGTAGCTCTCCAGGGCCAGGGTTGGAGACGACTGGATTACAGAATTGTAGATATCCTATTTAAGTACACTGTGCATATGGCAATGTGCCCAGAGGCCTCACCACCCCACTCCCCTGCTGGCCAATGAGCTCCACATACTAGTCCCTTTGGACCCTGCCGAATCCGCACTACCCCGTGCTCCCGGGGTACGGCCAACCACTGCCTGTGGGGAGACGTCCTCAATGGAAGACAGCTCCAGGTCGCTGTCCTCATCGGACAGCTGAGAGAGAGGAAGGGAGGTCAGTGGACTATAGGCGTATGTGGACAAAGAGAATCACTGTCATTTGGGCTCTGACCTGTGCCGCTGCGATGGGTCTGTGGGACGAGGCGGTCACCGGTGGCATCACTCTCTTCCCACCTGCAGGCTTAATACTGGGGGAACTAAGCTGTCTTTCCAGGCTTCTCGTCAAAGATTGGACCACAGAACCTGTGAAAATATGTTATTGTGGATCATATAGGGAAGCATCTATTTTAAAGGCCCACACGCATTAGCGTTCTGTTCTTGCATTTAGTAACAAAAATGCCCAAAAAAGTTCACAAAGCACAGTGATGTTGGTTTTTTAAAAAGTCCCTAACCCTTCCCCATCCACCTCCTGTGGTCAGCTATGTGTTAACATTTAGCAACATCATTCGATAATTATCCAAAAGCATACGTTATGTCATGTGGGAAATCGTTCTACAAACAGGACTTGAATTTTACTTGAATCAGTATGGAACACAAATCAGTTCCAGGATGATATGAACACCAAAAATCACTAAAAATATGTGTGTAGGCCTTGAAAAAAAGGACTCTTCCAACCTTGCAACTTTGGCACTCTGTTGCTAACAGGACTTCCCGGACCCTCTGATGGTTCTGTGTCTGACCAGTCTTCTCTGGTGTCTGCGGTGAGGTTCAGCTTGACCCCTGACTGGACCACCCTGACCAAGGGTGTGGATTTGCTCCTGGGGCTGGTGATGTAGGCAGCGTCCCTGGCCGAGTCTTCCTCTGAGCTGAAGGGAGGAGTGCTGGAGAAACACATACTCTTTTATTTAGTTTCCCTGCAGATCCTGTCAATGTACTGTACAACTGCAAGAAATTGACAGTAGAAACCTGTAGGGTGTTATCACTGATTTTGGTAGATACCTGTTCCTCAGTGGACGGTTTCGAGGGACCTGGAGTGCTATTGTGGACCTTGGGGCTGGCTGCGGAGCCTCAGATTGCACCTTTTTGGAAGAGGCTTTCATTGCAGTGTTCCTGGCCCTTGGGCTTTTTTGTAGCTTAGGACTGACACGAGTCCTCCCTTTGAAACACCACAGAGAGCTGAACTTCAATAAAGTCCCCAGCCTGTACATCAAAAATTCACTCTAAATGAATAGGTCTTGTTCCCGTGACATCATCAGAAGAAAACCTACTAATGAAACAGCTGTGGTGAAGTATATGTCGATCGTGGTATTGAAGTGACAAAACGGCAAAAGATGGCACTGAAATACAATCACATTTGGGTGAGTATCATTAAAGACAGATGGGTAATTCAATGATTAAAGTCTTTAAGACCAGCAGCCCTTGTTAGGATGCAGACATTGTACATCCCCTCTAAGAGTCATTGCAAGCTGAAGCAGTTACTTGTTTTGGTAGCAGCTGTTTTGCAAAGTAGACGGTTGTCTTTTTGCTTGCTCTCATTTCATACTTATTCCTGCAGTCACCTTGGATGTTTTGTATCCCAAGGAATAACAAACAATTGACAGGGATAACTAACTAGCTATCTAGCTATGCAGCATCTACTCAAGTGATACTGCATCACCCTCATGTTGTCTTCTAGCTCATTTTCTCCGACCTTATACTTTTTTTCCCACATTGGGAGCTACAATCTACTATTAAACTAAAAGTCTGGCTAATTTTCTAAAGTTATATTACATGGCCTTCATTTAGCTAACAGACAGTGTTGTCCAGGGGGATAGATCACTAAGCGGCATTACTGAGTTAATTCACTGAAACCCAAAACCCTTTTCAAACTGGAACATGGACTGAAAACAGCTGTTTGGAGCAACATGGAGTATAGCTAGGAGAAATTAATTCACCTGATTAATATCATGAGCACATACACTATATTGCCAAAAGTATTCGCTCGTCTGCCTTCACACGCATATGAACGTGAGTGACATCCCATTCTTAAACCATAGGATTTAATATGATGTCGGCCCACCCTTTGCAGCTATAACAGCTTCAGCTCTTCTAGGAAGGCCTTCCACAAGGTTTAGGAGTGTGTTTATGGGAATTTTTGACCATTCTTCCAGAAGTGCATTTGTGAGGTCAGACTGATGTTGGACGAGAAGGCCTGGCTCGCAGTCTCCGGTCTAATTCATCCCAAAGGTGTTCTATCGGGTTGAGATCAGGACTCTGTGCAGGTCAGTCAAGTTCTTCCACACCAAACTCGCTCATCCATGTCTTTATGGCCCTTGCTTTGTGCACTGGTGCGCAGTCATGTTGGAACAGGTAGGGGCCATCTCCAAACTGTTCCCACAAAGTTGGGAGCATGAAATTGTCCAAAATGTCTTGGTATGCTGAAGCATTAAGAGTTCCTTTCACTGGAACTAAGGGGCCGAGCCCAACTCCCGAAAAACAACCCCACACCATAATCCCCCCTCCACCAAACTTTACACTTGGCACAATGCAGTCAGACAAGTACCGTTCTCCTGGCAACCGCCAAACCCAGACTCGTCCATCAGATTGCCAGACGGAGAAGCGTGATTCGTCACTCCAGAGAACACGTCTCCACTGCTCTAGAGGTCCAGTGGCGGCGTGCTTTACACCACTGCATTCGACGCTTTGCATTGCGCTTGGTAATGTAAGGCTTGGATGCAGCTGCTTGGCCATGGAAACCCATTCCATGAAGCTCTCTACGCACTGTTCTTGAGCTAATCTGAAGATCACATGAAGTTTGGAGGTCTGTAGATATTGACTCTGCAGAAAGTTGGCGACCTCTGCGCACTATGCGCCTCAGCATCCGCTGACCCCGCTCTGTGATTTTACGTGGCCTACCACTTTGTGGCTGAGTTGCTGTCGTTCCCAATCGCTTCCACTTTGTTGTAGTACCACTAACAGTTGATTGTGGAATATTTAGTAGTGAGGAAATTTCACGACTGGACTTATTGCACAGGTGGCATCCTATCACGGTACCACGCTGGAATTCACTGAGCTCCTGAGAGCGACCCATTCTTTCACAAATGCTTGTAGAAGTAGTCTGCATGCCTAGGTGCTTGATTTTATACACATGTGGCCATGGAAGTGATTGGAACACCTGAATTCAATGATTTGGATAGCTGAGTGAATACTTTTGGCAATATAGTGTATCTTGAAGTGGTTCAAACTGGAATGTGTTGAAGACATTCAAGGAGCTAACATGGTTATGTCAGGGTTACACAAGCTAGCATTAGCCAAATATTTCCGAAGTAAGACTGGCTGGTTTAGTTTTTTTAAATGTGGATCATGCTACCATTGTATTATTGACAAAGCTTTGGTAGCTTATGCTATAGGCTAGCTATGTCTTGTAACTTCTGAATGGGAAATCTACAAGGATACTACTGCAAGTTCTGTTTGTAGAAAGCAAATTTTCTTTATGTGGATGTGGAAGCAGCAATTATGCCCCTGTCCAGTACAGAGCACATTGTGCTGTAGGTGGTGCTGTCTTTCAGATGTTTCGCAGAGGTCCTGATTTACTGTGGTCACTAAAATTTCCACAGTACTCACTTAAGAGTACCGCAGTTAGCCACAGCTGGAAGATATAGCCTTTTATACCGGACATTGCTCAGAACCTCTTTCCACTAATTCTGTTTGATGAACAAGTGTTCTAGTTCATTAGCTGAAAAGTTAATTCCAGTTAGGAATTCTTTCTCAGTTTTTCCTTGTAGTTGGTAATTTATCTGTCTTTTTATATAAAAGTCTGCAGCATTTGCCCAACAGAAGATACTTCTCCACAAGACCAAATAAATAGTCAGAGAGTCATGAAATCATGAGTCACACACAGTCATGATTTAAGTTGTTTTTACACCTTCTGTCTGTTACTAATACAGTACTGCCATTCTTTCCATGAGCACTTCAATAAGTTAAATCTTTATTACAGAATGTAATTTTTTATTTTAGGCTAAACTTCACCCTGGATCTATTGCTCGTTCAGACACTAACCGTCCTTGTGGCTTGTGCGGGCGGCAGGCACCCAGGTGCGCTGACTCTTCTGCAGGCGGCAAACTCTGTGGGTCACTTCCTGGGTCAGCCTCTCTCTGAGGCCCAGCAGGTCTGGGAGCCGCCGAGCCTTTTGCTGTCTCTGCCCCGCCAACAAAGAGCTCAGACTCCTGAAAGTCTGCTTTGAAATGCCCTTGGTCCCCTGCAGTACCAAAAAATTATTGCACTGTTTCACCAGCAGAAACAAGAAGTGAACTGTTGAATGCTTCATCTATGTCTCTTACAATATTCTGCATGGAATTGAGTTGGCAGATAAATTCAAAGAGTGGATGTCATGGGAAAGAGAATGTGTCCCAATGCTAATTTATTGGGCTGTGGGACAATGACTGTGGGTAACAAGGCTACACAGAGATGCTGCGGAAAACAGACAAAACTGAGATGCTGAGAAAATGCTTGTGGGTAACAAAGCTTCTGAGATGCTGCTTAAAAAGGTTTGTGTGTAAATGCTACACTGAGGTGCGGTGGGAAAAAGTGTGTGGGTAACAAAGCTACGCTGAGATGCTGCAGGACAGAGCTTGTGGTTAACATTCAGTACCCCACAACTGCCCCAGTACACTGCAGGACAGTGTCTTCTGTGTACCTTTCTGAGCCCCATGCTCTCAAGCCTATCCTTCAGTTTTCCTTCAAGGATAGGCCTGAAGTCGGGCATGAGGCTGGAGTTCAGGCTGGAATCCACCCACTTCTGCCTCCTGTCACCCGAATCCTCCAGTTCTGAAATTATACAACAGGGGTGGGTCAATGCCTTAATGCTCACAGTTCTCATTACCCAATTATTTCACTTTGTCTTATTCATCACTTACAGCAGGTAGAGTTCTGCATTTGGAGCCAATAATTTGAAATGGCTGGTGAATCTAAGGAAAATAATTGTAATGTACACTTTCCACTGGACATTATACAAATTTATAGAACATGTGTCAGAGCCACAGGATGAACAAAAGAAGCTGTGTTTGAAAGGAATTATAAACTGAATATATTTATACAATACCATTCGATGAGGTCCATTTTTTATTATTATTATTCTTTCCCATCAGCTTCAAGGACAAGTACCTTCCTGGTCTTGTTCTGATGATTCTTCATCTGGGATAACTGGAGAAGCTGAAACTGAGAGGAGTGATTTTTACATGATCAAATCTATTGTTTCCATTAATAAAACATGTATAGTGGGCTCCAGAATTATTGGCACCCTTAATAGAAATTGAGGAAAAAGGCTGCATATAATACATAATATGGATAATGATGTATATATTATGTTCAAACAATATACTTCTATTTCATTAGATTTACTCTCGTTTCAATTTTTTGTATTTACTAGTCTCATTTTTCCTGAAGACCACAGATAGAAATATTATTGGCACCCCTAACAATTATTGTAGATAAAATCAAACAGAGTGAAACAGGCAATACAATTTTACTTTAATTTAACTAATCTCAGTCAAAAGAAACAATATTATGTCATTCCATCACTCATTATATCATTCCATTTACTCCAGTAAAACAAATGAGGTAACAAGAATGCAAAATCCCTTTGTCAACCATCAGTATCGGAAAAGGCAAAGAACTGTCAATTCGGAAGACACAGATGGTAATTTACCATCACAAGTCGAGTAATGGGTACAAAAAAACAGTTAAGCATACCACTCAGCACTGTAAGGGCAATAATAAAAAGGCGTGAAACATATGTAAGTGGATGTAAGTGCGTATTATCCCCACGGACAGTAAGGAAGATGGTGACCGAGGCCATAAATGACCCAAGAATTGCAGTTTAAATCACTTTTTTTAGTTGTAAAGCTGAGTGTCTTGCCTACATTTTATAGATAAGATTAATCCTATAGTTAAAAAAAAAGAAAAGAAATCTAATTAAGCCGTGCCACTCCAATTTGTACAAAAAAAGAGTAAGTTAAGCAAATTAACTCCCCAACTCCGCCCCTCTTGATTGATGGGTAGGAATGTAGATCCAATCGAAAAGAGCGGGCATGCCCACAAAGACATCATAATCTCTCCAGGCTTCCCGAGGGGAAGGTCTGGTGGTGTAAGTAATAAACGAAGCAGTCAGTTACAAGTCTTTAAATGAGCACAAAATGTAGTCATGTATGAAAATTTCAAAACACCAGACACCGTTGTGTGGCTTACCGCACAAAAAATGGGTTTAAAACCCAGATTTGCACTTGTATTTCATTGCCAAGAAGCCCGTGGCTAGCACCAGTGGCGCAGCCTGTAGAGCACTGACCGCATGCTCATTGCGAGCCGCGACGTCGGCTGTTCGAATCCGATCTTTCCCTCTCTCTCCCTCCCATTCTTCCTGTCTCTCTATACTACACTGTCCAATAAAGCTGAAAAAGGCCTAAAAAATATCTTACAAAAAAAAAAAAGTTAAATTGAACAATTATGATCAAGTAGGTAGTCTGGGTAATTAGTCTAGCTAGTCAGTCTATTTTCATGGTTATGGATCTTAATCTAGTTGACATGAGATTTTTCCATTCACTTGTGGTCATTCTTGATTATGACGCATCACTGAATGGCAACCCTCCAACATCTTTTAAAATTGTGCAGTGGAAGGGACTGGGCAAAATCTTTCATTATCCTTTAAGAATTGCAGAGATTGCAGAGAGGTTGTGTCTTGGGGTCACCAAAAAAATAAAAAAAAAATAAATGGCACCTTCATACCAGCAAACGCTTTGGAAGGGTGGCACAAAGACAGCCCTTACTGAGCACAATAAACAATACCAAGCATCTTGAGTTTGCCAAACCTCATTGGAATGATGCCTGGAAGAGAGTGCTATGGTCAGATGAGACCAAAATTGAATGTGTTGGCCATACACACCATCGACAGGTTTTGTGGCAAAATGGAATGCATATAAGGAAAAGCACCTCCTACCTACTGTCAAATATGGCGGTGGGTCATTGATGTCTTGCTGCCAGTGGCTGCCAGGGGCACTATTTAAGATAAATTAATTCAAAACAGTACTAGGAAATCTTGGCAGAAAATCTGGTAGCCTCAGCTACGAAGCTGAGTCTTGGTCATAGGTAGATTGTCCAGCAGGAAAATGACTCCAAGCATATATCGAAATCCACACAGTTAAGTAAAAACAACAACCGTGTTCTGCAATGGCTATTTCGGTCTCCAGAGTTAAATCCCAACGAAAACCTGTGGTCTGAACTGAAGAGGGGGGGTCCCAAGGATATTATGCCACAATTGTGATAGGCAGGTAAACCTGCCCCCTGGCTGAGAGCTGCCCTCATTCGATGTAAGCTACAGGGAGCGATGAAAAAGGCAAGTCCCTGAAAATTTGTTCCGGAACAGTCACAGATATCAGATGTGTTCCCAGAGCAGTTGGTTTATTGCTAGCTGTCGGAAAGTGAAGAGAATTTCACCAAATATTCTCATACCCCTTTAAACCAGGGAGCTTTGTGGAACCTGTTTTTTGGGGAAATATTTTTTTAATTTGAAAAATGCTAACTTTGATTGATTGGTTTGGTTGATTCCATTGAATCATTATCATGAATAAAGTGCACTGCTTTACACATGTTTTTAGTTTACAGAACCTTTTGTATTTATTAAGGGTGCCAATAATTCTGGAGCCCACTGAATATGCTCTGATCCAGGGAATAAAAACAGGATTTTATGTCACTTTATTTTAAGAAAAAAGTCCCTCTGTCAAAATATACTGCACCATAAAATCTACAGTAATATGGTAAACAGATATTACCTGCTACAGGTCTCAATGACATTTTCTTGATCTGAGAAAAAGATAAAATAAGACAATATTTAACCAACAAATTATTCTCACTAATTCCCAGTCAAAGATGAATAGTAGTAGATTAGGAATGTTTACAATAATGAATAAAGATGATGTTATACTTATATTTTAAATAAATATTAAACTATGTAAACTAAGTTAATATTACTGTATACTAGATATACAGTAGAACCAGCATTTATTAAAGTAATTTAAAATTCTATTGCAAACTTGTTCAGTTGCTGTTGCTGTAAAAAAAAATATTGAAGTGACTTGGCAATTAAAGTGGTTTAGATATTCAATGAAATCATTAATTAAAACAGCATTTCAGGGTCACCTTCTCCTCCTGCGATTGAATGATCTTTTCCTTGCACTTCATCTGAGCTGCGAGGGAGCTAATCTGCTGCTGCAATTTCTGCACAGCTGTCTTCTGGTCTGAGGACAAGGCCATGATCAGCCTTTCATTCTCATTCTGCAGCTGTAGGTAATAGGTACAGCATTAGGGGGCACTCTCACACTGGAAATGAATGTGCAAGAATAGTCACACCACCCACTTTACCCCCTTTTTCAACTAGTATTTTGTACAGAATTAAACATACATTTGAACACATTTTAAAAAGCACTTCATCATAATCATTTTGCTGAGGACCGATTAGAGATCAGTGTAACTGAGGGAATAGGAAGTCAAGGTGTAGTTTGGACAATTTTAACACGAGGGATGTATCTGAACCCACATAACCCATTTGGAAATACACAGATAAAGTGTAACAGGCAAGCGATAATGTTGATGAATAATATTTTGAAAAAATCAATTTATTTATTTATTGTTAAGTGGTTGTAATCCCACATTATTACAGAATAGTGGACAATATAAACACTGCTGTAATTTCTACACCAATTTCTAAACCAAAATGTATAACATTTTTATTAATGTCTGACAATGTGCACTTTAACCACATTTTTCTTTTTTACAAATCTCGTATTATGGAGTTCAAAGGCAAATAAATAAATGATGGGTCTTTGTCCCAAACATTATGCAGCGCACTGTTTATTCAACTCCAATTAAGCATGAATTAATCAGAATTACCTGAATAACATTACCCATTTTAATGTAGAATCCAGCTGCATGCTTTATATGATATGAATAATTATAATTTTCAATTAGCTTATTGAAATAATTTTGCCTCTCTAAATCAAAATCAAATTTTAATTAATTTATTAATAAAAGCACAAAACTAGCCTCACAATCATGTGTTTTAATTTCCACATGTAATACGAACTGCTAAGAGCACTTGTGAAGTCCATTTGGATCCTACTAAAAAAGTGACATCCGACAACTTTGATAAATCCTACGTTATTTCTGTAGATGCATTTTTGAATGATTTACAGTTAAATGTGTTCAGCTCACAATCAATAAGCACAAATGCACTCTCACGTGTGCAAGAACAGTCCCACCACCAAGTTTCTTACTTCCTGCTTCTCTAGCTGGTGGCTGCTCTGGATATCCTGAAGCCTCCTCTTCCACTTACTCTTCTGAAATTCAAATTAAGAGGTGATCAGCCAGGCAGCTGTCAGAGAAACATAGGCCCAATGAGAAGGAGGGGCCTGTGGGTACATCTGGTGGTATCATATTTTTTTCACCTGTAGTGCAATCTTCCCCCTCAGCTCTCTCTCTTGCCTCAGGCCTCTCTCTTGCCCCTCCCTGACCTCCTGCTCGTCCTCGTCAAGCAGTGTCCCGAGGTTGGAGACAGACACCGGCTTGGCCTGAAGCTCCTGCAGTTTCTGTTGTGAATTGAGGACTGAATGATTGAAAGGAAAGGCCGGAACCTATTGACAATAATTCCCAATGACATTGAGATATCATTACGTATTGTAATAAACATAAACTAAATAAATTTGTGAAATTCATAACATAAGAACAACATAAGAATATCTAAATGATGATCCACACGTGAAAGATGAACATCTAAAGATGTTATATGACTCAGTGTACTGGCTATAATTCTAAACGCTGAACAATCTGCCCTCAACTTCATTCAAAATATAATAATAATTAAAAAAAGTTATTAGAATGTCTTTGTTGTAAATGGTTGGTTAAATGGTTGGCATTTATATAGCGCCTTTATCCAAAGCGCTGTACAATTGATGCTTCTCATTCACCCATTCATACACACACTCACACACCGACAGCGATTGGCTGCCATGCAAGGCCCCGACCAGCTCGTCAGGAGCATTTGGGGGTTAGGTGTCTTGCTCAGGGACACTTCGACACAGCCCGGGCGGGGGATCGAACCGGCAACCCTCCGACTGCCAGACGACTGCTCTTACTGCCTAAAGATGACCCAGGTAAATACTGTAATCCACTTTTGAGTAGACAAGTCGTTTGCTTGTACTCTGTCTCCATCTAGTGCCTTTTGGACCTCCACGAATCCTCTCAAAGTTATAGTTGAAATAAAATAACAAAATAAACATTTTGACAACATTCAAAGTAAACTTCATTTTCATTTTTAGATAACATTAATACACATTGGATTCACCTTTTTGTTTTGTTAGCAAAAATGAATTACAATGACATTAAACAAATGCCCAAGGAGGTTCCCTCATCACATATCTGTCCTGACACAATGTCTGATTACCCATGGGTGTGTATCAAGTATTTCATGTTAATGAAGGTGCAGAGGGCTTGTGACTCACTGCTTCGATGGCAGAACTCTGGCTGGATATGTCTTTAAATTCCTGCAGGAGGAGCCGTTTCAGGTCTCCGATCTCCTGTTGAAACTTCCTCCTTTCCTCTTCTTTCCAGCTCTCCAGCTCCTGTCTCTCACTAGCCTCTTTCTTTTTTTGGTGCTCCAGCTCCTGTTGATTTCAGTTCAGATGGTTAATCATTAATCTGGTCTTCAGGATTTACAATCCTCTCACAGAAGACCCAGGTGAAGAATCCATTCTATTTATTCATACCTTTCTGATTTTTACTCCACTTGTTGGCCACCTAACAGCTTAAGGGGGGTCTTTGGCTACCTGATTTGGAGCTTTTGGAGCACTGTAAAATGTATAGTGCCTTTCTTGTAGATGGACTGTAGCTCTACCCCTGCACCCCTATCCTTTTCTACCTCACCTGCTGCTTCCTCAGGGCCTCTGCCTCTCTCTCCGCCTCCAGTTTAGACTGAGTCAGCCTCAGCCTTTCCCTCAGCTCCTCAATCCCATCCTCCATCTGCTCCGCCTGCCTCCTCTTCTGCCTCTCTGAGGGGCCACAGACAACAGGTCTTCCACTAAGTCTCACCACAAGCAGCAAATGAGTGGCGTCCATTAAGTTTCATGTGAGATACCATTAATTCCAATTAACCACAGGAAATTACAGTAACTGGCAGGTGGAGCATACTCAAAGATTATTGTTATGTTTATATGTTAATATTCACATATAGTGCAGTCCTTTAGTAACTCTGTACACCAGCAAGCAAATGGTGCAAATCCAACGAAATATTGAATATGATTACTTTATTTCTGCTTGTGTTAATTTGTCCAATTACTTTTGGTCCCATAAAAAAGCAGGAACTATGTATTAAAAAGGGCTGTAATTGTTTGTTTGCTGGAGTACAGAGCATTACATTACAGTCATTTAGCAGATGCATTTAACAGAGCGACGTACAATAAAGTGCAAATCAGAACCAGGGACACGTGCATTGAAGATCCTAGAGAAAAGTAGAGTTCCAGGTCCTAGAGTGATCACATAGATAAAACTTGAAGAGTAAATCAACTTTCCAAGTAGCATACCACGGTTGGCAGCTAGAATACCCTGAATATTAAAATAATTATACAGTGCAATTATAACTTATAACATACACATAGCTAATTATAGCAGTGAGGTGAGCAAAAATAACAAGAAATGTGTCACTGTCCCAATACTTACAGACTGCACAGTATTTCTGCTTATAAAAAACACATCTAACAATGGTGTGGCCCTTAAATATTTGTCTACTGTCATCTGTAGGTACTGACTCAAACATATTTTGAACACATTTGAATGCACATTTTACGAAAGCTACACAATAATTATTTTGCAGAGATCAGTGTATCTGACGGAATAGGACTTCAAGGTGTAGTTTGGACAGAAGTCAATGCAAACAATATAAACAGAAATATACAAATATAAATATCTGAACCAACATAACCCATTAGAAATAACCAGGACCAGACTGGAAAACTTAAGGCAGGTTATTATTAAGCTGCAGACATAGACATAATGTTCTCATGACATCCTGCAAACAATAGGATATCAGGTCACTGCATACAGTTGAGATTTGACAGAGCTGCAATGTCTTGTATGGGTTGAGCGAACAGCAGTGATGCACACTCCTTGTCAAACTAAGTCGACGAAAAAATTAAACTAATATCTAATGTTCAAGAGACATGAAGAAATCACATGAGCAAGTCTGAATTAATGTGTATTTACCAAGGTATTGCAGTTGACAGCTTCAATATGCATTCAGGGAAGTTGGAGGAACGGACCAGTTCTTAACTAACCTGCATCTGTAACCTCTGGATGGCGCCGCTGCAAATGTGCCTGCAGATACGAGTAATTGATGAAGGACTTTTCACAGCAGTGACACTGAAAGAATAAAACAAACTTTGTTAAATGCATTAGTTAGGTGATATAAAATCAGTGCAACAAATGCAATGCACCTGATCTACTCACTAGCAAAACTTTCCAAGCTAGAACTGGTTCTTAAAAATTTAAATAACAACAAACTGACAAACACAATTCACTGCATCGCCTTAACTGAATAAAAGACTGAAACATAATGTAATGAAACCTATGATGTTACATCAAGAAATCATAAAATAGACTAATGAGCAATATTCTGAGAAACCAATTTACCAAGTATGTTTTACAGGAGAGAAACTCAAAAGGACTTTTAAGAGTCCCTTGATTTAACAACAAACAACAATAGCAACAAAGCAATCATTTTAAAAGCTGTAGTCTCATGTTACATGACTCAGTGTACTGGCTATAATTCTAAACACTGAGCAATCTGCCCTCAACTTCATTCAAAATATAATAGCCCAATAGTAAACAAAAAGTTATTAGAATGTCTTTGTTGTAAATGATTGGTTAAATGGTTGGCATTTATATAGCACCTTTATCCAAAGCGCTGTACAATTGATGCTTCTCATTCACCCATTCATACACACACTCATACACCGACGGCAATTGGCTGCCATGCAAGGCGCCGACCAGCTCGTCAGGAGCATTTGGGGGTTAGGTGTATTGCCAGATGACTGCTCTTACTGCCTGAGCGATGTCGCTTAACAAAGAAATCTACAAACAAACATATAGACCTAAACCAGAAAGTGTACACACAGCTCTGAAAACAGGTCACAAAAAATGATGTAACAATTTAAACCTACAATGTCGATTCTCAACTGAAATATATGTATGCTCAGGCCCTACTTTGTGGTAGTTACTGGCGCCAGCCTGGAGCAGGAGCTGCTGCGTGGCGATCATCTTCTTCCTGCGCCGGCTCTCCTGCCGTACGGACTGCAGCTCTGCATCCAGCCGGACCCGCTCTTTCCCTTCACACTCCGCCTTAGAGACCATCCCCTGCAGACGCTCTTCCAGCCCCAGCAGCTGGCCGCTCAGGTAGTCCTGGCAGTGGAGCAGGTACTCGGTGCTGAGCTGGGACATGCGCAGCACCTTGAGCAGTGCGGGGTCCACCGCACCTCGGCAGTGGGGGCAGCGCTCGGCCTCCACGTCGCAGAAAGTGACACCATTTATGTGCTCTTGCAGGACGGCCACGTCCATCTCCCGGGCCACGCGGTCTACATCCAGGGCCGCGAAACGCCGCCAGTCCACCGGTTCCCTCCTGGTGCGGAAGTGGAAGGGCTGGAGGGGACCGGGGCTCCATGGTGGAGGGGCACTGAAGCCGGAGGAGAGTATCTCGCCGGGGAGCTGCTGCCCTGGCATGGTGCCGCGTTTGTGGAGGAACGAAGAGGTGCTGTACAGGCCGCTTCTGGGGAATGGCTGAAAGAAGTATGTGGAAAAGCCTAGTATTAGATCAAGGTATGCAAATTACGCCAGCCACCAGCCAAATTCTGGTAAATTTGATCTGTGGCTGGTAGGTTTGTCTACTCTACTATGCCTGCTTTGGCAGGTCTCCACTCACCGTTTAGAGGTCTTGTTCTACTCTAAATATCAACTTTTTTGGTAAAACATTTCTGGTGAATTCTGGGATGCACCAGCCTCCGTGGACAGTGAACAAAAACATTTCCTACCCTGATTAGTTACTGCCCAACAATGCAGTATTGCACTCACTACTCTTATTGCAGTTTATTGAATACACCAAATAACAATATAACAATAATAATAACCAAATAATAATAACAGCTGCATGGATCTTACTCTGGCTACAGCAGGGATAAAACTGCCAACACACTGCCGTCAAAAACCCCTTCCTTGCTCTAGCAGTACGTTTCGGGGTCACTGTCTTGTTGCATGATTGAGTGCCGTCCAATACATTTGGAGACATTTGGTTTTATCTGAGCAGATACAATATTTTGGTAGACTTCAAAATTCATTGTTCTACTTCTGTCTGCAGTCACATCATCGATGAAGACAGGTGAGCCTGTTCCACAGGCAGCCATATCGGCCCAAGCCATAACACCCCCTCCACCATATTTCACAGATGAGGTGGCATGATTTGGATCATGGGCATTTCCTTTTTTTATTCACACTTTCCTCTTTCCTTCACTCTGGTACATGTTAATCTTTGTCTCATCTGTCCACAAGGCTTAGTTCTAGAATTCTTGGGGCTATTTTAGGTGCTGTCCAGCAAACTGTAATCTTGCTTTTCTGTTCTGCAGTGGTTGAATCTTGTCATATACCATCTGTAGTCCTGCTGGTGTAGTCTTCTACGTATGCCCAGAGTTTTTGCAATGTTCCTGATTGATTTTCATTTCTGAACTTTATGACAGCCAGCTTAATTTTCACTGACACTGCTGTTGTCACACCCCAACAACAATCCTAATTTCAATGTCTTGAATCAAGACTAGACAGCAGTTCTCTTCTGCATTCAGTAACAACACAAATTAATTCACCTACCTAAAAAAACACACCTGTAAACCAATTCAACAAATACTTGTAGTACGTTAAAATGGGAGGAATATGTACAAAAGGTTCTATCATTTCTAAACGGTTCATCCGATATGGATGCAAATACACTGAAATTAAAGCTGACAGTCTCTACTTCCAGCTCATTTTCATTGTATCCTTTCAAACTCAACGTGCAAGAGTACCAAACCAAAATAACAAAATATATGTCACTGTCCAATGAATTATGGTGCTCACTGTATCTTATACATATATTTTTTGCTAACTCGTATACGTATCTATTCATCCACTGTGGAGACTGCTTTTTCAATGTACATTTCCGCACCTTTGGAATGAATTTACACTGCACATCAAATTGAACCCTTTAGAACCATCCCCATTTTTCATTCACAGTCCTGCAATCAAGAGCTTTCTCCCAGTCTACATCAATCAGTCTACATAAATTTGATCACATCTTGATCCTGAACTTAGAGGAGCCCCTCTTAATTTGCCAAAATACAGCAAAACTTATTGTGGAATAATCACTTGTCCCAAGTCGCTCCATTACCACTATACTGCTAATTCTATCAGAATCATTACATATCACCAGATCTAGAATCGACAGCCCTTTTCTAGGCAGACTGACATACTGTGTCAAAAAATGGTCTAATCTAAAAATTCCTCATTTTTTCCCTGTCCAAAATTCCAGTTAATATTTGGCCAATTGAAGTTGCCCATGATAATAGTCTCACCTCCCTGTCAAGCTTGTTTTATATTTTTAAAGAGCATTATATTCACATTACTTCTCTGAGGCAGGCAGTTAGTAACAGCTATGTTAAGACCCTCTTCTTGTTCCCCAATAAGATGAATCCAAATATCCTCACTAGGAATGAGTTGGTCAATTTCAGCAATTTCAGCCACACCCCCAACTCCTCCTTACTGGATCTGTCCTTCCCAATAAATTTGTTACCCTGCTAGATTATATTATCTTCATCCCCAAACCATGTCTCTGTAATCCCTACATAGCCCCCCCCCCCCCCCCCCTAAAAGCCTGAAGTTCCAAAATAATATTTGTTGTACTTTCTTCTACACTGTGGCTTCTACACTCCCGTTCCCTCATTCCCTGCTGTCCCAAGCCACCATTATTAAAATTGAAAAAATATTTTATTTGCGCGCACACCACAAGGGAATTGGGCTCTGGGGTCAGGATTAAGGACTTTTCAAAAAACCTACGTCACTGCTCTTTGTGAAAATGTTTTGTGGACGTTTTAGATACTAAGACCAGGGAGAGAACACTGATGCATGTGGGCCTTTTATATCACATGAAAGTTTTATCAAATGCACAGTTAACAATAAAGCAGACTAGGGATGTAAATAACAAATAACTTTAATAATTAAATGTTAAAAATATTATGCCAATTTTCCTCAAAACCAGCAGTACTGTGGAATAACCTAACCTTTTCAGGTTTATGATTTCCGATACAATAAAATGTGTTCAATTAAGCAAATAACAAATAATTATCTAACACCACCGTTAAGGGTTTAATTTTTTTTAATGCATACATATAGAGTACATACACACTCACTGAGCACTTTATTAGGACCAACTGTACACCTACATATTCATATTCATTATCTAATCAGTCAAAGGTTTGGCAGCAGTTCAATGCATAAAATCACGCCGATATGGGTGAGGAACTTCAGTTAATGTTCACATCAACCATCAGAATGGGGAAGAAATGTGATCTCAGTGATTTTGACCATGGCCTAATTGTTGATGCCAGATGGGCTGGTTTGAGTATTTCTGTAACTAACCATGCATTATAACACTGGTATTCAGAAGAGCATCTCTGAACACACAAAGCATCAAACCTGGATAGCCTACAGCAGCAGAAGACTTAATAAATCTAAAAAAGAAGTCTATTAAATACCTAATAAATGTATGAGAGTCATTTTAAATGAGTGTATATCTGATCATCACAAAGACTAATGAGAAATATTCAGAGAAAACAATTACCCAAATACCCAGGAGAGAAACTCAAAAGGACTTTGAAGTGTCCCTTGATATAATTCCAGCAAAGAAGTAATTTTACAAACTGTAGTCTCACACTACTTCACTCAGTGTACTGGCTTTAATTCCCAACTGTGAACAATCTGCCGTCTACTTAATTCAAAATAGAAAAGCCTGATAATAGAAAATAGCTTTTAGAATGTCTTCATTGTTAACTAGATGTAACAAAAAAATCTACAAACAAACATATAAACCTGAACAAGAAAGTGTACACACATACCTAAGAATAGGTCACAAGAAAGAATATTTCCTACAGTATTCAAATTCCTACCTGGTAACTGTTCATTTTATTGCTTAAGACTCCTTTAGTGCGATGATACCAAATGTGCAATGTACCCAAGCAGATCCGTCTCCCTGGAGTCGTAATTACAACTGCTAGTTCCCAAGGTAATGGCTATTGTTTCCTTTGCCTCAGACACCTGTAGTACTGCAACTGATTTGTGTTACTTGACAAACACTTTCATTTCCTTGTTTGTTCTGTTTTACAGAGACATTAGCTAGGCTACTGTATATGGGAAACTGCTGTGGCATATGAATATAAAATATCCTCTAAAGCCCAGTCTGATCATGGGTAATGCCTTTCTAGAAGTAATTGGCAATGCATGGCTTTAAATGCCAACTGTGTATATCCAAGAAATGTCTTGTGACATGACATTGGTGGAATGCAACCATTTGTTGTGGTTTCAATATAGCAACTTGGTTGCAACGTACTTTATTAAAGCACATAACAGGATCCTAATTCATATTTGAGATATTAACAGGTGTAATCTGAGCATAAACCCAGCACAAATTAATGACACCACTTTGGGCCGATCCAAAGCTTGTTGGGGTGGAAGATTACGTCTTGGCTAATAATAACATGCTTCATATCTAAATAACCATAACGGCACTTAACAAAACAAATACAGCACAAACCAGCACAAACGCAGCACAAACGAACTGGACTACTTTGGAGCAATTTGGACAATTACGTCACTTAAAAATTATGTTTAGGCTAATATCAAAAAATAAAAATAGCACATTTGTTTATTCCAACGGTAGAAATGAGCACAGACATAGAACAAACGAATGAAAATATTTGCATTCATGTTCTGATCACATGAGGTGGCAACTTCAGAGGTTATTATGTACTGGGGGGATAGTTTCCCTACCCTAACCAAGCTCCTCGAAATATATGCCACATTGCCTGTTGCAACTACTTCAGTGGAGTGCTCTTTTTTGCAGCTGAATCTGGTAAAAAAGCACATCGGTAGCAAAATTTATACTGGTAGATCATCAGTGAAAACTAATTGTAGCTGCTTTAATGAATGTGGATTAGTAAATATTCTGTATTTTATGTTCACAGAACTAATGTTAGCTGTCTACCAAGCGGCATGCTTTAGGCATGATTTGAGAGAGGATTTTACCCTGTCACACACTGAAAAATAGTGCCAAATGATTTGTATTTTGTGACTTATATTTTGAGATATGCAAAACAATTTGTAGTTTGAAATCTGTATATTTTGTGATGTGTAAAACACGTGGATTGTACCTGAATTGTGTTTCCTAGTTCACAAAACACTACATACAAGCTTTGTAAGATCTGCACCTACAATCCATTGGGAGGGACATCAACTCTGACCACAGAGGTCATTAACATGTAACATTTTTATGTTACAGCAATAGAACTGGGGGGTAAAATTGGGTTTTAATAGTGTTTGTACCTAGCTAAAACACATAAAAATGCCTTTTTTAAAGTGAATTTTAAATTATTTTATTATTGGTATTATTCTGTTAAATATACTCCTATCACTAGTGTTCATGACAGTACCATAGTTAACTCTACATTGACTTCAGATACAGTAAGACACTGTTAAACAAGCCATTTTTAGTTTTCAGCCCCTCTAGGCTGCCTCATAATATGACTGACTGTATTCCGGCCGCTTCCACCAGAAGTTAACTTCCGTTGAATGGTAGGCCATTTCTTCTCCTCAGGAAGGTGGTTCCTGAATATGGTTGCTTATTGGCTATCACAGACACTGAAACACTTGGAAATAACTACACAATTTCCCTGTGTTCGAAAGATCGTGTTAGCTCAGGATGTTCCGAACACCTATTCACGATGTTCCGAACGGCACTACAACAGTTTTGCACTCTGTTATGCTGGCAGATCTCTAGAGAAATATTTACCTGGTTAATCTTAACATTACTTAAAACTGGTACCGCCTAGCTATATAAAACGACGTGTGTACGTGCGTGAACAATTTTACAAGGAACACTTTTGGCTGACCCGTGCATCTAAGCCTGCCCGGTTCGCAGTCTCTTGTTAGCAGCAGCTTCCCCACCATACTGTCATAGGGGAGCACTGTTACGATGCCACTGTATGATGAAATGTAATGCGTATGTGACTCGTACCAAGTTTTTTATGAATACGTCAGGAATTGAACTTTACACACACAAAATCGAAAACTGAAATCGATCTGAAAGTTGCACTGTTCGGAACATCATGTGCTAACTTGTCGTTCGGTACACGGCGTCTACGCACTTTGCGCACTGATCTGCAGTTATGACACTGTAAGTAACAATAAGTGAGAGATGCAGTTTTCTGCACGAGACTTAAATAGTCATCAGGCGTGTAACTGACTATAGGGTTTGCTTCAAACAGACGTTTGTCCGAAATACTATAGATAATGTTGCAAAAACAAAAATCTGTATAAGCAGCTGCTTCAATTAATCGTGCAAAAATGCAAGCAAACCCGAAATCACCTTTAAAGTTCTGTCAGCATCAAGCAAAAGCACTGCCAACGACAACAAGGGCGACTTCCAGGCAGCTTTGCAGTTTCCGTATTTTTAGTATATAGGCGACAATGATAAGACATCTAGCCAAATAGCACGCATGACACAGAAACCTCATTGATTGATAATTGATGTTTCTTATTTGCCGAACAGGCGTTTCGCGAGAAAAGATCTACAGTTAGTTACAAGTTACATGTAGCTTTTCAAGTTAACTCACCTGTCTGAGAGCACTTTCTCCTTTTATCTCTAATTCAAATTATAGAAATTCACCCGGAAAATACCCAGAAACTTCACCCGAGATAAGAAATTTAAGAAATGATGAAACTCTACAGAATGGCTCTTTATACGTTGATAGAACTATCCACTGAATTTCATAAAACATTCACTGATGTTAACTGTTCAGCGGTGTTATCGCAAGCTAACGTTACACCATTCAAACAGTAATCCAAGCGCAAACTGTTGCCTAGGAAATGACGCCGACGCCTTTTTTAAAGGTTACGTTACCATTCACAAACAGGTGTATGTTTTCTAGTCTATACATGGGGTAAATTATCAATATAACGTTATAATAATTATACTTGCAGCCACGCTGTGATATCCATTCATTAGATTTGCAGTATTGTTGTTAATAGTCTGTATGACAACTAGGCTATTATTTAAAAACAATAGATTGACAATAAACAAGATTGAGCGCCAGCAGTCTACCTAGTTGGTCCACAGGCTGCATTCTCATTGTATTTGGCAGTAAAACAAAAACAAGATTTAAATAAATTGGCCTAATTGCACCTTCAGCGCTGAAATGGTTTAGAAATTAATTGTGTACGGTTTATGAATTGGGGTACTTTATTCGCCACTTAGCTACTAGGTAACGTCGTGACAGTCATTTTAAGTTTCTGCGTGGTTTGAGATATTTTGTAAAAACAGAAAATATTGAATGGCCTGTCATATGCAATGCGTAAGATTTCAACTCAACGTGATAAAGTAAACGAATATTTTACTTTTCCAGTTCTGGAAAACTTCTGGTCTGATCTACAATTTAAAACGATTCCTGAAGGAATGTGTGCTTTTTGAAGATGATGTACAGGAGATCGGCAGGAATTCTGTAGGATTTTAAAATGTCCCAATGGAATGGAATTACTTGACCCATACAGTGCTGTCCATAACTATTTGGACAGTGACACGTTTTTTGTTGTTTTGTGTCTGTACTCCAGCACATTAAATTTGAAATAAAACAATGACTATGAAATTAAATTGCAGACTTTTAGGGCTAGTACATTCACATTTGGTGAACAGTGAAGGAATTGTAGTCGTTTTTATACATAGTTCCCTCCTATCTTAGGGGACCAAAAGTAATTGGACAATTGGCTGCTCAAATAGTTCTGCGACAGGTGTGCTAAATTTCATCATTCAGTCATCAAGGAGCTAGCAAAAGGTCTAGAGTTGATTCTAGGAGTGTCATCTGCATTTGGAGTCTGTTGTTGTCTCTCAACATGAGGACCAAAGAAGTGTCAAAGCCAGTAAAGCAGGCCATCATTAGGCTGTAATACCAGAATAAATCAATCAGAGACAAAGGCAAAAAATTTGGTGTGCCAAAATCAACTGTTTAGTACATTGTTAAGAAGCAAGAACGCACTGGAATGGCAAACGACATGGTAGACCACAGAAGACCAGTGTAGTGGATGACAGTAGATGACTCCTCTTGGGGCTGTGAGAGGGTGTGGATGACATCAAATAGTGAAGAAAGATCCCTTTGTAACTGCTAAACAAATCAAGAACACTTTCCAGGATGTAGGCATAGATGTTTCAAAGATGACTATCAAGAAAAGACGAAGCCAGCATAACATCAGAGAGTTCACCACTGGATGCAAACCCCTGGCAAGCCTCAAGAATAAAATGGCCAGGTTACAGTTTGCAAAAATGTAACAAAACAAAGTGTTATAGACAGATCAGATGAAGATCAACCTGTACCAGAGTGATGGAAAGAGGAAATTGTGGAGAAAGAGAGGAATGATGATCCAAAGCATACGACCTCATCTGTCAAACAAGCAAACCGTCTCAGTTCAGTGATGATGCGACTGGTGACAGCAACAGTGGGATGAATAAAGAAACAGAAACATCATATCTCCTCACGTTCATGCAAATGATTTCAAATCTGATTGGACAACACTTCATCATGCAACAGTAAATGATACAAATCATACAGCCAATGCAACCAGAGTATTTTTAGGCTAAAAAGTGGAATATTCTTGACTGGCCAAGGCAGTCATTGATTGCAAAGGATTTGCAACTAAATATTTCATATGATGACTTTATTTCAGTTTGTGTTCATCCGTCCAAATACCTAAAATTGGGGGGACTATGTACAAAAAGGGCTGTAATTCCTACATAGTTCACCCAATATGGATGTAAAAACCCATAAATTCTGCCCTTTAACCACATACAGTAAATCCTCAAATTGTGTCCGGGATTCTATTTGAAGCCGGGCCTCGGATAATAGCTGGGGGTGTGGCCGATTTGGACAAATAAAGGCCGGCCCCCAAATACAAGCCGGGGTAATATTGCCTACAAGTAGGGCTATCAGTCCATGAGCACTAGAAGACATTGTTTCGATTTAACTCAATTAAATAAAAGAGCTCTTCTTAATATTTTATATTGTTGGTTGGTTTAATACTGTTGCCAATGAAAAGTCGTTGTCCAACACCATGGGTCTCCAACACGTTGCTCTCAAGCTACCAGCTGCTTGCTGCCCCCTTCTAAGTAGCTTACCAAAGGCTGAAGCAGTATACAATTGTTGCCGCGAGGCATTCCAGCCTACGAATTTAATAAAAAGTAAATCAGGCAAAATAAAAAATTAACTCAATTTAGGCTACTTGGCTACGCAATAAAGTTTCCATGTATTTACAGCACAGTGCACATTCAATGAATGAATGAAAGCAGCTTCCTTGGCTCGCAATAAACAGACGGGTGGAAATCCCGACACTCTTTCAACTACGTAAAACTTAACAGTGAACCATCAAATACCCCCCAGATTTCAGTGCCCATCAGTCCCAACATTTAGCAATAGAATCAAACAGTCCAAAAGCAAATTAAATCCCAAACCAAAGCGAAAATCTTTTGATAGCCTACCAGTATGCTGCTCCAAACGAAACGCATGTCTCACAATAAAACGCACTTTAGGAAAAAAAGGTTTTTAACTTGCTGTTATCTACGCTAATTTGTTATTGTTCATGAAGGCGTGTCTGGCAAGTTGTTATTTTATGGATTCTGGACTTGTATGTGATTTATTGTGTTTGAGAATATTTGCAATAAACTAAGTCTGTTAAGACTGACACTATGACTTACCAAACGGTGTTTCCTGATTAGCCTACACTAATTGATTTCTGAACGGTTACAGGAAGTGTTGAACAGTGTTGGCCCACTTGAAGTGTAGCCTTTTACTTTATTTCAAAGAATAAAATTCTACAACAGAAGCCTAATAAGAAATAAAGGCCTGCCTCGAATACAAGCCTGCCCCAAATAAAGGCCTGTTCTTTGTGCAGCCTAAGTAAATAAAAGACCCCGAACACAATTTGAGGATATACGGTAGTCTAATTCCACCTTTTTCTTTTCTGGAGTAAAGAGACAAAATAACAAAAAATATGTCACTGACCAAATTGTTATGATACTGATTTCTGTCTGTTAGTTCATTTGGTATTTTTGTAAATGTATTATTTTTCATATTCATGTCTGGTTTTCTGTTTACATCCATTAGTCTTTGCACTTGTCTTCCCCTGTGATGTCTGTGTCTGAATTTTCGCGAGTCTGCGAGCCTGCATCCTTCACTATTCCGGTGGTTTCTTCCGGTTTCCCACGATTCCTTCTGTCTCGCTGTTCTTACTTGCTTTCTCTCCAAATTTTCCATATTTGTAGATAGCACTAATATACTAATCCCAACTAACATAGAATTTGTATAGTACTAATTATATAACTAAATAAAATAACAAATATTAGCGATTAAACATACAGATAACCTGAAGGATGGAGTTCTTCGGAAGACTGATTTGACTCCGCATAGATGTCATGTAACACCAAAACAGTCATGTATAAAAAATAATGTATTAAACAAAACTACAAACACAGTGTACGCAATGACTAATCTGAATGAATGCTAACAAGGGATGCTATAGGGAATGCTAACCAAGGAATGTGGGTGTGGGTGCGTGTACGCGCGTACGTACGCTTTGTCTGGGATAAAGGAGAGGTGTGTGTGTGCGTGTCGGTGCGGGTGTGCGCATAATTGTACCAGAATTATTTTTGTCTCTGGACAAAGAGGAGGATACATGGTGTGTTTGTATAGTATGCATTAGTGGTTATTATTGGAGTTCGGAAGAGTTAGTTGTGGTTAGTTGTAAAACACGTGTGTGTTTAGAGGTTACATACGTGATAACGGTGAACCGATTCACATAAATAAGCAACAGTTAACAAGCATACTCGCATAATAAAGTGAACTAACATCACAGACAGAAAACACATATATTTGCCGAAGGCAAACCACAATTAAGACTAAACTAAACAGTGGCTAATGCTTGGGATGTTTGGTCAGTCTTACTGAGTCCGTTTATGCGTTGCTGTCTCCGGTCGTGGATGTCCTGGAGAGATACGATTTCTGTGGGGAGCTGTGTGCCACATGAATGTGACAGGAGCACCCTCTCAAAGCCCCAAGAGGAGTCAGGCAAACCACCATGACACATGGCTTATGGCTGTCATCTTTGCAAGGGCTGTTCACACATAGTATTAAACCATTGGTGCCAATAATTGTGGAACATCTTTTTTGGTTGATTCCATTGAATCATGAATAAAGCGCACAACTTTACGCATGTTGGAAAACGTCAATAACTATATTATTTTTTAGTTTTTGTGCATATTTACCAATAACTCTGGAGCCCTTTGTATCTGCCAGGCTTCAAAATTTAATATTGGGCAAACGCACCCCGTAATTGCCACAATGCCCCCCTGTAATCCATCATGCTTCCAGGGCCCCTTTGCAATTTCAGAATTACTGCCCCCATTGAGAAATAGCCTACACAAATAATATGTTATTATTGGGGCCTTCACAAACAATTTGTCATTAATTTGCCAGTTTTTTCAAAATGTAGAGGTTATCACCCCCTTTCCCCCCATAACTTACTCCTTTGCGTCAGACCAATGATATCCTTTTCCAATCTAATTTGGCCAGTGACACTTAGGAAGGTGTCAGGATTAAAATCATAGCACAAGACATTTCAGGACCCACTGAATTGTGAGGTTTAAGTTATCCACTCAGTTGTCATTAGTGGGTGCTGTGGTACCTTTTTGGACCTTTTTGGTGACATTCAAGAAGTGTTCTACTGCAACGGCCAATTTGTTACAATGAATAAAGCTATTTTGTGTTGGAAGGAGTGAGAGCTATTTTAAGCGGCTGCAAGATGTGGACAGTTTATTCTGCTTCAATTTCATGCACAGTTGGGCTCACCTCCTGCTCATCCTTCTTTGTTCTTACAGTGGCTGGACTTAGTCTTGGTGGTCATCTGCATGCAAAATACTGCCATCTGGTCATTTAAAGTATGATTGAACAAAGGTGCAGTGGTCAGATGAGACAAAATTAAATATTTTGGTCAGATACAGCATCAAATGTATGTTTGGCATCAAAACATAGATGCGTAAAAGGAGATGTGCCTCATACACATGGTGAAATATGATAGAGGATCAGTGATGTTTTGTGGCTGTTTTAAGGTCCAGCGGCACTGGTAAAAAATCAATGGTATAATGGATTCCACCATGTATCAGGCAATTTTGCCTGACAATCTGGTTGCCTCAACCACAAGGCTGAGACTTGGCTCTAGGTACTTAACGAGAGGTGCCAATCATTATGGAACCTTGATTTTGATTAAATCTATTTTTTATTAAAAACCTTTGGTTGATTTGGTTTGTTCCATTGAAACATTATTAAAGTATAGTATCTTTCACATGTTGACAATTTAGAGTTTATCTCAATAATTCTCAATAAAGATAGTTTTTTTTTAGTATTTGTTTGTGCATTACCACTGTAGTTTTCTTATATGTTTGAACATAACATTTATATTTATTCATTCGTATAAAGGGTGTCAATAATTCTGGAGTATATACAGTATATTGTGCATTCCATTTTTTAAACATTGAGCATTTTTGAAGTAGACCATTACACATTATGAAGCGCATCCTTACACATTCACAGATTAGACAAAAATAAGTACCGTTTAGCCATACCAGTGACCCGGCGCACTGCAAACACATAATGTAGCAATATTAGAACTGCATTGGAAAATGTCTCTGTATCCCCACTGTAGGGGTCCTCGCCCGGGACTCCAAATTATGTAGGGTCCTCGCACGGGCCGCCAAATAACGCAGGGATTTTACTCTCTACGAAACCGGGGCGCCAGTTAAACGTTGTGTAGCAGTATAACTGCAAAAAGTAATCAGTCTCATAAAATTACTATTATCAGAAATATCTAACCACAAATTTAGTATTTTAATTAATAATTAAAATAACCAATTTTAATGATTAAACATACCGATAACCTGAAGGTTGGAAGTTCTTCGAAAGACTGCTTTAACTCGGCTCTCATGTCTATGCGATTCCAAAACGGACACCGGGGTTTAATAAAATATATTTTTTTTTTTTAATAAAATATATTTATTAAACAAACATACAAACACATAACAGATAAACTAACGGGAAGTTAGTAAGGAAATTTAGTTGGGTATGTGCGTGTGCGTGTGTGTGGCGCGCGCAAGCGCGCGTGTCGCTAGAGTTCTGGGTGTGGTAATGAGTTAGAGTTAGCTGTGAGAAGGGACTACTTGCGTAGTTTTACTCTATATATGCGCAAAAGACGGCGAATCAATTCACGTACATATATATGTAGCTAACCAAACACATTACAATGGTCGGATGGAAAATATTGAAACACAGATTCACAAAAACAGTTAAGACTAAACTAAACACTGGCTATGCCTGAATGTTTGTTTTCTTACTGAGTCCATACGCATTGCTGGATCCAAAAGACATGCTGTCCTTGTAGAAGAGGCGATGGTGCTGTGAATGGTGTCCGGGAGAGATGCGCAGGCTGGGGTGTTCCCGTCTTAGCAGCGCGTTGTCGTCTGATCCGCTGGTCCTTTTCCAGGTGTAAAAGTTCGTTGCTGTTTCGTTGTTGAGCTTTATTGGGGTAAACTGATGTAGCGTTCCGCGTACAACAATTTCCACTCACTATAGGCCACGTAGTTACCGCGAGGTAACTGGGTGTGTCCGTAGGCCTGGTAGTGCGCTGTGCAGCCTTCAGCCTCTGTCCGAGTCTCGGAGCAGATGAGCTGAAGCGACTGGCCAAAAAGGGTGCGTCGAAGAGAACAAGCAGAAGAGGCAGAAAAAGCAGAAGAGAGAAATCCCAAGAACGTGTCTTGCTCTTATACGGGACCGTTTATTGCTCCCGCCATTACGGGATTGGCTGAATCAAGTTAGACGTCATTCGTGGTGGACGTCGCAGAATTTTCCTGTGGGAATGTGGAAGTTGTAGTCCCTACACCACAAATTCCCGAATGTTGCAACACAACAATAAAAATACTTTGCATGCACTCCCATCCACTCTGAATAAAGCATGCAAACATAAAAAAGAAGATTACCTGTGTTTTAAACAATTTGCATTGTGATCATGTGCTTCTGAAAAAATATGAAAAGAACCAGATCATAAGGAAGGTGAATAAAACAAAGATACAGAAAATATCTCTCAGTAAAACAGGTCAGAGAGAGTAGGCTACCTGGTTTATTTCACAATATGAGAAGTAAAAATGATCTCAGTGGTGCCCAAAACACTGCAAAAAAACCCCAAACATTATCTGAACAAGCTAAAGGTAAAATACCAAAAAAAGGAAGTCTAATTAAAAATAAGTCTCATTATTCCGACCAGTAGTGGTTTGCATAACACACTGGTCTTGCTGGACCCTGCTATATAAAATCAAGCTATGCCAGCTTTAAAATTGAGCTGGTTAAGCTGGTCAACCAGCATGGCCAAGCTGGTCATAAACCTTGGCTAACTGGATATGAGCTCATCAACCAGCTAGTACTGGTAGCTTGTCTGATTTCAAAGCACAAAGTGAGCACCATACCTTATTGGACAGTGATACAGTTTTTATTATTTTGGTTCTGTATTTGAGGGTATTTTCATTCATGTCGGATGAACTGTGTAGAAACGACAGCACCTTTTTGTACAGTGTCCCCCCATTTTAAGGTACTACAAGTATTAGTTGGAATGGCTTCACAGATGTCTTTCATTGGATAGGTGTATTAATTTGTGTCATTAGTGAATGCAGAAGAGAGCTGTTGATGTCTTGTCTTGATTCAAGACTTTGCAATTGCCTTGGTTTGCCTTGCCCTCTTGTTTTGGTTGCCCATCCGTTTCTTTGGTTTTTGATTATTTGCTTGGTTTTTTTTAGCCTTAGCCCTTTTGTACCTTCGTTTTTCTGACTCCCTGGATTTTGACTTTTGCTTGGTTTATTCAACTATTCTTTTGCTTTCTGTTTTGGGCATTGTCTGTTGATCTCTTGGCTCTGAACTAGGACTGAATAAACAAAGTTTTTGGATTATCCCTTGGTCTGCTTTTGGGTCCTCAGTGTCGTACATAACAGGAACATTGCAAAAACCATGGGCATGCCCAAGTCAACAGTTTGGTTCATTATTAACAAGAAAAAACTATTGGTGAACTCAATTATGCCAAAAGACCTGGTAGACTGAGGACGACCACTGTAGTGGATGACCAGAGAATACTCTCTACAGTGAAAGTATATCACACATAGAAGACTATACCAGCATGACTACAGAGGGTACACCACAAGATGCAAAGTACTGATAAGCCTGAAAAACAGAAAGGTGAGATTAATGTGAATGTGCGCTGATTTGTACAAATACGTACCTGCGATCACTTTTTAGTATTTATTAGGCTTATTTTAACAAGCTGGTGTTTAGGTCTACCCAATAAAATGATCACTGAGTGTATTTGTGAATACAGATTTTCCCTTTTGCACAAACATGTCTCCAATTTGCATGTGTATCTTTTCCTGTAAATCATTCTCAAACTAAAATTGGTTCATGAAGTGTTGAATCTTGGCGGCACGGATTCCTCCGGGTACTCCGGTTTCCTCCCACAGTCCAAAGACATGCAGCTTAGGCTGATTGGAGAGTCTAAATTGCCCATAGGTATGAGTGTGTGAGTGAATGGTGTGTGTGCCCTGTGATGGACTGGCGACCTGTCCAGGGTGTATTCCTGCCTTTCGCCCAATGTATGCTGGGATAGGCTCCAGCCCCCCTGCGACCCTGTTCAGGATAAGCGGGTTAAGATAATGGATGGATGGATGGAAGTGTTGAATCTGCATTTGCGGATACATGTGAGTTTATGAGTTTCCTTTTTTATTTTAGGGATTTTGCAATCAGTCCACAAATGTGCCAAAGGAGGCTGTAGTCTTCTGTAGTCCTTGTATATGGAATGCCAAAAGGCTCATAATTTACCAGGTTTTATCCAATTTATCAATTTCACCTGCTCAGATGGCTGGCTAACACGCACTGAATTAACAAATTAATTAAACAAGACCTTAGTGCTAGGTAATTAGTCATCTGTAATGTGTGTGTGTGTGTGTGTGTGTGTGTGTGTGTGTGTGTGTGACTAACAATGGTTTGAGAGCTGAAGCTACCAACTCGCTAGGTCTGCAAATACTGGGAATAGGTTTAGCAAAATATTTGATTGGAAGCCCAAAACGATGCATTTATTTTGTTCATAACTTGCCAGCTATCTAGCTGTATATTTTAGCTCTGGGACCACCAGATCACAATTATAGACGACCAATTATCTCCAAATGGAGAACACTTGGAACCATGCTGAATCCTCCCAGGAGTGACTTCCCTGTTCCTCCTAGGGCACAGTGACAACTCATCAAGGAAGTTGATGAGCTGAAGCTGAATTGTAATTGGGTTGTGTAGCACAATCATAATAATCCAAAATGCAAACGCAAGTTGACATCTGATCGACTAAAAAGAAACAAAATTATGGTTGGAGTGGTCTAGTCAAAGTTCTGACTGAATCTAATAGAGATGCAGTGGCAGGACCTGAAAAAAGCAGCTCATACTTTAAAACCTACCAATTTGTCTTTATTAAAGCAGTTGTACAAAAAGTGGGGTAAAAATAACTAAATTACAGGAAGTGTTTGGCTGCAGTTATTGCTGCTAAAGCTCGTTATTAAGTTTATGGCGTTTCTGAGTTCTGCCCTTGTGTTCCCTACCCCGGTTCTAGCCTCCTCTTCCCCGTGCCTTCATCCCTGATTATTCTGTCTGTTTTGTTTTGCTGTGCTTTTTTATTTTTCTGGTTTTTGACATCTGCCTGGCTTTGAACTTTGTGTTTTTGGATCTCGTTTTGTACTTTTGCTGGTTGGTCTGTCTCCTTGGTTATTGAACTCTGCCTGCCCCGCATGTACCTGTCTGCCTGGATTTCGAGCACATCCTGTCCTTGGATTATGTTTTGGATCTGCCCCGTTTATTAATAAAGCCTGCCGTATTTCTTATCCCTGAGTCTGCTCACGGTTCTTCTGTCCTGAGTCCTGACAAGCAAGCACTTTTTCACAGGGGTGATATGGATGAAATGATATTAAAATTAAATTATATTAAAATGGTGTTTTGTGTTTACTCAGGTTTAATTTTCATGGCACTGTATACTAGACAGGATCACGCTTTCTCCTACTCACCATCTGACACAAAGGTGTTCCGTCCAACTCTTCCAGAATGCCTTCCCAGACACTCCCACATCACCCCCCTGCTCACTTCCCTCCACTGGCTGCCTGTTATGGCTTGCATCAAATTGAAAACATTGGTGATAGCTTTCACTCTGACTACCTTCAAGCGCAGAATGACGACACACATCATCAAGCTGCACCTCTCCCCACCTCTCCCTACCTCCCTGTAATCTCTAATTGATTAGTAGTTGATATTTTTCAGTTCTCTCAATAGTGTGTCATTACTTGTGTAATAACTTCTGGTCAGCCAGTAGGGTTGCCAGGCTGCACTCCACCTGTCGCTAGTAGTAGCGACACTCTGCCTGGAGAGGGTGTCAGCATTACCATGGAGTCAGCCTGCTTGGTGCTGGATCTTAAAGTTATAGCCTTTTGATGTTTTGATCCATCAGGCCACCTCTTTGAAGTTGAGGAGCCAGATTAGGGAAGCATTTACATTACATTACATTATTGGCATTTGGCAGACGCTCATATCCAGAGCGACGTACAACAAAGTGCATATCCATAACCAGGGATAAGTTCGCTGAAAGACCCTAGAGGGAAGTACAATTTGAACTGCTACCTGTACAACAAAGATAAGGACAAGGGCCAATTTTTATTTTTATTTTTTTAAAATTTTTTTTGAGAACAAAGAAACAAACAAACAGAGCAAAAGTGACTAAAGTTAACTATCAAAACACTGCTTACCTAGCCAACTAAAAAATACCGATACACAAAGCAAGTCACAGAGACAACAATTAAGGTTCACAGGGAGGTAGGGAGGGATGGGGAGAGGTGCTGCTTGAAGAGGTGTGTCTTCAGCTTGCGTTTGAAGGTGGGGAGAGATTCTACAGTTCTGACCTCAACGGGGAGTTTGTTCCACCACCGTGGAGCCAGAACAGACAGCAGTCGTGAGCGTGAGGTGGAGGTTCGGAGAGGGGGAGGTGCCAAGCGGCTTGTGGAGGCTGAACGAAGAGGTCTGGCAGGGGTGTAGAGTCTGATGATTTTTTGTAGATAAGCTGGGGAAGACCCCTTAACTGCTTGGAAGGCTAGCACCAATGTTTTGAATTTGATGCGAGCCATGACAGGCAGCCAGTGGAGGGTAGTAAGCAGGGGGGTGACGTGCGAGTATTTGGGAAGGTTGAAGACCAGACGAGCTGCTGCATTCTGGATAAGTTGGAGGGGTCTGATGGCAGATGCTGGGAGGCCAGCCAAGAGGGAATTGCAGTAGTCCAGGCGGGACAGAACCATCGCTTGGACCAGGAGCTGGGTCGAGTAGGGGGTGAGAAAGGGGCGGATTCTCCGTATGTTGTATAGGAAGAACCTGCAAGACCGGGTCACCGCCGCAATGTTCTCGGAAAGGGACAGTCTGCTGTCCATCACCACGCCGAGGTTCCTTGCACTGGGTGACGGCGTGAGTGTGGTATCCCCGAGGGAAATGGAGAGATCCAGATGGGGAGAGGTATTAGTAGGGATGAATATCATTTCAGTCTTGCCTGGGTTGAGCTTTAGATGGTGGTTGTCCATCCAGCTCTGGATGTCCCTCAGGCAAGCAGAGATCCGGGCTGAAACCTGCGTATCAGACGGTGGGAACGAGACGAAGAGTTGGGTATCGTCCGCGTAGCAGTGATAGGATAGCCCATGTGCAGTGATCACAGGGCCAAGGGAGCGAGTGTAAAGAGAAAAAAGAAGCGGGCCTAGGACTGAGCCCTGGGGAACTCCTGTGGCGATGTGTCGATACCGAACCAGCCCAGGCAACCTGGAAGGAGCGACCAGAGAGGTAGGACTCAATCCAGTCCAGGGCTGTGCCACAGATGCCAGTTGCTGACAGGGCAGACAGGAGGATGGAGTGATCCACAGTGTCGAAGGCAGCAGAGAGATCTAGAAGAATGAGGACAGAGGAGAGGGAGGCTGCTCGTGTGGCATGGAGTGACTCACTGACGGAGAGGAGCGCAGTCTCTGTCGAGTGGCCCGATCTGAAGCCAGACTGATGGGGGTTTAGCAGGTTGTTGTTAGAAAAGAAAGAAGAAAGTTGAGTAGAAGCGGCTCGTTCGATAGTTTTAGAAAGGAAAGGAAGAAGAGATACCGGGCGGTAGTTCTGGATGATGGAGGGATCCAGAGTAGGCTTTTTTAGCAGCGGAGTGATGTGGGCCCTCTTGGAGGATGCCGGAAAACAGCCGGAAGACAGGGAGGAGTTGACAAGGGAGGTGACAAATGGGAGAATGTCAGGTGTGATAGTTTGGAGAAGAGAAGAGGGGATAGGGTCAAGGGCACAGGTTGTGGGGCGGTGGGAGAGTAGGAGTTGAGAAACATCAGAGTCTGTAAGTGGGGAGAAAGTGGAAAAAGAAGGGATGGGCCTAGAGGGGGGGAAGGGCACAGTGAGGGGGGCAGTGGTTGTAAAGGATCTGCGGATGACTGTGACCTTCTCATCGAAGAAATCAGCAAAGTCATCAGCAGCGAAGGAGGACTGAGGAGGAGGAGCCGGTGCGTTGAGGAGAGAGGAGAAAATAGAGAAAAGTTTCCGGGGGTTAGAACCGGAGTTCTGAATTTGTGTTTGATAGTATTTAGCTTTGGCGGCAGTGACAGCGGAAGAGAATGCCGCCAGGAGAGACTGGTAAGTTGTGAGGTCTGAAGCGTCTCTGGATTTCCCCCACTTCCTCTCCGCTGCGCGGAGGCTGGCCCTGGAGGTACGGAGGGTGTCAGATATCCAAGGGGATGGGGGGGATGTGCGAGGCGGCTTTGAGACAGGGGGACAGAGGGAGTCAAAACCAGAGGAGAGAGATGAAAGAAGGGCGGCAGATGCAGAGTCAGCGGGGAGTTTGGAGAAGGATTCGAGAGGGGGGAGTGAGACGGTGAAAGTGGTGGCAAAGGAAGAGGGTGAGAGGGAGCGAAGGTTACGGCGGGCTGAGGAAGGGTAGGTGGGAGGAGGGGGAGGAGGATGGGGAGGAAGAGGGAGGGAGAATGAGATGAAGTGGTGATCAGATGTATGCAGAGGGGTAACCGTGAAATCAGAGCATGAGCAGTTCCTCAGCATGATCAGCAACAGGAAACGTTTGCCTTAGAGGTAGGGCCTGAAATGGCATAGGGCTTCCACTACAGCCAGCAGGTCATGGTGTGTGACGCAACAGTTTTGAGAGCCACCACCTCACCACTTTGGGCCAGCAAAGCACCCAATCTCCATGGCGTCAGTGTCCATGATAAACGTTTGCCTGGGGTTAGGGTACGCTAGGATGGGGGCCTCAGTGAGCATGGTGCTAGCAGAGCTAGTTGAAGGCCGTGGTGCAGGCCTTGTCCCACACGTACTGGCAGCCTTTGTCTGTGAGGCAGTGTAGCAGGCTTGCAATGGTGGTAAAGTCTCTTACAAACCGCCTGTAGTAGGAAGCCAAGCCCAGGAAGCTCCATAGCACAGTTATGTCACGTGGGACAGGCCAGCCCCTTACGGTGGCCACTTTGGCCAGATCTGTGGCCACTCCCTCAGCACTCATCGCATGCCACAGGAAAGTTGTTTCTTGCCACAGTAGGTTGCACTTTTTAGGGCTCAGGTCCTCGGCGAATGGCAGTGAGGACCTCACAGAGGTGGGTCAGCTTAATAACCCTTTAATGTCATCGCCAAGTAAAGAGCCATGGAAAACATAATCTGCTCTACCAAACGGTCAAGCAGAACATTAAAGGGTTAAGTACCAGCAGGTCATTGAGGTATACGACACAGGTGTTTCGGCGCACGTTGCCTAGTACTCTCTCCATGATGTGCTCAAAGGTGGCTAGTACATTGTACAGCCCGAAAGGACTGTGAACTGCCACAGGCCTTGGCCGATAGTGAATCCTGTCTTGAGCCGTGCTTCTGGGGTCAGCTCCACCTGCCAGTAGCTGGTCTTGCCCTATGATGCAGGGGTCTTGGATATTGGCTAGCCAAAAGTAATGATGGGTTTGCTTGCTGACGCACAACAGCTTGCGTCCTCTCATCTCTGCTCGCCCACTAGTCACTGTTCTTAGGGCCGCTGTGCAGGTGGCCCAGCCAGGCAGAAGTGTGCCCTTGATGTTGGGGAGCATGCCAGGCCAGATGATGGAGACGGTGGACCCTGTGTCCATCAGGGCTTGGCAGAGGTTCCTGTCTAGTTGGCAGTTGAGATAGAGCCCCTTTGATTGACCCAGCTGGCCTATTCAGAACTATTCTTGATCAAGGAGTGGGGAGTCTTGGGGCAGTAGTCTCCTCACTGGGCCGCACTGTTCTAGATTCCCGCAGGCTGTGCTTGGCTGTGCTTGAGCGTTGGCTTCGGGCAGTTGCAGGCTATGCGGCCTGGTTCCCCACAGTCGTAGAAGGGGCATTGCAGCGCAATGTGGCTTAGCTGGCGATGCCGATGGCGGTCAGGCCTGGCAGGCGGCTCCCCTTTTGTCGGCGTCTTTGTGGCTTCTATACCCAAGGCTTGGGTTCACGGATAGGCATCAACGCTGTCTCTGCTTCGATCAAGGCGTCATGGAGGTGTTGCGTGTTGATGTTCCATCATGAAACTGACACAGGATACAGGAATTCAAGCTCAACTGTCTTCAATACTCCGTAAACACGTAATCAAGCAGACATTCAGAACAGAATAACTTTCCAATGGCGGCTGGGCCAATAGCACACCCCCAATCCCACACAGGATAACACACATTATGTTAACATAGGTACATGCTTTCTGGCATGTTAACATAGATCGCTACGTTAGCCTTGCATGAACATAAACAATTGTTGGCAACCGCACGTATTTACATTAAAAGTGTGTTAGCCAACCCAGAAGTGTGCTTCCCGTTGCACAAAGTACGCCGGGAGCCCCCCAGTTAGCCAGTCCGCAGCCCCGGGCGCCACATTAGGTAGGGAGGGCAAAATAGAGCTTCAGAATGAAGACCGCTATATGTGCACGTGAACTCAACAATGAATTATATTCAATCCCTTATCAAGACCCCTCCGTTCTGCCACTTCGTGCCGTCTGGCGCCTCCCCCTCGCCACACCTGCACTTCACGCTCACGACTGCTGTCTGTCCTGGTCCCGCGGTGGTGGAATGACCTCCCGGTGGATGTCAGAATGGCAGAGTCTCTGACCTCCTTCAAGCGCAGACTGAAGACTCATCTCTTCAGGCTACACCTTTCCCTCCCTAACTCACCACCATGATTAGCCTTAGACTGTAATGGCACTTATGTATAGATTGTAGAGATATTGTTACTTAGATAGATATTGTTGTTTTTTATTGGCTGTTATATTGTTGTATTCAGTGTATTCTAGCTGCCAACTGTGGGATGCTAGTTTGGAAGTTGATTGTACTCTTCAAGGGTTCTGATTATCTGTATGTGTACACTAGGACTCGGAACTGTACTGTCCTCTCAGGTCCTCTTCTTAGCACTCATACTTCTGTTTGATTTGCACTTCATTGTACGTTGCTCTGGATAAGAGCGTCTGCTAAATGCCATGTAATGTAATGTAATGAATTTCTCACAGAAAACATAGAAGTGGTAAAACTTACAAGAAGAAAGTGCTAGTGAGTTGGTAACCTTTAATGATACCCGTATGAATGGTAAATGGCAGGCATTTATATAGCGCCTTTATCCAAAGCGCTGTACAATCAATGCTTCTCCATTCACCCATTCATACACACACTCACAAACCAACGGCGATTGGCTGCCATGCAAGGCACCGACCAGCTCATCAGGAGCATTTGGGGGTTAGGTGTCTTGCTCAGGGACACTTCGACACAGCCCGGGCAGGGGATCGACCCGGCAACCCTCCGACTGCCAGACGACTGCTCTTACTGCCTGGGCCATGTCACCCCCAGGTTAGCATGATGTAGCTAGCGCAAGCGAATAGCAATAACGCATACAATGTGCTGCTTAACGGTGCTTGGTCATTCGAACAATAAAAATTAAAGCATTCGACTTCAGTCAATGGCACCGAAAATGTATGCCACAGTGTCCATAAATGGCAAAAGTTCCACCATAGATTCGATTTAAATCTTTAAAAGTTATCAATTTCCTGAATCGTCATTAATTTCTCTCTTGTAGTTCCCCTCCTTAGATCTTTGTTTTCTTCAGTTACAGGTCAACCATCCAACCTTTATATGAAAACTGATATTGACTGGGCACCATCATAATATGTTTTAACGGACGCCATATAATCAAAAAATGAATGGGTTGCTAAGGCCGCTGGTCCTCTAACACGTCATCGTTAAGGAAATTGTCACGTGAATAACAACGATCCATAGGCGGAAGTAGACAAAATTATTTATTTCATGGATTGTTTCGGGGATAATGACTTGTAAACAATCTCTTTTCCAACAACCCAGTAAATTAATGCTTACAGAAAATATTAAGTCGGTCCCGTTTTCATTCTATAAGATTTGTTGTTATATGGATTATAAGCATGTTATTTATAATTTGCTTTTAAAACTTATTCGCTTTATAATTCCATCCAAAACAAATCTTCCTACTGAGGATATATTCTCGTTCACTACGACATAACAATCGTAGCTTGTTTGGGGAAGTATTTAATTCAAAAGACCCAAGAGTCTGTCAGATCGGCTAGGTTATGGTGCTACCTTTATCTAGGAGCGAAGATTGTAAGGTAAGTAAAAACAACAGATGAGTTGTGAACACGGCGTAAATTCATTCTAAAACGTGTGTTATATAAATTATAGAAATATAATTTATAATTCGCTTATTCTCCACCCAAAACAAATCTTCCGACCGAGGGTATGTTTTCGCATCGTGTCATTTTTGCGTTAGGATTGTGGCAGTTAAATTGTCCAATCATAGTCGAAGATGTAACATAGCTATTTTATAATTGACGAATAATTGAGCTTGACTGTGCATGCGGCTGCAGTCACGTCCAATAGTTGTACTTAAGGGTGGGAGTCGAAGTGAGGGTTTGCTTGGAAGTGTGATTACTTCGTGACGCAGAACAACGCTCCGCCTTGAACTGAGCAACGGCGACTGAATCCGAGATGAGAGAGCAAGGGGTCGCTGAGGCGAACTGAGATTGAGCGCTTTCTTTCGTCATACAGGAGGCAATTTAGGCGAACATTTGGTCTATAGCTAGTTACATGCTGCCCTTTGGGATCACCAACATGCAGGCATACAAAACTTTAATTTATCCAGCATGAGACAACAAAAGTGACTGCATAGCTAATTAGCTAGGGACAGAGCTAGCAAACAGGCAAACTGGACAACGCTACCGAGCGCAAGCTATCAAAGCATCCTCTTGTTTTGTTTCTGCACGCTCGATTTTATTTTCATTCGGCGAATGCGGTATGACTAACAACCCGGCAGTTTGATGGGGCTCCTAAGGATTATGATGCCGCCCAAGTTTCAGCTTCTGGCGATGTTGGCGTTTGGAGTGGCCATGCTCTTCTTAGAAAACCAAATCCAGAAACTGGAGGAGTCTCGGGGAAAGCTAGGTAAGGCTGTGAGTTGAAACATCTCCGTGCACACTGTAGCAAACGTTAGCTAGAGCTGGCTAGCTTGCTGGCAGTGAGTCGGATGACAGATCGGATAACCAAACACAGTCGCGTGCTGCAGCCAGCCAAACACGATCTGCTTGGCAGCTATAGTGCGAAGGCAAACTACCCGGTCCAATAATATGTTAAATAACTAACATTATTCCGTACGTCATTAGCTGGCCAGTTACTTAGCTGTCTAGGATTAATTAACGTTACCTAGCTGAAATGTTATTTGCATTTTGTAGTCGTTTAGGTAATGCATAGTCTATAGACGTATAGCTAATTAACCAGTGTAGTTACAGTGGCATAACTGGCATGACCCGTCCGGAGAATGGTCGCTTTGGGCAGTGAGGAGTTGGACTGAACTGCAAGTAAGTTAGCCAACTAGCAGGAGTCGGAAGTCATTCCAGTTCTTTACCTACATGATTAAGGGACATTTCCTTAGCGTTAGTCCTCTATCTACTTTCTTTACCTAGCTAGCTAAGGTATGTTCACTGGCTTGAGTTAACGTTGCTGCTCCAGGTGTACTGTTCCAATTGCTTATTCTGGTATTTTAGTAAAGCTGTTAATGAACGCTATCAATATGCGTCTAATTTCAAACAATCGACTACCAAGTTATAATTGCTAATGGAATACTTTGCCATTGTCAAAATTTTTTTTAACTATGTAGCTAGCATTTAATCTACCCAGTTCTGCTAAATATGATGCATCCTTAATTTGGAGTAAGCACATCCGTTTATTTTGTACCTCTTTTGTTTGCTTGCATCATGGGATACTGTGTTTTGGACTATAAGGGAAATCAAAAAAGAAAATGTTACCCAAAGCTTGTCATTGTACCTTTAAGCGACCAAAAGTCGAAGAACCGACCTTGCGGGTCCCACTCATGTACCTTAACCACCACGCTACAGGCTGCCCCTCAACAGTATTACATACAATGTGGCCACTGCTGATGTTGGCATCTCTTCTCGATGCATTGCCTGAAACCAGTTAACACTTAATACAGGGAACAGATTACAGCAAATATAAGTTTGATTGGGCAAGCAAGAGGAAACTAATCCGATGTCATTTGCTTGTTGCTTTGTTGGCAGTTCTCATTCATTCATTCAAGAGGAGAAAGCCTTCTGGATCTAAGACCCCAGGCAAGGCAGTCCCCTCAACTAACCCCACACCACCGCTACATGTTTTTTCCCCCCTCACTGTTTCTCAGCATTTCACTTTTCCCAGTGAATTCATTTTGGTGGCAGGCTATGTGAGCACGTTGGAAGAGGAGAGATGCAGGGTACCTTTTAGGCTTTGCTTGAATGCGCTGTATTTTCCTTGACATTGGAGGCATGGCCCTCTACCAACTTTTTTTGATTGAGTGCCTTACAGTGATTGATGCACTGTGCCCACTAAGTGCATTAGAATCATACTGAAATTGCTGCATGCCCAGACTGTATGGTGTAAAGAATTTTAGTTGACATGTTGAGGACCAACTAGAAGTTGCAGGTAGTGCTTTCAGGATAATGTGATTTTAGGAAATGTACTTATGTTTATTGGGATGGTACAATATATGTGGAATAGAATTGTGGATTATGACCTCAGCATCATTTGAGTCATCCTGTATATTTATGAAATATATTATTTTTATATCGACAGGCAATCTGTAGGGTGATTGTGTAAATGCATGAGGGGGCGACATGGCTCAGGCAGTAAGAGCAGTCGTCTGGCAGTCGGAGGGTTGCCGGTTCGATCCCCCGCCCGGGCTGTGTCGATGTGTCCCTAAGCAAGACACCTAACCCCCAAATGCTCCTGACGAGCTGGTCGGGGCCTTGCATGGCAGCCAATCGCCGTCGGTGTGTGAGTGCGTGTATGAATGGGTGAATGGAGAAGCATCAATTGTACAGCGCTTTGGATAAATGCGCTATATAAATGCCTGCCATTTACCATTTATATATAATTGTTCTTGTAGGCCTATATCATTATATCTGTTCTTGCTCTTGCATGTGTGCTTGTAAGCTTCAACCTTACATCATGCGTTCAGATAGAAAAAATCTATCAAAAACAAACAAATGTAGGCCTACTCCTTGTTTGACATTAATCCTGGCATCACTCATTTCCATAAAATGTCACACTTAAATATTGTGAGTGGTTTAATATTTATGCAGATAGTCAGAAATGTGATTTTTTTTTAAATAAACATTTGCAGTATGATTTAACTACCAAATTGAGTCTACTAAGACATTTCTCATTCAAATTTGAATGGCACGGGTACCACTTTTTGTCTGCAAGTTTTTCACGTTTTTCTATAATTGTACTGAATGTTAGGATGGGGATACCCATTCTTTAAATGTTACATCCTGTGGGCACTTCTAAACCAACATGTTTTAAGAAGTGTTGGTGTGATGTTTGAAAAGTGTAAAGTGCTTAAAAGGGGAAATGCTGTTCCCCAATATATGTCATATGTTTTAAACAGGAAATGAATTTAAATGGATGGATATTGATTAGCTAAGTGAAATGGCTGATTTCTTTTTACTTTTTTGGCTGTGAACAGCTGAAAATCAAGAGTTCTTCAAATACTCAATTAATTAAAGCCTTTTGATTCACATTTGCATTATGGGTGTTATGAATCTTAAGTCCATTAAGCTGTTGCTAATTGAATTTAATTGAATTAATCTCTGGGAGGCTTGCAGTAATACAGATGCAGTCAATTACAATGAGCGCTGGATTCTGCAGGTGACTCTATTCTTGTAAATAAAATAAAGCAAACGAGAATTCCTGCAATGACTCACAAGAATGGCACCTTGAATCTCCAATAAAAAAAAACTTTCCATGAGTGTCTGCTTTATTTTATGTTGGGGAGAACCGGCACAATCGTAACATTTTTCACTTCTTACTCAATTTCTCCAATGTAAAACGTTCAAAAGCAGGGAACTTTAACCACTTTATAACACTGTTTAAGACATCCATAACACTTTCTCAATGCATTCTATATTCTCAATGTGACAGTCTGGAATCTGTCTGTGTCTGGTAAATGATTCTCTGGCTTTTCACAAGTTGCTGCAGCCAAGTCTTGTCAAGTGGGCTGTGGAATCATGAAAGCTGGCGTGAATGCCCTTTGTTGAATAAAATGCGTGACCAAGAAGTCATTTGAAAATGTGACCTGCTCTATCAAAACAGTCACATTTACCCCAAAACTTATTTTGAGTTTTAGATAAAAACTAAGTTATCTCTCTACTCCATATATCAACAGAGTTGTGTCCCGTTGGATTTTGCCACGAGATGGTAGTTGGCCTACATCAGGCTGGGAGGCTACCAACACTGGGCTAACGAAACTATAGGGCTCTTGTCATCTTTTGTATATTTTCACTCTGGACATTACTCTTGACATTAATACATGCAGACCATGAAAGCAAATACATATTTGAGTAAATTCAGATGTAACTGAATAGTTGCTACCTCCTCATCTTATTTTTTTGCATGTAAAACTGTACAGCTTTTAAGCAACTCAAAGATGTAACAATAACCCTTCATTACCTGCACAAATAAAACTAATGTTATGCCGTGGTCTGGGTGAACTCTATTCTGAATGGCTGGAACGTGGTTACAAGCTTGTAAGCTGCAAATAGTATCGAAGGCAACCACCGCTGCATAGGCTTCGACTAGTTTGTGCCAGAAGAAATGTTTTCATGTCACAGACTAATTTATAAAGTCATGCACAATAAATGCCACTAAGAGATAACTGACTGATCATTGCTAAAAATACAGTCCCCTCCAACAGTATTGGAACAGCAAGCCAAATTCCTGAAATACAAAATACACTGAATACATTTGGGGTTGCGATAAAAAGATGAACACGAGTTCAGAATTTCAGCTTTTACTGCCTGGTATTTACACCTAGATGTCTTAACCTACTTAGAACATAGCACCTTTGGTATCAGACCACCTCATTTTTAAGTGAGGAAAAGTATTGGAACAGAGAGTATTTAAAGGAGTAACATGGTGGTTGAATGTGGCATTCCAGTTGTCTTTAGGCAACAACAAAATAAATGTGCATACTTTCTTTATTATTCAGTCATTTAATTCTGAGAGATCTGATGGGCAGATGAGACTTGGTGGGCCAGTCATTTTCTTGCCTTGTTTACACTCTTGTAGGCTTAAGCAAAAGTTCCTCCACTTGGCTAGCACAAAGTCATTCTTTGTAAATATCCAGTGTTGGAGAGGAATCTTAAATATTATCAAGCAGTTAAATCTTCTGGGGATAGTTCACATAATTTCCTTCTTTTTACCTTTTTTCATAACTAGTGTATGAAATAATATGCTTTCACGGTGGCGCAGTGGGTAGCACTGTTGCCTCCCAACAAGAAGGTACTGGGTTTGAAACTCCGCCTGGGTCTTTCTGTGTGGAGTTTGCCCCTTGTCATCTTGTCTTTCCTACATTTGTACCTTCTTGAACGAAACAGAGCCCCAGCTTAATTAATGAATTTGGGTCAATGACATGACGTGTTATTGTTGTAAGTATATAAAAATAAGTATCCAGCTATTTGACGGAACCCACCTATAGTACATACTGCGTTATAGCAGGCATCATCATTTAGGACCGTTTTCCTTAAGTTGGTATGTTTGTTGAATCCAACGTGGCACATACTCCTACGAGTCCTTTATACGAAAAAATGGTGTGAGGTATTTATGATAAGAATACAAGAATGTTCTTGCATGATGAGGTCCATTGTGTTGAAAACGCAACTGCAGTTTGGGGTCATGTACTTTGTATTTTCAGACGTTATCCAGGTTGGATCACTTCTCAGCATTGTCAAGTTTTGTGTAAGAGACTTGGACACATTGACCTGTAATCTACTGCAATTTATTTGCTGAACATTTATTATTTATTCGGTAGCAATAAAAGCAAAAAAATGTATATTTTGGAAATGAATCTCTTATCCCGATCACATTTGTGACTTTGATCATATGATTCTAAATTAAAATGTGGGCCAACAAAATTTTAGAAATAACTAAATATACTAAACTAAATATAATTCTAATGAAGGTGCTTTTATGAGCTTTTTTTTATTGCACTTTTTATTTTATTTTGTTTAATCCTGGCCCATTTACCAGGAGGCCTGAATGGTTAATTTTGTAATTCTGTTCACTGGTCAAACTTATTTCTGATAACCTTCAAAGTTTTTGTGTGTGTGTGTGTATTGAATGCTTTAAAATGTAATTGATTTCATTAGTTTACTTCTATACAGGCGTGGTAGACCTGAATTCCAACATTATTTTAGCCTGTGAATGTAGTAGTGAGAAAGATATTACCGGTCCCAGAGGTTGGGAACTTTGAACTACCACTGGAGAAAAGTACAATGGAGAATAGAGAAAATACTGCTTTGCCTAACTTGCCTTTGCTGTTTTGGTGATATTGCTTATATATACATCACAAGGCAATATTTCAGTGAAGATAATTAAATAATGTTCGGTGAACCAAAATTCAAACAATTTTTCTTGATGTTGTTTCAAATGGTGCAGAGATGTGGACAAGCTTACAGTCAATCGGGAACTAGAAATTTAGGAATAACATAGTATGGTGATTAAGAATATGTTCCATAAAAAGGACAACAGTGTTCAATTCTTGCATTGAAATGAGAAAGCAACAACCCTGTCGTGCCAATGGCTGCTATCATCTGTTATCTCTTTAGATTGAAGACGTTATAGATTTGACCTGAAGTCACCCATCTCCTTTTGCAAACCTTTAATTTTGCTGACCTGTGTTTCACCTGTATAGATTTTTTGATACTATATTTAGTAGCAAGTAATTTTCAATTGTAAGCATTTCCAAAATGTTACCAAAAGTGGGCTAGATAATGGATAGATGGATGCATAATGCAATCATCACATTTACCATCTACTTGGAAAGAATTTGGCTCTATTCCTAAAAGAGGAATTTCCTTAATTCCAAATATTAAGAGGTCCATACAGAAAAAATAATTTCTGAAATTGTATAGTGAAAATTGATAATGTGTCGACACTTAGGTGATGTGACAAGTTGGCAAAGCACTTGGTCATTACATCGGTGTTCATTTTTGTAGATGAATAAAAAATAAGAAAAGTGGGCCAACAAAATATTATTTTCATAATGTGTCATTATGACACACGCACACACCCACACACACACACACGCACACATTTTGTACCCCATCACTTCCCATGGAATTGCCAGTTGGACTATGCTGTTGTGATCTCTTGTACTTGTTACCTTTCATTTTGGGGTGAACATAACATATGGACTTGAAGACTTATACAGTGATATAAGAACAATTTCTCCACAACCTTCAATAATGGAGATATCTCAAGTCAAAGTCATTGGGGGCACGCCAATTAATGACATTTTTTAGGGAAATTTAGTGAAAACTTTGTTAGCCCATGTCTCCCAGATCTGAGACCACTGCAATTCCGGTTCCAGGGGTTTCTAATAAGGCCAAATCAGCATGCCAGATCTCATTTAAATCTGTGATGATGCTGTTCAAAAGTATGGTAAATTGACCCTACAGGGCACGGAATGGCCCTACATGGCATTAGGTCTAAAGCAAGAAAAAACTAATCTTGTTCAACAATTTATCAAAAATGTACATGAAAACTGATGTATCAAAAAACCCAGAAGGGGAACTGTCCTATTGAACCAATTCCAGAGAATATACACTATTATGGATACTGTAAAATGCATGCAGCCACAATTCCCCAACTGAGCTGAGACTGCACAATTAAGACAGGTGGTGCATGCAGACCGCAGGTTCCTCACCAACCACCTGGGTGCAATTCTTTGTAGGTTTCATGGAATGCAATGGACAGACATTCAATTCAATTTGCAGCAAAGCTATAGTCACACTTTGCAAGTTTCCTATAAAAGTGCCCTATTTTGTAAACTAATATGTCAAATTCCGGCTTTAAAAATGGCCTGCTGCTTTTCAACGGGGAACATTTGTTCCTTGTTCATTTCCCCCAATTTGGCAAGAATGGCAAAGTGAGAGAAGAGAAAGAAAAAATAAATATAGCGGTGATACCTGGGGTTCAAGCGCACAGTACAATGCTGGAGAAGGCCAATGAAGGCTAAACCAATGTGCTCTCATGGCACTGCCATCACCTGCAATTCATTCTTAGCATTGCATGCTAATTTGCATACAAAAATATAACTGGCTATCATTTGGCCATCTTTCAATGCTTCATGAGAAGATTTTTTCCAGGCTAAGAATGCTAAATTACCTATTTGTTTATAGTGGCCATGTTTTCAAGCTATCAACTCCATTCAAGTTTTGTCTTGTTCAGAACACCATGGCCTTCAAAGTAGAAAAAGTAGAATGTTTCAAGGCCAAATGCAATGTCTGGAATTAATGACAGTTGTTTCAATAGAGATGCCCAGATGTGTCAATTTAATTGGCTCGCCATTCAGCATTCAGTCCATGGATGATATCCACCAAATCTGACATCAATGGGATGTACGGTTCATGAGAGAATCTTTTGTGTTTTTCAGAAAATTCGAAATAGTGCAAAATCTAACCAGGCACGTTTTATCGGCTCAATAATATTATTTGTTCGTCGTGAGCTGGGGAATCTAACAGCCCTAGTCCCATGTCAAAATGTATGGCTTTTCAAATTTCATAATTTGAAAACGACCCCTGTGGCGATTGGTGCCATATTGTAATAGATCACAATTCTACACATCACTTGTATACAAATTTTCAAGAGACCGTTGGGGAAATGTAAGCATTCAAAGTAGAGATGAAAAATAATAATCATAAGCACTACATGCTTGGGCCCTTAAAATCAGAACAAAAACAATTGGGATCCAGCACTTCATGCTTGGACCCCTAAATATAAAACATGGGCTGAATATGGGGATGAGTTGGTGAGATTGCTTTAAATTGACTCACAGATGTCCAGCAGCCAGTAGGCTATTTGACTTTAGCAAGCTTTTTTGGGGGTATTTTATAGTTTCTCTAGCAAAGCTGTCACAGTCTACCAACAAGGAATTTTGAAGTTGGGTTCTAACTCATGGTGTTGGTTTTATGATCTACATGATCACCGGACATGTCCACATGCACGCCTTATTATGTTGGATGACAAGATATGACACGAGTCATACCATAATGTCATAAATTAACCACAGCTACAGATTTAAAACACACAGACATTCTTTGATAACTTGAATACTGCAGGATTCAATTCCCTGTGGTGTTTGAATTCTTAACCCTGAAATAGCCAAAGATTGCTTGGTCACTGCTGATTGACAGGTGACCGTAAGGAAAGGATGGCACTCTACAACACACTATGGGTAACAGCATCTCTTGTCCTGTCACCAGACTAACTGGTTAAAAGCCTGATTATACAGGTCCATTTTAATCTAGATTTAAATATTGAGACTGCATCTAACTATAATAAATAAAATAAAATAAAATAATAATAAAATGAAAACACAGCGGCTATACTAGTTACTGCAATCGGAATCTTCCGTTTTAGATAATGGGGGTGTTACAGGTATTTAGGTTAGGACATTTGGAATGTTGTATAAACAAAACCCACCTAGTACCAAGGCTAAATCTTTCGAGAAAAGCTGATTAAGAATGTACCTTCAACATATCCAAAGTTGAGGCTCAGGTGAAGTTTCTGACATAGGCTTCCGGGCCGGTTTAAATGTGCCAAAAATGGCCAAATTATTATTTTTCCATGGGTTTCAACTCTGCTGTGAGTCATGTGCAAGATGTTTATCTGTACACATTGAGAGAATGCTCTCAGATGACTCATTTACAAATAAAATGACACTAAAAATATTTTTACTTTTGGAGATATGACCATATGAGATCTACTCCCCCATGAAAACAGTTTATTTCATTTTTTCTGTGTGTTAGTATAAAAGAACACATTTGAGATTTCCAAATATTCATTTTCCAAAAGATTAAAGTTTACAGAGACATTTTTGTATTTAAAAAAGTAACATATTACTGTTTACTACTTTTTACATAAAAACTTGATCAAGGCTGTCTGAGATCAGAAGTGTAGAACCTGCACAGCTAGACCAATGAGGGAATAGCTGGAGGTGAAGGGACGACGTGTTCTTTCCTGGCTGTTTAGAAGTGAATGAAAAAATTTTAATTATCAAACTCCGCACACGAACAGAGCACAATTATGTTTAGGAATATACTGGGTCTGTTGCCACGGGTCGGATATGGATTGACCTGCCCCATATCCCGCTTACAACTGGCCTGAAACAGATCAGTAAAATTCCTAATATTCTCCGTTCGTAAACGGGGCCGTATTGAAAGCTTAGTGGTTACTCTCGTTCCACTCGTTTATCTGACTCCATTTAAGATATATAATTTAGAAATTTGGGTTTGAAATTTACGCGAACCTCGGGAGCGATTACACTCGACTCGTACCTGCGCCACCATTACTCAATATATGTTCTCGCGATTAACATTATTGCTGAATATCTCAGTTCGGTGTAGAACTCAGAGGCTGAGGGTCCAGTCAACACAATACATGCAACACAGTCATGATAGTTGCGAGCCCAGGTCGGCGCAGCATTAACTGGGCTCCTTAGAGATAATTTGACAGGAACCAGCGCCGTAACGCCCAGGGGTTCCCTTCGCGTCAAATCACAAGAGCCGTGCCTAACCGACCCTTTAAGTTGGCAGAAACTTGCTGGCCTCACAGCTTAGAACTATCACCTGTACCAAGGGACTGCCGATCGGTCAGTCCTTGGTCCCCATTGTCCCCCTCAATATTCAGTTGTAATTTAGGCTGAAAAGGTACAAGATGAATTAGAGTCATGGAGATCACGCAAGTTACAAACAAAATAATTTATTTCCAGACGGGTAGGCAGTTAGCGTAGAATAAAACAGTCAATTACAGTCAATAGACAAATTAAAGATAAATAGAATAGAGTGAAATCTTACCCAGCCTGCTTTCGCTACACACATATACAAAGTATGCACAGTGTGGGAAATCGAGTGCGATCTTCCACTGCTACACATACATACATACATACATACATACACAAGACATGTTGTGTGGGAAGTCGAATACGATCTTCCCTGATAGGCTTGTCACCCTGGCTTTTATGCCAAATCATGTGTTTGATCCAGGCGGCAGTGCCATAAATTAGCCTGGTGGGGTTGTCGAATCTGGAATTTAGACCCCCACCGTTGGGGGTTGTTGCGTAGGGAAAATTAGATGATTACCAAGAGAGGACGTGTAGGTTTTCCCTTGAGTTATTGAAACTATGGTTTATTAAAATCCATTTGGTATGAAATGTATCTCATCTGATTCCTTGACTTTACTGGATCACATCCATACCAAACAGATTATCCTAATGTTTTGTTATGGTGCAGTTATCATGAAACCTCCCTCCTGTGTATCCATTTTACATGTAATTCCTGTTATTACAACAATGGGCATAATGCAATACAACAAGGATCACATGGGCAATGTTTACAATATTGTACCGGGTCTATTGACCATCTCAACCACAGTTCTGAGGTTTTCCTCCAAGAGAGTAGTCCCTGGGGTAATGACAGCAGTGCCCAAAGGAGGGCACTGTGGTACTGCCCGGAGTCTTTCCCCCTGGAAGTGACCAGGTGTGGGGTCATAAGATATTAGGCACATTCTTTTCCTGGGAGTTGTAATGGCCCTCATGGCCTAATTGCCTGGGAACCGCTCATCCACCCACCATATATCTATCCTTTATCTTCTTGGCGTCACTGGTCTGGAACTCCTCAAAAGGTACTACAAACAGTATTGTCCTTTGTCCCTTTTGACACACACCAGAACCCCCACCTCACAAATGGCAGAGTCAACCCCCAGCTCACAGGCTCCTCACAGATGGCAGTCACACTTCGCCTCCCTCCTACAGAAGCAAGGAGCCAACCAAAGTCTGCAGAAGAACTGTGGCAAGTTCTCCAACATGCTTGGAACAACCTCCCTGCTAATTGTCTTAGCCAACGCTGTCCTGCAGTTCTATATCTCAGAGAAGTGATGCAGTTTTAAGGGTGGTCACACAAAATATTGATTTGATTCAGTTTTTAACTATTCTGCCAATGACTAAAATGTAATGTAAAATGTATAGTACGTTTATTTAGGACCTTTCATTGAATTATTTTATAAAGAATCTTATCTGTACAGAATGCTATACAGGTGCCTAAGACTTTTACACAGTACTATATATATGTTTTCTGAGGTCAAATATGGATTCTACAAACAAAATGACCTCTATCTACAAATTGGGGATTTTCCTTACAAAGTGATGGACCCCCCAAAATTTCTTGCCATGACCCGTTTTTCATCGTAAAACCCAGAAATATTCTAATGGCTCTACTGGCTAAACAAAGTGGTGGATGAAGCTCATCAAAATCATCCAAGCAGAGATGTTCATAAGTCATGAAATGCAAGTTGAGTCTCTGAGCAAGAGTCCAAGTCAAGTCTCAAGTTTCCAGAATGGTGCAGCCTAACAACAGTATGGCTATAGAAATTCATCACAATTCCTATGCTAATTGAAGATCTAGAAACCAGAAGTTGAGAAGACATATTGTCACACAAAACAATTTGTAGTTATTCAATTTTTATATATATTTTTTTACATTACATTACATGTCATTTGGCTGACACTTTTATCCAAAGCGACTTACAGTTGATTTTAGACTAAGCAAGAGACAGTCACCCACTGACCTTGTGGGTCCCAGTCATGTACCTTAACCACTATGCTACAGGCCGCTATTTATTTATTTGTATATGAATGAACTACCATGTCTGAGCCAACGTTTGTATGTGATGTAGGTAATTGATACATCAATAAATAAGATAAAATAAATAACCATTCTATTTTTTAAGAACTCTGTGTGACTCATAATGTAAGCATTACCATTTAGGGGGCTTTTGAAGCCAACCTGAAGAAGTTTTAACTTTGCTGTACCCTACACTAGTGGTTCTCTAACTTGCATAGCTTTTCAAGATCAACCATTTGAAATGTAAGCCAACATCGCTACAACTTGGCAGTCAACAAAATAACAGAGTTCCATGATGCTAAACTGTGACACAAACATTATACTGAGTCTGAAACACATAATTTGGCCAACACAACAGTTTAGCCAAGTTACGTTAACTCAACAATTTAACTCTCCGTATGAGTTTTCAAATGTCGGATGAAATTTGACGTGGTTGTTCCTGCATCTTTTATTTTCATGCTGCACGTTTTCCTACTTGCAATCATTTTGTTTGGCTCGTTGAGCCTGAATTATTTAAACTCAAAAGGCCACACAATGCCAAACTGTAATCTTAGCGACCTATGCTGCAAGAAATACAGTGTAGTGTGTTGCTATGGCTGCAACTGAAAGGCGTACAGTGTGGCACGTAAAACGATGTTGGGTGTGTTTTTACTAAGGGATTTTTTGTAAAAACAATAATAGATAATTGAAAAATAATCATTGGTTGTGACATTGTTCACTTCGTCATTTTCACGATGGCATTTGGCAGACTCTTAGTTCATGAGTCCATATTGATGAGTTCCAGTTGAGTCTCTAGTCATTTTTGGACAAGTTCAAGTGGAGTCTGGAGTATGTGACGACTTAAGTGCGACTCGAGTCCCGATATCTGCATCCAAGAAGTACAATCCCCTGGAGTTGGCACGGAATGGCCCCTTTCAAATATTAGAAGCTTGGCTAGCTTTAAATGAGCCAGGCTCAAACAAGTACAAAATACTACGCCCTTGTTCATCTCTCCATCCATACAGTGGGCTCCAGAATTATTGACACATTAATAAAAATTTAGAAAAAGGCTACATATGATAATCAACACATATAATAATCTGTATGTTTTGGGAAAATTATATACTTTTATTGCAATACATTTCCTCATATTTCTATTGTGATTTATATTGTGATCAAATTTTTTCAGAAAACCATAGGTGTCAAAATTATTAGCACTCCCAACACTTTTTGAAAATAAAGTCAAGCGCAGTAAAATTCTTAATAACAGTTTGCAAATTTTTTTAAATTTAACTCTATATATAACTATATTGTGTAATTTCATCACTTCCTGCTTCACACGAGTATGAACATGAGGTAACAAGCATGGAAAATCCCTTTGTCATCCATCAGCATGGGAAAAGCCAAGGAACTGTCCATTCAGAAGCCATGGATGGTAATTGACCATTTTACAAACAAATACATAAGCGGTTAAACATACCATAAAGAAAAAGAGGAATGCGTACCAGGAGAGGTACCTCATGCCTACTGTCAAATATGGAGGCGGGTCATTCATGTTTTTGAGATGCTTTGGTCCAGGCACACAATTTAAGATCAGTGGCGTGATTAATTCAACAACAGTCATGTTTGCAGAAGATTTAGCAATAAATCTTGTTGCTAGGAAGCTGAAACTTGATTGTCCAGCAGGGCAATGACTCCTAATGTATCTCTTCCAAAAGTATACCCTGACAATTGAGTTTGAGGTCAAAAGATAGATGACCAATCCAAATTTCAGCTTTTATTTCCTGGTGTTTTTATCTAGATTTGTTAAACAACTTCAAACATATTACCTTTTGTATCAGACCACCCAATTTTTAGGTGAGCAAAAATATTGACCGGTGTTTCTTGTTGCCTAGAGGGGTCCGTTATATTGATTGGTTAAACAATAAATAGTTCTGAATGTCTGCTCTTGGTTTTAGCCTTGGGTTTTGCCTGTGAAGAATGCAGTTTTGAGACTAGAAAAGAGGGCTTCCAAATATATTTACTTTCATTTACTTAAATACTCTCTTCCAATACTATTGCTCACCTAAAAATGTATAAAAAGTTTACAGTACATTCTGTATTTATCAAGGGTGCCGATAATTCTGGACCTCACTATCTCTTACACTATTGTCCATGGCAGTTTGAACATATAAGCAGTTGTTTATTTCCATACCACAGCAAGATGTTTTCCATCCCATTCAATCAACTTAGGAGTGACATCGGCTCAGGAGGTACGTGCAGTCATCTAGCAGTCGGAGGGTTGCTGGTTCGATTCCGCCCTGGGTGTGTGTGTCGCTGTTAGTGTGTGAGTGTGTGTGTGAATGAGAAGCATCAATTGTACAGGGCTTTGGATGAAGGCATTATATAAATGCCAACTATTTACCATTTACATATACAGAAAGAGCATTAAAGCATGCTCATAATCGGGGAACCTTGTTCTGACAACTTCTGAATGGGGTGACTTTAGTTTGCCTAGTGCATGGTTATTCTTATTTTGCTTGTTTACACAGAGAAAAATATCAACAACCTCCATGTTTCATTCTTAAGAATGAAAGGGTGAAAAAAGATGATGATCCTTGATAGGATGTTGGTGCAAACATCAAAAATGCATTTGAATATCTCTCTGTTTGGATAATTATACTGCTATTAAAGTGCACTTCAAGCAGGTACAGTATAATTTTGAGTGAGTGGATTGTGTGTTAACCGAAAACATGAAAGTAACATCTGAACCAGAAACAGTGCTGAATTTTTATATATATATATATATATATATATATATATATATATACACACTATATGGCCAAAAGTATGTGGACACCGCTACTAATTCAGGCGTCAGGGAGTTCAGGCGTTTCAGCCACACTTATTGCTAATAGTGCATAAAATCCAGCACGTAGCCATGAAATCTACATAGACAAACATTGGCAGTAGAATGGGTTGTACTGAAGAGCTCAGTACATTTTCATCAACTGTATTCTCGGTTTTGTAATTGTTGCACATGGTTCTGTAATAGAAGCTAGCCAGCGTTAAATTTGCATTAACTAGCCAGCTAAAGTAGTTTGTATGTTGCGTGTTAAAATAATATTTGGTGCAAACAAGAAATTATCGATGTAACTTAATGAATTCAGCAGACAGACACACCATGTTATCTGTCTTTGAATTGTTAGAAGTTATGTTCTTAATGCTCCATAATGTTCCTTTCAATGACTCTTTACTTGGCAATTATAGATTTGTAATCAAACAATTTGCATGGGGTCAAAGCCTTTATTAAAGGGTAAAGCGTAGGGGCCCTCTTAATTCTTGTTCATGGTTTCTCCATATTTCTTTTTTCCTGCAAGAGATTTTGGTTCTACTGTACTACTAAAATGGATCGAGTGTGTGCAACCTGCTTTCATCATCCCCATAGTAACCTCCTCAAATAAATTGCCAGGCCATGTCATTGTTTATTAAAGGGGCTTCATTTGACTTTTCCCTCATTCTATCAAGCACAGTTGGTGGTTTGAAAAGTGAAACTCAACGTATTCATGAAAACTTTGTCATTAAATGTAATGTAAAATTTGGATTTCACTGCAGGAACCATTTAAGGCTTTAATGCTTTTGATGTTCTTCTTCCGGAGCCAAAGACTGAGGAACCCCAGTATCCTCAGTAACTCGCTGAAATAAAATTGATGTACTTTCTGGCCCATAGCTTCAAAGGTTAATCCCCCATTAATTTCCTAGACTCCTGTCATTGAGGGGATGTCTGGTCTTTCCTCCGCTCCCTGTGCTTGGTAGGGGCTGCGTGTTCAGATACAGCATCAACAAATACTGCTGTAATAACAAATGAATAGACATTCTGGGCAGGGGAAAATTGACCACATGGAGTATGCTGAAAATAGTGTGCCTGTGCTTAAAATGGATGAAAATGTTGCCCCACAGATGAGGTTACTGTGAGTGCCGTGCAGAAAGCAGTATTTGCAGCATCTTTTGTACATGTACATCATCTGCTGTCTGGTACACAAAGCCAAATGTACCGTAAGGCCTGTTGTTAGAAAGCATTGCACATTTACCTCATTTTTTTGCTTCAGCTGACAGTAGAGCTTTCAGTCGTAGGAATGTACGTGAGTTCAGCTGGGAAATGCATTATAAGCATACAGTCAGGTCCATGAATATTGGGACATCGACACAATTCTCCTCTTTTTGGCTCTATACACCACCACAATGGATTTGAAATGAAACAAACAAGATATGCTTTAACTGCAGACTTCCAGCTTTAATTTGAGGGTATTTACATCCAGATCAGGTGAACAGTGTAGGAATTACAAGTTTCTATATGTGCCTCCCACTTTTTAAGGGACCAAAAGTAATGGGACAATTGGCTGCTCAACTGTTCAATGGCCAGGTGTGTGTTATTCCCTCATTATCTCATTTACAAGGAGCAGATAAAAGGTCTTGAGTTAATTTCAAGTGTGCTATTTGCATTTGGAATCTGTTGCTGTCAACTCTCAATATGAGATCCAAAGAGCTGTCACTATCAGTGAAGTAAGCCATCATTAGGCTGAAAAATCTAAACAAACCCATCAGAGAGGTAGCAAAAATATTAAGTGTGGCCAAATCAACTGTTTGGAACATTCTTAAAAAGAAAGAATGCACCGGTGAGCTCAGCAACACCAAAAGACCCGGAAGACCACGGAAAACAACTGTGGTGGATGACAGAAGAATTATTTCCCTGGTGAAGAAAAACCCCTTCACAACAGTTGGCCAGATCAAGAACACTGTCCAGGAGGTAGGTGTATGTGTGTCAACTCATTGGACAGCGCTTCACAGTGCAGATGGACAATGACCCAAAGCATACTGCGAAAGCAACCAAAGAGTTTTTTAAGGCAAAGAAGTGGAATGTTATGCAATGGCCAAGTCAATCACCTGACCTGAATCCGATTGAACATGCATTTCACTTGCTGAAGACAAAACTGAAGGGAAAATGCCCCAAGAACAAGCAGGAACTGAAGACAGTTGCAGTAGAGGCCTGGCAGAGCATCACCAGGGATGGAACCCAGCGTCTGGTGATGTCTATGCGTTCCAGACTTCAGGCTGTAATTGACTGCAAAGGATTTACAACCAAGTATTAAAAAGTTTGATTTATGATTGTTAGTTTGTCCCATTACTTTTGGTCCGTTAAAAAGTGGGAGGCACATATACAAACTGTTGTAATTCCTACACCGTTCACCTGATTTGGAAATACCCTCAAATTAAAGCTGAAAGTCTGCAGTTAAAGCATATCTTGTTCGTTTCATTTCAAATCCATTGTGGTGGTGTATAGAGCCAAAAAGATGAGAATTGTGTCGATGTCCCAATATTTATGGACCTGACTATATATATATATATATTATTTCGTTTCCGAATGGCATCATTTGCAATACTGTATTATTTCCAGCTGTGACATTCAATTTGCAACCAGCTTAAGTGTAAACAAATAAAAACTAGGGCTCCTTAGAGATTAACCAGGTTCCTTTTTGTCTCTGGATGAGCCTCAGTCCTGCAGACCTCTGAGACAATAGTCAATACCCTATCAGAACAGGGTTGCTGCTGGTATGTTTGGCTAAGTGATGTTGGAGCTGAATCTAGCACTAGAAGGCTGCTTCATTTAGCCAAGTAAAGCTCTTTATCAACAGTAAATAGATGTCAAAGCCCGCAATTGATGCTCTATACTTCACAGATGATTAATGGGCCAAATGTAGATCTCTGCTTTCAGAAAACCCCAGGATTGGTTGCTAGTAACCATAGTTACAACATTAAACATACAGTACCAGGTCACCTGCATCTCTAACACAGTGGGTCCAAGCTATTAAGGGTCAGTGTCGAAAAATCCTGGAAACTGCATTTGCCAGCACAGCTGCTGTCCTTCAGTGCTTTTCTCCCAAAGTGGCACTGCCATAATGCATCACTCTGATTGGCCTTTTTGTTTTAATAAAACCATTATCTAAATGAATACTCCCTCTTTCCAAGCTGGTAGTGCAAGTGTGTCATGGGTGGATCCTTTATATAATATAATTAGCTATCAACAACCATACTTTGTGAACTTCAGTATAGTTCGAGAATTAGAGTTGCCGATCTTCCTCGGCAGTGCATCAACATCCAGTTCATTTTAGAGTAACAAAAAGCAAGCTAAAACTAGTTGACGTGCTATATTAATGCACATTCTAATTGAAGTGCTTTGTAGTTTTACATAAATGCATAGACTGTAAAAGTAGGCAATATTATACATTTATAGTGCCATGTGTGTGGTGTTTATCACCTGCAAGCTTATTTCACTAGTACGAATACATCTTGCACTTATACACTCTCCAAGGACTTTATTACGAACATTTTTACTTTATTACACCTACTTATTCATGTGATTATCTAATCAGCCAATTGTGTGGCAGCAGTGCAATACATACAATATGATATGGGTCAGGAGCTTCAGTTAATGTTCATATCAACCATCAGAATCGGGGGGAAAAAATGACTTTGACCATGGAATGATTGTTGGTGGTTTGAGTTTCTCAGAAACTGCTGATCTCCCAGAATTTGCGCACACACTGGTCTCTAGAGTTTTCAAAGAATTGTGCAAAAAACTAAAATTAAATTCCAGTGAGCAGCAGTTCTGCTGACAGAAGCACTTTCTTAATGAGAGACGTCAGAGAAGAATGGCCAGACTGGTCAAATCTGACAACAGTGGTACACAGAAGAGCATCTCTGAATACACAACGCATAATAACTCTTAAGTGGATGGGCTTGCAGTCGTCTTGCTTGGTGAGTGTATACTAATATATTTTCAGCTTATATTAAGGAGCCTGTTATGTCACTTAAGACCTTTTTCTCAAGCACTCACCTGCTCAGAACACCAGGTCTCGATGTGGAAAAATAAGCAGGTGGCAACGGCATGTGTTTCTACAAACTTCTTACTATAATCCTACACTCTCAAGAATCAGCAGTGAGGTTTACAGATGAACGTGGCTGTTGCTGCAGATTATTGAACATTCTGAATTTGGGTGGGGATTGTATATATAGGTCCCTGCCCACATTTGCTTGTCTTCTCTGGTGATGCTCTGCCAGGTATGTATTGCAGTCATCTTTCGCTCATGCTTGTTTTGGGGGCTAGTCCCATGACTTTCTCTTCAGCATATGAAAGGCATTCTCAATTGGGTTCAGATCGGCCAATTTATAAATAAAAATAAATAAAAAAAAGAATGCAGTGTGTTTAGATAATTGTCTTGCTGTAGAATGAACTTCCGGCCAATGAGTTTTGAGGCATTCACTTGAACTTGAGCAGATGAGATGGTCTATACACTTCAGAATTTGTTTTGCTACTACCATCAGCAGTTACATTATTAATAAAGATAAGTGAGCCAGTACCTTCGGCAGCCACACATGCCCAGGCCATAACACCCCCACCACCATGTTTCATAGATGAGGTGGTATGCTTTGGTTCTTGGGCTGTTCCTTCTCTCTTCCATCACTCTGATATATGTTCATCTTCATCTCATCTGTCCACAATACCTTTTTCCTGAACTGTAGTTGCTCTTTCAGTAATTACTTCTTGGCAAACAAACCTGGCCATCCTGTATTTGCGGGTAACCAGTGGTTTGCATCTTGCAGTGTTGTCTCTGTTGTATTTCTGTTAATGAAGTCTTCTGCAGACTGTGGTCATTGACAAATCCACACCTGACTCCTGACAAATGTTTCTGATATGTTGGACAGATCTTTGGAAATTTGCCCGATGTCTAACAATTTTATTCTTGTATCTCGGTCTCATAATGGCTTCTTTGATTTTCATTGTCGCAACTCAATTGATAAACAGCAGTAATTGTTTCCGAAGATGATCGAAAGACAAGGTTTTGAGAGCTCTCTTATACGTGCATTAAGGACATTAAAAACACCTGAGCAATTACAAACAGCTGTGAAGCCATATGTCCCAAACATTATGGTGCCCTTAATCTATGTATAAACACTGCTGTAATTTCTACATGGTGAAACCATGTGTTAATTGTGTGATTCCAAATCTAAAATTGTGGCAAATGAAGACATAATGGTTTTGGTAATTTGTCAAACCTTATATTTAGTGAAGTCATATTAAATCATTCTAAGCTGGTGCCCTGCAGTTTCAACAAAACCTTCTCCATGCGGGTTCCTTCATAATCATATATTTCTTGTCCATGCAGTTTGAAAACAATTCTATTGCCAAATATGAAATATTATAGAAGGTCCAGAAATTAGTCATAGCCTCTTTTCAATGCTTTAAAAAAATGTCAAGTCTTTTGAGAGAGCTGCAAGGATCTATGCAATGTTTATAGAGGCTGTCAAAGGTTCCAGGACTACAATGCTACATATGCGCATTATAAATGAGTAAAATGTCATGTGATGTTTTCGCTATTTGTTATCTTAATTTGCAAGATGTGTGTCAATGCAATGAGTTTAGAAAATGCCCTTTTCTGCCAAATTGGTCGCCAATTGTACCCTATCTATATGAATTACCCATGTTATCTAGGATACACTGCATACATACGTCCACGTACCCGATCCAGAGAGCGACACATCTTCTCCTAGCCACATCTTCTCCAACCGCGTCTGTGACTCCAAGGCGATCAGGGCGCTGTTGTATGTAGTGAGCCTCCCCCTGCTGAATCCTCCCCCCTCCCTCGGAGCAGCGAGCCAATTATGCAGCTCCACGTGAGCCGGCCAAACTCAGCCTTCGGCAGGACCACGGCTCCCTATGGTCCAGTTCTGATGCTTACATGCCCATTGTAGGCGCTTTTGCCGGTGGACATGGGTCAGCATGGACACTCTGACCGGTCTGTGACTACACAGCCCCATAAACAGCAAGCTGTGATGCACTGTGCGTTCTGACATCTTTCTATCATAGCAACTATGAACCTTTTCAGCAATTTGTGCTACAGTAGCTCTTCTGTGGGATCGGACCAGACGGGCTTGCCTTCACTCCCTGCGCGTATCAGTGAGCCTTGGGTACCCATTACCCTGTTGCAGGTTCACTGGTTGTCTTTGGACCATTTTTGGTCGGTACTAACCACTGAATACCGAAAACACCCCACAAGACCTGCCGTTTTGGAGATGCTCTGACCCAGTCATCTGGTCATCAAAATTTGGCCCTTGTCAAAGTCGCTCAGATCCTTATGCTTGCCCATTTTTCCCATCAATGTGATACACTTCACCTGTCAGTGGTTGTAATGTTGTGGCTGATCGGTTTATATGGTTGCTAATATCCTAGTTTCTGCCAGAGACTACAGAATACTGCTGAATGCTTTAGCGTTCTCAGTTCTCCTATGTTATTGTATTTCATTATGTTTCCATTCCAAGTCACATCTGAACTGTCACTACAGAAATGGACATCAACTGAACTGAGCAAAGTCCAGAAAATGGTTTGCATTGCCTTACAAATTCAATTGATGCTGTAAATAAGGTTGACAAAGTATGCAGAGTAAGGCCTTGTAGTATCCGGAATTTTTATATTTTATTTTAACTATATGCTTTGGCTACACTCTCTGCTCCAGCTATGCTGGCCTGTCTGTTAAAAAATGTTAGTTCTATTTTGCAGATTAGGTCTATTATGAGCCACTTGTAAACATTAATGTAAATTAACAATTTTGCGTAAATGTATAAAAACAGAAGTCTTATAATATACTGCTAGTACTCTCTTGGCTTTTAGTATTCATGGTAAAACCAAGCAAACTATCGCTCCTCTCTCATTTGAGAATTTTTATTTTTTTATTTAGTCAGTTCCTACTGACTAGCGAAGCTAAACTTCGGGGAGAGTCATGTGGAGGCAGCTCAATAGATTTATTTTCCCTTTCTTTCTGTTCCTTCCTCCCCAACTTCAGAGTAGTTGCCTGGTTTTTTTGGTGCACTCTTTACAACGGTTGGCTGTCCCCAGTGAAGCCAGCATCACAGAGGGAGGCGGAGGGGTGATTGACAGACGCCCCTCACAGCTGCAAGCTTTGTTCTCTGTAAGTGTTCAGTCTAATCTCAAAGACACCTGCTTCGGACAGGAACCTGTTGAAGCTATTATTGCAAGGCGTAAATTATAGCTAAACTAATTACATTTTTATGGATATGTTGATTTTATTTTGCTGTGCATATAGTTTTTGAGGCGGCACGGATGGTGCAGTGCCGCCTCACAGCAAGGAGGTCCTGGGTTTGAATCCCCGTCGGCCGGGGCCTCTCTGTGCGGAGTTTGCATGTTCTCCCCGTGTCTGCGTGGGTTTCCTCCGGGTACTCCGGTTTCCTCCCACAGTCCAAAGACATGCAGGTTAGGCTGATTGGAGAGTCTAAATTGCCCATAGGTATGCGTGTGTGAGTGAATGGTGCGTGTGCCCTGCGATGGACTGGCGACCTGTCCAGGGTGTATTCCTGCCTTTCGCCCAATGTATGCTGGGATAGGCTCCAGCCCCCCTGCGACCCTGTTCAGGATAAGCGGGTTAAGATAATGGATGGATGAATGGATGGATATAGTTTTTGGAGGGTGGCACGGATGGTGCAGTGGGTAGCACTGCTGCCTCACAGCAAGGAGGTCCTGGGTTTGAATCCCATTCGGCCGGGGCCTCTCTGTGTGGAGTTTGCATGTTCTCCCTGTGTTTGCGTGGGTTTCCTCCGGGTACTCTGGTTTCCTCCCACAGTCCAAAGACATGCAGGTTAGGCTGATTGGAGAGTCTAAATTGCCTGTGGGTATGAGTGTGTGAGTGAATGGTGTGTGTGCCCTGCAATGGACTGGCGACCTGTCCAGGGTGTATTTCACCCAATGTATGCTGGGATAGGCTCCAGCCCCCTGCGACCCTGTTCAGGATCAGCGGGTTAGGATAATGAATGAATGAATGAATGAATGAATATAGTTTTTGGAAAGGCAATTTTATAATTCACCCCCATACTTGAGGCTACTTCTTTCTCATTCTCAGGAAGCCTGCTGTGTTCACTATCTAAGCCCTCTCTGTTTCGATTTGCAGGTTGACCATCTTTGTAAGTGTACTATAAAGTTGTGTAGTTTAGTGAGACTGTCAACTAAGCTACAACAGCACAGACGGATCAATTCAAAATCAATTTCTCTCTGACACCATGCAAAATCATCTGTCACTGTATTATGAGGCAAACCAAAGTTATGAACCTCTGCAATGTTATGGATAATGTATTTTAAAATGATTGTTATTGCACAAACTAGTTCATGCTTCATGCGTCTTGTCTTGATTACACAAAATTAATTCTGCCATAATCAGTTTTGATATCTAAATATTGAAATGACCGATAACATGAACTTGAAATCAAGCTTTTGGATGGCACAACCATAAGATGGATGTTGCGTGTAGGCTACATATTAAATACCTCCTCCATAGTCTTGCGAAACATTTTTGGTGAGTCACTGATAAAGCCTTATACTCATTTTCTTTGTGATTTAAAGTTATGTTTCTAGCTGATGTTTGGACTGTGGTTGTCTTTTTCCAAATTGCCTACTATACACTGGGAGCAATAATTATTTGATCCTTTGCTGATTTTGTAGGTTTGCCCACTTACAAAGAATGGAACTGTGTAGAATTTTAATCATAGGTACATTTTAACATTGAGAGACAGAATATCACAAAATAATCCACAATAACAACATCATATACATTTTATTAATTTATTATCGTATTTTTGCATGAAATAAGTATTTAATCCCCTACCAATCAGCAATAATTCTGGCTCCCACAGACCAGTTAGTTTTCCATTAAGAAGCACTCCTAATCTCAACTCATTACCCAAAACACCTGTGTCAATTCATTACATCGTTATGTAGCTGTATAAAAGATACCTGTCCACACAATCAATCAGATTCCAACGTTTCCACCATGACCAAGACAAAGGAGCTGTCTAAGGACATCAGGGACAAAATTGTAGACCTGCACAAGGCTGGGATGGGCTACAAGAAAATAAGCAAGCAGCTTGGTGAGAAGTTAACAACTGAAAATGGAAGAAACACAAAGTCACTGCCAAGCTCCCTCGGTCTGGGGCTCCACGCAAGATCTCGCCTCGTGGGATATCAATGATCATGAGAAAGGTCAGGGATCAGACCAGTACTACACAGGAGGAGCTTGTTAATGACCTGAAGGCAGTTGGGACCACAGTCACAAAGAGAACCATCAGTAACACACTACACCGTGAAGGATTCAAATCCTGCTGCGCGCACAAGGTTCCTCTGCTGAAGAAGGCACATGTACAGGCCCATCTGAAGTTTGCCAAAGAACACCTGGATGATCCAGAGGAGGCTTGGGAGAAGGTGATGTGGTCAGATGAAACCAAAATAGAGCTATTTGGCATCAAATCGACTCGCCGTGTTTGGAGGAAGAGAAATGCTGAGTACAACCCCAAGAACACCATCCCCACTGTGAAGCATGGAGGTGGAAACCTTATGCTTTGGGGGTGTTCCTCAAATGGGTCGTGGATGGGTCTTCCAACATGACAATGACCCAAAACCTACGGCCAAGGCAACAAAGGAGTGGCTCAAAAAGAAGCATATTAAGGTTCTGGAGTGGCCTAGCCAGTCTCCAGACCTAAATCCCATCGAAAATCTGTGGAGGGAGCTGAAGCTTCGAGTTGCCAAGCGACAGCCTCGGAACCTTAAGGATTTGGAGAGGATCTGCAAAGAGGAGTGGACCAAAATCCCTCCCAAGATCTGTGTAAACCTGGTGAAAAACTACAACAAACGTCTGACCTCTGTGCTTGCCAACAAAGGTTTCTCCACCAAGTATTAAGTCCTATTGTTCTATGGATCAAATACTTATTTCATGTGAAAATATGATATTAAATTAATACATTTGTATGATGTTGTTATTGTGGATTATTTTGTGATATTCTGTCTCCCAATGTTAAAATGTACCTATGATGAAAATTCTACACAGTTCCATTCTTTGTAAGTGGGCAAACCTACAAAATCAGCAAGGGATCAAATAATTATTGCTCCCACTGTGTGTATATATATATATATATATATATATATATATATATATATATATATATATATATATTCCTTTTGGATGGATGTCTTTGTTCTTGGTTATTTGTAGTTACTGTCTTTCTGTAAAAGGTGCATTGGCCTCTAACGTGTTTTGGAAATCAAATCTTTGTGGAATCCCATCAGTTGACCTTTTTTGCAGGCAAACTATCTCTTTAATTCTTTTTCTTCTCCAAGAAGCATTCTTATGCAATAGTTTTGTTCTTTTATCATACCTTTTGATAGTTATTTGGGAAAAAGATTTCAAACAAAATACAGACTTCTCGAATGGCTTTATCTTATTGTTTAGAGGAATTATGAATATTTTCCTTTTAGTTGTGATTTATGTGGTCCCGCTGAATGTCCTCCCTCAATGTTTCTCTATTAATCTTTCCCAGGAGGCTACCTTTTTATATTAATCATCCCACACTATGATGAATGATCTGGTCATACTGGAAATGTTGTAGCAAGGTTGCCAGGCCACAAGCTGTGGGGTGTTCAAGAAAGGTTAAAGGGCTGCAGGACCTTACATTAGGGATTCACCAGTATCTCTGTATCAAGTTGCATATCCTATGAATGCCTAGTCTATGTAGTTTATTTCACTATATGACAGGTTTTTTGAGTGTTCTGAACTGCTAATGGCAAGGCTGTGTTATGAGGCTCTTTCTTTTTTCCATGCTGCAATATAATTCTCATTTTTGTTTGGTTAATATCAAATCACAAGAAGCTGTATTTTTTGCAATTGGGCTGAAATTGTGAACAATGTGGAAATATGAATGATCTAAGACGGAGAGTATCATAAATCTTGCTCTGTTGTGTTTAATGGCTGACTGTATGTGAGAATTGGAAATAGTGGCTTTTAATCTATGTTTGAAACAAATTTAAACAGTTGCAACTTTCTAACCAGAGGGTGAAGTTTTAAGTGGACTTAACAGAATTTGTAAAACTATAACATTTTGTAAATGGTGAGCTAGATGCATTCTTTATTCAGAATCTTTTTGTTTTGGCTATCCATCTGAGCCAACCTATTGATATATAATGGACTTCATGATTTAGTATAGCAGCAGCATCGGCTAATGCTGCCTTGCCCTATGATGCTCCTTGCGTTTTGAATGTCCCCATCTCCAATGGCATCTCTCTCCAAATATAATGCTACATAATGCCCGAGAATACTGGTGTGCTTCGGTGGAAACTACTTGCGTGGGCACAGTTGCTGAGTTCCAGCAATAGGAGAAGAATTCTGGATTAAAATGTGCATTTTTGAGCTCTGATGTTCACAAGTAACTGTGGCTTTATATCTGGAAAGAGATGTTTCTGTTGAGTTTTTCAACGTTGTATGAAATGATATGACAGGATTTTAGTTAATCTTCCTCTTCATGGTTATATTTTATTTCATTAGTCTGGCTTTTGCTCCCTTGAGCTTGCCTTGCGTAGTACTGGCGAGTTCACTGCAGAAAGAAGAGGCATGTAAGTTAGTCTTCACCAGCGTGCACAACCTTACCTCACCCCAACTGTAAAAGTCAATGAAGACTGAGAGAACCACTTTGTCATTATATCAATCACTAGCGATTTCATCAGTCCTTGGAGCCTGATGAAAGCAAGTAGAGGACTTTCCTTTTTCCACAAAGAATGAACAAGATATCCTTCTAAACACAACCAAAGGTATTGCAGACTCTGGGGAAGACTTGGCCCAGAGAAGATTCAGGATCTGAAGCATCCATTTGACTAGCAATGAACAATTTTCATATTCGGGTTACATTGTCAATAAAGAATCTGAAATGGGACATGAGCATACAATAACTGTTTTTTTCCCAGTGAAAATAAGACGCCCCTTGGGAACTCCACACAATACCAATCACCCTGTATCTGATGTGAGGTCCTGAGAATGGCTTTCTTGGACAAAGTGAAAATTACAGGCTTCCAAGAGCACACAGCTAATTTGAGAAAAGAAAACTGTTCTCAAACAAATGCTCATAATTCAAAAGTGGAAGTAGCTACTACCCAAAAGCTGTTGACATTTTGAGAATCAGTGTGAACCGATAATATATAAATAAATAATAAATAAAACTTTTGGATAAGTGCTCCATTAATATGTTATTTTATATAATTAAATCCAAAAATTTCCCTGAAACATTTCATTTTAGAAAATTAATTTTTGGAATCTCTTTTGTACTGACACATTAATGCATGAAGGAATCATCTGTTGAGAAACATATTTTGCAAGTTCAGTGTGATCATACGAGTGTCTGATGGAGGAATATGATGCTGCATCAGGTATCTTCAATTCCTGACTATAGTATGACCGAACAACAATGGCCCCTTGTTTTACATTGTTTTACATTTAGATTGTACTACAATCACACTCAGCTTATCAATTTTTTCCCCAGAGCAACATACAGAAGTGGAGGACAGAGTAACTCCAAAATATGATTTCTTCAAGAAAGCACAGAGGCCACATGAGAATCAGTATGATCTAAAGAGCTATAACTATATAATATTTCATAACTATCATATTATATAATATACTAATACATTTAAATAACTACGGTGCCTGGTGTACTGCTGAATTTGTATTTTCACTTCCCACCTGCCTTATTGCCACTTGCTGCCTGCTCAACCCTGGTCTAAGGTGCACGTTGCAGCCCTGTGAATAGCATATTGCTAATTTTACGGCTTTCCCATGCAATGCACCGTGATCTGCCTACTCAAAGCCAATTAACAGTTTTCATGGATCATATGCTGTTCAGTTTGTCTTTCATATAAATCCCACAAGCAGGAAAAATACATACATTGAATTTATTCTTCGCTGTTTATTTTAATTCTTGTATACACTCACCGAGCACTTTATTAGGTATTATATTAGACTTCTAGTGCTACAGCCTATCCACTTAGTTATAATGCGTTGTATGTTCAGAGATGCTCTTCTGCATACCACTGTTGTAATGTGTGGTTATTTGCGTTACTGTTACCTTCCTGTCAGCTTTGACCAGTCTGGTCATTCTCCTCTGACATGTCTCATTTTTCCCCAGGAGATCAGCAGTTTGTGAGATACTCAAACCATCCTGTCTGCAACCAACAATCATTCCACTGTCAAAGTCACTTCGATCACATTTTTTTCCCCATCCTGATGGTTGATGTTTTTTCAATTGAGCAACAGGGCAAAATGTCAATAGCTAATGCTAACTCTGCATCGCCCAAAAGAACATCTTGGGTCAAACATCTGGTTAGTTATCCATTTCCTCATTTTCCATTCCCTTAAAAGACTATGGTAATTGACAGTATGCCCTGAGCAAATGCACATGGCTCTAAGAGGGAATGGCTATGCATGACTTCAGTTTCAAGACACCCACTGATAATATATTCAACATAATCTAGCCCATTTGCCATCTGTGCCACATGCTTCGAGCTGTGCGCTTAACTGACCACGTGCACCATTGACTGACCACCCGCCATGCAAAACTGATTTCCAAAAATAGAGCCCTAAAAGTTTGGGCATAGACTGCAATTAGGTCCATTTTGAACTGCTGAATTGAATATTGTATTATGTGTTTATATTCCTTATTGTTGATGCTGGGGGTAAATTAATGTTCTTCTAATGTTGAATGTTGAGTTTGTTAGCCAAATGCGCCATTTTCACAACAAATAAATGGATCTCCTTTAGCAAATGGGAACAAAGCGTAAAACAAAATGATAGAAAAGAAAGGTTTTTTTTCCCAAATTCACCCTCCTGCTAGAAATCAAGGTTATGTAGATGGAAAAAGTATAATGATGTAGTTTTAGTGGGCATAATTGCATTTTTTACATATTTTCTTTTTTTTGTCATTTGGCAGACGCTTTTAATCCAAGGGATTTACAAGTACTCTTACTCAACAGATTAATTTTGCACTCAAACCAAGAATTCTAACAAGCATGAACTTTTGTTGAACCAACCAATCCAGATTTAATGGGCTTCAGTAATAGCCCCGCCAAAATGAAATGTTTGGAAGAATCTTATTTGGTGGCAGCACTCCATTGGGTTCCTAATGATAAAGACAAAGCCCTTGCTGTCCTTATTGTGTAAGTCCATTACATATAGGCTATGTTTTTATAATCAATATCATTTTAATTTCAAAGATAAGTATAAGGGGTTGAAGTGTAGACTGTCCTTGTACATCCATATTGGGTGATCCGTGTAGTAGTAGCCAATCGTCTCCTCTAGCCCATATTGGATCATGGAGTGTATGACACATCTAGATTCTCCTGAATGTGTAATGCATGGCATTAATTTCAGGCCATCGTTTTTGGACATGCCTGTTAGTGCTCCTAGGATTCCAAACACATCATTAAACACATTTCTTCATCAAAGTTTTTAAACACAGAAAAACTGGAAGTGTTATAGAGCACAAAAGATTCAATGATTGATAAGTCTGATTACAGTGTCACCAATGAGAAACAATGTATACATGATCAGATATGTATCCGTGCCAAAAATAAAATTGATTAATTGACGTATCCATTTTTAATATGCCAAAATATAATTAGTTGCATTTAAAAAATGTCATTAAGCCACTTCTGGAGTTGCGTTTACTTCCTGGAACTCGAGACAAGAGTGATCCCACATTTTGCATCATTATGTCTTAAACATTTTTATTGCCAGATAAACTTTAGCTAATGACTCATGTTATGTTATGCTATTAAATCAACCAAATTTGTGGAATATTTTATGCATTTCCTGAACTATATACTCATAAAAACACTTAGTAACTCACTGTATCTCCTTTTCTGTTATTTTCAAATCTCTACCAGACATGTTCGCTGTTTAGAAGAACAGGTCTTAACATGCTACATATTCTTCTGTCAGCTACCCCAGGCCAGCACCATTGCACTTGTCTTGTAGAGGTGGTCCAGTGATGGATGCTTATTTTCTTCACACTAAATCCCAGACCTGCTGCAGACTGGGACAAGGTCACTGCATTTTATTGTGGACCTACAAGGTTAAGCAAGCTACTTTAACCTTTGGGCTCGCAATGCCCATGATACCGGAGTGCTTCATTTTCGCTTGCTCATCAGTGAGACGGGCCTTAAATCAGGGGTCCTTCCACTGTAGTTTGTTATGAGTCATTCGTTTCTGCCGTACTGTGTGCGAGTACACAGAAGGCTGCATGGGCCCGGCTTCCCATTGCATTGCACTTTGAGGTTTTAAGTTTGTTCAGTTGCATTATTTAGATCTGAATTTGAAGGCAAATCAATTTGAGGGAGATCTGTGGGTCTCAAATGCCAGGAGAGGAGGTAAATGTATGATAGTATGCTATTTAAATATTCGTCTAAATTCTGTTTCAGTGATTAACAAAATATTCTGTCTGCCGAGGAAATAAGAGATCTGGAAGTTATAAAGATCTTTTGGTATTCTAATATTTACACCTTGACTGCTGTTTACAATTATTCATCACTGTTCATCACTGCATTTTTTGAAATTTTTTTTCAAAAGTGTGTGCTTTGGTATTGCAGTGCTTTGGTATTGCAGATAATCTGACAGCACAGGGGGCAGCACCTCATGGGTCACTTGGCCTGCTGTTGGTTCCAGTTGCGTTTCAGGAAGGAAAGAGTCTTATCGAATTTGATGGTGAAGTTTAGCTCTTTATTTCTTTGTTACAAATCTATGTGGTCTTACGAGGAAAGGTGCCAACAAAAAGCATATACAAATAATTAAGTAACTATGGGGCAGTTAGTAGGTTATGCTTGTGAGCTGAACTTGTATGTGATGCGTGTCAGTATATGGCTGTGATTGTCTCAGTCCTCGTGTGGTGTACTCATCTTCGGGTCGTGTGGAGAAAGCAGTCCTCTTCCAATTAATTTCCAGTCTCTGGTCCTATTCACACCAAGACTTTGTTTGTTGTCCTCCTGGGTCAAAGATCCTCCGCGGCAAATGCTGGCTTGGCATAGGGCAGTCCAGGGTGGTGTGATCGACTGCGTTACCACAGTGGTGGGGACATTGGTCGTCTCAAATCTAAATCAGACAGGAGAAACAATGTGGCAGTATCACGGTCATGGTATAACATCAACTTCTTTCAAACAGCTTATTTTAGATATGAGGACAGATCTAGCTTGTAATGACATCATAATTCAAAACATCTTTTAAAAAATCTTAACACTTCTCGTAGGCTATAAACAACATCATAATTTAAAATACACAAGAGCAGAATTGGCTATGTACAGTAGGTTTCATCTTCAGGCTATCACTTTATTTTACACCACTGGGGGGCTCAGTGAGTTTGCAAAAACTAGCATGAATCTATTTTTTCCTTTTTAATGTCAAGCACTGTGGCTTGTACACCATGGAGTGACCTCCCTCCAGTGGTTCTACCCATTTGTTGGACACTTGCTGAGCAGCAGTCTTGACTGCTTCAGTCAATTGTTTGCAGTATGAAATCAGAGCGTCTGATGTCAGATGCATGTCCGCATTTCATAAATGACTGGGCAATGGCATTGGTCTGCCCGTTATCACTTCAAAGGGACTCAGGCCTGTCTCTTTCTTATGTGTCCTTCCCGACACAAAACAGCAGGTAATGCATCAGGCCACAGCGCCTTGTTGGTGAATTTTTGCCAGTCATTCTTTCGAGGTTAAATTTGTTCGCTCGACAAGCCCAGATGATTGTGAGTGATGTGGGCAATGTTGTGACCACTTCATTCCCATCATTCGGCGAACCTCTGCACAAACAGTTCCTATAAAGACTTATCAACAAAAACCGAAACATTGTTGTACCCTTTACACTAAAGAAATGTAGTCAACTTGCAGATGAAGAAATGCCCCGAGGGGTGCAGAGGTCCGTTGAACAGGAACTTTCACACACCTGCCACTATTGTGACATTGACAAAGAGCATGCCTTTAGATTCATTGTTTAGCTTCACGCAAAAACATTGGGTCCCTATATTTTTGCAAATTGATATTTCATCTTTTCCACGCCATGACCAAGTGATTGTATTTCCGTCTTGCGATATACCAGGAGGCTGTTAGGTGCCACCATCCTGGAGCCATATCGCTGCACCCCATCGTCATGACATTTCACTCCACGTTCAATCCATCCTTCTCTGTCAGCACAGTCTTGCATTTGTCATTGTTATTCTCCATTTTTGTTACGTCTTCAACAGCTGCTTTTTTGGCGGCTTCATCAGCTAACACGTTTCCTTCTGCTTCTACTGTGTAAAGAATCGACACTTCTAAGATAACATTCCTCCTCTCCTCGTAACGAGGTGGGGCAGCAGGCTGCCTTGCTAACGCGGCACTCTCAGGAGCCAATAACTGCACTCTGCAAATGCTTAATCTGTTCTTTAATTATTTCTGCATCTTTCTTAGCCCTCTTTGCTTAACGCTTTTCAGTTCTTCGGTTCATCTTTACTCATCTTAGGTCTTTATTCATCTACTAGAGCATTTTACAGTCTTTGCATTATTCTCTCTCAAGCTATGACATGCTTTCAAAGAGGTGTCAGGCTGGACCATTGACAGATCTTCCTGGACCAACCTGGCTTTTCCAAGTCGCCCTCTTGAAGAATTTGTGTCGTTCATTAGATCCATCCGGGCCGGGTCGTTGACGATGTATCTTCATCGATAATTGTAAGAGATAGGGTGCAATTTGGAGAAAATGGGAAAAAAGTTAGTCGAAGTAAATTACTTATTATTATACCATTATCTGTTATGGTAATACTTGAGTAGTGTAAGTATTACTATAACATCTGATGGCCGTCCTTCTTTCATGCAGTCCTCTTGTATACTACTTTTTATCATATACAGTACTGTGCAGAAGTCTTGGGCACCCTAGACATTATTATATATATGTTTATATATTTTTTTCTGTGTGTTAGTATAAAATAACAAATTTGAGATTTCCAAATATTCATTTTCCAAAAGATTTAATTTTACAGAGACATTTTTGTATTTAATTTTAAAAAGTAATATATTACTGTCAGCAATTGACTACTTTTTACATAAAAAGTAGTCAATTGTCAAAAAGCCACCATTCAAGAAATATGCATTTGTGTGATGGCTGTGTTCTGGAGTTTGAACTGCCTTCCCAGTTCACCAATCCTTTCCTTAGAATGCCCTATAACTAACACGCCTGAACCATAGTGGATGAAGAAAGGTCCACACATTTTTAATGATGGTAACTAACCAATGTTTTTAAATTTGACATCCATTGACCTCATAGACCTGCACTGGGAAGGGAGAAAGTAATGTCCCAGCCTCTGACTAGACTCTGACTAGGTGGATTGACTGTACTTGACTGCCACCACCACCACCACCACCAATGCTACAGCTTTCAGGAACATGGACTCTCACTGTCTTTAATTCAGTCATTGCTTCAATGCAACAAGCAAGTGAGAGCCTTAGTGGGTTTCAGTCAACAATCTTGATTATTTTTCATTGGTAATTAAAAATAATTGGGGACGGGTACATGTAGATTTCTTTTCCATCTTTTCTTTTACAAATTTTGAGGGGGATATTCCATCTTCTGAGTTCCCATATTGTATCCAGAGCAACGTCTTTATTGATGGCAGTATTTATTTTTTATGATCCTGCAAAGTGCAATTTTACTTTTCCATAGAACTTGAGTGTTGGTTAGGTGTCACTACCATTAGATTATGTGCCATATGCATGGCTATAATATACTTTGTTTCTCCCCCCAAAGGCTCAAAGGCTCTGTTGTATGGGATTGAGTGAACACAGAATGGTGTAATGGGGAATTGCAGCTGCCAAAATTTACCATGAACAATAAAGCATGCGAACACTTTTTGGCTGAATGTTGATGTCTTTCTTTCCTCTGTTAATGGCATTAGTACTTACAAGTACTTCAAGTAAGGTGTCCACAAACTGAGCTTTAATAGTGACTGGGAGTTTAATTGGTATTTTTGCCACAAAGGTTCTCATTTTTCCTCAAGCTAGTTATCCCACACTACTTGCCTTACTGATCTCAGGTGAACTTTTCATCAGATCTGGACTTCCCTGTGTAAGATTTGGTGCTGTGAATCAGAATGAAAAAAAAAGAGTTTGTCAGATTGTCGCTGTATCCTCTCTGTGAGGATTAGCGTGAGGTAGTGCACCAGCAGACACTGACATTTGGAATTTGGAATTATGGAAATTGTCTAGGATTTTTAATTGTATAACAAACTACAAAGGCTATATTTGCATGCATTATTAAAATACACATTTGATGTTTAGAAAGTGTCTGGTGTGACAGTTGACAGGTCCACGTTGGGTCTAGTGCCTGGAGAACCTAGACGGTTGAAAAACAAATTTTTGCTTGGGTTAGAGAAAGGGAACTTGCTGCCGTCATATGTTGGCTTCTTGTTTAACAGATTAATCGCAACTGCCTCGATTAAATTTGTATTCTGTTTGCCTGACTTATAAAAGCTAATTTAAGGTCAGAATTATGCTACATTATCATTGTTTAGGTTTAGGTTTAATATACATTTTTCAGGAAGTCTCATTTGGCATAACAAAAAACATCAAGCTGAAATGGTTTATTATTCTCACATTTGACTTGCATTTTGCCACTATCTTTAAGGCCAATATTCAGAACACAGAACTGGGAAAAGATCAAGTGCAGTATGTGCCATCTGTGAGAGTCTGGCTCGGATCCGCAGAGGATCAGATGTAAATTATACATGAATCAGATGCTTCACTTGACTGACTGTTTAGGAGGAAGCATACAGGACTGTCCTGTGACTGATAGTGCCCAGTACAACAGGTATTCATTGGAGATCATGGACCTATAATATGTGCATCTATGGTGGGTAACTATATTGTTTATGTATGTCTGTGGGTAGGGGAAGAGGTTTTGAATGGTAATGTTTCTTGGCTTCAGGGGTCACCTCTGTAATGTGTAGGAGTCATGTATGCCGATGGAATTATTTTGTGTGGCCCTTTGTCCTTTGCTCTGCAGGCCTGCTCATTTTCCTTAGGCAAGTGGATATAGCTGACCTCACCGGGCTCTGTGGCAGCCCACACATAAATAAATAAGTCCACCTTGTGGATTATTTTACATTACAGTCATTTGGCAGATGCTCTTATCCAGAGTGGCATACAATAAAGTTCTAAACCATAACCAGAGACGCTGAAACCCCTAGAGGGAAGGACAGTTCCAAGTGCTAGAGTAACCACATAGATAAAAACTTGAACCCTTGTAGATGAATCACATGAACATACCAAGAAGTAGCAATAAAAGAGTTTTCGCAACTATAACTCTAAGAATAAATTAAAATAAGTATACATAAGTGCGATAATTACAACATGAATGGCTAATTAGGAATTACAGGGACATAGGAAAGGTGCAGTCTGAAAATATGCGTCTTCAGTCTTGAATGTACGTTCACAGGTGAGCTGTCATTCAGTGCACAGCAAGCACTGCTTCCTGATGGGGAGTGGGGGTGCCCTGTGTCGCAGAGCGGCGAGTTGGAGGAGAGTTCACTGAGCTCACACAGAGATGAGAACGATAGCAGAGACAGGAGCTCCTCTGCTTCCCCAGAGCGGTCAGCATTGTGTCAGGTCAGCTTCCTGCTGTTTGATCCCTTCAATCAGAGCTCTGACTCATGAGACAGTGGAGGTGAGGTTTACATTTTCTTCCCATCTCTTTTGCATCTTATTTTTTTATGTGGGTGTACAGAAAGACTTAGTGTTATGCAGCATTTTAGCAGTATTCATTTTTATTATGTAGGTACATACTGTGATCATCGTACTATTATTCTTTTAAACAGTTATGTGAAACTTAATTACCTCTCCAGAAGAGGTCAGTGAGCACGGGGAAGGATTCCGTAACATTTTCTTCACATTGGGGGAAATTCCAAGAACAGCATTCCACCCAAATTGCCCCTCATTTTCAATGTCATAGAGGGAACGGAGAGTTTCAGTGAGCCTGGTGCGACCTTTTTACAATGCCACCATTTATCACTGAAAATGAAAACCGAAAACCTTTCTGAAAATTGCTGTATTGTACATGATGAGGAAATATGTCAGTCAGATATGAATTCCTGCACATATCTCTCTATGGAAAAACTCCTCATATATTCAGTTATGAGCCAGGGTCTGTGATCTGAATGATTGCACAGCTAAAAGCCGCCCCCGCTGCTGCACGGTGCCCATTTCAAAAACTGACACAAAGGGGTTTAATGTAGATGTTTAGGAATCGCGTTGCTGAGTGTAAGCTGTAGACTTTTTATGGTTAGTTTGTCTCCATTGATTGTATTACTTGAGTGTATTAGTCATCTTTTTAATCCACAGCCTAAAGGAAAGAGTTCTGCAGTTGATGAGATTGGCAGTTCAAGGAGTGCCAACGTTTAAGATTTTAAATTGTGCATACGCCTTTGTGGCTACTCATTCTGAAGATGTAGTTTTCTGTTAATGTTGCCAAGTCTTGAATTTCTAATAACACTGTCTAGATGAAAGTGTCGTAAGCAAACACTGGAAATCGCCTAAAGTGCCAGTCAAGGGAGAAATTGAGTGTCATGCATTGAATTGGGCCCTCTGAAACAAAGAGGAGCCACATGTTTAGATTCCTCTATCCACAGTTACTCAACTACACTGTAAAAAATTACTGTAAAAATACAGCCAAATTCTAACAGTAATGTACAGTTTTTCTTAAGTACAGTACAATACTGTAAAATGCAGCACTTTTTTGGCGCCAAAAGCATGACTTGCTGTAAACAGCATGCTACTGTGAAATTTTACAACTATACAGTACAATACAGTTTTGTTTTTGTTTTTTTAAACCAAAAGACGGTTGAATTTGAGCCCGCCCAAATGCACCCATAACTGTGGACTCACACCTGTATTTTTCCCATAGAGTTTTTTTCACCAACTTCGGTGAAGTTAAGTGATTTGTTTTGCTATTTATACAAAATGTGAAGAGTAGAAACTGCAGCCACGATGGAGAAAAGGCTTTCATCGTTGGAAACCCCTCACCGCAGTAAGCAGTAACGTTAACTGCATATTTCCGTTCATCTTCTGGAGGAAAATCACATGCATATGCTGCTTGCTTTTAGCTTTGGAATACGATTCAGGTTCAGTTAGAATGTTTGGCGAATATTGTATATTGCAGATCTAGGTTACAATAAAACAGCCGGATAGCCAAGTACCGTTACTTCAGCTAAATAACGTTACCCGCAATTTCTGACTTCCAGTCTGGTTTACCAGCGTTAGCTTTTCCGGTCATTTGTTGAAGCACAGTGCTATTGTTAGCTAGCATAATAGAGCAAAATCTAAATATTTGACTGGTAATCTGTTCCCTCTGTTTCATGTTATTATCCTGTGAGAGTACATCACAAATATATGATCACTCCAGAACTGTAAAAATCTTTATCGCCTTTGTTTTGCTCATGCAGCACTGTGACCTTCTTTGGAGCTTTGATCAACCTGCGGAAACATTCTGTTGTTACCTCTGGCCGCATCCATTTTCCCCACCAAGGCTAAAGAATGCAAATGCCAATCCAAAGGTGGCCCCTTTTTTATATGTGGTAACGGGGCACAAACAACAAACACCTGGGTAGGTTGTTCACTGAAATGACAGCCAGGTGTTTCAGCAGTACATATACAGCAGTAATTATATTTACCCTATATACATGCACATTTCAATGCAAGTATGATCACTTTTGTGTAGATGGTAACAAGGCTGCAAACAAAAAAAATTGAATAAACTGAATAAACTGCTCAAATCAGAATGATCTGACTTACGTATTTCAACAGTATAGTTTCATTTATCTGCCAAAATGCAGCATATTTCCTTCCACAATGATCAGAATTTTATTGGGTTTTGAACTGAAAGTTAACTGTTTTGAACAGAGTATCTAAATGTCTGCAAAATTTGCTGTATTTGTACAAACTTTTGCTGGTAGTGAACACTGACTGAGAGAGGTATTCATGAATTTTCGAAGAAGTGGTGATTGAATGCCTTTAGTATGAAAGCAATGCAAAAATATCCACAGTTTAGTTCACATAGTCTAATGATATGGTGAATGTGTTAAGTGTTTAATGTGTTTATGTGTTAAATGGTATTGAGATTGTAAAAAACTGTAAATATATATTTTTTCTTTAGGAAACCATCTTTCTCTTTGTGTTTAAACTACATTTACTAAATTACTACATTACATTACTAAAAAAATGTTGGTGAGTAATATGCATTGGCTTTAATAAATGTTGTAAGGCCATCTCTTGTCTGATCCATTTCTATGCTTGCAATTTTCAGGAGTTTTTAATTTGAAATGTCACTTTTTAAAATCATTGACTTGTTGAAGAAAATCATATTATCCTGCTGTACTTTAATTTTACAGTAATACACAGTATAATGGAAACCAAACAGCTGACCATATCCTACTGTAAAGCTTAAATAATATTACTGTTAGTTTACAGTAGGTACACTGTAACGCAAATCGTATATACAGCACATTACTGTATATTTTTACAGTACTAAATTGTTAAATTACAGTAAGTACATTAGAACAACTGTAGAGTACTGTAATACATTTTACAGTAATTAACTGTTGAAATAAATTACGGTAGAGGCACTGTAAAAAAACAGAAGAATACTGGCGAATTTAGCTGCCAGTATTTTACTGTAATTTTACAGGATTTTTTTTTACAGTGTACAGTCCAGGGCCCCATTCCATATATGTCACAAACTCAGTTACCCTGACTAGATTGTTTATGTTTTAGGATAAAGTCAGGACACTCGGGTTGATAAAGGGATTTCACAACTAAGACAGGCTTGTTGCTCGGACAACAGTGTTTTTAGCACAGATCGGCAAAACCCCTTAAGCCTCACCGGACCAGGGCTGGGACGGTGAGGGTTTTTTTGCATTCATTCAGTGCAATTTTCAATCACTATGGTAAAAGGATATACCGTTTGAAAGCGTTCCTTATTTTGTAACATGTGGGTGGTAAAACAAGTGTGGGGGGGCCTCACCTTATCAGCATTTTTGAAATCCACATACTACAAGAAATAAGGTAATGTCAATATCCTTTACACAAGTGTCCAGTAGAGTAAATACATAATAGTTTCTCATCCTAAAAATGTGCTAACTCAAAGAAACATTGCTAGAATGTCCATTGTTTACTTAGAATTTCTCTGGAGCAATAATCATTGTTGTCCATTTTGCCATTGTATACTTCTATAAAAAATACTTTTACATAGAAATGCTATTATCTATGTCTTGTATAGGCTCTCTCAACCACGATGAGTCCAAGTCTGACCAGCATTTATATTTATATTTGTATTTGTAACGTAGTTGGAGAGTATATGCGTTACTCCCAAACACGTGTAAGAAAATTCAGTTTAACTTCAGCTCATCTGAAGCCGAAACCGACTACAGGAATGTTATAGAAGTGACGACCAAAAAGCATTTTAGCTAATGACATTACATTTACAATGGTGTATAATTTGTTAGGCTTGCTTAAGACAACACAACATTCGAAACTGTAGCATTTTCAATTATGTTGCGAGTCTGTTGTGCATCAGCAAAAACAGTTTTTGAGATTTTATGCCAAAAAGGTTTATTATGTCTACATCTAAAGAGAGGACTTCCTTTTGAGGACTTCCAAGGAATCTCTCTTCTGAGTGAATATTTCTGAGGAAGACAACAAAATACAGGGCATTTTCAGTGACATGACCACATTTTATGTCGGTGAGCATCTAAATACATTCTCAAAATAATTTATACATGGTTGCGTATTTGACAAAAACTTCAATTAATGGACCTGAATTAATTTATTGGTATACAAGATGGTATTATTGTGATTATTGTACTTATATTTTATGACCTTCTCAACCTGTTGCTGTCTGATAGCTGCAAGAGAGGGAGTTTGGTACAGAGAGGTAGAAGAGGGTGATAGGCGGGGGGAAGTGCAAACACTTTTTTCAAGAAAAAAGGTGTTGTTTAGTAAGCAAAAGGCATAAAGGCATAAAGACCCATCATATCATTTAGTTTCCATGTGTCCTTTTGGAGTCTCGAAATATCCTTCTTGGAAAACTGCCTAGACATAGATGAGAAAAAAACTATGCAGAATGCTCATTTTTGGTGATATTGTCCTCAAATTTGAAAGGGGATTTATCCAATGTTGAGACTTGTTTCTAAGCACACTAGCCACAGCTACAATAATCTGTATCCAGTCAAAAACAGAAAATCCTTTCAGTAAGAAAAGCACCTTCCACTCTTACTGTGTTTGAGCTTCTGTAACTTTGTTTTAGTAATTCTTGGAGTAATTCCGATTACCATTTGATTTTGGGTTTGTCATTTTTAAGCTTGTGTCAAGAAAAGGGGCAATACTTCAGGGGTTAAGATTAAGTTAGGAGAATAACATGTAGAAGCAGAAACAAGCTCAACTTTTGTAAGCGAGGTTCTTGTCAATGACCAAGCCATCATTGTAAAAAGGGAGCATGTTTTTACAGACCGACAAGACTTCTTAAGTCTACAGTCCCCTCAAAAAGTATTGGAACAGCAAGGCCAATTCCTTCATTTTTGCTATACACTGAATACATTTGGGGTTGAGATAAAAAGATGAACATAGTTCAGAATTTCAGCTTTTTTCTCCTGGTATTTACACCTAGATGTGTTAAACTACTTAGAACATAGCACCTTTGGTATCAGAGCACCCAATATATGGGTGACCAGAAGTATTGGAACAGAGAGTATTTAAGTAAATGAAAGTAAATTCCGCTTATTATTTTGTAGCAATAACTGCATCAAGCCTGTGACCATTGACATCACCAAACTGTTACATTCTTCTTTTGTGATGCTTTTTCAGGCTTTTACTGTAGCCTCTCTCAGTTGTTGTTTGTTTGAGGGAGTTTTTCCCTTCAGTCTCCTCTTCAGGAGGTGAAATGCATGCTCAATTGGGTACATGACTGGGACCTGCAAGGTCGGCGGTTCGATTCCCGGTACCCTGCATTGCTCCAGGGGTGGATTGTCTCCTGCTTAGTCTAATCAACTGTACGTCGATCTGGATAAGAGCGTCTGCCAAATGCCAATAATGTAATGTAATGTAATGTAAGGTCAGATGATTGACTTGGGCAGTCTAAAACCCCCTAATGAAGTCATTTGTTGTGTCGGCAGTGTGTTTTGGGTCATTGTCTTGCTGCATGATGAATTAGTTTGGATGCATTTCTCTAGTTGGCAGACAGTTTTGTAGACTTCTGGGGCCTCATTTATAACCGTTGTGCACAAAAAAAGGGCTTGAAATGTGCATACACCACTTTCTAAGCATAAATTGGGCACCAATCTAAACACCAATTTCTAAGCAAAACTTGCCGAGGAAATGTGCATACCCATGTGCAGAGGGAAATAACGACTCTGCAGGCAAAGTAGTGAAATACAGAAAATATGTTCTAATGATACGTTCTAATTTCACTCAATTATTTGGACTCCTTATAAAATTAGATTAATTTTCATAATGGACTTGGGGCATCAATTCATCCTCACTGATTGATTCAAATTGTGAAGCAATTCCACTATTTGTGAAAGTTATAAAATGTCTGGGTGATGACCGTGCACAATGGCTGCTTTAGCACTGTTGGAGGGCTTTGCCAATGGCAGGCTGCGGCTGGAGAGTGTGTTCAGGGACCACAAGGATTTTCCGGCCCAAGATGATTTGTTGATTTTGATTTCATTGAACCTCGTGATGCCATCCGTGTGGGACAGCATAATTGGAATGACCCAACAATACATACGGTTTCCCTACACTGCAGGTGAACAAACCAACATCAAAGAGCAATTTGCTGCACATTCCCAAATGTAATATCATATATATCGCAATAAGGACACAACACAAGCTAGGGATGTGACAAATCATCAGGTTTTGTAACGGATACCATCCAATTTTTTTAACGGTTCACTGTGTGACCGATACTGTTCGTATCTTTTTTTTTTGTTAACTGTCCTGACAAATTTAATTGCATTTTCCATCTTTATTTTGGGCCATCTTAATAGTTAAATGTCAACATTGTAAATCAGATACATATACATTGCAGTGTAACCTTACAGTTACAGCAGTCGGTAGGCTAGTTCAATCCATGTAGTTTACGTCCAGGCATGCTGGTCGATCGCGTATCATTTAAAACAAATGCAATAATAATACATTTATAATCTTCATGTTTTCATCCCCGCTTCTGCCAGACAGACTTGATTGGCATGAAATCTGTAAATATGCTGCTGTTAAGAACTTACAGACTGGGTTAAGCAATTTTATATATTTTTATGTAACAGTAAACTTTGCCAATGCATTTTATATTTTATATGGCGCAATCGTGGTTGTGAGATAAACATGGTCAATTTTTCACTGAAAGCAGGACATTTTATGTTTATTTCATAATATTACTATTGTAATTATCATATTGTCTATGAACAAAAATCATTTTCCTATTTGAAATGTGGTTTCAGAAGTTAAAAGTTCAGAAGTTAAAAGACTATTTTACAAGTTTCAAAGTTAAGAAGTTTGAAACTTGTAAAATAGTCTAACAGTAGTCCGATTTTCAGTACAGTACATTTTTGCTTTCAATATCCAATGGATAAATTGTCTTATGATAGTGTTTTGCTTTATTTATTTTCATGTAGATACCGCATAGAGTAAAGCTATGTTCAGTTATCTATTATCTGCTATTCTCAGCTCTGCGCTTGTTTTGAGGAAGGCCAGCCCAGTGATTTAGCAATTTATTGAAGCACTTGAATTGCTGAAAATGTTTTCAATCAGAAGAAAATGGATGGAATTTCAAACAGATTTATCTTATTTATGAGATTCGGAAGACCATTTTTGAAAACAAAAATAAAAAAACAGTGCAAGTCTGTACCTGCTGCAAAATAACATTTTGAGAGAAGCATCTTCCTTATCCTAATCTTCCATTGTATTCATAGAGGCTATGGAATTTGCCAATCCAACCTTTGCAATATGCATTGAAACAAGGTAATGAAACAAGTAATGAGTTCATTTGATTGGATATGAATGAATCAAGGTACACCACACCCACTGATAATATAGTGAGCATAATCCAACCCGTTTTTAACCTGCGCCATTTGATCTTTGCTCTGTGCGGCCCTCGCCTGTCTTTGGAAAATGGCGAGATTCAGTAGCCACGCCCAGTAAGCCATGCAGCTCGACAGCTGACTGCACCAGTGCGCCGTGCAAAGTTGTCAGTGAAAAAGGTTGCTCAACACTGGACCAGGCTGTTCTGAAAGCACCTGAAGCCACAGTCCATCTTCATGAACTGCTGTTGTTCAAGAACGGAAAGGCACAATCTGGACAATGCTTCTTTGAAGCTCTTGCTGGGTGGCACAAATATCTGGTTTGACAATGAAAACCATTTTAACTACTTTTTAAACTTGTCGACTTTCGGAGAGACCCATATTTTGGCAGATTTTCCTCTTAGTTTTTAACTCATAAAACTTTACCTTTACCTTCATGAAACCATGGTTAATTTCAGAACAGTCTCAGATACATAAACTAACCATTAAGCAGCTATTTCATTATACCGGCGGTGACCCGGTCATGCAGGTTCTTCCTATACAACATACGGAGAATCCGCCCCTTTCTCACCCCCTACTCGACCCAGCTCCTGGTCCAAGCGATGGTTCTGTCCTGCCTGGACTACTGCAATTCCCTCTTGGCTGGCCTCCCAGCGTCCGCCATCAGACCCCTCCAACTTATCCAGAATGCAGCAGCTCGTCTGGTCTTCAACCTTCCCAAATACTCACGTCACCCCCCTGCTTACTTCCCTCCACTGGCTGACTGTCATGGCTCGCATCAAATTCAAAACATTGGTGCTAGCCTTCCAAGCAGTTAAGGGGTCTTCCCCAGCTTACCTACAAAAAATCATCAGACCCTACACCCCTGCCAGACCCCTTCGTTCAGCCTCCACAAGCCGCTTGGCACCTCCCCCTCTCCAAACCTCCACCTCACGCTCACGACTACTGTCTGTTCTGGCTCCACGGTGGTGGAATGAACTCCCCGTTGAGGTCAGAACTGTACAATCTCTCCCAACCTTCAAGCGCAAACTGAAGACGCACCTCTTCAAGCAGCACCTCTCCCCATCCCTCCCTACCTCCCTGTGATCCTTAATTGTTGTCTTTGTGATTTACGTAGTGTTTCGGTATTTTTAGTTGGCTAGGTAAGCAGTATTTGGATAGTTAAGTTTGGTCACTTTTGCTTTGTTGTTTGTTTATTTGTTGTTTAAAAAAAAATAAAAAATAGGCCCTGGTCCTTATCTTTGTTGTACGGGTAGCAATTGAAATTGTACTTCCCTCTAGGGTCTTTCAGCGCACTCAGCCCTGGTTATGGGTATGCACTTTATTGTACGTCGCTCTGGATAAGAGCGTCTGCCCAATGCCAATAATGTAATGTAATGTAATATTGTGTGTGTGTGAACTGCAATGAAAGAGCAAAAAAAAATTTGAAATAACTGAAGTGAAATTCTTGTATTTTATAACACTCTGAGGGCCTTATTTTCTGGCCGTGCTACAAGTTGCTCTGCTGGCAATTTCATATTTTCCGAACCAACCAGATGCCTCTGTCTGATAATTCTTGATAAGACTTGCTGCATGCCAAAAAGCCGCTGCTCAGGGTGTGTCAGTGAAGAGCAAGCAGCTCATTGCCATTTTGGTGTTGTTTATTTCCATTTTCTGGTAAGACAGGTCCGCATTTCATCCTTTCGCCACCCAGCTGCTCAACCCAGGTATAAGGTGCAAGTCGCAGCCCTATAGTCTATTGCATATTGGTAATTTCTGGCCTTTCACATGCAATGCGTGCATGATCAGCCTGCTTAAAAGCCTAAAAACAGTTTGCGTTGATCATATGCTGTACAGTTTGTATGTGATATAAATCCCATGAGCAGGAAAATGCATCGGTTACATTGTATTTATTGCCATTGGTTGTGGCAGTTAGAACCAATTTACAACCATTGAGCATGAATTATTGTACAGCTGTACAATGTTTTGAGTCTATAAACACAGGCAGAGGGTGAGTCAACATGTCAGTGAGCCTTTGTCAATGATAGGAAGGGATTTAAAATGGTCTTGTAAAAATGTTTTAACACAGAAATCTTACCTATTGTACCTTTAAAGAAGAAAAAAAATTAATGATGAGCAACTGTTAATGTACTGAAGTCACAGAATGATGAAGGGACATACAAAGATCAACAGAGAAAGCATATACGTAGGCCTGCATTTTTTACCAGGGCTTCCAGAAATTTTGGCTATCATATCTTTAAATTGACTCACTTTTCCTTTGCGTTGTGACTCAATGGGTATGATGAATGTGTTGAATAATATTACTATTGTAATTATCATGTTGTCTATGAACAAAAATCATTTTCCTATTTGAAATGTGGTTTCAGAAGTTAAAAGTTCAGAAGTTAAAATACTATTTTACAAGTTTCAAAGTTAAGAAGTTTGAAACTTGTAAAATAGTCTAACAGTAGTCTGATTTTCAGTACAGTCGATGTCGTCAGTGCTAGTAAATAAATAAATAGCAGGCATTTATATAGCGCCTTTATCCAAAGCGCTGTACAATTGATGCTTCTCCATTCACCCATTCATACACACACTCACACACCGACGTCGATTGGCTGCCATGCAAGGCCCCGACCAGCTCGTCAGGAGCATTTAGGGGTTAGGTGTCTTGCTCAGGGACACTTCGACACAGCCAGGGCGGGGGATCGAACCGGCAACGCTCCGACTGCCAGACAAAAGCTCTTACTGCCTGAGACATGTCGCCCCTAGTGTTGTTTAGCACATATGTATGTCAGTAGGAAGTATACAGTTAAATTGAATTCATTTTGCATTTATTCTTGTTAGTATTTGTATCTCTCTTGTTAGCGCCTTTTGCACATTCATGGGATACAATATACATTCATGTAAAATCCAAATGTTTTATCTCTTCAGAACAGATCCTTTCAGGGAAACCTGTTTGGAATTGAGCTTGCATTTACGAGCAAGTCCATCACCAAAGAAATGGATGAAAAGAGGTTTGAAGCCATCGTAGCCTACTATTGTTCTACTGATGTTCTCCTAATTATCTACTAATGTGATAGTGCCACCGGTTTCAGTTCGTCTATATTTTTTTACATTTTTTAACTTAACACAATGCAGGTTTGTCACATTATCATTTGTTTTAAACTGTCTTTGAATGCTTCATTATCAAATTATTCGTTTTGGTGGTCATGTGTCCCCTTGTTCATCAATTAAGTTAATTTTATCAGTGTTACCTCTTTATGTATTTGCTTGCAATATAGCATATCAAGAGTAACATGAACATCCAAAATATCATGGTTGGAAACCACTGGTCTGTATACTGTTCTGCATGGTCTGAAACCTCACTTTGTCCCTACCACAAGTTCCCAAGACAGTAAACCCGAAACCAAAAACGAACACTATCGTTCTTTTCTGCTTACCAGATTACCCACTGCAACAGGAAAAATTTCTCCATTCCTGTTGAGAAACAGAAAAATTAAAAAAATAACCTCAAATGTTGTTTTTTTTTTTGTCTTTTTTACCAGCGTAATAGAAATTAAATAACAAATTAACTAATGATACAGGAACCTATCATATAGCCCAGTAAAATCTCTTGTGCATGTAAATCACCATTGTTATTAGTTCACTGCTTAGGGCAAATTATCTCTGGAAGTTATCTTGGCCGCCCAAAAGTTATTTGGGAAAACGTTAAAAATACCAATTTACTGTGTGTAAAGTTAATCTTACTAGAAATGACTGAGGCAAGAAGTGAAATCAAGCGTGAAACCACTGTACATGGAAAGGAGAGATTCTTTACCCCAGGGCAAATTTATGGATGAGAAAATTTCAGATAGTAGTACAGAGCCAAATCAAGAAACAATTGTCTTTATGGAGCTCACTATATAAGTGAGCCATACAAAGTGAAATTATTTTGGGTCACATGCCCTAGTAAACTGGTGTCTGTACTGATGCGACATGGACATCAACATGCTCAAGCCTTAGAACTCCTTGTTGACTGGGTTGCTGGTTTGCTTTTTGCTGGAAACCCCCATTTTGGCTCTGACCCCTTAATGTTCATCCCATTATGCACATCAGACACTGCCATCTGTTAGGAATTAGAAGTCAATTGCTTTGAGCAGACACCTATGGACCATCCAGATCAGAAATTAATAAGTCATTTTGGACAGGATTACAAGCACAGGCCATTCTCGGTAATTGCTGCCACCGAAGGGCACATCTCTCCTCAGTGAGTGATGCTCTTCTTATAAAGGGGGGCATTAAAAATGAGCCGCTCTGTTATTATAAAGAGTCAAGTTAAATGAAGTGTGGCAAATTTCAATTATACCACCAAGCCTCACTGTTGCTTGTGTTTGAGATGTGGTGGAATCAAAGCGAGTTGGACTCTGCTTTCATACTTTGAATTTGCTATAAACCTAATTAGAAAAGAACAGGGGCAGACACACCTTTATCTTTATTGATTTATTTTCCCAAGAGGTGAATACCACTGTCTTAAAAATGTATCACTTCTGGTTTTTACAGGGGCTTCATAATGCAGTCCGTTCTTCATGAATCAAGCCCAAAAGAAATATCTCGAGTTTTGCAGGTGCAATGGTAATTGCTAATCCTTTACCTCTCAGCCCTGTTCATAAATACTATTTATTAGTTCAACATGCACCATTTTCCAGTCATATGTTTATGTTTTTCACATTTTGGCATCCAATTATACAGCTGGAACTTCAGAGGACAACAGGAGGACCGTACCTGGGATTCAACGTAACAGTCCTACAATTAATCCGGAAGTTTGACTTGTAATTCAATTTCTTTTTTCTTTACAAACCCTAGTGTTGTTTGGCAAGTTCAGTAATGGCCCGAAATGAATGAAATGTTGTTAAAGGAGCAAATGCTTAGTTAAAGTTAAGTGCAAATCTTGATCGAACACGGGTTCTTATCTAAATTGCTAAAAAGTTTAAATGTTATCAGGAAAGTGACATCAGCAAAGAAAGACATTTTTCACTGGTGTTAAAAAAAGCCAATTTATTCTATTGACAGCAGAGGATGGAAAATTAGCATGGCGATCATCAAGTTGTCTATGGAGGCTATTTCTATTTCACCTCTTGTTCCAAGGGCAGTGACCACTCGAGGTCCGCCAAAGTGATAGTAACATTTCTGAGCAGGGGTGCACAGCCCTTTCTGGTCAGTGTTTCTAATGGACAGGAACCCTGCAGAAGGAGAAGAAACTGCTGAACTTGATATTGCAAAACAAAGATTACCACTGCAAAGTTGTAGCAGCAACAATATCCAAGCAAGGATCAAACTAATGTGTCGAGCAGAATGTGGGCGCTTATTATTTTTCATGCTAAAAGGCACAATCCCATTTCCCACAGTCATGTGATCCTTCTGCAGTCTGAGCCATGAATGCAATTTTCAGTGAAATGCTAATCTCTTTCCTCAGAACAGCTGCACAGCCATAGTTTTTTCACGCCCTGTCATGCAGTCCTTGCGAGGCTGGAACCTCACAAAAAGGGAAGGATTTCAGCCCCTATTATTTTATTTTGAGTTTTCTGTCTGATGGCTATGATTTCATTAAGGTGTCTTTCTTAGAATCGAGAGTTGCTCTTGCAGAGGACCTGTTATGCTTGGGGCATCAAGCTGCCAGTGCGGCGAAAGCTGCCCTTTGGGCTGAATACACTGTGGGCCACTTAGATCCGTTTTCATCAAAGTGTGGGCTTTTTAATTTGGGATTGAGGATTTATTACAGTTTGTGGTAAGCTAGACTAGTCAAAATGACTTTAAAGACTGCTCATGGTGTCTGGCCGTTTTCATCCTGTCCATGATGAAATGCAGGAAAATCAGTCCTATTTCATCGGTGACATATGGCTTTGACTTGGCAGACAGTCATTCTGATCAGTGGTCTGGCATTTTCAAGGGCATCTGGAAAACAGCAGGGATAATGAGAGGGAGGGAAATGGCAAATAAATCTCCACACAAAGAAAGAATGCCACATGCACCAAACTGGCCAAATGGCAGTAAAGAATAGTCAATTCTAATATTCTGAGAAACTGTCAGATTTCACTTTATAGTTGCAGGAAGTTCTGTAATTATAATCGCTGTAAATTAGTGTGGATGCCCAGGCACAATAAAATTTAATATAGCCTTCCCCTGTCCAATGATGAATTACCTGATCAATAAAGAATTTCTTTACTCTGGCAAATTGTCCTGTTGAGGATGAGACTAGAGCACTCAAAATGGAAGTTTCCGATATGTAATTTAATTTAATGCGTCAGGGACGAATATGGTAGGTTGATATTTCAAATTAACAAGCATCTACAAAAAGTATCCTGTTTTATGAAATTAAGTTACATACACTCACCGAGCACATTATTAGGAAAATGTTTACTTTATGACACCATTCATGCGTTTATCTAATCAGCCAATTGTGTAGCAGCAGTGCAATGCATACAATCATGTAGCTACGGGGCAGGAGCTTCAGTTAATATTCACATCAACCATCAGATTGGGGAAAAATGTGATCTAAGTGACTTTGACCGTGGAATGATGGTGGATTTTCACATATACTAGTCTCTAGAGTCTAGAGTTTGCAAAGAATGGTGTCAGCTACGTTTTGTGTGTTCCACAAGAGACTGAATCTCATGGCACGGCATTTTGCCACTCTCAAAAATGAGTGACATACAGTGCAGTCTGTAGGTATTTGGACAGTGGTACAATTTCTGTTTTTTTGGCTTTGTACTCCACAGAACAGCCTTATTGACTGTTATTGGCACAAGTCCTCATATTAACAAACTTTTAAGCTCTTATATCTGCACTAAGGAAGTGTTTGAATATACCTGACTAATCAGAAAGAGCTGATAATTACTTTTGGTCCCATAAAATGAACTATCAGACTATGTATAAAAAGTAATGTAATTCCTACACAGATCACCTGATAGGGATATAAATCAATTTAAACCCTCAATTTAAAGGTAACAGTCTGCACTTTAACCTCTGTGGTGGCCCGATCAGGGATCGATACCCCACTGGAGTGGAATGGCGAGGACGCCGACGTCAGGAGCTGGGTAAAGTGATTGACGGCAAATATATCCCTATGTCCGTTTTAAATAGAGCCGCACCTTGGAGAGAGCCGGGAGGAAGAGTCAGCACCACGGCCAGCACCACCGGGGCGAGGCACGTGCGGAATGCAAATCCCTAACCAATTTTAAGTACACAGGCACAGCTGAGCTGAATGAGAGAGGAGAGCAGCACGCTACAAAAAGCCGGGCTGGAGAACAGAGCGGGGCTGACTACGGAGGCGGAGAGCTGTGCAGCCCGTGCTTAATTAAAGAGTGCAGCCTAAAGCCGAACGAGCCACCACGAGGAAAACAGGGCGGAATTCCACGAGAAACCCCGCGACCAAACCTTAATTCGGAGCCTCACGTGAGCGTATCTCTCCTGTAGTAAAACCGGCTAACCTATCCCGCTCTAAATTCAAACAGAATCCCCTAAGGAGGGCGGACAAGCTGACTACCGAGGCCGGGGAGACACGGAGGCCAGGAGCGGCCCAGCCACGGACAAAGAAGGACGAACGGCGTCACGTGGATGCCGGTTCTGTTTTCGGGGCACCACACCTCATATTCATTGTATCATTTAATTGCTGTTGTACAGAGCCGAAGTAACAGAAATTGTACCAGTGTTCAAATACTTACAGACTACACTCTACATTGATGTAACATATGAACAGCTGGCCTGCATGCTCTTAGATTCATGAAGAATTTTATCGACACAAGTTTAGATATTGTTGGTATATAACTTTCCCAACAACAGTGGACTCCAGAAGTATTGGTACCCTTAATAAAAATTGGGAAAAAATGCAGGCTTATGTAATCCCCTCAGATATGATGGGGGACGGTTCCTCTATGGCCCCCTCTGCTTCAACTTGAGGTATGATGTACAGATGCTCTTACATACATCAAAGAGGCAACACACAGTGATGTGGTGATTGCTGTTACAAGCAGTTTTATTTAATAAAAACAAAAACGGCTTTATGCCTGTCCCGGGCCAAGATGCATGGAACATGCAAGAGAGGGAGAGCGAGAAAGAGGAAGAGAGAAAGAAAGACCACAGCTGCGACAGGACCCGGGCCCTATTGGCAGGGAGAGAGTGCAGACCAATCCAACACTCACATTACAGAATATTAACTGCAAGCTATAGGGACTGTAAACCATATACACTACAAACTGTAATTCCACTGCAAGCTATAGCCATGGCAAACCATATGCACTGCGAAAAGTGTATACCACAGACCATACTCCCTTATAAAACAAAGGATATGTGAACTATTATAACACCAATAGCCTATACCCACCACCTCACCAGTGCCTGCCTCCAGCAACCCAGGCCTGCAATCCGCCATGGCTAAGGAAACAGAAAAGCTAGAAAAGTAAAAAAAATAATATTAAAAGCAATTCAAACAAAGAACTCTCTTCTAAAAACCGTATCACTGGTAGACAAGCCCACAGGAAATGTAATAGAAATAGTACAAATCACAATAGCTAATACATAGGCCCAAAGGCTGACAACAGAGTAGGCCAAGAGCTTTAAAGTTGACCACAGGAAATGTAAATAAAAGTTTTTTATATCGCTTGAACCAGCACATAACAACAAGGCTCTGAACACCAGGTTTCCAAAACACGTACTGGTTCACTAATAAATAAGGTTTTCAAAATACGTACTAATACATAAACATTTTCTATTAATACCTTGATTAATTAAAATATGCCATTCAGAGAAGAATCAGGGGCTGGCAACCCAATCAGAACCACAGGATATCTAAAGGAATAAAAATTGCGTTATTACCATATCTAAAACGAATGCCCTCTGTTGATTGGTTGGTAAATACCTTTTTAATAGTAGGTCATTAACATTAGCCTTGCCTCGCAGCTGCGGCAACTAACTATAAGATAGTGTACCTTTTGTATTCACCCACGAATGCAGTTAGTGCTGCAACACAGGTGTAGTAAACCGCAGCAATCTATCAGAGTCTTAGCTTAAAAACATCTCCTGTGCACATCTCTGATTAAAAGTATTTCCAGTGTACCTTAAGTTTCCTGGGGTCTCATGGCTGAGAAGGTGTAAGTAGAAGTGCTTGCAACCCACTGCCCTACCCCTTATATAGGGTGACATGGAGTTCTGGGAATTGTAGTTCTTACCTACCCCCGCTACACTTATAATAAACAACATGGATTATGACCTATATGTTACAGTGGGGTGCAAAACTGTTGGCACCCCTGGTTTAAATGTCAGTTGCAGTGAATCAGTATGTGATACAACAGATACCTACATTACATTACATTACATTATTGGCATTTGGCAGACGCTCTTATCCAGAGCGACGTACAACAAAGTGCATACCCATAACCAGGGATAAGTTCGCTGAAAGACCCTAGAGGTAAGTACAATTTCAACTGCTACCTGTACAACAAAGATAAGGACAAGGGCCATTTTTTTTTTTTTTTTTTTTTTTTTTTTTTTTGAACAAACAAACAAACAAACAGAGCAAAAGTTACCAAAGTTAACTATCCAAACACTGCTTACCTAGCCAACTAAAAATACCGATACACAAAGCAAGTCACAGAGACAACAATTAAGGTTCACAGGGAGGTAGGGAGGGATGGGGAGAGGTGCTGCTTGAAGAGGTGTGTCTTCAGCTTGCGCTTGAAGGTGGGGAGAGATTCTATAGTTCTGACCTCAACGGGGAGTTCGTTCCACCACCGTGGAGCCAGAACAGACAGTAGTCGTGAGCGTGAGGTGGAGGTTCTGAGAGGGGGAGGTGCCAAGCGGCCTGTGGAGGCTGAACGAAGAGGTCTGGCAGGGGTGTAGGGTCTGATGATTTTTTGCAGATAAGCTGGGGAAGACCCTTTAACTGCTTGGAAGGCTAGCACCAATGTTTTGAATTTGATGCGAGCCATGACAGGCAGCCAGTGGAGGGAAGTAAGCAGGGGGGTGACGTGTGAGTATTTGGGAAGGTTGAAGACCAGACGAGCTGCTGCATTCTGGATGAGTTGGAGGGGTCTGATGGCGGACGCTGGGAGGCCAGCCAAGAGGGAATTGCAGTAGTCCAGGCGGGACAGAACCATCGCTTGGACCAGGAGCTGGGTCGAGTAGGGGGTGAGAAAGGGGCGGATTCTCCGTATGTTGTATAGGAAGAACCTGCAAGACCGGGTCACCGCCGCAATGTTCTCGGAAAGGGACAGTCTGCTGTCCATCACCACGCCGAGGTTCCTTGCACTGGGTGACGGCGTGAGTGTGGTATCCCCGAGGGAAATGGAGAGATCCAGATGGGGAGAGGTATTAGCAGGGATGAATATCATTTCAGTTTTACCTGGGTTGAGCTTTAGATGGTGGTTGTCCATCCAGCTCTGGATGTCCCTCAGGCAAGCAGAGATACGGGCTGAAACCTGCGTATCAGACGGCGGGAACGAGACGAAGAGTTGGGTATCGTCCGCATAGCAGTGGTAGGATAGCCCATGTGCAGTGATCACAGGGCCAAGGGAGCGAGTGTAGAGAGAAAAAAGAAGCGGGCCAAGGACTGAGCCCTGGGGAACTCCTGTGGCGAGGGGCCGAGGTGTCGATACCGAACCAGCCCAGGCAACCTGGAAGGAGCGACCAGAGAGGTAGGACTCAATCCAGTCCAGGGCTGTGCCACAGATGCCCGTTGCTGACAGGGCAGACAGGAGGATGGAGTGATCCACAGTGTCGAAGGCAGCAGAGAGATCTAGAAGAATGAGGACAGAGGAGAGGGAGGCTGCTCGTGCGGCATGAAGTGACTCACTGACGGAGAGGAGCGCAGTCTCTGTCGAGTGGCCCGATCTGAAGCCAGACTGATGGGGGTCTAGCATACATGGCCAGAAAGAACAACCTCAACACAAAATTAAGCGTCTGAAGTATGCAAAAGAAAACATTGAGGAGCCTGAAGCCTTTTGGAACAATGTACTTTGGATTGACAAAACCAAAATTGAACATTTTGGCCACCACCAAAGAAGGTATGTTTGGAGGGTGAAGCCTTTGTAGAGATGAACACCTTGCCAACTGTGAAGCATGGAGGTTGATCCATTATGCAAGGAGGCCAAATAATATTAATGGTTTATACATTTTTGTCCCATTGTTCACTAAGAAAAGCAAAGACTGCTTTTGAAGTTTGTAGTTCTCAATTAGTTTGTTTTCAATAAATGAAATTGGTTGTCGAGAGAGAGAGATGGTGACAAAAATAGCAGGGTGTATTCATTTCCCACCTCAAGTCCCCCCAGCATGCTTTGCAAGCTTTCTCTTTTTTTAAACCACATACTGACCTTTCCCAGTCATTTACTGTGCGTGTGGATTGCCTGGGAGGCAGTTGGCCCCCACAAACACTGAAGAGTTGCAGGAAATGTAATTGCTTCTCAGGCTGAGATGTGCAAGTTAAAGGTGACATTTATTATATTGATGGAAGCCATCAGGCATAATAAAAGTATAGAGAGATGAGTGTTTAATTTGTCTCTGCTCCATGAACTCACCTCAAGTCACCATCTTGCCATTTCCCTGCTGTGCAACTGAAAAGATAAACTGAAGGCCTTTTATGCTTCCCTCATTGCTCAATTCCATTTAGTTTTTTGGTTTTTAACTCTGAGCAGCATTGTGAATATTTATCAGCTGAAAATCAAGCTTGTTTCATGACTTGTGGTTTGATCATGAGAGCCTGTTTCAGATGCTGTCACAATTAAAATGTCCTCCCATTTAGATACACAATTTTAATTGACACACAAGTCATGTTCAGAGACAGACTTAGCCTTACTTCTGTCGGTTGTTGTTTATAAAATTGAAGCCGAGACCAAACTAGAAAATAGGTTTTGACATATGAATGCAGATTATATTTGTCATGCCATTTTTAGGCTATCCATTTAAAATAAAAGTCAATTACAAATAAGTTCAGTTAAAAGCTGGTCTTTACTTTTATCTTCAGCACTTATGAGTGCATATGCTCCTTACTACTCATTTATTTCGGCCAGTTTGATAGAGAATAAAGATGCTCATTGCTTGTTGTCACCTTTCCAATAATTGTATTTCTCTAGAGAGCATGGTGGAATTTTAAAATTTGATGTATTGAGGTCAGCCTTTCAGTCCTTTCAACAAAACCCAAGGGATCTGAAAGGAGCCATTTCTCCAGGAGACTATTCCCGCACTGCTTGCCGTCACACATCAATAGTGCTATTTTACCGTTCACAAAAATAATGACTCTCAGCACTGTATTTATGGACACTAATACTGCCTTAAGGAACAGCTGAAAACTAACAAGTGCAGCCTGGATATGTCGCAGCCTTCTTTGGCCTGAGTAAGAGATGCTCTGATAAATCTGTAAAATACTGTAAGTCTTCCCCTAACATGCAGGGAAGAGTCAATAGTTCTTTCTTCAGCAAGATTTGTTGTAGGTGAAAGACTAGGAAGCAGTTCCTCTGTAAATCTTAATTTCATCCTTCCAACCATCTCTTCCTGATATAGAACGTTTCAGAATCCATGTAAGGCTTCTGGGTGCTGCCAGGGGCACCAGTTATTTTATTCAAGCTCTCTATCCTAGTTACTTAATGCAGTTTGCAAAGATCCCTGCTGATCCCTGATCGTTGCTCACCTATTTGATTTCCTGAAAAAGAGCACTTTTGACATTGTATCCTTGAGTCTGGCAAAATGATCTCTGAAGACAGATGCAAGACAACTGGGCAAAGGCTTGTATTAAACTAGGTGGTGAGTAAACAGGAATTATATGGGGGGCTGGTACTGTCAACAGCTCCTGCTAAAGGGACTTTTTTGTGAATTTGTTTTCAAGCTGTTGATGCATTTTTGTAGTTGATGCTCTACATGGCTTTGGAGATGCACTCCAATCCGCAGTCCACTGGTGCCAGAACTTTGCTCATTGTGCTGTCCCATTGACCAGCTGCCACCCATCTGGCTCAGAACTGATAACTCAGAACTAAACCACAGATAATACTATATCCCCTTCCACTATTCTCATATAGTAAGGGCCTGCTTACCTCTTTCTTCTTTAATTTAGTGGCTGTTGTACAACAGCATGAAAGGAGGAAGCGGCTTGTCCAGGGAATTTGTCAAACCGACCTTCCTGAGAGGCTGAGGGCTTCCTGAATGTACTATACATCCACACAACTCAGAAAGGCTTTCAGCTGCCCTGCATTTCCCTTGAGAGAGAGAGGGAGAGAGAGTGGGATGGAAACTTTGAGTTTGAAGGGCTGGCAATCGGGGAGATGAGATTTTTGTTGTTCATTTTTCCTGACTAGCATCCAAGTAATCGACAAATTTAGTCTCACACCACACGTTTTTAAAATATCAACCTCTGATGAACACAGAACTGGTAGAACATCTTTCATTAAAAAAACTGTACATAAAATAAATTAAGTTGGAATGATACTGGTTCATGTATTCCGCAATTTATTTATGAAGAGATACGGCATCATTTTATGTTGTGCCTTATCTCTTCATTACTCAGTAATTATGAAGCATTCCTGACAGCTAATGAAGTAAATCATAATAATGAGCTTTATTTATATAGCACCTTTCAAAGTGCTTTACATTCAGCCAATGACAAGGAATTATAAAGACAACAAATTGTAGATTAAATAATACAGAAATAAATAAAACACCATGATTGTAGAAATATATCCACACAACAAACAAATAACAAGACAAATACTTCCCCTGTGTCTCCCTCTAGTGCAGTGGTTCTTAACCTTATTGGAGGTACTGAAACCTGCAAGCTTCATCAGTGCATTCACCGAACCCTTCGTAATTGGAAAAATAAAATATGATTTCTTCAAAACATAGGTATATATTTTATGACCCCTGCCGAACCCCTGGGTTTCGATCGAACCCAGGTTAAGAACCACTGCTCTAGTGGGATGACACTGATTGTGAGAACATATCAACACTATAAAAAGAAGTAAAGAAACAAAATAAATATAAGCTGCTAGATATAGCTCAAAGTGATGAAAAAAATTAAGGAGAAACAATAATAAAAACAAGGAGAAAATAATAGAAAGGAGTGCTAAAAATAGTCCTGCTAAATACACTCACTGATCACTTTATTAGGTATTTATTAGACTTATTTTTTAGACTTCTACTGCTGTAGCCTATGCACTTAAAGTTATGATGTGTTGTGTGTTCAGAGATGCTCTTCTGCATACCACTGTTGTAATGTGTAGTTAATTGCGTTACCATCACTTTTCTGTCAGCTTTGACCAGTCTCGTCCTTCTCCACTGACCTCTTTCATAACAAGGCATTTTTGCCCACTGAACTGCTGCTCAATGGATGTTTTTTGTTTTTCCACACCATTCTCTACAAACTCTAGAGACTGTTGTGCGTAAAAATCCCAGGAGATCAGCAGTTTCTGAGATATTCAAACCACCCTGGCACTAACAATCATTCACGGTCAAGTTACTCAGATCAAAGGCAAACATGCTATTGAAATTAACCCTGAAAATCTCATAGTTTTTATTAAAAAGATGTGTGAAAATATTTTTGTAAGAGCTTTTTTTGCGTTCTTCTACAAATTTTTTAAAGCATTGTACAGTTTCTCACCATTAGAACACGTCCTACTTTTAAACGGACTAGTGCCTTTTGCAAAAAGCGGGTTTACATGAGCTACGGTTGTTATTAAAATGTATATTTGGAGAACAAGGCCAAATATATGTCAGTTATCGCAAGTATTCGGATTGAAAAACAATTATTTCCCACTGTAACATCTGTAAAAAATGTATTGGTAATAAATATGTCATTTGGAAACAGTTTGTTGAATACATTCATCCATGCATGTTTACGTAGGCGACTGAAATAACGAGCAGGGCAGCTACAGTTAACAGTCATGCTGGTTTTATGTAGGCTACAACCAAATACATAAACCCACTTCCCTGTTTTAAATTGCTGAATTTGTTTGTCGGACCCACTAAAGCAAACTGACATTTCACAATCAGGGTAGGATGACATGCGTGACAATAATGACACAAACATTTGGCTAAATATTTTTGCAGGACCTAATTGGGGGAGTTCAAGTTCCCTGTCATCTCTGCTTTCTGGATCTGAACAATTCCAGATTTTGTTGGGTTGGGTTTTCATAGTAGCCTATGTGGGTGTGAGCGTGATGTGACCCAGGAATGTGTAAAGACTTCTGCTGAAACATACATCATCGTACACTACGCTGGGGGAGTGGAGGAGGGCGGAGTTTTATCTGTTTTGTTCCTATACTTCGAAAAATTGGACAGTGGAGGGAGTCCACAAAGATCAGTTTCCGGGGCACGGAGTGGAGGAGGGTGGTAGTGGATTTAAGGAGTATGCACTTTCCGGGATGCACCCGTTGTCTTTCAAGATGGCAGTTAGCTCAGCTAACATTAGATATTGATAGCCAGCTAGCTTGTTAATTACTAGTAGCTGGCGCTACAACAGTAGCAACATGGGGCGACATGGCTCAGGCAGTAAGAGCAGTCGTCTGGCAGTCGGAGGGTTGCCGGTTCGATCCCCTGCCCGGGCTGTGTCGAAGTGTCCCTGAGCAAGACACCTAACCCCCGAATGCTCCTGACGAGCTGGTCGCCACCTTGCATGGCAGCCAATCGCCGTTGGTGTGTGAGTGTGTGTATGAATGGGTGAATGAGAAGCATCAATTGTACAGCGCTTTGGATAAAGGCACTATATAAATGCCAACCATTTACCAACAGTACAAAGCTATAATTAAGCTATTCAACTTAAATAAATATATATGTGTTACCCCAACTAATGTTACTTACCTAGCTAGCTATCTATCTATACTTCCGACTTAAGTTACCCTGCTGCTCTAGGATCTGATTTTATCTGATTATGTCTTTACATACTCATACTTTACACCACAAAAAACAGCATCTATGGTTAGTCTGTAGCTATTCTAGCAATCAAATTTCTATCGGTGTGTCTTGTTGGGTTAGCTAGCTAGCTCTATGCTTAGCTAGCTAGTCTATACCTGCTTAGTGGTAAAGTACCGTTAACATTACTAGCTAATTACATTAGCTAGCTAGCTATGCAAAATAGGACAGTTTTGCTATGATGGCAAATTCTAGCTAGCTAGCTATGTTATTAACTCCTGTAAAGCATATACATTAAACCAACAACAGCAGTAGACTAGTTGTCACTGCCAAGCTTACAAAACAACATTGCCTTAATGTAACATTTCCTACAGATATCAACAGCTAGCACATCCTGGCATAAGGCATGACATCTTCTCTGTTCATTCTCTTTTACTGCCCACCACTCCATTAATTACATGGATAGCTATCACAGCTGGCTTTGATCATGCTGTAACGTTAGCTAATTTGAACAGTAAAGTTATCCAAACTTTGTCTTCTATGGTTGGTTGGTCACGTAGCTAGCAAACATATATTTAGCTAATCTTTGTAGTCAGCAGCTATTGAAATGATCTTGTGATGGAGCTGTCATGTTTTTTTTTTCTGTTGTTGTGCTCTGGGTTGAAGTTATCCCAAAGGATCTAGGATCAGATTTCCCTCCCAAAATCCTAACATTAACCATAAGTAAATGAAAAAAACAACAGACCCTCAATCACAATGAAAATAAGTCTGACTTGTTTTTTTTACTTTGAGCAATATTGCTACGGCAAGCTGGAAATAAAAAACTTTACATTCTCACGCAACCCGACAGAAGTTTCACCGCATGTGGTGCCATATAATTCCAGTGGAGGGAAGAAGGGTGAAACTGATGTACGATTAGATGGATGCATTTTTAAATATGCCGGTCTTTATTTGAAAAAAATTCTACATGTCCTGGAGAACCTGTTAAAACATGATCATGAATACCAGTACATACTAAGATATTTCAGTAACAAAAGAACCCCCAGCCCAATGACTTTACAAGATTTTCATTTTCTTTTAAAAATTAAACTTTTGAATGTAATTCACTTATGATTATCTAAGTACAAATGTCATATAATTAAATATTAAGTGTATATTGACTAGTTTAAAGCATTTTTAACTGGTTTAAGCAAGTGGGTTTAATGTTGTGACTGATTGGTGTACAGTGGTGTGAAAAACTGTTTGCCCCCTTCCTGATTTCTTGTTTTTTTGCATGTTTGTCACACTTAAATGTTTCAGATCATCAAACAAATTTAAATATTAGTCAAAGTCAACACAAGTAAACACAAAATGCAGTTTTTAAATGAAGGTTTTTATTATTAAGGGAGAAAAAAAAATCCAAACCTACATGGCCCTGTTTGAAAAAGTGATTGCCCCTCCCCTGTTAAAACATAACTTAACTGTGGTTTATCAAACCTGAGTTCAATTTCTCTAGCCACACTCAGGCCACACCTGTTCTCAATCAAGAAATCACTTAAATAGGACCTGCCTGACAAAGTGAAGTAGACCAAATGATCCTCAAAAGCTAGACATCATGCCGAGATCTAAAGAAATTCAGGAACAAATGAGAAAGAAAGTAATTGAGATCTATCAGTCTGGAAAAGGTTATGAAGCCATTTCTAAAGCTTTGGGACTCCGGCAAACCACAGCGAGAGCCATTATCCACAAATGGCGAAAACATGGAACAGTGGTGAACCTTCCCAGGAGTGGCCGGCCGACCAAAATTACCCCAAGAGCGCAGCGACGACTCATCCAAGAGGTCACAAAAGACCCCACAACAACATCCAAAGAACTGCAGGCCTCACCTGCCTCAGTTAAGGTCAGTTTTCATGACTCCACCATAAGAAAGAGACTGGGCAGAAATGGCCTGCATGGCAGAGTTCCAAGACGAAAACCAATGCTGAGAAAAAAGAACATTAAGGCTCATCATAACATCTTGATGTTCCCCAAGACTTTTGGGAAAATGCTCTGTGGTCTGACGAGACAAAAGTAGAACTTTTTGGAAGGTGTGTGTCCCATTACATCTGGCGTAAAAGTAACACCGCATTTCAGAAAAAGAACATCATACCAACAGTAAAATATGGTGGTGGTAGTGTGATGGTCTGGGGCTGTTTTGCTGCTTCAGGACCTGGAAGACTTGCTGTGATAAATGGAACCATGAATTCTGCTGTCTACCAAAAAATCCTGAAGGAGAATGTCCGGCCATCTGTTTGTGACCTCAAGCTGAAACAAACTTGGGTTCTGCAGCAGGACAATGATCCAAAACACACCAGCAAGTCCACCTCTGAATGGCTGAAGAAAAACAAAATGAAGACTTTGGAGTAGCCTAGACAAAGTCCTGACCTGAATCCTATTGAGATGCTGTGGCATGACCTTAAAAAGGCGGGCCATGTAGGTTTGGATTTTTTTTCTCCCTTAATAATAAAAACCTTCATTTAAAAACTGCATTTTGTGTTTACTTGTGTTGTCTTTGACTAATATTTAAATTTATTTGATGATCTGAAACATTTAAGTGTGACAAACATGCAAAAAAATAAGAAATCATATATATATATATCAGTGGTCAAACTAATTATATACACAAGGGGAAAAATGCAGATTAAAATGTATCCAGTCAAGCAGATATTTTGAGATATTCTGACCCATGATATTTACATGGTCCTGGGTAGAAAGTTACAGAAAGTAAAGCACATGCGTCTCTTTCATCTCTTCTCTTTTTGCGCTAGCTTTGTGATCTAGCTAACTAGTTAGTTTAAAACAAACGTTAAAAGATCCACTTGCAATGGCACAAGCCAAATGGTAGCTGTTTTGCAAAATCAGCCATCAGAACGCTTCTACACAATTACTGTAACTTCGATTATTTTTGGAAAAGGTGCTTTTGGAAAAGACCTTCATTGAAGCTCTTGCTGCTGTGACATTCACGTGTAAGGGCCATTATGTATTTGATAGGTAACCGTCTTAAACTATTTATTCTGAACGCAAGTGGAATATTGTAAAACACAGATTTTGAAATGGTTTCCTTTCTGAAAACACAAGATATCATCGGTCAGGGCAACCACATTACCTTCCGGTAAAAAAGTCTGTAAATTCAACCCAAAAAAATATGTTGATAATGTCACAATGGTTGGCAAAAGCCGAAAAAGACAGGAAATTCACAGAATTTCACGCACGAGAACATTATCTTGACCTATGCACTGACAAGGTTCCAACACACAATACATTAATACCTGCTATGGGTACTGTAACTATGGTGGCCTACTTCAAACAACATGTACCACTGGGCAGGCTGTTGAGGATAATATTCTCTTTGAATCAACAACCAAAGCAGATTATCGGAGGTCAATTTGGTATTTTGTTGCTATATGTAATTCAAATGTACCAATTACGTGTCTTGTTACTTTCTAGTAATTAATGCTCTGTAAAAGAAACTAAAAGAGGTAATCACCAATTTACAAAAGTACATAGTGTATATCTGAACTAATGGTAGCAGCCATGACAATCGATGTTCAGACAACTGTGCAATAACAGAGAACATCACTGGAGAGAACATGTTTTGTAGAATTTATTATTTGATTGATTTTACTTTTAAATTGTTTTAGTTTATATTTTTTTAGAATGTATAGTTCTAATTTTAAATGTATTACCTGTCCCGTTATGAAAGAAATGCACCCAGAACTAACAGCATCAATTACCTAGGTATACTTGCACACAAGGAACTCGGCAGGTAGCTTGTTCCAAACATCTTGGAGAACTAGCCATAGTTCTTCTGTGGATTTAGGCAGCCTCAAATGCTTCTGTCTCTTTGTGTAATCCCAGACAGGCTCGATGATGTTGAGATCAGGGCTCTGTGGGAGCCATACCATCACTTCCAGGACTCCTTGTTCTTCTTTACACTGACGATAGTTATTAATGACATTGGCTGTATGTTTGGGGTCGTTGCCCTGCTGCAGAATACATTTGGGGCCAATCAGATGCCTCCCTGATGGTATTGCATGATGGATAAGTATCTGCCTGTACTTCTCAGCATTGAGGAGACAATTTATTTTGAATTCCAATTCGTGTTAGCTCGGGGATACACCGCCCACACCCCGTCCCTCGGGGGCCTGAATGGATCTGGCGATCCGAGAAAAACACACCTTCTTCAAGCCGTCTCCTCTCATGCTCGTGACCGTGATTCCGAGGCGATCCGCTAACCCTGTCAAGTCGGCCAAACTTGGCTTTTGGCAGGACCAGGAATCGAACCCCGGTCTTCGGTGTGCAACTGCAATGAACTGCAACCGCAAGTCCATTGCATCTTGCAAAATATTTGGCTGCAAGTCCACTGCATCTTAGCCTGTTGTGCCACCACGGACCCCTGAGACTATTGTTTCACTGCTGCCTGCAGACACTCATTCTTGTACCGCGCTCCAGCCCTTTGGCGAACAAACTGTCTTCTGCTACAGCCAAGTATTTCACATTTTGACTCATCAGTCAAAACAGAAACTGCTGCCATTTTTCTGCACCCCAGTTACTGTGTTTTTGTGCATAGTTGAGTCACTTGGCCTTGTTTCCACATCAGAGGTATGGTTTTTGGGCGCAATTCTTCCATGAAAACCACTTCTGAGCAGACTTCTCCACACAGTAGATGGGTGTACCTGGGTCCCACTGGTTTCTGCCAATTCTGAGCTGATGGCACTGCTGGACATCTTCTGATTACGAAGGGAAGTAAGCATGATGTGTCTTTCATCTGCTGCATTAAGTTTCCTTGGCTGTCTACGGTCCACAACGTTGCCCGTTTCTTTGTGCTTCTTCAACAGAGCTTGGACAGCACATCTGGAAACCCTATATGATATAGTCTGCCTTGAAATTTCTGCCTGGGAGAGACCTTGCTGATGCAGTATAACTACCGTGTGTCTTGCTGCTGTGCTCTGCTCTGAATGCTGTTCCTCACCCAGTTTTAACCCTCCTACACAGCTGTTTCTGTTTCAGTTAATTATTGTGTTTCAACCTGCATATTAAATTGATGATCAGTAGCTCCTGTTTGGTATAATTGGTTAATCACACACCTGACTATATGCCTACAAATCCCTGACTTTGTTCAAGTGTACCTTGAAGAATTGATGCTGGTATGAAGGCAAAGGGTGGTCACACCAAATATTGATTTGATTTAGATGTTTCTTCTGTTCACTCACTGTGCATTTTGTTAATTGATAAAAATAAACTATTAACATTTCTATCCTTACTTTACAAGCGTTTTTTCCACACCTGCCTAAAACTTTTGCACAGTACTGTACATTACCTTGCTCAATCACAAATGAATGGTAAAGATAGGAAAGCATTTGGGCTGAAATTAGCTTGTTCATATTGATTTAATTCCATTGATTTTGATATTAAGACCAGTACAGAATCTACTATGCAATATGGATTCATTGAGCCATTAGGAACAAAGAGAACAGCTAAGACATTTTGGGGTGAAATATGAATTTACTTGATTTAATGAGTACCCGTAATGATAGAGAAACATCTTCCCTTCATCAATAAAGCCTACATATGTGTTATTCAAGACTAGATTAAATTGAACAGTTTAACATTTAGAAATATGTGTATATTTCAAATTATGATATTGAGATATATACTGACTGAAAGAAATGGATATTCCTCTATGACTATCTATTATTTTCATTGTGACATGAATATGACAGATTTTTTTTCTTCTTCTTCAGAGCATTAATTACTAGAAAGTAACAAGACACATAATTTTAAGTACATATACCAACGAAATACTGACCTAATTGATATCTAGAAATTAATCAACAGATCGAATCCTCAGCAGCCTGCCCAGTAGTACATGTAGACCACCATAGTTACAGTACCCATAGCAGTTATTAATGCATTGTGTGTTGGAAGCCTGGTCAATGCATAGCTCAAAATAATGTTCTCAGTGCTTCTGTGAATTTTCAGCTTTTGCCAATCATTATCTCTTCTTTAAAACATAGTTTTTGGGTTGAATTTCTTGTCTTTTCAGCTTTTGCCAACCATTATGACATTATCTCTCATATTAAACTTAGTTTTTGGGTTGAATAATAATACATCTTTTGTATAGGGCACTTTTCAAGGTACTCAGATTACAATGGCCACTATTCAGCTACACCCCCCCCCCCCCCCCCCCCCCAAATCTAAATATACTCAATTCCAATAGTATTTAATTCACAGTCATCGGCAGTGAGAGCTGTGTAGTGAGATGATAGCACATCATTAATACAATATTTGATATTGAACAATAGGGAGAACAACTGTTAATGTACTTAAGTCACAGAATGATGAAGAGACATGCAAAGATGAAGGGACGTGTAAATTACTTGACTTGTTTTCCTGGCATTGTTCACATCATATCACCAGCAATGGCAATGGCATTGTTATAACAAGAAAAACAAATGAGCACAGATAGCCTACTAATAAACTTTAAGCCTATTAAAGCCTATATAAGCCTGTATCCTACCAGAGTGGGATGAATGATATGCACTGAAATGAACGTCTACATTCCAGTTGGTCCACTGCAGAAATTCACAACTCGGCAACACTTTAGCCAGATAGTCAACTTCGGGGGGCTCACAACGAAACAATGTATTTAGAACTCTTTTACTTAAAAAAAAACAACCTAAGCAGCCAAAATGAGAGAGAAACTGGCAGGAGATTATTTGCTGATAAATCAAATTTGTAATAATACTTGGATTTAATCGCATTGTAATAATGCAAGCACAATGAAACATTCAATTACATAATTTGTCATGACTTGATGAAAGATGAAAAAATTATATAATTCAACGTTTCAGTGTGGTGGCATTAATGAAAAGTCAAGTAAATAAGTATACTAATTATTAAAATAGTATATTCATAACCAATTACTTGTATATTGTATTGAGCAAGTGATTAACCTCACAGGACATTTTTTGAAATGCTATATTTATTTGTTTGTGATTATGCACTGTAGCCTACGTTGCATTTATGTATGACGAAAGGACAAAGTTTATTGTATTAATCGCTGGAGGTAACTGATTCCCTCATGACTAAATTGGAAGCGCCCATGAAGATAACATTAAAAGGTGCTTACATATGTCATGGTCCTTCAGGTGTGGCCTGTAGTGTAGTGGTTAAGGTAAATGACTGGGACATGCAAGGTCGGTGGTTCTAATCCTGGTGTAGCCACAATAAGATCCGCACAGCCGTTGGGCCCTTGACCAAGGCCCTTAACCCTGTATTGCTCCAGGGGAGGATTGTCTCCTGCTTAGTCTAATCAGCTGAACATCGCTCTGGATGAGAGCATCTGCCAAATGCCAATAATATAACGTAATAATGTAATGGTGCAAACTAGGAGATTGTGAGCTCACTTCTGTCTGCAGTTGTGACGGCAGCTTCATTGTTACAACTGTAGCTGCTTTAACACAAAAAAAAGTAGTCGGGCAGTAAGATATAGAAGTCAGTTAGGGATGGATGGGGAGAGGGGGAGTCATTTTGCTTCTGAGTTAATTTCTCATATGTGTTTTATTCTCTCTCTCACAGTTGTGAGAGTTCTTCCGAATAAAACAATCACAGTTCGGGGCGAGACGTTTACGAGTTTCCGAGTCACTCAAATGGGTGGTATTAGCAATTTATTCCTCTCACCCTTCGGTGGACTCGCCCTGATGCCCGCTGCTGCTGGGGCCTGGGGTTGATCAAACTCTGGATCTCTGTCTCAATAGCCAGCCACGGTTCAGCCGAGTCCCCACTCGATTGAACACGTGCCTGCTGGCATTCAACCTTCACGCATACTCTTCTCTTTCATTTCCTTACGTGGTGTTAAGCTCAGCCTTTTTTTGTGAAATGTTTTTATTGTGTTATTTTCAATTAATTTAGTAAACAATACTCCAATAATCATGACAGTAAAAAAAAAAGAAGTTATTCAAAAAGCGGGAGAATTATCAATGACGTTAGACGTATACAGGGAGGGGAAGTGGGCAGCATTAGATAGCTCACCAGGGCTGTTTATCATTTATACCATGCAGAGATCACCTGATGTGAGCTGCCGCATGGTCCCTTTGATCCAATGGAACAGGCAGTTGCTTATCATTGAGATGGTTTAATGGCCACACAGCTATGCTGGTGGAATGTGCTTTCAGTACAGCATGTTACAGCTTAGTTCCAGCACACATTAAACATCAAACATATTAACAATACACACTGTGAAATAAAAAATAACAGCCATGGGACAGTACAACACACATTTAAACACCGACGTAATAATAACATAATAGTAATAATAACATATGATTTATTTAATCTGGATTGTCTTTACATTGTTGCATTTTATTCAGAAAGGCAGTGCCTGCCCACGTTCACCTGCGGCTGACCTTCTTTACGATGCTGCGACTTTTGCTTTGATGCTGTGGGAGTGTGCCCCGCCTAAGGGAATTGTTGCATTAGTCTCGGTCGAATGGGCCAAAATGAGCAGAGAGCATCCACAGGATCTGCTAACCTTTGCTTCCATAAATGCCTCTGTAAATGCCTGCTGAGGAAATTTTAATCTTGCACCTGCAACAGACTTTATTTGAACACCTGCAAATTGTGATCTCTGAGCAGGGCTGTGAAAGTCTTAAACTTTTCTGCTGTAAGGTTCTGCCTGTGCTTGCTACCCTGCTTTCGTTGAACTGTTATTTTCGATCCTTTTATCCAAATGCGGGCCAGTCAAAAAATGGGCCTAATAATAAGCAAGATACATTTTTAATTGAGTCAGACTGGAGGCAGACGGATGGGAGGTAACAAAAAAAAAAAACCCTTCAAGTTTCTCTTCAGGTTTTCAGGTTTGCGTACAGCACAATATATTTTCCAGTTAATCAGGAGGAAATCGAGCAACCTGTCAGCAATATTGTCCTTTCAGACAGAAGGGTCTCCTCCCTGCCAGGTACTGTGAGATAATGTACGGCTCCATGGATGATTCTTCCTGCCTCCAACCTGTGAGCCATCATGGATGGGTGATAAATCTGCCCAAATCCAATTAAATCAACAAACCTTATTAGGACTGATCAATCCATGGCACTCCCGGCCTCCCTACTTTCTCAGACTGAGGGAGGATGATATCACCCAAAAACCATTTGCATGTGGTTTCCACTCGCCAGGGCATGGGCCAGCTCAGGTGTGATTTGCAGCCTAGTGGTAAATGATCGGGATCCAGAAGGTTCAAGCCCCAGTGTAGCCACAATATGATCCACGTAGCTGTTGAGCCCTGGGGCAAGGCCCTTAACCCCACATTGTCCCTGCTTAGTCTAATGAACTGTAAGTCACTTTGGGTAAAAGTGTCATCTAAATAACAAATTATTATTATTGTTATTATTATTATTAGATGCTGGAGTTCAGTGCAGTAATGTGTGTCAACAGCCCACGTCAAGTGCCTGGGCTCCAGACCTGGGTCAAATACGATTGTTTTGGATTCAAATAATTTTCTACGCTTTACTGAGCCTGTTTGGTGTGTTGGAACCTGTAAAATGCAACACACTCTCAAAAAGTGCAAACACTGCCTTCTGGTTCTTTTGGTTGGCTCAATTACACCAAGCTCAGAAAGGTATCTGAATCGAAAAAAATTATGTAATTGACCCATGTCTGGTACATGAGCTCAGCACAATGATAAGAATAATAATAATAATAATAATAACTAGAGATGTGCATTTCCTCAAGAAAATGTGCAGTGTGATTGCAGCAAATGAACAATTGCTACTACTGCTAATACTATGGTGTTGAAATATTACCATTTACAAGCTGGTGTACCTAATAAAGTGTGTACCTAATTAATTGAACTCTGCAAGAGGGCAGAGGCTATTGTGACATCACGGTGAATCAGTGGTGTAAAAAAGGCTTTAAAAACAGCTGAGATAAGTCTCGGAAAAAAAAGCCATAATTTATTTTACAAAACCACAAGTGAACATAGTGGCTAGCCTTTTCCATCTCCTTTTCAAACTGATAGACACTTAAATGGTAGAGCTTGCACCTGTGTTCCATTTTAAACACCAACACCTGGCTTTCAAGTAAAATCAATCAACCAATTAAATTATATTAATTGACCAACTCTGGTGGCTAGTGAAGGGCCACTCCTTCACAGGTGGACTATTGCCAGTACTGCTAATAAAGTGTATTTTGATGTATAATATATGTATTGTAATTGAGAGAGTACTGGCACTTCAGAAAATACATTCTAACTGTCTCTGTGGAAACTGAATATTCCTTCATTGATTCCTATTTTTTTTAAATAATATAATTGGGGTTTTTTTATAGGTCATGCTATTGCCTAGTTATAAGTCCCCAGCCTCTGGTGCCACAGAACGTCTATGTTGGTGGCAGTTACATCATCCCCAAACTGGAAGCAAACATGGATGCCATTTTGAGAGGATTTTTGTTCAGGCGTAATGAACCCTTCTCTTTTTCAGAGGCAACTCATCCAAAATTGCTCTCCATTGATTGTTGTTGCTGACCCTCCCCCTCCCCACCACTGAAAAAACAAATTGAGTCAGGAAATCAAGGTTATAATTAGATTTGTGAAGCTGTCTCTTTTTTATTTTATTTTATGCGTTTATAAAAAGCTGGCTTTTCACTCTCCTTCCATATCTAACTTTATTCAGCCCTGGTAGCAGAGCAGAGACCGTAACAAATAGAGAAGGGATTGCACTACAGAAAGTGCCAGGGCACAGGATTGAACCTTCAGTCATGTGGGTGGGTGGTGTGGGTTGGGAGCCGGCTATCCTACCTACGGACTGCCTGACATGTATTGAATATCTCTTCTTCATACAAACACCACAGCAATCCACAGCCCTCAGCCTTCTCTTGCAGACGGGCCCCCACTCTAAAGGATAAGCTGGTGCAGTGACCTGTCTCCCTTAGCTAAGCCTAGTTGGCTCCCCAAACCACCCGTAGGCAACCACCCATGTGGGAACTGCAACCAGTGTCACCACATTGTGAGAACCAACACATTCAAGGGCACTCATGGAGCCAGTACATATAAGATCCAATCATTCGTCAACTGTAATACCACTTTTGTTGTATACAGGTTGGAATGCGAATGTGGTTGTTTCTATGTTGGGCGCACCAAACGTAGATTGAGGAACAGGGTATCTGAACATGTGTATGCTATTAAGAGGCGTACTGATAGATACCCTATGGCTAAACATTAAAGACAGGCTGGCCATTGCAGCCACAATTCCTTGAAAGCCATAGCTATTGAAGAGTAGGTGTAGGGTCTGATGATTTTTTGTAGATAAGCTGGGGAAGACCCCTTAACTGCTTGGAAGGCTAGCACCAATGTTTTTAATTTGATGCGAGCCATGACAGGCAGCCAGTGGAGGGAAGTAAGCAGGGGGGTGACGTGTGACTATTTGGGAAGGTTGAAGACCAGACGAGCTGCTGCATTCTGGATAAGTTGGAGGGGTCTGATTGCGGGCGCTGGGAGGCCAGCCAAGAGGGAATTGCAGTAGTCCAGGCGGGACAGAACCATCACTTGGACCAGGAGCTGGGTCGAGTAGGGGGTGAGAAAGGGGCGGATTCTCCATATGTTGTATAGGAAGAACCTGCAAGACCGGGTCACCGCCACAATGTTCTTGGAAAGGGACAGTCTGCTGTCCATCACCACGCCGAGGTTCCTTGCACTGGGTGACGGCGTGAGTGTGGTATCCCCGAGGGAAATGGAGAGATCCAGATGAGGAGAGGTATTGAATATCATTTCAGTCTTGCCTGGGTTGAGCTTTAGATGGTGGTTGTCCATCCAGCTCTGGATGTCCCTCAGGCAAGCAGAGATACGGGCTGAAACCTGCATATCAGGGAACGAGACGAAGAGTTGGGTATCGTCCGCGTAGCAGAGGTAGGATAGCCCATGTCCAGTGATCACAGGGCTAAGGGAGCGAGTGTAAAGAGAAAAAACAAGCAGGCCTAGGACTGAGCCCTGGGGAACTCCTGTGGTGAGGGGCCTCGGTGTCGATACCGAACCAGCGGTAGACGGAGAGGAGCGCAGTCTCTGTCGAGTGGCCCGATCTGAAGCCAGACTGATGGGGGTCTAGCAGGTTGTTGTTAGAAAAGAAAGAAGAAAGTTGAGTAGAAGCGGCTCGTTCTATAGTTTTAGAAAGGAAAGGAAGAAGAGATACCGGGCGGTAGTTCTGGATGATGGAGGGATCCAGAGTAGGCTTTTTTAGCAGCGGAGTGATATAGGCCCTCTTGGAGGATGCCGGAAAACAGCCAGAAGACAGGGAGGAGTTGACAAGGGAGGTGACAAATGGGAGAATGTCAGGTGTGATAGTTTGGAGAAGAGAAGAGAAGAGAAGAGGGGATAGGGTCAAGGGCACAGGTTGTAGGGCGGTGGGAGAGCAGGAGTTGAGAAACATCAGAGTCTGTAAGGGGGGAGAAAGTGGAAAAGGAAGGGATGGGCCTAGAGGACTGAGGAGGAGGAGGCAGTGTGTTGAGGAGAGAGGAGAAAATAGAGAAAAGTTTCCGGGGGTTAGAAGCAGAGTTCTGAATTTGTGTTTGATAATATTTTGCTTTGGCGGCAGTGACAGCGGAAGAGAATGCCGCCAGGAGAGACTGGTAAGTCGTGAGGTCTGAAGCGTCTCTGGATTTCCCCCACTTCCTCTCCGCTGTGCGGAGGCTGGCTCTGGAGGTATGGAGGGTGTCAGATATCCAAGGGGACGGGGGAGATGTGCGAGGCGGCTTTGAGACAGAGGGACAGAGGGAGTCAAAGGCGGAGGAGAGAGATGAAAGGAGGGTGGCAGATGCAGAGTCAGCGGGGAGTTTGGAGAAGGATTTGAGAGGGGGAAGTGAGGCGGTGACAGTGGTGGCAAAGGAAGAGGGTGAGAGGGAGCGGAGGTTACAGCGGGCTGAGGAAGGGTAGGTGGGAGGAGGGGGAGGAGGATGGGGAGGAAGAGGGAGAGAGAATGAGATGAAGTGGTGATCAGATGTATGCAGAGGGGTAACCGTGAAATCAGAGCATGAGCAGTTCCTCACAAAGACAAGGTCTAGGACATTGCCTGCCTTGTGGGTTGGAGGAGAGTGTTGCAGGGAGAGGCCAAATGAGTGGAGTAGCGGTAGGAAGGCAGCAGCCTGGGAGGCTTCAAGGTGGATGTTGAAGTCTCCAAGGAGAATCAGCGGGGTGCCATCCTCAGGGAAGGATGAGGCTGCAATCTCGTTTAGCAAATAAGTGTAGATACACTGAATATATTTTGGGTTGAGATAAAAACATGAACATGGGACAAGAGCTTCAGCTTTTATTTCCTGGTATTTACACCTGATACATAAGATGCTATGTTCTAAACTTCTTGTAACATGTTGCATTCTTCTTTTGTGATGCTTTTCCAGACTTTTACTGCAGCCCCTTTCAGTTGTTGTTTCAGTCTAAAACCTTCCACATTTTCTCCATAATGAAGTTATCCATTGTTGTGTTGGCAGTGTTTTTGGGTCATTGTCTTGCTGCATGATGAAGTCCCTCCCAATTAGTTTGGACACATTTCTCTGTAAGTTGGCAGACAGAATGTTTTTGTAGACTTCTGAATTCTTCCTGCAACCAGCATGAGTTACATCATCAATAAAGTTCAGTGAGAGCACCCCAGAAGCAGCAATGCAAGCCCAAGCCATGACCCTTCTTCCACTGTGCTTCACAGATGAGTTTGTATGTTTAGGATCATGAGCAGATCCCGTCTTTCTCCACACTTTGGCCTTCCCACCACTTTGGTAGAGTGTAATCTTGGTCTCATCAGTCCATAAAACTTTGTTCCAGTACTTTTGTGGCTCAATGCATTTGAATTCTCCAATACAAATGCAAAAAAGTTTGAATGGGCATGACTCCACTGCTGGTAATAATACCATGCTACCTACAACAGTCTTTTAGTGGGGAGATAATATAGTTGGACTGGGAGAGAAAAGAGTACGACATACAGTGCATCCGGAAAGTATTCACAGCGCTTCACTTTTCCCACATTTTGTTATGTTACAGCCTTATTCCAAAATGGAATAAATTAATTTTTTTCCTCAAAATTCTACACACAACACCCCATAATGACAACATGAAATACGTTTTTTTTTTTTTTTTTTTTTTGCAAATTTATTAAAAATAAAAAAAAACTAAGAAATCACATGTACATAAGTATTCACAGCCTTTGCTCAATACTTTTTTGATGCACCTTTGGCAGCAATTACAGCCTCAAGTCTTTTTGAATATGATGCCACAATCTTGGCACACCTTTCTTTGGGCAGTTTCGCCCATTCCTCTTTGCAGCACCTCTCAAGCTCCATCAGGTTGGATGGGGAGCATCGGTGCACAGCCATTTTCAGATCTCTCCAGAAATGTTCAATCGATCAAGTCTGGGCTCTGGCTGGGCCACTCAAGGACATTCACAGAGTTGTCCTGAAGCCACTCCTTTGATATCTTGGCTGTGTGCTTAGGGGCGTTGTCCTGCTGAAAGATGAACCGTCGCCCCAGTCTGAGGTCAAGAGCGCTCTGGAGCAGGTCTATGATACATTGTAATGTCTCTGTACATTGCTGCATTAATCTTTCCCTCAATCCTGACTAGTCTCCCAGTTCCTGCCGCTGAAAAACATCCCCACAGCATGATGACGCCACCACCATGCTTCACTGTAGGGATGGTATTGGCCAGGTAATGAGTGGTGCCTGGTTTCCTCCAAACATGACGCCTGACATTCACACCAAAGAGTTCAATCTTTGTCTCATCAGACCAGATAATTTTGTTTCTCATGGTCTGAGAGTCCTTCAGGAGCCTTTTGGCAAACTCCAGGCGGGCTGCCATGTGCCTTTTACTAAGGAGTGGCTTCCGTCTGGCCACTCTACCATACAGGCCTGATTGGTGGATTGCTGCAGAGATGGTTGTCCTTCTCCTCTCTCCACAGAGGAACGCTGGAGCACTGACAGAGTGACCATCGGGTTCTTGGTCACCTCCCTGACTAAGGCCCTTCTGCCCCGATTGCTCAGTTTAGACGGGCGGCCAGCTCTAGGAACTTCTTCCATTTACAGATGATGAGGCCACTGTGCTCATTGGGACCTTCAAAGCAGCAGAAATTTTTCTGTACCCTTCCCCAGATTTGTGCCTCGAGACAATCCTGTCTTGGCGGTCTACAGACAATTCCTTTGACTTCATGCTTGGTTTGTGCTCCGACATGCACTGTCAACTGTGGGACCTTATATAGACAGGTGTGTGCCTTTCCAAATCATGTCCAATCAACTGAATTTACCACAGGTGGACTCCAATTAAGCTGTAGAAACATCTCAAGGTTGATCAGTGGAAACAGGATGCACCTGAGCTCAATTTTGAGCTTCATGGCAAAGGCTGTGAATACTTATGTACATGTGATTTCTTAGTTTTTTATTTTTTCAAAAAAACTTTTTTCACGTTGTGTGTAGAATTTGGAGGAAAAAAATTAATTTAATCAATTTTGGAATAAGGCTGTAACATAACAAAATGTGGAGAAAGTGAAGCGCTGTGAATACTTTCCGGATGCACTGTATGTCATAACATTTACTGCAAAGCAAAAGATCAGATCATTGCATTTGATTTTTCGAAGCATGTACATTCTGTGATTTTGTGTTTCATTTGGTGGTTTGCTTCTGCGGTAAGAATGGGAAAAAATAATTACTAGGTTCAATTATTTTAAGTAATGTTAAGATTAACCAGATAAAGATTTAATAGAGATTTGCCTGTCTAACAGTGCAAAACTTAAGTAGTTGTGCTTCAGGTGCTGTTTGGAACATCATGAATAGGTGTCATGAGCTAACACTGTCTTCCGAACACAGTGAAGGTGTGTATGTATTTGTCTAAAGAGCAACCTCATTCCTCAGGAGAAAAACTACCATTAAAGCTAAATCATGGTAACCTCATATGGGGACCAGTAAAGGCCAACAGCAAACTAGCACTTGTGAGTTTTATCCCCACTGCTGTGAAGTAAAAAAAAGTGGACAAACTACATTTTGTGTGAGAAATGTATTGTGGAGTTCTTGTGCACACACAGCGGTCTACATTCTAAAGCTCCATGCATAAAATTGACAAACTTTATAATATGATGTTATATCCCTGTCCGGCTTTAGAAGCGAATATCGACAGCTAATATTGGCTCGCTATCTTGTATGTTTACATATTTGTTTACTGAACATTAAGTTTATGTTTGTACTGATGAGCTAAAGTTAACAAGATCCACGTTTCTATAACACTACTAGTTCGGAATTGCAGTCTGGACCAGCTTTAATACAAATTGATATTCACTGAAATATGGATGAACTGAATGGATATTCTACCTCAAAGAAGGTAGTATTTTTCAACAATTTTAAATTTAAAAGTGCATTATTATTCTTTGTGATATTTTATACAATGCATTTATTCCACACTTAAAGGTCCAATAGGTCATTTCAGACTTCTAATGGTCAAGAGAGGAATCTCAGCAGCAAACAGCCTCAAACCACTACACCGTTTATCCCTCCCATTTCTCTGTGAACGTGCTGATGTTGAAACCCCCCTCTACCCCATTAGCTGTGGCAATTAGAACCAATTTTCAACCAATGTGCTTGAATTATTGTACAGCTATATAATGGTTTGGTACAGTTTCTAGGTGCCAGAAATACCTGTTTGTAGGTGCCCGAAGTTGGTCGACTCGATGCAACGCAGATGCGCAACAGTTATCAAATACAATGGTTATGCAACTAAATATTAGTTCAGTAATTTAAAGTGAAGTTAAATCTTGAAAAATGTCTTCAGTTTATACAGTACGTGTTTGAGTTTGAAGAGAAAAATGTCAGATTAATATTCCTTTTCTTTGCTTCCTGTAAATGAATAACACAGACTTGATAAAATTAGTTAATCCCTTGATTTGGAATTGAATGTGTAATGTTTCCACTACATTTGAAATATGGAACTAAAAGCTATTAAAAAATATTTGAACTTTATTCCTTTTTTTTTTAATTTCTTTTTTTTTTTATTTGCTATTTATTTTAACACAACTGTAGCTGATCTTAGCTGTCCCTGGTGTAAAATCCAGCTATGACCAACTACCCAGCTGTTTCAAAACATTGCTTGAGCTGGTCAAACCATGTTGAGTATGGAGCTTGTCTAACTGGTTACTGGTCTACTGGTCTAACTGCTGTTTCAACACCTAGCTTAAGCTGTCTTTTTCAGCAGGGGTTGATATTCATTTGCAAAGCTTTACAGGAATGTAACGTTACAAGCAACCAGAAAACAATAATAGTGTTTTTGGCTGTGGGTTTAGTGTCTTGGGAACTTAAAGTGAGGTTTCAGATCAGTTTGCTTCATTGTCTTCACCCATCCCTCCCCCACCAGAGGGAGTGCTGATGTCTGTTTGGCCCGCTATTCAGTTAACCGAATGACTGTAGATTTCAATGCTCCTGATAAGGTGAAAACTAAGATGATGCATGTCCCTTGCTCAAGAAAAAAATAGCCCTGACTTCTTGTAAGTTAGAGAAAAAAATTAATGGTTTATTTATCCACATTGCAGATCCAAACAAACCAATATCCACATTCCACCGACATAGTGTTATAACATGTTACATTATATTCCCATTGATTCCCTAATCGTACCCTATTATGAGCAAACAATTACACAACCTCACAATGTGCATTAGGCTAATATTGTAAAAATAAATATTTATACATTTTTATTTTTTATTTTAAAGTTCGTTATGCGAGTATAATGGAGTTCTACAAAGAAACAATAAGGTTAGTGCAAATCCATGGAACTACATCAATAGTAATTGTCACCTTATAAAGACATGCTCTTTATAATTGCCGGTCGTTTAAATCTCAATGGGGAAATTAATTCAGGAAATGTTCTTCTGGCACAAAAAGTGGAAGTGATGTCACACTTTGACTCTCATTGTTCTATCTTTATCGATTAAATTATTCATAATTGCTTCCTCCTGCAATTTGACTAGTTTCAAAAACATAGGCTACATACATGACATTCCTCTCCTAGGCTTCTTAAAGTTGTAAAAAGATTACATTAAGTACTTGTGACTAGCGTAGAAGTTACAAAGCATAAATTAAAAAGCAATGCAATACAGTTAGCAAGCAACAAGCTGGTTAGCCAAGGGATTTGTCAAAAATCCAGAAACGAGAGGACAAATAAAGTGGATTATATTCTCAGCGTAGCCAAGAGCACTTAAAAATGTGCTTGTCAGAGAGTGCAAGTGCTCCACTTTGTGAAGTGCACTTTCATGAATCGCTGGAATGATGACCTAGATAACATTAAAAGGTCTTGTCGTTCCAAAAAAAATACGTTCCCTCACTTACACAGCTGAACTAATTTCTGCTGCTTGATTGTGTAGTGATTGCCTGTCTGAATTGTGAAATCCCTTCATGAAACGGAACGTCGTGACTTTATCCCAAAACATGAACAATCTAATTGGGCTAACCAAGCTCAAATTGGTCATAGCTGGATTTTCCACCAGGGTTGTCTGCATTCTGAGAAAAAGAGACTGAAATCGCACCCCTGACAAAGAAATGTTTAAAACTTTTTATCTGATTTGAGTATAATTAGAAACAAAACATATTCAAATAATTCAAATGTCTGTTTCCCTCTGGTGAGTATTTTGGTTCTGCATTTACTTCCGTAAACAGACTTTTCAGCTCTTTCATGATAATGCAAGCTTCTCATTTTTAACTGCTGCCCCTCTACTGTCGGAACCTGCAAGTATGTCAGACTGCTGTGGATTAGTGCGCTAACATATGCCACCTGGTGGTGGTTGTGCGAACAACAATAATTACTGTGAAAAAATGAAAACGAAAACCACTGTACATCATTTACAATGTCTGTAAGTAACCATGTTTTTAAATCTTAACTTTTGGAGCTTGTTGCTCGATAGCAGCATGGTGACACACTGGACTCCATTGCTCTGGGGAGGGGTGCCCTATTGGACAATATTTAAAGATGGTTGGTTTGTCCACTGCGGTCTTCTGCCTCGGAAGATTAGTTCACAAATGCATACATAAATGTAATTAATTGTAGTATAAAGAGTGCAAAAGTTAATGAGTGTCCTTCTGGTGTAAATGCACTAAAACAGGCATCCTTCACTCTCACCGTCAACATGTCCTACCTCTTGCCTTTGTGGTCATCCCTCTGTTGATTGATTGTGTATGTTTAGCCGTAGGGCACATCAGTGCATGAGGACGATGGCCATATATGTTTGTTTAAACATCAAGAAGGGATTAGTGAAGTGATAGTGAAGGGAACAGCCTATTTTAAATATCAAACCATTCTGTACTGTACATTTGAGTTTCAGGTTTTTGTGGGCATTTCAGATCATTTTTTTAAATGGTGTAGAACCTTGTGCTTTCTGGAACTGAATGATGCGCTTTTGGAATAATTAAGAGCATATGTAGCATATAGATTTATCACAAGGTACAGTAGTGCGCAGTGATGATTATACACCACCACGTTTGTTGAAAAGGGGGCTATTACTTCTTTCAAAAATGTTGGTGAAACTGTGGAAGAACCTATGCACTTGTAAATCGCTTTGGATTAAAAGCGTCTGCTAAATGACAAAAATGTAAAAATGTAAATGTAAAATGTATTGAACAATACTATTGTAGGCAATGAGAACAAAACAAATAATTCCCACAATTACATTGGGGTAAAAGTATGGCTAACAGAAAAACTTTTTTTTTTTTTTACTTTTGCATAGCATGAATACATGTTTGAAGGCTCATTCCATGATTGTTGATGCTAAACAATTTGTTTAAACTGGTTTGAAGCAACATTATTCTGCAAAATTACTTCTGTCAGTTGTTCCAGTATTTAAGGTAACACAAACTTTGAGCAGTGTCAGAGTCTTAAACACGATGGCACGACGGAAGGAACTCTCTGAGATTGTTCGTAGCCGCATTGTAGCCTTACATGATGCCGGTTGGTCACTTGATGAAAATAATCATCTGGTGACATAAAAGTTATGACTTGGCCCGCTCAAAGTCCAGACTTAAAACCATATGGAATGGTTTAACGAGTGAAGAAATAAAAAAAAATATGTTAACAATTAAATGCAAAGAAAAGGGTGGCTACACTAGACATTGACTTTTTTTCTCCAAAAGAGACTATTATTTTTGTTTTCACAATATGTTGTTAACTGTTTACTTATTTTCATCTACATGAACCAATATTACATGAAATAAATACTTGAATAGTACTTGGTTTCTGATTTATCTTCATTGTGTTAAGTGCATAATCATCACTGCACACTACTGTAATTTTAAATTTAGTTTTTTTTCTCAGTCCTAATTTGCCAGAGTTTTATCCCACTGTTGTGATGGGAGAAGCATAAACAAAGAAGAGTGAGGTTTTTTTTTTCAGACAACCAGTGACCACCTGTTCTCACACCAGAGAGTGTAATGATAATAACTGAGTAAATATTAATTCAGCAATAATGATTGCATGGTGGCAGCGGGATCAGGTGGAGCACAGTTGAACTTGTTGCTGCTTGGCAACGGTAAGCTCTTAGTTCTCTAGTCCTGTCAGTTAGTATGAAGGATGCAGTCCCTGGTCACCACTCCTCAGTGGGCAGAGCGTCTTTCCCATTTGACGGAGATATTGAACTGGCCTTCTTGAAAGGGAACACAGGATCCGAATGGGCAGCAACTCAAACTGGGCCCTGGGAGGCCACAACATCGATCCTGTTTCACCTCCTTGCCTGAGGTGCCCAGCCCACACAGAAGCCTGACAGCTTTTTCCTCACACAAAAAGAAACAAAATTCTACTTGCCCCCCTATCATACCTCAGAAAGCAAAATAATAAAAGTTAGGTGGTGCTGGCACCCAAAATTTAAAAAATCCAAATCAACTGAACATTGGGCAGGGTGGAGCCTTTAGTGTAACTCCACACATTTCAATTTTATGCCTCTTTCGATTAGAAGTACACTCGAGGGATTTGTATCAGTTTTTTTTCTGGGGCAAGGCATGGCCAAATTGCCAAAGTTCATCATTTCGCAATGTTCTGAAGATTCCTCTATTGAATGCCTGCATGCCACCATCTTTTCATTGCAGCCCAAAGTGGAAGAGAAACCGGTTGAGAGAGATCAATGTGAGGAGAGACGGAAACTGACAAGACTGCTTGTAAAAAGTGCCAGTAAAAAGGATGTTACACAGTAACCTAAGGGTCTCGAATGCATCAGTTTTGTGCTAATGTTCTGAAAAATCACTATGTGGCTTTTTTTTTTTAACAAAGCCCTCAGATTTAAGGAGGATAGGATTCGTTCAGAACAAGAGGATTGCTCTCTTTACACACAATCCTGTGATAAGCTACTCTAGGTGTCAGTGCTCAAGGTCTATAATGAAAGTGACATAAAGCTCAGGTGGTCGAATTGGCATGATTACTTACCTATGATAGATTTAGAAAGGAATATTTCCTGAAGCAGTTCATGTTGAATGGCTTCCTGAAGTTCACAACAGAATCACCCCACCCGGCATAACACTCACCCATTAGCAGAGGTGGAAGTTCCAGGGGTCAGAAAGTAAAAATGGTCCAAAATGAAATACCATGTGCACTACTGTCACAATAAGTGTGACAGGCTATCTTTCACCACGAATAATAATAGTTTTGTTTAATCTCAAAAGATTGCTTTGTCAATAACTTAACAAATTGACACATTAGATGAAGGACAAAACTAGGGTGACCAGATCCAAACAGTCCAAATCCGGGACAAAGGGTAAGATTTTGTGGGACAATGCGGGACAGATTAATAATGTCCGTTCTTTATAGGTTGCTAATACAAAATGTGTATAACTTTGATATAATGCACATATCCAGCAAGCCTGCAGTCACACTCTTGCCCACTAGTCAGCACACACAGTATAGCTTGAATAACAAACAGATTTCAAAATAAATTGGTAACGTTATACTGTAGGCATGACCAAGTAAGTGTATTGATACATAATTTTGATCCAACGTGCAATTCAAAAATATAATGAATGAAAAGTCAACAAACAACAGTTTAATAGGATAGCTCAATCACATCCTTCTGAATCCTGACCTGACTTTATATTTAGGCGTAAAGTAAGATAAATTCAGTGCAAATCTTGCATTTCAAAATCAAATGTCTAATTGCATGGACATGAATTGGATGGTTCAGTGGATTTAAAAACGAAATGCAAAAGTAAATCTGCTTTTGTGCAGCTACATGATATTTTCTTTGCAATCTCATAGTCTGAGAAAATGACAGGGCTAGCTTGCTACACAGTTGGCTGACCTGTATGAATACAAGTGGTGCATTGTGAGACTGGCCTCATGCAGGGATGTGTTATTTGCCATTCTTGGCTGTAAATGCATGTTCTTTTCTTTTTGCTAATATCCGTCTTGAGATATTGCTTGTTAGCTTTGACTATGTGCCTTGTTAATGCTTTTTGACTGAAGAGCATGTTAATTAAGACCAATCAAACTGCGATATGAGTTAACGTATGAGTGAGAGCTAGAGCTACAAAGGGAAAGCGGAGATGACTAAGCAATAGGCAATGCTGGAGATTATTGTTGGTTATATCACGGCACTGAAAAATAACCGACCACCTAGGGCAAATATGGCATTTCGTATAACCTTGCTTACAAGAACAGATCAAACAGGTGTGTAGAACATCTTGCACAATGCATTTCTAATAATTTTGACAGTTGTGCTGTAAAACTCAATGACATAATATGGTTCAATTCAAAATGGGAAGGGCTCCGTTCAGTTGCATGGCACTGAAGTCTGTAATACAGTCTCAAATTTCTATAAATTGCTTACCATAATTTTGGAAGCTAATATTACTTAATAGCCTAACATTATATTTCCTTTCGCCAATGATGAGGTTGTGAACTTTTCTTAACTATGATGCAGTTGGCTTTTACTTGCAGAAGGCAATTTTAGGCTGCGTGAAGATTTTTTTCACAGCAACAGGGACTGTTTTTTCTCCCATTCCATTGCGTTTCAATTACTACATTTGTTTCTAAACTAAGAATAAATTGTCCACAGCTGCATTACTTTGGCAAGTTAGCTGTGGTATAAGCAGGGTAATACCCTATGAACAAGTAATTTATGAGGAAATAACTGCCCTTCAGGGTGGGTGGTAAACAGCCCAACCCGAAGCACCACCCTGTTGGGCAGTTATTTCCTCATAACTTACTTGTTCATTGGGTATTATCCCTTACATAGTAATCCAAATCGATAATTTAATGTTTAAGTGTTATTTTGCTTCAAAATGCGTGACTATCTCCATATGTGTGACGTGGGACAAAGGCTAAAAATGGTAATTGGTAAATGGCTGGCATTTATATAGCGCCTTTATCCAAAGCGCTGTACAATTGATGCTTCTCATTCACCAATTCATACACACACTCACACACCATGGATTGGCTGCCATGCAAGGCACCAACCAGCTCGTCAGGAGCATTTGGGGGTTAGGTGTCTTGCTCAGGGACACTTCGACACACCTAGGGTGGATCGAACTGGCAACCCTCCAACTGCCAGATGACTGCTCTTACCACCTGAGCCAATATCGCCCTTAAAATGCTGTGCAGTGCAACATCAAGCATGACACCTGGTCACCCGAGACAAGACACATTGCAACTGCATTTTGTTGTGGGAAAAATGTATTGACCTTGTATCTTTACTATATTGTTTCCATTGACTTGCACTGATTGGGAGCTGATCCTCCTGTACTGGAATCAACGGCACTGCCGCTAGTGAGCAATTAAGTAATGTGGAGAAGTCTTTAATTGCATATGAAAATAAGATGTGCAGTATTTTTTCCAACAAACGAGCACCATGGCAATGTTGTGGAAATGTGGTATTATAGTTAATATATATGTGGCCAATGTGGAAAGGACATAGTGCAGCAATATTTTTAAAAGCACCACAGTTTGTGTTTATGGTGTGTCAGTGAGAGATGGTATTTCCCCCTTACCCGTCCTCTCCACTTCCTCCTAATCATGTGTACAGAACATTTTGACCTGAAGAAAAAAATATCATATTCACTTTTCTTTTCAATTTCTTCCACAGAAATCTGTACACAGTGTTATTTCTCGCCACATAAAAATTGTATTGTCAGCAGGACTGCACTACTTTTTTAATTTTTCAAAGGACAATCATTTATGTTGTGCTGAGAAATTATTTCTGAGTACCTTTTGTCCAGTTATTCTTTTCACCGAACAAAAAAAAAAGTTAATTCATTCAATGTCCAAGTGGAGGCTGAGTTGGATGACAGTTTATTTGGTCTTAAGCCTGATTCCTCCAGTTCTGATTCCTCTGTGTGCATCTCACTTATTGAAGGTGTTTTTGGAGTTGTAATGCGGGCAGACTTTCTTTTTCATTTCTGTATTATCTCAGCCCAGCACCTTATCTTAGGATGTGAGACTTTTTTATACACTTCATGGTTTCTCATTAGTCACATACTATACTGGCCTTTTTATTCCTAGATGCGGCGGTGACGTTATTGATGCCTCCGCATGTCCAGATAACGACCCTCTTCTCGTGTCACCCCTCCAGAGCGGGCAATCGCCAAGCACGAGGTACGGGAGATCGAGGAGAGACACTCCATGGACAACAGCAGGAACCTGGAGCTGGATGAGAGTGACGATGTGGTCATCATCTACAACCGTGTGCCCAAAACCGCCAGTACCTCCTTCACTAACATTGCCTACGACCTGTGCAGCAAGAACAAGTACCACGTCCTGCACATCAACACCACCAAGAACAATCCTGTCATGTCCCTGCAGGACCAGGTGAGGGCTTAGTTTTGTACAATCCCGTTGCGGTGCCAGGCCAAAGCTCGCCCCCACCCGACCAAGGTGTCGGATAAACCGCCAAATCATATTTCAAGGCCATGTTTCCACCCTCCCAGGTTGTTGCTCACGCTTCATAAATGGGATTCCCGTGCACCTTCACTGCAAAAAACGAAAAGTAAGTCAGCGAGAATTTTAGTCTTATATTGAGACTTAAACTCTTTATTTAACTTTTTTGCTAAATAAGACCTAAATATTGCCAATGAGGAAAGACAGTTTGACTAATAAAATATTTGTCAATGGGGTAAGAAGATTTAACTTGTCAAGCAAACGGTAAATTAAAGCTAGCATTTATTACTTGAGAGAAAGGAATAAGATCTTAAGTCTTAAAACGAGAATAAAATGTTTGTTAGGTAATTTTTTGCAGTGCACCTTTTGAGTACCTCAGTAGCAGCTGTCTTCCAGCTTCACCCAAACCTAAGGTTCCTGCATTGAACCCTCATGAAATGCAGGCAGGAAAGTCACAAACCCCTCTCCAATGGAGCATGGTATCCCAATGATTTATATCATCAAGCCTCTATCTGATGTGAAGAAGAACAGGTGCTTGGAGGGCTTACTGTCCTGGCTTGTGTAAATGTCCTCACCCGCCAGTGGGAGGTCGCACCCCGTTTTCACCTTCGTCCCTATCACTTTCCGGACCACGGCAGATGGCGCGGGTTCACTGGGCGCTGCGTTTTTCTAACAAGCTATATCTCCGGATCAAAGTGAGATTCGTTTGCCCGTTGTCTCCGAGATCTCATACATAATTTATGTATTGTAATCGGCATGAGAATGACAGCATTTTTCATTTTAATTTGGTAAAGAAAAGAGGACTTCAGAAAAGCATTTTGATTACATTTTGGAGAAATGTAGGGGGGGTTTGAACAAAAAGCAGCTGCCCTTTCCAAATAGATTAAGTCCACTGTGCGATACGCCGGCTCACTAGATTCTAAAGTGCATGTGGCTTTTGAAAGTGAAAGGGTTTCTATAAGAGAGTTTATGTGCTGCTGAATTTACACAGCCTTCTCTGCAGTTCCAGAAGAATCCATAAAACATTGCTCTGTGTATTTTTTGCCCGGATGAAGCGGTAAAGAATTTCACAAGAGGCCATTGTATATCCAGAGCATGCAGAAACACAATTTGTAGTGATTAGAGGTGTCTAATTGGAGACAGGCATTCATCATCTGCAATCACGCTACCTGCATTATTTCTTGAATATTTTTTTTCGACAGCCGACAGCTGAAATATCCTGAAGGAATATCTCACGTTCTGGCCTTGTCAAATAGGAGTGCATGCAGCACTCCACCTTTTCTCCCGACAGTGTAAATTTGTGCATTGGTATTCATGTCACTGAGGCACAGAGTGGAGAATGTATGCCCTCAAGGTGGGAAAGTATTATTCTCGCCGCCTTCGCCAAGGTAATATCCTGTCTGTGTTTTCACAACAGATTGTGTGTAGACAAAGGGTTCTGCTGAAAGAGATGTACGCTCAGTCATTTGTGTCCGCCTCCGCCCACCGGGCTGCTGGGAAGGCAAGAGCCGCTTATGTTCGCTGTCTGCGGTGCCCTGACAAATGGTTTGTCCTGCCAGGTGCGCTTTGTGAGGAACGTCACGTCCTGGAGGGAGATGAAGCCCGGGTTCTACCACGGTCACGTAGCCTTCCTGGACTTCACAAAGTGAGTGCTGGTTCATCTGTTCCTTCTTTTTTTTTTCTTTGTGGGGAGGGGAGCCGGCAAACTTGTTTTCACCAATTGGAAAATGTGGCACCTTGCAAATGGAGTTAAGCCTTTCAGTCCCAATCCAATATGAAGTGCCTCCACCCAATTTGCAAGAGGGTTTGGCTTTGGTTGAGAAGATTTAGTAGGGTTCTAATATAGGCTAAAAATAATAGAGCAGTCATTGTGATTAGTTGAAAAGGTATAAGGTTGAGAGTGCAATATGACCGTCTTAGGACTGAAATGGTTAAGGGAATGCAAGAGTGACTGTAATGCAGATTTAAAAAAACAACTCTATTATAGTTCCTTAAATATTCCAACCATATACCCATGCCCATTGCTCACAGTTATAAACAGCAATAAGCAGCTTGGAGGCATTATCACTTTGTTTGGTACGAATGTATTCATTTGTTTGTGTAAGGAAGAAGTAGAACGTTATTGTTGTTTATATAAGTACAAATATCCATAGCTCTCACCTGTAATCCATCTACAACTGTTTTTGTAGATGGACTGCATATGCAATATACAAGATGACAAATTATATTTTATAATTCAACCAGAACTGTGTGAAATACGTAATTGTTTGGATTAAAAAAAATTTTATGTGCTCGATTCATCTTGCCTGGTGTAATTCAGCCAACCAAGAGGACCAGAAGACGAGGCTGGCACTTTTATATATTTTATCAATTTGTTCCAATACACCAGACAAGCTCAGTAAAATTCAGAAAAGTATTTGAATCCAAAACAATTACATATTTCACCCAGGTCTGTATTCAACAGAACCTCAGTTTTCTGGCGATTGAGACGCTGTTCTTTAAAAATTACTTATGTAGCTACTACCATCTAGTGGTGAAGTGAGGAAATGGCTCACTTGTTTGCCTTAACTATACTTAACTATAATACTAAATACACAACACTAATGACATTTCAGATAATGTGTCTGTCCTTATTTGTATTGCAGCTTCTTAGAATTATTTATAATTATTAAATCCAAGCCAACATAAAACATTCCTCTTTGTATGAAGTGCTTATAACCATCATGTCATGAAGGAAAACATGCTTTGCTATGCTTTTAACTGGAAATCTACCAACAATCTTTGTAGAATACTAGAAATACATTAGTAGTGTGAACTAGAACAAGTTTTAAGAAGATACTGTATCAGTTATGCTGAATTTTTCTAAGCAATTACTCAATAACTTGCATGTTTTCATTCATGACATGATGGTTATAAGCACTTCATACAAAGAGGAATGTTTTATGTTGGCTTGGATTTAATAATTATAAATAATTCTAAGAAGCTGCAATACTAATAAGGACAGACACATTATCTCAAATGTCATATAAGTTGTGCTGACTTTTTCTGAGCAATTACTTAATAGTTACTTTTACTTGGATTCTCTCTTAGGGCCCAGTTCATCAATTTAGTATCTCCCTACCATTAGTGTAGGTATTCTCCAGATTAGCAATATTACATAATAAAGCATTGTGGTGCTCTTGCTGTTCGACTCACTGCTGTTCGACTCTTGCCCCCCCCCCCCCCCCCCCCCCTTCATCAACACAGGTTTGGGGTGAAGAGAAAGCCTATCTACATAAATGTTGTCCGTGACCCAATCGAGCGCCTCGTCTCCTACTACTACTTCCTGCGTTTTGGTGACGACTACAGGCCCGGGCTGAGGAGGAGGAGGCAGGGAGACAAGAAGGTTATTTATTTTGTTGGTCAAAATTGAGACATTCCAGGCACTGGTGCACAGCTATAGAGCAGGGGTGCACAGGTATAATGCATGGTGTAGGGCGGCCTGTAGCGTAGTGGTTAAGGTAAATGACTGGGACACGCACAGTCACTGGTTCTAATCCCGGTGTAGCCACAATAAGATCCGCACAGCCGTTGGGCCCGTTAGTTTGTCTCCTGCTTAGTCTAATCAACTGTACGTCACTCTGGAAAAGAGCGTCTGCCAAATGCCAATAATGTAATGTAATAATGTATAGACATACTACCACTATGTTGCTCTTGTCACATTCCCCATGTCTTCATCCATCTCACTGGAGAGACAACAGAAAAAAATAATATAAAATAAGAAAGGATGGAAAAGAAGAAAAAACTGTATAGTAACAATGTCACAAATATACCCTCAAAAATCTAATGTGAGTTCTTCATTACATTGTTGATTTTTATAGGATGCCTCAATCAGAGGACGTTAGGCAGGTCGCATTTGGCTAATGTGTCTTGCATTTCAGACCTTCGATGAGTGCGTGTCAGCAGCCGGCTCAGACTGTGCTGCAGAGAAACTCTGGCTGCAGATCCCTTTTTTCTGCGGTCACTGTTCCGAATGCTGGTGAGCACACAAGCCCTCCCCACATAATCACATGTATACCAAAACAGTCAATACATTATCCTCACCTAAAGGAGCATTCATATTTCCATTGGGTATATTGGATCTCATGTATACAGTAATTTGATGTTTCATATGGTGCTTCTGCCTTGGGAGACCTGTGTGGGGGCTGGCACATTTGCATAAACTTTTTGTGTGCACAATCATCACCAGGTGGCAAATGTGAACACTCTAATCCAGAGTCGTCTGAAGTACTTGCAATGTTCCGACAGTAGGGGGCAGCAGAGTGTCATATTTCTATTATAGGCCTACGCTTCAAGAACAGTCCACAAACTGATGCTTTTCCAGGCTTTTACCGCAGCCCCTTTCAGTCATTGTTTGTTTCAATCTCCTCTTCAGGAGGTGAAATGCATGCAGTTGGGTTAAGGTCTGGTGATTGACTTGGCCAGTCTAAAACCTTCCACTTTTTATCCCTAATGAAGTCAGGCAATGTGTTTTGGGTCATTGTCTTGCTGCTGGATGAGGTTCCTCCCAATTAGTTTGGATGCATTTCTGCTTAAGTTGGCAGACAGAATGTTTTTGTAGACTTCTGAATTCATCCTGCTGCTGCCATCATGAGTTACGTCTATAAAGATTAGTGAACCCACTCCCGAAGCACCCATGCACTCCCAAGCCATGACACTTCCTCCACCATGCCTCACAGATGAGCTTGTATGTTTTGGATCGTGAGCAGATCTCTTCTTTCTCCACACTTTGGTCTTTCCATCACTTTGGTAGAGGGTCATCTTGGTTTCATCAGTCCATAAAAGTTTTGTGGCTCATCTCTCTACTAATTTGCAAATTGTAATCTTGCCTTCTGATTTTTATTACTGATGAGTGGTTTGTATCTTGTGGTATAGCCTCTATATTGCTGCTCTCTAAGTCTTCTTTGAACGGTTGATTGATATATCTTCACCCCTACCCTGTGGAGATTGTTTGTGATGTTGTTGATGTTTTGGGTTTTTTCTTGACAACTCTCACAACGTTTCTGTCATCAACTGCTGTTGTTTTCCTTGGTTGACCTGTTCAATGTCTGTTGCTCAGTATGCGTTTTTTTCTTTTTCAGGACATTCTAAATTGTTGTACAAGCTATCCTCAATTCTTGTGCAATGGATTTCCCCTCTTTTCTAAGCTTCAACATGGCTTGTTTTTCTTCCAAAGACAGCTCTCTGGTCTTCATATTGGGTTATCTTTTCTAATACAAATGCAGTCTTCACAGGCAAAACCCAAGGCTAAAACCATGCCATTCAGAACTATTTACTGTTTAACCAATGAATCTAACAGGACACATATGAGCCACAAGAAACACATGTCAGTCACATGTTCAAATACTTTTGCTCACCTAAAAATTGGGTGGTCTGATAAAAAAAGGTGGTATGCACTATGTTGTTTAACAAATCTAAATAAAAATGTCAGGAAATAAAAGCTGAAATTCAGATCTGTCATCTCATGAACATCTTTTGATCTGAAACTCGTCTGTCTTCAGTGTAAAGCAAAAACAAAGGAATTGACCTTGCTGTTGTAATACATTTGGAGGGGACAGTAGCTGGTAGCTTGTTCACCAGTTCAGACCAGCTCTCAGCTTGACATAGTTCAACTGGTTCACCAGTTCAGGCCTGCTCTCAGCTCAACGTGGTTTAGCTAGTTCACCAGTCCAGACCAGCTCCCAGCTTGACATGCTTTCACCAGCACAAGCTATGTTTTGAAACAGCTGGTTGACCAGCTACCAGATAAGCTACCAGCACTGGTTATGGATCTGGTCTGAAGCCATGTTCTAAAACAACTGTTAGCAGGTCATTTAGTCTGCAAAATGTAAGCAAATTCATCCATCTAACACTTACGTCCCAGCGACATAAAGCCAGCAATCAGCCGCTCTAAATGCTAAACATCCAAACGGGCACAGCGATGCAGAGCCAGTGAGCAAATGTAGCTAGCTAGCTAAATAACAGTACAATGTAACTTATTCCCAATGAATTTTATTTGTGCACATGAAATTACCAGATACCAGCCTTTTCAAAACATAGCTTCAGACCAGATCCATAGCCAGTATGGAGATGGTCTGAACTGGTCAACCAGCTAGCTACCAGCTATTTCAAAACCTAGCTAGCTAGCCTTTTCAATCTTTAGTAAGCTTGCCCAGGTCAGGGAACAAAAGCCGTTTTTCATGGCTATATGAATCCCCAAACAAATACTGAAAGTTACATGTATGCAAGCAAAGTTTAGTTAGCAAAGGATATTGGTTGTTGATGATAATGTAGCTAGCTACCAAGCCAACTATATAATTCAAATAGTGCAAACAGTAACGTAAGCTTTTACTTTGTCTGCGCCTTGTACAGATGCAGGCTGTTCCAGTTCAGCAGCGCTTCTCTTCTCTCTTCTTCACTCTACAAATTTATATTAGCTAGGCAGGAATATGCCTTAGCCATGCCGAGACATTCAGAAATATTAATATTTTATTGCTATAGAAGAGGAGAAAAAACAATTACAACCACGTCTTTTTCCTTCCAGCCAAGAATGCGTAAAGCACACACAATAAACAAAGGTAACTCATGGGAAGCTCAAATGGGACAAATAATACATTGTTGGAAACTAGTTATTTTACTCGACTAGAAATTATGAAATTATGGATAAAAAGTGTGGATAGAAAGCGAGAATTTTCGACTTATTACTACAAGTATCACTGGGTGGAGTACTCGGTTGAGAAAGGCGCTGTCCTTTGCTTTGCCTGCCGCCATTTCCAGGGTGAGAGCAGGGTGAAAGATTCATTAAGAAAAGGTATGAGGGACTGGAACAAACTGGGTACTAAATTCCACAAACATGCAACCTCAAATATCCATCTAAGCTGTAGGTCTTCAGGATCTATTGCAGCAAAACTATCAGAGAGCCACAAAGCTGCCATTGACAAAAACAGATCTTCTCCATGCAAGGTGGTTGATATCGTAAGGTTGCTGACTCATCTAGGATTGCCTTTCCGTGGACACAGGGAAGGAAATGAGGGGGACTCCTGAGGTAACCTTCTTGAAATGTGTGGCTTTTCTTCTAAGTATGATTCATAATTAGAAAATATGCTGTGACTTGTGGTGCAGAAACCCGAGTGGCAGAAGTCTTGGCCGAATAAGCCTTTGACTAGTTAATATAAGATAATAAGCCTATGTTTATTCAAAACAACTTTAATTCCATGCGCAAAGTAATTCCAAGTTAGATACTTTGGACGCTGCAATTGTTAGGATAATTTCACCGAGACCTGGATTACACCAGAGAACACTGCCACCCCTGCTGCCCTCTCATCCTCCTTCTCTTTCTCACACACCCCCCGGCCCTCTGGCCGTGGAGGTGGCACTGGCTTGCTGATCTCCCCTTTGTGGAAATTCTCAGCGATTTCCCTCACTGACCTATCCCTATCCACCTTTGAATGCCACGCTGTCTCAATTACTCACCCTGTTAAACTTTATATTGTCGTTGTTTATCGTCCTCCGGGTGCCCTGGGAAGTTTCCTTGATGAGCTTGACACTCTATTCAGCTCTTTCCCTGAGGATGGCACCCCACTTATCCTCCTGGGAGATTTCCACATCCACCTGGAAGCCTCCCAGTCTGCTGCCTTCTTACCACTACGTCACTCCTTTGACCTCTCTCTGCAGCACTCTCCCCCAACTCACAAGGCTGGAAACCTTCTCGACCTGATCTTTCTGAGGAACTGCTCCTCTTCTAACCCCACTGTTACCCCCTTACACAAGTCCGATCACCACCTCATTTCCTTCTCCATCCCCCTAGCCCCTCTGCCTCCCTCCCCTTCTCTCACCCCCACTGTTTCTGTCCGATGTAACCTCCACACACTATCATCCTCCTCCCTTGCCCCCAGAGTCACCGCTTCCCTCCCTCCTCTTGAATCCTTCTCCAAACTACCCACTGATTCCGCATCTTCCGCCCTGCTTTCCTCTCTCTCCTCAGCCCTTGACTCTCTCTGTCCTCTTGTCTCCCGGCCTGCTCGATCCTCCCCTCCCAGCCCATGGGTTTCTGACCTTCTATGTTCCTCCAGGCCCAGCCTACGTGCAGCTGAGAGGAAGTGGAGGAAATCAAAAGACCCATCGGACCTGTCTTCCTACCAGTCTCTCCTGGCGGAATTCTCCTCCACTATCACCACTGCCAAAAGAAATTACTTCCAAACAAAAATCCAGAACTCCACTTCTAACCCTCGTCAACTGTTCTCCATTTTTTCCTCTCTCCTCAGCACACCCCCCCCACCATCTCAGTCCTCGCTCACTGCTGATGACTTTGCGGTATTTTTTGACGAGAAGGTTGCAGATATCCGCAGCACCTTTGCGACCACCACCACTTCTATGCCTGTCTCCATTTCTGTGTCTGCCCCCTGTTTCTCCTCTTTCTGTCCCCTTACAGATGTTGATGTGTCTCACCTCCTGCTCTCCTCTTTCAGGCAATCACGCCTGACATCCTCCCGTTTGTCACCTCCCTTGTTAACTCCTCTCTGTCCTCTGGCTGCTTTCCCACATCATTCAAGAGGGCCTACTTCACCCCGCTCCTGAAGAAACCCACTCTAGACCCCTCCTGCATTCAAAACTACCGTCCAGTATCTCTCCTTCCTTTTCTATCCAAATCCATTGAACGAGCCGCCTCCAACCAACTCTCTTCCTTCCTCTCTCAGAATAACCTGCTGGACCCCCACCAGTCCGGCTTCAGACCTGGCCACTCGACGGAGACTGCACTCCTCTCTGTCAACAAGTCCCTTCAGGCTGCACGAGCAACCTCTCTCTCCTCTGTTCTGGTCCTTCTTGACCTCTCTGCGGCGTTCGACACGGTCAACCACTCCAGCCTCTTAGCCTCCCTGGCATCTACAGGGATCCGTGGCACAGCCTTAGAGTGGATCCAATCTTATCTCTCTGGCTGGTCCTCCCAGGTGTCCTGGGCTGGAGGAGTGTCAACCCCTCGCCCCCTTGTTACAGGAGTCCCCCAGGGCTCAGTCCTCGGACCCCTCCTCTTCTCCATCTACACGAGATCCCTTGGCCCCGTCATCTCTGCTCATGGCATCTCCTATCATTGTTATGCCGATGACACCCAACTCTTTCTCTCCTTCCCCCCATCAGACACACAGGTCTCTACCCATATCTCTGCCTGCCTGAGAGACATCCAGAGCTGGATGGGCAACCACCATCTAAAGCTCAACCCAGCTAAGACCGAGGCGATCTTCATCCCTGCTTTAACCTCTCCCTTCTCTGATTTCTCCATCTCACTGGGGGATACTAACAGTGACCTCATGCCCTAGTGCAAGAAACCTTGGAGTGGTGATGGACAACAGGCTATCCTTCTCCAAGAACATTGCTACGGTGACCCGGGCGTGCAGGTTCTTCCTGTACAACATCTGGAGAATCCGACCCTTTCTCACCACCTACTCCACTCAGCTCCTTGTTCAAGCAATGGTCCTGTCCCGCCTGGACTATTGCAATTCTCTGCTGGCTGGCCTTCCAGCATCTGCCATCAGACCCCGACAACTCATCCAGAATGCTGCAGCTCGTCTGATATTCAATATTCCCAGACATTCACATGTCACCCCCCTGCTCAGCAACCTCCACTGGCTGCCTGTTATGACTCGCATCAAATTTAAAACTTTGGTGCTCGCATACCAGGCAGTTAAAGGATCAGCCCCTGTGTATATTCAATCCCTTATCAAGACCTATACACCAACAAGACCCCTCCGTTCTGCCACTTCCTGCCGTCTGGCACCTCCCCCTCGCCACACCTGCACTTCCCGCTCACGACTGCTGTCTGTCCTGGTTCTGAATTTCTGTATGTTTACACTAGGACTCGGAACAGTACTGTCCTCTCAGGTCCACTTTTGCACTTGTTCTTGTGTTTGATTCGCACTTTGTTGTACGTCGCTCTGGATAAGAGCGTCTGCTAAATGCCACGTAATGTAATGTAATGCTTGTGCTAACTTTGTTGAGGTTGTGTAATTGTTTGCTCATAAGAGGACTGTATAAAAGGACGTGTCGAAGCTATACATATATATATATTCCACAAGATCTAAATTACGTATAATGCTTTTTCAGGAATGTGGGGAGCAGATGGGCACTGGAGCAGGCCAAGTACAACCTGGTGAACGAATACTTTCTAGTGGGTGTGACCGAGGAGCTGGAGGACTTCATCATGATGCTGGAGGCCGCTCTGCCTCGCTACTTCAGGGGTGCCACCGTACAGTACCGTACAGGTACTCTCCTGGCCTCTTCCTTAGCCCTGCCACTCACATCATACAGTGGTGATTTCCTCTATTTTTGCATATTTCACACTTAATTGTTACAAATCTTCAAACAAAATTTAATATAAGAAAAAGACAGCCCGAGTAAACAGAAAGTACAGTTTCTAAAAGATCATTTCATTTATTGAAGGAAAAAGATTATCCAACAGCAATGGCCCCTGTATGAAAAAGTAAGTGCCCCCTTAGTTACTCAATCAACCAATAGCCACATTTAATTTATAATTGGGTTCAATTAGACTAGACACACCCAGGCTTGATTACTGCCAGCCCTGGTGAATCTAAACATCACTTAAATAGAACCTTTCCTGCAATGTGAAGTAGGCTACTGGGTTCCAACAAGCAGCACACTGTGCCACGATCAAAAGAAATTCCGGAAGAGATGAGAAAGAAAGTTATTGAAATATATCAGTCTGCAAAGGCTTACAAAGCCATTTCTAAGGCTCTTGGATTCCAGCGCACCACAATGAAAAACTTGTGGTGAATCTTCTCAGGAGTGGCCAGTCTACCAAAATTCGTCCAAGAGTGCATTGACGACTCAGTCCGGGCGTCACAAAAGAACCCAGACGAACATCTAATGAACTGCAGGCCTCACTCGCCTTGGATAAGGTCAGGGTTCATGATTCCACCATAAGAAAGAGACTGGGCAAAAATGGTATCCATGGGAGAGTGTCAAGGCGAAAACCACTGCTAAGCAGGAGGAACATAAAGGCTTGTCTCACATTTGCCAAAAAACACATTGATGACCCCCAAGCCAATTGGGATAATGTTCTGTGGAATGATGAATCAAAAGTGGAACTTTTTGGAAGAAATGGGTCCCATTACATCTGGCGTAAAGCTAACACAGCATTCCACAATAAGAGCATCATACCAACAGTCAAATATGGTGGTGGTAGTGTGATGGTGTGGGGATGCTTTACTGCCTCAGGACCTAGGCGACTTGCCATAATTGATGGAACCATGAATTCTGCTCTCTACCAGAAAATCCTCAAGGAGAATGTCTGGCCATCAGTCCGTGAACTGAAGCTCAAGCGAAATTTGGTTATGCAGCCAAGACAAAGCTCTGAAGCACAAGAGCAAGTCCACCACTGAATGGCTAACAAATGAAGGTTTTGGAGTTGCCCAGTCAAAGCCCTGACTTAAATCCCATTGAGATGCTGTGGCAGGACCTTAAACGGGCAGTTCATGCTCGAAAACCCTTGGATGTGGCTGAATTAAAGCAATTCTGCAAAGAAGAGTGGGCCAAAATTCCTCCACCCTGAGCTCCAGTTATCGGAATCATTTGGTTGCAATTGTTGCTGCTAAAGGCGACATGGCTCAGGCAGTAAGCGCAGTCATCTGGCAGTCGGAGGGTTGCCGGTTCGATCCCCAGCCCAGGCTGTGTCGAAGTGTCCCGGAGCAAGACACCTAAGCCCCAAATGCTCCTGACGAGCTGGTCGGTGCCTTGCATGGCAGCCAATCGCCATTGGTGTGTGAGTGTGTGTATGAATGGGTGAATGAGAAGCATCAATTGTACAGCGCTTTGGATAAAGGCGCTATATAAATGCCAACCATTTACCATTTAAAGGTGGCACTACCAGTTATTAAGTTTAGGGGGGCTTTTTCACAGGGGACTTTTTCACAGGGGTGATTGGTGTTTCATAACCTTATTCCTTCAATAAATGAAATGATCATTTAAAAAGTGTATTTTCTGTTTATCCGGGTCATCTTTGTATTAAATTTTGTTTGCAAATAATTGTTTCAAATCTTCAATCTACTTGCAAAAATAGAGGAAATCGGAGAGGGGGCAAATACTTTTTCACACCACTATCTCAAAAGGCCCATCCACACCAGGAACTATAACTACAGTGGGAGCAATAATTATTTGATCCCTTGCTGATTTTGTAGGTTTGCCCACTTACAAAGAATGGAACTGTGTAGAATTTTAATCATAGGTACATTTTAACATTGAGAGACAGAATATCACAAAATAATCCACAATAATATCATATAAATTTTATTAATTTATTATCGTATTTTTGCATGAAATAAGTATTTGATCCCCTACCAATCAACAATAATTCTGGCTCCCACAGACCAGTTAGTTTTCCATTAAGAAGCACTCCTAATCTCAACTCATTACCCAAAACACCTGTGTCAACTCGTTACATCGTTATGTAGCTGTATAGAAGACACCTGTCCACACAATCAATCAGATTCCAACGTTTCCACCATGGCCAAGACAAAGGAGCTGTCTAAGGACATCAGGGACAAAATTGTAGACCTGCACAAGGCTGGAATGGGCTACAAGAAAATAAGCAAGCCGCTTGGTGAGAAGTTAACAACTGTTGGAACAATTATTAGAAAATGGAAGAAACACAAAGTCACCGCCAATCTCCCTCAGTCTCTGGCTCCACGCACGATCTCGCCTCGTGGGATATCAATGATCATGAGAAAGGTCAGGGATCAGACCAGTACTACACAGGAGGAGCTTGTTAATGACCTGAAGGCAGTTGGGACCACAGTCACGAAGAGAACCATCAGTAACACACTACGCCGTGAAGGATTAAAATCCTGCTGCGCGCGCAAGGTTCCTCTGCTGAAGAAGGCACATGCACCTGTCTGAAGTTTGCCAAAGAAGACCTGGATGATCCAGAGGAGGCTTGGGAGAAGGTGATGTGGTCAGATGAGACCAAAATAGAGCTATTTGGCATCAACTCGACTCGCCATGTTTGGAGGAAGAGAAATGCTGAGTACAACCCCAAGAACACCATCCCCACTGTGAAGCATGGAGGTGGAAACCTTTGGGGGTGTTTCTCAGCTAAGGGGACAGGTCGACTTCACCGTATCGAGGGGAGGATGAATGGGGCCATTTACCAGGAAATTTTGGGCGACAACCTCCTTCCCTCAGTGAGAGCACTGAAAATGGGTTGTGGATGGGTCTTCCAACATGACAATGACCCAAAACATACGGCCAAGGCAACAAAGGAGTGGCTCAAAAAGAAGCATATTAAGGTCCTGGAGTGGCCTAGCCAGTCTCCAGACATAAATCCCATTGAAAATCTGTGGAGAGAGCTGAAGCTTCGAGTTGCCAAGCGACAGCCTCGGAACCTTAAGGATTTGGAGAGGATCTGCAAAGAGGAGTGGACCAAAATCCCTCCCAAGATCTGTGCAAACCTGGTGAAAAACTACAACAAACGTCTGACCTCTGTGCTTGCCAACAAAGGTTTCTCCATCAAGTATTAAGTCCTATTGTTCTATGGATCAAATACTTATTTCATGTGAAAATATGATATTAAATTTCTAAAATTTGTATGATGTTGTTATTGTGGATTATTTTGTGATATTCTGTCTCTCAATGTTAAAATGTACCTATGATTAAAATTCTACACAGTTCCATTCTTTGTAAGTGGGCAAACCATAATGATAACGATGTGAGCATCCACACTGATGAATGATAACGTCCTGTAAATTGTCTCTCGGCTAAATTGGGCCTTAAGTATGGATGGCAAAATTGAGCTTTAGAATTAGTAGATTAGTAATTTAGTAGACCGGAGTGGGCAATTCTGGCCCTGGAGGGCCAGTGTATAACTATAACCAGGTTTTCACAATGACTTATGTTAGCATTTATTAAAATCTCATTCTTGGTAAGTTGGATGCAGATTAATGCTCCAGAACCTGAAAAGTCTAAATAATGGAATTCTCAGTCAAGGCTGCCTGTTCTCTGTGTCATCAGGGTTCCCCTGTTACTATTGATGGAATGGTTGGCGAAATGTGAATTTCAAATTTTGTTAAAGGCAAAATTAATATTTTAATCATAATAGTTATACTGAGTTGCAGAAAATACATTTACTTTAATTACGTTCAATCATAATATACCTGAATTGACTAGGCACTTATGCAAGTAGAGCCATGACATTATTGCACATGTATATACCATCAAACATTTACAGGCAAAAGAAGGTCAATCAGTATTTACATCGAAATGAAATGAGGGAGTCAACACACCTTCATTTCTTTTGTGGTGTCACACAGGGCCATTCAAAGGTATGCAGACTGTTACTGTGTGTTTTCCTTGCTGCTCAGATTTACTGTGTGCTTGCTGTACTACAGATGGTAACAGCTATAGTGTTGTGACGGTTTCAGATAGCGTTCACATTTTGAGACAGGATAAACAGCTGGGGAAAGATGCAGTGCTACTGTAGGTGTTAGCAGGATATGCTGTGACCTCTGCATCTGGTTTGTCTGGTACCAGGAAAGAAATCCCATCTGAGGAAGACGAGCGAAAAGAAACCACCCACCAAGGAGTCCATTGCCAAGCTGCAGCAGTCCGACATCTGGAAGATGGAGAACGAGTTCTATGAGTTTGCACTGGAGCAGTTCCAGTTTGTCCGCGCTCATGCTGTACGGGAAAAAGACGGGGAGCTCTATATCTTGGCACAGAACTTCTTTTATGAGAAGATCTACCCTAAAATGAACTAAATGGGGGAACCGATGATACGGTTGTGAAAAGGCTGTGAACTTTGTCTTCATACTATTGTCGCAGGGGGAAGGAAGAAGACATAAAATATTATGTCAAAGGGCTGACTACATGGGGGCTGCGACTGCGTGAGGGACTTGTAACCAGACTGGTAACCAGCACCCAAGCCCTTTCCAACACAATACTGGTTTTATTTGCTTCCATTTCTGCAGTATTCCTGTGAAGGAGGCCACTGTGGAATACTTTTGAGTAAGAGTGGAAGGTACTGTTTACAGAGGTCCAGTTCATCAAGTTACTTCATCCTGGATCTGCACTGTGACTGTCTACTCTTTCACTTCTTGAACTCCTGGCAATGGGGTGTTCCAAGAACACACAGCAAGCACTGCTAAATGGCAGTGTCTCATACTCACTGTTGTCCTTTTCTTTAACACTTTCTTCATATTCATTTTCATAGCAAAGGGTTTTCTTTTCTGGTTTTATAATTCATTTATATTAATTCATTTTATAATTAGTGGCGGCACGGATGGCGCAGTGGGTAGCACTGCCGCCTCACAGCAAGGAGGTCCTGGGTTCGAATCCCCGTCGGCCGGGGCCTCTCTGTGCGGAGTTTGCATGGTCTCCCTGTGTCTGCGTGGGTTTCCTCCGGGTACTCCGGTTTCCTCCCACAGTCCAAAGACATGCAGGTTAGGCTGATTGGAGAGTCTAAATTGCCCGTAGGTATGAGTGTGTGAGTGAATGGTGTGTGTGCCCTGCGATGGACTGGCGACCTGTCCAGGGTGTATTCCTGCCTTTCGCCCAATGTATGCTGGGATAGGCTCCAGCCCCCCTGCGACCCTGTTCAGGATAAGCGGGTTCAGATAATGGATGGATGGATGGATTTTATAATTACTTTTTTTTTTTAATTTTATAGGGATGTTTTTTTCAAAAAGGATGCTTTGGTGACAAGCAATTTTATCACCTCAAATACAAACACAAAATGATGCGTCCAAAAGCCTTTTCATGATAATTATGACTACTATTATACTGCAGGAGGACAATCCTCATAAAAACTTGTTGATCGGGCGAGAGCCTGTCAACAGGAAGTGACCTCATGCTGTTTGAAGTCATCATCCTACAATATGTTATAGGGCCGAGCTGTTCACACATGGCTATATGGATAGCACGTCCTCGTTTTGCTAACAGCTGTGGTGTCCTACTGTTATCAGACTTTCAGAATCTGCATCTTGTATACTTTTACCTGTAGAAATATTTTTTTACTAGGGTGCTTTATAAAGTGTTTACAGGTATCAGTGAATGAAAGGAGAGCCAGAACTGAATTGATTTGGCTGCTGTAAATAGTGCGTCTTTTGGACCAAACAGCTGGACTAAACCTAAAAAGAACTTGTGGATTTGGTCCCAACTGCAGCTGTTACATTACTCAAGGCAATGTGCGGATTGCATTTAAGACATTTGTATCATACAATGAAACAATGCAAAAGCTACAGATACACTCACCTTTTTAATGATTATCAAAGCTTGTTTCATACAAGCAATTGAAGTCCCATAAAAATGCTGTGTACCACTGTGTTAAAACAATATTTTATTAGAAATATATATACAGTTTACTTGTTAACATTTTTATTTGAAAGACTTACAAGTTAACATAAGAAATTGTTCATACCATTCAGTAAGTTGTGTTATGAAGTGCATTAATACTTGTGGGCGTCTTTCTTGATTTCAGGTCTTTTTAAATTTATTTTTATCTGTTTAAGTTCTGTGATGTCTTAATCAGAGAAGGGCAGAGGAATGCTGTCTTCACATCTCACTCCATACTAGTGCTAAAATTGAGTTTTCAGCCATGAGGCAGGAGAATAACGCTGGTCAGTTGACTAGGTTACACAGAAACAGTCAACACATCACTGGCAAAACGGACCCAGCTGCATAAACGTAAGGGTTGTGGCCCCACATATTGCATCACCTCGAGTGCTTCTTAGTGTTTTCACACACGATTATGCTCTGTACTGAGGAGACAAAAGAGGACAAACTCGATAGTGCCTTCATTACAAATCTTTGGTGAGAAACCCAGACCACCCAGCCATTGCAACCAAATCCATTTGAATATTTATGCTTGTTCTTTAGTCATCAATTTCATCCATTGAACTACCAGCTTCTTGTTTTGTATTATGTTTCATATTACTGGAAACCATTTGAAATAAATGCCAAATTCAAACATATCCAGCCACCTGTTCTCACTTCACTGTTCTGTCTTTACCACCACTACAAGAACCATTTGGTACATTTTTGTTTTCTAGGACAAAAGCTACCATGTGAAGGGTATGCATTTATTGCATTTTGGCACCCATGAATGAAAAATGAAAAATGTTCTGTATGCAATTTATTGTTTTCACATAAAAATTAAAAGATAGGAATACTGAGAAATATAGGGGTTAATATTTTTTAAATGGAAAAAGCCCTAAAATGGCATACGCCTGCTTTTTGTGCCCTTTTTCAAAAACTGTATGGTGGCCTACCTGTGGTCACAGGCTAGTGTTGCCAAATGGTGTGAAAAAGTATAATGCATTGTTACAAAAGGTGTATGTTGTCTACTATGAACACATTCACAGCATTGATGAATGTGTTCATGAAACTGAACTATGGAACTGCCCAGCTTAACTGAACATTCTGCTCTCTTTCACAAAGACAGGCCATACTGATTAATTATTTAATTCATTCATTATGATTATTCACTGAAAATAAAAGGAAACCTCAGAGATTAATATGTTTACAGCTTACAGCTGCAACAAATAAAAAAAATTGTCAGTAAAAAGTAGCTAGAAAGGGGAAGGAACTTCATGGTCTTCATCCAACTGTTTGCAATATTCTCCAAAGACTACTATACATTTTCTAAAACATTTGTCATTACTAATGTGTTTATCTTTGGCTTTTATAATGCTCCATAGATTTTTCAAAAGCAAAACATTTGGGTTTAAAACTTTATGAATCACAAAAAACTATTTTTTACATGAAATGTAAAAAAAAAAAAAAATGGCATTGATAAGCCCAAACGTGAATATCAGCCTACTCACCATCAAGGTCAGCAAAGATCTCTGAAAACTGCTACAGCCCTGTATATGTCTACTAATGGTGATCATATGAGTACCTGTCACAAATATTTTCTGAATATGAGTGTTGTGCAAGTAATTGGATTTATTATCTGTAATCAGAGAATTGGCCTGATTTATTTATTTTTTACATTGGCTGCAGTAGCTGTACATCAGTGAATAATGTGCAACATAAAGTTAACACTGTTTTGTGATAGGCCAGTTCCTCCCTGGTTCCTCCCCCTTAGATCAGTAAAAACTACTGCCTGCTGTTATTTTCCTCACTTCTCTCTTCTTTTACATTTATTTAGGATTTTTCCCTTTTTCTACCAATTTGGTAGCCAATTGTACCCCATCTAATCCAATTAGAGTTAGTGTTAGATATACCGCCCACACCCCGTCCCTCGGCGGCCCAAAGGAGAGCAACACACCTTCTTCAAGCCGCCTCGTCTCATGCTCGTGACCTTAATTCCAAGGCATCCGAGGTGCTTATTTTGCAGTGATCAGATAATCCAGCCAAGTCCCTCCATCTGGAGTAGCGAGCCAATTATGCCACTCTACGTGAGCCGGCCAAACTTCCTCACTTCTCTTTTGCGCATGTCAAGAGACTATTGTATGAACTTGTTCCGATAGTAGATTAAGGATATAACTACATAACTAGTATCTTGTCATCATGTGATCAGGCGTGCATTCAAGATCGCAAACTTTAGCGAACATATTCAAACTTTTTTCAAAAAAGCTAGTGCACTTGTAGCCTCATATATTCGTCTGCGTTGTGTCTCAATGAAAGGCAGGAGACGTGGGACCAGTTTGTCAGTTTATTAGCCTGGCGCAAAAGACAATACGTTGGATTCCGTAGCAAGGCGGCATGGATCAACACAGCATGCTAATATGAAAAGGAGATGAAATATTAGCTATTCACACGTGTTGTTATAAACTTCGATAAAAAATAGCTCTCAATGTGCAAAAGTGTAACACAAAATACACTGTTTACATAAGGGACGCATGTAGAACACATTTTAGTAGTTAGTGTTAACTTAGAACGTTCAGTTGTAGAATTGTTAAATAATATTCCAGGAGCGCTTTTTAACACAACTTACCGTGGCTCTAATCCTTTTGAACTGGGACGAGAGCCACGCAGTTCTACCTGTTTATCCCCTAGGGGCCAGTATTCTCCCAACAGTGTTATATGTCTAGATAGTAGTATAGAAAATTATACAGAAAGCTTGCAAGTGGAAGAAACCAAATCATCACTGTTACATTCTCCCCTTCTGAATTCCACTTGCATAAAAATCAAAAGACTATATCCACACCCCTGCATAGGATATCCCCAACGACACTCAGACACCAAATGCCAAGTCACAATACAGAAAAATGACCAGGTACTAACAACAGTATCTCAAATACATTCCATAACACCACACTGGATCTTCACATATTATACACACAAAACTCTTGAATCGAAATAGGTAGTCCCATACCTCTGTCAACCAAAAGGCTGTTCATCTAAGAACTCATGAGGGCTGTGTAGCATTATCCACAAACCCTACAATGTAGACCTATAAAGTGCCATTTACACTTCAGACATTCAATTCACCACTATGCACACGTTCAAGTGCACCACAAGTGCACCATATAACAGTATCACAAAGACACTAAGCCACTGTATCAAAGCAAAATAAAAAATAAAACAAAGCATAGCATAGAGAGTAGGAGGAAGACGCTATCCTAACAAACGGTTCTCAGACTGAGAACTGAACTGGCCCATCGCCTAAGTTTATGTGCAGGTGAAGGTACCTGGGCTGACATATTGTAAATGAGCCTATTAACAGGCCTAATAATACGACCAACCCTGGACCTACGTGTAGGAGTGTCAGAACGGTGTTGGGACTGTGCAGGATCGAGGGAATCCAGGGGCTCAGTGTGCGTGTGTGGTGCAGTCTGGACAGTCTGGTCAGTATCTGCATCAGTGGCACAGATCTCCCGATCTTGCACAGCACTGGCAACTTCTTCACTGTAGGACACAGACTCATGGTCTGCCATCAACTCATCCAAATCTTCATCTTGTGAACTGGCATCACCGCCAGGGCCTCCAATCGAACGTTCCGGCTCCTGAACAGGGATTTGAGAGACCCATTCATCGGTGCGGGCAGTTCTATCAACGCACTCAGCTCGTTGGTCAGAGGGAGTATCAGTGTCATCACATTCAAAACTGCAGTTAGTATCCAAGGAAATACTCTCACCTTCTGTGTCGGCCATGACAGGAAGAAAGTTGACACACAGGAACATGTTACGGTGCACAACTTTAGTTTGTCCGGAAACTGGATTGAGTATTCTGTAAATGTGAGTTGTTGGATCACTGTCGGTCACTGTGTAAATGACATTCTCCCATCTATCTGCCAACTTCCTTCGGCCCCTTTCACCCTTGTTAGCTAGCAGCACTCTGTCACCGCACACAATCTGGCCACCCTTGACCCGTCGGTTGTAGACTTGAGCTTGATGTCTCTGCTCTTTGCTTGTATTCTTTTCAACAAGGAGCATTGCCTCACGAAGATCTTTGTGGAGTGAGTCGACAAACTTTGGATAGGCGGCCTCACCGTCTTCCCTCAGAACGGACTTAAACATTACATCCACAGGAAGCCGTGGGACACGGCCAAACATCAAAAAGAACGGAGGAAAGCCAGTTGTTTCATGCACAGTGCTGTTGTACATGAGAGTCAAAGTGTGTAGCATCTGAGGCCAAGCCTTTTTTTCTCTGGGCGGGAGAGCTCTTATCATGTTGCCGAGGGTACGGTTGAACCGCTCAGCTTGGCCATTTCCCATCGGGTGGTAGGCCGTTGTATGAGATTTTTTCACGCCCGAGATCTGGAGGAGAGCAGCGATTAAGTCACTCTCAAAGTTCGCTCCCTGGTCTGAATGAATGCGCTCAGGGAAGCCGTAAAAGCAAAAAAAATTGTCCCATAGCTTCCGAGCGACCTGTTTCGCTGTCTGATCTGGGCAGCAGAATGCAGTGGTAGTGTAGTGGTCGGTCACCACTAAGACATCCACAGATCTGCCCTTTGCATCCTCTGCAGTCCAAAAATCAATACAGACCAACTGGAGGGCCGCGGTTGTCTTGACACTTTCAAGAGGAGCTCGGCCCTCAGGCTCTGGTGTTTTGCTCACCACACATCTGGTGCAGCACCTGACATGGTGGGTGATATCCCGTTCCATGCTAGCCCAGTAAAACCTCTGTTTGACCAAATGTATCGTCCTTAGCTGACCCTGGTGTCCTGCATCCTCATGGCAGCCTCGCAGAACATCTGACTTAAGGGACTGAGGAACGACGTATTGAAATCTCTTCTTGCCAGTAGCTGGATCTTTAGTGACTCTGTATAAGATCTCATCTCTCAAAGACAATTTTTCCCACTGCTTCAAAAGTTTCAGTGTGCTCCAGCGCTCCTGTGCCCGTTCACGCCTGGAAGGCCGCCGTCTCCGCCCAACGTAAAAGATGACACGGGCAAGGTCAGCTTCATCACGCTGTCTGTCCTGGAGCTTCCGAGCCGAAAAAGATGGCAAGGTATCCTGACCTACGTTAGCCAGGCTCTGGAGGTGACTGGCCAAGGGGACAGCTCTCACTCTAGTGGCCATTTCCCAGTTACTGTGACCACTCATGACTGCAGCCACTTCAGCGGCAGTCATCGAAACAAGAGCAGGGCGCTGACCATCTGACCCCGTGGCCTGAGTGACTTGTTGAGCAGTTTGACAAACAGCAGATTGGCGTAAAAAGTCCTGAAATTCAGGGCCGGGCAGATGCTCTGAGGCGGAGAGGAGGGTAGAGTATGGCTCATGGATGATGCGGTGACTCACATTGCCGGCTGCAAAAGGGGTCCGGCTCAGGGCATCAGCGACTACGTTTCTCTGTCCAGGCACATACTTGACATCAAAGTCGTAGGCTGCAAGCTTAGACACCCAGCGATGTTCGCATGCATCCAATCTGGGTTTCGTCAAAATGTGCGTAAGTGGATTATTATCTGTCCACGCTGTGAATTTGTGGCCCTTCAACCAATGACTAAATTTTTCACACACTGCCCATTTCAAAGCAAAGAATTCCAAGCGGTGGGCGGGATATTTGATCTGGGCCTTACTCAAAGTCTTGCTCGCAAAAGCTATAGGGCGGGCCCGATCCTCTCCTGGCACCACCTGCGACAAAACGGCACCCAAGCCATCAGAGGATGCGTCAGTGGCCAGTATAAAAGGTCTTGAAAAGTCAGGGTGCGCCAGTATGACATTTGCAAGAAGAGCATCTTTCAGTTTAAGCAAGGCTTGCTCGCAGTCAGGCGTCCAATCAGCAGCGGTCAGTTGTCTGGACACAAGAACCTTTTTTTTCTTTCCCCCTCTGGTCATTCTGGTCTGTTTGCACCCGGCTACCAGGTTAAAAAGTGGCTTAGCTATAGTGGAGCAGTTTTCAATGAAACGCTGATACCACATTACCAGCCCTAAAAAGGACTGTACCTTCTTGGCGTCAGGAATCAGCCCATCAGCTTTCATGAGATCTGTCCTGGCCATACTGGTGATCGCCTCCACTTTGGCAGGGTCAGTGGAGATGCCTTGACTGTCTATGACATGCCCAAGAAAACGCACAGAGCGCCGCAAGAGGAAGCATTTCTTGGGAGCAAGCTTCAGGTTGTGTAACCGCAGCCTCTGGAAGATAATTTCAAGTCTCTCCAAAGCAACATCCACAGTTGGGGCAAATGACATGAGATCATCTAAGTAGCAAAGCAGACTCATAAAATTCTGGTCACCGAAGATCTTTAACATCATCCTCATGAAGCTAGCAGGACTGTTGCAAAGACCCTGAGGGAGTCTATTATATTCATGCAGACCGACAGGAGAGGAAAAAGCAGTGTACTTTTTATCATCCTCATGGAGGGGAACATTATAAAAGCCAGAAGTGAGGTCCATTGTGCTAAAAAACACGTTGCCGCCTAACGCAGCCAGACAGTCTTCTTGGTGAGGCAGTGGATGTGCATCCTTGACTGTGCGGGCATTCAGCCACCGAAAATCTGTGCAAAGTCTCAGATCGCCATTCCTTTTCCACACAAGAACTATAGGAGACGCAAATTCACTCGTTGACTTCCTAATAATCCCTCTCTCTTCCATCTCATTCAGGACAACACGAAGTTTCTGATAGTCTGCAGGAGTGACTCGTCTGTATGGCAATCTGAAAGGCTTATCGTCCACTAAATGGATACGGTGGACAAAATCTTTGACCTCGCCACAGTCTAGGCTATTCTTGGAAAAAATGTCAGAAAACGTCACTGCAAGTTTACACATCTTATTTTTCCAGCTGTCAGACACTTCACACGATTCAATGTCCAGATCGCTGAGGCCATGTTGTTTTAATGTATCAGAGATGCTGACACTTTGCTCTTGTGTGTTACCGTCAATGCGCTGGCCATTTGACACAAGGTGGGGAAGCTCACCGTCTTGTATGTCTTCCAGAGCCATGCAGGCATGAACGTCCGCTACTTTAGCATTTCTACGAACAACTACAGTCTTATCCGTCGGATTCATTATCTTCATGGGAATCCACCCATCACCCCATAATGGCGTAATTACACGACCCACAAGGATGTTCCTCGGGACTGCCCGTGACGTGGTTGGCTCAACTATGACTGTGGAACCCGGTGGGCCACGTGAGTTCTCTGGAAGTTTGCCCCAGACCAAATGCTCATGGCCTGGCAGAAGAGTGACTGCTTGGTGGAGCTTCACTGTGCCAATTCTGTCGGGGAGGTTGCCACTTTTCCACTGATGCACACCCGCCAGCATGGCGACAAAGTCATCCTGGTCGCCTTCAACACCACAGCTGCCCTGAGTTGAAACTACTTTCCAATACATGTCGCTGCTTTTCAATTTATGGGTCAAAAACTTAATCACATTTGTGCCAATAATCAAATCGTCAGTCTGGCCAGGCACTACTAGCGTGGGCACGATGACGGTATATCCATACAGGTCAAAGCGGAGGTCACAGACTTTCTTAGGATGAACAAATTTTCCTCCACAGCCCACTAAAACAATGTCAGTGTCAGATTTAACACCACAATCAAATGAACCAGCGTCAGTTAATTTTCTTTCAATGTCTTCACTAATGGTGCATGCCATAGATCCAGTATCGAGCATGGCTCTCACAGTAGTAGTTCCATTAATAACAACAGAGGTATAAAACAAACTGTCACTTGTATGTAAACGTGATGTGTTCTGCATGATGACTGTGGCAGTGCTTGGCAAAGGTCGTTTAACTGATTTGAATATGGCCTCCAAGTCAAAAGAGTGATTGAGGGATGTACTAGAAATGCCCACACTTTCCCTCTCCAAATGCGGGCTATCTAGTTTAACTGAGGGGGAGACAGGGGCACATTGGTAGGGGGCAGCTGAGGAGTTGCGGGGCAGGACTGTCTCAGGTGTCCAGGCTTGTGACAGCCAAAACATAGACGGTGAGTTCTGCAGTGATCAAGTGTGGAGTGAGAGACATCATTACATATCTGACAACTGCCACGTTCTCTCCTCGTATGCTGTGGAACACGGGGTGAGTTAGCAGCATGCAGGGCATTGATACTCTGAAGAACTTGACTGAGCATATCAGTCATTTTGTCCACACTATTCTGTGAGGTGAGCCCAGACTCATCAGAACGGCGGGGCTGATCTATGTTCTGCTTACAAGACTGCAATGCACACTCAGGACTGAATTCACTGTGGCCCTGCAAATTCTTAAGCATAAAAGCTGCATTCTGTCTAGGCAAGTAGCTGACATCAACACACTTCGTCTTTATCTCACTCTGATGCTCATCAATTCTTTCCTGGACCTCCTTAGCTGTCCACTGTTCAACAAGTTTACTTTTGAACACCATGGCAAGTGACTGGTCAGGGCAGTGGCGCACAAACATCATTGCTACTTCTTTGTTCACATCTTCCATTCTCTTACCCTGGCGTCTCAAGCACTCATCAGCCACATCTGCTGCCTTGTTTAAACGCACCCAGTAATCAAAAGCGTTCTCCTTTTGTTTGGGCAATGTGCTGTAAAAGTCCGCAAGTGGCATGCACGAATACGAAATGTCACTGAAGTGTTGTTTGAGAATGGCATAGATTATTTCAGGGTTCTGAGTAGCATCACAAGATGGGTCGCTTCTGAGTGCAATCTTGACCACATCCTTAGCCTTGCCCATTAGCTTAATCTGTAACTCATCTGCCCTGTCTGCAACAGCAACTTTTTTCTTCTTTAGAAAAATCTGCATGAGATCCACCCATTCACTCACTGTGCATTTATCTGTGCCATCACCACGGAACATGGGCGGGTCCTTCACCTCTGACCTAAGCACCACGTTAAGCTGAGACATATCTACTGTAGTACCCTGGGACTGGTGACTGCCCCTGTCACAAGTATCAGGAGTGAATGCTTGTGAGCCTACTTGATCTCTGTCAGACATTAAACGGGCTGTGACAGTGTCACCTATGTGTCTGCCTAATTCAGTTATCAAAACTCCTAAATGCTTAAGTGTGTTCTCTGTCTCAGAAGATGAACTGATAGGGGTGGACGTGAGGGGAGCGGGGTCATTATCAGGGAATGAATCACTACCTCCACATGCACCCATGTGCGTAGTATTATCATCCAATACATCTATTGGGCTAGGTGGCACAACTAACTTCCCAGGATTATGTGGCTGAGCCCTACCACATATCGAAGGAGTAACAGAAGTACCCAACATATCACTCCCTCTCCCAAACCCTGCTAGCTCTAAACCTCTTGCCCTCCCAACACCCAGTGTGTGATCCCCTACTCCAGGCGCATCCATTATTCAAGGTATTGGAAAGAGAGACAAAACGAAAATGCATAAACACAAAAATAATACAGTGGCCAAAAAATAATAATGCAATTATTATTAACAGACGGTTCATTCAATTTCACTGCGCATTAACGCATACCAAAGTTTTCATTACATTCACGTCATAGAGCTAAGCTAAGCCGCACCGTTAGCTCACTTAACAACTGCGCTGCTAGACAGTGTTTTTGCAAACTAGCTCGCCTCGAAATCCCACGAAGTCCGACGAAAATCACTGCGTTGTCCCACGAAGATCAGCAAACGCTGAAGAAGAAGTCCAGGGTCACGGCACCATTGTAGCCTCATATATTCGTCTGCGTTGTGTCTCAATGAAAGGCAGGAGACGTGGGACCAGTTCGTCAGTTTATTAGCCTGGCGCAAAAGACAATACGTTGGATTCCGTAGCAAGGCGGCATGGATCAACACAGCATGCGTGGCTCTAATCCTTTTGAACTGGGCTCGCTATTTTTATAAGTTCAATAAAAATACAGCAAGAATATCCAAATGAAATACATAACATGTACCTGGCGCAAAAGACAATACGTTGGATTCCGTAGCAAGGCGGCATGGATCAACACAGCATGCTAATATGAAAAGGAGATGAAATATTAGCTATTCACACGTGTTGTTATAAACTTCGATAAAAAATAGCTCTCAATGTGCAAAAGTGTAACACAAAATACACTGTTTACATAAGGGACGCATGTAGAACACATTTTAGTAGTTAGTGTTAACTTAGAACGTTCAGTTGTAGAATTGTTAAATAATATTCCAGGAGCGCTTTTTAACACAATTTACCGTGGCTCTAATCCTTTTGAACTGGGACGAGAGCCACGCAGTTCTACCTGTTTATCCCCTAGGGGCCAGTATTCTCCCAACAGTGTTATATGTCTAGATAGTAGTATAGAAAATTATACAGAAAGCTTGCAAGTGGAAGAAACCAAATCATCACTGTTACACACTGCATACATAAATGGCTGCCAACGGGGAAGACGTGACCACACAGCCATGTGCTTCAAACAAGCTACGTGACAGAGCTAACTTTAGACATAAATGATCCAGGATTTAAAATTAATTAAGTTAATTGTAAGGACAGAGGATGCAGTCACGATTTTGTGGACATGGACATTATTTTAGCTAGAGGTAAGGTAGTACATTTTCTCAATTTAGCTTTTTTCTGGTGGTGACACTTTTTAAGGTGTTTACTAGCCAGCTAGCTAGGTACTGGGATTGTGCTGTGACACGAGTGGTGATTGCCATCGGCTTGATTTGTTTGTTGAAGTTGTTTGCGCTAATGTTACAGTGGATTTTGATACTGGTGGTATTTGACAAAGCAGGTTAGCGGTCCGAGGATGGGACTGTGGTCACTGGTCACACAAGTGTTCGTGATTTATGGTTATTTGAGTGAAATTAAGACAACGTGGATGTGTGTTTAAAGGGCAAGTGTAACAGCGACGTGGATAGCCAAACGTGTTCCTTATAAAATTGTTAAATTGGCAAGTGGGGCTCGGTTTGCGGGAAGGAGGCAGGGCAATCTGACAACTATGCCTACTGGTTAAGTAGGCACACACCTGGACTACATTACATTACATTATTGGCATTTGGCAGACGCTCTTATCCAGAGCGACGTACAACAAAGTGCATACCCATAACCAGGGATAAGTTCGCTGAAAGACCCTAGAGGTAAGTACAATTTCAACTGCTACCTGTACAACAAAGATAAGGACAAGGGCCATTTTTTTTTTTTTTTTTTTTTTTTTTGAACAAACAAACAAACAGAGCAAAAGTCACCAAAGTTAACTATCCAAACACTGCTTACCTAGCCAACTAAAATACTGATACACAAGTCACAGAGACAACAATTAAGGTTCACAGGGAGGTAGGGAGGGATGGGGAGAGGTGCTGTTTGAAGAGGTGTGTCTTCAGCTTGCGCTTGAAGGTGGGGAGGGATTCTATAGTTCTGACCTCAACGGGGAGTTCGTTCCACCACCGTGGAGCCAGAACAGACAGTAGTCGTGAGCGTGAGGTGGAGGTTCTGAGAGGGGGAGGTGCCAAGCGGCCTGTGGAGGCTGAACGAAGAGGTCTGGCAGGGGTGTAGGGTCTGATGATTTTTTGCAGATAAGCTGGGGAAGACCCTTTAACTGCTTGGAAGGCTAGCACCAATGTTTTGAATTTGATGCGAGCCATGACAGGCAGCCAGTGGAGGGAAGTAAGCAGGGGGGTGACGTGTGAGTATTTGGGAAGGTTGAAGACCAGACGAGCTGCTGCATTCTGGATGAGTTGGAGGGGTCTGATGGCAGACGCTGGGAGGCCAGCCAAGAGGGAATTGCAGTAGTCCAGGCGGGACAGAACCATCGCTTGGACCAGGAGCTGGGTCGAGTAGGGGGTGAGAAAGGGGCGGATTCTCCGTATGTTGTATAGGAAGAACCTGCAAGACCGGGTCACCGCCGCAATGTTCTCGGAAAGGGACAGTCTGCTGTCCATCACCACGCCGAGGTTCCTTGCACTGGGTGACGGCGTGAGTGTGGTATCCCCGAGGGAAATGGAGAGATCCAGATGGGGAGAGGTATTAGCAGGGATGAATATCATTTCAGTTTTACCTGGGTTGAGCTTTAGATGGTGGTTGTCCATCCAGCTCTGGATGTCCCTCAGGCAAGCAGAGATACGGGCTGAAACCTGCGTATCAGACGGCGGGAACGAGACGAAGAGTTGGGTATCGTCCGCATAGCAGTGGTAGGATAGCCCATGTGCAGTGATCACAGGGCCAAGGGAGCGAGTGTAGAGAGAAAAAAGAAGCGGGCCAAGGACTGAGCCCTGGGGAACTCCTGTGGCGAGGGGCCGAGGTGTCGATACCGAACCAGCCCAGGCAACCTGGAAGGAGCGACCAGAGAGGTAGGACTCAATCCAGTCCAGGGCTGTGCCACAGATGCCCGTTGCTGACAGGGCAGACAGGAGGATGGAGTGATCCACAGTGTCGAAGGCAGCAGAGAGATCTAGAAGAATGAGGACAGAGGAGAGGGAGGCTGCTCGTGCGGCATGAAGTGACTCACTGACGGAGAGGAGCGCAGTCTCTGTCGAGTGGCCCGATCTGAAGCCAGACTGATGGGGGTCTAGCAGGTTGTTGTTAGAAAAGAAGGAAGAAAGTTGAGTAGAAGCGGCTCGTTCTATAGTTTTAGAAAGGAAAGGAAGAAGAGATACCGGGCGGTAGTTCTGGATGATGGAGGGATCCAGGGTAGGCTTTTTTAGCAGCGGAGTGATGTGGGCCCTCTTGGAGGATGCCGGAAAACAGCCGGAAGACAGGGAGGAGTTGACAAGGGAGGTGACAAATGGGAGAATGTCAGGTGTGATAGTTTGGAGAAGAGAAGAGGGGATAGGGTCAAGGGCACAGGTTGTAGGGCGGTGGCAGAGCAGGAGTTGAGAAACATCAGAGTCTGTAAGGGGGGAGAAAGTGGAAAATGAAGGGATGGGCCTAGAGGGGGGGAAGGGCACAGTGAGGGGGGCGGTGGTTGTAAAGGATCTGCGGATGACTGCGACCTTCTCATCGAAGAAATCAGCAAAGTCATCAGCAGCGAAGGAGGACTGAGGAGGAGGAGGCGGTGCGTTGAGGAGAGAGGAGAAAATGGAGAAAAGTTTCCGGGGGTTAGAAGCAGAGTTCTGAATTTGCGTTTGATAGTATTTTGCTTTGGCGGCAGTGACATCGGAAGAGAATGCCGCCAGGAGAGACTGGTAAGTCATGAGGTCGGAAGCGTCTCTGGATTTCCCCCACTTCCTCTCCGCTGCGCGGAGGCTGGCCCTGGAGGTACGGAGGGTGTCAGATATCCAAGGACTGGGAGGGGATGTGCGAGGTGGCTTTGAGACAGGGGGACAGAGAGAGTCAAAGGCGGAGGAGAGAGATGAAAGGAGGGTTACATTATGGATCAGTCCAGGTGCGTATAAATGTGCGCTTCTTTCCACGGTAGGCGGCTGAGACAGGTGAAGATTTTTGTTTATACCACAGTCTTGGTGAATATTTGATTCTGACTTGATGCTAGGTGGTGGTTATTTTCACATAATCCTTCAATATTTGGCAGGTAGTCCTAGTCAAGCCAAAACAGAAACCGCCTTAAGTGCTGGGAAAACCTCTTTGAAGCGGTTGTCTAAATTCTTGTCCTGTTCGGAGGTGTAGTTTTGGACCAAATTCCAGAGGAACTTTAGGGTGCTTTCATACGTATAGTTTGCCTGATTTGGTCCAAACCAAATACAAAGTAGCATTTTTTCGTTTGGTACAGTGTTATGTTTCACAATGCCTTTTTTTTAAGTGAACCACGACTTCTAAACAAAATCACGTGTGTGCAAAGGTTGTTCATTTATTGGATAGAAATGTGTAGCGTTGAGTCGGACAAACTGGAAAAACTAAACTTTTCCATAATACATAGTGCAGCTTGCTATGGCAGCCGTAAACCCAAAATGCACAATGTTTACTGTAATTGGGTGGGATCATGTTCTCACTACAAATGATCTGCTCCAGAATTTGTTTGTAACCAGACCGAGACCACTGTCTCAAGAGGGTCTTGGCACGATTGTTTTGGTCCGCACCAGGGTTCGATTGCTGTATTCACACCTGCCCAAAAGAGGGGGGGGGGGGGATCTTTAGTCTTGGCCTTGGTAGACTCAAGGGAAGGCTTCAAACACAAATAACATGTGTGCTCCTTTTGAAAAATCTTTGATTAGAGCATTCAGATGAGGTAGTATTTTGTTCAGCATCAGCAGCATGCCCACACACTTTGCGTTTTTGAACTGTCTGAATGTTTGTAGCAGAGGAACAAGGTTCTTGCAAAAACTGGAAACTGAATTGCCAGTTGAAAGCCTGCCGCACAAGGTGGCTTTCTGTACCTTGACTGCAATTTTACTGATGAGGTTCTCTGGATGGTTCAGCTGGTGTATGGCTTTCCACACCTTCCCAAAACTTGCTGAGTGTTTTTTGGTATCTCAACCACTTCCACACCTGCCTCAGAGTAACTTCAATTACCTCAATGTATCTGACATGGTAATTTGCATTACCGCATGCCAATGCAAGGCGGTGGTTTATGCAATGACTTTGAATCATTAAAGCTTCTTCTTCAAACATACTCCAACTCCTCCTTTTGAGCCAGACACTCACACTGTGATCCAAATCCACACACAATTTATGGTGGTAGGCCACAAAGTTTCAACTCAGCTCTGAGTGCAGTGATTGTCTCAGCATTGGCTGAGTTACTTGTTCTAGGACTTCTTCAGTTCAAGAAAGTCGAAATGTGTCTCCCCTTGCAAATCAACATAACCAATATATATAAGTAATTGCTCCAACACCGCAGAGTCAGTTACCTCATCAATGAGTATGCTGTAATATGAATCTGTCTTTTATCAACTGACCTAGAAGCAGTCTCATTCCCCATTGTAATTTTTGGCTTCTTTGCTTGAATTGTTACATGTTAACTCCTACCTGTTCCTCTTGGTCAATCAGTGATACCAACTTCCAGTTCACAATTTCCTCTTTCCCAAGTCAATAAGTGGATAGATGTGCATTGTAGGCCACGGTGTCTCTGACTTGTTTTGCAGATAATTATCTGCCAGGGAACATTTTCTCCTCTCAGGCTCTTTCTCCGGTGTACGAAAGCCAGGAGGTGACATAGGGCTTAACTCTGGAAATGTGGAACACTGGATGGATGAAGCATATTGGAGGTGGGAGACAAATTCAGATGGGGTAAGGACATGGGTGATGATAAAAGGGTTGATGAATCTGGGGGCGAGTTTGTGACCGATGGAACGGAGGGGAATGTCTCAAGACAAAAGGCAAACCTGTTGGCCAACAGAGTAGCGGTGAGTGGGACGACGGCGAGAGTATGAGCGAGATTCCGACAGCAGGGGGCAGTCGTGATGCGTTTCAGGGTGACTCGTATGGTCCGAGAGGACGACCATGTGTTTTTCCAGGAAGTTGTAATGGAGAGTTTGTTGTGTATAGAATGCCAAAAGGGTCACAATTCACAGGAAATGGAAATTTATGAGACACAAGTTGACAGATATTTGTTTGTGGATAGTAAAACACATTTGTAATGTGTTTCTTATTTGTGGATCATAGTACACGAATTTGTCAATAATATTGAGACTAATCTCTCTCCATCTCAGGTTGGAGTCCAGGAGCTGCCAACTGCCGCATATGAAAGATCTTGCAGTCTCTTCCAGTGGCCCTCTGGCTTTAGTCCCACTCCTTCCCAAATGGTTGCCTGTAGGGTGGCATAGTCGGCAAGGTCTGGCTCAGTATTCAATAGCTAACTGATTGATTGTAGACTTCAATGCTTGTGATAAGGTGCAACTTCAGTTGGTGCGCGTAGATAAGAATGACATTTGTGACACAACGCGGTAAATGGTGTATCGCGCAGATCTCATTTTTCTTTTTTTCATTTGATGTGAAACTAGAAGATCAGAGCTACAAAATGAGGTCTCAATTGTCAGGATTGGCCAATCATTTTTTTGAGCAGTTGTCACAGTTTCTCACCTAGAAGTGACCTAGGTGTAAAAACTGTCCCATCAGCCTCTGCGTTGGAGGGTCTGGAGAGATTTGGGGCATGACATAGGTCTGGGGGTGTCAACAAGCTGCATAAGTAGGCATGAGCTTAAGGTGGGAGGCGTAACACTTGAAAGGCAGTGTACGACCTATAACAAAGACTATGAAATGAAATTTCTAAAGTATTGCATTTTGCATGTTATAGGCTAATTAAGGGACAGAAGCAGAATTTGTGGTAGTTTTTCTCCTGAGGAATTTTGTTTATTATGGTTGCTTCTTGACTTTCACACGAACACTTTTTGTTTAAGTGTCTGGGATAGCCCAAAAAAATGAAATTGAATGGACGCTAACTTCCTGGTCGCTTCCCTGTGTTCTGTTTGGAACACGGCAGTGAGTCTACGTGAGTCCTATATTTATTCAAACAAACCTAGCCTATATTGATGTGTAGCAAATTGTTTTATTTGGAGCATCTTTGAGAGAGACACCACATTGCACGCACCTGCGCATGCTGTCTTCTACAGTATCTACAAACCAAAACAAAAAACATGGCGAAAGCACGGGCGAAAAGTGATAGCTTTGTGTGGACGGACGAGGAAGTGGCATTATTATTAAGAGTGACCCTTGATTTCAAAAGTGTCAAATTGCAAGAGAACATTGACCGGGAGTCCTGCCAGTCAAAGTACTCTGATATCTTGGGTGAATTTATAGAGCAGTATCTGAGAAAAACCCGAGGTAAATACAGGCAAGCGGTGGACGTGTGGTTTTCATGTATTTTGAGCTGTGCAAGCAAGGGCGGCCTGTAGCGTAGTGGTTAAGGTAAATGACTGGGACACGCAAGGTTTGAGGTTCTAATCCCGGTGTAGCCACAATAAGATCTGCACAGCCGTTGGGCCCTTGAGCAAGGCCCTTAACCCTGCATTGCTCCAGGGGAGGATTGTCTCCTGCTTAGTCTAATCAACTGTATGTTGCTCTGGATAAGAGCGTCTGCCAAATGCCAATAATGTAATGTAATGTAATGTAAAATATGGGGTGGGTCACCAGCAACAACAACAATAGAGGGAGGCTTCGAAACAGCTGATATAATGCAGGTCAGCCCAGAAGAGTCCCGAACCTCCAATAGTTCTGCTAATAGTTCTTTGATTCCTGTTTCGGACTCCATCGTGGCTTTGGATCCACCAAGCTCAAGCGAAAAGACAGGTGGCTGCAATCCGCCGACTTGAGGTTGTAGGATGCGATGAGACATGCTACAGGTAGGTTTGTTTGGTAATGTTTTTGTTAAGGAACCTATGTCCTGTGCTGCATACTAGCACTAAAGCCCTATTTATATCTTGTTAATAGCTTGTAGATCTGCTATTTTCAATGACCGACCGCGTTGTGCGTCAGAGTATAAATTATACATACATGCACATTACCACGTCGTTTTGGTGTGGCACACTCGCCAAGGTTCTAGTCAAATGTCCAATTATAGATCAATCTGAAATACATTCTCATTATGTTATTTTATAGGCTCCACAGAGGCAACATTAACTCCAAATCCTCCCGCAGCTTGGTAGGCTACACCCAGCCTATTATTGGGCGGTGTAGCCTTGGTCAACGGGAGATAGGTTGCCGATGTGGCTAGTAGGGTACAATCACATAAACGCCATAACACGGGATAGAACTGTAACATATTCACGAACAAGATAATGTCATGTCAAAAAATGGGCTTACTACTTCCATACTGTTGCCTAGTTCTCTTCTTTGTTCATTAATGTTAGCTAAATTTCATTAGTGTATTTTATAGAAACAACTCACCAAAATTCACTGTTGCATAAGTGATTTGGCATTTTTCCATCTGGTGGGGAAACCATGCCACCCACCCCTTGCCATACCTTGGCCTTTGCTGAATTGACGCTGCTGCACATAGCCTAACACATAAGCAGTGTGGTGCTCCATTTCTAAAGAACATATTTTCCCTCTGCTCTTTTCAAGGCAAAGCTCAACAGCCACAGAAGGGACAGGCGAAAGAGAAAACTTCATACAGATCCCATGCAGGAGGACCTCCGACTAAAGAGAAGGATGGTGGACCTTCTGGAGCAGTCGGAGAGGCACAACACAGAGAGGCTAGCCAACAGTTTCACTGCCATTACCAAGACCATCTATGAAGGCTTTTCTCTGATGAGGGAGATGATGTCCCAGTCACAGCCCCAACCCCATGTTACAGATCCCCATGGTAGCAGCAGTGATGGATGCAGCAGTGATGGATACAGACCCCCACCCAGGTTCATGCACACACCCCAGCATTCATCACATGCACCCAAGTTCTTGTACACACCTCAGCATTCATCCAATGCCCCAAGCCCATACACACAAACACCCATACAGCCACACACAGCTCCTGTATACTCTTACAGACGGACACTGCTACAGCATTCACAGCAGGAGGATGACACCCTGTTACCGCTTTGATCCACTATGAGTCATTTCTTTGCAAGCTTATCCTGAACAGGGTCACAGGGGGGCTGGAGCCTATCCCAGCATACATTGGGCGAAAGGCAGGAATACACCCTGGACAGGTTGCCAGTCCATCGCAGGGCACACACACCATTCACTCACACACTCATACCTACGGGAAATTTAGTCTCTCCAATCAGCCTAACCTGCATGTCTTTGGACTGTGGGAGGAAACCGGAGTACCCGGAGGAAACCCACGCAGACAGGGAGACAGGGAGACAGGACGAACATGCAAACTCCGCACAGAGGGGATTCAAACCCAGGACCTCCTTGCTGTGGGGCGGCAGTGCTAACCACTGCACCATCCGTGCCGCCCCTGAGGCATACCATGAGCATGAAATCCAGAAACTAGCTCCTCTGCCTCGGGCTCAGTGAAAGGCAGCTTCATGTAGTTTGGACCAAGGTGGACAGCAACGGCTTTGCACGTTTGCCTGACTATGACCGACACTGTAGGTTGTGACAAGTCGAAGGCGTTTGCCGTTTTCCATAGTCATTCCTAATCACTTAAATAATACAAAGTGCAAGCTACCTTTTTTAAGACTCCAACTGGTGATCTCATGTTCGCCCTTTCCCCTTTGATGTAAGGATGAAGTTCTTCGCTCAGGGCAACAAGAGAGGCTCTAGACATATGGAAGTTTTCCCACCATTCTTGCTCGTCAACAACACCATTCACAAAGTCGTCCCACTACAGGCTTGTTCTCCCAGGTCTTGTCCAAAAACGTCTTCTGGTTGTCCTACGTCATCACCCACCTCCTCCCCTAACTCCTCCCACCGTCATCACAAGAATTGCATCTTACCAATTTACACGGAAACGGTAAGGACGCCGTTTTCAAATAATTCCACTCTGGAGCCCGTTTTCAAAAGTTATCGTTTTCAGCCCTCCAAAACGCCGGTGTCATGTAAACAAAATGCCGAAACGCAACAAAAGTGTGCCATTTTCAGCAGGCATCGTTGTTGTGTAAACAGGCCCTTAGTCGCAATAATTAATCCCACCAATCTTCAACATCTTCTTCACTAGGCCCTTTGCAGTCTATGCATTTTGAGTGATTGATTTTATGTGCAAAATTACTTTCAACAAGGCTATTAGTTTTAATGCGTCAGCCATTATGTTCCTGAGTAGCATAGCCTACCCATTCACTCCTGAAAATGGCAGAAATTGTCTGCATTTCTTTACTGAGTCCAGTTTTTTCATTTTAAAAACACATGTGTTTAGGAAAAGCCATAGAAGGAGGAGGGTATTGCATTCATTGTGTTGCAATCCATACAGGTAAGGGCTAGGTATTGTAGCCTAAATAATTTTTGTCATGTAGGTATGGTGTAGTTGGCTTGGCTGGTTCGCTAGTGGGCATGGTGAGGTGCAGTGAAAGTGAAGGCTGGTAGCAGGTTGCCTCAACAACAGTCCCTGATGACATAACCCTCAAATTAAAAAAGAACGTTGTTGCCCTTGGCTAGAGGCAAGTTCATCTTTAGCTGACTGGTAATTCTCACCCATTACATAGGCTGCAGTCTAACTTAGACTCACTGTGTTCCAAACAGAACACAGGGAAGTGGCCGCTTACAAGATGGTGAGTAGATGGGATCATACTTATTTTTTGAAAGCTAGAATATCATAGAGTTGAATGCACACCACCTGTTATGGCTTTGAGTGTATCCACTTTTAGAAAGATTGCGACTGGTGGTTGATGCACATCGCCTGTGCTGGTGCTAGCGGGGCGACATCCGTACCTGTGGGAATATGTTTTAAGTGGGGGGTGCAGTGGTTATGACGCTATATTTTAAAGTTTTTTTCTCCTCTGTATGACGTTGATGATAATACAGCGACCACTGACACGGTTATTCACTTGCAAAGCAAAATATAGGCTACACACACACACACACACACACACACTACAGCAGTATCAGGGCACTGGCTCATAGGAAAGCCAGATTTACACAATAAATGATGATAAAACAGTCACCACTGACACTGTTATTCACTCGCAAAGCAGAATATAGGCTACACATGCACACACAACAGCAGCAGGGCACTGGCTCATAGAAAAGCCAGATTTACACAATAAACATTGATGATACAGCAACCACTGACAATTGCAAAGCAGGCGATGATCGGATAGCAAGCATAGTATACAGAAACATAATACAACAGCAGCTATGCACTGCACTGTTATGGAAGCCAGATTTACAAAATATCTTGATGAGAAGAGCATCAACCACTGTATTCACAGGCAAAGCAACAAGCGCATCTGATCATCAAACTAACAGTTTACTAGTAAAGTGCAGATCACACAGCTGATACGTGGTTTGTTTACATGGTGAAATCATGCGCCTTTACGCACAGCCAACATTCACTCATACAGTGGACTAGGAAGGCTATATAGACAGCTCAAACCGGCTCTGGCACCTGCTGTGGTTCGTGCTAGCGCGGACAGCTTCCTCCTCTCCTCCAGTGTTAGCATGATGTGTGCTGCTGCAACTCATAGACAGGCTGCTGCAGGTACAACACCTGCTGTTGATGTTGACTGGTCAGTTGGTTTAGCTCTTTTTGATGCCTTGCCAAAGAAATCCGAAATCCTCTTTTGCTGTGGCGCCGCCATAATGCAATTTGTTTTTCTTGTACTGAATTTGCGCGCCTATATGCGAATGGAAGTGTGTTGCCTAATGTAATCGTAAAGTTAATTTCCAAACAGATTGGAAATTTGGAACCTAAAATCCACTATTAGCCACTTACTGAAATCAAAATATCATTAGAATTTGAACATAACCAACACAAATTAAATTAAACTTTTTTATTGTTTATTTTTATTTATTAGTGAACGTGCAGGTCCTCCACCATACTCCAGGGGGTGCTGCAGCACCCTCCGCACCCCTACTTCCCACGGCCTAGGCAACATCTGACTTATTTCACATCCAACAAAAAAATATATAAACGTAATGAAAGAAATAACCCCCGGAGGATAACAAGGGCATTTTCCTCTACATAACTATGTACAGATTGTAGCACTTTGTAACAGGATGCCAAAATGAAGAGTTCAACAGCATTATGGAAGGCTTGCTGTCGGCTTGAATGGTATCTGATTTCCAGCAACAAACTATTATTTATTGCGGTACCTCCTTTACCACGCGGCATTACATTTAGTCGTGTTTTCACAGACGCGTTTTCTCAGTCAACAATATAGGAATCAGATTTGCTGGCTTGAACTGATGTGTATTAAAGCACCCCCCCCCCCCCCCCATGTAATTTTTTCATACATTCATCTCTTTTGTCATTCTCTTGAAAGCTAGATTGTGCACTCACACTCTTGTTGCTACACAATGCAACCTTTTAACTAACATAATCTGTTTTGTTCTTGTTTATATACGAGTGTAGGTAAAAAATTCAGTGTATTGCTTGTATTGTATCAAACCTATTGAGCAATTGCTATTTAATTTTACATTAGTATTTAGTGATACTGTTTTTACTTCCGGAAACAGACATTTCAATAATACAAGCTTTTCATGAAAAAGGGCACTGCAGCCCCCCTACTGTTGAAACCTGCAAGTACTTCAGACTGCTATGGATGAGAGTGCTCATGTTTGCTCCCTGGTGGTGGTTTTGCAAACAACAAAACTGCAAAAATATATGCAGATCCCCCGCGGCAGAAGTGCCAAATGAAACATGAAAGTGACTTTGACTTGACAGATTGGGTGGTTTGAATATCTCTGAAACTGCACACACACACACACACACACACACACACACACACACACACATACACATACACACACACACGCAAGACAGGCTGCATTTACCCAACATTTTCCATTATCATAAGCACAGTGCATGTGTATGTGTTCATTTTTGTGGTTGCAGATCGCACAAAAGAGGTGGAGACACACAAGTATGCACACGGACACACTTTCATTTCATTGTGAATCAGTCAAAGACAAATGTTGATTGAATCCTTTATCTTTATTTCATTTAGCCACTGGAGGGAGACATCAGCATATGGTAATGTGTTGCATTTCTCACAACAAAACAGTCTTCCCCACCTGGTGCTGCCTTTAAAACCTATCACTATTAAAGTCCTGCTCATGTCTCCATAATGCCAAATTAAATAATCAAAAAATGTATTTTCATTAAGAATACAGACAACCTTATGACTATACATCCAGGCTTCATGCACACCGCTATAGCTATAGCTCTACTTAAAAATAAGTATTTTTCATTTCTGGTTCAAGATAAAATTACCTGGTGCTTTTAGTACACTTGCATAATGGCACTGCACTGCAGGTGATCCTAAGGACCCCAGTTTAATTCATTATGTGCTAATGGTTGCATCTCTGCTGAAAATGGCAATTTTAGGGAAAGTGGACAAAGTGAGCTCTTTGCAAGTTCTTCTTTGAATGGATTTACCTGGAAAGACAAATTAAACTTGATGGCCCACATACATCTCATCTGGGCACCAGGGCAAACCAATATACTCTAATTTGATCCAGCAGTGCTAATAAGCCAAGTAAACTTTAGTAAAGTTGTGGTTCTGATGTACTGCTGAACTTGGCTCACACTTTCTGCAGGTGTCCTCAGAAAACATGGAAAAACAAAAAGTTGATACATTTGAATAGGCAGCAGCATGGTTGTCAAGAGATCTGTCTCAAAACTATAGAGTGGGGTGCAAAAGTGTGGTCACCCCTGGTTAAATGTCTGTTACAATGAATCTAGACGTGATCGAAAGCAAACCTGAACTCTAAATGGTACACAGTTAAACATGAGACCTACCTACAAATTTTAAAGCAAGATTGCTTTAAATTTTCTTTATGTTTTACTGTTTATGAATGATATAAAAAGGAAAAGGGCGCTGTACAAAAGTGAGAACCCTTTTGAATTATTGCTGGTTACCTTTTAAAAGATCATTACGAAGGCCCAGACCCAGGTGATTTACTCGTTAGTGCTTCAATGAGTCAGGTGATTAGAATTCCAAGGTTGAACTTTATATTCTGAAGTAACTCCAAGCCTTCTAAAGCACAGGTGTCAAACTCCAGTCCTGGAGGGCCGTAGTGTCTGCTGGTTTTTGGGGTGTTCTGGGTTCATTCAAGTCATTGATTGGTTAAAGTATCCACACGTATTGTTCTCAAGGCTTTAATTGGCCTTAATTGGCTGATTGAAAGGAAACCACAAAAACCCACAGACACTGCGGCCCCCTGGGAATTCAGTTTGACACCCCTGTTCTAAAGTATCCAACTGCTGTGGTTGTTCTGTCTGGTGTTAACAACCATGGGTTCCTCTAAACCAGGGGTGCCAAACTCCAGTCCCGGAGGGCCGCAGTGTCTACAGGTGTTTGTGGTTTCCTTTCAATCAGCAGCCAATTAAGGCCTTGAGAACAAGGTGTGTGGACTCTTTAGCCAATGAGAGACTTTGAAATGTATCTCTCGTGGTGAAACACACCAAAAACCAGCAGACACTGCGGCCCTCCAGGACTGGAGTTTGACACCCCTGCTCTAAACAGTTGTCCAATGATGTCAGAATGAAGATGGTTCAAGAAGAGAAGGCTACAAAACCATCAATGTTTCAAAACCTGTTTCCACGGTCAGAAACATTATTAGAAAATATAAGATAAATGGAACATTTGAAGTCAAGGCAAGGTCTGGAAGAAGTCATGGCTTGAGACCTGTTGAAAAATGCTCAGAAGAACCCAAACATCACTGCAAAGGGAAAGAGTAGCAGACACAGGTCTAGCTGTTCACAGGACAACAATACAACATACTTTATTAATTTCTTAGCCTGAACAAATAACATGTAACCAATGTTGAGGGTTTCCCTTGAATGTATTGTACTGTGAAGGTTGCATTTCATCAATAAACTTCTTCACATATAATGGTGCTTATATTAGCCCAAGACACTAAAAGATAATAAAAAAGACAAGTTAGAGGTTTGACACAGGACATCACAGAGTTCAGCAGCCTGTCTCAGTTTAAAGCCCACTCACCACGTCAAGGTGCAGGCGAAGAGTGGGAACACAAGATGTTTCATGCAAGGCAAACCCTGACGAGACACACTAAAAATTACAGTCTCATGGCCTGTGAGCACTGAGCAGAATGGAGATTACATTCTCACAGGGACACTTTGCTGCAGTTTAAAAGTAAACATACACTAGGGGTGGTAATTTAAGCAATGTAACATTACTTGCAGCAACTTGTCTTTTTTACATATTAGGCAGACTAGCATCATGTGTTGGCTATACAAATTTAACAACAGAATGTAAGAATAATCAGCTTTTGAAAACACCTCTCAGTGACCTGGCACACTGCAACCATGCCTGGTGATAGTTGCTGTAGGCCACCTCTGTTCTTCAAAGCCAGAAAAGGATATGCTATCACAGATGTCAATGCCTGTGAGCAGGGCATGGAGGTAACCTTCTTCCCCATTTGTTTTCACAACAAAGCCTGCAATGTAGTTGATTGCAGCATTGTATTCTGAGAGGTGATCAACACCTGGAAGGTCAGGGATGGTCATCTCCAGGCAGTATTATTTCCACCGGCTCTACTTCCACCCTGCGTCCAATGTTGACTGTTGCAGGTGTTGAATCAAGGATGTTAGTGTTGTCTCGGAGGAAGCAATTGCCTGTGCTCGTCTTCACTTGGTGCCTTACAAGTAGGTGCTTATAGGCTAGCATTAGGGTTCGCATCTTCAGTTTCAAAAACCCCTGCTGTTGCAAAAGCATTTCAAAGAAGCTTTAGCTTGTGACATGGATCCAGGAGCACATGGACCTTGAGAGACGGGTCTTCCGGATGGGGGAAGTAAGGTCTCATGTCCGAGATGTTGAGGTCAGCTCTAAGCTCCCTTAGCTAATTAATCTAATCTCTTCTGTAACGTTCTGTGAAGGTCCATAATATATCAGTGAGACCACATGCACACCAATGGCATGAAGTCTACAAATTACTCATTGCTGATGTTAGCCTTTTCTTGTCCAGGCATGCAAGTGATGAGGAAGTAGGCAAATGGGATTTTCCAGAAGTAATTGATGGAAACAGCCATGAGGATAATGGCTTGTGTGGCTACTGTGTTTCACCAGCACCAAAATCCAAGGATCAGAGGACACGTCATTGCACCAGTTCCATATTGTCTGAGCATGAGGCAGAGAAAAGTTGAACTTCTCCCTGACATACTCATACACCTTTGGAGAGTAGAAGTGCAAAGTAATTGGAAAATTGGCGTAGTTCCTCAGAGAAAGTTGCTGACCTCTTTGTCTGTTGTATTCAGTTCAGAATTTCTCTTGCCATTTCATTTAAGGAGTCCAATACAGCAGCATAAATTAAGTGTCTTCTGGAGCTCTACACTGATGTCTTTCAAGGAGGACACTTTTCTCTTCAGTCACCTGGTCTGTTACAACTGCATCTTCGACTTGCTTTGACATCTTCGTAGGTTCTCTTGTACTGCTTCTGCTTTGCGCTTGAGGGTTTTTGGAGACTCCATTACTGTGTAACAGTGACAATCAACACAGTTGGATGGTAAGGCTGCATAGCCATGATCCTGTAACACTGCAGGATTTCTGTTGCCAACATTCTAAAACTCCACTGACCTCTTCACTGACATCTACGTGTAGATCAGCTGTCATAGCAATGTCATCATCAGAGAAATCGTAGATAACAGTGCTCTGCTCAGCATGATCCTCCATCATGACAGCACTGTTATGATCAGCAGCAAGTGGAACCATGTCATCACAAGAGAAGGACATGCAGACCCACTTACCTCTGCAGCAATACTTAAAGTTTGACTCTGTATCCTGCATTTTACAGGCCGTCTCAGAAAATGGGCCAGGTAATCAAAAAGAGTTTGCAATGCCTTGGTGGTCAGGCATTGCTTTCCCTTGAAGGGGTTTAAGTCATTGTTAATCACTAGCCACTGTGAATATTTACTAAGACAAGTGGTAATGCCATTACATAATTGCAAATACTCTTACTCTTTGCATTTTTGTGGATCTCTATGGGAATTGGGGGGTAGGACTAGATTCAGCTGTAAATTATGCTGATACAGTATGGAACATATTTCTTGGCTGAATGGCTTTAAGTCATCAAGGGTCTGAGGTATCAAACCAGCCTCAAACAACCGTGGAGCTACAAGATATAGAGTAGATACTGCAAGGGTTGTGAGACGGATGCGTGGGGGGTTGGACCCAAAATGTACGACTCAGAAACAGTGGTGTAATAAAGTCCCGTCAGGGCTTTATTCAGGGAATATCCAGAGAGCGTGGTCAAAAAACAAGCAATGTTCTTACACAAAAAATCCAGCCAAAAAACCAAAGCGCAGTCCCGAGGGAGAAGGCAGTCTCGTAATCGGTACACCATGCAGGAAGTCCGGTAGCCAGGAAAGCTGTCAGCGTGGCAGAAGTACAGGAGGGCGGTAGGCAGGCTCAGGGTCGATGACGGTGCAAGAATCAAGACCGAAGTCTGCTCCGCGGGGCAAAAGTACAAAAACAGCAGGCAAAGTCGTGGTACAGGCAGGCAATGGTCAACAAAACAGAAATCAATAATCTTTGGTCAATAAACAGGCTTGGATCGTAACAGGTAGACAATGCAAGAGAATGGAATTCAGGTGTGGAGGATTGACAAGTTAAAGAGGTAAGTAGTAATCGTTAGCCATACACCTATCCTGCCCTAGCATTAGTAAATGAGTAAATTACATGCACAAGAAACGTAAGGTAACATGAACACATGATTAGAATGTTAGTATTACCCAATCCTGATCTAGCATTAGTAGATTAGTAAGTAGACAAGGGAAATTGAAACAATTAGGGTGTGAGTGACAGAAAGGGAGAGAGAGAAAGCAGGAATGCAAGATTTGCAGAAAGACATGAAAATGTGTATGCTAATCAATGACCAGTACAATGTAACATGATACATAAATTGTGACATAACAAGTTTGTGAAATATGACAATAAACTAAATAACATGACATGGCAAGACTAACAATTAAATCGTAACAACAACTAAACATGAAACATAACATGACATGAAACATAAAAACGTGGTGATACTAGACTAACATAATACGTGACATGACAATAACATAACCAAGACAATAACGAAACATAAAACATGACATGGCAAACATGAAACGTGACAGGTTGTTTCTCCTGAATAATTCTTCCATTGAGTTGAACAGGACAATCAGGAGAAATGTCCCTTGTAGTACCTACCAGCATATCTGGCACGATGGTTTGAGACTCGTCTTATACCTTGGACGCTTGATGACATAAAGCCATTTTGCCAACAAATGTAGCCTATTCTGTAATGTTTTGGCATAATTTACAGCTGAATCTAGTAAATACCAAAATGTACATCTACAAAAACCAGTAATATTCAAAAATGTAAACTTTATTGTACGACTTGAGTACAGGCAACATAAAGTCTGGTTCATGCACATATCTTTTTTTACATTTACATTTTACATTGACCATTTGTTACACTGTTCTCTGTAGTATTCTACCAGACAGTTTCACACGAAAACAGCAAAAGATAAACATATTTACAACCATTTATAAAAATATAATTCAAGGTGTGGCCCTCGCCTCCAAATTCCCCAGATCTCAATCTGATTGAGCATCTGTGGGATGTGCTGGAACAAGTCCAATCTACGGTCCTACTGATAATGTGCCCTGGTCCGGTTTCTTGTTTAGGTAGGTGGCACGTGTAAAATTGACGGCATTGATGAATGCTGGACTCAGAGTTTCCAAACAGAACAATGCATAGTGCATCACACTCCCTGCCTTTTTCACACAGGGCATCCTGGTGCCATCCCAAAACTGCACCCTGTTTTCCCAAAAACAGCACCCAGATATCCTGAAGTGTCCCCAAATCTCTCCAAATACAAAACAGATATGTGCAGATTTTTTTGTGCAGACAAAGGAACGATCAGATTTTTTCATACAAAATGTTGAGAAAATTTACCTTCATATATATTTTTACAAAGCATGCCCAAAGTGTCCAAAAAGCTCCCCGAAAAGGATTACTCACCCTAACTGTCCTCTGATATTGATGTATCCCAGTAATGTATGCACAACGGCCGGATAAATATGAATGCAACAATAATAACAATAGGTTTTTCTTCATCTCCCCATGTGCCATTTTCTTAAGTTATTGTGTCATTTGGACAATATTTAATATTTTGTGGACCAATCAGGGACAGTTTGCATCACTGCTTGATCACTGAATGTTACTCATAGGTAATTCAAGTGGTACCTCATGGATGATGCTGACCTGGCCCAGACTATATACAGGTGAATATCAAAAAATGTGGATATTGTGGAAAAGTTATTTTTTTCCGTAATTGAATTCAAAAAGTGAAACTTTCACGTATTCTAGATTCATTACACATAAAGTTAAATATTTCAAGCCTTTTTTGTTTTAATCTTGATGATTATGGCTTACAGCTCATGAAAATCAATAATCCAGTATCTCAAAATATTAGAGTATTATAAGATTAAAACAAAAAAAGGCTTGAAATATTTCACTTTATGTGTAATGAATCTAGAATACATGAAAGTTTCACTTTTTGAATTAACTTACGGAAAAAATAACTTTTCCACTATATTAAAATAAAATTTTTAGATCCACCTGTACACCTTTTTCCTGTGCAGACTGTGCGGTCTCTGTCTCCAACATTGCGGCACAAAAACTCCATGTCTGCGGCTTCAAAACACTTTGGAAAGTCAATGGGTGACATCACAGCCACTTTGTCAATATTTTTATTAAGTTTTTATTTGGACACCTCCTCCCTGGCCATTTTGTCTGGGGGTTTCTGACTTTTGTGGATGGGATATTAAATGCTACAAGTTTTAACATACTGTATATTGCTAAATAGTACACAGTTATGGAAACAGGGAACTTAGTATGTAGTCCTTCCACTTATTTAATTATTTCCCACAATTTGTTGTTTTTAATTATTCATAATGATAATGTTGATTTGTCATAGTGCTGTAACTTAAAAACTATACCACCTCGAGGAACAAAAAAAGAGATGAGAGAGAAATGTCATGCCTGACAAATTCAGGTTTACGTAATGCTTAATATATTTTTCATGTCACTTAAAATATTAATTGAAGAGTCCCTGGTTATTAGCACATGATTGTTATTTCTTTCCATTGACTCCACCTGTTAATTATTTTCCCCACAGTTCTTGTTGCTGACAGGATTATTCATTTATCAGCACAGGGGACATCACCTCACCAGATTATCCCAAATGATTTTTACCTTTGGTAATAGAACAAAAAGCTAACCCACTTTCCATAGTATGGTTAAAGTTGATCAAGTGAAAGAGACATTATATTATGAAAAGAGACTCTTCAAGGTGGTGATCAGAACCACAATGGCCTGGTTGTTATACTGAGGATTGAGCTAAACTATTAGTACAGTGTGGTGCTCCTTCAGACCAGTTAGATTCAGTAGATGATGAGGTATGCTTTCTCCTGAGTGCCAGGCAGCCAGTGGCCCCAGTGAGTACATTTGAGCGTGGGTGTCTCTTGTGAAGTACAATCAGCAATTCAATCGCAGCATTGTAGGTGCAAGCTGATGAGCTCGCAGAACAGATAATGGATTAAATTATTTATTTCCACGAAAACCATTGTTGTCCGCTTTTTGTGCTGTGCTGTATACAGGCACGGTTCAAGGCCAAGATCACTCGCTGCCTTTCATAGATCTAATTTTTCTAATTAGTGCTTCAATAAGAGCGGCCCCCCCTCCCCCATCCCACCCCTTACCTCTCTTATGCTCTTTGTCAGTGACATTCCGGGAGGTGAGCACCTGGCTTGCGCTCAAAAGTCTGTGAAACGATGGAGCTGTCTCCACTGCCGACGAAGAGGTACTGAGGCTTTTATCTGTGCGGCTGATTGTGTTCCCTTTCCATTTTTAATGAACAAATTATATTTTCAAGGGACTATAACAGTAAATTAATGATAACCAAAGAAGAGGAGGTTAAGGTAAAATGGGGGCTGTACATGAATTGTACAGATGGAGACCTTTAACTCGCGAAATGTTTTCAATATATTTGGGGAAAGCGATTAGAACAGCACCCAAAGAGCAAGAACATGACTGTTTTGGCCAACAGTAATTGCATTGCTTCTATGTCTTGGCATACAATAGCATTGTTCAGCTGGAGGTGAAGGTAAATGAGGTATGAGGGGCCTTGTTTTAATTGAGACAGTTCTTCTCTTGTGTGAAATTGGATTTTCTTTCTTCACTTTGTAAGGGAGGTTAATTGCTGGAAGAGCGACTGTGGGCATGTAAATAAGTGCTGGATCATTCAGGGCACTCTTGTGGCTACAGCTTTGCTGAATCCATTTTTTCTGTGCGACCTTGTCACAGAGTTTTTAGTGTAACTAATTGCATTGGTCTTCTTTCAAGACCAGCACTAGGTGGTGAAATAGTACTGATCGAAAAAAAAAAAAAGTCCTTGTGGAATGGCAATGAAATGGTCCGAATCACTGCCTACTCAGAGTTTGAGGAGTTTGACTTGAGTATTCGGTATTTAATCTGAAAAGCCAGTTCTATAGAATCTGGTGGGAAGCTGTCATAAACTATCCTTACATATACTAGTTACGAGTTAATTTCCTGCAAAAGTTTTCTGCCCTTCATAGCAGGGCCAGATGAGGTGAATCACACCCTACCACTCACTGAACTGAAGCTATGGGCATGGATGAGCTCCAAATGGCCCAATGTAAAAACCAAAGCCTGAATAGAGGTGAATCTAGAGCTGAACACCTAGGTGAATACCACCAACCCTATGTGGTTTGTATTGGAGCATAATCTGAATGACCCCTTTAGAGGGTTGTTCTATCCCTGACCAGCTCTGCAGGGGGTCCCGGGTGAGAGCCTTCTCTTATGTGAATCTCCATATAACCCCACATAGGCATTTAGCCTGCCTCTACACTTTTTGTTGCCGCTATGGGCAACTAGAAATAATTACTACACATATTCCCTGTATTGCTGTCCAAGGAAAATAAGTGAGTGCGTATATTTTCCCTTTTTTAGAGACCCACAGTGTCTTTCACCTACATTTAATGACAGCAAGGGGAGAGAGTTGTATGACTTCCCTGAGACCACAGAAGTTAATCGGTAATTTTGAAAGGCCTGCATAAACATTCCCTGAAGGGAGTGTCAGCAAAAATTACAGTAACTTATTAATTTGACGTTGGCTTATGGTAATTATGAGATTTCATTTACCCGTGCATTTACCTTCAAGTGTTAGTGAGCAGAAGCCAATTTATTTGCTGGGAAATGCTCTGAAAAACACCCCCTGCTTGGGGAGAAGGCTGTTTGTTCAGTCAAAGCAATTAAATGGAAGATGATATGATCTTAAAATGGAGGTGTAATGTTTGCATACAACTTGAAAGGGGTGAATAAAACTTGAGTTTCAGCAGGACCTTAATTTTACACCCCCCAGCTTTACGTGCAGTTATTCTTTAAATAAGAGAAACATCAGAGTGCAATGGCCTGACCCCCTCAAAGTTGTAATCAGGCTATTGTAGCATTTCAAAGAGCAGGGACAGTTGTCAGGGTGTTTGTTTAATCAGCCCTCGTTAGCTTCGATACTGTTTTGTTAATGCAAGGGCACAAAAAAAAAAACAGAGGTGATTGTTGCTGTACACAAACTGCCTGTTAAAAATAAGAAAACTCTCTCTTGCCACTCTGATGTAGGTGTATTAGGCATGCAGTAAGCCTTCTTTTCGCAGATGCCTATCTGGCCTCTGGATTTTGTTGGCCTAAATATAGCCAATAAGGGGAGAGACAGCTGCAGCTCTTCCGCTCTTTATTTTCAGCAGGTTTATTATAGGACATACCTTTCTGTTCATCACTGCCCACTACACTTGGGCTGCCAACCTCATTATGCAGGCCGGATCTCACTCAGGAATGAGGCCCTGTGTTTGAACAGCCATTTTAGCTACAGTGGTCCGGCTGAATATCCAATCAGTGAGGATGTTTTGTTTGGTTTTTTTTTTGGTTTTTTTTGAGAAAATTATTTTATTTCCTGGTACAAAAAGCTGTTTGTTGTAATGTTGGGTCTTACCATCAATTCATTACTGGACACAATGATTTTTGAATTCAGACTTGAGTTTGATCCAACATTTACTTAATTATACTAGATTACTTTGTGTTTTGTATACTAACAATAGTAATTTCAACAATTTTATTAATTTCAACATCATTTTATTCCTGGAATAGCAAAAAAGATTAATCTGATGATATCTAAATCCATAGTTCTCTTATTATGGCTTTAGAAATGTCCATATGATCCAATTTCTATTTTATGCATATAGAATTCTAAATATAAAGGGACTGCACTGCTTTCGACACTAGATGGTGCTACTTCACAAAGTACTGAATATATTTTTGTTAATGTGTGCGAAGAACTACTTTCCATTTTTATGAAAGGAAGATAAATCACTCAATAATAGTTAATTCTATTAGTGAATGTTTTCAATAACAGCAGTAATGTGCTTAATATGTTTCAACAGTATTTCAATGTCAAACAATGCCTGTGCTTCAAATTATGAAACATACTTACATCTATTTAATAATAATTGCACAGTATTCACTCTTGTGGAGCCTATCCATGTGATAACAAAGGATCTATCTCTGTCTGTGCACTTGGGGCTGAATGTGAAATAACAGCCATCACCACTTAGCTGAGAAGATTGTTATTTTCTCCATAAATTCATCAGCCAGCTACTTTCAAGGATAGTATACATAGGATAGATCTGGGAGGCAACGCATAAATAAAAACAAAAGGCTTTTTGGGTACAAAGGCTTTTGCTGGGAAGGAATCTTATTCTCAAGGTCACTGTACAATGACCATTTCTTTCTCTGAGGAAATTTTGATGACTAGTTTACTCATCATAATTGAATATAATAGCAGGCCGAGGCTATGTTCCGAATTTATTCTCGTTTTGTAGACAACTTCACCCAACTTGCATAGCTTACATTTTAAGTACCATCTAGTCATGCAGCAGGATCTTTACAGAACTACTTAATTCTACATGGCTTGTTCAAAGGCACAACTACAATGACTTGCCTCTCATGAGAGCCTGCGTGCATCAGGTAACATTTTTAACTGTAAATGCACATGTTTAGGTACACAAAAGAAAGCAAAGCTTTTGTGTATCAGGATTGTATATCCACAGTTTCTTCATCAGGGATTAGCATTGGCTCTTCATTAATGGATATTTTTTGAGTATGTGATCTCAATTTAGGTTCTCTTCTTTTGTTCATGACAAATGTAATCAGTTGGTCTGTATGATAGTCAGCAGTCTACCTAGGTCCCAAAACCCGACCAAAAGTACACCTGTGTTTTGCTGCTCTGATTTTGCCCGTAATGACCACTACTCCACACAGATGAATTAATTTCTGGCTTTTGCTTACTTTTGCTCACCTGTTTAACATTTTATTTCATGAATGCATTTAACCTTCTCTTAATTTCACTAATAAGAATTGTGTGGACTTGAGTTACAAGGTTGTTTCTGGCTGACAGACAATAGCGGACACTGCAAGCAAGCTCCATTTCTCATGAAAACTTTAGCCCAGTCCTGCTAACGTGAGAAGAAGAGCGAGTTAAATGTGATCACCAAAGTTTTATTCTGCAAAATAAAAGAAACAATATATATGCACATAACTGAGACCCACAACAATTGTAATGGACCCGAGTGGATATCTGAGTTTTCATTTTAGACCCAGACCTGCTCTAGCACAGGGTGAGGTCCAGAGTATTTGGGTTAGGGGAAGGCCTCTAGTCTACAGCACACTCTATTTATCTATTATCCCTTTGAGAGAAATTAAGTCGTGCATGCCACTATGACCATGTGCAAGACCTCCCTTGGGCTCTGAGGGAATGAGTGCAACTTGTGTGCTGCCACTAAGACCTGAACAGGGAGTTTCTAGAGCTACAGCTGTGCTGTCCATGCAACACTGTGTGAACCCTTGCCCCCACATCCCAGAAGGAAACAAGCCTCTCCCCACCCGTACCTTGGTGGCATTGATGGCTTTAATTATAGCCAAACAGCATTTGGAATCCAATGTAAAGTGCAATAGTTAAGACCCTCACACCCTGCAACATACTCTTCCTCTCCTTATGTTGTCAGGAGTTTGCCATGGGTTTGGTGTCATTCCAGAACCCTTCGTAAAAGTTCCATTACTCCTCAGCCAGCCCTATCATGCACTTTGTGGACTGCCTCTGACAAATGGGCAACAAAAGGGCCATTCAAGACGAGCGGCATGCCTGCTTTGATGGGTAATCTGCATGTGTTTGTAGAGGAACCAGAACCCTGTTCAAGGAAACAGGTGCAACTAATTATAACACCCCAGAGTCCTCTCTCACCCTCACCCCCCTTCTCTCATGCCCTCCTCACTTTCTCTCTCTCTTTTCTGTCTCACTCTTTTCCTCTCCCTTTCTATCCTGCCCTCCCTCTAGTTCTTTTCAGGAGGTTGAATTCCTTAATGTGAGAGGATATTATGTGCACATGTTGGGAAATACAGAGGGGTTAGTTTATTCACTGACTTCAAAAGTAGGAGCTGAGAAGAGCCTGGGAACAGCAGTTAAAGTCATGGGCTGTTTCATGGCATGCTTTGAGAGGGAGCTGGCATATATGGCTGACCTTTTAAGTGCTTCCTTGATTCTTTAAAAATGTTGATGCGCTTTATCAGTGGGCCTCTTTACCCCACAAGTTGATCATATTTATTTTTTATGTACTACTAACAGTCAAGTTTGAGACCTTTTTATTAAGCTCAGGCATTTTTAGGTTAACACAATTCTAATTCCTAGAAATAAATATGTGTTTACAGCTCTAGGATCACAAATTAGAATCTACATTTAGCCCTATGCCAAACAAGTGTTAACATTTAACAAAGAATGTTCTTTGGTTTAGCACTTTATTAGATAGACCTGTAGACCAGCTTGTTAATTCAAATATTTAACAGGCAATCATGTGGCAGCAACTATGTGCATAAAAGCATGCAGACATGGTCAAGAGGTCAACTGTTTTTCAGACCAAATCCTAGAATGGGGAAGATATGTGATCCAAGTGACTTTGACCATGGAATGATTGTTGGTGACGCACAACATTCTCTAAAGTTTGAAAAACAAAAAACATCCAGTGAGCAGCAATTTCAATTTCTTGTTAATGAGCGAGGTCAGTGGAGAAGGGCCAGACTGGTCAAAGCTGAGAGGAAGGTGACAGTAATGCAAATAACCACACATTACAACAGTGATATGTATACAGAAGAGCATCTCTGAACGCACAATGTGTCAAACCAAGTGGATATGCTACAGCAGTCTAAAAAATAAGTATAAGAAATACCTAATAAAGTGCTCACTGAGTGTTTATCCACTTCACTGTACATCCTTCATAGGCTATTTTTTTTACTGAGGGCAGTTCCAAATTCCTTGATGTGTCTTGCATTTCCTCTCAGAATAAATTTAGAACATACAGAACTTAATTCACCAAGCCAACTTGCTAATAAAACTTACCTTTTCATATGGAGTTAATCCCTCCTTCTCAGAAGCTAGGTTTTAGAAACTTCTGCCCACACCCCTGACAGTCCTCAATTGTTTTAATGTTGGACATTTAGCTGATTCTTGTAATCAGAGTGAATTACAATGAGTGCAAACAAAAATGGCCTAGATTTCTAAATCACCAACATCGCAAGTAGCAATGAATGAGAAATGCAATGGTCGAGCCATGACACCCTGCTGATCGACAACCCTTTGACACCAGAATTATCATGTGGGAGGGAAAGTGGAATTTTTGGGATTATCGTGGAATATAGGGTAGATAGAGGGAGGCAGGCTGTAGGTTGACTAATGGAGACAGGTTTAGGACTTCATATGAGGAAATAGGAAATTCCGTTGTCCTTCTTCTCAAAGTAGGAAAAATATCCTTGGCAGAAAGAGGGAAGGGAACAGGAGGTGAAAATGGAGGAGAATGGAGAAGGTTTCTGGAGGAGTGAATTTGAGAGAGGTATAAGGTTGAGAGGGGATAGGTCATCCAACAAGCCATTTTTTGCCACCTCTCAGCATTCTGAAGACTTGGTCTGTCATGTTTCAAACAGCTGAGGACCAGGTATGGACAGGCAGGCATTCCTAGAGGAAGGGGGCATACAGTAAAAGATCAAAGGAGAAGAGATGGCAGATAGAAATGTTGAAGTGGCAGGGTTGGTGGAAAGAGAGAAAACAGTCAGGAAAAGAGAGCAAAGAAGGGAGGAATGAGAGAGACTGCAGATTGCATCAATAGTGACAGAGGGTAGAGATTGGGTTAGAATAGTTTGCATAGACAAGCAGGAAAAGGAAACAGTGATGGTCAGAAAAATGGAGACGGGTGGGTGAGAGGTTAGTTATGGAACAGGTTCTAGAAAAGTCAAAACTATTGACTACATTGTGAGTAGGATGGGATGCTGAAAGGCAAAGATCAAATGAGGACACAAATAAATAGAAGAGTAGCATGGAACTTCTCTGTGGGAAGGTTAAAGTAACAAATGAGAGCAAGGGATGTGCCATCTTCCAGAAAAAGGGTTGTTACGGCCACTTGGGCCTCTCAGCCTTATTCTGCATTACGTTGCTTATTTCTGTTCTCGTGTCTTGTAGGCCTGGTCCCGTTTGTTCCTGGATGGGATGTGCCAGCGCGCGGGGCATGTCCCAGCCGAGAATATAAAGTGGGCCTGGCCTTCGAGAGAAGCGTCGGGAGCTTTGCTATGTCTTTTGTTCTGTTTGCCGTTTGAGATCAGTTTGAAATACATCACGTAATTAAACCCTAAACGTGAAACAGTTGCAAAGTCTCTCTCTCCTTCTTTGTTACTTTGAGCCGGTAACAAATGGGGGCTCGTCCATTCGTGCACCGAAACGTCAGACAATGAGGTTTGGTGAGTTCAGCAATATATTTCTAACCTTTAACCTTTCCTTTTAGGCTTACTTAATTGCGTATTTTATGGGACGTGTGGTTTATTATTTTTGAACAGTTCCTGTGGCTAGAGCAATTGTCTCGGGTGCACTCCGAGGAATTGGTGGAATCGCCAGTTTTCTGGTTGTTACCTGCGGGCTTGGTGCTCAATTCATCCTACCACCGGCCTGTTCGAAGCTTCGCATTTAGTTAATTACATGGGTTTGTTTTGTTTTGCCTAGGGGGAATGGTCATTGGTCTTGGCTTGTATTATCGCTGGGCTTCCCGGTTTAGTTTTTGTGGTCTGACTTTGGTGTAATTAGTCTCCTATACTGTTTTGTTCAGTTGGTGATATGAGCGCAGTTGCTTGAATAATGACATCACTTGTTGAAAAGTTTGTGGATGAACCTTCCAAGGTTGTGTTTGATGCATTAACCAAGGATCACTTGATACAATTGGCTGGTCATTACAGAATTTAAGTCCCATCTATACATCTTAAAGGTGATGTTAAAAAAACGGTGAAGTCGGCTTTATGTGCTATGCGCTTGATTAATGCATCCGATTACGCATCTGATGAGGAGGATGAAAAAGACCCTCCCGTTTCAGATGAGGAGGAAAATCCTCTGTCTCCTAAATTTAAGGAAACATTGACTTTTGAGGAGCAGAAAGAATTGCTTCGCATCCAGTTGGAGAATAGCAAACTTCTACATCAAATGCAGCTAGATAGGCTTCGGTCTAATGAAGAAAATGAACGTGCTCGCCGAGCATTGGAGCAGCAAAAGCTCGATCTTGAAGCTCAGAGTTTGGATCTTATTCGACAGGGAAAAATGCCTACACCTACTGGAGTAGATGCTAACAAGGATCTTGTCACTAGTCTACATTTGATTCCTCCTTTTAATGAAAAAGACGTAGATACTTTTTTTCTCCTGTTCGAGAGACTGGCTGACGCGCAAGTTTGGCCGAGTTCACGCCTTGTGCTTATGCGTCAGTGCGTTCTTACAGGGAAAGCACAGCGGGCTTTCTCTGTTCTGGGTTTGGAAGACTCTCATGATTATGCAACTGTGAAAGCTTCAGTCTTGTGAACATATGAGTTGATTCCAGAGGCTTATCGCCAACGTTTTAGGAACATGAGAAAACGTTCGGATCAAACCAATGTGGAGTTTGCCAGAGATTTGCGCTTACAATGCCAACAATGGTGCGTTGCCTCTAATGTTAAAACCTATGACAATTTAATTAATTTAATTGTCCTTGAGCATTTTAAGAACACATTGCCAGAGCGTGTTGCGACATATGTTGCCGAGAAACAGGCTAACAACGAGGCCGATGCTGCTGTTTTGGTAGATGAGTATGAGTTAACTCACAAAGAGATGGACAAAAAGATGTTGGTTCTTTTCACAGAGATAAAAGTCTTAACGTTAATACACCACAAGTTTCTGGAACAGATCATTCAGTTGTTAAATCTGATGCAGAACAAATTTGCTATTACTGTCATGCGAAGGGGCGGCACGGATGGTGCAGTGGGTAGCACTGCCGCCTCACAGCAAGGAGGTCCTGGGTTCGAATCCCCGTCGGCCGGGGCCTCTCTGTGCGGAGTTTGCATGTTCTCCCCGTGTCTGCGTGGGTTTCCTCCGGGTACTCCGGTTTCCTCCCACAGTCCAAAGACATGCACGTTAGGCTGATTGGAGAGTCTAAATTGCCCGTAGGTATGAGTGTGTGAGTGAATGGTGTGTGTGCCCTGCGATGGACTGGCGACCTGTCCAGGGTGTATTCCTGCCTTTCGCCCAATGTATGCTGGGATAGGCTCCAGCCCCCCTGCGACCCTGATCAGGATAAGCGGGTTCAGATAATGGATGGATGGATGGATGTCATGCGAAGGGTCATTGGAAAGGGAACTGTCCAGTCCTGAAATCAAAGTCCAAAAGCCGCTATTCTTATGTAAAGCCTGATATGTTGGCTGCATCCCCTTTTAAGTTGGATGTACATTCACGTTCTACTGAACCAAATTCCAATTACTCTCCATTCATTTCAAATGGATTTGCTTCCTTGATTGGCAGTGACAAAGAAATTCCTGTAAAAATCCTGCGTGACACAGGAGTGTCAAAGTCCTTCATTTTGGAGTCTGTTCTGCCATTTTCGTCCTCTTCAAGTTCTGGCAGATCTCTTTTGGTTTGTGGAATTGATCTCACTACCTTTGAAGTCCCTTTACATAAGATCATGCTGTACTCAGGGTTAGTTGAGGGGGAGGTCGAGTTGGGAGTACGCCCTGCCCTCCCTGTGTCTCGGTGATACCTGGAAATAATTATGCAGGTAGACGCGTTTGGCAGTGTAACCCTGTGCCAGTAGTGTTGTCTTCTCCTCAGCTGAGAAATTAAACTGATGATTGTTCGAATTAGTTCCCTGAGGTGTTTGCAGCTTGTGCTGTGACCTGCTCGGCTGCTTGTGCAGGGGCGGAAGCCAAGTGGGTCAAGGTGGCTGCAGAGAAAACTAGGTTTGCCTTACCAGATTTTCCATTGAATCTGTCCTATGAGGACCTAGTTAAAGAACAGCATGCAGATCAGTCAACCTGTGTTCATTGTTTGACCGTGCTGTCCCAGCTGACATTTTTGAGAGCATGGCTCATGGGTACTCTGTTCAAAACGGTCTGCTTGTGAGAAAATGGACCCCCTCCACTGACACTTTGGTGGGGGAGCCATGGTTACAGGTTGTTGTGCCTGTCACCGCTAAACTTGCAGTGATGAAGATCGCTCATGACCTGTTGGGGCATTCTGGTGTGAGAAAGACATATGACCGCATTATGCGCCATTTCTATTGGCCAAGGTTAAAGAAAGACGTTGCTGCTTACATAAAAACTTGCCACATCTGCCAGATGACTGGTAAGCCCAATCAGGTCATCAAGCCTGCGCCTTTGGAGCTGATACCTGTGGCGGCTGGTCCTTTTGACCATTTACAGTTCGACTGTGTTGGGCAGTTGCCTACTTCTACAAGTGGTTCTAGGTACTTGTTGACCATCATGTGCCAGGTGACTCGTTATCCTGCTGCCTGCCCACTGCATTCTATTACCACCAGGTCCATTGTAAAGGCTCTTTCCCAGTTCATCTCCATTTTTGGTATACCAAAGGTCGTCCAGACAGACCGTGGGTCCAATTTTATGTCTCGAGTGTTTTCTCAGGTTTTGCGTCAACTACATATTAAGCATCACAAAGCTTCAGCTTACCACCCTCAGAGCCAAGGTTGCTCCTTGCTTCAAGAGAGGTAGTACAAGAAAGTACAGGGTTCAGCCCTAATGAACTTGTCTTTGGCCATTCTGTGCGTGGTCCTTTGGCTGTACTGAAGGATGGTGCAGGCCTTCAGGAGCCACCAAAACCTTTGTGTGATTACGTTAATGGTTTTAAAAGACGTCTGTATGAGGCAGCTCGGTTGGCATGTGAAAATTTGTCTGTCACTCAGGCTAAGATGAAGCAGCGCTTCCATTTAAATGGGAATTTATTTAAATTCTGTGATTATTGGTATATTTGTATGCACCTTTAAGGACTTTGTTGCCCAATTAGGCACATTTGGTGAAATTGGTGATTTTTGGTATAATGGTTGTGGGCTTAGTGACCTGTGATAGCCAACAAGCCTCTTCTTAAGGGGGAGGGTGTTACAGCCACTTGGGCCTCTCAGCCTTATTCTGCATTACGTTGCTTATTTCTGTTCTGATGTCTTATAGGCCTGGTCCTGTGTGTTCCTGGATGGGATGTGCCAGCGTGTGGGGCATGTCCCAGCCGAGGACATAAAGTGGGCCTGGCCTTCGAGAGAAGCGTTGGAAACTGTGCTTTGTCTTTTGTTCTGTTTGCCGTTTGAGATCAGTTTGAAATACATCTGTTTTTTTCACGTAATTAAACCCTAAACGTGAAACAGTTGCAAAGTCTCTCCTGCCATTTCTTTGTTACTTTGAGCCAGTAACAAGGGTGTCAAGGGTAATAAGCTATTCTAGAAAGCTCATAAATTGACTTGGGGGGTGGTAAAAAACAACAACAATGTGAAGAAGGGTTAGAGTAGGTTATGGTGTGTAATTCAAAAGAAGAGATAGACAAGTGTGAGAGAGGAGGAAAAAGACATTTCCACTTAGATGAGATGACCAAAACTGTGCCACTACCACAGCCCAAAGGCCTAGGACAGTGGATAAAGGTGTGAGCTGTGAAAGGGCAGCAGGTGTAGCTGTGTTGTCTGGGCGGATCAATTTTTCAGTGAGGGCAAGACAATTCAGAGACTGGATGGAAAATAGGGATTATTGAATAATGGCCCAATAGGGACTTTGATCTAAATACAATGCAGTTTTATGACAATTACATCACTATTTTTGGAGGAAGGGCTTGACTGACATTGAAATCATATGCTTGACTGACATTGATATAATATGCTGGTCAATGATGATTTCAAGTAATTTAACTCCCAAGCAAATTAATACTCTCTTACTTCTGAAAGCTCTACATAGATATTGCATCAACGAGTAGTGCCTGTTTCACAGTGTGGTGACTTTAACTATTGTTTTCAAGTGACTTCAACTGCATGGTTGATCTGCAGTGAGTGAATAACAGGATCCATGTCACGTTTCATGTTTGTCATGTCATGTTTTATGTTTAGTTATTGTCTTGGCTATGTTATTGTCATGTCACGTATTATGTTGGTCTAGTATCACCACGTTTTTATGTTGCATGTTTGGTTGTTGTTACGATTTAATTGTTAGTCTTGCCATGTCATGTTATTTAGTTATTTACACCATATTTCGCCAACTTGTTATGTCACAATTTATGTTTCATGTTACGTTGTACTGGTCATTGATTAGCATACTTTTTCATGTATTTCTGCAAATCTTGCATTCCTGCTTTCTCTCTCTCCCTTTCTGTCACTCACAATTTGTTTCAATTTCCCTTGTCTACTTACTAATCTACTAATGCTAGATCAGGATTGGGTAATACTAACATTCTAATCATGAGTTCATGTTACCTTACGTTTCTTGTGCATGTCATTTACTAATTTACTAATGCTAGGGCAGGATAAGTTTATTCCTAAGGATTACTAATTACCTCGTAACTTGTCAATCCTCCACACCTGATTTCCATTCTCTTGCTGCTCTCAAGCTAATTGTCTACACCTGTCTTCACCTGCATATAACGCTCATTTTCATGTCTTCTCTTTGCAAAATAGTTTGCCTCCTGTTCGTCAGTGCAGCTCTTTAGCGGCTTTTGGCAAGCCATTGTCTACCCGTTACGATCCAAGCCTGTTTATAGACCAAAGATTATTGACTTCTGTTTTGTTGACCATTGCTTGCCTGTACCACGTCTTTGCCTGCTGTTTTTGTACTTTTGCAATAATCATTCCATGGTCAAAGTCACTTAGATCACATTTTCTTGCGAATCTGATGGTTGATGTGAACATTACCTGAAGCTCCTGACCCTTATCTGTATGATTGTATGCATTACACTGCTGCCACACAATTGGCTGATTAGATAATTGCATTAATAAGTAGGTGTAATAAAGTAAATGTTCCTAATGTGCTCAGTGAGTGTATATTGCTCTGTCTTCTGTGCTCATTACTCAGTAACATCCCCCAGGTTCCTGTGCACAGAGAGCACTACTAGAAATGACACAGGGGCAAGGGTAAGATGGTGATTGGCTACTTTTAGACCACCAGGGGGTTTGGTTAGTGCTGAAAATGAGGGCATTTGTCCTCAGTCATGGGTAAAGACCCTGTCATTAAACAGTCCACACAATGCACACCCTTGGTCCCGGTTATCCACTGATTGCTACTGCACTGTCATAGGCTATGTCAGTGAAGCCCTGATTTTAGAAACCTGAGGTGTGGTTCAGCCAGGCTGGTTCATACAAACTGTGAAAACAGATATGCCTGTATGCGTGGTGCAAGTATTAAGATCTGAAACATTAAGAGATGACTGCTTTATGGCATTGTTAAAAACACTCCTTCTTTTGTTCAGCACAGACAGTTATGTTTATTGCAGTCCAGAGACAAAGCACATTTATGCCCAGGTGGTGTAAACTGAGAGGTCTTGGGCTATAAAGTCCTATGTTTTCTAGAGAAACGGGCAGGTGTGACTTACAATGACCGCCAAAACGGAACGTGTAGGTTTCTCTCTAGCCGTTGCAGCATGTAGTAATTTTACACAGTCCAATGTTGTGTGTCATTGCTGGCACAGTGACTTCACACACAATTCGGCAAAACGTTATATGTAAGTTGAGTAAGGAAATAAGAACATCCCAGTGAATGACTTGTATGCGCTTCCAAGTGACTGGGAAAGGTTAATAAAAAATCAAGTGTGGGGAGACTGTGGGCACAAGGTACAAATGTGGAAGAGAAATGAACTTGGCTGTGGAATGATGCGGCAGTGTGAGGGGGTTGTGGACACCTTGGTGTTCTTTCTCCTCCTCCTCTTCATCCTCCTCCTCCTCTGGCAAAGGTGCACCTGCACCAACTGCCATATTGTGCAGCATGACCGTAATGACTGTTACTGCACAACAGCTGTGTGGTTTCAGTTATAGCCCTCCAGCGGATTTATGCAGACACTAGAAGCGCATCTTCTAATCATGTGTTTGATGATGTTGCGGGTGCGAGTGTCAGCGATGTTATAGCCCTGTTCAGCCTGGATCACAGGATTGGTGACTGGGGTGAGGAGATATGTTCGGAGGGGGAAGCCGCTGTCTCCCTTGTTCGGCATCTTCACCTACCACAGAATTGGGTCCACACAAAGCTGTCGTGGGGGCTGCCTGGCCAATTTGCCACTGCATCTATGATTTTCTCCCTGTGGTCCACCACCACCTGGACATTGATAGCTGACAAACCTTTGCAAGAAATTAAGGCCTGATCGAGCACTGATAGGTAAGTGTCCCGCATGGTAGGATGTTGGTGACTGTATGAACACACCACTACACAGAGCTCTTGCTCAGCCCATACCCATTTCCAACTACCTCCATAAAGCTCCCGACCACATAAAAACACAGAGCTGCAAGCAGCTGGATTTCAGGGCTGAGGGGGCGACTACAATCAGTTGGTCTGGAAAGAACCAGGCCCACAACAGCTAAAAGGTGTAGAATTTGCTGCCGTGGGAGGCGAAACTTCTTCAGAAGCCCTGCTTTGGACATGGTGTCAAGTGGGCAGAAGTTTTTGAAATTATGAACATATACTAAATGGTTCCATGGACGGCACCTCTGATTGAGCACAACTACTCATCACCATAATTACTCCTATATATTGACTCCTACCCATTTAGCCCCCAATTGCTTGCCAGCTAATATCATTTTGGGAAATATAATTTAAAAGGCAATTAGGCTACATGTTCAATAAAGTGCAACATGCATCCATCATAATTTACAATTTTATTCTATGCATGAAAACACTCCCTTTAATTTGGTATTTTAGTAACATTATTAGCCAACTACAACTGTAGAATTATTATTGTACATATTGCTTATGGGATTGAGATGTAACTAGGTTCAAGAGCTGATTTCAGAGGCTTGCGGTCGGAACAGTGGTGGCCACTAGCGGAATGAGCTGGCAACATCGATAAGGTATACCGAAGAGTGCTCCAGACCAACCTTACGAAAGTACCACTTACAGAAAGTATAGTTAGCGAAGAACGTTTCAGGAAACACGCTGAAACGTTAAGGTATAACTTATGAACGATGTAGCATTAAGAAAGCTTCGGGAAATGCAGCCCAGAACTATTCAACCTTTCACCACTAAGAATGAACCGAACCAAAGTTTATATCGAAAGGAAGCTAATTTCTCAATGCCATTTTTGTGACCTAAAGAGCTAAAATGCTTTCACAAACAAATGCTTCACAAAGACATACACTCACTGAGCACTTTATTGGGAACAGTATACTAATACTGGGTAGGGCCTCACTTTGCTCAAGCAATTTCTCAGGCAATTTATGCAGATTTGTCAGCTGCACATTCATTCAATCTCCCATTCTACTACATCCCAAAGGTGGATTCAGATCCGGTGACTGGGAAGGCCACTGGGTAGGGCCTCCTTTTGCTCTCAAAACCTTTGCCTCAATTGTGTCGCGTAGTTCTCACTGTTACAGAATACTTACAAAACTGCGTCAGATTAGATTTTGGTCAAAAATGAGGTTCAAATACTTGTCTATCGTTTGGCTATAAATCCATTCTGCATCACAATGAGAAAATATGAAAAAAAAAGAAAATATTAAATCTACCGGTCGCATTTCCTGTCTCACATTCTTCTTTGCTGGTGCATCAACTGTAGCTTTGCAAATTAAGTGGTGATGAAAATGACGTATATGTTAATTGACCGTTCCTAAGCTCCGCCCACTCTAGCGACCGAAACGGTCAAAACATTCGTTCAAGATGGAACTACCCATAACGTAAACTAACCGTGTTCTGAACGGAACACAGGGAAGTGGCTGCTTCCACCAGAAGTTAAGTTCAATGGTAGTTTTTCTCCCGAGAAATGTGGTTTATGATTATGGTTGCTTACTAACTATCCCAGACACAAAAACACTTTGATTGATGTGAATTGGAGCAATACTTATAGAGAAAATGACAAATAACTGCACAACATCGAAGGTCCAAATGCTGAGGCGTATAAGCCTGCCCAGTTCATAGTCTCTGGTTTGCAACAGTTCCCCACCACAATGTCAGTGGATCAGCATTACCATGTCACTGTATGCTGAAACTGATCGGTAATGTGAAGTTTTTGAAGTAGGAATTAGACTTTACACACATACAAAAACCAAAGCTGGTCTGTAAGTATTGGAGAGTTTATGGCGAAAACCCAGCTACATTTGATTTAAAAGTAAGGCTTTACTAGATGACTCAGCTGTAGCTAGCTGTATCCTGGAAAACCCTATATTGGGGTTATTACTATTGGGATATACATGGGTACATGTCAAAACGGCTCTTTTAGCTTAAGCTAGCTAGTTGGCTCAGGCTGCTTAATTATGGTGTAATTGTAATTGTAGCCTGCTTAATTATGGTGTTGATTGAGGAATGTAATTTATGATTATGGTTGCTATTTGGCGATCCCACACACAGGAAATACGTGTGAATTGTTCAGAAGTAACAATTATTCAGAACCGTGTCAGCTCACAATGTTCCGAACAGCACCTAACAACTATTACAGTTTCGCATTCTGAACAATTTTAAAAGGAACACTTCTCGCTAAGCAGTATTAGCCTGCCCAGTACGTCATCTCTCGTTAGCAACAGCTGCCCCACCACAGAGTCACAGTAACAATGCATTGGACAATGCTCACTTCAGATACCAACACCTTCCATTTTAAGTTTAGGTAATGTTATGTTAGTTATGTAGTAATGTTAGCTACTACTGTTAGCTCACTGTTCAAAGCCATTGCCAGCTGATTCTTAGTAGCGTTCTGCTAACAAGAAAATGCAGAAATGTAATAATACCTTTCCAATGGTCAGAAATATCTTGTTATCCTTTCACTGTGTATCCGCCACACAGTCACAGTTTCTATAAAAGTCGACACACTACTCCATAGAAGGTGGCGTGCATTCAACTGTGTGATATTTTGGCTTTCAGAAAGTAAGTAAATTATCCCATCTTCTCGCCAGTTTTTTGTAAGTGTCTAAAAGTCTGTTTTGTTTTGTGTAGTAATCTAAAATCACTGACACTGCAAGTGTTTTTCCAAGATGAGGCCTTTTGATGTGCCAAAACCTTTCCAAATGGTATATTTTAGATAATGAACAAGTTCTCTACACCTTTAAACAAGTTTCCTGCACTCTAAATGACTTATTTTGAACAGGTAACAGGAGAAAATCTATTATAATATGGCACAGGTGCGGCACAATCTTGGCTGAGAGCCATTCTGCCATTATTTTACCCTGACAACGCAAGATTTGGCGTTAAGAGCAGAGTATTCCCGGGGGAAAATGATGATCGAACTTGTCCTGAAAAGACTACACCCAGACACAGCTTTGAACAAATGAGATTGCTACTAGGTTATAAAATGTAAAAATTTGCATTTAGCAAGTGATCTAATGTTGGGTAATGGCATGCATCACCAGTGGAGCTATTAGCTAGTGTTAACTAGCATCGCGATATAGACAATACTTTTCAGTTGCATCTCACATACGCTAATTCAGAAACATTTCTGTAGGCTCATGAAACATAGTGTAGGATCCAACATTTCCCACAATCCCAAAGGACAATTCCTCGACGTCCCCCCGCATGACGTCTAGCTTGGTTCAGCCAATCCAGTAATGGCGGGAGGAATAAACTTTCCTGTATAAGAGCAAGACATGTTCTCGGGATCCCCCTCTTTTTCTTTCTCCTCTTCTTCTCTTCTTCCCACTTATTTTTGACGCACGCTTTTTGGCCATTCGCTTCAGCTCATCTGCTCCGAGACTCGGACAGAGGCTGAATGCTGCACAGCGTACAACCAGGCCTACGGACACAAGTGGACAACTGGTGCACGCGGAACGCTATATCAGTTTCCTCCTGCAAAGCTCACCAACGAACAACAGCAACAAACTTTTACACACGGAAAAAGAACCAGCGGACACATTTTTCCAGAACCGAACAGACCAGACGACAACGCGCAGCCCACGGGAACATCCCAGCTCTGCGCACCTCTCCAGTACATCATTCACATTACCATCGCCGCTTCTACAAGGACAGCACGTCTTTTGGATCCAGCAATGCGTATGGACTCAGTAAGACAACAAACATTGTTTAGCTTAGTCTTGATTGATATTGTGAATGTGTTTTTCTATTTACCATTTGAATGTATTTTTGTTAGCCACATATACAGTCCGGTCCATAAATATTGGGACATCGACACAATTCTCCTCTTTTTGGCTCTATACACCACCACAATGGATTTGAAATGAAACGAACAAGATATGCTTTAGCTGCAGACTTTCAGCTTTAATTTGAGGGTATTTATATCCAAATCAGGTGAACGGTATAGGAATTACAACAACCACTTTTTAAGGGACCAAAAGTAATGGGACAATTGGCTTCTCAGCTGTTCCATGGCCAGGTGTGTGTTATTCCCTCATTATCTCATTTACAAGAAGCAGATAAAAGGTCTAGAGTTCATTTCAAGTGTGCTATTTGCATTTGGAATCTGTTGCTGTCAACTCTCAATATGAGATCCAAAGAGCTGTCACTATCAGTGAAGCAAGCCATCATTAGGCTGAAAAATCAAAACAAACCCATCAGAGAGATAGCAAAAATTAGGTGTGGCCAAATCAACTGTTTGGAACATTCTTAAAAAGAAAGAACGCACCGGTGAGCCCAGCAACACCAAAAGACCCGGAAGACCACAGAAAACAACTGTGGTGGATGACAGAAGAATTATTTCCCTGGTGAAGAAAAACCTCTTCACAACAGTTGGGTCGATCAAGAACACTCTCCAGGAGGTAGGTGTATGTGTCTTAAAGTCAACAATCAAAAGAAGACTTCACCAGAGTGAGTACAGAGGGTTCACCGCAAGATGTAAACCATTGGTGAGCCTCAAAAACAGGAAGACCAGATTAGAGTTTGCCAAACAACATCTAAAAAAGCCTTTACAGTTCTGGAACAACATCCTATGGACAGATGAGACAAAGATCAACTTGTACCAGAATGATGGGAAGAGAAGAGTATGGAGAAGGAAAGGAACTGCTCATGATCCAAAACATACCACCTCATCAGTGAAGCATGGTGGTGGTAGTGTCATGGCGTGGGCATGTATGGCTGCCAATGGAACTGGTTCCCTTGTATTTATTGATGATGTGGAATGTTATGCAATGGCCAAGTCAATCACCTGACCTGAATCCGATTGAACATGCATTTCACTTGCTGAAGACAAAACTGAAGGGAAAATGCCCCAAGAACAAGCAGGAACTGAAGACAGTTGCAGTAGAGGCCTGGCAGAGCATCACCAGGGATGAAACCCAGCGTCTGGTGATGTCTATGCGTTCCAGACTTCAGGCTGTAATTGACTGCAAAGGATTTGCAACCAAGTATTAAAAAGTGAAAGTTTGATTTATGATTGTTAGTTTGTCCCATTACTTTTGGTCCCTTAAAAAGTGGGAGGCACATATACAAACTGTTGTAATTCCTACACCGTTCACCTGATTTGGATGTAAATACCCTCAAATTAAAGCTGAAAGTCTTGTCGATGTTCCAATATTCATGGACCTGACTGTATACCTGAATTGATTCGCTGTCTTTCGCGTATGTAATTAGAGTAAAACTACGCAAGTAGTCTATCTTTCCTCAGCTAACACTAACACTCCCACTTTTACCTTTCCTTTGTTCAAAGGACACACGCGCTTGTGCGCGCACATGCTCACATACCCAACTAACTTGCCCTACTAACTTCCCGTTAGTTTATCTGTTCTGTGTTTGTACGTTTATTTAATAAATATATTTTATTAAACCCGGTGTCTGTTTTGGCGTCACATAGACATGAGAGCCGAGTTAAAGCAGTCTTTCGAAGAACTTCCAACCTTCAGGTTATCGGTATGTTTAATCATTAATATTGATTATTTTAATTATTAATTAAAATACTAAATTTGTGGTTAGATATTTCTGATAACAGTAATTTTATGAGACTGATTACTTTTTGCAGTTATACTGCTACATAACATTAATTGGCGCCCCGGTTTCCTAGAGAGTAAAATCCCTACGTTATTTGGGGGCCTGTGCGAGGACCCTACAATAGTCATACAGCTTCATAGCTTCATACAGTGCAAAAGTTTTAGTCAGGTGTGAAAAAATGCTGTAAAATAAGAATGCTTTCAAAAACAGAAATGTTAATAGTTTAATTTGATCAATGAACAAAATGCATGAACAGAAGTGAATGAACAGAAGAAAAATCTAAATCAAATCAATATTTGGTGTGACCACCCTTTGCCTTCAAAACAGCATCAGTTCTTCTAGGTATACTTGCACACAGTTTTTGAAGGAACTCGGCAGGTAGGTTGTTCCAAACATCCTGGAGCCACAGATCTTCTGTGGATTTAGGCAGACTCAAATACTTCTGTCTCTTCATGTAATCTTGTAATGACAGACTTGATGAGATCAGGGCTCTGTGGGGCCATACCATCACTTCCAGGACTCCTTGTTCTCCTTTACACTGAAGATAGTTCTTAATGACATTGGCTGGATGTTTGGTGTCGTTGTCCTGCTACAGAATACATTTGGGGCCAATCAGATGCCTCCCTGATGGTATTGCATGATGGATAAGTATCTGCCTGTACTTCTCAGCATTGAGGAGACCATTAATTCTGACCAAATCCCCAGCTCCATTTGCAGAAATGCAGCCCCAAACTTGCAAGGAACCTCCACCATGCTTCACTGTTGCCTGCAAACACTCATTCTTGTACTGCTCTCCAGCCCTTCGGTGAACAAACTGCCTTCTGCTCCAGCCAAATATTTCAATATTTCAATTTTTCTGCACCGCAGTTCCTGTGTTTTCATGCATAGTTGAGTCGCTTGGCCTTGTTTCCACGTCGGAGGTATGGCTGGCCGCAATTCTTCCATGAAGACCACTTTCTATTTTTTTAATTTAAATTTTTTATTTTTTTCCTTTTCTCCCAATTTGGTAGCCAATTGTACCCTATCTGATCCAATTAGTGTTAGCTGGGGATACACCACTTACGACCCCGTCCCTTCATCGGCCCAGAGGAAGAACAACATGATTTCCATAATTCCATAATTCCGAGGCACACCAGGGTGCATGCATGTGGCAATCCCTACTCGTCCCTGCTGAGTCTCTCCCTTGGAGCAGCGAGGCAATTATGCCGCTCCATGAGAGCCGGCCAAACTCTGCTTTTGACAGAACTCTTGACAGGAATTCTTTGTGATTCTTCAGCAGAGCTTGGACAGCACATCTGAAAACCCCTGTCTGCCCTGAAATTTCTGCCTGGGAGAGACCTTGCTGATGCAGTATAACTTCTATCTTCTATAACTAATATCTTGTTGCTGTGCTCAGTCTTGCCATTGTGTATGACTTCTGACATTAAACTGTCTACAGCAACCTCACCTTGGAAGCAGAGTTTAGCTGTTCCTCATCCAGTTTTAACCCTCCTACACAACAGTTTCTGTTTCAGTTAATGATTGTGTTTCAACCTACATATTAAATTGATGATCACTAGCTCCTGTTTGTTATATTGGTTAATCACCTGGCTATATGCCTACAAAATCTCTGACTTTGTGCAAGTGTACCTAGAAGAATTGATGCTGGTTTGAAGGCAAATATTGATTTGATTTAGATTATTCTCCAGTTCACTCACTTTGCATTTTGTTAATTGATAAAAATAAACTACAAACATTTCTATTTTTGAAAGCATTCTTAATTTACAGCATTTTTTCACACCTGCCTAAAACTTTTGCACAGTACTGTATATCAGTTATCGCGCATTCGCATTGAAAAACAATTATTTTTACCACTTTAACGAATGTATTGGTAATAAACATGCCATTTGGAAATGGTTGGCTACAACTAAATATATAAATCCACTTCCTCGTTTTAAATTGCCAAATTTGTTTGTCGTGTACGACCCACAATTACAAACTGACATTTCACAATCTGGGTAGGATGATATGCATGGTAATAATGACACAAAAATTTGGCTAAATATTTTTGCATGGCCTAATTTGGGGAATTCAAGTTCCCTGCCATCTTCCCTTTCTGGATCTGGACAATGCTAGATTGTGTGGATTGGGTTTTCATTGTACCATATGTGGGTGTGAGCATGATGAGGTCAGCCAGAAATGACTAGCTAATTACAATCTTTACTAATTTAGCTAATTACTCAAACTACTAGCTAATTGCGTTAACTAGCTATGTAACGTTAAATAGGTCAATGTAGCTATGATGGCAACTTCTAGCTGGCTAGCTATGTTATGAAGTCCTGTAAAGCATATACATTAAACCAACAAGAGCAGTAGACTAGTTGTCACCGCCAAGCTTACAAAACAACATTGCCTTAAAGGTAACGTTATCTCCAGATCTGCAGCTATCAACAGCTAGCACATCCTGGCATGAGGCATGACATCTCCTTGGTTCATTCTCTTTCACTGCCTGCTACTACATTAATTACATGGATAGCTATCATAGCTAGCACGATTGGCAGATCTAGTAACTGGCTTTGATCATGCTGTAACGTTAGGTAGTTTGAACAGTAAAGTAAGCCAAACTTTGTCACCTATGGTTGGTTGGTCATGTAGCTAGCAAGCGAACACATAGTTAACCTGTGTATTCAGCAATGATTGAAATGATCTTATGATAGAGCTCCCCAAATCCTAACCTTAACCATTAGTAAATGAAAAAAAAAAAACAGACCCTTGATCACAATAAGAAGTCTGATGCCCAATGAGCTTACAAGATTTCCATTTTCAATTAAAAATTAAACTTTTGAATGCAATTGACTTATGATTATCTGCTTATATAGGTACACATATCGTATAATGAAATATTATATGAAACAAACAAACACACACACACACACAGAGTGACCCTGTGGAAATAACAATGTGTTTTCGGCAGCTTTCGGCATCTAGCATGTGTTTTAGTTTGTATCATAGTATTTACCTGGTCCTGGGTAGCAAGTTATAGAAAGTAAAGCGCAAGCATCTCTTTTATCTCTTCTCTTTTTGCGCTAGCTTATTGACCTAACTAGTTTAAAGCGGACAGTAAAAAATACACTTGCAATGGCACAAGCTAAGCGGTAGCTGTTCAGCCATTGCAATGCTTCGGGAAAATGACTGTAACTTAAACGATTTCATTTTTGGCTTGGTCCGGAAAAGGCAGAAAAGAATGTGGTTCAAGAGGCTCATGGCTTGTTGTCTACTTCATTGAAGCTCTTGCTGCTGTGACGTTCATGTGTAAGGGCCATTGTGTATTTGATAGGTAACAGTCCTAAACTACTTACAGTTCTTTTTTTTTTTTTTTTAAATAGTGTCATACAAATTATATTAGTCATCAATAGTTAAAGTTATTATGGCCAAAATTAGTGGAGTTGATTCAGAACGCAAGTTGAATATCGCAAAACGCAGGTTTTGAAATGGTTTACTTTCTGAAAACACAGGTCAGCTCAACCACCGTTCATATTTACCTTCCGGTAAAAAGGTCTGGAAATTCAACCCAAAAACTACATTTAAAATGACAGATATTGTCATAAAACTTCGTTTTAAAAATGGATAATGATTGGCAAAAGCAGAAAAAGACAGGACATTCACAAAAGCACTGAGAATATTATCTTGACCTATGCACTGACAAGGCTTCCATCACACAATGCATTAATACCTGCTATGGGGTGGTCTATGGTGGTCTGCTTCAAACAACATGTACCACTGGGCAGACTGCTGAGGATTCAATCAAATGTTCCATTTAAATCAACAACCAAATAGATTATATTCAGAGGAACGCAGGAGTTGATTAATTCCTTGAAATCAATTAGGTAAGTATTTTGTTGCTATTGGCACATATGTAATTACATACAGCAAAAAAAAAATTCTATGTCTTGTCACTTTCTAGTAATTAATGCAAAATGAATGCAAAACTAGAAGTTTTTTGTTTATTTGTACATTTCCATTGTGCAAGCACTGAAAAACTATCCAACATTAGTGGGAACACATTCTGTAGGTCTACTCATTTTATTATATGGAGAAGCACTGCTCTGCTTTCTCCGGTCCACAAGTTTCAGTCACCCTAAAGCTTTTACACTTCTGCCTGCTTACAGACACAAATCTCTCTCTCAAATCAAGACCCGCATCTGATGGAAGTGGAGACAGTGTGTAGCACTGCGTCCCTGCTTCCCTGCAAATTCTGAGCAACATTGTTGCAAGCTGATTGACGTACATCGCCTAGCATGTACCGGTTTTTCATTTTGACTCGAATGGAAGTGATATGTGAAATAGAACTGCAAACAAGCATGACAATTTATAGTTGATTTGTACTGCCCGTTTTATACATTGAATTTATACCACGGTCTGGTTGAATACTCTATTCTGATTGGATGCTAGCCTAGGTGGTGAGTAAATTCATATAATCCTTCAATGTTTGGCAGGTTGTCCAGGTCAAGTCTCTTCATCGTTCTAAATTCATATTCTGCCTGTGGTTTGCTGCAAGGAGAGAACATCAGCAGTGTGATACAAGTTGACCAAGACATAATTAAAAAATTGTGAAATGGCATCTGATATAAGTGTGAATAGTTTTGTGAAGTACAGTAATGTTACATCGAGATATTAACAGTTGTAAACTCTCTAATATTTTGGTAGTTTGCTAGCTAATGTTACTAACTATGTGATGTCCTGAAATGGTTGTTTATAAATGGACAATTCTCTCTAATCTCTTAATTTATTGGCTAGCTATCAACAGCATAAAATAGACAAGCTGGGTACATTGTGTGATATAGTTGTGTAATGTATGCATTTAAAAACTTTCCTGTGAAATTGCAGTTGTAACACAGGTGTAAAAAAATGTGGACCAGAGTACGAATAAGAAACCAGTTTAAGCCTTGTTTAAAACTTTCAATTTAACCAAGATAATATAATAATGAAACTAGGACATTTGACGAGTTAGCTTCTCTAATTTGAGCAGAATTTAACCAACATATGTAACCATAGCAACATGCTGAAACAGTATCCACCTTAACGGCTTGAAGTAGAAGTAACCAGCGAACTAAACTAAACTACTGACTCCTGCTTATATTTTAATCTTTATAAATAGACTGTGGTATAAGCAGAATAATCCACTTCGAGTTGGTGATCAAAGGGCTTCACGCTGGGTGGTTCTTTGCCTCCACATTATGCATTAAAACCTTTAACGACCATGTTGTGGATTATTCCTTACATGTTGCCACCAATAAATAAACAATTGTCAATTTGATACTTTCTCAGCTCTTAATTATAATGTATTCTACAATCCTGCTAATAGTAGTTACTTTTATTGCTATAAATAGTAAATAAATAAATAATGCTACACAATAAATAGAAGGCTTTAAATGAAGAATCCCCCATCCACCTGATCGGTCATCGGTCGGCCGAATTTGACAACAGGTTATTTATTATAGATATTGTGATTTAGGACTGATTAAGTTTAGACATGATTACTGGACTAGGAGACCCAAATATCTGCAAGTCTCTTTGGTTTTCATTGCGTATCTAACTATCTTTGTTTATTTAAATGTAAAACAAAGGATTCAGGTACACTGAGAAGTATGATTCCTAATATTATTGTTAAATTACTCAAAACTGTAGCCAGGCTGGACAATAATTATCAGTAAAATACATCTTATTATTGCAGTTATTCGGGTAAGAAGGCAGAATGCAAACAAAAATCTCTATAATTAATCAAAATTATACAGGGAGGGAATTGGTAATTGTATTCCAGATTTGTGCACTTTAAGTCAAAAATGTGCAAGTAATGTATGTATCCTTAAATTCTCTGAATCAAATAAAAGTATTATTAGTCTGATGTAGGAATATGAAAGGTAGAAGTTGGTTGAGAGAAACAGTTTTATTTTCTTTCCTTTTTATCAGTTCAGAAGCCGCTTTAAATTTCAGTAGATTATTATAATATCACTGACAGATCAATATGCCTTGGTCTGCCTTGTTTTTGTCTAGAGCACTCATATACATAATATTGCAGCTAGAGAAATCAATTTAATCTAGCAAAACTGTGGGTTCAGGATGTTTTGTTTCTCACTGAAATTCTCCCCCCATGCCTATCACACCTTGGGCGTGAGCGAAATAAGACATCAATCACAAGACTCCCACAGACACATTATGATTTGTTCTAAAGGGAAAAATCAATGTCGTCATTGCAGTTAATGAGATGTGGAAGGCTTTTGTAATTTGATTTAGAAGGGCTGCATGCAGCAGAGGGAAGACTGGCATGGGAAGACTGTGCTTCACGCAGTGTGCAATATCTTCTTTGAGTTTGGTCTGAATTAGGTCAAAGCAATTTCACAACAACATCTGCAACTAATAGGCGTCTGAACTCCATTTGTAAATAAAGTACAGTGAATAGTTTGTTCCACTAATACATTATAAACACTGGCAGGCAGTAGTCTTTGATGCTCAGGTTACATCATATATAGAGTTGGATGCTGCTCTGATATAATATTTCACATATGGCCAAGAATGTCTGAATTAATCATTCTCCAAAAAAACACCAGTGTCCTTGTTACCTTGGCAAAAGTCTTTGGTTTCAGAGGCAAGCCGTCGACCCATTCTGGCGTTCCACTGTTCCATAAATGGGGGGTGTTTGACAGGGGTATAAATTCTGCCTTTTGCTGCAAAATGTTTCCCACTGTATTCTCTGAAGGCCCTGCCCAAATGTTGACAGCTACTGGGTTAATCAAAACAATGGTTAAAAAAAAAAAAAAAGACATGAAAACTGAAAGTAAACTGCCACCAGCAGACTCCTACTCTACTTAATAGAAAGGCTTGTCTTGTTTAACAAGCAGAAACCAAGTCAGTCAGGGACATTCCCTGAAAGTGGAGAGAAAGAGAAAGTGTGGAGTTAGGACTGTGAAAATACATGCTTTTTTGCCCATTGCATTCCCCTCATACATACCATGTCCAAGTCAAAGCTGTCTTGATGTCTTTTGAGATGAAATGGCAGAAAAGAGTACCAGATTTCCAGTGGAGGTAGTAGCTGTGAGATAATGGCGCTCTGAATCCCTTATTATGCAAATTTGAACTCGTTACACTCGTTTAGCTGTTCTATCCTTGTGAATGTGATGGTCTTGCAATCAGGGGTAACAACAAAAATTAAGAGTTACTGGATAAAAAACAAAGTGAAAAGAAACATCAGGTGAGTGTTATGGTGGAAAGCAATCTGGAAGTAATCCTGAAGGCACTGAAAGAAGAGATCAGTGAATTCCGTAAGGAGATGAAGTTAAGTGCGTGTTGGTTGGGCCAAGGACGGAGGTGAGGGATATTAAACCTAATGCTAAGAAAACCCAAGAGCGAGTAGATGAAGTAGAACAAAGAACAAAACAGGGAAGGGAGGATTTACCAACCAGAAGCCTATCCTTTCTTCTCCACCACCAAACTCTTATCGGTGGAAAATAAGTTGGGCGGCACAGATGGCGCAATGGGTAGCACTGCCGCCTCACAGCAAGGAGGTTCTAGGTTCGAATCCCGGTCAGCCGGGGCCTCTCTGTGTGGAGTTTGCATGTTCTCCCCGTGTTCACGTGGGTTTCCTCCGGGTACTCCGGTTTCCTCCCGCAGTCCAAAGACATGCAGGTTAGGCTGATTGGGGAGTCTAAATTGTGTGAGTGTGTGTGTGAGTGAATGGTGTTGTGTGCCCTGCGGTGGACTGGCGACTTGTCCAGGGTGTATTCCTGCTTTTCATCCAATGTATGCTGGGATAGGCTCCAGCCCCCCTGTGACCCTGTTCCGGATAAGACCATTATCTTAAGCGGGTTAAGATAATGGATGGATGGAAAATAATATGCGGATACCAAGGGAAGAAGCATACAAGATGATATTTTGTCAAAAAATTGTTTGAGGATGAACTAAACCAAGCAAGTAATTTAACAAGCACACCACACTTTAGTGAGTAAACCTCCAAGTCTAAGTGCACAGCTAAGATCTATTGTGGTCCATTTCTTAACACGGAACATGAAACAAAATTTGACAGAAGGGATGGACAAAGAAAGACCTTATTTTCCTGGCTAAGTTGAAGGTTTTTTGGAGGATGGGGAGAAAGTCTGAGAACCTGGATGCGGCGGAGAATGACGTTGTCAAAAAAGGGACAATAAAATGGTTGCTGTTTTGGACAGACCTGCAAAAGTACAACTTTCTACAAACCGAGGGAAAGAAGTGTTCAAGTTGGACAATTTAACAATGGAGTTGGGATCCTTGGGATCATCAACATAGACAACAGCATGCCAGGATCGTAAGCAAAGAAGTTACCCAAACAAGATTCAAAAGACGGAGGATCCTTTGAAGGAGCTAAATAACATTCCGGTCTCATAGACCTTAGTGAGGAACGGTTTCATTTATGTCTACATTGGTTAAAAAAATTACAAATAAAACTGTATTCTGATTAGCTACTGTTGAGCTTAGTTTTTTCTCTCTCTCTTTTTCTCTTCCTTTTTTGGCCATCGGGCAGATTGAGCATTACAGTTGACAAGTGTATTAATAAGCCCACCTAGCAATTAGCCTGACAACAAAGGACTGACAACAAACTAGAAATGAAAGGTTTAAAAAGAGCAATTAAAAATTAATAATAATAAATGCCTTAAATGATAAGTTTTAGACGAGTACCCATAGTGATTACGGACTGTTTTCTGAGCATAAGTGTTGTATGCGTAACTGGATCATTATCCTTGATCAGAGAATTGGCTTACTTTATTTGTTTATTTTTTTGCCAGTGGAGAAACGGTCAACAATGATAATTTTTCCAGAGAAATTCTAAGTAAACAATGCACATTCCATCGATGTTTCTCTTGGTTAGTACATTTTTAGAATGAGAAACTATTATGCATTTGGTCCGCTGTACACTTGTCGTGAAAAGGACACTGACACAGTACCTTATTTCTTGTAGTATGTGGATTTCCAAAATGCAGAGAAGGTGAGGTTCCCCCACACTTATTTTACCACCTACATGTTTCGGAACTGTTGTTGCTAAAACAATGGTATGTTAAAATAGGTTATACAGATAGAACCATGAGTTAACGCTTTCAAACAGTATATTCTGTTACCATAGTGATTGAAAATTCTGATAAAAAGGCTGAAAAAGGAATGAATGCAAAAAGCCCCTGACCGGCCCAGCGAGACTTAAGGGGTAATAAAGTACAGATACTGCAAGAACTACTTAAGTACAACACTGGCTACTGTCAAGGTGTCTGTCTAACCCATATCATCCCAAATCATGTGGAAGTCTAAACTCTTTTTTATTTTTATTTATTTTTTTCGTCACATATTAACCCTTTCACGTAAGTTTCAGATTCCAGACAGTGGCCCACCAGCATGAGTTTTTCTTTACGCTGGTTCTCAAACCTCATTATGGCGCAAAAAACAGATCTGCCTCTAAGAATAATCTGTTTTATACACAGACAGGCCTTTCTTCACTCGTTAAACCATTCCATATGGTTTGAAGTTCATTTCAAAGAGATTATTTAGACAGATTTATTTATTTTGGTACCCAGCAAATCCCGGATTTGCTGAATTGGATTAAGGTCTGGACTTTGAGTGGGCCAAGTCATAATTTTTATGTCACCAGATGATTCTTTTCATCAAGTGACCAACCGGCATCATGTAAGGCTACAATGCAGCTACGAACAATCTCAGAGAGCTCCTTCCATCGTGCCATCATGTTCAACACTGTGACACTGCTCAAAGTTCGTGTTACCTTAAATACTGGAACAACTGAGCATCAGAAGTAATTTTGCAGAATAATGTTGCTTCAAACCAGTTTAAACAAATCGTTTAGAATCAACAATCATGGAATGAGCCTTCAAACATGCATTCATGCTCTGCAAAATAAAAAAAAATAAACATTTACATTTTTCTAAAAAACCTTTTTTTACCCCGATGTAATTGTGGGAATGATTTTTTTGTTCTCATTGCCTACAATAGTATTGTTCAGTACATTTTCACCCAAAATAAGTAATATATTAGGACCCCTTTTAGACAAACGTGGTGGTGTATAATCATCACTGCACACTACTTTATATATAAAATAAAATTTTATGTCATATATTTACCAGGATATTTCAGTGGTAACGTGTATTTATTTTACATGCCGTGATACAGTGGAGTTCAGGCTCTTAAAAATGGTGGTTCTTGTGAGGGTGACGATTATCATAATCATATTGTCATTCATTAAATTTATGTCTTTGTAAAAACAACAACAAGGTCACCCTCCAGTTGAGGAATATTGGGGAAAGGAATGTTCCTGGACGAGTTCCTTCACCAGCCTCAGCTGGACGTCCTTGTAGGGCATGCATTCACCTTTGGGTGAGTAAAAACAATATTATTATTATTATTTCTATTATTGAAAGTGTCATGATCTATGTTTTCTGTTTTCTGTTCCGTGTCTAAGTCTAAGCGTGTCCACCTCTTGTTATCCTCTGTGGCCACTGTAGTCTGTTTTCCATGTCATTCACCTTCATTCAGTCGTTTCGTCTGTGTTCCATTTAGTGTCTCCGCCTCCCACTCCATATATGTACAGTCAGGTCCATAAATATTGGGACATCGACACAATTCTCATCTTTTTGGCTCTATACACCACCACAATGGATTTGAAATGAAACGAACAAGATGTGCTTTAACTGCAGACTTTCAACTTTAATTTTTTTAGGGTATTTACATCCAAATCAGGTGAACGGTGTAGGAATTACAACAGTTTGTATATGTGCCTCCCACTTTTTAAGGGACCAAAAGTAATGGGACAAACTAACAATCATAAATCAAACTTTCACTTTTTAATACTTGGTTGCAAATCCTTTGCAGTCAATTACAGCCTGAAGTCTGGAACGCATAGACATCACCAGACACTGGGTTTCATCCCTGGTGATGCTCTGCCAGGCCTCTACTGCAACTGTCTTCAGTTCCTGCTTGTTCTTGGGGCATTTTCCCTTCAGTTTTGTCTTCAGCAAGTGAAATGCATGTTCAATCGGATTCAGGTCAGGTGATTGACTTGGCCATTGCATAACATTCCACATCATCAATAAATACAAGGGAACCAGTTCCATTGGCGGCCATACATGCCCACGCCATGACACTACCACCACCATGCTTCACTGATGAGGTGGTATGTTTTGGATCATGAGCAGTTCCTTTCCTTCTCCATACTCTTCTCTTCCCATCATTCTGGTACAAGTTGATCTTTGTCTCATCTGTCCATAGGATGTTGTTCCAGAACTGTAAAGGCTTTTTTAGATGTTGTTTGGCAAACTCTAATCTGGTCTTCCTGTTTTTGAGGCTCACCAATGGTTTACATCTTTCGGTGAACCCTCTGTATTCACTCTGGTGAAGTCTTTTCTTGATTGTTGACTTTAACACACATACACCTACCTCCTGGAGAGTGTTCTTGATCTACCCAACTGTTGTGAAGGGGTTTTTCTTCACCAGGGAAAGAATTCTTCTGTCATCCACCACAGTTGTTTTCCGTGGTCTTCCGGGTCTTTTGGTGTTGCTGAGTTCACCGGTGCGTTCTTTCTTTTTAAGAATGTTCCAAGCAGTTGATTTGGCCACACCTAATGTTTTTGCTATCTCTCTGATGGGTTTGTTTAGATTTTTCAGCCTAATGATGGCTTGCTTCACTGATAGTGACAGCTCTTTGGATCTCATATTGAGAGTTGACAGCAACAGATTCCTAATGCAAATAGCACACTTGAAATGAACTCTAGACCTTTTATCTGCTCCTTGTAAATGAGATAATGAGGGAATAACACACACCTGGCCATGGAACAGCTGAGCAGCCAATTGTCCCATTACTTTTGGTCCCTTGAAAAGTGGGAGGCACATATAGAAACTCAAATTAAAGCTGAAAGTCTGCAGCTAAAGCATATCTTGTTTGTTTCATTTCAAATCCATTGTGGTGGTGTATAGAGCCAAAAAGAGGAGAATTGTGTCGATGTCCCAATATTTATGGACCTGACTGTACTTCCTTCCTGTCTCTTGTTATTTAGCCCATGTCTGTATTTCTTTGACCTGCTGTGTTTGGACTGTGGACTGGACCGATTTTGTTTATCTGCCCGTTTGGACTGCCTTCTTGTTTTCAACCTTATGCCTGTGACATTGACTACTCTTTGGATTACCTGTGTTTATTCCTGTGGTCTCGCTATTGGGTCCTCCATTCTGAAGCCTGACAGAAAGTAGGAGCAGTAGCAATAATGGTAGCAGAAGTATGTGATGTTGGTAATATTATCTTACCAGACAGTTGCTGATGGGTGATGTGGGCATTGAGGACTCAGTGTCAAGCAGGAGTCCCAGAGGCCCCAGTCCTGTTGTGGGGCAGGTGCTGGAATAGCATGGGCCTGCTCTACCAGTTATCCACATATAAGATGTGACCTTTCCCCAGATGTGGATCCAGGAGGGACATGACCACAGACCCAGATACCCCCAGTCCCTCAGTGTTGGCCCCAGTGTAGATAACCATATCCTGCACATAGCCAGTGACCACATCACATAGGATAAAAAACTTCACCCCAAACCTGTGATGCTTCTTGCGAATGTATTGGCGAAACCCAGGTCTGCCCCTCGACAACATAAGCGATTAATTTATGCACAAGTCCTTGTGTGGGATGAAGGACTTCTTGAAGGCTGAGTTGAGGGCATTGAGCACATTTCTAATTTTATTGAGGGGGTCTCTGGTCTCTGCATGGGCAGGGTTACGAAATGTAATCAGTGCAGGAGATTGAGAAAGTGCTCTTCTGAAAACACAGATGAGAAGAATGGAGTGAGGAGGACTGGGTCAGTACTCCAGTACTCGCTGAGGCTGGACTTCCAGACCAGTCCCATCAGAAGGGCAATGGCAAGGAATGCATGAATTTCATTTCGATAGGTGGGTACCAATTTTGACAGCTCTCCTGTTATACCAGCTGCTGTCTTTCCCTGCTGCTCACTGGCATACCTGTTGGTCTCCTCCACGATCTCTCCTCAAACTTTTTGAAGCAGCTTGCTGCCGAAACAGTCTCAGGAGGATTTTGGACCCCAGAAGCAGTGTCATCAAACTCCATTCCTGGCCCAGGCGGAGTGAAGCTGATAGTAGCTCTCCAGTCACTGGACCTTCAGGGTGGCTACAGGGGACGATGGGTGGACCCTCCTCTGGGTTTTCCACTGCATCGTCCTCACCTCCCAAGCTCAATATTGCTCTCAAGAGCAACTAAGGCAGTTGGTCCTTATAATCACTAATATCACTGTCACTCCCACCACTATTGTAATCATTTTCTTCATCAGAATGAAAGAACACATTTGTTATGTTACGCTGTGCTATGTTATGCTACTGCTAATGGGATACTCTGTTACTCTGACAGATGCAATAGGTGTACTTCACCCGAATTCCAAGAGCGGGAATACTTATCTTTAAGATAGAAATCAATACAAGCAAAGGGTATCTGAGGTATAAAGTCATTAATTTGCTTATCTTATGTCATTCTAATACATTTGATGAAAAGGGCTGACATTCTGATTACAATATTTGGAGATGTTTTTCAGTATTACGTAAGAATACAGCATTATGATCTTGTTATAGATTTTAAAAAGCTAATGCTGAAGTGAAGTTCGACTGTGTATTTTCATCATTGTACAGTGCCAGGGGAAGAAACATCATCATTAAGTGCATTAGACAACATGGGCTCAAAAGTCTGTTCAGTGGAAATAAAATTGGCACTGCTATTACAGCAAATGTGTAACTGGATGACAAGATGCGATGTGTGCTCCCTTTTGTAAACCTGGATTTGAAAATATATATTAAACCTTGCAATGTAGGCCTACCAATACAAACTTTTGATTTCTCCTCCTCTATCGTTCAGCTTGCTACTGAATAGCGGGTCAGACACATTCCCACTTATGTCAACACCTGTTGTCTGGCGGTGGGGGTGTTTCTCATCCTACGTAAACGTGCTGATCATAAGACTCGGCACTCGTATCGTAGTTGATGTATGCTCATTTTCAAATGATCTAAATCAGAAAAATGAAGAGCGTGTTTAAATTCTGTTATTGCAAACCATAAAAAGATTACTGGAAAATGGAAACTTGTCTTTTTTATTATTATTATTATTATTATTATTATTATTATTACAATGCACAATGCATAGTGATTACAGAAAAGTAGGCTAAAGAAAATGTAAATGAAGTAAAGCAGGCTGTTCACACACTAGGCTAGTCTCACATAATTAAATATAGAGGAACAATCTGGGCCTCCCCAGAAGTTTGTTAGGCTAATTTGCTCAATGATATGGGGAAACTGGGGAACAACATAACACTTTTAGGTGTTTGCTTAATTAAAAAATATATACACATATTAGAGCAACCATGTCTTTGCTATGAATATAGACCATCAGTACAGTTCTAGGACATTCCTGTCGAAATCGGGAGTGAATAATGTACACAATTTCAAACCAAACTGCCCAGGAATGCCATGATTGACAGAAGAGACATAAATTATATATTTAAATCTCGTAATTGTACTAAAACCAGGCTCCTTATAATCGCAGGTTATTTAAATCCCAATGGGGAAATTCATTCAGGAAATGTTTGTCCTGTATTTTGACTAGTTTCATAAAAATACGTGACATCTGAAAGTCGTAAAGATTACATTAAGTACTTGCGACTACCGTAGAAGTTGAGGAGCATAATATAAATTAAAAAGCAATGCAAAACACACTGACTAGCCAAGGGACAAGCCAATATAGGTTGGCGTGTAATGTATATACGGCAAATCGATGCATATATGGTTTAATAGTCACCATAAATCGCTGTTTCATGCTTGTGTTGCGAATAGGAATACATGCATTCAATGGCCCACCAGGCTTTGTTTGAACTATTTGAAGTAACTGAGCTTCATAGAACAGAACACCCAGGGTTAGCGCTTAAGTTAGCTCACCAACCCCGTAATCTTGCTTTGTAGTTGACCCCCCTGCTCCATACTTAACATGGTTTAACCAGCTCAAACCAACTGATCGTAGATTATAATTTCAAACTGGTTTTACCTGGATTCTCCACCAGGATTGTCCAAATTCAGAGAAAAAGAGACCCCTTACAAAGAAATCCATATTTTAAACTTTTTATCTGAGTTGTGTATAAATAGAAGCAAAACATAACCATGATTCAAATGTATGTTTCCCTCTGGCAAGTATTTTGGTACTGTATTTACTTCCAGAAACAGACAGTTTCATGGTAATGCAAGCTCCTTGTGATGAAAAAGGGCACTGTTTCCTCCCTACTGTTGGAACCTGCAGGTATTTCAGATCGCTGTTAGAGTGCTCACATATGCCACCTGGTGGTGGTTGTGCGAACAACAAGCAATTACTGTTGTGACGACCATGCCTGGTCTTCCCCAGCTGAGGTTGTTGCTGTTGTCCAGCAGGTGGCAGTCCTGCGTGCTATCCCTCCCTTCCCCTGGAATGGTCTAATAGTTGATTGGATAATTACTTGATGAGTTACCAATTTTTCTGGGTGTTTGCACCTGAGAGAACCTTGATAAATGGCTTCACCCAGATGCTCAGGAGTGTGATTTCTCACACCGTGCTGAGCCTTTGACAGTGGTTGTTGGTTGTTGGTCGTTGGTCTTCCTTTTTGTTGGATTTCCACACTCCACTTGCAAACACCCCTAAACTGATTCACTCTGACACGCATTCAGACAGAAAACCATTATTGCCAAATAAAACTCTTAATCTATTTTCCTGGTCTGGTCTCCAGGTTTTGTTTGACTGCTTGAATGCCGGTCATAACACTGTGGAAAAACCAAAAAATCTGCTTGGCAGATAGCCCGAGGCAGAAGCGCCAGATGAAACACAAAACTAATGTATGTAGAGTGTAAATGTGTAAGCAAAACCCACTATATTTGACGTTACTTACCTGACTGTACTACATTCATTTTTCTAGTCTCAACATGAAATAAGTTGAGGAGTCTGGGAATCTGCCTTCTTGCCTTCATTTACCTCAGTACTATTTTTCTTTCCCTCACCCATTACTGGTATTATGTTGTAATTTTTGTCTCGTTTTCCTTACCAGACTGGGCCATATTTTCCAGTTGGAGTGCTGCTGATTTCACATTTTCTGGATGATACAGATTCATTCATTATCCTAACCCGCTTATCCTGAACAGGGTCGCAGGGGGGCTGGAGCCTATCCCAGCATACATTGGGCGAAAGGCAGGAATACACCCTGGACAGGTCGCCAGTCCATCGCAGGGCACACACACCATTCACTCACACACTCATACCTACGGGCAATTTAGACTCTCCAATCAGCCTAACCTGCAGGTCTTTGGACTGTGGGAGGAAACCGGAGTAACCGGATGTGGTTACAACCAGTATCACTGAGCAGTGTATCTTGCAGTTAAGAGAACTAAACTGCACAGGGTTTCCAATTTATGCCAGTACTGTATATGCAAGCTGCATATACAGTACTGCAAGTGAATGAGTTATCTCTGAGCATATCTTCCTCACTAATATCATCCAGTTGTGCTCAATGTCAAAGAGACCAATAAACAACAAGACGTGTTGTTGTTTTTTTGTCTGGAGAGCCAGCTACGTCGATTGGTAGCCTGAAAATGAAGTTCAAATAACCAAGAAGAAAGTCACATATGCAACATACCCAAACACTCATTTTCCACATGAAAGAAAATTGCTCAGGTCTGTAAGCCATATCCTTCATATGAATTCATGATTTAATTGTTATTAAAGTTAAAGTTATTTTTTTTAAATGTTGTTTGAGCAACAATTATTACCGAGTTATTCACTGCTACGGTGGCTTGAAAGCCTGTATTATGATCTTCCCTGGTTTTATTTTGTTTAGTAAAACTTACGAAATACTTGAAAAATGTGTCAGTATTTCTTACTTATAGAATAGCTATACTTATAGAATTAAAACTAACCCATAACTGGTTGCCATTTATATAGCGCCTTTATCCAAACGCCATCACCTTTAGCTGTTCCCCCCCAGCTCCAGGTAGTGGGTCGCCCACCACACCTGGATTGGCCCTAATGGCCTGAAGGAACCAGATAGATGATGTACAGGAGAGATGCCAGAGGGCACCCCTGCCTGACGCCAGACCTGACTGCAAATGGGGCAGAGGGCTGCTGATTGACAACCACTCTGCCCGTTATCTCTGTCAGAAAATTTTTGTCCAGGTCAGGAGGGGACCAGGATTGTTCATTTTCTGTAGCACTTTCTCAAAGCACACATGACCAGTCAAATGCCTTCTCCTGGTCGAGGCTGAGAAGACACAAGGGGGACCTCTGTTCCCCAGAGTGGATAATTAAATCTCTCACAAGGAGCAGGTTGTCATTTATGGACCTCCCCTGCACACTGCAGGTCTGGTCCGGTCCGATCACCAGTGTTATCAGGCCTTAGAACCTCCTCAACAGCGCCTTTGCCATGATCTTATAGTCAACTGAGAGGAGGTTGATTGGCCGCCAGTTATGGAGGTCCTTCAGGTCCCCCTTCTTTGGGACAAGAGCTACTGAGCTCTGTCTCAGTGAGGCGCCTAACCGCCCCTCCCTGTACACAGCCCTGAATACTTCCACCATGTCCTCCTTCAGGCGATCCCAGTAAGCCTGGTAAAACTTGGCTGGGATTCCATCAGGGCCTGGAGCTTTGTGTATATTGAGGGAGTGCACGGCCCTGGTGAGCTCCTCGATGCTCAACTCCGCTTCCATCTGCTCATCACCCAGGTGTCTGTCCAGGCAGCCCAGGAAGGTGTCCATGAGAGCCCCATCTGAGGGCCTCTGGCTGTAAAGGACCTTATAGAACTCCCTGGCCACTTCCCGGACCTCAGCCTCTTCAGACACTAGCACACCTCTGTTGTTATAGAAAGGCAAGATGTTATTTGTCTTGGTCCGTGCCCTGCAGAAGAAGAACTGTGTGCACTTCTCATCCTCCTCGAGACCCTGGAGTTTGAAGCGGAAAGTCTGTTTCTTCCGCCCTTCCCGGTAGAGGGTGGTGAGGCTCTGCCGAGCTTGCATGATTTCGCTGCTAACATCCAGGCCTTGGGACTGGAGGAAGCGTAGTGCCGCAGAGGGATAAATCATCTATGGACCGCAGTAAGGTGCTGGAACGATCCCGTCTGGGTTTGCTGCAGCCCTCATCTCTTAAAGCACAGTTGAAATCCCCCCCCACGACAGGCATTGTGCAGTGTTACAGTGATGAGAGTTTAGTAAGCAGGGAGACTCGGCCGAACTGGTGGGGCCGTACATGTTTATAACCCTTAATGGGGAACCCCCAACCTTATTTGTGCTTCTCATTCACCCATTCATATACCAAAGGCGATTGGCTGCCATGTGAGGCACCAAGGGGTTAGGTGTCTTGCTCAGCGAATCGGCAACCCTCCGACTGCCAGACTCTTACCACCTGAGCAATGTCTCCCATAACATTGCATTTATTGATGTTTTATTTCAATTCCGACAGAAGAATGGACAGTGGGATGGATTTTCAAATGGATTTCTCTTATTTATGAGATTCGTTATAAGTAATTTTTAGCAAAAAATTAACTTCAAATCAGCCCAAGTCTGTGTCTGCCGCAAAATAACTTTTTGGCGAAACATCTGCCTTATCCTCGTCTTCCATTTTATTTGTAGAAACTACGGAAATTTCCAATGCAACCTGCGCCAATATGCATGGATCTTTTGATCCATTAATTGGATATGAATGAATCCAGGTGCAGTACCCTCACTCACCTGCCCAACCCCCACAAATCAACTTTGGAGCAGCGCAGTCACCTAGCGAGGTGTGTGGTATACTGCCCGTGGCTACTGAATCTTCCCATTTTCCGAGGTCAAGCTTTGGAACATGGCAAGATTCAGCAGCCACACCCAGTATACCGTGCACCTCGCTAGGTGACTACACCAATGCGCCATACAAAGTTTATTCCAGAAAATATGTCTCTTTATGTCAAAAATCCAAAATGCTTTGCAAATTCAAAAACAGGGATCCCTCTCCCAGCATTCCTTCATTCTCCTTGCCAACATGTTGGGGAAGAGTGTCCTCCATGGTCCCAATCCAACTACATGCTGTGAGCCCAACCTAAGCAAAGTTCTCCCTTGGGAACAGGTAAAGAAGTATGACTCATACTTCTAATATTTCATTGTGATGTATAAAAGCATAATTATTTTTAATTATGAACAAGATAACAGTAGACAAACTGCAGTTGCAAAATACCAGTATTTGATTAGATAATCCATTTTAAAGGGTAGTTGCAGAAAAAAAAGATTGTCGTGATCAGACACCTAACATTTAGTTAATCTACGTAAATTTAAAAGAAGAAAACTGGAGCAACCTGGAGGCAAATAAAACTGCAGACAAATCAAAACAACTATGTTGACAGTATGGACATGAAAGAAAACCTGCCCTTAAGGGTGGACCGAGTAAGCAGGAAGAAGTGCTTTTTGTACAACACACACGTTGAACAAGGCCATGTTGTGTACATATGGTTTGCGGGAACAATATATGGGATTGATCAATCTTGCCTCACCCCTTAGCAATTTGCCACAGGGTGCTGAAATAACTTCCTTCAGGTTTAAAAAAAGCTAATTCAGCCAAATGGAGGCATGAATGTGTAGAGCACATATACACATGGTTAACAGCGTTAGCTTCAGATCACATGAACCCAATGGGTTGTCAAACATTTTGAGAACATTACATTCTTTTCTAGGAGATAAAATTATCTCAAACTTTATTTCCTGTTTCCAAATCCATGTGAATTAGACATTTTACACTGAAGTGCCTTTCAAATCCAGCCAGGCATTGTTTTGACCATGCAGTTAGGTGAGGGATGAAACCTAATTTAATTGAATGAATGAATTGAATTAATACATTTAGTACTATGCTGCGATCGGTAAATATACTTGCACTTTTTGTTTGAGCAATAAAATTATTACTGTAACAAACCACAGCAGAACTAGAAAATACTGATAAAAGGTGGAGGTTTCTCATAATATATATAATTCAGTCAGGACAACCCTTAGATTACCCATTTCAATGATTATGTACCAGCATGCCCTACCCTATTGAACAGAATTCTGAGAGTGTGTCCTATGGATACCATTTCACCAGTCCAGAAGCGTTGACACTTGGTAGTTTTTCCTAGAAGTGCCTTATAAATGAACAGATACAAATGGATATGTCACCTAACCGAAAGTGATGGCCAGCCAGCTTTCTGGTACATATTGCAATGATGGGTACGATAAGCATCACCTGAAATAAACCTGAGAGCAGAATGGTAAGCAGCATCCAGAAATATGAGATGGGTGCATGCCTATATATAAAATCCCCGTAGTCCAGGACAGATACGTTGCCTCAACAATCCTCTGTCTACAGGCCAAAGGAAAACAAAATTTGTTCCTATATAGGAAACCAACCTTCATTCTTATATTCTTGTATTCTCAATGTGAGACTTAATAATACATTTTACATCAAGACAAATACCTAAACATTTTTATGCTGAGATTTTTTCTATGCTGCACCACTTAATGTTTTGATCATCAGGTTAGCATAAGCACTATTGTTTTCCTTGCTTTTTGTTTGTGATTAATTGAATACAAGTTTGAGATTCATCAGAGCTTGCTCCAGTTTGTTCATCCTGGGCTGAAATACCTGTTTCTAGGAGCCAGAAGTTGGTTGACTCAAAGCAACGTAGATGCACAGCAGTTATCAAAAACAATGGTTATGCAACTAAATATTACTTCAGTAATTTAAAGTGAAGTTAAATCTAAAAAAAATTCTTCAGTTTATACAGTACATGTTTGAGTTTGAAGAGAAAAATGTCAAATTAATATTCCTTTTCTTTGCTTCCTGTAAAAGAACAAAAGACTTGATAAAATTTGCTATTGCTTTGATTTGGAATTGAATGTGAAATGTTTCCACTACATTTGAAATATTGAACTAAAAGCTATTAAAAAATATTTGCACTTTATTCACTTTTTGAACTGTAGTGTCGTGAGCCCGGACCCCGTGCTGAGCTCAGACCTCATGTTCCCACAAGCAGTACCCCACGAGGAGGTGTCTCGGAGACGAACTCTCTTTTCCTTTAAGTACTTTCGAACGTCCTGGAGAACTGGTAAGTTCTACTGAACTTCCAGCCCAGTCTCGAAGTGAAGTGGTGTGACGCAACACTGTTTTATGATCTCCTGTATTCACTGTAGTTTTTCTAGTTGACTCAATTCCACTCAATTATAATTATGATTAAGCATATTTTATTGTAGTCAAGTAAATAGAATTATACAGTTCACAGGTTAAATATGATCTTTCAGTTTGCTAGTCACATACATTGCTTTATATTCTTTCAACCGTATACCGGTGCCTTTACGTGATTCACATAAGGTTCATATAACCCCTTTGTTTTTCTAATTCACCTTTCCACCAGATGTTAATGTCAAGATACGCCCTTCAAATATCCATAAGGTTCATATAACCCCTTTGTTTTTCTAATTCACCTTTCCACCAGATGTTAATGTCAAGATACGCCCTTCAAATATCCATAAGGTTCATATAACCCCTTTGTTTTTCTAATTCACCTTTCCACCAGATGTTAATGTCAAGATATACCCTTCAAATATCCATCCTCTTTGGCCTTTACCTTATCCTATAACTCCCCCTTCAGGGAGATAAAAGCTACTACGAGAATATTGTGGGCACGAACACCCCATAACTTTTCTACTTTATTCCTACGTTATATAGTATCTTACTGAAAAATAAAAGACATAAAAATGAAAGGAAACTTATAACTTTAAATCACCTAACAATGCTACCTTCTACCTTATAAGTAATATAAAATATAATTACCACCCATGCCCCAAATATAGTCGTATCGCGCCGTCCCGCCATCCTCGTCAAGTCCTAAGAGCCTTTTTTAACGTCTAAAAGCTCACTCCTTATATATCCTGAAACTTGTACAGAAATACAACACTAACTCTCATGCCCCATCTAATGGGCCTATTCATCATCACTGTTATCTGTCTCACTGTCATTTTCCCATACCTTAAAGGGAGTTTCCCAACACTTTATTGCATATACCCCTCCAGTAGGGAGTTTCCACCATCCTAGCACTTTCTTCAGGTGCTCTTTCTTGTGGCGCCTTAAGGGATCTACAAAGGACATTCAACTTATGGCCGAGTGTAATTCATCCCCCAACTCCTCTACAGCCAGTCCTTTGAATCTATCCGACAAATTGTCAGTGCTATAATCAGGGAGGCCCTTAAAGCCTCTTAATCTTCTTTCGGTATTAACATCCCTCCCTTTTTCCTTATCTTTCCTACATTTTTCCATCTCCTCATACTGTTTTATTTCCCAATCATCCACATTGTTTTCCTCATCTCTTTGCTTTAACCAGGCCTTATGTTCCTCCCCTGTAGGAGCAAGCCCACACTTCTCAACCAAGAATGTTATTGTACATCCATGTTACGCATGGCCTCAGTCAGACCTTTAGCCTTGCTCCTTAGTACCCTAAATCTAAGTCCTCCGACTTCAAACTCCTCTGCTGAGAAGTAGGGCTGCACATTAGCTCTGAACCACTTTTTTTTCCTCTTACGGGCGTTCTTACTACCACCTCAATGGCGTGTGCGAGGGGTTAACAATGCATTCCTGCCCAACCCCTCTTCCGTCAATCTCTCATCAGGCGGGCCTAGGGCCGGGTCCTCGACAGTAGATTCTCAAAAGCAAGTTGTAGAAGCAATACAGAATAGTGTCATCTGCATACAGATGGACATTACAGTCAGTTAGAGATATAAACATCGAACAAAAAGTTCCGAAATTTGTGTTTGGTGGCCTGTTTATTTCCCTTTTAAATGGTGCCGCATTTGTAAGGAACATGTATTTGTGGGATGAGCAGCACAGCTGAGTATTGCCAAATCTTCTCTGCCAATGCCAAACAGCTTATTCTGCTGTTGCTATTGAGTCTTGTTTTGAGCTTCCGGTACCCCCAAGTGCTGATAATCAGCAACTTCATGCTGGTGTTCCACAAAAGCAATTTGCGGCATCATTAGGAGTGAGCCCTAGTACCATCTCCAGTGGTAGTTCCATGAAACGGGGGATGTCAGAGACAGACCGCAAAGTGAGCATCCCAAGAAGACCAGTTCCTCACCCTTTCAGCACTTAGGAACCGTAGGCTGTCTTCTACAGGTTTGTAGTCAAGGTTTGCAGGACAATATGGCACATGGCTTTTGGCCCAAACAATCCGGAAAAGACTGCACACAGCCAATCTCTGGGCTCATAGGGCTGCCAGGAGGCCTGCCATGACTGCCCTTCACCGTCAGGCCCGTTTGCGCTGGTGTCAGCAACACCTGCACTGGAACCTGAACATGTGGAGGAACGTTATGTTCAGCGATGAGTCCAGATTCTGCCTACGGAAGTTGGATCGTAGGGTCAAAGTGTGGAGAAGACAGGGAGAATGCTATGCTGACTGCTGCACCGATAGAGTAACACCTTTTGGTGGAGGCAGTGTGATGGTGTGGGGCGGGATCTCCATCACTAGAAAAACAAGGCTTGTCATCAATGGAGGCAATCTCAATGGAGAGAGATATCGAGATGAGATTCTGCAACCAGTCCCATATTACATTACATGAATGGCATTTGGCAGACGCTCTTATCCAGTGCGACGTACAACAAAGTGCAAAGTGCATACCTATAACCAGGGATAAGTGCGCTGAAAGACCCTAGAGGGAAGTACAAATTCAACTGCATATCTCCACTACACAACATACGGAGAATCCGCCCCTTTCTCACCCCCTACTCGACCCAGCTCCTGGTCCAAGCGATGGTTCTGTCCCGCCTGGACTACTGCAATTCCCCCTTGGCTGGCCTCCCAGCGTCCGCCATCAGACCCCTCCAACTTATCCAGAATGCAGCAGCTCGTCTGGTCTTCAACCTTCCCAAATACTCACACGTCACCCCCCTGCTTACTTCCCTCCACTGGCTGCCTGTCATGGCTCGCATCAAATTCAAAACATTGGTGCTAGCCTTCCAAGCATTTACATTTTACATTTTTGTCATTTGGCAGACGCTTTTAATCCAAAGCGATTTACAAGTGCATAGGTTCTACCATAAGTCAAAGCATCACATCCAGAACTAGCAAAATACACATGAAATGCTGTTCTAAACATAGTCGATAGTAGACAAGGATAGGGATATCAGAAAGGAGGGGCAGGGGAAATCAGGGGGGAGGACTAAGGTAGAGTTTGAAAAGGTGGGTTTTGAGTCTGCGTCGAAATAGGGGGAGGGATTCTGCTGTTCTGACAGTGGTAGGCAAGTCATTCCACCACTGAGGAACCAGAACAGAAAACAGGCGTGAACGTGCAGCTCGACCGCCAGGTGCACGTAGAGAGGGAACCATAAGGCGACCAGAGCTGGCAGACCGGAGTGGTCTAGCTGGGGAGTAGGGAGTGATCAAGGATTGTATGTAAGGTGGGGCAGTCCACTTAGCAGCCTGAAATGCCAACACTAGGGCCTTGAAACGGATGTGTGCGGCAATAGGAAACCAGTGGAGGCCAATGAGAAGCGGGTGACATGAGCCGACCTGGGCTGACTGGTGATCAGGCGGGCTGCAGCATTCTGGACCAGCTGGAGGGGCTTGATGGCACACGCTGGGAGACTGGCTAGGAGGGAGTTGCATTAATCCAGGCGGGAAATGACGAGCGCCTGACTAGGAGCTGAGTGGCTTTCTCAGTCAGGACATGACGGATACGGCGTATATTATAGAGAAAGAACCTGCAGGTTCTGGCAGTGGAGGATACTTGTGGAGCCAGGGTGAGGCAGTTATCAAGAGTTACCCCAAGATTCTTTGCCGTACGGGAGGAGGAAACTACAAAGTCCTCAACAGTCAGTGAGAGGTTGATTGACGGAGAGGACTTAGCAGGGATGTAGAGAAGCTCAGTTTTGGCAAGGTTGAGCTTCAGGTGGTGGGAAGTCATCCACGCAGAGATATCAGCCAAGCAGGCAGAGATCTGTGTGGTGACTTGGGTGTCGGGGGGGAAGGAAGTAAAGAGTTTGGTGTCATCAGCGTAAGAATGATAAGAAAAGCCATGGGAAGAGATAACGGAACCAAGAGACATGATGTATAGTGAGAAGAGGAGAGGCCCAAGAACTGAGCCCTGCGGGACTCCAGTTTGTAGGGGGTGAGGGTCGGAGACTGAGCCCCTCCAAGTCACCTGGTAGGAGCAACCAGAGAGGTAGGAGGAAAACCAAGCGAGTGCAGACCCTGTGACACCCATCCCAGACAGCAATGAGAGCAGAATCTCATGGTTGACTGTATCGAAGGCGGCCAACAGGTCGAGGTCGAGGTCGAGTTAAGGGGTCTTCCCCAGCTTACCTACAAAAAATCATCAGACCCTACACCCCTGCCAGACCTTTTCGTTCAGCCTCCACAGGCCGCTTGGCACCTCCCCCTCTCTGAACCTCCACCTCACGCTCACGACTACTGTCTGTTCTGGCTCCACGGTGGTGGAACGAACTCCCCGTTGAAGTCAGAACTGTAGAATCTCTCCCCACCTTCAAGCGCAACCTGAAGACGCACCTCTTCAAGCAGCACCTCTCCCCATCCCTCCCTACCTCCCTGTGATCCTTAATTGTTGTCTTTGTGATTTACGTAGTGTTTCAGTATTTTTAGTTGGCTAGGTAAGCAGTATTTGGATAGTTAAGTTTGGTCACTTTTGCTTTGTTGTTTGTTTATTTGTTGTTTAAAAAAAAAAAAAAAATAGGCCCTGGTCCTTATCTTTGTTGTACGGGTAGCAATTGAAATTGTACTTCCCTCTAGGGTCTTTCAGCACAATTAGCCCTGGTTATGGGTATGCACTTTGTTGTACGTCGCGCTGGATAAGAGCGTCTGCCAAATGCCAATAATGTAATGTAATGTCCACAGTCTGGGACCAAACTCCATCCTACAAGATGACAACGCTCGCCCCCACAGAGTGAGGTTTATTAAAGACTACCTTTAGAATTTGGGAGTAGAGAGAATGGAATGGCCTGCCAACAGTCCTGACCTCAACCCAATTGAACACTTATGGGATCAGCTGGGGCGTGCTGTTCGTGCTAGAGTGACCAACACAACCATGTTGGCTGACTTGTGACAAATCCTGGTTGAGGAGTGGAATGCCATCCCACAGCAGTGTGTGACCAGGCTGGTGACCAGCATGAGGAAGAGGTGCCAGGCTGTTGTGGCTGTGTATGGTTCTTCCACACAGTACTGAGGCTCCTGACTGTTTGTTAAATGAATAAATTGTAAAATTGCCAATATGACTTGTTTCTTCCTTGTTACTGATTCAATCATCCATTCCACCAAACAACACCAAACAAAGTCAATAGCAACAGCAGAATAAGCTGTTTGGCATTGGCAGAGAAGATTTGGAAAATTTTACATGAGCGCTACCCACATACTCAGCTGTGCCGCTCATCCTACAAATGCATGTTCCGTACAAATGGGGCATCATTTAAAAGGGAAATAAACAGGCTTTCCAACAGTTTATTGCCAAGAAGCATTGTTACAACAGAGAAATAATCTACCAAACACAAACCAAACTTTTTGTTAGATGTTTATTAATATAAATGGTAAATAATATAAGGCCCAGAACTGATCCTTTACTGGAACACCCGTTACTGGCAAAAACTCACACACTTTAGCCTTTCAGAAAGGTAATTCTGAAACTATCTACAAACTGCGGTAAAACTAAATCAAACCCAATACTACAGCATCTCATCAGCAGGGGATGATCAGCAGTATCAAATAAATTATCATCAGCAGCAAAATGCTTACTAAAAGCTAGACAAATCTCTTTCTGGTCAGACAATACAAAGTTATTACATTTGATGTGCAGTTAAAGTTAAAGAGTTTGTGGTTTTATTTTTCATAGAATTTACTACCTTCCAGAATTTTTCAGGATTTGAATATGAACAGTACATTCATTCTAAATAATACTTTGATTAGGCTTCCCTTACAAAGGCTCTGCATTTATTTCTTAGTTACCTAAATGCAAGCCAGTGGGACGGGTCCCCTGAGCATTGAGCAAGGGACCAGACTCTATTTTACATTACATTAAATGACAGGCATTTAGCAGACACTCTTGTCCAGAGCAACGTACAATAAAGTGGAAATCAAGCACAGGGATAAGTGCAATGAGGACTCTAGAAGAAAGTATGGTTCTGAGTCATAAGATGAGCACATAGATAGAATTTGAACCCTCAACTTACCAACTAGCATACCAAGTTTGGCATCTGGAATACCTTGAGTACAACAATAATCATGGTGGTGAGGTAGGGAGGGAAACATGCAGCCTGAAGAGGTGAGTCTTCAGTCTGCGCTTGAATGTGGTCAAAGACTCTGCTGTTCTAACATCCACAGGAAGGTCATTGCACCACTGTGGGGCCAGAACAGACAGCAGTCATGCAGGAGCGGTGAGGGGGAGGTGCCAGGCGTGCCAAAGTAGCGGAACTGAGGGGTCTGGCTGGTGTATAGGTTCTGTTAAGTGATTGAATATATGCAGGGGCTGATCCCTTAACTCCCTGATATGCAAGCACCAGATTTTTTATTTGATGAGACCCTTAAAACAGAGTTGATAGTTTGGGAGAAAACCATGGATTTTTGAAAGGTGCATGTTTGACAACAATTGGAAGGAAGTTCATTGTAAAATAGTCTGACGCCATTTCAACATCCAGAATTTCAGAGGTACATTGAATATCACGGTGATAGAGGTCATTTATAAACGCTTGTTCACTAAAATTTCTTTGTTTTCTTTTGACAATAATTCTAGATTGTGTTCTCTTCAAATGTGTATCCCTAATACATGCAATTTGGCAGTGATGACTTATTCCAGGGTCAAAAACAACAGTAGCAATAAATATATGGATATAATCAGATCTATTAAAGTGGATCTGTTATGATTTTTTGGATTGGGCCTAGTAGGGTCAGTAATCAACTGTGTAAATTGCAGCACAATTTTCATCAGATGACCAAAACAAGAAATGACTGTGTCATCAGCATACAAGTGGAAATTCACAGAAGTTATTGAAGATAAAATATTGTTAATATACATTGTAAAAAAAACTGGCCCTAGGATAGAACCTTGAGGAACTGCTGTGGTATTGAGGCCAATTAAGGATAATTATTTTAAAATAATGGTATGATTAACTGTTTCGAAAGCCTTTGACAAACCTACGAAAAGAGTTGCACAGAATTGAAGATTGTCCAAAGCTGATACAATATAATTTTGCAGTAATGGTGCCATGTCCAGACCTAAAGCCAGACTGTTTTTGACATACAATTGAATAGCTAACCAAGAAGGCTTTAAAGGAGTAACACAGTGGTTGAATGTGAAACATATTTTTTTTAAGACTAAATTTTCCACTAGTTTACCTAAACTGTCTGGGCATGGTAATGAAAACTGTCCATTAACTATGACGTGCCCCCACTTTCCTGTGGGTAAACTGTGGGTCCCTAGTTATAGGGGAGAGATAAGGGCAGTTCTCATCGAGGATGAAAATAGGAAGATAAATTTAAAATTCTTACTTCTCCAAAACTAGAGAATGGATGTTTCTTCAATGCCCTCTTGTGAAAATTGCATATAAAAACCTAGGAAGTGTGACCAACCACCATGTTACTCCTTTAAGCTGTGCATTAATCAGTGATCCCGAAATTTTAGCTAAGCAAGGTAGCATAGAGATAGGATGATATTTATTCAAATCAAATCTATGGTTATGAGATTTATTCAAATCTCAATACGATACGAACTGCTGTTCTCGGAGCAGAGATTCTTTTTAACAATCTGGAATGGCCGTTTTCACAGTTTTTTGTATGATATACTGTACTGGGCAGAAGTCTTAGGCAGCTGTATAACATTCTGTACAGATAAGATTCTTTCAAAAATAATTAAATGAAATGTCCTCAATAAAGTACTATACATTTACATTACATTTTAGTCATTTGGCAGAATAGTTAAAAACTAAATCAAATCAATATTTTTTGTGACTACCATTCGGTGTTAAAACTGCATCACTTCTCTGAGATAGTCAATGCTGTCCTGCAGTTCTATAAGACAATCAGGAGGGAGGTTGTCCAAACATGTTGGAGAACTTGTCACAGTTCTTTTGCAGACTTTGGTTGGCTCCTTGCTTCTGATCTCAGAGACACTTGAAGTTTTTATGTAAAAAGTAGTTGCTTACAGTAATATGTTACTTTTTTGAATTAAATACAAAAATGTCTCTGTAAAATTAAATCTTTTGGAAAATAAATATTTGGAAATCTCAAATGTGTTATTTTATACTAACACACACAAAAAATTAACATATATATAATAAAGTATATATAACTAGAAAAAATTCCAGGGAAATTTTAAGTGTGCTGCTGCTGGTGCCCATCCCTCACACAAACACAGATGTAACCCACAATTTGGTCCTCACAAAAATGGAGAACCTCATCTATACACTTGTGTGTGTGTGTGTGTGTGTATTTGCCCTTATGATAAGTTCATAGGCCACACACACAGATCTAAAACAAAATTTGGTCCTCACAAAAATAGACATCCTCATCTATACACATGTTCTGGGCAGTTGCTAGGGTGTTCTGGGCGGTTGCTAAGGTGTTCTGGGCGGTTGCTAGGGTGTTCTGGGTGGTTGCTAGGGTGGTCTGGGCAGAATAAGGGCAGTACAATTCCCAAGGTGGCGTTCTCTGGCTAAGTATGGGTTGCTCAACCACACCCACCCTCCTGTTACAGTTAGCACAACCATTAAGACATGGACATAGAAATAAAACAGTTTAAAACCTCGGTATTTTCATATAATGTGGACAGGATGGAGTCAGTCAGTTAGCTAGTTATTTAGTTAATTATTCTTATTAATTACTTAGTTAGACGTGTTAGGCAGAGGCAGAACATACATACAGTTCAACGGCATTACAAACTACAGATAACAAACAACCAAATCAACACCTCTCTAAAATAATAAAAACTTTATCGAATATTACACTGCATTAGTTTTGGTAAATATAAATTACAGTGACAGTTCACTAATCAGCTGAGCTTAGTTAGCCAGTCATTCCTATGGGCAAAATTCGGTCGGTTTTTCGGATTTTGGAAGAAAACGAGATGTCGCAGACTTGAGAAAAGTATTTCCCATCGATTCCCGTCTATTTCGGTCGTTTTGATATATATCTTGCCTGGGATTTCTCAAAGCTGTGGGAGGAGTAGCATGCCGAACTTTTGAAGGAAGAAAATTAAATAAAATTAAATTATGAAGTATGGCTGAGAATATTAAGGTGTGTGCTTTTGCACTACAAAGCTCTGCTTTGTATTGCAATGCGCAGCACACAACTAGAAAAAATTCCAGGGAAATTTTAAGTGTGCTGCTGCTGGTGCCCATCCCAAACACAAACACAGATGTAACCCACAATTTGGTCCTCACAAAAATGGAGAACCTCATCTATACACTTGTGTGTGTGTGTGTGTGTGTGTATTTGCCCTTTTGATAAGTTCATAGGCCACACACACACACACAGATCTAAAACAAAATTTGGTCCTCACAAAAATAGACATCCTCATCTATACACATGTTCTGGGCAGTTGCTAGGGTGTTCTGGGCGGTTGCTAGGGTGTTCTGGGTGGTTGCTAGGGTGGTCTGGGCAGTATAAGGGTACAATTCCCAAGGTGGCGTTGTCTGGCTAAGTATGGGTTGCTCAACCACACCCACCCTCCTGTTACAGTTAGCACAACCATTAAGACAAGGACATAGAAATAAAACAGTTAAAAACCTCTGTATTTTCATATAATGTGGACAGGATGGAGTCAGTCAGTTAGCTAGTTATTTAGTTAATTATTCTTATTAATTACTTAGTTAGACGTGTTAGGCAGAGGCAGAACATACATACAGTTCAACAGCATCACAAACTACAGATAACAAACAACCAAATCAACACCTCTCTAAAATAATAAAAACTTTATAGAATATTACACTGCATTAGTTTTGGTAAATATAAATTACAGTGACAGTTCACTAATGAGCTGAGCTTAGTTAGCCAGTCACCTGACTAGTTAGCCAGTCAGCTAGCTAGCTAGTTAGTCAGTCAGCTAACTAGTTAGCCAGTCAGCTAGCTAGTCAGTCAGTCAGTCAGTCAGTCAGTCAGTCAGTCAGTTAACTTGTTAGTTTGTTAATCAGTTAGTAACAGTCACTTAGTTAATCAGTTAGTCAGACCGTCAGTTAGCTAACGTCAAACAAATCACTGTATCTTGAAAACTATAACTCACATTTAAAAAAAAATCATTTTGAGTTAACCGAGACTTCAGTGGCGAGATCGATCTATGAGATGTGTCGGTAGGATTTAGAATGCAGGAGTTGTGGCAGTTTAAAAATCGCCATATTTTATTTATTTTACTCTGCAGTTTACCATTCAGATAACATGGGAAGCTAGCCAAGGCTAGCGCTAGCTTCGGCTACTTCCGGTTCTATTCCGGTCACAGGCTGTGAATGCTGCGGTTAAAACGAGTGATACTACATGTATTGTGCTTATTTGTGTCAGTTTTAGACTTCATATTTATGTTGTGGTCGAAGCTAGGGCTAGCCTCGGCTAGCCTCGCCTGAACATACAAGCATGTGGCAGCCTGCTATGTGTCAGGGCCGTTGCTAAGGCAACCAGCACGCGCGCGTGTCTCTGGTGATTCGTAACCAGAGAGAGAGAGAGAGAAGGGGGGGGGGGGATGGGGGGATGGGGGGATGGGCGGTTGAGTGAGCTGAGTGTGCTGGGCTCGTGCATGTTCTGTGTGTGTGTGAGTCTCTGTCGGTTAGAGATGTAGGAACTAACTTTTTTTCTGACATGCTCGGGTTTAAATGCTTCTCTTTCCAAAACTATACGTCATATCTCTTAGATATTTGAATGTGAGTGACAGGGTGAAAACATGAACAGTTCGATATATACTAGTCAAGGTACTGTGAAAATTGAAGGAGTAGCGGCAGTTTGTGTGTCCAACTTTGTGTAAATGTTTAACTGCGTACAACTTTGTGTAAATGTTTAACTGCTTACGGCCTGAATGCTAGTGGTGAAGCTAACTGGCGCTGGTGCCGAACAAATCCATGTATCTTCAAAAGTATAAGTCAGATCTAATTTATTTTTGTATTTTGAGCGACCCAAGACTTCAATGGCGATTCCGATCTATGAGATGTGTCTGTAGGATTTGAAATGCAGGAGCGGTGACAGTTTATAAATCACCATATTGTGCCTACTTTACGTGGCAGTTGACGCTTCAGATAACATTGGAGTCAATGAGAGCTGGCTCCGGCACTCTCTGCACTTTTGGGCGATTTATTAAAAAACCGTGAGTCCTATCTCAATGGAAGTAACATTGAATGAGAGAGGACAAGTTTCTCTACATTTTGATGTATAAATTGTTGTTGTAGAGTAGAAGCTGTGGGAGTAAGATGAGAATGTCTTGAATATTTTTGATAAAATTTAGAAGGGCTGAATGCTAGAGTGGGTGATGTCACAGAGTGGGTGATGTCACCGCACTCTAAAGCCACGCTGAAAATCTGAAAATCTCAAAAATTTCATAAAACATAAACTGTGATTTTGTAAAAACCGTAGAAGATATCAAAAAGTGTCTTTAGACCAACACAGTTCAACGTCTTGTGACCCGTTTAAACCTTTAATCACGTTTCTGCGACAAAGTATGACAAAGTGGTGTGGCTCCAAAGAGGGGTGGGTTTGATCAATTTGTGAGATTTTTTTTGGCGAATTCTCATTCATTCCTATGGGCAAAAATCGGTCGGTTTTTCGGATTTTGGAAGAAAACGAGATGTCGCAGACTTGAGAAAAGTCTTTCCCATCGATTCCCGTCTATTCCGGTCGTTTTGATATATATCTTGCCTGGGATTTCTCAAAGCTGTGGGAGGAGTAGCATGCCGAACTTTTGAAGGAAGAAAATTAAATAAAATTAAATAAAATTATGAAGTATGGCTGAGAATATTAAGGTGTGTGCTTTTGCACTACAAAGCTCTACAGAGCTTTGTATTGCAATGCGCAGCACACAATTAAATAAAATTATGAAGTATGGCTGAGAATAATAAGGTGTGTGCTTTTGCACTACAAAGCTCTACAGAGCTTTGTATTGCAATGCGCAGCACACAACTAGAAAAAATTCCAGCGAAATTTTAAGTGTGCTGCTGCTGGTGCCCATCCCTCACACAAACACAGATGTAACCCACAATTTGGCAGAGGCAGAACATACAAACAGTTCAACAGCATCACAAACTACAGATAACAAACAACCAAATCAACACCTCTCTAAAATAATAAAAACTTTATAGAATATTACACTGCATTAGTTTTGGTAAATATAAATTACAGTGACAGTTCACTAATCAGCTGAGCTTAGTTAGCCAGTCAGCTAGCTAGCCAGTCAGCTAGCTAGCTAGTTAGTTAATCAGTCAGCTAACTAGTTAGCCAGTCAGCTAGCTAGTTAGTTAGTCAGTCAGTCAGCTAACTTGTTAGTTTGTTAATCAGTTAGTCAGACCGTCAGTTAGTTAGTTAAGCTAGCTAGCGCCGAAGCTAACGCTAACCAGCGCGACGAAGCTAACGCAAGCTAGCGCCGAAGCTAACGCAAGCTAGCGCAACGAAGCTAACGAAAGCTAGCACCGAAGCTAACGTCAAACAAATTGCTGTATCTTGAAAACTATAACTCACATTTAAAAAAAAATCATTTTGAGTGAACCCAGACTTCAGTGGCGAGATCGATTTATGAGATGTGTCGGTAGGATTTAGAATCCTAGGAGTTGTGGCAGTTTAAAAATCGCCATATTTTATTTATTTTACTCTGCAGTTTACCACTCAGATAACATGGGAAGCTAGCCAAGGCTAGCGCTAGCTTCGGCTACTTCCGGTTCTATTCCGGTCACAGGCTGTGATTGCTGCGGTTAAAACGAGTGATACTATATGTATTGTGCTTATTTGTGTCAGTTTTAGACTTCATATTTATGTTGTGGTCGAAGCTAGGGCTAGCCTCGGCTAGCCTCGCCTGAACATACAAGCATGTCGCAGCCTGCTATGTCTCAGGACCGTTGCTAAGGCAAGCGCGTGTGTCTCTGGTGATTCCTAACCAGAGAGAGAGAGAGAGAGAGAGAGGGGGGATGGGCGGTTGAGTGAGCTGAGTGTGCTGGGCTCGTGCATGTTCTGTGTGTGTGTAAGTCTCTGTCGGTTAGAGATGTAGGAGCTAACTTTTTTTTCTGACATGCTCGGGTTTAAACACTTCTCTTTCCAAAACTATACGTCATATCTCTTAGATATTTGAATGTGAAATATGAACAGTTGATATATAATATGTCAAGGTACTGTGAAAATTGAAGGAGTAGCGGCAGTTTGTGTGTCCAACTTTGTGTAAATGTTTAACTGCTTACGGCCTGAATGCTAGTGGTGAAGCTAACTGGCGCTGGTGCCAAACAAATCCATGTATCTTCAAAAGTATAAGTCAGATCTAATTTATTTTTGTATTTTGAGCGACCCAAGACTTCAATGGCGATTCCGATCTATGAGATGTGTCTGTAGGATTTAAAATGCAGGAGCGGTGACAGTTTATAAATCACCATATTGTGCCTACTTTACGTGGCAGTTGACGCTTCAGATAACATTGGAGTCAATGAGAGCTGGATCCGGCACTCTCTGCACTTTTGGGCGACTTATTAAAAAACCGTGAGTCCTATCTCAATGGAAGTAACATTGAATGAGAGAGGACAAGTTTCTCTACATTTTGATGTATAAATTGTTGTTGTAGAGTAGAAGCTGTGGGAGTAAGATGAGAATGTCTTGAATATTTTTGATAAAATTTAGAAGGCCTGAATGCTAGAGTGGGTGATGTCACCGCACTCTAAAGCCACGCTGAAAATCTGAAAATCTCAAAAATGTCATAAAACATAAACTGTGATTTTGTAAAAACCGTAGAAGATATCAAAAAGTGTCTTTAGACCAACACAGTTCAAAGTCTTGTGACCCGTTTAAACCTTTAATCACGTTTCTGCGACAAAGTATGACGAAGTGGTGTGGCTCCAAAGAGGGGTGGGTTTGATCAATTTGTGAGATTTTTTTTTACAAATTCTCATTCATTCCTATGGGCAAAATTCGGTCGGTTTTTCGGATTTTGGAAGAAAACGAGATGTCGCAGACTTGAGAAAAGTCTTTCCCATCGATTTCCCATCGATTCCGGTCGTTTTGATATATATCTTGCCTGGGATTTCTCAAAGCTGTGGGAGGAGTAGCATGCCGAACTTTTGAAGGAAGAAAATTAAATAAAATTAAATAAAATTAAATAAAATTAAATAATATTCTCAGCCATACTTCATAATTTTATTTAATTTTATTTAATTGTGTGCTGCGCATTGCAATACAAAGCAGAGCTTTGTAGTGCAAAAGCACACACCTTAATATTCTCAGCCATACTTCATAATTTTAAGGTGTGTGCTTTTGCACTACAAAGCTCTGCTTTGTATTGCAATGCGCAGCACACAATTAAATAAAATTAAATAAAATTATGAAGTATGGCTGAGAATATTAAGGTGTGTGCTTTTGCACTACAAAGCTCTGCTTTGTATTGCAATGCGCAGCACACAATTAAATAAAATTAAATAAAATTATGAAGTATGGCTGAGAATATTAAGGTGTGTGCTTTTGCTCTACAAAGCTCTGCTTTGTATTGCAATGCGCAGCACACAATTAAATAAAATTAAATAAAATTATGAAGTATGGCTGAGAATATTAAGGTGTGTGCTTTTGCACTACAAAGCTCTGCTTTGTATTGCAATGCGCAGCACACAATTAAATACAATTATGAAGTATGGCTGAGAATATTAAGGTGTGTGCTTTTGCACTACAAAGCTCTGCTTTGTATTGCAATGCGCAGCACACAATTATGAAGTATGGCTGAGAATAATAAGGTGTGTGCTTTTGCACTACAAAGCTCTACAGAGCTTTCTTTGTATTGCAATGCGCAGCACACAACTAGAAAAAATGCTGCTGGTGCCCATCCCTCACACAAACGCAGATGTAACCCACAATTTGGTCCGCACAAAAATGGAGAACCTCATCTATACACTTGTGTGTGTGTGTGTGTGTGTGTATTTGCCCTTATGATAAGTTCATAGCCCACACACACACACACACACACACACACACACAGATCTAAAACAAAATTTGGTCCTCACAAAAATAGACATCCTCATCTATACACATGTTCAGGGCAGTTGCTAGGGTGTTCTGGGCGGTTGCTAGGATGTTCTGGGTGGTTGCTAGGGTGGTCTGGGCAGTATAAGGGTACAATTCCCAAGGTGGCGTTGTCTGGCTAAGTATGGGTTGCTCAACCACACCCACCCTCCTGTTACAGTTAGCACAACCATTAAGACATGGACATAGAAATAAAACAGTTAAAAACCTCGGTATTTTCATATAATGTGGACAGGATGGAGTCAGTCAGCTAGCTAGTTACTTAGTCAGTCAGCTAACTAGCTAGTTAGTTAATTATTCTTATTAATTACTTAGTTAGACGTGTTAGGCAGAGGCAGAACATACATACAGTTCAACAGCATCACAAACTACAGATAACAAACAACCACATCAACACCTCTCTAAAATAATAACTTTATAGAATATTACACTGCATTAGTTTTGGTAAATATAAATTACAGTGACAGTTCACTAATCAGCTGAGCTTAGTTAGCCAGTCAGCAGACTAGTTAGCCAGTCAGCTAGCTAGCTAGTTAGTTAGTCAGTCAGCTAACTAGTTAGCCAGTCAGCTAGCTAGTTAGTCAGTCAGTCAGTCAGTCAGCTAACTTGTTAGTTTGTTAATCAGTTAGTAACAGTCACTGCTCAAAGCTCTGCTTTGTATTGCAATGCGCAGCACACAATAAAATTATGAAGTATGGCTGAGAATATTAAGGTGTGTGCTTTTGCACTACAAAGCTCTGCTTTGTATTGCAATGCGCAGCACACAATGAGAGGTCAGAGGAGAAGGGCTGACAGGAAGGTGACAGTAATACAAATAACCACACATTACAACAGTGGTATGCAGAAGAGCATCTCTGAACACACAACACATCAAACCTCTAGGTGGATACGCTACAGAAGCAGAAGACCAATACGTCTAAAAAATAAGTCTAATAAGTACCTAATAAAGTGCTGTGGTATTGTATTATATCTTAGTTATATAGCCAGCCAGTTACATAGCCAAATAAGTTGCTTGCTCATAATATAGTTGGTTAGCTAAAGTGAAAACTTCAAAAAGACAAAAAATATAAATAGTGTTGTGTAGCACACTAAAGTCAACATTTCATAAAGTCACCTGTTCGGCGAACATTTTCTTACTAGAGCACTATGAAAAGTTGGCAGGCTGTCACGTTTGTCACTGTCAGCGTTCCAATACAGTGCATGAGAAACTAGAGTGAATCGGGGGGGGGGGGGGGGGGTTAAACATCAGTGTGTCCACAGAGAAGGGGGAGAGATAAACAGTGTTGTGGTTTGAGGTTTTTTGTTGCTGCAATTCCTCTCCTGACCGTTAGAGTCAAAATTACCTATTGTACCTTTAAGAATGCACAAGCCAGCAAGCTCAAGAAACTTTACCAAAAGCAGCTCGGAGATGTGAAAAGCCCTGCCAATTGTGTTACCCATCAAGTGTAACACAGTTGACAGGGATTAACACGGGTGACATCTTGGCTGGGTTTATTGTCAGAGTTTATGCTTATATTGAGTGTTGTTGATACTGTAATGTACATTGAATAAATCATCACACACTACCACATACTATGTGATTAAAGGAGCATTCCATAGCTTTTCAACATTATCTGTATTGTCTCCAGCAATATACTTTTATCAACAAAACAATGATTTCATATGGATGGAGTATGGATAAGTTTGATAGGATTCTCTGGTTTGAAATGATGGGTTCCTGCTGAGATTTATGTAATTTGATCCTTATCAAGCAAGGTTGAAAAAACTATAAAGCTCTGCTCTATTAAATAATTGCATTCACAGTGTTGCACTGTGCAGTTGTTGCACTGATACCTTAGCACGGGTTACACTCTTGAATACTTGTTTGGTAGGAGGATGCACTTATGATTTTCTAGAGACTGACAGTTCTCTTGTCTACCTACGCTTTGGATAAAAGCGTCAGCCAAATGACTAATGTCGTGTATTAAACAGGGTGATTTGTGTTTTAGGGAGATGAGCTTATCTGCTGCTGAGAAGCAGCACCTGTACAGGGCTCGCCGTGATGCTGATCCTGAGAGAAGGGCTGCATATTTACAAAAGCACAGAGAGATGTGGCATGAGGACAAAAAGCTAGGGAAGGTGAAGGCAGTGAAAGATTTAAGTGAGAGGGAGAAGAGAAGGAAACGTGCATATTGGAGAAAAGCCCAGCGCCAGACCAGAGAGAGAAAGCAAGTGGTAGAGAACCAGGTTACTCCACCCCAGAGTCCTGAATTTGAGCCTCAGATGTCAAGGTAGAGATTTATTTAACAAAATAAAAATAGGTTTAACCATATATTTTATTATGAAATGATGGTGAAAATACTAGAGTAATGGCTTGTGATCCTTATTCTGTTCAGTTATGAAGAACACATGATCAAAAAAAGTAATGCTTTGTTTATCATTTCAGACAGAGAAGTGCTGGAAAGAAGAAAGTCAGGAAGGCAGTCCAAGTTATACAGGGAGATTCAGGCTCTGAAGGAATCACTCAAACAAGAGAAAAGTGACAAATTCAGAAAAAGACTTGCAAGACGACAGCAAGATTCACAGTCACCCAGATCAAAAACCCAGCTCCTGTTAGGAAAGTTTCCTGTGTCTAGAGCACAAAACGTTCATTTTCAACCATGCCCTAGTGGACAACATCCCCAAAAAGTACATCTCTAAAAACACAAAAAATCTGGACAGGTAATCGCAGCTCTAGTGTCAGGAAGGATCTTGAAAAAAACTTTTTTTTTTTAAAGGATTCAGGAGACTCTAGCAATTTCAAGAAAACGGCAGAACCGCCATGAGATATCCATCATCTCCAACAAGGTGAAGTGCAGATCCCTATGCTATAGATTGTGTGACAAAGTTGTGCCCTTCTTGACAAGGGATGAGAACAGTCACCTAACGGCTGGAAAAATCACAAACAATAACAAGAGGGAAGATAAAGAAACAGAAAAGGTTCCTAAACAACACCATGAGAAACCTGCATAGGAGATTCCTCCTTGAGAGCCCTAACTGCAGGATCTCATATTCTTTATTCTGCCATATGCGACCCTTCTGGGTGGTCCAGCCATCCATTGCAGACAGAGAGACCTGCCTTTGCAAGGTACATGAGAATCTCTGCTTCTTGTAGAGAAGCTACATTCTCTCCGACTCATTGGGAGCACTGACTTGGAGGAAATAGCAGCGTCAATATGCTGTGACTCAAACTCGAAGGACTGCATGTACAATGAATGTCCCAACTGCAAAGACAAAGACTTTCCCGTTGCACCTCGGGGGGATTTGCAAGCAAGTGTTTTTTTTCCACACAGTGGACAACAGAGACAGTTCTCAGAGAAAAAGAACGAGGAAGGTGAAAAGGAGAAAGTGTCTGTCAAAATGACAGTGAATGGAGACAACTTTGGTGAACCTGCTAGAGCTCTTCCAAAGGCAACTTACCTCTTTAACATAAAACGGCAATTCGCTTACTACCGGGAACTAAAGAGGAGTATGAAAGATCATGAATGCTTAATTCATGTAGATTCCTCAGAAAACTATGCTTGCAAGTACTCCTCTGAAATTCAAGCTGTACACTTTGCATCGAACCAGCAGCAGGCAACACTCCACTCTGGAGTTCTACATGTTGGTGGAGTGGAAGAACATGTGTGCTTTGGCACAATCATCTCATCTAAAGAGAAAGGGCCCGCAGCCATATGGACCCATCTATCCTCAATACTCAACCTGGTCAAGGCTTCCTATCCCAATGTGACTGTGGTGCATTTTTTCAGCGATGGGCCGTGCACACAATACAGGCAGAAAGGTCATTTCTATCTGTTTTGTTCTAAGCTGCTACAGTGTGGTTTCCATTCAGGCACCTGGAACTTTTTTGAGGCAAGCCACGGCAAGGGTGCTCCAGATGGAGTCGGAGGCCTCCTCAAAAGGACTGCTGACAGACTTGTCAGCCATGGGAAAGGCATACCAAATACTGAGCTCTTCTTCAATGCACTGGTGGATGCAGAGAAACAGTAAAACTGTTCTGCATAAGTGCGGATAATGTAGATGAAGCCACAAAGAACATGCCAGATCGTCTCCCGGTGGTGCAGTCAACCATGAGCATTCACCAAGTAGTAACAGTTACCCCAGGACAAAACAGAAATTTGAAATAAATGTATATATATATATTTTTAAAAGCTCATTGGGCCTGGGGGTGAATTGTTTTGTTATTGAAATATGTTTGGGGCGGCACGGATGGTGCAGTGGGTAGCACTGCCGCCTCACAGCAAGGAGGTCCTGGGTTGAAATCCCTGGTCGGCCAGGGCCTCTCTGTGTGGAGTTTGTATATTCTCCCCGTGTCGCGTGGGTTTCCTCCGGGTACTCCAGTTTCCTCCCACAGTCCAAAGACATGCAGGTTAGGCTGATTGGGGAGTCTAAATTGCCCATAGGTATGAGTGTGTGAGTGAATGGTGTATGTGCCCTATGATGGACTGGTGATCTGTCCAGGGTGTATTCCTGCCTTTCACCCAATGTATGCTGGGATAGGCTCCAGCGACCCTGTTCAGGATAAGCGGGTTAGGATAATGAATGAATGATAAAATTCTGTAGTTTTTTTCCATTTATGAATTGTTTCATGTGAATTAAGTTACTTGTTCAATAACTTGGAAGGGAGGGAGCGATGAAAGGAAGGACATAAGGAAAAAAGGCAGGGAAGGAAGAAGTGGAGAAATGACAAAGGAAAGAATGAAAAGAAATGAGGAAGGAAGGACAGAAGGGACAGATGAGAGGGGTGGAGAAATGTAAAGGCAAAAGGAGAAAGCGTTTCCCCTTTCCAAAGATTTCTTGAAGCATTTTGTTTCCTCTTAAGAACTATGGATTAAACATTTTAAATTTTCTATAAAGATTCTTTCAAAGTTTTAAAAGTAAAAAAATCTATTCAATTGAAATTGAATTGTTACGAAACGGAAACCCAACAATGTAACAAAGACAAATGGGTGTAAAAGTTCGTAACATTTAACACACAACCACAGTAATATGTAAAGGCGTGACTGAAACGCAACACGGGATTTATCGGTTAAATAATCATTTAATATTTACAAGTTAATGATCGTCTTAATCCTAAGCTTAAACCTATAACTCTAAACTATAAACTATTTACAGAGCCTCACCAGGCAGTCCAGACAGCGGCCCAAGGTCGTCCGATGGTCGGTTCTTGTAAGTCCAAAAGAAGAACCGAAAACGCTGGGCTTGTGAGACTAAATAAAGTATTCTATAGTCTTGATAATTAATAGCTAAAAGTGGTAAACCTAAATAACCAAAAGGGAGAGCGAGAAGAGAATATGGCTCAAAGTAAATGAGATTATTCAAATGATGATTCGTATGGTGATTCAAATGGCGATTCTGATGAGATGACGACGTCCAGCTGTTATATAGTCGTGCATCTTTTAATCCCACGTCGCGCCGCGATCCCTCGTCTCCGGGCGACGTAAAGGCATCCTGGTCTCCGCAGCATCTGCATGGCCAGGTGGTTCCTCCGCGACGGTCGTCATGGGCATCCACCAAGGCAGGTCACCCGGCAACAGGATGCACTCCTACCTGTATAGGGAAAAACCAGCACGCGGCAATACCCAGCCAAAAACTCCAAACAGTACCCTTAAAATTACATCCCTAGATCTAACCTTATAATACACTGGGATGTAACATGAATGCAAAATGAACATTTTTTAATCTTAAAGAAAGGTTTATCTTTTTTCTCCTTATGCGTCCTTGTCAATTGTGTTCCTCCTGTCAACTGTGTTACTGTGTCTGTCAACTGTGTCATAAATAGTTTAAATGTTGGCTAAACTGTAATAAAAAATGTTGGGCGACATTTCTAGACAGGGAAGTCTTACATAAGGAAGTTTGAATAACTGTAACTCTAGTGTAATGTGTATTTCTGTTAAAAATATTCAGCCTTGATGATAGCATCCCACAGGATATCCATTACCCAGCTCAAAATTCATATTTTCAAATCAGTTAGACAGACAACCTTAAAACCCCTGGCGAATAGACGCAACTTTCAAACAAATGTTTTATCAAATGTGTAGTACTTCATTCATGTCTGCTATGACACAACTTGTGTCTGTAACACAGTTGACAAAATAATGAATCAAATGTTATGATATGAAATGTACCCCAATTATAGAATGACTCTAGTAATGTTAGCATTACTTTACCACCAAGCTGATATAGACTAGTTAGCTAAGCTTGGAGCTAGCTAACTATCCGAACAAGACACACTAATAGACACTTAATGGCTAGAATAGCTACAGACTAACCAGAGATGCTGTTTTTTTTTTTGGTATAAAGTATGTTACCCATTGATCCAGGGCCATACATAAGGTTATTTAGTTATTTTGGGAAATCAGATCCTAGAGCAGCAGGGCAACTTAAGCCTGAAGTACAGATAGGTAAGGTAAGGTAAGTAACACATTAGTTGGGGTAACACATATATATTTATTTAAGTTGACTAGCTTAATTATAGCTTTGTACAGTTGTATCGCTAGCTACTAGTAACTAACTAGCTAGCTAGCTTTAATAGCTAATGTTAGCTGAGCTAACTGCCATCTTGTGGACTCCCTCCCTCTACTGTCCCATTTTTCCAAGTGTAGGAACAAAACGGCTAAAACCCCAGAGTAGTGTACAATGATGTATGTTTCCGCTGAAGTTTTTTCACATTTCTGAGTAACTTCATTGTGCTCACACCCATATAGGCAAGGGCTGAAATTAAACCCCTTGTTGAAATTAAACCCCTATCTAGCATGGCATGTATTGTATGTGTGGGAAGCTCTATTCCCGTGGGGACCCTGTTGTAGTCTGAAACGGAATTTAGCTTGTTGCAGAGGAAAAGCCAAGTGGATTCTATCCTGAAGTCTGTGGGGATGTACCAGCATTTCTTCAATCGGTATCCAGAAGACAGATGCAGGATCTGTCTAAGTTATAAGTGGGTGTAAAATAAAAGACCAAAAAAATAATTTATAATTGGGCAGGGACAGCCCTCCAGATGAAAACTATAACGATTTTAATTCTGAATGTCCTGTTGAACTAAATAATAGCTACTAAATTAAAAAGACAAAATAATTCTGGAAAAATTCTGAACATTACCCACCCTAGGTGTCATCTGTGAAGATTGGTTGAACATTTACCGATTGCTATGTTCAGACTGCGGAAGTTACTGCGTCCTCTATGTATTTTTATGTGCCTTTGGTTCAGGCCCTGTATTTTCTGAAGTACAGCCAATTTAGACAATTTAGCCTATTCTCCACATTGCAGGGGTGACAATGTTTTGGCATAGTTTCTTCAAGTTTACAGGTGCAGCAATTTGTTTCAGTAAATGATCATTTAATTGGACTAAAAATTGTAAAGTTATCAATGTGACATTATCATGTTCGTATCATATGTATCATATAATTTAATACACTGTCATTCCAAATCATAGGCTATTCAGATAAAGCTTTTCTGGGTAGATTGTGTGTGTTGGAGTGTCCCTGCACAAGACACCTAACCCCTAAATGCCTATAAATGCCTACCATTTACCATATATTGTTATGATATTTACTCTCAATAGTGCATCCATATTGTGTGTGCTGCTGGAGAGGGAGGCTGTGACAGAAATATCTTAAAGAGGTTCTGCCACCACGACCCGACTCCGGATAAGCGGGTGATGATGGATGGATGGAGGTTCTTTGCTGTGAACAAATGATCTTGATGCTCGTAACTTAAGAGGAAACTAAAGATACAGTTTTGTTCAGGAAACCCGCGTCATTTTAAGAGCAATCATAAGAAGCTTTTAAAGAGGTTCTAAGCATTAAGAGGCTTTCAGGATCGCACCCCAGGTTTGTAGACATGTCCTATGGCCAAGCAGATTTCAATTTTGGTAGACAACCTGTGGGGCTAACAACCCCAAGATCCAAGCCTGTTTTTCGACCACTGTTTATTGATTTCTGTTTCGTTGACCATCGCTTGTTTTTGACTACGTCCCCGCCTACTGCTTTTGTACCTTTGCCTCGCTGCTTTGTTTATGGTTTCGACTTCCGCATCGCCCTCGACTACGACCCTGCCTGCCGCCCGCCTGTACTTCTGCCCTGCTGACAGCTCTCCTGCTACCGGACCTCCCTGCACGTCTACCGACTACGAGTTTGCCTCTTCCCTGATTATTTATTGTTTTATTGGCTGGATCCACGTGTATGGCCTTTGCTTGTTTTGACTACGCTCCTGGGATTCGTCCCGAATGAAGTCCTGACGGGACTTTATATTACTATTGTTTCCGAGTCGTGCATTTTGGGACCAACCCCCACGCACCCGTCTCAAAAAGTGCTGTAAACTACAAGATAACAGTTATTGACAAAAGCATTATTTTGAACATGCTAGTATTGTAGTGTGCTTTATTAATGATTCAGTGCAATTAACCAAAGTCTTACATTTGTCTAATAAAAAATGTATTTCCCCAAAAAACAGGTTCCAAAGTATTGGCGCCCCTGATTTAATACACATGATAAGTTTAGATAAATCCCTCCAAGTGTGTTTTGACTATTCCTCCATGCAGAACTTTTCGGAATCATTGGCATTAATTTCAGACCACAGGTTTCTGATGGGAGACTGAGTCTAGATACTGAGACATAGCAGAGCATGGATGTCGTTTTTACTTCACCACTTATGTGTGGGTTTTGATGTACAGTATGCTTGGAGTCATTGTCCTGCTGGACAATTTACCAATGACCAAGTCTTAGCTTCTGAGCAGAGGCAACCAGATTTTCTGCCAAGATTTCCTGGTACTTTGTTGAATTCATTGTGCCATTGATCTGAAATGGTGCCCCTCGACCACAAAACATCTCCAAAACATCAATGACCCACCTCCATATTTTACAGGTATGGGTGATTATGTGTGGGGGTGTATTTATTCACTTCGAAGGAGGAATAGGCCTTTATGCTAAGCTAACAGATTATGCTACCATGGTAATTGAGCAAGTGAATGCACAAAAATTTAAATAAAATCGAACAGCTCGTCGAAGTCTGGGTAAGTCGAAAAAAAGGCATATTTCCCAAAATGTTGGTGTTTTCCTGTTTTGTGGAAAAACAGAATATCTTACTTAAACCCTAACACTTGATAAACAACCTAGGCCAGGGGTCAGCAACCCTGGTCCTGGAGAGCCGCAGGGTGTGCTGGCTTTCGTCTCCACCTTAAAATAAGCAACCGATTCAGACCCAAGAAACCAGGTGAGGTGAGTTAACTGTAATCAACGGCTTTCATTGATCAATTAATGCCAAGTAACAACGAAAGCCAGCACACCCTGCGGCTCTCCAGGACCAGGGTTGCCAACCCCTGACCTAGGCCTTTGTGTGCAGTTATTTAGCTTTTTTGATTGTGAACATGTCTACCTAATATTTTGCTTTTTGTATGATCTCAGAAGGGGTGATTGGTTTACTAAAAATAGGGAGGCAGGGAAAGAACATTTGAATGTGTAATGTTCCTGAACACTAGAGGCTGAGTGCTAGATGAGTCCATAGGTGATTCAGGTTCAATCATTGGTTCCTTTGAAGGAATCAAACCCATAGTTGGTGGTGTGACCAGAAACATGTTTGGTATGCGTGAACGATGAATGGACCCTGGCAAGTGTCTTCAACTAGCACATAACAAAAAGAATCCAGAGCCTTGAAATAAGGACTTTCTTTGTTTTGCTAGACCTCCGGTTGCCACAAGTCACCTAATGATCCAGTCCTCAGGACTGTGGTCACATTGCTCCTGGCTTCATATCTCCTTTTTACTGAATCTTTCAGCACATGAATCTTTCTGAATTGGTATTAGGGTGAATGACTTTGCTAGTTGCTTTGAACAATAACTGAGCTGACTAAATTTACGCATTGTGTTAATATGCATGTGAGCATTCACTCTTCATTATAAAGTGCGGTTAGTAAAACAAAGTTTTACCAGGAACCAGTAAGATGACCGTTGTCACAGGAAGAAGCAGATCCGATGTTCGTCATTAGAAAACAGGAAAGTTTATTACAATCAGGAAAATGTTCCAAAGAGCAATGGTGTTTTAAAGGATACATTTGCATATATTCAAATATGTCTACAAATCCAAGTGTAACCTCTGATTGGTGGTAAGGAATTGTGCCTATCCCGAGCACCTCGGATTGGGCCATTCAAATCCTTAATGGTTGTGAGGCCTTGCCCCGCTCCACCCTGGAGTCCAGTGGAAAATCCCCAGAGGGGGAACCTTGAAACTGATAGCAGTCATTATCATATATGAAGTGGTCCAATACACAAATTTGTCTGTCTCCCAACAGTGCAAAGTTTCTCACTTGTGTAAGAACTAAGATAAACAGGCTGGTCATTAATAATAAAAAATGGTGGCTATGATTTCAATGAACTAATTAAATACTGAGAGGGGAAGAAAGAGGGAAATGTATAGAACAAAAACATTCTTTGAGAAGTACTCCAGAGACTGTCTGTCAAGGTTCATAAGAGTTTACTATATTAAATTATTATATCCAAGCTAATGAGTTTTCATGGAAGAACTGTTTTTGATTAAAGGTCCCACTTCCTCAAATGCCTTCTTTTTTGTCATTACCAGCGTCTTTTTAGAATTGACAACAGGGTGTTATTATATAATATAAAAATTGAGACGGGTGCGTTGGACCCAAAATGCACAACTCAGAAACAGGGATGTAATAGTAAGTCCCGTCAGGGCTTTATTCGGGGAATATCCAGAGAGCGTAGTCAAAAAACAAGCAATGTTCGTACACGTAAAATCCAGCCAAAACCAAAGTGCAGTACCGAGGGAGAAGGCAGTCTCGTAATCAGTACACCATGCAAAAAGTCTGGTAGCCAGGAAAGCTGTCAGTGGGGCGGAAGTACAGGCGGACGGTAGGCAGGCTCAGGGTCGAAGACGGCGCAAGAGTCAAGACCGAAGTCTGCTGCGCGGGGAAAAAGTACAAAGACAGCAGGCAAAGTCGTGGTACAGGCAGGCAATGGTCAACAAAACAGAAGTCAATAATCTTTGGTCAATAAACAGGCTTGGTTCGTAACGGGTAGACAAATGGCTTGACAAAACCGCTAAAGCGGTGCACTGACGGACAGGGGGGGGGGGGGGGGACGTAATATTCATATATTACATATATTACATATATATATTACATATTCATATATATATGGGGACCTGGACGTAATATTTCCAATAAAAAAACTATTTCTTTTGATCATTCAAGAAAAGATTTGAAGCATCAATTTCTCAAGTTACTGTACACATGTAACCCCAGACTGAATGAAAAATGGATGATTAATTATCTCTAATGCTAACAACCTATATGCAATTAGACTGAAGTATTAAAACAAAAAAGAAAAGAATTAGAAGATATGTCTTCTCAGGAAAAAAAAAAACTGGCTTTGCTTGCCCTGCAGTCACACTAATGAGTGTGCCTTGGGTGGACTCGATTTCATGAGAGTCCCAATTACCCCAATTAATTATTTCATTTTCCAAAGCCCTGACCAACAGGAACTCTGAAACCCATTAACATCTATGGCCTGAGTTTGTATGGAAAGCCAGGTCTCTGAACAACCAATATCCCAGGCCTATCTGCAAATTCACTTTGTCCCTCTCCATTGCTAATATTGTCATGTGATTGATGCTTTATCATAGCAACGACCAAGTCTGCAACTTGTCTGAAATTTGTTCAGTTTTCCCCGCTGTATTTAATTAGGTGCTAATGAGTATGATATAAGGTGTAATGAAAACTGTATTTAAATATCAATCATTACACTGCCTCGTCGAGATGAGGAACTGCTTCTCAAGCAATTAGTGTTTGAATGGCTAGAGCTCTTAAAGGGCTCTGCAACCCACAAGATCTGAATATTTTGTATTTCATCATGACACCATGTTTACAACTGAATGGGGAAACAGAACCAAGCTTTGGGGTGGTAAACAATGTAAGGCATGTTGCAGGGTAATTTCTTTGCCCATATAAATAAATAAATAAATAATAAAAAAGGACACAGATCACACATGATCAGATATCTCACAAAGGTCAGGTTTATATGCAAAATGCAATGTGGAGCAGTCTTTTGTCAGTGGAGGGCAATTCATGGATATGGTTACAACTCTTCTAGTTGTAGCTAATTCCTATTAGCGCATAGCATGCATATCCTAAATGCAGATACTTAAGATACAAAATAGAATTTGGTATTGATATTTGGCAACCAATAATTCAGTGCCTCACATTGGCACACCAAGCCACATATGGTACTTCCCCTTCCTATCTTCAGACAATGATGACAGAATACACTCTAACCAGACCTCTCTGTTCAGCATCCTCCCATCTGCTGGCTGTCCCATCTCTTTGAGCACCCAGTTGCCACTCTTCATAGCCCCAGCTCTTCTCTGCCCTCATCCCCCTTCCTCAATCAGGCAGTGTTTCCCACCTTTTCAGACTACATGTCAATGTTTCTATTAAAAAAGAAACACAGACAACAAACCCTCTAGTGATTTTTGCTTACCATGTGAAATGCATTTCAGCATTAGCAAACTAGCAACACAGAGCTGGCAAATATCTCAATGTAACTTTAATGTACTTCACAAAACCATCCACAGTTATCTCAGATGCCAGTTCACAATGTTTAAATGCAAATAGCTTTATTTACCCAGACTATGGTATAATGTAACAATTAAATTATTAACTTCCTCATTTGAGTGAATAAGTCTTGCTGTGTCTTTTCTTTGTGAGAACAATTTGCGATGGTATGATTCTTTGTTTGTCTGTTTATTTGCATCTATGTTTTGTTGTCTAATAAGTAGATCTGTTGGCCAGAGTTGTAGATTGTATGGATGTGTTTGGCGCCCCACCCAGGTAAATGGCCACCAGCCACCACTGATCCTTAGCCTACCTCAGCTTGAGCCTTGCATAGTCACACACACACACATACACATATACACATATACACACACACCACTCTCATTCGTGTTCATAATTTATATACATATATAGTTTTTATTATTACTCTATTATTAGTACCAAGACTGAAATTTGAAATTCGATGGCAACGCGGTTAGTGGTGAAATGAAGGGGCAGGCTTATACAGCTGAGCCAGTGTTCTTTGTAAAATTGCTCATGCACGTACATACATCATTTAACCAGGTAAAGAAACTGTTCTGTAAAAGGGGATTATAGCTAAGGTGTTATGCTCGTAGCCAGAAACCCAAACGCAGACCACAGTATTCCAGAAACGTTATTTTATTTCAGTCCAAGGGTCAAAGCCAGGTAATCCAGTAGGCAGTGCCAAATCGAGTTGCAGAAGAGTGAGGGTGCAGTCCAAGGTCAAAAATCCAAACGATCAGAAAGGCAAGGTATAAGAGGGCAGGGCAAGAGAGTACTCGAATAAGGCAGACCAAAAATCAGAATAGCAAACAAATCGAAAGGGCAAGGCAAACTCGGACTCAGGCAAAGGGGTGTCTCAGGAATCTCAACAATAACAGGCTGACTATAAAATCGGCACTGAAATGACGATCAACATTCTGACAATGGTATCTACTGAGACTGGGGTTTAAATTCACTGAGGGATAAGACAAACTAGGCGGGGCAGGGGAGTGAGGATGATCTGACAAATATACATCAGGTGAGAAACATGAAAGGGCAATAATACAATAATGAGGGATGCACAAAGACGCGGACTGGATTCACAAAAACACACATGTAATACAAATGGCTCCAGTGGAAAGAAGGTGCGAACACTTCGCTGAATTAAGGCAGGCAATTTAAAGACAGAACAGGGAGGCGGAGCTATAGAGCAGTATAGAAATAGAAATGAAGTTAGTCTTTTAGTTTAAATTATAGTTTATAGAGATTAAATTATAATTACCCAAAACTAGTGAGTTAGTTTGTTAGTTAGACAGACAAATTAATGTCTTAATATAATTAGTACTATACAAAATCTATGTTAGTTGGTATTAGTAGATTACCAGACAGAAAACCAGACAAGAATATGAAAAATAATGCATTTACAAGAATACAAAATTAAATTAACAGACAAAACTCAGGAACATTGCATTAGACTGCCTTTCAGCTGCCTGTTCCAGGTAGGCGCAGTGTGTCTGATACAGGTGGTTCCATTGGAAGCGGGAAATAATAATGCCGCAAAGGAAATGGTATGTAATAATATGTGGGGATAATAATGGGATACCTGTGTATTAATTTCCTGCATCTGCCTGTGGGGAATTACATAATTATTTTACTGGGCTTTATTGGGTCATTCAGGTACATTATCCACCCTTGCAAAGCAGAGTTGGGTGTTCTAGAGGACGGAGCAATGTTGTACATAGCCTGGAGCCATGGAGGGTGGGTGAGTTGAGTCTTTGTAACAAATTATGCTCAATGCTAATGTTAATTGCATATATTAGCATTGTCACTATTTACACTTCAAAAAAGAGCCATAAGAATAATTCACAATGTCGGATTTCGGGAACATACCAATTAATTATTCTTACAGTCTAAATCCTTAAAATTCCTTGATCTTGTTGAATTTCAAACTGTTTTATTCATGTTCAAAGCTAGAAACAATCTGTTGCCGTGTAATATCCAGAAAATGTTTTCTGAAAGAGAGGGGGGCTATAATTTAAGGGGTAAGTTAAATTTGAAAACACATAGCATTCAAACAACCAGGAAAAGTTTCTGCTTATCTATCTGTGGGGTTAAATTATGGAACAAACTCAATGTTGCTTTAAAACAATGTCCAAACATGCTCCAGTTCAAACAGATGTACAAAGACATTATTTTCACGAGGTACATGGAGGAAGATTGGCGTTAACAATCACCAGGGGTTCTTATTGATTTGTGTTTAGATTAGAATGTAGATATGGGTAAACATATAGATATTGTATGAATGTATAGGGGTATGTAAGTATATTTATCATTTTTGTAAATTAATGTTTCTTTTGTAGATTTATTATTTTTGTATATCTATTATTGTTTGTTGAAGTGTTTAGGTATTAAAGGGGCATAAGTGTTACGTCTTCCTACTCCTTTTCACACATATAAATAGTTTTAAGTTGAAGTGCTGGTGGAGGGAATTTATGATGTCTTCTTATATTTTGTTGTTCATCTGTTTTTGTTTTTTTACATTCATTTCGGATTTTTCCCTTCTCCCAATTTGGTAGCCAGTTGTACCTCGTCTGATCCAATTAGAGTTAGTATTAGATACACCGTCCACACCCCGTCCCTCAGCAGCCCGAATGAGAGCGACACGCCTTCTTCAAGCCATCTCGTCTCATGCTCGTGACCGTGATTCCGAGGCACCCGAGTTGCTTTATCGTGCGGCAATCTACTAACCCTGCCAAGTCCCTCCCTCTGGAGCAGCGAGCCAATTATGCCGGCCAAACTTGGCTTTTGGCAGGACCGAGAATCGAACCTCGATCCCCGCCCGGTGTGCAACTGCAGCGAACTGCAACCGCAAGTCCGCTGCATCTTAGCCTGTGCCATTTTCTGTAATGAAACGTGTTCCGTGATGAAAAATGTTTACCTCAAAAGAAGTAAATACCCTATGTTTCTGTATGTCATTGTATTGTGCTTTACAGTTGGCATTCTCATGCATGGCATCACCCCTCCCCTGCCAGAGAATAATTATTAACTGCTTTCATTTCGAATGAGATGGGCCGGAATTCATGCAAGGTGAAGCTCATATTAATGAGTAAAGATTAAGAAATTGAAGTGGTCTTATTCATCTAATTTAAAATGTTTTACAACTATTAATATTATGTGTCAATAGGTGCATTGCGAAGTCAAGATTCTAAAGTGAATCATCCAAATAGAAAGGAAAGTTGATCTGATCTTACATAACATAACATTCCTACCCGTAAGTGTACCTACTGCCCAAATTGCCTAAAAGCTAAATAAATTTGTGGCAGCCTGTAGTGTAGTGGTTAAGGTGAATGACTGGGACACGCAAGGTCGGTGGTTCTAATCCCGGGGTAGCCACAATAAGATCCGCACAGCTGTTGGGCCCTTGAGCAAGGCCCTTAACCCTGCATCGCTCCAGGGGAGTACTGTCTCCTGCTTAGTCTAATCAACTGTATGTCGCTCTGGATAAGAACGTCTGCCAATAATGCCAATAATGTAATGTACAGTGCATCCGGAAAGTATTCACAGCGCTTCACTTTTCCCACATTTTGTTATGTTACAGCCTTATTCCAAAATGGAATACAACATGAAATAAGTTTTTTTGAAATTTTAGCTAATTTATTAAAAATAAAAAACTAAGAAATAACATGTACATAAGTATTCACAGCCTTTGCCATGAAGCTCAAAATTGAGCTCAGGTGCATCCTGTTTCCACTGATCAACCTTGAGATGTTTCTACAGCTTAATTGGAGTCCACCTGTGGTATATTCAGTTGATTGGGCATGATTTGGAAAGGCACACACCTGTCTATATAAGGTCCCACAGTTGACAGTGCATGTCGGAGCACAAACCAAGCATGAAGTCAAAGGAATTGTCTGTAGACCTCCGAGACAGGATTGTCTCGAGGCACAAAAGGGTACAGAAACATTTCTGCTGCTTTGAAGGTCCCAATGAGCACAGTGGCCTCCATCATCCGTAAATGGAAGAAGTTCGGAACCACCAGGACTCTTCCTAGAGCTGGCCACCCGTCTAAACTGAGCAATCGGGGGAGAAGGGCCTTAGTCAGGGAGGTGACCAAGAACCCGATGGTCACTCTTTCAGAGCTCCAGCGTTCCTCTGTGGAGAGAGGAGAACCTTCCAGAAGGACAACCATCTCTGCAGCAATCCACTAATTAGGCCTGTATGGTAGAGTGGCCAGATGGAAGCCACTCCTTAGTAAAAGGCACATGGCAGCCTGCCTGGGGTTTGTCAAAAGGCACCTGAAGGACTCTCAGACCATGAGAAACAAAATTCTCTGGTCTGATGAGACAAAGATTGAACTCTTTGGCGTGAATGCCAGGCGTCATGTTTGGAGGAAACCAGGCACCACTCATCACCTGGCCAATACCATCCCTACAGTGAAGCATGGTGGTGGCAGCATCATGCTGTGGGGATGTTTTTCAGCGGCAGGAACTGGGAGACTAGTCAGGATTGAGGGAAAGATGAATGCAGCAATGTACAGAGACATCCTGGATGAAAACCTGCTCCAGAGCGCTCTTGACCTCAGACTGGGGCGACGGTTCATCTTTCAGCAGGACAACGACCCTAAGCACACAGCCAAGATATCAAGGGAGTGGCTTCAGGACAACTCTGTGAATGTCCTTGAGTGGCCCAGCCAGAGCCCATCCAACCTGATGGAGCTTGAGAGGTGCTGCAAAGAGGAATGGACGAAACTGCCCAAAGATAGGTGTGCCAAGCTTGTGGCATCATATTCAAAAAGACTTGAGGCTGTAATTGCTGCCAAAGGTGCATCAACAAAGTATTGAGCAAAGGCTGTGAATACTTACATACATGTGATTTCTTAGTTTTTTTATTTTTTATAAATTTGCAAAAATTTCAAAAAAACTTCTTTCATGTTGTCATTATAGAATGTTGTGTGTAGAATGTGGAGGAAAAAAATTAATTTATTCCATTTTGGAATATCTGTATGGAATTTCTCCTTTGCCAATATCCATTGGTGTCCTCTCGTTCTGCTAACCGAACTCAACCTGAAAAATCCCCTATACTTCACTTTGTGAATCCCTTTAATGAATTTAAAAGCCTCAATCAAATCCCCCGTAGCCTCCCTTTACTAAGCTTAAAGAGATTAAGCATCCGAAGTCTATCCTCGTAACTCTTATCTTTTATACATGGAATCAATCTGGTTGCCCTTCTCTGAACCTTTTCTGGTGCCTCTATGTCCTTCTTATAGTGCGGTCCCCAGAACTGCACACAGTACTCCAAGTGTGGTCTCACAAGAGTATTGTATAAGGTGAGTATAACTTCCTTGGACTTATAATGAATACTCCTGGCTATGTATTCTCACATCCTATGGGCCTTCTTTACTGCATTCGCACATTGACTAGAACCTGAAAGGCAAGTATTTTTCCACTTGAGCACTATCCAATTTTGTACCCCCCAAGAAGTAATCCTGCTTTATATTTTTATTTCCCACGAGTAGAAGTTTACATTTAGTTGTATTGAATTTCATTTGCCAGGTTTCCGCCCACTTCTGGATTCTGTTTAAGTCTTCCTGGATTACTTTAGTAAGAGTCTATACTACTAGTTAAACCTCTGAGTTTTGTATCATCTGCAAATTTAACTAAATTACTTTCAATGCCCATGTCTAGGTCATTTATGTAAATGAGGAAGAGCAGGAATGCTTTTTGGAAATCTAGGTATACAATACACACACCGACACCGCCGACCCCAGAGGGTTAATAAAACGGGGTTACAATGCCAGGAAGCCACTGAAAACATGGGGAATTGGATTAAAAAACACAATTTAAGTTGCCCTGTTTGTGTATCCAATGTCACTTTTACAAGTCACCCAGGCACATCTGTAAAATCTATATTTTTACTCTAAACATTTACTATTGACAGTATGACATACAGACCATGAAAGCAAATACATTTTTGAGTAAAATCAGATGAAACCAAATACCTACATTAACTTGTAGCCACAAATGCAGCTGCTAGGTGACTGAGGAAGGGTGACAAGCTGGTTGGCCTCCAAACGATGGAAATCTCTGGGTGAACTCTTGAATGGCTGCTGTGCGTTAAAAGCTCGTAAGCTGCAAATAGTACAGCCCACTAAGAGATACTTGACTATATGATATGTAATATAAATGATTATTGCTATAAATAAATGTGTACAGAGAGTAACCCATAGCTTTTGTTTTTTGTTTTTGTTCTTTATTTTGCTATTGCGCACTGCCATCTTGACATTGAATGCACATCAAAAATGGATATTTACAAATAAACAAAACAAGCAACAAGCCCTGAGTATGCCAATAACTAGGGTGACCAAACTCATTAAATAGGCTTCAGAATCGCAACGCTATTGGCCAAATCCAAAAATCCAGCTTGTTCTAAAACGGAGGTGTAGAGCCAAATTAAAAATATCTTTGTCCAAAACATCATAGGCTACTCTATGTCATATAACAATTCACCTAAAAAGATAACACTTAAAAATAATATAATACAATAATCAACAATAATTTATTGATTCATAACTTTAACTCGCAACATACAAACTACATTAGCGGTTTCCACTACCATATACCATAACCCCCCCTGTCCGTGATTAAAATATGTTGTTCCCCCATGCTTCCATGTCAAACTCTGCATATGCTTGGAACAAATACTTAAGTAGGCTAAAATGTATTGATAGAGGCTTGTGGATTTAATTGACATTATTGGGCCTCATTTATCAAACGTGAGCCGAACAAAATTCACCATAAATCCATTGTATTCGGATGTCAGTTTTTTCGTAGAAGCCAAACATATAACATATATAATGATATATATATATATATATATATATATATATATATATATCATTTATTTTATTCAGAGTGGCCAAATTATTTTAATATGCCAATGGGATATTATAATTATTCATATCATATAAAAATGCAACAGGATGCAACATTAAAATAGGTATTGTTTAATTCCGGTAATCCCGATTAATCCTGAAATAGTAAAGAAATCACGACAGGTTTCATAAATTAGCTAGCTCAGTAACATAAATACAGCTACATTTCATAAAAATAGCGAAGTAATAATATGTACACATAATCTATGGTTGGCGGAGCTGAAATGGCGGCCTTGCAGACATCACTTGAGAAAGAGTTTACAACAGCTAGGCTATATTGCCAGGCTTTATTCTTCCATAACACTGACAATTCACTGCTTACACTACAGAAATAAAATACACCAATCAGCCAACCATCTGCTTAAACCAGTTTTTCATGATTACAAATGCTTTAAACTGTATACACTATATAAACACTTAATATTTCATTATATGATATGCATACTTATATAAGCAGATAACTGTGACTGTTATTCGAAAGGTTTTTTTTTTTTAAATGAAAATGGAAGTCTTGTAAGGTCATTGGGAGAGAGGGAGGTGCATTGTTTTGTTATTTAAATATCTTGCTAAATACTGGTGTTCACGATGACGTCTATCTATCCAGGACCTGTACAATTTTTCATATTTAACAAGACATAAAGACCACCCGCCATATTTTAAAATGCATGGCATCAGTTTGACCCTTCTTCCCTCTGTTGGAATTACATGGTACTACATGTGGTGAAACTTATGTCAGAATAGATCCCATGCATACTTAAATAACAAAAAAATGCACTATTAAGTGTTTATAGATGAGTCTATATAGATGAATTTAAAGCATTTTTAATCGTGAAAACACTGGTTTAAGCAGGTGCTTTTAATGTTATGACTGATCAGTGTTTGTTTTTGGCTTATTATACTTGCATTAACATAACTTCAATCTCCGCTTCAGAGAAGCTTTTTTCTTTTTTCGACTATCTCTTTAAATAGCTGTCAATTAATGTTAATCACAAATTTTGTGCATGTGCCTTTGATTTACGATTACTTGGTATTTATCAACATATACACGTGGATACGAAAAAAGGCTGTGTCTATGCGTGATTCATGAAGCTGCCGAAAGTTATTCGTTTGTTTCCAATCACACGATGCACATGGATATCCAAAAATATTGATGAATGAGTCCCATTGTTTCTCCCAGCATCTGGGAGATGCTACTCTCACAAATTAGTAGGCATACAGTAGGCTAGACAAATCCCAGTGCAGGATTGTGGTAGACTAGTGCTGTCTACAGTATGGGCTATGCCAGTCCCCGAGAGAATGACTCCCCTCGGAACAGCACTCATTTAAAATGACTCCAACTTTACATTTTAGCCTACTCATTGGTATTTGTTCCAAGCATCGGCAAAGTTTGACAACATATTTCACAACATAGGAATGCGTAACATAAAGTTAACAGTGTTTTGTGATAGGCCAGTTCCTGGTTCCTCCCCCTTAAATCAGAAAAACTACTGCTTGTTGTTATTTTCCTCACTTCTCTCTTGGGCATGTAAAGAGACTGGCTGCCAACAGGGAAAACATGACCCATTGTGAACACACAGCCGTGTGCTTTAAACAAGCTACGGTACAGAGCTGACTTTAGACAATCCAGGATTAAAAATGCCTCAGTTAATTGTAAGGAAGGAGGATGCGGTCACGATTTTGTGGACATGGACATTATTTTAGCTAATATTTTGCTGTAATGTTAATGTAGCTAGCTAGCTAGCTAGCCTGTCACCTGAAGTGGTATGAACACTTAATGTGTGAGGATGACTGAAAATCCACAATGTCTAGCCATTCTTCGTCTATGTTTAACTACTCTGCCTTCATTTCTGGTCCTTCGTGTTACAGTCGTACTTTTATCTCGGCAGGAAACCAAAAAATGTATTTTGGGAAATCAACATGAATATTGTGATTAAAATATCAGTTGAACCTTAAATGAATGTATTGTAGACAAATTGTCCGTATCTGGAATTTTAATAGTGTTCTATCAATGGTAAAAGTGGGACTCTGATGGCACCACGGCAATAAAGTGTTCCATTACAGAATGATTAGTATTCTAAAACTTCTATTTGTATGCATATAAACAAATGTAATTCTTTTATAATCAGCCAGCACAATAACTAATGCAATTACTACAATAGGCTTTCCTTTCCTTAGCTAACGAAAGCGGCTATCAAGCATTCTTAATTGAAGAGCAAAGATCTTCCCTGGGTAGTTTAATGACTTCCAGTTTACGTAGAAATTATGAAAAAAACTACCCTTATTCGTATATTGCTGATTTAAGGGAGAGTGCTTAACACATTATTAACCTCTGCTGGGTCCAAATCCAAGTGTGAATGCAGGTCTGTGATGCATATTAAAATAGGGTAAAATGGAGCATATAGCAAACCTTACTTCATACTGACATACTCTACTTACCCTATCGATCAGTATCAGTATTCTGGTGATGATTTTGTAAGGGGAGTCCCTGCTTGTGATATTTTTCGTTCCAATATGAACCAGTAGCAAGATATTCTCCCTAATGTGAGCGAAGTGATACAGGTTCTGGTGCATGGTTCTTTGGAGGGTCGTAACCACAGGGTCACACCAGGCATCGACTTCACCAAGCCCCTCAGCATACTGTCAGAGAAAGCAAAATCCACATTAGGCTACACTGCCGCCACAGTCATGTCCAACCAATCAGAATAGTAGATTTTTCTCACATTTTATTGGATTTATTCAATCACGTGCAGGGGGTAAAATGTCAGACTTTGACCCGCTTCTTGCCTTTTCTGCACTGATCCGCAGCACTCAGAAAGTCCTCAATAAAAGATAGCTAGGCTATTGTCCAAACTCATGATACCATTCAAGGACTGTTTAACTGTAACGTGGGAGAGCAGAGAGTTGCTGGATGATTTTTGAACATTTCAAGTCATAGGTTTTTGACCTTGAGTTATACATGCCAGTGGCAATCACATGATTGGCTGCATGGTACTGTCATCATTATTGGCTATTTCACACTACAGTCCTGGCCAAAAGTTTTGTCGCATGAGTGGACAAAAGTGACAATTGCTAATTACCCAACTCTTAATTGGCTAATACAGTTAGGAAACAACACAAATTAATCATAAGTGTCTAAAGTTTATTTAGATACTAGCAAAACAAAAATTTCATAGATGCTTATAAGGTTTATTGCTTGATAAGCCAGTTTCTACCTGGACAAAAGTCTTGTCGCAAGTCAAATTATAATCAATAAATGTTATCTTTCTCAAAAAGTAAATAAAATACCAAATAAAAAATCAGTCTAGTATTGTCATGGTGGAGGTAATGATCCATGGTGACCACCAGAGGGCTGGTGCTCATTGGTTTCACCTGGATTTCATTAGCGCCAGAGGATTTCTCCTCCTAAAGAGTATTTAAGGCCAGTGCTGGCAGTCATTCAACGCTTTTGTGTTCAACTGTTCGCCCTTGCACAAAGCCGGTAACGCACAAGGTAGACTCCGCGAAATTACGAGTCGAGTACTGTGCTGGTGTGTGATTCTCAATTCGTTGCGAGATTAAAAGGTAAGGAAGGCGTTCAGCTGGTAGTGTTTCATTCACTGACGCCTTCCTCAAGAGTCTTGGTTTTCTTTTTCTTTTGGGCTCGTGTGAGCCGGTGGTAGAGGGACGTTGTCCCCGGTAATGTATTTTGGTTTGCATTTTTTGTCCTGAGCTGCGCCTCAAGGTTTTATTTTCGTGCCTAGTTTTTCCCGCTAGGTTGTACTTTATTTTGATCCTCGGTCTGCGACCGTCAGTGCTCAGTTACTAGCACTTTTGGTTTGGTGGTTCGCCCTGTTTTCAAAGGGTTGTTTTATTTTCTATTAGCCATTTTTGGGCTTCATTTCTGTTTGTTAAAAAAAAAGACTTGTTCCTATTATTTTCTTTTCCTCCCCCTGTTCCAGGAGAAGTTCTTATTTCGTGGCTGTGTATCCCTATTCCGCTTCCTCCCGGGATTTAGTAGAAGGGTTTTACCCTTGGTCGCTTCTGGCTCTCCGCCCAGCCCCGACATTACAAGTATTTCATCATGGACTATAAGTTAGGAAATTAATATCTTGTATGGGTTCCTTTGGCCTGCAGAACAGTTGCCATCCGGTTTGGCAGAGAGTCGTAGAGCTTGTTGATGAAGTCATTGGGGATGGCATGGAAGGCCACCTTGTAGGCATCCCAAAGCTCCTCCAAGTTCTTCGGCTTGGTCCTCCAAGCTTCCTCCTTCAGTCTTCCCCAGATATGCTCAATAATATTCATATCTGGAGACTGTGCTGGCCATCCCTGAAGGACCTTAATCTTCTTCGCCTTGAGAAACTTCATAGTGGAACCTGAGGTATGGCAAGGAGCTCCATCCTGTTGAAAAATCTGACCCCTCTTGTAGTTGGGAATGTACTGGGAGGCAAGAATCTGTTACCATCTATCTATCTATGTTACCATCCACCTTACAGATCTCCCTGGCACCTCCGTGTTGGATGTAACCCCAAACCATAATCTTTCCACCTCCAAATTTGACTGTCTTCTGGGTGAACCGTGGGTCCAGATGGGCCCCAGAGGGTCGTCGACAATTTTGGCGGCCCTTGGGATGGAGCTCAACTGACGATTCATCTGAAATCAATTTTTCGCCACTTTTCTGCTGTCCAACCTTCTGTCAGGCTGTGGGCCTTGGCGTACGCAACACGGTTTCTTAGCTGTCTCTTGTTTAGTGCTGGTTTCTGGGCAGCAATATGACCATGGAGACCATTGCGAGCAAGAATCCGACGTACAGTTCTTGACGAAACAGGTGTTGCTGGTGTCCACTCCTCCTGGAGCTGTGAGGCGGTTGACATGGGGCTGGCTTTTGACAGTCGGACCAGCAAGCTGTTGTCTTGAGCAGTTGTCTTGCGCGGTCTGCCCGACCTGGGTCTTTCATGGACGTCGGCATTCTCTTGGTAGCGCTTGCAAATCCTCTCCACCTGCCGTTTAGACACATTGAAGATGTCTGCAACTTCAGAGACTTGGACTTGAGATTCTTGATGATCAGCACTTTGGTTTCTGGTTTGATATTGGGCGTGTTGACAGAAGCATGAACTTGATGGCTTAAAGTGTCAAATTTCTGCTTTTATAGTTACCTACAGCTGACTAATCAAGCCCCTTGTTTGTTTCTTCCTTATTCACTGTGGCCTAGAAATTGGAGTTGGCCATTGCGACAAGACTTTTGTCCGGCCAAAACTGGCCTGTTGATCATTATCAAGCTGTAACATTTAGTAACAATTTTGAAATGTCATTTTGCTAGCTTCTAATAAACGTTAGACACTTATGATAAATTTGTGTTGTTTCCTAACTTTATTAGCTAATTAAGAGTTGGGTAATTAGCAATTGTCACTTTTGTCCACTCATGCGTCAACTTTTGGTCGGGACTCTATGGTCATAATGAAAGAGAATGTGCCAAAACAAAGCTAATAATTTGTAATCAGTGAATAATTACTGTAAATATCAACACCTTCATAGAATATAGAACAGGAAAGAATCGGTAAAGAAGGTAAATCATTTAAAGTCCAGCTGCCCTGGGTTGAAATGTGGCAAAAAAAAATCAAACTGGTGTTGTCAAAAATGAATAGTAGCAAAAAAGGTTCAGGGTGTGGGTAGGCTTGGCACACTTGATTTGTGAAAAACCAGGACATTTGATGCATGACGTGGGGCGTTAAAACATATTTGCAAATATACAGTTGTAGGACTCCCTATTGCCTCTCTTACCTCTATTTGTCCTGACGTAGATGCACTATGTGGCAACCAGAGGATCAGGGAGATGTGCATATAATTTAGAGTGAGACACAAGACCGTTGCAGTTTTAAGCACTCAAGGGTGCATTTATTCACAGAAAATAGTACGTTGTATCATTTTTTTGTTAGTTTTTTTTGCTGCTGGTGGCTTGTTCTTTCATCCTCTTCGTCCATTTTATAAAACCGAAAAAATAAATCAGAAGTATTAGGTGATTACCTCTAGGCTAGTAGCTACTTTCCCACGGTGGGGTCGTTGAAGTGAATGCATGCGCCAGACTGAAGTGCGGCAGTTGCTAGGTGATAAGGTAAACGTTCGTATTTTTGCTACCAATTAAAAAGAAGTATAGGTATATGGCCAATCGTCGCTGTTTTAAAATTTTTTACCTGTTTACAGACACTGTATTGGATGTCTAAATGGAAAGAGGAAAAAACAGAATAGCATTAGAAGAATACACTTTTATTTGGAACTCTGACATTTAGAAGTACAAAGAAAATGGGACAATTTGTGTCCCGGGAAAGAATAGTCATTTTCTGGGGCAGTCGCTCCAAAAATCCCGGGAAAACCAGAACGTGTGGCAACTTTAGGTGTGGGTGAGTATGTGAATTACCTGAGTGAATGGCTTTATGTTATGGGAACTTTAGTTAAATCTAAGCCGGTGTATTGTTCACCTATTTAGCTGTGCCTATTTCCACAACCTGCGGGCCACAGTGTCTCGAACTGTGTATTACTTCAACTGATTTAGCTAATAATGTTTTTGTTGAATGGTTGAAGAAACTGTCGCACGCAGGATGTGGAGTTGATCAACACTGATTTAGAGCATCTGTGTGAGGGCAATGTGACTATTCAGTGACCATGTTGCATGCCTGTAGTAAAGGCTGACAGCTGGCTTAACAGGGAGTCACCCTCTCGGTCCCCCTGTCTCATATCACCAGCTGTCATTCCAGAACTATTTAATAATAAAAAATGTTTTGGCCACTTTTCTTAAATATACAATTGAAGTCTACCTATGAAGAACCGCCTATTTAGAGTCTCCTATTTTGTACTGCCTATTTAGAATCAGCTGTTTTGATTTGCCGATAGAACCAGTTAATTAGAATTGCCAACAATTAACAACCTATTTACATCTCATATTTTGAACTGTCTATATAGAATGGTCTGTGTAGAACCGCCAATTCTGACCCACCTACTTAGACTATTAGGATTGTATACTGCCTATCGAATCGGTTATTTCGTATTGCCTATTTCAAAATGGCCTATTTACAATCTCCTATTGTGTGCTGCCTATTTAGAATGGACTATTAAGAAGCACCTACTTAGAACAAAATGGGTCCGAAAACTATTATCTGATTTAAGCATATTTTTATGATAAAACAAAATAATCTAGTAAAAGTGTGTACTCTGCCACTTTTCCTCATCCTCCTCTTCTTTGTAATCTATGAGGAAACTAATTACCAGCTAGCACTACCATTTTCTGTGCTAATAAACGTGTTAAATTTTCATCCCAACCAAGTTCTCTGGATTCACGGGAATTGTAGTCGGTTTTCCTGGTAAAGCGACTTCCTTGATAAAGGAAACCAGTCCATTTTCTGGTAAATGTCATATTTTAAGTTATGTCTCATTATCAAACATACCAAAGTCGCATTGGTTTTGGGAGCAGATGCCATTGTGTTGTATAGATCGAATGGTCCATCATATCTCCAATGTTCAAGATGATCAGCGACCCTCCTTCAGTAAACTTGAACAAGATTCGCAGACACAAGCTCTGTAACTTTCTGGGTCATGTCATCAAAATCTGTTGTTGTTGTTTCTGTATGTTTTTGAAGGATAAGCCCTCTGTGGACATTTGTCATCAAACAGATGGACCTCCCCCTTTATAAAGTTGCTGCTGTCTGCCTGCCATTCTTTAAGTTTTGAGACGTGTCACAGCTATTAATTTGAAGAACATGCTTTTTTTAGGGAGAGAGCAGTCCACAGGGGTTCAGAAACTAGTTTAGATATCAAACCTAATGCTCTACACCCTGCAATAAATTGTACAACATTAAAGGTCAGCGTGCACTGCCTTCATTCATTTCTTTTCATTATGAACCTTTCCCGTGAAATCCGACAAATCTACATGGAGATAATAAACACCTGCAGTGTTGTAGAACATCACATTTATACAATTTCTGTCAAGCAAAAAAGTTCTGAATTGTATTGGTTTTGCGCTTTCCTCGCATCTGTGTTCTTATACGGCCTTACATATGGTTCTAATTAGCCTAACTGTGCCACTTTCTTCCGATATTTTGTACGTGTGATTCTGCTCAGAGCTACCTACTTTATTATCTCCGAATGTCATTGATTCCCACATGTCTAACGTAATGCCCGCCTGGTGGGCAGGTCCTTCAATTAAGTGCATACTGCAGAACAATTAATTGACCACAGAAAGCTTTCTTTTTTCCGTGTCATTGAATTGTTCAAATCTGTACTATTTTGGGCAGGATTTCAGAATTTTGTTTCTCAGTGCTTACCCTATCACCCACTTGATTAGTCATTTTTTAAAATATGTATTTTTTACAATGGTTATCATTCGTTTCACTATTGTTTATAACATCATCCACCATTTCAACAATAATGGGCATTGAGCTGATAAAAAGTCGTAAATGTAGCCTACTCCCATCTTTAAAACAAAGGCCTGCAATTCTGTTTTTGCCCTAATTTTGCAGTACCATCAGTTGTCAGTGTGATTTTGATTTCTTGCATAAACCTATCTTTAATTTGTAAAGACGTCTTGCCTCTAATGCAACATATTTACATTATTATTATTCATTTATTTATTTTTGGCCTTAGATTTTAATATGTCAAAAATTGTTTCTGTTAGAGGCCTTCCATTATTGCTAGGTTTTTCAGTGTGCGAAAAGTTCACAACCTCGAATACTGCTATTTGAACACACTACAGAATTAATTTTGGAAGTAATCCCTAATTCTTTGCAGTATTTACCCAAGAGTAGTTGCTCTCCCTCACCAGTCAGTAGCTGTCGCAATTAATCTGCCTGAGGTTCGCCGTCTCGTGGTTATCTTGGCAGTTGGCTTGTGGTTCCAACTCTCAGAATTCTGAAAGATGGCCCGGTCTGTATTTTCGCTGGACACTCAGTATATCCCACCTAAGTCCCTGGTCACTTTTGAATAGTTTCAATGGAATTTGATAATAGACATGGTAGGCTCCAATCATGTTAAAGCTTTTGAGCGTGCATCAAAGTTTAGGTTGCAAATAACATACATTAGCAAGGTATGGGCCATGGTATGGGGAAGTTTAGTTCCGACATTACTTATTTTGAAACGTACCCATAATCTATGCCAGCCCAGTGTATTGCCTCTGTCACAGATTGCTGTGAGATGTTAGCGGATCGAGGATCTGGATGGGAGTGTGGTCACTGGTCACACACATTTGAGACGGGTGCGTGGGGGTTGGACCCAAAATGCACGACTCAGAAACAATAGTAAAATAAAGTCCCGTTAGGGCTTTATTCGGGACGAGTCCCAGGAGCGTAGTCAACACAAGCAAAGTCCATACACGAAGATCCAGCCAAACAAATACAAAACAAACAAAAAGCATGATGCCGAGGGAAGAGGCAATCTCATAGTCGGTAGGCGTGCAGGGAGGTCCGGTAGCAGGAGAGCCGTCAGCGGGGCAGATGAACAGGCGGACGGCAGGCAGAGACGTAGTCGTGGGCGAAGCGGGAGTCGAAACCATGAAACAATCAGCGGGGCAAAAGTACAAAAACGGTAGGCGGGGACGTAGTCAAAAAACAAACGATGGTCACAAAACAGAAATCAATAATCAATAGTCGGTAACGGGCTTGGATCGTAACGTGTAATCAAAACAGTAAATGCTCAAGAGTTGCTTGGAAAACAGAGGCAGGCAATTTCGCAGTGAACAGTTGCGCGACTGGGCTATAAATGCAGGTGTAGACAGGTGTAGACAATTAGTTAGAGCGTAGCAAGGAAATGGAAAACAGGTGCGATGGATGACAAGTTTAACAAGGAGATTAGTAATCGTTAGTAATAAACCTATCCTGCCCTAGCATTAGTAAATTAGTAAATGACATGCACGAGAAACGTAAGGTAACATGAACACATGATTAGTTTGTTAGTCTCTACCCAATCCTGATCTAGCGTTAGTAGTTTTAGTAAATAGACAAATGGAAACACTTAGGGGAGTGAATGACAGAACGAGAGAGAGAGAGAGAGAGAGAAAATGCGGAACGCAAGGTTTGCGGAAAAACATGTAAAAGTGTATGCATAACAACGACCAGTTAAGGTAACAATAAACATGCATCAAAACATAACACAAAGCGAAAGTAAGACGATAATCACTCAACATAACCAGGTAATAAAATCGTACGAAAACATAACTAGACATGACAAGAAAATAAATCGTAACGAGACATAACTAAACATGACAAGAAAATAAATCGTAACGAAACATAACTAAACAACATGACGAACCTAGACAACATAATACATGATAAGACACTACGTGACTAAGACAACATAAATAAACATAAATCAACATAAAACATGGCAAGACAGACCTGAAACGTGACAACATTATTTTATTTATGTAACAAACTATAACAGATGCCCTCCTTTTTTCTCTTCTGCTCCTCCCTCTCTTCTTCCTCAGCTTGCTGTTTCTGCAGGATCTCATAAAATTAACCACCCTAGTTGGCAATGGCAACCTTTGCTTTGCTTTCGCCTTCTGAAGGTGTTATCAATATATTTGCCAGTGATTCCGTTATTAGGCCTTTTTATGAGATAATTTGAGGTTTCATTGTTTCTTTTACAGGTTGGGCACGGTGTAGTTGTTGCCGGAATGGTGGGCATGACTGCCTGGGATGTGCTTCAGACCACAGAAGTGGGGGAATCTGCAATGGTGGAGGACATGGAGGGAGCTGAGGCAGAAGAACGACCTGGCGAGGAGGACTCTGCTGAAGTGGACTCCTGAAGCTCTGCAGTTATAGGATTTGGGACAAGCTTGACTGATCCATCCATCCATCCATCCATTATCTGAACCCGCTTATCCTGATCAGGGTCGCAGGGGGGCTGGAGCCTATCCCAGCATACATTGGGCGAAAGGCAGGAATACACCCTGGACAGGTCGCCAGTCCATCGCAGGGCACACGCACCATTCACTCACACACTCACACCTATGGGCAATTTAGACTCTCCAATCAGCCTAATCTGCATGTCTTTGGACTGTGGGAGGAAACCGGAGTACCCGGAGGAAACCCACGCAGACACGGGGAGAACATGCAAACTCCGCACAGAGAGGCCCCGGCCGACGGGGATTCGAACCCAGGACCTCCTTGCTGTGAGGCGGCAGTGCTACCCACTGCACCATCCGTGCCGCCGCTTGACTGCTCATGTAAAAAAAATATATATACTTAACGAGGTTACACTGCATGCCTGAAGTAACAATTACAAAGTATGGTACTGAACCTCACCTGAGACATTTCGACTGCTTCCCCTGACAGAGGATAGATGCCAGCCTTCTGGAACCCAGAGTGGACATTGTTTGGGGTCTCTGCCTTCCCATAGGCATACAACTCTCTCTCTGGACTTAGGTTTGTCACCAAAACCAGTCTCATCACAATTGAAAATAAGATCAGGGGCCTAATTTATAAACGTTGCATAGGCACAAAAGAATGCGTGCGCCACTTTCTAAGCAAACTTTGGCATTTATAAAAAACGAACTTGACGGGAAAATGTGCGGTCCTCCACGGAAACTCTGACCCATGCGTACGCACATTAACTGGAGAAATGAGAAACTGCGACTCCGATGGCAATGGGATGAAACGCGAGAAATGGTGTGAAATTGATACTGTTGTGTCCTGTGCCTTTAATGCTCGTGACGTAAGACCAGGAAAACGGGAAGTGAAACAGGATGTAAAAAGGTATAAAGATTTGCCAGGAGTTGTGGCTGGGTATGGCTGCTGTAAGGACGTGCTTCGTCCCTGTTATACTTATTAAAGTGTTGTATTGTTGAATCTCGCTATACGGGTTCTCTCCCTTCCTAAGTGCAACACAACATTTGGCGACGAGAGAAGTCGAAAATGATACACAATAGATACCACTGTGTAAAATAAATCGAAATTGATTGTTGTTGATTGTACTCTTAAAGGGTTCTGATTTTCTGCATGTTTACACTAGGACTTGGAACTATACTGTCCTCTCAGGTCCTCTGCACTTGTTCCTGTGTTTAATTTGCACTTTGTTGTACGTCGCTCTGGATAAGAGCGTCTGCTAAATGCCATGTAATGTAATGTAATGTAATGAAATATTACCTCTCACGTAGCATATATGAAGAGTTAATTTGCAAAAACGGATAAACAAACAGCTGTTTGATTGATGCTCCCTGGAGTGCCCAAAAAATATGATTTAGGATGATAAATATAAACGGAGATGTTGTAAAATAATCCCTCAAATATGTAGATGAATTGTTAAACAATACTTCATGTTATTAAATATATTCTCATAAATAATATGGTGAACAGTTGGACAAATTGCGCTGCACTGATGCCGTTTACAATGCGTCAGTTGGGCAGATACGAGTGCATAGTTTCATATATTGTTATCATATTCATATATTATGTTTTATAATGTGTTTATTGTTATGGATTTCTGTTCATTTATCTCTTAATTTTGTAACTGTGTTTTCAATGGTGCTAGACAAATAACGTGTATTATTATTATTGTGTGCTGCGCATTGCAATACATAGCAGAGCTTTGTAGTGCAAAAGCACACACCTTAATATTCTCAGCCATACTTCATAATTTTATTTAATTTTATTTAATTTTCTTCCTTCAAAAGTTCGGCATGCTACTCCTCCCACAGCTTTGAGAAATCCCAGGCAAGATATATATCAAAACGACCGGAATAGACGGGAATCGATGGGAAAGACTTTTCTCAAGTCTGCGACAACTCGTTTTCTTCCAAAATCCGAAAAACCGACCGAATTTTGCCCATAGGAATGAATGAGAATTCGTAAAAAAAAATCTCACAAATTGATCAAACCCACCCCTCTTTGGAGCCACACCACTTCGTCATACTTCGTCGCAGAAACGTGATTAAAGGTTTAAACGGGTCACAAGACTTTGAACTGTGTTGGTCTAAAGACACTTTTTGATATCTTCTACGGTTTTTACAAAATCACAGTTTATGTTTTCTGATTTTCTGATTTTCAGCGTGGCTTTAGAGTGCGGTGACATCACCCACTCTAGCATTCAGGCCTTCTAAATTTTATCAAAAATATTCAAGACATTCTCATCTTACTCCCACAGCTTCTACTCTACAACAACAATTTATACATCAAAATGTAGAGAAACTTGTCCTCTCTCATTCAATGTTACTTCCATTGAGTTAGGACTCACGGTTTTTTAATAAATCGCCCAAAAGTGCAGAGAGTGCCGGATCCAACTCTCATTGACTCCAATGTTATCTGAAGCGTCAACTGCCGCGTAAAGTAGGCACAATATGGTGATTTAAAAAACTGTCACCGCTCCTGCATTTTAAATCCTACAGACACATCTCATAGATCGGAATCGCCATTGAAGTATTGGGTCGCCCAAAATGATTTAAAAAAAAATGTGAGTTATAGTTTTCAAGATACAGCGATTTGTTTGACGTTAGCTTCGGTGCTAGCTTTCGTTAGCTTCGTTGCGCTAGCTTGCGTTAGCTTCGGCGCTAGCTTGCGTTAGCTTCGTCGCGCTAGTTAGCGTTAGCTTCGGCGCTAGCTAGCTTAACTAACTAACTGACGGTCTGACTAACTGATTAACTAAGTGACTGTTACTAACTGATTAACAAACTAACAAGTTAGCTGACTGACTGACTAACTAGCTAGCTGACTGGCTAACTAGTTAGCTGACTGATTAACTAACTAACTAGCTAGCTAGCTGACTGGCTAACTAGTCAGCTGACTGGCTAACTAATCTCAGCTGATTAGTGAACTGTCACTGTAATTTATATTTACCAAAACTAATGCAGTGTAATATTCTATAAAGTTTTTATTATTTTAGAGAGGTGTTGATTTGGTTGTTTGTTATCTGTAGTTTGTAATGCCGTTGAACTGTATGTATGTTCTGCCTCTGCCTAACACGTCTAACAAAGTAATTAATAAGAATAATTAACTAAATAACTAGCTAACTGACTGACTCCATCCTGTCCACATTATATGAAAATACCGAGGTTTTAAACTGTTTTATTTCTATGTCCATGTCTTAATGGTTGTGCTAACTGTAACAGGAGGGTGGGTGTGGTTGAGCAACCCATACTTAGCCAGAGAACGCCACCTTGGGAATTGTACTGCCCTTATACTGCCCAGACCACCCTAGCAACCACCCAGAACACCCTAGCAACCGCCCAGAACACCTTAGCAACCGCCCAGAACACCCTAGCAACTGCCCAGAACATGTGTATAGATGAGGATGTCTATTTTTGTGAGGACCAAATTTTGTTTTAGATCTGTGTGTGTGTGTGTGTGTGTGTGTATGTGGCCTATGAACTTATCATAAGGGCAAATACACACACACACACACACACAAGTGTATAGATGAGGTTCTCCATTTTTGTGAGTTACATCTGTGTTTGTGTGAGGGATGGGCACCAGCAGCAGCACACTTAAAATTTCCCTGGAATTTTTTCTAGTTATTATTATCATCGTCATCATCACATTCGTTGTGCAGAACTGTTCGTCATTTACAATCAGTCAGGATAATTCCCACACCTGTAGCTTTTCAGAGGCAATCAAATGGCTGAAATCCCTTTTCTTGGCCTTCTTTTCAGCGTTTGCCATTGTCGTCTTCGTGAAATGCATATTCATTAGGGGTGTTTCACTGCCTATTTATAGGCAACTGTGGGCGGGACATGAAGCTGGCAAAGTTGCGCCACATTTAGAGTTGATTGTGATTTATAAAGGAAAACTGGCGTGGGACGTGCGTATGCACTGTTTTATAAATCAGAATTTTTTTTGTGTACGCACGTCCTGGGTTTCATGCTTATGTAAGCCAGTCATAAGTAACATTTGGTCTCATGCGCTGGTCAGCTTGCTGACTTCCCTCTCCTGGAGCATACATTGTTAGCCCCCACCGTTGGCACACATGCCTGTGGGGGAGAGCTAGAGAAGGATTCTTAGAGGCACCTTCTTAGGCCCTGGGGGCCCCCCTTTTCTCACATTCCTACAGGATTTGAGTACAGGAGTACTGGAGAGGGCATAAAGATGTTTCATGATAATCCCAGGTCAGAATATAGTGATGTTTGGTGTTATTCTGATTGGTTCAGTGTGACTGGTGTAATGGTCTAGTTTTTGTAACAGTCTACCTTTGATAGCATAACCATTCAGGAGCCAAGGGAAACTGGGCAAAAGTTGTCTCTGTAGAAGCCATGTGTTTTAGCCCCCTGCCTGGTGGGCCTGGCTGTAAATTATAGATGGGTGACTCACTTTTAGGGTCAAGGCCTGGATTTTGGAGATAAGGAGAAGAAACCAAACAGTCTGGGATGTCTCCTTTCCTTTCATTCACCCAAATCAGGTTTATCCAAAAGGTATATTACCATGAGAGGCACAAAAACATATTTACAGCATAATGCAGTTATCATGAAAACTCCCAACTACAGCATTCATAGATATGATGGGGCGGCCTGTAGCATAGTGGTTATGGTCAGGAAGGGCTGCCATGTGTGAGGGGCCTGAGAGCTGGGGTTCCAATGTTGTTTAGACTACCTGTTGGGGAGTTAAGATGTATGAGTGGTCCAAGGCCAGTTGGGTCATGGGAAAAGAATCCTCCCGAACATTGGTGACCTCCCTGTGACCCCATACCTGATCAGAGGTGATCAGACCTCTTCGTTCAGCCTCCACAGGCCGCTTGGCACCTCCCCCTCTCAGAACCTCCACCTCACGCTCACGACTACTGTCTGTTCTGGCTCCACGGTGGTGGAACGAACTCCCCGTTGAGGTCAGAACTATAGAATCCCTCCCCACCTTCAAGCGCAAGCTGAAGACACACCTCTTCAAACAGCACCTCTCCCCATCCCTCCCTACCTCCCTGTGAACCTTAATTGTTGTCTCTGTGACTTGTGTATCAGTATTTTAGTTGGCTAGGTAAGCAGTGTTTGGATAGTTAACTTTGGTGACTTTTGCTCTGTTTGTTTGTTTGTTCAAAAAAAAAAAAAAAAAAAAAAAAAAAAAAATGGCCCTTGTCCTTATCTTTGTTGTACAGGTAGCAGTTGAAATTGTACTTACCTCTAGGGTCTTTCAGCGAACTTATCCCTGGTTATGGGTATGCACTTTGTTGTACGTCGCTCTGGATAAGAGCGTCTGCCAAATGCCAATAATGTAATGTAATGTAATGTAATGTAATACCTGGTCACTTCCAAGGGGGAAGACTCCGGACAATGCCACAGTGCCCTCATTTGGGCACTGCTGTCATTACACCGGTGACTGCTCTCTTAGATTAAATATTCAAAACTGCTATTAAGATAGTAAATAGACCCGGTAACACCTTGAAAACATTGCCCATGTGATCCTTGTATTATTGCATTAAGCCTTATGTAATGGTAACAGGAATTGCATGTAAAATGGATAATCAGGAGGGAAGTTTCATGATAACTGCAACATAATAAAACATAAGGGTAATCTGTTTGGTATGGATGTGATCTGATAAAATCAAGGAATCGGATGAGATACATTTCATACCAAATGGAATTTAATAAACTATAGTTTCAGTATCCCAAGGGAAAACCTACACGTCCTCTCCTGGTAATCATCTCATTTTCCCTACTCAACAACCCCCCAACGGTGGGGGTCTAAATTCCAGATTTGACCACCCCACCAGGTTGATTTATGGCACTGCCGCCTGGTTTCAAACGTATGATTTGGCATAAAAGCAAGGGAGACAGACCAATCTGGGAAGATCGTATTCGACTTCCCACACAACATGTCTTGGGTATGTATGTATGTATGTATGTGTAGCAGTGGAAGATCGTATTCGACTTCCCACACAGCATATTGTACATGTATGTAAGTATCAGGAAGATCGTATTCGACTTTCCATACGGCATATTCTATACTCTGTGTTTGTGTGTAGTCCAAGCAGGCTAGGTATGATTATTTACTCTATCTCTATTCTTAATTTGTGTATTTTATACTTGATTGTGATATTCTAAAGCTAATAACCTACCTGTCTGCGAATAAACTATTTTGTTTGTAACTTGCGTGATCTCCATGACTCTAATTCATCTTGTACCTTTTCAGCCTAAATTACAACTGAAATACTCAGGGGGAAATGGTGGCTAAAAGACCGACCGATCGGCGGGGCGGTACACCTGTGATAGTTCTAAGTTGTGAGGCCAGCAATTTCTGTCCCTTAAGGGTCGGGGGGACGCATGGCTCTTGTGATTTGGTGCGAAGGGAACCCTTGGGCGTTATAGCGCCGGTTCCTGCCAAATTAGCTCTAAGGAGCCCAGACAATGCTACGCCGACCTGGGCTCGCAAATATCATGGCAGGTTTGCATGTATTGTGTTGATTGGACCCTCAGCCTCTGAGTTCTCCACCGAACTGAGATTTCAGCAGTAATGCTAATCCCGGGAGCATATATTGAGTAATGGTGGCGCAGGTACGAGTCGAGTGTAATCACTCCCGAGGTCTGCGTAAGTTGCAAACCCAAATTGCTAAATTATATTTTAAATGGAGTCAGATAAACGAGTAAAACTATAGTAACCACTAAGCGTACAATACGGCCCCGTTTGAGAACGGAGAATATTAAGAATTGTACTGATCCGTTTCTGGCCAGCTATAAGCGGGATATGGGGCAGGTCAATCCATATCCGACCCATGGCAACGGACCCAGTATATTCTTAAACATAATAGTGCTCTGTCCTTGGACGGAGGATAATAATTAACCCAACTAATGTTCTCCCAGCAACGCCAGAAGGAGAAGCACACAAATCCCCCTTCGGCCCCCGCTAAATTCCGTCATTGTGTTAGCTGTGGGGTTTTACAGTTGGTGACCCCGACGTGATCAAATTTTCATTCATATCTGATTTGTCCGACGTGATCAAATTTTCATTCATATCTGATTTGTCCGACGTGATCAAATTTCATTACGTGATCAAATTTTCATTCATTTAAGATTTGTCTGCCGATGTGATCAAATTTCATGCATGTGTGTGGAATCTGGAGTTTTACAGTTGGTAAACTCGACTTGAACAGCTTTCATCCATGTGAGATTCGTCTGCTGAGGCTTACAATGGGTGAGGTGTCTGAAGTTTGCTCCTTCTGGTGGTGTTGTTGCATTCCGGCATGATACCCGTTACCGCGGGTGTGTGGTTTTTCTTCCATCTGGTTTTGCTGTCCTTGGTGTGGTGAGTAGCATAATTTCTTTCATATCGGCATATGTTTGGGAGAGTTGTGTTATTTTACTGCATGTACACTGTTTAGGGAATCGACATATCCTATACAGGGCTGGGACCGTATAATCCAGTCATATTTGCAGGTTACTACCTCTCAGGGTATGTAACGTAATTATTGGAGGAGGTAAAGAGAGAGAATGTTGATGTGCATGCTTTGTACTTGCGCTGTGTTGCTGTGGCTATTAGCTTAAACAGCAAGTAGGCTTCGGTAGCAACATGTTTGCAAACAAGCATGTCACAGAGAAGGTAAAAGTGTTTAGAACTGTGTGAAGGGATGAGTGTTGTATGAGCTAGTAAGCTTTGAAAGTTGTATAATAATACATATATGTGTGCGGTCTGTTAGGATGCGCATATATAATATTAATTTTAGAGTAAGCTTGAGCTCCGTTAAAGGGGGCAAGCGTCTCCATTATAATTGCAGAAATTGTTATAAGTTGCAACTGGGTGCTGAATCAGGGGCATAGCCTAGGTTCTAGGTTCCAGACCTAGAAGCAGAGTCTGGGGAGTGCTGATACTGAACCCAGGGTGTCTGTGTTCCACGGCGGGTATACGTCTCAAGCCCTTTGATTGTAGTGGTTATAACAAGTGTGGTGTTTATAACAAGACTTGAGACTATCGGGTATCCGTCCGTAGGGAGCAGCAGTTTTAAGTCTCAGTGATTGAGGCCTGTATCAGTGGTTGCGATATCTCTGTATACTAGGCCCGATGTTACGTCATAGGGTCGCTGGGTGCCACAGCAGATATAAGTCTCCACCCCTCTGATGCGCTGCTACAAGGTTGGGGAATATTCTGCACGTGGTGCCTATCTCTAGACCTCTGAGACTGGGGTCGGGTGTCGCCTCAGAATTTCTGTCTTTCTGAGCTGCTGGAAACTGAGTCCTCTGGCATGTGCTACCTGTATTGGCAACAGTTGTATACTTATAATTAAATGCATAGGCAATAGTTTGTGAAATATTTGTTATAGACATATGTAGAATTAAATCTACTAAATGTTCTATAATAGATGTCACATAGGCTTTGCCCTAGTGGGGATACAACAGGATGAAATCCCTGATTATATAATTTGTCCTATCGGATAAATTAAATTATTTAGGCATAGGCCAAATATATAGTGCATCTTGGTGCACCATATTAGTTTCCTCTGCTTCAGTGTGCTCTAACTGCACCACTGTGAATGCAGAGGGTCTATATTATTATATATGGTATACTGCATGTCTGTGCATGTCATTTAAGAATTGTTAGTTAATAATACTAATATACTTACTTGGATGCCAGTTAGATTAACTGAGGCATGTGTGTACCTAAATCTAATTGTATGTTTGTGTGGTTTCTCCCACTAACACAAAATATATATATTAGAATATTTTCTAGACCTTAGATAAACCAGTTAATGCCATGAAAGGAACCCTTTAAAGTTTTCACTGATTTACAGTGACTTGTGGCATCTGTGCCTATATGGTGAGGTGTGTACCACAGGAGAGGTCTTTATAGCCCAGTAACACTGAATTGGCTTATATTTTGGAAGGTGTTCTAAATGAAAAATGTTTAAGCAAATTTCAGAGTAAAAGAAGCAATTCCTCCTCTTATTTACACCTCTGGGCATAAAACCTAACAAGGGGGGTCATTTTCTGGCAAGGACTGATTTATGGGTCATTCTACTCCCCCCACAGTTTCAAACTTCTCAGTTCCTCACTGCCCCCCCTCATAGCCCCCTCACAGCTCCCTTCGTGCGCCTTGTCTCTCCTTCCCTAAGTGTTTGTCACGTGTGGTGTTTCTTGTTGTAAGAGCAGTGAACCTGCACTCTCAATGGTTTATCTTGAGAGAGTGTATGAATTGTTTTGTTTTGATGTTGTTTTTGATCAATTCTTTAATTTGATTACCGTTTTATGCAGACATTCACCCTGCATAAATGTATATATTTTTATTGTTTTTGATTAATTATTTAATTTGATTACAGATTTATGCAGACATTCACCCTGCATAAATGTGTATATTTTTATTGTTTTTAATCATTCTTTAATTTGACATATGGATTTATGCAGATATTCACCCTGCATAAATGTGTATATTTTTATTGTTTTTAATCATTCTTTGATTGGACGTATGGATTTGTGCAGACATTCACCCTGCATAAATGTTTATATTTTGAAGCAAATAGCTGCGTTATACATCTTGTGTTTGGTATATGTTAGTTTTAACCGTCCCAGCATTCTGTTCTGCATGCGATATACTGCAATATAGTAGTATGCATGGCTACAGGCACAGCTCGATAATTTAGTTCCTGAATTCTTAGGCAGACGTGCCATCCAAATACTTATAGGATAATTCATTATCCTAAATTTCATTAAGTTTGGGAAACCAGATGATCACTGGTCTCAAACATATCATTCATAGTTTACAAAAAATATATTCACGGCTGTTAGATCTGAAGCGCAGGCGCTCCATTCTATTAGCCGTTCACTTGTCCATCAGACCCACACCATCGAGCGTGTCTTAGCCTGCAGAACATATGCCAAGGGTTGGTTTGCTGCTGCCAGCAAGATATTCTGGACTTTTGTATGCACTAGAACCCTTGTTATGTCGTAAGGGAATTCATTGAGGCCTTAGGCTGGCATAGGTGGATTGTGTCAGAACAAAGATAAATATTCTTTATCCACCTCATTAATGTGTCTATGTATTGTTTGTATGTTTACTATAAATAGTTGTACTGTCTATATTGGATTCTTGGTTTCTTTTCCTTTAATTCACCTAAGACAGGTCTATCTAAATTCCACTGCCATACGCTCAACCTGCGTAGGAGTGAAGAATCAGGTATTTAAATTAGATCACTGTATTGGTGCATATCTCTATAAGGGACATGAAGACCATATTGACCATTCGCACTGGTTGTCATGAAACATCTTATCATTATTATATGTCTAACAATATTTTCCCATTTTGTGCCAAATGTATTGGTGTTCAGTTTTTGTCTGGCCATGCTGAGATCATCCAGGTGTCTCACCCACAGTAGTACGTCATCAGAGAGATGAGCTCCTTCACGCATGAAGGTCTGACCTGTCCAGCGAGTCACTTGATCGACTGGAAGTGATTGAGGACTTCGTAATGGGTCAGATCTGCGTTCTGAGGAGAATTCCGCTGGAGGTGGACATCTCTCTGTGGTGGAAGGACACTATTTCTGGACAGTGTGCGTGGTCTCTGACTGACCTAATGGACCTGGTGTAACGGGTCGTCCAGGGCTAGCTCCTCTACCAGCTCTGCCCTGGATGCCTACATATGGTGGGACTGGTGGGACTGGGTATTCTGAGGGTCCGTCATCACCAGCCTCATTCCACTCCTTAAAATCTTCTACCCCTGCTGTTTCGGTGCTCAGCCCCCTGCAGGTGCCAACACTGTCGGGATTGAGACCCCAAGCATCCGCAGGGAATTACATGTACAGCCACGGCTTTCACAGTGACCCCTTGGAACTGTGTTGTTTGTCCCTCGGGGCCATAGGGGGGAATCTGTAAGCCAGTCATAAGTAACATTTGGTCTCATGCGCTGGTCAGCTTGCTGACTTCCCTCTCCTGGAGCATACATTGTTAGCCCCCACCGTTGGCACACATGCCTGTGGGGGAGAGCTAGAGAAGGATTCTTAGAGGCACCTTCTTAGGCCCTGGGGCCCCCCTTTTCTCACATTCCTACAGGATTTGAGTACAGGAGTACTGGAGAGGGCATAAAGATGTTTCATGATAATCCCAGGTCAGAATATAGTGATGTTTGGTGTTATTCTGATTGGTTCAGTGTGACTGGTGTAATGGTCTAGTTTTTGTAACAGTCTACCTTTGATAGCATAACCATTCAGGAGCCAAGGGAAACTGGGCAAAAGTTGTCTCTGTAGAAGCCATGTGTTTTAGCCCCCTGCCTGGTGGGCCTGGCTGTAAATTATAGATGGGTGACTCACTTTTAGGGTCAAGGCCTGGATTTTGGAGATAAGGAGAAGAAACCAAACAGTCTGGGATGTCTCCTTTCCTTTCATTCACCCAAATCAGGTTTATCCAAAAGGTATATTACCATGAGAGGCACAAAAACATATTTACAGCATAATGCAGTTATCATGAAAACTCCCAACTACAGCATTCATAGATTACATTACATTTTTACATTACATTATTGGCATTTGGCAGACGCTCTTATCCAGAGCGACGTACAACAAAGTGCATACCCATAACCAGGGATAAGTTCGCTGAAAGACCCTAGAGGTAAGTACAATTTCAACTGCTACTTGTACAACAAAGATAAGGGCAAGGGCCAATTTTTTTTTTTTATTTTTTTTATTTTTTATTTTTTTTTTGAACAAACAAACAAACAGAGCAAAAGTCACCAAAGTTAACTATCCAAACACTGCTTACCTAGCCAACTAAAATACTGATACACAAGTCACAGAGACAACAATTAAGGTTCACAGGGAGGTAGGGAGGGATGGGGAGAGGTGCTGTTTGAAGAGGTGTGTCTTCAGCTTGCGCTTGAAGGTGGGGAGGGATTCTATAGTTCTGACCTCAACGGGGAGTTCGTTCCACCACCGTGGAGCCAGAACAGACAGTAGTCGTGAGCGTGAGGTGGAGGTTCTGAGAGGGGGAGGTGCCAAGCGGCCTGTGGAGGCTGAACGAAGAGGTCTGGCAGGGGTGTAGGGTCTGATGATTTTTTGCAGATAAGCTGGGGAAGACCCTTTAACTGCTTGGAAGGCTAGCACCAATGTTTTGAATTTGATGCGAGCCATGACAGGCAGCCAGTGGAGGGAAGTAAGCAGGGGGGTGACGTGTGAGTATTTGGGAAGGTTGAAGACCAGACGAGCTGCTGCATTCTGGATGAGTTGGAGGGGTCTGATGGCAGACGCTGGGAGGCCAGCCAAGAGGGAATTGCAGTAGTCCAGGCGGGACAGAACCATCGCTTGGACCAGGAGCTGGGTCGAGTAGGGGGTGAGAAAGGGGCGGATTCTCCGTATGTTGTATAGGAAGAACCTGCAAGACTGGGTCACCGCCGCAATGTTCTCGGAAAGGGACAGTCTGCTGTCCATCACCACACCGAGGTTCCTTGCACTGGGTGACGGCGTGAGTGTGGTATCCCCGAGGGAAATGGAGAGATCCAGATGGGGAGAGGCATTAGCAGGGATGAATATCATTTCAGTTTTACCTGAGTTGAGCTTTAGATGGTGGTTGTCCATCCAGCTCTGGATGTCCCTCAGGCAAGCGGAGATACGGGCTGAAACCTGCGTATCAGACGGCGGGAACGAGACGAAGAGTTGGGTATCGTCCGCATAGCAGTGGTAGGATAGCCCATGTGCAGTGATCACAGGGCCAAGGGAGCGAGTGTAGAGAGAAAAAAGAAGCGGGCCAAGGACTGAGCCCTGGGGAACTCCTGTGGCGAGGGGCCGAGGTGTCGATACCGAACCAGCCCAGGCAACCTGGAAGGAGCGACCAGAGAGGTAGGACTCAATCCAGTCCAGGGCTGTGCCACAGATGCCCGTTGCTGACAGGGCAGACAGGAGGATGGAGTGATCCACAGTGTCGAAGGCAGCAGAGAGATCTAGAAGAATGAGGACAGAGGAGAGGGAGGCTGCTCGTGCGGCATGAAGTGACTCACTGACGGAGAGGAGCGCAGTCTCTGTCGAGTGGCCCGATCTGAAGCCAGACTGATGGGGGTCTAGCAGGTTGTTAGAAGCGGCTCGTTCTATAGTTTTAGAAAGGAAAGGAAGAAGAGATACCGGGCGGTAGTTCTGGATGATGGAGGGATCCAGAGTAGGCTTTTTTAGCAGCGGAGTGATGTGGGCCCTCTTGGAGGATGCCGGAAAACAGCCGGAAGACAGGGAGGAGTTGATAAGGGAGGTGACAAATGGGAGAATGTCAGGTGTGATAGTTTGGAGAAGAGAAGAGGGGATAGGGTCAAGGGCACAGGTTGTAGGGCGGTGGCAGAGCAGGAGTTGAGAAACATCAGAGTCTGTAAGGGGGGAGAAAGTTGAGAAGGAAGGGATGGGCCTAGAGGGGGGGAAGGGCACAGTGAGGGGGGCGGTGGTTGTAAAGGATCTGCGGATGACTGCGACCTTCTCATCGAAGAAATCAGCAAAGTCATCAGCAGCGAAGGAGGACTGAGGAGGAGGAGGCGGTGCGTTGAGGAGAGAGGAGAAAATGGAGAAAAGTTTCCGGGGGTTAGAAGCAGAGTTCTGAATTTGCGTTTGATAGTATTTTGCTTTGGCGGCAGTGACATCGGAAGAGAATGCCGCCAGGAGAGACTGGTAAGTCATGAGGTCGGAAGCGTCTCTGGATTTCCCCCACTTCCTCTCCGCTGCGCGGAGGCTGGCCCTGGAGGTACGGAGGGTGTCAGATATCCAAGGACTGGGAGGGGATGTGCGAGGTGGTGTTGAGACAGGGGGACAGAGAGAGTCAAAGGCGGAGGAGAGAGATGAAAGGAGGGTGGCAGATGCAGAGTCAGCGGGGAGTTTGGAGAAGGATTCGAGAGGGGGGAGTGAGGCGGTGACGGTGCTGGCAAAGGAAGAGGGTGAGAGGGAGCGGAGGTTACGGCGGGCTGAGGAAGTGTGGGAGGGAGGAGGGAGAGGAGGATGGGGAGGAAGAGGGAGGGAGAATGAGATGAAGTGGTGATCAGATGTATGCAGAGGGGTAACCGTGAAATTGGAGCATGAGCAGTTCCTTACAAAGACAAGGTCTAGGACATTGCCCGCCTTGTGGGTTGGAGGAGAGTGTTGCAGGGAGAGGCCGAAGGAGTGGATTAGCGGTAGGAAGGCAGCAGACTGGGAGGCTTCTAGGTGGATGTTGAAGTCTCCAAGGAGAATCAGTGGGGTGCCATCCTCAGGGAAGGAGCTGAGAAGGGTGTCTAGCTCATCAAGGAAGTTTCCCAGGGGCCCTGGAGGACGGTAGATAACTGCAATGAAAAGGTTAGTAGGGTAGGATACTGCAACAGAATGGAATTCAAAAGTGGATATGGACAGGTGAGAGAGGGGGAGAACAGAGAATTTCCACGAGGGGGAAATTAAAAGACCAGTACCACCGCCACGGCCGGAAGGCCGGGGAGTGTGCGAGAAGGAGAAGGAGGATGAGAGGGCAGCGGGAGTGGCGTTGTTGTCAGGTGTGATCCAGGTCTCCGTGAGGGCAAGGAATTGTAGGGACTGGAGGGAGGCATACGCAGGGATGAAGTCAGCCTTCCGAGTGGCAGACTGGCAGTTCCATAGTCCCCCTGTGACAGCAAAGTCCTCACAGGGGGTCAGCGGGGGATAGCTGAGGTTTGAGGGGTTCCGACGCCGTGGAGGCCCACGTCGCAGGGGCGGTCTTCGAGGGAGAGAGCAGACTGGGATGGGGAGAAACATAACATCACAAACGGGGACGGAGCGACGCTAGCGTCGCTCTGAAACGCCTATTTAAATGGCCTACAATTGCTCACAAGCAATACCAAATCAAAGCTAATCTACTGATAAATTCCACAGCTATTTAAGTTACGCAAGACAAATGTTCAATCACTCTACAGGTATGCAACCAGATATGATGGGGCGGCCTGTAGCATAGTGGTTAAGGTCAGGAAGGGCTGCCATGTGTGAGGGGCCTGAGAGCTGGGGTTCCAATGTTGTTTAGACTACCTGTTGGGGAGTTAAGATGTATGAGTGGTCCAAGGCCAGTTGGGTCATGGGAAAAGAATCCTCCCGAACATTGGTGACCTCCCTGTGACCCCATACCTGGTCACTTCCAAGGGGGAAGACTCCGGACAATGCCACAGTGCCCTCATTTGGGCACTGCTGTCATTACACCGGTGACTGCTCTCTTAGATTAAATATTCAAAACTGCTATTAAGATAGTAAATAGACCCGGTAACACCTTGAAAACATTGCCCATGTGATCCTTGTATTATTGCATTAAGCCTTATGTAATGGTAAAAGGAATTGCATGTAAAATGGATAATCAGGAGGGAAGTTTCATGATAACTGCAACATAATAAAACATAAGGGTAATCTGTTTGGTATGGATGTGATCTGATAAAATCAAGGAATCGGATGAGATACATTTCATACCAAATGGAATTTAATAAACTATAGTTTCAGTATCCCAAGGGAAAACCTACACGTCATCTCCTGGTAATCATCTCATTTTCCCTACTCAACAACCCCCCAACGGTGGGGGTCTAAATTCCAGATTTGACCACCCCTCCAGGTTGATTTATGGCACTGCCGCCTGGTTTCAAACGTATGATTTGGCATAAAAGCAAGGGAGACAGACCAATCTGGGAAGATCGTATTCGACTTCCCACACAACATGTCTTGGGTATGTATGTATGTATGTATGTGTAGCAGTGGAAGATCGTATTCGACTTCCCACACAGCATATTGTACATGTATGTAAGTATCAGGAAGATCGTATTCGACTTTCCATACGGCATATTCTATACTCTGTGTTTGTGTGTAGTCCAAGCAGGCTAGGTATGATTATTTACTCTATCTCTATTCTTAATTTGTGTATTTTATACTTGATTGTGATATTCTAAAGCTAATAACCTACCTGTCTGCGAATAAACTATTTTGTTTGTAACTTGCGTGATCTCCATGACTCTAATTCATCTTGTACCTTTTCAGCCTAAATTACAACTGAAATACTCAGGGGGAAATGGTGGCCAAAAGACCGACCGATCGGCGGGGCGGTACACCTGTGATAGTTCTAAGTTGTGAGGCCAGCAATTTCTGTCCCTTAAGGGTCGGGGGACGCATGGCTCTTGTGATTTGGTGCGAAGGGAACCCTTGGGCGTTATAGCGCCGGTTCCTGCCAAATTAGCTCTAAGGAGCCCAGACAATGCTACGCCGACCTGGGCTCGCAAATATCATGGCAGGTTTGCATGTATTGTGTTGATTGGACCCTCAGCCTCTGAGTTCTCCACCGAACTGAGATTTCAGCAGTAATGCTAATCCCGGGAGCATATATTGAGTAATGGTGGCGCAGGTACGAGTCGAGTGTAATCACTCCCGAGGTCTGCGTAAGTTGCAAACCCAAATTGCTAAATTATATTTTAAATGGAGTCAGATAAACGAGTAAAACTATAGTAACCACTAAGCGTACAATACGGCCCCGTTTGAGAACGGAGAATATTAAGAATTGTACTGATCCGTTTCTGGCCAGCTATAAGCGGGATATGGGGCAGGTCAATCCATATCCGACCCATCGCAACGGACCCAGTATATTCTTAAACATAATTGTGCTCTGTCCTTGGACGGAGGATAATAATTAACCCAACTAATGTTCTCCCAGCAACGCCAGAAGGAGAAGCACGCAAATCCCCCTTCGGCCCCCGCTAAATTCCGTCATTGGGTTAGCTGTGGGGTTTTACACTTACGCAACCTTTTGACGTTGTAGGGACTACAACTTCCACATTGTTCAAGCGACACGCGCGCTTGCGCGCGCCACACACACACACACACACACACCCAACTCAATTTCCTTAGTTTATCGGTTCTGTGTTTTACGTTTGTTTAATAAATATATCCGTTTTGGAATCACATAGACATGAGAGCTGAGTTAAAGCAGTCTTTCGAAGAACTTCCAACCTTCAGGTTATCGGTATGTTTAATCATTAATATTGGTTATTTTAATTATTAATTAAAATACTAAATTTGTGGTTAGATATTTCTGATAATAGTAATTTTATGAGCCTGATTACTTTTTGCAGATATACTGCTACACAACGTTTAACTGGCGCCCCGGTTTCGTAGAGAGTAAAATCCCTGCGTTATTTGGCGGCCTGTGCCAGGACCCTACATAATTTGGAGTCCCGTGCGAGGACCCCTACAACGTGAATCCTACGCACAGTTTTATAAATGAGGCCCCAGGTCTTTTTGCCAGCAGACCTTCTGCCAGCTTCTGCTGTAGCACCGTGGACCCTTGCTCGATCCAGGGAATCTGGAGTTCTTTTGGTGAGGTCAGGGACCCACCAGTTGTCTTAATTCCCTGTCAAGGTTGACCATTGTGCTGTGATGGCTGTCCTTTAAAATTTGTAGAGCAAGGCTCTTAATTATGGTCCTTGAAAGAGGAAACCTGTGGTCAGCCATCCATACGATATAGGAGGTCAGGGCCTCTTCCTCTTCCAGCATGATGGCACGCTATGGATGAGAACCGCATGCATATTTTCACTGTTTGTAGTCAAGCAAAGTAGATTTCGGGATGTTATACTTTTGGGCTGTCTCCAAAATCCCTGCCCTTGCCTTGACTTTTTTGACTGCCTCTTTAAATAAATCTTTAATTTGTCTTCAGAGATAATTGATTGTTTATTAATCCCCTGCATGTACAATGTCTGTACAGTCTCTCCCTACTCTCGAGTGATCTGTCCAGAAACATTCCCCACCTGCTATTTTCATGTCATTGTTGCCGCTTGTTAGCTCATTCTGATTTCTCTCAGATGACAAGCATGATTGATTCGGGAGTGGTCAGGATGGAAAAGGGAATAAATGAGGTGACACAGGTATTAGGCCTGAGCCAAGTATTCGTTTCAGACGAGTACTCATAACGAGTATTGACTTTTAGGATAGTTTTAAAAATGAGACAATGCCCACTCGCACTTGGTTTTCTATCCCACCCTTAAGCTCCTTGCTCTTGTCATGTTTAGCAATGTATTTGAACAACCTTTTACAACATCTACTTTACAGTTAGCTTTTAGGCTACAAAAATATATCTGCAACCAAGGTAGCAAGTATGTAGGGTGGGACAGGTAAGGAGGGTACAGGATGAGTGCTAGGAGTCGCTGCCAATGGTCACTGCTCCAAAAAAGACACTGGGTGGGAATAAAATGCCTATTGGCTATGGGGGCTAAAATGTGCACTCTGCCGGGGTTTCTGGCAGCAGCCAATCAGTGTGGCACAAATACATCACCCAGAAGAGAAAACACGCCCCTCCAGTTGAACACCCTTGTTAACTACATGTTAACATTCATCAGTGATCACGGATAATAATCCAATTACTCGTACAACACTCTTGACCAGAAAAAAGTAAATAATCGTTACAGGTATTAGTCTAAAACGAGTACTCGGATCACCCCCTACCATCACCCTCTATCCTCTGAGAATCACTGAAAGCTTACCTGAGGGGACAGATAACATCTGTCTCTTGTCACATGAAAAAGAATCGTGGAAACACCTGGGATTACTGGAGGCAGAGATAAGCTTGGAAAAGAAACACTTTAAAACAAGATGAGAAGATTTGTACAAGACATTTAAGAAAACGTAACCGATATAATATATCAAACACCAACAAAACAGAGAAAGCACTACTTAGAACTAGACCGATATTATTAATTGGGGGATAAGGGGGACAAATTATTAGCTCAGCAACTGAAAAAACTGATGTCAACTTCCAGACAAAGTTAAAAAAAAACAGACTCTAGTACCATGTACAACCCAAAAGAGAAAAAAATATGTATACTCATCACAATGGTAGAACAGATGTGTGAGATGTTCTTGTCTTCCTTGAAATTACCCAAATTGCCTGAACTAGACAAGGCAATCTTAGACCAACCACTATCCACAAACAAAATTCTAAAATCTCCTAGAGCTCTTCAGTCTGGAAAAGCCCCTGGGTTAGACGGGTTCACATCCAAATTCTGTAAAAAATGTGAGTGTCATTTAATGGACCCTTTAATAGATATGTACTGTCACTCAACTCAGTTGACAAAGAGGCACTGCCCCCAACTATTCAAGAAGCACTAATCTGACAAGACTCATGGAACTCATGGGTTCCTTTATCTCTGCTTTCAATAGAAAGTATTTGCCAAAGCAATAGGGATGAGACAAGAAAAATACGTTCCTTTACAAATTCATAAAGATCAGACTGGCTTTATCAAAAATAGAGCATCAATTAACAATCTGAGGTGCCTCTTCTACATAATATCAGAGGCAGGAAGATCAAATGATATACCTGTAATTGTCTCACGAACAGGAACATGCCCTCAGAGTCAAAAAGTGGCTGGTGTTTCCTTCCTTATTTTTTTAAATCAATTCTATCAAATATAAAGAGGGAAACGTATAGTAGTATCCACAAAAAAATACCCCTTGTCATTTGAAAAAGTACTCGCTTTCCCCCCCCTTCCAAATGGTTTGGTCTCAATGAATCAATCAGTCGCATCTTCCAACATTCTGAATACGTTTTGTCATGAAAGCACCGCATCCTCAGGCCCAGTTCGTTACGCTGAATGATGAATGAAACCATGATTGCACTTATTTACTTTTTTATGTTATATATCTGTTAATAAACTATGAAGTAGGTCAGGAGGACTTGGCAGTTTCTACCGCTGTCATTTCTTCTTTACAAATGACAGGCAAATACACCTGTCTCCAATGAGTGGCAAAATACTTCTCCCCTCCCTGACGCTGGATCAGTTTTTCAGCCATATACTATGTATAGATGTAACAAATAAATCAGTGTGTTTAAGTAGTGTGCGTGCTTGCATGTGTGAACGTGTTTTTGAATATAATGTCATACTGTGGTTTCTTTTCCTTTCAGTGTGATGCTCAAAAACATGTTACTTAAAATCAAACTGTAGTTTGGTAGTTGTAACGTACAGTGCATCCGGAAAGTATTCACAGCGCTTCACTTTTTCCACATTTTGTTATGTTACAGCCTTATTCCAAAATTGATTAAATTCATTTTTTTCCTCCAAATTCTACACACAATACCTCATAATGACAACGTGAAAAAAGTTTTTTTTAGATTTTTGCAAATTTATTAAAAATAAAAACTAAGAAATCACATGTACATAAGTATTCACAGCCTTTGCCATGAAGCTCAGGTGCATCCTGTTTCCACTGATCAACCTTGAGATGTTTCTACAGCTTAATTGGAGTCCACCTGTGGTAAATTCAGTTGATTGGACATGATTTGGAAAGGCACACACCTGTCTATATAAGCACCTGAAGGACTCTCAGACCATGAGAAACAAAATTCTCTGGTCTGATGAGACAAAGGTTGAACTCTATGGCATGAATGCCAGGCGTCATGTTTGGAGGAAACCAGGCACCGCTCATCACCTGGCCAATACCATCCCTACAGTGAAGCATGGTGGTGGCAGCATCATGCTGTGGGGATGTTTTTCAGCGGCAGGAACTGGGAGACTAGTCAGGATTGAGGGAAAGATGAATGCAGCAATGTACAGAGACATCCTGGATGAAAACCTGCTCCAGAGCGCTCTTCACCTCAGACTGGGGAGACGGTTCATCTTTCAGCAGGACAACGACCCTAAGCACACAGCCAAGATATCAAAGGAGTGGCTTCAGGACAACTCTGTGAATGTCCTTGAGTGGCCCAGCCAGAAAATGGCTGTGCACCGACGCTCCCCATCCAACCTGATGGAGCTTGAGAGGTGCTGCAAAGAGGAATGGGCGAAACTGCCCAAAGATAGGTGTGCCAAGCTTGTGGCATTATATTCAAAAAGACTTGAGGCTGTAATTGCTGCCAAAGGTGCATCAACAAAGTATTGAGCAAAGGCTGTGAATACTTATGTACATGTGATTTCTTAGTTTTTTCTTTTTTCTTTAATAAATTTGCAAAAATTTCAAAAACTTCTTTCATGTTGTCATTATGGGGTGTTGTGTGTAGAATTGAATGAATTTATTCAATTTTGGAATAAGGCTGTAACATAACAAAATGTGGGAAAAGTGAAGCGCTGTATGTCTAATTTATAAAATATATGCAGTGTAACAAAACAGATACAGAACATGAAAACAGAAGATGTTTTGAAACCCCAAATTCAGAGGGCTTATGTATCAAGCATGTCAGAGGAATGTTCATTACTTACAATGAAAGGTAAAATAGGCCCCAGGTCAGTAGAACTCAGCAGAACAGAATGTTACAAAGATGAACATACTCCCGAGACTTATTTTACTGGTTTGGAGGAGATGAAACCCCCTCTTGGACACAAATAGAAAGCCATATCCTAAATATAGAAGACTTATCGCATTTTCCGTATAGTAAAGAAACTCAGAGATCATTATTCATTCAATTAAGACAGAATTAACCATTATATAGGACAAGACACTTCATCTCCACTTACTCCTATAATGCCTAACTCTTCTTTTCAATTTGTCCAGAAAGACCAGTGCCCCATTGCATAATACACCTTAAGTGTTAGGGTTGATTTCCCCTTAGCTAAGGGAATTACCTGAAGGTAAGCCTTTGTGTAAAGTGCTTTGCTGCAGTGGTTGACATTTTACTGTAGTAAAATTTGACTGTAACCATGGATGCCTTCTCATCCGTTAAGATCAAGCTGTACATTCTCCATTGGCTGAGGTTTTAACCCTTAACCTACGGAACCCAACTATATTTCATGTTGTGAAAATGGAGAATAGGGAAAACAAAAAAGAAACCAAATTGGACAGAGGAGGAGAAGTGTATACTGTTAGAGGAATATGGGAAAAGAAAAACCATCTTAAAAAGCTAATTCAATCCGACTGTGACAGCGACCAAAAAACAGAAGATGTAGGAGGAAATAACAGATTAAAACTAGAAATCTAGTTGTGAAGAGGGCAATTCAGGAGGTTCTTAAAAATTGCGAGAATATATCTATCCACTAAAAAAGAATTGAATTGAACCGGTGAGAACTAAAGTTATAGCTAGCTAGTTAGCTAGCTTTAGCTAACTGTATATAGCAAGCCATATTCGATCAAGTAATGTTAAAATTCAGTTTTGTATTAATTTTTGAAGCCCAAATGATCTGTTAATATTCTACAGTTATGTTGAAGCAAGTTACATTGTTTGATAGGAGGTGGCCCGCCCCCAGAAAATGGTCCAAGATATTCTTGGGAAGGCTCACCTGTTCTGGCTGGTATCCCAGGCGGTTTTAACGATGAAATAAATGAGTAGCTATGCATTGTATAATCACTCTCTCCTCTGTAGACGTAGGCAATATGTAGAAGACAGCAGTGCATGTGAAGGCACCGACAATGGCTAAGAGGCAACAAATTGTAGCCTTGCTTCGTCTGAACCTATAATAGATTAGCCTAATAAATGGTAAATGGTTGGCATTTATATAGCGCCTTTATCCAAAGCGCTGTACAATTGATGCTTCTCATTCACCCATTCATACACACACTCACACACACTCACACACCGACGGTGATTGGCTGCCATGCAAGGCACCGAACAGCTCGTCAGGAGCATTTGGGGTTAGGTGTCTTGCTCAGGGACACAGCCCAGGCGGGGGATCGAACCGACAACCCTCCGACTGCCAGACGACTGCTCTTACTGCCTGAGCCATGTCGCCCTCTAATATTTAGATTAAACAGCCTTGTTAACGTAGATTCGCAGTGTTCTGAACAGCAACTTAAGCACAACTACAGATTGTCACACACAATAATATATCTTTATATGGTTAATCTTAACATTAATTAAAAACTGATACCGTCTATATAAAATTACATGTGTGTGTGTGAATTTTCACACGGAACACTTTGGGCTAAAACTGATCGCGTAAGTTACTCATACCAAGTTTTTAGGAAAACCGAAGAAATTGGACTTTACACACACACAAACCAAAGCTGATCTGGAAGTCATTTCTTATTTATTAGTCATGAAAGTTGCACTGTTTGGAACTAACTTGGTTTTCATAACACAGTGAATCTGCATGACTCAAATTGCCCACAACCTAATAGCCCAGTGTGTTATAGGAAACCACGCAGACAATGTTCCTTCAACAGGCCTATTCAGGAGGACGTGCTGGAGTGCTCGAGATTGAGAAACTTAAAAAGCAGACAGGCAACCAGGAGCTGTACAATATCATCTAACTATCTAACTGCCTATCAAACTATGTAATGTATTGTCTTATTTATTGTAAATTTATTTATTTGATTTAACATAAAATAAACGATAGCCTACCATCACATGACTAACTAGGTTATGATTATTTTACTACAGTGGGGCAAAAAAGTATTTAGTCAGCCACCAATTGTGCAAGTTCTCCCACTTAAAAAGATGAGAGAGGCCTGTAATTTTCATCATAGGTACACTTCAACTATGAGAGACAGAATGGGGGGAAAGAATCCAGGAAATCACATTGTAGGATTTTTTATGAATGAATTGGTAAATTCCTCGGTAAAATAAGTATTTGGTCACCTACAAACGAGCAAGATTTCTGGCTCTCACAGACCTGTAACTTCTTCTTGAAGAGGCTCCTCTGTCCTCCACTCGTTACCTGTATTAATGGCACCTGTTTGAACTCGTTATCAGTATAAAAGACACCTGTCCACAACCTCAAACAGTCACACTCCAAACTCCACTATGGCCAAGACCAAAGAGCTGTCAAAGGACACCAGAAACAAAATTGTAGACCTGCACCAGGCTGGGAAGCCTGAATCTGCAATAGGTAAGCAGCTTGGTGTGAAGAAATCAACTGTGGGAGCAATTATTAGAAAATGGAAGACATACAAGACCACTGATAATCTCCCTCGATCTGGGGCTCCACGCAAGATCTCACCCCGTGGGGTCAAAATGATCACAAGAACGGTGAGCAAAAATCCCAGAACCACACGGGGGGACCTAGTGAATGACCTGCAGAGAGCTGGGACTAAAGTAACAAAGGCTACCATCAGTAACACACTACGCCGCCAGGGACTCAAATCCTGCAGTGCCAGACGTGTCCCTCTGCTTAAGCCAGTACATGTCCAGGCCCTTCTGAGGTTTGCTAGAGAGCATTTGGATGATCCAGAAGAGGATTGGGAGAATGTCATATGGTCAGATGAAACCAAAATAGAACTTTTTGGTAAAAACTCAACTTGTCGTGTTTGGAGGAGAAAGAATGCTGAGTTGCATCCAAAGAACACCATAACTACTGTGAAGCATGGGGGTGGAAACATCATGCTTTGGGGCTGTTTTTCTGCAAAGGGACCAGGACGACTGATCCGTGTAAAGGAAAGAATGAATGGGGCCATGTATCGTGAGATTTTGAGTGAAAACCTCCTTCCATCAGTAAGGGCATTGAAGATGAAACGTGGCTGGGTCTTTCAGCATGGCAGTGATCCCAAACACACCGCCCGGGCAACGAAGGAGTGGCTTCGTAAGAAGCATTTCAAGGTCCTGGAGTGGCCTAGCCAGTCTCCAGATCTCAACCCCATAGAAAATCTTTGGAGGGAGTTGAAAGTACGTGTTGCCCAGCGACAGCCCCAAAACATCACTGCTCTAGAGGAGATCTGCATGGAGGAATGGGCCAAAATACCAGCAACAGTGTGTGAAAACCTTGTGAAGACTTACAGAAAACATTTGCCCAACAAAGGGTATATAACAAAGTATTGAGATGAACTTTTGTTATTGACCAAATACTTATTTTCCACCATAATTTGCAAATAAATTCTTTAAAAATCAGACAATGTGATTTTCTGGATTTTTTTTTCTCATTTTGTCTCTCATAGTTGAGGTATACCTATGATGAAAATTACAGGCCTCTCATCTTTTTAAGTGGGAGAACTTGCACAATTGGTGGCTGACTAAATACTTTTTCTAAGGGCATGGCCATGCCCATCGCCTTGTGAGTGCCATCGATAACAACACAGACACAGGGAAAGCCATGTTGTCTAAAAAAAGTAGTCTCTGTGATTTCTTGCTGAGGGTTTGATGGAAATTTTACTGTTGTGTACAAGTGCCGGCAAAGGGCCCCTGCCACTGTGGACCACCCTGCACGCCATTGACTTATGTACTCTAAATACTTCGCCTATCACAGTTGGGAAGCTCCTATTAGCAAAAAAAGGCAGCACAACTGAAAGTTGCAATAAACAAGGTAATGCATGGTTCATTTGCATTTGGTGAACAAATTCGCCTTCCAGGTCGTTTGAGATTTTGTAGATGGATTCACGTGTAAATCTATATTCAAGAATGACCTTTTCGTCTGTAATATAGTGAAGTGGATCAGGGAAAATTCACTTTACTTTGCAAAAGTTTTAGGCAGGTGTGAAAAAATGCTGTAAAATAAGAATGTTAATAGTTTATTTTTATAAACTAACAAAATGCATGAACAGAAGTGACTGAACAGAAGAAAAATCTAAATCAAATCAATATTTGGTGTGACCACCCTTTGCCTTCAAAACAAGGAAGGAAGGAACTCAGCAGGTAGGTTGTTCCAAACAAATGCTTCTGTCTCTTCATGTAATTCCAGACAGACTCGATGTTGAGATCAGGGCTCTGTGGGGGTCATACTATCACTTCCAGGACTCCTTGTTCTTCTTTAGGCTCAAGATAGTTCTAAATATCACTGCCTGTATGTTTGGGGTCGTAGTCTTGCTGCAGAATAAATTTGGGGCCAATAAGATGCCTCCCTGATGGTATTGCATGATGGGGAAGTATCTGCTTGTACTTCTCAGCATTGAGGAGACCATTAATTCTGACCAAATACCACTTCTGACCAGACTTCTCCGCATAGTAGATGGGTGTACCTGGGTCCCACTGGTTTCTGCCAATTCTGATGGCACTGCTGGACATCCCCTGTCTGTCTATGTGCCCTGTCTATGTGCCATGCCTGAAAGCAGTCCGGTCCAGGATCAGACAGAGAGGTGCATCACACTGGGAGCATTTCCAGGGTGTTAGTTATTCCAGTTATGCTCACCTTTGGGAGGCAACTGGGAGGCAATCAAATCCACCAGCTAGACCCACAGCACCAGCAGCAGGACCAGAAGTACAGAACCAGCATCAGGGAAGGCACCAGAAGCGGTGTCTGTTGCAGCAGACTGAGAGGGACCTGGGGAGACACACTGAGAATGAGACACAGAAGGAGCAGGACCAGGGGATGACACAGCAGCAGAATCAGCAGCTGACTCCTTCCAGGTTGAAAGTCAACCAGCTGCTCGACTAACAGTTCCCGGAAGTGCTTGTGAGTTAGGGGTCTGCACATCTTCTGTGCTGCAAGCTCTTTATGCAGCAGGAAACTGTTCACCACCACAACATCAATAAAGTGTAACAGCAAGGCCTAATACCACTTTACCTTCTTTCTCCGGATGCTGTAGTACTTCAGCAGGGAATTTGACAAGTCCACACCTCCCATGAACTTGTTGTAATCATTACATTACATTATTGGCATTTGGCAGACGCTCTTATCCAGAGCGACATACAGTTGATTAGACTAAGCAGGAGCCAATCCTCCCCTGGAGCAATGCAGGGTTAAGGGTCTAGCTCATTGTGGCTATACCGGGATTATAACCACCGACCTTGCGTGTCCCAGTCATTTACCATTAACCATTACGCTACAGCCCGCCCTAATCCCTGACTGAAACTGAAACTGGAACACGACAGGTGGACCAAGTCCCCTCAGTGTTGTGCACATTTCACCCTGGAACGCCTTGTGGATTGTGGAACACATCTTGACCTCCCTTGTGTCCATCCATTTTACATACAGCATCTGACCTTGCTGTATCCACTTTACTTTACCCCTCTCAGCTTTCCTGGGCATGTCATTTACCTTGGTAACAGGAAAAGCCTTACTGTTTTCCCTGCCCACAGGCACCAAACCTCATGCCATGCAGCTCCTGGAACTCAGCAGTGCTGATGTACCAGTTGTCCACGTACATGTGGTACCCTGAGGTACAGAGTCAGGAGCTTTATCACTGCATCATGGCTCAGGCCCTTTCCAGTGGGTGACTTCTGTTTCCCTGTGTAAACACGTGTAACCATTAGAGGCATCAGACAGGACAAACAGCTTGAAGCCTCATTTTGTGGGCTTAGCCTTCATATACTGCTTGAACCTGATTCAAGCCTTAGTGGCTACCATCCGCTCATCATTGGAAAGTTGCTGCCGCGGCTAGTAGAAGGCCCTGCAAGCAGCCACTACATCATCAATGAGCGGACACAACTGGAAAAGGCAGTCGTGTCCCTCTGTGCCCTTCAGCACATTGTTTTGCTCATCCGTATTAGAGTCACTGACGTGCAGTGCCCAGGAGATTGCCTCAAACCTGGTTATACTGAAGACTGTGTGAGGGAAAGGCAAGCTGTAACACCTCATATGGCTCCAATAGTCCCGAGTCTCAGGGCACCTCACAAGGCCCATGCTAATCAGCACCCCAAAGTACCGATACAGCTCACCTGGTTCCAGTAGGATCCAAGGAGTTTTCACTGCCTGGTCTATTTCCCTGGTCTATTTCCCTGGTCTGCCTGACAACAGGAAGAAACCTTGAGCAGAACCTGACTCAGTAGGGGAACCCATCTGCCGCTGGTTGACACCGGTTTGTAGAAAGAATGGTTTTAAACAGAAAACCAGATTAATAAAAGTACATAAATGTCAAATTATAAAGTTGAAGCAGAGATGAAGTTGAGGAATGGCAGGAACACCAATGGGTGGCACTGTCAGGCAAGGGGACAGGCTTGGTGCTACAGCTGAATCATCAGTGGCAGGAGGGAGTTGTACGGCTGTTCTAGGGCTGGAGCTCCGGGCCAGGAGGGGGTGCCCAGGAAAAGTTGGGCTAGCGCTCCGGGCAGGTGCCCAGAGGGGGGAGAAGAGCGATATAAATGCAAGAACTTATTATTATAATTGTAAAGGTGGAAAGTGGAAAAGCATGTTCAAATATAGCATAATAGCATGTTAGCAAGCCTACATTGCATCGTAAGAACCATTGTAAATTTAAGTTCCATCATTATTGGAAAACGGAGCACAGGTCTCTTTTTATTCAGAGAAAAAAGGTGGAAAGTTGTGCATTTACTGCCAGACAAGAGGCTCTCTGCATTTGCATCTGCATAGCAACTGAAGTTTACTACCAGTCATGCACCATGGAATTTCAGCACAGGCTCTGGCACTATGAAGCTTTCATGACATGTTTCCTCCTGATTGGTACTCAGCATTTCTACGGAGCAATGTATTTTCATTTTCTTAGCAACCTTTGTTTAAAAGGACGGAAAATTAAGTTAAGATTTTCAGACTTGACGAGGATGAAATGATAGACTCCCTGAACACTTAGTGTGAGGATTTCTGAGATGATTAAATATCAGAGAGATAAAATAGGCTATTATACTGAAGGAAACATTTTTCTCATTTTTTCCCTCCATTGAGTAGCCCTCGTTTGTCTACTTCCCAGTTTAATATCAAATTTTCTGTTTTGCGTCAATTGGGTTCCTATTCTTCCAATTGTAGCACAAGTCAAGCCAAGGTTGCCTGTATCATGTTTGTTTTTGGGTCTGATGTGTTTTCAGCTCACTCTTTATTGCATCATTTTGCAGTGTATGAAGTGTTCACCTTCCTTACAATGAGCAAAATGGACTCACCATAGATCTGACATTCTTTGCCATTTCCATAATGATTATAAGTATTTGTTCTCTCTCAGCAATTTCAAAGTGCTTTCAGAATTGAAATGTGAATCAATTGTGCTCAAAGTTTCTCTTAGTTGTCCACAAAGATACCTTTGTGTGGGATCTTTGAAAAGACCTTGGTGACAGAAGACACTGATGAAGTCATCACAATGATTTGTCCTTCATAGCATCTAAACCTTGAGCTCAAAAGCCTCTGAATCAGACATGTGTGCCCAGAATTTTATTTTTCTTGGTGCTATTTCTTCTTTTTGCCTGTTAATTTCCATGGATACTAACTTCTGTTGATAAAAAATATTTGAAGTGTCTGAAAAGGGTTATAAGGCTGCACTGCCTGAGGCATATTGTTTTCATTATTTTAAATAACGAATGAGGAAATGGCATTGTTAAAATTGATTCGTACTGTGTGCATTGGGAGGTCTGGAGCATCTGCTTAACCCCTTAAGTATTGTCCCTTTTCTTTACACAAGTTTGAAAATGATGTATCCAAAATAAAATGGTTACTATTCTTGAACCATTTTGACTACAGGTATAATCTTCCGGTTTTCCAAGAGTCAGAATTACTCCAAATATTACTAAATAGAAGCAACAGAAGCTCAAACACAGTGGAAGTAGAAGATTTTTTTGAGTGGATTCAGATTATTGCAGTGGAGCCTGGTGCTTAGAAACACAATGGAAACGTCCAAACACATCCAACGTATAAGTCCGAATTTCAATAAAACATTGCCTGAACTAATAATGGGATAGTTTTAATTCCCAAATAAACCTGTATCTCAATACTTTAAATGTGCTATTCTATAACTAAGAGACACATTTTTCTAGTACTTCTTTAGTTTTACTAAGCAAAATTAAACCAAGGAAGATCATAACACAGGCCACCAAGCTGTTCTCAGCAGTCAATGACTTAGAATGAACTGTTGTTCAAACAAAATAAAAATAAAACGTTAATTACATCACTAATTCATATGAATGATATGGCTTACAGAACTGAGTGATTTTCTCTCAAGTGGAAAACGGGTATTTGGGGTTTGCACACGTTGCTTATGTGACTTTCTCCTTGGTTATTTGAACTTGACCCAAATAGCCTACTTGAACTTGATTTTCAGGCTACCTATCCAGACAAAAAATAACAACCCGTCTTGTTGTTTATCCGTCGATCGTATTTATTGACCACAACCGGATGATATTAGCGAGGAAGATATGCTAGGAATTCTACAATGACAATAGCCACAAATAATAATAAATACAGGAATTAAAATCATTAAGAAGAAAAAAAACCTGAACAATAAATACAATGTAACCAATGCAATTTTCCTGCTTGTGGGATTTAGCAGTCCCACAGAAACTTGTGCCTTAGACCTGGGTGACTGACTGGAAAATTGCAATGAGTTATACCAAATTGGCAATGAGCTGTTCACTCTGAACTAACACACTCCATGGCTCTCCTCCCACTTTGGCCTGCAACAAGTTACCAGAGGCATTCGGATTGTTCGGAAAATGCGAAATCGACAGCAAACCAGGCCGCAACATGGCAGACACCGGCCGTAAAATATGTTTTTACATTTGATTATTTTTAAAACATGCCTTCCTTTTCAATTGCCTCCTTGTATTATTTTTGAATGACATATACATTACTTTTGCCAAGGTCTCCATGTGTGAGGAAATCAAAAACATGTACTCCACAATCCTCGGTAGCAGCAGCATTAATGTAGACTGAATTAACAAGTAGTCTTAATGATAAGGCTTTTCATTACAGTTGACAGTTGAGACTTGCAGCAGGTCCCAATTCATTCATTCATTCATTCATTCATTCATTCATTATCCTAACCCGCTTATCCCGAACAGGGTCACAGGGGGGCTGGAGCCTATCCCAGCATACACTGGGCAAAAGGCAGGAATACACCCTGGACAGGTCGCTAGTCCATCGCAGGGCACACACACCATTCACTCACACACTCATACCTATGGGCAATGCGCAGACACGGGGAGAACATGCAAACTCAGTACAGAGAGGCCCCAGCCGACGGGGATTCGAACCCAGGACCTCCTTGCTGTGAGGCAGCAGTGCTACCCACTGCACCATCCGTGCCGCCGGTCCCAATTCACTGTAGCTAAATAAACTGATAAAACTGATAAAATAGCTGATAAAAGCATTGTCTTAACATTAGTCAGACATACAGTACAAGACTTCCAGCAGGAGAGATAGTAGCCCAGAGAATCACGCTATTAGCCAACAGCATGTTATGCTGGCATTTGAGCATTCCTTCAGAGCTGTGGAACTTCTAGCCACCTGCAATAAAACCATGAAATGAAAGGGGGGGGGGGGTAGGAATAAATATAACACAGATGTCAAAATAAGAGTGTGAATGATTAATTCTGCTGAGATTAGTGAGGAGCAGCATACTCCAACAGCTACTTTTCCAGGACAGAATGAACTCATTGTTTTTATTACTGCTTTATTTCATCAGAAATTAATTTTCTCTCTGAAAGACAAATTGAATAGTAGCATATGAAATACAACAAAAGGAACAAGAGAGAGTCTGTTTTTGCACTCCCTCCCCCCCCCAACCCCCCTTTTTTGTCATTCTCAGTCTCTTACATCTAAGTTATCCGGAGTGTTCAAACTTAAATTAAGATCGGTGGCTAGATAAACAGTTAAAGCTGGTTCCCATAGCTACCCTTCACACAGTGCCATGATTGCATTATAATCCGACAGTAATCAACTCTAAATGAAAGAAAGATGATAAGGGTGCTATTTTCAGTTTTTCGGCACTGATTTTTATTACTTTCCAATCAGATCTGTGCCACAGTCCTTTTCATTACTTTGCGGCCATGGCAGTGTTTGTCGAAACATTTCCGTAATAAGGTCTAAAGAACTGTTTAGGTGGCTTGTATTAGATGGCTTTGCTGAGGGGATTTTTTAGTCTGTGTTTCATGGCAATAGAACAACTCCCTTTCTCTGCAAAGACCTCAAATAATAATAGTAATAACAAGCAGAAGGCCTCCACTTATTAGATCAGCATTACTTTACATATTTTGTGTTATTTTGGAGAGCTAAGAGGCCCATCCACTGATTCAATATGCCTTTCTTTCTGGCTATAAGGGACTTTGTGTAGCTTAGAGCTTTATAGGAGCAAACAGAAAGGGTGACTAATAAAAACCTGCTGAGAAGCCTTTTCAATTAAATGTTATTTGTTTTGCACTATTAAATATATTCTGCTGTTATATATGGGGCCATACAATTTATGTATTACTTTTTGTAGAACTCTAGAAGATGTCCATTATGACCTATTATTAGAAAGCATTCTGGTTCCTGCATCAGATATTCTATATTTAATTTAATTATTTTTTTTAAATAACTGCCACATTCAACTGGCATATTCTCATGCAAGTAGAGTTAGATAAACTATTACATATGTACTGAACTGAAACTATTACATATGTAGCATCTGTCAGAAAGGAAACAGCATTCTGTTGGAATTTGACATGATAAATAATAGAGATAAATAAAATATACAGATAAACTGTAAATCGTAACAAAGAATTAACAAAATGCAAATAGGAAAACATGCTATTGTGTTTTTGTCAGCATGTGGCTGATTAAAGTTAAAGTTGTGATGTTAACTTATACTGGACATGAGTACTTCTATGAGACATAAGTATGAGACATCTTGAGGAATTTAACCCCATGAGCCAATTGAAACTGGCTATTACTAGTTACACAAACTTGTGTGGTGTGCCCTAAATGAGAAAAGGGCCCTTGAGCAATGCCTTTAAGCCAAAAACTGGTCAAGGGGCTGTTCTCTCTCTCTTGCCCCACTTGCAACGGTTCTCTCTGGCATTCCGCCCAGGGCAGTGTAGGGACTACAACTTCCACATTCCCACAGAAAAATTCTGCGACGTCCACCACGAATGACGTCTAACTTGGTTCAGCCAATCCCGTAATGGCGGGAGCAATAAACGGTCCCGTATAAGAGCAAGACACGTTCTTGGGATCTCTCTTCTGGCTCTTCTGCTTCTTCTCTTGGACGCACCCTTTTTGGGCATTCGCTTCAGCTCATCTGCTCCGAGACTCGGACAGAGGCTGAATGCTGCACAGCGCACTACCAGGCCTACGGACACACCCAGTTACCTCGCGGTAACTTCGTGGCCTATAGCGAGTGGAAATTGGTGTACGCGGAACGCTACATCAGTTTACTCCTGCGAAGCTCACCATCGAACAACAGCAACAAACTTTTACACCTGGAAAAGGACCAGCGGATCAGACGACAACGCGCTGCTAAGACGGGAACACCCCAGCCTGCGCATCTCTCCCGGACACCATTCACAGCACCATCGCCGCTTCTACAAGGACAGCATGTCTTTTGGATCCAGCAATGCGTATGGACTCAGTAAGAAAACAAACATTCAGGCATAGCCAGTGTTTAGTTTAGTCTTAACTGTTTTTGTGAATCTGTGTTTCAATATTTACCATCCAACCATTGTAATGGTTAGCTACATATATATGTACGTGAATTGATTCGCCGTCTTTTGCGCATATATAGAGTAAAACTACGCAAGTATTCCCTTCTCACAGCTAACTCTAACTCATTACCACACCCAGAACTCTAGCTTACTCAAGCTAGCTACTCCCACTTTTACCTTACCTTTCCTTCAAGCGACACACGCGCTTGCGCGCGCCACACACACGCACACACACATACCCAACTAAATTTCCTTACTAACTTCCCGTTAGTTTATCTGTTCTGTGTTTTACGTTTGTTTAATAAATATATTTTATTAAACCCCGGTGTCTGTTTTGGAACCACATAGACATGAGAGCCGAGTTAAAGCAGTCTTTAGAACTTCCAACCTTCAGGTTATCGGTATGTTTAATCATTAATATTGGTTATTTTAATTATTAATTAAAATACTAAATTTGTGGTTAGATATTTCTGATAATAGTAATTTTATGAGACTGATTACTTTTTGCAGTTATACTGCTACACAACGTTTAACTGGCGCCCCGGTTTCGTAGAGAGTAAAATCCCTGCGTAATTTGGAGTCCCGTGCAAGGACCCCTACAGCAGCCAAGCAAAAGATAACACATTCTCAATGGATCTCCCCTGCTTAAAAAAGGGATTAAAAAGTTGTCTGTCCCTAACTTTTGATTTGTCTTATTTTCTGACTGTACTGCTCCTTGTGTATTTGACACAATGCTTTGCCTGCTGTCATTTATTCTATTTTAGAACAACATTGTAATGCCAACGTTACCCAGGTATGCATGGTATGCATAACGTTAAACCAATCAGCAAAATGGGCTGCAGCCCAGGGCCTCCACTGGATGTCCTCAATTGTTTTTTCATTAATCATAGGCTTGGGTCTAATGTTAATTACAGTACAACAAATACATGCTCCTGTAGTATATAACTCATAAAACTACGCTTAATAAAATAAACAAAATTTTACGTGAAATGTATTTGCATGCCCTCCACCCCACCACGCTGTCTCATTCGCATAGGCCTAAAACCAGTATCTAAAGCAAACACTTTTGGGAAGATATAGTTTTCAGTTATTTTTATGCACATCACATTGTAAGCTAGCGTACATTCACAACATACTTAAACCATGTGTTTTTTTTTAATTATAATCTTATAATTTACGTAGTCATTTTTTCTGTACTTGGAGAGAAGGTAGAACATTTTCTGTAGCCAACTCAGTTTGCAAAACGAAAGCACGAGTGCACGTCAATCTCATTATATAAATTAAATAGATCATCTATCACAGAGAATGCCTGCTAGGAATGACTTTACACATAGTAGGTGTAAATGCATACGTTTTTTCATAACTCTACATCAGAACGAAATCAGTTTGTGCTACCAGTCTAGCCTACGTTTGAACTTACACTGGTGCAACAGGCTGCTGGAGGAAGTTATTGAGGAAGTTGCAATTATCAAAAAATATATATTGTTACGTGGTCCAGAGAAGCGCTGACTTCTACATGATGTTAATATATTGCTACATTTTCGAAAACAGTAATGTGGTATAGTAGCACATAAGGCAGCATCCAATAGGTGTATCTTGGCTTTGAAGGCGGCTAATGATTACCAGCAGTACTGACAGCCAAATCGCAATGTGACTTTGTAAAGCTCGTCCTCAGAATCGGTAGTGTGTCGCTGTCTTGGGGCCATACATGTGTGTCAGCCCAGGGCCGCCAAACTCCATAAATGTGGGCCTGCAGGTCTGTCTGAAGTAAAGAGCTCAATCCATCCATTATCTAATCCTCATAGTCCTGGGCTGTGTTTGAAACGGTGTACTTGCCAACTATGGAGAATATATAGTGCCATGCAAAAGTATTTGCCCCCTTCCTCATTTCCTCTGTTATTTCATTATGTTTCCAGATCTTGAGATGTACTAATCTACAAAAAGGCGACCTGAGTAAACACAAAACACATCTAAATTACTATTTTATTAATTTAATGAAAACAGTTGGCAAACACCCATATCACCAATGTGAGTGATTGCCCCCTTGATCTTAGTAACTGGTTGCACCACCTTTAGCAGCAATAACTGTGACCAAACACTACCTGTAATTTTATATCAATTTTTCACATTGGTGTAGAGGAATTTTAGCTCACTGTTCTTTGCAGAACTTCTTTACTTCAACAAATGTATATGTTTGGTATGACATTATCAAAGGAAATTCCAGAACAGATAAATAAGTAAATAAGTTGTTGAAATATATCTGGAAAGGGTTATAAAACCATTTATAAGGCTCTGGGACTCCACCAAACCACAATAATCATTATCACCAAATTATAACACTTGGAACTGCGGTGAAATTGCTTCAGTGACAACTCATCCAGGAAGTCACAGATGATCCCAGAAGAACATCCAAAGACCTGCAGGCCTCTCTTGCCCAATTCAGTGGTCATGACTCTACAATAAGCAAGAGACTGGGAAAAGAAAGGATTCATGAGGGAGTAGCAAGGTGGAAACCATTGTAAGCAAGATAAATGCTCATCTCACAATTGGATTGGAGCCTTTAGGGGTACTGTTCTATGCACAGATGAGTCAAAAGAGGTTGGAGGTTTTTGAATGATACGGGTCCCACTATGTCTGGGGTAAAGCAAATGCATAATTTTGCAGTAAGACCATCATACCAAAAGTCAAACATGATGGTGGTAATGTGATGGTCTGGGGATGCTTTGCTGAGCCTGTGGCCATGTTTGAAACAGCCTCCTAAATACTCTGACCTCAAAATATGTATTGTCTACTAAACATACTGCCGACTGTTTGACATATCCTGCATAGTATTTTCCAACCGTGCTGCGGATGTGTCATAAGTGTCATCATCTGCCCTTGCAATAAAAAGCCCCTGCTCTTCCTCTGATTTGTTGGAATAGAGACTAAAACTGCATACATTCGGCTACTGTATATACCCATTGCTTAATAATCTCAAATACAGTACCTATGTGACAGGTTTACTGTTGCAGGCTTTCTTCTTCTTAACAGTTTTTTCTGTGAAAAAGTGATCAATAGTGGTCAATTTCTGTAAGTGTATTCCCCTGAGTGCATTTATATGACAAGCGTTGTAATCTTAACAGCATAGCACAGGAGTATAATGTGATAATAATGCTGCCTTGTTTCCTTTGAAATGGATCATGAAGGCTGTGTTTTCTTTGTGTTTGTGTGTGTGTATCAGACATGACACGTTTAGAAATCCTTGTAGGTAACCTCTCAGTTTCATACAGCCATCTCTGCTCTTCATTGAGCTACTTTGTGAGATGAGCTTTATGTGTTCTTTCAACATTGTCTCTTCTGGTTTCGCTTGTACAAACCATTCACATCATCAGCTCTGTGTTCTTTTCTAATTATCCTGTTAAGAGATGTGAATTCATTCAGAGGATTAAAAAGAATTACATGTTCCATCTTCTGCTTTTCTGTTCATAATTACTTAGAAGAGCAGCCTGTGCCCCTGTGCCCCTAACTACAGATGCAACTGTGAAAGATCAGGATAAGAGGCTATGGAAGGAGAAAGCATGACCTTTTTTCTGTCCTAGACTGGGTGTCTCGCCTGGGAGAATGCAACCTGTCAGAGATGTCTGCAGGTTGTCAGAGAGGGCCATAGGACAGGGTACACCCTGAGGCTGTCCCGGGACAACAAGAAGCATCTTTCTTATTCATCTTGAGAAAATGAGCCCTGTGATGACACTGCTGCCATGGCACGAACATCCACATGCACCCATACGCATACACGCACTCGCACGCACGCACTGCACCAATTCCCCGTGTCCCTTTCATACCATGCCTGAAATGTGAATTAAAGTCCCTAATAAATCCTATTTTCTCATCTTTCTTCCCCTTACTGCTCACAACAAGAATGCTGGTAATGAGGGAGAAGGCCAAAAGGATGCTGGCTGGAAACTGAGAAGCCTGGTTAGGGCAGCTTAGATTTGGAGATATCTGATTCATTGGGGCTGAGGCCATCAGAAACTCTTCACCACACCCTCCTGGAAAAACAAGAATGGCTGACAACCCAGACCCCTCTGATGTTTTCTTCACTTGCATTTGATTTCCTATTCATATATTTACTTTTTATATTTACCGTTTTATTTCAGTTACACATGGTCTGAATCAACAAATGACAGGGTTTCATCACATTCTGCAGCCCACTGTTTACTTCTGTATTACAGTGACAACCATTTTGTTCCTGAGTTCTGCTCAATGCATGCTTACCTTGAGGGAAAGCACATTGATTTAGAGGCAAGAGCTTTCTTGAAATTGTATAAAACACATTTAAAGCCTGAGCAACTTAATTGAAGGCCAAGGCAGTATGAGACATTTTTAACATCCAGTGGTATTCAGTGACTAGCACAATGACATTACCCTGACGTCCATTTACTGCAATAAAAAAAGATGTTTGTCACTCGACTCTATTCTTGCAATGAAGGCTCATTTAGTGTTCAGTTGACCAAAATAAAACAGGTCTTTACTTTTTGCATTCAGGGAGTGACCTCCCTTGAGATGCTGAGACTCAAAGGATGCTGCTGACAAAACAACATTATTTCTGGAGGAAAATGTTGTTAGCTTTTTATTGTGTAGCATCAGATTCATTCATTAGTTTTGTGAGGGATAACTGAATAAGGAAATTTGTAATTACCATAATTTATTTTTGTGGAAAAATAAATGTGGAATCTTATCCCCAGAGGACTACCCGGGGTTAATTATAGGTCAGTTGTAGGACAACCCTACACACTCTAAAATGCAATATTGGACAAAGCTGTTGTTGCCATGTACAAGTTAATATAAACACCATAAAATTAATGCAATCACCATTGGTTATCTTCGTACATGAGCCAATTAAGGTGTTTGTATAAAACTACGATTTCATTACCCCCCCCCCCTTTAGCCAAGCAAAGCTTTCTTAGGAGGCTATGCTGTTAACGACATAGGCATTGTGCACTCGACTTGATGGCTTGTTATTGTAAATAAGAGGGATAAAAGCAGTCCTTCAGTGAAGCAGGTCTAGTGTGGTGAAGTATGCACCCAATTAAAGAAATGGGTGTAAGGGGCTAATAAAGTGTGTGTGCCTACAAGATGGCACATCCTAATGAATCTTGGTTAATTTGCTTTGACTGATGAATTTCGACGCTGGTCGTAGGGGTTGAATAATTATGAAATTTATCACAAGACATAGCGACTCATTAAGGATTAGCCAGGTTTCATTAGAACAATGTTGTTCTAAAAGCACACATGGTCTGATCAGAATAATTACAGGCTGCACAAAGGATGCTGGATAGGTGATATGCAAGGGGGCTGAATCATGGAGCTTTGTGGTGTTGTGCTAGCATATGCCACATTCTTTAAAGAGCAGTGGGGGGATTAATGTCCAACCCCTACATATTTTTGTTTAGGAAGGCATGGGTACGTATTGAAAAAAGATAGCCTGCTTCACACTGTTGTTATTATGACTGCCATGTCTTGTCTCCAGCCCCCTCACTTGTGCCCCTAGTGACATTTGGCTGGTGTGCTGGTGTCTTGCTCTTTAGTGTTTTGTTCTTTTTCTTTGTGTAGGCTCAGCCCTGTAACAGGGTGGGTGAAATCACAAGAGCTCGGTCTGATTACGCCACTCCCAATTCTGAAGGGTGGGAGACCCTCAGATCTGGTGTACTACCAGAGGTAACCACACAGGACGGGTCCAACCAAATGAACAGAGGCAAGGCAGACATATAAATGAGTCACTTTATTCGGACAAACAGCCCACATGCATCAATATGATAGCCAGGATATTTCAACGAAGAGACAAAATAGACTAAGGGAAATCAGAAATACAGAGCACCAACAAGTTAATAATGTGATTAGTTCAAGGTGTGTAATATAATGTAATGTGTTCTTACAGTACAACTAACAAAATAATATGGAGGATAGAGGCGGGATTTTTAACAGGCCAAATCAAAGGTGCTTTAAACTCAAATTAAGATGCACTGCATATGCATTTCAAAAGTGTACACGGCAATTAACTCAGTGAGGAATATAGGTAATCCAAATCACACAGCTTGGAGCACCTGACTGCAATCAGCCATCTTGAATAAAACACCTGAATTTCTCTAGCACGTAAAAGGCCCAAAGCCTTAACAATGGGGAATTTGAGGAGTCTTTGACATTGTTAGTTATAAGACACCACACAGTTTATTAACCATTATCTAGATGACATAAATGAAACACACTATTATATTGCACACTACCCAGTTATATAAAGTGCCAAAGAGCTATCACTCATTCCACGCTCTCCATAAAAATATTACACACAACCCGGACACAAAGTGCTTTTGCTTTGAGTGATTGCAACACACTGTTGCAGAATCACATAATTAAAGATTGCCGAACACTGCATTATATCGCACATGACCCATAAACATACTGAACTAATTGACTCTGATCATTCACAATTACATGCAACACCAACAAATCCCCTCATGACACATGCCCAGTAACTGGCTACCAGTAAGAAAAATGTAGGGCACTACAGTGGTAGCCCTACTCACATAGCATTATCCTCCAATGCAACAAATGTTTATGTGAGTCTGAAAAATTATTGCTGCCGAAGAACCGCCTATATCAGGCTGTAACAGATGTTGCATACCTCAATCAGTTGTCTGGGATTCAGTCAGGACACAACACTCTCTTTAACAGGCCATGCATTACCTTAAACAAGGGATTACATGTGTAAGAACACAAAGCCCCTGGATGACAGAAATAAAAATGGACAAACACAAAGCCGTGTTTAAAATTGACACTGGCGCTGACGTGACAGCAGTCCCGAAAACGCTCCAACACTGATCCTGAAGGGGCCAGGAAGAGCACCTCTCAAGGTAGAGGGCAAGTTCACAGCAACTCTAAAGAAAGGAGACAGACTCATAAAAGAGGACATTTATGTCGTGGAGGGGCTGAGCACACTGCTGCTTAGCCGCCGAGCAGCCACAGCATTGCAGCTGGTCACCAGGCTGGGGGCCGTTAGCCTGGACTCCACCGAGCCCATCAAACAGGAGTTCCCAAAACTCTTCACAGGACTAGGCAAGATGGAGGGTGAGTACAACATTGTACTCAAACCGGGGGCAAAGCCATTTTCCCTCTCGACGTCCAGACACATTTCCCTCCCCCTCCTTCCAAAAATCTAAGATGAACTTCATCGCATGGAGCTGCAAGGGGTGATCTCAAAGGTGGAGGAGCCCACAGAGTGGTGTGCGCCTATGGTGGTAGTACCTAAGAGCGCAGGCAGGGGGGTTAGAATATGTACTGACCTCACAGAACTGAATAAATCAGTGATGAGAGAGAGACATCCCCTCCCTTCAGTTGAAAGCACCTTAGGACAGCTCGCAGGAGCCAAGGTGTTCTCTAAGCTCGACGCCAACGCTGGATTTTGGCAGATCCCACTCACCAAAGAATCTTCTCTGCTGACCACGTTTATCACTCCATTCGGACAGTATTGCTACAACCGTCTGTGCTTCGGGATCTCATCCGCACCAGAACACTTTCAGAAACGCATGCAGCAGATTCTGGAGGGCCTAGAAGGAGTTCTCTGCCAGATGGATGATGTGTTGATCTGAGGAGCCACGCAGAGCGAGCACGACGAGAGACTATGGAGGGCACGGTCACAACTACAGGAAGCTGGACAAATGTGAGTTCTGCAAGAGCAGGATAAAGTTCCTGGGGCAGGTCATTGATGCAGCGGGGGTCAGCGCAGACCCTGATAAAGTGACCGCTGTACGAGCCATGAAGGAGCCCTGCAACATCAGTGAGATGAGACGCTTCCTGGGGATGACAAATCACCTGGGGAAGTTCCTGCCTCACCTGGCCGACAGGACACGGCCACTCCGAGATCTCCTGAGGAAGGCCAACATGTGGTCATGGGGGTGTGAGCAGCAGCAGGCCTTCGACAGCATAAAGAAAGAACTGACTACTCCCCCAGGGTTAGCACTGTATGACCCGAACACTGAAATGCTCGTCTCCGCTGATTCATCGTCATATGGGATGGGCGCCGTTCTCCTCCAGCGGCGAGACAACGCAGAGTGGAGACCAGTGGCGTACACTGGCCTCCACATGGTCCTCTGAGAGGTTCTCAGAGTTCCTCATCGGGAAGAGCTTCAAAATCGAGACGGACCACAAACCCCTGGTTCCGCTCCTGGGCTCGAGGAACCTGGACAAGCTCCCACCGCGCCTACAGCACCTACGCATGCGGCTAATGAGATTCTCCTACACCATCTCTCATGTGGCTGGCAAAGATATCGCAACTGCAGACGTGCTGTCTAGAGCGCCGGTGAACAACAGCACCACAGACGGGCTACGAGAGGAAGAGATTAACCTGTATGCTGACTCTGTCATCACTAGCCTGCCAGAGACTGAGGAGAGGCTCAAGGAAATTCAGAGACATCAGGACAACGACGACATACTGCTGAAGCAGTATGCAGTACTGTGCAGATGGATGGCCAGACCGGTTCTCGATCGGAAGAGTGTTCAAGCCCTATCTGCCACACTCAGGTGAGCTCACAGTTCAGAGTGGCCTGTTACTCAAAGGGTGCAGAATCGTAATCCCAGCATCACTCAGGGCCGACATACTCTCCAAGCTGCACGAGGGGCACCTCGGCATAACCAAGGGCAGGGAGAGAGCTAAGCAATCTGTGTGGTGGCCAGGCCTCCACAGTGAGCTGACTAAGATGGTTGAGAACTGTGACACATGCGCCTGTGACAGAACTAATCTCAGAGAGAGCATGATGCCAACACTTTCCAGCTAGGCCATGGTCAACGGTAGGAGCAGACCTGTTCCAGATAGAAAGCAAACAGTACCTAGTCATAGTAGATTATTTCTCAAGGTACTTTGAGGTAGCCAAGCTAACATCCACATCATCAGAAGGTGTGATTGAGCACTGTAAGTCCATCTTCGCTCGTCACGGGATACCAGAGGTGCTGCGCTCAGACAATGGGCCACAGTTTGCATCCGAGTCCTTCAGGAAGTTTGCACGAGAGTGGAGCTTCAGTCATGTGACATCCAGTCCACATTTCCCACAGAGCAACGGGGAGGCGGAACGGGCAGTGAGGACAATCAAAAGTCACCTCAAGAAGTCGGGTGACCCTTACCTAGCCCTCATGGCCTACCGTGCTGCTCCTTTGGCCAATGGACACAGCCCCACTGAGCTACTTATGGGGAGAAAGATCCGTACAACTGTCCCCATCATCCCAGCGCAGCTCAACCCGGCATGTGCAGACATGGAGAACCTGAAAAGGAAGGAACAGAAATACAGACAAAAACAGCAGCAAAACTACAACCGGAGACACCGTACACGTGACTTGCCAGACCTGCAACCAGGTGAGCATGTGTGGGTGAAAGACAAGAACCAGAGAGGCACAGTGGTGTCTGCATCAAACACACAGAGATCCTATGTCATCGAGACGCCCAGGGGCACCCTGCACAGAAACAGACTTCACCTCTCGCCAACGCCTGTGGCACCTGAACCTGCCACCAATGTACCTGAGACATCACAGGAGACCGCCGCTCCAGGTACAGCCAGTGCACCTGTCACACCTGCCAGACCTGCCCGGTGTGACCCCAGTCAAGAGACTCCAGTGCGACAGAGACGGTATCCTTCCCGAGAGAGCAAGCCTCCCTCATATCTAAAAGACTATGTTTAGTGAGCACTGACACACTGAGTGACCCCAGGCGCAGAATAATCCCCTCACTCAGGTTAAGGGTTTGGGCAGTCTACCCATCCCTTATGCCACACACATAGGAGAAGAGAGATAGTAGTGGAAATGTTTATTGTTGGTTATTATAGGTTCATGGAAGCATAAGTTCAGAGATGCAGTTCATACCAGTTATAGCAGTAAGATAAAGGATGGCATAAAAAGTAAAGAAGAGACACATTTATTCGATTTTGAGTTAATCCTGAAAGTAATGTTTTCATTCATGTTTATACCTGAAATGCCTGAAGTGTTCGACCTATGTGATGCAGTTTAGAAAAGCTATATTTTAGTTTTGAATTAGTAATTCATGCATCTCATAAGAAAGGGTTCTTATCTGGGAAAGGGGGATGTAGTGATAGGCTCGTGACATGTGATACGTCATGCTGTTGACTGTATGTGTGGTCATGCAGCTGTCAATAAAGTTAGTTGATTGAAGGGCACTAACGGTTTGAGACATTTGTCAGCCTCTAGGTTTATCATTGTACCTTTTAAACAACACAACAGGTGGTTGCTAAGTATTCACAACAGCTGAAACATGAGGAAACATTATCACAATATGTGAAGTGTGAATGTCACGAGGGTATTACCAATCAGTATTCATAAGTATTCATAACAGCTGGAACATGATGAAACATTATCACAATATATGAAGTGTGAATGTAATGAGTTGCTAGGTGGTTGCTAGGCATTTATAACAGCCAATCAGAGAGGTGATGTGCTACTGCATAATGAAACAATATCAACCATTTGTGACGCTGGCGTGAGAGGACGCTGGCGCTGCTTGTTCGCCGCTTCTCCGTTCGACTGAGATTCGTATTGTGTTTCGTAGGTTATTTTGTTTAGTTAGTCTAATTAGCATTTGTTCCTAGACCTTTTTTCTAGTCTTTTTATTTATTTTTCCACGGTTGCAAAAAAGATCGAATCATCCGACCGACCTACCTGTGGCTGCTACCGGAGCTATTGCTACCTCCAGCTGTTAACACCCGGGGTTCATGCTGCCTCTGGACCCGTTCTTTTCACCGCTCCAGCTGGGTCTGTCTGCCCACATTGCTGCCGTACCACCGGACAACCACTTGACGAGGTATCCCCCAGACAGCCTCCCTGCTGTCTTGGTACGGTTAGTCCTTCGTCGGCTGGGACCGTTGCCTCTCAGTGAGCTCGGTGGCTAGCATTTTGTGCTAGGACTGCTACTTCCCCTTGGCTGCTGCCTTTGCCCCAGAGCTAGCTAGCATAGCTAGCCTTCACTCGCTGCTAGCCTGGGATAGCAAGCTGAGGTCTGGCTTGACTGCAATTAAGCCCTTTTCTGTCTGGCATGCTTGGGACTGTCCTACTCTGCTTGCTAGCACTCTGTCCACGAGTGCATCGCCTGCGACCACCTGCCGAAGATGCTAGGCAATCGGCTAGCCTCACTGTGCTACCCACTAGCATAGTGGAGCTACCAATTAGCGTCTGGCTAACGGTTAGCAGAGCTGGCGTTTCGCTACCTCTCGCCCTGGATATCATGCGCATCTGCTACTCTACCTCTCAACTCCACCAACTCAACATCCCCATCACCCCTGGTCATAACTGTATTTCAAAAATCAAAGAACACGGACTTCTCCGCCGGCCTGGCTATATCCACCGAAGCTGCCGACGAAAGTTTGTTCCCATCCCATCCCCTCGCTCTGGTCCACCCGGCGTCCAGCAGTGACGTCACGATGTCAACAAAACAAACAGCACGTGCACCCGGACTCTCTGAGAACCTTAGCCAAGGTTTCTCATGCCACCAAAAAATCATCCCATCTCACCTGTGCACTTTTCAACACCCGCTCACTTAATCTCAAAGAACTCATCATCAGTGAATTTATTAATGATAATAACCTGGACTTCATTTTTCTCACTGAAACCTGGCAAAAACCCCTGGACTACTTTTCACTAAATAAAGCAACCCCCCCTGGTTATGTGTACATGGACAAGCCTCGCCTGGAAGGGAAAACTGGCGGTGGAATTGCTGTCATCCACCGCCATGAAATAAAAACAACTCAAGTTCCCATCCAGGCTCCCACCTCATTTGAATCCCTCTGCTTAAAAATATCCGGCCCCATACCCCTGGTCATTGCCATCATCTATCGTCCTCCCAAACCCAACCCCACCTTTTTTTCCGACCTCTCTGAGTTTCTCACCCAGCTCTGTGCCATATCCCCGTCTACACTTCTGCTTGGCGATTTCAACATCCACATGGACTCCACCAAATGCACAACAGCAATAGAACTACTGGAAATTCTCACATTCTTCAACATCACCCAACACATTGATTTCCCCACCCACAACAAAGGCCACACTCTGGACCTGGTCTGCTCCTCTGGCACCACCATCAGCCATATATCCTGCATCGACCTCACTTCCACTGTGTCTGACCACCTGGCCATCACCTTCCACATGGATACCCCCTCCCCCTTGGATAAGCAAAAGCGAACCATAACCTTCCGGAACCTCAAGTCCATAAATTCAGCTTCTCTGTCCACATCCCTCTCCAGCACCATTTCTGACTCCTCCTTCAACCAGACCGTTTCCCCCACCGATCAGGTTAACATCTACAATAACTCACTCTCCTCCTGCCTGGACCAGCTCGCACCCACCCAAACACGTTGTGTCTCCTTCACCCACACTGCCCCCTGGTACACTGACGAACTGCATTGCAGGGCCGTCAGCTAGAAAGGCTTGCTAAAAAAACTGGATTAACCACACACAAAGACATCTACCAACAACACCTACAGCTCTACAAAACCACCCTCAACTCCTCCCGCTCCTCCTACTATTCCGGCATCATCCAGTCTGAAAACAGCAACCCCAGAGTTCTCTTCTCCACCATCAACAAACTGCTCAATCCCATGGACACCATCTCACGCTCTTTCACCGTTGATAAATGCAATAACTTCCTCTCATTTTTTGATGACAAAATCAACACTATCCACAACCAGCTGACCATCTCCTCCCCCCTGGACCTCAGCCTGAGCCCCCCCCCACTCCCTACTCACTCCTTTTCCACATTCCTTAATATCTCCACATCTGACCTCTCCTCTGTAGTTGCTGGTATGAAGTCCTCAACCTGCTCCCTGGACCCCCTCCCCACCTCCCTCCTTAAGGATTGCCTCTCCACACTCTCCCCACTCATCACCAAAACGGTTAACGCCTCCCTCTCCTCTGGTTCAGTTCCCCCTCCTCTAAAGCTTGCCTCCATCACACCCATCCTCAAGAAACCTGGTCTAGACCCTGTCTCCCCCAACAACTACCGGCCCATTTCCAACCTACCCTTTCTGTCAAAAATCCTGGAACGTGTTGTCGCTACTCAAATCACCACCTACCTGCAATCCCATAACCTCTTCGAACAATTTCAATCCGGTTTCCGCTCCAAACACAGCACAGAGACGGCCCTCATCAGAGTCACCAACGACCTCCTGCTCTCCTGCGACATCGGTTCACTCAACATCCTCATCCTCCTCGACCTTAGTGCTGCATTTGACACCATCAACCACCCCATCCTCCTTTCACGCCTCAAATCCACCCTTGGTATCACTGGCACTGCCCTTTCCTGGTTCACCTCCTACCTTTCCGACAGACATCAATTCATCTCCATAAACAACTGTAAATCCGTCACAACCCCCGTCAACCAAGGTGTCCCCCAGGGCTCGGTGCTTGGCCCCCTTCTGTTCATCCTTTACATTCTCCCCCTTGGACAGATCCTTCGCCGCCATGGCCTCAATTTCCACTGTTACGCAGACGACACACAGCTCTACCTCCCCTCCAAAACCATCACTGCTACCACTCTCTCCACCCTCACCACCTGCCTGTCTGATATTAAAACCTGGATGCAAACAAACTTTCTAAAACTCAACTGCAATAAATCCAAGATCCTTATCATTGGTCCAGATGCCCTCACCCGCTCCACTCGCAATTTCTCCCTCAACATCGACGGCTCTATTTTCACCCCCTCCACCAAAGTTCGTAACCTTGGTTTCATCTTTGATCCCACCCTCTCCTTCCAGTCCCATGTCAACCAAATCACTAAAACAGCCTTCTTCCATCTCCGCAACATTGCCCGCCTCCGTCCCTCCCTATCCCAAACTGCTACACTCATCCATGCCTTTATCTCATCCAGACTCGACTACTGCAATAGCCTCCTCTACGGTACCACCTCCAAAATCCTCAAAAAACTGCAATATGTGCAAAACTCTGCTGCCCGCCTCCTCACCAGAACCCACTCCAGAGACCACATCACCCCAGTCCTCCATGACCTTCACTGGCTCCCAGTCAAACACAGAATTGACTTTAAAATTCTCACTACCACTTACAAGGCCCTCAATAACCAGGCTCCCCAATACCTCTCCGACCTCCTTCAACCTCATGTCCCCACCCGCTCCCTCAGATCTGCTGATGCCAACCTCCTTGATTTCCCCCACAGGAAAACCAAACGCACCTGGGGTGACAGGGCTTTTTCAGTCGCTGCCCCCACTCTGGAACGCACAGCCCCCACCCTTTCCGTGTTCAAAACGTCCCTCAAAACCCACCTATTCAGACTTGCTTTCCCCACATTTTAAATCTCCCTCTAGCCTTAGCTGTTGTTTTAATCCAGCCCTTTTTTAGCCTTTTAACTTTTGGTTTTCTCCCATAATAAAGTTGTTTGTTTTGTTTTGCTCCCTTTACATTTAGTTTTTGTTCTTAATCTTTCCTCTTTTTAGCCTTTTTATTTATATTTTTTCTTAATAAAGCTGTTATTTTTATTTCTTTTGTAAAGCGTCTTTGGGTACCATGAAAAGCGCTATATAAATTTGATGTATTATTATTATTATTATAACCATATGTATGAATAGTATGAATAAGACTATGAATGTTTCATGAAAGTCTACGAAGTCTATATAAGTCTATATAAGTTGCTGGGGTATGACTAATCACTTGCTAGGAGTTTGCTACATCTCTGCAGCACTCTCCCCCAACTCACAAGGCTGGAAACCTTCTCGACCTGATCTTTCTGAGGAACTGCTCCTCTTCTAACCCCACTGTTACCCCTTTACACAAGTCCGATCACCACTTCATTTCCTTCTCCATCCCCCTAGCCCCTCTGCCTCCCTCCCCTTCTCTCACCCCCACTGTTTCTGTCCGATGTAACCTCCGCTCTCTATCACCCTCCTCCCTTGCCCCCAGTCACCGCTTCCCTCCCTCCTCTTGAATCCTTCTCCAAACTACCCACTGATTCCGCATCTTCCGTGCTGCTTTCCTCTCTCTCCTCAGCCCTTGACTCTCTCTGTCCTCTTGTCTCCCGGCCTGCTCGATCCTCCCCTCCCAGCCCATGGGTTTCTGACCTTCTACGTTCCTCCAGGCCCAGCCTACGTGCAGCTGAGAGGAAGTGGAGGAAATCAAAAGACCCATCGGACCTGTCTTCCTACCAGTCTCTCCTGGCGGAATTCTCCTCTGCTATCACCACTGCCAAAATAAATTACTTCCAAACAAAAATCCAGAACTCCACTTCTAACCCTCGTCAACTGTTCTCCATTTTCTCCTCTCTCCTCAGCACACCTCCCCCGTCATCTCAGTCCTCGCTCACTGCTGATGACTTTGCGGTAGTTTTTGACGAGAAGGTTGCAGATATCCGCAGCACCTTCACGACCACCACCACTTCTATGCCTGCCTCCATTTCTGTGTCTGCCCCGTTTCTCCTCTTTCTGTCCCCTTACAGATGCTGATGTGTCTCACCTCCTGCTCTCCCACCGCCCTACTACTTGTGCCCTGGACCCCATCCCCTCAAACCTCTTTCAGGCAATCACGCCTGACATCCTCCCGTTTGTCACCTCCCTTGTTAACTCCTCTCTGTCCTCTGGCTGCTTTCCCTCATCATTCAAGAGGGCCAAATCACCCCGCTCCTAAAGAAACCCACTCTAGACCCCTCCTGCATTCAAAACTACCGTCCGGTATCTCTCCTTCCTTTTCTATCCAAATCCATTGAACGAGCCGCCTCCAACCAACTCTCTTCCTTCCTCTCTCAGAATAACCTGCTGGACCCCCACCAGTCCGGCTTCAGACCTGGCCACTCTCTGCGGCGTTCGACACGGTCAACCACTCCATCCTCTTAGCCTCCCTGGCATCTACAGGGATCTGTGGCACAGCCTTAGAGTGGATCCAATCTTATCTCTCTGGCTGGTCCTCCCAGGTGTCCTGGGCTGGAGGAGTGTCAACCCCTCGCCCCCTTGTTACAGGAGTCCCCCAGGGCTCAGTCCTCGGACCCCTCCTCTTCTCCATCTACACGAGACCCCTTGGCCACGTTATCGCTGCTCATGGCATCTCCTATCATTGTTATGCCGATGACACCCAACTCTTTCTCTCCTTCCCCCCATCAGACACACAGGTCTCTACCCGTATCTCCGCCTGCCTGAGAGACTGGATGGGGAACCACCATTTAAAGCTCAACCCAGGTAAGACGGAGGTCATCTTCATCCCTGCTTTAACCTCTCCCTTCTCTGATTTCTCAATCTCACTAGGGGATACCACAGTGACCTCATCCCCTAGTGCAAGAAACCTTGGAGTGGTGATGGACAACAGGCTATCCTTCTCCAAGAACATCGCTACGGTGACCCGGGCATGCAGGTTCTTCCTGTACAACATCCGGAGAATCCGACCCTTTCTCACCACCTACTCCACTCAGCTCCTTGTTCAAGCAATGGTCCTGTCCCACCTGGACTATTGCAATTCTCTGCTGGCTGGCCTCCCAGCATCTGCCATCAGACCCCTACAACTCATCCAGAATACTGCAGCCCGTCTGATATTCAATGTTCCCAGACATTCACATGTCACCCCCCTGCTCAGCAACCTCCACTGGCTGCCTGTTATGGCTTGCATCAAATTTAAAACTTTGGTGCTCGCATACCAGGCAGTTAAAGGATCAGCTCCTGTATATATTCAATCCCTTATCAAGACCTATACACCAACAAGACCCCTCCGTTCTGCCACTTCGTGCCGTCTGGCACCTCCCCCTCGCCACACCTGCACTTCACGCTCACGACTGCTGTCTGTCCTGGTCCCATGGTGGTGGAATGACCTCCCGGTGGATGTCAGAACGGCAGAGTCTCTGACCTCCTTCAAGCGCAGACTGAAGACCCATCTCTTCAGGCTACACCTTTCCCTCCCCAACTCACAATCACTGTGATTAGCCTTAGACCGTAATGGCACTTATGTATAGATATCGTTACTTGTATAGGTATTGTTGTTTTTATTGGCTGTTGTACTGTTGCATTCTAGCTGCCAACTGTGGTATGCTAGTTTGAAAGCTGATTGTACTATTCAAGGGTTCTGAATTTCTGTATGTTTACACTAGGACTCGGAACTGTACTGTCCTCTCAGGTCCACTTTTGCACTTTGTTGTACTTCGCTCTGGATAAGAGCGTCTGCTAAATGTCACGTAATGTAATGTAATGTAATGTAATGCTACATATTCTTAACAACCAATCACAGTCCTGAGGCATTATGGCAGAAGGCAAGGCTATTGGTTTTTCTGGAACTATCAACAATGAGTGTAAATGTTTCATGAAAGTTTGAGACCTAAATAAGTCAATATAAGAAGACTTATGGCACAAAAGCCGCTAAACGCCATTTCCATGAAAAATTTGATAACGATATGAAGTGAAAGCTCTCAGTGCCTAGTATACCATAATCAAATATTTGTGCTTCAAAAACTGCTAGATCCCACACTTAAGCTATTCCACTGCTGCCGCATGTTGGCAGAAACCTCTAAAAGCCGGGTGCATTTTTTGCCAAAAGCCGCTATGTTCACTGCGCCAATCAGAAGAATCACATCAGATCGCATGACGTTCAAGTTTCACTGATTCTACACACTGAGGTGCAAGATTCTCTTCTTTTGCCAGTTTCATGCCAAATTAACATTAAATAAGATGGAGAACTTTGATGAAACCTGTGGTGGTTTCACCGTCAGGCAAGTGGAAATGCCGCCAGCCACGTAATTCTCTGCCCATTCCACGGCATTTCAAACGCTACAAGCTGGAGTGCTAGGAATTTTTCATCTAATCACAGTAAAATGGTTATTTTTTTCTATAATATTGCAGCACATGCAATATAATACAAGCTTGATCCTTAAACTAGGATCTTGTTAGTCTCTACATTCTAGTTAGGTGCAGTCAGTTCTGCTGTGTGCTTTCACTGTGCAGCTTATATTCATGTTCATGATGTTCAACTGATGCTTAAACCTGCAGTTTTGTACATTTGTTCTTTAGACTGTTGGCCCAGTAACTTGTCTTTCTAAATTGTGAACTCGCTTCATGAAACCGAAAATCCCAGGTTTATCCCAAAATGTCAATAAATGAATACAGTTAACTCAGTTAGCCACTTACGTGAAACATGACCCAGATCTTATTCAGCTTTGAATGTTTCTAGTGACCTGATTGACCATTTTTCATCATGGTCACCTGTGGAGTCATCTTCACATCTGCTGCATAATCCAACTATGTTGTTGTGATAAATTAATTCATGAATGAATTAATAAGTACATAAATACATAAATTAATCCACATCTGGGTACCATTGTAAAAACAATCAATGAAACTACTGCAACCCTTTCAGTCCCAAGCCCAATATGAAGGGGCTATGGCTTTGATTGAGAAAGTTGAGATGCGGTGCCTGGGCAGGCCACTGAATTGAACTCATTGTCATGTTCATGAAACCAGTTTGAGGCAACTTTTGCTTTGCATTATTATGTGGCCATGAAGGGATGAATATGGTCAGCAACAATACTCAAATAGGCTGTGACATTCAAGCGATGTGCCAAGAAAAAATGGCAATTGATCAGTTTTAAAAAAAACCTTTCTTGCTTTGGCTGCTGCTGCTATGTTTTTCCAGTCTTCAACTGTCCAGTTTTAGTGAGCCTGTGCCCAAGGCAGTCTCACCTCTCTGAGAAGTGTAACCCAACGTGATCTTCTGCTATTGTAGCCCATCTGCCTCAAGGTTCAACGTGATGTGCATTCTGAGATGCTTTTCTGCTCACCACAGTTGTACAGTGTGGTTATCTGAATTATCGTAGTCTTTCTGTCAGCTCAAACCAGTCTGGCCATTCTCCGTTGACCTCTCTCATCAACAAGGTGTTTCCATCCTTAGAACTGACACTCACAAGTTTTTTTTGCACCATTCTGGGTAAACTCTAAAGACTGTTGTGTGTGAAAATCCCAGGAGATCAACAGTTACAGATGTACTCAAACCAGGCCGTCTGGCACCAAAAATCATGCCAAGGTCGAGATCATATTTTTCCCCATTCTGATTGTTGATGTGAACATTAACTGAAGCTCCTGACTCATATCTACTTGATTTTATGCATCGCACTGCTGCCGCACGATTGGCTGATTAGATAATTGCATGAATAAGTAGGTGTACAGGTGTTCCTAATTAAGTGCTCAGTGAGTGCATATCAATTAAAAAACTACAATTTGTATTTGAACCAAATAATTGGAAATAATTAAATCAATACTGGTTACTCAAACTCATTTTGTGTCTTTCAATGTATCATATATGTGCAAGAAAAAAGGCACACGGGCACATGCATACACACACACGCAATACACACACACGCACACACAGGATGAATTCATTTTAATGTAATTTCCTTCTGCTCTGGGCTTTGCATTCCCCTATATACCTTCTAATGGAGCAGTCTTAACATTTGCTCTGCTGTGTCTGCTTTTCAATTACAGGGTGCTTTTTATTAAGGAATTATTGATTTGTATGTAATTAAACTCCCACTAATTTGCTTTCAACTGACATGAGATTGATCAATCTGATCAATAACATCATATTAAAAATGTGTCATGGCTTGAAAGCTGAAGGGTGTAAAACTGCAACTTTGTCTCAAAACATGCTGTTTGTTACTTTTCAAACAAAATAAGACATTGCAGATAACTCTTGCTGAATACATTCATGGGGAACCTCAATTATCATAGAATTTTCATATCTGTGGCAATTTTCAATCAATTTGCTGACGATTTATTGATATTTAGGGATTTTAACACTATTTCCAGATTTAGTTTTTTACTGTATTGATTGTTGAAACAAGAAAACATTATTTTAACATTGTTTTGGTTGCATAATGGCAGGATTCAACGGCTACAGAACTACAGCATTCATAGGGCAAAAACCTGAACAGCAGAAAATTTGGTTAAAAACATAATAAGGGGGAACATATTTCACTCCAAAAAAATAAAAAAATAAGACAAGCAATACCTTCTTGCAATATGCATTATTTGTTAATACATTCCTATTTACTTGTACCGGATAGGGGTGAAGCAGATCAAAGATGTATGGACAAACCATTAAGTGCTTTAAAAACAAACAAGATTTTAAAAAGAATTCTAAAATAACCAGAAGCTAGTGCAGGGAAGCAAGAATAGGTGTGATGTGGTCTTGTTTTGTTTCGTACCAGTTAAAAAGCCTTGCAGCAGCGTTTTGGACTAGCTGTAGGCAGAAGAGGGATATCTAAGACAGGTAGGCAGATGGAATTATAGTAATTAAGGTGGGATGATATAAATGAATGAAAAACAATTTCCAGGTTGTGAAATGAAAGAGTTTGACTTGAGTTGAAAAATGAAATGAAATGAAATGAAAAATGAGGCGGGTCAATGACAAGTCATTGCGGGCCAAAAAATATCACCTCCATCTTACTTTCATTTAACTGGAGATTAAGTTTTTAACCATTCAGGTTTTTGATGTCAGCAAGAAGATCAGACAGGTTCTTAAGAGAACACTTATTAAGTTTCAATGGGAGGTAGAGTATTCTCCATATAAGAATTATCATGGTCAACTGTGTCAAAGGCCCAACATAATTAAGTTAGAACAATCTCTAGAGTCAGCCATTAACAGCAAGTCATTTCACACTTTAAGAAGGGAAGATTCTGTGCTGTGAAGGGTTCTGAAGCCAGACGGGAACTTTTCAAAGATGTTATTTGGTTTTAAACATGACAAGAAATTTTCCAATCTTCAACTGTCCAGTTTGTACTTTGTGAATTTTTTTCCCAGGCATTTAAAAATAGCAGGTTGGAATGGAATGGAATGGAAATTTTTGGGAACTACACTGTGTTTAAAGCACAGTGGCACAATGCCGGAAATCAGAGAGCAATTTATAATAGACAAAATCCTGGGACAAATAGTGTCTCATACCATTGTAAGGAGGTGTGAGGGGATAATGTCAAGAGGTCAGGTAGGCTTTTTACAAGACACTGTATCTCTTGAGACAGAAAAAGAAACAGGCTCAAACTGATTGAAGACAACAGTGTACATATGAGAGCTGGCTGGATCATGCGCAAGAGGTGATATGTGCGATTGAATGTCATCAATCTTGCAAATAAAAAACATTGCAGTCCGTAAGTTTTTGGACGGCGGCATAGTTTCTGTTCTTTTAGCTATGAATTTCAGAACATTTGATATGAAATTAAACATAAATATGATGCTAAAATGTAGACTGTCAGCTTTTAATTTTATGCTACTTACATGCATATTGGATGATCTGTAAAATTGCTTCCTTCTTTAATGCAGGTATAATAGAGATTTCACATATCTAGTCTTGATTCAAGGCTTTTCATTGCCTTTGGAGTCTGTCATTGGCATCTGTCAACATGAGGACCAGAGTTGTGCAAAAGAAAGTCAAGAAAGCCATTATGTTTTTTCTTGCTCTCTTGTAAAGACCTTTGGATTAAACCTCTGGTTTTACATTGAAACACATTATTCTACCCTATTTCTTGTATTATTTAGGACCTCTGATAAATATATCAATTAATATTTTACTTTCACCCCCAAAAAGCGAAAGCTACCTCGAAATCCGAGTCAAGTCTCAAGTCTCTGAGCTAGAGTCCGAGTCAAGTCTTAAGTCTCCAGAATGGTGCCGAAACAACATTATGGCCATAGGAATTCATCACATACATTCATCAAATTCATTCCTATGCTAATTGAAGATATAGAAACCAGAAGTGTAGAAGACATATTTTGTATACGACATCAAGTCTGTGACAACTGAAGAAGCAATATTATGAGGGGCACACAAAAAGATAGTGGTTATTTCATTTATTTATTCATAGATCAATGAACTACCATGCCAGAGCCAACGTTTTGGCCAAGCCTTTCTCAAGATGGCTGGAGAAAGGCTTGCCAAAACCTAAGGTCTGGTGTGGTAGGTAATTGATATATCAATAAATAAGATAAAATAAATAACCTATTTTTTAAGATCTCTATGTGACTCATGTGACATAATGTAAGCATTACCATGGGCTGTAATATAAGATGATGGTCAATAACAAAATAGGGGCTTGTTACATGGACACAGATTAAGATTAATCCTGGACTAAATGCAGTTTTGTATGGATAATCTCCAATTAAATTGAGTCTAGGACTAGGCTTAATCTGCATCTGCAACTCAAGAATAATAATTATGACTTTATTTGAAAACAAAGTCACAAAGTGTTGAAATTTGAATCACGTTGTAGTATTGGTTTATTAATACACTGCTCAAAAATATTTAGGGAACACTTAATCATCATCATCGCTTTTGTTATGCTGATTAACAGTGACACGAACATCATACTAAGTCTGAAACACGTAATTTGGCCAACACAACAGTTTAGCTAAATTATGTTAACGCAACGGTGAACAGCGGTGGGATGAGCCCCAGTGCTGGTAAACTGACTTACCTTTCCGTATGAGTTTTCAAATGTCTGTAGAAATTTGACGTGGTTCCTCCCACATGTTTTATTTAAATTCTCCACATTTTGCTAGTGGGAATCATTTTGTTTGGCTCGATTAGCCTGAATAATTTAAACTCAAAGGCCACAACATGCAGAACTATAATCTTAGCAAGCTATGCTGCAAGAAATACAGCATATGTTTGGGACTAAAAGGTGCACAGTGTAAAACGACGTTGGGCATATTTTAACTAAGGAATGTCTTTCATATAAGTAATAATCATTGGCTGTGATCATTCACTTCATCATTTCGTCACAAAAATAATCATTCACTCCGTCATTTTCACAATGCCATTTGGCAGACTCTTATTCTTCAAGAGTCCTTATTGATGAGTCGTTAATTTAATTTAATAACCACGCAGATATTCCGATGGTTTACCTAAATATAAATATATTTTTAATTGTTATCAACTGCCTGGAATTGTTATCAACTGCCTGGAATGTATCTCTATTCAATGCAAAGACTACGTTTAATGTTTGAGATAATATCATAATGGTTGCCAAAAGCTGAAAAAGACAGGTTCAAAGAGAATTCAAAGAGAATATTTGATTGAATCCTCAGCAGCCTGCCCAGTGGTACATGTTGTTTGAAGTAGACCACCATAGTTCCAGTACCCATAGCAGGTATTAATGCATTGTTGGAAGCCTTGTCAGTGCATAGGTCAAAATAATGTTCTCGGTGCTTCTGTGAATTTCCTGTCTTTTTCGGCTTTTGCCAATCATCATCTCTTCTTTAAAACATAGATTTTGGCTTGAATTTCCTGTCTTTATCAGCTTTTGCCAACCATTATGACATTATCTCTCACTTTAAACGGAGTCTTTGTGTTGAATTTCCAAACTTTTTTTACCGGAAGGTAATGTAATCATATCTATATAAACAGTGGTTACCCTGACCAATGATATCTTATGTTATCAGAAAGTAAACCATTTAAAAATCTGCATTGTAAATTATTCCACTTCCATTCTGAATAAACTCTGTTAGTTTTGCCTTGAACTATTGAACTATTGATGACTAATATAATTAGAATTTTTTTACCATTTAAAAAGAATAGAGAACCGTAAGTAGTTTAAGACTGTTTCCTATCAAATACATAATGGCCCTTACACGTAAACGGCACAGCAGCAAGAGCTTCAGTGAAGTAGCCAACAAGCCTTGAACCCCTTGAACCACATTATTTTCCGCCTTTTCGGGACCAAGTCAAAAATGAAATAATTGAAGTTACGGTAATTGTCCGGAAGCATTGCGATGGCACCTTTTAACAACAAAGTTATCCTCAAAATATCTGCTTGTTTGGAACGCAAGATAAAGTGACCGCTGATATAAAGATGTCTGTAATCAGTAAATATAGTGTGTTACATATACCAATCAGCCGCAACATTAAACCCACCTGCTTAAACCAGTTTTTTCATGATAAAAAATTATTTAAACTGTATGAACACTTAATATTTCATTATATGATATGTGTACAAAGCAGATAGTCATAAGTGAATCAAAAGGCTGAAAAAATAAGTGAAAAAATAAATATTTGAGGGACGTGGTGGCACAACAGGCTAAGATGCAGCGGACTTGCGGTTGCAGTTCGTTGCAGTTGCACACCGTGGACTGGGGTTCGATTCCCAGTCCTCCCAAAAGCCAAGTTTGGCCGGCTCTCGTCGAGCGGCATAATTGGATTGCTGCTCCAGAGGGAGGGACTTGGCAGGGTTAGCAGATCGCCACCATAACAGCACCTCGGGCGCCTCGGAATCATGGTCAGGAGCATGAGACCAGATGTTGTTGTGTTGTTCTTGATCCCTTCGGGCCACTGAGGGACAGGGTGTATCCCCCAGCTAACACTAATTGGATTAGATAGGGTACAACTGGCTACCAAATTGGGAGAAAAAGGGACAAATTTGAAATAAATATATATGGTGCAGTGGGTAGCACTGCCGCCTCACAGTAAGGAGGTCCTGGGTTCAAATCCCCGTCGGCCGGGGCCTCTCCGTGTGGAGTTTGCATGTTCTCCCCGTGTCGCATGGGTTTCCTCCGGGTACTCCGGTTTCCAAAGACATGCAGGTTAGGCTGATTGGAGAGTCTAAATTGCCCATGGGTATGAGTGTGTGAGTGAATGGTGTGTGTGCCCTGCGATGGACTGGCGACCTGTCCAGGGTGTATTGCTGCCTTTCGCCCAATGTATGCTGGGATAGGCTCCAGCCCCCCTGCGACCCTGTTCAGGATAAGCGGTTTAAGATAATGGATGGATGGATGGAAATATGTTCAAGGTCACATCTTAACAGATGCTCCAGGACATGTAGAATCTTAAAGACCTAAAAAAAAATGCGTCCACCTAATCCTACATCAGTTTCACCTTTCTTCCCAACTAGTCTGCTGTTGTTGGTTTAATGTACATGCTTAACATGACTTAATAACTTAGCTAGCTAGCTAGAAGTTTCCATTAGCGAAATTGTCCTATTTAACGTTACACATGTAGCTAGCTAACGCAATTAGCTAGTAATGTTAACGTTACTTTACAACTATGCCAATATAGACTAGCTAGCTAAGCATAAAAGCATAGAGCTAGCCAGATATCCCAACAAGACACACCGATAGACATTTGATGGCTAGAATAGCTACAGATTAAACAGAGATGCTGTTTTCTTTTGGTGTAAAGTATGTCACCCATTTACCCAGGGTCAGACATAATGTTCCTTAGATATTTTGCTAAATCAGATCAGCAGGGCAACAAAAGCCTGTAGTATAGATAGATAGCTAGGGAAGTAACACATTAGTTGGTGTAAAAATATTTTTTATTTAAGTTGAAAAGCTTAATTATAGCTTTCTACAGTTGTATCGCTAGCGACTAGTAACTACCAAGATAGTTAGCTATCAATAGCTAATGTTAGCTGAGCTAACTGCCATCTTGAAAGCGGTCAGAAATAGCCTGTAATGACAAAGAGTGCGTCCAATTAGCCAGAAAGTGCATACTCCTTAACTCCAGTGCCACCCTCCTCCACTCTGTGCTCCAGAAATATATATATGCTATATATAACAGGCAGCATTAATCTCAGTAATCGGCCATATTTTCCCCTGATAACTGACATATGAAGCACCATATGGCATAGGCTACGTTTCACTAATGTTCAGAAATGTTTCTGAATTAGCGTTTGTGAGATGCAACCTGTAATGGTTTAACCTTTAGGTAATTAATAAACTTCGTAAACAAAGACTCTTGCAGACCGATTACTGTTTTACTCACTGCTTTACCATCTTGAGTCAACTCCGCTCACGTTTTGTCTCATGAGACTTGGATCACATTTCCTGGTACATATATTCATTGGTAGAGAATGACTGACATCTGGTGGACAAAATATGTTACACAACCGACAATAGCCAAAAACATAAAACTGTTACAGTACATGGTGTTGAGATCAGACACATTGGGATTCTGGGATTAGCCTATGGACTTGGTCCAACTGGTCAACCAGCTATTTCAAAAAATTTCTTTTTCAGCAGGGGTTGATATTGGCTTGCGAAGATGGACAGGGATGTAACGTCATACAAGCAACAAGAAAATGATACGGACCAGGTCTCGTTTGGTTGTAGCCTACCGAGATAGCAAAGTAAGAATGCATCTGTGGGATTCAGTCTAACTTCAGCTCATCAAAGAACCAACTATGATCTTCTCAACCTGTTGCTGTCTTGGGATAGCTGCAAGGAGAGGGAATTTGGGACAGAGAGTTAGGGGAGGGTGACAGGTGGGGGGAAGTGCAAACAAAGTGTTGTATAGTTTAGTAAGCAATGCAGCATTTTACACCTCATAAGACCCATAATATAATTTACTTTTCATTTTTGGAAAACTACCTAGAAATAGATAAGAAAATTATCTATCTGTAGAATGCTCATCTTTGGTCATCAGAGGCGGTTCTAGGATTTTACTTGGATGGCCAAGGGGGGTCCAAGGGTCGTCTGGGGGTAGCCACTATCTCCTGGCTTCACGTGCAAGCAACATTTTTGGGGGTTATTTATGTTTTTTATTGTTTCACGTGTGAAAAAACAACGACAAAACAATATGGTACTGATATGCTAATGTACAGGATGACATTAACAATGACAAATAAATAGGCTTTCGTCATCAAGACCCTTCTCTGAGCTCACTAACAAAAGTTAAGGCTATTCAGTAGACAACTGGTCTAAGCAAACAAACAACAATGCATAATGCAAACCCTGGATATCTTTAACACAAAGCACAATTTTGAGGCTCTTTCTTTGGTGCGCTGTGTGCAAAAACAGGCAGTGTGTCAAAAATCTGGCATGGAAGAAGGAATAGAATGCTCTAGGACTCGGAGCATTCTATTCCTTATTCCATGCCACACTGCCTGAGGACAGTCAGTACACTGAAGAGCCTCAGAATTGCACCAATTAAGACTAAACTGAATTACATTACATTACATTATTGGCATTTGGCAGACGCTCTTATCCAGAGTGATGTACAGTTGATTAGACTAAGCAGGAGACAATCCTCTCCTGGAGCAATGCAGGGTTTAGGGCCTTGTGCAGATCTTATTGTGGCTACACCGGGATTAGAACCCCGAACTTGCGGGTCCCAGTCATTTACCTTAACCACTACGCTACAGGCCGCCCCATTACATAGTATATCATATGATAACAATATATAATGTAATGTAACACAATTAGATGTTCATGGATCAAGAATAAAAACAAATATCTAATATCTATATTTAAGGCCATGGACTGTGTTCTGCAAAACAAACTACAAGGTGCCATGGTACACCAACATAATATCATTTTACAGGCTTGTTTCAATTGGAGAAGTAGAATAACATGAAGTGACTGGATAAGTAACACGTGCATCAGAGCTGGTGAGAATGTGATTTTGGACTACAAGAATGTGTATTATTAACTTTTAGAGATTTATTGCAATAAATAATGCTCTGACCTGTTACTAAGCCTGTTCAATAATTTGTGGATCTGTTATGGATCTATAACAAATTAACTTAATATGATTAAAATTATGAATTTAATTAATTAATGAAAAAGATGATAATACACATTGTTGCTTTGTCCAAAATCACATTCTCACCAGCTCTGATGCTGATACTTATCCAGTCACTTCATGTTTGTCAACAGAGAACACAAACTGAACAACAACGGAAGAAAAATGAGCTTTATTTAAATGAAATATTTTCAAACAATTGAATTGTTTGAAAATATTTATTTGTTTAGCTTCACATAATTTTAATGTTCACAAACAAATGTAATATACATTTCATAATATTAATACATCCTTTCAGACCTAATTTACAATAGCAACATTACACTTAGAACACTGGAATCCTGGAATTCCTTAATCGTGACAATTACTTCATACAGCACAATAGCAAGGCTTCTTGGTTTGCAACCTCGCTAACTTTCCTAATGGCTGTTTTGTTTACAGGCATGTCACAGTTTTCTTTTGTGGAAAGGCAGTTGTAAATACCTTAATCTTTTGCTGTTTATCGTGTGTAGCAGGTCGATAATACGCGCTGGCATTCTAGCGAACTTAAGCTTTATCTGACTATCTAGCTAGCTAGTAATTTAACACTAACGTTACGCCACCTAACTAACTAGATAAATTAGCGAATTGGCTATATAGATATGCCACCTAACTAAATAGATAAATTAGTGATTTGACTATATAGATTTAGTTGACTAGTTAGTTAGCTACACAAGGGGGCCATAGTATATTAAACAAACACAGCATTCAAGTAATTCATTTCTTGTTGAGACTAACGGTCGTTAGCTAGCCAGCTCACTAGTCACTAGTCTTCAGTTTACTCAGCTAACGCTAGCTAGCTATTCATGATATTTAATAATGGTATTTCAATGATATTTCAACCATTACCTTAACCTTCAAACTTTAACATTCATATTTCAACCATAACATTCAAAATGTTTAACCTGTCACCTGACAAGAGCAAAATAAAGCTTAGAGGCTTACAAATTTCACTTTGAAGTAAATTCACCATACAGGCTGTCCTCTCATGATTTTTGCAGCACATTTCCCAGCCTTGCAAACGGGAAAAACGGTGCCTTCATTAAAACAGATTCACTGGCAAAACAGCCAATGACATGCCAATGGGGTGGCCAATCAGATTGGCGCTACCGACAGGCAGGCTTTTGACGCACAAAAAGCCTGCCTGGAAGCTTTTATACAGTGGAACAAAATGGAAAAGACTGTCTTTGTAAAAGCAGATTGACAACCTGTGGGGTGGCACTGGGGTGGCCAATCAGATTTTAGAACCGCCCATGTTGGTGATATTGTCCTCAAATTTGAAAGGAGATTTGACCAGTGTTGTGACTTGGCTCTTTTGTGTTTCTAAGCCCACAACCCACAGCTGCAATAATCTGTATCCAGTCAAAAACAGAAAATCTTTTCAGTAAAAAAACAAAACTTCACTGTGTTTGAGCTTCTGTAACTTTTTTCAGTCATATTTGGAGTAATTCTGACTCTTTAGATGACCACATTAAGCTTTTACTCCAAATGAACCTTACTGTATGGATATGACACATGGACCATATACAGCCATCTCAAAAGCCTGAAAGCCTTCAGAAGATCCTTGGCATCACATGGAAGGATAGAAGGACAGAGTGGCACACACAGGCAGGCAGTTGCAGTGTGGAGTCCAGCCTGAACCACCATCAACTCAAAAGATGGCTTTCATGTTATTTATATGCCTAGCCACAGACACCCTGTGAAACTTTGGGAACCCTTTTGGATTATTTGTTACTTTTTACTTTTAAAAAGATGATTACTGTTCATCGGTTCCTCTAAAAGTAAAGCAGTGAACTAACGTAACTCTGTTATGGGAAAATGTTTGTGTTAAATTATTAAGATTGTTTGCGAGTCTTCTGCTTTTAAGTCTTTTGGCACAAGTCTCGAGTCAAGTCTCAAAGCAGTCAAGTCTCAAGTCTAGTCAAGTCTTAAAGCAGTCAGTCCAAGTCAAGTCACAAATCCCCAGCTCTGCTGAGGAGAGATCTGAAATATGCCGTACATGCAAGGAGGCCAAAGAATATTTCTGAGTTAAAGGTGTTCTGCCAGGAAGAATGGGGAAAAGAAATTCCAAAAGCGAGAATTGAAAGATTCTTAGCCGTCATAGTTACCCAAGCTGTCATAGTTACCCAAGGAGGATTTACAAAGTTCTAGCTGACAGGGTTCCCAAACTTTTGCACAGGGTCACAGGGAAGAAAATATCTTGCTTTCAAATTTTTTGAAATGTGTGATGTTTAGTGTTTAGAGGTCAGCTTCTGTTCACTTAGATATTGATTTTATGGGATAAAAAGTAATTTTGGATTTTGCTCAATGGGACCGTTTGTTCAATTGCAGTAGTGTTTGTTATCAGCAAGTATTTGGAGTTAAATGCCATGTTGCGTTTCACTGATTATTGAATAAAATACCCAACAGGGTTCCCAATTCTCCTGCCTTTTGTGTCAGATACTGCATCTCACACTATCCTTACACATCTCATGTCGAATAAGAAGAAACATAGCCGCTCCCTCATTAAATAAATTATCTAGATCAGTGGTTCCAAAAATCGGTCGTGGGGGCCCCTGCTGGTTTTCATTCCAACCACAATTACAGAACTTTAACAAGCTGTTAATTGTTCTTTATTATGTGCTTTTTCATGTTCACAAGGATTATTTGCCCTCTTAAACCACATTTTGTCAGACATAGCTATGTATGCCTTGAAGAATAAAACTCCCATGTTAGTATTTTGCTTATTGTTGCAAACAGTTATATAAAAAGGGTAACTTTTTTGATCAAATGATAGAATCAATAGGTTCGTAATTAGGTTGCTGAACAAATCAGTTTCTTTAATAATTATTTTATTTCTTAAATATATCAATATATCAACACAATGCAGGTTTAGCTCGTTATCATTTGCTTTGCTTTTGAATTGTGTATTATCTTCCAGGTTTTTTTTTACAGTGGTCAGATGTCCACGATTTCACCAATTTGGAGCCTATTGATTCACCACAATCTTTCACTTGATCAGTTAAAAATAAGTTGCCTTATGTAGCTGTTTGCTGTATAGCACAATAAGTACAATATTTTATTCTTTGTGGCATGCATAGCTAAGTGTAAGATCAGTGGTCACAAACACATTACTATGGAGGGCCATGTGTATGCAGGTTTTCATTCAATTACTCATTCGGCCTTATGCATTTAACTGCATTAAAACTCAGAATATAAGCAACAGTTGTTATTTACACACACATATTGTATAACACATTACATTACATTATTGGCATTTGCGACATACAGAGCGACGTACAGTTGATTTGACTAAGCAGGAGACAATCCTCCCCTGGAGCAATGCAGGGTTAAGGGCCTTGCTCAAGGGCCCAACAGCTGTGCAGATCTTATTGTGGCTACACCAGGATTAGAACCACCGACCTTGTGTGTCCCAATTATTTACCTTAACCACTACACTACAGGCCGCCCCTTTGCATAACACATTTGTATAACACATTGCAAACCTCCAGCCCTAATAAACCTATAGCCAAAATAATTGAACTTAATATATATTCGGAAGAAAAACATGATTAAGATTACATGGACATTTGTTTACAAGTAACCAAAAAAACCTGCTATGAGTAGTAAAATATTTTATATTTTTGGCTCTCTACTACTCTACTAAGTTTCAGAAAACAACCACTCTAAAATTCTTCCCCCAACAACATTCAAAGAACATCTGCAAGAGAGCTCTTGAATATGTAGCCTGTTATACATGAGCCAGGTCTACATGCATAAGAAGATAGTACTGTCAAAGTACACTGAACAAAGTAATGCAAAGAATGCTACCACCTGGCTGTGAATTAAACTAGATCTGTCTGTGTATGAACTACCATGCCACACAATCATCATATTATCTATGCACAATATAATCAGCATTGCCCTCTCATATTGGAGATGACGAGGTACACTCTGGGGTCCATTATCAGCAACCAAAAATGACTATCTCATAAAATGTCATTTGAACTGGGGGTATTTTCAATATGTACACTGAATGTGCAGGATTACCCAACCCAGCCTGGCTCCAGCAGTGTTAGATAAAAGCTACTCAGCAACACAATGGCATAAGAATAAATATAATGAAGTGTGAATTTCTAGTCTGAAGTGTACCATCACAAATAATGTGTCTTTTAACAGCTATCGAATCAGTTTTCCCTCAGGGCCCATAACTTCATTATGAGGTAGGACACTTTTGTAGATCAACCCTGTGGGGGGTGCTGATACTGTGGACGGCTGCTGCTTTCTCTCAGCTCTGTTTAAACATTTAAATAGTATTTCTCAATGTTGTAACACTGCTTTCATCATCTCTGTTTGCAATCATAATGCAGATGCCTGGGAAGTGCTACAGGACAACAGGAGAGCCCAAGAGGGGGATCTGGGAAAAACACATTTCCATGGGGATCCTGCAAGCCCCTTCATTATTTGCTTCTGTGATATTGCAAAAAAAGAAGAAAAAAAAGTAATTTTTCTTGTCCATTTAGAACAGCTCATTAAAAACAGGAAAGAACAAAAACAGCCTCTCCTTGGAGACCCCCATTCAGAGTCATTTCATAACTCTGTTTTAATAGTTGAGATGAATGAATTATTTCTTTGTGTAAACAGCAGTCTTTGCAATCGTGGTTTTGTTCTTTGGTGTATGAGGGGAATGGCAGGGTAGGAAAAGAATGGGGCTGAAATCAGGGTGGAATATGGCAGCCTTTGCAGAGGAAATTTGATTTGTTGGGGAACTGGGACAATTAAAGCATTAATATTTTCAATTGAAGTGGCATCAAATAGTGGATGTCTTCTTACTAGACCCAGAGGCCGGACACTGTGTATGGTGTCAAGAATACGTGTATTGAAGGCAACTTTTGGAATACAAATCAACTTTTCTCCATGACACTGTCTGTTAACAAAGGTGAAATTGACTCATGAGTTTCTTAGCTAGCATGAACAAGAGCTACTGGGTACTCCCCAGAATTTTTAAGCACAGTGATCGGGGTGGGGGTTGTGTGATTTTGGACGTTACCGAGAGAGGTAATGGAGCTTTTGCAGGTTAAGTCATTTGATGCATTCTGGGTCATTAGCCCCTTAAGGCTCACTGGCATTCATTTCTTTTTTCAATGACTGGTAACAGGATATACAGTTTGAAAGCATTCAAACTCAGGGTGCTATCTGTATAACCTATTTTAAGTTGCCATTGCTATAGTGACAACAGTGACTTATTTAGTAACATGTGGGTAGCAAAACAAATAAGGTAACCTCAGTGTCCTTTTTCACAGCAATGGTCCAGTGAACCAAATGCATAATAATGCAATTCTAAAAGCATGCTTACTCAGAGAAACACCTATAGAATTCATTGCTTGCTAAGAATTTCTCTGGAGGAATTATCATTGCTGTCGGTTTCACCATTGCCTACTTCTGCAGAAGTACTTTTACATAGGAATGCTATTATCTACATTTTGTAGAGGCTCTCTGGAACATGATGAGGCCACATACAAGCTTTTCTGACCAGAATAAGTTGCACAGTATATGCCTGACCCCCATCCATGGGAAAAAAGTACAGTTGAAATTCTACTCAGCCTAGAACCAGGTAAGGTATTGAAGCAACAACTGAGAAGCATTTTAGATAATGACATTACATTGCATTGGTGTTTAGTTTGTTAGGCTGGCATAAAACAACACAGCATTATTTTGCCTTTGTAACAAAACCGCAGCATTTTCAATAAGCACACTGAGACTGCTTCAGCAAATACAGTTCTTGAGATTTTATTTCCAAAAAGGCTGACGTTTTTCAACAAAAATGTATTTGCTGATGCCTATGTCTAAATAGAGGACTTTCTTTGGAGGACTTCCAAGGAATCACTAGTCTCTTGAGTGAATATTCCTGAGGAAGGCAGTGAAAACACCTTTGACTCCAAAATAGAGGGCATTTTTTGTTACTTTTTTGATTTCGATGTGCATCAAAATATTTTGTAATTATTCAGTATAAATAGCATGTGGAATGTGTTTGACTTGTTGATGGGGTTTGGATATTTGACAGAAACTTCAATTAATTTACCTCAATGAGTATGTTAGTATACAAGATGTTATTATTGTGATTACTGTACTTATTTTTTTACAATCTTCTCGACCTTTTACTGTCTGAGGAGAGCACAAGGAGAGGGAGGTTGAGAGGGAGAGGTAGGGTGACAGGTGGGGGGAAGTGCTGACACTTTTTTCAAGATAAAAAGTGTTGTATACTTCAGTGAGCAAAATACAGTGTTTTACACCTAAGACCCATACATATGTAATTATAATTTAGTGTCCTTTCGGAGTCCCTAAATGTATTTTTTAGAAACCTGCCTAGACATAGCTTTGAAAAATCAATTCAAATCAAATTTTTGGTGATATTGTCATCAAATAATAAAAAAAAAAGTTCCAGGGTAGAGGCTGTGGCTCCAGTGTGTTTCTAAGCGCAAACAGCCACAATAATCTATCCACTCAAAAATCTTCCACTGTGTTTGAGCTTCTGCAACTTTGCTTTAGTAATACTTAAAAGAAATTGACTCTTTCAGAGGAGACCAGGGTCTTCATGCATAGAACTGGCGTGGATTTCATCCAACATTTTTCTGTATGATCAGTTACTAAATCATGCATACACATACATTTACACTGGCCAGTTCACAGACTACACGTTTATGCTCTTCACATATCACGGCTGCTGACAGAAGGAGAATGTCATGAGATATTTTTCATGCCTGCAATACAGCCACAAGGAATAGTTCCTATGGATGGTCGTTTGTAATTTAAGTAAAAGTAATTAAGTTAAAGTGATTTAAGGCATTGTGACAAAGATATTAAAATAATGTAAATAAGACATGACATGCCAAAGAAGGCGTATTGCTAGATGGCGTAGCCACAAACCATATCACTAACCGTATATATATAATTTGGCGAAAATTATATATACGGTTGGATAATTTAGTTTGTGAGTTTTTAATTCTATTAATACGTTCCCACCAGTCATGATAAATGCAATATTTTAAAGTATTCCTGCAGTGTATTGTTCATAAATAACACTACTTTCTCCCATAACGCAGTCAAACAGTCACTGCATGGAGTGCATAATCGATCTTAGAACGAGTCGATGGGCCTAGTAACATCGCACGTAGAAGCTATCCCTTAAACAACTGCCTAAGTGATCGCTCGGGGAACACACGTAGAAAAGTAAACAGCTTTAGTAAGGTATACCTTAGAGTACCTTAGAGAGTCTTCGTAAAGAGACATCGTTATCGAGAAATGCACCCTTGGACATTTTCACAATAATTTCAAGATTATGAATCTCAATGTTGTTGTGGATTTCGGCGTAGACCCAATTTACGGTCAAATCTGGTCATATGACCGATTTATGCATGAGGCTCCAGGTTTGTGCCTGTAGTGAAAAGGGTTCAAGTGTAGTAACCATTTTTTTTGGGAATTTTCAAACTTGTGTTAAGAAGAGGGGCAATACTTAAGGGGTTAAAACCAGCCACTAAAGGCATTCAGACAATAAGGGCTAAGAACGTGATATCATGTATGATCAAAGTCATCTTTAATATAATTGTTTGTGAACAAATTATAAAAATAAAAATATATTTATGAAAATCAACTCTAAAATAAAATATTAAAATAATCTCTCAATTTGAGGTCTAGATATATAGCTTGATAGAAACTTTATTGTACACAATGTGGAAAATTGTCTTTGGCTTCACCACAATCAACATGGGTTAAAAACAATAGTAAACCACAGTAACAACAGTCAGATCAGTATAATCTTGCAAAAACTGAAATGTGCAAGAAGTATGCAAATTCTGAAAAAATGTATATATATATTTAAAATTTAGAAAATGGAGAGGGTAGCTAAAGGAATGGCTCATAACAATTAACTATGTATTTAATATTCTAATTGCACTTGGCACAAACAATTTCCTGTAGAGATTTTTGGCGGTTTGTGGCTGCTTATACCTCCCTGAGGGTAGTAGCTCAAATTGTGAGTACAGTGGGTGGGAGGAATCACATGCTATGAGCTATGAGCACAGAGCACAGAGCTATGATTTATAAACTTTTAAAAAAGTTACTTGAAGAAATATTATGAAATATGTGTTCATAACGGAAAAAAAGTACAGACTGGGCTTAATGGATAACCAGGTAAACAAAACTCTTTTTTGGTATGTACCTCCATTTTCACTTCACATAATTTCTTGCTGAACAAAATTAGGCACATTAATACAAATGAATTAAGGGGAACTTGGAGTATTTTTATTACACAGTGGCACAAATGAAGGAACAGGGTGGTGCAGTGTTACATTGTTTGGGGAGAACCCTGCTGTATGTACAGCATGTATATTGTAGAATATAAATATGCACTCAACAAGCACTTTATTAGGTATTTATTAGACTTATTTTTTAGACTTCTACGGCTGTAGCCTATCCACTTACAGTAATGATATATTGTGTGTTCAAAGATGCTCTTCTGCATACCACTGTTGTCATGTGTGTGGTTATTTGTGCTACTGTCCCATTCCTGTCAGCTTTGACCAGTCTGGCCATTCTCCTCTGACATTTCTCATTAACAAGCCATTTCTGTCTGCAGAACTGCTGCTCACTGGATTTTTTTGTTTTTGTTTTTGCACCATTCTTTGCAAACTCTAGAGCAGGGGTCGGCAACCCTGGTCTTGGAGAGCCGCAGGGTGTGCTGGCTTTCGTCTCCACCTTAAAATAAGCAACCAATTCAGACCAAAGAAACCAGGTGAGGTAGGTTAACTGTGTAATCAACGGCTTTCATTGATTAATTAATGCCAAGTAACAACGAAAGCCAGCACACCCTGCGGCTCTCCAGGACCAGGGTTGCCGTCCCCTGCTCTAGAAACTAGTGTGCATGAAGATCCCAGGAGATCAGCAGTCTGAGATACTCAAACCACCCTGTCTGCCACCAATAATCATTCCACAGTCAAAGTCACTTAGATCACATTTTTTCGACATTTTGATGGTTGATGTGAACATTAACTGAAGCTCCTGACCCGTATCTACATAATTGTATGCATTCCACTGCTGCCACACAACTGGCTGATAAGATAATCGCATGAATAAGTAGGTGTAATAAAGTAAAAATGTTCCTAATAAAGTGCTCGGTGAGTGCACATATCCTCTTAAGACATGGAAATTTGTGTTCTGTAGTTATTATTGTGTATACTGATGCACAGATATCAGATATCTCTTTGGATAAAAGCATCTGCCAAATAAATGTAAGGTATTTTAATGTAATGAATTTAGGGGACCTGAGTCTCTGCTCTTAATCTCAAGAACGATATACAGTGGGCTCCATAATTATTGGCACCCTTGATAAAAATTGAGGAAAAGGCTGCACTTCATAAACAATATGGATAAGGATCTATATTTTATGTTCAAACATTTGGGAAAACTATATACTTTCATTGCAATACATTTACTCTCATGTTTCAATGTTTTTTATTTAATCTAATTAATTCTGAAAACCACAGGTGCAAAATAATTGGCACCCCTAACAATTATTATAAATAAAATCAAACAAAGTGAGATTGGAATTGGAATGGTTGCAAACGTGCCAGGAAGAGGATGCAAGTGCATATTATCCACAGACTGTAAGGAAGATGAGTCCATAAATTACCCAAATTTGCAGTTTAAGAATTGCAGAGATTGGTTGTGACCGAGTCTAAAAACAAACTTAAAATACCACCAAACTCTTTGGAAGGGTGGCACGAAGCCAGCCCTTACTGAGCACAATAAACAAAACCAAGCATCTTGAGTTTGCCAAACTTCATTGGAATTATGACTGGAAGACAGTGCTATGGTCAGATGAGACATAAATTGAAATTGAACACACTATCAACATGTTTGGCAAAAAAATGGAATGCATACAAGGAGAAGTGTCTGAAAATATCTGCATGGAGAATGGTCAAAAATCCCAACAAATATGTTCTCTAGCTTTATTACAAATTATAGGAAAAGACTCATGGCCGTCATCTTTGCCAGGGGTGTTTGCGCAAAGTATTAAACCAGGGGTGCCAATAATTGTGGAACCTATTTTTGGGGGAAATAATTATATTTGAAAATGTATTTGAATCGTTAATAAGGCACACTACTTTACACATGCTGGAAAATAAAGGTATGTTGAACCTTAAATACAAGGCACATTCGATAAAAATGAAATATATATTGTTAAATATTGTCACTGCAACATGTTTTAGTTATCCGTAAACTTTTCAGGGTCTCAGCAAAATAAAAATCTTACATACTTTTGTACAAATGTATTTTCCATCCTGTGATGAAAATGAAAAATATGCCACTCTTATGTGAAAAGATTAATCTTGGGGAAAATGTTCATTGTAGTCTAGGTGTCATTGCAGTGACCACTTTAAGATGAACTCTCAAATTGACCACACAATTCTCTCATCAATTCAGCACATCATTACAAAACTACTGGTACAACTCTGGTCCTCATGTTGACAAACACCAATAACAGTGCTAAAAGGAAATCAAAAGCCAAGAATTAATACAAGATACTAAAAGCTTTCTTTTACCTGCATTAAGCAAATGATTGAATACACCTGACAAGTCCAAATCAGCTCAGAAGCCAACTGTCCAATTACGTTTTGTCCCCTAAAATGTGGAGACTATGTATAAAAAGGGATATAATTTGGATGTGGATCACCCAATATGGATGTAAATACCCTCAAATTAAAGGTTAATGCCAGCACTTTAACCTCACATTGATTTGAAATCCTGGGGCACAGACCCATAAGAACAGAAATTGTACCACTGTCCAAATACTTACAGACTGCACTGTATAACTACAGTTTATTTATCATTACGTTTTCATCAAGAGCTGCAACAGCAGAAATAAGTGTACTTATCCCTGGAAGATGACCAGAAACAGGTGTTGCATTTGGCCATGTATAGCTGAGGTAATGACATACAATGATTTAATACAGATTGCATTTGAGGGTCAGTGTTGCGGTAAGAAGTGTGCAGACATTGTTTGATATGATTGAGTGTTTCTACAAAGAAAAGGGCCCTAAACAAATCTGGAAAAAAGTCATTTGAAACCCCATTGCAGACATTTTGGGGAGGGGGAAAGGTCACCTTTAAACTGCAACCTGTACTTATAAGAAGTAATTTTAATTGTAACTTTGATTTGGGAGGTTGACTATATGGTACTCTGATAAACTAAAGTTCTAATATGCTAAACAATTCTTTAGGTATTCAAAGAGTATGCATGCTTATGATTAGTGAAATATATGGGACTACTAACAGTCCTGCAATCGCATATTATATGAAAAGGTGTGTTAAAAGTGACTTGGTTTGAATCTTCAGTATTTCGTCCAACAGAATGTAATGCTTCAATTTTCTTTATTATTAATTATATTATTATTATTATTATTATTGTACACTATTTTATCCCTTGCTACCAAGATGTTATTTATTCACTAGTGACACAGTGACCAAACTTATGTTGAGTCTTTTTTCCCCGTTGCATTGTATATGCATTCAGGTAAATGCACAATTATTTCCCTTGACCTAATCCATTTTCCATTATTTGGAACAAACACAACAAGAATCGGCCACCAGCGGAATCCCAGTTCTAGTATTGATAATCAATCATAATTTCGGTGTCATTAACCAGCGGCATACTGTGTCATGAAATCGTACATTGGTAAAAGCAAAGTGGCAAATAAAAACCTAATTATACACTGCATCTAAACCCCATTTTGTTTTGCGTTTTATAATTATTTTTTACAAGGTTATGGCATTAAGTCGTTTTCACTCGTTTTTTGTCATTTGCTTCGACAACACCACCAAAGAAAATGCTTTTAAAAATTATACTAACGTGATCATGCATAGGTTACTTTAGATGCGTACACAAATGTTTATGACTATACTTATAACAACATTGGAGCGACACATGGAGGTGAACAAGGCCACATGTAAAGGATTGACGTTATAAAATTTATATTGATCCGGTTTTGGAATTTTAGAACGCGCGATTGTGCTGTCCCTTTCATTGACAGATGATGGCGCCACTGTGAAGGCACAAGAATAAATGCGGCCAGGAGAGAAGCAGATAGAACTTTTAAAATAAGATAACAGTGAACCATAAAATTCAATTTGAAACAAAATAAATGCATGGCATTACCTTGGTCTGAAAGTCTAGACATATGGAAAGATGTTATACGCTTGTTATAAAATGTTCAAACATACTGTACCTACAAATCTTACAGGTTAACGGTTAAGCACTACGGATATGGCAAAAAAAAAAAAAAATAATAATAATAATAATAATAATAATAATAATAATATATATATATATATATATATATATATATATATATATATATATATATATATATATATATATATATATTAATACTCCACCATAATGTTTCTTGTTAGATGCCTTAAATTTATCCAGTCTTCAAGCTAATACGAATAGACCTATTATCAGAACATAGTTAGCCTACTTTTATAACTACAGCCTACACACGTAATAACTGACGGGAGATGTATTCTGTTTAGAAATAATCTCAGCGATGCTATCAAATACATGGCATCTGAAATACCACATCTGCATTACGTGTAAGGGTGTGCCGTTTCTGAAGTGGCGAAATTATTAGGTAGCTCAAAAAGAAACGTCGAGCTGTAAACTGCATTTTTCTTCCTTTACTCCGTGTCCAAGTCAATTTCACGTTCTTCTGATTGGGTGGTTTTGTTATTCCGGCTGAATAGACTGTGTGGAGATTGGCTGCAGATTGATTTACGTCATCCCCCCAGAAGAGATGTACTTCGGATCTTCATTCTGTCACTAACACATGTAGAGCAGGGCAGGACTGAAGTACGGCGTACATGGGGGGGAGAAAGAACAGATTACATTACTCTCGTTTTGTGAAGCAGAATAACAAAGGTCCGTCTATTTTATATGGAAATTTTTAAGTACATAGCGCAACATTTTTTCAAGGACATATCCCAGTCGCTCTTGAAACAGTCTCGCGCCAGTGGAAATACAATCTGAAAACTCCATTGCCTTACTTCGTGTATTAGCCTACTATCAATAGAACGAAATATTCCGGAGGACTTGCATTTTCTGGTGTTGGACTGGTGCGTTGTCTCCTGACTTTGTCATTTGATTGCGAATTCATCACACTTCCCCGGACTCATTGCATTATTTTTATACAAATACATTTGTCCAAGAAAGGTCTGCGCGGCAAATTGTTTCAACAATAACATTTCAAGGAGACAAAGAGGTACGTGTGTTTTCCTTATGAATTCGAAACCCTACATTTGGTTCATATTAATAATCTTTCATGTCGTTTATGCGGAAAGCATTCAATGTAACAAATTGTCGCTGGGTATAGCCGATATATATTAACACGCAGTAGCTACGATTGGCGTTAATCAGAAATATGAAAAGTGAAAAAAGTCACTTTAGAAGGTTATGTGTATCCCAGAACGTAGCAATAGATAAAATGACGGAGCTAAATCGTCTGGCGCTTCCAACATCACGGAATGAGAGCCAGGATCTGGTAGCCGCAGGGTTAGCGGCTACCGTTTTTCTCCGTCCTCTCCTACTAGAAGCATTAAATAGACACTAGCGCTGGGTATGAATTTGCCATTTCATTATTAAAAATACAATATTTCCCATCTTTTACTTTTACGTTCCATGAAAACGGCAGCAACGACTGTTAAAAAGGAGACTGTTTTGCCTCCAGCTGCCTGGTCTGTTTTCTATTTCACTGACTCCATCTCAGTGCCTAAATTGCCTGACCATGTAATTACTATAGTAAGCCCATTTAAGTTAAAAGCTTTTCCCCCGTCTATTCTTTCCCCCCCTGCAAACTCGGAATGAAACTTGACGATGGCCCGATCCTATTTATCTGGGGACTTGCTCTCGGGCTGGGCTCTTTGATTCATCTCCTTTTAGATTTAATCAGCACTAAGGTATTGCTTGTCCTTAAGAGTCTCAGCTAATGGGGTTACTGAATGCTTTTCTCAGTGTAACGTTTTTTTTTATCCCAACACCCCCCCCCCCCCTCCCCTCCCATTCTCTAATTACCTTTCAACAAAGATTTGGCTTAGCCCGCCATGAAGTCCGCTGGACGAAATTGGAAAGGATTAAAAATTTAAATGCATCAACCGAAAAGTGAAATAGAAAAGTGTGTCTAGAATATAGAAGTATAACGATGATAGACTGCATACACGGGAAGTATATTTCCGTGGCAGTAAGGTGCTGGGAAAAACACAACATCGCCGTGGCCAAAAGACGTAGCTACGTACGGTGCTCACAAGGAATTCCACAAACAAAAGCAGGATATTGTTAGAACCCTGTCATGCCATTATCTCTGTGGCCAGGAATTCACACCTAGATCTGGATACTTTTTCATCAACCAGCTTGTAGTGTGGATTAAACCCCGAACCCTATTAACTTTAAACTTTAAATTTACTACTGTCAGTTAAAATAACGCATTCCGCTGAGATTAATGGGTCCGTACATACTTTGATATATCCTATATAACTTTTATGTCTTTTCAATTAGCAGCACTCACATGTTCTGGCAGGACACCACCCTCCCATTTAACTTTTTTTCGCCACCATTTTCCCCTTGAACAATACACATTGACTGGCTTGAAGAATGGCATAGGGGGGAACAAGTTCAGTTTACAGGCAATTTGGGTGTCTGAACAAAAGACAATGTTGCTTTAATTGTTCTATCAAGCAGTATTTTATCAGTTAGCAGCATTCATCTGGGAAGAACCAAGAGGCAACCACAACATTTAGATGAGATCAAGGGCAGATTAGGGAGGAGAAGTGGTCTGAATGTGTTTGTATAACAGGTAAACAACTCCTCTCTAAGCACCAGGATCTATTTATACTTGTGTCTGGAATCCAAAAGCAAACATAGGCATGCTGATAAAATGCATATAAATCGCACCAAATATAGAGATTAGCAAAACCTATCTCTTGCTTTGCCTTAAAAAAAGAAATCCTGTCCCTGTGCCATTTCAGAAAGTTGTTTATGATAAACACAAGTTGTCTGACAGCTTTGTGCAAACCCCAAAGGCTGTTGAAAATGTTTTGATCAGACAGGTGATGAAGGGTGGCTTTCATTTGGGAGATCTTTTGATATCCAGTTTTGGTATTAATGATATTTATGGTATTAATTTTGTGACTACTTAACCTATTTCTTTTAATGTCATAACAGTTCTATTTAAAATAAATGTGTACATAATTGTTAAACAAGACTGTAGGACTCTAAGTAAAAGTTTGAAATGTTAAATACAATATCTTTAACAAAAGCTGTTTTTCCACAAAAGCATTTAATAAGAAAAACATGTCAGAAATTCCTAGCCACGCATCCGATATAGCCTATTACCAACGGCTCTTAAAAATGTCCTTCGGAACTTCCTGACAACAAGAATACTCTGAACTATTTGTACAGAGGTAAATTAAAATACAATGTTGGCATCGACCAAGAGCCAGCGAAAAATGAGTGCCTGTGGTCTAATGGAAGACACACTGAAGTTTTCAGTCATCAGGTCACAAATTATTGCTTAGGTCATCACAAATATTTGTCAGGTATAAAAAAAAAAGTCCAGAATTCTGTTGGAGTATTTTTGAAGATCATCAAACCCTACATCAGAGTATTTACATACAATATGAATTCCCCTGGGGGTGGGGAGCCGGGGTAATATTTGAGCAGTGAAATATTCTAAATTTGTATCCTTGCGTCTCTGTGCAGGCTCTAAGTAGCTTCGCTCTGTCTTGTTCAGCTACGGAAACCATGGTGAACCCTGGTGGCAGTGCCCAGCCACCCCCAGTTGGAGCAGGGTCTCTCTCCTGGAAGAGGTGTGCAGGATGTGGGGGAAAGATTGCAGACCGCTTCCTCCTCTATGCCATGGACAGCTACTGGCACAGCAGGTGCCTCAAGTGTTCCTGTTGCCAGGCGCAACTGGGAGAGATTGGCACATCCTGCTACACTAAAAGCGGCATGATTCTCTGCAGAAATGACTACATCAGGTAAGCCTGTTCCCCAATGCTAGGCAGAGAGAAAGATGATACATACATTCAGATATAAGGTTCAAGAAGAGGCTAGATTTTGTGTTAGGCTGAGAAATTTGATATGGGTAAGCCAAGTGTATCATAACCGGCACTTGATGTATTTCACATTTTTGAAGGAGGTAAAAAAAAAAAAGGTTTCATATTTTTTTGGTTTTGGTGGAAAATTCTTTGTGGATCCTCCCTGATACAAAGATACAAAGAGGGGGTGTCACTGATAAAGTATACAGTGAACAAAATTACTCCTGAGAACATTTGACTTTTCCTCAAGCTGTTGTTTTTTGGAGGATGGGGTCTTGTATGGAGCCATGTTTTTTTGTTTCTAAAAGTGTTAGAAAAACTATGTGCACCAAACAGTATGGGCTATTTCATATAAATAATCCTGACTGACTGTGGTCATGTTGCATGTGAAATATATATTTATTTTGGAACAAAAAAGCTTTTTAGAGTTGTTTTATTGAGTATGCTGGGCACTTGGAACAGGGCAAAGTCATATAATTTTTATTCAGCTAATGGGTGCCTTTTAACATAATTGAACAATGTGACCTTAAGAAGGACACAGTAACACTTATTGTACTCAAAGAGAAGGCTGAAAGTTCTGATTTCTTTGAAGTAACCATAAAAAAATGTATTGCAAGTTCCCTCACAGCGCTGCCAAGATTTTCATTTGTGCATGAAAATTTTGATAAAAAAAAAAAATGAATGTCTGATATCTGCTTTAAGAGGCACTCATTTGACCTCATTAGTATGAAAGATGAATGAAGAGGTCATTTCGTTATTTTGATAATGTAGCTTCTTTCACTGGATTAAACTGCAGTCAGCTGAATGGAATCAAAAGCACATAGGAGACTGGGTAGGAAGAATGTGAAGAAATGACACAACCTATTTCATTACGTGAGCAAAAAAATTTAAATGCAAGAAGAACTAAAAGAAGAAGAAACTAAAATACCTTTTTTATTAGCTATCTTTCCCTAAATGAAACATATATGATAGCTAATATGTGCATAACATGTTTCATCGCATTCATAATACTTTAGATGGCTTCACTTTTAATGGATGTAATGTAAAAATACATTTTTGTGATGAGTCAAAAAAACAAATGGTGGCAAGTCAATGAAAAAGGTCAGTTTCAGTCAGGGGTTTATTGCAATTTGTTAGGTGGCACACTCACTTCTCCATGTTCAGCTACTGCTAACATTGTTGATATCACAGAGTGTGATATCTTCTGTGTCAAGTGAAGCACCAAATGGTTTTCATTTCTTTTACGAGCACTACATAACATGCAGTCAAGAGTTCAAGCTGACACACTACCCTGTAATGCAAACAGCATGGAAAAGCAGAAATTTTGAGATTGCCACCACTTTCCATCAAAAGGATTAAGTCAATTGGGTGCTTTGCTTGTAATGGGTCTACAACCTAATTAAAATTGGGAGGAAAAGTGGACACACCTTTCGACTTGTAATGAGAGCGTGGTTTGTGGAAGAATGGAGCTGAAGCCTGTGATCTGTGTAGAGATAAAAACTGGCTGACAGTGAGTCCACACAATTAAAAGCTTTAATTAGTGGCTCCTCCATTTTCTTTTAGTCCTGATGGGTTTTATCTAATGAGATCTGGTCCCTGGCTTAGATCTGCTCAGAATGACGTGTCCGAAATGAATGAGAGCCACATCACAAACAAAACATTTAATTAACAAAATTGGCTTTTGAGAGAGAAGGGATTATTACAAGGGCCAGTTGCCTCCAGGGCTTAAAGGGCCTCATTTTTGTAACGGATTATTAAATTGCCACCACGGTGTAAATAATAGAGTAGTGTCTCAAACTTTTATGAATCTGCAAATGCAGAACACGTGTAGATTGATCGTATGAATAAACAAAATGTGTCACATTACTAAGAGAAATGCAGACAACCTAAGTGGATACCATCTCTCACAAATCACATCGAGAGTTGCAGATGGCACAAACATTATGCAGAAGGCAGTTGCTGTCAGTCTGAATTTCAGTGCTGAGCAGACAACATATACTCATGATGTAGGAACTGGTATTCTGCGCACCTAAACAAATTTATGTAACTTTGATTCTTTGGCCTCAAACGGTGTCTGTGATTGTTTTACAGCATGTTTTAAGCCTGAGATATTTTTGTGTGTGGGCAGTAAGAGGAACTCAGCAAGGGAATTAATTTAGCTAGTAATCGTGTGGCTGCTCGAGTCATGGAATGTGGCCCCTTTAATTGAATAGGCTAGGTAATTAAATGGCACTTTTCCAATAGAACGTGCTAGGTAAATCTAATAGTTGGTTATTTAATATCACTTTGAAGTCTGCCCACTCATGCACCATGGCAGCTCAAGAGCATGTGAACTATTAGCTAGGAAAAAACCGGGATCTCAAAAATTAATTAAATCGCATGCAATTTAGGGGAAACGTTTATCTTGATTTGTCATAACAGAATTAATTCAAGGCGTCCAATTCACTTGGGGCCAGATCTGTTACTCTGAATTAACCAAGCGTAATTTGGCTGATTTTTTTTTTTTAAAAGCCTTCCCCCAGCTCCCCACCTCCTCTTTCTCTAATGCAGCACTTGCCATTATGCAAAGCCCCTCTTAAGTATCAATATCTCCTAGTGCTTTTAAGGGGCTTTGGCTGCTGTTTTACCAAGGCATCTTTAATGGACTACGTTACTGACATCATTGGGGTTTTACCATTTTAATATATTTAAGCATGCCTTGAAAGATTCATATTTTTCCTGTCTTAGTTTTTCCTTGCTTAAATTAAAAAAAGAATCCTGTACCGAAAACATTGGCGATTAAAGACACAGTCTTTTGAATCTGACTTGTTCTCCGGTATCAGTATGAAAAATCACACAGCCCTTTCTGTGGCTTGAGATGCTCCACGTGTTGTTTGTGAATGATTGTATGGGTGGCTGGATGACTGAAATGCAAACAACACCTTGAGCCTGTGGTTTGGGAGAAAAGAAACTGAAAGCAATTATGTCATTGCAATTAAAGGGTCCTCTGGCCTTAATTATTCCAAGCCGGGGTATCTCTCTCCAATGCAGGAGTTCAAGAGAAAGCAGCCCATTAGGGTCCAAGCACAGACTGATAGCAACTTAATTGAGCACCTAAAGCCTTCAGGCTTTTAAATCAAATACAATCCTAGGCAATCCCCATGTCAAATAATTAACCTGGCGCTTTTAGAAAACCTCTGTGAAACTAAGCGCTGTGTGGTGAAGCCATGAAAGTGCATGATTATAGAAAAAGATTTAGTATTCTCTTAGATATTTATACAAGGGAAATTAATAAAAAAAGCTAATGACTCAAAGTCTAATAAATTGCATTGGATTTTAAATGACTAAATATGGCCAAACTGTCAAAGAAGAGTAATTGATTAAAAAAAAAATTATGCAAACCATGTGTGCAACCATGCAAAGACAATAAATGCACATAATGCAACATGCTGCAGCTAGGCCTATACATCTTTGTAATGCTTTGTTTATTTGACATAAAGCACATTAAAGTTGTGTCAGAATTTGTGCATATTTTTAAATTTTATTTTATATATACAGCATATATATATATAGTCATCCAAAGAGACGTGGCTTTTAAAAGGAGAAAAACAGATTGCGATTTCTTCATCTGAGTCTGATGTATTGCTTTCAAAGGGAGGCATTCTTTCGGCCTTTCCTGCCCTGGTCATTCCAATTTAGATACCAAGCAGTGATGTGTCGTGGATCTCAAACTAATTAGTTTTGAAATGGAGTTTTGATTGAACCATACAAATCGATGCAGCAGCAAAATTTGTTTCTCAGGCTTCCTATTAAAAGCCATTTTCGGGGCAGTTTTACTACTCTCTCTGTCGTTCTGTCGATACATTTAATAACAACTTACAGGCTATTTTCAATAAAGTGGTGACAGCAAATTAGTACTTGGAACATGTCAAGTCCTCTCGATGGGATCTAGATTTGAAAGATCTCTGCAGGTTACAGAGGGGGGAGGGGGTATTGGAGGGGTGTATGGGCTGTGAGCAGGTTAGGATTGCTGATCAATGTCAATGTTCAAAGAATATGAAGACACAGATGTGGTTCGCAAGGATTAAAAACCAACAATCTCGAAATGCATATCCTCCTTTTTATGTTCTGCAGATTGCGTCTTTAAATTATATAAATTTAAAAACCATTTCAGAGCTTTTGCTTTTGTTATTTTATGTTTTGCATGAAAACACGATGTAATCTAAAAGGTTCCCAAAAAGGAAATATCTTAGTTTAAATTCAAATAGGGTAATGCTATACTCTTCTGTATACCCCCCCCCCTCCCCCATCTACCCCATGTCTCTCTCTCCCCCTCTCGAGCATGTCAGATGCTGTGGTCTTATTTGATTGCATAGGAAAAGTGCGGTGATAGAGCAAACACCCAGTGAGATATGATGACAAATGGGTCCAGATCCCAGTAAATTACTTTCTGCTCAAATCGAAATTTCATTCAGTTTGTTGCTAGCAGAGATGAAGTAATCTAAATTGTGGACTCAAAAGCAGATAGAGGGAAGTTGGAGCAAGCATTTCATTATCAAGAGGGAGAGAGAAGGTTAGGATGAAAGAGATGAGCAGAAGCAAATCTAAAGTGTTGACACCATGATTGAAAAGGTTAACCCATGCACATTATATATCAACCTGGATAGCGGAGTGTTTCTAATGGAAACACTGCTTCACCAGGGCCTGTGCTGGGGGTTCTAATGGTAAAAGCACTATGTTGCCTTAGATGTACAATCAAATCCTCTTAGTCCGGTGATTGCTTATGTTCCAGGTTGTTATTAGGATGCAAAATGTACACCAAAGGTAATACCTTGTTTCAATGCCCTAGCTTGGAAATAAAACATTTTCATTTAGTTCCTGTTATTGTTATGATTTGCCTTTTCTGATTTATTGTTATTATTTTTTTTACAATATGAAATATTGCATTTGTTTGTGTGTGTTATTGCGGTTTGTGGAGGCTTAAGATAACTTGTTTAAGCAAAACAAATTGTGTGAGTATGTGATTGAACTGTTAAGTCTGTAGTTGTACTGTGTATGGCCACACCCATACATCTGAAGTAATTAAATCAGTCACATATATATGTGCTATTAGGAAATGTGTTGGATGTATGGATGTGAGATGAATTCCTGTCATTTTCCTGTCATAGTGCACTAACCTACAGTATTTTGTCAACATAGAAAAAAGATAATAAAAACCACAGAGGATAAATAAGTCCAAGCAAAATAAAAGAAGTAATCACCAATGATCTCATAGACAGACAAAAACAAACAAAGAGGAAAATTGTTACAGTTCCCTATGCTTGACTTTAAAAACTGGTGCTGGCTGGGTATTGGTGAACTAATGCTGTAGCAAATGGTGTTTCTTTTATTTTTCAGGTTATTTGGGAATAGTGGAGCTTGCAGTGCATGTGGTCAGTCCATACCAGCCAGTGAATTGGTCATGAGAGCGCAGGGCAATGTCTACCATCTCAAGGTGAGTCATAACGTGGGCTCCAGAATTATTGGCACCCTCAATAAAAATGGAGAAAAGGGCTGTGTATGATCAACAACATGGATAATGATTTACTTTTTATTTAGTAATCTCCTTTTTTCTGAAAACCACAGATGCTAAAATTATTGCCACAATTATTGTAGATAAAATTAAACAAAGTGAAATTGGCAATACACTTTGATGAGCTAATCTCAATGAGCTAACCTCAGTCGAAAGGAACTATATTGTGTAAGTCTGTCACTTCCTGTTTCACTACAGTATAGAAATTACAAGCATGCAGAATTCTTTTGTCAACTATCAGCATGGGAAAAGCCAATGAACTGTCAATTCAGAAGACCCAGATGGTAATTTACCATCACAGATCTGGTAATGGGTACAGAAAAATACAGAAACGGTTAAACATACCACTTAGCACTGTAAGGGAAATAATATAAAGGTGTAAAACATGTGGAATGGTTGCAAACTTGCCAGGAGGAGGATGCAAGTGCATATTATCCCCACGGACAGTAAGGAAGAGGCCATAAGTAACCCAGGGATCGCAGTTTAAGATTGCAGATATTTGTTGGGTCTTGGGGTCACCAAGTGAAAAATAAAAGATAAAATGGCACCTCCATACCGGCAAACTCTTTGGAAGGATGGCACAAAGATCCTACTGAGCACAATAAATCAAATATGGTGGTGGGTCATTGATATTTTGAAGATCTTTTGCTGCCAGTGGTCCAGGGGCATTTTTTAAGATCAATGCATAAAGCATACATCAAAATCCACACAGAAATTGTTAAGAAAAATAACAACCATGTTCTGCAATGGCCATCTCAGTCTCCAGACTTAAATCCCATAGAAAATCTGAAATGAGAGGGTGGTATCCCAAGAATATCAATGCTTCTGAAAAGTTCTGTTTGGAGGAGTGGTTAAAAATCCCCCCAAATATGTTCCTTAACCTTAACACAAATGATAGGAAAAGACTCATGGCTTTAATAATTGTGGAAACTGGGGAAATATATTTTGTATTTGAAAACTTTGGTTGATTCCATTGAATCATTAAGAAAACGCTCTACTTTACGCATGTTTGAAAATGAAGCTTATGTCAATAGCTATTATTAGTTTACTTTTTGTGCATATTTATCAAGGGTGCCAATAATTCAGCTTTGACCCCTCCTATTTCAGGTTACACAACGAACGATACCCTCCGTTCCTTTGGTTTAGTTTGGCCATTGGTTGACACAGACCGCTTTGAGCCACTGATTGCTTTGCTTTGTGTGCCTACCGGGAGTTTGTTTTTTTGAGGGAAGAGTGTGGGGTTACAGGTGTGGGAAGCGAACATCACTGGGGTCGATGGTGAATGGTGTCCCTTCTCTCCCCCTCGCAGTGCTTTACGTGCTCCACCTGCCGGAATCGCCTGGTCCCCGGGGACCGCTTTCACTACATCAACGGCAGCTTGTTCTGCGAACACGACAGACCCACGGCTCTTATCAACGGCCATTTGAATTCACTCCAAACAAACCCGCTACTGCCAGACCAGAAGGTAAAGACCGTTGATCTCACCCCCCACCTTCCACACCGGTCCCAAGGAAAACAGCGCGTTTCTCTGCACGCGCGTCGAATGGATGTGGACGATCTCGAGGTGCCGTTCAACAAAAAATTTAACTCTTCTAGTTTTGGCTCGTGTGTCTTGTGCATCTCTTAGGCCAGCTTGTGGCTAATGGTTTTTGAATGACTCCTTAGCTTTTGTGTATTTTCGACTTGGGAATAACTGAAACGATGCCCCCTGGCCACAGGTTAAGTCCTGGGTCAAGGGAAGTGATAAGGTCAGCACCACAGAAATGAATTGTCCCTGTCAGTTCTGAAGTCCTAAACACAACATTGTGTCCGTACATGTCCGTTTCAGAAGCACTGCGTAAAAAGTTATGGTACAGTTGGGGCTGAAGCAGGAAGACAAGTGCTATTTGGTGTTACCAAAAAACTATTTGTAACAATTACTGTCAACCATAAAATGAGAGGACCGGTTAAAATACAGTGAAAGAGCCCTCCACATAATTGCATCTGCATCATATTTCATACTGATTATATATTGATGACATTGATTCATTTACTCTTTACTGCAAGAACCGCATGGATATTAAATCTTATTGACCAAAGATGAATTTTAATTTCAGATGGGTGATAGATTTTTCCATCACTCCTGATTGCCTGTTTGACTTTTTTATCATTAAGAGAGGCAATCAGACTCCTCTGAGTTATTACAGTGTAACCAAACATGCACACATCACAGGGCAATTCTTTATGGATTTACAATGGGAACTTAATTAATATTTGTCTGAAGCATCGCAGATCGGGGTTTTGTCAGGATTGTATGGACTCTGCTTGTGCTGAATGCATCCAAACAACAAACAGAAGAGGAGGCCAATGCGAGAGCCAGAAGCCTTGTTTCATTTCTGTCTGCTTCTGTGTTTCAAGAGATTCAACAAAGTCATTATAATTTCACTGCAAAAAGAAAACAATGGACTGTGTTATTTTGGAGAATGATTCTCACTAAATATTTTGTGTAGCTGTATTCTAACAGCTGTGCAAATGTAGAACGGACTGTGCTGAAAGTCCTCTGGACATGATGGAGCAGGCAAATAGCATTTTGCAGTTTAGTAAAGGCTAAATGTGTTATGCAGCGTGTATTTCAGTGTGAGTTAGGTTGCAGGGCCTGGAGGAGAAGTATTCCATTAAGCTTTCTTCCCATTAGTTGCTTTTTAAGGCCTAGTCAATTTATCAGTCAGTGCAAAGAGTACCTAACATTCAAATTGAAAGCCTTTGCATTATCCAGCTTAATTCTAAATGTCTGTTTAAGCCTGTACCTCTCTCACAGTGGTCGGCGCGGTAAATATGTGGTCTCATTGTTTATTTATATGCCAACATCAATTGTAGTGAAAACAGCTGAATTATTAATGTTAAAATGCAATCTGAATATTGGGCTCAGCGCTTTAATTATAGTGGTGGGAGAATTCTTAAATAAAGGCAGCTACCTCCCTCAGCAAAAAGTGAAGGAGTGTCTGTAATTGCAGCATGTAAAATGAAGTGCTTTAAATGCCTTTTCTGAGAGGCTGTTGCATTGAATATGGATTTGTTCTTTTTTTTTAAGGAGAAACATAACATCAGGGAGCGCTCTTGCATATAAGGATCCATTATGTAATGTTTAATGAGGGACGGTCATCCACATCCGATTGACAGTGTCGAAATAATCAACTCGCCGTTTACCCCACCAGTTTTCGGCGATTCTAGAAAATCCGTAACTCCAGCACGGGGGAAAAGAATGGGGGGCGGAGGGAGGGAGGGGAAAAAACGAAGCAATTCCACTAATGCGGATATGAAGCGTCTTCCTTCACCCGTTGTTTATATTATGTGTGATTTCACAGTGACATAATTGGTGTTGTCTGTGTCCACAGCAGAGGACATTTGATGCTCATTTATTAAGTAGGCTCTCTGGCTTCTCCCTAATCTCTTTGTTCAGGACAGACAAATTACACTTCTCACACTGAGCTTCAACCCCTGGGAATTAAACCTCTCTGCCTCAGTCACTTTAATTAGCTTGAAAGTGGGGGTTTGCAATTACTAATAGACTGCAGCCCTCTTAGTAATTTGAGGAAAAGGGGAAAGCAAACGTCCCCAGAATGTAAAAACAAGAGAAGAGGGAAAAAAAAAAAGTTGATCGGAATGTTGAAATAGAGGGGGGTTTGAGAATAAAATAGCTTGGAAAGAATATACTAGCCTTTGTTCCTCAGCATCTCTTGTGCTTCACAGAAATGTAACACCCCAGGGGAGTTTCTGTTACAGTATTGTAAAAATTACAGGGGAAAAGAGACGTGCTTTATAAAGGTGCATTAAAGACATTGCAAAGGAGATAAGACAGCGGTAAGGAAATTAAGCAAGGCTTAAGCATAGCTGCTAATAGATTATGCAGTTTCTAATTCATCGAATGCAAATAAATCAATAAAAATATAGGAACAGCAATTTTAGAACGCTCTGCCTGCTTGTGGTATCGCTGCTGTCTGGAAGGAGAAAACAAGGATTCACGTCTGTGCACGTAATGTAATTCCCCGTTGACTTCAAACGAAGCCCACCTCCCCATTATTGCTGACAGGGCTCTCGCTTTGCACGTTACGCACACTCAAACAAAGGAGTTACCTACAACTTATTATGAACTGCGGGAGAGTGAACAGTTTGACATTTATCAAGTTTCCAACACGGTTTCTCCCTTTTCGCTCGCCGCCACCAAGGAAAAATATCGAGCATGCGGGGATACCGCCCGCATTAGTACGACAGCGCTCACCCGATTAACGTTTCACCCCAGACCCTTTTCGGATGGTCTCTCCTACATTTTGACTGTCTTTCTTTCCCTCGGTTTCTCGCAGGTGTGTTAAAGGGGAGGTGTTCGAAGAAGAAGCAGGAGGCGTGCCTTCATTTCCGCCCTCCCTCATCGCCCACCCGCAACCTCAGCCCCCCCCCCCCCCCCGCAAATCCCCCCCCACCCCCTCCCTACCTCCGTCCCAGCCCCCCTTTCTCCCGCGGCTCCCCCTCCCACAGGTGGGCGCCCTGTGCTGGAGAGACTGAGACGGGACTCTGTGAACCTGGACTAACAGGAGGCCGTTCACAAAACGGGAACGGACAAGAGAGACAAACCTGAGGACATTTCGGGTAGAGAGAGAAAAAAAAAAAGACAAACGAAGCTAATTATGTGCAGCTTTTCAAATCTGCATAGTACCCTCATAAACAGTTAGTGGGGGAACTGACTGCATTTTCTTTCTTTTCCTTTTTTAAGCCCACCCTCCTTTCTTTCTTTACAACCTGGTCTTTCCTCTTTATATATTTTAAGTGTTGTAAAGGGAATGTGTTCCATTTCGGGGATAAATGACTATGGGATAAAAAAATGATATCCGTGGCTTTTGTGGAAATCGAATCATAAACACTTTTGGTGTATCTGTACAATGCCATGTATGTATGCATGTAAGTGTTTTGTCCCAGTGTGGCTACACTCTTCTCCTGAAATTACCTTCTCTAAACCCCCTTCCTCTAAACTTTGAGCCCAACACCTAATCCTACCACAGAAAAAGAAAACAAACAAAAAATGCTCATAGCTCATCATGTAGAGATTTTCACCAACCTATAAATGCTGAATGAAATAAATCTATTTGTGATATTTTCAGAGACATTTGCTCCAGTATGGTGTATTTAATTAATAAAAATTAAGATCAAATCAAAATACAAACCCTGCTTTCTTCAATGCGCAGGCGACTGCATTTTCTTCAGCATTGTTGTATATTACAAATTGAATGAAAAACCATGCTAGTTGTCCAGAGATTTTTAATAAATGTATCCCACGGAGGCTAGTATACAGGGTATGTATAAATACTATATTACCAGAGGTTATTTTTTTTACATTATGACATATTTTGTAATTATTTTGCCATCCTTTCTAAACATTTCTAAAGCATATCCTTTGTAAATAAACAATGTATTGGCCAATGCTGAGAGGAGTTTATCACAATCAATGTCAAAGCCATTATTTCCAGTAAGCATTCATTTCAATATTTTCAAACAAAAAATATTTAATTAACCCTATACTAACTCCAACATTCTGTTCCTTAAAAAAACAAAACATTAAACTGGTCATAACCCTTCACAGATAATAATTGTGGACCAACAATGGTTACACACTAATAGTGGGCATGTGATAGTAATAGAATATTTGTAAGCATATAATATTTCTTAGATACAGATGCTATTCATCTACTATGTACAAATGGATGGTAATGCCCTTTGAAAATTGAATTACCAAAGAAAGGGAAAGATGCCTCTGTCAAACTTACGGGCTCCTCTAGAAAAAAGGAATTAAAAGCTGTTGCTTTCTATCTAGCGGTTCTGTTTGTATTTGGCCAAGATACAGCTGTGCATCCACAATGTTGGGCTCTATCTCACCTCAGCTTTTTTTCCTTGGCTGTGGTGTGCATGTACTTCAATGTAACCTGGAGGTAGAAAGATTTGCCAAATTGTTGCACAATATAAGAAACAAATGGTATCAATTCCTTTACTTTTACAAAAACCAGTATCTGTTTTGTATTTATTTAGTAGTAAAATCGTGAGAGTTAAGGTCATGAGAGCGATGTTTTATCGGATGTTACTATACAGTAGTTATACTACAGTAACGTTTGGTGCGGGAGGTTCCCAGAATATATATTATTATATTAAAACATTTTCTGGCTGCATTTCAGGCAAAAGAAAAAGGAATGAAAATAACTGGGTCAGACAGGGGGCAAAAGCTCAGTTGTTAATACTGTAGCAGTCAACCGCATGCATTGTGTTTGGAAACATGCAAATGCTGGAAACATGCATTATTTGTCCTGCCTCATGACTGTTAACATGAAGTGAAGCACTGGTAGAACAGGTACGTTGTTCCGCTGGATTACTGGAGTTCAAATCAGCTCCCTTTAATGCAATAGTTCATCTATCTCTTAAATAGTTTAAGATTTAAGAACTGTAACAAAAATAATTTTTACAAATAAAAAGAACTTGGCCCTGTCTTGGGATTCAGGGAAGAGTGAGTTCAGGAATTTTGAACTCATAATAGAGTAAGCATGAACACAATGAATTGTCAGTGGAACTCAGTTCAATGCTGTCATGTTCATTTGTTTTGTGTTTGCTGCCTTGCATTTTTTAATGAAAGAGGACCCTTTCTTTAAGATGACAAAGACATAGAGTTGAAGCGGACCTTGAACAAAATCTCTTTCTGTATTTCTGTACTGGGTTTCTTTTTATTGTTACACCGTGCATAATGTGTAATGCAAGATGCATCTAGCAACTAGAATGGTTAACAGATGCCTGGCAGTTGTTTTCCATCGTGAAATGCTCTAACAAGTGCTCATCTGAAGCTGGTTTTTGAGACACAGTGATGTTTACAGTATTACTAATGACTGTAATCATAATATATGTAGATACTTCCATTTCAGTAAATGTCAATGTCATGGTCATTCAGAATGGGGGTTTGTTTTTTGTATAACTTCCACTTGTTTGGACGGGTGTGCTTGATATTTGAAAATCTGAATAGAACTTGTATGTCTGAATTTATATTTTAGTCTTTTAAAAAAAAATCCAAACAAAAGATAATCAGAAAGCAATTTGGGTTATACCAATCAAGATTAAAATGGAATCATCAAGAGTGTCATTGTCCCCTTCAATGATATTACAATGCTAATATAATTATAAAAGAAACATGTTTGCGTTTTATAATGCGGACAGATTACATGCTCGCACAGATTTTTTTTTTGTTCTGAATAGATTTTCAGGCCTAATTATACTATTTTGTAATTGCATTTTGTCTCAATTCTAATAAGGCTGTACATTAGCATTTGAACATTTTTTCTTCCTTACATCTGCACAGCATGCCTCCAACTCAATTGCTGCTGCAATTTACTACCTTTTTCCCCATGAATATGATCGTAATGAACTATTGTAATGTAGTCTATAAATCTACACTTATTTAGTGTAGCAAGCACTGAAAGCATGTCTTTAGTTTCAAACCTATAAGATTACAAATATCATTCATGTCAGTGCGGGAGCCCTCGCTTTGATGTGTTGAATTGAACAAGGCCTAATGGATGCCTCTTGTGACAATGGAACACACTTAAATGGAATGTCTGCATAGGGGAAACACTTTGTACAAACTGGAGCTGTTCCCAGACAATGAAAACTCCATAACAGGGACACTTTGAAATACATGGCTAGTTACTGAGAGCACTTTATTTGGTCCCCCTTTTCAGCTTCATACAGCAATACCCCTGAAATTTAGCTGAGAATATGTCTTAATTGTTTGTACTTCTTCAAGGCTTTCAGGTAAGTAGTGAATTAAGAGCTGCAAAACCTGAACTACAATTTCTGCCTATATTTGTCAGCCCGAACAAAGGCTGGGGTTCTGGATGAGGTGGGAAAGCAGTTTGAAATGCAAAATTGCATTTAGTCTTGTGAACAGTGGAGGAGGTATAGGCGGTGCAGTGCTCAGGTGGGCCCACGACAATGATCTTGACGTGCCCTTAATAGGATTCAGAACCTTCCTGGCAGGCCCTTACCAGCCTTCGGAGTATGGGCCTATTTCACAATGAACGTTCATAGAACGGAAGTAAACAAATGCAGTGTATCGCCTCTTCCGGTTTCACAGAACTTCAATTGCAAAACTGGTGCAATTGACATGCTCCTTCTTTCAGGTGAATTCTATTATCTAGGCAATCCATTCAACACTGAAAGACTGAAGTAAAATAGGCCAGAACTGTAGTCTACTTAAAAGGAAAAAGTGAGCAAAACAACCCTTTCATTTACTTTTCTCTAGCTACCTAACGTTAATACATAATACAGCTGCTTCATTCACAATTCTTTTCTACCACAAATCAACCCAGCACTTACTGCAATACGCAGATAAGCTTGAGTATAATTCAAAGGCAGGCAGCTAGCACCAAGGTGGCATTAAGCCGTTTCATTGTAACATTACATCGTTCCAACATTGTATCGTTACATTGTAAATGTGTGGTGCAGGGTGGAGCTGGTCCAGACTGCAATTTAAAGTAGTATTCAGAACTAGTGTAGTGTTCTAGAAATGTGGATGTTGTTAACGTTAGCTCATCAGTACAAACATTAACTTAACGTTCAGTGAAAATATTCTTATTAAACATTTACTACAAGTTACCTACCAAACGTTAGCTGTTGACATTCACAGTCGGGCAGGGATGTAACGTTACAGGCAATATATTATAAAGTTAATTCATGTGGAAGGAGGGACTGAACAAGAAGAAACAAGATGCCAGCACTAACAATGTTAAGTTCTGCGGTGGAAGATGTATACAGAGCTGACATTAGCTACAAGCTTAAATTCTCCCTATGTTCAATGAATGATGCATCTCGGATGCATTTTGTTTCTGACTTTATGCGAAAATTTTTCTATGTGCAGTGATACAGTATATATACTCAACCTAAATGTTCAGGACCTGCTGTTTCCTAATATTAGCTACAAGAGAACTTCTGTAAGCTTGATGTCATTTAATGTTATGTAGCTGGTTAAGTTAACTGTAAAAGAAATCTTGCACTGGGGCCTGTCATAATAAGGTTCCACCACTGCAGAAGTGAAGTGAGACTTTTCGCACTCGAGCAGAAATTAAGGATTGCACACGTGAGCCCTCGACATCTTGAGTGCCTGCATTTTTAATAGAAGAGCACAGATTTCAGAATGATACGAAAAATCAACCTTTCATCCCCCATTAAAAACAACAGGATCTGGAGGGTCGAAATTAGGACAATCTCCTCTATTTAATTTGCCCTTTGTAGTCAGTTGCGGCGATGCATTGGTCATGAAGTTGCGTGGTAGATTGCTGCAAACAGTGTGAATAGTATCCTCAGAGCTTTGTGTGTGTGTGTTTGAGAGTGCGTTTGTACGTGTGTGCGTTCGCACATCAGGTTTTCAGGAGTCGACCGTGGCTGTGGGAATGGCCTAGCATGTTTGGGCATGCCCTGAGTAACAGCTCAAGTCATGGCACGTTTGTCTTTGAGCATCAGCATGGGAGTGCTTCAGGAAGGAAAAGCAGCCTATCTTTTTCTCAGGCCTGCCCTCATTCAAATGGGATGTGAAAGCATCATTTAAATGGAACCACCAATGTCACTTTTCAAAATTAGCTGCAGAGTTTGTGGATTTCACATTTAGCGATGTAATGCTTCTCAGTCTGAAAAACAATAAAGGAATAATGTATGTGAATATATCTGTACCATTTGCCGAGGGAAATATTGTCATTGTTAAAATTCCATCTGTCATTTGTTATGGGGACACACAGACCATTATTTTAACATTTTCACTTACAATGTTGTAATTTTCACATAAAAAAGGTAAGAATTTGTGAAAGACGAACATTCTCTAAAGTTTGTTGCACAAGTCACTGAGATTAATGTTTTAGTGTCAAGAAATAGGAAACCCAACTAATTCTCCACAAAGTGATGCATTATCTGTTTTAGTCAAGAAAACTTACAATGCAATTGTTTTCAACTCAAATTGTGGTACTTGTGTCAGGAAATATAGAATGCAGATATTCCTACAGCCTCATTACTGTAGCTGTAACAGATTCCCTAAATGCAGAGCCAAGTGCACAGTTTCCACCCCAGATGAAAGAATCTCTACAAAGCCCATTTCCTCCTCAAATGACCAGTGGTCTTTGAATGTTACATGCATTCACCATTACTGTGTGAGCTATTGAACATCATCAGTATGCCAAAAGCCAGTTGGACAGAAAATATGGTGTGCCTTTGAATTAAAAACGAGGTATTTGAGAGGTATCCTGAGAAGGATTTTTGTTAAAAGGCTCCTAAATAACAAAAAGGGCCCATTTTCCACTGCATCTTCCACCACGTAAATGTTCCTGAAATGCTAAGAGAGCAAAAACACTGCCCATCTCTCTACCGGGGGTTTACAGGATTAAAAAAGGGGTTGCCTGTGGGATTCTCCATTTTCCAAGGAGAAAGTGATCTTTTTTCTCGCAAAAAAACTATGGGAAGACATACGTATTGTATGGTGGGCTCCAGAATTATTGGAGTGCACTGAATAAAAATTGAGAAAAAATGTTGCATACTGTAAAATGAACAACCTGGATAATCTATGTTTTATGTTCAAATATATATTATATAGAAAAACTATTTGTTTCTATTTCAATACATTTACTCTCATTCTCATTACTCTCACATATTTTTATTCAGTAATTCTGAAACCACAGATGCCAAAATGATTGGCACCCCAAACAAATATTGTCAATAAAATCAAACAAAGTGAAATTGACAATACAATTTTACTTAATTTAGTTAATCTCAGTCTAAACTACATTGTGTCATTCCTGTTTCACTAGAGTATAAAAATGAGGTAACAAGCAAGCAAAATCCCTTTGGCAACCATCAGCATGGGAAAAGCCACGTCAATTCAGAAAACACAGATAGGAATTGACCATCTCAAGTCAGGTAATGGGGACAAAAAATCCATAAACTTAAACTTACCACTTAGCACTGTAAAGGCAATAATAAAAAGGTGTAAAACATATGGAATGGTTGCAAACCATGCATTGCCTATAAGAGGACACAAGTGCATGGACAGTAAGGAAGATGGTGAGGGAGGCCATAAGTAACCCAAGGATCGCAGTTTAAGAATTGCAGAGATTGGTTGTGTCTTGGGGTCATCAAGTCTAAAAAAGAAAACATAAAATGACACCTCCATACCGACAAACTCTTTGGAAGGGTGGCATGAAGACAGCCCTTACTGAGCACAATAAACAAAACCAAGTATCTTGAGTTTGCCAAACCTCATTGGCCAAAACTCATTGGTCATTGGCCTCATTGGCCAAAACTCATCTGGAAGAGAGTGCTATGGTGAGAAGAGATCGAAATGTAATTTTAGCCATACACACCCTCTACATGTTTAGCGGAAAAATGGAATGCATACAAGGAGAAGCACCTCATACCTACTGTCAAATATGGTTAAATGATGTTTAACTATTTAAGATCAATGGCGCAATGAATTCAATAAAGAAAGCAGAAATTCTGGTTGCCTCTGCTAGGAAGCTGAGGTTTCGTTGTAGGTAGATTGTCCAGTAGGACAATGACTCAAAACATAAATCATGTTCAAAAACCATGTTCTGCTATAGCCATCTCTGTCTCCAAACTTAAGTCCCATGAAAAACCTGTGGTCTGAACTAAAGAAGGGGGTATGCCAGGGATTTTGATGATTCTGAGAAGTTCTGCATGGAGCAATGGTCAAAACTCCCTCCCTCTATCCTTATTACAAATTTTAGGAAAATACTCATGGCTGCCAGGAGTGTTTGCACAAAGGGGGTGCCAATAATTGTGGAACCTGTTTTTTTGTTTTTTGTTTGAAAAATTGGTTGATTCCATCTTATTTTAATTCTTAATATTTCAAAAAGAATGCTGCTTAAAATTTGTTGGACAATAAAGCTTATATCAATAACTGTTTTTTTTTATTTTAGACCATTTTCTGTGCGTATTTATTTAGCCCATTGTATATCAGTTTTGAAAGTGTTACAAAGATATTTCTAAAGCTCTGGAACTCCACCGAACCAGTCATTATCTCCAAATAGAGAACACTTGGAACAGTGGTGAATCTTCCTAGGAGTACTCTGCCAGGAAGTCAAAAATGTTCCCAGGAGAATATCCAAAGACCTGCAGGCCTCTCTAGCCTCAGCTAGTATCAGAGTTCACGATTCTATGATAAGAAAGAGACTAGGCAAAGAAAGGATTCACGAGAGAGTAGCAAGGTGGAAAAAACTTTTAACAAAGAGAAACATCAATGCTTATCTCACAATTGTTCTATGGACAGGTAAGTCAAAAGTAGACCTTTATGAATGATACAGGTCCCATTATGCCTGGTATAAAGCAAATACAGCATTTCACAGTAAGAATATCATACTCAAACATGATGGTAAGGTAATGTGGTTGTGGAGGGATGCTTTGCTGCCTTGGGACCTGGACAACTTGCCATTATTGAAGGAGCAATGAATTATGTTCTGTAGCAGAAAATTCTTAAGAAGAATGTCTGGTCATCTGTCTATGAGCTAAAGCTGAAGAATAATTGGGTTATATTGCAAGACAATACCCCAAAACACAAATCCAAGTCCACATTTTATTGACTGAATAGAATTTTAAAAAACTAAAAGTTTTGGAGTGGTCTAGTCAAAGTCCTGACTTGAATCCAATAGAGATGCTGTGGCAGGACCTGAAAAGTGCAGTTCATCAGTATGATGAAAACATACATACCTTATTAACCCCTTATGGCTTATGGGCAGATGCAACCTGCATGTTACATCTCCCTAAACAGACGGATGTGACCTGCATCTCCCATAACAGAAGGATGCAATGCCAGTGTTGTCAAGACACATGACTGTTGAAATGCATTGTGATTCCTAGGCTTTTCTATGGGTTTTCCATAGGGCTCCTTAGTCCATAATGGGTTAAAGCAGAAGAAGAGGGTGCAAATATTCAGGGGTAATATTGATGTTGGATAACAGCATTCTGCTGCCATTTATTGCAGAGATTATTGACAGGGTGGGGGGTAAAGGGGGTTTGTTTTGTGGGTGGAAGCAGATGGTACTTTGATGAAGTTATATTTTGTTTTTATTTTTAAATGAAAAAAAAAAAAAAAGATTGTTGATGCCAGAGAGGGTGGTTTGAGTTTCTGCAGCAGCTCTGAAAACGTGTTAATGAGAGACGTCAGAGGAGAAGGGCCAGACTCTGACAGGAAGGTGACAGGAACATAAATAACCATGCATTACAACAGTGGTATGCAGAACAACATCTCTTAACACACAAAGCATCAAACCCAAAGTGGATAGGCTACAGCAGCAAAAGACCAATAAGTCTAATAAATACCTAATAAAGTGTATATGGAAGTATACATTTTAAGCATACTTTAAATTAAGTACAACAAAAATATAAGTACATTTTAATACACTTAAGCAAACTTTTTTTCCTCTACTGATTTAACAAGCACATTGTGACAATCCTTTGTGTAAAACAAACGATACATGCTGACAATACAACAGGAAAACAAAAACAGGAAATCTGTGCAGGTCATGGGAAAAAGGAATTCAAGCTAATAATCTACCTCTATCTCAACCTCATTTAAGACAAATGGCTTTGACAATAATATTCATTCCTTTAGCTTTCATCAATCATTATAGATTGCATTGCATTCTCTATTGCAGGACTCTTGAAAAGCAATTATTGGTTCTGTATCCTGCTTTATAATTCTATATAATAATGTGGTAATAAATAAATAAATAACTAAATAAATAAATAAAGACAGTATTGGTCAAGCTGGGCAGGCGAACAATACCCAGTATGTCTGCTTAAGTGCTGGGTGAGTCTGTAACATAAAGCATTGCAGAATGCCCAGGGTCTCCTGTAGAGAACCCAAATACACCTGGTCACAGCAATTGCAGTGGGAATGTTGCCGTTGATAGTACCAGCTGAAATGAAAAGAAAAAAGAGAAAAGGGGTAAACCGATAGCAGCAGGGGAGAGTGTTTGACCAGTGTTGTCAGGAAATGGAATAATTTTTTTTCCTCATGGTTGGCTGTTAACGATTAGCAGGGGTATAACGGTAAAGCGAATTTCCACAAAGCGTGGTTTCCCGGAGCTGAGCTTGGCTGTAACATAAGAGTGGCCGTTGGTGCCCTGGTGTCCTGCCTGAATGGGGCAGCCAAAGCCACACAAAGAATAGACCCATACAGCCAGTATACCGAGGTTCAAATTTGCTGTCGACAACTTAATCAACCAATTAAGGCTGTTTTTAAAGAAATAAATACACAAGACAAAATAATAAAAATGGTTTTATTATTATAAAGGATGCGAAGATTAACATGTGTGTATCTGTGTGCCCCTCTCTCTCTCTCGCTCTCTCTCTCTCTCTCTCTCTCTCTGCGTGTGTTTGTGTATGTGTGTGCCTGCGCGTGTGCAAGTGTGTTTACCTTTCAATGTCTACATTTTAGATGTGTTTGAATAATGTAATGTGATGTTTAAAGCACTGGAGAAAGCTAGTAGAAATAAAATGTTGAATAACTCATGTTACTGAATGCACAATGCAAATTTGTACATTTGTAAAACAAAGACCTGCAGAGAAGGCAATCTGAATGAAGATTAATTGTTATGAAAGGATGCAAAGGCTGAACTGAATCAGATTTCTCAAAGCCTGAGAAAATGGAGGCAGATAGCAAGCTGTGGCTCTAAGGGCCAAGTGAGTTCCACTAATTGCACCATGTACCCGGTCACCACAGACTTGGCTTCACTACGTGGCTCCATCCCACCTGCAGTAATTAGTCAGCACAAAAATAAAATAAAAAAGCTGGCTATGGTTTCTTGTACAGGAATACTATCATGCTAGTAAAGTTAGAAACAAGTCACAATTTTTTTTTGGATTCATCGACGAGAATATATCAGTACATAAAGTACAGCTGAGTGCATGTGGGACTCCAAACATACTTCTGTTAATCTGTCCATATAATGTTGAAGGAGTTTACTATGATAATCTTGGTAGTTCACCATTGGAATATATAAATCTGTCCCTACATCTGTAAAGGGACTGTACTTTGGCTGGTTAACATAACATATGTTACTGTTGTGTCTACTTATGATACAACATAATTATATATTTTATACACAATGCCAGGATGAGCTGCCAAAAATTAGGGTGACTGATGGCTGTAGTCTTGCTAATGCAAGTAATAAAGCTCCTTCTTCAGTGCTGGAGGAGGGCTAGTTTCAACCTAACCTGTCCAGGGACTACAGATGGAAATTACCTGTGTGAGTGATGTAATTGTACATGGTCCCTGATAAATATAAAAAACAAACCTACAACTTCAGCATTGAAGAAGGAGCTTAACTACTCACTTTAGCAAGACTATAAACTTCAGTCACCTCACAGGAATTAGACCTGACGTTGATAAAGCAGAAGTGCGTCATTTTGTGTCATTTTGAAAAAGTGTTCTCCCTATTGTTGCTGTTTCTTGTCACTGTAAATATGCTCTGATGTGCGAAAGACCACAATGTTTTGGTCTGGTTTTTTTCAGCTGAATATCCTCCTTGGATTGTATGATACAATGGTTCATTTGCAGGATATATTGTTTATTTTTTGACTAATACTAATGATTAATTCCTGTTTGATTCCCTTTTTATTTGGTGTGTAAATGTGACACTAATTATTGATATTGAAATGTATTGAATTATATTTTGGGCCCTAGACCTGGGCCTTGTTGGCCTCTTTGGGGATCTGGTCCCGGGTACCATAATGTTTGGGACATATCAATGATATGTACATGAAAGTAGTCATGTTTAGTACATTGATACATATCATTTGCATGCAATGACCGCTTGAAGTCTGTGACCCATACTAGGCGCTGAGTATCTTCTCTGGTGATGCTCTGCCAGACCTGTCCTCCAGCAACCCTCAACTCTTGCTTATTTTCAGGGCTGGTTGCCTTGAATTTTCTTTTCAGCAAATAAAAGGCATGTCCTGTTGGATGGGCCAAATGATTTTGCCAGTCACGGATATTCCAGTTTTTACTTTGTTGCTTTAGCAGTATGTTTGGAATCACTGTATTACTGAGTTTTGAGGCATTTTCTTGAACTTGAGCCGATATGATTCTTCTGTATGCTTCAGAATGAATTCTGCTGCTTACTAGCAGCAGTTATTTCATCAATGAAGACAATGAAGTGAGCCAGTACCTGTGGTAGCCATACATGTCCAAACCATAACACCTCGACCACAATGTTTGAAACATGTAAGAGACTGAGGACTGGTGTAAAAAAACAGGTCTTTAACCACATGCAAATACAAATCTAAAATGGGGGTGGGTATAGAGACAAATCAAGAAAAAATATTAATTTGTCCCAAGCATAATGGAGCTCACTGTATGTAGTTTACATGTATAGAGACTACATGAGTTTGTTAAATGTAGACATATTTTAGGCTATGCAACATTATGAAAATAGAATTAATGTGATAGAAGTCCTTCCTTCCATAGCAATCATAATAAATGAGATTGGCATTGGCTACAATGATGTAACTTCATTAACGTTTTAGATCATTGTAATCATATTCACATCTGTCCATAGAGAGGAACATATTAGAACTGTTCTGGGACTGAAACAGTGCCTCTATGGGACAACATATAAAAAAACGCTGGTTGCCATTCAGGGCCCATTAGAACATGCTGGATGAGTAGCACAAAGGATTACTGCTAAATGAAATTCTGACCACAAAGAACACAAATTACCACAGAAAAGTCAGCAGTTCCAACAAAATGTCACGTAAATGGACTGATAATCAAAAATACATGAATTTGTCTTGTTAAAGCCAGAAATTCAAAGTTGTCTGCCTTAGGCAGCAGGCATAGAAATAATGTACACTCCAGTCCCTCTTGGTCTCACATGAGGTTTGACATGCTACAGGGCCAAAGGCAAACTTGGTTCTTATTAAGATAATGACTTTAAATGAATTCCAATTACTTCCAACTGTTAATGCAAAATATACATTTCTGGGAAAGTTGGTCTTAAACAAAGTGAACAAGAAGGCCCTGAAATTTCTAAAAAGTAAACACATCCAACAGAGCAGAGGAAATAGAAAACACTGAAAGGCCCACTAATGCATATCTGTGTTTTCATAAGATTTCAGTCTGGCTTTCTTCAGTTCAGTCAGACAACTCACAATGAATTAAGCAATATTCATTGAGGTTTAATGTAAATGCAAACTTTGGCGCTGAGGCTTTCGCATGCAGGAACCAGGCAGTGCGATGGCTTTAGCGTGCAGAATGAGCCAGGCAGTGCGATGGCTTTCGCGTGCAGAATGAGCCAGGCAGCAGGGCAGATTTTGTATGATTGCAGCAGGGTAGATGCAGCAGCAGCTAGCAGGCAGCATAGCATGGCAGAGTGCACAAAATGAGCAAGGGCCCGAACAGGTAAGGATGGTGCTTTATATAGCCCCTCCCATCCCCCTAAGCATCCTGTGAGGGGGCGGCGGTCTCGAGTTGTCTGCCCGAGCTAGCTCTGCAGGCTTCGCATCATTTGTGGAAAAAAAAGAAAATGCAGAAAGAAAACTCTCATTACCTATTAATAAGCATTCGAGATCCATTCTTCTCCCCTCTCTCAATAATGCAATAATGCTGCTGTGAATATGTTGGCAATGACTAATACGATCACAGTGTTATATGTATTAATGATTTCCACAGAGTTTGAAGTTCCCACCATTAAAGAGCAGTAAATCACAAAGTTGCTGGCTGTCTTCTGAAGTGTCTGCATGAGCTTGCGTTATCTGTGCAATTACTGAGAAGGGAGTAGGATCTGCTTAGGATTGTCTGTCCACTCAACCCCCACCCCAGCCCCCCCCGCCACCACCCCGCCCCTGGATCCGAACAGCCTCCCCAAAAGCAATTTCCACTTCTCCCCAGATTCCAAACTTGACCCTGCCTGGATTCCTCTGACTGGGCCCAGATGTTTTTCCCTAGCTTTTAATGATAGCAAATTTCATTAGGGACTACTTGCAAAATAACGGTTCCACTCTATTGCATCACACTTCACGGCTGGCGAGACTCGGCGTGCCCGAGAAGTGGGGTTGTGCTGACGAGACACGTCTGCCGGATGCTCCTGTGGCGATGCTACATCTCCGATCAATTGCGGAATTCACACTTTCTTGAGCTTGCCCACGACAGGTCCTTCCAGTTCAGGCCAAGTTCAACCTCATCGCCGTGTTCTGTCTCTGGTCCACAGGAGACTGCTGCACTTGAAAGGACCAAGCAGAGAATGCCTTCAGCATGCTACGAGGTCATGGTTGTGTGTCAGTAATGAAAGACTTTTCAGGTCAGTGAATCGTCGTTCCACACTCGCATGTAAATACCTAATACAGTATGTATACTAAGTATGTATACTATAAGTACTTTTTATATTTAAAAAAATATGAAATATGGAAATTAATTTTCAATGTCACATTTGCATCTGAAATTTAGAATGACTGACCCCCACCCAAAACGCACCACCTTTTTGGTCCCCCCAACAGTCATGCCAATCCCTGTAAAAAATAGAATTAATTAATGTAATACTTGGTTGATTATAGATAAGGAAATGAATGGCCCCAAACCATTTATATCAATTAAGTTCTTATCCATATGTTATCCATATCAATAAAAGATGAATTAGTTTGTAAGGTCTGAATGTATTTCTGTGACAGGAATTTAAATGCATATAGCATGTAGATGGCACACACAAGAATAGCATTGCTTTTAAATACAAATGTATTGGCATTCTATTGAGAGTGCAGTCCTTAAATTCAGCTTTTTGACACATTTATTTTTTTATATGAATTGATCTTTGATCTGAATTGTCAACCCAACTGCCACTAGACTTAAGGCAAGCAGACACAAAGGTGTTTTCAGGTGTTGATGGGGTATGGATTCCGCAAATTATAAATACTGTAGAAGTCAAGCAAGTGACACTCAAAATGAGAGGAAGTGAATGAATACTGACATGGCATTACGGCTGTATGTGATTCACAGAAATTATATTAGAGGTTCTTTGTGTAGCGGTAAGAAATAACTCAAAATACAAAATACAAAATACCAACAATGTAAGAAGATTTATTTATTAGAATCAGCTAGGTTATTTGAATGATGGTGGGTAGTGTCTGTTTGTCTTGTTTGTCTTCTGTTCTCATTGCATAAAATAATCAAAGACAGTCGGATTTGAAAAGTAACAATTATTTTTAAAAGTCTAAAAAAAGCAACTTGTATCTATATATATAAATAAAAATGAATCATTTTACTTTTTATGCAATAGCTTTTTTAATAAGCTGTCCAAGCAGTTCAAAATGAACCATGAACTAAAAATGTATTTACAGGTATCATATTTTTCCTGTTTGTGTACTTTTAGCACTGAACAAGACTAGTGGTGACCTGAATTTCAACGGGCAATAGCCAACTTTCACTGCCGGCAAGGTTCGGGGCCTACAGAGCTGCCAACCGAGCAACTGAAATGTATTTATTATATTTTTCCTGTATGTATACTTTGTCATTTAGCACTGAACAAGACTTGGTGACCTGAATTGCAGCGGGCAATAGCCAACTATTCATTGCGAGGTTCGTTCCTATGAATAGCCAACTATTCATTGCCAGGTTCAGGGCCTAAGAAGCTGCCAACTGAACAACTGAATAAATAAATGTATAACCTTAATTAGCCGTGCATCGTGGGGTGATGGAATTAGTGCGGAACCCAGGACGGAGGCGCCGTGCCCGGGTTCCTCAGGAGACTGTGGCCCGGGCACAGGGAGATGGCCTTTGAGCAGATGCTCCTCCTGTTCTCCCCTGGCTGGTACCTCCCCTTCCCTCCTGTCACCTAATCTATTAAGCTGGCTCTTGCTGAGCTTCTCTGGCCTGGGTTTGGGTGAGATTTGAAATGCTTCAGACCGGAATTAGCACCCAGGGATGATGAATTGAGCACCACAGCTAAAGGAAGGGCAGCGTTTTTAATGAGGAACAGAGCGAATGTATAACTGCAAAAAATAGCCTCTGTTCGGGATGTATTCCCATTCGGTGATTGTCTTAAAGTATGAACACACAGATTAATTTTCTTGCTAAAATAAATGTCTCTCAGCTTTTTTTGTTGCAAAGTATGTTTTCCTAAAATAGGAATAACTAAAAAAGCATAACACTATTACGACATTTGTAGTGTTTAGTTAAGTGTTATTGCATACAACTAATTATAATCAAGAGAAAAGCATTATATTATATTTTTGCAATGCATTTCTGCTTTCAAAACTGTACTGAAATATCTGAACAATGCCTGGTCCAATCAATGGTATGTGTTTGACGGGTAGTTACTGTATTACCGTAATACTGTTCTGTATTTAAATCTATAAATACATGGGACTCTGCCGTACATAAACAGGACGCTCTTCTTTAACTCTAAAAGGCACTCTAGAATTTTCTTGATGAATTTAATCTGTTCTTTATGTTCCAAATGTGCTGCCACAGAACAAGGGACTGCAAACACTTCCAGGATTTGTCTTTACTGTTGCAGACCTCCTGCTTTTCAAGGGTCCACGTTTGCATTACAGGTGATAATGTGTTTCAAATGACCCTTGCGCACCGGTGTCTTTGGCTTGCGCATCACACCCGGTGGTCTTTTTGACTCATGAAAGATATTTCAATATCTCACAGCCAATTAAGACACACACAGTGAACAAGAAACTGCTGAATGTACCAGTGAGGGCAGGGAGGGGGCCTCGGGCCATGTGCTCTCGTTAGCTCCACTAGTTGTCAGAGCAACATGCTTTTCTTAAATCTCTGTGGCCAGTGTAGAATGAGCCGCAGCTTGTGCCCCTGTTCCAACCTTCACCAGGCCTGCTTGCCCACAAGTGACATGGCATCAGTGCAGAGTGAGACTGCAACCCAGCAACACCTAACCAGAAGTGTGGGGAACCCTGCTGTAAAATGCAGCTATGCCAGCTTGTCAAGTGAGCTGGTCATGCTAGTCATAAGCTGGTCTAGCTGGGTGTTAGCTGGTCAAACATCTCCCAGCTGCTTCAAAACATAACTTGAGCTGGTCAAAACATGTCAAGCTGGGAGCTGTACTGAACTGTTCAACCAGCTAGACCATGTTGAGCTGGGAGTTGGTCTGAACTGGTCACCCGGCTACCAGCTTCAAAACCTAGCTTGAGCTGTTATTTTCAACAGGGAAACAGTATGACTAATTCTGATGTCATATGGCTCTATTTACTGCTGGAGGAGGAGACTGAGAAAACCTTTCCTTTGTGCATGACAGAGGCTGAAGTGTGAATGAGCTGAGTAACATGTTCCTGCCTCTGACTGTAAAAAGAAGAAAATTTCTGTCTCTTTTTCTCAGAATGCTACCCTGGTGGAAAATCTAGATATGACCAGTTTGAAATGATAAACTATTTCAAAATATAGCTTGAGCTGGTCAAATTGAATGCATGTATTCCTATTAGCAATATAATGATAAAATATAGATGGTGATGCACAATGCATCTATTTGCCATATGTACATACATATTGCACTGTATTGAATCTGAGGAATCTTAGGGTGCCTAAGACTTCTGCACAGTACTGTATTTTTAAAATGATCACAGATAATGCATATCTTGCATTGATACCAACCGTTCTTTTGTTAATAAAATGTATTGTAGCCTTGAAGGACTAGAAACAAAACAACCATTTTCATTGCGGTGTACTAATTGTTGCAATGAAGGAATTCCGAGTGTGTTGTAAGTGTAATGTTAATATAGTAAACAAGGTTGGATTAATATTCTGCATTGTATATGTATAAAGGTTGTTTTTTTCATCTAGACTGTTTATTATGTGTATTTCTATGGGACTTACATTTTAATGGGTAACGGCATTCACTTCTCTCGAATAAAGTGAAATCGATAATTGTTGTTCGACTGCTAGCTTCTTTCTGGGTGAAAATATTTGCTCTAATATTTGTTTTTGTTTTTTTACTTAAGCAGAAACCTCCCCTGATCATTGAGCAAATTAGCCTAATGAACTTCTGAGGAAGCCCAGGTTGTGCCTCTGCATTTATGATGTGAGACAACATGGCCCTATAGCCTACTGTATAAATGGCCTGCTTTACTGCACTTACATTTTATTCAGTCTACTTTTCTGTAATGGCTATGCATGTGCCTTGGAAAAAAATAATTTCCCATTCATCTCTTCATGGTTTGCAATCACAGAATTTTAAACAAGCTCTTTTTCCTGATTTAAATAATTAGGAAATGAGTAGACTGTTTACGTAGTATGAGAAACACCCCCAGCGGACAATGGTCAAAAGCTGTCGGTAGCCTAATGCTGGCTGTACCATGTGTAGTGATGGGAACGTTCGTTCACTGTCTCCATGGCTCGCTGACTGTTGCTCATTTGCAGTTGTTTGTTTGGCATTTTGGTAAGCCTATAGGCCTTCACACAATGCTGGCTTGATAAGTAGCCATCGGACATTGTGTAAGTCACTAAAATCACTATCTTTGGCTAAGGAGTCTTTCATGGAGACTTGTCTCAGTTCGTTCATTTGAAAGATTAGTTCAAAAAGATCCATTCGTTCACAAACTGCCAATCACTAACACTGTGTGATATCTTTTACAATTGGTACATGTCACACTGTGCGATGTAGCCTTGACAATATCCCATCTTTCATTGCTGTCACAGTGCGATAAGTTCCAAGAATTCTATAATTCTATAAGAGCAGAGATTCCATCCTATGATTACAATGGCAAAGTGATCTGACATCCACACTCAGACTTTGAGGATGTGGAGCAAAAAGCTGAAGACTAATTGTGGTGTTTTTGGCACGGAAAGCTACTTCAGTTGAATTCATTTTTCTAGTGTTCAAGAAGCAGGCAATGAAAGCTGCCTGATATTAATTGCAGCTTCGGAAAACTTTCAGTGAAAATGTTGCCTTGTGAGCAACTCTGTATTTTAGGCTATGCTGTTATTCTGGCTACAAGTAAGTTTGAAATGGAGCCAGTAATGCATGTGGCTATGCTAAGTTATGGTGAAATGGAAAGATGGCTGTGGGCGAGGATCCTTGCTAAGACTGGAAAGCTGCAGTGATGGAGAGAGCTGTACTTCGACTACTTCGCTACATTGGTTATGATTGTCACGGTACATATCCTTACACTTGTTTTACACATATTGTGCTTTTAATTTACATTGTACCACTTTATTCACTCATCATGTACCGTCTTTCCCACAAGTTTGTAATCAGGGAACAAATAAGACTTGTTTGCTAGCTTTATTTATTTTTTTGAAAGTTTGAAAGTATTAAAACACTAAATACCAAATGTTTTAAAACTTGTGAAAAGGTTAACATAAAAACTTTCATGAACTGCTTAAATTTATCATTTAAAGGGACTTGAGTCTGCGATCTCATTGTTGTCATCTGCCATTACGCAACAAATTTCTTGTCTTGACAGTTTTCTCGAAATTAATTCTAGGGTTTTTTTCCAGTTGGAGCTGTCGGAGTGCGCATCCGGGTACTGTATCTGTGATTGCACTTCCAGACTTTGGTTTGGATTCGCACTCCAAGATGGATGTGTGCTCGCTATGTGCACTTGAAGTGGGAATGTGTCTGACCTGTCCTTCAATAGCGATAGACAGAGGAGGGGAAATCAAAATGGGCTGCATGAGCAAACATAGCACTCTTTCCCCATAGAGGAAACTTTGTAATCTCGTATCTTTTTTATGAACAAATGATTATACAACCCCATTCTCCAAAAAAAAATTGTTCCAGAGAATTTGGGATGACAAGGGCTAGATAGACACTTTTAATGCAACCAGTGGTGTACTTAAGTATTTTTGTATCATCTATACTTTATTAAAATATTTCTATTCTGGGAGACTTTTACTTTTACTCACCTACATTTCAAAGTAAAATATCCTACTTTTCACTCCACTACTTTCTACAGCACGTGTCATTACACTACTAGTGGTGAGCAAGTACTGCATTATCTGTATCTGTTCAACCAATTAAATTATCCGTATCCCTAGGCTACTGTACTCGGAAGAGGGTGTGACATAACCCAGAAGTGGTGGTGCTTAAACGATCCCCCGTACTACATACGATTTGCAGTACATTGAAAACCAAGTCTTTCACCTGAAGCACAACTACTACAGTGTTGCAGGTAAATCTCTATTAAACCTTTATCTGGTTAACCTTAACATTAAAAATGAATGAATTAAAAACCGAAACGGCTATATAAAACATAGCGGATGGTGGTTCATATCACCACCACTATCCGCGCACTATACTCTTAAGCAACACATCCATCACAGTTTGTTTCATTAATAAAATAATGCAGATGAAAATCACTCAAATAACATACCATAAATCACAAACACTTGTGACCAGTGACCACACTCCCATCCAGATCCCTGGACCCCTCACTCATGGCAGTATTTTTTATTCAATACACTGGGCTTGCATGGATTATCAGTATGTTTCAAAATAAGTAATGTCGGAACAAAACTGCCCCATGCCTTGCCCCATCTATTCGTCACCCACACTACAGTACAGTCAGCCTAAAGTAGCCAGCTAGGCTACCAAACCACCACCTAGGGTTAAAATAAACAGGCTGGTTTCAATTCAGCTCAATTCAACTATTTTAAATTATAAAAATGTCTTAATTGACATGATCATTAAAACACTGCTCTCACAACTGCCATTGATTTCTTCAACAACCCCGACTGGAGAATGCAGGTAGAAAGCTCACTCCATACAAAGTGCCGCCATTCATGCGTTGAAATGTTTGGGGCATGTCTGTATAATACATGTATCGGCATCGGAACATGCAGTACTGTGCAAAAGTTTTAGGCAGGTGTGAAAAAATGCTGTGAAGTAAGAATGCTTTCAAAAATAGAAATGTTAATACTTTGTTAATTGATAAAAATAAACTGAGTGAACAAAAGAAAAATCCAAATCAAATCAATATTTGGTGTGACCACCCTTTGCCTTCAAACCAGCATCAATTCAATCAGGTACATTTGCACAAAGTCAGGGATTTTGGAGGCATATAGTCAGGTGTGTGATTAACCAATTATACCAAACAGGAGCTAATGATCATCAATTTCATATGTAGATTGAAACACAATAATTTACTGAAACAGAAACTGCTGTGTAGGAGGGTTAAAACTGGGTGAGGAACAGCCAAACTCTGCTTCCAAGGTGAGGTTGCTGAATACAGTTTAATGTCAGAAGTCATATACCATAGCAAGACTGAGCACAGCAACAAGACACAAGATAGTTATACAGCATCAGCAAGGTCTCTACCAGGCAAAAAGGGGTTTCCAGATGTGCTGTTCAAGCTCTGTTGAAGAAGCACAAAGAAACGGCAACGTTGAGGACCGCAGTGGTCGGCCAAGGAAACTTAGTGCAGCAGATGAAAGACACATCATGCTTACTTCCCTTCGCAATCGGAAGATTTCCAGCAGTGCCATCAGCTCAGAATTGGCAGAAACCAGTGGGACCCAGGTACACCCATCTACTGTGCAGAGAAGTCTGGTCAGAAGTGGTCTTCATGGAAGAATTGCGGCCAAAAGCCATACTTCAGACATGGAAACAAGGCCAAGCGACTGAATTGTGCACGAAAACACAGGAACTTGGGTGCAGAAAAATGGCAGCAGGTTCTCTGGACTGATAAGTCAAAATGTGAAATATTTGGCTATAGCAGAAGGCAGTTTGTTCGCCGAAGGGCTGGAGAGCGGTACAGGAATGAGTGTCTGCAGGCAACAGTGAAGCATGGGGGAGGTTCCTTGCAAGTTTGGGGCTGCATTTCTGCAAATGGAGTTGGGGATTTGGTCAGAATTAATGGTCTCCTCAATGCTGAGAAGTACAGGCAGATACTTATCCATCATGCAGTACTATCAGGGAGGCATCTGATTGCCCCCAAATTTATTCTGCAGCAGGACAACGACCCCAAACATACAGCCAATGTCATTAAGAACTATCTTCAAGGCCCGGACACACCAAACCAACGGTCGGTGGTGCCCTGTCGGCCGAGTCTTTCCGGTGTGTCCTGCACGCCGACACTCCGTCGGCGTGTTTTGGAGGGCTCCGACGCCGATTCAACATGTTGAATCGGCGTCGGAGCCCCCGGAGCCGTCGATGAGAGAGAGCTCTCTGATTGGCTGTCCAGCTAGCGAATCAGTGCACGAGAAGAGAAACGGAAGCGACGAAAGCAAGCCATTCCAAAGTTACTATCACTACCAGACATAATTTCCGATTAGTATTACTAAATAGCGAGAGAACAAGGAAATTACTGCAAACTGTTTGTTGTGAGCGAGACAATGGCTGCTTCTAGGTCCAACGCAATGCAAACGCATTCCCCGGTCTTCCGGTTTCCATTTTTTGAAAGACAAATATAGACTACCGCCACCTGCTGGTGTGGAGAGTTATTACCTCTCATGCAGGCGCAGAACGTACGTGCAACTCGGCCGTCGGCGGACCGTCGTTGCGGTGTGTTCGGCACAGCCAACATTAACGACGCGTATCGACGCGAGGCGATCTTTGTCGGCGCTCCGCGACCGACCGTCGGTTTGGTGTGTCCGGGCCTTCAGCATAAAGAAGAACAAGTCTGGAAGTGATGGTATGGCCCCCACAGAGCCCTGATCTCAACATGTCTGTCTGGGATTACATGAAGAGACAGAACCATTTGAGGCTGCCTAAATCCACAGAAGAACTGTGGCTAGTTCTCCAAGATGTTTGGAACAAGCTACCTGCCGAGTTCCTTCAAAAACTGTGTGCAAGTATACCTAGAAGAATTGATGCTGTTTTGAAGGCAAAGGGTGGTCACAGCAAATATTGATTTGATTTAGATTTTACTTCTTTTCATTCTTCTTCTGTTCATGCATTTTGTTAATTGATGAAAAATAAACTATTACCGTTTCTATTTTTGAAAGCATTCTTATTTTACAGCATTTTTTCACACCTGCCTAAAACTTTTGCACAGTATTGTACACCTGATAAGGTTTGGTCAGGAACATTCCAATTAGGCAAAATAATTTCAACTTTTGTTCTCTCCGTGTCCTCCCCGTCGACAGCCATTTCTGTTAGCAGCACACTACCTTTTCAAATTGTTCGCTAATGTTTGTGGCGAACAGAAAAAAGTTTGAATATGTTCGCTAATGTTTGCAATCTAGAACGCACCCCTGATCACAGTATGACAAGTTACTAGTTAAGTAGTTATGTCCTTAATCTACGATTGGAATAAGTTCACACAACAGTCTCTTGACATGCACAAGAGAGAAGTGAGGAAAATAGCAGCAGGTAGTAATTTTCACTCATCTATGAGGGTCGTGGCCTATCACGAAACAGTGTTAACTTTGTTACACATTTGTCACTGATGTGCAGCCAATGTAAAAAATAAATAAAGCAAGCCAATTCTCTGATCATGGATAATGATCCAATTACTCGTACAACGCTTGTAATTGGAAAAAACTCAATAATCATTACAGGTACTTGTCTCAAACAAGTACTCAGATCACCCCTACTCGTTACTCTGAAGTGTGGAAAAAAATTAGTTGTCTAAAATATCCCAAAGAAATCCCAAAGGATAATGATGCATTTTCAAACTGAAGCTTGCGATCTGCATGCCATTATCCAGCCAACTCACTCCTTCAGCTTTGGCTCAGGCCACTAAAAGAAACAACAATCTGCAGGCACGTCTCCCACAACAGAAGAATTAAAATCGCATATAATTTTTTTCTTCAGTGGGAGGAGTTTTAAAGAAGAGAATATGTACAGACTGATGCAGATGTAAGTTAACGTTGGCACATTTTTTTTACACTTTATCAACTCTGAATTGAGTGCAGCATTGTTGTGAAGTTTTTCCATGATTTCACAAATCTCTCTGTAGAACACATGGTTAACACTCTAGTCACATTGTCGGTTAGCTACTGTGATGCTGTCTATAAATTGATGATAATTTAACTGAAAATGAGATATTTCAAGAAAAGGGTAGAAATGCCAAGCAAATTAAGTCCATCATGCCAGTAAGGGTGGACTCAGCTGTGGAGTAGAGCGCTCACATTTGCCACCTGGTGGTGGTTATGTGAAAAACAAACCCTAAACCACTGTGGATTATGTGCCATCTTGCTACAAATGACTGTTCTGCCTGTTACAGGCCAAAATTTAACACAACTGCCCCCTACTGTTGGGACCTCGCAAGTATTTTTTGCTGCAGAAGCAAACCGACCAAATGGAATACAAAACTACTACTACTACTGTAGGGCCTGTTTTAATTTGCACATGCTACATATTTTGTTTATTACTATTTTATTGGGAATGCATTTTAAAATGTTATATTTTGGACTTTTAAATTATTTTGATCTTGTTGTATGTACGCTATATCAGGCTGTAGCCATTGTACTGCTTGTTCTATTGAATATTACATCAGATCTAGCCTAAAGTAACTTGGCCAATACTTTCTTACTCTTACTCCTGTAATTTTTTTGGATGACTAATGGATAATTATTATTTAAAAGTAACAATACTCTTACTTGAATACAGTTTTTGCCTACTCTACCTACCTCACTCTTTCAAAGAAATGCCCCACATGGAGATCAAAATCAAATCAGAAACATCTGCTGCCATACAAGGTCATTTTGAAACTGGTCACAGGTATTGCAAATGGGGTGTGGGTACCTGCATTACTCGACAACCCAGTGAGGTCACCTGGAACTGAAAGGCATGTCTTCTGATGGAAATATTAAGTGCAGGCCCTCTAATCAGATGAGACACAACACACACTGCCCATGCCCATAGCAACAGAGTTATTTATGGACTCAAAACTGAAATGACCAGTTGGTTAATTTAATAGTGGGCAATAGGATTACGCAAGGAAACAAATTACCTAAGTGGGGGTACTCCACTACTGAAATCTTTTAACAATGATGGAAACCACGGACATGATGTCTCCCTGCATTATTCCATTATTGTGTTTACCCTCTGCATCTGTCGGCCAGACTGGGCCCCCAGTGACAGGGCCGGTCTGTTGCAGGATCACAGGGAACTCAGAAATGCTTATTCTCTGACCCACAGGGACCAGGGCCACAGAGGGGATTGGTGCCCTGCTCGACCCTCTGCTGCAGGCCCAGTGGTGCAGTCCAGCACAGCCTTCCATTGTCACAACCACAGATAAACTCAGACATTATTACTGAAACGCATTTGTGGGCATTACGGGGATGTTACTGGTTAGGTGTAGTACGGACTGCATGATCTCTGAAGTAAGATGACACAGGGTAATAGAGCTGTGGCATATAGCATTTAAATGAAAAAGTAAAAAGTTAGAATGTCACAATGTCATGTGGCTATGTTGATTTAATATTTTAATACCACTCTGTAGAAAACTGAGAGCACCATAGAAAACTGAGCTCATTATATCCCCCCCCCCCACCCCTTTGTCCCCAATTTGGAAAACCCAGTCTGGCTCATGCTACTACGCTCATGGAAACCTTCATTGTTGAGTTGGTAGAGCATAGTCAAGCATGTAAAATGATTTACTGGCCATGTTATATACTGTAAGACCAGACTGTGTGTAGAGGTCAATGCTGATCATACCTCTTTGTCATTTCTAGTTTTACACACAACAGAATAAGGCCAGTCATACAACTGAAAGAAAAATGTGTGGGTTTAAAACCGAGCACTCTTTTATTTCAGTGAATGAGCACTAATATACGGTGCATGTGCAGAAGCCCTGGTTATGTACATTCCTATAGAATTCTAAAACATGTCATCGTAAATTATCCCACCACCACCACCACCCACTCCCTCCCCCTCCCGTTGTGTTAGTGACATTTTTAAAAAATATTTTTTTAATCAAGAAATGCAATTAGGCTTCAGCCTTTATATCTCTAAGGTTGTCACATCACTGAACTACTCTGTAGTGCTTGCCAACTGCAATCAGGAATAACTCAGTCCCTTCAACTTAATAAAAAACAAGTACTTGGCCATAAACTTGTAGTCATCGTCTATCCAATCACATTGTCTTGAGTAATTAAAATGATTAGCTTAATTAGCTTAATTAACTAAATTTGACTACAGGACATGACCATATGGTGAAGCAAAACAAAGATGGGAGCTAATTAAAGTTAAAATAATGCAGGTTTTAATTAACTCAACCCCTAGGCATCAACATTTTCAAATTTATCCAAGCTGATAATTAAAAAGTCCTCTTGCCCAAGCAACATTTCTTCTCTGAGCTAATTAAATCTGGAAATGAATTAGCAACATGAAGCTCCAAATATTAATTCCTGCAAGAAGATGACTTCACTTTCTAATGAAATTAATTAGCTGCTCTGGACCTTCAATCAGACGCCAAACACTGTCCGTGAACACAGACCTTGTGTAATCCAGCAGTAGGCTAAGAGCCCTGGGGCAGAAATTTACAATTGTAATGAACACTCTTTAACTGTGTGCCTCTCTTAATATACTGAATGAACATGTAGATATATTTATGCCAAGGGCTTCCTCATTGTAACCTGGGAAAGTGGAAGCAGCTAGTTAAAATAGTTTAGAATGCACAGAAGATATTTACCAAAAACCCATGTGTACAGCTCAAGGGCATGATGAAGCCATTCCAAAATGTCTACCATTGTCAGATGAGGACATACATATATAAATAAATATATTTTTATTTTTCATTTTTATTGCCTCTCCATTGCTGAATATTCAGCTGATATGATCAAGGATTAAAGGAAAACAAATGTGATTAGCTCTTCTGGTAAGAGGTTAATTAGATATTAAGCTGTATTGTTTTCAAGATTTTCCTTTTTAGCTAATTGCAACACAAGTGAATGTGGTAATGTGAAAATTCTCCCCTTAAGAAGTGCAACAGGAAATGCCACAGCACATGCATGAGGAAGTGACTGTGATTAAAATTTGGGCACAAAACAGACCAAACTATAGCTAAAGCATATTCTAATTTAAACATTTGAACATTCCATCCGCTTATCAGAAGATTATTAAGGCATATTATTTTATGGTAATACCAACCACTTTAGTCTTCTACAAGAAAGAGCTTTGATTTGTCAAAAGCTCAGCTTTTAGTCAGCATTAGGTCATGTTCAAAACTGAGGAGCAAGGATGGTGTTTTCGCCTGGGACCATTTCTGAACTGTTAATCCCATTAGATGAGGCTTGGTTCAGATACGGCCAAAGTGCTTAACTTAGGCTACTTGTTAAGACACTGCAATTTGGCTGTAAAGACAAGATATTGTCACTCAAAATTCATAGCCTGGCAACTAGCTGGCAGTGGTATAATGTTAGTAAACATTCAATGCAAAATGAGTAGTGATATATAATGTATGAATTTTAGAAAAGTAAATTTATGTATCAGCACTTGACATGTTTCTATGTATGTTCTGTCCTTCATATCACCAAGACTACTGCATTGACAAGATAAGACAGTGGCCAACACGTGCAAATCACAATAGCGAATAAGGAAACACAATGACAAGTTAAACAAGTTCAAAAAATTCAACAACAAATCAGAAACCACAATTCTGTGTGTTGTGTTTTGCAATTTCGTGTTGTGCTTTTCTGATTTGCAATTATGGTTTCTAATTTGCTGTTTAGTTTTTTTAAATTGGCGTTGTGTTTTATGATTTGTTGTTTCGTTTTTTAATTTGTCGTTCAGAATTCTGGGTTCAGAATGTGTGTTGGATCATTCAGAATCTGACGGAGATGTGCCGGTCAGATGAGATGGGAAACTAGACTGGATGACAAACTGAGGTGCTCCCGTGAACTCAGCTACAATGTAAAGTAACTTAACATTTTTTAGGCTTTGTCTCCATGTCATCGCCGGAATATTGGAAAATGGAATTTTGTATCTAATTATATCTTTCTTTGTTTCAGTTAAAAGACATATAGATATCAGAGTGATAAGTTGCCAGTTTTTATTTATGCCATGTTTATAATTTTGTTGACAGCATGCAGAAAAGGTAAATGACTGGGACCCTCAAGGTTCGTAGCCACGATAACACCTGCACAGCTGTTGGGACCTTGAGCAAGGCTCATAACCCCACATTGCTCCAGTGCGATTGTCCTCTGCTTAGTCGAACCTGGGCGACATGGCTCTGACAGTAAGAGCAGTTGTCTGGCAGTCGGAGGGTTGCCGGTTCGATCCCCCGCCCGGGCTGTGTCGAAGTTTCCCTGAGCAAGACACCTAACCCCCAAATGCTCCTGACGAGCTGGTCGGGGCCTTGCATGGCAGCCAATCGCTGTCGGTGTGTGAGTGTGTGTATGAATGGGTGAATGGAGAAGCATCAATTCTACAGCACTTTGGATAAAGGCACTATATAAATGCCTGCCATTTACCATTTACCATTCAAACCAACTGTAAGTCGTTTTGGATAAATTAATGTAAAAACACATTATTTAAACATTTAATAATTTCAACATCTGTTAATTTTGTTTTTAGCTTAATATTTTAATATGGACAGATTTCCTTCTCTGTAAAGCAGGCGAGCTGCCACAAACATTTGTTAATCTGCAATAATTCAGAGAATTACTTTAATTTGGTTACTTCTTATTTTAATGTGGGGAAACCGATTTCTTTTTAGATTTTTTATAAGACTGCCTAGTAATATCCCTGTTGCTGGCTGCTATGCCAATCAAAGTAATTCACTAGCTAAGTTATGGTTGCAGAGACTTTATTATCAATATGAATATGTGCTCGTATGATTGCATATAATGTAGTCAAAGTAAGAGTTGGAATTATGGCGCTTTAATAAAATGAGAGTAGGGTTATGATAATCTTTGTAGGTTTTAATGTTGTGACAGGTTGTGAGGCAAGGGGCCCAGTGCATTAACTTTCCAGGGCGTGCCCAAAATTCTTACAAAGGGTTGACCCATTTCCAGTTTTGCTCTCCCCGCCAGGTAGAACCAATCGATTGAGCAAAGCGCTGCCTTATGCACAGATCTCACTTCTCATCAATTAAAGCCTGCAGTAGTTTCTTCCAGTGATTCTTCCAGCTGTGTACTGTTGTGCCACATTTTTAAAATTATTTTGCCTGGAATTAAGTGCATTAAAGTTTATTAAAGTAGGCGTATATTTGTTGGAATCTACATACATGCAAAAAAGCAAGCAAACAATATAAACAATAGGTAAACATAAAAATGAGCTAATGTTAACTAATAAATTACTTTAACCCTAAAGTGGAGTTCCGGTCAAATTTACCTGTTTAAAATTTTCACTAAAAGAAAAGTGATTCTGGATTTATTCTTTTTTTTTAACCTGAAACTCCATGGCCTTGGCTTATTTTCTCTGAAGTATAAGAACAAATTTTCATTAAGTACCCATGCTACACCCCCCCCCCCCCCCTGCAAATTTACGTCTTTGATCCGATGTTCGGGTCAATTTGACCTGGGAATAATGAAAGGGTGAAAACTGACAGATCATGGTAAAAATGAACCAAAAAGGGGTCTTTACTTCTTATCACACTAAATTATTAGCAATGGCCTGTGACATATGTGAAGTATTAACAATGTGTTATCTCACTATTCAGCTCTGATGCCTGTAAATTCATTCCCATTGTCATTAGGAGTGGAGTGGGGAAACGGGGGAGTGTTTACAGTGTCAGCGCACATGAAGTCACAACATGCTGAATCTGTAAAAAAGCAACAAATTAATTGACACAATAAATTGTAAAACCATCTCACACATACAGTACAAAAGCCACTTCACTTCCTACTCAATTACTCAAAGGTATGTGATTAAAAGCTGTTAAATGTCACTTCAGAGAGCTTATACTTGTCTGCAGTAAGTCACATTATGTTTGAGGTGATCACAAATGGTTTGTGTACAATTTAGCTAATCAAACATAGTCGTTACATTTGTAAAGTATGTGCGGGACATTTGTAACAGAGGTGTGACACAATTGCAACAACAAAAAAATAAAATGCATAAATCGTTAATATCTGCATTATTTTAGATGAGTTGTGGTTTTGCATTTTGGTTTCTTGTCCACATTCTGAGACAGAGACAAAAATTACAGCGCTATAAATATACGTCCATATTTAAAACTCTGAGTTGTGTATAAATAGGAACAACACATGACCATGATTCAAATGTCCGTTTCCTTCTGGCGATTATTTTGTTACCAGAAACCTTTTCATAACTCTATAATGATAATGCAAGCTTCACAAGATGAAAAAGGGCATTGCTGTCCCCCTAGTGTCGGAACCTGCCAGGAAATTTAGACCGCTGTGGATGAGATTGTTCAAATATATTTTTGCCTGTTTGTACTCAAGATGAGCTCGATATGATGAAAACATTTAAATGCAATTGTTCTGCACTGCAGGCTAAAGCGAAATAATGCCTGGTCTACTATCGAAATAGGTCTACTGCTCATGGCGAATAGCCAGAATTGCTTTTATGAGCTTAAAACATTTTTTATTTTAGTCATAGAGATGATTCATCTTTATTTAGAAGAAAATACATTTAATAATTTAATAATAATACAAAATCATTGCAGTTTATTTTGTTAAGAAAAGATGCCTATTGGCATGTATTGAAAATATATATGGCGGGAACTGTTTTAAGATGCCATTGCTTTAACAGTTCCTTATTTTGTGCGTGGTAAAACAAGTATGGGGGCCCCTCATATTCCCTGCTTTTTGGGAATCCACATACTACAAGAAATAAAATAATGTCACTTTTTCAAGTGTCCAGTGGACCGAATACATAATAGCACATTTTTAGAATGAGAAACTAACTCAGAGAAACATTGATAGAATGTCCATTGTTTACTTAACAATTATCATTGTTATCCGCTTTGCTGTTGCATACTTCTACAAAAGTACTTGTAGAATGCTATTATCTACATTTTGTATAGGCTCCCCTGAACATGATGGGCCCATGACTCTGACCAGTATTTGTAATGTAGTTGCAGAGAAAATGCATTACCCCCATCCCCCCATTTCTGTGTAAGAACATTAAGTATAACATTAAGAATGTTATAGAGTTAACGGCTAAAGTATTTCTGCTAATGACATTATGTTTCCAACGGTGTATCATTTGTTAGGCTTGCATAAAACAACACAGCATTTTTTCACTACGTAATAAAACTGCAGCATTTTTTATACGCATGTAGCAAAAACAGTTTGCCAAAAACACAGGACTTTCTTTGGAGGAGTTCTAAGTCAATATTTCTGAGGAAGACAGTGGAAACACCATTGACAACACAATAGAGGGCATTTTCAGGTCCAGGGGCACTGGTTAAAAGCAATGGTATAATGGATTCCACCAAGTATCAGGTAATGTTGTCTGGCTATCTGGTTGCCTCTACCACAAAGCTGAGACTTGGTTGTCGGTGGACTGTCCAGCAAGACAATGTCACAAAGCATACATCAAAATCCACACAGAAATGGTTCTGCAACTACAAAATCTGTGTTCTGCAGTAGTTATCTCAGGTGTGAGACCTCAGTTCAACTGAAAACCTTGTAGTTGAGAAGTGCAAACCCAAAAGTGTTCCTTAACCTTGTCAAGCATTACAGCAAAAGACTCCATGCTGTTATCCTTGCCAGAGGTAGATGCGCCAACTAATAAATCAGGGGTGCCAATAATAATGGAACCTTGTTTTTGGTAAAATCATTTTTTTTATTAAATGAATGTTAGATTTTTGTTGGTTCCATTGAAACATTAATAAAGTACAGTATGTTTTATCGTGGGCCCTTTAAAGCAGTTAATTGAGAACATGGAGTCCATATTGCCTGGGAAACAGACAATGGCAAAAGAGCATGTGGACAGCCCTTCTCAGTGGTCTAGGCAGTTTCTTCCCTTGTGTGTCCCTCTAACTACACCACACGCAGTCCTTTAAGAGTTACTTCATTTACTACAGCGAGGGTACTCTGTGCAACATTTTATTGTGAAATTGTGGGTCGACAGCCTGTTTATACTTTTTTTAAGTTACAATGTTTTGATATTTTAAATAATTATGTTTACTGGGCTTGGTGTACTTCTCTGTCAACACAGACATCAAACCACAAAGAGAAAGGCTGTCTTTTGATTTTGTGGGATTTTAATTTTTAATGTCCTCTTCTGGCCATTTTGATCCAATATGTAAATAGTTTCTAACCCCATTATGGATTGTATTGATAAATATGACAACGGTCCAAGAGTAGATAGATGGTCAAGCTAACAGAAATAAAGATTACAATGCATCAATGGGCTACTCCTAGGAAGTAGAACTGTAGGAGTAGAAGCTGGAGAATTTCTAATTAAAGGTAGAGTTGGCAAAAAAACGACCAAGCAAGTGTCCTTGTAAAAAGGGAATAGGAACATCAGGCAGCATGCATACATCATGCAGCATAAAGCTATGCTTAAAGCTAGTTCACATCAAAGGGATGTCAACATGCCCAAGCGCTTCAGTTGCTATTTATGTCTCTGCAAAGCTGATCCTTTTTAGATTTTTTCAGTGCTGCCATTAGGAAGCACGCCTTACTTAAAGCCCATTAAAATTGAAATATAATGTGTTTTCCCTCTTCTGTTGGCTCTTCATTATTTAAGACTGTTCCTTGAAAGGGATGCTTGTATTCTCACCGATCAGGGTAAACAAGTGCTCCAAACTGCCATTTACTACAGGCCACATAGTGGAGAACACAGGCACCATTAGACTGCTTTAACTCTCTGAACTCTGAACATAATGAAGGTGATGAAAACATTCTTGGGAATAAAGGGCGACACAATGAAATGTCAAATGTTTTCTTTTGCTGTCAATGGCCAGTCAGTTTCTATTCATTTGGAAGCAAAGTGTATGATGGTTGACTTATGGCCATATAAAATTTATATACCATTTAAAAAGAAAAAATATAGTAGATCAAAAGTATCAAAATCAGACTTATTCAATCAAATATTTAACATGGTTTAATTTGAACGGGAAGAAACAGATTGTGGAATTATTTCAGCAAATTCAAACTATGGTAAATCGGCAGTCCATGTTTGACAGCTCAAACTTGTCTGTGGCTAATGTTTGTAATGGGAACCCCATATTTCAAAGAGGCATCTTTTTTTTATCTTCACAGAGTATGCACAGTAAACAACAGGTTTAAAGAACTGTGTAGTGTCTCTTCACATCCTACTCTTCAGCCAGTTCAACAGAGCATGGTTGCACTGAACTTTAAAAGGGCATTTAAAATGGCTTTCCGCTCCCCCGTGGAGCAGCCTTGTTGAATATTTCTAAGTGATGCTCTCAAAGATAGCAGAGCTACATCAGCCTTGCTCACTGACCCTGAGATTACATTCTTTGGTTTAATAAGCCTGGATGGCAGGGTGCAGTCTCTCTGTTGGCCCATGGAATATGCACCTGTGGAAAACGGCAGTATTCCTTGTGACTTCTCACTGCATCATTTAATTATGCACTAATACACGTGGAGGAGTTACTTACTATGTGATAATCCCACAGCAGTGACATTATCTGATGGTAAGTCACAACTTTGCGTGTATTATTGCAATTATACAACTGTTTTGGCAACACATTTATAAATATATTTAAAAACGTAAAGAACGATACACTAACTCAGGTTCAAACGTATGCCGGTTTAACGACGTAAGGGAGCTCTTCAGAAGTGTTGCTAGGTTAAGTAGCTCTGATACAATGAATCAACCAAACGTAAACATACCGTAAACATCTCTCTGCCAATCGCAATGTGAGGTCAGAACAAACTGTTGTATAATGAACGTTAAATCATCTCCAAAAGCATCCTTTTTCTCTCATTGGGAAAAAATCCTAAGGCTTGATGGGGTTAAAATCCCACTTGCCAGTCAGCCTACGAAACCCCTGATTATCATACAAGCTGCAGAGGAGGAGGGGGACACAACACATAAAAGTCTGTCTCAAAGTAAAAGATAAGTTCTTATCTTAATCTAATGACTCCAGAGGCTTAATTTGTCAGACTGGGCCTGTTGATAAAAAACAGGTTTCTGGTTCCCAGTGTTAATAGGAACATCTTTCAAGTCTTGGAGTCAATTGGCAGACGGGAGAGGATCATTCTGTAGACATTCAGTGACGACGCCAATGTGGGGTTTGTTCTTCGCGACTAGCATTTCTGCTAAGAGACACTAATTAGCACCTTATCATCCGCCAAATTGCTTCATAGATAGAGCAACACAGTAACAGTCTATTTTTTAATCCCAGTCCCATGACTGTATGAGCAGCGACTTCAGAGGGAGTCCAGTTAGTGGTCTGAAAAGTGTTCGCTGGAGTAATGAGAGCAGACCCATGACCTCATGGCACAAACATTTCACATTTTTGCCAACGGGGAAAGGGAAAAAAACAACCTCAAAACAAAAACAATCCACATTCACACTTTAAATTCCATGAGGAAATAATCACATGTATAATATCAGCTTCTTCCATATGGTTGTAGGGATGACATTCCTAAATTCATGAAAATTAATTTGGTCACGGGGGCCCAAGCATTTGAAAAAATGACAAAGTTCTGATTTCCATGTCAGAATCCACAAGGTATACTAATGTACACAGCACAAATTATTTGGGAAAGAACTGCATAAAATACAGACTGCTCCTTTTGTAAATAATTTAGGCTGAGCCTGCCATAACTTTTCTCTACAGGGAAAATAACATTTTTGAATGACAGAGTTTGAGTGTGATGACAAAAAGCTTGTTTGTTTTTCACAGTCAACACCATTAGGTTATAATGAGAAATGGCGATTGTGGAGGAGCAAGAATTCCTTGACCTTTAATCTTCACACAGTGAGTTGTGCAAAGCAGCCAATTAAATTTTCACAAAAGGCAAGGATTTATGAGAGCTTTTCCCTCCTTACTAGAAATTTTACATTTAAAGTAAATAATATAATATTACGACTTCGCTGACCCCCCGAGGCATAGTTCCACAAATGTCAAATTGTTTTGTCAAATTCCAGTTTTGCTCAATTACTGCTGTTTTTTTTTCTCGTTTATTCCAAGGTGCATAGACACATCTTTCATTCCACAAGGCTATAAATTATATTAAAGTGACATTATGGGCATGCCAGTGTGAATAGTCAGGTCATAAAGTATCTACGGTTCTTACTGCATAGACAGCAAACAAAATATAAAGCAAACAAAGTATCGTGTGAAGCCAGAACGAGAATTTAAAAAATGTTCAGCATGGCATTAATGAGTCTCAAAAAGAATATGTAAGCAAAGTGTAAGAGTAAATCTCAATAGATTAATTTGAAGTGTGAATTGTCATTCCTTTTTAATTAAGGATAGAATTAACTGCTTTGTTAATAGATTCCTCAAGGAATTGAGCTCCTGGCAGATTCGCAATGAACAGACAAGACATATTTTCTCTTGACATTCCTAGAACTGAATTTGTCCATGTCGAGGTACAATCGCTCATGATTGAAGAAGTTTATCTTTAGAGAACATTATGTTTTGTTGAGGTGATTCTGTTTTCATGTAGGACGTTTTGACATAAAATTATTGAGATTGCAGGAATAATAATGACAGAAGGAGAGGGGGGGCCTTTACCTATGTTGCATTAAATACTTAATGTGCATGAATTGCACTATGCATGCATTTCTTTAATATAAGCCAGTCGAAGAAGTTTGCAATGAAGTGCCACTTAATTTATTTGATGATATTTTCCCTTTACCCAACTTTGTCCATGAAAAATATGTTTCCATCATTTAGTACCATGCAACTTTTTAAGATGAATTTGAAAACCATGGAGAAAGAATAATAAACTCATTGTGAAGACCTGAAAAGGTCTGGCATTCCCTCTGGTTCAGTGGCATCTGAACAGTAGACCAGACAATCCATCAAACCTCAATATTAATACATCTACTTTGTGATAGGGGAATGAGGTATCATGGCATCAACAATAGGTAAGGATACAGTTAGCCATCAACCAGAGTCAGGTTTGCTCCACACTACAAAACAGTAACGATAGCTATTCTCATTCTCATATAATCTCATTCTCCCAGTACTGCATAGAGTGTCATTCAATGTATTGTAAATTCAGGTGTGGTTTAATCATGGTGGCAGTGAGAATGCTTCAGTTTTTGTGCAGGCCATGTTCTTATTGTTCATGAGAACTGACATTGTTTTCCTGTCGGATGGGGAGGCCCCTAGCCAAGATTTTGCTTTTCATGTATCAAATGGGAACAGTGTATGCAAATGGCCAAGGTGAGGTCAGCCATTCCCAGAACTAGAAAAAAAAAATCACCTTGTGGTACCACCCAGGCTTTGCAGAAGGTGAGATGAACCTAGTCTATTTAAAGGCAAAATCACACAGAGTAGGCCCTACATTACAAGTCAGCAGATTCCTCCATGGGCCTGTCGTGCATGATGTACGCATCGGGCAATATCTCTCCCAACAGAGTCCTGATTCTTTTGATATTTTTATTAACATGTCCTCAATCATAAATCATCGGGAGACTAAGTCCGATCCCTCCTCTCTCCTCGGGATCAGATTACAGTTGGAAGACAAAGTTATCAGCCGGCGTGTCACGTGTCCCATATTTAAGGCACAGAGCCTTGTCCTATATTCAGGAAGTAGCACTACTTCCTAGTGAGTAAGACATAAACACTAAAATAGGTGCCTCAGAACTACAAAGTACATTCAGACAATAAACAATATAATAGATAAAATGTATGACATACTGTGTGAAATATTACGGAACATCATAATCATTGTTACAATTGTTTTTTGGATTGATCATAGGCAAATCTCTCCTAAACCCCCTCCACCCACCACAACATTTTTCGGTTATTCTTTCCTAGTTTGTAAAATATGTTAAAAATGAATTCATCAAGCCATCATGTCCTCTAAGAAATTGTGTATATTGCTTTCAGGATACTAAGGATTTCATTTAAAAAAATATATTATTCTTGATTCTCCAAAAATTATATTACTTGTTCTGCATCTTATCTTTGTAGAGAGCACAAATGATTACATTGTTTAAGCACAACACAGATACTATTTACATGACAATTAGGGCTGTATTCTTCTCTCAGAATCTCCCAGCAGCCAACAGTACAGTACAATGAGGAGACTTTGCGTATGTGAGCCTTTGTGTAGCCCCCCACATTTTCATGTCACAGCGACCCGGCACTGTGCGCAAAACTGTCACACTATCTTAAAGCCCACAGATGCGATGTGGAAATCCTTTAACGCAGCTCCATACAGATATACCTATCATTGGTGAAATGGCCTGTCCATGGCATCTTGCATTCCTAAATCTTACCCAAGCTGGGTAATTCACTTAATTCATTCTTCTTGGATTGCAGGTTAAGATTAAAAATAAGAAATGAAAAAAATAGGAATATTCTCATGTTTAATTCATAGCCATTTGGATGTATAAATGCCTGCATGCATTACACTTCTAGGACTTGCAATGACACACTCTTAATTCATTATAGTGCTATTATACTGATGGTAATGTGCAGTATGTGTGCTTCAATGTCTGAACTGTGCATTTAATGGAAAATAACACTGAGCTTCTCCCTTGCAATTGCTGGAAAAACTGTTAACAGGCCCAAGTTAAATAAATAGCAGTTGTACAGCACTTGCTGCTCCAAAACATTGTATAGCTCCCTATTAAAACATCCAAACACAAAACAAATTATTTTGCTGTGGGAAAGTGCCATCACTGATGTATTCTTTAAATTGTGAGGACATGGTAACCTGAACTGAGAAGACAAGGATAATTTATTGTTTAAGATTGTGTCAATTTTGCATGCTTTGAAAGGGTGTTTCTCAAGGCCAGGCAAATACGCTTTTCACTAGTCATTCTTTGGCTGGTTTCTCTTCATATTTATTGTATTGTTATATACTGTGTATGTTATGGCCAATATATCATCTTGCACTATCCTTTTCATCTGGCTCCAAAAAACCCATATTACCTTTGGAATAATAGTGAAAAAGATTCCTTTGTTGGTTTAAAAAACATCTTGTGCCTCAATCTGAAAAGGATATTTATGGAGACGTATGATCCTGAATTGCAGCACTGTAAAGTTTCAACAATCTAAAGCCTACTTCCAATAGACAGTGGTGTCATAGTGGGTAAACAGTCCATGTGCTATGCTTTTAACCTGTAGCAGTGAACTGAAGCCGATTCATTTTACCTTGGTGACTTCAGAAGGAAATTGACTCTGGCTTTATGCTGATACAGTTAAAAATAAAATAAAATTGTACACAGACTATCGAAAAGGACATTCGTTGTAACTTCCGTAACATTGTTCCGGGACCAAATATCCTAAACCCATAAGGTCAGTTTACATGCACAATTTTAAGAATAATATTTTAAAATGTGTTTGGCTGACTAATTATTTAGGTAAAAGCACAGTGTTCTACAGCACAAGTGCATGCATTTTCTATACTCACTGAGATTATTGCAATTATGAAGCTATGGACTGCAAATACCCGCAATGACATTTCTGAGCTTTGGGTCCACCGCAGAGCCATCCGGAGACAATGAGGTAACACAACGTTACATGAGGCTAACGCTGACATTCTTGACTCAGCCAGAAAAATAACCAGGAACCGCAGTGCCTTACAGTGGCTCCACAGGGACAGCCGGGAGACTCATCTTTGAAACGAGCCTGCCAACGCGGGTGCTCCTTTCCACCCATTTTGCCGAGGCGGCCTCTGTTCCTATAGCAAATGCAAATGCGTCTGCGACCCGTTTAATCCTCCACAACAGGTAGCTGAACGGGAGGCTGCCCGAGCCACAGATCAAAAATCTCCCACAACTGGGACATTTGGCACTGTGGCCCTGACAGCCAAATCTTTGTTGGTACATCAAAGCTACCTGCTATTTCACATCTGATTAGCGCTCAGTGGGTCTCTCCACCTGGACAGCAGTCAGAGCGGTAAAGGGCTTTATCTTCACATTATGATTCTTGCACCCTGATGGATGACTTCATAATAATTACCGGCTGAACTTTTAAAGGGGCAGTTCACACGAAAATTTAATTAAGCGATGTTTCCACTTACCCAGAGCACTGTTTGTTCATCCAGTTTCACTGAGATTTGACAAGTTTTACAGATGTCTGCGGCAACTCAATCTCATACAATGGACCTAAACATACCCATATTTTTGTGGTGCGCAACATCTATTTGCAAATAGAAATGCAGGGTTACTCACTAACATCCACAAAGCTCAATTTCTGCATGACTTCATCAATAACTACAGAACTTATTCTACCGAAGTATGCAAACTATGTACAGTATATGCAAGCAAAGCCTTTAACTTGAAAATGACATACCAAAAATAAAATGGTTACAATTCTTGAACCCTCGAACATAATGTCAAATAAAAAAATAAAATAAAATGTTTTGTATTTGGTTGCATATGCTTTCCATGCCATGACTTCCTGATGTCTGTGGCCTATCAACAGGGTCTGGATGTTTTATTTGTGAGGTTGTCCTACAAGCTATACTAAAAATCTTTGGATTTGAATGGATTTGAATGGGAATTGGGGGGTGGGACTAGATTCAGGTATCAAATGAGCCACAAACCATCATGCTGCTGCCAGATATGCAGTAGATACTACAATAATTGTTTCTCCTGACAAATTTTCCTGTTGAAAATTCCTGAGAGTACTGTATCTACTGCATATCTGACAGCACACACAGTATGGGAGAAGGTGAGGTCCCCTCATGCTTGTTTTACCACCCACATGTTACAAAATAAGGAACTGTTGTTGTTAAAGCAATGCCATCTTGAAATAGGTTGTACAGATAGAACCGTGAGTTTTAACACTTTCCAGCCTTTCAAAGCACAGAACAGCTTAGAAAGTAATTGTTGAGACATTGGCATGTATAATTTATTTCATAGAACAAAAGGTGAAACTTGCTTTGGATTATGTTAACTACAAACCTTATTTTCTACATAAATCGAAAACCCTATAGGGAAAAAGCATTGGAAATCTGCAGAGGGAACCCAAAATGCTAACTCACTTCCGGATTTTTGAAACTGTGGCTATACATAGTTGGTATACATTAAGAAGTAGTTCTTGATGAAACTGCACAAATTAAGCTCTGTGGATGTTTAACTGTGACATTATATTCGGACACTATTGTTGAGTTTTCCCAATTATTGGGCGCCACAAAAATATCTGTTGGTCTGTTGTGTCAGGGTGAGTTGCAGTGGATATCGAGAAAATATTTTAAAATTCTGATAAAATGAGGGACAGTTCATCCAAAAATGAAATGAAGGTATGTTTCCACCCAGTTAGATAGTATTCTTAATTTCATTTTTGGATGACCTGCCCCTTTAACATAGATTGTGCTTCCAAATGACATACTTCCCTTTCCCTGGCTCCGCCATGAAGCACAACGTTACCTTGCTTTCATTCCAATGGCTTGCGCTTGTTTTCCACAGTACCCACCCCCAGTTCACTAGTAATTAATTATTGCATGTGTTTTTTTTTCCAAAAGGATACATTTTAATTTACTTGAATATTCTGCATGCATCATTGCAGTCCAAACAAGAACACTATTAAGCTTGTTTATGTGTTCTCATTACAATTAAAATGAGTCACACTGACACGGAGCAGCCAGTCGGAACAAAAAGACAACGGTAATTCTGTAATAATTATAATCTGCAACAGTTTTTTGTGTACAGACAAATGCATCCGAGAATTAAACATTTTTGTGTTATGTTATAATAATAAGAGAAAGCAAACAGAAATGACAGGAGAGATATACTGTAAGCCCAACTCTTTGTTTTTGACAAGAGGGTAAAACGCGAGGCATGATTCCTCATCAAACAGATTGTCATCAGTGGGTTAACAGCTAGTTACATTGTCTGATCCTGGCTGCCGCCAAAGCAGATTACACATATGACTCGCTGTTAAATGGTGAAAGCATTTTTGTTACGTTTCCAAAAGGTAAGTGGAGGATGTGCTCCCAGATGGAAGCTCTGTATGTGAATTGAAAACCACTTTGTTCATATTACTGATGTGCTTGTCCAAAAACAAACCATAAAAATGTTTTCAGGATGCTTCTGTGAAATCTGAAAATGAGGGGAAATTGGTTTCTATACTGTAGGATACTTGAGGGAGAATATATTTAGTAGGCCAACATACATTTTCTCTACTTTACACCAACTCTATGCTATGGTTTTTGCAGTCTGGTTTACTGTATGCGAACCGAGAGCGCTTGTATACACATTCAATATGGACATTGTGGTCTGTCATTTTATTTGGCCATTGCCCATTTAGCTGCACAGTGTGAAAATGCCCTTGAAGCACAAAAGTGGGTCGCAGAAAAGAAAGGATAAAAAGGACCAGGAGGAAAAGGTAGCAAAACTACCTAAACTGTACGGCTTTTTAAAAAAATGATCTTTCAACTGCTGCGCTGTTCCCAGTAGCAGTTGCCCATCGCAATCACTGCACCCGACGGCGCCGAAACCTTGCAAGTAGGATAGCAAGCTAGATATAACGTTAACCTACTGTAATTTTTCAGGAGAAAATTTGGCTACATTTGGCTGCAAGTTTTCTAGCAACTAGGACGTAGCCATGCTATATCCAGGTAAACCCTGAACTGTATTGGGGTTAACCTAGTCCATCAAAATGTCTCTCAGCCTATATTGGGTGGAAATATAGGCTGAGAGACGTTTTGATGTTCAATTTTTTTAATAATAATGACAAGTTGAAAGATAAACCAAAAAAAACCAATTTTTTTATTGTAAAAAATGCATTCAGTGAAAGAACACAGTAAACTTAATACATTCAGTGAATTTATTGTGTTGTGCCTTTCCTCTGATACTGACACATGAGTAGCAAAGGCCTAAGCTTTAGTTATATAAACATCCCAACTATAGTTAGTTGATTTGTTGACTTGTTGATTTGATTCTATGACTATCCATGTTGCTGCATGGTTCTGACTTGATTAATACAAATGTTCTAAAGTATTGCAAACAATGTAGCCTGGGTTCCAATAATCAAAGTTACTCATAAGCCAAATCAAAAGTATTGCCTGTAAAATATCTGTCTAATTGTGCTGTGTGTGTGTGTGTGTGTGTGTGTTTGTGTGGGCATGCATGTGTGTATGTGTGTGCATAGGTTAGATGTGTTTGCGTTCGTGTGCCTGCATCTTGGTTGGCATTTTTTGTCAGAGGAAGGGCTCCATAAAAAAATCTTGCACCGGGGCCCATCCTAACTAGCTGCTGCCACTGAGCGTATGCAAAACAGACAAAAGCAAATAATCAAATGCAACTGCAAAAGAAGGGGGAAAAAAAATCACATTGAAGGCAACCCACATGTAAAGTGGTGCCTAGCTGGAGGCCCTGCCTGGACACAGCCTGCATTTCAAGCAGCGATATTTCAGGAACATTTGTCTTGTGCAAAAGCCCGGGCTCGTAACCTTTAGGATGTCATTTGCAGCAGCGCCCTGTCGGAAGGCGTGGATGTCAGGAGAGGATGCCCTGGTGGAGGTGTGCCTTCCTCGCCGGCCCACCCCCCCGCCCGCCTCTCCTGTGGCACTCCGCATCACCATTTGGAGTCCCAGATGCTGGAAATGAAATAATCCACGCTCATACAGTCATGAAAGTGCCCATCTGGCCCATGCAAATATTAAGCCTCGAAATCGCATAGGCGTGGGCTCACTTTTGTTATGGCATTTTGCAGCCTCCACCCCCCCCCCCCCCAATCCCATGCACGTCAGCCCACCATCCTTCCCGCAGACAATACCGGGGGCTCTTCTCCCGTGCACGACCCTCGCACATGCTCGCTTTCCGTCCGCACAAAAGGCACCGCGACAGAGAGGGTGCACACTGTGCGGCAGGCAAACGAACAGGCCGGATGCACGCGAGAACCGCCGCCAAAGCAAGGCGGGACGGAGACACGCTCCCGCACCCGGAGACCACAAAGCAGGCTTGCCGGCAGACGGGCTCTCGAGAAAGACAATGGGAACAATGACATTTGATAGCATATTACTTTGTACAGCTGGGAACGTAAATTACACAAAGTGTCTCCGACGCCGGCCTCCCTTTCAAATTTTCATGAGGAATATTTTTATTTACTAGTCGAGCAAAATTGCTCCCCCCCCACCCCCCCTTTTGCATAATCTCAGCTTAAAAGACAGGCGCAGATGTGGTTGTCGCCCCTTTCTCATCACCACTTCGCAGGCTATTTAATTAAGAGAAAAACGGGGAGCGTGTGGAGGCTAATGGATCTGATGAGATGCACGAGGACAGGTGACACTAATCAGAGTGGCACGGCACTGCCTCCGTTTAGGCATCATAAAGGGCCTGAGTGCTCTCTATTCGGAAGTTTGTTTTAACCCGCTCTCATGTGAGCTAAGAGCTCATGTCATTGTCATCAGGGCTATTGTCTTTCCACTCTCTAATCACACAGGTAATGACAGTCATATCTGGTAAGCTACCATGTATGTTATCCTATTCTTTAAATCTGTATTTATTGTCTGCTTAAATTAAGTGTGCTTACAGTTAAGAGTGATTTTTTTTTTGGAGAAGCAAAACAAAAAAATCCTCTTCTGAAACACCCCGTAACAGCATAGAGGTACAAAAGAAAATTGACACAGATAGGCGTCAATTTTCACAATTGTAGTGTGCAGTGCAGGCATGCTTTTTCAACCAATGAAAAATGTACTGCATAAGGCAACGTGTTAAAAAAAATACAGTTTCAGTGAACCTTTCCTTTCTAAACTATGATCTAGTTCTGAGTATAACACAACTTTTGCCATAAAAATTTCCCAAAGCCTTGGTAGAGTTGGAAAAATAACAAGAAAAACACGAAAAGAAAGCTGAAAGGGTAATTGAAAACATAGCGGTCCATATTGGATCAGACCACCTTGTAGAAAAACGGAGCAATTTTTTTGCGGGAGCGGCAAGCAATTTCAAAGTTTATCTATATTCATGGGCAAAGTACAAATTGTTCCATCCATTGTAACTCGATGGCAATGCCAATTAAGCAAGAGAATCAGAAGTGTACGGGAGTACTCTGAAAAGCCTTTACTCTTTTGAGTGCCAGACTTAATTTGCCTCCACGTCAAGGGAGCACCTTACAAAATCAACAGAATCATGGGAAAAAGCCAGAGGAGTGATCTTCTCTCTTTAAATGAAGGGCATAATGCAAAATGGTCACTTTTTTTTCCACGCCGGCTCCTTTTCCACTGATAATTATTTAAATGATAAAGGAAGAGGTTGGGAGGGAGAGCTGGGTCTGAAATAATGGCAAGAGCGCGCAAACAGCGGGGTGGTATGGCGTTGTCTCTGCGTTTGGTGCCAATGTGTGTGGGAGGTGGGGAATATTTGTGTGGATTTTATTCTTACCCTTCACAGTACCTCATGCCCATATGCGCTCTCCTGGCGGGGTTCTGCTCAAGCAGGTGCTCAGAGGCAATGGGAGATTCAATGTGCGGAATGGTGGCGGCGGTGAAGAAACAAGAAATACTGGTGACACCTCCTATGAGACACCTGCATAGAATTAATCATGAATGTATTCATAGCAGATTATACAACATCAATTATCCATTATGCATGTGCTATGATGCACAATGAACAATGACCTATGAATTTGTAAGAGCTTATACCTGCTCACCGACCCACATAGGATAACATTTTGGCGTGGGTTCAATTAATATTTATCCATAACTTTGATTGTAACTGACAACTAAATGCAAGTGTTACCTTTTTCAAAGCTAACACATTTTTCCCACTAATTGGCGATTGCTGAGTGTGAAGAACAAACTCTTGCATTTATTTATGAGTCGAACGTAAATGATGACATAGTCCAGAACTTTGTGGCATGAGATATCATTACAGCCACTAATAGGAACAATATGCAAAAAGGTTAAAGTCTGGGAACTGAATAGATTGCACTACACAGAAAATATGCTTTACTTTTGAATTTGACTCATTATTACTGAATCACAATACATGTCTTATTGAGTCATAATACATGTAGGGGTCTTTGTTATTTGGACACATATTGTAATATATTGTCAACTGACTGTATATTACATGGGTAGTTATAACAGCATGGCCAATTTAATGTTCTTGTGCTATTGCCATTATGCATTGTATTAGCGCCATTGTTGATGTTTTATTAGTTTGAACCCACCATTAAGTAATTGCATTGAGGCATCTTCCAGACAGTTTTACTAAAAATTAATTTTATAATTGTCTGATTATCAAAAATACTACCATAATGAACATATGTTAGATAAATGTACATTTAAGCATTTAAACATTAACTTATGAATTCCAACTGCCAATGCCCTGCACTAAAAGGTGCATACGTTATTGTTTCAAAAGCCTGCATGTGATGCTGAAAGAGTTACTGCTCACCTGTCTTAGTAAAACTATGTACACTAAAAACATTTATTGGTCTTTGAAACGTTTGCAGTTTATACTGAACAGTATGTATGGCTCAGTGGTACATTTAATTGCTTGTGTGTTTGTTTTCTTTGTGTGTGCATAAGTGCTTGTATTTATGGAGCAATAGAAAAATCCATTGACCATAAACAATATGAGCAGCTGCCACAGTGTATGAGCAATCTGAAACATGGGTTTTTTCTATATCCCATATTCTTGCATGGGAATGAATACTGTGGACATTGGATTCCCATTGTACTAAATTACATCACAGAGAAAGGCTTTATATCTCTGGAAGCCTTTTTGCCTCAGTGTACAGAACATGATGTTCCCCTTTAACGTATGTAATTAACACCCACCAAGGTTTTGGCCAAGAGTGAACCAGGAAAGGAGCAGTCACGTCACAAATCATTTTAGTAACAATACTATTGCACATACTGTATAACACAATATCAATATTTAAAACTTGTTAAGACCCTTTTTGGTTTATATCTACTGATGACAAATGTCCTGACGGACTGACAAAATCCCTGTAAGGCCTCCATAATATAGAATATAGAAATGATGAGTAACATTAGTAACATGTGAGCATTACCTACGATCAGGTAGTATTTAATTATTAATGGTAAGAGCAGTGCTCTATTCAGGCACAAATTAATACACACAATTTTACTTTTTTATTTTATTTTTAAAAAATAGAAAAAAATGATGTGCTGTTTTTATTTTTTTCTAATTATAAAACCTTTCTATATATTCAAAAAAGTGAAGTTTATTTGAAACCATTTGTCATATTAGCAACACCTTTCACATTTAATTTTAAAATGTTATCGTTTTTAATTATTTTGGTTCTGATGAAATATCACTGCTACATATGTTCGACATATGCTGATCACCAACTTCTGGTGACCATTTGCAAAGCACAATCAGAAGCATATGGCGCATGTTAGTATGAAGTATATGCATATGTATCTAATACTGGACTGCAATGCATGGCAGAATTTTCAACATTACGTAAAAGGAGTTTACAGTAATTTGTTATAGAATTGTGGCCACAGTACACAGAAAAGCTTCTTGAAACGGAGGGGAAAATTAAAGCCAATTGCTCAGAGGGTAGTGTGTGGCAGCTTTATACAGCCCACTAATATTCCCCAAAATCCCAAAGTGCCAAACACTTAAATCATATGTTTCACAAATTCACTGCCCACTTTAAAAAAGCAGAAAAGCAATGAAATGTTACAAAACTATTCGGCTCTACTGTCAAGCCATAGCATAAATGTTTTCTTTCTTAAGCACATGCACCCCAAAATCCTCCAGCATTATATTGACGAGTCACATCTCCCCTCTGTAGTGTCCGTTCCTTTGACAAAAAGCCAAAGTCGCCAGCAGGGGATACGTCTGTCCGGTCCAGAAGCTAAATGAATCACTGAGAGTCAGTTTTTTTTTTTCATCGCTGCTGGGCTTTTCCTTGGGTTCCGTCCGTCCGGGGGAGTACCGTTCGCCGTTCCCTCTCAGGGCTCGGGGCCCTCTGTCTGGCCGGCCTTGACATTCCCCTGCTTTCTCTGTCCCGCTCGGATGGGCGCGGCTGTTGATGAGCTTTGACCAGCTGCTGCTCGCCGCCGTGGCTTGGGCCGCCCTCGCCCATCGCCGCCGTCCGCGGCTGCACCACGAACGACGTTTGCTCGGCCTGCCGGTAGCGGCAGGTGAAGTAGCTCGCGAGGCACCTGAGGAAACAGCCGCCGCAACAGTGAGTTGGATTGAAATAAAGACCTCACCCAGCTAATGTTCTGGGAACATCTCAGTAATGTTTTCAATAGGTTCTGAGAAGGTTCCACTGTAGCGTTACAAAAATAACGTTCTGGAAAAATGTGATTTAAGAACGTTTTGCTTCAGAACATTTTTAGAAGGTTGCACAGAATGCTCCTCAAGTGCCCCAAAAATGTTATTTTTGGGTAACCTACAATATAACAGTTATACAATGTTACCAACATTGTGAGAATGTTAAGAAACGTTAAATACAAACATTAACAAACTCCCAGAAAACTTGACAAATTTAACATTGAAGTAAACATTATAAGAACCTAAAGTTGTTAGCTGGGCAGTCCCTCACAAAATGATGGACCACATCTTTGGCTCACCGGCTATTTTGATCATTCTGCACATATAACGGGGCTCGAACAAATACATGCAAACAAATACAACCTAATCTCATTATTATTTAGTCTGTCTCTCCCCCATAAGCCCCATTCCAGGTGGAGAGAACGCTTGAGATCTATTAATGATTGACAATGGTTTCACACAACTGTATCCCCAACCTCCACTGCACCTCCAACAGTTGGGAGTGTATGTATTTTATGTGGGTATGACAGCATATCTGGGACACTGTATCCTGTATCCTCTTCTTAAAAAATAAGAAGTAGCTAGCACACAAGCACACACACAAAAAAAATATATATATGAAATGAAAATACCCAATAGTCCATTTAGCATTATGGTGTTAGTTTGTGAAGAGATACTAAAAATAGTTGACATATCAATGATATAGCAGTTTTATAAAGACAGATATGCAATTGCAATGACTTTTTACTAAACATGTAACTTAGCTGTCTTCCCAAGTCTTTTTCCATATCATTTTTTAAAATAGGAATTATCTGAAATCAAAATTCAATGAGTGTCATTTCCAGTAATGTACTTGTGGTGGTGTCCAAAAGTTCCAAGAATGTTTCACCCAAAAAAACATTCCAAGAACATTTAAAAAACACACAAAAAACCTTCTGAGAATGTTGTCCATATGTTCCAAGGATGTTTTCAAAAATGTTCCAACATTTGGCCATACCAAAACATTTGGCCATACCAAACATTATGCTCTTTATTTATGATGCCACTCTACCATCATACATCACTTTATTAGGTTGGCCTGCACACCAGCTTGTTAATGCAAATATTTAATCAGCCAATCATGTGGCTGCATCTAAATGCATAAAAGCATGTGGTCAAGAGGTTCAACTGTTTTTCAGGCCAAAAGTCAGAATGGGGAAGAAATGTGATCTTAGTGACTTTGACAGTGGAATGATTGCTGGTGCCAGACAAGGTGATTTAAGTATCTTGGAAACTGCTGATCTCCTAGGATTTTCACGCCCATCAGTCCCTAGAGTTTGCAGAGAATGGTGCGAAAAGCAAAAAAATATCCAGTGAGCAGCAGTTCTGTGGGAAAAAATGTGTTGTTAATGAGAGAAGTCAGTGGAGAAGGGCCAGATTGGTCAAAGCTGACAGGAAGGTGACAGTAACGCAAATAACCACACATTACAACAGTGATATGCAGAAGAGCATCTCTGACAACGCATCAAACCTCTAAGTGAATAGGCTACAGCAGCAGAAGACTTAATAAGTCAAAAAATATATATACCTAATAAAGAGCTCACAGAGTGTTGTACACTGCAAAACTCTCAACTCTTACAGACTATGCCCTTATTTGCATCAATTCTAGGTGTTAAGAATAAGACCAGATTGAGTTAAGAAGGCTTCCTGGCTCCATTACCCTGGAATAACCTTGAAACACACCAACTAGAGAACCTCATTGAAAGAATTTAAATCAAGGATTCAGGAACCGATGACCACAGATGGGGGGTTGCCCTTTGTCCCAGACCCAGGATATGGGGTGTAACTATTTTAAATGTGTTGCATAACATATTGGGGGGCCCTCCCAATTTTATCCCAGGTTTGAGAATTCATAGCTGTAGCACTGCATGAAATGGATGCTGAAAGTGTGGAATTGTTTTTAACTATTGGTATTGTTTGTATTTACTGTGTACAGGCAATGTCTCATTGTGCAATTTTTGTTTCTGTCTTGTAAAACAAGTTTGATATCTCAATGGGGTTGCCTGGTTAAATAAAGGTTTAATCATAAATCATTATCATTATGACCTCTGAGTGATATCAAGGGTTCACACCTTCAACAAAATCTGAAAGTAAGTGGGGATATTTTATAGTTTAAGAGCTTTCCAGCTGTCAACTGCATTTTGATCATAACTCTGCTCCAAAAAAGATTACCTCCACCCTATTATAACGAGGTATCACTCAGTCCCTCTCTGAAACAAAAACAAGCTTGAGGGTCATCAGCACTCGTAAACATCAAAGACCATCAGGCACAGAGTTTGGGTTTAATTAGGTGGAAATTACTAGAAATGCACGGTGACTCTTCAGTAATGCCACCAATGTAGTATGAGCTGTGGGAGGATAGGTGTGGATGTGCTTTGAGATTCATTGACTCTGCGCTTAAAAATCAGGAGTGATTTCTGCCTTTATTTCAGCAATCACTCACCACAATCAATGAGCACTTAACTTCAAGTGTCAGGACGTTTTTGAGGACACTATATGTTGCTTGGCAACCTCGAACCTTCAATGAAGATGTCAAGATTGAATAGTGTCATTTTTAGGTGATCTCTTCCACTTTACTGTACAGACAGTCTTCTCCCAAAATTCAAGCTGATTGATAGTTGCTGTAGTGAAGGCACATGCTACTTAAAGTTCTAACAAAAGAAACTGGAAAAAATAAATATAAATATAAAACATAAATCTACCAACTGAGTGATGACTTTGCAACCATTGTGTGATTGCCTCTAATAGCCGAAGCAAGAATAATATATGATTTGACTTGCTGAGGCATATACCAAATATTTCAATACTGCATAATGGCATAATTAGGCTTTAAAAAAGAAAAAAGGATTACAAAATAATCACAGTGTAGTGCTGTTTCTGTGCCCTATAGTCTTTCAAGTTTCACACTGTATTGCCCACCTCTGTTCTACACTTAGCACTGCCCACTTTCCCAGAGTCCAAGACCTTGCAGCATGATTCAGACTGATATTGCAGAATGAATGTTATTACAGTTGCTAAAAATGTTCAACTGCTGGCAAAATGTGCTTAGCAGTAGCAGTAGCAGTAGCCTCTGCATAGATATTACGGTGATATTTTGTGTTCCTTTGTGTTGGAAACGCTTTCTTGCATTGTACTGAATCACAAACATTTTTTGCTACAAAAAAGGAGCATGTTTTTAAGAATCGTTACAACATTTGAGCCTTGAGCAAGTCAGTGATTCAAAACTATAGAACGTTTTTTTTTATTACAGTGAGGTCTGGGAAAGTACCTCAAATGACTCGAAAACCCAAAAGTTTGATTAATTTTGGTGTACAGGCTCGAACATACTGCTTCTGTTTAAAGAATCGCACTTTCCAACACGAGTAATGACTTTAATTTAAGTATCTTACCTTTATCTTTTTCCAGCATTTTTTGGCACCACTGAGGGACATCTTACTTTATTTATATGTTTTGAACATGATATCCACCCATTCAGCCCCAAACGGGTAGGGTTCACTTGGGTTATGCTAGATGGGATTCAAGCGATCTGTGATGATGTAGGGTGTTGACTAACAGGAGGCCCCTGCTTGTCCACGTTTTTTTTGAATTGCGCCTTGTTCAGATAAATTGAAAGAAAATAGTTTATTTGTTCTTCGTTTTTTATCAGACTGGCAAGGCAGGATCATCACCATGGGGGATGCGGGCGTGTGCCAGTGAAAAGGATACCACACACAAGCTCTTCATTGGTCATTACAAAAAATGATGTGCAATAGTATGTGCCTGTCCAGTGACCAATATTCTCAGCACTCAAAGGGTTTGACATCAGTTTGACATCACATGAATTTTACACGTTGATACTGTGTTTTGACCGATGTCAAGTGATTACACTATCCTTGTTCTTTTATTTGCTGAAGGGTCAATAAGTTCTAAGGATGGCAGAAGTGATGTTGTATCAGGAATAATCATACACCTGTCTGCATACAAGATACTGGGCAGAGTCTAAAGAAAGAGGAAGGAATGATGTCAGCTCTAGGACTGTCATTGCTGTGATGAGCACTATGGCACTGATCCTATGCAACATGTTATAGATGCTGGGAATAAAATGTGAGTTTATATTGAAATTGAAGGGAAGAGTGTTTTCTCACTGTATAAACAAGGTTATACAATGAACACAAATATATAAAAATCCATGTCAGTCATGCTACTCAGTTTGAGTTGTTATAAAGCAATCACAATGCTGTACAACAATAATGTAGCTACTTACATATTTTTCTATTTGTAGACACACAAATCCATAGCTATTGGCAGTTATCAGGAAAAAATATATATCAAAAAAGTTTGCAGTGCCAAAGCGGAGAAGAGAAAAAAAAGTTCTATTTTCAGTGAACTGAAAAACACATTTCTTGCGCTTAACAGTAACTAAGCTGTCAACAGATAAGGAGGTTCACAGTATCAACTCAGTAGTAATCCATCTCAAGATTGCTCCCTTGTAGTTTCTTTTAAACAGCTTGGAAATATGGTTTGAGGCCTTTACCCAAAAGTCACTCCAAATGTTTCTTCCAAATGTTCATACAATAAAAGATTTAAAGTTGTGATGAAACTAGTGCACAAGCGACTGAACGGTTGCACACAATGTTCTGCCAGTGTGTTAACAGCTTTGCCCATCTTGGAGGTCAGACTGATTAATCAATACCGAATGAGAAAGAAATTGCTGCAACGGGGGCACAGCAGTGTTTCATCATCTCTGTTGTGAGGAATTCTGGTGGAATTCCTGAAACCATTAGGTCTTTGTTGCATTTGAAATGTTCTTTTTTTAATCATTTCTAATTAGTGGGTGTACCGTACTGTATGTCTGGCCTTCAGCATTTGGCTATGGGCCAGTATCTGCTTGCACATTGTTACTCTTCTATGAACTCTGTAGTAAAGTCAAAATGAGGGTGGAGGGGGAGGGGGGGAATTCTTCAAATACAGAGCGAAGCTTCCCAGTGCATTCACTGGATGTGGTCTCCACAACACAACATCTCGCTGTCACCAATCATTTCCATTTAACCACACAAAGAGGTTGAACTTCCCCCGTGCACATAGTCGTATCTGTCAATGCTACTTAAATAATGTAATTAATGACTTAATTAACATTTCCATAATCTATTTTAATAAATCTCACACAGCATAATGAGAGTTTATAACCTCCAGGCGATGGTATATAAAAATTTCCAGGATAGGGCTGTTCAGCCAGGGCTTTTCTGTGCCACAGCACTTGCCATGACAGTACAGACGGGGGACAGGGCCCATGGTGTGACAGTGTTTTACAAGGGAGCTCAGCCCTGATAAATGTCATGTGATTTGCTGGCCATGTACAAAAGCAGACCTGTGGCAACACACTGTTGCCAGTTGGCCATGATGAACAGAGGCTTTGGAGCATCAAGGGAGAGGTTATTTTTTTCTTTTTTTCCATGAAATTATCAGAGCGTTCAACCCATGACCCAAAATGATTTACCGCGCGTGTCACGGTGCAGTTGTAATTTGGGACTTGCAAACCACACATTTACATCAGGTAGCAAAAGGCAGGCATTGTATGTACAGTATACATATAAATATGAATACTGTATGTACAATGCCTGCCAGATTAACTGACCCTGATGAGTAAACAGTCCTATGAACAAACCTACAAACCCAGGCAAATATGGTCACTACAGAAAAATGTTGTGTAGAATGAATCTAGGGTTAAACCTATTTAATTTCTTTCCTTACTGGGGATATTTTTTTAAACAATTCTAATTTATTCATTTTTTTTTATACGCTTACTATATCAGAGTCAGTTTCAGAGCAAAACAGATGAAAAATCCACTTATTTTTAAATCCATTACAGTCTGTTCATGAATCCGGTCTCTTTATAATAATTCTGATGTTAATCCAGCGAGGGCATTGGTGGAGCATGCCAGGGTTGCCTTTGGCTATCCTGGTCCCACTTTTCTGTGCCAGAACCATGGGGATATGGCAGAGGAGAGGAGAGTCTTGGGGGGTAGAAGTATGATAGCTAGACCACACAGCATTGCATCACCTCTGCTCTCAGATGCCAATGTCCTCCTTAATATCTCACAGGTAAATGACTGGTTGCTGGTTCAAGGCATGTTATAGCCAACTAATATCCGCACAGCTGTTTGGCCCTTGATCAAGGCCCTTAACCCTGCATTGCTCCAGGGGGGATTATCCCCTGCTTATCTAATCAACTGTAATTTGCTTTGGATAAAAGTGTCAGCTAAATAACACGTCATATAAATGATGAAGGCATCTTCGGAGTACATGCGCAATACAGCATGTCAGCCATTTTGTAGCACTGCCAAAATAGATTTGGTTGGAAATGTGCAGTTCGAGGTGATGGGTACTGGAGGGCTTGTTCTCCTTGCTTGGGTGTGTTTCTTTACAGATCTCCCCATCTCCTCTATTGCAGACAGGGACTGGTCTTTCTACCCTGTGGCAGTAACAAGACGCCATAAATCAGAGTAGGACCAGGTCATCCCAAAGCCTGCATGGCCTGGCTCAGGAGCTGCCATGACAAAGGATCAAAAGACTCATTGTGGTCTATAAAAGAGCCCACAGTCAATGCAAAGAGAGATGAAAGCACATTGTTTACATCGTTATAGCACTTTGGTCCTGGTTGCCTAGATGCCAGCTTTGATAAAGAGTCCCTTCAGTGCAGGCGTAGATAACTATGTGACCTAATTTGAATAATTCCACTAAGGATCCGGCAGCCAAGGCTATGAACTAGCACACTGGATGCCAAAAACAAGATGGTGTGCTGTTTTGTTTTGTTTTTGCACTGACCAACTCACATCACTAATGGATTTCGAAATGGGTAACTGGCTAGATGATGCTGCTCTCTCATTTTTCTACCATGGATTGGAGCAAGCCATTTTGGTAACAAAGGACAGAGCACATAAATAAATGAAATAAATACACAACTAGAAAACAACAGTGAAAGGTCAAGAGCGATTGGGGTGTTTTGTGTTTTGAAAATGTTGTCTGGGAGCTGTTTTCCAAAGGTTAAGATGTCACGCCGTCTCAGAGTTGGTGAACGGCAGTGGGCCTCCCATGTCGGTCCCTCCTGGGGCCAATGCTGAGTGAGACGCGCTCTGACAGGGGGCAGCAGGAGACTGGCGGACGCGGGGCATGAGCTCCACCACAGGCCTTGCTTTCCATGACTTTCACAATGCTCAGCCCCCAACCCCCTCCAAACGCCAAGGAGGCAGCGAGAAAGAGGAATGCAGCAGAAGGTTTCGGAGTCGCAGGGTCTTGATAATGTTACAGCCCCCAACATGGAACCCAAAACCAATAGGCATATTCGACAGGGACACAATGTGTGGAGTGGCTTCTCCAACTGTTAGGGCCAAATAGGAAAATGGGTGTGCTTCAGTGATTGGAATAAAGCGGCATACTGTACCTACATTTTTTTGCAAATAAATGACTCCCACACATTCAGGGAGAGGAGGAATACTTTATGAGAAAGTACCACAATTGCTACTGCCAAATTGCATAGAGAGCACCCGAGGTGTCGTGTGAAATGACACTTCCTGGTGCACTTGACAATGTTCACAAAAAGGCATGCCAGCACATATGGACACCAAAAGATACCTAGATATACACAGACTATTTCAAGCAAATTGTCCTTTAATCTTAGCTCAATCACAGTTACCATTTTAAAGCATGCCTAGATGCATTAATTCACTCATTAATGACTGGTGCCTGTTCACATATGTAGTACGAGGAAAATAGTTTCCCATACTAAAAACATTTCCAGTACATGATTTAAATTTTTTTAAGAAAATGCATTTATTCCTATGAACACATCCATATTATGGATGGATATAATTATCTGACATATTGTACGTAAACATCAAAATACAATATATTCCAACCATAATGTAATATGATATGATTACCATGCATTTTGTATTTTGTATTTAATTTAACTGTATTTCCAAACCATTTATGTTGCAGTATTACCATTCTGTATCATGGATTCTTCACATAAAACACTCAATTTGGCCAATTAACTGTTTAGTTTATGTTATATATATTTTTTTGCTCATGTTCATTAAGGGTGCCAACAAAGGGTGTCTGTTTTCATATACAGTTACCAGAATTGAGCATCGATAACCACCGTCATGTGATATCCTCTTTGCTTGTTGGGTCAAACAAAAACTTTCACTGTGTTTAACATTTACCTACTTCTTAAATTGTTCTGCAAAGTACTAAAATAGTAGTATGTGCGTGTGACTGGCAAACTAGAGGCAATTTTTCAGAGAAATATCCCATGCATTTTAAGCGTCAACCTTAGTTAATTTGGCAAAAAAAAAAGATTGATGTTTGGAGTAGTTTTAAGGCACCACAGTTAAAAGTAGCTCTTACCATAAAATATAGGATCATTTCCACCTTTCATTTTTAATTGGGTCGCCTCTAAATTCCTCTCATCTATGCAAATTTTACACATTGGTTTTCTGCACAATGCATTGAAAGGCCAACTCTAACAATTTATTAAGCAAATTACATGGAAGGCGCAGATGACATCTATAATGATGACACACTGCTCCCAGTTACAGGATGCTATAACTGAGTATGACCACAGATAAATAAGGATGTAAACACCCAGTGGACCTTATATTCTTAATGCATCTTTCTGTTTTATAGTTTGGGAAACAGTGCAGTCAATTAGGAGACCTACAATACCTTTCACTAGCATAAAAAGCCCAATGCATCTGGGAGTTTTAGACCTGCTCTGGATGATGGAATAATGTGTGACCTCTTTTTCTAAAGAGAAAGAGTTCAGTTATAATTTGTCAAGGTTACATACTGCAGGAATCTCTTATTGCAGCACACAAAATGAACCTTTTGGATTAACATAGGGAAGTAAAATATGTTTGGTCCTTATTTGGTTTACTTAATGAAAATGGACTGTAATTAATTAAAAGGTTATTGTCTTGTTCCATTTATTTGTTATTAATTCAGAAATGTACTGAGAAAGTAAATAATTAAATGGGGCCACTGTGAGGCAGCCAGTAATGCAGAAAGTAATGGTGCAAGTCAAAATAATCTTTGGCTGTTTTTTTAATGTAGTTTAAATAAAACCCCTCTCCTTAGTTTCTTGGAATATTTTAATGATGGTATCTTTTTGGTGTAAACTGAGTAGTTAATGAGCAGAATTGAACAAGCTTTCCCGGGCTCCAAAGCAAGCATGCTGCACAGCAGGTTAGGATATGTACAAAGAATACAATTTTCCTCTGGGAAGACCTGCTTAATGTTAACCTTCAACTCCTCTGGGCCTAGAAGCACGCACGTGCAGTTGTTGCCCATGATTTTTGCAATGATGCTCAAGTTACCATACATCACTGACAAGCTGAAGTATGTGGCTTTCATTTGACACATGAAGTATGCATCCATGACCATGGAGCCACAAGATATTCACTAGGAAGCATCGATTTGTTTTGCCATTTTTATGTTGGACAAGCTACATAGATCCACATGATGAAGATAATTTTTAACTGGCCAAAACCAGACCTCCTGAACATCTTTCCTGGCAATGAGTGATCATTTTTCAAAATATCTATCCTCTGTGCATATGCTTGTGAGATATATGCTGCACATCAACATATGCAGAGCTCCTTAGGTAGCCCCAAGACATTAAAACTAAATCATAAACTGTAACCAAAAAACAGCTGCACTTGTAGTGCAAATAGTATTCCCTTATTTTGATAAAAACATTTTCCCTTACTTTGAGAAAAAGGAAATGTGCATATCCTGGTCAGTGTAACAGGGTTGTTTTAAAATATTTGTAACTATATAATAGATTTAATTAGCAATAGTCTCCATCACTCCTTTTTAAATGAAGATGTGTCTTTGTTCAGAAAGAACATACTTAACCAACACCTTCATTTGAACTGCACTACAATATACCGTGTATATTATAATTCATTATGTTGAACATAATTCGTTATTCTGACATTGTTTTAGGGCTTCTTTTATGGTGTGATGCAGAGTAATGCCATTTCCAGTACTGGTCGATAAACTGGTGCATGTGTTTGGAATTGGAGAGGCACTGAGGCAACACACAGATCAGGATGGGTAACTTATGTGCAAGAACATATGGGTTCCAGCTCTCAGTACGCCTTCCCTGTATGTTTGTAACGAGATGCCTAGAGTGAGCCAGCACAGTGTCTCTCAGTTTCTCTTCAATGTGTCGTTTAAACTAAATCATATCCTTAAATCACAAACAACAATATTACAGCACATACATAACATGAGTTTGGGCCTTAAACAACACAATATAGTACATATGCAAAAACATTACTAACAAACTCATGCCACAACATTTTACAAAGGGTTAAAGGAAAAAAAGGAGTACAGGTTATGAAATTTTAATTTTCATTGTTAGCATGGAAAATGCTGCAGGTGATATAATTGTATCACCATTTCTGTAAATATCATCTGTCACATTTAATTTGTTAGAAATTTCCAAGGAAAGGGAGTCAAACAACATCTTTTTTTCATTATGAATGCAGCGAAGAGTTGATCATGTTTAGGCCAGCCATTTAATGCATTATTTACAAGTTGGATGCTAATAAAAGAAGACTGTTCATTTACTAATGATATAGAGTACCCCAGGCATTATTCCAATTAGTTTTATCAAAACTGAATAACGTTCAGATAAAATTAAGAAGAAGGACAAAGGAGAAGTTGAAGTAAAGAAAGCCAAGCATTTTTTAAATTGGAATTGTTTGGTGACAGCTTCTCCTACTGTAGTCTTTTCAAATACATAGAGAAACTGAAAGCTATTTTTTACTGTTTGGCCATTTGCAAGAGCAGATTAAAGTAACCCTGTGTTTCCCAGTGAATTAATCAGCAGTATGCTGATGCATACGGGCCTCCTCAGTGCTGCCCATTATGACAAAATCTCAAGTCAAGGCGATGTACCAAGCCCCATATCAATTGTGTAGCTCACAGCAAGGCATGTGTTCTCGGGTGATCCAGCTAGATTAAGTGATTGGATGTACGTGAGAACTACAAAACAATGTACAGATACAGTATGTAGCCCATTATATCTCATATAATTACTGAATATGTATCAGGAGTAAAAAGGCTTTTTATGTATAGGTTAATGCTGACAAAAAAGTGTGCAGCAGTAGCCATTAGAACATGCTTTATTGCAGTTGTATTCTTTTATGGCAACAGGGAAGGAAAATATATGTCTCTTCTATGCCTCTTCTATCTAATCCAGTTGTCTCCACCCTGGTCCTAGAGAGCTACTGGATGTGCTGGTTTTTGTTTTCACTGTAAAATCGGCACCCTATTGAGACACAGGTAATCAGGTGAGGCGAGTTAACTGTGTAATCAACTGCTCTAATTGATTAAGTGCGGACTAACAACAAAAACCAGCAGACCCCGTAGCTCTCCAGGACCAGGGTTGGAGACCACTGATCTAATCCCTTTTACATGAAAGGGTACCAAATGTGCTGCCACTTTACCAACTTCAGAAAGCTTGCTATTCCTCCTGGGGGGAATTCCGCTGGAGAACTGTGCTAAGTAAAACCTGGAACAGCGCTTTTTCTTCAGACCATGTTCAATATTTGAAGGGTTCTGGGCTTCACTTGGTGCAGTTATCCAGCTCAAACAGGGGCCGGGTCTCAAAGACTGGTTAATAATATCGAATTGCTAAAATGCAGCGGACTTGCGGTTGCAGTTTGTTGCAGTTGCACACCGAGGACCGGGGTTCGATTCCAGGTCCTGCCAAAAGCCAAGTTTGGCCGGCTCTCGTGGAGCGCCATAATTGGCTTGCTGCTCCAGTGGGTGGGACTTGGCAGGGTTAACTGATCGCCGCACAATAAGCATCTCGGACACCTCGGAATCACAGAAAACGAGCATGAGACGAGACGGCTTGAAGAAGGCGTGTTGCTCTCCTTCGAGACACCGAGGGACGGGGTGTGAGTGGTGTATCTAACACTAACTCTAATTGGATTACATGGGATACAATTGGCTACCAAATTTGGAGAAAAAGGGAAAAATCGGAAATAAATTTAAAAAAAGAAAAAAATACTAATTGTGATATAATTCACATTGTACTGGGCACAGCCTAGTTTTGCCCTCTTGTGTGTAATGTGCCTTGAGGTATTTATTGTTTTCAAAACTTCTGATAATCCTATTTGACACATACTTTTATGCGTGTGATATAATACTTTTTTATTTACTTCATTGCAATAGTAACAGATAATGTTATCCATTATGTATGCTTCATGGGTAGGGGCAGTGGCGGCCTTTGGTGATACTGGATGAGAGGCCTAAAAAAAAGGCTCTCACACTCCACCATTGCCATGGAAAATATGACATTCGATGAATGCTTTCATCCAAAGCACCTTACAATACCGTGAGCGCATACATTTTTCAGTATGGCTGGCATCAGTGAGTATGAATTGAATCCATAACCTTGGCAGTGTTAGTAACATGCACTACCAGTTGAGCTACAGGACTACAATATAGGACCATACTCGGTTAGAGCAATACAGCTATGAAACCAAGCATTGCTAAAGTAGGTACACTGAAGAGAAATATCCATAACTGAACCGACAGCAATGTAGCCTATCTAAGCGCAATTACACACGGGCTAACACATGCCGCTTCTGTGGTCTCATCAGTTTGTACAGCTAAATGTGGCCTTTGATATTTAATTAGCCAGTTAACAGTGAACATACAGTCAAGCAGCTTTTGACATGTCTCTGACGTGTAACTTAGTGTGTTAGACAAGTGATCGGCAAACTGGCTATCTAAAAAAAGAGAACTGGGCAGCCAAGTCTGGAAACATGCATGTAGTGGAAACATGTAGTGATGTGGTAGTTTCATCCTACTCAACATAGAACAAACTTGTGTCCTCCATGAAATTTAATACAATCAACAATTCTGGACAATTAGTACGTTTTTTTAGTAAGTTTATTATGTCTCTGTACGGAGTTACAATTAGCTACCTTCATCAAGCTGACAGGCTATGTTAGCTTTACCCAGCATTGACAGATTGACGCCATTTGTGCTTCCAAATTTTCTCCAAAAAATGTTTCAAATCGAGTCCATGCCATGTCCACTCCAAAAAACAAACATGGGAAGCAATAAAGCACATTCTTAGCTATACTCGCTGTTAGCTAGCCAGCCCTTTAAAAAAATTTTTTTTGGTTGTTTGTCCTGTTGTGTAAGCTGCACATCATTTGGTCTCCAATCTCTTTGTTTCAAGTTTTACCTCCAAATACATTTTCGAAAACAAATGATTAGTGAAATATATAGTTTACCTTGTTCATATTGGTGTCCACCATTTCATTAATTTGCCACTGTAATGGGCTGAATATATTTAGCCCAAACGGATAAGAAATCGAGAGGGCTTGTGACAATATGTAAAGCACATCACACACTTGACACTGAAATATACTCACCATGGGCTCAGAAAAAGTAGCCCTGTAGCCAAAATATTGGTCATATCCTATGTTTTTCTTATGACCATTAGATTGGTTTCCCCATAATTCAAAAGAAACCGATTTCTATTAATTTATTGACATGAAAAAAGATGACAAACGAGACCTACACAAGGGTCATTTTAAAAAAACATATTTTTCTTCAAAAGGTAGGGATAGCCCTGTTTAGCCCATTTATACCATTGGGTAGGGGTTATAAGATAAGTACTTATAATATAATTATTATTATATTATATTATATGATATTATATTATATAATCATGAGTGTGAGTGTTCACTGTATGAATCACAAACAGTGGATTCAAAGAACAGTTAGCCCTTTGCAAAATGTAATAATGTGTTACAGTGATCCACCATGAGAAAGTTGTCTGTGAGGGTACTGACATTTTGGAAAGATTATTTATAAATAATGTACAAAGATGGAAGATGCACAAAGTCACTAAGTGGTACACAAATGTTGCTTTGATATCAGGAAACAGGTCTGCAGATATTGCCCTGAAGGTCAGGTCAAAGTGGTTTGAGTAGCCTTGACAGCGCAGGTCTATTCACACAATAAGGCAAGCTGCCCCAAGATAAAAACTAACAAACAAACACAAAAAAGGAAAGAACATACTGTGTGACCTTTTAGTACCGCAACCAATTAAATTGCCTTGCTGCTATATTGACAGAGGAGTAGGGTGAGAGCTTGAATTTGTATAGTATGCAAAAAGTGCAATTATCATTTTGCGCTTGAGCTGTATTGCTGTAATTTGGCTTCCAGGCTTAACAATTACCAGAAGCCTATTGTTCTTGTAAAGGTTATTATTCTATTCAGTCAACCCAAATGCAAAATTCCAGCAACCTTACATTTAATTCACCATAGATCCTAGTTCATGCAGGCTGTTGTCTTAAAACTGCATGTTTACGTTCTGTCCCACATACTGTACAGGACTGCATGGGTAGCCTGTAGCCTGGTGGCTAAGGCACATGACTGGGACCCAGCAGGTTAGCGGGTAAAGCCCTGGTGTAGCCACCATAAGATCCGCACAGCTGTTGGGTCCTTGAGCAAGGCCAGAATTGTCGTTGAGTCTAATCAACTGTAAGTCGAAAGGAAGTGGAGAAATATTATCTGGCACACAAGGCAAGAATACGGTTTGACTCTTTCAATCCAAAGCCTGGACCAATGGTAAGGACTGTTATAAAACAAGAATCTACAGCTTCATTTTTTTTTGGCTGCATTTAAATGAATTTCTTCAGATGTAGATACAATTCAGAATGATTCACATGGCCTCTTCTGGTTTGGGCTTTCCTGGTGGCCAGATTGAGTTATTATTATGCACAAGGAATGAACAACGACCATCTTAAACCAGGCGCTGAGGCATTTAATTGCATATTATGGGTGTTTTAATTTAGCAACTTTCTCCCTCATTATGGGCACGGTCTACTCATTAGACACTGAGCTATGCATGGCTGCAGACTTCAGCATGGTCCCACCCAGGACACCCACACTCTCCCAGGTGTGTTCACCCCACTGGGTGTATATTGATTGACAGCGCCCCCCTCCCCCCTGGAATCTACAGGGGAAAATCTGGAGAATTCACTTCTGCGCTGAGTGAGAAGGATACTGTACGCCAAATGAAATGACTAATCAGACCGCAGAGAGATGACGTGTACAGAGATATGACACACACATACATACTTATCACTGTACATTATATTTGTATCATATGTCAAGAATAGAATGAGTATACTGATATAAGTAAGCAAATGCCCACTTTGACAGCATCACATTCATTCATCGAAAATCTCCTTTTATAAGTTAACATCCATTTAATTGCCTTATCCTATCCACTGAAAAAAAAAGAAAAATAATTACTTATCCTTGTAAGTGACAGGCATTGAATTACTTCAGTCAACAAAAAGGGAAAAAATCGATGGAGCATTTAATTTTACCCATGATTGATTATTCCAATACTGCACACACCTCTTTCAATCAAGAAACCATTTTAGGCATTTTATATATCCACACATTTGTGTACTGTACGTCTCAAAGCTACTGGTCGAAATGCATCACGGATTGTGAGATAAGAACTCTTGGAGGACCGGATCCTGTAGGGTAAGGCACGTTAAACGGAAAATGGCCACTTCAGTCACTGCATAATTTAAATTGAATTGAAGAAAAAAAATCTTCCCACATGCGTATCCTCCATCAGCCTACTGATTGCCACTGAAATCCTAAAGTAAAGAGAGTGAAATCACCCCTCTGCTCTTACTGCCTTAATGGGGAACCCTTGATCAACACAAACATTAGCGAGGCAGGACCAGCTCAAATTATAATTGATTCAAACTGGGTTTCGTTTCTTTGTGTAAATGAGGGGGGAAGAAGCTTTTCTATTGCCTACAGTGCTTTCATTACCCTCCCCCCAAATGTATTTGTTAGCAGATAGAAAGGGGGAAGTTGGGTTTAGATGACTGAAACATCAACATGGCGGGGGGGGGGGGGGATCTAATCAAATTTAATTCAGCTTAATCAAGCTCCTGTGAAGATTCGAGACAGCAGAGTTCTGTATAAACAAATACTCACACAAACTGCGGAGCCATCTGGTGCTGCAGAGTGTCAAAGCTCAGCTTTCCTCATATTGCTCTCATCCCTCAATATCAATTTATTTTTACTTCATTAACTGCTGCGGGAGTAGAGCTGGGTGTTTCATGGTTTGGCAGGGAGCAATAGATTGATAAAGAAATTTCAACAACATCAGAGAATAATGTTGAACTTTTCACATTACCACCTCAACTTGTCTCCACTTCTCAGGAACGACAGTGACAAGCCACGAATCCGAAGACTCAGACAGGGGCCATGTGCTTAACGACATCTCGGCAATTAGACAAGCGCAGATGTGAGCGCCCCTAGCAACCCCAAAGTCGTGACTCCGAAATTAATTTCCGAGGCCCCAACAGGTTGAGCGAATCTCCAGGGTGTCGCTACCAGGTGTTTTGACGTAAAAGAGTTAATTGATGACAAAATGCCTGACAATACTCACTTTATCAGGAGGGTCTCGGTGAGCAGGCCGAAGCAGACTGCGGCCGCCTTGAACAAGGAGTGTGGCGGAGGGTTATGGAAGGCTGTCATCATCCGGAACACCACATAAGGGACAAGGCCCAGCAGGCCCACACTGACAGCCAGAACTAGCCAGGTCTGCCACTGGCACACCACCGACCTCCACGGCGGGCGTCTCAGAAGCTGGTACTGTGGAAAGAAACACATGGCGGGAAATGGCTTTTCAATAGGGGAGAATAAAAGGCTGCTTTTACAGTTGCGCTTGTGTTTACTCTGGGATAAAACTCGTTCTTGAAACGGCGGCCATGTTTGCCACCCACGGAGCAGACAGGAAATGAACGTGTTCAGTTACCCCCCAGGCATGATGAAGCAACACCGGGGAGTTGTCACAAAGAATATAGAGGTGACAGTACAGCCCAGGGGAGGGTCTTAAAAGACGTCAACAGTGCGAAAACAGCTTTCTTACTCCTTCATAGCCATGGCAACAGGCTGTGAAATGTAGGTGGTTTGTATAACTTCAGCACTTCCCGTATATCCAGTATATAAAAATAACCCCCCAATGAGACTTGTCACTGTCTGTATGGAATGGAATACAATGGACATTGGATTGAATTTAAATAGTCTCATCTCATAATTTCACCACCTACATCTCTCATTCAAATGTTTCTTTAGAATTCAAAACCCAAAAAGTTAAAGCTGTGAAAAGCTGTACAACCCAAGAGGTTCGTGCAAGTGGGCAGCAGAATAGGTTGAAACATACAGTATTACAAATAAAGCACACTCCATTGAACACAGATGAAATGTATAATTTAAGACTGGGTATGGTTAACTTCTGTGTATGGTATAGTAATCCTACATTCTCCCTCTGTAAGATAAACACCTGTAGCTAATCTTCATGTTTGCAGAGGCAATTTGATTAAAACCCACATTCAGCATTACCAAAATATCTGGAACTAGAATGTACACTACCGTTAACCTGAAAATAAGATATCCAGACTCTGATGATGTTGATGGGTCACAGACATCAGGAAGTCATGGCATACAAAGTATATGCAACCAAACACAACCATATCTCTATTATTTGACATTATGTTCATTTGTCTCAAACATTGAAATGGGAGACAAAAAGTGCTGTAATTACTACATGGTGAAACCAAAATGTATAAAATACCCTTTAATAAAAGCTCTGAGTCTGCACTTTGACCATGTATGAATTGTTTGATTACAAAAATTACAAAAATATTCAATCCTAAAAAGCCAAATTTCAGCCAATCTATACAGTAAGCACTACATTGAGCGCTTTCCAACATATTCTGCTTCTGACACTGACCTGTATTTTCACTGTAACAAAACTTCAGGGAACCAAATAAGCTCAACTTGTACTCCTAATGAAAAACAAACAAAGTTAATGTTATTAGAATAAATATCTATCATGACTTGCACCTGATCCTGCCTCTCCTCCCAGACGTGGGCTATGCAGCCATTGCCCCTGGCACTAGCATGACCTGAGCCCTCTTTACAAACAAAGACAAGCATGGCTTCTCTTTTACATTTTTGCATATAAACCTTCAGGCTGTCCATCAAATACCTTTGGTGTGTTTTTGATGGTCCTACGTCGTCTTCCTATCAGCTTAGTCACAAAGTGACAATCGGCACCCCATTGTCATAGATCTGATAAAAATGTTGGCACAAGGGAAAGATAATGTAGATCCCTTTGATCTTTTCAATGATGTTTGGGCTTTCTAGATGATTCTAGAGCCACCTTACATTGTGACAAGGTACAATGCAGCGGTTCCACAATTATTCACAACTGGTTTCACCCGCCACTGTTTCGCTCTTACCCTGGGACCTGATGCAGGGGCCATTATGAGCACTGCTTTAATTGCAGAACTCCTGCTGAAGACCGTTTCAAATAGTGCACAATAATTTTTGGAACAGGAAATGATACAATAATCTGAGCCAACGGACAGCTATCATTCACAAAGTATTGAACAGGTGTGTCCAGAGCCCATGTTGGGCTAAGAGTCAAGATTGACCTTTGTGACCTCTCAACCTGGAATGCTCTGCACCTGGACAGATGGGGGGAGGAGGGGGGTATGCTCCCTTCCTGCCCAAACACAATGATACAATGTAATAAAAAACCCTCTGCTGTTTGCCTCTCAAGGGAGAAACTAAACAATTTCAGTGTGATATTCGAACAGGATTTAATTGGTTTCCAGAAATCATCTACAAATGCACACTGCCTCATTTTCTCTCAAGGCTGTTATTCATTAATTAGATTCATTGTGGCAAGTGCCACTGAGCTATCTGCAATGTTTAAGGTTACATCAAGCCCCTGTAAATGGCTGCCTGATAACAGGATGCATCCATCTTCATTACTTAACCGTTTCTGTCTGTGCTCGTTCTGCTGCGAGTAATGGCCGTGTCAGTGAGTACTGAGGAATTAAAACAATTCATCCAAACCAGATTCTGAACTTTCGCCTTTTTTACTTCATGAGTAGCTCTAATTAATTTATGTGGAAGACCAGTGGAAGCTGATAGAGCATCTCTCCATATGCAGCGCTGCCAGTAATGATTTAAACTGTAACAGGGCCTTTCTGTCTCACACCCAGTTCAGAGTTGGTTTGCATCATCTTAAATGCGGTATAACTACAGCACAAGCTACACTTCTACACCTTTCAGTCAAGTTGTTATATTTAGACAGTGACCCATCCAAACTGCTCTTTCCTTCCAGCATTCCTATTTCTCTGAAGCCTACAAAAAGCCCAAACGATCACAGCTGACATAAATCAAGAAAGGACTTCCCCCAAAGCTCCCCAAACTGTATGCATCAAAGCTAGCAGGATGAATTTGAATGGGCTCTATCTGTAAAACAAACAGATTAAGGCTTTCTAAAGAACATGCCCTGTATCCTCTGCTTCAGTCTTCCTGAAAGACTTATTCTCCCACATTACTCTCCCGTTTGGCCCCACCGCCCTGTTTATCTATGGTCTCGGATATCAGCAGAGCTCCTCCACATGGTCGCAACCTGTCCAAACAGAACAAGCCGAAAGACACTCTCCCGGGTTCTCTGTGCCTCGCCCTGGACCAGAACATAACTGCACTACTGGCGTGGAGCTGCAACTTGTGCCCCACAGCATTATCTTGTCAAAGGGCATGTTGTCTATTATTGTATCTTGAGAACTGTGCACAAGGGTAAACACCATAGGTCCCATACACAGCTATCAGGAATTGCAGCAAATCCACTAGTGCTTTATGGACATGAGAGGTTATCAAATAGTGCCATGCTCTGAAACTGTACCACACTGTTTTTGCAACTGGCCTTTTCACTCACGGCAGTGGCTGTTAATGACAGGGGAAGCAATTGGTTGTAAAAGGCCCTCTGTTTTGAGTATACCAGGTGGTATTTACACAAACTCTAAATTGTGGTCTACTCAAAGGGTCACTGGGAACTTCGGTCCATTAGGATGGCTAATCCTGTCTATCTCAGTTTCCAGTTGTTTGCCCTTCCCTGTCCAATCAGATGTCATATCACCAAACAGAAGGCCAGAGTCTTTTTTATGTGCGACACCTCAAAACGGATAGCTGTCATGGTAGGTATGCATAGTATTTCTGGCATCTCATAAGTTATAAGTTTAAATATATGAGATGTGACACTGATCACAGCCACCAATGTCTCAGTCGTTTCCAAATTGACTTCACTAAAAACCAAGATGTATTTCTGTGAACAACTGTAAATGGAAATGTATCCATTCTCTCTCCCAAATGAAACAAAATGCACCACAGCCATATGGGTTTGATCATGCAGATTATTATCTTGTAACAAAATATGAAATGGACACTCTTTCACAGAAAGGTCAAAGTTCAAAAGTATCAATGGAATATAACAGATCAGCTTTAAAGTAAAAATGGCTTTGTTGAGATTATGAGAATGTGAATTAGATGACTGTTCATTGGAGGAGTGCAACAAGATATTGCAGCACTTCAAATCACTAAGTAGTCCCATATTATGTTGAGAATATATTATCCACTGAGTTCATTGAACGTCAACAGAATTGAGTGTTTCTGAAAAGATCTGTATCAGTCCCATTACATTGCTATTTTTTGTCTTTCTGACAATTTCATTAAAAGGTGACTGTATTGAATCTAATTGTAAAACACTCCCACTCTCTTCTGTACTATAGCTTTCAAAAGTTTCAATGCACAAGAAAAATGAATGTTTCTGGAAATAATTTAGCTTGTTCTTTTGTACATGAAGAGTTACAAGGTGAGGAAAGATGCCTTTGTTAACGGGAACATATTTCTTGAATATCGCCAGAATCATGAAGAGAATGTCCAAGGTAAATGCTTTTACAAGTGAATATGTTTCCATACAAATAAAGTTTTATGCTTGCACATTGTGTGGATAAAGCATAAAACTGTAAAATCGGAGATATGAAAGTGGCCATGCCTAAGAAGTCCGACATAATCAAAAATAGTAGGTACCCTCTGTTAAAAGTTTCAATGGCAATATCCAGAAAGGAAGAATTGATGGATAGAAGATGCATGCATTTTTCCACTCCATGTTCTGTCTACCTTCAATCATATTTATGCTTAAGCAATGCCTTTATCAGGACCAAGGTGCCTCAATCGAGGTTAAAAGCATTACAAAAAGGTTACTCTATCCACAAGAAAAATTCAATCATACGCTCCGAGATTGGACAGAAAAGCAGCATTATTGAGACAAACCATTGTGACCACGGTATATATTATATTTTTATCTGCAGAGAAAGCAGTCTGGTATTTACATCAAACAAATTGAAAAGGACTAAAATGGTTCAGTAAAAAGAATCAGATAATAGTCTATTTCATCAGCAGGCAGACTGGGGACCATGTGTAAGCTCTTTCAGAACACATGTGACTGTGAAAGAAAATCGTTATTGAGATGATCAGATTCCACAGTGGTATAAGAACAACTAATCAGTGATCCTACAGCTTTACTTCACATAGAATAGTTGTACATGAGTACAAGCTTTGTGTGCTTCATAATCAATGACTTCATAGAGAAACTGGCAAAAGGCAATGGACTACTCATTTTGGGGTTTGCTGGCAGCATTCATATTAAACAAACAATTCACTTAGGATCTTCCTCAAGCAGTGTAACAACCAAATTTATAAGACGTGTGGAAAATATTTGTTACTAAAACATAGTCGCCTCCAGAATTATTAGCACCCCTAAATGGCAATGCACAAAAAAACAAAAACAATATCATGATTGAAATAAACTCAAAATACCAACATGTGAAATACACTGCAATCATGCTTCAATGAAACCAACCAAAATCAAACATTAATTTAATAAGAAATATACAGTCACTGAGCACTATTCTGTATTTATTAGACTTATTTTTTTACTTATTTATCTTCTGCTGCTGTAGCCTATCCACTCACAGGTTTGATGCATTGTGTGTTCAGCGATGCTCTTCTGCATACCACTGTTGTAATGTGTGGTTATTTGCGTTACTGTCACTTTTGACCAGTCTGGCACTTCTCCTCTGACTTCTCACATTAACAACACATTTCTGCCTGCAGAACTGCTGCTGCTGTTTTTCGCACCATTCTCTGCAAACTCTATAGACTGTTGTGCATGAAAATCCCAGGAGATCAGCAGTTTCTGAGATACTCAAACCACCCTGTCTGGCACCAACAATCATTCCATGGTCAAAGTCACTTAGATCACATTTCCTCCCCCTTCTGATATTAGTCTGAAAAATAGCTGAGCCTCTTGACCATGTCTGCATGCTTTAATACATTTAGTTGCTGCCACATGATTGGCAGATTAAATATTTGCATTAACAAGCTGGTGTACAGGTTTTGGACCGGCCTGTAGCGTAGTGGTTAAGGTACATGACTGGGACCTGCAAGGTTGGTGGTTCAATCCCCGGTGTAGCCACAATAAGATCTGCACAGCTGTTGGGCCCTTGAGCAAGGTGAAGTGCTACAGGGGAGAATTGTCTCCTACTTAGTCTAATCAACTGTAAGTCACTTTGGATAAAAGCATCTGCCAAATGCCATTAATGTAATGTAATGTAAATGTAATATTTGTTCTCCTAAAGAGCATTTTTATATCATACAGTCCTGTTGCAGCTAGGTATCCTCACAAGGGACACAGGCACTAAACTCCCTTGTATTTATTTTTTTATTTTACGACTGGATATTGTGTCAAACGAAACGTCACAAAGAGCCATTCTTTGAAAATGGGGTCTGATTCCCATGCACTACATTAAAGTTGTGCTCAATGTTGTTTTGCCCCCCCCCCCCCCCCCCTCCACGCTACCTTATTGTGTTTCTTAGTATCATTGTTTGAGTCATCCATTACTTTACATCCATTACAAATGTGAGATACCTTTATTGATATTTGGCAGCATGCCATGTAACATTTCAAGGTAGGGTTCTATAATTGGATCACTCACAACTTACAAGATGTAAGATTGGAGAATTTATCGCAGATCCAGGGTCAGTTTTCCCAAATACATTATTGGCAAAGATAATGTAAAATGAATAATCTGGCTGGTTCGCTATTATGAGAAAAAAAAACCTGAAATCTAAAAATTATCGTACATATAGGGGTTTTCAGAATTATTGATTGTACATCATACAAAGGGCTAAACTATCGTACAAATACAACAATTATTGTACATCTGGCATCACTGAAGTACAACATCGTTCAATGCTGAAGGACATTTTCAGTGAGTACAGCTAATTCAGCTGACATTTACAGCAAAGTTTTCTGGAAAAGAATGGAAAGACAGACTTATGAAGAGGTTCAGTGCAGCATTTAAACAGTTGCAACTATGAGTGAGGTAAGCTTTATTATTATTTTTAACTAACGCTGGTCTGTCTGTTATCTTTAAGTTTGGTCGCGTTGTCAGCTTACTAACTAACTAAAATAAAAGCATTGGGCACATCCAATTGGTGTGGCCTTTGTTGCCGTCTGACGTATGTTGCTGGCAACATGCAATCCATACTGGCCATTTTCTTTTATATAGTTTTTCATATAGATCAGATACCAGTATCGTTCACAGTGATCAGTTAATCGAATTGTCCCAGTAATTTGAATCCAGTAAATCAAATTTTGGTGATGTGCCATGGTAAATTTCAAGAAGGATGGGTATTATTTAAATGGGCCTTAAAATTTGAATAATTCAGTTTTGGTACCTGTAAAGACAAGCATGTATATACCTCTTCCAAAAGGTGATGTTTCAAAATGGGGCTAGCAGCTATATTGTTCTCCCAGTTCCTCCCATTGCCCCATGTATAGATTGCCGACTCCAGAGCTGTCCCTTGTATTTGCGTATAGTATTTATCGTCAAACATAAAATAAATTGATTTTAATATCAATTCTGTAAAGTCTAGCAATAGTTCAGGGGCTATGGTTCAAGCTGACAGGAAGGTGACAGTTACTCAAATAACCACGCGTTACAACAGTGGTATGCAGAAAAGCATTTCTGAATACACATGTCGAATCTGGAATGGATGGTCTATAGCAGCAGAAGACTAATACCTCTAAAAATAAGTCTAAGAATTACCAAATAAAGTGGTCACTGTATAGCTAAATGCATAGCGCACCTGACCTCTGACCACATGAGCATAGAGGGTAGATAAAAAAGCTAAAATGTAAAAAAGGAAATTGTGTGAAAATGGAGCAATGTTACATCCCATGCCACAGTCTGCAAATACAATATGGAACATCCAGCACCCACCCCATTAACTACTGGTTAACAGTCACAGACAGCAGTGTGATAATGACACTCTAATGTTTTATGAATATGACCTTTAGGGCCCATTCCAATCAATCAATAAGCACAGAAGCAGCCTATTGGGATTATTTAAAATTCAAGATGCAGAAAGTAGGGCACCATTTATCTTCACACAATCATTATTAATGAGTGTTCAGTTAACCCAAATACATTTTCTACATTTGTTTATTACATACACCAAATTTTGTTCTGTATATTTTCAAACCCATAAAGTTAGCAGCTCCACAATATATATTGGTTATCATCCAAGATTTTTGTGTGCTACATAATATTTTTTTGTGAATCAACATAATATTATGCCTGAAGCCGAAGCTTCTCTCTCCCTGAAATGTGTTTTCGATATTTTCAAATATATTTTATATGATCCATTTTACATGATGTAATATATTTATTTACAAATTTCAATTTCAATTAAAAAAATGGGACAGTCAATGAATCTCTCATTTTCACAATTGCTCCAGAAACAGAGAAAGGCAATTACAGCGGTTTCAACAGCCATTTTGCAGCATCATAAAGGCCGCATAAGACATGTGCAGCACATACGCGCAAGCAGAATGCCCCTGTTCCAGATTGGTGTTGCGGGGGGTTGGGACAGTGCAAACATGGAAACAACCATAAAAACACTTCCCTCAGAGACAAAGAACCATGCAGACAAAAAGGCAATAAAAAAAGGCAAACGGACTGGCAAATAATGCCTGAAGTCTTGGGTCCAGAGAAGGAATTCCTAACTAATGTTTGTTTGTCCCGACCCCTTTTGTTTGTGCATGAATGTTGCTGCACTCGTATGGGAGACGAAAGCTGATGCATATTTTAACAACATTTGCATAAGTTGATCAGAAGCCTTGCCATGTACTGACAGGACCTGTGGCCAGAGGAGTGGTCGGGGTTGTGGGTATTGGGCGGGGGGGGGGGATATCCTAGAGGCTAAGTGCAAAAGGCAGGAACAAGCATGGCTGCAGATGACGCGATAGAAATTAAACAAAACCCACACATAAACCATAAAAAGAACAGCCATGAAAAATGGTTTGCTATAAAATGAGGTGGGGGAGGGAGGGGCAAATCGAGATGGGGATATATGACAGTGAACCTGGGGGGGGGGGGGGGGGTCTGGGTGGGGGGGGGGGGTGTGCGATTCAATTTCCACCTGACAATCTGGACTATTGAAGTATGACCATTATTTTTTATTTTCTACATTTTTGGTTAAAAGACAGTTCTGAGTAATTGAGCCCCGTAATGAGCTATGCTTCGTTAGTCAATTTAATTTCTAATTGAATTGGATGGATGTAACTCTGTAAATCTGTCTCAGAAGGATCTGTTGTGTTCTTTATTTCATTAACATTAGAAGCCCCCTCAAAGCATAAAGCAGCAGGCTGGATCTTGGAGCTGGGGAAAGGGTCATTTTGGGAAGATGTACTCTGGTAATGAAATACTTCCAGATGTCGGGGGAAAAATGACTAAGAAAGAAATTAAAAGTTTAATGAGTGTTTCTTTATAAAGCTTCAGACAAATGGTACATTGTCCTGAAAGTAGCAAAGGGGATTTGAACATTTGCCATTGTTTGAGTCCTGTGTTCATAATTGTGAATTGTGAGCAATTATGAAATGTTGAATCACTGATCCGCATAGAATTCATGATATTGTATGCACTATATAACACAATTTAAGTGGCTTACAGTAACTGAACCACACCTGTATATATTAGTTTTCTTTGTTCATACGGGTCACCTTTTTGCAGTATTTTTGAGACTCCTGTGGAAAGAAGGTTTTCCGGTCTTATGACTTGTTTGCTGATGGCCGGTTTCAAATCAGACAAAGCTCACAGAAGCTAAAGTAGTGAGTCCATTACCCTTTAAAGATTAAAAGCCTGATGTCTCAACTCACATTCAACTTCATCCCCTCAGATTACACTTCCAAAGCAGAGAGGTGATTGATGGGAGCCTTCAGCTCGCTGGAATCTCTCCTTTTATTAAACCTACTCTGCATCCCTCTTCAGCACACACACACACACACACTCACATGTGCACACACAAACACACAGAGGCATACAGACACATGCACTCACACGTAAATGTACACATGCACATGCACAAGCGTACCACACCAATGCAAAAACACATACACCTACACATAAACCTGAGAACATTGACGCATGCACACAAGCACGCAAACACACACAATTCCCAAGGAGATGAGTGCAAGCACTAAAATGTTACCTTGCGCATTAATCTCTGGGAAATTAATTTTTGCCCCCTTATTTTGGAGACAGAGAGGACGACCTAGCTCAACTGAGGTGCAAAGCGGTCTCTCTGCTCTCTAATCTTCACGCCCAGTCACCTCCCTCACTCGAAGGACCAGGTGGATTAATGGGCCCGGGGGGAGACAGCGTTTTTGCCAGTCACGTTAAGTCCAATCAGAGGCCACGGCGGCTCGCTCCTGGCGTACGCCTTTGGAGTAGCTTTGCGTAGAAGTCCTCAGGACCGGCCGCCAGCGGAGCAGGGCCCCGGCATTGGTGCCTCTCCCATCTCTGCCAACCTCTGTGTAAGTATACGGTCGTGGTCGGGCGGTTGGTTGGTGGGGGTGGGTGGGTAGCGGTCAGCACATCGTGGGATAAAGTGCGCTGACAGGGCAATCTGGGAGAAAGGAATCTGGCCACCGCATGGCCTCAGGGCAGTCGTCGCTCACCCTGATGAGCTTTTGAAAAATGGAGCCCGGGAGAAATTGGTCTCGCAGAGGACCTTCAGACACGTTGCTTATTGGGATTATTGTCACCTGTCTTCATTGGCAGCCCAAGTCCGTTTATTAACCCGACTCACCTTTCTGAGGTGAGGAGAATGTTTTTGGTGTTTCCCGCTGAGGGCCGAGGTCAACAGTGCTGCCACAGGGGCACTGTAGCCTAGTGGCTAAGGTACATGACTGGGACCCGGAAGGTTGGTGGATCAAACCCCGGTAGCCACAATCCGCACAGCTGTTGTGCCCTTGAGAAAGGCCCTTACCCCTGCACTGCTCCAAGGGGGATTGTTCCCTACTTAGTCTATTCAACTCTAAGCAGCTTCAGATAAGAGCATCAGCTAAATAACACATTATTATAATTATTATTATTACTACAGAAAAATCTGTTAGAGCAGGGATAAGTCCTAGAGGGCTACAGTGTCTACAGGCATTTGGGGTTTGCATTCAATCAGCAGCCAAAGGTCTTCAGAACGAGGTGTGTGGACTCCTTAGGCATGTGCTGAAACACACTGAAAACCGGCTGACACTGCGGCCCTCCAGGACTGTAGTTTGACACCCCTGCCAAATGCCACAATGCCCCAGAAGCCACCGAGCCACTGAAACCACCGGTACAAAACCCCGTCTGGACCTGCCTTGTAAATCAACGAGAGGCAGCGCTCCGCAAAGCAAGCGAGTTAAGTTATTCAACACAGATAATGACAGGCCCCTGAACCTTTGTCTCAGGGACGGTCATATCACTAGTGATCAATCAAGGAGTAGCTGGAGTAGGTTAAAGATTTACTCCCCCCTCTTCATTCCTACCTCAATAACAGAGAAACTATTGTTTTAAATGGAGAAACTCGATCGATAGGTTTGATCAATAGACATCTTCCCTAACTATGCCTCATTTACAGTAAATTGAAGGATCAAGGCTATTGGTTTCAAGCAAAGTAGCCACAGGAATGCAGAAAATTAAAATTTCTAGCCATGGTGGGGGGGTCCAATCTTTTTGTGACTGGTGAAACAGGAAGGAAGAGACCCTCTGCAAACATACCATCCTACTTCTGCACCCGTGAGAGAGGAGAAGTACACTTTGAGGCAAGGAAAAACCAGATTAGAAAAGCGTGTAGGATTTGATTTTGATGATATGTCAGCATCCGAGCCGCACGGCGTGGCTTAATTAAAAAGGTGCGCTTTGGTTGGATGGTGAGTGATTGATTAATTGAGCATGCTCACAGTAATAAATACAAATAAAGTATGTTGGGCCAAGCAGAGCCTATTAGAGCTCAGGACATTAGCTCATGAGGTAGAGTGGTCGTCTGGCAATCAAAGAGTTGCAGGTTCGATCCCTGGCCCTTCTGGGCTAAAGTGTTGAAGTGTTCTTGAGCAAGAACCCCTAATTGCTCCCGACAAGCTGGCTGGTGCCTTGCATGGCTGCCTATTATCGTTGGTGTGTGAGTGTGTGTGAATGGGTGAATGAGAGGCATTAATGTAGTTGCTGGAAAAAGCGCTATATAAATGTGGCCCATTTAGCAACGGTACCTGTTCACTCTGATGCAATGTCATGGACACTGTGAGCGGTGATTGCAGAAAGACTGATAGACTGTCTAAGCACACTGATACACAACACATGGGTTATTACAGTTCATTTAAATGGATAATTCCCTTTTTTATATATCTCTTTAGTTTTACTGTATATTTCCGATTGGCCTGGGTGGTATATCTGTGACTACAGTAAATGACTCCAACAGAGCTTGGACAGCAATGTCACTTGCAGAGGTTGTACATATTAACAGATTATTTTCATAATTAAAGGCAATCTAAACTTAGTTTATTCAGGTATATTGTGTCAGTACTTTCCTGGTGTGCAGTGGTCTCAGATTACATTATGATATTGGAAATAGTTCAAAATTGCAATAATATTAAATATAATTTCTAAAAAAATAATTGAGTACCATATCTTTATACAACCTCTGGTAGCTGAACATTGCTGCACAAACTCCTGCACTTGGCGAATGATACAGCAAAGAGTATATCACAAATATTTTTTATGTTAGCTAGTGCAACAAAAGCTGACTAGCTAACACTAACTGTCAAAACTATGGCAAAAAGCAGATGAAAAATGATTGAATTTCAAATTTCAAAGAAAATAATATATTTGATTTGAAACATTCATTGAAATATTTCACAAATCCAGCTTCTCTCACCTTAAAGTTAGTGGGCAATTCCCTGCATGTCATCACATAAGATGAAACCGTGGGCAGGCTGTGTGAGCACCAATTAACGTGCATGGGGGAGATAATTTTTTCCATATGGTCTCTCTTCTCCTGTGGCCTTAATGCACAAGTTATTTTCAGAGCATTTCCAACAGAACAATATACATGTTATGACTTTTAGAAAGTGCACTGAACAAAATTGGCTTTTTGAAAAAGTTACACATACTGTATACTAAAATTGTGTTTTCTTGCTTTAGACTATGAACCCCAAAATGGCCAGTGGCAGCCAATGTAGAGCAAGTAGCTAATTAGCCTTCTCAAAATATCTAAAATACCTTTCATTGCATGCAAAAACTATAATGTCACTGTTAGTGGTATTAAGCATTGTGTTCCAAACGCCAAAGAACAAATTATCAATTGTCATTAGATGCCAGATAGGAGCCTTAAGAAAAACTAACTCAGTTCTATATTCTCAACCAAATTGTCCCCATTGCCTACAAAAGATGAAGTAATACTGCATTACCACTCATAGTAATTACAATTAATATGTTATAGTAATATCAGGCAATTCATTAATCATTCATATTCATTAAAATGCTATGCTGTTGTATTAAATAAAAATGCTACTGAATTTTGTTTGGTTGATTAGATTTTTTAAAAATGTCTCTTTTTTCAGCATTGAACTGAACTGTTTCCACAAAAGATTCCTCAGAATAGCCACTGTGAGACCAAGATTGAGATTCTATGACAGTGTAGTGTTACTTTATAATTTCAAATCTTGCTAATTTTATATTTAAATAGGAGCTTCTGTGTTAATAATAGCTTATAGATTTATGAGTCTGGTTAAGTTGCATGCATACAGAGTTCTGTACAGATGGAGCAAAACTAACTGGTGCTATTAAAGCAATGAGAACATTCAAGTATGTTTCTGTTTTAGTGTCAAAGGAAAAGAAAGAGAACAATTTGCAGTTTACTTTTCAAATATGGCTTATTTCCCAGAGCAAACTTCAGAAGACAAAAGTAATTACATTCATAAATAACAAAGCAAATAATATTTAACACAAATTTCCCTAAAGGATACAGGCGCCCTTAATCAAACTTTTTTAAGTATAGGTTGATTAAAGTAAAAATTAGTTGTTGTTTCCTTGGGGATATTTTTTATGAATCAGTTTTTCATAGATACTTCTATTTGGAGCAACCTCGTTACCGCCCACAGGTATAATCATCCTGAAAATTAATAATTTTCCAGGACCACACTATAAATCATTATGCTTTAGACAATTAATGTTGGAGGAGAAATGCAAGATCTATTAAAATACTCATGGTGCATATCATAAAAATGTAAATCCAACGTGCACTCATTTAACCAAGGTTACAGGCCATTAGTACTTTTCATAGTAACACCGCATGTTAATTTTATTACTTTTTTACTATATGAAAGTAGTTCCTTGGACTGTTTTTTTTTTTTTCTTGGACTGTTGTGGACAGAGAAATTCAGTTAATTTCTGAAATAAATTATAAAATAAGATCCAAAGGTTAAACCAGATTACACAATCAAAGTCAAGGGTCAAGATTAGCTATGATATGCCCACTATTGCATAACTTTGGCAGTTGTGAGAAGAAACTTCATTGCTGTTTGTACAGTGCTCTGATTGTTTGCACTGTGCTGTGGGAATTCTGGTGTTCAGTGCAATAAAAAGTCTTAAATGGATTAAAATTGGGTGTCAACATGTATAGGTATAATATCTAGCGTGCTAAAAAAATTTATGATAGGCCCGTGTGATGCTGTATCACCCACAAATGTCTTAAAATACCATTTATAGTCATGTTTATGAGTAAATTGGAGATATACCATTCTCAAGACAGTATTTCCTTTATTTCACATGTGTTATCTAGGTCAATACACAGGTTAACAGTCTCATTAAATTATTATGTGAGCAGAACTAAAATCAGGGTTAACTTTTTGCTTTAACTCCACTGCCACTACGGCAAAATGTATAATACTAGAATTACCCTACAGAGACATTCTTGAAAAGGTTTGTATTCCAAGTGCATCTGTCACGACTCTACGTAAACTCTGATTAGCACAGGGACACACTTGAAGATTCTCATCTTCAAAATGTCCAACCCCTCATTAGCGCTGGTACATTATAATTATGTTCATCTACATATTTGGGAAAACTATTACATTGACATCAAATTACCCACCCAAATTAAACATATTGAATGATATAAGATGGTTTAATGTGCCGCTTGCTGTGTATCTCAGATGTTTATGTAAGCTGTGTTTAGAATCCGCTCTCGATTTTTCACCGTGGTAGCTCCATGTTGCCACTTCACAAATTAATAATTTTTTTTCAGCTTTCTGTTATTTCGTTGCATATCAGTCTGATGAATCTAGTGAAGTGAAAATAAAAATCTAAACACATCGTCGCTCCGTTGCTTTGTCCTCGGGTTTTTACGTGTTCCTTCCCCACCCAGCAAACATCCCAGGCCCTATGCAGGGTGGTGGTACCCCAAATGGGATGCATTGTTTATTGATTTCTCTCTTAGCTCCCCAAGCTGTGGAGTACTCAGGTTGCAGGACAAGCTGAAGTGAGCTCCTGCCAACAGGTCAACAGGCACAATACCCCTCAGCTCCTGAGAATTCCTGGAGACTTGAGTGGCACCACTCAAATGAAGTGCAGATCAGTTGGATGTAAAATAGTATGATTATCACAACGTTAATGGGTTCACATTCTCCACTTGTGTATGCCTAAAATAGGGAATACTTCATTTATGTTCCATTATGCTTAGCGTTGTTCTCCAGCTCTTTTCGGATAGGAAGCCAATTATTTCACTTGCATGTGGAGAATGCTATCAAGCCCCTGTCTATTTTATCGTGGGGTCGGGCTTTAAGTCTGCATTGGTGGAATGTATTCCATCAAAGAGGCAGTGAGCAGGTGCATTTAACAAATATATAGGCGAACATGGTTCTTTTGCTAGTAAAAGTAGTGAAGTAACTGCAAATGAAAAGCAATCACCATCACCTATTGAGATGATTGCTGTAAAGCAACAATTGGGACTTGTAAGAGTCTTAAAAACAGGTTATGGCACAGGCGACCTTAATTAAGAAAGGTTTGTTGTGCCTCTCAACTTGAGTGAAAGTAAATTAAATCACTCATCTTCACAAGTCTTATTGAATCCTAATGCGTGCCACCATTTAAGCTGAAGATATTCTTTATGCACTCTTCATTTCACACCAGGGTTTAATTATCAAAGTTGGAATTGCATTAGTAGGCATTTAGTCTGGATTCCTATAGGCATAGCTCAAAGATGCTCCAACATTATATACAAGGGGAGCAGAAAGAAGAGAAATTGCATTGCAAAATAAATGAATTCTCTGGGCTACAGTATACCATTAGCTGACCAGGAATCTGCAGTGGTGGGGCACAATTGGTTTTATCCCACCAGGGTTTCTTGGTTAACCAGTGCCTGAACACTAGTAGCCACTCACTAGATGCCGACAGGTTACTGTTATCAATGAGAAATGCACCTCTCATCTAAATTGCACCAGCTCTCTCGTCTTGTGCTGTGATGGCTGTGTGGGAAGTGGTCAATAGCTTACAGGTTAATGCCTGCAACTCACAGTTCCCACTTTGCAGACACAGGAGGGAACAGTGATAACGAAAGCAAAGTAAAATTGGAGAAAAAGAAGGAAAAACTGAATAAATAAAAATAAAGTAAATAAAATACACTAAGGAGAAGCTGGTGAAACGCTAACTGTCTGTTTCAACTCAAAAGTAATTCAGCAGCAGTTGGGAGAATAAGAATTATTTTGTACATTCCAACAAACTAAATAAGATTTGTTGTGGGATAAACAGTACATGGCTGGAGAGTTGTACTGTATATGGATCAAACAGAAATAGGTAATAAAAGAGAGCACTCCACACCCATTATAAACACTCAACACTGCATCAACATCCATAACCATCGACCATAACAAATAAATGAATTCAGTTTAGATGATCAATATTTTTTCAGAGCAGCTCAAGGCAATCTGATCATGAGTGAGAGCACAGACCTTTGACAACTACTGTTGCTACTGCTGTCTACTACTGTATATGTCTACCCAGTGGTCAGTATATTTAGTTTGAAGTACAGTAGGCATATAGCACAGGGCTGTAGCATTTGTCAAAGATCTGTGCTGATACATATTGATGGAGAGCAGGCTGATGTTAGCATTAGGGCTGATCAATTTCATTTCCTGTCTTTTGAACAAGTGCAAACATTTCACTTAACACATAGTTTTTGTGATTAATTGATTGTTTCATCTGAGTCATGGCTCAGTTACTCTGATTAATGCTGCAATCCTTTAACACGTATCAAAAGAAAATGGGAAATATCTCAAGCCACACCTACACGCTCAGAAATAAAGTGACAGTTGAGGTCAATTTGCCAAATGTACCCTGAAAGTACAGTTATGGTTACAAATGAGTATGTTTTCCAAGCAAAAAAGGTACAATTAAAACCTGGCTAGGGGTACAATGTTATGTAACTATAGGGTACCGCCCCAGCGGCAAGCATTTGTACCTGTATTTCTAAGAGTGTACAGTATAACATTCATTCTTGGCTTCATTGTATCACACATACTCTTTATATCAGTCATCTGTGGATGAATGTTAGGTTTCAATGAAAGCAGCCAGTGCAATGTTTCCCAATGTACCGCAATAAAAAATTACTCTGGCTTGGTCCGGGCCATTCTTTTCATGTTTCAAATGTCCCTTTGTAAAAGACGCCTTTTGTTTTGAATCTCATTATTCCTTATAACACAAAAGAGGGTGAGAAGATTTTCCAACATAACCCTGAAATGATCACTTAATTTCTGTGAATGTCATTGTTCAACAAGCCTCTGAATTCATCTCAATGCAAGTGTTCGCTGCCAGTATTCCGAGACACATGCAGAAGCCAGTTGCTCAGTAGACCATGCTATCTGAGTTAACATCATTAGATGCAATTTTAGAGTGATAAAGATGCAATTAATAAGTTCACCAAAGCATTTAATTTATTGAATAGGTGCTTTGCATACCAGATGCTAACTCGAGAGTAGACAAGAGAGGTAGGTGTGCATAAATAATATGAAAACTAAATCCATAACTGTAATTACACAAGTGATTTTACACTCAATATTTCCACGCATTCATTTAAAAATGCTCTGCAAACATATCACGCATAATGAGAAGCAGTTTTTCATCGGAGAACACATAACAGTATGGCCTAGCTTGGCTAGAGTTATGAAACTATCTGCATATTCTGACAAGCGGAGGGCAAACAAGACAGCTTTTACTACAACTTCCCTGAACAAAAACGGCACTTCATTAGGTTCATCTCTCCCAAATTCATCGACAAATGAAGACCCAGGAATGTTGGTTTGGCTCATAGCTTTTGTTAATATGGAATACACTGAGATCTGAAGGACTGAGCATTGTAGAACGTGTTTACACTCTCCATAAACTATTTAAAATGTCAAAGCTATTTATTTTAACTTCATGTGGTATACAGCCTTCTTTAAAACTGCCAACATAGAGAGCTGTAGAATCAGCATTCTGGAAAATGGTTATGGATAATATCCAAGATTTTCCTGGACCTTTGGACAACTTTTTCCATCACAATGATTCACTACATTTGCTTCTTAAAATCTATAAATTGCCTCAGAATAGGCTTGCACAAAAAAGAATACTAGTTCAAATCACTGACATGATCAGGAGATTGCCAATCCCTTAACTGTTCTCCCAGCTTAACTGTACTGTATTTTGTTGTTTCACATTTGTTGTCCAAGAGAATTAACTGTGAGGGTTTAGTTAGACATACAGTGACATGAAAAAGTATTTGCCCTCTACCTGATTAGCTCTATTATTGAATTTTACACTGAATGGTTTCAGATATTTAGACAAAATGTAATATTAGACAAAGGGAGAACACATGCAAATGCAAAACACATTTTAAAATTAATTTTGTGAAAAAAAGTTATCAAACATCCCTACTGTAAGCAATAATTGCAACCAAACACTTCCTTTAATTTGATATCAGTCTTTGACATCCTTATCGAGGACTTTTAACCCACTCTTCTGATTTAATAAAGACAAATTGGTTGGTTTTTGAACATGAGCATTGATTCTTTTCAGTCAATTAAAAACAGACTTGCTTTTGTGTTTTGGATTATTGTCTTGTTACATAACCCTTCAGCCCAAGGACAGATGACTAGACATTCTCCTTATTAAGTTTCTGGTATAGAGCAGAATCATGGTTGCTTCAATAACAACAAGTTGTATAGGTTCCGAGGCAGCAAAGCATCACACTAATGTCACCATGTTTGACTTTTGGTATGATGTTCTTACTGTCAAATGCTGCTTAACGCTCAACGTAATGGGACCCAAATCGTTAAAAAAAGTCCATAGAACACTATCCCAAAAGGTTTAGGTATTTTTTTGCAATTGTGACATGTGCATTGAAGTTTCACTTGGTTAGCAGTGGTTTTCACCTTGCTACTCTCTCCTGAATCCCTTCTTTGCCCAGTCTCTTTCTTACTGTAGAGTTATGAACACTGAGGTCTTTAGATGTTCTTCTGGGATCATATGTGACTTCCTGGATTAGTAGTTACTGTGCCTTTGGAGCCACTCCTGGGAACACTGTTCTGGGAATACAGTTCCACTGTTCCAATTGTTCTTGATTTGGAGATAATGGCTCTCTCTGTGGTTCGGAAGAGTCCCAGAGCCTTAAAAATGGTTTGTAATCCTTTCCAGACTGATATATTTAAACTATTCTTCCTTTGATCGTGGCATACCAAAGCTATGAATTTGGAATAAATCTGAAAGGAAGCAGTTCTACAAAGAAAAGTGGGCTAAAATACCTCCACAGTGATGTGAAATACTAATATCAAATTATAGGAAGTGTTCAATTGTGGCTTTTGCTGCTAAAGGTGGTGCAGATTAAGGGGGTAATGACTTTTTTCACAGGGGTGATTTGGGTCATTAAATACATTAAATAGTAAAAAAAATGTTTTATGTTGATTCAAATAGAGGAAATAAGGAAGGGGGCAAATACTTTTTCACAGAACTATATGTCTGAAAGACTTCTGTAAAGTCTGGTCAAAAAACCTTCAATGAGTAATTTTGTCTGAAAACTTTGGAAATCATTAATTCATTAATCATTCATCCATAACCATGTTTAGGATCCCCATACCACGACAAAAGGTGCGTAATACAGTACAGAGGTACCTGCATCAGGCAACCCTTTAAAAGCACTGGATGTTGAGCTGGAGCAGAAGATCCTTGCTTGCTTACATTCTCGGCAGAGGTCATTCCTTGGCAATGGGGCAGAAAAATGGTCAACAGAATGGCTACAATTGGCCATATGTTCAAACAGCTGTGGAGTCGGCAACACAATGAGCAGCCATGACAGTGGAAGAGGGGGAGGAGAGAGAAAGGGCGAGCCAAAAGGGTGGAAAGGAGGTAGAGGGGTTGAGAGCAGGCGTTCCTGACTGACTACCAGCGCACTGCAATCACAAAGAGATCTGCACCCAGGAACATATGCACTTACATGGCAGCTTGACAATTTCAGTCGATGATTTATTCATCTTAAGTGCATCGCAAGGCTGTCTGAATTTGTCAAGTTGGAATTCTAATTAAGACTGTTAATCACGGATTCCTGTTTGTGCAGCGCACCGAGCAAAATGAAAAATGTGATAATATTATTCACTAATATTCAGACAGATAGGCCTACACACGTTGAAGTGTCAATATGCAAGGAAGTGGTGAGAAAATATCCAGATAGTAGTGGGCTGTATCTTTAATAGGATTTCTCCCACTGATATTAAATGTACAGTTGCAATGTTAAATTGAATTTTAACAACAATACAGCAGTTTTGTTTAGCCCCTGTTTAGCAATTAACATTTCACAAAAATTTAATCTGTGGCTCCAAATCCTCCAAGTCAAAGCAGCTATACTGGATGTGCATCTGTCACTGCTCATGGGGGCTGGAATATGGGACGTTTTTACACGACATCTCTGATGCGACCTGATTCATATTTTTTCCACACATCTGACACAGATTTAATAGTTCAAAGCATAAACACAAGAAAAACATATGCTGATCTGATATGCTATCTGATTTTCAGGCCACTTTCCTACTATATATGCAACTAAATTCTCATAATTCCAACCTGAATTTAAACTTTAAATCTTGATCAGATGTTTGCCCCTAAATTGATCATGTTGACATCATGTTAGTGCATTGGGTGACAAATAAATACAGATGTGCTAATGCTGGTTGATTTTTTGCCCCTTTGCTGTTTTTATTTGCTGTTTTATTTTATTTGCATTGGGTAAAAATGTTTTGTGTCCTGCACTAAATTATCCTTGATAAGTATTTCAAAAGAGTACTTTGCTCTACATCTCACCAAAACGTATGGTCCACCACTGCTTGTTAGCCTTTGCGATGAAACTAATTGCTGTACTTCTCTTTCTGGGGCTAGGGGCCTATGAGCTATTCCCGCACACTGAGGAAACTGCCACTTTGTTTTGAAGCCATTGATGACTTCCAGGAGTGGATCACCTTGGGGTAAATGTACGTATGTATTCTGTAAAAGGTTCACTTTATAGGGCCTGAAAAACTGCACAAACTATCAAACACATACGGACATGCGTATACCAAATATACATAGAAATAGTGTGATATGCAGCATCAGTAGTGAGCCACCCTCACCCACAACCCTGCTCCTACACGAGTCCTGACTGGCATTGCCTGCCGAAAAGGAGCGATTTGTCAGAAAAGACAAAAGCACACATAGTTCAGGGTATCCCTTCTTATTTTCAAATTTCCAACCACTGGGAGGCATTGAAGGAGTGCATAACGTGGTCCCACCACTCCTGACTCCGGCTGTGCCTTCTCTCACAGCAAATATTAAAGCACCGTATGTGAAAGCTGTCCCTACCGTCCATTGCTATTGCATACAAGTTTTTTCCAGTGTAGGACATTGAGAAAAATCAACATCGCTGTCATCTGCTGCCATGTCAACCTCAACTGCGTTATTCTGTACACATGCGCAAACACTATAGACAAAAGATTTCTATAAAAAAAATCTGATTCAGGCAACCAGGGTAGATATAGCCTTTATACGACATAATAGAGTTAAAAACCCATTCACTCAATCTTCAAAGCAACATCAGTTATGATGCACCCTACTACTGTTCTCTTTTCCGACAGGATTAATCACCTTCATGTTAAATTGTTTTTGTTCTTACATTTCCCAATGGGTGTGTATGCAGATGCGAATGTAAATGTACTCATACTTATAATAAAGCCACCATCAAAATAGTAAAAAAAAAAAAAACTGAAAAGTATCAATTATCATCAAAGAAACTGGTTTACTTAGTTTTTTTTCTTTGCTTTTTGCTGTAATTACATGGTTGAGGACAATGCATCTGCAAAAAAAAGAGCAAAAAAAAAAAACCCAGAGTTCTCTTGCTGGACTCAAGACAGAACTGCCATTCGGTAGCCCAATTAAATGAAAAATTAGTGTAATTAGCGATAAAGGAAAAGGTGTATCAGCGAGAGCCCCACTGCTCGGGTCTCCCAAACCACAACAGTGGCTCTTCTGTCTTTTGCCCCCCCCCCCCTTGTTGAGATGGAGATTGCTAATGGATGAGGCTCTCCGTGGCCTCCTAGGGTACGGAGCGTGAAGCGGCAGGGGCCCTCCCAGCCTCTTGCATCGCGCCGCAATTAAAACCGGAGCACTTTCTTACTTTACACACGTGGCTGTGCACTCGGCGCATCCGTAAATAAAAACAGGAGACGGAAAAGGACACGTGGAAAGTCAGACTCATTCACGAGGTAGGGAAAGTCACTTGTTTTGCTAAATAATACTTTTTTAATGACTAATATTTGGATATATTTAGTCATTTATTGACTTTTACAATTGCATATCTTTTGTTGAAGATGTTTTCACTATGCAGTGTAAAATATCAAGGCTACCAGTTGTTAGTCATTGTGACTTTGCTGTAGCTACAAAATTGACTTTCTTAGTTTAAGAACATTTCTTTAAAAACACATATGTTAAAATGAAAAAGCAAGGGATTTATCTTTGCTGTATGTGCGCATACATTTAACACACAACACAATATGGAAAGCATATATTAAATTAATATATTTCCCATTACATTACAAGAGTACAATGCAAGTGTTTTCTACTATGTTTACTTTCCATGAGGGGTAGGGTAATAGTATTTTGGCTCATGTAACCTCTTCATATCCAATATAAGGATCAAGCCTCCTTTTCTATGCACAGGCTACCCACGTAGCGATGGGCTGCCACGACCTTTCGTAAGGGCTGCTGCAGATCAAACCCGGCAGCGGGGCAGAGATACAAGGTCAGGCCACAGCCTGCCTCTTTTCTTACCCATCTGTAGTGGCAGAACAGGAGGCACGGGAGTCCTGAGAGGGCCCAGGAGAGAGGGCTGGGAAATACAAATTGTTAGATCGCTGCCTGCTGTGAGGACCCTATTAAAAACAATGAGAAAACCAGCGGGCAGTCGATCTACAGACTGCTACAGGCTCCTTTGATGTAGTTGGCAGATAACAACAAACATGAAGTAACTTCATAAAGAGGTTTTACTCCTCAACTGTCATAGCCTTTTGAAAAACAGAAGGAAAAATAAAAGACATTGTGGTGGACTGACATTTTGCAACTGTCCTTGTTTTTTCAGCCTCTTTTAAAATTTCCACAGCCCTCTTTAATAATAGCGCTATTCCCCATATTCACTATTACAAGATTATTGAGTAAAGACAGCACTTGTTTGATCAAAACCAATTCTGGATTTTATAGCTCATTTGTGATATTGATCTCATCCTCATCTAAACCCTGCATTATCTGCCTGTGCATTCCATTTCTTGTGCATAAGCGTCTAGATTCCTCCGTAATGCTAACCCTGTCCCCACTCCCATTTAATCCTTCTCATCTAAGCGCCACCAAATTATCGAGTCATATGTGATGATAATATTAAACAGCTGAAGCTTACAACAAAGCAGATGCAGAGTACATTGGCATTATTATAACTCCCAAATGAATTACACAATAGGTTAATGGGTGTTCCGGTTTTTATGACATAACTTCTTCGTTTTCCACACAGAATCTAGGCTAGCTGAGAATACACCCCAAAGCATTTATGACCAGTTCTCTGATCCTTTCCATGGCTTCCTAGCTGGCCTCGTAATTATGGGGAAATTTTATAAAGCAAGACTGTGGCATAGCCTCCCATTGGATTTAAGCTCATTGGGTACTGTGGACACTTTTAAGCAGCAGCTAAAAACATATGCTCCTATACAGACTAGACTGGCTTTCAGTTAAAATTCTTGCTTGGTCTTTGTTTTTGTGGCTTTGTTTTATTATTTTAATTTTAGTATTTATATTATTTTTATATTATTTTATTTGAAAAAATTCATGTATTTATTATATGTTTTATGCTTCTTTGAAGCGCTTTGTGAACTTGTGTTCCTGAAAAGTGCTATAAAAATTAACTTTACTTACTTCGCAACGTTTTCTCTTAAAAAATGAGAGCGTTTCATCTAGTTTGTTAATTTTATGAGGCATATCACACAAATCAGTAAAACACACAGCAGGTCAGAGCAGAGAAGTTGTTCATTGCTAGGAATGGACAGGATGGGGGGGGCACACACATTCTAGTTTAAACTCTACGCAGGTGTGAGCCAGTCAGAGTGCAATTCATTTGTCTGCCTAATTACTACTGAGACAAGCTTCGCATTTCACCTACAAACTCAACTAATGAGCAAATTCTACTTTCCACCAAACTAATTAATTCTTGTTAACATCCTCATGCTGGAGCATGGCTTTTCATTTGGAGCGAAAAAGCAGGAGAGTTGCTACTGGTGTTTAGTCTCCTCACAAATGACACCTTTTCAGCAAGACAGTAATTGCTGGTCACAGTCCCTCTCTAATGGTCATTATGACCTTACGGGGGTTGCCTCTAAACAGGTGCAATTTCCTGACCACCAGGATCTTTTGTGTGTGGCATCAAGGAAGTGTTAACAGAAAAGAAATAAACAGTCTGCCTCTGTTTGGAGAAGCCACTTTTCCCCCTTTTGCAACAGGAATGTGACAAACGTGTTGAGTGAGTTCTTCACAGCTCCCTGCAATGACTCACCCCTATGAAAACACTGAGAATGGCCTGGTTACTGCATTTTCCATGGGTTAAAAGTTATTAACACATGACTTGTAGTTATGCAGTTATAGGTTGTTAAGGGATTGGTTTTATTTGCTGTTATTTTTTACATTTTTGTGTTTTACTCTCTTTTGGCTCCCACTCTGAAGCTTTAGGTCCTTGCAAAATTAATTATTGGAGAAACAACTTATTTCAGTTGTCACTGTCAATGTATTTTACATCATCTGCCCCCAGGCCTTTACAGTGTGATTACAACAATTCCCTCCTGCCTTTTACATTACATTACGTGGCATTTAGCAGACGCTCTTATCCAGAGCGACATACAACAAAGTGCAAATCAATCACAAGAACAAGTGCAAAAGTAGACCTGAGAGGACAGTACAGTTCCGAGTCCTAGTGTAAACATACAGAAATTCAGAACCCTTGAAGAGTACAATCAGCTTTCAAACTAGCATACCACTGTTGGCAGCTAGAATACAACAGCCAATAAAAACAACAATACCTATACAAGTAACGATATCTATACATAAGTGCCATTACGGTCTAAGGCTAATCACAGTGATTGTGAGATGGGGAGGGAAAGGTGTAGCCTGAAGAGATGGGTCTTCAGTCTGCGCTTGAAGGAGGTCAGAGACTCTGCCGTTCTGACATTCACCGGGAGGTCATTCCACCACCGTGGGACCAGGACAGACAGCAGTCGTGAGCATGAAGTGCAGGTGTGGCGAGGGGGAGGCGCCAGACGGCACGAAGTGGCAGAACGGAGGGGTCTTGTTGGTGTATAGGTCTTGATAAGGGATTGAATATACACAGGGGCTGATCCTTTAACTGCCTGGTATGCAAGCACCAAAGTTTTAAATTTGATGCGAGCCATAACAGGCAGCCAGTGGAGGTTGCTGAGCAGGGGGGTGACATGTGAATGTCTGGGAACATTGAATACCAGACGGGCTGCAGCATTCTGGATGAGTTGTAGGGGTCTGATGGCAGATGCTGGAAGGCCAGCCAGCAGAGAATTGCAATAGTCCAGGCGGGACAGGACCATTGCTTGAACAAGGAGCTGAGTGGAGTAGGTGGTGAGAAAGGATCGGATTCTCCGGATGTTGTACAGGAAGAACCTGCACGCCCGGGTCACCATAGCGATGTTCTTGGAGAAGGACAGCCTGTTGTCCATCACCACTACTAGGGGATGAGGTCACTGTGGTATCCCCTAGTGAGATGGAGAAATCAGAGAAGGGAGAGGTTAAAGCAGGGATGAAGATCACCTCCGTCTTATCTGGGTTGAGCTTTAGATAGTGGTTGCCCATCCAGCTCTGGATGTCTCTCAGGCAGGCGGAGATACGGGTAGAGACCTGTGTGTCTGATGGGGGGGAAAGAGAGAAAGAGTTGGGTGTCATCGGCATAACAATGATAGGAGATGCCATGAGCAGCGATAACGGGGCCAAGGGATCTTGTGTAGATGGAGAAGAGGAGGGGTCCGAGGACTGAGCCCTGGGGGACTCCTGTAACAAGGGGGCGAGGGGTTGACACTCCTCCAGCCCAGGACACCTGGGAGGACCGGCCAGAGAGATAAGATTGGATCCACTCTAAGGCTGTGCCACAGATCCCTGTAGATGCCAGGGAGGCTAAGAGGATGGAGTGGTTGACCCTGTCGAACGCCGCAGAGAGGTCAAGAAGGATCAGAACAGAGGAGAGAGGTTGCTCGTGCAGCCTGAAGGGACTCGTTGACAGAGAGGGCCAGGTCTGAAGCCGGACTGGTGGGGGTCCAGCAGGTTATTCTGAGAGAGGAAGGAAGAGAGTTGGTTGGAGGTGGCTCGTTCAATGGATTTGGATAGAAAAGGAAGGAGAGATACCGGACGGTAGTTTTGAATGCAGCAGGGGTCTAGAGTGGGTTTCTTTAGGAGCGGGGTGATGTAGGCCCTCTTGAATGAGGAGGGAAAGCAGCCAGAGGACAGAGAGGAGTTAACAAGGGAGGTGACAAACGGGAGGATGTCAGGCGTGATTGCCTGAAAGAGGTTTGAGGTTTGTCCAGGGCACAAGTAGTAGGGCGGTGGGAGAGCAGGAGGTGAGACACATCAGCATCTGTAAGGGGACAGAAAGAGGAGAAACAGGGGGCAGACACAGAAATGGAGGCAGGCATAGAAGTGGTGGTGGTCGCGAAGGTGCTGCGGATATCTGCAACCTTCTCGTCAAAAAATACCGCAAAGTCATCAGCAGTGAGCGAGGACTGAGATGGTGGGGGAGGTGTGCTGAGGAGAGAGGAGAAAATGGAGAACAGTTGACGAGGGTTAGAAGTGGAGTTCTGGATTTTTGTTTGGTAGTAATTTCTTTTGGCAGTGGTGATAGCGGAGGAGAATTCCGCCAGGAGAGACTGGTAGGAAGACAGGTCCGACGGGTCTTTTGATTTCCTCCACTTCCTCTCAGCTGCACGTAGGCTTGGCCTGGGGGGACGTAGAAGGTCAGAAACTCATGGGCTGGGAGGGGAGGATCGAGCAGGCCGGGAGACAAGAGGACAGAGAGAGTCAAGGGCTGAGGAGAGAGAGGAAAGCAGCACGGAAGATGCGGAATCAGTGGGTAGTTTGGAGAAGGATTCAAGAGGAGGGAGGGAAGCGGTGACTCTGGGGGCAAGGGAGGAGGGTGATAGAGAGCAGAGGTTACATCGGACAGAAACAGTGGGGGTGAGAGAAGGGGAGGGAGGTAGAGCAGCTATGGAGCAGGATGGAGAAGGAAATGAAGTGGTGATCGGACTTGTGTAAAGGGGTAACAGTGGGGTTAGAAGAGCAGCAGTTCCTCAGAAAGATCAGGTCAAGAAGGTTTCCAGCCTTGTGAGTTGGGGGAGAGTGCTGCAGAGAGAGGTCAAAGGAGTGAAGTAGTGGTAAGAAGGCAGCAGACTGGGAGGCTTCCAGGTGGATGTTGAAATCTCCCAGGAGGATAAGTGGGGTGCCATCCTCAGGGAATGAGCGGAGTAGAGTGTCAAGCTCATCAAGGAAACTTCCCAGGGCACCTGGAGGACGATAAACAACGCCTTCCTCAGGATTAACTGTCCCGTACTGTCTTTTCCCACATACAGTGCATCCGGAAAGTATTCACAGCGCTTCACTTTTCCCACATTTTGTTATGTTACAGCCTTATTCCAAAATGGAATAAATTAATTTTTTTCCTCAAACTTCTACACACAACATCCCATAATGACAATATGAAAAAAGTTTTTTTGAAATTTTAGCAAATTTATAAAAAATGAAAAACTAAGAAATCACATGTACATAAGTATTCACAGCCTTTGCTCAATACTTTGTTGATGCACCTTTGGCAGCAATTACAGCCTCAAGTCTTTTTGAATGTGATGCCACAAGCTTGGCACACCTCTCTTTGCGCAGTTTCGCCCATTCCTCTTTGCAGCACCTCTCAAGCTCCATCAGGTTGGATGGGGAGAGTCGGTGCACAGCCATTTTCACATCTCTCCAGAAATGTTCAATCAGATTCAAGTCTGGGCTCTGGCTGGGCCACTCAAGGACATTCACAGAGTTGTCCTGAAGCCACTCCTTTGATATCTTGGCTGTGTGCTTAGGGTCGTTGTCCTGCTGAAAGATGAACCGTCGCCCCAGTGAGGGTCAAGAGTGCTCTGGAGCAGGTTTTCATCCAGGATGTCTCTGTACATTGCTGCATTCATCTTTCCCTCAATCCTGACTAGTCTCCCAGTTCCTGCCGCTGAAAAACATCCCCACAGCATGATGCTGCCACCACCATGCTTCACTGTAGGGATGGTATTGGCCAGGTGATGAGTGGTGCCTGGTTTCCTCCAAACATGACGCCTGGCATTCACGCCAAAGAGTTCAATCTTTGTCTCATCAGACCAGAGAATTTTGTTTCTCATGGTCTGAGAGTCCTTCAGGTGTCTTTTGGCAAACTTCAGGCGGGCTGCCATGTGCCTTTTACTAAGGAGTGGCTTCCGTCTGGCCACTCTACCATACAGGCCTGATTGGTGGATTGCTGCAGAGATGGTTGTCCTTCTGGAAGGTTCTCCTCTCTCCACACAGGAACACTGGAGCTCTGACAGAGTGACCATCGGGTTCTTGGTCACCTCCCTGACTAAGGCCCTTCTCCCCCAATTGCTCAGTTTAGACGGGCGGGCAGCTCTAGGAAGAGTCCTGGTGGTTCCGAACTTCTTCCATTTACTGATGATGGAGGCCACTGTGCTCATTGGGACCTTCAAAGCAGAAGAAATTTTTCTGTACCATTCCCCAGATTTGTGCCTCGAGACAACCCTGTCTCGGAGGTCTACAGACAATTCCTTTGACTTCATGCTTCGTTTGTGCTCCAACATGCACTGTCAACTGTGGGACCTTATATAGACGGGTGTGTGCCTTTCCAAATCATGTCCAATCAACTGAATTTACCACAGGTGGACTCCAATTAAGCTGTAGAAACATCTCAAGGTTGATCAGTGGAAACAGGATGCACCTGAGCTCAATTTTGAGCTTCATGGCAAAGGCTGTGAATACTTATGTACATGTGATTTCTTAGTTTTAAATTTTTAATAAATTTGCACAAATTTCAAAAAAACTTCTTTCATGTTGTCATTATGGGGTGTTGCATGTAGAATGTTGAGGAAAAAAATTAATTTATTCCATTTTGGAATAAGGCTGTAACATAACAAAATGTTGGAAAAGTGAAGCGCTGTGAATACTTTCCGGATGCACTGTACAAACTTTCAACACCACCCACAGGGTAGTGTGTTTCAGACTTGGTTCTCAATTCCCTCACAGCATAGTAAAGCACATTCTACATTTTTTCATTGTTTCCTTCAAAATTGGAACCTTCAACAGAAACCATTGAGAAAAATAGTGTTTGCCATGGACATAAATTATGGTCAATTTCGAAAGAAGCAAGAAGAAACTTTTTGTGTAAAAAAGCAAAAAACAAAAACCTTTACCATTAGTTTGTTAATATTTAATATGGTGCTCTAGTGCCAAACAAACAAAAAAAAAATATATAAACCACCTAAATGTCATGGACTATTTACTGATGCAGTATTTTAAATCGCCCCATGACTAAGTGCTACCACCTTCTCAAAAGCAATACAAAATAAATTTCAAGAGCACAAAGAACACCAATTTGAACGTAACGGTTGCTATGGGTGGATTACACCTTGGCTGGCCTACTGTTCTATTCCTTCACATGTATCCTTCACATCCAGAACATTTAGCATGGCTACATCACTTGACATCAACATCAACATCAGGTCTTACCAAAGGTCACAGGGTGACCTTTTACACTTCGGCACTTAAATGACATCAATACATCTACATTTACAGGGTTTCAAATATTCAGATAACTCAAAACAGAAATGTAAATGATGTCATATGTGAATATTTATAGTTACTGGTGGATAGAATCATCTCACTAAGACACATCTGTAGTGTCTGTCTTTATGCAATCACTTGTCTCTAGTGTTGGGGTTCTGGGTGAGGAGAGGGAGAGGGGATGAGGGCACACCTGAGTTGACCTGAGAAGTTCTCAGATAAGCGAACCTGGTTAGTGGTACTGGCTGAGCCACGAACATTTGGCAGCGGTGACCTTTAATTCCAATCAACAGTGTACAAATTACCTCAACATGCCCTCTCAGAAAACAGCCCTGAAAGAAACTCTTGTTAGATTGTTGCCACTTCGTTTTCGGCGTGCTCGTATTATCTACTCACGGCTTTAATGACTTCCTGCTGAGAGAGGCTCTGTGAAAGTCTTGGCAGTCGGACTAAGAATAGCATTAAACACAAGGTTATCTGGGCATTACACTCACTGTAACATGCAATTAACTCTCCTCTTCCATTTTCATTACACAATTATTCATTAATGTCAATTTAATTTTATGCATTGTTCTACATGACCGAAGGCTGATTACGGGGCTTTCTCACTCTATATCCCAAGTTAACTGGTGCCAGCCTCACTCGGGGCAGACTAATTGCAATTTAGCCCCAGACAGAACCTCCCTCTTTAGTCCTTCAGTAATGGAACAACTGATTCCAGACAGGTAACGATTGGAAAGACAAAGTGCTGTTCCACTGAATAGAGAAAACAAATGCCCTGCTGCTAAGCTGTTTTCTTTGTGATAACGGAGCTGCAATCTTTGTATTCAGAGCCTGATAAACAACAATATGTTCCGTGTTAACATACATTTTATTTTTTGTTTCTTCATTAAACTCAGTGTAAGAAAAGTATCATTTTTATCAAAATTGAGAAAAGTATACTCTACCAAAACAGGGAAAACATTACATGTATTTTCAAATTGTCTACTGTGTTGAAGCCAGAAGGCAGTCTGGGTATCCTGCCATCTGTTTTTACCCAAAAATATGAGCTGAATTGCAGGGTACCTTCAAGGTCATTTTGGTAAGCATCTGATATAAGAAAATCTGCATAATGTCACGATAATGATAACACAACCTATATCTACAAATGTAAATTGTAGTTTAAAATCCCACACTCAAACCTTTAAACTCTGTCATAACAGATCACAGACAATACAGTCTGATAAAAAAACAGTATAACAGACTTAACAGTATAGAGTTTGCATATATTGTCCTCTGAAAGGGTTAATGATTCCTGTGGGCAAAACAGTTGGAAGTTGCATCAAGATAGATAGCCATCCTGACATCCCATTCAAACTGTGTGTAGGGAGCTACATTTATTTCCCCTATTGGGCTCAGGTGTTTAACTGCAGAAAGGGGATGGTGGAAAACAAAATCTGCTTTCATCCTCATTAGTGGGTCTTTTCATAATCAGGGCAGATACGTGTGTACGTTTGAGCACATACAGTATGTAGGCATGTACATGTGTATGCGTGCGTCTGCATCTGAGAGATGACAGCGCGCAAGAGCCGTCATTTCCCAGCATTACAGCGGCACTGCAATGGTTCCCATCGCTAACATTAGGCCTCATCTTCCTGTCCTCTCCTGTTGAGCTGATTTATTCGACTAATTTAGAAAGGAAGCAAACGGAGACATAACACATACGTCCATAAACAGCGCCCTTATTTCATATATCACGGAAGGGTGCCTTTGTCTGTCTCTAACACCCAATCCCACCCACCCCCCAAAAAAAGGTGCGCACTGAGGTAAATCTTATCTGTTCCAGCTAGATGCATCCCTCCAAGCCTTACCCACTTTCAATAGACCGTCATTAACCTTTCAGTTTCATCCAGCTGATGATAATCAGGCCCTGCCATCTCAGGGTTTATTAAGGCATTAAAACAACAACTGCTTAGGCTTTTCTCTTCCCTTCTCCGGAGGGGGAGCAGGGTGTGCCGGTGCGATAATTAAATCCTCTTTGCAAAGCAGGAAATCATTTCACACCATCCTGTCGCAGTACGTTAGGAGACACCTTGTTGAAAAACAGGGGCCTGTGCTTGGTACACACCTGGTAGCTAGTGCATGATTAAAGTGTGTAAATTCTAACGCTACCTCAGGCCAAATGGACCGTCTTTTATGAGCTAAGATCCACATCAAAGTGACTTGGGCAGATTCCTCCCGGCAAATATGTTCAAAGCTCTCGCTCTTTTTCTAAATTCTATTTTATGCTTGTTGTTTGAGTTGCATTTGTGGATAAAGCATATATGATTCTCATGATAAAGAATGATAATGGGTATCATTCTATTGAGGTATCAGAAGAAGTAGACCATGTCTATTTATCAGTGTGTTGTTGTTGGGCCATTGAAATACGTTTTTCTCACATACCTTTTGTAACCAATGATCCTTTTCCAGTACCAGACAAGGCCTCACAAAGCCCTAACAAAAATCAAGGCCTCAAAAGAAATGTAAATAAAAGCAGGAAGTATAAAAATAAATAACTAGAGAACAAACAAGAGTGAAGTTTGAGGAGAGTTCATTTGTATCCTCATGCGAAGACCCTGTACACACACACAAGCGTACAATGATGGCAAATGGGCTGATCATGCTGAATATATTATTATTGGGTGTTTTGGGAAGAATTATCTTCATTTTGGTTTAGAGCCATGCGCATAGAGCGGGACATACTGTAAATTTGTACTGTAAGGTAACCATATAAACTCACATGTTTTATACATAGATGGGGTAAATGGCTTGTTTTTACTCCAAAAGCAGTACCAAAAGTTTTCCAACCAGATGTCCCTTTTAGAGAGTTCTAGATGGTACAGTATATAAGTTGCTCATCAGTCAGCTCTTTTACTTTAATTCTTTGATTGCTCTGCTTGTTTGACTTAAACCCCTTTTAATTGAGGCTTGCAGCCCTCTGGCTTATTACATATTAATCTAAGCACATTAGTTTGACATAGGCACTGAACTGAAGTCTCTGCATGGGTTGAGCTGAATTTTGAGGACGTAAGCACATTTGGCAAATGCTAGCTTGAAAACTAATGCAGATGAACAAAACGCATGCAGTAATTTAAGAATGCAAATGCTCTCGGCACAAAGCACAGAAAAATAGTAGTTGTCTCTGAGAGGTTGCATCAGGAATCCTAATTTCCAACATGCCTTCTGCAATTGCCCTTCATGTATGACTGTCCATTATACTGTCCTCTATTATTTATATGAAATATATCTTTCAGAAAATGAAATACAAATTAGAGATACAATTTTTTATGAAGAGATATCTGCCAAATATTAGGGGTCCAAGCATGCAGTGATGGAACCCTATTAATGTTTGTTCCTATGTTATTATTTTGCCACCCTAAAAGTGTTTGCACAGGAAACATTTTATATTGTACAGCAACCAAATTTATTGTAGCAGCAAGGTTTTGCACCAAAAGTCAGCCATATTGAATTCTTTGCTTCTCTTTCTCCTACACAAATTGAATGATTTGAAATAAATTTTGTCAACCACCTCCTTGGACCAACTCCATTCAAAATTTTGATATGTTATAATATGGATGAATAAACAGCCAATGAATATTGATGTGGGCATGGCTTACAACAAAGTCTGATTGCAACAAAACTTGGTACACATGTTCAGCATATCACGCCCAGGATGTATACACAATTATTTTCCACTCGGCCAAGAGTTGGCGCTATTACAGAGAAAATGTGAAAATGGCCCTAACTCCTACCAAAAAATCGAGAAGGAGAATGTCCGGCCATCTGATCGTGACCTCAAGCTGAAACAAACTTGGGTTCTGCAGCAGGACAATGATCCAAAACACACCAGCAAGTCCACCTCTGAATAGCTGAAGAAAAACAAAATGAAGACTTTGGAGTGGCCTAGTCAAAGTCCTGACCTGAATCCTATTGAGATGCTGTGGCATGACCTTAAAAAGGGGGTTTGTGCTCGAAAACCCTCCAATGTGGCTGAATTACAACAATTCTGCAAAGATGAGTGGGCCAAAATTCCTCCACAGTGCTGTAAGAGACTCATTGCAAGTTATCGCAAACGCTTGATTGCAGTTGTTGCTGCTGAGGGTGGCCCAACCACTTATTAGGTTTAGGGGGCAATCACTTTTTCACACAGGGCCATGTAGGTTTGGATTTTTTTTCTCCCTTAATAATAAAAACCTTCATTTAAAAACTGCATTTTGTGTTTACTTGTGTTGTCTTTGACTAATATTTAAATTTGTTTGATCATCTGAAACATTTAAGTGTGACAAACATGCAAATAAATAAGAAATCAGGAAGGGAGCAAACACTTTTTCACACCACTGTAAATACCGTCATTGTAAAGAGTTATATATATATATAAATATCAAAATTTTATGCAAATTATAAAGCAAGATTCATTATGATTATAATAAGATTGCTTCTTATTTTTTTAGTGTTTATAAATTATACAAAAAAGGAAAAGGGCCCTGTTCCGAAAAAGTTTTGGTTCCCTTTTGGATGATTCTTTGTTACTTTTTAAAAAGATGATTACTAAGGCCCAGACCCAGGTGAATTACTTCTTAGGGCTTCAATGGGTCTATCTGGTGTTAAAGACCATGGGTTCCTCTTAACATCCAAGCATGTCAGAATGAAGATGGTTTATTTCCACCAAGAAGGATAAGGCTACAAAGAACTCTCTCAGATCTTCAAACCAGCCATTTCCACTGTCAGAAACATTACTAGAAAATTGAAGATAAATGGAACAGTTAAAGTCAAGGCAAGTTCTGGAAGACCAAAAAAAAATTCAGAGACCGGGTGAGAAATGTTCAGAAGAATCACTGCAAAAAAAAAAAAAGTAGCCGACACAGGTATAGCTATTCACAGGACAACAATACAACATACTGCCACACCTGTTCTCAATCAAGAAATCACTTAAATAGGACCTGCCTGACAAAGTGACGTAGACCAAATGATCCTCAAAAGCTAGACATCATGCCGAGATCTAAAGAAATTCAGGAACAAATGAGAAAGAAAGTAATTGAGATCCATCAGTCTGGAAAAGGTTATAAAGCCATTTCTAAAGCTTTGGGACTCCAGCGAACCACAGTGAGAGCCATTATCCACAAATGGCGAAAACATGGAACAGTGGTGAACCTTCCCAGGAGTGGCCGGCCAACCAAAATTACCCCAAGAGCGCAGCGACGACTCATCCAAGAGGTCACAAAAGACCCCACAACAACATCCAAAGAACTGCAGGCCTCACTTGCCTCAGTTAAGGTCAGTGTTCATGACTCCACCATAAGAGACTGGGCAAAAATTGCCTGCATGGCAGAGTTCCAAGACAAAAACCACATTAAGGCTCGTCTCAATTTTGCCAGAAAACATCTTGATGTTCCCCAAGATTTTGGGAAAATACTCTGTGGTCTGACGAGACAAAAGTTGAACTTTTTGGAAGGTGTGTGTCCCATTACATCTGGCGTAAAAGTAACACTGCATTTCAGAAAAAGAACATCATACCAACAGTAAAATATGGTGGTGGTAGTGTGATGGTCTGGGGCTGTTTTGCTGCTTCAGGACCTGGAAGACTTGCTGTGATAAATGGAATCATGAATTCTTCTGTCTACCAAAAAATCGTGAAGGAGAATGTCCGGCCATCTGTTCGTGACCTCAAAGCTGTATGTCCAGGAAAGTCGGATGAAGGTTTTTGAATGGCTACCACAGTCCACAGACTTTAATATTAAAATTTGTGGGAGATCTCAAACATGTGCATGCAATGAGGCCGAAGAAGATGTCTATTCTAGAGGTGTTCTGCCAGAAAGATTTAGCTGGCTACAGAAAGCATTTGCAAGCCGTTGCCCGACTAGTGAGACAAAAAAAATCTGGGATTAATCCGGCAATAGTAATTTGCTAGCCCCAGGAATGACCTCACTTGTTGGGGACTTGCCGAAATGGCCACAGTTTTATCGACCAGAGGACTGACATGTCCGCGCCCCAAGAGGAACGAACTTCCATCCATCCAATTGCACACTTCCCTGGGTTTGCAGTGAGCCCCACCTTTCCCAGTGTCTTCAGGATGGCTTGTTGATGCTGCATATGTTGATGCCAGTCATTCCTGTGGATGATAATATCATCCAGATAGTCAGTGGCGTATGCAGCATGCAGTCTCAAGAGCCTGTCCATCAGAAGCTAGAAGGTCGTCAGAAGTCCACACAGACAAAATGGGAGCGTGAGGAATTGGTGTAATCCAAATGGAGTGGAAAAATAAGATTTGTCAGGATAGCTCGATTCACAGCCTGTGATGCCACTATAGCATGCATTGCCTGTTGTTGGTCGTCCTGCAGGATGTGGAGAGCTTGATGTTGCAATTCCAGCATCTGGGCTAGCTACTGCACCATCTGTACTAGCGGAGAAGTTTCCATTTTCAGAGACTCGTCTATCCCGGGTTTCGTCACCAAAATGTCACAGGCCGTGACACACCCCGAAGAGGACAGATGAGCTGGATACAAGGAGATATAGAAATTCTGGATTGCACCGGAGTTTTATTGACAATATGGGGCAGGGAGGGGAGAGAGAGAGCGAAACAAAAATATGGTGGGTCCCTGGTCTCTGACACCTACTGCACAAAGAGCACACATTTTAAAAGCCTGGACTAATTCACAACGCAGTCCAGGTGAGTGCCTTTTAAACCAGTAGGCCTGATCCTTGGATTGTCCTGCTTCCTTCCCACAAACCACGCCCTTACCACAATAATTGTAATATTATTTTACTTATTTGCTTGCACCACTCAGTTTAGGATTAACCAACATATGGCATGAAAATGGGACCCAGTGTGTCAGTGTTTTTCAGGCATATGCTTGTCCAGTTCTGTTGCATCCTATTTCCTTCTCATTTCACCTCAAATGAAACCTCTTCTTATTCTTCCTTATTAACCAATGTCATTAAGCTTTAAGTCTGGAAAAAGGATTTCCTGTGCTACCAAATGAGGTATGAAAACCCAAATACCAATGTAATGCAAAGACAGCTTTAGCTAAACAGCCAAATGCATTCATTGTGGTAAGAAAATCCCCACTGGAGCTAGAGATATTAGTTGCAATCAAATAAGTTCCACTATCAAGAAGAATGCCTCAAGTCCTGCACAATAAACAGAAAGAAGGATTCTTTTATTTTAAAACTAGGAACATTTGTGGAAAACAGCCAGTGAATCTGCCTTCCTGACTGGGAAGGTTGTTCCACCTTCGGGAGAGGGCAAAGAAGAGCTGCCAAGGAGTGGCTGTCAGGTGCTCAAAGAAATGACAGCCAGCTGTTGAGAGGTCTGGCTAGAGTGTATGGTGTAATCATAGTCTAAAGATAGGAAGGGGCAGTACCATTTCCAGCTTGATATGCCAGTGTGAGTGATTGATTTGAATGCAGGCAGCGAGAAGAAGCCTTTGAAGGGTGTTTTAAACAGGCGGGTGGCAGAAGGGTGACATCACAACACGCCAGGCGCCGGCCAGAAAATAGGGTCCTGTGTTGTAATGGAAAGGTCTTAATCCTTGAACTGTCTTAGAAACGTCCAGAAAAAACACATAAATTCTGAAGAAAGATAAGAATAGTTTCACGTTAGGGAGAAGTAAGAATCCTGCAGTAGATTGGATTATTTTCTTCTTCTGTGATCTATTTTTAAGATCTAAAATTATGCTCCAGTAACTAATAAATGAAACAAATGGAGTTCCATTGTATGATTACACAATAATTTAACCAAAAATAATTGCCTAACAATTGCCTAAATGTCATTTACAAAATGAAGACAAAACAAACCACCACAGTTGTAGTTGATATATGTAACATGCATTTTTTAAGCATTTGTTGTGCCTCTCAACCTAATTAATGTCAAACATGAATTTTTAGTTTTACTGCAAAGACCACAAAAATGAATCCCTGACCTTGTTTACCCTGAGTGTTTTTGTGTGTGCTCACTCTGACAAGACAAGTTCTACGATTCAACTTTTTTTAACCGAAGAAACCAACCAAAGTATTGCTAAATGCTTTTCTTACTTTATGTACTGGCACATCATTACAATTGCTGTCAAATTAATTAATTGTAATATTGCTGGTATCTAATATGACTGGTATGCATTTCAAAGCTTTTGTTAATACAAATTCCCTTGAATAGGATATGTGTATTCTTTTAAATCTCAATAGGACTAAAATAAATATATAGAGACTACAGAATAAATAAATAGAGAATACATCAGATGTCTCTGTATTTAAATTTAATATACATCCAGTAAAGTAATGTGACCTCTTACAGACTCCAGCATGTGCAAATACAAAAGCTCTTCACTTGCAATTTTTATAAACATTTGTTTTCACAGAGCTAAACACAGTTCCATATTTACAACATAACAATAACTTCTGGGGAGTATTCAACTTGGTTATTAAGAATAATTAGTCTTTTAAACCTTCCCTGGAAGGAATCATCTCGGTGCCTTTCCGCATTCGATCAGCTGTGACCGGTGAAGCACAGCATCTAGGAAAATGAGTTCTTCTACAGAAACAAATGTTTGAAGAAGCCAATCCCATTAATTCATTACGTGCTTATGCGTGCAGTTAAATGATCCAGCTTTGAAACAACAATTTCCAGCCACACCTGTTGCCAATTAACGTGCCCTCGGCGTGTCAACCAGAAAGCGCCAATAATGGCTCAGTCTTACGGAAGTCATTATGGGAAATACTCTCTGTCAATTATCAGCATTTCTCTGCTCTTTTTATTTTTCCCAATGACTCAAAATCTGCAGGCCTGTCGATAAACCCTGCTCAGGTTCAGTGATTAAGAGCAAGAACCAAGTGGGGCCTCTGCACCATTTTACAGACAACCACAATCCTTTAGAAAGTCATCAAATTTTCTGGCATGCAATGTTCAACTAATCAATAGGAGCAAATGTTGTTACTGGAAGACTACATACAAAGTTTGACGAGTTCATGCCCTTTTTTAAAATTCATCTCTCTTTGTTTATTGAGCCTTTTTATGGACTATGTTAGACTCGGGGATACAATAATGCACTGCAGCATAGACATGAAGTGAGTATTATCAGATGATCCCAATATCAATAAGGTTTGAATATCTACGGCACTAAAGAAGCCAGATAACCTCACATCAGAATCAAGGGACATGCTTCATATTAGCTCATACCATCTAAATATCATCTCTTTTGTACTTAGCGTTAATATGTCATTTTTCATATTAAAAATAACATATTTGACACCTTTTCACAATAGCGTTTTTGTAGCAATATTGATACAGTGTGTAATACACGAGATGAAGAAAAAAAAAAACAACAAACAAAAATACCCAGAAATTCCCAATTTAAGGCCATTGCATTAGCAATAAAATTACTTTTTTTTTTTGATACTTGCTTGCTTTTATTCCAGGCAAAATCTCATTGGAAGGAATAAGGCAGTACGGGAATGTACATGGTTTCTAATTTTCTAAAATTGCAAAGCCCAAATATGAGTGCCTAAAAATACCAGAAAAAAAGGCATTGCACTGGAAAAAATGTAATAACGCTATCAGGAGATGACCTTGTTAAAAAATAATTGTAGCACGATTCCCAGACCAATTTTTTACCTACTGCATGCTTTTGAACATAATTCCAGTTGACGAGATTAAATAGTCCCCCCTCTTTTCAACCCAAATACAGAAAAAAACTGAAATGTGCAGTGGCATGGGAGGATCAGTGTTATGGTACAAGTGAAGCAAGATCATCTCTGAATCATCAGAATTCTTCCTGCTTGAGGAGATGCAAGGGCCCTGAGAGAACACAGTTAGCATATTCAGCTGTTAAATCAGAGCGCACAACTGGCATGCATTCCGCAAGTCCACAATTTCACAACAGCAGAGGTCAATTTAGATTGCCCAGAAATCTGACAGACAATCTTCCCACCTTGGTGATTGCAGTGACAGGCACCATCACCATGTATGTATGTATGTTTTTGTCTTTTCTAATTGTCCTTTTTTATTGTTAATTGAAACCTAGTTAAATTTACACATCATTGCACACTGTAGCTCTTTGAAAAAAAATATATGAATGAAGGCCTAAGGGTAAACTCTTCCTCAGAAGCTTATTATAAGGGCAATGAAACTATTTCAAACATGTCTTTGGGAAACGCAGTTTTGGTCGCAAAATTGGTCATCGTTGTGTCTTGTAATAGATCTGGACATCTCAGGACACAGTGCTGGGGTTCATGACATATACCATCGCTATTTAAAATCTCATTCCTATACAGTGCACAAAGTGTACTGTTTTCCCAGTACACTTTGTGATTCTCACTAGGGGTGTTCAGAGGCCACTATCTGTATTTGTATCTGCACTTGTTGAGGCAGTATAATTATTTGTATTTGTATTTTGATAAGGAAAGTGGACATGGTGTGAACCAGAACTGGGCGTTGCTTTGCAGGGGGATAAAAAGTAAAAACTTGGCAAACCTTTTTTATATATTTTTTTGTCATTGACTCCCATTGTTGAGATATTAAGACATTAAAGTGCACATACTGTCGTGTGTCCAGCGATCGATAAGCCTACCACAAAACTGGCTCATGAGTACCAATGAATGCCACCCCTTCCCTTCTGAAGTCAGGCTATTTTTAGTTGTGTTTTTTCCCTCATGATCGCAGATTCCCTATATGGATAAGCTTCTGAATAAAAATAATATTGAAGAAATTTCATATAAAAAATATTATTAGTGCTTTACTGAATATCGTTGTTTGATTCTGGAACATCCTTAACTATCATAGTAGAGGAATAAATGACAAATTAATTTGGAAATTTTGTCAGGTACGGTCCTTCAGCAAAACTGTAGAGCAGTTTGATGTAAGTAGCACGCAAAAGCAGATTCTCGGGGAGAGGCTCAGGACCATACCACAAAAAGTGAAAAAATGTGACAGGGATTATTGTGCAGTCACAGTGAAATGGATCTAAATGTTTTGGGGGCACACCCATGAAAAACACAATGGTGGAACTGACTAGGGTTTGTTTATGAGAAAGGTCTGCTATTTTAATGGTGGATGGAGTCCTTCCCTCTGTCTGCCTCTGCAATTGGTGCTAGAATTGTCCGCTGAGAGTTGTTTACATTTCTCCAAAAGCTCCATTTAGTTCTCCTGACAAGGTGGAATAAGTGACTGGCCGTGATGGATTGAGGCACCTGCCCTAATGGCTGCTCAAACTGTGCCCACTAGTGCACGTTACATTGATAAATTGACAACAGTTGGGACATGCTCCGCTAGCAGAGAGAATGAGGCTACTAGGACAAACACACGCGGCTTCACCGCCTGCTCCCTCTCTGCTCTCTCAAAGTTACACTGACTCATAATCTAAAACTCCCAACAGCTGCAATGGGAAATTAGCTCAATACCACTTGCCAATTAATTTGCGGCCTGCACTGCCGCCATGCCTAACATATGATCTTGCCCCTGAAAATTTGGAGCTGAGTGGAAAAAAACTAAGCGTGCAAAGTTTGCCAATAAAAATATGAATGAGGCGTTCGACAATAGCATCTTCTCTATAAGTGTTGGGAACTTGCACAGTCAAACACAAGTTGAGGAGTTGATATTAATTTGACACCAGATGGGGAGAAAAAATACATCTTTGGCTGCGTCTAAGAGAGACGGAAACCCTAATCTCCGCTGATGAGATGACAGTGCTTCAGTGATAACGTTATGGACATGGGCCTTTAGATACAGACCCTGAAGGGTCCTTATTAACCACTTGAGACAATGTATCTTTCTCTGGCTTCATTGTTCTAAGAGCGATGTCACCTTTGCACCCTTGAGCTGGTTAATATCTGAGAGCAATTTTTAAGGTCAATCTCATTTTAAGGCTAATCTCTCTAGGGGCTTAGTGGAGCAAATATTGTGAAATCTATCTGCATAATATTTTGTAGTGGTCTATGAGCCAATAGGTATAAAGATTATAACTTGTAAACATCTTTTCTTCTTTTCATTCATGTTTAGAAAGCAGCCCCTGGCATGCATTCCTTGTCGTCTGGTTTGCTTTAGCATGCTTTAGGCTTTGGAAAATCAGCTGCAGTCTAATTAGTTTTGGCATTCAAACTAGTTCTGAAGGAGAAAAGGCCAAATTAAGGACCTTAAAATATCACTGTGTAGCCTGGTATTACTTGGCTACTCTATTGCTTTTCTGTAAGGAAACCAATTACTTACGATTACAGAAAATACTTTTTATGTATGGGCCAAGACTTGATGTCTCTTGCCTTTTTTAATGTGTTTTTCCCTTGGTACTTTTCAGGCTGTTGACATTATCACAGTGAAGATCCAAACCTCCCTCCTCCAGTTAGGATGTTTCTCCACACAGACACAGGAAACACATTTTCCAATGAACGGGTAAATAATTAACAGATCATTTCAAGTTTACAGTACTTCTCACTTGCAAATGTGCCCATCTTTTTTGAGTAACACCTTAGCATTTTTGCTTTTTTATAGTATTCATTACAGCTAACCATATGAAATCATAGGTGTTTACTTCAGATATGGCTATAACTATGATGGGTTAGATTTGGAGTACAAATTACCCCGTGGGGCTCAATAAAGTATATCTTATCTTATCTCTACCTTCAGAAGAGATGCTTAGTCAAGATGGTCACCCTTGCTGTGCATGTAAGACTGGCTGAGTGTTGGAAGAAATTTGGCCCTACAAATGCACTCAGTGGTTCGATCCCTTGAGCAAGGCCCTTAACCCTGCATTGCTCCAGGGGAGGATTTTCTACAGCTGAGTCTAATCAACTGTACGTCGCTCTGGATAAGAGTGTCTGCAAAATGCCATTAATGTAATGTAATGTAATGTAATGTACTGTATGTCCAAAAGTAAATATATTTTTAGTGTCACTTCTCATTGTGTAAAGATAAACACTTTACTAATAACATAAGCTGAGACACATGGAATCGATCCCTGAGGGACCCCGCAAGACAAAGGAGCAGCAGAGAAAACAAGGTCACCCATGGCCACAGTAAAACATCTGTTTGATAAATAAGAAGTGAACCAGTCAAGGGCAGAACCTGTGATACCCACTCATTGCTTCAGCCTATTCAATAAAATAGCATGGTCAATAGTATCGAATGTGGTACTCCAGTCCAGTAATATTAAAATAGAGATATCTCCAGTGTCCACATGCATGAGAAGGTCATTAGCGACTCTAAGAAGTGTGGTTGCAGTGCTGTGCAGCTGACGGTTATTACTTATTTATCAAATAAGTCATTTCTGACAGCTACCACTAGGAGCTGCTGAGCAATAACTTTTTCCAAGATGTTGGATGCAAATTTTACAAATGGATCAGTAATTTGACAGATCCGCAGGATCGAGGCCAGGTTTCTTTAAGAGAGGCTGGACAGTAGCATGCTTAAAAACGTCAGGAACACATCCAGAGGTGATGGAATCGTTAATAATGTGAAGCCGGGTCAAAAAGAATAAAGTAATGGAAATGGAGACTTCAGTGGTCAGAGAGTGAACAGATAAGCCCGAGGTAAATCACGGGTGTGGCCTCTATCATGCGTAGGATCCAGTTGGGTAAGATTAAAAGATTCAGAAATGTTTAAGAATTCAGTTGCAAAATAATTAGCCGGGTTATCTACATCATACATTTAAAAAAATATTCTTTGACAAAGTTATGCGACCTATAGAATAATTGGTTAATTTGTAATATATAAAGTAGCATTTGGAGTGATACCAAAACCTAATTTAAATATTATTTTATCAAGGATAACCGATGGGTGTAAATTACCTTGCAACAATGTTGCCCAGCATTTGCAAGCAAACAGGGATGCAGAGCTACACTAACCACTGCCTACACACTGCCATGATCCAGAAATTGATGCGGGTCTTGAGGCAAGTGATTATGTCCATAAATGGGCACAAGAGTGAGAGCTCTCTCCTGAATTATTAGCAACCAAAACTTGGGGACCAAGAAGGTGGAGCAGCAACTTTACCACGCTGAACAATGCTCCAACTCCATGTAACAAAATGAGGAGACCTAACAGCCGTCAAACAACAGCCCTTCACTGTGATATAATCACAATGTACCATGACCTGTCGTGAATTACTGCTTAAGTATTGTTTAAGCTCACCCTTTGATACACCCTTTGATTCTTTATATTCAACTCAATTTTTTTCCCAAATTGTATTCCTTACACTTTTTTAAAAGTATTTAATTTTCTTTGTTTCAATTTAATGCTTTTTTTTATCAGACCTTTATATTGATAAGAAAAGGTTCAGCTGACTGTGATGGACACTTTGGCTGTGCCACCTGACAGCATCAATCGAACATAATTAAAGTGGAGAATATGCATTGTGTCTGTTATTCTGTAATTTGCCTGATCAGGCTTTTTAAAGTGCCATAATGTGCATGTTATGACTCAAGATCACACGTGCTGAAAGTACAATTAGCTAACGCCTTGATGAACAGGTACTAATTGGGAAGAAAGTGGCTAGTCTTAATGAACCCAAACCCCCACCACACACACCACTAATGTATTCATCTTAAAACACAGTTGCACAACAAAATTGCTGATATTGAGTTGGATACGGCTTCATTTTCCACCGTCTCTGACTATTGTGCCTTCACTGCAACTACACAATTTTTTTATCTGAAAAAAAGTTAAGCGACATATTAATCAATGCACAATGAAAACCATTGATATTGACTCTTTGATGGTAAAACTGTTGGTTCCATGCTTTACTTTTGTCCCTCTACATTAGCCAAAATGAAAAAATAAATGACTGAATAACTTCCTATCATAGCTTTCAATTCCCACCGGGGCAGTATTTTAGGTAAACGGTTCACTCGTCTCTTGAGGCTCTATTATTCCAGTTCAAGCCCCCGCAAGTTGTCATCACATTTTCATATGTCCTGTTTACTCGTGAACCCTACTGCAGAGAGTGACCTCTTTGCTACTTCCATCTGAGTGATGCTGCTTTGAGAGCAAGTCCCTATAATTACCTCACATCTGTAATAGCTTACCTGGGTTATGCTACCAATTTCCCAGAATCCCCAAACCCAACAAATCAAATACAGGTGCCTGTTTGTTCACATCCGAATACAAGAGAAATGAGAAGTTCTTACCAAGTGACATTATAAACCAGAAAATATCTTCCGGTATTCTATGTGTAGGGAAATGTGTGTGCTTGTTTACAAAGCGCCAGATTTAAATACATGAAATTCTCAACGTCAAATGCGGCCTGATGAGGGTATGTTAGTGCAGTCACAGTCTGCCTGAAATTAACGTCTTATTTACGAAGGCTACCGCTCATTACGCAATCAGTGAATGGGACTGCCTAGAAACCGCATTTTGTGAAAGAAACAGATCTTAAACAGTGCAGTTAAAACAAGTGTTTAATGCTTTGAATATCTTCACTGCATGTGGTGTATTCCTTGTATCGGCTGCCATGTAAAAGGGTATCCCGTGCAGGACAAAATGTGTACATATTCCACCTGAGATGGCTATTGCTGTTTGAATTATATGCGAGATGTAACGTTCCAATGAGCTGGGCTATTGCCATGATAGAATGGAAAAGTTGTGTCTGGGAGAAATTATGCCATCATTGGCATGGGATGCCAATGTTCTCTGTTCATGTGTGTGTGTGTGTGTGGTGAGGGTGGTCACTGGTTGTGTTACGACCTATCGGAAGTATTGCATTACATTTGCTTATCTTTGCCGTGTGGATGATTATCGTTGATTTCCTTCTCAGATTAGCCATTTCAGTCTCCAGCTTTTTGTATCTGTATATTATTTGACTTCTGATTCTTGTACAGCCCCTTTTGATTTGTTTGTTAGATTTTTGTGTGTTTGACCATTAACTCATTCTAGTCAACTCTGATTCTTGCCTTAGCCCTTTAGTCTGCCCCTGATTCGTTTACCCTGACTTTTGTTTTGCACCTCTTCTTGCCATATAGTGACTCTGGTTAGTTAAATAGTGCTCCCAGCTGGGTTACAAATTCTTCCATCGAGACGCTATTTTCTTTTTTTTGATGGTGTCTAACTTTGCACTGAAATAATCTTTGCAACAAAAATCACACTATTTCAATATGAATTCATGATCACAGCCAAGCAATAATTAAGGCTGGGTGTTTGTCACATAAAATATTTAGGAAATATTTTATTCAATTAACCAATATCTCATGAGAAGCAGTGGGAAATGACTGCAATAACGTGCTCAACCATGAGAGTAACAAGTGTTGCCACTGTTGAGAATTAGTAGGTTGAATGCATTGATATGGTACGCTTTTGTCAATCGTGGAAAGACATGTTTTTTTATTTTTTGTATTAGTTATTCTCCAAAATAGTCATGGAAATTAAACTGTGAAAGACTTCTGTGACAAACAAATAGCCAAACAAATAATTGCACTTCTGAAAGAAATGAAATATATCATGGAACCTCCCACACAGCATTTCCATTCTATCCTGACAATAGTCAAGCTGAACTGTGCTGTTTATTATCTGCCTCTTTCACAAAATGTGATTCATAGGCAGTCCCATTCGCTGATTGTGTAATGAGCTGCAGTCTTTGTAAATAAGACGTTAATTTCAGGCAGGCTGCGACCGCACCAACACACCCTCGTGAGGCCGCTTTTTGCGCTGCGAGCTTCGTGTACGTAAATCTGGCCGTGCATGAAGCTTTCTGAAGCTGCCCTGTACCTGGTAAACCTTCAATGACAGTTTGTTCTTGTTAGGCAGATAGGAACCCGAGTTACTCATTAGACTGCAGTCATTTCTATTACTTATTCCCCTCTCATTTTCCCTATCCTTTTCCTCATTATGGTCTGACCTAGACCAGGTAGTAACAGGTGTGAGAGGGAAATTGCAGTCCTCACTTGCAGAAGAGACGCTTTCGCAAGGAAGAAGAGTTAATTAAATCAATTAAATGATGGCCTTGATTAAAGCTACAGGTAACATGTAAGAGGAGTAAGAGCAACAAAGGTTTATTTATTCATTTTTTTGGTTAGACTGGAGCAGGGTCAACCAGTGAACTGGCCAGTAGCGGTTAAAAGCTGATTTATCTCTTGTTTGTCAGTGGAGTGAATTCCTATGCACCTTCCTGTAATTTAAATCAAGGTCATTAGCGGAGGGGAAGATAAAAATTGGGACATTAATCCCAAGGAAATAGGTACCTGCCGTTAGGTGTGTGATCTGAATAGAATGCACATGAGGCCGAGGTGTAACGGCCGTTTGACTTTATTTTCTCTTTCTTCCCCTTTAGTTCATAATGCCTGAGGTTCTGCAGAGGCCAGATGAAGAATTTAGGAGGCCCCATCTACATCTTTTAACCAAACATATTAATCATCGAGTGCTTGAAATTCAGACAGGTCCATTTGTGGTGAGGCTGTACCAATTGTACAGGCAAATTTATCTGCCTATGCACTCCTGATATCCTTAAAGCATTCTGAATGGAAATAAATCATGCATATTATCTTTGTACTGGAAATACATTCAGGTCAAAAAGATACTATGTTTACATATGAGGAACAATCGAAAGCAATACTCCGGTAGACACATTTCTATTTCCTGTGAACATGTTCTCACTAGCTCACAATAATAAAAGCTTGCAATAATAAAAGCTTTTGAGCGCCTTTTGTAAGTGGAAGAAAAATGCCTAGTGCAGAGTCAAATGTGTTGACCTTTGTCGCTCCTGGCCCCTGGAAGCCTGACACAAAGACTCATGTTTCCATGATCCATGATCAGGGCTTTGAATCTCGTGTCTTTCTATGGGATGTCCTGTCTCTGAGGCCAATGTGCTCTAAGATAGCTTATTCAATTTATGTAACTGCTGCCCAGGAAGGGAAACCACAATATAATATTCCAATAAAAGGCAAAGCATATCAATTTTTGTGTCAAAAGCAATTCATGTGTCCCACATAGGGGATGGATTTTCTTTTTTAAACACACACTGCCAAGGTAACCTAATGCCAGAGTTTACTGTATCGCAAACAAAAAGAATCCTGGATGAATATGTACACTGGACTGGCTCTCAGGGGTATTGCTGTTTTACAGCTACAGTACGTCATTTCACTTCTTGCTTGAATGCCTCATCCTCCATTTTACAGGTTAAAAAAGATTGAAAATAATTTCTGTGTCAAACCCTGTAAAAATGTATTGAGAGAGAAAGAGACACAGAGAGTGCTAACACATATGGACAAGTACTGCCATTTGACCCTGTGCAAGCAGCATTAAAGATTTTCATATGAATCCTAGTGACTTAACACAAATAACAAGAACCAAAATCACTATTATCATTTCACAAATGATTGAACACTTTCATCTAATTTACTCTGCTTGAATTGAGTTAAAGATGATGAAACAATTATGTGGTGGTCTGGAGAAACTCATTGGGCACTGCTGACGTCTGATTTTGGTAATCGTCCAAAAAAAAAAAAAAAAAAATTTGAAAATGAGTTTTTGAGAGAGCCGGGATGGCACATGGCTGAAGCAACGGACCTTGATGCAGGTATCAGTTTGTTGCAGTTACACACGTAGCTAACACGGGCATTAGGAATAGATACAATTAGCCAAAAAAAATTAGGAGGACAACTTGAAAAAGAGTTTTTGGTCAAGAATGAGGTTTTACCATAATCTGACTGTTCTAGCTGAGGGCACCTGCTGAATGGTTGGTCATTCTGGTTAATCATTCTAGCACTCTCATATAGGTTAACATGTATTTAGAAATGTGTTCAGAAAGTGATTGATTTCTTACGGAATTCCCCAAATGCTTCTTGTGGCAAATTATGAATTAGACTTCAGTCGTTTATCACTATTGCCAATTGTAATAGGCTGTTGCCTTTGTCTTTAGCCATTGGCTTTGAAATACAAAACACTTCCAGTATTTCATATATTGTTCATATACTGTTCCACTGTAGCTGTGTTAATTTATCATATCAAAGACCATTCTGTTCTGTTTATGTTGTCATTTGCAAAATCATTTAGAACTCAAAAACCATGTGAAGGGTTTTTCTAGGTCAGCACACAATAGCATGCATCAAGTCAATCAATTTATTTTCTGGAATAAGGCAAGAGTGCCTTACAGTGAGACATGTAGTCTCCATGTACCCTTCTTTACACTCCTAGGTAACAGAGTGGGGAAGCGGCAACAATGTACTTGCATACTGCATGTATGCAGAGAACATTTAATACAGACGCAGTGATAGCAGGTCAATTAAAACCTGTAAGGTTTGAAAACTATAATCCACCACAATCACACAAACAGCAAACAGACCTTGCATGAATCAGTAAGACATATAGATTGCCCACATACAAACGTGTCTATATGAAGGTGTCTAAAATGTAGCATTATGTAGCTTTTTTTGAGCGGGATTCCAGCCTGGAGTAAATTACTTTGGGAATTGGTTAGGCTGAGTGACACTGAATGAGGGAGGAGACTTGCTTGAGGCCTGACCTGTGAAAAGGATGATTATCCTATGAGTAGCAGTGATCTCACACACTGCCACCTTGCGTGTCTTCCCAAGCTAATCAGGGAAAATCCATCTACAGGGTCTGCAATTTCTGCCCCATGCGTCCGCGCCAGATTTCTGCAGCCCATGGGATTTTGAGCTGTGTCCCTGGATTGGTCTGTGAGATCACTGAATGTATCCCGAGACTCCTGAATATTACAAATAATTGGCGAGTAGCAAGATGAAAATTGCCTCAAGCAGGGTAATCGCGCTGTGGGTAAAAGAGGCGAATGTCTACATGCGAGAGTGATTAGGAGACGCCATTGTGCTATGGTGGAATGCTATTCTTCAGTCTCTGCCACGCCGTCGTGTGGAAAGCACGTCACCATCCCGCCTTTCTACCCCCTCCCTGCACCCAAAACACAAGTCTTCAGACTTCCCCTGTCAGCCATGTTGTGGGGGTCACTGACCTGAGCCCAGACATGCTGTTTGAACGGTTTTCCGAGCAGCGAACATGTATTTGGACGGTGAAGACTAATCTGCCACTGACAGTCTGACCCTGATTCATTTCAATAAATGCTGCGAGAACGCTCCCAGGCACAGTTCTTTTTAATTTACTGCGTTATTTAAATACGATGCAACTACAACAGACATTTCAATCATTGATGTGCTAGCACTGTGTGATTTGTCTCATTAGATTTTCACACTTTTTTTCTCCTCTCTCTCTGTCTTTTCTTTCTTCAAGGTAAGAAAGGTAAGCCTGCTAAGGACCTCTGTTTCACAGCTCTGCTTGCAGGGTTGATTGTGAAATGCTCTATTTAATTAGGGAAGTTGTCACCCTGCGCATGAGAGTGGGTGGTGGCCCACATCAATCCATCAATGGCTGAGAGAAAGAAGGGGCATTTTGCATCTGTTGCGGTACCACATTATTTTAGATACAGCAGGAACGAAGATCTATCATAACAAAATATATTTGTGTAGAAAAACGTATTATTAATGTGTGTGCATATAAATACACCCCTGCATTTAGTACCCTGTAAACCCTTCCTTTGCACTATAACATCCCTGTGTGTTCTATAATGTTTCATGAGGTGAGAAAACATATAGCAAGGGATTGGAGACCATTTCTCCACTCATAATCTCTCCAGGGTGTTTGCTTGGGAACTCTCTTCAGCTCACTTAACAGGATTTCAATGGGGTTTAGGTCAGGGAACTGGGATGGCCAATGCAAATCCTGATTTTGTGGTCAGTTTGTAGATTTGGAGGACTGCTTCTAATCATTGTCCTGTTGAATGCCAGACCTCGACCCTGTTTAGCCTCTCGACAGAGGCAGACAGATTTTGGTCGAAATACTCCTGGTACTTCAACTCAGTCAACGATGCCACGTATCGTAACAGGGTCTTTGGACGCAACACAGACCCACAACATCACATATCCACCAAAGTTCAAAGAGGCGATAACATACTTTTCAGCATGACCATCACTTTTGTTTTATCCCAAACCAACCTATGGCGTTTGTGGCCAAAAGGTTATATTTCTGTCTCATCTGACATAAATCAGTTTGTAAAAATGGTTATGTTTGTGGTTTGATGACAATAGAAGCTTTATTTTGGCATGCCTTACAAATAGCTTTTTGGTGACTAATTGTAGTTTTGGAGACTTGGTCACCCCAACATGCAACCAACTACCACAGTTCTCCAACTTTGAGAATACTTTGAGATTTGTTTGGCTCTTGAACTGTGTGTGTGTGTGTGTGTGTGTGTGTGTGTGTGTGTGTGCATGTGCGTGTATGTGTTTGTGTGAGTGTTTATCTTTTAAGTACCATCACTTTTATTTCTGTTCTCATTTTCAATCTATGTAAACTGAAAGAACAATGTTTTGTTTTAAATGCACTGTTTGTGTTGATACATGGAGCAAAACAACATTTTCTGTGTCTTGTACATTAGCAAAGCTTGTGTAACCAGAGGTAATGCCCTGGGCAACACATAAGCAATAAGCCTTGACTCGGCATGTAGAGCTTTGTAAGTTCACACTAGTTTTTCTTTGTTTCTTTCTTTTTACATTCCAGAGAGCACACTTTTTCATTAACAGTTAAAGGTAAAGGTGACAGATTTGAAACATGAGGGCTGATTTATATTTGTTTTGATTTCTCTGTTGATAGAATACACTTTCAGGTTTCAAGAAATTCATGAAGCAGGTGTTCTACATACCACAGTATCGTGTTGCATGGCAACAGAGGGGCACTGCAATTACCAGACACATCTTCATACACAATAAAGACACACAATTGCTATTGTAAACCTACCTTATAAATCTATCACCACAGGCCTAGAGGTGAGAACCTTGAACAAACTTCACAGTAACCTTCACAACACAAGAATTACATTTAATCAATTTTATAATTATAAATACACATACCTGCTGTGTGTTCACAGATGTTCTTCTGCATGCCACTGTTTTAACAGGTGGCTATTTGAGTTGCTGTCGCCTTCCTGTCAGCTTGAACCAGTCATTCCCTGCTGACCTCTCTCATTAACAAGATGTTTTCGCCCATATAACTGCTGCTCAGTGGACATTTATTGTTTTTCACACCATTCCCTGTAAACACTAGAGCTGTTGTTTGTGAAAATATCAGATCAGCAGTTTCTAAAATACTCAAACCGCCCCATCTGGCAACAACAATCATTCCACGGTCAAAGCCACTTAGATCACATTTGTTGGTGCCACATGATTGGCTGACGAGATATTTTCATTAACAAGCTGGTATGCAGATCCTACTAAAGTGAATACTGTGTGCACATCAAGTCATCAATCCATAAAACCGGTATAATGAGAAATCCCTGCTCTAACCTCTCCCTTCTCAGGTCCTCTTAGCACTCATACTTGTGTTTGATTTGCACTTCATTGTACGTCGCTCTGGATAAGAGCGTCCGCTAAAAAATGCCATGTAATGTAATGTAAAAAATCTGATTGTTTTAGCCATTATAGCCTTTAGATATATTTACAAGCTGTTATGTTCTTGTATCTTATTTCAAAGGAATACAACATCTAGTTGTGCATGCAGCAGGTGTGTGTTGAGTATTAATGATTGCAATCACACATTCTGTTCATGCCTTTGCCAAAGAGATCAGAGCAGTGGACAGGTTCTGATGCCTTCTGCTACCGAAGAGACCCTCAACCACGAAACAAGGCCAATGATGGTGAGTAGTAGTAGGTCAGGTTAACAGCAAAGGTTCCCACAGAATGTAACTGTGATGGCACAGACTGCTGCATGATAGGGCCAATTCAGGATTTTATCTGGGAAAGATACTGTGCTACTGTGATTTTGCCTTCCCCAACAATAAAAGAGTTAACCTTGCCCCTGAAATAGTGTATAATCACTCCATGCAAAAGGGGGTTTGTCTCCATTATCAAAGTTGGACTGCACCCATATACGATTAATGTATTTAAACGGATTCCAATCTGCACATGTTTAAGCTACGTTCTTCGGTTCACTCTCATTAACGGACACAGAAGATTCACCTTTTACAGACTTACTGAAGGGATCATCAAGGATCGACTAATGCTCCCATGTATTTTGATTTCCTCTTTTTTTCCCTTGTAAAATAGGCTTGAATAAAGTCTTAATTTCGAGACTACACCAGTATTATCTTCTGATGCAGAGGACCATCTGGCAAATGCTCAAGCAAAATAGATAAGAATTTTTAATGAGGGGTTGGTTTTCCCGAACAGATTTTAGTAAGAAAGCATGGCTATTATGATTATCACAGTGGTACACTGGGGTGTTCACTGAATGTGGCCTGCCTGCTCTCATACTAATTACAACTATGCACTCCTCCCCATAAGATATGTGATATATAAAATATAAGACTGTTCATATATATGTTAAATTTATATTCAAGTATAAACAAGCCCTTTACACCAATGTCCCCCTTTGTCCCCATTGTTAAATGGAAATGGAATAATTATTAGAGTGTTTTTTTTACAGGTGCGGACAGTACAAACAAATGATACTGTATGTTAATTACATACGTATGCACACACACACACACTGTGTTTTTGTTATCTGTAATTAGTGTGTAAGTAGTAAAAAGAGCGAATTTGAGATTTACAAACATCTTCATATAATAAAAAATGCAGATAATAAACTATTCAGTGGTTTCGTGTTTCATTTGGTGAGATCTGCTAGGCGGCAAGTTTTTTTCCCCCACAGTAATTACTTGCTGTTCAAACAACCACCACCAGGTGGGATATGTAAGCACTCTAGTCCAGAGCGGTGTGAAATACTTGCAAGTTCCGACAGTAGGGGGGCATATCCTTTGCATGTCATGACTTCCTGATGTCCGTACTTTCAACATCATCAGAGTCTGGATATCTTATTTTAAGGTTGTCCTCCAAGCGATACTAAAACAATTTGCATTTGAATGGATCTCTTTGGGAATTGGGGGGTGGGACTAGATTCAGCTGTAAATGATGCTGGTGCAGTACCACATTTGTTGGCTAAATGGCTTTAAGTTGTCAAGGTCCAAGGTATCAAATGAGCCTCAAACCATCAGGCTGTTGTCAGATATGCAGCAGATATGGATGGATCATTTCAAGGGTTCCCAATACAGTAAACCCTGCCATAAGTTCCCAAGACAGTAAACCCAAAGGCAAAACACTATCATTGTTTTCTGGTTACCAGATTACCCACTGCAACAGAATATTTTTTAAAATAAAATAAATGTTTTTTCTTTCTTTTCAATTTGCGTTAAGAAATGGAAAAATGAAAGAAAATGGCCAGTTTTTTTTTTTTAAACCATTACATTACATTACATTATTGGCATTTGGCAGACGCTCTTATCCAGAGCGACGTACAGTTGATTAGACTAAGCAGGAGACAATCCTCCCCTGGAGCAATGCAGGGTTAAGGGCCTTGCTGAAGGGTCCAACGGCTATGTGGATCTTATTGTGGCTACACTGGGGTTCAAACCGCCGACCTTGCGTGTCCCAGTCATGTACCTTAACCACTACGCTACAGGCCGCCTAGCAACCAGTTTAACAGTAAACAGTAGTAAAATATGTTATGCATGTAAATGGATGTAAAAAAAAAGTCACCAATGTTATTAATTAGCTGGTTAGGGCAAATTATCTCTGAAAGTTATCTTCGCTACGCAAACTTTATTTGGGAACTTTAAGAATACCAAGCATTTGGAAATATAGCTTGACCTACATTATTAACAGCTAGTCATCAGCACAGTTAACAAGTAATGTTGCTGATATATTTCAGTTGTTGGGGCAGTGCAGAATGTGGACAGTTCAAGTGGTTATACACTTGCCACATCCTTTGCTCTGGAATGCTTGGACGTCGGAAGTTGGAATTGTCAACTGGGAAATTCCGACTTACGATTCGGAATTGAGCACTGCTCTATTGTGTATTTTTGTTTTGGAAAACACATTGTTAACATACCACTCACATTGTGTGTTAGCTACTGTGCTACCATGTATAAATTAACGATAATTTAACTGAAAACAAGATATTTCAAGAAAAGGGTAGAAATGGTAGGCCTAGGCAAATTCACGCCAACACAGTACCACAGTAGCACAGCTCACAACAGTGGTGGAGTAGAGTGCTCACATTTGCCACCTGGTGGTAGTTGTGTGAAAAGCAAACCATAAATCACTATGTATTATGGGCTACAAATGCTACAAATGACTGCTCCACCTGTTACAGGCTGAAATGCAATGTGACTGACTGTTGGAACCTCGCAAGTATTTTTTTCCAGCCGGGGACATTCATGCCGCAGAAGCAAACCGCCAAATGAAACAGGAAATCACTGTAAATCACAACAGGCTAACATTCTATGTGAGCTCCAGACTGATGGAATTGTGTCATTCCACCACTTCCTGTTTCACAAGAATAGAAAAATGAGGTACTGTAACTAGCATGCAAAACCTTTTGTCATCCATCACCATGGAAATGCATAGAACTGTCAATTCAAAAGAGACTTTGACAGTTAAACATACCGCTTAGCAGGGGTGAACGGAGTACATAACCTAAACGAGTATCCAGTACAATTAATGAGATTTTTCCAAGCACAAGTGTTGTACGAGCAATTGGATCAATATCCATGCTGATAGGAGCTGTACAGTTGTTTGTGATTAACATGTAACAAACGTAATATTGTTGTGTGAAAGGCCAGTTCATCCCCCTTAGATGAGTACAACATTGCATTTCTTTCACATGCATATCAGGATATTGTGCGAACTTGTGTCAATCGTAGTTTAAGGATATACTGTAACCATCTTGCCAAATAAATCTATATACATCTATATATATATATATATATATATATATATATATATAACCGGCTCTACAATTATTGGCAATAGTTGGCTATCCGGCCAAACTGAGTAATCGGGAAAGAAGGTTTATTGGCACTCTTGATAAATATGCACAAAAAATGATATAAAATAAAAATAATACAGTCACTGACATAAGCTTTATTTTCTTATGTGTAAAGTAGTGTCCTCGATTAATGATTCAAAGATTCTTTTTTGCATATTTTGCATAGGCAGAAGGCGCCTACTTTGTGTATCTACCCCACTGAACTCAGTCAGCTAATGTATCTTAGCATGGTCGAGACCACTGAACACTAGGATGGAGAGTAGCTAGCTTTGTTAACAAAAAAAGTCCAGCGAATAGAAATATTTAGGATACAAAAAATATCCAGAGAGGAAATTAAAGGAAGATTCCGAACATACCGCAAATGCATAACAATTGACTAGCCATCTCCATGATAATCACCCAATGCCATGTGACAAATGTATGGTAAAGTTAAGTTGTAGGCTAGTCTCATGCATCTGGGGAAAAATATCATAGCTTTCCTGTCTAGCCTAGCTTGTCAATAATTTTCAGCGTTAGCTCGGCATAAATGCATTTTGTGGGTGTTGCTTCCGCTTTTTTCAGTTCTTTAGAATTTCGCACTCATGAGCAGTGCAGGCCTCCTGCACATGTCACATAGTCTATTTCGTCATCCAAGAACAAAGAGCTGCTGCCATAGTTGCCACCAAGACCACAGTTTCCCACTGTTGTTCAGTTCAGTGGTAGAAGTGGGCCAGTAGCCAACTCAGCTTGTTAGAATTCTGACAACAGCTGAGGCGATACATTTATGGAATTTAAAATTCTGAGCGTATCAACTTCATGACTGTACCTTAATAACCACTGATTAAGGGACCCGAAGGTCAGTGGTTCAATCCCTGGTGTAGCCACGATAAGATCCACACAGCTGTTGAGCCCTTGGGCAAGGTCCTTAACCAAGTAAAAGCATCCCCACACCATCATATTACCATAACCATGTTTGACTTATTGTATGATTCCACCTTGCTACTCTCTCATAAATACCTTCTTTGCCCAGTGTCTTTCTTAGTCCTGAACACTGTCATGAACACTAATATTAGCTGAGGCTTGAGAGGCCTGCAAGTCTTTGAATGCTCTTCTGGGATAATTTGTGAGTTCCCGGATGAGTTGTCACTGCACCCTTGGAGGAATTTTGGCAGGCCAGTCACTCCTGGGAAGCTTCACCACTGTTTTGAGATAATGGCTCTCACTGTGGTTTGATGGAGTCCTTTGCCTTAGAAACCTTTTGGCTTTGTAACCCTTTCCTGACTGATATATTTCAATATTTTATAATATCTCTTTTTCATGAGCCATGGATTGTGGCCCAAGCTCTCGGTTTTTTCGAAAATCAACATGCAAATTATGTTGGCAAATGCCAGCCAAGAATACTGTCTCATTATGCAGTTATTTTGTGTGTGTAACAGAGCATAAAATCAGCTCTTCTGAATGTAAAAGGCAACTTCTGTCACAAGTTTACTAAGTAACATCAAAAACAGAACTTATCCATAACAGCTGTGGGACTCATATTTCATATTTCAAAATAATCTTAATAAATAGTCTTATTATTGCTTTTGACTACTGTCCAATGATATAAAAAAAGTTGGATAACTTATTATTTTGAATAATAGTAAACATATCTGGGCATATACCATATCTTCTACAGCGAGATCGCCAGTTCATTCTCAGCTTACTCTATCATTGCCAGGGTGTTTTCTTGCATTATCTGAAGAAACACACAAGATGGTGAGAGGCTGTGTACTTTCATCAAGTTCTCTTAATTAAATCTACCTTACTTGAGGCGTTTTTGCAACTGCGCAAATAAACTAGAAGTGAACATATCTAATTAAAAAGTCCCTGTTACAACAAGGCGATACTACAGTGTTTGGCTGCCGTTTGCAATCCGAGGCTAATATACTTCTGCCTGGCATGCTGAGTTTTTTTGTCATGCAGTAGCACAAACTTCCGTGAGTTCATGCTAAAATTATATGTCATTAGTAAATTACACAGGTGCCAAAGCGAGTTTATCATCTTCAGTATGTAAATCTTCCTAATAACCTAAGGAACTGCTCACAACATTTCCTATCTCTTAATCCTAATGAACACATCGCTCTGATATGAGATTACCTCCTCCTGGTAGAAGCACTCTGTTGCCTGGGGCAAGAGACTGGTTTATTCAGTTCTCCTTTGTAATCTTAACGCAACCTTAATGAGTATAAATGTGTTCAGATATGTCAGCTCCAAATATGAGCTTCCAACACCTGGGCAAGGAGTGGAGGAGGAGATGCAGTTCTACTTTGTTGCTGTGGAAGGTGGAATTATTTGGCCTGTGGAATGATTTTGATAGCTGTTGATATATTGAGAGGTCTGCAAAGTCTCTCAAGCCCAGGTATGTGGGTGATTGCTTATGGTGGCTCATTCATTCTCCCTCATTCCTTGCTATGTGTTTCTGTTTATAAACTGTCATCACTTCATAATGCACCATCATGAAACGGAAATCCATCAAATATGCACAATACACCTTCACCTGGTGTACAGAGCAAAACAAATCAAACGCATGCGAAAGCCTGTCAGGCCCTGCTGTTCTTGTATCTGAATATCTACGTCGGGTCCGTTTCTCAGACCAAAATGGATATGGTTCAGCTGCATTTGATTGTTTATGCATCTTGTGCTGACCTCTCTTTTTCTATTATTTTCCCTTTGGAGTGGGACACAGCCATCAATTTTCTATCAGTTGCCCTTCAGACCACGAGTCCATTTCCTGCGACCTTGAGAATGGATACCACTCTGAGCATTGTAGCATGTGGCTGCTGTCACCCTTAAAATGCAAATTGCAACACTTGCGACTGTATGAGTGCCTCCGATACCACTTCCCTGGTGCCACAGTAAAACTGGAGATTGTCATTATCCGTGTTTATATTCAGTGATAACAGGGGAACAAGATATCAATACAGAAGTGATAGGAGATTATGAATAGCATTAAAAGGATGTCAGTCTGGGAATAATGAATTAAGTGGAATTGGTATAATGGATGTTTATAGGGCGTCCTTGTGGAATGCTCTGTATTGAGGGCATTTTGAAAACCAATGAATAGCCCACATGAAAAGGCCATTTAGAATTGAATGTGGCTAATTTGATGTGATAAAAATTGAGATGCAGACAACAAATGCATGGCTAAAAAAGCTGTCTGTAGTGGCAATTCCACAGGCTATATGACATTTAAAAAAAAGCTAATTTCAGAAAATAAAAAGCATTGCATTCAAAGGCTGTGATGTGTGCGTCTACACAGAAAGAATGAGAATACAGTAGTTCTGCTAAATACGGTGGGCTCCAGAATTCTTGGCACCCTTGATAAATATGCACAAACAATAGTGCATATTTAAATTCCAAAAAATACTTTTCCTACATGTGTAGTGTGCTTTATTAATGATTCAATGGATTCAACCAAAGGCTTTCAATTTTCAAAGAAAAAAATTATTTCCCCAAAAAACTGGCACCCCAAGGTTTAATACATCAATGCAACCACCCCTATAATTTAGAGAAGATATTTGGAGGGATTTTTGACCATTCCTCCATGCAGAAGTTTTCAGGTTTTTGATGGAATGTTGATGTTTGAGATGGCCATTGCAGAACATGGATGTTGTTTTCACTTGTTTAGAAATTTCTGTGTGGATTTTATTAAACATTTTTCTTAAATATGTTGTTTATGGGGAACTAAATATATGTGTGAAGTTGTACACTAAAATACTGTTTAACAGTATGACAAAATGCTACAAGGTTGTATCTGCTTGGAGCCTATTCACTTTGTCATCTTTGAAGCTCAATATCTCAAAACCACTCAGAACGCAAATTGAACCTTATCATTCCAAAGAATGAAATTCACCCATTTTTATAATCTAAAAAAGGTTGCTGTCAACTTTAGTTTAGCAATTTTAGCTAAGTTAGCAATCCGTTGCACAATTACAACATCACTCTGTACGTCCACCTACTATTCACACGTGTAAGCTGTTTGCTGTTACCAGTGCAATAAGTATAACTTAGTTGCAGTGACGTCTTGTGAGCTCAGAATTGGTGGGGTGAAAAATTTTCCTTTAAACTAATCAATGAACCACTAAGTGGCCTAGACAACACTTATGAAAAAAGATGCATCACTCTGTTTTCTACCGCGTTAGCTTTCAGAATGACCAGCAATAACAGTTTACAATCTATGCATTGCAGATCATTTCCACCCCAATCTATTTTCCGAGAGTGCACACTGCGGAAGAAGTCGACATGTGTCCGCAAATAATGTTGATAAAATTTGTACGATTTCGTAATGCAAATATAATGAAATGCATAAGGCATAGGCTACTAAATAATAATACCTAATTGAGGAGAGCTGGCTCTATCTGACGGTACTGAGTATTTTGTGAATTAATTGTTGTATTGATAGCCTACTCAAGGAAAATCATTCAAACTGATTTTTGTAAATTGTATTCATAATTCAACACAATGTGATGAAGCCGCATGTTAATTCCTGATTGATTAGTCAGATCATCGACACGTGTTAATCAAGGAAAATTTAAGAAAACAGTTTCAGATCAATGATTGGTTGAAAGGAAAGTTTTGCGGACCACCAATTCTGAGCTCACGAGACGCCACTGCTTAGTAGCCTATATTTGGTTAAATCATTTGAAACTACCTATTTTTACATTTTACCTAGACTAGCAACATGCAGGGCTTTTGTAAAATTCACCACAGAAAGTAAGATTAATTAATAAAATTAGAAGAAAAAAAATAAGTTTGCTTGCACCACCCCTTCTGCTGGGCTCATTATCATTGAATATTTCTGTGATATAACTAGCCAGCTAGTTGCATTAATGTTTGCTGTGTTATAGTAAAATTAAAGAAAATAGTGGGCATAGTCTACATATAATTTCAGTGAGATATAGCTTTTGTAGCCTGTTTAACAATTGATTTGATGCTCTTACTCTGTGTGGTAACCTAATATATGACTGTAATAAAGCACAGTGAAATGACCGGTCTGTTTTAATTGTCCATGTTTATGTCACCTTTTCCTATTATTATTACTCTGAAATTGCAAGTGTAAGATTCCACCTGAACATAAATGTATCTGTCTTTTCAGCTAGGGCATAGTAGACATGATGATGAGTTGACTAGGTGAGCAATCGAGTCCTCTGGTCAACAGGGAATTCACGAACCTATTAGCCGTTACCCTGTGGCTGTTACCCTGTGGCACTACAAAGGCGGAATAGGTTTGATAGGGGTTCTACAAAATTACCATGTTCTCCTGTTAGCCACGCAGTTCTTTTTTAGCATGAAGAGTCTGCAATAATAAGCATGTGACTGAATGGGGAATTCATACAGTCATATGTGTCCTTCGTCAGCTTACTGTGTTTAAACAAAAGTCTGTTATCCTGCCATGCCCACAATGGCTGTGCACTCGTTTGCTTTCTCTTTTAGGGATGTACATTTCAACTGCCAGAAATTTGAGAACAGGCCTGAAACACACCCTACTTTTCACAAAAAAAGTTTAGCGTTGACATACAGTAATCTCTTAATTGAATACAGATATGCACCATCCTTGTGGGAAACATGGTAGAATGGCCCTTAGGAGAGAGAACTGATACAGAGAGAGGAAAAAGGCCTAATGCAGGAATCTGCTCCTGTAATGGAATCCGCTCTTAAGACCTTGCTTAAAAAATTTTTTGACTGAGAATGTATGTTGATACTCCCCTGCCCATGAGGCTTTGAGCCTCAGAGTGCACAAGAGGTGGAAAAAAACATGACAGTTTCACATCTATGGGGTGTATTAATTCCACAGCTCTACCAAATGAAGTGAGGAGTGTCCTCAGTCCAGTTGTGGGGTTCAAAAAGGTAAAGTGAAGGTAAACAGGCTTCAAAACCTGAAAGAGACACCCATGCTCTTTGTGTGCATATATGTTAAGTCACCACTGTCATGTTTGTCACATCATGTTTCATGTTTAGTTATTGTCTTAGTTATGTTATTGTCATGTCACGTATTATGTTAGTCTAGTCTCGCCACGTTTTTATGTTTTATTTCTTGTTACATTTAATTTTCATGTCATGTTATGTTTCATGTTTAGTTGTTGTTATGATTTTATTGTTAGTCTTGTCATGTTACATTATATAGTTTATTCATGTCACAGTTGCAAACTTATTATGTCATGATTTATGTTTGTTTCATGTTATGTGGTTCTGTTCATTGTTTAGCATACACTTTTTTGTGTCTTTCTGCAAACCTTGCATTCCTGCTTTCTCTCTCTCCCTTTCTGTCACTCACACCCTAATTGTTTCAATTTCCCTTGTCTTACTAATCTACTAACTTTAGATCAGGATTGGGTAATACTAACATTCTAACCATGTGTTCATGTTACCTTATGTTTCTTGTGCATGTCATTTACTAATTTACTAACGCTAGGGCAGGATAGGTTTATTACTAATTACCTTGTTAACTTGTCAATCCTCCACACCTGATTTCCATTCTCATGCTGCTCTCAAGCTAATTGTCTAGCAGACTTTGGTCTTGACTCTTGCGCCGTCATTGACCCTGAGCCTGCCTACCGTCCGCCTGTACTTCTGCCCCGCTGACAGCTTTCCTGGCTACTGGACTTTTTTGCATGGTGTACCGATTACGAGACTGCCTTCTCCCTCGGTACTGTACTTTGGTTTTGGCTGGATTTTACGTGTTTGGACATTGCCTGTTTTTTGACTATGTTCACTGGACATTCCCTGAATGAAGCCCTGATGGGACTTTATTACACCTCTGTTTCTGAGTCTCAACCACTTTATTAGGCACACCGGCACACCAGCTTGTTAATGCAAATATCAGCCAATTATGTGGTAGCAACTTAAAACATAAAAGAATGTAGACATGGTCAAGAGGTTCAGTTGCTGTTCCAACCAAATGGCAAATAAATGTGATCTAAGTGACTTTGACCGTGGAATGATTGTTGGTGCCAGACAGGGTGATATTTCAGAAACTGCAGATCTCCTGGGATTTTCACACACAACAATCTCTAGAATTTACAAAGAATGGTGTGTTATATATTTTTTTATAAATCCCTGTGTAAATTTATGTGATCGGAACCGAACTAACGAATTCTGCCCGATTTATAAAACACACGTAAACAGCTTTTTTTCGTATCCACATTCTGTATGTTGATAAATACCAATGAACCGTAAACAAAATACATGTGCACAGGACTTATGATTAGCGTAAATTCATGCCCCTAAAATACCTTATAAGGACCATGGAATTAAATTTCAGAATTTAAAGAGATGGTCAAGAAAAGATGAGAGGACCTTGCTTTAAAATGCAGTGTAGCCTACACATGATCAGATTTTTTTTATCATTATATGACTGTGTGCGCAAGCTACTTTGTAACATCTTGTCTCTGTGAACATTAAGATGTATGTTAAAACATATATCGGAGTTATATAACAGTTTATTCTGTTAAAAAATGGATGAGAAAAAGCTGATTGTCCTGGTGGAGAAACATAAACAGCTATAGCTCTGACCCACAGAACCGGCTGTATAAAGACAACATTGAAAAATATGATAATCTGGAGTGCCGTCACCGTCGCTGTTGGAGCTTGTGGTAAGTAGCCGATTTCAACGTGGCAAACTAACATCTAATCATAGTTTATTACTAATTAGCTTACTTTTGTTTAGACTACATAAACTATGTATGCGCCACATAGGACTGGAATAAAAATGAACAAAGCATGAGGGTAAGCAAATTATATATTGCATTTTCATTTTGTCATACATAATAGACTCAAGGTAAAGCATTTCATGTATGAAAATGTCTCATTCCCATTTGTGTTTACATTAGAATTTGTTATATTAACATTTTCTTTTGCAGAAACCATTGCCTCTCTAAATATAATGAGTTTTGGAAGGGATAATCCTCCATAATTATGTTGTTTTTATGAACCAACAAATTAAACCAATATTTGAAATTAGTCTCTTTTTTTAGTTCATTTTAAGTCAACAAGATTACATAGCCAGTGGAGAAAAAGATGATAGGCAAAATCTGATAACAAGAAAAAAGAAGTGTGGCTTCACTAAAGTTCACGCAATTATGAGGGTCGAATTGTGCGAGAAATTTCTCTGCCTCTATAGAGCAGGCGTAAAGGGAGGCACAAGACAAAAACACAGATCTAGGCTTCGAAGATGCACTGAAATAATCTTTGCAACAAGAGTCACACTATTTAAACACCCAGAGCAAGAAATCATCAAACAGATTATTAATAGTAAATATTAATTAATGATTGCAGCCAAGCAATAATTAGGGGTGGGTGTTTGTCACAGAAAATATTTACAAAATAATTTCTTAAATCAACCAATATCTCATGCGAAGCAGTGGGAACTGACTGAAATAATGTGGTGAACCATAGTGACAGAAACCGAAGTTTCAAAAAATCAGCGCTGCCGTTTATCTTGCAGGATACACTTTTACATGGCAGCCTATACATGGATTTCGCTACACATTTGTGAGGATATTCAATGCACTAAACACCTGTTTTAACTGTGCTGTTTATGATCGATCTCTTTCGCAAAATGCGGTTTGTAGGCAGTGCCATTCACTGATTGTGTAATGAGCAGTAGTCTTCGTAAATAACACGCACAAACACACCATCGTCAGGCCGCACTTTGCACTTTGATCTTCGTGTGCATAAATCTGGCCCATAGAGTATATCATAACTGAAGTTCAAAGACAGACTTATTCAAGGCCAGATATTACCAACTTCTTGATTTTTTTATTTTTTTTTCACTGGTTTGCCATTAATCCCACAAAGCCTCCCACTCTTGAGTGAGGATCGCAAAGTCAGTCAGTAGGGGGAGGGTAAAAATCTGAGGGGTGTTAACCTTTAGCACCGGTATAAAGAAGGAACCTCAATTAACAAGGGTAAATAATCCTTGTAATTACCTCTGGCCTGAATACTTTGGCATAAAAACTAATTAAATGGGCCCGCTCAACATAAAATTATATCTAATTGAAAAACTTTGGGAAGGCACAGTGGACCATCACAGACACTATGCCTCCTTTCTTTGTGGTCTGAGCCTGACTGAGTAATATATAATCCATAAATATTTGCTCTCCCCCACCTCAAAGGCCTGCCACTGCAATACATCACATCTCCACCATTCCATCTGCTATTATCTCACTGTCTTTCTCTCCATTTCACTCTGAACCTCTTTCCTTGTACAACGAGGAAGATTTGTATAAGCCCTGCACTGCAAATAACTCTTATCCCCCATTATGCACATGATTTCTTGTATGGAAATATTAATGAGATGCTTTTCTTTCAGTACCGTACATTATTCACATCCATATAATATTCTGGCAGTATCCAGTGTCATGTCATTTTGAAAGCAACAAAAGTTTATCCACATATCAGTTTCAACAGCCCAGCGGAATGGCTTCATCTCCATTACCTGACCTCACATTTTTTACGTACTGCTCTTGGAACGAAAATTAAGTTCGGGAAAATAACTTATAATAAATTCAGAAACCATATGAGGTGGAAAACAAGAAAAACTGAACCAGCGTATTCACTTTTACACACTGACAGTATCAGCAAATTAGAAATGGGAGCTGGATTGAATTACTATCCTCTAATTTCCCTCAAAGCTTTGTTTCTGACTGTAGGGCACGATGCACCACTAGCATTTCACCACAGTTTAATCATTTTCTCTAGCTTTGCCTTGTATAGACACAGTAAACAACTGAATTTCTCTGCAACTGTACATAATTAAGTCTGAAAAGTAAAAAATCTTCTCCAAAACATATTTGCAGTAATCATTTCAGGGTTTCTCTGTAATTTGTTGGGCAAACCAATTGCACAGAGATTTAGCAAATAACATGTAAATGTATGAAAATACTTGAAGCAATTATTTATCTGCACTGTGACTCACAGTCAGATACAATTTGCTATCATATCATCCGTGAGATGAAATTTGAAAATAAATCAGAAGCCAAACAAAGGGCTTGTCTTTCCTTTTTCTTTCGGCGGGAGAGGAGGACACTGCATACCTTGCGCAACTTTCTTTTGTGGGGTTTAGCACAACTGCGGTTTTAAAATGTACAAAAAGTCAATGTTTTCCTTGTTTGTGGGAATGTGACCTAAATAGAACAAACAGGAGATCCACCTTAATACAGGTTTGTGTTATTCTGAAGATAATGTGATGTGACAACGCTGCAGAAATCGCCTGTAGGTATTTTTATTTAAATAACAACAATGTCCCCTTTGCAGACACCGCTAATTTACCAGGAGCAATTTTATAAATCCATCCATACGCCATCAATGCACTTAACGTAGAACATTCCAAATAAAATTATGAATGTAAACTAAATGCACCTTTAATTTTGTTGAGATATTAAGATTTTTTTGCTTGTGGCAACTGTGACAATGTAAATTGGTATTTTCATTATAAAATACTGCAGAGCAATACTCAGCTGTATCATAGGGCTCCAGGTTATGCTGTAAATTTGGAGAACATGTGACACTTCTGTCTAGGTTACATCAGAATACTAACCAGGCAAATATGCCACTCAAGAAACTTTAGGATTTACTTAGATTTGTAGATGCAGTTGTGTAATATATCAGGGAAGCGAGACCGTCACCTATTAAAACATGAAGCATATGATGATTCCAGACATAACATTTTTTAAGTAGCTTTCCTTCCACACACATAATGAATGATCCATTTAACTTGGATTTACAGCTGCTTGAAAACCTGATTGCCTCGAATTTGAAAATAATTTATAAGACAAAAGCACCATTTGTCATGACGTGAGTGCTGTTTTGGTGCAGATTGGTTTCTTTGCAGTTTATCAAATTAATACATTTTTATGCTGCAATTAAACGTGGCTCTTCGGCAAAGGGAATACCTCCTGCAGTAAACAAGGCTTTAGTTTCAGTCACAACTAAAACTACAGGACATAATTGTTCTGAGACAATCGGGGATCATATTTTATGGAATCCGTTGTGTCAAATAGGACCCAAGTACAGAAACAAATGACATTTAACTTGAAATGCATTTCCTTGAAGTATTCAAATATGTCAATTTATAGATAAATCACCTCATCCTCTTTATTCACCTTGACCATTCCCAGACAGCCAGCAACAGTCAGCCAGTCCAGAGTCATTTGCTATCTGGGTTATTATTAGAATTAGTAATAACCAAACTGTAACGTTTCAGGTCTGTCTTGCCATGTTTTATGTTTATTCATTTTGTCTTAGTCATGTATTGTCATATCACATATTATGTTAGTCTAGGTTCGTCATGTTGTTTAGTTTATTTCTTGTTACGATAAATTGTCTTGTCATGTCTAGTTATGTTTTCGTTACGATTATTTTACCTTGTTATGTTGAGAGGTTATCTTCTTAGTTCGTTTAGTGTTATGTTTTGATTTATGTTTATTGTTACGTAAACTGGTCGTTGTTTAAACATACACTTTTACATGTCTTTCCGCAAACCTTGCATTCCGGCTTTCTCTCTCCCTTTCTGTCACTCACACCCTAATTGTTTCTATTTGTCTATTTTACTAAAACTACTAATGCTAGATCAGGATTGGGTAATACTAACAGACTAATCATGTGTTCATGTTACCTTATGTTTCTCGTGCATGTCATTTACTAATTTACTAATGCTAGGGCAGGATAGGTTTATTACTAACGATTACTAATTACCTTGTTAAACTTGTCATCCATCGCACCTGTTTTCCATTCCCTTGCTGCTCTCTAACTAATTGTCTACACCTGTCTACACGCGCATTTATAGCCCAGTTGCACTTCTGTTTGTTGCGAAATTGTCTGCCGCTTGTCCGTCAAAGCAACGCTTGAGCATTGGTACCATTGAGTTCACGTTACGATCCAAGCCTGTTTTTCGACCACTGTTATTGATTTCTGTTTCGTTGACCATCGTTTGTTTTTGACCACGTCCTCGCCTACTGCTTTTGTACCTTTGCCTCGCTGTTTGTTTTATGGTTTTGACTTCCGCATTGCCCTCGACTACGACCCTGCCTGCCGCCCGCCTGTACTTCTGCCCCGCTGACAGCTCTCCTGCTACCGGACCTCCCTGCACGTCTACCGACTACGAGTTTGCCTCTTCCCTCGGCACTGTGTTTTCGGATTATTTATTGTTTTATTGGCTGGATCTACGTGTATGGACTTTGCTTGTTTTGACTATGCTCCTGGGATTCGTCCTGAATAAAGCCCTGACAGGACTTTATTTTACTATTGTTTCTGAGTTGTGCATTTTGGGTCCAACCCCCACGCACCCATCTCACAAACACACACACAAAATAAGCATTCCAACCAATGTTTGATGGAATGATTCCTCCTATTCATCTTGCAGAGGTTTTAGCAGATAAGTATGTCATTTATTTAAAAGCTGTTAATTCAGTGACACGAGCATAGCAAAGTCTAGTTAATACAAAGCATGTGTCTCCTTCAAGGGAAGGGTTAACCGCAATGAGTTCTCATTACAGTTATAATTTCTCATTACTTTTCGGCTATGCTATATGATATACCTTTGCTTAGTAGAATATCTTTCAATTGCTCAAAGTGTGTAATCCAGAGAAATTAGATACATTGTCAGTCATTCAATCTTACTGCCATAGTTAGAAATACAGTGGTAGATTCAATCAAATTCACCGAGTCAGTTTCATGGCATATACAATTACCTGCCCATGACGTATCACCATGAACTTATGGCACTAGAAGAAAGAGGGTCTAGCCAATTAAAACTTGTTTTCCCTGAGGGACTGACTCAGTAGTAGGTGTCTGGTTGGTCATTTCGTTGCAAAGGTATGCTTTTTCATGTGTTTGAGTTGCAGATTATGAGCATGCTTGCAAACTAATCTCGGAGGAACGGGACAAGGGAGATATCACACCATAGGAAAAGACTGTTACTTCAACAATATTCTAGCGTATAATACAATATAATGTTTAAGTTTGTCAAATGTCCTTATACACTTACTTATAAGCTTTGTCTTAATTTTATCTATTGAAGCGTAATGGAACGAGAACCCGTGGTATATCGTGGGCACGACGCAAAGCGGAGCGCCTTTACACCCCCTAGCTGTGCCAATATACAACGATTACCACATTATACAACGGTTACCACATTTATCTTTCAGAATTTCACAAAAGAAAGACAAGACAAACTTGAACTGAATGTATTTTTAATGGAACTATGTTGCAACATATGTTACAATAACGTATACCCAGTGCACTAGCTAAGCAAAGGCACTAACGTTAACTATTAGCAATAATGTATCCCCACTGTACACACGAGTCATTTGTCTTTGTAGACGTTTATCTGGACACTGACAGATAATGTACATGATTGAAATAACTCATTTGCTTCGCCGGGCTTTAGTGGTCTTGCTGGTATTTCGATCTGATGTTGCCTTAGTTGTATTTTTTTCATTCCTACTCCTTTCTAAATAACCCTTTAAAATCACTCTTTTTGTTTTACTTTGGCAGGCTACGAAGGCGAGATGATGATAAGTTAACTTTAAGTTGCGTTAATGTCAGTTACAAATGAGATAACGGTGATCTACAAACGCAAAAAAAAAAGTATTTGCCCCTTCCTGATTTGGGCTAGGATCTTGGTTTCAGACAAAATATAATGTTAGAGAACCACAGTAAACACAAATAAACATTTTGTAAATTATTATTTCATTTGTTTAATGGAAAAACCTTTTCCCATGTACTCTACATGTTATGTTATTATGTGTTTGGCATCCCTTGACAGATATTGCAGTTACATTTTTTGCATACAGAATCATGTGGACACTGCTAACAAATATATTCAGCAACAATGATAAATCATGACAATACATATTGGGTCTCATTCATGAAACGTTAGTAAATCTATGTTCAGATTTGCACATAAACGTCCACGCTACTAAAAACCTACTCCGGATTCATGAACGCCGCGGGAAACTCAGATCTGATCATAAACTCGTGTGTATGATCATGAATGCCAATCCATCGTAAAGTGAAAGCGCGCTCCCGGTAATCAGCAATTAGCATAAATCCCCACCCATGAATAGACAATGATTACCATATAAGGAGGTGTAGACGCATCCAGTCGACCTGTCAGTCATCATGGCGCAAACAAAGAGAGAGAAAGAAAAAAAACTTTTCCAATGCGGAGATCGAAATCATTTTGGGTGAAGTGGAGTCAAGAAAAAATATTTTCTTTTCTTCTATCAGTAGTGGTGTTGTGACTGGGACAGGCAAAGCAAAGGCCTGGAAGGAGGTAACAGATGCTGTTCATGTTGCCTCTGTAGACAATAGAACCATATCCGAGGTGAAACGTAAATGGTTTGACATGAAACTGGAGGCAAAGAAACGTATAAGCGCACACAAAAAACATGCATCAGCCACAGGAGGAGAAGGCTCACAGGCACAAATATCACCTGCTGACGAGCGCATCACTGGCAGTATAGGGGAGACCTCTCTGTCATGAATTATACCTGACGGAGACACCAACATGCCTCCACTGGAGACAACATCAAACCCAGATGGTAAGGTGATAATTGTTGTATCATAATACATTCTGAAACCATCACTGATAGCTTAGTGGTTAGTATAGTTTAACCTAGGTACCTACAGTGCCACCAAACAAACAGAACATTTGTGGGGGTTTCTCTTCGGATTGAATGCAGTGGAAACGGGAAACCAGTAATGTTATATTGTGTGTAACGGTGCGTAATGGATATCAGTGTCGGAATGTAGAGCTATTTAACATTCATTTCAAGAAAGGATATGGATAACATATAGCCCACTGCAGTTTTGTATGCATCGTCTTCAAATTAATTGAATCTTAATAGCCTAAAGCTCTGTTTTATACTGTACAGCTCCAAATAAGTCAGTCTGCAGCCAACGTAAATTAAACATTTTTCAAATAAGATTTATTAAAGGTTTCTTTCAAATGAAAAAAGAGCCACACATAAAATGAAAAAAAAACAAACGTTGTCTCATATTTCTAGCTGGCGAGTGCAATTGTATAGGCAGGCTATATTCTTACCAATGAGCCAGCCGTTCCTCACAGCTCCATCCTCCAAACGCGTGCCAACTGCGCTATTATGCAGGATAAATGCATCATGCATCCCACCAGGCTACCGTGCCACAACGTTTAACAGCACACACTTTGCATCACAGATCAGTTGCACATTAACGGAATGAAAGTTTTTCCGGTTTATGTAAGCAAATGCATCACCAGATGGAGCCTTGATGCGTACGTGTGTGCAGTCTATGGCACTGATGACACCTGGCATGTTTGCAATTGTACTGAATCCCTGCATCACTTCTACCTGCCGTTGTGCGTCATAGGGAAATTTGATGTACTCTGGCACTAGTTTTAAAATACCATTGAGCACAGCAGGGAGGATGCGGCTCATAGTTGGTTGCGAAATGCCAGACCTGTCACCTATCTCGTGCTGGAAGGTCCCTGTGGCTAGAAAACCAAGCACAGATAGTACCTGTAGATGTGCAGGGATGGCATGGCTGCGTCTTGTTGGCCTTGTCAGATTAGACTCCAAAATGTTGCATAAATGCAACAGAATTGGTCTTGGTAGTCGGAAACGACTAATCAACCATTCATTCATTCAGCCAACATATCTGCCCGATCCCTGAAATACCTCTCTCTCCAGCGTCTTAATTGCACCAAATCATGCAAGAGCGCAAGGTCAGCCATTGTTACCATTAACTAAGACTGAAGGCCTTTTATATTGTGGGAAGTTTAATTAGAATTGACACCACCTGAGTGACCCAGATATGGTAATTGTTTACATCCTTTTTGTGATTTTAGCCTATTATTGGCCTATATTCTTATATATATAATATATTTATTATCATTCAACATGTAGAAAGAATGTGTTATCTATTGAGTCGATTTACATAGAAAATTCACAATCATGAACCTAATCTGGATCTTAAACCTGCTAATTGCCAACTAATTTAACTAAATGTGTTATATTTTTAATTGTTTGTCATGTTCATATCACGTGTTTCAAAGGCATCTGCGTATGCGCAATATGAAGTAAAATGTAAATTTCCAATAGTGACAAGCATTATTTATGTGCATTCTTGAATTTACACAAGCACTACGCATGGTCAGCAGCAGGTGTAGATTTTGTTAGTAGCTACGAAAAGATCGGAGCTACTAAAATATTGATGAATGCCAAAAACCTGTAAATTTCCCTCTACTCACATTTTACACACAAATTCGTTCTGCTCACGTTTCATGAATGAGACCCATTGAATCTATGTAAAGAAAATACCTAGTCATCTCCAAACTTTAATATGCTGCCATGTGGTGAGTGGCCTGGCTGCTGTGCATTACCCAGGTGGGTGCAACACACTGGTGATGGTTAAGGCACGTTTAGTCCTCATCACTGTGAAGTGCTTTGCGTGAGAAAATGACTATATAAATGCAAGGTATTGCTATTTTATTATACTGTATGTTTATGAGATGTTGTATTTTATACGGGCTTCACATGGGTTTTATATGGGTTTCACATTGGGTTTTCACATGTAATCACATGCTTCACGTGGGAATTTACACAGAGGTACTCCCAAATAAACTATGATAATGTTCCAAAGTGTTCCACATGTGATTCTTTTCACATGGTTTTTCCACATTCATGGGGTTTTTCTGTAAGGGATGAATGAAAGGTTTGTTGTCTCGCCATGGAAAATATTGATTGAGGGTCTAAGGCTTTATCACAGGGGGTCTGGAGAAGGTGGGTCATTTTTGAGCCTGCGGACACAAGCTACACACATAATGTGAAAACAAGAGGAGGGTAAAGAGAGGTTCTTCCCCCCCTCCTTTCAGACCACACCTCTTCCCCTTAGCTGGTTTTTCAGTCTTTATGAGAATAAGGTGAATCCTTATTGGCATTCGGTTCGTTTGATTGAATTAAAAATGTATGTCTCATTTGATCGAATGGCATACACCCTTATAAGGGCATCTCACTTAATTTTGCCGACAATTTCGCTTATGACAAAAATGGAGACCTGAACTGACTTTTCTCATGAGAGATATTTTCACACAAATAAGTTATCTTACATTGGTCCAATAATGAATTTATATGCACAATTAAACCAAAACCTACCTACCTGAAAACAAAGCCACAAGCAGCAATAATACCTAATCAGAAAGCTCTTTGCTACTCAGTTCACCATCTACCTTCAAATCATGGCCAAGACATTGAGCTTTATTTTAAACAATTACTTCAGAAACAATGCTCATACCAGCATATGCACTGCTGTAGACTTCTGTTTAGATCTTCAAAACAATTACAAAAATGTATTAATGCATTCTCATTAGCCCAAGTGTTTCACAGAGCATTAAGACTCTACAGCTAATAAGTGAATTAATACTAGGTTGTCAAACAATCAAAGAGATGCCTACTTCATACTTCACACTTTTTTTATTTCATATTAAATCTGAATTTTGAATCATGCTTTATAATAAAGTATGATTGTTCACTGATTGCAAATACACTTACCGATCACTTTATTAGGAATATTTGTACTTTATTACACCTACTTATCTAATCAGCCAATTGTGTGGCAGCAGTGCAATGCATACAATCGTGTAGATACGGGTCAGGAGCTTCAGTTAATGTTCACATCACCATTAGAGTGGGATTTTCACACACACTAGTCTCTAGAGTTTGCAAAGAATGGAGCAAAGAACTAAAAAAAAATCCAGTGAGCAGCAATTCTACAGACAGAAATGCCTTGTTAATGAGAGATGTTAGAGGAGAATGGCCAGACTGGCCATTCTCAACAGTGGTATGCAGTATCCTTAGCACTAGTTCACAATAATATTTGCCCTCCATCATGCATTAGCACCATATTCCTACAACGGAAAAAGGCAAGTAGAATACTGCCCATAAAATCAAAAACTACTACACTTTGGAACACTGTCCTTCACCATCCACATGCTTTGAATGAAAAGTGCATGTTTTAATAGAAGGACGACTATACACAACACACATACTGAAAGATTATGCTTGAGAATGTGTCCAGGGAAGTCATGCCCACAGGAGGGGAGTGATTCTGCAACTGTCTTTACAATTGACTCTTAATGACCAAACTCAGGCTGGCGCTCACACCCTGTTTGCCAGAATCACTCTGGAGCATCTTAACATGCATCAGCACAACCCTCTAACAGTGCTCAAGTGACTGCATTGAGATTTCTCAATACCAGCAGTGTATGAGGAAGACTTATGGAAATATTGAGAATAATGATGAGCAAAACTCTCTTGCAGGTAGGAGTAGTGCCTTTTTGCTTTGGTCAACACTCTTGAGTTTGAGGAGCTAGACTTTGCAGGGGAGCTGTTCAGTGAAATTGACATGATCACGCAGTGAACTACAGGGCAAATGAATAATCATCATTTAGCAGAGATATTTTCTTCCCAAATGGGTGCTCTTGCTGCTCACAATGGCTTCATTATGATTCTTATTTACAGAGGGAACAATCTGTTTTCACTCAGGGATTTGTGGAATGTCTAATGTTTTTTTTCCTGTGCATTTTTTTTGTGGTCATCAACTGTAGAGGTCTTCCTTGGCCGACCAGTCCCTTTGCGATTACTGAGCTCACCAATGCTCTTCTTAATGATGTTCCAAACAGTTGATTTTGGAAAGTTTATTGTTTGGTCTACTGTATGCCTCTGCTTGTTATTTTCCTTATTTCTCAGCCTCATAATTGCTTTCTTGACTGTCATTGGCACAACTCTCAACATCATGTTGACAAACACCAAAAACAGACTCCAAGGGCAATCAAAAGCCTAGAATCAAGACTAGATACTGAAAGTTTTCTAATACCTGCACTAAGGAAGTGATTGTATAAATGATTAACCGACTAATCAGAAACAGCTGAGAAGCCAACTTTCAAATTTGGTTCCCTAAAACAGAGGGACTAAGTACACAGTGGTTTCGTGTTTCATTTGGCACTTCTGCCTCCGGAGATGTGCCAGGCGGCGGCAGATTTTTTCGTTTTCCCATAGTAATTACTTGCTGTTTGCACAACCAACACCAGGTTGCATATGTGAGCACTATAATACATAGTGGTCGGAAATACTTGCAGGTTCCGACAGTAAGGGGGCAGCAGTGCCCTTTTTCATCAACCCTGGTGGAAAATCCAGATATACCTAGCTTGAAATTATAAACTACCATCTGTTTCAAAATATAGGTAAGCTGGTCAAACCATGTTGAGCATGGTGCTGGGGGATATACCATGAAGCGTGATTACTGGGTTGGCGAGCTAACCTAAGAGCTAACCCTGTGTTTTCTGGGCCCTATTTCACCCACGTAGCTAACTCGGTTAGCCCGATTAGATTGTTGATGTTTTGGGAGAAAGTCAGGACGTTCAGTTTCATAAAGGGATTTCACAGTTTAGACCAGCTTGCTGCTGGGGCAACACTGCCTAAAGCACAAACCTGCAAAACCCCTGGTTTACGGTTGAGGATAACATGAACCTAGGTGAAATAACACTCAGCAGAAATGAGCTCAGCTGTTGTTAGCAAGCTTCTTGTTGACGAACAAGCCATCTTTGTAAGAGCATTTAGAAGAGAATGACAAGACCTGTTAATGTTATCTTTATGTATGCATCATTATATGTAAAATATATGCATTTATATATATTTTATTATTCAGTCATTTAAATGCATTTTAAAATGTATTTTTCTAAGTCTAAATTTCCCACTATAAAAGTTCACCCAAACTGTCTGCACGTAGTAATTGGAATGGCCGTGCCCTCACATTCTACATGTTGTTTGTTACCATAGCTCCATGATACATGCTCATCTTGGGAGACTGAATTTTCACAAGCTAGCTAACTTAGTATACCACCTATCAATAGCTAAGGTAAATAATATTTTAAGTTGAGATAAAAGCTATAACATCCTTATGAAAGCAAACTAGCTAGCTAATGTTATTGATTATGTCACCTTATGAAAGCAAACTAGCTAAATGAATATAACCAGAAATAGTTGAATAGACTTGCTCAGGGACGCTTCAACACACCCAGGGCGGGATCGAACCGGCAACCCTCCGACTGCCAGACGACTGCTCTTACCGCCTGAGCCATCACCGCCCCGTCACCGCCGAGAACATTCTCAACTGTTTGAAAATAGGATGAGAAATTTAACACGCCTACTTCTCCGAAACAAAACAACAACCATATTTAATACTTTCATCATGTTTCTTCAATGCCCTCTTGTGCAACTAGCATATAAATACATAAAAAGTGTGAGTAACCACCATGTTAATCCTTTAAGCGCTCTTGGCAATGCTGAAATATATATATAATAAACTTTATTTGTCCCCTTATTTCATACATAAATGTTCCCAAATGTCCTCTGAGGTAAACCAGTTGCCCATTACGCTGTACAAGTAATTGGTTAAAAATTTACGATTTTATTCATAAGTATACATTGATTTACTTGCTTTTTCAATAATGGCACCACACAGAAACTTTCAATGATATTATTTTTTCATCTTCCCAGTCATAATTTTTTTTTAAATGTAATGTTTCCTTGCACTGGCATTATTAGAAAGCAAGTAAATCCAAGTATTATTCATAATTTTATTTATGTGCATGCTAGTTTCTCTCTCACTTTGACTGCTGATTTGCTGACTTGCGAGTAAAAAACAACGTTGTTTACATTATGAGAGTTTGAAATACATTGCTTCCTATCGAGAAGCCCCTGAAGTAAAAAAAAAATTGTGCAGTTATCCGAGATAACTCAATGCTTCACTAATCAAATAGTTCATGTTTATGAGGCCAAATTTAATTAATGTAGTAAATAATAATACCTTGGATTTGTGTAAACAGCTAGCAAGTTGGCTTTTTCACACATCCCTGGGCTAACCAGCATGTTGCTTGCAAACTTGTATCTGCAATGTGGATAAATAAAACAAAATTTTTTTCTCTATCTTACAAGAAGTCAGGGTATGTTTTTTTTCTTGAACAAGGGACACGTGACAATTTAAGCTTCTCCTTATAACGAGCATTGAAATCTACAATCATTCAATTAGCTGAATGATGCCATGCACGCATTAACACTCCCTCTGAGTCTGGCGGGGGTAGGGTGCGTGAAAACAATGAAGCAAAATGATCTGAAACTTCACTGTTCCGAAGACAGTTAATCCACAACCAAAAACAAACACTATCATTGCTTTCTGGACTCTTGTAATGTTACATCCATTACATTACATTATTACATTACATGGCATTTAGCAGACGCTCTTATCCAGAGTGACGTACAATGAAGGACATCCCTGTCCTGCTTTGCAAGCTCAAGCTATGTTTTTGAACAGCTGAGTAGCTGGAATTTCAGGCTGGATTTTAGTGTTGTGTAACAAACATTTGTTCATTTTAACATCAAGTTAATGTTTGTAATGATATGCTAATGTTAACAACATCCACTTCTCCATAAAGCTAGTTCCGAATACATTGCATTACGGACCAGGTCCACCCGGCACCACACATTCACAATGTGACGTATAGGTTAGCTAAAAAGGTTTAGCGAAGACTTTTGGAAAGAGAGGGTCGGCTAAAACATAGCTCTCCGTAGTGGCACGTAGGAAAGTTGTCAACAGAAATAACAGACTTAAATTGGTAAACAAGTTTTATGTAACATCACAGTTTAATAGCATGTAGTATTTAGTAAATGTATTGCAGATATATATATATATAAATATATAGCAGATATATTGCCCATGACAACACCGATCAAGCCACAAGACTACATACCTTGGTACGTACTGGTGTTCATGATGACATCTATTTTAACAGATGCTCCAATTTTTAGATAAAGACTACGCACCATATTTAAAAATGCATGGAATCTAATCCTACAGTGACGTTACTGGACATATTTGGCTTGAATCTCCAGCCTGTGTTTCCCAGAAGGTAACGGGTGCTCAAACTCCACCCTTGAATGCAGAGACTGGTTTATGGATGGCCACCCAGTATTATTAGCATACACATATCACAGAACCTACCCTGGCTAGCCGTTAGCTACTTAGCTAGACGTTAGCTACTGATATTGACTTCTGAAGCCAGACAGGGATGTAATGTTAGAAGCAATATATTGTGAAGTTTGTTATCTTCGTGTAGGGAGGGAAAAATGGAGCTTTAGAACGTAGATGTGTGCATGTGAATTCAACAATACATTTCTCACAGAAACTGTAGTTAGTCCACTTTTTTACTTCAAAGCAGTGGTGATACTTACACTTAAAGTAAGTGCTAGTGTGTTGTTGGCCTTTACTGGTCCTCTTATGAGGTTAGTATGATGTAGCTTGCATAAGCCTGTAGCACTAACCCATACAATTTGGTCATGAGAACAATATAAATGAAAGTATTTGATTACGAAAATGTGATTCTGTACCATCTATAAACAGCAAAAGTCCCACTATAGGATCGATTTAAAAGTTATACTCGAGATGCCATAATGATAAAGAGGTTAAGAGGAAATTATACCACTGTCCACAGACTTATGGACTGCCCTGTTGAACAACAATATGATACAATAATGCAAATCTTGCATCATAACACTGTCATTTGCCAAGAGCTGATACTTAAATAAATGCAAAGCAGCTATAACCCTCTGTTACTGGACACAGATTAGATGTTATGAATCATCCATATTTTCTTTGAATTATTATGCAACATTTGGGCAGCTGGACCAAGCACTCCTTACCACGAAGAACATGTTCTACAAATAGAAATAACACTGCATTTCTTTATGACATCTATGACATATTCCAAGACTGCACTCCCAAAAACGTACTATGCGGGCAAATAGATTTGTATATCTTGTCCTGCTGGCTCCTTAGTAGTGAACACCTGGAGCCATGTATTCACCCTGTGTTTACAGAGGGTCATGAAGGAGAGGTGAAGGAGATGACAGGGCAATGAACTTTGGGGTTGGAAGGAATGGCTTGGCTTCACTGTAACTTGAAATTCCAGCCACAGCCATGTCATCAAGCGGCCCTGACCTGGAGGAAATATAAATGAGCCGGGGTGTGTATTAGGCTAAAAAATGACCTGTTTGCAATTAAAAAGTTGCCGGCCCCAGGACTGCCCACAAGTGAGTTTTACAGGGTTTCCAAGGTTACACCCGCATGGCAACCAATCACTAGTGTTATTAATTCTCCATTGGGTTCATTTTGAATGTCTCAGAACCAATTAAAAAGCGATTGAATAAGACCTAGGAACTCTGCAAATAAAATCAGCTTCGGGGGGAGAGTATTAGGGTTAAATAAATGTAAAAAACACTGAAATTACCAAGGTCAAATTCGGTGCTGAGAATAATGGTTCAAGACTGGCCCAGCTATTGATGGAAATGAAATCTCATTAAAAAAAAAAGTATTTTCATTGTGATCGATGGCCTGTTGTTTTCTTAATTTATTTATAGTTAAGGTTAGGATTTGGGAAGGGAAATCTGATCCTAGATCCTATGGGACAACTTCACCCCAGAGCGCAACAACAGAAGAAAAAAAACATGACCGGTCCATCACAAGATAATTTCAATGGCTGCTGACTACACAGGTTAGTTAATCATAAGTTTGCTAGCTAGCTACGTGACCAACCAACCATAGAAGACAAAGTTTGGCTAACTTTACAGTTCAAACTAGCTGACGCTACAGCATGATCAAAACCAGTTACTGCCTATCTTCTGCCTATCTAAGAGAATGAACAGAGAAGATGTCATGCCTCATGCCAGGATGTGCTAGCTGTTGGTATCTGTAGGAAACGTTACATTAAGGTAATGTTGTTTTGTAAGATTGGCAGTGACAACTAGTCTACTGCTGTTGTTGGTTTAATGTATATGCTTTTCAGAACTTAATAACATAGCTAGCTAGCTAGAAGTTGCCATCGTAGCTAACCTGTCCTATTTTACATAGCTAGCTAGCTAATGCAATTAGCTAGTTATGTTAACGTTACTTTATCACCAAGCGGATATAGAATAGGTAGCTAGCTAACCAGACAAGACACACCGATAGACATTTGATGGCTAGAATAGCTACAGACTAACCAGAGATGCTGTTTTTTTGTGGTGTAAGGTATGAGTAATACTTAGTTATTTTGGGAAATCAGATCCCAGAGCAGCAGGGCAACTTAAGCCTGAAGTATAGGCAGATAGCTAGCTAGGAAAGTAACACATTAGGGGTAACACATATATAATATATAATATAATATTTATATATATGGGCCATTCTACCGAATTGGTTCAAAGTCAGGTTGGAAATATTTTGAAATTTTGTATGTTTTATTCCCAAAACTTTGTCCGTATATATATTGTACCATATCTAAAGTACACATATCTAGTAAAAGAACTGTCAATTTTTATATTGTATTTTCAGACTGTTGGAATGTTTTTCCTCTCCCAAAAATTGTCACTACCGAAACATAGTAATACACTATAGTAAAAAAGTATTATATTAACCTGTTAAGATTGTGTTTCATTCCCTTCTCTAAAGAGTATTTTTACAAATATTTCTTGAAGGTTTTCACAATTAAATCAATAAAAATGAAATTTTTACCAAATTTCAAAGTTCAATTTATACAATTCATCAAAATCTAAATGCAATCTTTCATTTGTAAAATGCATAATACTGATCATATTGATTCCAGAGTTGATGATTGATGAAATTGAACATACATTAAACCAATCAGTATCATAACATTTTAGTTGATAACTCAATATACTTTATTTTTTACAAAAAATCCAGTGTTTCGGTAGTGACTGCACTGTTTTGGTAGTGACCACAGTATTTTGTTTGGAAGGTTGTATCATATTCCCTCAACTTTATTGCTTAATCTTAACTCATAACATGCCTTATGTTGGGAATATTACAAACACAAATGTTTTGTGGTCAATAGAATAATTTTATTTTTGAAGACATAACAATTGTTCATCCATAACCATTTAAAGTACAAACATTACTTATCAATGGAAAATAATTACCCAAGTGGGTTCAGTAAAAGAGAAGAAGAAAACATTGACAAATAACTGATATTATGCTGTTGCTGTCAGGCTTCTGAACGCTAACCAATGTATCCTCGAAAGGTTTGTAACAAATAGATTCAACATCTTAAAGAAAAATACACCAGAAAGTGATATGCAGTTGAATCTGAATGAATGAACTGATCATGAACACAAATTTCACCACTTGCACGCGCGCAATTGTAACAGAGAACCATCAGGATTTCATTAAAACAGCAACTGGTCTTCATGTTGCTTCAAACATTACTAGTATGTCTGACGTTATTGCTGGTAGTGAGCACCTGCTTATTGTAAGCCATCATAAAACGGGTCTTGAGTGGTTAAGCCATCTTGCAATCTTAAAAGACGCTATCGCTCTGGATACTCTTTACAGCCAGGCGAATGGAATGAGAGTGGACACACACACAGGGAAAATAAACAAATACACACACACACACAAAACACAAACACAGCAGAGAACACACACACACACAAAACACAAACACAGCAGAGAACACACACACACACACACACACAGGGAGTGAGAGAGACATTTGTTGTACTGTATGTTTAAGGGTGTTCAGTGTCAGACACCATCACAAATCCATTCACAAATTTAGTTTTTCACATACTGCGGTGAACACTCTTGGGCTGATCTGGACATGCCTCTGTGTGACGTTTTCTGGTGAGGGGGTTAAGGTGACGACCTTGTCCACTGTGTACCAGATCTTGTCCTCTAGTCGCGGCCAAAAAAAGAGGTTTCGCCCAATGTAGTGTGACCTCAAGGGCACCTGCAGACAGATAACGGGTAAAATAAAAGGACATTGGGCGAGACATGATAAGTATTGCTTGTATTGCAATCGTATAAGACTATGAAATAAAGTTTGATTCAAAGGGAATGGGAATATGAGAACGGAAGATGGCCAAGTGAGAATAAATGGAAAGAGAGAAATATCATGCAATGTAACTAAATGTTGAAATATGTGAGGAAAAAAAGAAAAGATGTACAAATCACCTTCTTCTATGTCTTCAATGATTCCAGGATATGGGTCATCGTCATATGTGATGACACACCACTTTCCAACAAGGTCTTTAGTGACGTCATCAACTGGACAGAGAGTCCCTTCACACCCAGAGCTTGAGGTGGAATGGCTTCCATCTTCTGGGGCTGTTGGTTCAGATGTTCTTGTTGCAGAAGCAGCTGAGCACTCTATAATGGATCGTGCCAGGCGTAGTGCAGATTACTTGATGAATGCTCAGTGTACCTTTGATGGTGGTCAGCTCTTTTGGAAGGAGTGTGCTTACTCTGTTTATCTGGTCTTCCTCCATGTAGAGGAGCTTGACTTTGGTGAGAGGAAGGAGTGTGTCATAGAGGGCTTTCGCTGTGGGTATGTCAGTACCCCTGGCTACCTGTGAATCAGCAGTTCTCTTCATGGTGGCTCCAACGCCATCGGCAGGCCCTTTCCCGTGACCAGCTTCCAGGAAACTCCAGTTTACAGCGGTAAATCCCATCTGGAAAGGAATGGTGCTCAAGAGATAGAAGTTCTTTCCTCTATATTGCATGGTCGGCCTATCGCTGATGAAGAAGAGCTTTTGGATCTTCGCATGGTTCTCCTTCAGGAACTGAAGAACTGGTTCAAGCTGAGCCCAAATCGCAGGAGGATCATGCTTCATGGAAGGTGACAAGGCACAGAATGTCAGTGTACAATCTTTGGTGTGCACAACAGCATTGTGCAGTGTAGTCTGCCTGTGGGATGCTCCAAAATGGACTTGCTGCACCTCCTTTGCATATTTGCACTGCCAGTTTTCTGCATAGTCAATGTGAAGAATAGCTTCGTCTTCTTTCAGAGATCGGTGCAGGGATTGTAGCTGTGTGTACTGATGATGGATGTTGAAGAGGTGCTTGCACACTTTGGCTTTCATTTCTCTCTCAAAATCTTCCAAAAGGTGCTCTGGGCTGCCCTCACATCTCTGTTTAACCGTTTTTGTCACAGTGATCTTCTCTCTTTCTCCGTCCTTTTCTTTTTCATAATCTTCTTTTTTCGTGAACCACTGGTACCACCATGTGACTTCTGTTCCTGATGTACCAGTACTTGTGGTGTGTGAGAGAGACTTGTTCTTACATGAGAGACATTCCCTGTACATGCAAGCTTTAGCCTGAGTGTCACAGCACAACTCCTCTGCGACTTTGCTCAAGCTCGGTGAGTTAATAATGCCAAGGTGCTTGAGCCTGTCTGCTTTCATTTGGGCATTGTCATGCAGTTTGCAGACACATGTCTCCCTGTTGTTGGTGTTTGGGGCAACAATCCAAAAAGGTTTTGTCCTGCAGAAAAGCGAATAGGACAGCTTCAGATGAGGCATTTCCAGCATCAACTTCTGATGCAAATTCAGCATCGTGTCAGAGAGGAACCTCTTTTGTTTCTTCTTTTTGAATCTTGTGATTGTTTCATTCTTCCCCGCTGATGCCCGACTATTGTCATCTCGACTTAAGAACATTTTGACTATGTCCATGGTCTTTTTATTACCAGTTCTCTGATAGGTGAACCTCGGCTGTGGCTTGTCTACAGTCTTGTTGAACTCTTTGTGGGAGATACCTCCTGTTTTTCTGAGCAAATTAACAAGTTTGTATTTTCTGAGCAACCTGTCTGAGCTCTTCTGAATGCATTTTTCTCTTTATAGCTGACAGACTTGTATTTTTTCTTCATTTGGTGCATAAGTGTATTGTGAAAAAGAAGGGTCTTTCTGATATGAGCAGGAACTCTGTGCTTCTGTACATCCTTCCGAGTTTTCCGAGTCGTTCTTGGGGAACAATTTGACTTGTCTGATGTCAACCTCAACCTTAACCTCTGACACCTTTTTTTATATTTTGCTTCCCTCCGCTGCATGTCTTTGACCTTCTGCTTTAGCTTCTGTAATTTTCTGTAGTTATACATTTTTGCCCTTCTCCTTTTCTTGTCTGCTGGTCTATGCTCTGTTGTCTGATCAGCCTCGCTAGAAGTACTAGTTGCACTTCTCGTCCTTTTCTGGTGTGCAGGCCTATGCTCTGGTGTCTGATCAGCCTCACTAGAAGTGCTAGGTGGTGTGGAAGCCCTGCAAAATGTCTCCATCTCGCTCTGTCTTTTCACCAACACCCTGTGCTTTTGCTGTCTTTTCCTCCATGATTTTCTGACCTTCCTTTGCTCCCTGTTGGATAAATCGCTGATACATTTCAACTTTCCTTCTTCCTTTCGTTTCTTATTTCTTTCTCTTTCCTTCCTTAAATATTCTTGGTGTTTCACTGGGTCATCCCTCACTCTTTGTCTGTATTCTCTCAGCCTCTCTGCTCCACTTTTTCTAATTCCTTTTGGCATGTTGGTGTCTTATGATTTTTTCTCCCTGAACAATTTCAGATAGAAATCAGCATTATCTACATGTTTACCATTTAGTCCACAAAACATAGCCTAGCGAATGTTAGCCTACATAGTTACCAACATCAGAAGACATAGACTAAGCTGTGGTCACACTACTTATGTAGCCCTAGCTAACTACGGCAACAAACTATTTTCATTTCATCATCTCTCACTCAAACAAAAATGTCCACTAGCCACGATGCTAATTCTCGTTATGTTAAACTCCATTGACTTATGCTAAAAACATTAACGGTCTAAAAGTCCGTATTTTTGGCTTTTGGGGTCTTTCAGGATGGACGGGAGGTCCCTCCAAGGCAATGGTAAGGGAAACACTGAAAATAGATGATTGAACATTCCATTTTGCTAGCATAACTAAAGAATGCTAGCAGACACATGGCTATAGCAATAGCTTTGCAAACATAATATTTTGCATAAAACCCCAAAAAGTTTACTTTATTGAAGAGAATATGTGTTCCATTCTTAAAGTTACACACTGATTTTCAGACTTTAGAACACATTTATTTCAAAATGATGGGATTTAACTACTTACCATTCCATTTTGTCACAACCGAAATGATCATGTCACTACCGAAACTTTACCATTTGTTTCGGTAGTGACTGTTTCGGTAGGGACAATTCTAGCTAACTTTGAGCATAACTAAAGAATGCTAGCAAGCACATGGCTAGCATACACGTCTTTGAAGAGGTGTACACACATAAAAACATAATACTTTGCATAAAACCCCAAAAAGTTTACTTAATTGAAGAGAATATGTGTTCGGTAGTGACAATTCTTAAGGTTACACGCCGATTTTAAGATTTTGGAAGAGATTTATATCAAAAGTATGGGATTTAGCTACTTACCATTCAGCCATGAGGGACAGGGATGCAGTGTCACTGCCTGGTCAAAAATGCAGGGGTGTGGCTAAAAACCAGGCTCAGCCAATGGACTAAAACTCTTGTGTTTCGGTAGTGACGTGAAAACTGGGGACATGATTTTTTGAGTATAGTTTTTTAATTAAAAAATTAAACCCACAATAAATCTAAATCTTCCAACTTCTGTTTAAACTTAATCATAAAGATCTTTGAAATACACCATTGAACAAAATCTAAAAAAATGTTTTTTAGTTTGTATTTACAGAAATTGAAATTTAGATGTCAGGGTTTGGGACAGCTACTTCCCAATAGAAAGTACCCTATAAATGATGCTTTTGTATATATTTAGCTTATCACTATCTAATTTAATGCCTTGGGTTTAAATAGACCATAACATATTCTTAGTAAATATCTATGTCTGAATACTTAATTGTTTTGTTAAATAGTTTTTCTTGTTGTGGGACCGCACTTTGAACTAATTCGGTAGAATGCCCCATATACATAATATATATATATCTTTTTTGTTTTAAGTTGAATAGCTTTGTAGCTTTGTAGCTACTAGTAATTAACAAGCTAGCTAGCTATCAATAGCTAATATTAGCTGAGCTAACTGTCATCTTGAAAGAGGTCAGAAATGGCCTGTCATGACAACGGATGCATCCCATTAGCCAGAAAGTGCATACTCCTTAAATCCACGAACACCCTCCTCTACTCCGTGCCCCAGGAACTTATCTTTGTGGACTCCCTCCCTCCATTGTTCACCAACCAAGTGTAGGAACACAATGGCTAAAACTCTGCCCTCCTCCACTCCCCCAGCATAGTGTACAATGATGTATGTTTCAGCGGAAGTGTTTTCACATTCCTGGGTGACTTCAGCATGCTCACACCCACAGAGGCTGTTATGAAAACTCAACCCACAAAATCTGGCACTGACCAGATCTAGAAAGCGGAGATGGCTGGAAACTTGAATTCCCCCAATTAGGCCATGCAAAAATATTTAGTCAAATCTTTGTGTTGTTATTATCAAGCATATCATCCTACCCAGATTGCGAAATGTCAGTTTGCTTTTGTGGGTCATATCCGACAAACAAATTCAGCCATTTAAAACAAGGAAGTAGGTTTATATATTTGGTTGTAACCTACATAAAACCAGCGTTACTGATAACAAGCAGGGAATTACATACATTACATACAATATTTATTAATTACCTTATTTTACGAAGACTTATGCAAGCCTTTTAAACAAGTGTCAAAACCCACAACCAAATACAGGCCTTTTTAACAAGTGTAAAAGCCAACAACCAAATGCAGGCCTACTTAACAAGTGTCCAAGCCAACAACCAAATACAAAACACAATGCCAGCGTGAGGAAGGAGCATTCGCCGTGCAGCCATGAGCTAACGTGAGCTGTCTCCCGAATGGTGAAGCTGTGCTTTTAAACCCCCAGCTTCCAGGTGCATCCAATCCAACAATCAGCGCTGGCTCAGTTCTCCTTAGCTCCGCCCACCTTTCCGTTCCTGCAATCAGAGAACACGGGCAGAGAGAAAAACCCAGAGCTGATCGTGAACCTGGGTTGTAACACCAGTACACGGTGTTCAGATTGGAAACATTTGGATTCTCGGATTAGAAAGCACTGTCTGCTATTTACATTCCTGGACCTCCTGTTTAATCCCTAAAGTGGCATGGCCTTTGGAGTGCGTTTATTTCCATTCAATCATTTTCAACAGTGAAAGCTGGCAGCACAAATGGATCTAAGGATCTCCAAGCCTCATCGTCTCCAACCGCGACTGTGACTCAAGAGGCAATTGGGCCGCAGTTGTTGTATACGGCGAGCCTCCCCCTGCTGAGTCCTCCCCCCTCCCACGGAGTGGCAGGCCAATTATGCCACTCCACGTGAGCCGGCCAAAATCAGCCTTTGGCAGGACCGGGAATCGAACCCTGATGCCCTTTCACATTGTCCCTGTGCCAAATTAGTGTCTATAGTGCAACTGCAAGACCAAGTACTCCCCACTGTGGTAGCAGCACCCCACCAACCTGATGGTGACTGGCTACTTTCCTTGACCGAAGAGCTGCGTGAGGCCCAAGCAAACAACCTCTGTCTGGCCACATTGGCGAAGTAGATGCAATGATCAGAATAGCGGAAGGCATCTGCTCTGGGAGTAGAACTCAAGGCCTACCATTCTAAGTGGCCTACAATGGCTAAGCATAATGGACTTCGCTACCTTGGGTGGAGGGCTCCAGGGTGGGGAACTGACCTCTGGCAGCTACTGGTGCCCCACTCACTGCGTCCCCAAATCCTGTGGGCTGTCCATGTCTCAGTGGGGGCAGACTATTTTGGGGTAGCAAAGACCCTGCTACGACTGCTGCAGATATTTTACCCTGCAGATATTTTTGCAGGGTGCTGTTTGTCCACTGTTGTGATGTCTGCATTGCCAGGAAAGGACCCACTGGACAATCACATGCGTCTCTGCAGCAGTATGTGGTGGGAGCCCCTATGGAGCGCGTAGGGGTAGATGTCCTGGGTCCCTTCCCAGTTACACAACCGCTACATACTTGTGGACATGGACTACTTAACCAAGAGGCCTGAGGCATATGTGGTCCCTAACCAGAGTACAGCGACCAACGCAGGCAGATTGGTGACTGAGATGTTTTACCAGTTCTGGGCCCCTCAGGAGCTCTGCCGTGAGTCCCAGAAGTGCCAGGGACTCCAGGGATGGAATACCTTTAGGAGCTACAGGAAGGAGGCACACAAATTTGCCTGGTGACACCAGGCCAACGTTGGGGGACACCAGAAGCATGCTTACGACACACACCAGGGCCGTACTTTCACCCCTGGTGAGCGTGTCTAGGTCTTCTGTCCTGCTAGGAACTAGGCACTGCTTATTCATAACCGGAAGGTGACAACCGGGGCTGTGAACCATCGTTACCTTGGGGACTATTGCTGTGCATTAGGACGTGGCCGGGATGGCAGACAGCCTAGGTGGGGGAAAAGTAGCACTATGCCTAAAGCTCAGTTCTCAGAATGCATTGCACTATTGACAATGGACTTTACTAATGTAAATATTGAATGTACCCATTGTTATTCTGTGGTGTGATTGTGTGCATAGTGTTGTGTGATTATCTCTTATGCTTGATGTATAGTCATCTTTTCAGTTGTAATTCTTTTGGTGCTTTGCACTGCAAAGTGTAAATATGAGAAGTTATTTTTACTATTATTTCTAATAATAAAAAAAAACTTGTTAGCAAAAAGACCAAACTAATCATAAAACTCTTTTTCATTTTGCATTGCACTGCAAAGTGTGAATATGAGACAAGCAATTAGTATTATTATTATTAACTGTGACTCGTAAAACTCTTTTTCATCTGATGTTTTCAGGATTTCACGTACTACATTAAATCTTCATATGTTAACAGGCTCATTTTATCTTTGATAAAACCGCTAGCTTTGCAGTCTGGTTCATGCCTGGCGTAATTAAAGAACAGAATGACTTTCATTGGCACAACTCTGGTCCTCATGTTGACAAATGCCAATAACAGACTCCAAAAGCAATAAAATGCCTAGATGCCAAGATAGCCTAGACTAGATACTGAAAGCTCTCATACCTGCACTAAGGAAGCGATTCAACACACATGACTAATCAGAAAAGCCTGTGAAGGTATTTTTCCCAATGGTGCCTCAATTTCATTGCTTGTCCACTCCACAAGAGTTGATGTATCACGTTGTCCAGGCAAGATATTTTATATTTCACACAATGAAATGGTTTTTAAACCCCTGACCCAGTATTTAAACATATGTGTTATGTGTGCCTCTTACTCTTTCTATGTCCTACAATATTAGCACAGCATAGATGGATAAACGTAACATTACATGAATATTACATTACATTTAGGCTTTCAGCACAAGCTCTATATAGGGAGACTTGCAGTACAGTACATACGATAAGTGCATGCATAAAGGTTTACACAGAAAATAGAGCTGGTGATAAGTCATCAGTGTCACAATGAATAGTAGTGGATATACAAATGTACAACATAAAGTTAAGTGCCATAGTAAGTGCAAGAGATTAAGAACGAGGTGTTGAGCAGTAAATAGGATTTGAAGGAATAGTGCTAACACAGGGGGCGCTGGGTCCAGTAAATTCATGATAAATGTTCAGAGTTACAAGACCGTTGATATAAGATGCAGTGTAAACACTTGTATCAGCCTGCAGCAGAAGATCCCCAGCAAACACAAAATGTTCCCGGAATGATGCTGCCACATAGTGACAATTTTATAATATCCACAAAACATTCCAGTAACGTTGTGAGAACATTTTGTTCGCTGGGTAGGTTCGCTCTGCTATCCTGGCTGTAGTGGGGAGCTCATTCCACCACTGGGGGGCCAGAATACAGAGATGGGACTGAGAAGAGGGATCCTTTAGGGAAGGGAGGGTACTGTGACCAGAGGAGGCAGAGCAGAGTGGTCTGGCAGGAGACTGCTGGCAAGATGGTATCTCTTGTTGCACCATAGACCAGGACTATAGATTTGTATTTTATTTCAGCCACACCCAGTAGCCAGTGGAAGCAGATGAGGTGTGACATGTATGCATTTTCGATGATTGTAGATGAGAGGGTGGTAGTAATTCTGTCAGGATGCCACAAAGGCCTGGTAATATATGTAGCAAGAACACAGCAGATTTTGAGGATACTGCATAGAAAAATTACTTCAGCCTGGAGTAATTGTTGTAATGTTATTTGCAAAATACAGCTTTCTATCCAGGACTACACCAAGATCTGTAGCAGTCCGAGATGCAGACAGTATGGTCTTATGAAAAATAATGGAGAGATTCTTGAGAAGGGTGGACATAGTAGGTGCTGAGTAACTCAGCAGTCACTATGGATATCCATTACAGAAGTGCCCTTTGATATATGACTGCTGCACAACCACTGCTAAATGAATGCTGTCAGGAGCCTGATGACACATTTCAGGAAATTAGTAACTTGACGTGCAAGTTGACTAGCCACCGTACTGAATTGGTAGGCTTACCACCCTTCAACCTCTCTCATTTTTGGTCTTGGTCTATATCCATCTTAAATGGTAAAATTACATTGTGAATAGTATTTTAATGTAACCGATGGCATTATATGCCAGATTCCTTCAGTCTTGCAATCAATCAGTTTAGTCCCAGGGTTCTCCCCTGTAGTGAATATCTGGGGTTGCTGGAGTAGAGTATGGACACTTCCTGCTTTGTCCATTAGGACGTATGAGATATTTCCTTAGGAATTGCACATAAATCGTATCTGACTCTGATTTCCTTTTCTTAGGTTATCCTGAAAAATTACTACGGGTAACACCAGTGGCTTTGTTATAACTAAAGTTTGAACAGGGAAAAGTAAACCACTGCACAAGTCTTTTTGTTTAAAATTGGTGGTAAGTTGTGCACTTCCATGTTTGTCAAGGGTTCAGATCCAATTTCTCAGTCTGTGTTTATACCTAGCTGTGTTTTCCAACAGGGTTCTGCTGGGTGGCTCATCCTGTTAATGCACATGTGAATCAGTCTGGTGTTGAACCATGATGCTGCTGACTGTGGGGCACTGCGTAATTGGCCATTATGTCACCTGGGTAGACATTTATATAGTACACTCAAAGTGTTTTTCTGCAGAAATGACCAAAGTTTACCCATGTAGGTAATGCACAGGAGACATTTTTGTGAGGTGAAGAGGGAGAGGATTTTTTTTTTTTATAATTAGCTAGCCATTGTAATGAATAAAGCCTTGTACTCTTTGTACAGAAGAGTTTTGAAGTTTTTATAATTTTTTATTTTAGACTCTCTCTGTTCAAACTTCACAGGTTCTGATAAGATCTCCTAGCAACAAGTGTACACCATGTCAAAATCAGGAGGGAGGACTAAGCTATAGTCTAAAGTATAAAGGTGCATCAAACTGCCTTCTCTCTGCCGTTACTGTTTTCTGGAAATCGAACCCTGCCTGTGGTCTTGTTATTGGGTTCAGCGTTCTGGTGTCTGACAAATTTGTATTTGCGGTTAGGGGTTGCTTTGTTTTACACAGTAAAAATAATGATATAATAAAAATTTGTGCATTTTACAAAGTGCAGTTGTATGCTTAGTATAAAATTTTTTTATCTTAGTAATAAAAAACAATTTCAGGTATGGATAGATCACATATCAATTTTCTTATAAATAACATGTTTATAGTTTTCCAGCACAATATGTTTTCTTGGAATACTTTCCACATTTCTTTAAAATAGGCTGGAGTGAGAAATTCAGATGTTTTACTGAACACATTCAAGAGATGAGTGCTTGCATTCGGCAGTGGTCACAACACTATTCAGTTAAAATTGTACTTTCTTACAGCAAAGTATGTCACACACTGCCAAGTTCACTTAGCCTTTACTCTTGTGAAATTACTCAGTGAATTTTATTTTTAAGTCCACAGGAAAGCTGCTAATGTTTCATGATGTAAACAAAATACATAATGTTGATGCTTCCAGGTTCAAGATTCTTTGGCCCTTTCTTGCCATTTGTCAAATACTCATTGGGTTTTGTAATTAACAAACTTTTAGAGGAGGGAACTGTACCTCTAAGGAGACACTTGAGAGACAAGGGTAGAAAATGTTTAAGGAATTTGTCAAAGGATTAAAGTTTTTGGGATAACCATAAACCCAGAAAGGTGTTCATTACTTTCAAAAAGATGGGGATGCTTTGATTAATGTCTTGTCATCCTCATGTCATGTCTCCTGTATCCTACTCTACCAGGAGTAGAGTGGTCTAGCATTTGACCACATTAACTCTATGGGCTCTATTTTCAATGTCACAGGGCACATGGGCACAGTCAATCGCAAGGGCGCACTGGGCATGGCTACTGAATGTTAGTATTTCCATGAACAGAGGTGAGAAGTGTGTAGCTCAAGGTTATACGAATATATATAATCAGTAGGTGTGGTGCAACTTGATTCATATTTAATCAAATTCCAATCCCTTTAAAATCTGTGCATATTTGCAGGATGTATTGCCAATATCTGTAGTCCATGTCTGTGTGTGTTTTTCACACACTACCTCAGTGAAAATTTGTCTTCCAGTAGCAAAACTTTTTTTTTGTGAATTTCAAACCTCTTGATCACAAAAAAAGATCACATTACTTATAAGTAATTCAGTAAGAAATGCAAATTACAATTACAATTCTGCCATTTCTCCCTGTTGTTTTTTGACTACAAGTGGTAATGACATTGTGTGACCATCAGTAATTAGACACTCAATGACCGATTTGTAATTCGTCATGATAAAAACAAATGCTAATTATTTACTAATTATTATTATGATTCATTTTCATTTGTATGTGGATAATATGTTTATTACATAAGGGCAAAAAGAAAGATTGTTAGAAAATATTTCATTAGTCAACTCAGTTTACTAATGAGTTTATCCATAATTAGAGACACTGAAAAGCACATTGGTAGACTAGTCTGGCCAGAAAATTGCAATAAACTTTGGTGCTGGGCCCCCTAAAAATTAGCTGCAGTTGGACTGCATTCATATAGTGCCTTTATCCAAAGTGCTTTACCTGCCTATCATTCACCCATTCACACACTCACACACCAACGGCGATAGGCTGCCATGCAAGGCACCAACCAGCAATTCCTGCATCCTGTGTCTCCATATCAAAAAAAAAAAAAAGACAAGAGACCAGGAGACAATATCCACTTACTGTAGGCAAGGAATATAGCTACCATATGTTACCATAAAGAAAACACAGACTCAAATTTTCCAGAACTTCTTCAAAATTTCAACTCCGTTGTTACCCTCCAGCAATAAAGCCCAAACTTTCCACTTTGACTGCAAACACACACTGACAGGATGCTATGCCTTTGTTAAGCGGCGTTGAACTACAAACAGCTGTTCTCTGTGCCTGCGCAGCAGAAGGGGTTAACATTGAGAACTGAAACCCTCAACAGCTGTAGCATGGCTACCCTCTATCTGGTCAGGCCCCAAACCTGATGGGGCCTCAAGTACTCCATCAGTCATTAGTGTTGGGAAAATGGTTACTCCCCCTTCGCACAACCCCCCTGGACTGGACAGGGGTAATCAGGGCTGAGGGTATCTGTCGCTCCCCCACTGAACTCCAATCAATACCAAAAGAGGCCATTAAAACTACGCTGGACCTCATTCGCTGGTAATTACATACCCCTGGATTAAATGAGTACCAGCTAGCTCAGTGCCATTTGGAGTAATTAGTCTGGAATGTGAGCTGTCAACATGCAAAATCCTGCTCCCCCCTACCTCAGAACATAACAACAAGCACCTTCCCGTCCGCACTGGAAAACATTATTTTAGCTTTTTCTCTCTTTATTTTTTCCTCGGCAACTCATGTCAAATCAACAAAATCTTAATAATTAACTGGCAAATTTTAACATGATCACTAGTGACACACCTACTCTGATAATTATCGCTTTGAGGCTATTTGCTAATGAAATTAATGCATTCATTGCTCTAACAAATTAGAATAACTCATTCAAATGGCCCATATATGAGACCTAGTTGAAAAACATCAGCAACAAACATGTCAATATGATATGGTGAGGGCATTGAATGGGGACTAGCATTAAGGGAAGTGCTGTGAGTTTTTGAGCCGTAATGGCTAAAGGCTCTTAATTTTAACCACTGGTGAACGGAATAATTCTGATAGCAGCTTAAAGCTGCTGATTATTATTGTCATTATTGTCATCGCTTATCTAGGCATGCATATTTTTTAAAGCATTTAGAATGCTTCTATAATGTACAATATAATGTACAAATATAAAATATAATTATATTGATGCATTACTCATCAGGATAGTATTAAAATCATTTCATTTAATAAAGATGCAAGTACTGTCAAATACCTGAGTGTGCATTCTATTCTATCAGTTACTAGGCTGTTTGGTTACTCACTAGGATGCCTTTTCAAATGGATGGTTCGACATAAATATTTGATTATATGAGACTCCATGCTGGATGGAATACTTTTGGAATGGGATTCTGAATTTTAACAGCAACAGCAACAAGAAAAACAACTGCAGCAATATGCTCACATGTGGCCCAGAGAAGTGGAGAAACACAACCTCCCATAAAATTGTTTTCCTAGCACCCCAGTCTCCCTACACTTGCCCCAGGCCTCCACTGTAACAATAGCTGAAAATGACTCCAATTTAAAGGGTATTGGTTTACATTATCGTGGTCAGGTGGGGGAATCTGGAAGACATTAAGAAGTTTTCAGGCTATGCAAGGCTTGCGAGTCAACGTTACTGCTGACATTCTCAATGTTTTGTCCAAGTTTGCAGACACTAGCAGGCCTATTTTACTGAGTTTTGGGTAAATGCACAAGCTATAACAATGCAGTCTACTGTTTCACATGAGCAGTAAGCTGTTTGCTAATACTGAACCAGATGGAGCATGTTTAGGGATATGATTTGTCTTAATACAGCATTTGGCTGGGCTTTTGTGTTTCATGACCAGATCTGTCAATTCACAAACACAGCTTTAGAATGTACTTTAAAATGTGCCAAAATGATAAACTTTGTAATCCTCCCCCCAGTACACAACCTTTTTTTGGCATAAGAAAATTATTTTTAGTCCAGATCATTCCACTGATTAAAAATGCCATCCAATTAACTTTTTGGAGAAAAGTATAAAAGTGTCCTGCACCAGAAACACATTTTGGGTTGTCAGAAGGTGAATCTTAGCTTTTGTGTGATATTAATAGTATCTTCACAACCTTACGGTCTTGATAAGGATTAAAATATTATAAAAAAACAGGCATCACTGATTAAAACTACAACAGGACTGCCTGTCACTGCCTTTTCCCAGCACATACCTTCACAGCTCTGATAGTGGATGGCAACAGCAACAAGCCATGTCTCCATGCATATGATAGCACTGCCCACAGAGCTTAATGAGTGTGCTGTCTGTCTACTCTCTCTTTAGTGCATTGTGCTACCAAATCCTAACTGCAGTTTTAATAGTTTTTTGCAGTCACAAATCTTGCTTTGGTGCACACAAAATATTTCCCTATGCAGGAAAAACCCGTAGTTTTTTTCAGTGGGATTGGAGTTCAAGGGACATGAAACAATTGCTCATTAAAACAACCTACACAAAAACTGTGCTGAAAGGTCATAAGCAATTCAGTCAAACATCATCGTCATGGAACATTTTATTAACAACACTATAAAATAATGTAGTGATTGACTTAAATGTATAAGTACTTTGTATTAATAAAACCAATTCATTCCCTTCTCTTCACTGTTAAACAAACACTGGTATGTCAAAGCAGTGTTAACGACTTAAGGCCACTCCAAAGACGCCTTGCTTATTTTAACAGGGTTCCAGCGTGGCACTGGTGAGATATTTCTGTAAGCAAGACCACTGTCTGTGGTATAAAACACAAATCGCAGTACACAGGGAGGAAGGCAGTTCACTGACCTCAGCAACAAACAAAGACAGCCTCTGATGTGGTATGGGTCTTGAAAATAGCTGGCATGCAATGTGAATTAATACCATTCTTATTTTATACTTCTTTGTGTTTGCAACTAGGCTCACTGGAGACATCATGACCAACAACTAATCTAAAATAAAACTATTCTGACCACAGCATAGAGCATTTCCAATCAAACAAACTCAGATCTAGGCTTTCCCCTTCTCTAAATAGAAGGCCCGCTATGACTTCAAAGAACATCAGAAAGGTTTGATCATTAACAGGGGAAAAAACAACTAACCAAATGCATGAATGCAAAAGCAACCAGGCAACGTAATCGGCTGTGCTTTTTTTTTGTCATTTTCATGGTTGCTTTGTGCCATTTGAGAGGGTGACTTTTCCTCACTAAAATATGAATGCATTACCATGCATTCAGTGATTGAATGCAGATTGAAATGCAGAAAAACGCCATAATTTCAGATTGTGGCGCATGTATGAATACGTACTGTATATCAATAACAAAGGCCTAATCTGGTAGATGTTTGCATTGTACTGCACCTGCAAGGCACGATGCTGGCCTTTGTGATGCCACATGAACATCCACTATTTCGCACAAATGAACTTCCCCGCTGAACTGGCCAGGCATCGCAGGTGAATTTGCATTGGAAATGCACTGCAAAGGCATGATAAATTTGGTTTCATGAAATGAATACGGATTTGGACATTATGTAGGCAGCATCCAATGCCAAAAAATCAGGGTCTCTCCATCAGTGGGATGCTGTGGCACATTAATAAGGTATAAAACCAGCTTAAACTGCATTACCAGCACAGACTCTCAGAAATCAGCTGAATTAGAGGGAAAACAAAGAGAAGATTATATATTAGTATTATGGCTCCTCTGCAGCAAAATCTGTTGTATGAGTAGATATTTCTTGTTAATGAGCTAAATGGTATCCACTGTGGGAGCCATCCAGTCTGTACACATTAAATGAAATTTTGCTGCAATACTATTGTTCTCTTTAAACTGGTTACCAAAGGAACATGTTTATATTCACACAATATTTTCCTTGTGTATTTGAATACAAAAATATTATCAGAAATAATGTATATTTTTCATCATTTGGAAAAATGGCCAGAGCCTAAAACACTATACACATAATATATACTTACAATATTTATTTACTCCCCCAATGTAAAATTTGTATAACTGTTACAGTATGTACAATAATAATGATAATATTAATTATTATATGCGAATCAAAAATCCTAATTATCAAAAAATGCACGGTACAGGACTGATACAAATCGGCCTTTTAGAGCCATCTGTCCAGGCATGGGAAGGAGGTCTGGTTTAACTGCCATACAGCGCACAGAGATCATGTGCAGGTCCATGGCCATCCCTGTCTCCTACGGGGGTTGCCATGAGAAGAAGGCTTTCAGACAGACATGCCTCCTCCTAGCCGAGGGAGGGGCTTGGCCTCTAGAGGGGGCTGAGGTCTCCACCAGCACGCTGATCCATGCTGCCGACCCTCTGCGCACCCACTTCCCGCAGCATGTATTCATGCATGCTCACCCCGGCACTAGGTACCATTAACCTGCAGGAGTCATACATGGACCCACCTCAAGCACTTACCTCCTTATGCAGATACAACCTTTCCAGGTCCCTGCAATGTCATACTGGAAAGTATACACATGTCCTGCTCTGGAAGCTCTTACCTCTGCATTGCACACGCTGCACTTTGGCTTGTCTTCATTTCCGAGACCCTGTAGAGGACCACAGCATGTGGTAAATAACGGTTAACAGGATGTGGCAAACAGGATGTCACCAGTGGTATAATTTGCACTCAGAACACCATTATAATAAAGCAGTTGTGAGGGAATTCTCTACTTAGATGGCCAGTTTGTGAACCTGTTTAAATGCAGAGCAGTCATTTATACCAAGAAAATACTGTTAATGTGACTTTACAACTTGCTGTATAATAGTTTCAATACAACAAGGAAAATTGGTTTCATGTAAATTAAAATATAATTCCCAAATCTGGAGCTGATGAGCCTCAACAAAAAGTGAATATTTTGATAGATGGTAATGTTGTGTAATTACCGAACGGTACTATTAGACTGCGTGGTTTACAACAGAGCTCTTACCCCTGGTGGAATGTCCCAAATGCTGTGCGGGTTTGGCTAATGGATGTAAAGCAAGTCGGCTTCCCCCCAAACAGCATTACCAACCCGAGAGATAGGAGGAAGAGTTATCTAAATGTATTACTTTGACAACATGCAATTAAAATGGCACACATGCACACACACAAAGGACAGCAATGACTTCGGTAATTAAGGAATCTAATTAATGAAAGCACCTGATGAGTGTCTGTAGATGTATTGTGTATAATATGGGAACAAGCCAGAAAAATCTGCTTAATTTTCCCAGGGCTAAGATTGTACCATGCCATATTGCATACCTTGTGGCAAAAATAAACGACAATACCTATTTAAACTTGGCAGAACGTCTTTAATACTAAATGTTAGATGTTAGACAAGCTAAAGATTTAGATTTACAAGCTAAATTGAAACATATCAGTAACAAAAGGAACATATAAACTTCCCAGAATTATTATTTTTGAATGCTCATTTTTGAAAATCAACAAAGAAATACTTGCCAACTAGTACCATACACCATGCATATCATTTGCCTCATATGGTTGTGAAATTTTCATTCACTTTTAAAATAATGTTATGCCTGACATGTTCTACCAGTTATTCTTGACACATCCACCAGTTACAGTATGTTGGACACAACACAGTTATGTTCAACATGCTCCAGCAGTTAGGCTCAATGCATTCCGCCACTTATGTTCAACAATTTCTGCCTGTCATACTCAACATCTTGCCAGCTATCCTCAGCACATTCTACCAGTTATGCAACATATTCCAACATATTCAACATATGCTCAAGAAATGCTCAATACCCCTCTTGCATCAAACTCCGACACATTACATTCCAGTTATTCTCGACATTGGCGGCCTGTAGCATAGTGGTTAAGGTAGCCACAATAAGATCTGCACAGCCCTTGAGCAAGGCCCTTAGTCTAATCAACTGTACATCACACTGTACAAGAGTGTCTGCCAAATGCCATTAATGTAATGTAATCCGCCAAATACCCCCTTCACTGCCAACTCATACTTTAGCATTGTACTTAACCGTCAGTTAACATCTAGCCTTCTAAAAGAATTGTATATCAATAATGTAATCTGAAGGTTGCGCTGGATAAGACTATTAGCTCCCTCTGCCTCCATAATGTGCGTATGCATGGGTCAAAGTTTCCGTAAATATATATCCATTTCCTGGTCAAGTTTTTTTATCCCAATTTATGCTTAGAAAGTGGCGTACGCACATTTCAAGTCCTTTTTTGTGTGTACGCAGCGGTTACAAATGAGGCCCCTGGGCTGCAGCATTGTGGACCAGACCAATACCATGTTTACGACCTCATGAATGCTCTTCAAGAAACCGTGGGTGACCCAACCAGTAACGGCAGTGACTGTCAGCAGCACACCTCCGCTAAGTACGTAGGCTAAATAATGTAGGCTAAATAATGATGATGATAGTAATGATAGTAATCATCATCATAACGCAAATCCGCCGAAACAACAGGGAAATTATTAGCCTATAGAACAAACTCTGAAAACTGCATAGACTCCAAAGACTCAAGTCATGAGACTCATAAATGCGAATTTACAACTGAGAAAAAAATATTTGATTTATGTAGCCTGTGGATTCCCAAAATGCAGAGAAAGTGAGGCTCCCCTTGCTTGTTTTTCCACCTCATGTTACAAAATAAGTAACTGTTGTCGCTAAAGCAATGGCATCATACAATATTTTATACAGATAAAACCGTGACTTTTGATGCTTTTAAACGGTATATGCTGTGACCATATTTATTGAAAATTGCAGCTTGAAAAAAGGAACGAATGCAAAAAATCCCACTCTGGCCTGAATACGGGCCGAGGCGACTTAAAGGCTTAAGCCCCTAATTTAAAGAAAAAAAAAAAAAAGATTATCATCTAATAATTAAATTAAGAATGATCTGAATGCCAGAGGTTTCCTTTCAATAAAATGTTTACTGATAACAGTGAAAGGAGTTAACCAAGAAAGCATAACCAAATCCAACCAGATTTAAAACGTAAGTTTTGTAATAATATTCTAAAATGTATTCCTTTTTTAAGGAAAAAATGTTAAATAAGAAAATGGAATTTATGTGCTTTTTGTTTAAATAGTTTTTAAGAGGAGTACAACTCATACTAGTGCTTTCCACTGGCTGTTGAGAAGCACTTACAAGTCAGATTGTTATTCGATTACATTTCTGGCTTCATAAAATGTGGTTAAGAAGCACTTTAGATGTACATGCATGACCTGCTTTTGAGATGGCTATCAGACACAAGTGACAGGTCACTTGCTGATTGCTTTGGGTGGGATGGGGGCACTTATAAAAATCACTCTACTGCCAAAAGAAAGTTTTGAAGTAATTCAGCTGCACATCTCACCACGCAGTTTCAGGGGCATTTGAAAAAGTTGAATCAGTGAGTGCATTTTGAATGCAGATAGAAATGCACTCAAGGGAAGTGGTCTTATAACAGGCCAGCTTGTTTCAGTCCTGTGTCATTAGGCCTTTTTTGCAGTGGTGAGGCCCTTCACTTTAAGAGCAGGACTACACAAATGAAAGGTCTCAAGTTGCTGTTATCTGCTGCTTGAGGGTCCGTCAAAGACACTGGTTACTGAGCTGTTGTGCGGGCAGAAGACCATTAACACCTGAGTGGTCATTCACCTCGTATCCCAAGTGCAAGACAGTAAATAAGCACTGAATGTAAAATAATATTTAATTGAAGTCACATACAGTTTAACTCTTTCTTGTCATGCCACCAAATAGGGTGTCAGCACAGATAATCCACTGGAATATGGTGAAGTCAGCCTCAGGTGTACATACCTCAAGCAGCCAGTGGCATCTCATGAGCTCAAAATTGGTTGGAGCCAAAACGTTCCTTATCATTGATCTCAACTTGCTTTCATTCACTTAAAAAAGATGAATGTGAATGGTGAATGGTAGGACTAAAAAAAGCTGAATGTTAACAAGAGAGTATCAGGATGAAGGATAACATCAGAGACCAATATCTTGTGTCTAGCAAAAGAAACCACAAAAATGGCACCACACTACACAACTACAGGAAGAGCCCTAACTACAGTGAAAGGGCAACTACAATCTGCTGGTATTATCTGTGAAAAAGCTTTTTCCTAATCTTTGTTGGTCTGGTGTTGATGATGTGTTTAAGATTATTTGGTACCACTTTATAATTAGGTCACTGAATTGGCATTAGCTACTGTAGTTGCTAACATGAATTATAATATATTCTATATATATATAATAATTTCTCATTAGTTAGTAGTTATCAAATACATTAATAAATGTATTAGTTACATGATTATTTACATTAGCAAATATGTAGGACAAACGTATAATTAGTTCACAACAACAGTTTTTTTTATCTGTTGACACAAATTAATGATGTATAACATTAATAAAACTGTACAGACTAGTTCATGGCAATTCATGTGACCTTATTGTAAAGTGTTACCAAATTACTTTTTTTAGTTATTGTAGATAGAAGTTTGTTATTCAATAAATGCATAAATGAACTGGATTCTTCTACACCTAAAGTTTCTTTAAAAAAGGACATGTGGCCTAATACTTTTGGCCTGTACTGAATGTCTCAAGTTCTTGCTGAAGGTAAAAAAACCACCATAATCCAGTTTTAAAAATAATAAAAAGTTACTTGATGTTAGAAATGCTCTGGATGGTATTCTAAAGCCGAGACACCATCAAGATGTCTTCCCATAGGGGAGTTTTTTCTCGCCACTGCTTGAGGGTTTTTCTCCCCATTGGGGAGTCGTTTACCTCATGTGCTATCAGGGGGCTTAGGGCTAGTATTTACTTTTCCCATTTTGTTGTTCTGTGGGTTGTCTATATGAAAGTGAATTACATTAAATGTACGGCCTTTTATTTATTTTTTATTTATTATACTATGGTTTTTCTGTCTATTTTGTCTTTCAAAATGTTATTTGTTTTATAAATTTATAGATTTTATATTTGTATTTGAAGTTAAGTAATATGTAGTTTTTTTGCCATTGTGCCTATTTTTATGGTATTTGTTTTTTACTGCTGTAAAGCACAAGTGCTGTATGCTCAGAAAGTGCTATAAAAATAAAGTTATTTTATTATTATGATGGTAAATGGTTGGTATTTATATAGCATCTTTATCCAAAGCGCAGTACAATTGATGCTTCTCATTCACCCATTCATACACAACGGCGATTGGCTGCCATGCAAGGCACCAACCAGCTCGTCATGAGCATTTAGGTGTTAGGTGTCTGGCTCAGGGACACTTCAACAAACACAGGGCGGAATCGAACTCTGCGACTGCCAGATGACTGCTCTTACCACCTGAGCCAATGTCGCCACATTGATGAAGTTTTGATCGTGAAGAGAATAAATCTGTTTGCAAGCAGGCCAAATCTGAGTGCGCGCAGAGTTTTCAGTGCGAGCAGAGTAAATCTGCGTTCGAGCAAGAGGAATTCTGCTGTAAAATGTATGTATTGTGCCATACTCGCATGCTATTTTTGGAACTAAATAAATGCTAGACGTTCTACATACAGTAGCTACTGTATATAAATGATAATGTCTATATTGGCAAATAGAATAGATATCTGTCTTAATGTAGCTTTCCCTGAGAAAAAATACGAGGCATCCAACTTACTTAAATGGGCTACATCATGCAATATCTGCTGCAATAGGCAGCAACTTCACCCCAAACCGTTTCTGTTTTAAGGTAGGCTGGAGGTTGTAGTTCGCAATTCCCGGCACTTTTCCATCTTGACAATTAACTGTCTATATTCAATCTTTCTGAAGACCCTCGCACATGAGTTTACTTTGAGTTGTGACAGGGGACTGAGGTTTTTTGTGGACAATACCATCCCTTTATTTGGGCTATGCATTTAAATAGACACCAAAACTTTTACTAAATGCACCTACTCTGGAGGGGCCAAGAGCACCACTGCAAAGAAAAGGGGTGCACTGGCTTTACAACATAAGACAAAATGAGAACAATATTACACAACATAATTAATTCTTGCCATTTTTCCTCGCCTCTCCTGATCGGTAGCGCAAGGAGCAGAAACAATAGTAATAAAATTTTAAAAAGCTGTGTTCACTTGTTTCTTTGCATTCTTGCTTTCACAACAGGACTGGGCCTGGCTGTTTTCAGGTGCGCATCCTGCTGCACATGATCCTATTTTTATGCGCATGGAGAAAAAAGCACCCACACATCACTGTCATTCTTTCCACTGCTGTCCAATTGCAAGGAAATAGAGGCAGAGTTAGATTTTTTCTAGGTTCCATAGTAAACAAAGATGGAGCACAATTTGGTTACTGCAGTTGACACCATTTGGTCCATCCACATACGATTTAACAAATTTAGTTTTGTATTTCACCTTGTTTTGTCTTTCACTCTCCAAAATAGTGAAAGCCCTCCGCTTATCCATTGCTTCAAAAAAAACTTGGAGCACACCAAACATCCTAGTGAAATCATTTTGCTATGCCGTTAATTAGAACCTTAGCAAAGCAATTGCGGTTGCCTAGCGACAGCAGAAAAGACAGGTACAGAGCATTTTACAGATTAGGTTCCATAAAATCATACATGTTGTGCATACAAGCATGTTCAGTGTGATTGGCCCCTTAAGAAACAGCTACATAAGATCAACAAATGCTAACAGTACACTCTACACTTAGGCTACCGCTGCTGATACAATTACTAAACATTAATTTGCTGAAAGGAAATTAAGCTTGGTGCTAAAAGACAATTTGGTAACACTAATATCATGATATAGTACACAAAATTTGAAAAGGGCATTCTTCAGTTTGAGCTCACAATAGAAGTTTAACTGAGAACTGAGAACCCAGTTATTCACCTCACAAATGCTGAAAAGTACTGCCTGCTTTGTGATGGCTTGCTTGCAGATGAGTGTGCATTTTGTGTGTTAAAGAACCTTTTGATAACCAAACATTCAGATTCATCAAACTTACATAAAGATCTGAAGATACCTGAGTGTCTGTTTATAAATTCCACTTAGCTATGAAGGATCTTTGGATACATGAGTGTGTGTTGATGAATTCCAATTGGCTATGAATTACAAATGTAATATGCTTTGAACAAAAACAAGCCATAAAGCTAGATATACTGTATAGCTAAAAGCACCTTTATCAATTGCAATGGATTCAAACATAAAAATACAAACTGGCATTTATAGCCTATAATTCCCAGCAAAAAATAGTCTTATATTCTTATATAATTTGAATATAGCCAAGGAAATATGAAGCCCTACTTTTGTGGCACCAAATGACAGTTAGGCTAAAAAGTGCTTGGTTTTTGTATCGGAGTGGTGCAAAGGGCTTATCATTATGGTTGTGATGAGTTCTGTATTGTCATGCCTGTTTTAATGCTTGTGAATAGTGAACGGATACAATTGTACATGATAATACTATTTTCAATAAATTGAGGAGTTATTAATAATAAGTAAAAATGAGATACTCTGAGATACTCAAACCACCCTGTCTGTCAAAATCACATTTCTTCCCCATTTGCTGTTTGATGTGAACATTAACTGTGATTATATGCATTGCACTTCTGCCACACAATTGGCTGATTAGATAATCATAAAAATAAGATGTACAGGTGTCCCTATTAAAGTGCTCAGTGAGTGTATATTTATCCATGATTTTTCCCACCCCCACCCAAACTCAACCAAACTTGTTCATCTCCCGCCAGCAAGGAGATGGCTGATTCACATGAGGCCTATTCTCTCCATTTTCCACCCTAATCATATACTGCCCTTGTCCTCGTAGGAGAATGAGGTAAACATGGTTTGTGCATCCAAGGGTGCCTGATCTGACCAGGAGTGGCCACCAGAGAGTGAAGAAACCAGCGGAATTGCCGGCTTACCCACAATCATTCCCCAGCGAGGCTGAGCCAATTGTTGCCTTGTCAACGTGGACCTCTAGCCAGAGCCAGCAATGGCACTACACCCAGTTCAAGGGCTAATGCTTTTTTGCTTTATAGCATGAAGCCACCCAGATGCTACATTTGTTGTGTTTTTTAATTTGCATGTGCTGAAAGGTTATGCACATGCTCAAGATCAGGCCCTTAATGTGCTGCTTAAACAAACAGACAACTGGTGCTTGATTGACCAGAGAGCACAGGTGAGCAATGAGACAGTCATCCAGGACAGATCCTTCCTTCCCTGGGTGATGCTACACCCAGTTATGAGTTGCATTGTGAGGTTGCCTGCCACAGACAGAATTGGCACAATCCAGATTTGTCTGTTGGGCCCATACACTGGTATAGTGGCAATAGCCATTCAGCGACCATCGGGTGTACATTTTATGTATTATATTTTTGATAATCTTTATCACTTTATCACAGCTCAGACAATCAAAATATCCAATGTCATGAAATATCACATTTATGCAAGTAGGGAAACGTGCATATTCAAGGAGCTTTCATAAATATTTGATATTAGCTAGATTCATGTTCATATTTTCAAATCCTACTCATGCTAAAAATGTGATTTCATAAATTACAGCCCTGTGCCCCAAGGGATATTTACAGCTTTGGTCCTGGTTGGTATACCCTAAATTTGCTTTGTGTTGAGTATTTATTGTCAATAATGGGTTATGGTGGAAAAACAAAATTGAATTTGTATTAGAAATAAATTGCATGATTTTGTGTCCATTTACATTCTCAATAAAACTGCTTGATATATCATTCATTGGTACCTTAAGACACCTCATTCTCATTAATAATTGCACTATGCATTATAAATTATTTATCTACATTTCACATCCTTGTGGACACTAATTCCTCTTAATGCATTATCATGTCTCTCCCTATCTGCATACCTTGTGGTTTTGCTGATACACTCAGACCTTCTCCCATCCCCACCATTTTATACCATTTTATATTTTAAGTTATAATTTTAAATGGCATTCAATCTTTAAAATCTACCCCTTTTGAACATCTGTGGTTTGTTGAATGCATTATGCACTGTGGTGACAAGATCCAGTGACTTGAGTATGCCTAGAATACAGAGGGTATTCATTGGTCTCTGCTGTGACCAGTAGTATTTTGGCCATTGTCTACCATGTTGCAAGCTGGCGTACTATTGATTTTGCCTTTTTAGATGATCCAGATGCCTCTGGTAAATTAGTGGAAGGGGAGATGCTGCTTGAGGTGTGTCAGTCAAGAGTGAGTAGCTCATTGCCAATTTGGTGTAGCTTATTGCAATTTTCCAGTCAGACAGGTCCACATTTCACCCTTTTGCCACCCACCTGCTCAACCCAGGTATTAGGCACAAGTTTCAGTAATGTCTTTGTCTTTGATATTGCTAAATTCCACAAGCAGAAAAATGCTTACATATGGTTACATCGTATATATTGTTCACTGTTTTTCTTCTTCTTTATCACTCTAATTATTGTATTTATTTCTGTTTTTAATTGTTTGTGGCTATTTTCATAGTAGCCTGTGCTAGCATGAGTACAGTATTTGGTTCTTTTTCTTTCACCCATCTGTAATGAGAAAAATGGTGTAACACAACATGAACAATCTTTTCATTTACTCACGTCACAGTAGTTAAAATGATAGCTACAGTAGCATTTACAGGCATACATTCTGGATAGACTGCATTTATAATTCACAATTAATATGATATTTTGCTATTTTCTTTTGCCATAATAAGTAATATGTAATGAATGTAATATGAATGTATATGTGAAGCCATAATTACCATTTGTTTTAAACAAGCAACGATCATTACATCTACCATGATGTGGTTACTACCAACATCACTGAGCAGTCTATCTTGCAGTTGACGGAACTAAACAATTTATGCCAGTACTGTATATGCAAGCTGCATTTAGAGCATTAGCTGTCTCCAAACATATCTTCCTCGCTAAATTGCCATGAAAGGTTGGTGAAAAACCTGGAAAAAAAACACACATCTGGGCATTTTCTTTAATTGAAACAGTCAGGGTGTTACTCTTTGATGTAACAGATATTTTGAATTTATGCAAATTAAAAACTTATTTGGTGCCTACAATATTTATACAAATGACAGGTTGTCTTTGTGAGTTTATAATTTTTTCTTATATTATTCCAAGAGGATAAATGTACGTACTATTACCTGAGACTTAAACGGTTAAATAACTTGTATATGACGTGTTGAAATCGAGTGAGTCACAAGTGAGTAAAAAGTGTCCCAACTATCTCCGGACTCCCCAAGCCATACTGTTCATATGAAATAATGTGGATTATTTTTTTCATTTGTTTGAGCAACAGGTCATACCGAGTCATTCACTGCTGCGAATATGGGCGGCCTGTAGCGTAGTGGTTAAAGTAAATGACTGGGACACGCAAGGTCGGTGGTTCTTATCCCGGTGTAGCCACAATAAGATCTGCACAGCCGTTGGGCCCTTGAGCAAGGCCCTTAACCCTGCATTGCTCCAGGGGAGGATTGTCTCCTGCTTAGTCTAATCAACTGTATGTTGCTCTGGATAAGAGCATCTGCCAAATGCCAATAATGTAATGTAATGTAATGAATGGCTTGATAGCCTGTGTTATGATCTTCCCTGGATTACTTTGTTTAAAACTTAAGAAATACTTGAAAAATGTGTCAGTATTTCTCAGTTATATAATAATGCATTTAAAGTATTGAGCTACAGGTTTAACAGGGAATTCAAACTAGCCCATAATAAATGTTTAGGTGATGTTTTATTGACATTCTGACAGAAGAAAATAAGTTGGATGGATTTCCAAACAGATTCCTCTTATTTATGGATGATTCATTATAAATCAAGTCTGAACCTGCCACAAAATAACTTTTTGGGAGAAACATCTGCCTTATCCTCATCGTCCATTGTAATCATAAAGACTACAGAAATTACCAATCCAACCTGCTCAATATGCACAGATCTTAATGGCAATAAAATAGTTCATTTGATTCTATATGAATGAATCAACGTGCACCACACTCACTGATAACATAGTGAACATAATCCAGCCCTATTTTCCACCTGCCCATGCACCACTAATCAACTTCACACGGCTCCATTAAACTCCATGATGCCCAGCCACACAGGTTACCAGAAAGCCACTGTTTATGCTACTCATTACTGTGAACTGAAGTAAAATCTGTTCCTTCCCTAATAGTGAGTTTGGAATTAGCCAATTGAGGGTCCTTGAACAAGGGGCACACCCAATTTCTAGAAGTTGATTCTGGAAAATATGGCCCTAAGCCTCACAATCAAATCCATCTGCTGTTCTTTCCATTTCAGAAGAAATGAACAAATTACACACTTAAATGCTTTGCTTAACATCAATCCCGACTTGTTCACGGACCCTAAATTGTCTTGTCTGGGTAATCTAATTCCAAACTTAGTATTAGCGAAGAAACAGATTTTACTTCAGTTCACAGTAATGAGTAGCATAAATAGTGGCTTACTGGTATCCTTTGTGGCTGGGCATCATGGATTTAATTAAAGAAGAAACTGGAACAGTTGTGTTTCTACAATCTAGTCTAATTTGCTTTATAAAACATTTTTAGAAACAATGGTCCCCGACTGTTGGGCACATACAGTATATACACATATGCATACATACATACAGTACATACTGTATACAACATACAGTGGGCTCAAGAATTATTGGCACCCCTCACCAGCAATGCACAAACAAGGCTTAAAAAAAAATAATAATATAATTATAGAGAAAGGTAATACACCAACATGTGCCAAATACTGTACTTTATTAATGTTTCAATCGAAACAACCAAAATCATAACAATCATTTAATAAAAAATAAATTTCAACAAAATCAAGGTTTCAGAATTATTGGCACCCTTCACCTTGTACTTAGTGCAACCACCTCTGGCAAGGATAACAGCTCTTCCTGTAATTTTTGACAAGATTAAGGAACACATTTGGAGGGATTTTGGACCATTCCTCTTTGCATATCCTTTCAAGATCCTTCACGTTCTTGGGTTTGTGCTTATCAACTGACCTCTTCAACTCAGCCCACAGGTTTTCGATTGGATTGAGGTCTGGTGACTGAGATGGCCATTGCAGAACGTTGATTTTGTTGTCACGGAACCATTTCTGTGTGGATCTTGAGGTGTGTTTTGGGTCATTGTCTTGTTGGAAAGTCCACCTACGACCAAGTCCCAGACTTCTGGCAGAGGGAAGAGAGAGATTTTCAGCCAAAATTGCCTGATACTGGCTGGAATTCATTATGCTATCAATCCGAACCAGTGCTACCACCATATTTCACTGTGGGTATGAAGTGCTTCTCCTTGTATGCATCTCTGTTCCAAACATACCAATGCTGTATCTGACCAAAATGTTCAATTTTGGTCTCATCTGACCAGAGAACCTTGTTCCAGTCATAATGTAAATGACAAATGGCAATGGCAAACTCCAAGCGCTTTCTTCTGTGTCTTGTGGTCAGAAAAGGCTTTCTTCTGGCAACCCTTCCAATGAGGCTGTGGTTATGGAGGTGGCGTCTGATGGTGCTTTTTGAAACCTGGTGACCCCAAGATGCTACCAAGGCCTGCAATTCTTTCACTGTGATCCTTGGGGATTTTGTTGCTTCTCTCACCATTCTCCTCAGTATCCTGGGGGGCAAGATGCAGTTGCGTCCTCGACCCATGAGATTTTCAAAAGTTCCATATCTTTTTAACTTTTTTATAATTGCTCTGACAGTGCTCAGTGGTATATTCAATTGTTTGTGAATTTTCTTGTAGCCATTACCACGTTTATGAAGGTCTACGACCATCTGCCTCTTTTGAACTGCCAATTCTTTTGTTTTCTTCATGGTGTTGGATGACAAAGGGATATTGCATGTGTGTTACCTCATTTTTATACCCTAGTGAAACAGGAAGTGATGTAATCACTCAATACAGTTCCTTAACACATAGATAAACTTAAATAAGTGGAATTTAATACCTGGTTTAATTTTGGTAGGTGTTATTTACAATAATCTTACAATAATAATTGTGAAACATTGATTTGGAGGAAATTGATTTTTAATTAAATCAGTAAATGATTTTTGTTGGTTCCATTGAAACATTAATATAGCACAGTATTTATCACATGTTGGTATTTCGAGTTTGTCTATAAATATATTGTTTAGAAATTTTGAGTATTGTTTGTTCATTTTCTGTCAGGGGTGCCAATAATTTTTGAGCCCACTGTAGATGTGTGTATTTATCAAAGTGCTGACTAACATAGCATAGTGACAGCGTTTTACCTCCTTAATCCAGGTGAGGAGACAACGATGATGAGCCAATAGGTTCTTGCAGTCACAGAAATTCTGCAGAGCATCTTGGTCCATTCGTTCTCCATCTCTGCATATGAAGCATTCAGACATATCTGGAGAAGAAGATTAACGTGAACATGAGTGGCATGTCAAATGAACATAAATTTGATGAGAAATTTGATGGGGCATTTTTTCTAAACAAAACAGACAAAGAAAATGCATGCACGCACACATATACTTGGGTGTCGATCTTGCACAGAGAGCCTGGTTATAATTTTGTCGATTTATTATTTTGTCACATCTAACAGCAATTGATGTGATTTGTTTTTGTCCAGTCATTAAGGTTCTTGTTCACGCAAGGTGTGGGGGAGATACGATCTGAGGGGAAATTACTCTGAAGTGCTGTAAACAGGGAGAAATTAACCACAGTATCTGCAAAAATTAAGTAATTACAACAGGCATTGGCAGTCTGTAATGAACAATTAATCAACCATAAATAGCTAAGTGCTTTAAAAAATCATTATCACTGTTTAATTTGCTGTGCAAATATTATGGTCAGTAACATCAGTTAGTATTGAAATTGTCTTCATAGTCAATCGTTATCAGTGTTGGGTATGTATGCACCCAAACCACAAAATTATCCCCCCTACTTATCCCTGATCATGTTTCTCTCATGCATTACATTTATACAGACTTTCACAGGTGGAAAAGTCTGTATAAATAAATATATTGGAATTGCCATGTGTTTACCATGGAGACATGGAGCACAACTTCAAGACAAATTCAGTCATCAATGGGAGTTGCATAACTGACAATAAGTGATAAAGATAAATGATATATCATTTTTTTTTTTTAAATGACTTCCATTTATCATACTAGCCCAGTGGGCTTTTTTGCATTCATTCCTTTTTCCATGGTGCAATTTTCAATCAGTATTGAATAACAGGATATATTGTTTGAAAGGATTAAAACTCATGGTTCCATCTGTGTAACCTGTGACTCACTTTGTAACATGGGTGGCAAAACAAGCGTGGGGGGACCTTGGACAAAATTCTATAGAATGCCCATTGTTCACTTGTAATTTATCTGGAAGAATTATCATTTTTCCATACTTCTACAAAAGTACTTGTACATAGTAATGCTATTATCTACATTTTGTATCGCCGCTCTGGACCAGTAACCGTAATGCAGCTAAGTATTGGTGTTCTCCCCATCCATGTGCAATATGCTACAGTACAACTTCTGTCGAGCAAACAACTGACTACGTGCATGATATTGAAGTTATGAGAGTGGAATTGCAGCAACTAACACCCTCAAACCACAACAATGTTTATCCCTCCCCCTTCTCTGTGAACACCCCCCCACGCCATTGGCTGTGGCAATTAGAACCCATTTTCAACCAATGAGCTTGAATTATTGTACCGCTGTACAATATTTTGGTGTCGGTGCATTAACTTTATATTTTGAAACCTGAATTTAACAAATTGGTGAGCCTTTTTCAATGATAGGAAGGGGTTTACAATTGATTCATTGAAATTCTTTTTTTCCACAGCCTCAACCAGGAGGCATCATATCTTTGTACAGTATTTGTCAAAAGCATAAAACACAATAAAACCCGAGAGCTTATTTATAACAATGTTTTTACACAAAAAATCTTACCAATTGTACCTTTAAAGGGACTGTGTAAACCACCCTCTTTGGCCAGTACACAGTGACACATTTGCCACACCGTGAACTTATTAAAAACGTAAATACCATCTTAATGCTCTGTGTACCTGCACTGCTTCTGTTAGTAGCCTTAAAATGGTGAAAAATATTTGCACGTACCTCTTTTTGATCTGTGCTTGTGTTTGCTCTAGCATTTACTAACTGCCTTTGCATCCACAAAATATATGTAAAGCTTCCACCTTATGTAGACGAGGTGCATATGGTCATGATCACACTATTAGAAACCAATCCATTAAGGAGTTGTAATGTAATAGAGGTTATTAAGGCTTTGATCTCTGTAGTGCAATTATTACTTCTAGTTAATAAGGAGGGGGCTGTAGAGCAAAGGGCATATGTGGTGGTCTGAGGTAATATCTCTTGCATAAATCACAGGCATTTCCCTTAGATTCAGTACTATAACAGCTTGTCAGTTCCTCATTAGTCATGGTTCAGCTGTTGCTTTTGTTTTTGGGGGAATTACACTAACTTAATCAGGAAATTCCCACAAACATACTATTTGATCTTGTAGATCAGAGATCACTGCGATCAAATGTTAATTCTCTGTGTGGGAGGAATTAAAAATGGATGGAGATCAGTCATGTTACACTTTCAGAGAGAGAGAGAGAGAGAGAGAGAGAGAGAGAGAGAATAACCAACTGCAGTCTCATCAGGGCATTCATCAAGGCCATTGGTAAAACAAAATGTAAAAACACTGTCGTGCCATCTTCACTTGCAACAAGAAAAGCATCAAGACCCTTCTGCAAAAGCAGTCTTAAAACAAAGGCAAAGGTTTGCTGTGCACTTTGAGATTTGTAGTCTGTCTTCTGGTAGGTCATCAGAGCCTTATCAACTTGCTCCTGTCTTGCACTGCCGAAAGGGCCCAGGCGTGGGCAGAGAAGGCAAGCTGTGCGTTAATGAGGGGGCTCACAGGCACATCTCGTGACTGCGAGGTGACCCTTCCCTGACACGTGCTCTCACATTCATCAGATCCCACTTAATTTCACAAGGTGTTTATTTATTGCAACTGTGACTGAAGCTTTTCTTAATTACCTTAAATACTGTCAGCTCGCATCAGCCTCCGCGTTTAGCCATCACAGGTCTATGACGCAAAGTGCTCTCTATCTCCCCCACCAAGCAACACACTCGCAACTTGCCTCCTCAAAATTCACTATTCAAAGACGTCTACCAGGGAGTGGTTGTTGAGTTCCCTTTTATTTATGCATTAATTTTTTTGCAAAGAATATTATTTGGTGCCAAAAAATGGCCAAATCGAGCACCATTTGCACTGCTGTAGGACAGTGAACATACGTTTTTTACACAATGTTTGCACTCCTTTGAACCCGAATAACAATGGCAGGTTTCAGTGTTATTGGAATTGACATAACAGATTCGATTGACAGCACCATACCCAGACAATCAGTGTAATCTTAACTATCCCATGTTCCCATGTGTACATACAGTACCTACAGTGTATTCATGGGCCAGATTTATGTACATTATTCTCACAGCAAAAAATGCAACCTGACGAGGCTATGTTGGTGTGGTGACATTCTGCCAGAAAATAACTATGGGCTGACGAAGCATATTATCAACAATATAATAGCGATTACCATTTACAGTGTATCATATCACAGATAAATCAGTGATCAAAATAATCAACTGAACAATCTGAAAATCACTCATACTAATAAAAATGTTAATGTACTTTTTCCATTTGCTTTTTAAGTCAGTTTGGGTTGAACTCACTTCACTTGATTCACTTGAACTCACCGTTATTGTTTGTTGTTTATTTTGTTCAAAAATGGGCAAGGAAAAGCTGACTGTCCAGGTGGAGAAACATGAATAGACATGCCATAGTTTTGTTGCTAATTAGCCTACTTTTCTTTATATATACTACATGAGCTATGTATGCGCCACATAGGACTGGAATTATCCATTTTTATACGTCTATGATTGGATCCGACTTGTGAGCCTCGCTTTCCGAAGTCAGCTACGCCATGCACCAATATATGTAAATGTAATGTAAAGAGAGGTTGGATATACAAACAAATGTCTAAGCTAAAACTTGTACACCCTATTCATAGCATACTTTGTTTACGTGTTTTATGGAATTTATATTCAACTCCACTTAAGCATTAACTAATCAGGATTACCTCAACAAAACATCAACTATGCACAAGTGATGACTTGGGCCCATTACAGTCTCAGGGCTGAAAGTAAGAAAAAAAAATCTGAGTCTGAAATGTATTGTTCGGGGTGGGGGGGTATGCTGGTATTTAATATTATTTAGTTACGATTATTTCATAACGATTCAATGTCAAAATGCGCAATGTTATTTTAAACGGGCAAATGCCGCTGTTCAATGTCAGAAAGTAGCAAAGTTATGTATTATCTTGACTTGGCCAGGGAGTGGTTGTTGTGTTCTTTTTTTTGGTGTTTATTCTTTTGCAAAAATATTATTTAGTGGAAAAAATGGCCAAATGCCAGAAATCCGGCACCATGCCTGATAAATTTAAGCCCTGCAGTCTGCAATTAGTAGATAGAGACATACATGCCACTATCAAGAATTTGACAGCACCAAACAATGTCAGGCAGTTCAATGATTTCCCTATGCATCTCGGAACCATCTGTCAGAACCTAGTGGTTTGGATTGCGGGCATTCCCTGGGTTGTTGGAGTTATTTATGGCACACATGTCTCATGAGTGGAGTATCAGACAAGACCTGGACCACCAGTTCAGGCTGAATTCTCTACAGCGCACCACCAGGGCTACAGACACACCTAGTTTACCTCACGGTAAGTTAGTGGCCTATAGCGAGTGGAAGCTGGTGTACGCGGAACGCTGCATCAATTCACAACTGCAAACCACAGGAACAAACTTTTCCACCCGGAAAAAGGACCAGCGAACATCTTTTCAGCAATCGAACGGACCAGACGACAACACAGAGCTGAGAACACCCCAGCTTCACGCACCTCTCTAGGACAGCATTCACAGCACCATCGCGGCTCCTACAAGGACAGCACATCTTTTGGATCCAGCATTGCGTTTGGACTCAGTAAGACAACAAACATTCGGGCATAGCCAGTGTTTAGTCTTAACTGATATTGTGAATCTGTGTTTCTATATTTGCTGTCTTATCATTTGAATGTATTTTGTTAGCTATATATGTACGTGAATTGATTCGCCGTCTTTCGCACATATATGGAGTAAACTACGCAAGTAGTTGCTCTTCTCACAGCTGACACTAATACTCTTTAACACACCCAGAACTCTGGCTTACCCAAGCTAGCTACTCCCACCTTTCCCTTGTCCAAGGAACACACACGCTTGCGCGCGCACACACACACGTTCCTGCCCTACTAACTTCCCTTAGTTCAACCTCATATCTGTTCTGTGTTTGTATGTTTGTTTAATAAATATATTTTATTAAACCCGGTGTCTGTTTTGGCATCACATAGACATGAGAGCCGAGTTAAAGCAGTCTTTCAAAGAACTTCCAACCTTCAGGTTATCGATATGTTTAATCAAAAATACAAAATTTGTTGTTAGATATTTCTGAAAACAGTAATTTTATGAGACTGATTACTTTTTACTACATTAATTGGCACCCCGGTTTCGTAGAGAGTAAAATCGCTATGTTAATTGGCGGCCTGTGCAAGGACCCTACATGATAAAGAATCTCCCTTTTCTGTGGTGTGGGAAGTAGGTTTCATTGTATCATCTCTCCTCACATTCGTCTGGAGTTAATTTAGTCGAAAAGAAGGACAAATTAATAGTTTACAAGATTTCTTGCCATGCTTTTTGTCTTCCATTCCATCCTGTTTTAATACTCAGTCATTTACAATTTCTTGCTGTGTCAATTCGATTTTCTCCTTAAATTCATTATTATCTCAGCGTACCACATCACATTATAGTCTATGCTACAGCACTTAATTTGTTGTGATAAGATTAGCAGACATTAATTTGTCTAATTCAAATTTAATTTAAACATGGGGGGGGGGGGGATTTTTTTTCTGTCAAAATCTTTTTCATGTAAATGGAATGCAGGCACAAGCACATTGCTAAGGTGTGACAACATTTGGTGACAAGAAGGAAGCAGTCACTCCTATTTGTCAACGTATGTTTATTTTTTAATATAAAGTGAATTGAGTGGGGCACGAAAAATTGGTAATCATTCCATTTAATGCAACGGGCTGTACTATGAAAGCTTGCTGGGGGGCATCATTGTCGTTCCTCTTTATGGCACGAGTGCGACAACGAAGAACGAACTGACACCCAGATCCTGAGATTATTTTAAAACAAAGTAACAAGTAAGTGGTGTCGTTTAAACAGCCCCCCGTATTACATCGCGATTTGCAGTAAATTGAAACCAAGACTTTCACCTAATACAGTTCTGCACTCTGTTATGCATGTAAATCTCTATTCAATCTTTATCTGGTTAATCTTAACATCAATGAAAAACTAAGACCATCTATATCAATCAATACGTGAACAATTTTACAAGGAACACTTTTGGCTGAACCGCCTGCCCTTTCGTATCAGAACCACTATCCGCGTTGCTGTCACGCTCACCCTTTAAACACTATGCACTATGCTCTTAAACAACACATCTGTCACAGTTTGTTACATAAATAAAATAATGCATATAAAAATCACTCAAATAACATCACAAACACTTGGGTGACCAGGGACCACACTCTCCCGGACCACTAACTCTCATGACAATCTGTGACAGAGTGCACCTCATTCAACATACTGGCCATACTGGGTATGGATTATCGGTAAGTTTCAAAATAAGTTACATCGGAACAAAACTGCCCCATATCTTGCTATCTAGTAACGTCTATCTGTCACCCACACTACAGTATAGTCAGCCTAATGTAACAATAAACAGGTTTATTTCAATTTAGCTACTTCACTATTTTAGAAGCTAAAAATGTATTCATTGACATGATCATTAAAACGCTATACATACAATTGAGTACAATTGAGTTCTAACCCTGACCGGAGAATGCAGTCTGACTCAGGTAGAAAGCTCACTCCAAAGTGCCACCATTCATGCTTTAAAATGTTTGGGGCATGTCTCATACATATTTTGGGCTCTTTTTGGTGCGTTTCACATATAAATGGCAATTGCAAGCAACAAACAAAGGTCGCAAGCGTGTTCATGTAGGCAATCCGTTATTCGGCTACCATTCTCATCTGCCTGCCTCATTTTGGTTTTGTATTGTCTTTTTGCTTTGTAGCTATAGAACTGTCAGTTGTAGCAAAATGTATAATCATGGTTCTCTTATAATGTCTTATTCCTATCCCTTACTATTGAATTAAAACTGCTAATTTGCAAGGCACAATTCATATTTCACCTTCATTGGAAAACACTACAGCACTAAGCAATTTGTTACCCGAATTAAGGCTACGTGCCTCAGTTGAGGCGATTGTTTGAAACAAACTAAAAATAAATAAATTTAAAATAAATGTAAAAATCCCAGGAGGAGCTTAAAACCATAATCGAGATGGCTGGACAAAACTTAAATATTTGGATGTCCTCACTCGTGACATTAAAAATAAGATGGCAATGCATTACAAATGCTGTCAATGGTGTAGCTGGCAATCAAAGGTCAGTAACTTATATAAAAAAGTGGACTGACCTTGTCAGCCATACCAAACCGTTAGAAGCTGCTTGTTGGAGGCAGTTGAAGCTAACTGGAGGGAGACGGCAGCCTAAAGATTTGACTGAGGAGGAACAGAGCATACTGGGGGAGATTGTTGAGCTTGCAGCGGGTGGTATTCCAAGCGGACTAGATACCTTGAAGCCATGTACCTCCCAAGATTTGATGGGGGATTTCGACGCACCCGATTTTGCCCAGCTGATAGCAAAGTTGTAAACAGAGAAACGGAAATGTTAGCTGACACAGACAGCATTTTTTAATGAGAAATAGCTGCATCGAGATGGCAAAGTCTGTCTTTGAATTATACTCAAGTTTATTTGCATATTGCAGCAAGATTTTTGTGGTCGAAAGGAATTTTGAATGCATTCAGTGAACCTTAAAAATGTGGAAATACTGTACATGAGTGAGCATGTTTAGTATTACGGTTCATATTCACTGAAATACTGATGAAGTGAATGGATATTCTACCTCAGAGATTTTTTGTATTTTTAAACAATTTAAACTTTAAAGTGCATCAATGTTGTTTTGAATACCTTTGAGACATTTTAGACAACAGATTTTTTTCCTAAGAAGAAGAGTAACGACACAAGGTATGTTTGTAGTCCTAAAACATGCAGCTCTCTCTTTGATTTCCCATCCTCTGTCATTTAGTTTGCTACTGATTTACTAAAAAATATATACACATTAGAACAAATGTTTTTCATACAGAAAGAAGATACTAGTCTTTGCCATGACTATAGAGGGACATGTTTAACAACCTGGGCTTTAACGTTTAAAAAGCGTGTAGCCTAAACAGTATCCTATACGTTACCTACGTGAAAACAAGGGATTTTATATATATCCAAATACCTAGCTAATGGTTTTGTGTGCGGCCTAAGGGAAAAGTTATAGAAACATGGATGTTGTTACCATTAGCTCAGCACTACAAACATTAACTTTAAAAATAACCTTAAAGGGACATGCAAATGACTCAATGACTTGGTTTCCTGGCATTGTTCACATTGTCAGCAATGGCAATGGCACTACTACTGTATAACAACACAAACAAATGAGCACAGATAGCCTACTAATAAACTATAAGCTCATGCGAGCAGAGTGGGATGAATGATACCCCGCTCGCTAGCTGTATACACCAATCCAAGGTATTTTTTTACTATATTATTTAAATTCGGCCTTAATGCATTTAATAAACGTGAACTACGTTGAGTCACTCTTTTGATTAGTGAATCTAGCATTGAATCATCTTGGATAACTGCAGGACAGTATTTGCAGATAAATACAATTTGTAATAATGCTTGGATTTACTTGCTTTCTAATAAAGCCTGCACAATGAAACATTAAATTATATGATTTTCCATGAAGGGGAAGATAAAAAATATATATATAATTCATAGTAAACATAAAGAACATAATGACAGAAAGCAAGTAAGACTAAAAATTTGAATGTGAATTGAGCAGTAGTTGGAGGTGAAGCAGAGCACAACCATTGTTTGGTCCCATCGTGGTACCATATCCAGCAAACTCCAACAGTGCTAACGTAGCCATCATCCCGAATATGGATCACTTGTGCAAGTTTCCTTTTAAACAAAATACAGTTGCATCCTTTCCGTACAATAGCATGGCTTGAGTTTCATCTCCGTCAAGATTGGGGCCTGATTTTGACCTGAACAGCCAAAAGAATTAAGAACTAATCAGCGTTCATATGCATTTTTGAACAATCTGTGAGTATGACGCATGAAACCTTTGGGCTTCCAAGAGGTCATTCTACTTTGCGACCAATGGTCTGGTTTTTTAGCAAGGCTGCGTGAGCTCTGACCAAGCTGTACACTCTCCCTGATCTTGAAAAGGTAAGGTGCTGATACATCTGCTGCTCAGTATAGTCTCAGCGTACACTGCCTCTTATGTTCAATATATAGACCTACACTCAGTGAGCAAGGTAATTCTTTAAAGGTAATTCTCTGGGCTAATGAGATTCTGCTTCCATGATCCATGTACCGTAAAGCTTCCTGAAATATATGCTGCCTCGCTGCTTCATAAGCATCTGGTGGATTGCTGGGTTAGTTCTATTGCTGCTGCTTAATAGGCTATGCTTATCAGGTGGATTGTAATTCTAATTAAGTCCACGCTGCTTAAGGTTACACATTCTGGTGGGTTTCTGGATTTAACTGCTCCTCTGTGGTTAATATTTGCAATGGCAATTTCCTGGTTACACATTCCATAGCAGCCAATCAGGCAACCAGCACCAACAGGTCCAATCTCAAGTAAAGCCAGATGGCCACAGTGCATAGTGTATTTCGTCACATTGTCTCAGACGAGTGGGATATTGGCCTTGTTGTATAGTGGGTGCTCCACTTTACACATGGCATAGTTGGGTCAAGCTCTGTCATGTCAAGCGGTTTTTGGGGTTTGTAGTCTGTAGTCTGTTCGCTGGCTTAAAACAGGGAATGGTAAGAGGCAGAACCTTGACGAAGTTTGCTTTTACATTAAACTTCAATAAATAAAGCACATTCTACATTCTTAATACACGTCACAAATCATGTAACCTTGAGTCTCCGCCATGCTGGAGGACAACGTGTCCATACAACTGCATGTGTTTTTTCACCAAATCTCAGCTATACCGATTATAAATACAGCAACAATCCAGATTTATAATGGTTAATTTCCGTGCAGACTATGGTTGCTCAAATCGAGCTGATCGGGAGATAAACAAGTCATTCTTATGTTTGCCAAATTGTCCACTGATTGAAGTTTTTGTCAAATACCCAACCCCCGTCAACAAATCAAACACATTCCACAATTTCAATGAAAATGATAAATAATGGGGTCACGTCACTGAAAATTCCCTCTATCAGTGTTTCCACTGTCTCCCTCAAAAACATTCACAGACAAGAGATTCCTTGAAAGTTCTCCAAAGGAAGTCCTCTATTTAGACATAGTACATTTTTTGGTGTAAAACGTCAACCTTTTTTGGCATGAAGTCTGAAGAACTGCTTTTACCGAAGCATAACAGTGCTCAGCATGTGTATTGAAAATGCTGCAATTTCATTACACAGGCGAAAAAATGCTGTGTTGTGTTATGCAAGCCTAACAAAATATACACCATTTGAAATGTAATGTCATTAGCTAAAATGCTTTATTGTTGTCACTTCAATAATATGCCTGTAGTTCTTTGATGAGCTGAAGTCATACAGAATTTTCTTACACACATTTTCTCTGCAACTACATTACATTTACGACTATACGTGGGCTCATCGTGTGCCAGAGAGCCTATACAAAATGTTGATAGTAACATTCCAGTACTTTTGTAGAAGTATACAATGCCGAAACGGACAACAATGATAATTCCTCCAGTGAAATTCTAAGTGAACAATGGATAATTGTAAACAGTTGATCCAACACTTTTAACTTCAATCAGAAATTAATCCCATTTGTTGTTCAATGGTTTGGAAAAAGAGAACATTCATTCAGTAAGGTTACTTCTTTTCAACAGTGGATTCTTGTTTGCTTGTATACAATGTGGTGAATAAAATTCAAGAGAGTGAAAGAAAGAAACAGAACACTGAAATTAAAGGGGGGGAGGAAAATGGTAAGATATTGATATCTCCTGAAGGAGCTGTTATCATATCATTGATAATGCTCACTTTGCTTTTAGAAGCTCTCATTTAATTTCCCTCTGTATCAGTATGACCTCTGCATCCCTCTTTCTCTATTAATGGCTACTGAGTGTGCGTAGGGCTGGCCACTGTCAGTGACAGTGCTCTGCAAAAATAAGCTGGAGCAGTTAATGGCACATTAGTGGATTTTATATTACTGAAGTTCCCCATAATTTGTATGCAGCGGTACTTCCAGGCATATAATGAAAACCATAAACAGATTTGGACTGATGCCACTGTAACTAGAAAACACAACACACCCAATCCAGTGATTAATACTAAACCTCTTTTCTCCCTTGAATGGCCTCAGTTATTCTGCATGCAACTTCAAATGAGCAGAGACTTGAGACTAGGAAGGGGGTTGGCAGCCAGTTACACCCCAGTGTGCTTTTTTTTAACAGCCACAAGAATGTAATGTACAATTTCAGCATTTTATTCTCAGACTTTTCTGTTTAAATATTGTAATTATAATACATTAAAGTCCTTTGTTCATAGAGAGCTTTCTCACCTATTGTTCACAGCACATTAGTCTTATTAAAGAGCATTAATACAAGGCAGGCCTTCTAATTGCATTTTAACATAATTATATTGCAATAGCCCATTTATTCACTATTTCACTGAATACATTCAATTAAACACAAACATTATACAGTTCAGTGATCTCAGCTGTGACTGACAAACTCAACAAGAGAATTTTAAGTGTCCAATTGGATTGTTAGAATTAATGGAACCGGCAAACAACTGTCAAGAGTAATATGTAGTGGCACTACACTTATGACTTGTATAAACATGTTTTAAGCAAGACTTATCTACTCATTGCTCTCATCTTCTCTTTCTTGAACCTTTAAATGCTTACATGTTCATTAACATTTTCAGGGAATAACTGAAAAACAGTACTGTTTCTACATTGGTCTTAACCAAAGGCCAACTATAATATTGAGGTAGAAGATTGACATATGATTCACACAACGGGATAATCGATGGATAATTATGGTGAAATACAATGCATCCGGAAAGTATTCACAGCGCATCACTTTTCCCACATTTTGTTATGTTACAGCCTTATTCCTAAATTGAATAAATTATTTTTTTCCTCAAAATTCTACACACAACACCCCATAATGACAAATACGTTTTTTGGAAATTTTTGCAAATTTATTAAAAATAAAAACCTAAGAAATCACATGTACATAAGTATTCACAGCCTTTGCCATGAAGCTCAAAATTGAGCTCAGGTGCATCCTGTTTCCACTGATTAACCTTGAGATGTTTCTACAGCTTAATTGGAGTCCACCTGTGGTAAATTCAGTTGATTGGACATGATTTGGAAAGGCACACACCTGTCTATTTAAGGTCCCACAGTTGACAGTGCATGTTGGAGCACAAACCAAGCATGAAGTCAAAGGAATTGTCTGTAGACCACCGAGACAGGATTGTCTCGAGGCACAAATCTGGGGAAGGGTACTGAAAAATTTCTGCTGCTTTGAGGGTCCCAATGAGCACAGTGGCCTCCATCATCCGTAAATGGAAGAAGTTCGGAACCACCAGGACTCTTCCTAGAGCTGGCCGCCCGTCTAAACTGAGCAATCGGGGGAGAAGGGCCTTAGTCAGGGAGGTGACCAGGAACCCAATGGTCACTCTGTCAGAGCTCCAGCGTTCCTCTGTGGAGAGAGGAGAACCTTCCAGAAGGACAACCATCTCTGAACCTGCTCCAGAGCGCTCTTGACCTCAGACTGGGGCGACCGTTCATCTTTCAGCAGGACGACGACCCTAAGCACACAGCCAAGATATCAAAGGAGTGGCTTCAGGACAACTCTGTGAATGTCCTTGAGTGGCCCAGCCAGAGCCCAGACTTGAATCCGATTGAACATCTCTGGAGAGATCTGAAAATGGCTGTGCACCGACGCTCCCCATCCAACCTGATTGAGAGGTGCTGCAAAGAGGAATGGGCGAAACTGCCCAAAGATAGGTGTGCCAAGCTTGTGGCACCATATTCAAAAACACTTGAGGCTGTAATTGCTGCCAAAGGTGCATCAACAAAGTATTGAGCAAAGGCTGTGAATACTTATGTACATGTGATTTCTTAGTTTTTTATTTTTAATGAATTTGCAAAAATTTCAAAAACTTCTTTCATGTTGTCATTATGGGGTGTTGTGTGTAGAATTTTGAGGAAAAAAAAGAATTTATTCCATTTTGGAATAAGGCTGTAACATAACAAAATGTGGGAAAAGTGAAGCGCTGTGAATACTTTCCGGATGCACTGTATATTGGCCAAAAGAATTCTAGCACCCCTCCTCCTCAGGGTGCAAGAGCTTTGGATGTTCAGACAAAATGGCCACTAGGGCGCAAGGGTGGAAAACTGGGAGTCACATGTGGTTTCTTAACACGTTGATGGATCTGTAATATCAGCTCATTAACAAATCTTTCAAACTTCCAGATTCAAGTTGGGATTCAGCATCAGGATATTTTTTCTTGCTCTAGCCCCTGTCTGAAATAACCTGGATTCAAGGACTCACCACTCGCACTGTGGTACACATTCAGCACCAAAAGATAGCGCTGAGAGGTTATGTAGATAGAAAATCAAAGCCAAAGGAACTCTATACAAATACAAAGGAGCTCAACCAGCAAACCAAGACCTCACAAATATAAACCTTCCACAGAGCTGGATTCTTGAGTGTTCTGGCTTTGAGATTCATGTCAGTCCTATTGACAGAGGATTTGGAACCCCTTGTAACAGCTATTATTTTCTCAAGGCTGCTCATCTCAGTCTTAGAAATGCAATGATCAGTCTTTCAGGAGTGTTGCCATCTACAATATAGCATGAAAACTCATTTTATGGTGATTGCTAGACATCTGCATGCTGATTTCCTACTTTGCTAGGGCTAAATTACAGGTGAAATAAAGGAAAATGCATGTGTCCGTGCACCGTGTACAGTCTCCTTTTTTTTAAAACATTTCAAGTAACTACTGTATGCATCAGGTTTTACTGTGAGGCTACACAAAAGTGTTTACAGCAATACTGAAGACCGTAATAATCACTGAAACAGAATTGATTAGTCAGCATTGGTTTCCATCCATTAAGTCTTCAGTTTTGTTTTTTACATTTTTGTTCCCACTTTGGAATTTCCATTCACAACAGCAGTTGTCCCATACTTCAGTCTCCTCCATGAACTTGAGCAGACATGCAAAAGATGAAGTCACTCCCTCATTTCCTGGCAAAGCCACCACAGGGAGCTACACAAGTGGCTACAGGGAAAGTGAAGGCACCAGAACAGAACAGTGGTGTGTTGCTGGCGAACAGTGACAAATGGTAACACTAGGCGTCCTATTTTCTGGAATCAGCTTTCCGCATGGCGCACTGGGCGTGGCTATTGAATGTTAGCATTTTTGTTAGGTGAAGTGAGAAGTGCACAACATCAAGGCATGTAGCACAGGTGTAAAATGGCCTGGATTATGCTAACTTTATTATCAGTGGGTGTGGTGCCCCTTATAATGTGCGATTGAACCATAAATTCACATGAATGATATTGCTTACTAAACTGAACTGAGTGGAAAATGGACATTTGGGGTTCACACGTTGACTTCACGTCATATGTTTTTTTTAGGCTATTGCAATTCAGTGGGGATACCGCTCCTTCTGCTGGTACGGTAACCTCACTGACAAAGACTTAAATCTTGCAATGTAGGCTTACCAAGACAAACTTTAAAATAACCAATAGAAATGTAGGATCAATATAGTTTTTACAATATTAATACACAGTGGTTGGAGAATGGGGTTGTGTAATTGTCCCTTCTTATCCTACGTAAACACTAGACTTGTTAATCAGCATGAGACTGATTCTGTGATTTCAAACCATAAAAAGGGAATGGTAACTAAAAAAATATATCTTTACAATGCACATGCAAAATCATTACAGAAAAGTTGGCTGAAGAAAATGTAAGTACAGTAAAGCAGGCTGTTTATACAGTAGGTTATAGGGCCATGTTGGTTTGCATCATTAAGTGTAAAGGAACAACATGGGCTTTAAAGTTTAAAAAGCTTGTAGCCTAAATAGTAGCCTGTGTTACATGTGTCAAAACATTTTTTTTTCTCCCAATGATGTGATGCTAGCGAACAGACACAGAAAGAGCTCAACTAAATTCAAAAGACCAAAATTTGAAATAGCTAGCTAATGGTTTTGTGTGCCGCATATTAACAGGAAACGTTAGTCTTTAGAGACGTGAATGTTGTTAAAATTAGTTCATCAGTACAAACATTAATTTAACTTTAAAGTAAACAATTGTTTGTTCTACAACTTAGCTGACAAAAGCTGTCCCTGGTGTAAAATCCAGCTGTGACCAGCTTGCCATACCAGCTACCGAGCTGTGCCAAAACATAGCTTGAGCTGGTCAATGTATATAATGCAGAATACTGCATTAGTGTAACCACTGATATAAAGGTGTCTGTAATCAGTAAATATAGTGTGTTACATACACCAATCAGCCCCAACATTAAACACACCTGCTTAAACCAGTTCTTTCATGATTAAAAATGCTTTCAACTTGTATAATCTTGTCTATAAACACTTCATATATAATTATTTAATGATTGTGTACTTATATAAGCAGATATAAGCAGATAATCATAAGTGAATTGCATTCAAAAGTTAAATTTTTAAATGGAAATCTTGTAACATCATTGGGCCGGGGGGTGAATTTTTTCGATATTTAAATATATTGGTATGTACTGGTGTTCAGGATCACGTCTTAAAATGAGCAGGGGCAACATTATGTCAGGCGGTAAGAGCGGTTGTCTGGCAGTCAGAGGGCTGCCCTGCCTGGGTCTGTCCAAGTGTCCCTGAGCAAGAAACCTAACCCCCCACCTGACGAGCTGGTTGGTGCCTTGCATGGCAGCCAATTGCCATTGGTGTGTGTGAATGGGTGAATGAGAAGCATCAATTGTACAGTGCTTTGGATAAAGGCGCTATATAAATGCCAACCACCTAACAGCTGCTCCTCGATGTAGAATTTTTTTTAAAGACCACCTGCCGTCAGTTTCACCCTTCTTCCCTCCATTGGAAGTACATGGCACTGCAATGTGGTGAAACTTCTGTAGGGTTCGTCAGCATATTAAGTTTTTTTTTCCAGCATTGCCCGAAGTTAAAAATACAAAGATAAAAACAAGAAAGTCAGTCTTCTTTTCATTGCGATCAAAGGTCTGTTGTTTTTTCATTTATTAACAGTTAAGGTTAGGATTTGGGGAGCTCCATCGCAAGATCATTTCAATAGCTGCTCTTAGCTAAATATATGTTTGCTAGCTAGTGTAGCGTCCGAGGTGTAGGGGCTTCTAAATATTCTCTTATAGGTACAAAAACTCCGGAACGTATACTCTTGGAGTGCCAAGCAACCAACTCCGTTTATTAGACATGAGACCAGAACAAAGAAAACATCGCTCCCATCTGACGTCACAAGCCTGCGCTCACTCACTCCAGGCATCCCCAATACAACACAGCCAAATCCTGCGCCTACATACGTCCCCCCTTACTAAAAGAAATGTCCCCATTTCTATGCACAAAAATAAAATTCCACAGAACAGCAAAACAAAAAAACAAAGGTAACGTATGTATGTAAACAGAAAACACACGTGAAAAAGTGTGCAACTACAAGGTAACTACATGCAACTACAAGGTAACACACATAAATAGGCCCTGTGACAGGCACTCAAGTAACAAACATGTCAGACTCTTGTCTGCGTTACCCTGAACATACACAAAAGTAACACCGGAGCAAACAGTACCCAACAGACGTGCATGACAGCAGGTCACCACAGTCACACGCTACCCCCTTACGAACATAGGGAACCAGAAACACATGAGCACGTATACGTGTCAGCCCATCACATAGTCCCCAAAGCGTACTGGACATTACATTTACATTATTGGCATTTGGCAGACGCTCTTATCCAGAGCGACGTACAACAAAGTGCATACCCATAACCAGGGATAAGTTCGCTGAAAGACCCTAGAGGTAAGTACAATTTCAACTGCTACCTGTACAACAAAGATAAGGACAAGGGCCATTTTTTTTTTTTTTTTTTTTTTTTTTTTTTTGAACAAACAAACAAACAGAGCAAAAGTCACCAAAGTTAACTATCCAAACACTGCTTACCTAGCCAACTAAAATACTGATACACAAGTCACAGAGACAACAATTAAGGTTCACAGGGAGGTAGGGAGGGATGGGGAGAGGTGCTGTTTGAAGAGGTGTGTCTTCAGCTTGCGCTTGAAGGTGGGGAGGGATTCTATAGTTCTGACCTCAACGGGGAGTTCGTTCCACCACCGTGGAGCCAGAACAGACAGTAGTCGTGAGCGTGAGGTGGAGGTTCTGAGAGGGGGAGGTGCCAAGCGGCCTGTGGAGGCTGAACGAAGAGGTCTGGCAGGGGTGTAGGGTCTGATGATTTTTTGCAGATAAGCTGGGGAAGACCCTTTAACTGCTTGGAAGGCTAGCACCAATGTTTTGAATTTGATGCGAGCCATGACAGGCAGCCAGTGGAGGGAAGTAAGCAGGGGGGTGACGTGTGAGTATTTGGGAAGGTTGAAGACCAGACGAGCTGCTGCATTCTGGATGAGTTGGAGGGGTCTGATGGCAGACGCTGGGAGGCCAGCCAAGAGGGAATTGCAGTGGTCCAGGCGGGACAGAACCATCGCTTGGACCAGGAGCTGGGTCGAGTAGGGGGTGAGAAAGGGGCGGATTCTCCGTGGACGTTGCACTGACCTCCCAGCCCTGGAGAGCCTAAGTGGGGCAAGTGCGTGCTCAGGGAAATCAAAAGAACCAGTATCCGGTTCAAGAACACAGTCCATGCCCGTTTCAGAAACAAATGAGCCTGCGGGGCTACCAGGGGAGGCAGCATTCCCCTGCAATGCTGCAGGTGGGGAAAGGGTGAAAAGAGACCTCGTTGGGCCTGCCAAAGGAGGCCACAGGTAGGTCGTAGCGCCGCAGCCTGTCATAATGAACGGTTTGGAGAGGGGCCTCATCCCCAAACGGGCTACTAATCTCATATGTGACCCCTACCTCGTCGTCCCTGTCCATTCTTCATTGTACCAAGTAAGGCCCCTTCCAGTGGGGAGCCAGTTTCCGGCGGCTCTCCGTGGGGTCGTTCAACCACACAAGATCCCCGACCTCATAAGGGTTATGCCTCAGCCTGGTGTCATAGTAGGTCTTTTGTCTTTTGCTCGCCACAAGGTTGTTGTCCCTCGTTTTACCAAACGCTGTGTCCAAGCACTTGAGAACTAGCGAAGGCCTGCACCAACGGACCCAGAACAACATCCACAGGTGTCCGAGCCTCCCTGCCGTGCGTGAGGAAGTAAGGTTTGAACCCTGTGCTTGAATGGACACTGGTGTTGTACGCAAACGCGACCTGCAATAGAAAAGAGTCCCACTCCCCCTCACAAGACAGGAGAGTCTTTGCCAACTGATCAATAAGTGTCCTATTAAATCTCTCTACCATGCCATCAGATTTTGGATTGTATGGTGTGGTGTGCGTTTTCTTCACACCCAACATCCCGCACAAATGTCTCACCACGTCCGATTCAAACTGCCTACCCATGTCTGTGTGCAGTGTTTCCATTACCCCGTGTTCCAGGATGTAGTCCTTAAAGAGACACTCCGCGACTGTGGTGGCTTTTTGGTCAGGGATGGCATACAGATTCACAAACTTTGTGAAATAGTCTTCAACAACCAAAACATACCGGTTGCCTGTAGACGTGACTGGCAACTCTAGTATGTCGGCTGCGACACGTTGGAAAGGTCTCTCCGCCTGTTCTCATAGGGGCATGGTGATGGGGTACCGGGGACTTCCTCCTTTGGCAGGCGTAACATTGATCACACCATGTTCGAATGTCACTGTGCATAGAGGGCCAATAGCACACATTTCTTGCGCGCGCCAAGACCCGTTCATAGCCCAGGTGAGCCGTCAGAGGGGCCCCATGCAGGTGTCCAAGGACCAAGACGGCGGGGACAACAATTTGAGTAGCCTGCCCTGCATCAGACAGCCAAACAGCTCTGCATAACAGTCCCTCAATGAAGGTTAACCGAGGAAACTCCTCCATAGTCTCCTCAGACCCCGACTAGCCCCCTTCAACCTCCACATAGGAGGTCTCTGACCATTTTCCAGCCAGGACAAAACCTGCCCAATGTCAGCGTCCTTCTGCTGGAGCTCCCTGACATTGGAGCCATTATGAGACAGGGTGTAGATTAAATCCTGGTCCGTAGGAGCCTGGAGATCAGGAGAACAGGGGCTGGAGTGGATGTCTGTGGCAGGGGTGGTGATAGGAGTGTCAATGGCGCACACAGCACTGGGGTCATTGGCCATAACCGTTTGGGTACCTGTGTTGACGAGAGTGTGTGTCTCCAGGGGCGTCACAGTCCATTTGCACTGCATAGGGGTCAGGCCTGCGTGAAAGAGCATCCGCATTAGTGTGCTGGGCCCCACTCTTGTGCTCGATCACCCAGTCATATGGGTCCAGCTCCAGGGCCCAACGGCTACGGCGCCCCGTTCTATCATTGTCAATTGGGAGCCGTCGTAGGCCCAACAACGGCCGGTGATCCGTGACGATAGTGAAGGGAGTGACTAGCGTAGGCCACCACCTTCTCCAGGCCGTCCACTTCCTGTGCCAACACTGCTCCCACAGCGATTTGCGATGCGTCCGTGTACAGCGTGAAACGTTGGGTGAAGTCTGGGTGGCTCATGATAGGTTCAGCGCAAAGGGTATCTCGCAAGAACTCAAACGCCTCTTGGCAGTCTGCTGTCCATTGAAACGGGACATCCTTTCCCGTGAGATAATTGAGGGGCGCTGCGTGCTGGGCAAAGCTCCTCACAAATCTCCTGTAGTATGAGCAGAGCCCTAGAAAGGCACGCACCTCCGTAGCGGACCGTGGGACAGGCCAGGTTCTCACCTTGTCCGCGTTCCGGGGGTCTGGGCGAAGCCCCCCAGCAGAGATGACGTGACCAAGGAAGACCACGTGATCGCGGGCCAGGTGGCACTTCCTGGCATTCAATCGCAGCCCAGCTGCTCCAATCCGGGTGAAGACCTCCTCCAGAGCAGAGAGGTGGGCCTCGAACGATCTGCTGTATATCAGTATATCGTCAAGATAAACCATGCAGAGCTGCCATGGTAGCCCCCTTAACACCAGCTCCATGACCCTCTGGAAGGTCGCTGGTGCATTGGTGAGGCCCATGGGCATGCATTTAAATTGATACAAGCCCTGGCCGGTGGTGAAAGCGGCCTTTTCACGGTCCTCCTGCGCCACTTCCACCTGCCAGTATCCATCAGAAAAGTCCAAGGTGCTGAACCAGGTGGCTCCCGATAGGGCGTCCAGTGTGTCATCCACTCGCAGCAGCGGATGAGAGTCTTTTATCGTCACAGAGTTGAGACCCCTGTAATCCACGCAGAATTGCCATGTATTGTTCTTTTTCCTGATGAGCACCACGGGAGAGGACCAAGGGCTACAGCTCTCCTCAATGATGCCGTCCTCCAGAAGAGACTGCACTTGCCTGTTTATTTCCCTCCGCTTCTCGGGGGAAGTACGGTAGGCCCGTCTCTTTATCGGGGACTGGTCCCCTGTCTGGATGCGGTGTTTGATCAGACTGGGGTTTCCTGCTCCACCCCGTCCGGAGCGGAACACCCCCTGATGTTTTTCCAGCAAGGCCTGCAGTTGTTGTCTCTGTTCAGCAGACAACGGACAGTCCAATACATCCTCCAGAGAAGCAGCCACCTGCGGAGAATCAAAAGCCTCTGCAGGGGTGAGTAAGTCACATTCATTAACATGGTAAAATACCCCCAGGTGGGACCCGGGATGCAGTTTCAGTTCATGTTCAGTAGGGTTGAGCAGCCGGGCTACAGTGCGGCCATTCTCCACCAGCGCTACAGTAAGTGCGACCACCAGACCCGTGTTATCCCGCACATCAGGCTCCAAATAGCCCAGATAGGAGTCGATCGGTGGTCCAGTTGTGCGGGGAGGCCCTACCTGAACGGGAACAACCATTTCACTAAAAGGCAGAATAGTAGCATCAACAGACATATACATGTTACAACATTCTGGTATGAAGTCTGCGGCCCGCATTAGAGGAATGTCAATGTCTCCAAGGTGGAGCAGTCCACAACCAACGTCCATAATAGCGTGAGTCTGTAGCATGAAATCAAAACCCAGCAGAATAGTCTGTGTTGCCCCCCGCACTACGTGAACAACCTGTTCCCAATACTCACCACCCAACCGTATAGGAAGGGTCACTGTACCTAAAGTGTCCAATAATTGTCCATTCACTGCACGTGCAAAAGCGTACTGCGTATTTAACACACGTTTACGTAAGGCTGGAATGGACATTCTGAACTCCTCCGAAATCAGTGAAACATTGGAACCAGAGTCAACACCCTCTACCAGTCCTCTAACATAGGATGTAGGTTTGGACTCGCCCACTGAACACGAGTCTATCATGGGATCATGCCGAGCTGTCATTTTGACCCTGTGGTGGCGAGACTGGCATCTGGGTCTCGATGCCAGCTACCGGAAGTTTCCCCGCTCCTGTCCGTGCGGGGATGGCGATGGTGATCGTCGGGAGGGAGACAAAAACCTCACTCCACGCCTTGGCTGCCGTTCCTCTGCAACATGTGGCCCCCGTGAGCCCTCGCTATCTGGTCGGCACAGCGAGAAGTCAGCAGCGGTGTCTCGGGTCCCTCGCTCTCTTGGAGACCATTCCCTGGTGCTGTATCCTCCCTGTGGTCTGCGCTGTGGAGAACGGCCCCTCATGCAGTCATCCATCTGGAAATCCCCGGCGGTAGACCTGCAGCCAAACTCGCCACAGTCACAACGGCAGGCACGCCGTTGCTCTCTGCGCACCCTTGAGTCACGCAGATGATCCCCAGCAAAGGGGGAGCTCCGCCTGCCATTCTCAGTCCCATGGCTACGTGCTCTCAGGTCCCTAACTTCTGTCTGTAAGTTGTCCATCTTTAAAGTGAGGCGTTCAACAACATGGATGAGCTTCTCCGTTGCGTTAGCATTACAGTCCACAACAGTAGCCGGCGGCGAACCGAGAGTGGCCACAACAGCAGGATGTGGGGAAGAGTAGGGTGAACCAGGCGTGCTCACCCGCTATTATCAACGCCTCCTCCATATCAGTTGCCCCCTGTTCGTGGCATTTCGCTTGGAGAGCAGGGTCAAGGCCAGCAAGAAAACGCCTGAATTTCTCCCCATTCATTGCAGCGTGGTCATAATCAGGAAACGCTTCAGCCACTAGCCTGGAAATGTCGGCAGCGTAAACCTCCAAACTCTCATTCACCTTGCGGGGCCGTGCAGAGACGCACGTCTGGAAATATAGGAGGAATTGTTTCTGTCCAAACGCCTCCTTTAGCTTCTCCTTCATACATCCGTAATCACATTGTACATCTGCAGGAAAGCTGTCCCATAGCAGGAAAGCTGCCCCGTCAAGTCTGGTAGGGAGAATGTTCACTAAAGTAGCGGCGTAGCTCGCGCCTCTCACCCCTCTCATTTGAGCGCGCACCGCAGCTTCAAACTGTTTAATCCACGTAGCAAACGGCTTCTGGCCGTCGCCACAAAATGGCGGCGGGAGCTCCACTCTAACATTACTCACGGAACCAGTCCACGAATCAGTACATCCGTCATAATCGTCTCCCATGTCGCCGTCCATATTGTCACACTTCCGTCCTCCAAACATGGCGCTCCAACGCAAACACACGAGTACCGCTAGCCAGCCGAGCCGACTAGAAAGTTCAGTAATTGTCCAAAGAGAAAATTAATCCAAAAGCAAAAAAAACACACTGCAAATACCGCTGCCACCAATGTAGCACCGAGGTGTAGGGGCTTCTAAATAATCTCTTATAGGTACAAAAACCAATGTGAGTGCCAAGCAACCAACTCCATTTATTAGACATGAGACCTGAACAAAGAAAACGTCGCTCCCATCTGACGTCACAAGCCTGCGCTCACTCACTCCAGGCATCCCCAATACAACACAGCCAAATCCTGCGCCTACACTAGCAACGAGACCATCACCCATAGTTGACGAAGTTTGGCTAACTTTACTGTTCAAACTAGCTAACGTTACAGCATGATCAAAGCCAGTTACTAGCTAGCTCTAACTATCGTGCTCGCTATGATAGCTATCCATGTAATTAATGTAGCGGCGGGCAGTGAAAATGAATGAACATGCCAGGATGTGCTAGCTGTTGATAGCTGCAAATCTGTAGGTAACGTGACATTAAGGCAATGTTTTTTGTAATGACTTAATAACATAGTTAGTTAGAGACAATGCCATTAGCCATTATAGCTAAATTGTCCTATTTAACATTACATAGCTAGCTCGCTAACGCAATTATCTAGCTAAGCATAGCTCTATGTTTCTATCTAGCTATCCCAACAAGTCACATCGATAGACATTTGATGGCTAGAATAGCTACAGACTAACCAGAGATGCTGTTTTTTGTTGTGTAAAGTATGTTACCCATTGATCCAGGGTCCGATCAATGGGTAACATATTCATCTGACCCTGATTTTGATACAGATGGTAGTTTACAATTTCAAACTGGTCATAGCTGGATTTTCCACCAGGAAACAGAAACAAAACATAACCATGATTCAAATGTCTGTTTCCCTCTGTTGAGTATTTTGGTACTGTATTTACTTCCAGAAATAGACTCTTCAGCTCTTTCATGATAATGCAAGCTTCTCATAATGAACTGCTGCCCCTCTACTGTCGGAACCTGCAAGTATGTCAGACCACTGTGGATTAGTGCGCTAACATATGCCACCTGGTGGTGGTTGTGTGAACAATAAGTAATTATTGTGGAAAAAATAGTAATCTGCCGCTGCATGGCTGATCTCCAGAGGCAAATGAACCATGAAACCACAATAGGCTACTGTATGACATACTGTATTTACAAAAAGTCATGAAAGGAGTGTGGCCCTCCTTCTAGGAGATATCAAGGTACACAATTAAAATGACCACACTTGGGACCGCCTGTGTTCTGAGCAGAGTTCACATTGTAATTATTATGCTATATTGGAAACAACATATTTAACATATTTAAAAAGATCAGTAAATCAATTGGCTCCTATTGGTTGTTTAACACATGTTTCAATCCGTCCATATTTTAATTTTTTTTTTTTACTTATGAACACAATGCAGATTTGTCACATTATCATTTGCTTTAACCCCTTAACCCTTTAATACACAACATGGGTCGAAAGTGACCCAACTGAGTTTTAATTGTAAATATCTTTGCAATACATTCATTTCACCATTCAGAATTCCAGGTATTCCTCAATTAACTTTTTTTTGATCATCACAAATTCATATTTTCATTTTTCTTTTCTTACTTTTTGAATAAACATTTTTTTTGTATCACTACCATTCTAAGGGACAACATGAGTCCAAAATGACCCGTATTCATTTTCTATGATATTTCATGCATGGCTGAGTGTTTCTTTGCTATATCTTTTAAAATCTATTTATTGAATAATTTCGTATTTCAAGTATTGAATATATATCTTGTTTTTGATTACCATAAATCATTATTTGAATTTTCTACATCAACTACATCAAGTTTACACACATGGGTGAAAAATGACCCATGTATGCAAGTATGATAAAAATGAAAAAAAAAAACTATAATATTTATACTATATACTATATACTATAATATACTATATACTATAATATTTATTTTTAATATAATTCTTTTAGCAGTGATTTGGACCAAGCATGTATTCACTATGGAGTTTGATAGGAACCTTTGATTTGTAAATGTTTGCAGTTAGGAACATGTTTTCTGTGGACAACTTTTCACATGCCACACTTCAACAGGCACACTTCTGCACATCTGATTCATGTAAGTCTTATTTTACAATTGTTTTACGTAAGAAAATATTTGATATCTTGAAAGATAACTGTACATAATATTTGAACATTACTTGACCTCGACATCCATTACTAGTGACAAAGAGAAATGTGTCCAAGATTATTAGCTAGCTGTTGATATATTCTATTCTAGCTAATGTTAGCTAGGTCACCAGTATCCCTCTGGCTGAGAAGCTCCTTGAGAAGAACTTGACCATTGTGGGGACTCTATGCCAGAACAAGCCGGACATACCGCCTGTCATGAAGCCATCCAAATCCAGGGAGAAGCATAGCTCAGAATTTGGATTCAGAGGCAACATGACTATGGTGAGCTATGTGCCGAAGAAGGGGAAGGCAGTTGTCCTCCTGAGCACCATGCATGATGACAGAGCAATGGATGACAACAGTGTGAAGAAGAAACCAGAAGTGATCCAGTACTACAACAAAACAAAATCAGGAGTGGACCCAATGGATCAGATGGTTCGCACCTACACATGTAAGCAGAGATCTCGAAGGTGGCCTATGGTGCTCTGGCACAATGTGCTGGATGTTCCCACCCTCAATGCCAACACCAACTTCACTGCACAACACCCTGATTACATGGGTGGTGTGACCAATGCACTGCGGCTGTTCATCAAGGAGCTGAACAAAGAACTTATGACCACATATGAAGAGGTACGTGGAGGGCACCTCCAAAAGCACATTACAGAGGCAATGGAAAGATGTGGGGTAAAAAAACAACCTCAGCCACCACCCAGCTACAGGAAGACACCAGACAGGAAGACCAAGTGAAGAGGAAGTGGTGCAAGATCTGCCCAGCTACCAAAGACCGAAAAGCCTGTAGGGTAGTGGTTAAGGTACTCTTCCCCCCGCCTGTTACCCTCCCCCTAACTCTCCCTCTCCTTGGGCTCTCCTTAGGTAGCAAGATGTTGAAGATTGTAAAAATTATATACTATATATTATATTATATAATAACATCTTACTAATATATACTAATCTATTCATTGAGGTCCATTGATTAACATCTTTGTCAAAAACCAAACCCCCATCAACAAGTCAAAGTATGCAAGTAGAAGTATGCAGTGGCAAAAATGATAATTCAGCAATGATAATTCCTCCCAAGAAATTCTACCTAAACAGTGGACATTCTAACGGAACCATCCCAGTGTGGGTTTGGGGCTCAGCCAGATGGCAAAATTTTCCTGATGCATCTAATGATCTGGCAACGGTGTCGCAATGTCCCGTAGCCCTGCAGAATGCGCCATGTTACCATTATTACGCACGGATTCTCTGACTCTATACCTGACAGCTTTCTTCTGAACGGCAGCTCCCATCCCATATTGTCAAAACTGGCATCAAAAAGAGATGGAGTTACAGAAACAGCTTGCTTGCACAATAGAAAGTGTCTCCAGTGGTTGATCCATTTGCAAGCATTAGCACACATTCAGTTTGTTTGAGAGGCAGCAATGTATTGGTATCTAACATGGCAAACAACAGAGGCCTGCTTTGTAAACAAATAGATTTTTTTTTAACCCACCGCCTGTTTAAAGCAGTGGCGCGGTCTCACAATATTGACGACTCAGGATACAGTGGGTGGGTCTAGCTCTGGGGCCGATCAGTGCGCAGGTCCCTTACTTTCACTATCCTCTTATGTGAAAGGCTCACCGCTGATTGTGAGCTGCAGGGCCTCACCTTAAGTGGCCAGCATCTCCCCCAGATATTCTGCTGCTATGGACTGCTCTGGCTCTGACACGCATATTAATCAAGAGCCGGGAGCTTCCTCTGCAACCGACCCTCCTGTCTCCATTGCAGGCCATTCTGGCAAGGTAAAGCAGCTAAGGCTAAAAATAATAGAGAAGGACTGAAAAAAACGTGACATGTTTAAAAATATCCAGAACCTAAAGTAATCAAGGTGCCCGAGCCTACGAGTGGTGCCCCTCTGATTTTATGCACTGAAAAGGAAGTGAAAGGATGCTTTGCTCTTTTATTGCCTGCTGTGGCTCAGGGACCTCAGAATAACTTTAATGGTATGAAAGGACATCCACCCAAAAGTAGAGCTTCCTGACTATGAGACAAACAATAATAGGCCATATGATCAAATCAATTAAAATACTGGATTTGCATGTGGAATTATTAGCTTTTAGTCAAGCTGCTGTGACAGCTTGAAGGCCAAAATATGTTGCCATATATTTTTTTTCATGCATCTCACACAAAAGTAGTAAAAAAGAGTAACTGGATCAATCAGACATAAAAAGCACAAAGCATAATCTCTGGAATTATGACTGACAGTGGTGTAGCGTGATTGGAACCAAACTTTTACAGTAGCTATCTTCTGGACTGCCACATATAAAATTAATCTTAATGGCTGGTAGAGAACAAAAACATTCATACTGTAAATTAACATGACAGCATAACCAAAAGCTTCTATCGCAAGCAAGGTATGCAAAAATAAATAAGAATGAATCATAATTATATGACTGTGACATTTATTTATTTGTATCTTTACTTAGATTGGTTGTCACATTTAGTTTGTGTCATGTTGTGTCATAACATTTACCTTTAGCATGCTTTTACTGCCATATTGTTACATACTATGTCAGAGTTACTGTATTTGAAGATGTTGGCTGAAGCTTTCTTTTATAACATTTCTATATCACTTAACTGAAACTAAACTAAGTCATGTCCAAATATGTCACCAGAGATTTCTAGCATTGCAGAAAGCACTTTGGTAAGTGAAATACCTGAACTGACCTTGAGGACTGCTTCAAATAGGAACATAAAATTATGAAACCACTATAATATGGAAACATTTCATGGTTTCTGTATTATTTGTAATGTATATCACACCCACAGGTGAAAAAATCAACACCATTCTGCTTATTCCATATTCTGCACTGTTTCTTTTCATAAACCTAAATGCCAATTTGATACAAGTACATTATTAGGCACTTTAGTAGGTATTTATTGGACTTATTTTTCAGACTTCTACTGCTGGAGCCTATCCACTTAGAGTTATGATGTGTTCTGCGTTCAGAGATGCTCTTCTGCATACCAGTGTTAAAATGTGTGGTTATTTGCATTACTGTCACCTTCCTGTCAGCTTTGACCAGTCTTCTCCTCTGACATCTTTCAGGCATTTCTGTTTGCAGAACTGCTGCTCACTGGATTTTCTTTAGTTGTTTGTACCATTCTTTGCAAACTCCCAAAAAAAATCTGAGGAGATCAACAGTTTCTGAGATACTCAATCCACTCGACAACCATTCCATTCCAACCAAGTCACTTTGATCACATTTTTTCCCCATTCTGATGGTTGATGTTTACATTGAACACTGAAGCTCCTGACTGGTATCTACATGATTGCACTGGTGCCACACAATTGGCTGCTTCGATATTCGCATGAATAAGTAGGTGTAATAAAGTTAAAATGTTCCTAATAAAGTGATCAGTGAGTGTATATTGTAGGATTTCTAAATTGAGAAAGTGCAGTGAAAAAAAGTGATTAAAGTGAACCCAAATCTTTTAATTGAGAGAACCTAATTAACAATATAGGTATAACAAAGTGTAGTAAAATGTTATGTTTAGCCATTTGAAATGTTTTTTGAGTGTGTAGTACCAAACAAATGTATCCACATCTGGAGTTAGAATACCGCTGTTGGATGTAATGCAGTTTGGGGGTGTGTAAAGATTTCATGAAAAGATATCTGCTTAGAGACCTCATAGTGAACTCATAAAGAGTAAAATAAAAAGCACAAAACAGAATAGAAGAAACCACAAATACCCCTTGAAAACAAGCATACTTACCTGTAATTAAAACTTTACAGGAATCAGGAGTGATGTCATTGGATAAAACTGCATAACCATTGTCCATTATTCATTTATGTCTTATGTCTGTGCCACTGTGACTGCTGTTCAATCCCCTCTGCCTCTGGTCTCACCATACGATGTGAAATACTTCCTCTCTGAATGACACCACTTTTTTTCAGTCAGTCTGTGGACCACGTTCCATTTAGTTTATAGTTTCAGGCAAGGAGCACAGGCCTCCAGCGTCCCACTACATAAAGCTTCTAAACAGGCATAGAACAGCTCTACGAATGAGGGCAAGTCTGTCAGCTGAGCTGCACTGTTTTTCTTTATTGAGGAAGTTGGGCAAGAGTTAACCTATCACAGCTTCCCTCCCCAGACGAGTCTTGCCCAGACAGGAAGAAACAGAGCGCTGCATTTTTGGGTGTCTAACACACTGCCTGTAAAGAAAAACAAGCAAGGATTGGGATCAACAGCTGCTCTTCGCTTTCTGGTCGCCTTTCAAACCTTAAGTGCATATGAATGCTGCACATGGACGAGTGTTTTTTCTGTTTTACATTTATGTTTTTGGGAAGCTGGAAAATAATGACAGTCACATGACTTCTGAGAATCAGCTCCACAGAACAGATATGATGTAAGGCATATGAGTTATGTGTAAGCTGCCAGTGAGTTTCCTCGCATTTAACCAGGAGAGCTAGTTCAATTAATTACACACACTAATCCCAAAGCCCTTTCATATTGCATTTTTTAATAAGTCTATACCACACATTTCATTCTTTTTTTCTGGTGAGGTTACTTTTTTTTTCTACTTGCTTACAATGGTTTTCAGCATTTAGTTGATAATGTACATGCACACACACACACACACACACACACGCACACGCACACGCACACCTAAATCTGTTAATGAGGCAGAAAGTCTGTAGCAATGATGAACACCACATTAATCATTATTCATATGGCTATTAATTATAATGACCAGGCAAGTACAGTGCACACCTGCAAATATAATCCCAAGCCACTTCTGGGCCAAATAATGTTACATCAGCTATGTGGTTTGCCATCTCCTTTTCCAGCCACAATCTAAACTAAAAGCAGCACTGTTGTTGCATAATACCAGTAACACTGGAACTTCTTTTTAAAAAAAGAAGTTCAAATCATTTGGATCACATGATCACAGAAGAAAGCACTGTGGAATATTAGCTGATATTCAATTCAATCAAACCTTGAAAGTAAATGGAAGATGCCTAGTCTGTGAACCTGTATTACTCTACACCCTCTAAATCAAATCATCTGAAAGTGGGTGGGCGTTATTTACTCCCCAACAAGATGGTAATCAGACACCAGCCAATCTATCCTGTGGATTGGAGATTCTCTGTGTGGCATTCACAGTGCCAATAAAATGTGTTAATGGCACATTGCTTTTGTACTCCATTTAGAAATCTGTCTTTCTGTCTTCGACGCTGGCATTAATTTACTTGGGATGAGTCATAAAGGGAGAGAGTTCAATAATGGCCAGTGCTCTTAAATTATAGGTTTTAATCTGGTTTCTCTGTTAATCAATCACCAGAGACCAGAGCATGAACAAACATCAGGGGTTTGTTTCTACAAACAAAACGGCAACAACTCCACCACCTTGTCCACATTATTAAACTTTGTTTATTCATCTAACGTAAACTCACTGTCTTCCAAACACCAAGTTAGCTCACCATGTTCCGAACAGTGCAACTTTCATGATGAATAACTAAATACTTTTGTGCTATATATATACACAAAAACCTATCAGCCTAGGTTTTTGTGTATGTGTAAAGTATAATTCCTTCAGTTTTCATAAAAACATGGTAGGAGTCACATACGTGATACATTTCAGCATACAGTGACATGGTAATGGTGCTCCACTGTGACATTGTGGTGGGGAAGCTGTTGCTAACAAGAGACTACAAACCGGGCAGGCTTATATGCCGGTGTTTGGACCATTGTGAGCTAACATGGTCTTCCGAACACAGGGATGTTGTGCAGTTATTTGATGTTTTTTCGTATCTGAGATAGTGATAGGCAACCATAATCATAAACTGTATTCCTCAGAAGAAAAACTATGGACTTTAACTTCTGGTGGAAGTGGCCACCTCCCCGTGTTCTATGAATATGGTGAGCTTACAGTACAGTAATAAAAGTGGCAAATTTCCATTAGTTTCTATTTTTGGTTATATTTACCACAGTAACAAAATTAAGAAATCCATTTTGTACAGAAATGGCACTTGTGGTGTGTCACCAAAGTTTGTTAGCTATATTTGTTAGCATTGTTTTATGCACATCACTTTGTCATGTGTTGATTCATGTCTTGGAGCTTCAAAAGTTTTATGTGATGCAAGATAATTATTGGGGTTGTTATTTCTCATCAGGGTTTGCATTAATGCAAAATTCTACATTTTGGACAATACCGGGATGAACCAGTAAATTAAAATAAGCATGGTGGCTGACAAATTTTCAGAATGTGATTATGAAAAAAGGAAATCATTCCGCAATCTCATGTGTTCTCTACCTGTAATTGTTTTGCAGTGCATTTTGAACATCAAAAATTAAGCACGTATGGCGGCTGACGTTCAATTGTCCTATAGCTTGCCACAAAAAAAGACAGAACATTATTATTCAAGAAGCATATAAAGTTGGCACATAGCCAGGCTGTCAATCTCGATTAGAAACTGCCATTAACATTTAAATTAGGGCACTGGATAATCCTCTAAGTATGCGGGAGGTGGTTGTGTGGGATCCATTACTAACACTTGCACTATTCTGTGATAGTGTACAATAATAGACATAGACAGACTGGCATGGTTACAACATCAGAACTGTGGTTCATCATTTCTTACAGACCATTGAGAAGGAAGTAATTGTTTACCAATGTGAACACTCACGATAACTGACATATGAAGCGCCATGAAGCGGCATAGGCTACGTTTCAATAATGTACAGAAATGTTTCTGAATTAGCATATGTGAGATACAACCGACAATAGCCAAGAATATAGTACTGTTGAGATCAGACATATTGGGATTCTGGGATTAGCCTATGGAGCTGTTCAAAACCTAGGTCAAGGTGTCTTTTTCAGACACCTTGCTGGACAGGGATGTAACGTTATACAAGCGACGAGAAAACAATGATACGGACCAGGTCTCGTTTGGTTGTAGCCTATCAAGATAGCAAAGTATGCCTTTGAACTACACACAAGCTAAATGACACAAAAAACAATTCACTGCCTACAATTCACATTCCTGGACTTCAAGAGGTAGCAGAGCCGTTAAAACCTTTGCTGAGTGACGTCAGTTTCGTTCTTCCATTTTGTTGCCTCCATATGGCTCTGGCAATGTATAATCTGTATGAGGCGCATGGCTCGCAGTTGAGCCTTGTCTTACATTATAGAGTCACTGGCTAACAGACAAGCTAACTTTTCACCATCCAGTTTCAACAGGGCCTCGTTCTCAAAATATCAATTTATCAACAAATATCAACAACCGTAGCACATGAAAACCCGGTGTTAGGAAAAGGCACTAGTCCGTTTAAAAGTAGGATGTGTTCAAATTGGCTGAGAAACTCTAAAACACTTAAAAGACTCTTATGAAAATTCTAATATTTTCACTACAAACTACATTTTCAGGACATTTTCACATTTGCTTTACCAAAAGATGTATATTGGTCCCAGAATAGCGGAACGACAAGGCTGGTGATTTTTGTGGTTCGGGCATTATCTAACAGAGGCGCGATGTGTTACCAAATGTTCCAACCAAAGTCTTTCTTATTTTTAAAATAAAACAGATATATTGGCACCTTGGTTAACACCCCTGGCAAAGATGACAGCCTTTAGTCTTTTCCTAGAATTTGTGATAAGTTTAGATAACACATTTGGAGGAATTTTTGATCATTCCTCCATGCAGAAATTTTCATGGATTGACTAAATCTAGAGATGGCCATTTTAGAACAAAGATGCCCTAGGTAAGATTTTTGTGTTAAAACATTGTTTCAAGACCATTGTAAATCCCTTCCTATGATTGAAAAAGGCTTACTGACATGTTGACACACCATCTGCCTGTGTTTATAGTCCTTAAATTCAGGTTTCAAAATATACAGTTGACAGCCCGACACTGTGCTAAAACATTGTATAACTATACAATAATTCAAGCTCATTGGTGGAAAATTGGTTCTAACTGCCACAGCCAATGGCGTCTCAACGTCTGCTGGTTTCAGAGAAGGGGGAGGGGGAAACAGTGTTATGGTTTGAAGGTGTTTGTTGCTGCTATTCCTCGCTTGACCATTAGAAGTCCGAAATGGCCTATTGTACCGTTAACCATTTATGTGTGCTTGAAGTCACTGTCCTGCTGGACAATTCAACATTATGGAACGAGAACCTGTGGTATATCATGGATATTGGCACAGCTAGCGTTCCATAATGCTTTTATACAACGGTTACCACATTTATCTTTTAAAATTTCACTAAAGAAAGACAAACTTTAAATCAGTGTATTTTTAATGGAACTATGTTTTATGGAACAGTAGTTTATTGGTTGCTATGCAACAGTATTGTGAACGTCAGCTAGCAAAAATGTATCACCACTCCACTATCGAAGCAACGGTACTAACGCTAGCTAACGTTAGTAGGAATAATGTATCCCCACTGCACTAACTTTAGCGAAGCAATGCTATTGCAGTAATGTATCCCCACTGCATTAACGTTAGCTAGCTTGCAAGTTTATGTTACACCAGACGACACTGACACACACAAGTCATTTGCTTTTGTTGTAGACGTTCATTGGGAAATAACTCAGTGTCATTATGAGTCATCATTTGCTTCGCCAGGGTTTGGTGGTCTTGCTGGTATGTCGATCCAAGGATGTTGCTTAAGTTGTATTTTTTTCCTTCCTACTCTTTTCCTAATCAAAGGATACTTTAAACTCACTCATTTTATTTTACTTTGGTAGGCTACTAGCAGTGAGATGATAACGTTAAGTAACGTTAATTCCAATTACAAAGCAGATAACGGTGATCTACAAACGCGGAGTAATTTTAAAAGATGTATGAACATTCCATTTAGCCATGCGTATACCGTAGATATTGGCATGGCTGGAATGCAAACTGACCAATCGAGACAAGTTTTCAGAGTACTTTGTTGAATTTCATTGTGCCATTGATCTTATCCATAGCACTCTCTTCCGGTCATAATTCCAATGAGGTTTAGAAAACTCAAGATGCTTGGTTTTGTGCATTGTGCTCATTAAGGGCTGTCTTTGTGCCACCCTACCAAAGAGTTTGCTGGTATGGAGGTGACATTTTGTAAATGTATTTGTTAGACTTGATGACCCCAAGACACAATCAATCTCTGCAATTCTTAAACTGCGATCCTTGGGATACTTATGGCCTCCTTCACCATCTTCGTTACCATCCATGGAGATAATATGCACTTGCATGCTCTTCCTGGCAAGTTCGCAACCATTCCATGTTTTTGCCTTTTAATTATTGCTCTTACAGTGCTAAGTAGTATGTTTAACCGTTGAAGTATTTATTTGTACCCATTACCCAACTTGTGATGGTAAATTACCTTCTGTGTCTTCTGAATTGACAGTTCCATAGGTTTTTCCATGCTGATGGTTGACAAAAGGATTTTGCATGCTTGCTACCTCATTTTGGATGAAGCATGAAGTGAAGGAATGACAAAATATAGTTAATTTAGACTGGGATTAACGAAATTAAACAAATTGTTTTGCCACTTCTTTTGATTTCATCTACAATAAGAGTTAGCGGTGCAGATAATTTTGGCACCTGTTGTTTTCAGAAAAAAATGAGATTACTCAATAAAAAAAGATTTAAATGTTGGAACATAACATGTCATTATCCTAATTGTCTATTATATGCAGCCTTTTTTCTACATTGTTATTAAGGGTGCCAATAATTATGGAGCCCACTGTATATGGTTTGCCAGTATGGACGCTTCCTGATCCAGTCTTAAATGAGGACTGCGGGTTCACTGTTATTATATTCTAGGCATGGACATATCTTGACAAGAACGTTTGCATTTCACCTTTTCTCCTCATGCTGTCACTTATTTCATTGGCAGCAGCTCTGACATTCAGTGATAGACTTGCTGTTTGGCTGCTTTTGTTCTTCTTTGAAGAAAGCACATTATTCAAAGTGCATGTATTTGCATTTATGTGTGTCCATTGTTTGAACAAAAACACATGAAGTAATTTTATGCATGCGTTATGGAAAATAATAAACTACCTGTACAAGACTTTGCATGCTTTGTCTTTATGAATAAAGTTTAGGGGCCTTGGCAAGGTCCTTGCTTTGGCACATTCTCAGAACAGTTTTTTAAACTGATGAGCATTTATTGAGATATATTAATGTTTTTCAGTTAATGACTTTTTTCAGTGAGCACTTTATTAGGTATTTATTAGACTCATTTTTTAAATCTATTGGCCTTCTGCTGATCTGTAGCCAATCCATTTAGAGGATGCGTTGTGTGTTCAGAGATGATCTTTGGGATACCACTGTTCTAATACATGATTATTTCTGTTACTGACATATTTCCTGTCAGCTTCGACCAGTCTGGCCCTTTCCTCTGACCTTGCTCTTTAACAACACGCTTTTGCCCTCAGAACTGCTGCTCACTGGATGTTTCTTGTTTTTCACACCATTCTCTGCAAACTCTAGAGACTGTTCCGCATGAAAATCTGGTGAAAAGACACCAAAAAATCTGTCCGGCACCAACAATCAGTCCATCGTCAAAGTCACTCAGATCAGTGTTTCTCAACTCTGGTCCCACTTTGTTGTAACTAGGAACTCACACATCTGATTTAATGACTAAACCAATCAAACCACTAAAATTTCCCTTGAATAGTTAAGTCAGGTGTGTGAGTTTCTGGTACCACAAAAACCTTCTGGCACATGGGTCCCGAGGACTGGAGTTGAGAAACACTGACTTAGATCATAGTTCTTCCTCATTCTGACATTTGGTCTCAGCAACGGCTGAACCTGTTGACCACACCTGTATCCATTTATGCATTTAATTGCTGCCACGTGATTGCCTGATTAAATATTTGCATTAACAGCCTGGTGTACAGGTCTACCTAATAAATTGCTCACTGAGTGTATATTCCGAATAAAAACTAGATTCTGAAAGCTCTCTTATATCTACACTAAGGAAGCAATTGGACGCACCTGACTAATCAGAGACACCTGAGAAGCCATATGTCCTGAAATGGGGGACGATGGATAAAATGTGCTACATGCTGAAACTAAAATTGCATCTTTGTTTCAAGACTTGGAGTTACAGTATTAACAGAAAATAGAAGCAGTTCCCTATAATATACCATAATGTACCATATCTGCGGTTAAAAAAGTACCAAGCTGCATGGAGACTTCACTGCGAATGCATTGCTTTGTATTTTTGTCTAGTTTCACTGTCAGACACAGTAGAGTGATGTCTGTGCAGGGGAGTTGACATGTTCATGGTATTGGCACCAGTGTATGTTACATGTCAGACACACTGTAATATTCAGATCCACTGCTGCCAGTAGCTATTGCCATCTTCAAAGAGCGAATACTAGGCTAGCATCTTGATTTGCCTATTTGCAAGTGGCTGCTTCACTGGTTTGAATGAACTATTGCTGGTTCATTAAACTCTCCTATGAGCATCCAGCTATTGTTATGCTCATATAAGCTAGCTATTGTTACTGAAATGCAGTGTGTTTGCTGCTGTGTGATGAAAAAATGTTCATGTGGAAGTAATAATTATTATTTCATGTCGTAGACGGCTGTGTTTTTTAAAGATGCCTTGTTCTAACTACGTGGTTTGTTTATGGTGATTTAAGTTACCACCATTGAGGTATTGTATGTTGGTAGTGAAATTCTTTCTTAACAAAGATTAAAATCTACCAAAACTGGACGGGCCTGTGAGCAAAGTGGGTGGGCCCTGGCTAGCACCGTCATTAATTCCTAATCACATTTGCTGCCTGTTCTGGCCCCTCGGCTGAAGAATGAGGTTACTGCAGTGCTTCCGACACAACTTCTACTGCACCGATCCCTTATTTTACCCTTGCATTTGCATTGTACATTGCTATGGATGAAACGCTAAGTCTTGTATCCTGATGTAATCTAAAACATTTTTATTGATGTCTGTAATATGGGCAACAAGTATGAATACAGTATTTGAGACTATGGGCCACAGAGTACATAGGAAACATTTTTGGAATCAAGAAGTATAAAAGTGTACATTCTCTAATATGTCTCATTAAAAGGTATATTGATGTTATGTTTACTTTCCTCATGTATGGTTTTGTTGTTATATTATTCTAATTCAGACTAAATTCATTATTAAAAGACAAAATATTTTTTTCTTATTACTGAGGCACTGGAGGGTCATTGAACATCTGTTTCTCCCATATCCTTTCTTGCTCTCCTTTTTAATATATCCCCTGCTGTATATTTAAATTCAACTACAATGGCTAGCAACAGCATTAACCCTCTGGGGTCGGGGGTGTCGTCGGCGACAGCGACAAGATCAGATCAACTTTCCTTTCTATTTGGATGATTCACTTTGTGAGATTTTACCATACAGATGCAACAAACATATTGACAGAAACCTTAGAATCTTGACTTCGCAATGCACCAATTGACATATTAATAGTTTTTAAATGTTTTAAATTAAACTAATAAGACCACTGTGATTTCTTCGTCTTTATTCATTAATATGTGAGTTTTGCCCTGCACAAATTCCGGCCCTTCTCATTCAAACTGAAACAAGGTGATAATTATTCTCTGGCAGGGGAGAGGCGAAGCCATGCGCGAGAACGCCAACTGCAAAGCATGATACAATGACATACAGCAGCATAGGCTATTCACTTCTTTTGAGGTAAACATTTTTCATCATGGACCATGTTTCATTACGGAAAATGGCATGGATGACTGGACGTCATGAGTAAGTGCATTTCTTCCGTGTCTACTGTAACTTCTCCAGCTTTCAATATTCAGCAATATGTGCATTTGTAAATCCCCACACTCTAACCATTGCATCTCAAAATAATACATATGTGATATGTAGTGGCGTAGCCAGGATTCTAAAACTGGGTGTCCTTGCACAATCGATATTAGCATACTGTATCTATGTTTGAGGAAAAAGCTGAAATAACTTTGCGAAACAGACCAACTCCAAGAGCAAGTGTATTTCTTATGATCATATTGGTAAATATGTGTGCTTCATTGGAACTTCTCTCTGTGTTCGTCTGGATATCCAGTAATGTGTGTTTGTAAGTTACTACTCTGTTCTGAATTTATGAACGATTCTAACCATTACATTTCAAAATAATACCAAGATGTGATTACTCTGCAGGATGGGAAAAACATTGGGGAAAAAAACAGAACACTCTGTGGAAGTGCAAAGAGTGTGATGCCCCCTTGTGCTGGCAGCTAAACAGGAACGGTTTTGAAAAATGGCACGCAAAACTGGTGTTTGTGAATGGCATCTTCATTGTATGTCATTTGTGAACTTATTACTCAATTACTGAATCAAATAAAATATTTGTTTTTGTCTTCTAAATGGCTGTATTGCTTTCAGGAAAGGCTTTGTCTTACTTACCTGGCATGACCGCATACCACATAAATATTCATTGAAGAAAGGCCATTAGCCCTCCCATTGTCAACTGGTCCAGAAAAATAGTAGTGACAACACAAGGTTTTTGTAATTTATTTTATATTTCTAATTGGATTTGCTACAATATTTTGTCATCTTTTCATACCCAAGACCTAGATGAACAAATTTCAGAGATCCAAAAATTTTGTTACAATAGGTTAGTATGTCTTTTTACATCATTCCTTCCATGTTCAAAACTACTATTTACAATTTGTGTATGATTCTGACCTACTTACTGTTGGTGTATTATTGTAGCTAAGTTTGTGCTGAAAGCAAAGACTTGAAACACTTTGGAATCAGTGTATATAAAGTTGAATAAAATGACACAAATATCAGAGTATGGCACAGTCACCAGTTTTCTTCATTTTGACCTCAGAGGGTTAATGATTTGTTGGTAGCCACAAACATGCATACAGAAAAATGTAATCTTGGTAAGATTGTGGTTAAAAAGGCACAACATCGAAAAGCACTAGCTGAAAGAAATGTGTTTGATTTCAAATGAGCTGTACAGGTCAAACGTTCTGCTCCTCTGGTTAGTCAGTGATGTAGCCCGCACTTACTGTTGGTGTGTTTACAGAGAGTAAGGGCACTTTTAAAACCTATAGTTCGGACAAACCGGAAAAACAAAACTTTTCCATATCCCATAATGCCCAGCGCAGCTTGCTACAGCAACCGGTTTAACCAAAAATGCACAATGCTTCTTGTAATTGGGTCAGATCTAGGTCGGATCATGTTCTCACTACACATGATCTGCTCCAGAGTTTGTTTGTAACTGGTCCGAGACCACCGTCTCAACAAGGTCTAGGTACGGTTGTTTTGGTCAGCACCAGGGCTCGATTGTTATATTCACACCTGCCCAGAAGAACCGCACCAGGGGGGGAAATGCACCAGGGTTCGATTAAAATGGATTAAACTAAAGTGTTATAAATAAATGTCTCTGATCCACAATTTCAAATCATTCTTTCTTAAGAAACCATCACCAAAAGATGCATAGCTTAGATGATCGTTGACATGGCTGACGTCCCTTTACATTACATTTGTATTTATTGCTTTATCCAAAGATTTGGCGTACTCATAGGCATGACCAAGCTGATTCCTTTGGTGGGGCTCATAAGTCGGTTCCCAACATAGACCGTATAAAATGGGTCTGACTCAGAACGTCCACATGTTCTTCCTGACGAGTTCCAGAACATGTTCAGGTGCTTTCCGTCTGGCTTCTGGGGGACTGGCACAGGACAGTGAAAACACATTGCTGTCGCCCTCCTGGGTAGTTCCAGACAGCAACTTTGCCTCCAGTTTAATGTCAATCCTTTTTTATTTGACCTGTTCCATGATGCATTGAACTCGAGACAGTGTTTACAACAGCAGTATCTTCCCTGGCTCTGACATTCCGCTGCTTACCCCATTTTACTCCTCACGCAGCATGGCTCCGCACCGTACACCGTACCCCTATTTACAAGACCAAATGCCACAGCCACTCCTTGATCGGAACCGAAATGTTGTATAATTATCCAGCAGTAAGATTAGGTTTCTAGCCAACTTTAAATGTTAGTAACGGTTTGTTGGCTTCAGATTAAAGCAATTCATTATGGATGGTTAGGAGGATTTAAAAAAAAAAAAGAAATATGAACAAAATCAGATTTTATACAACCACAATATTTTCTTTGCAATCTCAGAGTCTGGCAAAATGACAGAGTTTGCTACCACAGTCGGCTGACCTGTATGAATGGGAGTGGTACACAGTGTGATACATGCTTGTTATCTTGGCTGCAGTGAATTTGTCTGTCTGGCTATCATCTTTGGGTATAAATAGAAATGCTTCTATAGATCTCAGGTATGTATCTTGAAGCAGGATTACCGAGTTGGCTGGATATATCCATCTTGAGATATTGCTAGCTAGCTTTGACTATGTGCCTTGTTGATGTTTTTTGACTGCAGGAGAGCGCGTTAATTCACGACCAATCAAAGTGCGATACTTCGTTCGTTGTTCAGTTTTTGGCAAAATAGCTAATACAGATATTTTTAAGGTCATTTTACATTTATTATCTATTGCCTAAAAATCCCAATAATCAAACATATCAAAACAAAAAAATATGTTTCAGGTCTATTAGTTCTGTAGGTATATTACTGTATTAAGTTTTGCAGCAAAAACACTGTGGTGGCCCGATCTGGGATCGGTACACCACTGGAGTGGAACGGCCAGTGTGCCGGCGCCAGGAGCTAGGGAAATTGATTGAAGTACACTTATGAGCTACCCTATGCTCGAACATGGTGTTTGTTATCGCCAATCCATGACCAGCACAGAAGTCCAATAACAAAACACCGCTTGGGTTCAGATCAGGCAGGCCGTTCCTCCCAATCACCCCCCTCCAGGTTTCTCCGTCATTGCCCACGTGAGCGTTGAAGTCGCCCAGCAGAACTATGGAGTCTCCGGGTGGCGCCCTTTCCAGGATGCCACCCACTGACTCCAAGAAGGCCGGATACTCTGAACTGCCGTTTGGTGCATAAGCACAAATGACAGTCAGAGCTTTCCCCCCAGCGACACGTAGTCGCAGAGAGGCGACCCTCTCGTTCCCCGGGTGGAACTCCAACACAGTGGCGCTCAGCCGGTGGCTTGTGAGTATCCCCACACCCGCCCGGCACCTCTCACCTTGAGCAACTCCAGAAAAGAATAGAGTCCAGCCCCTCTCCAGGAGTTTGGTTCCGGAACCAGTACTGTGCGTGGAGGTGAGCCCAACTATATCTAGTTGGTACCGCTCCGCCTCCCGCACTAGCTCCGGTTCCTTCCCCACCAGAGAGGTAACGGTCCACGTCCCCAGAACCAGTCTGCGACGCCGAGGATCAGCACGCGAAGAGTGAACTGCCCCGCCCCTGACAAAGACGGGCGAACGTTGTCGCTTGAATTCCAGTCCTTTTTTTGGCGGCAGTAATTAACACACCGTTTTTCTTTTTTTTTTATAAGCCCAGAAGAAAAAGGGGAATTACTTTTCTGGTCTGGAAGGGTGTCATGCGCTCTGAAGGCGCTCACAGAAAACTACTGCAGAAAATAACGAATTTCTGTCAAGCACAACTCGTCAGTGCTGACTTACTTTACCCGTGTTGCTCTCCCTCTCTCTCACCCAGCAGGTTACCACACTACTTATATATCTACTTATATACTATATCATTTTTTTAAAATCTCCCTCCACTTTGGAGGACAACTTTTTACATAAATAGTCATTTATACAAACTTTTGACATACAATAAACAATATTTGGTTGGAAGGGACAGTCTTTTCATTAAATGCAGTATTATACATGCAATATGAATAAAAGCGAACAGAAAATAATGACAAAAAAAAGATGTAGGTACTAGGCCACCCTTCCCTTATATCGCTGGCAATTTCAACTACAATTCCCAGCAACCCACTCATATGACCATGGCTACACCTCAAACAAATGGCAGCCGGTGGCGACGGACTGTTACTGTACCACTTGTGCTTATGTGCGAGTAACAGTACTTAATTTGAGAAATCGAAGATTCCTTCCTCTTCATCTACACCGGACAATAGGAGAGAACTCTTACTACTAAATTACCCAATAAGTTAGGCCTGCATATACTAGCTTGATCACCTTCTTTAGTTCGGAAAGGCCACCAGATAACCTAACCTTAGCATTTGTTAGCAACCAACCATTAACATTGGTTAGCAACCGACTTTTAGCAACATTTGCCAGCAACTGTTAGCAATTTAGTGGCTGTCCTGGTAATAATTAGTAACCATTAATTCATCTTGATAAACTAATTGCTGGTTATTATCACTGTCATAACTCGCTACTGTAAACGATCATAAGGTAACCATTGCAGAGGCATTAGAATAGCGCCGTTATTCAGTGCTGGTGTATGACTGTTCAAAAACAGTATACCATTTAAAGACAATCATAGAAATCTCAATCACATCATTTACAGGTTAGACACCACTGACTGGTTATTTCACACGATTCGGCTTCCATCCCCTTGTGTGGCATAGCTGCCATTGCCTTCTTCGGCCTTGGGTTCAACACCCAATAGCTAACTCAGCTCACCCTTGTTCAGCCACACATAGCCTGGCTATCTACATTCTGCTTCAGGCCTGCAAATGAGCTCGCTGAGGCAACAACTTTCTCTTGTGGCTCTGTCGCCACTGCCTTCCATTTGGCAGATGCACCAGAGTGATGTACAGTTGATCAGACTAAGCAGGAGACAATCTTGGAGCAATACAGGGTTAAGGGCCTTGCTCAAGGGCCCAACAGCTGTGCGGATCTTATTGTGGCTACACCAGGGATCGAACCACCGACCTTGTGGGTCCCAGTCATGTACCTTAACCACTACGCTACAGGCCGTCCACGCTTTCAATTTGCAATATTTAAAAATCTCTAAAGAGGTCAAATTATTTGCTTGTGGGTCATAGTAGTGTTCCAGTTCCACCACACTCCTCACACTTGTGCACATGCACAATGCATTGCAGCTCAAACCACTGCCCTGAAACATTGTTTTTGGGGAAACAATTGTGTCAACTCAGATGTAATCTTAAAAACAGGTGCTTGCAGTATGTTTAACCTGTAATAAATGTGAAATGGCAAATGTCAGCCTTTCACCAACAAGATGCAATTAATTTCTCTCTGCTACTTTTCAAGTTGAAAATTCTCAAAATGTAGAAACATGATAGAGCTTTCTGGAAGAATAAATACTGGTTCGTTTTAAGCTTATTGGAACAGATTTTAAATTATAGCATAAGATATGTAAGAAATCATAAGTTCTTTACATATATTAAAGAGAATTAGAGGCCTTTATTACATTAATGCAATGCTTTGAACTTCTACCAGTGAGTAACAAAGAAAAGGCCTGGTTTTCAACAGGTTTTGCATGCTAAACACTTGACCTGTACTTAGTAGAATTTCCAATACCATCCACATTCATTTTCAGCTACTTGTCAGACTTCAGTGACATCTATGTTTCTGCATAGGGTGAGGTCTCAGAATAAAGCAATACCTGCCTTACCCTTTGAAGATGGTAATATATACATTTCACAGCTTAGCCCTTCAGCTTTTACATTTTAAATCCACTTTCCCTAACTCCTCTTTATCTCTCTGCAGAAGTAAAGGTGTATCCTTGAAGAAGTGGTTAACTAGGTTCAATCTTTTTGAAAACTTCTATGAGCTGTAATTCATGCCTATGCGAGAAAAAGGGTAGAATGCATAAATTGCACCATCAAATGTGTGAGCAGGTTATGGAGAATTATTGAAATGCGTATTTGCATTTAAGGTTTATATATAAGTCATCAAATAGATATAAAAATGAGGGGCTAGAAACCTTTCCAAAAATGCTGCCAGTGAATGAGATAATCTGACAGATATGCGTCCCTGGTACGGAAGCATATCACAGCCAATATTCAAAAGAAATATCCATATGACACACTGGGAGGATTATTTGTCACTTCAGGTGAAATTCAGGAAAAAAACTAAAAAAACACTTCCAGGTTCTGTGCTCCAGATATCTGGAACTCCATTTAGCAAACCCTGAAACAAAAACAACCTTAGTGTCCATAAATTAATTCAAAGCAATGGTAAAGAATTTGGTTAACCTGATTTGTGAGTGTTTTACGTGAATGTTTTAAAATATTTGAATTAGAATTTTTTATTTTTTACTTTTTTACTTGTATATATTAATATGCTACTAATGACATATAAATGGATGTTTTGTCTCCTTCTCGCAGGAGTCCGTCAGCGTGCTTTACTGGGGTCTCTGCTCTTCCAGTAATTGCATCATATAGTTTCTCATATCACTGGTATGCTGATGATACTCAACTTTTCCTCTCTTTCCCTCCCTCTGCCACACAGGTTAATCAGGAAATATCTACCTGAACAAGACGGAGCTGCTCTCCATCCCTCACATAGCCTCATGACCACAAGAACTCAGTCACCGTTGGTGGGACTACAGTGGCTGCTTCCTGCTCTGCTAGGAACCTAGGGGTGGTCCTGGGCCACCAGCTGGACTTCAAAGAGCAAGTTGCAGCAAGATCACGGTCCTGCAGATTGCTTCTGTACAACATGAGGAGGATTTGGCCATACCTGACCACTTACTCCATACAGCTACAGTGGTGTGAAAAAGTATTTTTGCATATTTGTCACAATTAATTATTTCAAATCTTCAAACAAAATTCTATATAAGAAAAAGCTAACCTGAGTAAACAGAAAGTACAGTTTCTAAAACATCACTTCATTTATTGAAGGAAACAGATTATCCCACAGCAATGGCCCCTGTGTGAAAAAGTAAGTGCCCCCTTAGTTACTCAATCAACCAATAGCCACATTTAATTGATAATTGGGTTCAATTAGACTAGAGACACCCAGGTTTGATTACTGCCAGCCCTGGTGACTCTAGACATCAATAGAACCTTTCCAGCAACGTGAAGTAGGCTAATGGGTTCCAACAAGCGGCACACTATGCTACAATCAAAAGAAATTCCGGAAGAGATGAGAAAGAGTTTCAAGGCAAAAACCACTGCTCACATTTGCCAAAAAACACATTAATGACCCCAAGCCTTTTGGGATAATGTTCTGTGGAATGATAAATCAAAAGTTGAACTGAAGAAATGGGCCCCATTACATCTGGCGTAAAGCTAACACAGCATTCCACAATAAGAGCATCATTTTTATTTCATTTTATTTTTATTTGTCCTTTATTTAACCAGGAAATGTCACCATTGAGATACAAGATCTCTTCTTCCAGGGAGTCCTGGCTAAGACAGCACACATAAAGTTACAACATGAGAAACAATAAGGCATATACAATATACATGACAAAAAAAAAAAAATGTAAAAAAAAACATAAGTCAAACACAGACGCAGTAGGCTACAAGTGCATTTTAAAAAAGCATAATCGAGTCAGCATCAGGTAAAGCAATGACATGTTTCCTGTAGGGCTCTCTGTAGCATAACCATACAACATGTTGACCAACAGTCAAACATGGTGGTAATAGTGTGATGGTGTGGGGATGCTTTGCTGCCTCAGGACCTGGGCGACTTGCCATAATTGATGGAACCATGAATTCTGCTCTCTACCAGAAAATCCTGAAGGAGAATGTCCGGCCATCAGTCTGTGAACTGAAGCTCAAGCGCAATTTAGTTATGCGGCAAGACAACGATCTGAAGCACAAGAGCAAGTCCACCACTGAATAGCTAAAAAAATTAAAAATAAATGAAGGTTTTGGAGTGGCCCAATCAAAGCCCTGACTGAAATCCCATTGAGATGCTGTAGCAGGACCGTAAACAGGCAGTTCATGCTCGAAAACCCTCTAATGTGGCTGAATTAAAGCAAATTCCTCCACAGCGATATCAGACTGATCTCCAATTATTGGAATCGTTTGGTTGCAGTTGTTGCTGCTAAAGGTGGGACAACCAGTTATTAAGTTTAGGGGGGGCAATTACTTTTTCACAAGGGTGATATAGGTGTTTCATAACCTTTTTCCTTCAATAAATGAAATGATCATTTAAAAAGTGTATTTTTTCTACTTGCATGTCTGCCAGCCTACGCCTGTGCATTTGTGTTCTCCAGCGTATGGTTATTGTGTATTCCTTTTCTTGTCCATTGATTTACCCTACTTCCATCTCCATGTGCCTTTCCCCCATTACTATTATCTCTCCTTTGTCCAGGTCTCAGTCAGGTAGGAGGTTTGCGCCCCACCAGTTTGGTTGGAATCTCCAACCTGAGCTTCCCTCCCAGATCCGCCGGTGTCGATCTCTGTGTGGCCGGTAGCCTCTGGAACTACCAGTCAGCTATCCAGCCAGTCTTAATCTGCCTCCCCCACTTCCTTGCTCTGACAGAAATGTCGCTCTCACCAAAGAACACAACCACCCTGGCTGCCCTTTCCTCTGTCTATTCTTTTTCTCACGCACCCTCACACCCACTGGCAGAGGAGGTGGCCCGGTCTCCTAATCTGATCCTCATGGAGTTGTAGTGTCTTCTCTTCATCCTCTTCATCGATAGCTTCTCTTTTGAATTTCAACTCTACTTTTCATTTTTGTTGTCCATAGCCCTCAAGGTCCTCTGGGGAGCTTCTTGGATGAGATGGATGGCCTGTAGCGTAGTGGTTAAGGTACATGACTGGGTTGGTAGTTCGATCCCCCGGTGTAGCCGCAATAAGATCCACACAGCCATTGGTCCCTTGAGCAAGTCCCTGCATTGATTCAGGGGAGGATTGTCTCCTGCTTAGTCTAAATCAACTGTAAGTCGCTTTGGATAAAAAACGTTCCCCAAATGACATGTAATGCAATGTAAAAAAAGATGGACATCCTGCTCAGCTCCTCACTGGATGACGCTGTAGGGGTCCTCGCACGGGCTCCAAATTATGTAGGGTCCTCGCACGGGGCTCCAAATTATGTAGGGTCCTCGCACGGGCCGCCAAATAACGTAGAGATTTTACTCTCTACAAAACCGGGGCGCCAGTTAATGTTATGTAGCAGTATAACTGCGAAAAGTAATCTCATAAAATTTCTGTTATCAGAAATATCTAACCACAAATTTAGTATTTTAATTAATAATTAAAATAACCAATATTAATGATTGAACACACCGATAACCTGAAGGTTGGAAGTTCTTCGAAAGACTGCTTTAACTCGGCTCTCATGTCTATGTGACGCCAAAACAGACACCGGGTTTAATAAAATATATTTATTAAATAAACGTACAAACACAGAACAGATAAACTAACGGGAAGTTAGTAGGGCAAGTTAGTTGGGTATGTGAGCATGTGAGCATGTACTGGAGAGATGCGCAGGCTGGGGCGTCTTAGCCGCGCGTTGTCGTCTGGTCCACTTGGTTGCTGGAAGGATGTTCGCTTGTCCTTTTTCCGGGTGGAAAAGTTTGTTGCTGTTGTTCGTTGGTGAGCTTTGCAGGAGTAAACTGATGTAGTGTTCCGTGTACACCAGTTTCCACTCGCTATAGGCCACAGAGTTACCGCGAGGTAACTAGGTGTGTCCGTAGGCCTGGTAGTGCGCTGTGCAGCATTCAGCCTCTGAGTCTCGGAGCAGATGAGCCGAAGCGATAATTATACCATGTGTCTTCTGACCTGTCAGAGACCTTTGATACAGCCAAGCAAGAGATTCTACCCTCATCTCTGACTGAGATGGGCGTCACAGGATCTTCACTTGCATGGTTGACTTCCTACCTCTTCGATCGTTCCTACCAGGTGACTTGGAGTGGCTCAGTCTCTGATTCACCACCCTATGGATTAGTGTCCCACAGGGCTTAGTTCTTGGTCCCCTCCTATTCTCTCTGTACACCATGTCTCTTGGTTCTGTTTTCTCTTTCTTTCTGTGCTGTATCTGAAATGCATGTGTCCAATAAACTGAATGCATATGCTACGCCACTAAGTAGCTGCAAAACAGGATGGCTAGGTTATAGTTTGCTAAGTTGTACCGAAAGGAGGCGGCAGAGATCTGCAAAAAGGTCTTGTGGACAATGAGACCAAGGTTGACTTGTATCAGAGTGATGGCAAGAAGTGTGGAGGCTAATAGGAACTGCCAAAGAACCATCCGTGAAACATGGTGACAGGAGTGCTATAGTTTGTGCATGTATGGATGCCACAGGTAAAAGATCACTTTGCTTCCCTGATAATGTAACAGCAGCATAATTAATTCTGAAGTGTACAGAAGCATCTAATTTGCTGAAATTCAATTAAATGCCTCAAAACTCTTTGGGCAGTGCTTCATCCCACAGCAAGGTAATTATTCCAAACATATACCAGTGCTCTGACTTCTTAATGATGTTCCAGTTTGTTTTGGTACGCTTATTGTTTGGCAAATGTCTCTGACTGTATTTTTTATTATTTCTCAATGGCTTCCTTCCTTCACTGGCACAGCCCTGGCCCACATGTTGTCAAACACCTATCAGAGACAGGCAATCATAAGCCTAGAATCATTACATTACATTACATTACATTACATGGCATTTAGCAGACGCTCTTATCCAGAGCGACGTACAATGAAGTTCAAATCAAACACAAGTATGAGTGCTAAGAGGACCTGAGAGGACAGTACAGTTCCGAGTCCTAGTGTAAACATACAGATAATCAGAACCCTTGAAGAGTACAATCAACTTCCAAACTAGCATACCACAGTTGGCAGCTAGAATACCCTGAATACAACAATACAACAGCCAATAAAAAACAACAATATCTATACAAGTAACAATATCTATACAATCTATACATAAGTGCCATTACAGTCTAAGGCTAATCATGGTGGTGAGTTAGGGAGGGAAAGGTGTAGAGATGAGTCTTCAGTCTGCACTTGAAGGAGGTCAGAGACTCTGCCATTCTGACATCCATGAGGTCATTCAAGACTAGATACAGAAAGGTTTTTTGCACTAGGGAAGCAATATGATACACATGACTAAATAAAAACAACTGTAGCCAACTGTCCAATTACTTTTGGCTCTCTAGAATGGGGGGACTATGTATAAAAAGGGATTTAATTCCTACACGGATCACAATACTGATGAATATCCTGAAATGACAGAATCAAAAGAACAGAAATTGTACCATTGACCGAATACTTACGACGTATATCCAAATACACATAAAACATTTAAATGGTCTCACTTTTTCAAATGATCGGTCAGCCTGACAATAGCAATATGTTTTCAGTAATCTAAAAAGTGAGAATAAAAGTGTATGGAAGTCCACAAGAAAATGGCACTAGTATGCGCTTTTCACTGAAATGGAAGTGTCATTTTTCCACATTACTATCCCCTTCTACTGTACCTTTCAGTACCCATTCAAAACTATTTCTGCTCCTGTTACAAATCACTTTTAAGATGACACAAATGAATAACTAAAAAGCAGTGGCAGAGGGTGATTATTCCTGATCCTAACACTTTTCAGCTCCTGTCTAAAATGTGTGTTGTGGAGACAAAAAAAAAACGGAGAGTTCTTCATCCTTTTTTATCAAATTAATGTCAAGACGGATGCCATTTGACATCAACTTCATTAATGACTCCACAGGTCCTATAAAATTAATGTCAGCTACTATGTCTATTAAGAAATGAAATATTTAGACTTCTAGGGAAGCCATTTTAATCAATTTTCCTGATCTAGAAAGCTCTTTGCTACGGTTATGTATTTGCAATCCTCCTCTTGCTTATCACTAGTATAAGTCAGAGGGAATTGACAACAGATCACTATGTTTTCATCCCTCTCAAAATAGTTTCCAGTCAGTAATCAACATACTCAGTGAGCACTTTATAAGTCTAAAAAATAACATGTTGTGTGTTCTGAGATGCTCTTCTGCATACCACCATTGTAATGCGTGGTTATTTGCGTTACTGTCACCTTCCTGTCAGCTTTGACCAGTCTGCCCCTTCTCCTCTGATCTCCCTCATTAACATGTTTGTCTGCTGAACTGCTGCTCTCTGGATCTGTTTTTGTTTTTTGCACAATTCTCTGCAAACTCTAGAGACAGTGTGTGAAAATCCCAGCAGCTCAGCAGTTTCCATGATACTCAAACCACCCTGTCTGGCTCCAAAAGTCATTTAGATCACATTTGACATTTGGTCTGAAAAACAGATGAACCTTTTCACCATATCTGCATGCTTTTATTCATTTAGTAGATGCCGCATGATTGGCTGATTAAATATTTGCATTAACAAGCTGTCCAGGTCTACCTAATGAAGTGGTCACTGAGTGTATATAATTGCCACATAAATTTAAACATAAAGCTGCCTTAATGTAAAAACAAGTCCAAAAACAAACATACCAGAGGAGCATAACATTAAGCTTTTCAGTGAAGACTTAAATTGTTTTGAGCAGGACCTTTTGTATGCCTGGTTAGAGCACTCTTTCATATTTGTGGATATGTCTCGATATTCTTATGCACTTTCATAAATATATCCTTCACAATGAGCTTGGCAGGACAGAAGTGAGAATCTTGGCTTCAGTATAAAAAACAACCATTCCTGTCTCTGCTCGAGAGATTTCAGTTATTATGGAAGGCCTGGCAGATGTAATCAACTAACACTGTGTCACATATTAACCAAATGTGAAACCTCTATTTTGTTCTCCAACTGTTCCTCTCATTTTAAGTTTTAGCACTCAATTGTCACCTTTCAGAAAAGGACTTTCATGCACAATGCAACACTTAACCAAGCTGAGGAGTCAGAAGAACCACACAGAAGTTTTTTTTTATGATGCTGTCTATAGGCTTGGAGGTTTTCTTTCACTTGCTTAAATTTCATGTTTGATGCTGTGACTGAGAAATGTATCCATGTCAGTGAAACAGATTAAACTTAACTGAACTTTGGATGTTGCTGCGCTGTGGCATCAGTGTAAATGTGTGTTTTCTGTCTGAACCTTCACTCTGATTGGTGTCCTAACAGCGTGAGAGTAGCATGTGCTGTATCAGCAGAGTTGTCACTTTTTACACTTCTTCACACTCCAGCTCCCTTTTCAGGATCATATGCCTGGAATCCCCCCCCTGAACTTGGAGTCCATTCACTTTGATAGCACCACGGCAAATCTATAACCATGTATTCACAATACATACTGTAAGTATTTGGACTATGGTACAATTTATGGTCGTTTGGCTGGGTACTCCAGCACATTGGATTTGATAAAAAACAAAACAATGAATATAAGGTTAAATAACAAAGACTAACAGGTAAAATGATTAGCCAACCAGTTTAGTCTGAGATTGTGTTATTGTTTTTTGCAATGCAACCTCATACAGCATTTATCCATATTCATGATGATATAAAATGTGTAAAATGTCATTTGAAGACTGTAGTTTAAAGATTTTCATAAATGTGTAGTTTTGACTAAATTGAGTAAGAATTGCTGTCTTAATTGGCCTACATTCTCTAACATGATGAAAAGGAAAGCTACAAAGGGACATGGCATTCAGAAAGCGTAGGAATTTTTTGCTATAGCCTTATTCAAATTATTCTGATTACTGCCATCTTTGTTAAACCATCTCATATTGTAGTTATCTCTTTGTAATAACCATTTCTCAATCATATTCTACATATTCGTCTTGTTAATCCAGCAAAATAAATAAAATGGGTTGAGCAGGTTGAATTTTATGACACAAAGAAAATGGATAGCTTAGTTGGCTACACTCTATTGATATTTACTATTCAGTTATTGCTTGATTGATAATCAAAAAGGTACTGGGAATAGTTTAAGAGTAATCATCCGTTTAAGTTACTGGAGGCCTTTTCTATATCTGATAGTATGGCACTATTAAATACTATTGATAAAGGCTACATTTAAAGGAACACAGTGAAAAATGACCCATTATGGAAGGTTAGAGTGATGCAATGTGGTGTGGTGCGATTTCATCAGAGGATATGTTGAGAGGGAGCGGGGAAGGAGGACCAGACGCAATCGAAAAGGGAATCTTAAAGTTACCCACAGAACATGTGATAACCACTAAAATAATCAAGGGTTCTCCCAAATATAATCAAGGGGACCCACTAGAGGAGAAAGGGGAAAAACGGAAAACAGGACAGAAACTCCCCAGGGAAATGCCAACTAAAATAGTACCGAAAACCTGGTCTAATTTTAGACTTAATAGACGAAATAATAATAATACCTGATACGGTTACCTGAAAAACGGGTTGACACGCCTTTAAGTCTCTAATGAAATACCAGCCTTGAAGGCTACCTCTACCTGGCTCAGTGTCTGAAACACTCAAGCACAGAGCAAAGTCTTAAATAGGGTAAAGCCCGCCTACCAATAAGAGATAATTGGTCAGTAATTAGACTGCACCTGGAAACCAAATAACCAAGGCAGCAATCTGCATGCATTAATCACGAAAAATGATACTGTCTGGAAAGCAAGTAGGAAAACCCTGACATGTGTGGCTTCCGCTTTCAGTATCTCGTCTTGATTTTACACTTTTGATTGCCTTTGGATTCTGTTATTGCCATTCCTCAACATGAGGACCAGAGCGAGTGTCAAGGAAGCCATTATGAGGCTGAGAAATAAGAATAACAGTGTTGAGACTGAGACAGGCCAAACAATAGGCATACTAATATAAACTGTTTGGAACATCAAGAAAAAAGAGAGCACTGGTGAGCTCAGCAATTGCAAAGGGGCAGAGGAGCTGTGTCACTTGGGCATGTATGGTTGCCACTGGGACTGGCTCACTTGTGTTCATTGATGATGTCACTGCTGATGGCAGCAGTAGGATGAATGCCAAAGTATACAAAGTATCTTGTCTGCTCAGATTCAAGCAAATGTCACGTGATGCGGTAAAGGGAATACCATGGCACAGATCTCAAGTTTTGTTTGATGTGAACCCAGAAGATTCAAGCTACAAAATGAGGTATCAATTGTTGGTTGACCAATCAATTTTGGAGATGTGGCTTATTAAAGTATGTGTGTCTGACTGAGATTGTGGTTGTGATAAATTAGTCTTCAATGTTTTGTGAGCGTTTATCACTGATTCTCACCTAGATTTGACCTAGGTGTGAGAAGTGGTCCATCAGCCAGTGCTGTGAAGAGATCGAAGAGTAGTTGGAGGCAGGACAATAGGTCTGGGGGTCTCAACGAGCTGCATAAGGTATGTCTGATATTTAGGTGGAAGGTTTAAGAATTATGAGTTATGTGGTTTAATACTAGAAATGCAGTGTTTTGTTTTTTTAACCTCCTATTAGCGATATGATGTTTGTCCAGCATTATAGCATCAATGTCTGCACCCTTATTAACCTATAATACATTTTATGAAATCATATGCTGTAAAACTATTTTCTAATAAATAAAGGACACAGCTGAATACAGTGTTTCCCCTAGGATTTTCTTCCAGCAGCAGCACACAGGTTTCAGGACACGAATACGGTGCAACTCATCATTGCAAGCGCACTGCCAACTAATTTTACTACAGCTGATTCTTGGAACGTTACCAGTCCAATTGTGTGTCCAATAAAGGCAGTCATCCAATCGGTATGGAACAGTTGGGGTAGAGAACAACACCGCAAAAGACTTCCATAATGCAACTGAAAAGTGAAAGTAAATGAGCTTCAGAGAGTGATAGACTTCAGAGAGTCATTGATTGCAAAGGATATGCAACATAGGATTGCTTATGATGACTTTATTTCAATTTGGGCAACTATGCATAAAAAGGGCTGTAATTGGTACATGGTTCACCAAATATGTACGTAAAATTTCTAAAATTTTGTACAGAGCGAAAACATCACAAAATATGTCACTGTCCAAATAATTATGGACTGCACTGTATATCAACATCTTAGACAATAACAAATAGAACTTTATGGTGAATGCATGATGCAAGTAAAAAAGATACACCTGAAAGCCAGCCCGAATCAAAACTAACAACAATTGCTAGTGCTTTAGCAAGCGTTAAATTATTTGAGAATCTCAGAGACTTAAGGAAATCACTGATGCGGTCACTTACTATTTAGCAAAATACATGGTGCTGTACTTTCCTCTAGGGTCTTCAACGCACTTGTCCCTGGTTCTGATTTGTACTTTATTGTACATGTAATGTAATTTAATGTAATGCAATGCCAATATATACAGTGAGCAAAGACAGATTCCAGAAACTGATCAACTTGAATCAGTTGCATTCGCACAACTTATATTCAGTTTGCAGACTTTGTACCACAAACTTTGTAGCTCCTTCTAGTATTTCTAATTATCTATTATATGTATAATATATGCATAGTATGAATCACAATAGGACTAGCATAGATCTGCATTACTACAGATGGCATGTATTGGAGCATGTGACTGGTAGGTGTTTCTTGTTGCCCAGATGTGTTCATTGCAAGGTAGCCTACAAGAACAATGCAGTGAGATAAAGATAAAATAAACGGCATTAATAAGTAGGTGTAATGAAGTAAAAATGTTCTTAATAAAGTGCTCGGTGAGTTAAAAAAAAAAAAAAAAACCTTAAAAAAAAAAAACTTTAGAAATAGGAAAGCAGCATACGATTTCATAATCTTTGTGATAGGTCATTATGGGTGCAGAACCCAGAAAGCTGTGATCTAAGTGCTGAATATAAATCTCTTTGAGCCATATTTTATGTATGAAATGTGCTATATAAAGGTGCTATAAAAAATAAAACTTATGATTATTATTTAAACGCTGCCTTTCAAGTGTTAAGCCTCCCACCTAAAGCTCATGCCTACATTATGCAGCTCATTAGCATCTCCCACCCCCATTTAGCACATTAAGTCACATATTATGGTTGATTTGTATAGATGAAAGGCAAAGTGTGGAACCATATATTATTGCTGCCATTGTTGCTGTGGTTGTTACCAAGAAAAGCAGCAATATTACAGCAGGCATTCTTTAATTGCGCTGAGTCATGTAAAATGGTCGTCTTGCTTTAAAAAGACTTCCCCTCCACCTCACCTCTCAATTGTATTAAACTGCCCTGAAATGCAATAAAGACGTGTGTCACATTTAAATACTTTCTTTCTTTTTATATCCTGACAACTACATGTGACAGCAGTCGCCCTGTTACTGTGTGGTGCTAATGCATTTCCTGCTAATGCAAGGTTGCATCAAAACATGGAGGTCTTCATTAAAATCAGCCAGTTTCCCTCACCTTTCTGACACATCTTATATCTGATGAACATGGATTAAAATCTCTCAAATGACTAATAATCATATCAAAGCTGCCATGTCAGGCAGCAGATTAACATAAGAAGGCTTGGAAACATTTGCATGCCTCTGTGTGCCAAAGCTAAGAAGCTAATGTCATAAAAGTACCAGAAAGGCATGAATTAATGTAATCGGTCGTGTCATATGCTAATCTTCAGCCATTTCTTGAGTACTGTAAGTAAGGGGAAAGCATTTGGGGGGGGGGATCCATTCTAATTTTACTGAGTACCACTCTGCATCTGGTCAACTCAAATTCGTTCAAGGCATTAAATGTACGGTTGCAGTCAATGTGGATAAGGTCACATCTAATTGCATACCCTTGTCCCTGCTCTCTCTTTTTCTCTCCCTCTCTCTCCCTCTCTCCAGCTGTGCATTGTAGCAGCTGTTTCTTTCTGCGTATTGCATTTCAGGTCAACTGGAGCCCTGGAACTGGCACATACCTTATAAAAGACAAGGGCAGCTTGATAGGAAGGGATTTATGGCTATAAATAGCTCTTACAAATTGCTAATCTACCTCTCAGCCTCTTAAGTGCCTTTCCTTTCAGAATTGCATTTCTGCACAACACTTTCTCATCAAAAAGTCAAACACTGAGGCCAAAGATTTATTTCTAGGCTTACTAAGGGGAAAAAAGCTGTCATTCCCACTCATTCCCCGTTGATGGTAAGTAGGTTGTATTTGGGTCTTGCTTCACTTGGGGGGACAAGCTGCACATTCAAATCTTTCAAGGGGGTTCGAAGAAAATACACGTGCTGGAATGAGGTGTTAGTCGACTGATGTAAAGTGACCATACCTCAGGTCAGGCCATCATCCTTCCAGCATATAGTCAACAGAATCCGTGCAGCAATGTTGGTATGGATCAATGGGTCGTTTTAGTCATTCAGCAGGAAACCTTCTGTTTCTGCAAATCCAAATTATTGGCACCCTTGATAAAGATGAACAACAATTTGTAAAAGATTAGCATGGGAAATCAACCAAGCCCTAATAGTGATAGTAATTAGTAATTTTATATTAATGCCATGTGATCATTCTCTTCATTTCTGCTTGTTAGCTGCAACTGAGCTAGTAGTACTCATTTTGAGATATTAGTGAACTTGTTCATCATTTATAAAATTGATAATACAGAATAACTACATTGAATGTCATAAACTTGTATTGGCACATTATTATGCCATAGTTGCAAGGTGATGTGATTTTCACATTCACTATCTTTATTGAAACTCTAATTGCTGGTTTCTCATTCACATAAAGTAATATAAAGTAATATCATGTGATAAAAAAGCCATTCTTTCAAAAGAAACTGCCATGGTTGCCCTTTGGAGAGAAATAAGGGGAAAAACGCTGTTAGCAGTATATGCCTATTACAGTGTGCCACTGTGCCAAAAGATATTTCCTGTATCCTTCTTTAAATAACTGCCTCTATCCAGGACTCACAAAATATCCCTCAGGAAATGAGTCAATACTCCAGAAACAAACCAGAAACATTAATCCACTCACTGGTTATAAAAACACTCTACTAAAACAGACGGGACCTTCCCTATGAGCCCTAGTGCAAAGACCCCATTTTCTAACGATTAAAAACAACAGAAACAACACTTAACATCTTGCAGGTTGCTCTCAACCTGCCAGCCTCTCTCCCCCGCCTGCCAATAATTGGTTCAAACTGCTGTGAAAGCCTTTAACCTTCACTACTGAGAGCCACAAATTGATCCTTAATTGAATGGCGAATTTCAGAAATGGGTACCCAAAATGACAGATGTCTGAAAAATGAATCTGGGAACTTCAAATGTTAATCTTCACTCTTGTTGCATTGTGCTGCATCAAATATTAAATGTATACAACTTCAGTTACCATACCATAGTTGTTAACACTCACATTTATCAAGGGATTTCTCCCTTTTTTATACAGATGTAATTTTATCCCTATTGTTTACAGGAAAATAAATACAGCATGTCCAAATCATCTAATCTTCCAGAGATAACACTTAGGTGGACTTGATTGGATGTGAGAACTTGTGGGTCAGTGGACAACATTTGGATATAGCAAGCTATGACAGTTGCCATAAGATGGCTGCCTGGTGACTGTGAAATAATATATTTTAACTAAAGATGTGCATTTCCTCAAGAAAGTATGTGATTGTGGTAAATCGGTGGACTCGGCTTCTACTGCTAATACTATGGTGTGCCTGGTCTTTTGTAGGTGGTTATTACAGTGTTGCTAGATGGTTCCTAAGGGGTTGCTAGTTGATTGGTAGGGTGTTGATAGGTAGCTGCTAAGGTGGATGCTAAGGTATTGCTTGGTGGTTGCTAGGGTGTTGCTAGGTGGTTCCTAGGTGGTTATAAGGGTATTGCTAGGGTTTTAAGAGGTGGTTACTAAGGTATTGCTAGGGTGTTGCTATGGTATTCCTAGGTCGTTACTAGGGCGTTGCTATGTGGTTGCTAAGGTGTTGCTAGGTGGTTGTGAGGGAGTTGCCAATGTGTTGCTATGTGGTTCGTAGGTGGTTGCCAGGGTGTTGGTAGGATGTTATACATATGGTGAACCTATTAACAAATACATTTCCCAGCATCGTGGGGTAACTTAACTAAAGTTACATTTTGGGTACTTTTACCCTGGGAAAAGCAAGATCAGATAAATTAATAAATAAATAAATAATAGGAATATAGGTCTTCAGAACTGAATCCAGTTGGTTTGTCAGCGCTTTCTGGTCACTTGGCATGGAAGTGACGTCCAGTAAAATGAATGCATGCCACTAGTACTTTTCACCCAGATTCTTTTCCCTCTGCTGTAGTGAACTCTCCTTAGACAAAATCACTTTATGGATGAGGAGCCACAGTCTACAGTATAGCCATACCTCTCATTATTCTTTTGGTGCACCCATGAGAATAAGCTTCTAAGGTACTTAGTAATGAAAGGCAGCTTTTGTTTTGCATTTTTATAAACACAATGTATCATTTTGGATTTTCATTTGGATTTTATTTTGAGTTTTTCAGTACAATGTCCCAAATGTATAACAGAGAGGCCTACAGTGGGCTCAATAATTATTGGCACCCTTAATAAATATGGAAACTGCTGTAAACTAAAAAGTAATAACAGTTATTGACATGAGCTTTATTTTCCAACATGCGTATTGTGCTTTGTTGATGATTTAATGTAATCAACCAATTTCCCCAAAAATCGGGTTCCACAATCATTGGCAAAGATGACAACCATCATTTCTGGTAAGTTTAGAGAACAAATTTGGAGGGATTTTTGACCATTCCTCCATGCAAAACATATTAAATTCAGAATTATTTATTGATATCATTGGGTTTGTGCATATGGACCCCCCTCTTCAGTTTAGAGCCCGATTTATGATAGGATTTAAGTCTGGAGACTGAGATGACCATTGCAGATGTATGTTTGGAGGCACTGTGCTGTTGGACAATCCTATGACCAAATCTCAGCTTCCTAGCAGGGGCAACCCGATTTTCTGCCATTCCTGGTGCTTTTTATTCCTGCCTTTACAGTGCTAAGTGGTAGGTTTAATCATTTATTTAAACATACCACTTAGCATACATACATACCATTTATGTATTTTTTGTACCCAATACCAGACTTGTGATGGTGAATTACGATCAATGTCTTCTGATTTGACAGTTCTTTGGCTTTTCCCATGCTGATGGTTGACAAAAGGATTTTGCATGCTTGTGTAACAGGTTACAATTTACTGATGACTAAAAACACCCTAACTAGAGAACAGGCTAGGTTAAAATGCATTCAGGTATGCGTTTTGGCGGCGCCGTCGGAAGTGCTTCCGTTCTTTTCACTGCATACTATAGTGTGTGTGTAGAAGTAGAATATTTTGTGCTATATTCACCGTGTCCGTATCTCACCACTTTACAGTGCGTGTGTGTATGTCTGCTGGCATCTTCACGAGTGAGTGACCTTTCGGTTCCACTTCCACCCTCCACGGACTCATACCCACCAGCACCCAGCAGTGCCCCTAGCGGCTACTACCAGCTAATTTTGTACTTTTTGGGAATCCTGTAGGTTTTATAAAAAATTTTTTTTTTTTCCAGATTTTTCCCTTTTTCTCCCAATTGTACCTCGTCTGATTCAATTGGAGGTAGTCGTATTAGATGTACCGCCCGTACCCCGTCCCTCAGCGGCCCGAATGAGAGCGACACGCCTTCTTCAAGCCGGCTCGTCTCGTGCCCGTTGCCGTGATTCCGAGGTGCCCGAGGTGCTTATTGTGCGGCGATCTAATAACCCTGCCAAGTCCCTCCCTCTGGAGCAGCGAGCCAATTATTGCTGCCCCACGTGAGCCGGCCAAACTTGGCTTTTGGCAGGACCGAGAATCAAACCCCGGTCCCCAGTGTGCAACTGCAGCAAACTGCAACCGCAAGTCTGCTGCGTCTTAGCCTGTTGCGCCACCGCGGCTCCAAATCCTGTAGGTTTTGTGTGGGTTTTTCTATTGTCGGTTTTATGATTGTAAAACATAATCTGGATTTTTTTATTATTGAATCTACGTCTCTGCTTGTTCATTTAGTTGAACGTACCTATGTGGGGATTGGTCATAAATCCTTGATTTGTACAAACCATTTCTTTTGGCATAATTCCCAAGGTTGCATAGTCAGGTGATGTTATGACAGCTCACACTTGTTACCTCATGTTTATACTCCAGTGAAACAGGAAGAGATGGAATGAGACATATACACTCAGTAAGCACTTTATTAGGCATTTATAACTTTTTTTGTTTGTTTTACTTATTGGTCTGCTGCTGTAGCCTATCCACTTTTTTGATGTCTGTTTACATATCTTAAGTACTGTTTAATATTTTGGTACTGTATTTACTTCCGGAAACAAATTTTCAGCGTATGATGAAAAACTGCACTGCTGCCCTCCTACTGTCGGAACCTTACGCACTACATGTTCGTGTTCTATACTTTATTATGCATATTACACTAATATCTAGGCATGCCATTACAATAGTTTAAGTTGACTAGGTTACTAAAACTCTTTGCATTTGAATGGATCTCTCTGGGACTAGATTCAGCTGTAAATGACACTGATACAGTATGGAACACATTTGCTAAATGGCTTTAACCCTTTCACGTAAGTTCTAAGCTAAGCAGCAGCTGTTCAAGAATTCAACTGTTACATCACACTTGCCTCCACATGGTTGAAGTAGTTCTAGCCTGTAATTAATAGTTTAATAACACTAGTAATGCAGGCATACTACTACTACTACAATAATAATAATAATAATAATAATAATCTTAATGATAACCTTACCCATCAGTGGGGAAGTGGCCAAACTGCCTCCACATCAGCAGATACCGGCCAGCTTCATCTTCCACCACGTAACTACACAACTTTCACCCATCACCCTCACAGGATCCGGGCTACAACAACAAATGAAAAAACCAAAACGAAAATAACCAGACTCGCATAGCTTTCCAGCTGAGCTGGCGTCTTGGCTTGCTTTCGCTTTTCAGGCGTCTCGGCTCTCTCTCCACTGCGTGCCCCCAATCTCAGACACCTACTGTGGAACGATCACACATCATAAAAGCCTGGACTAATTCACTACGTAGTTCATGTGTGTGCCGACTTAACCAATAGGCTTTGTCCTTGGATTGTCCTTCCTTCCCGCAAACCGCACAGTAATGTACGTACATCTTTGTTATGTTCATCAGCTTCTCCATTAAGATGACTTCTCACTCACTCCCCAAGTCCAGGTCAAGAAATTGCTTTAAGTTATGGCTCTATTGTATAATGTGTCCTAGGGTGCTTGTTAACTGGCCAAACTACATGACAATGGTGGCACATAGAAACTTTGTATTTGATCTACTTCTCATTTATTGCTTACTAATGATGTAAGGGAGCAGGGTCGGAGGACCAAACACGACCAAGTTGGGTTAGAAAAGCTACTCACAATATTTTTCTGGGGGCATCCCAAGAGACAATGGATGCACCCCAGAGGAGGAAGGGGTAAACACAAAAAGGAATTTGGCAGGGGTTTGGTAGCCAAGCAAACAGATATAAGACAGGTAAGCCAAAATATGGTTGCGGTTACAAGCAAAAATTAATTAACAGAAAGGCAATTAAGAGAAGGCAGAAAAACCCAGACAAAATCGAAACAAAAAAGGACTGCTCACAAGCGCCACTGCTGGGGATCATTTTTTTGGTCAGTTAAGAGCAATAACGCAGCTCTTTCACCAAAACTTTGTCTTGGTTCCTGTCACACATAACAGCCAGTGCTCAGCTGGCTCTCATTTAAACAGGCTTTGCTGCCTTTAAAGCCAGAGTCGTTATGGTATAAATATGAGCAGATTGGGACAGGCTTCAATTAACATATGCCTAAACTACAAGAATTACAGAACTGATGTTTTGGGCCACCAGAAGGGATCAATCCTATTTTAGTGCCGTGGATGTGGCTTGCCCATTCTAGGGTTAGGATTGGCAGGAATCTAAGTTGTATTTTATTCCAAGGTATGGGATTTGTCTTCCCAAAATCAGGGAATATATCATGTGTCCAATATGGTTAAAGGGTGATGGTAGTTTTAGCTATGTTGAGAGAATTAATGAGGGACTTCAATGACAGGAGTCACATTCAGGTTTCGACAACTGCCCTAATGCTGCCTCCTTCCTGCATATCCCACTCTGTATACACTCTGTTAACCATCGCATTAGCTTATGATGCAAAATAAAAATGATTTTATTACTCATCTGAGCTGGCTATATATAATGGTATTGATCATTATGTGAATATAATGTGCTTATATTAATGTATTAACATGCAGTGGTGTGCACTCATTGTGGTGACGGGGGATGTTTGACACCCATCATTAGCAAAAAAAAGATTTAAAGATCAAATTAATCCTTTCTAACAAATCGCTATTTGCCATAATAAATTAAATACACAAATTACTAAAACTAAAAATGAAATAAAGCAACTGCTGGGATCAGTAGTCTACAGTTTAAAACTATATGTTCCATAATACATCAGGACAGGATGGTGGGTTTCCTGCAGCTGCAATATCAGGACGAGTGCTAAACTCTTTTTGATGAAGTAGAAAATCGCTAGCTACATTGAAGTAATTTTGGAAGCAAATCCCCCAATGGATGCTACTGCTAGCTACCAGGATAATTGTGATGAGGTGGTAGAAACAGCCAAATTGAATGAAAGGGGGTGAGTGATTAAACTGCTGCTTTGTTGCTTTGTACTGCCGAAAAAAAGGCCTCAGCCAACCCAAAGCGGTGGATAAACACTCATTCCAAGCTGGCTGCTATCAAATTCCAGAAGCTAAACAGCGGCTTGTATATTAAAACACATGCAACCTAATGTTTTGCTTTGCATGCAGGTTATTTACATCTAGTATAACCGCATTTAATGACACTGCTTTCATAGCATGAGGGTGTGTTAATTGGAAAATCGGGTTGCCAAAAAAAACAAAAAACAAGGGGATCGCCATTATGCTGCAACATCTGAACTTGTGTGTGTGTAAATTCCTTCCGTATTCATAAAATGATTTATACGCAATCCGTTTCAGCATACAGTGATAAGGTAATGGTGCTCCCCTGTAACAGTGTGGTGGGGAAGCTGTTGCTAACAAGAGACTGCGATCCAAGCAGGCTTATACGGCTCAGACAAATAAACCTGTGGAAAACTATCGTAGTTGTGCTTCAGGTGCTGTTCGGAACCGCGTGACCAGGTGTTCACAACGCTGTCTCCTAGCATTTCCCTTTGCGCTACCTTTGTTCTCATGTTTTTTTATCCCTGTTCACTTCCTATAGCCCATTACTCACCTGTGTCACGTTCTCACACCTGTTTATCATTTTCCAAATTTGTCTGTGTATTTAAGCCTGCCTGTTTGTTCAGTTCTTTGCAGATTGTTCTGAGACCCGACCATACTCTCCAGTGGTTTTCTGCCTGCCTGTTTCGTGTTGTGACCCAGTTTGTGTACCCTGACTTCATCTTGTGGATTTTCCCTTTATTTCTTGTTTGGATTTCCTGCTACAAGCCAACTTTCATCTCTTCTTTTTTGCAGCACTAAATAAAGTAAAGCGACTTTGAAATCATGGACGTCTGTCTGTTGAAGTTTATTTTCCTTGACCGACCCGTGGTTGTTTTCTATTCTATTTCCTACCTGAGCTGTCTGCTCATTCACATGACACTCTTTAATGTCCCTTGTCCCACTACTGAATTTGGAACAATTTTCAAAAGAATTGTAAACTTCCATCCATCCATCCATTATCTGAACCCGCTTATCCTGAACAGGGTCGCAGGGGGGCTGGAGCCTATCCCAGCATACATTGAGCGAAAGGCAGGAATACACCCTGGACAGGTCGCCAGTCCATCGCAGGGCACACACACCATTCACTCACACACTCATGCCTACGGGCAATTTTAGACTCTCCAATCAGCCTAACATGCATGTCTTTGTACTGTGGGAGGAAACCGGAGTACCCGGAGGAAACCCACGCGAACACGGGGAGAACATGCAAACTCCGCACAGAGAGGCCCCGGCCGACGGGGATTCAAACCCAGGACCTCCTTGCTGTGAGGCGGCAGTGCTACCCACTGCACCATCCGTACTTTATAAATTTATTTCAATTGTGGACTTTAAACATGTAAATTGTGACTGAAGTATGCTCCCCTTTTTAACTTCTGTCTCATTCCCCATGTTGTAAATTTTGCCTGCTGTTTTGTTGAGTAACTTTAGATCTCAATGGGTTTTTTTCCAGGTAAAATAATGGTTAAATTGTTACAATTGTTGTCACGTTTTCACAACCTAAGATTCTGAATCTGCACTCTCCATTGGTGTGGCATAGCACTACACAAGCAGCTTGAAGCCACAATGAGTAGCCAACACACGTTCATATGCAGTGTTGTGTTCTGCTGTGGTTAGATTTTGAACAAGTTTGCCTTCTTATCAAAGATACTACCCGCTTGACTGAGGAGACAAGAGCGAGAGGGTGAAATGGATGGGCCAATTGGATGAGTACATAGCAGAGTTGGAGACTCATAGTCATAGCTAACTCAGACTTGGATAAATTGACTCAAGTTTTAATTGTGAATTGTATTTGTTAATAAAAGTGAAAATAAAAGTGTTTCTTAGTTAATTGCAAAGCTGTATGAGCTCTGCTATTTCCAGTTTCAAGTCAAGTTAAACTGTCACCATGGTAGCCCTACGCATGTGCATGCAGGAGTGTTGTTTGTGTCTGTGCCAAGCTGCTATCATCATTTTGAGCACTTATGTCCAGCAAAAATATACCCGAAGTGATTGTGTTTGAATTTAAAACTTAAACAACAAACAAACCATCATATGTAAGACATGTTGGATTAAGATATCGGATGGAGGCTGCACTACATCAAACTTTATTAGAGATCTACTGTAAAAATCTACCAAGCAAGGTCAGTATTTATATTCCCCAGACTGATATGACTGAGCTAGCTAACACTATCAATCAGTTGCTTCAGAAGTTGAACAAACAACAGCTAACTACAGTAGCTATCTAAATAATAAATAACTGTCGAACCAATGTAATTCTAAAATAAACTCTCTGCTTCAACGCAATAAAAAAAAAAGAAGATTCACATGAAGACTGTATTATGAAGACTGACGAAAAATGTGTTTTGATAATCTGTTGACATGTTGAAAAATGGTAGCCTACTCCAAATATGACAGTGAACACATCATTTTCATCCACTGTCCTCTAGCTAGCTAATGCAGTTTGCTTCATTAATGGTTGTTTTTTTTCCCCACACAGGGGTTTGACTTTACTGAATTTGACTCAGTGAATAAATTGGCTATGAGTGGTTTTAGTATTTGTTACTGTCGCTATAGAAGGAGCAAACGGCATCCAACATTTTATGACAACTGACAGGCAGGCTGTGTATAGTTACCATCCAAAACTGCAAAAGAATCACAGAAAGTACTAAAAACAGGAAACAAAAATCATTGAATTGATAACACCTGCGCCCTGTGACAAAAACCCAGCTGTAGAAATAATTACTCTTCTGGGAGAAATAAAAAATGACCTAGAACCTCCCATGAAATGTTCCCATTATGTCAAACTCCTTTCAACATTACGCTATCTCTGGATTAAATCAATCTACAATTACCGGGTCAACTGGAATATCACAGTTACTCTTACATCACACCAGAAGATACATCAAATGACGATATTCATATAACTATGCCTTTAAAGCTCCACTTCATATGAAAGGTATACACATACTCTAATTAGCGCAGACGGGGTACACACCAACACCAACATACCCTTGTCAGGCCAAATTTTTTAGTTTTATGTACATACATCCAATGTGTTTTTAAGTCACATAGAGGAGTTTAAAGTACCAATACCAATCTTCACTGAAAAAACTGTTAGAAGAAGTGTATGTTATTCAGTGGATTACATGCATAGAGTGCTCTGTAGATCTCTGTGAACTGCAATGACATCTGCACCATGTCATTAGTGTTGTGCACATATCATAGTCCTGCAGCTAGAAATTACTGAAAAATGTTCTTGAGGCTGTGGGATGTCCGGTTCTGCATTATGGGAGATTTACTATGCCCTTTGCGATGATTTTCAGGTGCACATATGAGGAATTCTTCCCAGGAAAGATGCGTTGCGATATGTATCAAACTGGCGCACGGGGCTGGAACCGCCGTATGTGTGTGATCTAGGCGAGTCGTCGTAAGGTACACTTCTCTTCTTAATGCATATACAGTATATTTAAGGGTGGATTGCACAAATAAAGGGGGGAGATAGTATGGCTGATTATGTATTCCATTGAATTTACTACAGATCACCAATGAATCAGGGTCGATTTGTTCAAAAATGTATCCGCCTCTAAATAGCAGGCGTAAACTGAGGCATAAGTGAGATAGAGACACAGGCTCTGAATCTTTAAATAACTTAAAATAATCTTTCCAACAAAAATCACACTATTTTAACTCCAAGAAATCATCAAACTGCTTAATACTAATTAATGATCACACCCAAGCAATAATTAAAGCAGGGTGTTTGTCACAGAAAATATTTAGAAAATAATTTATGAAATTAATCAATATCTCATGTGAAGCAGTAGGAAATTACTGAAATAACATGCTCAATCAGAGTCACAGTAACAAGTATGAAGTTTCAAATAATCGTTTCAGAGAAGGCTGAATGCATTGATATGCTGCATTTAATCACTTTTGTCCATTGTGGAAAGACATGCTTTTTGCCTTAAAACAGGGTTGTGTGCTTGTTTGTATTAGTTATCCTCCAAAACAATCACGGAAAAGAAAAAGGGAAAGGGAAAGGGAAAAAAAGGGAAAGACTTCTGTGACAAAACAACCATATAAATAATTGTGCTTCAGGGAGAAATAAAATGTGTCATGGAACCTCCGACACAACGTTTCCATTCTATCCCGGCAAACGACAATAGCCGACACAGCTGGAATATGTACACATTTTTTCTTGCACTGGATGTGCTTTTTACGTGGCAGCCGAAACAAGGAATATTCAATACCTGATAGATATTCAAACCCGTGTTTTAATTGTTTTACCTACGCTGTTTAAGACATGCGTTGCATAGGCAGTCCTATTCACTGATTGCGTAATGAGCTGTAGCCTTTGTAAATAAGATGCTAATTTCAGGCAGACTGCAACTGCACCAACACACCCTCATCAGGCCGCATTTTGTGCTGCGAGTTCCATGTACGTAAATCTGGCCCTAAGTTCCTTCTGATCTTTTTGTTGTCAATGTTTCTTTTACTGCCACACTAGAAACAGGTATTTTGTAGAAGGCATGTAAAAAGTACTCCGTACCTTTTAACCAGATTCCTCCCTCTCTTCACTTCTATAGGTCCAAACATCCAGCCATCCTCCCTAAAAACAGCCATCTATCCAGATTTCTTCTGAGCCATATCCACATGGTTGTAGGTAATTCTGGAAGAAGCCATATGCTTTCAAAGCTCTGACAGAAGTATTGGATAATGCGAGTCAACTCTGCTGCCAGGAAAATAGTCAGCGACTGTCTTCTGTGTCGACGATGGCATGCCACTGTAATAGAACAAAAAATGGCCGACCTACCAAGGAATCGTATTTCTCCAGACTTACCAGCATTCACATATGTGGGAACAGATCATTTTGGACCCATAGAAGTGAAGAGAAGGAAGTGGGGGAATCTTGGTTTTTACATGCCTGGTCAGTTGTGCTGTCCACCTGGAACTTGCCTATTCTTTAGATACTGACTCCCGCATTTCAGCACTACGGCGGTTCATCTGCAGAAGAGGTCAAGTTAAAGAAATGGTATCGGACAACGGAACCAACTTTGTAGGAGCTGAGCAGGAATTGCGAGAAGCACTTACCAACCTGAACCACAGTAAGATCCAGCATGAAATGCTCAGTGAAGGAATTCAGTGTATAATGAAACCACCCTCTGGTTCTCACCACAGAGGTGTATGGGAGAGACTTGTAAGATCCATATAGAAGGTGTTGTATTCAGTGTTGCGCCAGCAGACTCTGGATGACAAGGCTCTCCAAACCGCCCTATGTGAAGCCGAGGCCATCCTCAATGATCATCCCATTTCCACCGTGTCAGATGACCTGAACGATCTTGAGCCTCTGACCCTGAATCATCTCCTACAGCTCAATGCTGAACTCAAGCACTCTGCACTCAGGATTCTGACCAGAAGCAGAAAGTCTGCTGGATGGTCAGATGAACAAGATGGCTCCCCGTCAGGGAATTGAACCCCGGTCGCGCGGGAGCCGCGTATTCATGGGTACCATGTGACGTCACTGTGTTTTACCGCCGCCATCTTTGTGTCCGGTCTCAGCTGCGCGCCACAACCAAAACGACCAGAGAAAACGAAGGAAGATCCACGATAAAGTTGATAAAATATGCCCGGGATATGTTGTGCTGTTGGCTGTGACAACAGTCGTCAGAGAAACCCTGGACTACAATTCTATTCGATCCCAAAGGAGTTAGATTGGCGAAATAAATGGTGAAACCCTTTATTATTTATTTATTTATTTAATAAATTAAACCCTGCCATACATGTGCAATGTGCCATCACCACTGTCCCGATCTCCTGCACCACTATCCATGGACATGTTGCTTTTGTGTTCAGAGCCTGGGAATGATTGACCTGTTAAGTGAAAAATGCAGCACTTTATTATAATTTAGGGATGTTAGTGGTCAGCCAGTTAGTCACAAGATAAAAAATATTGTTCCACATTTTGTTGACAATGTTACTTGGTTAAATAATGGGAGCGATGTCATTATTTTAAACAAACTCAAGGAGGCGCAATTACGTAGTAGACTAGGCTATGCCTAGTTGCAGACCCGCGGCTGGTTGTCCTGCATTTCTGATCAGAGCGACCGAGAACTGTGTAAAGTCTAACGTTAATAGCCACATGTAAATGAAACGCACGAAGCCGAAGCAATCACTATCACTCTAGACTTAACCACCACCAAAATAACACGGTTGATGATTGTTGTTGAATTACTTAGGTTAATTGGTGACTCTAAAATGACCATATGTGTGAATGTGTGTAACTGTGTGAATGTGAGATCTCGTATCTCAATGGGACCTTTCTGGATAAATAAATAAATGGATTATGTATCAGATAAATGTAGATGTCGGGGAAAGTAAGTTGGGGCAGACGCTTCGCAGATTTTAAGGGACAAAATAAAGTTAAAGGTTCTCTCTGTCTCGCTTAGATGCGCTGTATTCGCTGCCGTGACGGTCCAAAAGTGTCAGTCGGACACAAATATGGCGGCGGGCATTCCGGAAGTGACGACTGGCCCGTCTTTGGTACCCATGAATTGAACGCCACCGCGTTGAACCCGATGGAGCCTTGGCGCTATTTCCCGTTTTTCGCCGCGGCCAATGAGAAGAAGTCCGTTTGAAACGGTACGAGAGAGATAGAGAATGACAGCGAGCCGGCCACAGAGAGAGCCGGAGAGAGAGAGAGAGAGAGAGAGAGAGAGAGAGAGAGAGAGAGAGAGAGAGAGCGAGAGAGAGCGAGAGAGAGAGAGAGAGAGAGACAGAAGATCGGATTTTATTGATATTTTATTCGCGTTTACATTTTTAAACCGACGAACTGAAGATTTCTTTTGACCATTTCCATCGTCGGGACGAAAGAATCGTCAGGATCGCCGCTTTTTATCCTGTCGTCAGCCAGTCTACTTACTAAGGTAAGTTACCTCCACCGATAGCAACACGACGTTAATTTCTTGAGAACGTAATTTATTGTTAACCTTTCGTCGCGAAAATGGAAAGATACAGTGTCACCCTTTGAATAATGTCGATGGGATGAAAAGTTTTTGGTAGCTAGCTGGGTAGCTAGTAGTGGGAGTCATTTGTGAAGTTAACTTTTATGGTATCTAGGGACGCTGTTCGTGGTATCTAGGGACGCTGTTCACAGCGGCTGTGGGTGTAACGTTACTACGAAGTTAGATTACTACGACGGTGTAGCGAGTTAACCTAACTCATTATTATTATTATCATTGTTATCATTGGCGCCTTTTGTGCACCTGTTTCATCCTACAGATGTCATAGTACATACTCACCTATTTTATTGGCTGCTATGGACATGTTCACAATTTCAATTCATTATTTAGTGGACTAATTTCTTTTTTTTTTGTACAGATGGCCCAGAAAACGGGTCCTTTCTTCCCTGGGAAGGTGAAGGTTTGTTTTAGAAGGGCTTTAGATGGGCTTTTTAAGGCAGGATCGTTCTGAAGCAGCAAGAGTAATTAAAAACAACCCCTCCTTGCAAGACAGGTCAGCGCCAGTGAAAGAAGAGGTGGTCAGACAGAATGCGCATGATGTCGTCTTCCAAAGAGGAGGGGACTACACCGACCGGACAGAGTTACTGGGGGAATACATCCTCCAGTTTGAAAAATATAAGGGCAAAAGCTTCAAGTGGCTTTTGGAAAATGATGTAGGGTATGCAATATACTTAAGCGGAAGAGTGGACAAAGAGACCAAGGCTGGCACTTTTACAGCAGAATGGCACAGCAAGAACAGCCTATTGTCATTCCTGGAATATGCCGACAGCTTCCAGGAAATCCAGGACCTGTTGGCATACGAAAGAAAGAAACAGGCTCCACCTGCGACTGTCACCTGCGATGGAGAAAATTTGGTCGGTTTCGGGCCGCGGGCCAACAGCACCTGGAAAGAAGTGTGGGAGAGCCGGGCTGACGGCTACGCTTCTTTCATCCTGGCACGGAAATGCGGTCCTGGAACTCAGATGCACAGGCTGCAACAATTCCTGCTGCTGCAACAACGGCAACAGGAAGTAGCTACGGCGACTGTTGTCGCGCCAGCCCCCTCTGGTCAGGGCTCACAACAACTCGGTGAGTTATCATGTGTGTATATTCACGTTCAACACATGGACAAATGATGCCCCAGATACAAGCGTAATGTAATTTTTATTTTGTATCATTCTTTTAACAGCCATGGACGACGATGAGGAGTTGGAGGCAGCAATGCTGAACCTGTCGCCCTCCAAACTGGAGACTCGGCCGTGTAAGTAAATTTATGTTTTGTTAAAATTAAAAGAATCTTTTTGTGCAAACAATTTTTTACCTGTCAAATATGGTTATTTCTCTTGAGAAATTATGGTTTGCATGTCCTCTGAGCAAAGTCTTGTCTATTTCTTCAGCTTCAGCACCTGCTGCAGTCACCAGAGCTCCAACAAAGTCTTCAGGCAGAGGTTCTCCCCCCTTGGTTATTGAGAGGCTATCCTCTCATAACAAATATTTTATTACCTTGGTTTGTTTTTTTTGGCCGTGTTCTGGCTGTGTTGTTTAATTTCTCTTGTGTTCTAAAAGTTCTATTGCAGTGTCAAACATCTTTTAATGGATCGGTGAGTTTACAATTTTAATATAGCATTGAAGTATAGCATTTATAAAAAGGGATATAAATGGTATCAGAATGTGAGCTTGACTCTTGACTTTTTCCTTCAGAACCGAGTGGTCCCACATCAGCAGTGTCCAGAGGCAGTCCTGTGCATGCCTCTTCCTTGCGTGGTAAATATATAACCATTACATCATTAATCATTAACCATTACATCATTAATTTTGTGTTTTCAGTCAGTAACCCCATACTTTGTGTTTTGTAGCAGTAATGCAGCCAGCAACAACTCCTCCCCCTCCGCCTCCACTCCCTCCAAGCTATGACCAGGAGCTCCTTCGCTGGAACTGTTCACACCAGCAGAGGGTGTGGATGAAGACCGAATTGGGGGATTTGGGCCTATGGCCAGGGTCACGACCTGTAAGACATCTCATGAATATGGTCTCACTATCACCCTCCTCAGCCGGAGCTCATTGACCATATATCAGACCTGCCTTCTCCAAATTATTTCCAGCTCCATCCTTTTTTTATTTGGAAGCCAGAATCGTCCTTAATGGAGCGGGCGAGAAACAATTATGTTCTGCCCTGTCTCCACGGCTGCAGTCATCCCCAGATTGCCTCTGCTGGCGTGGGAAGGCCACGTGCAGTTGTAGGAATTAGTGGACAATACTACGTGTTTGCCTCCAGGCTTTGCTGCAAGGCATGCAGGAAGGACTGGTTCGCAGATAACCCCCAATGGCTGTCCATGCTGCCGTCCAGATTAAAAAACATCCTCCCAGCCATTCTCACTTATAAAAAAGCCGTATGCAAATCCATCGTGCATGAGCTGAGACGGACCGGGAAGTCTCCGGGTGATATGGCCAACCAGGTCATGGAGATGCTCCACTTAAAGTATGAGCAGGCACACCTGGCCTACCTGCACAGTGTGCAAAGTGTCAGAGACGGCGAGGCTGGAGCTCATGGACATCGGACCATCACCGGCTTTATTAGGCGGGGTAAGGCACCCTTTGGTGGCTACGGCAGTCCACATGGGTGGTCCGGTGTGTCCATTTCTGGATACTACCTCACAGACTGCCTCCTGAATGAATTCCAGCGACAAGAGGGAGATATCAATCTCCTCCTCCAGGGCACCTTTGGCCAGGTCCTCAGATCGGACCACACCCGGAAGGTCGCCAGGAAGGTGACGTTAACAACAGGCACCATGTCATCATATGCCGTGATGAATGAGAACTGGATGATCCTCTCCTGGGTGATGGTCCAGTCTGAGAGCAAGGCATCACTGGAGCCTTTATACGAAGGACTGGCACAGAGGTACACTGCTGCCGGAGTACAAAAAGCCAGCTACCAGTGGATGGACAGGTATGAAATTACATATCTCTCAGGCCCGACATATTTCAATATACGAAAAGTGTGTCTGCTCAATAGGGTCACAGTACCTATTTCACATGTTCTAATTTTGTTAGGTGACCATCAAAGAACACTGAAGCAGGAAATGTATTCTTCTTGATGATATTCACTTTTTATTATTATTTTACTGAAATTATTTTAAGAAACTAAACTTTTTATCTTGAACCACGTAATATAACCAATCAACTAAGAACATTTTGATTTAAATTATCAAAAGACAGGCGGGGATACTGACCACTAAGTTTTTGGATGACTGTGTTTTCGGATTTCGTGCTTGTACTTTCGCTTGTTTAGTCTGTCTTCCTGGATTTTGAACTCTTCCTGTTTTTCCAATTATGCTCTGCTTACCCTGTATGTATCTGTCTGCCTGGATTGCCCGTTTCTGGATTACATTTTTGGATCTACCCTCTGTTATTAAAGCCTGCCTTCTTCACGTCATCCCGGAGTCCATGCATTGTTGTTGTGTCCTGTACTCTGAGTTTTACTTTTCATTTTGGCACAATAAATGCACATAAATACAGCAGAGCAATCATCAGTATGCATTTCATTCAAAACAAAGGGGCTAAGAAAACTCGGAAACTGTCGTAAGGAATCTCAATTAACAGGCATACTGGTAACTGGTTCCGGATTAAGGAGTGTACATTTGCATAGTGTTAGGAGACATAGTGATAGCGAGAGGCAGGTGCGAACACTTCACTGAAACTAAGCAAGCAATCAGTGACAGAACAGAGAGGCGAAGTTACAGAGCAGAATTGATAACGTTAGTAAGTTAATTACATGTTTAAATATTAATTACCCAAAATAAGTGACTGTTAGTTAGTTAGTTAGACAGACAGTTACTGTACTGTAATTAGCACTATACAATATCCAAGTTTGTTGTTATTCGTAAGATTTGTGCTATACAACATGAACTAGCGAAGAAGCAGGAAGTAAGAAAATGCAAGACTGGGAAGGAATTGTCGAAACCCAGAAATCTCCAAAACCACCAAAATAGTGCAGCATGCAGACAGGGGAGTGACTATGGCTCGAAAACATACTGTTAGTAAAACAAAGCTTTACCAGGAACCAGTAAGATGACCGTTGTCACAGGAAGAAGCAGATCCAATGTTCATCATTAGAAAACAGGAAAGTTTATTCGTAGCCAGCCGCAGGAACAACAACAATGTTGCTCAAGAATATTCTTACAGGTAATACTGAGTGAATCAGCTTTATACCTTTTTCCAGTACAGTACATATTTGCATATGATGGGACTCACTATTGACAAAAGTGAACACTACCTCTGATTGGTGGTTAGGGGCTGGCTTCCTTTCGATTGGACCATTTGAAGTCTAACGGTCATGGGACTCCCCTTCCCCCCCCCCCCAGAGGTGTGGAAGCCTTTGAAGCCGACAGGAAGGGAGGCCCATATGCTCATGGGGGGGGGGGGGGGGTCCCTCTCTCTATAGGGACTGCATGAATGATGAATGCAAGGGACTTTAATGGATGACAATAAACCAGATATGAAATAATTATATATAACAGGAATAACAATAAACAAACAGACAATGTAATGTTGCCTGGTATCAAACTTAAGTGGTGGCTGGCGAAATATAACCTTTGTTGTAGTTTCAATGTCAAACTTTTTTTTCTTTTTTTTTAAAGATATTTTTTAGGCCTTTTTCATATACAGTATAGAGAGACAGGAAGAATGGGAGCGAGAGAGAGGGAAAGACATGCGACAAATGTCAGACGGTTGGACGCTGACGTCGCGGCTCGCAATGAGCATGCAGTCAGTGCTCTACAGGCTGCGCCACCGAGACACCCCTAATGTCGAACTTTTTTAAAGCATGTAACAGCTTAGAATAACATGGTTGAGATATTAACAGATATAATTTAACTTGCTTTAGCAATTGCAAAATGGTGCTTTGATACCACAAACCGATTAGACCAAGAGATTAGTTCCAAGAGATTACTAATCCAGAGGCAGGCACGACCATGTTTTTCATCCACACACATTGCCAATTAAGCACCAACACACCACTGCCATATTATGAAACCATTGATATTGATATTGATAACCCTAATCTACAGTGGACATGTACTGTATGTTTGCTTGTATAGTGTATAAGTACATTACAAAAGCAATATTTGAAAGATCCAGAAATTAAAATGCTGTTCATTTTCTTTTTGCATTCAAATTCTACAGGAATATTCATTCTAATATTGAATTTGGTTTTATTTATCTATGTCATTCTAATATTGTATTTAGTTCCATTGAAATGAGCAAATAATATTTATTTCCCAAGCTCCCAAAATGTCACTGGCAATGAAAAAATGGCACAGGAATACAAAATAATGTTTCCATCAACACATATGTGTGCACCAGACAGTCAAATGTTCAATAATGTTCAGAAACATACTACACTTAGGAGCCCATCTCATCCAAATATGGTTTGAGTTGATTGAAAGCTTTTTGATTTGCAAGTGTATTCTTTTAGGCTAAGTGCTCCCAGAGACCACTGAGGAAATTCAATTGCACAATAAAATTGTTCTTTTTTTGCCCAAAATTATATCAAATCCTAATGTCACAATTGAAACACATGGAAGTGGATTGTTGACTGGGCGCCTAATGTCATTGGTAAATTCAATTCTCTGATGGCATTTCCTTTTTCTGTCTCACAAAAGTAAAAGATTTATCAAAAATGTAATTAGCAATTTACAAAAGTGGACTTCAGGTTCCTATATAGAGAATTATGGTGGCAAACAGCCCTTTCTGTAAACAATATGAAAGCAACACTTCTACATCTGAAAAGCAGGGCAATATCTAATATTAGTACAGGTTCTGACAGTGGTATAACATGGAAATGTCCTCATATTTAAAAATGACAAATTATGTCAGCTGCATGCCCATATCAGTCATAACTGAGATGGCTCTACATGCTGTGGATTCACTACAATATACTCATTTTGATCACATGGTCAATATTGAAATTATGTTTTCTAATTATCTTAAGAATGGGTCAAAAGAGGCATAAGACTGCGTATTACTCACTGCAAGAATACTCAAATGGCATTGCAGCTGAATCTCCTGTAATAATATCTACAGTCGATTCACATGCTGAATGAAAGCAGGACCTTTACAATAGTCTCAATACAACCTATTCTACCTATCTGGTGTCACAGCAGCAACAAAGTCAGACTCACTTGCTGTTTATAGTGGGCTGTTTTGCAGCTCTCCTAGGTTCTATGGTCTATAATTCAGTCTTCCATTGGGAAGATTCCGATATAGCATTCCTGTTTTGTAACATGATAATGTGAGCTGATTACAATTCCATATGAAAGAAGTTGGCATGATGTCAGGTGTAATGGAATTCCCCTAGCAACGAATGAACGAATGGGGCAACTAGTCTATTGACTTCAATGGGGGAAACATAGATCAAAATAAAATTATTTGTAGTTGAAATTAATGAGGTCCATTGAGGTGCATTCAATGTATGAAATACATTGTAAACTATTTTAAAGCTGGAATGGTGATGAATTGAATTTCTGGCAGATGGTTTTCCTGACGTGACCTGAACTAGACATTTCCATTGACACAGTAATAAACATAAAATGTTATTTATTTGTGAAATAGACAAAGAAATGTTCATTTCTTTGTCTATTTCTTTGAGCATTAGCTGTCTGTGCATTCATTATTTTCTCTCATTCACCATCTTTAGATTATGTTAAGCAGTTAATTTAGCTAACTTTTCCTTGATAGTTATGATATTAACCTAGACTTACTGCTGCTATGTATCTGTGCCGGTAACATGGCGAAAAAAGTATTTCTTGGTGTTCAAAATTATTAATATCCTTGATAAAGATGAACATAGAAAGCTGTATGAAATAAACAATACAGGTAATGAGCTATGTGGGATGGTAATTATATTCTTTATATGAATACAACTGCTCAGGGAGAAAGATTTTTTTTTTACAAATAATGTGTCAAATGTGTGCATCTTGCCCCCACACAGCGAGACAGATGAGGAAAATAAAAATTAAAGGGAATTCAAGTTGAAGATCTACACATTTTTGTTGCATCCTGGGGACACAAACTCTCCAAATCTACTACCAGATGCTACCAGCATGCTAGTAGGCCTTTGGGGGAAGAAAATTCATTTTTTATGGGGAAATAACAAAAAGGTTTGATAAACAGCATTGGAACTTCAGGTGATATGGTCAAATTGAGCTTTTTGGCCATGTACCCCAGCCGTGCATCAGAATGTTGAACACACGTTGAAAAGAAGATCACATCTACAATGAAATATGGTAATTATCTCCTGGTGCAGGGGCTCTTGTCAAGGTCAATGGAATCATGAAAGTGCCAGTAAGTACTGCAGTAGGACTGAGCCATCTACACCATAGTCAGATTTGGAGCCATATCCAGTTGCAAAGCCCCAGTAGTCATAGTCATGGCCAGAAACTGAATGCAGACTGCTCTGTGTGGCTGACACTTCTTGTTTTAGTTTTGTTTCTCTGTAAAATGGCAAATGAATATTGATATGGAAGACTGAATAAGATGATACCATGAATTCAATAATCTCTTTTATATCAATATTCCAAAGGATCCCCCTGGTCCATACATGCGGATAATAAGACACACCATGTCCTCCCATTATTAGTAATATAATAAAGCACCCAAATCGGTGTGGTATAACCGATCACGTGATCTCCAGCCAGAGTTCGAAAAGCGTGTGATAAAGAAAGTACAAAAGGAAACTTTTGCAGAAACAGCTTACTGTCCACTGACAGAGCTTTTAGGTTACGGCATCTGTCCCAGGGCGGTCCTTGCTTAGATATCTTTTGAGCTTAACTGGTACTCCATAGAATATTTTGCATGTGATTGTGTAGCTCACACATTCAAGAGTTCTATGTTGTGTTGCTGAGGTGTTGGCTAAAATGAGCCAAACGTTTGATTGGTCCTCGCCAAACAAGGTAGGAGTGAAAGCATCCTTTTGCTAAAAAACTGTGCAGCTAACAATGAACCATACTAATCATCATTGTTAGAAACTCCAGTCTGTGACTAAAAAATTGCAACTTGATGGAAATTACTTGGATTTGGATAAATTGACTTTAGGTTTAACAACTATTGTTTGTAGTTGTTAATAAAAGTGTCACATTTTATGTTTGTCATGTCATGTTTCATGTTTAGTTATTGTCTTAGTTATTTTATTGTCACGTCACGTATTATGTTAGTCTAGTCTCACCACGTTTTTATGTTTTATTTCTTGTTACATTTCATTTTCATGTCATGTTACGTTTCATGTTTAGTTCTTGTAACAATTTATTTTTTAGTCTTGTCATGTGAAATTATACAGTTTGTATATGTCACAGTTCACAAACTTGTTATGTCACGATTTATGTTTATTTCATGTTATGTTGTTCCGTTCATTGATTAGCATACACTTTTTTGTGTATTTCTGCAAACATTGCTTTCATGCTTTCTCTCTCTCCCTTGCTGTCACTGACACTTCCCTAATTGTTTCATTTTCCTGTCTACTTACTAATCTACTAACGTTAGATCAGGATTGGGTAATACTAACATTCTAACCATGTGTTCATGTTTACCTTACGTTTCTTGTGCATGTCATTTACTAATTTACTCACGCTAGGTCAGGATAAGTTTATTTCTAACGATTACTAATTATCTTGTTAACTTGTCAATCCTGCACACCTGATTTCAATTTGCATGCTGCTCTCAAGCTAATTGTCTGCACCTGCCTACACCTGCATATAAACTCAGTGTTCATGTCATGTCTTTGTGAAATTGTTGCCTCCTGTTTATCAGTGCACGGTTGAGTAGGTTTCCAAGCCATTGGCTACCCGTTAAGAGCCAAGCCTGTTTATTGACCATTGCTGCCTGTACCACAAACTCTTGCCTGCTGTCTTTGTACTTTTGCCCCGCGGAACAGACTTCGGTCTTGACTCTTGCACCGCCTTTGACTCCGAGCCTGCCTGCCGTCCGTCTGCACTACTGCCCCGCTGACAGCTTTTCTGGTTACTGGACTTTTTGCATGGTGTACCGATTTCGAGACTGCCTTCTCCCACGGTACTGTACTTTTGTTTCGGCTGGATTATACGTTTATGAACTGCTTGTTTTTCGACTACGCTCATTGGACATTCCCTTAATAAAACCCTGATGGGACTTTATCACATCTTTGTCTGAGTTGTGCATTTTGGGTCCAACCCCCCTACCCCCTATCTCAAAAAGTGAAAAACCAAAATGTTCTCAATGTTTTATTTGTATGAATTTTTTTACTGGACTATTGTTTTCCTAAATGCTCACAAAGCTGTATGTAACCCGGAGGTACCACCTTAAATATTTCTGGCTAATCTGGGGAGGCAAGATCACATGGGTTCGGTGGCCAATTAGAGCCGCAACGGACTAGCCGCAGTATTACAAACGGGAAGTGGATGCGCAGTTAATCAGGTGAATGGGGAGGCTTGAGCGGAGCGGCTGCAGGTCAGTAGGGAAATGTTTGTTGCTGGCATGTTCCAGCATTTAACTGAAACTGCTTAACTGGTTTATTGACTTGTAGATTACAAGTCCTACTATCCTGTGTGAAATCGTGAGAGGGACTCTGGTTGCATGAGTGCTTTTGTCGGAGGGAATAGGTGAGTGGTTGTCCTATTGTTAGTCACATATTAAAACGAACTGACAGTGACTCATGTCGCAAGTTTAAACTGCAGACACTTACCTCGTATCACCAGCAGTCTTTTATCGTATGACTTGAAACAAACTTACCGCTGTTGTGTAGCGATGGTAGTTCGTTTGGTTTTATGTGTTTATTAGCTGGTTAGCTGGTTAGCTAAAACAGGCTAAATGCGGTGCTACGTTAGTGCAGCTCCGGGTTTATTCATGTATAGGAGTTTAACCAGGTTACATACCTGTAGCATATTGCTATTCAGATGGTTACAGTTGGATGCAATGTGAATATGGTGAAATAGATGCTGTATATATATATTTGTACATGTGTTTATTGTATGTATATGTATTTATTAGACAGTTGAATGAAGGCCTTTGCTTAATACAGGCCAGGTTTTTGACCACGAGACTCGAGTATAAGGAATGCAGGATGGCGAGCTAATCAGAACCTAATCTTGACCAAGAAGAAAACCAGCAACCAGCCTTTCACCTGCCAAGGCGGCGCTGCAGCCAAGCCCCATTCACCTCTTTTTCCTCCTTCACACACACACACACACTCTGGTATTTCCCTGGATCAGCACATTAACTCCCTTTCATTGACTGACTATTGGACTAATTGACTTTTTACCCCCGTTTGGACTATGTTGAACACGGGCCAGAGTGAAAGCACCATTGTGTGAAGAGGAGAACTACTAATTCAAACATGTGATATTGAGTTGGGGTATTTTTGGTTGTGTTTTTTGCATTTGGTAGGATTTTTTTTGGTTGAATGAATTAGTGGGAAGATAGTCAGAACCGGTATTTTGCATAATTTGATTTATTATAATTTTGGATGAAATCAATTTTTTTGTATGGCCACTTTTTTGTTGTTTAATTTGTTTATTTCTTTTTTTTCTATTTCAATACATGGTACCTTTTTCAAAGTATACTCATGTCTCCTGAGTCTTCCCTAATATTGGCATCATCGTAATCGCTCCTCCCTAGCCGAATCTGCAAATCTTCTGGTGTCACTAGCCCACATGTTGCTAGTTTACAATTGATTATTTATGACATACATCTATTGTAAACAAATGCGACATAAATTTGGCGAGCCAGCCAGGAGGGAGGTTTTTGATGCAATATTAAAGGTCCACTCATAAATCGTGAACTCAAAAGCTTGGTCCACTAACATAAAATACAGACATGGAAGTATTTGAATTACTCGGTGTTAAAATCCCGAACGCAGTGTTGGTTGTTGGTACAACCCAGCAAATTGGGGAAGTAGAAGAGGTAGTAGATTTCCTCAAACAATATGGTCCTATTGATAGAGCCACAGTTCTGGATAAGCCAGGATCTGAGTTTCACCAAAATTGGGTTGTAGAGTTTACCTCGGGAAAAGCTTTGGCCGAGTTGGAGCCCAAGTTACCCTATACCTTTGTCACAGAGGATGGGGAGAGTACTTATCTTGTTAAATGTCTTGCAAGTATTTACACTGAGAACGTAGGCAACATTAAGACTCAGTCATATCTGTCTGAGCTTGAACGCATAGCTAAAATGAGTGGCAGGAACTATGCTGAAGTTCTGAAAGACATGATGATGAATATCAGTGTCTCCATTGCTGCCATCGATTCTGCCTCTAGTGGAGAATCAGAGGAAATGCTTGAGACCAAGCAGGCAGATGCACTCAAATATTCATCTCAACCTTTTAAAGACTCTCCTGCGGGTACTCCTCATGCAGCTAATGCGGATAGCAAGCCCATGCCTATAGCTTACTCTGCCAGAACGAGAGTTCATCCTCCTATTGGCCCTTGTGATATCAACCCTCCTGAAGTACAGCGCTATGTAGTGGAGCACATTGTAAAGACAGAAGATAACCCCCGTCATATGCTTTCATCCCAGAAACTCCGAGCCTTCTCAGGTAAAATACCAAGACCACCTCATGAAGTAGATTACGATATTTGGCGTGCAAGTGTTGATCTTTTGATGAAAGACCCAGCTGTGTCAGACCTTCAGCGGTCCAGGAAGCTTCTTGAAAGTCTTTTGTCCCCTGCTGCTGACATGGTTAAACATTTGTGCTCTGACACTTTACCCACTGTCTACTTGCAGCACCTTGACTCTGCTTTTGGTACTGTGCGGGATGGCGACGAGCTGTATGCTACGTTCATGGACACTTTTCAGGATGCAGGTGAAAAGCCATCAGCTTATCTACAGCATCTTCAAGTTGCATTGACGCTAACTGTTAAAAGAGGTGGTATAATGGCCAGAGAAGTGAATAAGCATCTTCTAAATCAATTCTGTAGAGGCTGTTGGGACAACTCTCTTATTTCAGAGCTGCAGCTAAAACAAAAAAAAGCCAATCCCCCATCATTTGCAGAGTTGCTATTGCTTCTGCGTACAGAAGAGGATCTTGACGCTGCAAAAAGCGTTCGCATGAAGCAGCATCTTGGCGCAGTAAGACAGAGAGTGACAGTTCACCAGCAGGTTGCTTATACTGAGGAAGAAAAAGGTGTGTGTGCTGCATTAACTACACTTACCCAACAACTTGCCAAGCAAATGGCTGAGATACAGCTCCAGTTGGCAGCTCTGACAGCCAACCAGCAAAAGCCAAAGTTTGCTTCTACATACAAGTCAGCTTCTGCCAGTAGGCAGCATGACAAATATAAATCTGAGAGACAGCCCTCACAAAAACAAGACGCTACCAGACCCACACCAGGGTATTGTTTTCGTTGTGGGCATGACGGGGACACAAAACCCCAATGTGATAAAGAGCCAAATCCTGCATTAGTTGCAGAGAAAAGGAGACAATTCAATGGGAAGTGCCAAAGTTGGGGAAACAAACATCCCTCAGCTGCTCATGACCCTTTAAACTAATTTCAGTTCCTATTACAGGGCGAATGGGGACTGAAACTGAGCCAACATGTCCTGATCATCAGCTCAAGCAACACGCTGACCTCAAGCAGTCAACTGCTCACCCTCCAGTTGTTAAACTGCCTAAAGGACTGGTTGGGTCAAAATGCACCGCTGTAGTTAACATAGCTGGGGTGGAAAGTAACTGCCTTTTAGACACAGGTTCTCAAGTTACAACCATCCCTGTGTCTTTCTACAACCAGAACCTGTCTGACCAACAAGTGAAACCCCTTAACAAACTGTTGGAGGTTGAAGGTGCAGCTGGCCAGTCAGTCCCACATTTGGGCTATGTGGAGATGACGGTGGCTTTTCCCAAAGACTTTCTGGGAGCCAACTTTGAAGTGCCAACATTAGCACTTGTGGTCCCTGACTTGCGTCCTGACACTCCATTACAAGTTCTTATAGGAACTAATACCCTCGATGTACTTTACGAGCTGTATTCCAACAGTGAGATTGCAGGCCACCAACCGAGTTCCTATGGCTACAGAGCCGTACTGAAAACCCTTGAACTACGGCACAAGCAGACCAAAGACGGCAGAGCCGGAGTTATACGGCTGCTCAGCAGGGCCCCGGTTCTTGTTCCGGCAGGCCACACTGTCATTCTGGAGGGATCAGCCAAAGTTCAAGACCCCTTCACTGATCGATGGGCGATAGTGGAACATCCTACTCGGTCATCCTTGCCGGGAGGGTTGTCCATCCAGACTCGTCTTATCACCCTTTCTTCTACTGCACCTCACAAGGTACCAGGAGTAGTTGCTAATGACACAGAACAGGCCATTACCATTTCACCCCTCAGTGTCATTGCTGAACTTGGAGCCTTTCACAGTATCATCTGTCAGCACAGTGTCACAAGCTCCCATGTCTCAGAGGAAGAACCCAGTTCAGGCTTGAACTTCAACTTTGGTGACTCTCCCTTGCCACCTGAATGGAAGGAGCGCCTTACTGAGAAGCTGGGTGCTATGCCTTAGGTCTTCTCTCATTCCGATCTTGACTTTGGATGTAACGATAAGGTGAAGCATCATATCAAGTTACATGATGAGACTCCCTTTAAACTCCGTGCCAGGCCTATCCATCCTCAGGACGAAGAGGCGGTCCGAAAACATCTTCAAGACCTGCTTGAAACCGGTGTAATAAGGGAGAGTGAGTCACCATTTTCCTCACCTATCGTGGTAGTCCGAAAGCGTAACGGAGATGTGCGGCTTTGTATAGACTACAGGAAACTTAATCTACAAACAGTGAAGGATGCCTATGCACTACCTAACCTTGAAGAGACCTTTTCAGCTTTGACCGGGTCCAAGTGGTTTACAGTGCTGGATTTGAAGTCTGGGTATTATCAGATCGAGATGGAGGAGAAGGACAAGGCTAAAACTGCTTTTGTTACCCCTCTTGGTTTCTGGGAGTTCAATCGAATGCCCCAGGGAATAACAAATGCTCCCAGCACATTCCAACGATTGATGGAAAAATGCATGGGTGAATTACATCTGAAGGAAGTCCTTGTTTTCCTAGACGACTTGATCATTTTTTCCCGAACTCTGGAGGAGCATGAAATTAGACTGATGAGTGCTTGCACGATTGAAAGAGTATGGGCTGAAATTGTCCCCTGAAAAGTGGAAGTTTTGCCAATCCTCAGTCCGTTACCTAGGACATGTGGTATCGGAAAAGGGAGTAGAAACTGATCCAGAAAAAGTGAATGCCCTGAGGTCCTGGCCAATTCCCCGAAATCTGAAAGAGCTAAGGTCCTGTTTAGGCTTTTCAGGCTACTATCGGCGGTTTATTAAAAACTATGCTGCCATAGCTAGGCCTCTGAATGAGCTCACTCGTGGTTACCCACCACTCCGCAAAGGTGCTAAGGGAGTAGGGGATCAGTATCATGATCCAAAGCAGCCTTTTGGAGGTCGGTGGACCCCTGAGTGTCAAGATGCTTTCCATGCCCTCATCGAAAAGCTTACCAGTGCTCCAGTTCTTGGGTTTGCAGATCCAAAGCAACCATATATCTTGCACACTGATGCTAGCACCACTGGACTGGGAGCCGCCCTTTATCAAGAGCAGGATGGAAAGTTGAGAGCTATTGCTTTTGCCAGCCGTGGGCTGTCGTACAGTGAGTCTCGATATCCAGCCCACAAACTGGAGTTTCTTGCACTCAAGTGGAGTGTGACCGAGAAGTTCCATGACTATTTGTATGGAGGTCAGTTTAGTGTAGTCACTGACAGTAACCCCCTCACTTACATACTCACCTCTGCTAAGTTAGACGCCACTAGCTACCGATGGCTAGCTGCTCTGTCTAGCTTTGACTTTAAACTTCAGTACCGGGCTGGTAAGCAAAATCTGGATGCCAATGCTCTCTCTCGAAGACCTCATGAGATCCCCCTGGAGGACAGCCAGTCTCAGAAAGAGCAGGTTCGCATAAACCGCTTCACGCAGCAGCATCTGGCTGATGACAGCTCCACAGAAGTTCTTCCCCCAGATGTTGTTAGCGCTATCTGTGAGAGTTGCCTGGTCAGAACTACTCCCGACTCTGTCTTCAGCCAGTGCAGTCCTACACTTGTGGAGTCTCTTGCTCTCTCTGCAGCGGCTATTCCTGACAGTTATGTGTCAGACGATCAACATGACTTACCTGTCCTTCCAGTGCTGTCCCATCTTGAACTCAAGGACAGCTGATTCATGCATTCGTGAAATCATCTTTCAGATGGAATCTGGAGAAAAGATCCCTCCAACTGTAAGAACTGAGCTCCCTGAACTTCCACTGTTGTTGAGGGAGTGGAACAAACTAGAGCTGCAGAACGAGATCTTGTACAGATGAAGGCAAGAGGGTGAGCAAATTTCTTATCAGCTTGTTCTACCTGAAGAGCTACGAGCACTTGTCTTCCAGAGCTTATACAATGACATGGGTCATATAGGCATAGAGAGGACCCTTGATCTTGTCCGTTCAAGGTTTTATTGGCCCAAAATGGCGGCAGCTGTGGAACATAAAATCAAGACCTGTGATCGCTGCATACGCCGGAAGGCACTGCCTGAGAAAGCAGCTCCCTTGGTAAACATCAAAGCAACTCGTCCACTAGAGTTGGTATGCATGGATTTCCTCAGTCTTGAACCTGATAGCAGCAACATCAAGGATATTCTTGTGCTAACTGATCACTTCACCAAGTTTGCACTAGCTATCCCTACGCCCACTCAGAAAGCAAAGACAGTGGCAAAATGCTTGTGGGACAACCTCATTGTGTATTATGGCATACCAGAGAGATTACACACTGACCAAGGCCCCGACTTTGAATCTCGACTAATCAAAGAACTCTGTGAAATTTCTGGAATTCAGAAAGTTTGGACAACTCCATATCATCCCCAGGGAAATCCAGTGGAAAGATTCAACCGCACATTGCTTAACATGCTGGGGACCTTGGAGAACAAGCAAAAGTCAAAGTGGCGAGAATTCGTCAAGCCCTAGGTTCATGCCTATAACTGCACCCGTAATGACGTCACCGGTTACACCCCTTATGAGCTCATGTTTGGACGTTCTCCTCGACACCTGTTGATCTAGTCTCTGGCTTGCCTGTAAAAGGAGGTCAGTTCAAAACTCACACTCAGTACGTGCAAGACCTCAAAACTAGATTGGAGGAAAGTTATCAAATCGCTTCTCGAAATGCTCTGAAAGTGGGAGAGAGAAACAAAGCTTGATTTGACCAAAAAATAACCACTTCAGACCTGGAAGTGGGAGACAGGGTGTTGGTCAGAAATGTGCGTATTCGAGGAAAGCGCAAGCTCATGGACAAGTGGGAAGCTGATATCTATGTGGTGCTCAAGCGTGCAGGAGATCTCCCAGTCTACACTGTACGGCCGGAGAATAAAGATGGGCCTAAACGCACCCTGCATAGAGATCTTCTTCTTCCCTGTGGATTTATTCCCATGACAACGGCAGAACTTCCTCAGTTGTCACCTGTTCGTAGGCCACGAACACGGCATCACCCAGGCAGTGATGAGACTGACCATGTTAATTATGAGGCGGAATCAGATTGTGAGGTTTTGGGAAGCTATGTTCAGCCAACAGTTAAATTCACTGTGGAAAGCACTGTCAAGGCTGGAGATGAGATGGGGACCCACCAAGCTGTTGACCCCACTGTTAACCCTGTCTCTCTGTCATCATCGTTAGCCCCAGATTTCCTGCCTTGTGTTGAGAAGCATATGCATGACCCCAGTAATGATGAGGAAAACAACTTACCTGGATCTATGGAGGAAAACAACTTGCCTGGATCTATGGAGGAAAACAACTTGCCTGGATCTATGGAGGAAAACAACTTACCTGGATCTATGGAGGAAAATAACTTATCGGAATCTGTGGAGGAAAATCAATTTATTGAAGTCCTATTGGATGAACCCTTACCTGAAGTTGAGCCATCTGGAGAACCTGACATTAATGTTGTTGACATACCCACTGAACCAGTTGACACTGCCAGTGATCCAGCAGAAGCTGGCAGTTCACTCAGACGCTCACATAGACACAGAGAACCCCCTCAGAGGTTTCAGTACATCCAGTTAGGCAATCCTTTGATCCACGTAGTGCAGTCTCTTTTTCAAAGTCTGTCTACAGCCTGTACTGCAGCCTTGGGTGGGGATGGGGTGTCACAGTCCTCTTATAGTTCCCAAGTCCATGTAATGTAACCGCTTAGCATGCAACGGGACGTGCATGGAGTCGGGGGGGAGGATGTAACCCGGAGGTACCACCTTAAATATTTCTGGCTAATCTGGTGAGGCAAGGTCACATGGGTTCGGTGGCCAATTAGAGCCGCAACGGACTAGCCGCAGTATTAGAAAACGGGAAGTCGATGCGCAGTTAATCAGGTGAATGGGGAGGCTTGAGCGGAGCGGCTGCAGGTCAGTAGGGAAATGTTTGTTGCCGGCATGTTCCAGCATTTAACTGATAAACTGCTTATTAACTGGTTTATTGACTTGTAGATTACAAGTCCTACTATCCTGTGTGAAATCGTGAGAGGGACTCTGGTTGCATGAGTGCTTTTGTCGGAGGGAATAGGTGAGTGGTTGTCCTATTGTTAGTCACATATTAAAACGAACTGACAGTGACTCATGTCGCAAGTTTAAACTGCAGACACTTACCTCGTATCACCAGCAGTCTTTTATCGTATGACTTGAAACAAACTTACCGCTGTTGTGTAGCGATGGTAGTTTGTTTGGTTTATTAGCTGGTTAGCTACCAGCTAACAGGCTAAATGCAGTGCTGCGTTAGTGCAGCTCCGGGTTTATTCATGTATAGGAGTTTAACCCGGTTACATACCTGTAGCATATTGCTATTCAGATGGTTACAGTTGGATGCAATGTGAATATGGTGAAATAGATGCTGTATATATATATTTGTACATGTGTTTATTGTATGTATATGTATTTATTAGACAGTTGAATGAAGGCCTTTGCTTAATACAGGCCAGGTTTTTGACCACGAAGAGACTCGAGTATAAGGAATGCAGGATGGCGAGCTAATCAGAACCTAATCTTGACCAAGAAGAAAACCAGCAACCAGCCTTTCACCTGCCAAGGCGGTAGGCCACGCTGCAGCCAAGCCCCATTCACCGCTTTTTCCTCCTTCACACACACACACACTCTGGTATTTCCCTGGATCAGCACATTAACTCACTTTCATTGACTGACTATTGGACTAATTGACTTTTTACCCCCGTTTGGACTATGTTGAACACGGGCCAGAGTGAAAGCACCATTGTGTGAAGAGGAGAACTACTAATTCAAACATGTGATATTGAGTTGGGGTATTTTTGGTTGTGTTTTTTGCATTTGGTAGGATTTTTTTTGGTTGAATGAATTAGTGGGAAGATAGTAGTCAGAACCGGTATTTTGCATAATTTGATTTATTATAATTTTGGATGAAATCTATTTTTTTTGTATGGCCACTTTTTTGTTGTTTAATTTGTTTATTTCTTTTTTTTCTATTTCAATACATGGTACCTTTTTCAAAGTATACTCATGTCTCCTGAGTCTTCCTTAATATTGGCATCATCGTAATCGCTCCTCCCTAGCCGAATCTGCAAATCTTCTGGTGTCACTAGCCCACATGTTGCTAGTTTACAATTGATTATTTATGACATCTATACATCAGTGGAGGCTCCTCCATAGAGGTGGAGGAGGCCTGGCCTCCCCAATAATTTGAGAGAAGAGAGAGATTTAAAAAAAAACAATAAATATATTTATTTTATTTATTTATTTTAACAAAAAACATATTTTTTATTTTTTATATTCATATTATTTTAGTTTTGTTCATAAATCTAAATTTTCCCATGGCTAAAACCCAATATTGCAATTGTAAAGCAACAGGCCAGATTTCCCTATCAGTTTGTATTAAGGGAGGCCAGGCCTCCCCTAGGAAATTAGCTTTTCATAGAAGTCAATGTAATGCATTTTTTTTCATGCCAATATGTGATTGGCCAGATCACTGAAAATGGGTGGGCAACGGAGGCCTGGCCTCACCATGCATTGTGTCCAGGGCTGAAAGATTGACATTTTGTTCGTCCAATCACATGCTACTGGTTCATTTGGAATCAACTATCCTTTCCTTTCCTATTCAACACAGAAGCCATTTTGAGAATTCGCTAGTCACTTCAGTCAAACAAACACTCGCCATAGTGGCTACGAGTGTCCTATCAACTTGTGCTTTTCAGGAAATTTAGAGAACACCCCTGGCTATCATCCCTGGAGTTTATAGCTCATTTGGCCAAACACTTTTGCTTAAAACTACCTCGGAAGTCGGCGAGATTCTAGCGCAATTTGAGATCTTGGGCTGGAGATATGCAGATTCCAGATACTAGGGAGTGAGAATGACATTCAATAGGTCATGTTAGACACCATTTGGGATTTATTGAACAGTTTTTGTCACGTTTCAGGTCTGTCTCGCCATGTTTTATGTTGATTTATGTTTATTTATGTTGTCTTAGTCACGTAGTGTCTTATCATGTATTATGTTGTCTAGGTTCGTCATGTTGTTTAGTTATGTCGCGTTACGATTTATTTTCTTGTCATGTCTAGTTATGTTTTCGTACGATTATATTCCTGGTTATGTTTAGTGGTTATCGTCTTAGTTTCGCGTTGTGTCATGTTTTGATTTATGTTTATTGTTACGTTAACTGGTCACGGTTTATGCATACACTTTTACATGTTTTTCCGCAAACCTTGCGTTCCGCCTTTTCTCTCCCTCTCCTTCTGTCATTCACTTCCTAATTGTTTCTATTTGTCTATTTACTAAAACTACTAACGCTAGATCAGGATTGGGTAGAGACTAACAAACTAATCATGTGTTCATGTTACCTTACGTTTCTCGTGCATGTCATTTACTAATTTACTAATGCTAGGGCAGGATAGGTTTATTACTAACGATTACTAATCTCCTTGTTAAACTTGTCATCCATCGCACCTGTTTTCCATTTCCTTGCTACGCTCTAACTAATTGTCTACACCTGTCTACACCTGCATTTATAGCCCAGTCGCGCAACTGTTCACTGCGAAATTGTCTGCCTCTGTTTTCCACGCAACTCTTGAGCATTTACTGTTTTGATTACACGTTACGATCCAAGCCCGTCATCGACTATTGATTATTGATTTCTGTTTTGTGACCTTCGTTTGTTTCTTGACTACGTCCCCGCCTACCGTTTTTGTACTTTTGCCCCGCTGATTGTTTCATGGTTTCGACTCCCGCTTCACCCACGACTACGCCTCTGCCTGCCGTCCGCCTGTTCATCTGCCCCGCTGACAGCTCTCCTGCTACCGGACCTCCCTGCACGTCTACCGACTACGAGTTTGCTTCTTCCCTCGGCACCGTGCTTTTTGTTTGTTTACTTTTTGTTTGGCTGGATCTACGTGTATGGACTTTGCTGATGTTGACTACTCTCCTGGGATTCGTCCCGAATAAAGCCCTGAGGGGTCTTTATATTACTATTGTTTCTGAGTCGTGCATTTTGGGTCCAACCCCCACGCACCCGTCTCAGTTTTATTTTTAATGTAGTCCATTTCGTTTTATTACAAGTCAATTTAATAATCTTCCATATCAAATTACTGAATTGTTGCTCTGTGAGGAAATTCACTCTAAATACGAATAGAGTGCTGCCCTCTAGTGGATAACGTTAACGTTAGATAAAGCCAACTGGAACCATATTTTTACATATTTTATATTAAATATATTGAATAAAACTACATATGATAAAGAAAGTGTTCTTATCTTTTTTATATGCTAAACTTGATTAAATTGGTGATTACATGTTGAAGCTGTAGAAGAATGAAAAATGTAAGCTAAACAAAATTGTTTTTAACTACATAATTAAAATTCCTGCCTTTTACACATGTTCACTTGGCATTTATATTACATCCAAATGTCATTTCTCAGCTTAATTATCAGGCAGGCTCATAGACTTACAGCAATGTCATTTCTTCAGGAAGGCACAAGGCTAAGCTCTGCACAATGAATTTCATCAGCCAGAACTTTCTGACTGTAGCTTACACTCCAAATAGTATGCCTTTGGCCAGCACAAAGACAGATAAGAGAACAGGGAACATTCCATCGCGAGTGAAGTGAGCAAGCGGAAAAAAATGGCCTCCTCAATTCTGGAAGTCACCAGCCTCCACTGCTATACATCTATTGTAAACAAGTGCTACATGTATGAGCACTATTATTTCCCTCAATTTAAATTGTCACCATGGTGGTCGTATGAGTTGTGTGTGTCTGCTATGTGGTGCTATGCTGCTATCATCATTCTGAGCGCATATGTCCACCAAGGATATCCCTTGAGTGATTGCGTTTCGATATAAAAATTTTACCAACTATGTACAGTACCACTGTAAGGCACATGAGCTAGCTATCTGCCAAAATAACACCTCTGCAAATACAAGTTATGGAAAACTATGATGGCTAAATTGCATCAACATCACAATTTTTGCTAGTCTCCTAGCTTTCCATACTTCACATGAATTCATTAAAATTAAATGTACCCAAATAGCACAATTATGTATTCTCAAATATGCATTATAAGTAGTTAGTAGTGTTTTTGAAAACTGCATTTTGACTTATTTGCTGCGGATAATGTTCGAAAGAAATTCAAAAAGGAATTTCAGGATAGACCTACCCTCGGTCTACCATTATAAAATGAACATTGACTGCAGTAGAAAGTATGGAACAGTTTGTGAAAGCAACTGACCTATTGACTAATTGCAAGGTAAGACAAATATTACAGAATTTCAATTAACTGAATTTCAATAACTTGTTGATAATTTAATACATTTCGTGTATATCACAGATACTATGAAGCTCATTATCTTCCAATAATGAATTGTACTTGCCCTGTAAAAATTGAGACTTGACTTGGACTTGCTCAAAATACCTTGGGCACAAAGTGCTCTTCTATCTTTTAATCATCTGCTGGCTGTATGGGTCGCTGATATATCAATAAAATGTATTATCATTATTAAGTTGTGAAAGTAAACACATAAAATGGTAGAAAACATGTACTGTTACTAATTAAATGACATCATTGCGCACACAGGTAGACACACGTAGCCCCGACAAACACAGACACACATACAGTGCACACTTACGTACATGACTGATTTCTCATTTACTGTACGAATTAACCTCCAGTTACAAAATTTCATAACCTTTGCTGCCCTCCTGACAAGTTTAGAGCTGACCCTATGGCACTTGTCTTATCTCTCTTTTCATGTTGCCTCTCTGCTGATGTTTGATTACACCTCTCAGTTCTAAGCACAAATTTCCCAGAGGACAACTCTCGCCAAGGGAGTGTAGTCAAGCCCTGCAGCACAAAAACTCTGAAGACAGAAGAGCAGTCATGATCACATGACATACTGTGCCCAATCATATCTTAAGAGGTGTGTCATACTTACCCGCATGGGGAATGCAAACTTCAGCTTTAATTGGGTGTGTCCCAACACAAGTCACCAAAATGAATGCTAGATAAGTACTGTAGCATTGTTGTGGAATGCAGTAAACAAATAGATATTTTCATGCAAAGTACAGTGCTTTGAAAAAATATTTGCACCCTTCCTGATTTCCTCCATTATTGCATATTTCACATTCTTGTTATATTTGACAAAGTGAACCTTTTTGTTTTGTGTTTACTCCTATATTTGACAGAGTAAACACAAAACACAAAAATATATATATTTTAAATTACTGTTTCATTTATTTACATATACAGTCAGGTCCATAAATATTGGGACATCGACACAATTATCCTCTTTTTGGCTCTATACACCACCACAATAGATTTGAAATGAAACGAACAAGATATGCTTTAACTGCAGACTTTCAGCTTTAATTTGAGGGTATTTACATCCAAATCAGGTGAACGGTGTAGGAATTACAACAGTTTCTTTCTGGAACAACATCCTATGGACAGATGAGACAAAGATCAACTTGTACCAGAATGATGGGAAGAGAAGAGTATGGAGAAGGAAAGGAACTGCTCATGATCCAAAACATACCACCTCATCAGTGAAGCATGGTGGTTGTGTCATGGCGTGGGCATGTATGGCTGCCAATGGAATTGGTTCCCTTTTATTTATTGATGATGTGACTGCTGACAAAAGTAGCAGGATGAATTCTGAAGTGTTTCAGGCAATATTATCTGCTCATATTCAGCCAAATGCTTCAGAACTCATTGGACGGCGCTTCACAGTGCAGATGGACAATGACCCAAAGCATACTGCGAAAGCAACCAAAGAGTTTTTTAAGGCAAATAAGTTGAATGTTATGCAATGGCCAAGTCAGTCACCTGACCTGAATCCGATTGAACATGCATTTCACTTGCTGAAGGGAAAAATGAAGGGAAAATGCCCCAAGAACAAGCAGGAACTGAAGACAGTTGCAGTAGAGGCCTGGCAGAGCATCACCAGGGATGAAACCCAGCATCTTCAGGCTGTAATTGACTGCAAAGGATTTGCAACCAAGTATTAGAAAGTGAAAGTTTATGATTGTTAGTTTGTCCCATTATGTTTGGTCCCTTAAAAAGTGTGAGGCACATATACAAACTGTTGTAATTCCTACACCGTTCACCAGATTTGGATGTAAATACCCTCAAATTAAAGCTAAAAGTCTGCAGTTAAAGCACATCTTGTTAGTTTCATTTCAAATCCATTGTGGTGGTGTATAGAGCCAAAAAGATGAGAATTGTGTCGATGTCCCAATATTTATGAACCTGACTATGTCACCCGTGTGACAAATTAATTTTAGCCCACTCTTCTTTGCAGAACTGATTTAATTCAGACACATTGGTAGTCTGCTCATTTCAGGTCCTGCCATTGCATCTGTTGTGTCTGGACTTTGACAAGGACTCTCCAAAACTTTTCAGCCATTCAGATGTGGACTTGTTTTTGTGTTTTGATCATTGCAACACAATTATGCTTCAGATGGCCGGACATTCTCTCGGACAGATGGCCGGACATTCTCCTTATGAATTTTCTGGTAGAGAGCAGAATTTGTGGTTCCTTCAATAACGGCAAGTTGTCCAGCTCCAAAGGCAGTAAAGCATCCCCACACGGTCACAATACTACCACGTTTGACTGTTGGTATGATTGTTATTGTGAAATGCTGTATTGCTTTACACCAGACATCATGGGCCCCTGTTATTCAACAAGTTTTGACTCATCTGTCCATGGAACATTATCCCAAACGGTTTGGGGATCATCCAGGTGCATTTTGCAAATATGAGAAGAGCATTGATATTTATCTTGGTTTGCAGTGGGTTCCGCCTTGCTATTCTCGCATGAATCCCAAACCGTAAACCCTCCACATTACTCCAATGTCAATTTCCGAATCCAGCTATTTTAACAGCCAACACCCTCACTTAATGTTCAGCACGCCGCATAGCAAACACAAGCGCATCAACTGTTAAAACCCTTCACTTATCCAACATGTAAAATAAATGTATTTGGTAAATGGTAAAATGGTAAAATGGTTGGCATTTATATAGCGCCTTTATCCAAAGCTCTGTACAATTGATGCTTCTCATTCACCCATTCATACACACACTCACACACCAATGGTGATTGGCTGCCATGCAAGGCACCAACCAGCTCGTCAGGAGCATTTGGGGGTTAGGTGTCTTGCTCAGGGACACTTTGACACAGCCCGGGTGGGGGATCGAACCGGCAACCCTCCGACTGCCAGACGACTGCTCTTACTGCCTGAGCCATGTCACCCCGTATTTGATTTAATTCATTAATTATCAAAGTCATCAATTATCAATTAAATCACCAAGTTCTTTGATAGACCTGTTGGATCAACTTTTTATCAAAATATACAACTCACAAGAAGATTCAAATTAAGAAATGTATGAAGTTACAACACAGATCCACGTCAAATCTATAGACGGGTTCAATTACGTTAAACAAAGAAGTAACAAATGAAGACAAGTACCAGTCTATGAAAATAAATGAAAGAAAGAGCCAAACCCCAGCGTGTCTCCCAAAACAATCCCGCGACACTGAAATGAAAGTTCCAAAGACCAGAAAGCAGATGAATATTCCTGAAATCATAGATGGAAAAATTTGAAAGGCAGAAGGCAGAATCCAAGATTCAGCAGCGCAGCATCCACACTCCATGCTCCACTATCATGACTCCCTGTAAGTGTCCATGTGAAAAGCCCCCCAAGTCAAAGAAGGCCCGCATTTTATGTGTTTAAAACAAAAAGGGGGGAAGTGACTTATCTGAACTGCCAATCTACTTATTCCCTTATGTTGCCAGGAGCAGGACTGAGCAGTCTGACATTGTCATCAAAAGATTCATGATTTTAGGATTCATGATCAAAACATTAACTAAACATGAACATTCTACACGGTATACAGGATGATGTGTGCTGTTCTTCAACCCAAGCCATTAAGTAATAAAGTCATTGTAGGGGCGCCAGATAGGGCACAACCAGATAACATTCCATAAACATGGTCTAACAGAGCAGGGTACTTAAACACATTAGCATTTAGAGAGTTCACTAAAAGAATAATTAAGTCTCTCAAAAGCAATATATATAGACAAGTGGTCAAAAATGAGATAGCGTAGCACTATGTTTGCACTATCCAAGGCATCAGACTTTCATTCATGCCCAGATTCCTGCCACATCCGAGTATGGTCGGTGCATCAGGGAGTGGCATAATTGGGCCGCCACTCTGAGGGGTTTTGCTGCATATTGTAAGGGAGCGGGGTCGGAGGACCAAACGTGACCGAGTTCGGTTCAAAAAATTTCCCTACAAGACGCGCGAGAACCACTGACATTTTCTGGGGGCATCCCTAGAGACAAGGGATACACCCCAGAGGAGGAAGGGGTAAACAAGAAGGGGATTAAAGAACTCCCCGGCAATTAGCCAACCAATAAAACAATCTAAAACTATCAAAATGGTCAAGTAGTTTTATCTGAATCGAGCAAGGAAACAATAAATGGCAGGGAAACTCAACCTTATATCCTACAGATTAAGGTAGTCGTAAAACAAGGCAAATAGAACATAGGTATGCCTATAGCGCAAGGGAGACCCCTACCCAGGCTCCCAACTGCGATATAGAAACATTTCATTTTTTCCATTGGCAAAACAGGATTATTTATACATGAAAGTGATTTGTAAATATGAAAAGCAATAATTAGATATTGAGGCATTTGGTCCTCCAAGAACTGACAGGGGAGAAAACATCATCAACTCACTATTATGTTCTAATCTCAAACTATGCCATCGCATCTAATCTTAAACTGCATGACTGTATGAAAAGACATCTGTCTTGCAGTCATGCAGTTTAAGATCCCCCATCAAATTCTTAGTGATTCTTATAACTCACTGCACCCAAAACAATTTTGATAAAACAGAAGTAATCCTTGAAGTAATCTATTGATACTTCAATAGATTACTCCTTGTGATTAGTTTAGATAACTAATCTCAAGATACAATGAGATTACTTGTCTTTGTTGACTGACTGTGACAAACAAATTAAATGAATTAGTTTCCCCTGCAGTTGCAATCAAAGATGAGAATAAAACATTTTTTCTGTTTAATAACGTTTTTAACACATCCGTCCAGAGTGTACATTTAGTCTAGTCTAGTAACATTTTGTCAGATTGCTTTAACCCCTTATGTAGCTGCTTTTTTTTGACACAAGCTTAAAAATGACATACCCAAAATAAAATTATTACTATTCTTGAACCGTTTTGACTACATAATGCATAATGCAAAATAACGAAGCATAATCCTGGTCTAATTTGGTTACTCCAAATGTTGTGAAAACAAAGTTATAGAAGCTCAAACACAGTGAAAGTGGAAGCTTCTTTTCTGAATGGATTATAATAGCTGTGGCTGGTGCGCTTAGAAAATCAATGGAGCCAAGTCACAACACTGGACACACCCCCTTTCAAATTTAAGGACAATATCACAAAAAATTCATTGTTTTTTCAAATCTATGTCTAGGCAGTTTTCCAAAAAGGACATTTGGAGACTCCAAAATGACTAAATGATATTATGAGGGGGGTTGTCTGATTATAGATCTTATGAAGTGTAAAATACTGCATTTTGCTTACTAAACTATACAACACCTTTTATCCTGAAAAAAAGAGTTTGCACTTCCCCCGCCTCTCACCCTCTCCTATCTCTCTGTCCAAAACTCCCTCTCCTTGCAGCTATCCTCAGACAGCAACAGGTCGAGAAGATCATAAAAAATAAGTACAATAATCACAATAATACTATCATGTATACTAGTTTTCTTTCCAACCATAATTGCAATCTCAGAATTTTAGGTGCTCATGTTTAGAGGGGTTATGTAAGCCACATTATGTCAGATATAGCTATGCATGCCAGTAATGTAATTAATACAATGCTGTCATGTTATTCTTTAAGCTTTGTATGTAAACTTACTAAGTATATGCGGTACTAAGTATGTACGTTATATCATTTTGTTTGTGGTTTTTATTTATCAGGTGTTTCATTCTCAACACAATATTTGAGACAGATTGGAGAATGAGCAAGCTTCATGATGTGATTTTTTCTTGGTGATATGTCTGTATGTTCTGTGAAGAAAATTGTAGTGTATGAGCTGATGATCAAGATTTTTAGACACACATGTAAGGTGGTATCCCAGGGAATTCCATCATTGCTAGTGTATAGATCTGTATTCAAAGTTGATTGGATTGCAAGGGGTTTGTAAGAGGCTCTAAAGAGAAATCTGTAAAGGGCTGAGATTAAACCCCTTGTTCCATATCCAGCATGTCATCTATTGCATATGTAAGAAGCTCTGTTCACCAGGGGACCCCGTACGTTTTAATAGTCAGATGCAAATGTCGGTAAAAGTAAAATGATGTACCTGGTAGGTCGTACTGTGATTTTAAAATGAAATGGCCATTTTCCAGGCCATTTTGCTCAAAAACATCTGAAAAAGGTATGAATTTCCTGTGTTCTCCATTGAGGAAAGACGGGAATCTGTTAACTATGAAGTTATGAAAAATGGGAGTGGCTAAATGCCATTTGCAAATGGTCTTTGTATGTTTCTTGACCTTTTCCCAAATTGGGAGAAGATACGAGATTATGGGCCCAAAATGCCATTTAGCTTGTTGCTGGAGAATAGCCAAGTGGATTACATTCAGTCTGTGGGGATATACCAGCCTTTCTTCAATAGGAGAATGCCAGGAGACAATGCATAAGGATCTATCCAAGTTGTAATTGGGCATAAAATATAAAAAGAACAAAAATATAATTAAAAATTTGATTGGGACAGCCTCCCAGATGACTTTTTGCACTGTACAAAGGAAGATTTTTCATTGTATATGAAAATGCCGAAGAATTAGGGAATTTTGGGAAGAAGTTGGACTAGTAGTGCAGGAGATTTTAACAATCCAAATAGCTTTTTGGCATCTATCCGGAGGGACATGATATAAAACACATTTTTTTTTTACGAGCCAAAGGCTCAAGGAAATGTCTCTATTTACCTTTGGAAAAAAGTACATACACACTTAAAGACAAACAAGAGAGGTTTCAGAGCATCTGGGGCCCATTTATAAAATATCTTAGAGACAAGGATGTAGGACGAATCTGGGGAAGGATATTTAAAGCCTCTGTAACAAATCACACAACAAAACCGCATTTTCGACATTATAGCTTATATTCAGATTTTTGTTGAATAAACCAAATAATAATAATAATAATGATAATAACAATAATAATAATAATAAAACTGTAACCTTTTTGTTGGTAACCGTTGCATAATCGCAATATTACACTCTTCTTTTCTTTACGTCAGTGATACTAGCCGCATCACTGTCATGGCAATAATAACAGTAAACACCCTCTGGTGTAGGCCTAACATTGCTCCATGATCATTTTCTCTCCACTCCTGAAACTCCTCATCACTAAGCTTATTTTTCTTTTTGGCACAGGTACCACAGTATTTTGACATTGTTTCAGTGTCGATGACTCTGCATTTCCTACCAACTACTGAAAGTGCTGTGGTAACTCTCATTCTTACTTGAGAAACCACAATGCTGTCAAGTTCCGTCACAGCTTACAGTCACGTCTCTATCACCATTTGACTTCATACCTTTGGCAGCAGAGTCCATATTCTCTAAAGAAGAAAATACATTCGCAGTCCAGATTTTTTCTGAAGTTGAGTACCAAGCACTTCGAGCAGGTGGTGGCGGCATATTCATTTCAGTACATAATATTTTGCACATAATTCTATATCCTCCCATCTGATACATGGCACTGACAAACCTAAGATTTGCTTCATAACCACGGGATGTGGTTTTGCAGGTCTTCAGTCGTATAGCACACTCACAGAAAGAGCATTTGAATTTGAGAATGGAATACAGTTGTAGATATTCATTCACTCATCAACTGAAATTTCAAGAAATGTTTGCATGGAAATTGCACAATGAAAAAGTCCAACATCCTGTCTCCAGTATGAGTAGGGATCTTGCTTTCTGCTTTACCAACACCGATTTTGACAGGAGAGGACAAGCTCCAAACTTCTTCTCCACCTTTTCTTTTGGAAATTGGTCATTTTCATCTGATTCTTGGTTAATTTATGGTTTATCACTGATAGTTTCAGATTTCTTTGTATTCGTCAGAGGTCTGGTTCTTCTCTTAGCCCAACCCTTCCTTCCTACTCCTAAAGGCATCTTCTTAGTGAGAAATACTTCTTTTTCTGCTCTACTGACCTCTATCAGCCGATTGTTTCGGTAGACCAGATAAATTGCTAAAGGGGCAGTCTGTAGCGTAGTGGTTAAGGTAAATGACTGGGACTCGCGGTTGCAGTTCGCTGCAGTTGAACACCGGGGACCGGGGTTTGATTCTTGGTCCTGCCAAAAAGTTTGGCCGGCTCACGTGGAGCAGCAATAATTGGCTCGCTGCTCCAGAGGGAGGGACTTGGCAGGGTTAGTAGATAGCCGCACAAAACAAGCACCTCGGGCGCCTCGGAATCACGGTTACAGCTAGGGAGGCGAGACGGCTTGAAGAAGGCGTGTCGCTCTCCCGTTGGCCGCCGAGGGACGGGGTGTGGGCGGTGTATCTAATACCAGCTCTAATTGAATCAGACGGGGTCCAATTGGCTACCAAATTTGGAGAAAAAATGGAAAAAATCGGATAAAAATAATAAATAAAAAAAAAAGGTAAATGACTGGGACACGCAAGGTCGGTGGTTCTAATCCCGGTGTAGCCACAATAAGATCTGCACAGCCATTGGGCCCTTGAGCAAGGCCCTTAACCCTGCATTGCTCCAGGGGAGGATTGTCTCCTGCTTAGTCTAATCAACTGTACCGCTCTGGATAAGAGCGTCTGCCAAATGCCATTAATGTAATGTTATGTATTGTAAATTCTAGCAGCTGTCTTCTGATTGGTCAAGAGTAGTACCACATCATCAGTTGGCAACTTTAGACCAATCAAAATACTTCTTACAAAAAAGATTTTGGTTGCAAACAAAACAAGAAGCATGAGGAACTTTTCAATGCATTTTTTCAAAGTTTGGAAGTTAGAGCTGTAAATGTATGGTGAATTTATAATGAGCTCCATTGTTATAAAAATTTAAAAATCAGTTAATGAGTAGAAATCATCCAAAAGGTGGTATTATCCTGAAAGTTGAATAGTTGAGGGATGATTTGCAGCAGTAAACAGGAAGAGGTAAATTTGACTGAATTTTCTTAACTTCAGTTTCCTTAACTGGTATGTTTAACGTTTATAATCTGAGTAAAACTTTATACAGTATAATGCGCACAGTATCACTCATTTAGTATGGTTGTTTGGGTTACAGTGTTTCAGTACTGTCTTGCAAACCAGTGTCATTTCTAGTAAGGTTTTACGTGTATTTGACAAGTGCACATTTTGGTTGCAGCCTAATCATCGATTGAGTTCCTACATTTAATATTTGTTTGTATATATTTGTATTCATGGAAACATCAGTCATGTGCTTCACGTTTTTCTTATTCAAAATTAAATAATGTAGGCTAGGCCTATTTTGAGTTTGGCCGTGATGAATGTGAAACATTTTTCTGTTTCTTCTGCTGTTCCAGTTACTGGAAGGCAGACTGGAAAAAAAATGTCATTAACCTTGCAATAATGTGAACCTGGATTTTGCATGACTGAATTTTTGAGCCCCACTTGAGCTTTAACAGAATTTTACTTTTGTTTGCTTTTTTTTTAATCATGTAAAATATAAGCACAGGAGTGGACAAATTATACATACATGTGGTTGTTCTCTGGGCAACCAAACTCCTAATCTGGTTGTCCGGATGCACTCTTTGATTGCCCATATTTGTAATAGCATGAATACAGTGGTGTGAAAAAGTGTTTGCCCCCTTCCTGATTTCTTTTTTTTTTTTTTTTTTTTTTTTGCATGTTTGTCACACTTAAATGTTTCAGATCATCAAACAAATTTAAATATTATTCAAAGACAACACAAGTAAACACAAAATGCAGGTTTTTATTATTAAGAGAGAAAAAAATCCAAACCTACATGGCCCTGTGTGAAAAAGTGATTGCCCCCTAAACCTAATAACTGGTTGGGCCACCCTTAGCAGCAACAACTGCAATCAAGTGTTTGCGATAACTTGCAATGAGTCTCTTACTGCGCTGTGGAGGAATTTTGGCCCACTCATCTTTGCAGAATTGTTGTAATTCAGCCACATTGGAGGGTTTTCGAGCATGAACCGCCTTTAAGGTCATGCCACAGCATCTCAATAGGATTCAGGTCAGGACTTTGACTAGGTGACTCCAAAGCTTCATTTTGTTTTTCTTCAGCCATTCAGAGATGGACTTGCTGGTGTGTTTTGGATCATTGTCCTGCTGCAGAACCCAAGTTCGTTTCAGCTTGAGGTCACGAACAGATGGCCGGACATTCTCCTTCAGGATTTTTTGGTAGACAGCAGAATTCATGGTTCCATTTATCACAGCAAGTCTTCCAGGTCCTGAAGCAGCAAAACAGCCCCAGACCATCATACTACCACCACCATATTTTACTGTTGGTATGATGTTCTTTTTCTGAAATGCGGTGTTACTTTTACGCCAGATGTAATGGGACACACACCTTCCAAAAAGCTCAACTTTTGTCTTGTCAGACCACAGAGTATTTTCCCAAAAGTCTTGGGGATCATCAAGATGTTTTCTGGCAAAATTGAGACGAGTCTTAATGTTCTTTTTGCTCAGCAGTGGTTTTCGTCTTGGAACTCTGCCATGCAGGCCATTTTTGCCCAGTTTCTTTCTTATGGTGGAGTCATGAACACTGACCTTAACGGCAAGTGAGGCCTGCAGTTCTTTGGATGTTGTTGTGGGGTCTTTTGTGACCTCTTTGATGAGTCGTCGCTGCGCTCTTGGGGTAATTTTGGTCGGCCGGCCACTGCTGGGAAGGTTCACCACTGTTCCATGTTTTCGCCATTTGTGGATAATGGCTCTCACTGTGGTTCGCTGGAGTCCCAAAGCTTTAGAAATGGCTTTATAACCTTTTCCAGACTGATAGATCTCAATTACTTTCTTTCTCATTTGTTCCTGAATTTCTTTAGATCTCGGCATGATGTCTAGCTTTTGAGGATCTTTTTAGGACCTTCAAAGTGAAGGTCTACTTCACTTTGTCAGGCAGGTCCTATGTAAGTGATTTCTTGATTGAGAACAGGTGTGGCAGTAATCAGGCCTGGGTGTGGCTAGAGAAGTTGAACTCAGGTTTGATAAACCACAGTTAAGTTATGTTTTAACAGGGGGGGGCAATCACTTTTTCACACAGGGCCATGTAGGTTTGGATTTTTTTTCTCCCTTAATAATAAAAACCTTCATTTAAAAACTGCATTTTGTGTTTACTTGTGTTGTCTTTGAATAATATTTAAATTTGTTTGATGATCTGAAACATTTAAGTGTGACAAACATGCAAAAAAATAAGAAATCAGGAAGGGGGCAAACAGTTTTTCACACCACTGTATGTGCTTGGGTTGATCTGTGCTTTTAAGTGCTTTTGCTAATAATAGATTGTTAGTGTAAAGACAAAACAACAGCAGGTATGTTAATGCTTGAGCCAATCTGGCAAGATCATTTATTACAGTATTTGGCACATCTCACTCACCCCATGTAGGCATGGGCCTGTATGAGTTTTTGAAGGTATGACAACTTTAGGCAAAAAATACCATGGTTTCACAGTATTGTGCACCTCTAAAATGTGTTTTGTAAAAAATCTTACAGGTTGCATTGAACCTTTTTTTTTTTTTTTACATAACATGGAGAACATTCGGAACATTCGTAAATATTTAAGCGTTATGGAACGAGAACCCATGGTATATCATGGATATTGGCACAGCTAGCGGTTAGGTTAGTTGGTTAGGCACGGCCCAAAGCAGATACACCACAGGTTTGAGTTCCATAACATTTATCTTTTAACATTTCACAAAATAAAGACAAAACAATCTTTAGATTAATGTATCTTTAATGGAACTATGTTTTATGGTAAATGTATTCTTCTGCTGAACAGTAGTTTATTGGTCGTAAGCAACGGTATTGCAAACGTTAGCTAGCAATAATGTATCCCCACTAGACTTTCTAAGCAACGTTACTAACGTTAGCTAACATTACTAACAATAATGTATCCCCACTGCACTAACATTAGCTACGCAGCACTATTGCAATAATTTATCCCCACTGCATTAATATTAGCTAGCTGGACTGCTAGTTTACGGTACACCAGACGACAATGACACACATGTAATTTGTCTTTGATGTTTATCTGGACACTTCCAGATAATGTGCAGTTATTGAAATGACTCATAATGTTGTTTTGAGTCATCATTTGCTTTATATCCATTATAGTTCTCATTTGTCTTCCCCTGTTATGTCTGCATCTGAATGTTTACCAGCCGACTCACTCCCACTATTCGGGTGTTTACGGTATTTTCGGGTTTTCAAGAAATTCCTTGGCAACTCGCGATTCTTACTTCCTGCTTTTTCTTGGTAGTTAAATGTTGTAAAGCACGATTCGTACTAACTACTACTAATCTAGGTTTTGTACAGTACTAATCCGATTAATACACTTACTGTCTGTCTAACTAACTAACTAACAATCACTTTTTGGGTAGTTTAGAAATATTCACGTAACTAACTCACTAACGCATTCTTAGTATTTCTGCACTGTTCTGTAACTCCGCCTCCCTGTGCTATCCTTGATTACTTGTTTAGTTTCAGCGAAGTGTTCGCACCAATTAAAAATTCACCAAGCAAGTAGTACTTCTTGTCCTTCTCACCAATGCTATTAATTTCCAACCAGTTAGCTGCAGTTTAGGGAAACAAAAAAGGCAAAACTATCTGGTTGTTCACTGGTCTTTGTGTTGTTGTGCACTTAAATGTGGTTATCCTGGGCGCCTATACAACCAATATACCACCACTGATTCTTAAGGTTCTTAATATTGCTACAATGAGTGAACATTTTAATATTTAGGCTTGTTGAATTAAATGAAAACACTTTATTGATATGCTCTGTTAAAAATAATGCTGAAATTAGCAATTATGACATCTATTCATTTGACATCAGCTGATAAAAAAGTATCTGTACAGGACCTAGTGAGACCTAACCACATTGCTTATGCTCCCAGGTGAGTGGAGTCCCTGTCGTCCTGCCAGTGGTATGCCAACCCACTTCCTCGCGTTGGTAGCTACAGTAGCTACAGTAGCTAGACAATACACTAATGAACTATGCCAGGAACATAGTTGATTTAATAAGCCCTGGCTACACAAGGGCAGGCTTGCAACTGATCAAGACCTTGGACAGGCAAAATGCACATTTTGTGGCAAAAGGTTTGATATTTCAAACAGTTTCTGTGTGTGTGTGTGTGTGTGTGTGTATTTGTGTTTGTGTGAAAAAGAGAATAATGTCAAAGTGAGTGTTCAGGGGTGTCTCGGTGGCGCAGCCTGTAGAGCACTGACCGCATGCTCGTTGCGAGCCGCGATGTCGGCAGTTCGAATCCGACCGTCTGACATTTGTCGCATGTCTTCCCCTTTCTCTCGCTCCCATTCTTCCTGTCTCTCTATACTATATACTCTCCAATAAAGCTGAAAAAGGCCTAAAAAATATCTTTTAAAAAAAAAGTGAGTGTTCAGTATAGACACAAAAAGAAAGCACTTGTTATGCAAATGTTTCTATTCAGTGAGTTAGTGGCCAATTCACTGTGCTTTGCCAAATTTGCACGACAAAATTGTCTACCACTCATTCATGTTATTCAAGGTATATTGTGTGCTTTGGATTTCTCATGGTTAGTTTAAATTTGATCTTTTTCATATATACACAGAGACATCCCAGAATGTTTGGTCATGAAATTTTGGTTTAAAGTAGTGGAAATCCACTGCTCAAATGTGTATGAACCCTGTTAAATAATTACAAAGGAAGAATAATCAATATAGCAAAAAATATTTTTTTCCTTTCGTTAATATGTTCATGTGCTCTTCAATGTCAATTCTAAAATGTAAACGGTTTCCAGTGTCAAGTTAAAGATACATAGACCTCTTCCACACAAGGCTTCAGCACTTGAACATCAAAACATTATGCCTTTGTTCATCATTTAATTATTTTTTAACCTGAAAGATACAATTAACCCATACCTAATTAAGGACTTCTAATGTCAAAACATATTTTACTAAACTGCAAAGACAAAACAAATCTCCAGCATAATACCATTTCACAAATTAAACAATTCTGTTATAAACATTTAAAGGTTAAGTGATCTCCAAATGATCTCTTAATATGATCTCCAAAATACTTCAATCAACTAAATACTCTCCCAGAACCTTATCTTAGCACTCAATTAGATGCAATAAATTGATAACCAGAGTAAAAGAACATTGCCCATAATGATTAAATAAAGCCTTTCAGATGATTATCAATTTAAAACCAATCCTGGCTATGACTGTGGATTATAATTTAATTTTGAAGATGTAAAATCTAATTAGAGGAATGTGAAATTGAGTCAGAATGTATTTCAAATATCATGAAGACATTCTTCTGTATCAAATTCTTACAAATCTCACAAGTTGTCTCACGTTAAAATCGCACTTGAAAAGGATTGCGAAATTCATAAGAAAAATACATTTGCTCTCCTGCAAAATCTATATTTACCTTCTACATACATACACTTGCCCATTGTAGCTTTGTAATTCACTGTAGATTGGAGCATATGGTAAATGTACACTCACTGAGCACTTTATTAGGTAGACCTGTACACAAGCTTGTTAATGCAAATATTTAATCATCCAGTCATGTGGCAACAACTAAATGCATAAAAGCATTCAGACATGGTCAAGAGGTTTAGCTGTTTTTCAGACGAAAAGAAAGATATGTGATCTAACTGACTTTGATAGACAGGGATGTTCGAATATCTCAGAAACTGCTGAGATATTCAAACAGAATTGTGTGAAAAACTAAAAACATCTAGTGAGCAGCAGTTCTGCAGGCAAAAACACCTTGTTAATGAGAGAGATCAGAGAAGAAGGGTCAGACTGGTAAAAGCTGACAAGAAGGGAATGTAAATAACCTCACATTACAACAGTGGTATGCAGAAGAGCATCTCTGAACACACAATGCGTCAAACCTCTTAAGTGGATCAGCTACAGCAGCAGAATGTATAAAAACATAACTAATAAAAACCTAATAAAGTACTCACTGTGTATATATATATATCCATAAACAAATAATTACAATGAATAAAATGCCATCCCTGTTTCATTTAATTTCACTTGCACTGAATAAAACTGATACTGTTAATTATTCTGCAAGTATTTCATCGTCCAATGAAATCACATCACATCATTCTTGACTCCCACAATCAGTCACTTGTGGGCGTCTTCTTAAGTGTAGCAGACGCGTACGACGTACAACAAATTACAAAGTGCATACCCATAACATTACATTACATTACATTATTGGCATTTGGCAGACGCTCTTATCCAGAGCAACGTACAACAAAGTGCATACCCATAACCAGGGATAAGTGCGCTGAAAGACCCTAGAGGGAAGTACAATTTCAACTGCTGCCAGTACAACAAAGATAAGGACAAGGGCCTATTTGATCATCGGCTCTATATCAATTGTGTTTAGCACCGTTGAATGTAGAAAAAGCCTAAACAGTAACCTAAACTTATTATTACAGCGTTTTTTCAATGTTTTTTGATTATCAATCAAACATTGAAATAATTAAGTGATTATTGTGATATAGTGATTGTGTGTAGCCTACTAGGCTATCAGTGTTTAGTGTGTCATAAAGTTGTGTGACATTTAATATATAGCCTATGTAATGGCGGCCAGTGTGCTGAAAATAGGGGGACATAAAGCATTATCTTAAAACCCTACTCAATCCGTTTAATTTATTTTGCTGAATTAACAATCAAACTATTAATTTCCTGAATAATCAAGAATAATATGTATCTAATATATACAGCCCTAGACTGCTCTGATTAGGGGGGGACAGATTTTAGGGGGGCAACTTTTAATACAGAGCACTTGAAGGTATTTACTTTTGTATAGGGTGATCCGTGTAGGAATTCCAGCATTTCATTTAGGCTATAAACGTATGTCAGTGAATGATAATGACTTTAGCAAAGTTACTGTGCAGGTCCATGTAAGACAATGGGTTTACATTCAAACACTACGAGTTTGCTAGCCAGCTAGGTATGTTAGGTAGCAAGTAGTCTATTGCTAAAGTCAAAGACTGCATGAAGTTAAACCATATGCCACTGGCTAGGCAATAATCATCTTACATTAGAATCTACCTGTTACTGCCTTGCTGTTTGTGGTCCTCAAACACTGAAAAGCTGCAGGCAGTGTACGGTCAATCTCCCCGAATGATACCAACAAGATGAAAAAACGTTTAATTCCCAAGATTGTTAGTTAAAATGTGGGGTCATAAAATGTAGCCTAACAGTACAGCCTATTTCTTATCAGGCCTTAGCAATTTTAGAGATCAGAAAGATTTATCTTACTAACCACACCCTCACCCACCATACTACAATGCGAGATTGTTTAACAAAGGTGACAATAATTAGTATAATTAGCCTCTAGCAAAAAACTCCCAAAGCTTTCTGAATTATACCTCTCTACTGAGTATGTAGTGTATTTACACAGCACCGCAGGTTCAGCAAAATTCAGAATTCATGTATTGTGCCCCAGTCCAGTCCATTCATGAATTTGAATTTGAATTGAATTGCCCCCACCGCACAGGATGTTGAATTGGAATTTGAATGACAGGAAGAAGAATTTAAGTAATCTCAATTCAAATACATTCACACAACACAGGAATTTCATGAAATATAGCTAATTTCAAATAATTATATATTTAATTTTTCAATTAAATATTTTAAATGGATAAAATTGGCAATTTTTGTGATTGACAAAACAAATCTGTTAACTGCCATCTTCAGGTCTCTCCATAGATGTTTGATAGGATTTAAGTCTGGGCTTTGGCTGGGCCACTCAAGGACAGTCAGACATGTCCGAAAGCTAGTCCAGTGTTGCCTTGACTGTATGTTTCAGGCCGTTCAGGCCGTCTGGAGCAGGTTTTCTCCAAGAACCTCTCTGTATTTGCCTGCGTTCATCCTTCCCTGAATTCTGACCAGTCTCCCTATCCCAGCCACTGAGAAGTACCCCCATAGCATGATGCTGCCACCACCATGTGTTCACCAGACATAGTGCTTGGAGTTCTGCCCAAAGAGTTATAGTTTTGTCTCATCCTACCAGAGAGTCCTTTAAATGCCATTTGGCAAACTCAAATCGTACCAACACAATAAACTGGAAAAAGGGAAGGGGTCTGAATACTTTTAGAAGCCATTGTATGTATGAGAAAGTGTACTGAATATTTTTCATAATTGTAAGAGAAAATGTATATAACTTTTAGTCCATTATATCAGTATGCATCGGTGTTACGTTGGCCCGATAAGTTATTTTCCATGGGGCACATATTTTGTGTTCTGCATGTTTAACTTTTTTTTTTGTGCATTAGCATTTTTGCAGAGACTGCAGAGGCTTTTCTTTGTGTATATCTATGGGTTGGTAGGTAGGGTAGTTAGTTGGATAGGGTGGTGGAAGGGTTACTTGTGTGACTATACGCCCACATAGGGTTTGATAGGTGTCTGTTTTATTTTTAGGGCCCAAGCACCGTAGGGTGCGAAGGACCCTATTGTTATTGTAAAGATTATTATTATTATTATTATTATTATTATTAGGGCCCAAGCACCGTAGGGTGCGAAGGACCCTATTGTTATTGTAAAGATTATTATTAGGGCCCAAGCACCGTAGGGTGCGAAGGACCCTATTGTTATTGGAAGGATTATTATTAGGGCCCAAGCACCGTAGGGTGCGAAGGACCCTATTGTTATTGTAAAGATTATTATTAGGGCCCAAGCACCGTAGGGTGCGAAGGACCCTATTGTTATTGGAAGGATTATTATTATTATTATTATTATTATTATTATTATTATTATTCTTTCTCTTCCGTCAAATGGGCATTTTTGAGGGCCTTGCCCTGGCTAAAAAGTCTTGAAATTTTGCAGACACATCAGAAGTGGTGGCCATCAGGATGTATCAGATGCTCAGACCTGGGTTTGGCCGAGGGACTCCACAGCGCCCCCTATTGCACTGACCCCCCCCCCCTGCATTGTTGTCTATTGTGGGCAGGCACTTTGAGCTACATGAACCTAATTTGGTATGCATATGTGGCTCCTCAATTGAAACACATTTCTCATTCGCATTGATGCAAATATGCAAACAGGAAGTCAGCCATTTTGAATTTTGTGCGTTTTCACATGTACTACACTTTTAAGTACTCCTCCTAGGCGGTTCATCGCATTCACACTAAATGGGGTAAGAATGGTCTCAAGATAGTCATGATTCTAAATTGCCAGGATATTTTTGATATCTCAAACGGTATGGTCATGGCGAGGCGTACAATTTTTATGTCACGCCGCGCCAAAAGGAAGTGGTCATAATTTTGTGGTTTACATCGTCTGATCTGGCTGATATTTCACAATTATGTTCATTGTGTGAGTATACTCACATCCATGTCCCAGGAAGAAGTCAATGTTATAGCGCCACCATCTGGCAACAGGAAGTGAGGTTTTTATCATATTTGTATGTGTTCCTGCTAGGGTATTCATCACATTCACACCAAATGTAGTCAGCATGATCTTAGGATAGTCCTGACCCTAAAAGCCAAAGGGATTTTTGATATCTCAAACGGTTTGGCAATGGCGAGGCGTACAATACACACGTTACGAGCGAAAACAGGAAGTGGGCTTAATTCCGTTCTACATCGTCTGATTGGGCTGATATTTTACAGATATATTCACTTTTGGAGTGCAATCACATCCTTATCCACATACATCTGGGCGTGGCTACGCAGCGCCCCCTATGGTTCTTTTCTAATATTGTGGACATATACTTTCACGTAAATTCACCGAATATGGTATGCATATGGGTCTCCTCAAGACACACACATTTCTCATTTGCATCCCTTAACTTTTCCAAACAGGAAGTGAGCTATTCTGGATTTTGTGTGTTTTTAAGTGTTTTTACACGTACCAAACTCTGAAATACTCCTCCTAGGGGGTTCATCACATTCACACCAAATGTGGTGAGAATGGTCTCAGGATAATCCTGATGCTAAATTGAAAGGATATTTCTGATAGGTCAAACGGTACGGCTATGGCGAGGCGTACAATTTGAGGTCTCGCTGCGGCAACAGGAAGTGGTCGTAATTTCATTCTAGATGGTCTGATCTGGTTGATATTACACAGATATGTTCGTTGTGGGAGTGTAATCACATCCATATCCCAAAAATGACTCAATGTTATCGCGCCACCATCTGGCAACAGGAAGTGGCCTTAATTTTACTCGACATCTTCCGATGTGGCCGAAAATTTAGAAATATGTATATTGTTGGAGTGTAATTAAATCCATATTTCAAAAACGACTCAATGTTATAGCGCCACCATCTGGAAACTTGAACATTGAATAAACTTAATATCACTCAACATCTTCCGATGTGGCTGAAAATTTTGAAATAGGTTTATTATTGGAGTGTAATCAAATTCAAAAACCATACACGGCTCAATATTATAGCGCCACCATCTGGAAACAGGAAGTGAGTGTTATATCATTGATGCATTCCAATAGCAACACCAACATCTTCATTGATCAAAGGGGAATTCCTGTGCACACTATACGTTGCCAAGGAAGTTGATTATTTCCAAAGTGCGTACATATTGTTAAACATGTCATTGGCACAACTATGCCACCAAGGCGGTTGCGCCCATTGTGCTTGGGCCCGTTCATTGCTGCTTGCAGCTATATTTATTATTATTATTCTTTTTTTTTCAATGTTTTGTGCATTTTTGAGGTGCTTTCCATGAATGAAAACTCACAGAATTTTGCACACACATCAGAAGTGGTAGCTGTCAGGATCTCTCAGATGCTCAGACCTGGGCGTCGCTGAGGGACTCCACAGCGCCCCCTATCGCATTATCTTCTATTGTGGGCAGGCACTTTGAGCTACCTGCACCTCATTTAGCATGCATATAGCACTCCTCAGGCCAAACACATTTCTAATTCACATCTAATCAAATTTGCAAACAGGAAGTCAGCCATTTTGGATTTTGTGCGTTTTACACGTACTGCACTTTTAAGTACTCCTCCTAGGGGGTTCATCACATTCACACCACCTGTGGTCAGAATGGTCTCAGGATATTCATGATGCTAAATTGCCAGGATATTTTTGATAGCTCAAACGGGACGGTCCTAGGGAGGAGTACAATTTTTATGTCACGTGGCGCCAACAGGAAGTGGCCGTAATTTCATGGTCTACATTGTCTGATCTGGCTCATATTTTAGAAATACGTTTATTGTTGGAGTATAATCACATCCATATCCCAAGAACGGGTCAATGTTATAGCGCCACCATCTGGCAACAGGAAGTGAGGTCTTTATCATATTTGTATGCCTTCCTGCTAGGGCATTCATCACATTCACACGAAATGTGGTCAGCATGATCTTAGGATAGTCATGACCATAAGCTGTGAAGGGATTTTTGATATCTCAAACGGTATGGAAATGGAGTCGTACAGTACACATATTGCGTGCAAAAAAATGACTTTTTTTTCGACATCGTCCGATCTGGCTGATATTTTGCAAATATGTTCACTGTTGGAGTACAATATGAAATATATACATATCAATCAGGGCGTGGCTAGACAGCGCCCCCTATAATTATTATTCTCTTTTTTTTCAATGTATTTTGCATTTTTGAGGTGCTTGCCATGGATGAAAACTCACAGAATTTTGCACACAAATGAGAAGTGTTGGCTCTCAGGATGTATCAGATGCTCAGACCTGGGCGTGGCCGAGGGACTCCACAGCGCCCCCTAATGCTTTGTCTTCTATTGTGGACAGGCACTTGGAGCTACCTTCACCTAATTTGGTATGCATGTGGGGCTCCTCTGGACAAACACATTTCTCTTTCACATCGAATCAAATATGTGAACAGGAAGTCAGCCATTTTGAATTTTGTGCATTTTACACGTACTACACTTTTAAGTACTCCTCCTATGGGGTTCATTGCATTCACACGAAATGTGGTCAAAGCGGTCTCAGGATAGTCATGATACTAATTCCAAAGGATATTTTTGATATCTCAAACGGTATGGTCATGGCGAGGCGTACACTTTTCATGTCACGCCGCGCCAACAGGAAGTAGCCATAAATTCATGGTCTACATTGTCTGATCTGGCTGATATTTTACAAATATGTTCACTGTTAGAGTGTAATCACATCCATATACCAAGAAGAAGTCAATGTTATAGCGCCACCATCTGGCAACGGAAGTGAGGTTTTTATCATGTTTGTATGCGTTCCTGCTAGGGTATTCATCACATTCACACCAAATGTAGTCATCATGATCTTAGAATAGTCCTGACCCTAAATGACGAAAGGATTTTTGATATCTCAAACGGTTTGGCAATGGCGAGGCGTATAATACACACGTTACACCCAAAAACAGGAAGTGGGCTTAATTCCGTTCTACATCATCTGATCGGGCTGATATTTTGCAAATATATTCACTTTTGGAGTGCAATCACATCCATATCCATATTCATCTGGGCGTGGCTACACAGCGCCCCCTATGGCTCTTTTCTAATATTGTGGACACATACTTTCACGTAAATGCACCACGTCTGGTAGGCATAAGGGTCTCCTCAAGACACACACATTTCTCATTTGCATCCCTTAACTTTTCCCAACAGGAAGTGAGCTATTTTGGATTTTGTGTGTTTTTAAGTGTTTTTTAACGTACCAAACTTTGAAATATTCTTCCTAGGGGGTTCATCACATTCACACAAAATGTGGTCAGCATGATATTATAGCCCTGACACACAACTATGAACTGATTTTTAATATCTTGGAATGATATGGTCAGCCTTAAAATTAACTTGTAATGCTGCCCAAACAGTTCATGTTTTAATACAATTATGTATTAAATAATTTCAAAAAGGTATTCAATTCTACATTGCCTGATTTTGAGGCTACAACTTTTCACATATGTTCATTGTTGGAGTGTCATCACATCCATTAAGCAATAATAGTTCACTATTTTCGCTGGAGACTCATTATATCCAGTTTTAAAACTTCAACGCAAGTCGCAAATGACTCTCCCATTTCTAATACGCGACTGCCATCTACTGGCAAAAGTTGGTATTGCATATATCTTGCAATGACGTTCAATGTTATTTGGTTTAAAAAAAACCGTGTTGTAGCATTTTAAGGACTCAATACAAAACAGCTGTTCGAAAAGTTAGCTTGAAAACCAAGAAGCCTTATTAAGGAATTCGAGCCGTTTCTATTTGACTTCATTCGGTTGAAGTCAAATGGGCATTTTTGAGGGCCTTGCCATGCATAAAAAGTCTTGACATTTTGCACACACATCAGAAGTGGTTGCTGTCAGAATCTCTCAGATGCTCAGACCTGGGCGTGGCCGAGGGACTCCACAGCGCCCCCTATCGCATTGTCTTCTATTGTGGGCAGGCACTTTGAGCTACCTGCACCTAATTTGGTGGCCATATAGCGCTCCTCAGTCCAAACACATTTCTCATTCGGATCTAATCAAATATCCAAACAGGAAGTCAGCCATTTTAGATTTTGTGAGTTTTACACGTACTACACTTTTAAGTACTCCTCCTAGGGGGTTCATCACATTCACACCAACTGTGGTCAGAATGGTCTCAGGATATTCATGATGCTAAATTGCCAGGATATTTTTGATAGCTCAAACGGGACGGTCATGGGGAGGAGTACAATTTTTATGTCACGCCGCGCCAACAGGAAGTGGCCATAATTTCATGGTCTACATTGTCTGATCTGGCTCATATTTTAGAAATTCGTTTATTGTTGGAGTATAATCACATCCATATCTCAAGAACGGGTCAATGTTATAGCGCCACCATCTGGCAACAGGAAGTGAGGTCTTTATCATATTTGTATGCCTTCCTGCTAGGGCATTCATCACATTCACACCAAATGTGGTCAGCATGATCTTAGGATAGTCATGATCATAAGCTGTGAAGGGATTTTTGATATCTGAAATGGTATGGAAATGGCGAGTCGTACAGTACACATATTGCGTGCAAAAAAATGACTTTTTTTTTGACATCGTCCGATCTGGCTGATATTTTACAAATATGTTCACTGTTGGAGTACAATATGAAATATATACATATCAATCGGGGCGTGGCTAGACAGCGCCCCCTATAATTATTATTCTCTTTTTTTTCAATGTATTTTGCATCTTTGAGGTGCTTTCCATGGATGAAAACTCACGGAATTTTGCACACACATGAGAAGTGGTGTCTCTTAGGAAGTATCAGATGCTCAGACCTGGGCGTGGCCAAGGGACTCCACAGCGCCCCCTATTGCATTGTCTTCTATTGTGGACAGGCACTTTGAGCTACCTTCACCTAATTTGGTAGGCTTGTGGGGCTCCTCTGCACAAACACATTTCTCATTTGCATCGAATCAAATATGTGAACAGGAAGTCAGCCATTTTGAATTTTGTGCGTTTTACATGTACTACACTTTTAAGCACTCCTCCTAGGGGGTTCATTGCATTCACACGAAATGTGGTCAAAGTGGTCTCAGGATAGTCATGATACTAATTCCAAAGGATATTTTTTATATCTCAAACGGTATGGTCATGGCGAGGCATACAATTTTCATGTCACGCCGCGCCAACAGGAAGTAGCCATAAATTCATGGTCTACATTGTCTGATCTGGCTGATATTTTACAAATATGTTCACTGTTAGAGTGTAATCACATCCATATACCAAGAAGAAGTCAATGTTATAGCGCCACCATCTGGCAACGGAAGTGAGGTTTTTATCATGTTTGTATGTGTTCCTGCTAGGGTATTCATCACATTCACACCAAATGTAGTCATCATGATCTTAGAATAGTCCTGACCCTAAATGACGAAAGGATTTTTGATATCTCCAACGGTTTGGCAATGGCGAGGCATATAATACACACGTTACGCCCAAAAACAGGAAGTGGGTTTAATTCCGTTCTACATCATCTGATCGGGCTGATATTTTACAAATATATTCACTTTTGGCGTGCAATCACATCCATATCCACATTCATCTGGGCGTGGCTACACAGCGCCCCCTATGGCTCTTTTCTTATATTGTGGACATATACTTTCACGTAAATGCACCACATCAAGTAGGCATATGGGTCTCCTCAAGACACACACATTTCTCATTTGCATCCCTTAACTTTTCCCAACAGGAAGTGAGCTATTTTGGATTTTGTGTGTTTTTAAGTGTTTTTTCACGTACCAAAGTTTGAAATACTCTTCCTAGGTGGTTCATCACATTCACACAAAATGTGGTCAGCATGATATTATAGCCCTGACACACAACTATGAACTGATTTTTAATATCTTAGAATGGTATGGCTATGGTCAGCCTTAAAATTAACTTGTAATGCTGCCCAAACAGGAAAATTATGTATTAAATAATTTCAAAAAGGTATTGAATTCTACATTGCCTGATTTTGAGGCTACAACTTTTCACATATGTTCATTGTTGGAGTGTCATCACATGCATTAAGCAATAATAGTTCACTATTTTCGCTGGAGACCCATTATATCCAGTCTTAAAACTTCAACGCAAGTCGCAACTGACTCTCCCATTTCTAATACGCGACTGCCATCTACTGCCAAAGATTGGTATTGTTTCTCTTTTTCTTGGATAAAGTGATTGTTTCTTTTTGCGAGCCAGTAACCATAACGATGTATGAGTAACAGCGGCAGCCTACGTGACAAAATGTACTGACAACACCCAGCCCACAGCAACGTTTTTTCTCATCTACCTTAATTATATGGATTGAATAACTAAAATAAAAGACAGGCTTTTACTGGCAGGAAAGTATCCTATATTTAAAAGATTAACACATATAATGCATATCTTGCATTGACGTTCAATGTTATTTGGTTTAAAAAAAACGTAGTGTAGCATTTTAAGGACTCAATACAAAACAGCTGTTCGGAAAGTTGGCTTGAACACCAAGAAGCCTTATTAAGGAATTCGAGCCGTTTCTATTTGACTTCATTCGATTGAAGTGAATGCCGTAACCCAATTAAATGTAATTCGCGACGGAATACACATAATAGCCTACACTGTCAACGTGAAATAAAAATATATAGAGGTTTAAATCGATCCTATATTGGGACATTTGTTATGATGGCTGGTGCAACGGGCATTTTAATAATCGAATGCTAGCATTTATATCATTACACTGACCAATTCGTGTTAAAAAGCACATTTTTGGTTCCTTTGTGGAAACAGTGAAGTTGTCTACACAATCTATTCTACTCACAGACTAACTGCGTCGCTGTAACTTCCCCCCATTTCTGATACGGGGATTCCATTTATTGGCAGAAAGTGGTACGTTTATTTTTTATCCTTCAAGTGATTTTTCAACGATAGGTTTTTGTTTTTTATAGCGAGCCAGTAGGCATAACGATGTATGATTTACAGCTGCAGCCTACGTGACAAACACCCAGCCCGACGTTTCTTTGCATCTATTTTCATTATATGAATTGAATATCTAAAATAAATATTAAAAACATTTAATGACTGTCTTTAAATGGCAGGAGAGTATCATATATTTAAAAGAGTAACACATGAAGTCAAAAAGAAACCTTAGCATTTGAGGTGGCTCTGCTCGAACGCTGTGTTAACATGAAACCGTTATGTTCAACAAAGGTATGGCATGCAGGTCGTTGCGAGATGACAGGCATTGGCTAACAGCAGCCAGCCTGTCCACTGTCTGTGTGAGTTAAAAAACAGGTCAGCTACGTTTGTTTACATGAATAGAAAACTTTCAGTTCAATCGCCAGCTATGTTAGTTTATTTTTCTTGTCATTAAACACGAATTAAGAGAACATACAATTTCGCTAGGAATTTTTGACTTAATATGAAAATACCGGATTGAGGGCAGAGACTTGGCATCTCCTTTAGATTTGGCTGAACAAATGCGTTTCAGGCAGCATAATTACCGGTGAAATGGAAAAGAATGATGCTGGCTAACTCGACGTTTAATGCAATATTATCCGACACTTCGGAGAGAAATTATTTAACCAAGATAAAAGGAAACGTACGACTTTTGGCCAATAGATGGCGAACGTGTATAAGAGGGCAGTATAGCTTGATGGTTCAGGCAGTGGATTAAGACATGCAAGGTCCGCGGTTCCATCCCCGGTGCGGCCACAATAAAGTTGAATTGTTTCTTTAAGCCAATGGTTTTATTTTGAGTGCATATTTATAGCCTAATGACTTTTCAAGCATAAATTGTGCCTCCCGCTGTAAAATCTATGGAAATTAATGAATCTCTGCTCTCCATACAGGACTGTAGCATGTTATCACAATGTGCAAGCAAGAAGTTGTTTTTGTTTCATTCTACATAGTCTGATGTGGCTGAAACTTTACACATGTTCATTTTTAGAGTGTAATCTCATCCATATACCAATAAAGGCTCAATGGCATAGCGCCAACTGCTGACAACAGGAACTGAGCCTTCTATTGTCGTCTTAAGCATTATTTTTCAATTGGTTGATCATATTCATGGTAAATGTGGTCAGCATGATGCTAGGACAAAACAGATTTTTGATTTACTGGGATGATATGGCTATGGTCAGGCATATAAATGACACATCATGCCAGGCAAACAGGAAGTGGTCATACTTCAATTCTCCAATGTCTGATGTGACTGCAAATTTACACAGATGCTCATTGTTGGAGTGTAATCAAATTCATATACCAAAAACGCCTTAATGTTATAGCGCCACCATCTGGCAACAGGAAGTGGCCTTAATTTTACTCGACATCCTTCGATGTGGCTGAAAATGTAGAAATATGTTTATTATTGGAGTGCAATCAAGTCCATATACCAAAAAAGGCTCATTGCTATAGCGCCACCATCTGGCCACAGGAAGTGAGGCTTCTATCATAGTTTTATGCATTCCAATAGCAGCACCAACATCTTCATTTATCAAAGGGGTATTTCTGTGCACACTATACGTTTTCCTAGGAAGTTGACTTGTTCCAACTGTGCCACCAAGGCGGCCGCATCCAGGGTGCTTGGGCCCGCTCATTGCTGCTTGCAGCTATATTTTGTTATTGTTGTTGGTTGTTTATCAGTTTCGGTATTTTAACATTTAAGACAGAAACCTAAATGAGAGTATACATGAGAAAAATAACATGTATTGTGTAGCTGTCATTCTGTACATGTAAAAATGATTTATTCTGATTAAATACTTGTCATGTAAATACACACCCAACACCCATTGCTCTGAAAATTGCTCCATCAGACCAATGGCATGGCACCACTGTGAGGACAGTTTAGACTCCACCAAGAGTTCCGGGTGTTTCTTCTGAAAATTAGAATATATATTTTGTAAACTTAAAAATGTTCTGAATTTGTAAATGGAATCTAAATTTAAAATTTGTACAGAACAAAAATATCTGGATGAAAAACTTTGGTTCCGAAATTTTGATTCTATTCTTGTACTAAATATATAATCACCATAAGATGTTCTATTCCGGAAAGCTACATTCAGTTTGCTGGTCGTTTGAATTTGCATGTCAACAAGTAAACAGGGATCTTCTGTGAAACTTAAGAAATGACATAACGTTACAATCAGCCATAAGTCAACCAACAGCTACAGAAATTATTTGATAACTCTAATACTGAAGCATTCAATGTGGTGTTTGCATTTTAAACCCCCTGAAATGTAACAAACTACTGTAGCTTGTTGATTGCTAGTTAGATATAAACCGCAATAATACGCCTGGTGGTGAACGTGCACTTATTTTAAACTGAACTTACAATTTCATCTTGGTAAATGGTTGGCATTTATATAGCGCCTTTATCCAAAGCGCTGTGCAATTGATGCTTCTCATTCACCCATTCATACACACATTCACACACCAATGGCGATTGGCTGCCATGCAGGGCACCGACCAGCTCGTCAGGAGCAAATGGGGGTGAGGTATCTTGCTCAGGGACACCTCGACACAGCCCGGGCGGGGGATCGAACCAGCAACCCTCCGACTGCCAGATGACTGCTCTTACTGCCTGAGCCATGTCGTCCCCATCTTCAGAAAAAATGATTGGTAATCGTTTTTCTACAATTTTTTGTAACCGTTTACAAATCAGTTTCGGTTAACTGTTATAATCTTTGGACATAATATTATGTCCAAAGATTATAAGGTTACTTACACATTGATGTTAAAATTATTTCATACATGTATGTAATTTATTTTCCTGAAAACTATACAATGCTCGACATTGCCGCCTGGTGGAGTAATTGTTATTGGTGGTTTTGAGACCGCAATTGTGACCTCCCAAATGCTTCTAATTTGCATTGACCAATGTGCAGGGGAGAATTGTCTCCTGCTTAGTCTAATCAAAGTATACATCGCTCTGGATAAGAGTGTCTGCCAAATGCCATTAATGTAATGTAATGGATGCAGGACTCTAATGGACAAATGTCTCTTCAAAACATCCTTGGGAAAATTTCCCAAAACTAACTAAAAACTCAAACAAAGGGAGGTGGAGGTGTGAACGTGAAATGTAATACACATTTGCGTTTTCTTTTGCTTTTATCACGCCACATTTAAAAACAAAACGCTACACATTGCATTTGCGCATTTCATTGCATGTTCTGTCAAAAACCACACCCCTAAGCAATATTGGACAGTTGATTGCATTTCTTTTAAGGCATGGATATGCTGTGATACTTCGATAAATGTAAACAAGCCACTTTGATGTTGGTTAAATGATATGAGGACAATATATATAATAAATGTGCATCATTATGTAAAAGCAAAGGCAAATGTGTTTCACTATGTATCTCGATTGCATTTATTTAAAATATGCTTAAAACTGTACTGAAAATCTTCCATAGGGTCAGACCATGTAGTTGGAGGCAAGGCTAAGCGCTGTGGTATTGTCAAGAGCCTCTACAATGTGAGTTTACTTCATGCGTCCAACTACAGAAGTGACATCTGTAGACAAAGAAGTAGAATATCCAGGCAGTAATAATCTCCACCTTTGGCAAAATACATTCCATGCAACAAAACCAAAAATCCCCTCTTGAAACTGGAACTACTTCTGAAAATGTAGATTTCAACTGTCAGGCCTTGACAACCATTGTCCATACAGACATTACGATTTTCAATGAATAATTTCAATTAACGCAGGTTACAGGTTACATTCAAACTTAAAATCAAAGGGCTTGTGCTATGAGGAATGATGCATGGGGTTTGCAAGCCACACATTCACACCTCTTCTGGCAGTTACTGCTCTCTTTATCTATCACTCCGCTCAGAACAAACCACTTTTAAGGTGAATAAAAGTCCCGACAGCATGTTCCTTGAAAACACTTTAAAATGATTTGGAGTGCTCGTCTGACAACACAAAAATGTCAGACTCTGACAGAAAAATGCTAGGCCTACATTTACCCCCATTTGTAAGGCTTGATAGGTTATGTGTTCATGCATGTTGTATGTCAAAAGGCAAATAGCATACATGCACCGGATGGTAACGTTCCCTATACAAGCAGGTTGACAGTTTCAACAGACTTAGGCATACAATAATAGTCTCCTTTACAGATTTAAAGGATTTAAATCAAACAATGTAGCCACTGTTTCTGACAGAAAGCATAGCCAGAAAAGCTATATGACAACATAGTATGACTATATCATGCAAAATTGTATATCAAAATCGCCAATGCTTGTTCTACTAATCAATAATCAATGAAACAGATGTCAGACATTGCACCTATATTTTCAATGCTCACACATTACTCAACTAAAAGCAAAGCATTTTAAAAGTTTGTATGCAGATTAAATGCAGTTTCTCTAATTTCCTAGATAATTACAATTTTTAACAGTTTTTAACACTTTCACAAGCCCAATATGAAGTGGCTCCACTCAAATCCCAAGGGCTTTTGGCTTTGGTTGAGAAACTTTAGTAAGGTTGACATTTTACTTTGTAGACATGCTATTAGTGGGACTGCTACTCTCGAGAAATGGCTGAACGTTCACAGGGTTGAAAGTGGCCAACCAGTTTTCTTTGTCTTCTTAAATAAACTTTGAATATTTATTTAATTAATATGTATTACTCATATGAGTAATAAATATTCATTATATATATTTCAATTACGGCGACTGCAAGGAGGTCCTGGGTTCGAATCCCCATTGGCCGGGGCCTCTCTGTGTGGAGTTTGCATGTTCTCCCCGTGTTTGCGTGGGTTTCCTCCCACAGTCCAAAGACATGCAAGTTAGGCTGATTGGAGAGTCTAAATTGCCCGTGGGTATGAGTGTGTGAGTGAATGGTGTGTGTGCCCTGCGATGGACTGGTGACCTGTCCAGGGTGTATTCCTGCCTTTTGCCCAATGTATGCTGGGATAGGCTCCAGCCCCCCTGCGATCCTGTTCAGTATAAGCAGGTTAAGATAATGGATGGATGGATGGATATGCCAATTGACAGATTTCCAATCACTAAAGACCACATAGTTTCAGGTTGTTTATACAATTTTTTATTTTTTTTTAATTACAAAAAAAAAGAAAACTTGGCGTGAAGACCTTCCACATTTTCAATGAGGCTCAAACCTCAGCAAACATTATTACATCCAAGCTCCTCAGGATCTGCCTGACACCCTGCCAAATGTATGAACTTTGTCATGTGTTCCCAAGTAAATTTATTACAGGAAGCCTCACCAGCCCTGCCCTGGCTTTCTTGTTTGATTAAGTCATGTTTCAAAGGGGAGAAAGTTAAACATTTCAGAAAATATGATTTAATGTGTAATCTAGTGGTGACATGTATGGTCTCCCTAGTTGACAACATGTGTCGGGAGAATGCTATAGTCCAATTCAGCTAAGATACAGGCTTGTAATAACATGTACTAACATGTTCACATTTGTCTTTCTATGTAAAGAAAAAAGCCTTGACTGCAGTACCTGGTGGGTATTGCTCAAGCTGAACAGTGAAAATAAGCTAAGCTTCTGATAGAACTCTTTATTAGTTTGTTTTGCCTTTGATATACCGCAAAATGAAACATGGTAACATACTGATATTTGTAACACAAATTCAGTTGAAAATGTTGGTCTTTACAAACAGGTTATAACAAATATTTCTACACAATACTGTTGATTTATATGGTATACTTAATACTTAAGCAACACAAACGAACACAAACCCTAGAAGAATTATTCATATTCATTATGATCACTGTTCGGTTGACATTTTTACACATGTAAAATATTAGACATTTGTATAAGTGTTCAAAAATGGAACTATTCCAAATAATTAATGAGCATTTCCAAAATAAAGAATATAATATTTTAATAATTTTTCTAAATCAATTTATAACAACAGCTTATAAGTATCTGCGTGTATGCTTTTTTTGTTCATTTGGCTGTTTGTTTGATCTTGCCACACTTGATGTTGATCGTCATAAAATACTGTGTTTAAAATGCAATGTAAGCAAGGGTCATTCAGCTGCATTTATCATAGATACAATTGCATTTTCTCTTTCCATCAAATATTAGTTTCAGAGAGTTCAATAGGGTGAATCATATTTTTACATAAGAAATACATTGTGGTTTTATTGAGCCATTCCAAAGCCAATAAAAACACTTTTATAGAGACTTTCAACTGAAAAGTCAGCTGGGCGATTCTGTATGCTTACAAAAAAGATATATAATAGATTTCATTTCACAAAGCTCCTCTCTGGATCAGGAACCAGTGTCATAATGTACAGCCACAGAGTCAATTCAGGAGTACAACACAGAGGCCACCACCATGTCTCTGGATTCCTTGTAGCAGGAGAGAAACTACATTGATATCAAGCAATATAATCTTTGCCTTGTAATATCTAAACTATAGGTTTCATCTCTACTGACACCAAGATGAGACACAGTGCTGAGGGCTAAGTAATAAAATCCCATGGATCCTCCAGCGCAACCATGTGACAAATAATATCCAACTTTTATTAAAGACGGAACCCAAGGCACTGCACCCTTATTGATTCCGAACAGATTTTTCAGCACCCACAGCTAAGCAATCAAGACAAGAGGCTCACCCTGGTCATCTGTGAAAGCCACTATTAGTCTCCCTGTGAGCCATCGAGATGAGGCTGACACCTCATAGTCTGGGGTGACGGGATGTCAGGACCTGGACAAGACCAATCAGAAAATACATCTGTAGGGCCTAACAAGGCTGGACTGGAGGGGATATTTGAGGATATGAAGGGGGAGGGGGAGATGGGGAGTCTCCACAGCGAAGTTCAATGTGCTAGCAGCACAGGGGAACGCGTGACCGTGGTGCGCAGAAAGGACACACCTCCATTAGTTTCTATGCTCTGCCAGAGAAGAGCCTGATACAGTGCACCGAGATGACAGGGTGATAAATATAAAACCACTATCATCAATAAGGCCAGGATGTAAAAGCACTTAGTCTCAGCCTAAGTAACTTGTGGAAAGTTTGGTTTCAGGGGTCCGTGCGTCATCCATCACCACTCCTCTATCCGTGGACACAGTAATTGTGGGATATCTGGAATGCAGGTACAATGCAAGCTAACGTTTGGGGGAGAGGAAACTGTATGCCATTGTAATGCAAACTCATTAACTGTACTTTCTCTTAAAGCCGGGTACTCTTTTGGGTTGCACGTACAGCTGGTTAAAGTTGACTGCTTCAATATTTTGCTTTATTAAGAATAAACATAACTGCACTGGGTTCAGTTTAGCTTACATAGTTTTGGTAGTCCCTGTTTAAATCCCCAGTTTTATACAGAACTTTGTCACATGGAAAATACATTCAAAAGACAGGAAGCACACGCATTTGTTGCCCTTCTTAGCTGGAGAATCAACAACATATATTTATGCATTAGGAAAAGGCGCTTTTTTTGTTGTTCTAGACTGTGACTTGAGGGTATGTTCAATTTAATAGACATGCAGTTCATAAAAGCTCCAGCTTACCATATCCAGTAAAGGTGTCAATTACATGTAGGTAAAACATTTCAGATTGATTACAATGACAAACTTCATTAAATGGAATTATGTTACCAAACAAGGACGAAAAACCAAATCTGAGCTCTTCAATTAAGGTAATGCTTTGGGAAAAGTTTGAAATAAGCATCATGTTCGACGGAGGAGTTAGGCAATATATATTACAATGGCATTAAAAGCCTTTCCATGATTTAAAGACATTTATTTCTCGTGTAAATCCCTCCTTTGGAAATTGATGGATGTTAAAGTCACTTTATAAGGGCATTGTGTGTATTTTATTGGAGCTTTTTAAATGAAGCAGTGTAGGAACTGAAAATATATGTCACCACAATAAAAAAAAATGTTGATTTTTGGGATGTGCTATTTTTCCTGTATGTCTGTTTACAAACCTTTTCAGCAATATGTGGTGTTGTATTTTTTGCATAATGTTCGCCATCTCTCCTAGCTTAATAAATCAAAAGATAAAGGGCAATATACAAAACAAAGAGCAGCCTTTCGATTGTCATGGGGTGTTATTGCGTGAAAAGGTCACTAAAACATGTTGAATTTAACTGAAAATTTGGTTACCAGGTGTAACGAAAACCAGATTATTCAAAAACATTATATTTCTTCTTTTTTTGCCCACATAGTGTATAGTGATGCAGTCATTTACATAGTTGATGAAGTAGAAAACAAGAAGTTGTAATGTGTCATTTCATTTGAAATTCGTGCATGAATAAAGGCCTTATTCATTTAGTCAAAGATTGACCTGCCTGTTGTGCTGTTTGTTTACCTACAAATAATGAGCTCAAGTCATTCACACAAACCATCTCTGGCTGTCACACCATGACAAGGATGCTCATTGCAGACATCAAAATGCTAAAATCCATTGAGAGGAAATGGAGACATCCTGTGGTATTTGGAATTAATTTCCCTCACCACAAGCAACAGGACGTGCGTGGATGCAATCCATGTGCCGCGAGCCACTGCCCGGACACTACGTGTAATTAGACTTCAATATTGGCGGCCATTTGATATGTAATAAATTTACTTTGATTAACTGGTCTTGTTTGTTAAAAGCTCCCATAAACATTAGCGCTCGCTCTTGCTGAACAGATCAGCAAAAGATTAATGAGACACAGCTAGTACGCTTATTATAGAGGCACACTTTAATAAACTCTTCCGGCTCGAAATTATTTAATGCATTCATACTCATGGAGGCTATCTTGGTGGTCAGCTTGACCATCAGTGTATTAATATTGAGAAGTGAAATGCACAGGAAGAAGAAAATATTGCCTGGTATGAGATAATTACCTCTCCAGCTTGACAAATGGGGTAATACCTATGTGTATGCATGCTTTACAGAACCACTCATTGTGCTTCCATAAAACAGGGCTGTGGTCTCTCTTTTGATATAATTGCTGGAGATGTTATTCTGCATTTCTTAAGGTGTGAAAATATGAATTACAGATTGATCACATGATAAAATAAGGCTGGGTTGGTTGCAGATCATGCTGTTATATTTTAAAAAGCAATTGAAATTCTCGTTCGAACATGAGGAAAAAATGGGAATTAATCCTTTGAGATCTTATGTGGGATAAAATACAATACAAAGTAAAATACAAAAACATTAAAATTAAATCAAATGCAGTACACGGAAAAGGTTGTCTGTGGACTCTGTTATTGCTGGAAAGTGCAAATTTTGTCCAGAAATCAATTTGTGTGGCATGACCTCTTTTCTTGATCATGCAAATACATTTGTGAAGCTCTACCACGGTGTTCTCTGTTGTCCATATTGTGTCTCCCTCCATTATGCTACTTGGAGTGCTTTCACGGACATATTTATAGATTTACTGCAAAAAGAATTACACTGACAAGTCCCCAGGGTTGGATTAAATGAAATGTAAAACCCACTGTTCCCAATTATAAAGTGAAAGGGAAACTATACCCTTTTTCTAATAATGCAGCACAGCACACATTAGTTAATACTTTCTCCAAGCCATTCTTCTCAGTGACTTCCCAACTTTTCAAGCGCTGTTCATTAAAAAGAAAATATGGTCAAATTGTTGTCTATTTACAGTCCCCTCCAAAATTATTGGAACAGCAAGGTCAATTCCTTTGTTTTTGCTATACATGGAAGACAATAGAGTTTGAGGCCAAAAGGGGCACATGCGATAGATCTGAATTTCATCTTTTATTTCCTGGTATTTTTATTTATATTTGTTAAACAACTTAGAACATATCATCTTTTGTATCAGAAAATATAAACCAACATAAAGACCAGAGAGCTTTTTTGGGAGAAAAGCAAGCCATTTTGAAGCTAAGAAAAGTGGGGAAATCGATATTGCTTGTACAACGGGATAGCTTGTACCACAACTTGGAATGTCCTGAACCATTGCCTTACTGAGCAACAGACATCGGACAGGTCAACCAAGGAAAACAACAGCAAAACCCTAAAACATCAGTCAGTGACATCACAAACAGAGAGCAGCAATATAGAGGCTATACCAAAAGATGCAAACCACTCATCAGTAGTAAGAATCGGAAGGCGAAGAAGTACAGAGACAAACCACAAAAGTTCTGGAACAAAGTTTGATGTACTGATGAGACCAAGATTAATGTTCTAAGTATTTTAAATGCCAGGATATAAAAGCAAAAATTCTGAACTCTTGTCTCGTGTCCTTGCTGTTCCAATACATTTGGGAAGGGATTGTAGTCATTGGTTTCTTTGACTCTGTAAGCTGCAGACAAAAAAGGGTCCACCTTCCTGCACATCAGATTGGCCATAATGTGTAATTTGACTGACGCAAAATACTTATGTTATGGATATTATTTATTTATTTATTATTAAGCATGTTTTATAAGAGCTCTTGTCATAATTAACTTGCACAATTTTGAGCAAAGAAGTAACCATCAGGTTAACATCAGGTGGCAACCATCAATCTACTTAATACATAGAAAAACGTACTATAAATACTATTTGTGCACTAACAGAAGGCCTATGTCCTCTAGAAGTCACTTCCCCTCAGCCTTGCTATTCATATGCTGACAGAAGCTATTACATTACAGAAGGAGGCCACATATACAGTACATTAGCCTATGATATGATTTAAAGGTGGTCAGCATGGTTAGAGAATCCAGGATACAGTATTAAATATGTATATCCCTCTAATGCTGACCACACATAGCACATGTAGACTGGATGGGTTTATGGTTTTAATTAAAAAAGACATATACATTATTTTCGAAGGCTTGTTATTTCAAGGAGGAAGGAGAAAGCCTTACAGTGGTATTGGTACGAGAATTATGACCCTTCCTGGCTTTGGCTTTTGACATACACATACCTTCACGGGACTAAAGTGCTTGCAACTTTAATAATGAATATAAACTACATATATAAAATAATTGACAATGCATTTAAAATTACAATTACATTACAACTGCAATTGTACATTACATTACAATTAAATATTACAATCTTTTAATTTGGGCACATGGGACACATGGGAAGTAAAACTATAATCAGCAGCGGTAGCTAAAAGCAGTAGCATTTCCAGCTCTGTGATTGTGAAACTAATCCTGTGATTCACATCATCAAAGTAAGTGTTTTTTGTAATCATAACATAGCATTCTCAATGTTCAACAATAATTATGAACATTTTAATAATTGTTAAAAAAACAATGCTTTGACAAAGTCAGCCTCAGCTGTAAATACAGTGGGGCGCACAAATTTGGGCACCCCTGGATCAAATGTCTCCTACAATGAATCTGTACATGATCAAAAGCAACCCTGAACTCTAAATGGTACAGAGTTAAACAAAAGACCACAAATTATTATATTATTATATTTTTATAAATTCCACAAATTATTTTTATTTTTTACTGGGCCTTGTGCAAAAGTTTGGGAACCCTTTTGGATTATTCTTTGTTACTTAAAAAAAAAGGATGATTACCAAGGCCCAGACCAAGGTAAGTTTGGTGAGTTTAATTCCAGGGATGAACTTTTTGTTTTGAAGTAACTCCATGCCTTCTGAAGTATCCAACTGCAGTGGCTGTTCTGTCTGGTGTTAACAACCAATGGTTCCTCTAAACTGTTGTCCAACGATGTCAGAATGAAACTGGTTCATTTCCATCAGGAAGGAGAAGGCTACAAAAAACTCTCTCAATGTTGCAAACTGCCTATTTCCACTGTCAGAAACATTATTAGAAAATGGAAGATAAACAGTTGAAGTCAAGGTCTGGGAGAACCCACTCATCATTGCAAAAGAGCTGCAAAAAAGAGTACCAAACACAGGTCTAGCTGTAGCTCACAGGACAACAATACAACATACTTTAAACAACAAAGACCTACACAGCAGAGTTGCCAGACAGAATGACCTCAACACAAAATTATGTGTCTGAAGTATGCAAAAGAAAACACTGAGAAGCCTGAGCCTTTTGGAACAATGTGCTTTGGAGTGATGTTTAATTTAACTTTTTGGCCACAACCAAAGAAGGTATGTTTGGAGAAAAAAGGGTAAAGCCTTTGTAGAGAAGAACACCTTGCCAACTATGAAGCATGGAGGTGGATCCATTATGCTTTGGGGTTGTGTGGCAGCTGGGGGCACAAAGAACGGATTCCACCACATCTCAAGAAATTCTAGAGGCTAATATTTGAATGTCAGACCACCCATTTAAGTTTAAGTGAGTTTGGATATTCCAGCAAGACAATGATCCAAAGCATACCTCAAAATGATCCATGAAGTACCTCCAGGAAAGACAGATGAAAGTTTTGGAATGGTCACAACGGTCCCTGAATATTATTGAAAAGAGAGATCTCAAACATGCCATACATGCAAGGAGGCTGACGAATATGTTCAAGCTAGAGGTGTTCTGGAATTGGCTACATATATATGTTGTCATCCTAATGTTGCGTTCCAGACAATTCGGTGGTCAATTTTTTCCAACCTCCTACTAGGAAAAGTGCAGTAGAACGTCACTCAAAGTCCGAATTCCTATTTGTGAACTCGGGGCAACTTCACGAGAAGTAGTTGTCTGATGTCACACAAAAATTGTGGTGGGGGTGCTTCTCAATCTGCACTTGACTTGTATCAGTTGGGGCGAGCCGAGTATTAGTTTCAGACGAATACTCCGAACGAGTATTGACTTTTTCCCCAACAACAAGTGTTGTAGGAGTAATTGGATTCATTATCTGTAATCAGAGAATTGGCCTGTTTTATTTATTTTTTACATTGGCTGCAGTAGCTGTACATCAGTGATGAATGCGTAACATAAAGCTAACATTGTTTTGTGATAGGCCAGTTCCTCCATGGTTCCTTCCCCTTAGATTAGTAAAAAATGACTGCCTGCTGCTCTTTTACTCACTTCTCTTGTGCATGTCAAGAGACTGTTGTGTGAACTTGTTCCAATTGTAGATTAAGGATATAACAACTTAACTAGAATCTTGTCATAGTGTGACCAGAGGTGCTTTCAAGATCAAACGATTAAGTACTTGTGGCTACCGTAGAAGTTGAAAAGCATAATATGAATTAAAAAGCAATGCAATACAGTTTAAGCTGCTTTTCATAGCCTTTTCATAGTTACATTCATTATCAAATGAAAAACCACAGAGTTTTGCGCCCAAAGTTTATTCACGCTAGTACATACCATTGTTCAAGCAATGGTCCTGTCCCGCCTGGACTATTGCAATTCTCTGCTGGCTCCGTTCTGCCACTTCGTGCCGTCTGGCGCCTCCCCCTCGCCACACCTGCACTTCACGCTCACGACTGCTGTCTGCCCTGGTCCCATGGTGGTGGAATGACCTCCCAGTGGATGTCAGAACGGCAGAGTCTCTGACCTCCTTCAAGCGCAGACTGAAGACCCATCTCTTCAGGCTACACCTTTCCCTCCCCAACTCACAATCACCGTGATTAGCCTTAGTGAAAGTTGATTGGTTCTGAATTTCTGTATGTTTACACTAGGACTTGGAACTGTACTGTCCTCTCAGGTACTCTTTGCACTTGTTCTTGTGTTTGATTTGCACTTTGTTGTACGTCGCTCTGGATAAGAGCGTCTACTAAATGCCACGTAACATACAGCACAATGCATATTAGCAGACTAATTCGCAACATTAGCTCTGACCTGACACAAGTATATTTACTGCGTTCATGCCCTTGCCTGTAGAATAGGAAGCAACAGCAAATTGTATTTATGGAACTAATCTGTGATATTCGATACAAAACAAATGGTCTTCATCATACAGTGCAGCTCTTGCGATTCCAAGTTGATATTGTATCGGCGGTAGCCAGCAGATTATTTATTTGTATTTATTTTTTCACATTTTCTCCTAATTTGGTAGCCAATTGTACCCTATCTATTTGTTAGTTGAGGATACACAGTCAACGACCCCATCACTCGGCGGCCCAGATCGATCTAGCAATCCCGAGAATGACAATTCTTCAAGCTGTATCATTTCAGAGCCCCTGGCCATGATTGATTGTGAGGCGCCCAGGGCACTATTGTGTGCAGCTATAACTATGCCGGTCCATAACAATAGAAAACAATACCAGTTTGCTATCAATAACAACAAGCAAATGAGCTATTACTAGTTAGCTCCCGGAATTTGCAAATATCCACAAATAGGCATGACGCTTGTGCAATCGCTTCTATGTTTGTATTGCCTATAGTTTATCGTAAATGGATATTTGTAAATTCGTCAAGCTAACTATAGCTAATTTGCTTGTTGTTTGTTTGTTGTTACAAAGTGGTATTGTTTTATAACTAGATATGTAGTCTTTGCTTGGATAATAAGCAATAGCGTACAGAGTTTCAGTGATCGCTTGTGTGGAGTGCAATTTTGGCAGCTACACGAACAATCCAAATAAGCCCCCACGCCATTGGCGGTGGCAGTTAGAACCAATTTTCAACCAATGAGCTTGAATTGTTGTACAGCTCTACAATGTTATGATATAGAGTGACAGCCTGACAAATGTACACTTTGAAACACAAATTTAAGGACTATTAACACAGGCAGAGGGTGCGTCAACATGTCAGTGTGTTACGGCGGGGAGGACAGAGGAACCAGAAGCAGACACAGGGGTGTGGAAAATGGCAAGTTTACTCACAGGTGATGGGGCAGACAGAGCGTAGTCACAAAACAAGCCAAGGTCAAAATCCAGGGGGTCAGTCCAAACAGGCAGAGGTACAGAATTCCACAAGGGCAAGGGCAAGGAAATGGAAACAAGGAGGCTAGAACTTGGGGAAGGAATCAAGGGCTCGGGAACAGAAACAGGACAAGACGAACTAGCAACGTGCAACTGAAAAGGACAGGTATAAATACACAGGGGAATGGGACAAACTAGGCGGGGCATGGGAGTGAGGGCGGTCTAACAAATAAACATCAGGTGAGACACATGAAAGGGTAATGGGACAATAACGAGGGGGAAAACAAAAACGCGGACTGGATTCACAAAGACACACATGTAAAACAAACGGCTCTGGACTAGAGAGTAGACAATGCATAGATTGAAGACGTAGTGATAGTTAAGAGACAGGTGCGAACACTTCGCTGAAACAAACGAGTAATAAGGGATAGCATAGGAAGGCGGAGTTATAGAACAGCGCAGAAATGCTAAGAGATGCGTTAGTGAGTTAGTAACGTGAATATTTCTAAACTACCCAATAAAAGTGATTGTTAGTTAGTTAGACAGTTAGTTAGACAGGCAGTAAGTGTATTAATCGGATTAAAGCAGGAAGTAAGAATCGCGAGTTTAGAAAAAATGTTGAACCCCGAAAACTACCGTAACCACCCGAATAGTGGGGCACGCAGACAGGGGAGTGACTCGACTGGAAAACATTCAGACGCAGACATAACAGGGGAGGACGAGTGCAAAGACTAATGAAAATAAACAGAACCAGACATGAAATATGAAAAATAATAAATTACAAGAATAAATAATACTAAACAATGATACACTAACACACAGAACACAGGAACATAACACAGTGAGCCTTTTTCAATCATAGGAAGGGATTTACAATGGTCTTGTAACAATGCTTTAACACAAACATTTTGCCTATTGTCCCTTTAAGACCAGGTTTTGTTTTCAGCTGCATCAAAATAGAAATATGCCGAAGATTACCATGACTCAAGTCCAACCCGCCCACATGGGCGCATGGTCATTTGCTACTTTCACAGTGTGGTCACTAGAAGTAAAAATTACAACTGCGTCACTACCAATGACACTTGTAAAAGGTAAATTTATTGGTTGGCATTTATATAGCACCTTTATCCGAAGCACTGTACAATTGATGGTTCTCATTCACCCATTCATACACACACTCACACACCAACGGAGAATTGGCTGCCATGCAAGGCACCAACCAGCTCCAACCACTTGTATGTGGGTTACTGCCGCATTGCACCAAATCCAAGGTATAGCGTAGCCCTTAGTCTATTAAAAGCTTTTGGCTAAGCCTCTTTATTAATTATCACACAAACAGACCATTCTGTCACATCTTCAGTGATTGTTCTGGAGTTGGCCTTTTTTGAGTTCAGTTCACCCTTTTTAGAAATTGATCATGTAGATTGGTAAATCTTGAACCAGCTTACAACTCAAAACAAATAACTCCAGGCACTAGGAGCCTGAGTACTTACTATAGTCAATTAGTAATTATAGTTCAAAAGGGAAGATCCAATATTATCATTGCTAATTGCTTATTCTGCAGCAATATGAAAATAAATAACACCCCTAGCCTGGTAATATCTGCAACACAGTATTTTTTCTTCAGCCGTTATAATCCAGCTATTAAACTCCAGCTTATTCTTCAGGGAAATGAACACATCCAGAACTGTACTAGTTCATCAGTAATGCTATGCGAAAATGTGCTGTATTTATAAAGCAAAACAGGCAGCCTTTTGTATTTTTTTTTTAAAGATATTTTTTAGGCATTTTTCAGCTTTATTGGACAGTATGTAGTATAGAGAGACAGGAAGAATGGGAGCGAGAGAGAGGGGAAGACGTGACAAATGTCGGACGGTCGGATTCGAACCGCCGACGTCACGGCTCGCAATGAGCATGAGGTCAGTGCTCTACAGGCTGCGCCACCGAGACACCCAGCCTTTTGTATTTTTACAACTTTATTTGGATGGAGGAAAGCAAATAGTATAGTCTAAGAATAGAATAGACTAGAAAGTCTGTTCCCCGTGGTCTGCACCAGTCTCATTGCAGTTGCCCATTCTCCAGTAGTCAGTGTAACTCTCCTGACTTTCATTTCATTATTTTTCTAAGCCAAGGCTGTACTAACTTTTCAGTTTTAGATGTTATTAGTTTTCTTTTCTTTTTTTTGTTCTTGTACCGGTAAATGACTGAATAATTATTGACAGCCGTGATAACGATGGAGCAAATGGTCAAACTCAGCCAAAAAGTGCAGCGTGTTTCTGAAAGTGTCTTTTGCCAAATACAGATAACCATTGAAATGGTTGGGTTTTAATTAAATGTACTCTGTTCTTTTTCATTAAAATCTTGTTAATTAATGCTCAGCCTCAAGGATATTGGATCCCCCCAGTGTTCTGCACTTATAATCAATCTGAGAAAGTATATACAAATTAAAACTCTGATATTAATATTCAGTAGATTGTATGGTGGATTTCCACTTTGGAAAAGATTGGACACTTTCTTCGCTAAAAGGAACATAGAGAGTATATTAGCTCAACCAGACTAGAGTATGTTTTTCAAGGATCGTTACCTTTTAAAATGTGTGCGTTGAATTATTAAGAGGGATTAAATCAATTCACATTCAACAGTGACCAAAGAGGTTGAGCTGTTCCAAAAGGACAGACAGTGCAGTCCAAGAAATAAACATTTACTCTGTTACATCAACTTAATGGCAGGTTTTTATGAGTCACTTGCTTTTCACAGGTGTAGATTATGTTGTATAACTTTGACAAAATGGCTTCTTTTATTAATTATAGGAATATGACCTTCCCTTTTTTTCTGGTATCTATGTCATCAAAAGAAGCAAGAGGGGAGAAACCTGAAACAAGTTATTAAGGCTGCCTGTAATAATAAGGCTGATCATATTTAAACTGAATTAAATCAATTATCTTTGATGATTTGCAAATGAAAGGTAAGACAAATTACCTTCTTGTAGTTTGCACATTCTCTTTTTAATGCCCGGCCAAGTAATTAGTTACACTCTTGAAACACAGAACCTATCAAGTCACATTAATGGTTTTGTTGCTGGAATTAATTTAGATATTGAAAATTACATTTCTGACCATAATCTCCTTACTCAAATTAAATATTAACCAAAAATTGTCTGCGGCTGAAATGAAATTCGTCCTTTGAAGTGTTTTTATTAATCTTCCGTGATGTGGAGGTGCTTTAAATTCTGTGAATGTGCATACTCCCACCATTTCAGTGCATCACTTCCATTTATTTTGCTGAGGATAATTCTATTTATAAATGAAAATCTTATTAAAAGAAGACAAGAAAAATTAGTGGCCGGCCTTGGATTGATGGTGTAGAAACAAAATGAGCCGTCTAACCCAAAGTGACACATACAAATTACCTGTTAATTTAAACTGGGTTGAGGGATGATAGAGCTGAGTTGCAGCGACAGGAAAGCACCAAAGGAATGACAGTGAAGTCTGAAGTGACCAAGCCTCTCCTACAGCCAGAACTCCACCCCTGCCCTGCACGCATTCAAGTTCAAGGGGACTGAACCTGGTAGTCCAGTAAATTACGGATTTTGGAGTGTTTGAATTAGTCCCGGCTACCTGTGGGGCGCTGATAAAGAGTAACAGACAGCATTCAGAGTTAAATGTTGCGTCTGCATCTCACGGGTCGCGGGTGTAGTCCTGGAGTTTCCCTCGGCCGGACCGGGCCTGCGCTATTCCGCACGGTGACGTGAAGGGACGGAGTTTGAAACGGCAGTGCGGGTTAAGCCAGGCTACCCCCGCAGTCGCGTACGCTGGAGGAAATCCCTGAGCAGACATTATTACACATCATGGTCATGTTGGAGAGAGCTAGATGATAAATAGCAACAATCAGTCTTGTTTTAGCAACCGCAGCTCCAGAGGATACTCGCCTTTGGAAAAAAAAAAATTGGGAGAGTGCCGTGGCGCCGGAGTGCAAGGTGAAGCTTTCGGCCTTGCCGGAGTGTCACCTTGTGTCTGTCCCCACCCCAGCCCGTCTCCACTGATGAATAGCCTGTAGCTCTATGGGCGCCAGCTGTGTCGGGTCGCCAGAACCTATTATGAATTAACTATTTAAAAAAGGAGCGCCGTGTGCGGGGACAAAACACACCCCAAAGAGAGGGAACAACTGTGCCAGGCAGGTGACATTTGAATTGAATACCACGGTAATGGACACCATCCTCTCTTGACCTCCATTTAGCCGGAAGGGAAGTGGCAGGTGTACAACAGTGAGGCAGGTCCCCTCAGGTTGACACTATCGTTGGTTAGCGCAAGCCTGTGTCTCCGGCCTCTTTCTCTGTCCGCAACCGCACACGGCAGTGTATCCATACACCTGGGAGAGGATGAGAACATGAAAACATCTTATTCTATTAATTTACTTGTGCCTAACATCCTTTTTTGTTTCTTTTGGCACCTGCCCCTTCCCCCCCCCCCCCTCAAGCTCATGGATCACTCAAACCGGACTCCTGCTCTCAGGTCGTGGACTGCTGTAGCCCTGCACCACCACCGGTTCATGCCTACTCTTGAAAACATCCTGGAGCCACAGATACATCCCTCTGCCCTCTGAACTGTCAATGGAACCGTCTTCTGTGAAAAGCGCTAGCCTCTACAAATAATAAAAAAATTGAACTGAATTAATGAAATCTCAGTGAGTAAAATGGACATACTAGTCATTACACATTGAAGAATGTTATGATCTCTGTTCCTGGTGATCACAGATATGACAGTACAGTATGAGAGTAACAGCTTGTGCTGTTAAGGCAGTCTTCTGGTTTGTGAACGGGTGCTGCAGCTGGTATTGGCTGTGGACTGTGCCCATGCCAGTTCTGGCCTCATATGCGTGGGCGCATAATTAGCTATAGCATCACCAAGGGGAAGGAGAGGTTTTAGTGGGCAAGATCTCATCTCATCCGTGTCTCATCATTCTCCAGCGACCCCCCCCCCCCCCCCTCAGGTACCTACAGTTTACCTGAATAATCTGCACATGTTGGTGGGAGTTTAACTGGTGGATTACCAGTTAGAAGAAGTGTGTTTTACAGGATTGCACATGCTTGTAATTGACAGAGGGTATTGCAGCAGCTTATAGGTATAAATGGGCATTACAAAAATGCAGAAATTAGGGATGAATCATAATCATAATAATAATAATAATAATAGTAATATTAAATGTAATCTCTCAACAATCCTTGATTTTATCATGTACCATAGGAAACAACCTGATACCAAATCATCAGGTTTTCTTGTTGCACACATCAATTGGCAAACGCATTCTTCAGTTCTTTGGGTAAGGAATATGCATATTGTTTTCCTCAGCCTTCGTGGTGGGTGGGGCCCTTGGTTCATCTGCCTAAAGGTCACATGGTACCACAACAGGGAGTCAGGCGAGGAGAGTGCTTGCATGGTCCACTCCAGGTCTGTTGGAAAGGAGAGCAGAGGCTCCCCCTCGCAGTGAACTGATTCTTCCCCCCTGTCTCACTGGGAAACTAATGAGAGGGAAGCTGCGGGTGAGGCTTAATGGGCACAGTAGTTTTGCTCTAGGCTGACTGCTGAAAATGAGCATTTAAGCACAGCCAAAGTAATTGAAAAAATGACAAGCCATACATACAGCGTGCGCGCACAACACACGTGTAGCGCAAATTATTGTGATCATCGCTCCTGCCATTACCGCTGATACTCGCCGTCGTTATAAAGCAGCGGCGGCCCGTGAAAATCCAATCGCCTGCAGAGGAGAAGCGGGTCGGAGCTGGGATACAGGCGTAAGCCGGCGAGGGAAAATGCTGGCCAATCATTCGTTGATGAACGAATAAACAGCCCTAGTTTAAAAAGTGAAGCCCTTAATGATATGTAAGGAAAATGAAAAGGAAAATGTGAGAGAATCTATTTGGCGTGGTACAATTTCAGGGCCTCTGATCCACCTGTCACCAGAGACCACCTTCTCAATGACGAGCAGAAAAAGGGGATGCTTCTGTCTCTCATGAGGGAGCTGGACTACCCTAAGCTGTTCCTGTGGTTTAACTTTGCTCACAGCTCCACCTGCTTGTCACTTATTGATACTGACTTTCCGTCCACCTAGGCTAGATGCTCTGTTCTTCGTGAGATCGGGCCCGCTGTGAGTTTGCTGAATCTGAAGTCTCACTCAGAGACAGAGCTCCCCTGTCCTTCTGTGACCCTCTGGCACACAGCGAGACCAGTTTTTATGAAGGCTGAAATCAAGCCCTTGAAAAGGGCAATAAGTGCTTGTAGGGAACAGGATGCCAGGTAATATGATCATATTTGGCAATATTCATGGAAGAAAAGGCAATGGCAACACCCATGGTCTATAATAAAATTAGAACCAGAATGGCTTCTGACGTATTGTACCGGAACTGCTTTTTTTAATGAAATTTAAAAAATGTAACACTCAAATACATTTGGTGATCAGAGGTAAATATTGGTAAATGTTACAGTGGGTAAATTAGGGGGCAAGGAACATAAGAAGCAAATCAGGGAGGCTACGCAGTTGAAGAAGTGAGCATTCCTGCTACAATAATGACTTCTAAAATGTTTAATGCGGTTCCATCAGTTGCCATTAATCTCCAAAAATAACAGACAAATACATATTAAAACATTTACTCTCCAGAGTGCTTATGGTCTAAGGTCACACTGCTACACAAGAGAAAGAACATGATGACACTGAAAATTGAAATTGTTACATAAACACGATGAAACATGGGAACGGGGGGAAAGCCGCACTCCTCTAATGGGACCTGCCTTCCATCAAAAACACTGTGAATAAATGCAGCGTTTTGAGACTGCAGCTGTTATGACAAACAAGTGGAAGGGGAAAAAAGCCTGCTATTTTAACAGGAATGCAATTAAATGAATCAAACTGATCCAGCAAGGCTAATATTGGTCATTCAGGAACCCTGTGCTAAGTTCAATTAGCCCTCGCCTCTCCCCAGCTTTCAGATGTAATTAAAGGAGCTTAGTTGTGCTTGACGATGCGAGCCACTTTATTTAATCACTAACATTACTTTCCCAAACTATTAATGATTTTCCAGGGCATATGTTTATGCAGAATTAGAACAGTAATTACCTTTTCAGTTAATTTGGTACTGCCGCATTTCACACCTAGCTCCGGTGTCCTTCATTTGCCACAGTCCTTTCTGTCAAAACAAAAGGGCCCTTGTTCTTACTTCCTTTCTCTCTGCCAGATTGAAAACTGAGTTTTGAAACATTAATAAACCATATCAGCCTCCCAAGTGAAACAGGTGTAGCCATTTGAGTTCTTCCTGTTTTAAAAGCCTCCCCATGTATGCCACGTTTCCAATGAAAAGGCTGGCACGCTGTAGGCAGACAGCCGTCTAATTCAAATTTCTGCGGAAGGGCATAATGTTTATTAGAAACCATGAGAGCTGAAAAGTGCACTGTCTCCTTCTTAACTGGTCACAGATGCAGATACAAATCTGAATTCATAATCCAGAAAATTTAAGCTACTTTTCTATGGTCTGTCTCCATATTGACTTTCCACACTACCTCCCCCTGCCCGCAGTCTGCATGTCCACAGGATATAGATGTTGCACACCAAGCAAACTGTCCCTAATGAGAGAGACTTGCCGGGCAGGCTTCAGTTCACTGCACTTCTGCAAAGTTACTGCCACTGAAATTGTTTTAATATTCCAGAGAATGCCTATGACTGGGGTTGCCTGGGCAACAAGAGGTCACATGGCCAAAGGGTTCAAGCCCACAGTGGTAGAGCCACAATGCATCTGATGATGATTTATTCAAACGGAGTTTAAAACCTGCAGTTTCCCCCCTCATTGCCTTAATGTAACCGGGACCTCATTCATAACTGTCAAGAACCTATTCATCTGGACCGGGGCTTATTAAGTCAAAATTGTACATAAAATGTGTTTTCCGGGGGGGAGAAGAGGCGGCAGCCTCATTTCTGCCGACACGCGCTCGTAATCAGTGTTATTTTGGGGAGGGCGGCAGATCAGGGATCGTCTGGGGATGACCTACGGCCTGCTCCCTTGTCCCCCCCACCCAGCTGAGACTATCGGAGGTGCCCCTGCACCCCAGCGCCCCCCTCTACTGAGTAGAGCACAGAATGGGTGAAGGTGGGGGGGGGGGGGGGGGTAGAGCAGTGACAGGGCCATGCAATATTAATGAGGTGTTGAGAAAAAGGACATGTGAAGCAAATCAGCTCCTGTAGATCTTAACGCTTATAATAACTTATACATGAGGATGAGGGTTTGATTGCGATAAAGGATCGCCGCCATCACTCACGACCCAAAGGAAGTGAACAAGAGGGGGGAGGGGACAACAACAAAGGGAAAGTTCATCCCGGAGACTGTGGACAGCGTTGAGGGACCTGCGAATAGACGGTCGGGGCCACCGGAGAGAAACGAATAAGCGGCGCGCTTTAAAGAGCCCGGAAAATGCTTCACGGCTTCGCGGCGGCACCTCGGCAGTTACCGCCGTCCGCGGAAAAACTAACGTGCCACAAAAAACGGAGCGCGAGGGCCAAAGGTAATCCGCACAGGCCGGTTTCCAAAATAATAATAAAAAAAAAACACTGACAGCTCTCGATGGTAGAACGAGACCATCTGCGCCTCTGCAGGTGATCGTCCCAGGACAGAGGATAATGTGGAGCTGGGGCAGGGACAGAGCAGCAGGTAAACAGTCCTGCTGGGAGATGCCACTGTCATTTCAGCCCCTTTATTCCCAACACGGCAGAAGAGCCTCTTTTGATCTGGTTTTCTCTGCTGGCAGTGGCAGTTCTCATTTCAGAAAGCTAACGATGCCATTCCCTCTAACCGTTACAGTGCAGCCGCCGCCCCAATTGCCATTTATTCTTTTGATTAGTGTGAAAAATGGCAAATTATTATTGAGGTGGATGTTCAGCACCTAGCAGATACATCAGGAGGAGGTTCAGAAAAACGGTAGCGGTGCTGCATGAATATATTGTTCAATTAGTCATGCATGACTTTGTTTCCACCATGCCTTCTACCCCATAGTTACAATGGTATTCCCCAGTGCTTCAACTAACCCACAGCCAAATACACTGGATTCATACAAACTCCAGGGTTGTCTGCGCGCCTGTTATCATTTTCATTCCTGGGAGACAGAGCGAGCCGTGGCCCTAATGTTCATCAGCTAATGAAGTGCTCTCCATGTGCAGCAACCATTTTCTAGTGTGTTTCCTCACCCGATGTTCCAGTAGCCGTATCGGCGCTGGAGTCGTGCTCGTGAAAGGGGATAAGCTGCTCGGGAATATAATTGAGTCATCTAGCTGTGAAACTGACAGCTGATCTAGGCACCAGACAGGAGCCAAAAAATCAGGAGAATAATTAGTGTAATGAAATAGGAGTGCTAATAATTCAAACGCCACCCAGAAGCACTCCCGATTCGAGCAGCTTTCCTGTGTTTTGTGGGAAAGATAAAAAAGGAGACAGGCCGAGCTTTACCATTCTTATTCGCATGGATATCTGTATAACTGCATTAGCGAGGGAACATCTTTCGTTTTTGTCTCTCAGTAGCACCATTGCCGTTATCTTTTCACATTTATTTACCTGATAGTGGTGCTTTATCATTGAAAGAAAATCGAAATGTAAAAAGCTCTAAATGACCAGAAAAAAAGAGAATATTTTATTTTATGCGGCTCGAATTGAACACACTGTTAATAAAAGGGACCTTGTTTCCATATTACTGCAGCCATTGTCTTTTGTGAAAATAAATTCTGTAGTTATCAAAAGATGAGTACAGCCATATATAGATCCAAACCATATATTATTAAAGTCCTTTGTGCCAGGCCTACATGACAGAACTAAATATATATAAGAACTAAATAAATCAAAAACATACATTATTTCTATTTTACCCAAGCCATATCAACTTTCATTCCTGAAGATTGTGTAATGTTTTTCTTTTATAAATAAATATCCTCATATGATTACATCATTGTTTCTACAGCTTATCCCATCCTACCAGGAACTGATGTGTGCTATTTTTCAAACAATGTGGGGAAAAACCTTTGATTCCTCATTCATCCTATCATTTTGGTATAATACAATAACATAGCTACAAGGTTAGTAGCAATAAAAATAGTGCTGAGAGGCATTTTCACAAGAAAAGTTTATTTTTGATCCCCCCCAAAAGAAAATGTCCTGTTATTAACACATTCTCTTCACATGGTTTTTCTACGTAAAAAGCAGTTCATTCTGAAATATTAATTATGCAAATTTGTGGCTTGGGGTGAAATGAACATGAAATGAATAGGCCTTTAGCAAATCAGACAATAAAAATTCAAATGGCCTGGAAAAAAAGAAGAAATTTACATCTAAACATTAGCTAGTTTACCTAGTTTGATCTCATATTTCTCATAGGTGAAAGCATGTTCATACATTTCACACAAAGTCAATCACAGGAGTTCAAATAATGGCCATGTCACTACGTGAATCTAAAACCCAACTGTAATAAGACTGGGAGATGCAGGTATCATTATACCTGCATATACTATATCAAGGTTCAAGGTTGATATTAATAGTATTAATGCATAGATGCATTTTCAAACATTTTCAGCCATTTGCCCAACATAGTTTGCCAAAATGAGCAACGCTACACATATTTTTTGGCAATTAACCAAGAAACATTTCAAGCTTTCGTTCTTCCCATTTGTTTTGAAGGTAGAATATGTTTTTGTAAAAATTTTAAATGAAAATAGCTTATTGCAGCCAAATGCTACCAAATGAGAACCCAAAAAAGCCAATGGAAATCTGCATGGCTAATCACCTGAGACTGCTTGGTGTATGGTCATGGCTCACAAAGATTGATGCAAACATCCCCTTTGAAACCATAGACACAGTGATGGTGTTGGTCTTCATTTCCCTTGGCTGTTAGTGTCCAGTATAGACTCACAAGACAGGGCAGTGGGGAGTAGGGATGTAGCCCCCAAACGTCTGGTTACAGGTTTTAATCACATGTGAAACACTGCTGCTGTGCCCTTCATCTGACTTCTTTAACTAAACCAGTTGTGCACCCTATGGGTTCAAAATTCTGTACGACCTTCAGCTCTTAATAATTTCAGTTCAATCCTATCTTGATCTGACCTTAATCATCATTACATCGTTACATTTGCACATAGATGTTTACACTCTGGTCTGATACAGGATTTAACCAGTGCTGGTTTACATTACTATTTAGTTATCTAAGCTAGAGTATCTAATTGGAACAAAAATTAGCATATGCACTGGCCCTCCACATATTTATAGGAGTTGCATAAATATCTTTCACATTTATAATCCAAGAAATACATTTGCAATAAACAAGAATAAATAAGAATAATAGTCATAGGATCAACAAATGCTAGTAATAGCAGCAACTAGATGGTTGAAAAATATTGACTTTTATGGGTGTCCCTGCCTCAGTCGAAAGTATGGAATGCTTTTTACTGTCAACAAGCTCCTCAACGTAAACAATTGCTCAAGGCCGATTATACAAACGTGATGTACGGACACTATTTGGCTCCATCTTCTCACCCTTGAAAACCACCACCTCAGCCACTCTACACAAATTAACACTGAAAGGCTCTCCCCAATCACACTCTCTCAAAGATTTCTCCAGATAAGTGTCTCCAATTTCCCCTCCCGAAGGTTTATAAATCCCAGTCAATTCCAAATTCCAAATTCTGGCCTTCATGTCTGACGGCAAGAGGTCAGGGGAACAGCTTAATCTCATCTTGACATAAGTGCAAGGCCCTTTAGGAATCTGTGGCGTTTCACTTAATTAAAAGCACAGGGTATGTCAAGCAGATAAAGAGAGAGGTAACCCGATCCAAGGCAAACACGGATAGTACTTTATTCTCAGAGAAGGGAAACATTTTCACATTTTAAAGATTGGTTCTGGTTCAACTCTTGCTCTTTATTAACTTCCCTCATTTTTTCCCTCATGTCAAAACACAGCTGCAAACAAACTCTGTGTTACAGTGCTATGTAGTTTTGTTCCTTGTGACATCATCTCTGGTCTATCAAACAGAGAAATAGGAACATAACAGTGTGGTCATGTGGGTGTGGTCATCATTCTAATATGCACGCAAATTTGACACATGCTGCAAAGTGATTCATATTTTGATTAATATTAAAATAAATATATATCCCAGAAATAATATTTTTTACAAACTTCGGCAAGCTGATTTTTGTGACGACTGAACTCAGCAAACTGTTTTTTGGAGTAATCAACACTAACACAGAAAACTGAAACCTTAAACAACATTTACTAACTTTCACTAAAGTGAAGTATTTCATTTCTTGTGCCAAAAAAGATAAAGTATTCACCAAAAAATAACTTGCCAAAGCATTTGAAAATGAGTCGACCTTAACTCATATCAAATGTTTATTGAATCAAGGCATAAATTAAGTTTTAGATTTATGGTTAAGATTTTTTGATGTTGGTCAGGAAGCTACTGAATGTGGTCACTAAAGGATACTAAATCACCATGTCTATTTTTCTGTTGTACCTTTTCTTGCTTGACAACAATAACCACTCAGAAGAACAAGCAAATAAATTACAAGGTTTGGCAATATGTTGTAGAACTTGGATGTTTTAAATTACATACATACATACATACAGTATAACCGCAAGTGGTAATTAACGGGGTCCAAGTAGTATACATCTGAAAATTGATTGGCTGATGGCAGCCATCTTGTTTCAGCAATCTACTTGTCCTCATTAAATTTCATAGGACCAATCACCAACTGCCTACAAGGACATATCACATGCTAAATTGCAATTTGTTCAGGTAATTGATTCAGGAGATATAAAGATTTGTTTGCTACAGCAACACCTATTGACTGATTTCGACCAAATCCGAAATGCCAAATAATTTTGGACCAGGAGGATTTTTTGTTCAACTGCATCCTGGGAATCTGGTGAAAAAATTATTTAGAAAAATTTGTGGCTTGCTACAGCACCACCATCAGGCCAATCGAGGGTTATTCATAGAACTTGCCAGTTTTTACAACCTAAATAATACTGCAAAGTTTCATGATGTTTGGTGATTGTGAGTTTAAGTTAGTTTAAGGGCTGCTTAAATTTTATTGTCTGATGGCAGTCATCTTGTTAGAGTATTTAACTTGTCATTTTTGGTCTTCATAACACTTCTAACATGCATTGTGCAAAATTTAGATCAGATATGTTGCTGTATCGATAGCTATAGACTGATTTACACCAAACTTGGTACTCTATAACAATATGGCCAATCAATGGAATTTCTCCATTTATGTGATAATTACATGTTACAGTTTGTTAGACCAATAGAGGCGATGCCCACAAAATGAATTGGCTAAGTGCAGCCAGTTTTTATCACTGCAACTTACCTTTAACTTTCTTTTCTCTACCCAGATGCAAATAAAAATGCTTGGTACCATCTGATTCAGCATCAGCCAAGGAATCTCTGAAAACTTGTTTTTGGCAAAGCTGACTGGCACCACTCCTGCATCCCTCAATCGGCCACTTGTGGGCGTGTAATCAATTATGTCTTCAGGCTAGCATAACTAGTAATGTGTTTTGTACTGATCAGAACAGGCTTGCCAGTGCCCTTCTTCCTTCTGTAATGTGACATTAATAGCCTAAATTATTCACTTGCACCTCTACAACAAATGGGCTACAAGAGCATAAACTTTGCAAATACTGTATATGGGCTTCTCTGAATATACACCATCATTTCTGTGTTATTAACGCCTCCCATTACAATGAAACTAATGAATGGGGAACTAAAATTGAAAAGGGGGACAATGTTTATGTCAGAGATCAAATCTGATTTGTTCCCACGAGACAGGGTTGGGCCGTCAGGGGCTCGGAGATCAACTTTGGCCATTGCCCCCCGCTGCTGCACTGCCAGCCTTGCATGTCCTGCAATCCCAACATGCTTTACAGAGGCAACCCACTGTCTGGTGAAACCGTGAACAGCATGTTGTCACGTTTCAGGTCTGTCTTGTCTTGTTTTTATGTTTTTTTATTTTTATTTGTCTTAGTCACTATTTGTCTTATCATGTATTATGTTAGTCTAGGTTCGTCATGTTGTTTAGTTTGTTTCTTGTTACGATTTATTTTCTTGTCATGTCTAGTTATGTTTTGTTACGATTATTTTTACCTTGTTATGTTGAGTGGTTATCGTCTTAGTTCGTTTTGTGTTATGTTTTGATTTATGTTTATTGTTACGCAGACTGGTCATTGTTTAAACATACACTTTTACATGTCTTTCCGCAAACCTTGCGTTCCGGCTTTCTCTCTCTCTCTTTCTGTCATTCACACCCTAATTGTTTCTATTTGTCTATTTACTAAAACTACTAACGCTAGATCAGGATTGGGTAGAACTAACAAACTAATCATGTGTTCATGTTACCTTACGTTTCTCGTGCATGTCATTTGCTAATTTACTAATGCTAGGGCAGGATAGGTTTATTACTTGTTAAACTTGTCATCCATCGCACCTGTTTTCCATTCACTTGCTGCTCTCTAACGAATTTTCTATACCTGTCTACACCTGCATTTATACTCTTGAGCATTACTGTCATTGATTACTTGTTAAGATCCAAGCCTGCCTACCGACCATTGTTTATTGATTTCTGTTTCGTTGACCATCGTTTGTTTTTGACCACGTCCTCGCCTACCGTTTTTGTATCTTTGCCTCGCTGATTGTTTTATGGTTTCGACTTCCGCATCGCCCTCGACTACGACCCTGCCTGCCGTCCGCCTGTACTTCTGCCCCGCTGACAGCTCTCCTGCTCCCGCACCTCCCTGCACTTCTACCGACTACGAGTTTGCCTCTTCCCTCGGCACCGTGCTTTTTGTTTGTTTATTGTTTGTTTGGCTGGATCTACGTGTATGGACTTGTTTTGACTACGCTCCTGGGATTCGTCCCGAATAAAGCCCTGATGGGACTTTATCTAACTATTGTTTCTGAGTCGTGCATTTTGGGTCCAACCCCCACGCACCCATCTCAGAACAATTTCACCACAATGGACCATGCTGACTCTTAACATCAAACATGTTCCACGCCCTCCAGGAACAAAGAGCCATCGTCCGGCAGCATTCACAAGGAATCTCCGAGCTTCACCTGGAGATTCGTGAACTGTGTGCGGAGATGAAGAGGCTCGCTGTCGCGGTCCTGCCACAACCACGGGAGGAGCCTACCCACCCATCCCAACAACCCCCCCCGGAGAGGTTCGGTGGAGAACCTGAGAGGTGCAAGGCTTTCCTACTCCAATGTGACTTCATATTCAAGCAACAGCCCCAGACCTACAACAGCGACGACCGTCAGATAGGCTATGTGATGGGACTGCTGAAGGGGAAGGCATTGGACTGGGCTACTGCGGTGTGGACCGGGGGTTCATTCCCTCCTCGTTACCCGGTCTTCGTCGAGGAGATTCGGAAGGTTTTCCAACACGCATCCAGCGACCAGGAGCCATCCCAGAGACTGATTGCTCTGCGCCAGGGACGGAAGACCGCGGCAGACCACTCCAGCGACTTCCGCACCCTCGCGGCGGCCACTAGTTGGAACGATGCGGCGTTGGCGAATCTCTTCCTGGCCAGCCTGAGTGAGACACTCCAGGACGAGTTGGCACGACTGGACCCCATCACCCAGTTCGACCAACTCGTGCGCACCACGATCCGCCTGGACAACCGTGCCAGACAACGTCGGTCGGAGAGACCGATCCTCCCCGGCAACCCGTACCCCAGGCAGGGGCCAAGTCCTCGACTAGAGGAGCAGCAGTCTGAGGGATCCGAACCCATGGACCTGTCCCGGGCCGGTACGAGGATCTCTTCCCGAAGAACGAGCACGCCGCAGAACCATCGGTTCGTGCTTCTATTGTGGGAGGCCGGGTCACACCCAGGCTCGGTGCTCCTTCAAGACCAGGCCACCAGTGGAGGTGAGAGCAGTCGACAGACATGAGGGTTCCAACGGAGACAACCATCGTCCCACGCTCACCACTCTGTTAATTCTTCCCGACTGCACAACCCGGGTTAACGCGTTGGTGGATTCTGGAGCGGACGCCAACCTCATTGACAAAGTTCTGGTGTCTGAACTGAACATTCCCACTCTCCCTCTACCCCACCGTGAGAATGCTCGGTCACTGGATGGAAGGACTTTCTGCCGCATGACACAAATCACCATTCCCATACAACTGGTCATTTCTGGAAACCATCGGGAGATGATCCAGTTCCGCGTCATCCGGTCCCCCAATGACCAACTCATCTTGGGATTACCCTGGCTCCAGAAACACAACCCCATGATCAACTGGAGTTCTAACCAAGTGTAAGCATGGAATCCGAAATGCCATCTCTCCTGAATGACATTCACTCAAAGAGCCAAACCACACCCTGCCAGCCGTTTACAATGGCCCCTGTCACGGAGCTCCCACAAATTAAGTAAGAAAAAAAATGTCTGGAAATTAAAAAAGAACATGCTTTGACGGTTGTGAGAGTGAGGAAAAAAACATCTCTCTACACCCAATCTGAGTGATTATGGAAATACAGCGACGGCGTAATAGAGCACTTTGATGGCCTGCTTCAGTTCCGCATGTTAATGCAGTTTACTTTCTCCAACTTGATCGATAGGCTGGGGTAAAGTGCTTACAAATTACCAAAAGCAAATGCGGCTCTATTAGCACACAGTACATTTCACAACATTTGCCTGTCTTTTCATTTCTTTCTCTCTGAACAAGAAAAATCCATTTGCTAAAAGCCTGCTTTTTTTCCACCTGTCATAACCTCAAGCCATTTTCATAACGGCTGCTTTTGATCGTGATTAACTATAAGAAATCTAATTCTAATGTGCTGCTACTTTAAAATCTCAATCTCCCACCCATACTGACAAGCAGCAGTATGCTTTTTATTGGAATTGCAATATATTACCATGTTTACATTATAATGCCATTAGGAGATGAGGAGGCTCTAGGTAAATGGAGACTAAAACAGCAAAACAACAAACAGAATGCATGGCATCCACTTGCAGCACCATCTGTGAATCATCATGCACACTCACACTAATTCTTTAAAGATAGTTCCATTCATTAACGCTTATTGTTACTTGCAGTGGCTAAGCCCTTATTACTATGCATTTAGGAAATGAGGCAAAGAGCGCAGAAATAAGAGCCCAATCAATATCACTTTTCATTTTGCTTCTAATGGGCTGCTTCTGCTTTCTTTTCTTGTTCAAAAAAACAAGAAAAAAAAAACAAGATCTCAGTATCACTACCATAAAATATAATATAATTCTTCTGCAGAAACACAGACAATAATGCTTTCTCTCCTGCATATTTTAATGGCATTTGGCTAAATTGAGTATGGATTTAACATCAAAGGTTTCATGAATTTTTCAAATGAGATATTAAAGTCAATATTTCAAGTGATGGATATTTCAATTTAGATGCTTGCACAACAATAAAAAGAGTTTCACCAGAAGGAGTTACTGCATTAGTTTACCAAGGAAATGCTTCATTTTAAATGCTTCAGATGCAAAGGTTGTTGCATGGCAAAGGCATGGAACAGAACACAGGTAATGCTAAAGACTCATGCATACTGAATATTAACTTGTGTTTTTTAATAAATCTGGATCCAGTGACATTATTTGCATATCCATGTTGGAGATGTCTGCAGTCCTCCGGAGAGCATTAACATCATTCTCCTAATAAGGTACCTGTGTCCTGTTCCTTTGAGAGTTGACATGCGAGGGTTTGATTTTACAATCTTCAAATGTTGATGGTAATTAGAACCTGACCAAACCATACTGGCAGCTTTCTCATTTTCCTTTATTTAAAGAGCTTGTGCCCTCTTTTACAAATGTGCTTAATGTACACATAAATACAACAACAATTTGAAAGGACAATAAGTCGTAATAAGTAAAATAAATACATACTTTCTATACCTCTGCCATCTGCAAACTGCACCACAGTGACCTTACATCAATAGCATCAATTGCATTACATCAAAGCTGGCCACTGTCCTAAATGGATGAAGAAGATGGATTGTGAGTTGTGATCACTGAAAATATTTCAAAACAAAGAAAATGTTAAAATAGTCCCTTATCAGCTACTGTGTTTAGGCTTCAGTCAAAGGCAAACTGGGGTTTTGAAGGAGTTATCCTCAAGATATCAACCAAAATTCTGATAATGTATACATCTAGGTTAGTTAGAAATATGACTCTCTAAAAACATGATTACTTCAATTATATAAATGTACACACAGAAATCTAGAAAGTACAGATATCTAAACTGCTGCCTACCCTGGTTGTTCTACTCTGCTCTTAATTATGCAGCTCTCTGTATGTCCTTGACCACATACAAAGCTATTGAGACAAAAAAACATATTACTATGTACATTTATGTATGCTAAAACATAAATACTTTCCCCCCGTTTCACACCACGTTTCTCCAGCTAATGAATCAATCTTAAGAAATGTCAAATGTCAGAAACTCAAACCTACTCATGACACTCGCAGCTAAATGTGCATTATGAAAGCAAAAGGCCATTGTCAGTGATGGGGTATGTAATTCATAAATAATATTCAATCAAAATCACTCTTGATAAACTCATTATTCATTACAAGTTATTGGCAAAGGCCAACTGCACTGTTACAGGCTCGATAATATCAACTCAAGCACTGCAAAAAACAAAAATGTAATTGTCCTTTTCCACATAGTGGTTGTTCTATATAAATCATCAACTATACGGAAACATCCCAAGCAAAAGTCCCCCATGGAACTCAAGAAACAACTCTGCAACCAGGACCATTACATGGGGCCCAAGGTTATGTCTAAGTAACTTAGCTTCAGATTAACTGCAGACCAAATACAGTGCAGAAATAGTATTTTAATGGCTGAAGATTCTTTATGTTTCTCTCTCGATAGACAGTCTACAACACAATCGCAATCTAAATATTTAGAAAATCGCCTAGTAGTCATCCATTTCATCCGAAACATTTGAACAACCTTTTAAAAAAGGGTTACTTTGATCTACGCGAATTTCAAAATAGGCTATAATATGAATTTTAATACAGGCTATAACAATTAATTAGCTTGCTGCTATAGGGGGAGTAGGTATGGGAAAAGCTATATGGGTTGACCCATGTCTGTCAACGCAGTAGGCTATTTGTATTACTACACAATGTTAGAAAATGTGGTTTGTGAATTTAAGAGCGTTGGATAATGGGTTTGATTGTGGTAGAGCACTGTCTAGTAGCTTTGCGATTGCCCCTCTATATAGTTTCAAATGTATTGATTCCATGAACTAAATCGGGAATACTGTGGAAACAAATGAGGGGGGCAGGGGATTTCAGAGGCAGAAGGAGGTGTCACAAGCCTCAAACAAAGTGTGCCATGTGCCAAATCTTCTAATAAAGCAGTGAATGTAATGTAAACAGAGGTCAGCCATAGCAGCAAAGCCTAATGCTGTGGATGCGCTGAAGTTTATTCCAATTGAATGTATTCTGACATGCGACTGTAAATTATTAAGTGATGTTGGAGTTAGTGAAATGTCAATGGGGAAAAGTGATTACAAAGATATAGATTTTTCTTTGATTGAAATATTGAACGTGTCGTATCAGAATGGCCGAGATTACAAACTTCCGACTGGAAAAAACTGTTCACATCAAACCTCCAGTAGTTTCATATTACATTTGCCGGTTCTGCCTCAGGAGATCTGTCGGGCAGCAGCAAATTGTAATATATTTTTTTCCACAGTAACTACTTGGTGTTCGCACAACCACCACCAGGTGGGAAATGTGAGCACTCTAATTCATCGCTGTCTGAAATACTTACAATGTCCGACAGTAGGAGGCAGCAGATTATCATATTTCTAATATAGGCCTATGTTTCAAGAATAGTCTATGAACTCCTCCAAAACCAGCCTACTATCTAAATAAATACACTGTATAATAACTGTCATTTAACAAATAATGACGTTCATGATCAATTGATAATTTTTTTGTAGGCTACAATGGTAAAAATTTGGTTTGGGAAATCTGATCAGCAGGTCATGGCAACTTCAACCTGGAGCTGTTTATCAAGGCCACAAGTGTAGCGTAGCCTCACACGCAAAGTAATTTAAAAAATAAATGTAATGACTCTCTAGTCAAATTCTAAATGCACTCAATGAGCCGGTCTATAGTCATTACAATAGATCAAACTGCAGGCTGACGTTTTAGTTTATATGCTGAGTGTGAGTTAAACGAGTGAATGCTATTCCATTTTAAACAACAGCTTGGTTGAATACTCAATTCTGATTGGCAAGGAGGGATGTGTTACTTTTCCATATTGGCCCAGCAATAAGTAGCGCCATTAAAAGCAGTTTAGTCATGGTTCTAAATGAATGCGCATTAACATAAAACAGCGAACAATTTCTTTTTTCGTCAAAAAATTGCTAGCATTCCAACTGCAATATCATAATTTCAACATTACATTACATTACATTATTGGCATTTGGCAGACACTCTTATCCAGAGCGATGTACAGTTGATTAGCCAGATCTTATTGTGGTTACACCAGGATTAGAACCAGCGACCTTGTGTGTCCTAGTCATAACCACTATGCTACAGGCCGCCCCACAGTCTTCAATGTTGTTGGAGCCACTGCCAACTCGAGCATTGCCAGCTTGTTGTCCAGAAATGATTGTAGATCGTGGTTTGATTTAGTGTTGATTATGGAATGATCCCGTCATGTGAAAGTAAAATACGTATTCTACGTGGCCTATTAATTTGCATGGGCACGGTTGGTTTTGTAGCTATTCCTAGCTATTCATCTTTGAGAATGAATAGCTAGGTTTATAGTTTAGCCCCTGTTTTAAATATAATTCAGGAGTTTGGCTATCCATGTAACAAACATGCTGTGAGACCAGACATAACATGACCAAACTGAATGGTAGGTAACGTGAGTAACAGCGAACCTATAAACAACCTGATGTATCAGTCAGATGATCATACCTGCATAGTCCAAGTAGTCCACGCCTTAGTCCACAAGCTACACAAATACAAAAAAATCGAAATGGAAATACAAAAATGAGGTTTCTACCCATTAGTTTGTAATAAAATAAATCTGACTGTATGCTATGAAAATATTTTAGCTGCATAGCAAAAATTTGCGGATGATCTAGAGCAGGGGTCACCAACACGGTGCCCACGGGCACCAGGTCGCCCCCAAGGACCACATGAGTCGCCCGCAGGCCTGTTCTAAAAATAGCACAACTCACTAGTGAGCTGCATCTAAAATTTAATTTTATTCTGTTGCTATTTTTTTTTCCATCACACTTGCATTTATATAGATTTAAAAATGACAATATCTTAAAAATATGTTTATACATGAAGTTTAGATAAGTTTAGGTGAACTCTGACCTACTCTAGTTCAAAGGTCAGTATTGTGCGTGTGACAAAACAAACTGGTAGCCCTTAGTATGACTCAGTACCCATGAAGTAGCTCTCAGTTTCAAAAAGGTTGGTGACCCCTGATCTAGAGCCTTGTCATTTTGTGTGTTTTTATGCCTAATTTGCTTATATGACGTTGTTGTTGTTGCCGTCTATGATGAAATCCGCTAGCAAAGCACTAGCAGTATACAAGAAATGCCATTCAGCGGGACTCCTTCTAAAATCAGAAACAGCGGTTTATGTTCATCTTCCACTTACAGAAGGGTTATGGGTTTTACTTGGTGAACTTATCCTGCAAACTCTATTAGTCCTGCTCTGTGATTTACCCCTGGAAAGTTGCACCGTCTTGGACATATATCAGCACTAAAATGGTATAGTAAATTGTGCTTTTTTGAATACTTTCCAGGCACGATTAATGTCAACAAATAAAGCAGTAAAAGTAATATTATTGTAGCCAAGCAACGCACACTGCTTTGCAACATTCGCACGACATAATGTATCAACATGAATGTGTATTGTCTAGGCTGGACCTGGCTACGCCGAGTCATATTTATATTCATTAACCTAGATATTGAAACAGGCCTAGATATTGAACACAACATAGCTAGATATTGAACACAACATAGAACTCGGCAGAGCCACGACCGACTTAACAGTTAAGACCAATGTGGTCTTTTTATGTCCAGCTGGTGCAACCGGCCCCAGGACTATGACAAAGCATATAAATACAGCGCTAACACAGATTCATTACGGTTCATTTCTGTGCAGTTTATGGTTGCTCAAAATGAGCTGATCGGGTGAGAGACAAGTGGGTTTTTTTGTGTGCCAAAGATTATTAACCACCAGGGATACGAAAATTGAAGGTTGTCAAGCAAAGTGGATTTGCAATATAAGTAGGCAAGATCTGTCACTGGTGAGTTTACTTTTAATGCATTCTATCATATAACTTCTTCACATTAAATCTAGCATGAGCCAGCGAGCTGAAAAACAGTGAACAATGTCATGTTTTACCATTAGTGGGTGATTATGTGATGAATGTAGGTGTTGGTTATAGGACTGTTAGCTAGTTACGTTGTTAGCTTATGTTGCCCTCCCTGGCCTAGGGGTGTCGGGGAGGGGTGTGGTCATAAACCCAGCTGCCACTGTATGTGTGAACAAAGAGGCAGAGAAGTTTAGCTTGCATTCAGTTTTAATGCAAACGTTATTCTCACATAACATAACAGAAAACCAGTTGTTCAATGTAACAAATGACAATAGCATATAACTCTCAGAGGTAAGTAACAAAAGCTCATTGTATCTCCAGGTAAGTATCAAGCGTATCCAGTATCAAATAAAGCAGATATGTCACTATTTCCATAAAATAAAGTATTAATTCTAGCATATGAAAATAAATTGAAAAAACGGTGAAATAATGCAAATGTCCATAAGTACCCTTGCATTTACAGTACATATTACATATTTACCAATAAAACAACAGAAAACCATATGTTCTCATTTAGTTAAGTTTAAATTTCAATTAGTTCAATTATTTAATTACATTGCTAACAAAACAATAATATGCAACTTTACCGTGAATCTACTAAGTTCAACTCTCATATTACCCCTGCTGCACTGCCACACATTCACAAATAAACAGTCTTTACATTTCTTCTACAGTTAACATAATAAACACACGTACAGCATAACGGAAAACAGTTCAACATACAGTGAAATCGACATATTAGCCCTTTATGTCTCTTCAGCTCAGTTAACATAGCAAAATAACCCCTCGTGTCTCCTTAGCATTTTGATTGTACTGTGTATGTTACCTTAGCAGTTAACAACAGACCCACTAGCTTAGCATTGCAGTCGACAGCCAAAACATCTACATTTCGACACATTACTGCAAAACTACACAACTCTAACTCACTACGTTTTCACCACAGATTCCTGACACTCTTGTCCCTTATTCTGGGATACATGCATGTGATTTAGAGGAATATTAACCCACCTGTACCTGTGATATTGTTCCAATGACTTTTTAACATATTTTTACAACATGTTTTATCCTTTTACTCTCTATGACTATCTCTTTTTAAACACATCTTTTTAACCCTTTACACTTACTTCTGTGGTGTGACCGCTTTTATGTTAGTAATGCATAGATCAAGAGTATTAGTACTCTTGGAGTTAAAGTTACAGCTAACTAGGCTACATTTGAACTGAAATACAGCTGGTGCAACCCAGTCCTACAGAGGGCACGCAGAGGGTTGCTGCAGCAGTGAAGTTCCCCTATTAGATCTTTGTTTTCTTCTGTATGTCAACCATCCAACCTTTATATGAAAACTGATATTGACTGGGCACCATCATAATATTTTTTAATGGATGCCATGTCATCCAGGCCTAGTTTAACCCCTGTGTTTAACCACAAAAATGAATGAGTTGCTATGGGCTGCTTGTCCACCAACACGTCATCATCAAAGAAATTAATAATTTCCACATGTTTAAGTGTGCTTGTGTTATGATAATAATTATTACATGTGCCCATTATTTAGCTTACGTCCTTTGTTGATGGTGTGGCTATGTTATTTCTGGTCGGTCTTCAAAAATAATACATTACATTACATTAATGGCATTTGGCAGATGCTCTTATCCAGAGCGACGTAACGAGTGTAAAGAGAGAAAAGTGGCAGACCTACGACTGAGCCCTGGGGAACTCCTGTGGCAAGGGGCCGAGGTGTCGATACCGTGCCGGCCCAGGCAACCTGGAAGGAGCGACCAGAGAGGTAGGACTCAATCCAGTCCAGGGCTGTGCCCCAAATCCCCGTTGCTGACAGGGAGGACAGGAGGATGGAGTGATCCACAGTGTCAAAGGCAGCAGAGAGATCTAGAAGAATGAGGACAGAGGAGAGGGCGGCTGCTCGTGCAGCATGGACTGATTCACTGATGGAGAGGAGTGCAGTCTCTGTCGAGTGGCCAGATCTGAAGCCAGACTGATGGGGGTCCAGCATAATAGTCCTGATTAACAATGTACACTCAGTAGCCACTTATTAGGAACACCTTTCCAGTCCTGGGTAGGACCTCGCTTTGCCCCGAGAACAGCCTGAATGATTGGTGGCATGGATTCAACAATGTGCAGGAACTCTTGTCATGACAGCATTGGCTGTACATTCATTTTCCAATTCTCACAGTCCACCAAATCAGAAAGTAAATGTGCTCTATTGGATTTAAATCTGGTGACTGTGTGGGCAATTGGAGTACACCAAATGTATTGTCATCGTCAGCTTGAGGTGACATGCCATGTTATCCTGCTGAAAGCAGCTATCAGAAGATGGGTAAACTGTGGCCATAAAGGGATGGACACAGTCAGCAACAATGCTCACATAGGCAGTAGCATTTAAATAATGCTCAATTTGTTACATTACCTTACATTAATGGCATTTGGCAGACGCTCTTATCCAGAGCGATGTACAACAAAGTGCTTACCCATAACCAGGGATAAGTGCGCTGAAAGACCCTAGAGGGAAGTACAATTTCAACTGCTACCTGTACAACAAAGATAAGGACCTATTAGAATCTTTTTCTTTTTTTTCTTTTTTGTTTAAACAAACAAATAAACAAACAAACAACAAAGCAAAAGTGACCAAACTTAACTATCCAAACACTGCTTACCTAGCCAACTAAAATACCGATACACAAAGTAAATCACAGAAAGACAACAATTAAGGTTCACAGGGAGGTAGGGAGGGACGGGGAGAGGTGCTGCTTGAAGAGGTGCGTCTTCAGTTTGCGCTTGAAGGTGGGGAGAGATTCTACAGTTCTGACCTCAACGGGGAGTTCATTCCACCACCGTGGAGCCAGAACAGACAGTAGTCATGAGCGTGAGATGGAGGTTCGGAGAGGGGGAGGTGCCAAGCGGCCTGTGGAGGCTGAACGAAGAGGTCTGGCAGGGGTGTAGGGTCTGATGATTTTTTGTAGGTAAGCTGGGGAAGACCCCTTAACTGCTTGGAAGGCTAGCACCAATGTTTTGAATTTGATGCGAGCCATGACAGGCCAGTGGAGGGAAGTAAGCAGGGGGGTGACGTGTGAGTATTTGGGAAAGTTGAAGACCAGACGAGCTGCTGCATTCTGGATAAGTTGGAGGGGTCTGATGGCGGATGCTGGGAGGCCAGCCAAGAGGGAATTTCAGTAGTCCAGGCGGGACAGAACCATTGCTTGGACCAGGAGCTGGGTCGAGTGGGGGGTGAGAAAGGGGTGGATCCTCCGTATGTTGTATAGGAAGAACCTGCATGACCGGGTCACCGCCACAATGTTCTTGGAGAGGGACAGTCTGCTGTCCATCACCACGCCGAGGTTCCTTGCACTGGGTGATAGCGTGAGTGTGGTATCCCCGAGGGAAATGGAGAGATCCAGATGGGGAGAGGTATTAGCCAGGATGAATATAATTTCAGTCTTACCTGGGTTGAGCATCCAGCTCTGGATGTCACTCAGGCAAGCAGAGGCTGAAACCTGTGTATCAGATGGTGGGAACGTGGAAGGAGCGATCAGAGAGGTAGGACTCAATCCAGTCCAGGGATGTGCCACAGATGCCCATTGGACAGGAGGATGGAGTGATCCACAGTGTCGAAGGCAGCAGAGAGATCTAGAAGACTGATTCACTGACGGAGAGGAGCGCGGTCTCTGTTCTGAAGCCAGACTGATGGGGGTCTAGCAGGTTGTTGTTAGAAAAGAAAGAAGAAAGTTGAGTAGAAGCGGCTCATTCTATGGTTTTAGAAAGAAAAGGAAGAAGAGATACCGGGCAGTAGTTCTGGATGATGGAGGCATCCAGGGTAGGCTTTTTTAGCAGCGGAGTGATGTGGGCCTTCTTGGAGGATGCTGGAAAACAGCCAGAAGACAGGGAGGAGTTGACAAGGGAGGTGACAAATGGGAGAATGTCAGGTGTGATAGTCTGAAGAAGAGAAGAGGAGATAGGGTCAAGGGCACAGGTTGTAGGGCGGTGGGAGAGCAGGAGTTGAGAAACATCAGAGTCTGTAAGGGGGGAGAAAGTGGAAAAGGAAGGGATGGGCCTAGAGGGGGGGAGGGCACAAAGAGGGGGGCGGTGGTTGTAAAGGATCTGCGGATGTCTGTGACCTTCTCATCGAAAAAATCAGCAAAGTCATCAGCAGCGAAGGAGGACTGAGGTGGAGGAGGCGGTGCGTTGAGGAGAGAGGAGAAAATAGAGAACAGTTTCCGGGGGTTAGAAGTCAAGTTCTGAATTTGTGTTAGATAGTATTTTGCTTTGGCGGCAGTGACAGCGGAAGAGAATGCCGCCAGGAGAGACTGGTAAGTTGTGAGGTCTGAAGGGTCTCTGGATTTTGCCCACTTCCTCTCCGCTGTGCGGAGGCTGGCCCTGGAGGTACGGAGGGTGTCAGATATCCAAGGACTGGGGGGGGTGTGCGAGGTGGCTTTGAGACAGGGGGACAGAGAGAGTCAAAGGCGGGTGGCAGATGCAGAGTCAGTGGGGAGTTTGGAGAAGGATTCGAGAGGGGGGAGTGAGGTGGTGACAATGGTGGCAAAGGAAGAGGGTGAGAGGGAGTGGAGGTTACGGTGGGCTGAGGAAGTGTGGGTGGGAGGAGGGGGAGGAGGATGGGGAGGAAGAGGGAGGGAGAATGAGATGAAGTGGTGATCAGATGTATGCAGAGGGGTAACTGTGAAATTGGAGCATGAGCAGTTCCTCACAAAGACAAGGTCTAGGACATTTCCTGCCTTGTGGGTTGGAGGAGAGTGTTGCAGGGAGAGGCCGAAGGAGTGGAGTAGAGGTAGGAAGGCAGCAGCCTGGGAAACTTCAAGGTGGATGTTGAAGTTTCCAAGGAGAATCAGTGGGGTGCCATCCTCAGGAAAGGAGCTGAGAAGGGTGTCTAGCTCATCAAGGAAGCTTCCCAGGGGCCCGGGAGGACAATAGATAACTGCAATAAAAAGGTTAGTAGGGTAGGGTACTGCAACAGAATGGAATTCAAAAGTGGATATGGACAGGTCAGAGAGGGGGAGAACAGAGAATTTCCATGAGGGGGAAATTAAAAGACCAGTACCACCGCCAGGGGAGTGTGCGAGAAGGAGAAGGAGGATGAGAGGGCAGCGGGAGTGGCGGTGTTGTCAGGTGTGATCCAGCTCTCAGTTAGGGCAAGGAATTGTAGGGACTGGAGGGAGGCATATGCGGGGATGAAGTCAGCCTTCCGAGTGGCAGACTGGCAGTTCCATAGTCCCCCTGTGACAGCAAAGTATTTAAATCGCCTTCAATCGCTCACAAGCAATATCAAATCAAAGCTAATCTACTGACAAATTCCAGAGCCATTTAAAACAAACGTTCTATCACTTGACAGGTATACAACCAGTATAAGTGATTAACACAGCAATAGAAACAAACTAGCTCAAGCCCTAACCTCTGCTGTTCAAAATAGCAATTACAAATCAAACTTTACCGCATCTAGTGGACGGTCCGCAGCGATACCAGCACACCTGGTTAAAATTATGCACTTAATTTGTAATAAGTTATCTAATGTATGGCAAGAAAACATGCCCCACACCCTTGCACGACTACCACCAGCCTGAATATTTGACACGAAGCAGGATTAATTCATTTAACGTTTTTCCAGTATTCAACTGTCTCAATGTAGCCATTGTTCTCACTGTTTCCTGTTCTCAGCTGACAGGAGTGGTCTTCTCTTGCTGTAGCCCATCCACTTCAAGGTTCAATGTGTTCAGAGACGATTTTCTGCTTACCACTGTTGCATAACATGCAGGGTTATTTGCATTACTGTCACCTTCCTGTCAGTTTGAACCAGTCAGACCCTTCTCCGCTGACCACTGTCATTTACTAAAAGTTTTCACCCATAGAACATTTGGGACGTGACAGCATAAATAGCGTAACCTCGCGCAGATCTCATTTTTCCTTTTTAAATTTGATGTGAAACTAGAAGACCAGAGCTACAAAATGAGGTATCATTTGTTGGGATTGGCCAATCCGTTATTAAATTATGTGTGTCTAACAGAAATGGTTTTGTGAAATCAGAAGTTTTTTGAGCGGTTGTCACAGTTTCTCACCTAGAAGTGACCTCGGTGTAAAAACTGGCCCATCAGCCACTGCTTTGGAGGGCCTGGTGAGATTGGGGGCAGGACATAGGTCTGGGGGTGGCAACGAGCTGCATAATGTGTGCATTATCTTTAGGCGGGAAGCGGAATTTGCAGGGGTGCTGCGGGTTATTTGTATAAGCACAACGTAAACTGACTGTGTTGCGAAAAGAACATGGGGAAGCCACTGCTTCCACCAGAAGTTAACATCAGTATAGTAGAGTATGTCTAGTAGACTATATCGAAGTGTAGCAAATAGTTTTATTTGGTTCATAGTCTGTTGTTAGCGACAGCTTCCCCACCACAATGTTACAGTGGATCACCATTATCGTGTCACTGTATACTGAAATTGATTGCAAATGAAAGTGAAAGGAATTAGACCAAATCTGATCTGGAAGTCAGATAAATAGGTGTATAAATATAAATAGGCTACAGTATAAATACAGCAGTATTTTAACATGAGAGTACATGACGTAGAAGCTTCCCCAGAGACCGGCACTCATGTCATAATGTCTATTATATTCAAGCCTACACCTGCTGTCATTGGTGGTACCAGCACATGTTTATGGTACTTTCTTACTTTCCACCAACAGCCTCATTTAACGGCATCTAGAAGCATTCCGAAATTGCCTTATTACACCACAAGAGGCAAAATGTCAAGTTCTATTGTTCAAAAATAACACTTGGATAGATGGGATTGTAAGCTATCCAAACATATATGACTTATTTATTCTGCTTTGTTTAACTGCTTTTATACTGAAAGTTTTATTGAAAACCGATTAAAAAAACGTGAAAAACAAATAATGATGCAGGGATGAAAAGACTAATGATAGCACATAGAAAGCTACCATTGCCACAATGGTATCATACATTTTCTAATACTAAGGACATAGACCATCTAAAAAGTCAAATGAGACATCATCCCTCCAAGTGGGCATTACCACCTGACTCATGGACTAATAGTTCTTGGTGTAGCCTTTATGTTTTAATTACCTGTAGCCTACATAGTGATTACATTTTTTTTTCCAAAATGTAATGTATCGTTTAATTTCTGTTGCGTAGTATTTAGAAATAAGCTGTGTGTTTACCTGCCCTTATTGTTTTAAGGGAAAATAATTAAAACAGGTTGAAACCAATTGTGAGTTTGTAGGCAAGTTTGCGACTGGTAATACCAGTGCATTAACACATCAACACTGTTTTAGAAGGAGGTACTTTGTTTTCCGACAGTATATGCGTTCCAAGTTACAGGACCACTCTGAACAACAGGTGTAATGTTCCTGTATTTCTGTCTGTTAGTTATTTTGTTTCTCTTGTAATTTATTATTTTTCATTATTTCATATCTGGTTTTCTGTTTATCCATTCAGAGTTATTGCATCCATCTCCCCTGTGATGTCGGTGTCTGAATGTATTCTGAGCCGGAGTCACTCCCCTGTCTGCGTGCTTCACTATGCGGGTGGTTTTGGAATTGTAGATGGTAATACATTTTTTTTTATTACAAAGTCCATTTTTGGAGAGCAATACATAACACAGCTAAGGCATCCAGATACATCCACTAAAAGTCTATCACCAGCTGGAATAGCTGGTACAGGCTGTAGGCAGCAGTTCAGATAATTTGGCATCATATTACTTGACACGATGCACGAGAAGTGAATAGTGCTTTATTTTTTTAAATGTGCGTGTAAATTGGCCTGTATATACAAACGGCGCTATATGCGAAAATGTTTTGCTTTACAGTAAATTTAGCTAAAATGTAGCCTAAGTATGAATTGTGCAACGAAACAAAGTTAAAACTTTAGTTTTAAAGAACGAGTTAAAGTAACATTTACTGTTGACTTTCCACCCTAACTTCTGGCCAAAGTTAGGTTATACTTGTGCAACAGGCTGCAGGACCCTAAACCAGGTGTCCTGGCACAATCAATATTAGCATGATGTAGAAGTACTTTTGAGATATAGCAGAAAATAGAAATAGACCTACTCAATTGAAGAATTTAGTTGAGCTGGGATTTAGTTTAGCTAATGTGGTTTCAGTATCACTGATATGCAGTATTTGTACAAACTAAATGTGTGCAATAAGTAAAGTTTGTCACATTTCAATTTAGTTTTTAGTATACAACTGTATTTACAGAGATGCTGAATAGGAAGCACTGCCTACCTCACTACCAACTAAGAGCTCTCTGCACAGCTGTGTGATGTCTCAGAAGGTAACATCTAAATGGGCCAGTTATGATAATGTGCCTGCAGCCACACACACTCTGCACGTAAGCAAGGTGGCTTGGTATGGTCCTATGCCTTGAGGTGTGTGTGTGTGTGTGTGTGAATGGCATCCTCCATGTACTTACTTGGTGTAGTGTTTTTTTCAAAATAAATGTTTGAAAATCCCCCAAAAAATATCTATTTCTGTCTCACTGAGTATTGCTTCGTGAAAAGATTTTGGAGAAGTTCTCCCTTACTCATAAATATTAATTACAGAAAGCCCCCCCCCCCCCCCCCCCATAATCACCTGGGGTTGAAAAATAGTAGTGACAACACTAGGTTTCAGTAATCTCTAAATTTAGTAATTTCTCATTGGATTTGTTAAAATATTTTGTAATCTTTTGATATTCAAGACCTTGATTAACAAATTTCACTGATCCAAACATCCATCCATCCATCCATCCATTATCTTGACCCGCTTATCCTAAACAGGGTGGCAGGGGGGCTGGAGCCTATCCCAGCATACATTGGGCGAAAGACAGGAATACACCCTGGACAGGTCGCCAGTCCATCGCAGGGCACACACACCATTCACTCACACACTCATACCCACGGTAGACTCTCCAATCAGTTTAACCTGCATGTCTTTGGACTGTGGGAGGAAACCCATGCAAACACGGGGAGAACATGCAAACTCCACGCAGAGAGTCCCCGGCCGACTGGGATTCGAACCCAGGACCAGGACCATTGCTACCCACTGCACCATCTGTGCCACCACTGATCCAAACACTTTGTTATAATTTCTTTGTGTGTTTATGCAACATTCCTGTACATGCTCAAAACTACTGTTTACAGCTATTTACAACCCACATAAGATTCTTACCTACTTAATGCTGCTGTATTATTGTAGCTGAGTTTCTGCTGATAACAAAAATATTCAACAACTTGGAATAACTGTCTGTAAAGTTGATGAAATTTAGGTCTGAGGGTTAAGCTTCAGTTAGAAAATTAAAACAAGACAAAGTTTTTCTAAATAAAATGAAAAATACAGTGCCGTGAAAAAGTATTTGCCACCTTCCTGATTTCCTATATCATAGCATATTTGTCACATTGAATGGTTTCACATCTTTAGACAAAATTGAATATTAGAAGAAAAATTGAGTAAACACAGAACACATTTTTTGTATTATTTCATTTATTTCAGGAAAAACATTATCAAACACCCATATCACCCATGTGAAAAAGTAGTTGCCCTCTTAGTTACTCAATCAACCAAAATGTAATTGATAATTAAATTCAGCTGATTGAGTACAGCCAGGCTTGCAGCCTGCCCTGTTGAATCTAAACCTTATTAATTTTGAACCTTACCTTCAGAATGTTTGTGCAAGCACACTATGGCACAATAAAAGGACATTCCAGAATATATGAGAAAAAAAGTTAATAATTCTGGAATATATAATATATCCACCCTTTGTGGAAAGGGTTATAAAACCAAGGCTCTGGGACTCGACCAGTGAAAGCGATATTTAACTTGAACTACTGCCAGCTCCTTTTGTTGCAGCTGTCACATGCGCTTGGAAGTATATAAAAATATATAAAAATATATAATTACATATTTGAGTATGATGGCATTATCAGAAAGGACGTTTTCTGAATGGAAGTCTTCTTATGTAAGCATATTTAATTTATCTGCAATTCTCTGTCAGACTTCCTCCGTCATTTTGGCCACTCATTTTGGCTATATTCATTTGCTAGTTGGGATTGCTTTCACTTGCTGAGCTGAAAAATATGCCCTCTGCAGTGTTTCCATAATAAAAAACAACATAGTTTACATTATGAGAGTTTGAAAAATATTGCCTTTGTCAATTTTGGCGTGTTACATGAAAGGGTAGCGCCACCTCCTCTTCTGTCTATATAGGGAGTATGATACTGTTTTTGACATGTGATTCATCTCCCCTTTATAGCGGATGGGGTGCATGCAGTTATCCTAGATGATTCAATCCTAGATTCACAAATCAAATTTACTCATCAAATTATCCTGGATTGTTTAAGTGACTTATGTGAAACAGTCGTCCTTTGCCAGCGATGTACGAAGGGAACATATTCTCCAATGCAGAAACTGCACAGCTTGACTTCTGGAGAGAAAAATGCAGCAGCTGGAAGCACACGCTTCAGAGCACATACGTGCAAGTCTGCACTCTGAAATTGATTGAGGATGTTGCAGCAATGGAACAGGCTTGCAAATATGATTGTGCATACTAAATCAGAAGACAAAAATGGGGGACAAAAATAGTTTATAAAATGGTCTATAAAACACATTTTTATGATCATAATGTGGCCATTTCACTATTTTAGTATACAATTTAATCATGCTAAGAGGGATGACATTGAATAACTACACACATAATTAGAACATGCCCTGATTCTAGAATAAAAATGCAAATAAGCAAGCAATTGAGGAACCAACAGCAGAATCAGCCACACATATTAAAATAATTCCCAAATTAACCCAGCAGGGTAGTTATCGAAAAGGTTACTAAAGGATTACATTTCAAGACAGTATCTAGATTTCAGATAAATAATTATGGGAAAAATCCTCTAAGTTATGACAATTTCTTGACTTTGAATCCCCATGCAAATTTGTCTATGTTGAGTATAATTAATTCAGTTTACAAAATACAGGTATTTTGGTGTATTTTCTATTAACTGAATAGTGGTCATTCTCTGGAAGCAATGTAATTGAAACACATACAACGTGGGCTGCTTTAGTTATTATAATTTTATAGATTTTGTCATATCTAACTTATAAATAAAATGATGAGAAGACATGATCATTTTTTTGTCACTTCAGAAGAATTTGAAGTAAGCATGAAACACAGCAGGTATAAATCATGAATGAACAGCCATAGAATAGCATAGCTAGGGACAAATAGAGATATTTATAGTTGCTTTTAATGTAGTCCTAAGGGGGTAGGAACATAATTATATCTACTCATTTCCTAGGTCATAACATTAGGTTGGTTAATGCTTCCTCCATAAATTCGAAATACATAAAGATCCTGTTCTGAAATGAGAAAATGCCAGTTTTTTTCATAAATGAGGATATACATTGGAAGGCAATACATTGAGTAGTGCTCAGTGCACGGATATGGAAGGCTGATGGAAAAAGGAAATGAGCTATGAGTAAAGATAATGATATGTCTATAATTAATCTTTTTAGTGTAAAACATATAGGGTAATTTGCATACTGATCTTTAGACACACTTCAAATTATTTTTATTTGAATTGCTAAGAACTGTTGATTATTCTTTAGATACAGTTTATTCAATAAGAGATACAGTATTGCAACAAAGAAATAAAAACTAAAATCTTTCTGATATTAATATAAACCAGAAATAGAGTGTAATATGATCCCTGAAGTCAAAATAAGACACTGGCAATGAAGCTAAGCTAAATTGAAAGTAAAAAATTTAACTGAGAAAGAGATAAAAAGTTTTTTGGATCATCGAGGTGCGCTTGAGGGAGCGGCCCGGAGGTGCCCCACTCCCTGAATTCTCCATGCCTCATCCTTCATCCTCAGCGCTCGTAATGTCCCTTCATTGGCACAGTTACACCTGAACACTCTGCTGCTGCCAAACACCTGGCTTGATCTTCCACTGTCCAAATGAAATATAAGCATAATCTGCTTTTTGAGGATACAGCAAATGAGGGAGCTCATGACAAATTATCTTGGATATTTTATGCAGACGAGAGGAAAAAAAACACAATTTTTGGTGTTGTGGCTCTGTATTCCACCACATAAAATTATGGAGGTTTGTGCACAGACTGTCAGCTTTTTTTTTGCAGGTATTTAATAGGGGTTTGACTGAATACCATCCTGACTGATAATTGGATGTGATATTCATAATTTGTCCAATTCTCCAAATCGTTATTTTCAGTGATATGATTCCGTTTACATTTTTTATGTGCTACTCCAATGAAAATGCCTGAACTTGTTATGTTTGGATGTAGCCTACTATCAGAAAAAAAGAGACTTTCCAGGCCCCCCATTTTATAAAGGGAAAAAGTGATAAAGGATTTAATTCAACGAATGCGACGAGGCGAAAGCAATGACTTTAAGAAAATCAGTCACTTATCTTTTCAGACGAGTCCCCGAGAAGGGTATGGCTGCGGGTTGTCCTTCTGGAAGGTTCTCCTCTCTCCAGAGGAATGTTGGAGCTCTGACAGAGTGACCATCGGGTTCTTGGTCACCTCCCTGACTAAGGCCCTTCTCCCCCGATTGCTCAGTTTAGATGGGCGGCCAGCTCTAGGAACAGTCCTGGTGGTTCCGAACTTCTTCTATTTACAGATGATGGAGGCCAATGTGCTCATTGGGACCTTCAAAGCAGCAGAAATTTTTCTGTACCCTTCCTCAGATTTGTGCCTCGAGACAATCCTGTCTCGGAGGTCTACAGACAATTCCTTTGACTTGCTCTGACATGCACTGTCAACTGTGGGACCTTATATAGACAGGTGTGTGCCTCTCCAAATCATGTCCAATCAACTGAATTTACCACATGTGGACTCCAATTAAGCTGTAGAAACATCTCAAGGTTGATCCGTGGAAACAGGATGCACCTGAGCTAAATTTTGAGCTTCATGGCAAAGGCTGTGAATACTTATGAACATGTGATTTCTCAGTTTTTTATTTTTCATAAATTTGCAACAATTTCAAAAACACTTCTTTCATGTTGTCCTTATGGCTTGTTGTGTGTAGAATGTTGAGGAAAAAAATTAATTTAATCAATTTTGGAATAAGGATGTAACATAAAATGTGGAAAAAGTGAAGCGCTGTGAATACTTTCCGGATGCACTGTATATGACAGAATTGGTTAAAATTTGCCAAGGAACACATCGATTGGCCCAAAGAGAAATGGCGTAACATTCTTGTGGACTGATGAGAGTAAAATTTTTACTTTCAGGTCTAGTGGTCGTCGTCAGTACATCAGACAACCCCCGGGTACTGAATTCAAGCCACAGTACACTATGAAGATAGTGAAGTATGGTGGCGCAAAAATCATGGTATGGGGATGTTTTTCATACTACAGTGTTGGGCCTATTTATCGTATACCAGGGATCATGGATCAGTTTGAGTACATCAAAATACTTGAAGAGATTATGTTATTATGTTTCAACAATACAATGACCCCAAACACATGAGTAAGCGAGCAACATCTTGTTCCAGACAAAAAAGATTGAGGTAATGGAGTGGCCAGCTCAATCCCCTAACCTCAACCCCATTGAAAGCTTGTGGGGTGACATTACAAATGCAGTTTCTGGAGCAAAACCCAAAAATTCACAGAAACTGTGGAATGTAGTTTGTTCATCCTGGGCTGAAATACCTGTTTATTGGTGCCAGAAGTCGATGCAATGCAGATGCGCAGCAGTTATAAAAACCAATGGTTATGCATCTAAATATTAGTTCAGTAATTTAAAGTGAAGTTAAATCTGATTATTCTTTTTTTAAATATTCCTTTTCTTTGCTTCCTGTAAAAGAATAACGCAGACTTGATACAATTTGTTAATGCTTTGATTTGGAATTGAATGTGTAATGTTTCCACTACATTTTAAATATGGAACAAAAAGCTATTAAAAAATATTAGCTTTTTTATTATTCACTTTTTTTAACACACTTCTATTTATTTGAACACAACTGTATATGTCTATGCAAAGTATTGCTGTATGTCAGTCAAACAAAGCTTGCTGATTAGCTGTTCCAAGATGCATGTAGAGTCCACTCCCTACTTGGCCTTTGGAATCCACAATGGGCTTGATGACTCTGGCCATTAGCCAGGAGTTCCTTGGTGCTGTGTCATTGACTATGGGAACAACATCATCCAGGTTTCTTTGAAGAGTGTTCCATTTTTGATGTTCTTGTATTAAAGGAAGACACTCCCCGATCCATCTTTTTCAGAATAGATCCATTAGATGGTTTGGTATGTGGATCTCCAAGTCATTTGGGCCATCTGACACTTTGGTGAGTGGGCAACTGTTAAGAATGGCCTCAACTTCGCAAAGACCCTTTTGCAGGCCTCCATCATCCAACGCTTGCTGTCTCAAGAGTGAAGTAAGGATAATAATAGACGCTCTCACATGCCTCCATGATGGAAACCAGAGGGAGGGTTGAATAACCATTTCATACCATCTTGTAGCAGGTTGCTTTGAATCTAGTTGTGATTCAGTTCTTTCAGTGCTTCTCTGAGCTCACGTTCACTGCCAACATAATTACGTAACCATTATCGGATCTCATTCCTGCCACTTGTCCTGTCCTACAGATAAATCTGCAAATTGCATTAATGCAAGAATTGGTGTCCTGAGATGAGGCCATTTCAAGATGGATGAGAAGTCTGGAAAGGTACATGAATATAACTCTGTCTTTATATGCAACACTGTGATGGCCTTGATCCTTGTTCTGTTTTCTTTTTTTGTACTTTTTAGTTGCAGGTGTCGGCCAGGGTGTACGGTCCCTCCTTTTGAATTGGGAGCAGCTGGCTGGAAGCCTGTATCACGTCACCCCAGGGCTTTCTGGGGGCACTTCCTCATCTTTCTGGTTCTCCTCCAGCACCAGGCTCCTCCACCTTTGTTTAGCTGTCTATTCACATCTATTCACTTTCATTTGCGCATCCATACATGTTTCTTATAAATACACTCCACGTGATGCATTGCTTTTCTGTACTTCATAAATTACTTGTTTAAATATACAATGCGGGAAATAAGTATTGAACACATCAACATTTTGTCCAGTAAATGTATTTCCAATGAGCCTATTCAAGTGAAATTTGCACCAGACTTTGGTATTAACTCAAAAAATCCAGACAAAAAAATCTAAACATTAAAGTCCATATGTAAATAAAGTTATGTGTAATAAAGTGGAATGAAACAGGAACAAAGTATTGAACACACTAAGAAAAAGCAGTACACCACAGCAAGGAAAGGCAAGGAACCAGCTGAAAACCATAACTAATTAGGAGGCAACTCTACTTCCAATCTATGCTAATTAATGTCTGCTGGGTTAGAATATATTGATGGGCTATAAAAGGTTTTTTTTTGTTTGTTACCAAGGTGCCACACAAGAAACATCTAATGATGCATAGCTGCCAACTCTCACGCTTTCGGCGTGAGACACACGCATTTGCATGTGCGTGTGAAAACAGGCAAATGCGTGTCTCACTCTGAAAGCGTGAGAGTTGGCAGCTATGATGATGGGTAAAAGTAAAGAGCTCTCTCGAGACCTTCGCAACCAGATTGTTGCAAAACATGAAAATGGAATTGGCTACAGACGTATTTCACAACTTCTGAATCTTCCAGTAAGCACCATTGGGGGCATTATCCGTAAGTGGAGGCAATATCATTCCACCATCAACCGGCCACGCACAGGAGCTCCTCGCAAGATTTCTGATCAGGGAGTCAGAAGGATACTTAGAAGAGTAGCCAAAGAAAGCTCCAGAAAGACAGGTACAACTGTGACAGAAAGGACAGTAGGCAATGCACTCCACCGCCATGGCCTCTGTGCACACTCAGCCCGCAAGACTCCACTACTGAAAAAAAGACATGTTGAAGCTTGTTTAAAGTTTGCCAAACAACATTAGGACAAGCCGGTGAACTACTGGGAGCATGTACTCTGGTCAGATGAGACCAAAATTTAACTTTTTGGCTGTCACACAACACACCATGTTTGGAGGAGAAATGGCACTGCACATCACCCGAATAACACTATACCAACAGTGAAGTTTGGAGTTGGAAGTATCATGGTGTGGGGCTGTTTCCCTTCTCGTGGTACTGGCAGATTTCATATCATTGAAGGAACAATGAATGGAGCCATGTACAGAGAGATTCTTGAGATGAACCTGCTGCCATCCACCAGGATGCAGAGGATGAGACGTGGGTGGACCTTCCAGCAGGACAACGATCCAAAGCATACAGCAAAGGAAACTTGCAATTGGTTTCAGAGAAAGAAAATCAACTTGTTGGAATGGCCCAGTCAATGACCTGACTTAAACCTAATTGAACATTTGTGGAAGCATCTGAAGATCAAGATTCACAAGAGGGCCCCCTGCAATCTTAAAGATTTAAAGACAATCTGTGTAGAGGAATGGGCCAAAATCACACCTGAATACTGCGGGCGATTAGTTACTTCATACAGAAGGTGCCTTGAAGCTGTCATTACAAACAAAGGCTTCTCCATTAAGTATTGAATTCATTTCAGTTAGTGTGTTCAATAATTTTTTCCTATGTCATTCCACTTTATTACACATAACTCTATTTACATATGGACTTTAATGTTTAGATTTTTTGTCTGGATTTCTTGAGTTAATACCAAAGTCTGGTGCAAATTTCACTTGAATGGCCTGATTGGAAATACAACAAAATGCTGATGTGTTCGATACTTATTTCCCCCATTGTACCTTGCTATGTTGTCTCCCTTCTGCCATGACTTACCGGTGGTTTTAACCAAATGGTGGCAAGGGAGAGATAGAGCAGAGGAGCCTCTGGTGATTTATCCTTTGGTGTTGGTAATGGTCATTTAGTGGATTGAGTTCCACAGTAGGCGGCACGGATGGTGCAGTGGGTAGCACTGCCGCCTCACAGCAAGGAGGTCCTGGGTTCGAATCCCCGTCGGCCGGGGCCTCTCTGTGCGGAGTTTGCATGTTCTCCCCGTGTCTGCGTGGGTTTCCTCCGGGTACTCCGGTTTCCTCCCACAGTCCAAAGACATGCAGGTTAGGCTGATTGGAGAGTCTAAATTGCCCATAGGTATGAGTGTGTGAGTGAATGGTGTGTGTGCCCTGCGATGGACTGGCGACCTGTCCAGGGTGTATTCCTGCCTTTCGCCCAATGTATGCTGGGATAGGCTCCAGCCCCCCTGCGACCCTGTTCAGGATAAGCGGGTTAAGATAATGGATGGATGGATGGATGGAGTTCCACAGTAGCATTGTGAGCAGGAGTGTATCTGTTGCCTATGCATGGCCTTCACTCTGCTGAAACACTTGGGAGTCACGTAAGGTTTTATTTTTGTTTACTTTCTGTGGGAAAGGAGGAAGTGTAATTTTCCCTAGCAGTTTCGGTCCACTTAGGTACGCCTTCCGATGTTCAGGGCTGGTGATTCTAATAGCATTGTTCCAGTTAATTTCCAGTTCCAGAAATTTTTGCTTTTAGCAAACTCTATGTTGTGCATGAAAATCCCAGGAGATCAGCAGTTTCTGAGAGACTCAAACCACCTGGCACCAACAATCATTCTATGGTCAAAGTCACATTTCTTAACTGTTCTGACATTTGGTCTGAAAAACAGCTGAACCTCTTGACCACGTCTGCATGCTTTTATGCATTTATTTGCTGCTAAATGATTGCCTCATTAAATATTTTCATTAACAAGCTGGTGTACAGGTCTACCTAATGAAGTGAGTATATACTAGATGCGTTTGGTGGATGCCCGATTGAAACAAAATTACCAATCACGATGGGGAAGATGAACTTTTTCTTTTTTATCATTGGAGATGAAGAGAAAGTTACCTTTCATTGTTTTGTCTATGTTGCGGAATTCTGAGGTCCTTCATCTGTGATGACAGTTCATCTGTAAACACGCCACTCTTATTGACCGACTTTTTATTTTGTGGTGACCGTGCTGATGTAAGTAGGGGAAAACTGCCTTCTACACACACTTAGCTAAACAGCCTACATTTAATGCATAGTCATAACAGCTGGCTAGCTAACATCGGGTATAGTGAATAACAGGACACAGGAGTAGGCTACACTACTTAAAACTACTTAAAACTCTTCCACATGTAACTTTACCAGTTCAGAAGGCTAGCATATTAACTAGCTGGTTGCCAGCATTGATTGCAAGCCTCTCATCTACTATTACTGGTGGTTTGGAAAGACATGCACTTTCTGAAACCTTGGAGACTTGGCAAGGGATGGACTTGCGCAAGGTCAATAGGTGGCTCCAGCCAGACTGCTTGACTGGAGCAGAAATGGTGGAACGGGTGACCACAGATCATTTTCTCTGTGCATTCCCCTATGTGAGTAAGAAGCTGGTTTGCCAACATGCACCACCGGGGGAGATGGAGTCAAAAGGGTGGAAAAAGGGAGCCACTCTACCAACCTGACTGTCCAGGCACCCGGCCACACTCGGTGCCCAAACGGAGAAGCGGCGAGTAAGCCCAGGGAGCCGATGGTGGGAGACTACCCTGGAACTCCCCTGCCACCATGTCATACTACACTGGAACTCCCCTGCCACCATGTCATACTACACTGGAACTCCCCTGCCACCATGTCATACTACCCTGGAACTCCCCTGCCACCGTGTCATACTACACTGGAACTCCCCTGCCACCATGTCATACTACCCTGGAACTCCCCAGCCACTGGCCTCCTATCCCCCCCTGTTTGCCATCCAGGAAGTACCCCAGGCTTCTCCCCTTCAAGCTCCTGTGTGGTAGATGACCCCAAGGTCTCCTGGATATTGCCAAAGAAGCTTGGGAAGATCAACCATCCCCCCACAGATGCCTGGTGGATCAACATGGTGACGCAGGTCTTCAGAGAGGACGTAACAGAGGCCCAACGAGCCCAGCAGCATGTCTACAACTGGCCCGCCAAATCCTGTGATTTCCAGCCAGGTGAGCAGGTACTGGAGCAGGTTCCCACACACAAAAATATGTTTTTCGCCACTTAGCAGGGACCGACACCACTGTGTCGACCAGCCAGGATGGCGGAAAGCGCAGCAGGTATACTATATCAATGGGTGGTGTCTCCTGTCGAGGACCCGGCCCTAGGCCCCCCTGATGACAGATTGACAGGGATTAGGCAGGAATGCATTGTTAACCCCTTGCACACGCCATTGAGGTGGTAGCAAGAACGCCCGTAAGAGGAAAAATATGCGGTTCAGAGCTAATGAGCAGCCATAATTGTCAGCAGAGGAGTCTGAAGTCAGGGGACTTAGATTTAGAGTACTAAGGAGCAAGGTTAAAGTTCTGACTGAGGCCATGCATAGAATGAGTTCCAGCATGACCTTGGAGGAGATTCAACATGCTGAGCGAGCAGTCGGGGAATACCCCAACCCTACAGGGGAGGAGCATAATGCCTGGTTAAAGCAAAAAGATGAGGAAATCAATGTAGATGATTGGGAAATAAAAGAGTATGAGGAGATGGAAAAATGTAGGAAAGATAAGGAAAATGGAAGGGATGTCAATACCGAAAGAAGATTAAGAGGCTTTAAGGGGCTTCCTGATTATAGCACAAATAATTTATCGGATAGATTCAAAGGACTAACAGTGGAGGAGTTAAGTGATGAATTACACTCAGCTATTAGCTGGATGTCCTTTGTAGATCCCTTAAGGCGCTACAAAACAGGGCACCTGAAGAGTGTATTGGATGGTGGAAGGCACTAACTTCTGGCTTGTATGAAGTCAAAAGTTTGGAGACCAAGGAGAGATTATGACAGGGAGACAAACAAAAGTGATGAATATGTTCATTAAAAAAGTTGCATAAGCGATAAATGTCTTTCCACTCGGTATACTGGGGACATTTCTTATCAAAAAAAGGTACACTTTTATACGAGTTAAGAATATATAAGGAATACGCTTTTAGACCTTAGGATAGCACTCCTATGACCAACTATAGGTGGAGCATTCTTCGGCAACCAAATGCACCTTCTACTTTTCCAGAGACAAAGCTTTGCCCCGTAATCAAATGTGCATTGGGCTAGATCTGTTCCATCAGGAAAGTGCAAACTCCGGTGTCTTCGTTTTGGCAATAGAGCCTCAAAAATGGCTTGCTTCTATTATGTTTGTTGTTTAGAAGAAAGAAAACCGAAAATAAATAATGCTAACATAACATAAATAGCTCCTACCACCGGGACTGTTTGTGTGACTGTATTTGGGTGCTATAACCTAATATGTTTCTGTTGATTGCAGTGACAAATTATTGTAATGCTCAAATAATATTGTGAACTCTTAAGCCCAGTCTACATTAAACAGCCGACTTGAGACAATGCGAGATAAGATGGGACTGTTTTAGAAGGTTTTTTTAAAGAAAGTCTGGTGTGTACTGTCCAGTTTTAGAACATAGGGCTACATAATAGAGGAAACATTATCTTAACCAATCACAAAGCAGCACTGTGAATTTGCCGCCTCTTTACTCGAGGAATGGTCAGTAGTGCCGCAACAGCATCAGTGTCAGACATTTGTTTTGCTAATGTTATGTTGCTAAAAGAATACGATACTAAACAATGAACACAGACAATATAAAGCTAATGTTAGCTAGCAAAACAAAATACACAAATAATGGTCACTAGAAGAAACAAACAGTAAAGCATGCATGGAAACATTTGCTGTAACGTTAACTTTTACCACCAATGGTTGACCTCCCTAAAATTTGGCTGAGTACAGTTGAGGTGCGGCACATCTGGCACACTGCTGGCTTCTGCGAAATATTATGGGCCAGATCTGGTCCTAGGACAGCATCTGATTCTGGTTGACAGATGGTGTCTCGTGGGCCAACCTTGGCTGAGACCCATTCTGCCAGTTTGTCTTATTATTTTACTCTGACAATGCATTTACATAAATTACATAAAATAATTTCATCTTGAATCAAACTGCTGCAAACATTGTTGTAGCACAGGGATAACGTAACTACGTAATTATTTTTTTATTTTTTTATTTTTTACTTTGTAGTTCTTTTATTTGCATAAAACCGTTCACGTTCACAAGCTTATTGTTATTTAAATGTTTAGATGAAGTACCAATTTTCTAGTTAATGTAATACAAATCTGACTTACTGTAGCTGTGATAGACATTTTCAGTTACTCTAGAGGGCGTCATCAAGCAAGCGATATCATGCATGGAGTGCGACTGAGGGAAGACATTTCATTTGGCGAGGCTAGAGCACAGAACAAAAAGTATGTCACAGGTAAGCAATATTAATTAGCGAAATAAATCTTAAACTGCTCATAAAACTAGAAAACTAAAATCATAATTTATGGTGTCACAAATAAATATTACTATAACTTCTATCATTTAGCTGACTCATAACTTTAGACTAGCTTTCCATTTTGATAGCTAACATTAGCTAGCTAGCTACATAGCTATATGTTGATGGATGGGAAAATAAAACAGCTGTGCTGCAAGCTCGCAGCATGGATGAGAGGCACACGACCGAAAACACCGCAGCTCATCTTAGATCTGATTGGAATCAATAATGTCACTTCTATTTTAAATTACATTAAACGGAAAACAGCATGAGATGAGTTTTAAGACAATAAAAAAAATAATATGATACAATTGAGGAAATCAGGAAGGGAAATACTTTTTTCACAGCACTGTATGTGATTGTGTGAGAAAGTTGAAAGTTGAATGAATGCATGCTTTTATTTCAAAAAGGAGTAAATCTTTACATAAATATTTTTATTTTTTTAAACCAGTAGAAGGCCTTCATCAGCTGAAGTTTTGTGCCAAGAAGCTCTAAACCGGAAAATTTTGCTACATTGAAGTAATTGCTCTGTGGCTTAATACATGGAAGGCATATTCTTCTCTGTGGAGTATTTTACCTAGATTATGCGAGATCTTGTTTACTGTAATGGAGGAAATTAAACTCATATTTAATATGCTTTGATGTTGGTATATGCAGAATATATCCCTTAAGATAAGACTTCAATTTTAAAACTTTGAAAACTTCACATAATTAAGATTCCATTTGCCACATACAGTACACATTTGCATCTCCACAGTTAAGAAAAACCTATTTATGAAAAGGTTTAAATGCATGAAGAACAAAAAAGTATCTTCACTGCATTACAAATATCATGTATATCAAGTATTTGTGGAACTATGTAACTACAATAGCAACATTTAAAACATAAACACAGAGGGCTCTTATTTTCTGGCAGGAGCATGGTATATTGTATGCTGTTGCATTGGATAAGTGGTGTTTTTGTCATGGACTTTTACACGTAGTTGCTTTTTGGTAATTCCACTCACCATGCGCCTAGTTGGAGGGGAGCCGCTACTCAGTCAAGAGTGAGCTGCGCATTGCTATTTTGGTATAGCTTATTGTAATTCTTCAGTCAGACTAGTTCACCATTTGCCCCTTAACCACCCGCCTGCTCAACCCACATCTATGGTACAATTGCAGCCCAGTCTATGGCGTATTGCTAATCAATGCACACATTATCAGCCTACTCGAAAGCCAATTAACAGTTATTGCAGGAAAAATGCATACATTGCATTTATTGTTCGGTTTTTTTAAAATATATAAATGTAATTCCTGTATTTATATTTAAAGGAGAAAATAAAGCCCTGGATTAGAAACATTTATACCACGGCACAGAAATAACCAACCACCTAGGGCGAATACGACATTCTGATTGGTCAGGACATGTCACATTGATGGTCCTTAATTTCTTATAACCTTTCTAACGAGAACAGGTAGAATTTTTTTCACAGCTAAAATATCCAACAAATATCAATGCATGTAACATACGCTACTATGCAGTGCATTTCTAATTTATGTAAGTAGTCCGGTTATCATAGCCCACCTGGTAACATATTTTACTGTAGGCTAAACTGTTACACTTTGCTTTATCAGAAAGTTAACCATGGGAGATGTTTCAAACATAATCTAACCAAGTGTTTTAAATTAGGTAGTAATAAAAAAAGTATCTTACCACACACAAGTGGTTGAGGAGAGAATGATCAAACTTTGTGGTCCCTCATTGCTACTTCATCTCAAAACAACAGACAGTGCCGAGTCGCAGAGGAATATACTTAGCCACAGAACACCCTGTGAGGCTAAATATATTCAGTACACTGATAATCTCTGTAAACTACATCGAGCATGAAGTCTGCAATAATGTAATATTTTGGTAAATGATGGCAATTGTGATGCATGGGCTGCATCGAGGGAAAGAGGCACTAACAACTGAACAAGGAACAGGTTGACAAAATAGAAAATGATAGATGCGAAAACTACATGGGCCATTGCTTTTTTGCGGGACTGGCTACAATAATGAGACATGACCGTTGATTTTGACAGTTATAGTGCTGTAAAACTCAACGGAATACTGAGGTCTTATGGACACTGGCAGAACTAGGAGTATGGCTACTCATATTTTCAGGCCCAGTTATCAGATCTACTCGCCTGAACTAGTGTTTTAACAATTTCAATTGTAATTGTGAGCTTCAAAAAGAGAGGGTATCTGGGATGACACCTAAGAAGGATAATACAACTAATCATCTGCCTCATCTCTGCTGATGGCAGAAGATGATATAATTTGAGGGGAAAGAAGAACGTGAGAATAAAAATGATCACACATGAGTTATGTCACTGGATTCGATGACCACTGTGTACCTTTTTTGATTTTTTTTTTTCTTTAACCATTTTAGAAAAATAAATAGCTCCGTTACCCCTTTGGAAGCTTCCAGCAACTTCCACTGGAACGCAAAATCCAAAATGACAAAATTGATTCTGAAGCTGGTCAGATCATGAAGCACATTCTATCAAATGTTATTTAAAATAGTCAATATAAATAAGTATATTTGATACTCAATACAATATTCTATAATATCCATTCTATAATATCCATTGATATGCATTATTTTGTATGGAATAAGTTTGGATATTACATAATTTCTTTAGACTTTTTTTTTTGACATGTGTGGTTTACCTGATGCATTAACATGGCACTGAATATATTGTGCATATGGTACAGTAAAAAATGTGTTTCTCTACGTATGTGGTGGCATGCAATATTTCACACGTAGCCCACTCACGAAACACGTGTACTGCTGCGTGATCATTAATATTTCTAAGCTGCTTAATTTAAAAAGAAATGAGAAATATTCGGGTCTCCAGCATAATAGTGATATGAAAGGCCATGAAGGGAGATAACTGGACAATGCGATTTAGTGTAAAAAGAGGAGGGGACCAAACACTGGTAGCAGGACAGAAGGACACTGGTCAAGAGGGTGTGTTGGCTTGAGGCTTGATCTCCTTCAATCCATGTTGGGAGGAGTGGTCTGATAGATATCACCCACACACACACACATATGGACAGCCGTTGGGCCCTTGAGCAAGGCCCTTAACCCTGCATTGCTCCAGGCGAGGATTGTCTCCTGCTTAGTCTAATCACCTGTACGTCGCTCTGGGTAAGAGCGTCTGCCAAATGCCAATAATGTAATGTAATGTAATGCTTCTGAAAAACTGAGGAGCTAATCCAGTAAAAGGTTGGTCAGCTGAGAATAGTGAAAGACGATTTCACTGTGTTTTACTGTTTTATTTTTTCTTTGACTGAAACAATATTAGGGGGGAACTTATTGAAGGGTGGGGAGTCAATTTGACTGACATTAAATGAGGAGGGGGAAGAATGCGCACCTCTGCGTGAAAGGATATTGATCAGAGGGGAACAGAAAATTTACAGACATTTGATCGGCATTCATGCCCACTGGGATGCGATGACGTAAAATCTCAAAACAAAATGTTTTTCAGCAATTGGATGGTAAAGGGCTTTGGTGAGAAAATACAGTTTTACAATTTATTTACAATAGTATTGAAATTGTATTTTATGGAATATATATTGTAAGGCTTGTATTTAAATCAAAATTGAATGCTTTAATATGTGGGTATTTCGATCCATATCGGGTGATCTGTGTAGCAATTAAAGGTTTTCCCCATTTTAGTGCACCATAATATTTGGGATAAAAGGTTTCACAGGTGTTTCTGATTAGTCAGTTGTGTTCAATCACTTCCTTAGTGCAGGTAGCTTTCAGTAGTTATTCTTGATTCTAGGCTTTTGATTGCCTTTGAATTCTGTAGTTGATGTTTGTCAACATGAGGACCAGAGTTGTGCCAATGAATTTCAAATAATTTCAAGCCATTATGAGGCAAGGAAATAAGAAAAACAGTCAGAGATATGCCCAATATTAAGCTCACCAAAATAAACCATGTTGAACATCATTAAGAAGGAAGGGAGCGCCGTCAAGCTCAGCAATTGCAACGAGACTGGCAGGCCAAGCAAGACCATTACAGTTGGTGACTGAAGAATTCTCAAACGCCACACTTTTTAGGCTGCATCAAATAATAATATGCTTTTTAGGCTGCATATACTGTATTCTAATTTATTTTGAATCTTGAATTACATGAAAAACCATTGAGAGCGTCAGGGTGCGGGACAAAAGAACCAAACGCAGACTCCCGGATGACGTGAAGAAGGCAGTCTTTATTCACAAAGGATAGATCCAGAACATAATTGAGACACAGGCAATGGTCATAATCCAGACAAACGGGTACATACAGAGTAAGCAGAGCATAATCAGAAAAACAGGCAGAGTTCAAAGACCAGATGAAAGAAAACAGGTGAAAGTACAAATACGAAATCCAAAAACACAAGGAGTCCAAAAGCAGAGAATCCAAAAACCAAAACACAGAAAAACAGATCAGAAACCAGGTCAAGAATTACAGGCTAGAACCAGGTTAGGGAACAGAAAACAGGTAAGGCAAACTAGCTAAGGGAAAGGGCCACGGTGGCACAACAGGCTAAGACGCAGTGGACTTGCGGTTGCGGTTCACTGCAGTTGCACACCGGGGACCGGGGTTCGATTCCCGGTCCTGCCAAAAGTCAAGTTTGGCCGGCTCACGTGGAGCAGCATAATTGGCTCGCTGGGAGAAAATTGGGAGAAAAATGAAAAAAAAAAAAAACTACCTAAGAAAAACAGTAAACAGGTGGGCTTAAATGTGAAACTGATAAACGGACAATGAGAAGCAGGTGAGAGACGTGACAGAATGTGACAGGAAGGAAATACATATGAGGAGAGGGGGGCGGAGACACTAAATAGAGAACAGGTGAAACAAACAAAACAACTATGGAAACAAAGTGGAATCCAAAAGACAAAATGGAGGGGACTTTTATTACACTCTCCCTTGAAGTAATTACTCTGCTATCCATAATTTATGTTTTATAATGTCATACATTTACACTCACTTTTATATTACACTCACTTTATACGTATTACAGTATACAGAAGTTATTACAATATGCATGTTATCCACTCAATAGTTTTGAAAAAGTAAGGAAAAAGCGCAACACTGCTACTTTACAGAGTCACCACTTTATTGGCAGACGTGCTGACGTTTCGGCACTAGGCCTTCATCAGATAGTTATCCACTCAATAGTTAACTCAATGGGCATCATTGTCACATTATCAGTTCGTATATGCCCTGAAATAAAGATTGTAATGTTAATAAGAAAAAAAATGTAAACGGAAACATAATAATTTTTAAATTGTTCCAGAATAGAAACATTACTTTGAAATCTATATTACTGGTTAATAATTTTAAAAAATTCCGTTCCATCTAAGATTGAATAAAAAAGTTAATTTGTCTTCTAATAGCCAACTTGTTTTACCTCCACACAGCAGTGCAGCATGTTTTCACCTTCTTGCTTTGCTACTGGGAGCCAGATGGCGCTGATGCAGTTATGTTGTCTTGACATTTATTGATAACACATTGGGAAAGGGGCACCAAGGCATGTTGCTACAATTTATCCTTTGCTAACCCTGTCCTCTGAGTGGTGATAGTGCAGTCATAGCCTCGCCAAACGTTCTTAACTTGCGGCCAGTTTATTGTGATCATGATCAAGGCGTGCACTTGGGGAGCTAGGAAAAGTGATATTCGTTATCCAAAGAGCTTGGAGGGGAATGTAAATTTCCCCGTTTCCAAAACCAGAATCAAATGACGAAAATGATGGCTGTAGAAAAATCATAAAATCAACCTCTTCCACAAATGAGCCAAGGTAATGTGAGACTGGACAAACTGCACCACCTCATATTTTCATTATTTTTGAAGAATTCAAAGGCCCAGAAGATGCGTGTCTCATTTTGAAATGACAATGGGGCAAAGTTGATAGGGTTATGCCCTGCCTAAATAGGTGGAATATTTATAAAAAATACAGATCACCCAATATGGACATAGATACCTCAAACACTCAATACTCAAAGCTGATAGTCTGCACCTTTATCCTTGTATTTATTCTTTCAATTCAAATCCAATATGCTGGAGCATAGAGCCAAAAGAACAGACATTGTACTTCTGTCCAAATGCGGAGTGCACTGTATATCCAGCTAAGATGAGAAAACTTGCCAGTTTGCATGATACCGTCATTTTCTTGAGGAGGCACCGTAAATTAATGTGACAATTGCATCTCCCACAAAAATTAATTTGACATGATGAAACTACCTGAACACTTACAGTCTTTATGAGGTGGTATTAAAGAGAATGAAAGTGGCTGATCAGATAAGCTACAATGAAACCAAATCTACACCACACACATAATGTATCCTATTCAGCTAGCATCTTTTGACTATTGCTTCTTGGTTACAAAAATGTCTGCATTCTGAGTAGTTTTCAAATATTGAGCTTCAAAGATTCCGAGGTGAATCTGATCCAAGCAGTTATCACCTTTTCTCATACTTTTTAATAGTATTTTGTCTAGGAGGCTACTACTACAGGGCATTTTCGACCATAGAAGGTTGAACACTGACTGACAAATTATGGTATGTGCTGCACACAGAGAGGCTGGGTGTAACGTGCGGTGCACATCTTGAGTATCGGATGGGGCGGCCTTGCCTGTTATTACATACATTTCTTATATTTTTGATGATCAATCTTCAATTCAGCATAGCTTTGCTATGTTATTATTCATGTTTTGTGACTGTACTTGACCAAAGATGGAAAACACTATCTCAGGATGAAGTGCACAATCAATGCAAATACAAAATTAAATCCAAGCTGCTGGATGAGGGATGGCCAATTACGCCACACTGTAACACACTAGCACAGGGGTGGCCAACCCTGGTCCTGGAGAGCTGCAGGGTGTGCTGACTTTTGTTGTTACTCAGCGCTTAATTGATCAATTCAAGCAGTTGATTACACAGAGCAGCCAGTACACCCTGCGACAATCCAAGACCAGGGTTGGCCACCCCTGCACTAGCATTTCATCAGCATACAGGAATCACAAAGAGCTACTGTACTACATTTCATGCTGTAAACTTTTTTAAAAAGCTTACGTAGCTGTGTGCCAGGCATAACCATTTCTCACTCCTGATCAATTCTATTTTCCTACTGTAATATCCGGAGCTGGGTTTAATAAAACCGGCACAAAAGGCTCATCAGATTGGTGAATTCAATCACCTCACTAGATCAAAATGTTTAACCACTCTGAAAGCATCCAAGTCTTGGCTGGTTTTCATTCATTGTGGATTTACTTAGTCAATGCTCTGTACTCCTGAATATAGGGAGACTTTTCCAATCTGGGCTGAGTGAAACAAAACAATCCTTAATGTGCCACACTACAAAGTGACGTCAAAACAAATATAAAACATCTCTGCGCTAACCGGCTACTGCTAAGATTAAGGCAGCTTTAATGAAGTTAAACAAAGCGCAGCTATTGAAACCCAACAGACTGTGAAGCTCTTATTGGAAAACTGGGGATCCGAGGTAAATAAATATTAACTTGAAGAGGACGGCAGACAGAAAACAAACAGCAGGGGAAAATATATTTCAGGAGAAAAGGGATGTTTAAAAGTGCTGACAACTTAAGGCAGATTAATTTGCATAACGCAAGCCTCCATCTGGGAATGGGGAAAAGCTCCGCCACAGGAATCATTTAATATTTAATAGATTAGAAACAGTAGCTGCTGTTAATTAGAATTTGCACGTTTACAAATCAGCCCTGATAGCACAACAAATTATGAAATATAAGGCTGTTCCAATGGATACTGGAGGAAATAAGATGACAGACAAAGCTAATGGAGTCTCTCTAACAACAGTACTGTCAGAACACATCAGAGGACTAATCCACTTATAGAAAATAAGTGCAATAGAAAATCTATTTAAAATATTAAAATGCTGTTCAGTAAAAGCTTTTGCCACGAGTACATTTACTTAAACAGTTGCTTATTGCTCATGGGTCATTAGCTAATCCAGAGTCCTTCCAGAGTTTCCCTTTTGAAAAAAAAAAAGAAAGAATTGAAATTAAACAGTTGGAAGTGTTTGTTTCAGTCTCATTTCATTGAGAGAGATTTGAATGTTTTCCACCTCGTAGTACTCATTCCCCAACACTACAAAACTGTCTCTGGTTGTTGTGTCTATGATTAAATTACTCTCTAAAAGATGGCTTTGGGTAAGAACCGTGAAGTCCTTGTCACAAGATTAGGGAAAGGCACAGCAGTGAAACATTTATTAATGATAAAGGCCAAGGAACATGCAGACTGTGAGATTCAGTAATGTATTAATGAGAAAGATGTCATTTCAAGCCCACGCCAATGCAAACAAAAAGGGGGAACAAGAAATACGTGATGTTGGTGTCGTCTGAAGTAAAGTCTGGCAAAAACATGCAGCCTTTCTGTATTTCTTAGATTTTAGCTGGAGAGGTGATACCACAATGCATTCTTTATCAAAGAGATTTAAACATTTATCAAGTTTAAAAACACAGCTCAATTTGTGTTATTTCTTATGCCATTTCTTCATGCCATTTAAGCGTTACCTTCTTTAAAACAGAAATATTGTGCAACCTGCAGCTGCTATATGAATGAGTGTTTACAGTAGGGGAGACCGGGGCTTGTTGTCACATGGGTAAGTTGTCACACTGTTAATATTTTCACAACCAGAGGGCGCTACTTAAAAGTGGAATACTAGTTTTGTGCCTCTATATGGTCTAATATCATATCCTGTCTGGGAAAACCAGAGCACACTGTAAAGTGAGGTGAGCACATATTTCCCATTTTTCACATTGAAAAGTATAAAATATCAACTTGATATGTTTTGTAATAATCTTCTTCTAGTTAAAAATCTTAACAATTATACATTTGCACTTGTTAGAGGAGAGAATAGTGAGTCTTGTTATATTTTAGCTAGTGTCCTGCTTTAAGCTAATTTTAAGATATTGCTAACATTAGCAAACATGGCAGTTTGGGGCAACTTGTCTCAGTGATTTTGGAGCAAGTTGTCACATGTGACAACTTACCCCAAAGTTGTCAATAGGCTATACGTAGACACAGAGGGTCTGCTTGTCAATGGTTATCATAGTAATATTGAATTGTGTGATTCTGGTTTTAAAGAAAGAAAGGAAGGAAAGAAGCAAGAGAGTTGAGATGGTCAGGAATTATCAAAGAAAAACAGAAAGGGGCAGCACAGCACCTGATGTGATGCTAAGGGCAGTGAGGCAGGTGAAGTTAGCCAAAAAATCAATCCGGAGTACAGCTACGGAGTTTAACATCAACTACCGTACACAACTACCGTCGATACTGCAAGACGTTCACGGCAGCTGGAATAGGAAGTCAAACAGCCATCCCAACTACGGTGGTTGGGTATAAATCTCCACGGCAGGTTTTTAGCCCAGAGTTGGAGCTGCAGCTTGAGAAGTACCTTATAAGACCAGCTGACATCTATTTTGGTTTGTCGCCAACTGAGGTAAGAAAGCTAGCATACGAATTTGCAGTGGCACGGGAGCTACAGTTTCCACCAGCTTGGGCTGAAAAAGAAAAAGCCAGCAGTGAGTGGTTTACACGCTTCTTAAAGCGGCACCCTACACTCTCTCTCAGAAAGCCAGAGGCAACTAGCCTTGCCAGGACAAGTGCCTTTAACAAGGAAAATGTCAAGTCTTTCTTTGACAATCTGGAGAAGGTGTTAGCCAGACATTCCCTGGGACCAGGGGACGTCTGGAATATGGATGAGACTGGTGTGACGACGGTGCAGAAACCAGACCGATTGGTAGCCAGACGCGGGTTTAAACAGGTAGGGTCACTTACATCTGGTGAAAGGGGTACCCTATTGACACTAGCCTGTGCAGTCTCAGCAACAGGGAACAGTATTCCCCCCTACTTCATATTCCCTCGGGTGCACTTTCGTGATCACTTCCTCAACAATGGACCACTTGGCAGCAAAGGAGGAGCAAATCCCACTGGGTGGATGAAGGAAACACACTTTGTGGATTTCCTCAAACATTTTGTTGAACATGCCAAGTGTTCAATGAAAAAACCATGCTTACTCCTCCTGGACAACCATTGCTCCCATCTTTCCATTGATGGCCTCAATTTTGCCAAAGCAAATGGCATCATTATGCTGTCCTTCCCACCTCACTGTTCACATAGGCTGCAACCTTTGGACAGAAGCGTTTATGGGCCGCTGAAAAAGCACATAAACTCTGTGTCTGATTCCTGGATGAGGAACAACCCAGGATGTCACAATCTATGACATCCCTGGGATTGTGGCAATTGCTTATCCACTGGCTGCAACCCCACTGAATATCCAGGCCGGCTTTCGGGTGACAGGGGTTCAACCTTACAACAGGGATGTATTTGTGGAGACAGAATTTGCACCATCTTATGTCTCAGATCGGCCCTTTCAGTACCCAGCCCTTCCAGGGCCCAGCACTGACCCAGCCCTTCCAGGGCCTAGCACTGACCCAGCCCTTCCAGGCCCCAGCACTGACCTAGCCCTTCCAGGCCCCAGCACTGACCCAGCCCTTCCAGGCCCCAGCACTGACCCAGCCCTTCCAGGCCCCAGCACTGACCCAGCCCTTCCAGGCCCCAGTTCTAACCCAGCCCTTCCAGGCCCTAACTCCAATCCAGCCCTTCCAAGCCCCAGCAAGCCAGCCCTGCCCATTAGCACCACCTCAGCCTTGCCTAGTAATGCTAGCTCCACCCACCAAACAACTCCAGAGGACATTTGGCCATACCCAAAAGCTGGTCCAAGAAAACTAGCCAACCAAAAAAAACAAGAAAAACTGCTATTCTCACTGACACACCAGTGAAGGAGGCACTTGAGGCTGAAAGGCAGGCACAAGGTAAAAATAATCTTTTTCAAAAGAAATGCAGGGCAACCAAATCTAAAATACCAAAGAAGCAGAAGGCAATAAAAAAGCAGAAGGCAGGTGTAAAAAGAAAGACCCTGGATACCTCTTCATCGGATGATGATGAGTACCCATGCCTGGTTTGTATGGAGCCATTTGAGAACAGCCATCCAGGAGAGACTTGGGTCCAGTGTGTGAAATGCAAACAGTGGGCTCATGAAGAGTGCACCCCTGGCAAAGCAGTTTATGTGTGCCAGAACTGTGATTCTGATGACGAGTCTGACTAGTGAAGTTTGAATTAAATTAGTTTGAATACTGGACATGTTTTATTTGAAAGTTTGTTTGAAATTATTTTACAGTTGTAGTTGGGAATGATTTATTGGCCACATTCCAGGATTTATTCAAGTTCAATGATTAATCCAACTTTTTCTGTGGCTGAATTTAATTTTTTATTTGAATAAAACAAATAAATAACACAAAGCTAAATTGATTCATGTTTTATGTGCTGCAACATCCAGTGTGACGTCTTACCCCAAATGGGGCAACATGTCACGTGTTCACGCTCACTATTCAAACGCTATAAGTCTGTACTGAAACAAGATATGAAAATGAGATGAATACAAAATATATGCCTGAGATTTTGTTCTTTCATTCTGTATGAAATTTTTTACAATATGATGCATTAATCCCAAGATATATAAAAGAGTGTAAGAAGTGTGACAACATGCCAGGTCTCCCCTATATCAAAATGTATGCACTAAAGTTAAGTGAAGCCGGTGAATTTTTAATTTGTAACCTAAACGTTAACATAAATGGAGGGAAGCCAGTCTTTTAAATGTCAGAATACACCAATTGTCATATTCGTCTGCTACTGCCTGTCAAGAGCATATTTCTGCATAAGTCAACATTATTTTTTGATGAAAAAATATATGATTAAAAGCCATTTCATTTTGTACAATTTAATGGAGTGAAGTGCCTAGAAGATAGTAGTAAGGTCCTAGAATCCTGCCTTCAGATCATAAAGATTAACTATTCTAGCTTGCTAAAAATCACCTTCCAATACAATCCACCTGCCGCCTTGACACTTTTGCTGTCCTTACATTTTCAAAAGCTACAGGGATCTGCAATGAATATCCCCCAATCTAGGACATGCTAGCTAGATATGCCATTAATATGCCAACTAAATAATAACACAATAAATATACATTATGTTCTTCATAGTTTTATTATGACACTTATAATGGAGTGGGATGAAATAGCAGGATTCTAGCAGTATGGAATAGGCTAAGCTACAAAAAATATTTTGGTCTTCGGTTGTAAACACATTTTAGTAACATTTTACAATAAGGTTAAGTGAATTGGCGTAGTTGTTAACTGACTACTGAGAAGTTAATATACACAGCTTTGTTATGTATTTGTACATCATTAATTCATGTTAACAATTTAACATGGCAATTCATACTGGAATAAAAAACAGTGAATGTACTTGTTAATGGTTAACTAATTACATGTTTATCCTATGGTTTGCTAATGTATAATATACTCTCAAGCTGTTTAAGTATCTGACTTGAAAATAAAGGGCCATATTTTCTGTACATCCAGCAATTATTTGTTTTTGCATTTTCTGGACGATCCAGATGCCTCTGGTAATTTTGGTACTCACAGCACGCCAAAGTGGGATGAGAGCCACTGTATCAGTCAAGAGTCAGCAGCTCATTGCCAATTTCATGAAGCTTATTACAATTTCCCAGTCAGACAGGTCTGTTTTTGTTGATCGTATGCTATTCAGTTCGTCTTTTATATCGCTAAATCTCACAAGCAGGAAAATACATTGATTACAATGTACATTGTGTTTTATTCTTTTTTTATAATTGTAATTCCTGTATTTATTTGTTTTTAAGTGGAACTGGGTGTCTTAGTGCTGGGCTAAAACAGAAATTGACACCCAAATCGGCCCTTTTCAGATAAGATTGGAAACTTTGCTCTAAATGAACAATAGTTAACAGCATATGCAGTATACAAACTTACAAACATTGGAAACCCCTCACATATACAAATCATGCAGTTTTATCATAAGTGGCCAGACTTTGAGATACCACTTTATATTTATTTATTTATTAATTTATCAGGGACAGTGCACATTAATCAACATTTTCAGTTTCCACATCAATGTAAATTAAACACCTTTTTAATGAGAGATGTCAGAGGAGAATGGCCAGATTGGTCAAAGCTGACAGGAAGGTGACAGTAATGCAAATAACCACACATTACAACAGTGGTATGCAGAAGAGCATCTCTGAACACACAACGCATCATAACTCTAAGTGGATAGGCTACAGCAGTAGAAGTCTAAAAGATAAGTCTAATAAATACCTAATAAAGTTCTCATTGAGTGTATGTAATGTATATGCATACGTTTACAATGCATAAATCAGGAATCATGATACATGATATTATTCATTCGTTTTATTTTCCTTATTTTGCTATATTTGAGTGCTTCTTTCCAAGATAACAAATGATCAAAGATATTCAACAAACTACACCTTACATGTGAACTTTTGTGACATTGCTTGTTTTTTGTTCCAATTACCTCTAGCTGATGAGCCAAACAGTTCGGTTGAAGATGTCTTTTCAAACTGTTCATAAACTTGGCTTTTTTGCTGAACCACTCTTAATATCAAACAAATAATATGTCCTCTTTACTACAGAGGAGAGTGCCAGTAATCTCAGTTATTACCATGTCCTTTCAGCGGACATGTACAACAGCAGGCTACTTTAAATTTGATGGAACAGGGGAACAGAATGCACAGTTAGGCCTGGCTGGAGATGACAAAGCCTGAGCCTGAATCTTCGTTTACAAAACTTTGCAAGCAAAGGAGGAGAGGCCATAGTATTCCTGAAGTGTATAAATGTTTTTCAGAGGAGAGACGCATTTATTTATTTTCCTGAAGGATAACAGCAGAACAAGAGAAAATGTTTTCCTGGCAAGTAAGTATAAAGACCCAAGTAGTCCGACAGGATGAGATTACTATACATGAAGTTACTGCAAGAGCTAAAAGTGTGTGTCTTCACATTAAGGTTACAGGCTAAAGATGGATTTTTAGGAGAAGAATAGGACCAATAATTTGCTATTTCAATTTATATTATTGCCTATAAGCATTATTTCCAACCCCTTAAGTATCACCCCTTTTCTTAACACAAGCTTAGGAATTACATACCCAAAATAAAATGGTTACTGGTCTTGAACCCTTTTGATTACAGACATAACATCTCTTCTCAAAGGTTTGTTTTCCAAGAGTCAGAATTGCTCCAAATATTACTAAAACAAGGTTACAGAAGCTCAAACACAGTGAAAGTGGAAGAATTTCAGATTTTGACTAGGTACAAATTATTGTAGCTGTGACTGATGCGCTTAGAAGTCACAACACTGGACAAATCCCATTTCAAATTTGAGGATTTGATATTTCTCATCAATGTCTCCATTTTCCAAAAAGGGAGATTCAAAAGGACACTTGGAAACAAAATTATATTATGGGTCTTATGATGTGTAAAATACTGCATTTTGCTTACTAAAGTATACAACTTTTATCCTGAAAAAAAGTGTTTATGTTAGGTTTTGTGTTTTTGTTACCTCCTTGCACACCGTAGCCTCCCCGTCACTTGGGGGACACGCTCCTCTCCTCGCTGCAGAGGAATGAATGGAGACATGGGTCCATTCACTCGTTTCACCTGTTTCACTTCCTCATTGTTTCCCCCCACACCTGATTGTTATTTTACCTCTCGTTACCTGTGTATAAAAACCCCTTTGTTAGTCCTGTTCGTCGCCAGATTGTTATGTGTTTGGACCATATCTTCCAGCATTTTTGGATTGATACCTGTTTCGCCCCCAACCTCCGAGTTTAGTTTATTCCGCCTGTCTGTTTCTGAACCGTAGCTTTTAGACCAGTTTCTGTTTTTCAACTTTTGTTTCTGGTTTGTGTTTTCGTCTGATTAGCCCGTTATTTATGAACTGCCTGATCCCTGCTATATCTGTTTGCTGGCTTCTGACCGTCGCTTGTTCAACCTGCACTAAGAAAATAAAGAACTCACGTTGTGGTACCACTTTTGGATCCCCTGTTCTGAGTGCTTGATAGTTTGCACTTCCCCTCATCTGTCACCCTCTCCTACCTCTCTGTCTCAAACTCCCTCTCCTTGAAGCTATCCTCAGACAACAACAGGTCAAGAAGATCATAAAAGTACAATAATCGCAATAATACCATCTTATATACGAATATATTAATGTTCAATATTCAATATATTCAAAGCAAGCTGGTTGCTTATTTATAAGCATACTGAATAATACTAAAATATTTTGAGAATGTATTTAGATACTCACCAATATAAAATGCGGTCACATCACATGTGCAACAGACTCCATGTGCGTTTTGCAGTTTTGTTATGCAGGTGAAAAAATGCTTTGTTGTTTTAGGCCAGCCTAACCAATTATACACTGTTGTAATGTCATTAGCTAAAATGCTTTTTAGTCATCACTTCTATAACATTCCTGTCGTCACTTCTTTGATGAGCTGTAATTATGCAGAATTTTCTTGCAAACCTTTTCTCTGCAACTTCATCACAAATACTGGTCAGAGACAGTTGAATTTTGGCTCATCGTGTTCGAAAGAGCCTATACGAAACAAAAGTACTTTTGAAGTATACAAAGGCGAAACAATGATAAATGCTCCAGAGAAATTCTAAGTACACCATCGGCATTCATTAAACCTTTCTGAGCTTGCACATTTTTTAGATTTGTCGTGAAAAGAACACTGACATTACCTTATTTCTTGTAGTATGCAGTAGGGCGGCCTGTAGTGTAGTGGTTAAGGTACATGACTGGGACACAGAAGGTCGGTGGTTCTAATCCCGGTGTAGCCACTATAAGATCCACACAGCCGTTGGGCCGTTGGACCCTTAACCTTGCATTGCTCCAGCGGAGGATTATCTCCTGCTTAGTCTAATCAACTGTCTGGGTAAGAGCGTCTGCCAAATGCCAATAATGTAATGTAATTTCCAAAATGCAGTCCCGCACACTTGTTTTACCACCCACACGTTATAAAATAGGGATATAGATAGAACCGTGAGTTTTAACGCTTTCAAACGGTATATCCTGTTACCATAGTGATTGAAAATTGCACCGTGAAAAAAATGGATGCAAAGGACTTAAGGGGTTAAAGGTCAGCTGCACAACTATGATAGATAACAGCAAAATTCATGAACACAGTGATTCCAACATTTAACATTTACAGTATATAACAATTAAACTTATAAACGAAATATCTCAAACCATTGGAGAGTTTCTGTGGAGGTAGGAGAGGGAATAAACTGAAAGTTGGGACAAAATCCTTTGTTCAATGAGATGATATCACATTATCTATCAAACTGTACAGCCTAACTTAATTTAACACCAGCCTTTGAAGTCACAACAAGAGACTGTCATCTTCTTTTGCTGGTACCTACAAGAGAAGCAACTGTAACATTAATTTCCATCTTGCTTCCTTACACTTTCTCAACAAGAAATATACAACATTAATTCATTTTAACATTATCGCTGTTAAAATGATCTGGCCTAACTATTCAACAAATAGTTCCTTAGTGTGTGTATAGAGAAGAGAGGAATTCTCCAGTGACAGATCTGCATTTCGCCCTGCAATTGCATAGTGGAGCTTTTGTGCTTTTGTCCGGTTGACCTCATAAAGGAGGATACAGAAATATCTAGTTTCCCAATATCACAATTGGCTTTCAGCACCTTGGTGGCAAGGTGTGGTGCAGCGACAGTCATATCTCCAGAGAGAGGGGTCTGTGGGGATCATAACAGGGTCTATTGGGGCGCAGTGAGAGGAGGCATCATCCAGTCTTTCCGTTTCTGCAGTGATAAGCTTGTCTGACCCAAGAAGAGTGGAGGCCTTGCGTCATTCCTCTCGGATGCAGCTGTCACCAGTTTCCTGTATGCTGTACCTGTCTGGCTAAAAGTCACTTTGGCATCTGCAGAAAAACTAGGTGTTTCAGTGGTACAGATGGAGTCATTTAAAATGAGTGCTGTTCAGTGGGGAGTCATTCTCCCGTGGAAACGTTTCTCTGCATATACTGTGGATGGAGCTAGTCTACCACAATCAGTCACTGAATAGCAAGAGGTCTCTGACACCTGGAAGGCAGAACTAGAGAACGAGTAAAACTTCTCAAAACAAACACGTCTAGTGATGTCACTGGCCATGTTCGGTTTGAATCTCCAGCCTGTGTTACCCAGAAAGTAACGGGCACTCCACCCTTGAATGCAGTTTATAGGCTGCCACCCATCCAGGCGATCACATGGCACTCCAATGAAAATACGGTAAAGTTAGCATACTGATATCATGGAACCTACCTTAGCTAGCCTGAGCGATAGGAGGATAGCTCTGACTTCACCGAGTTAAGGCACGGCTCCACTGCAGCCGTCAAGGTCAGCAATCACCATCAGCCATCTTCTTGACATTCTACTGGCTCCATTGCAACCATCGCCATCATCAATAAATCTGAGCCTACTGTTGTGATGTAACTGATGTGAATATCTGCCCAATTTATAATTTGTATGGAGTTAAATTAGAAAAAATTAGCAGAACAACTACACTTCTCATTAAAATCAATTCACTATATACGAATGATATATATTGACAGAGGAAGAATTGCAGGAGCGAGAGAGACAAGGGGTCCAAGAGGGCCACTAAGCAACGGGTAAGTAAATATCTAGCTTTTTCAAAATCTTGGATGTGGATACTTCTTCCAATGAATCTTCCTATTGCTGCAGCTGGTTGGTACTGCAGGATGTAACGGGGGTTTGATCAAAGTTATTATTGGCATTGATGCAAACTCCGTGTTAGGTTATCTATGTTCCTCTGCTGTTAGTCTCTCTTGCTCATGCAATTCTTCCTCTGTAAATCCTGGTTCAAAAAATCAGAGCTGTCCGTCATATTGCTCAGGCTAGCCAAGCTAGGTTCCGTGATATTTGTATGCTAATGTCACCATATTTTCTGGGAGTGTCATGTGATTGCCTGGATGGGTGGCTGTCAATAAAGCAGTCTCTGCATTCAAGGGTGGAGTTTGAGTGCCCGTTACCTTTTGGGAAACAGGCTGGAGATTCAAGCCACTGGCCGTGTTTGTTTTCAGAAGTTTTGCCCCTTATTTAGGAAAAGACTACACTGACAGTGATTTTAAAAATGCCTACACACATAATTTAAGCATCATCTAGAAAAAGTGTGACCTCCTTTAACACCGTGCTTACATTTGATTAGCCACAACATAGATGAGCATTATGAATAAGGCAGGGTGTTCATAAAGGAATATTGCCAAAACTCTTATATTGCCGAAACCTGAAAAAAGAAGCAGGAATGTAAACCAGAACGAAATTTTTATCCTGATGATTTTCTCAGTGTTTTTCTTTTCGAGTAGGTCTATTAACAAACAGTAATTCTAATCACAGTCTAATCACAGTGCTTAACAAATGAACATTTCGCAAGACAATTGTTGTGTAAGATTATATCAGATATAAAATATAAATCAGGCTTCACTGATTTGCATTGCAGAGGAAAAAAAGCTTGCACTGCTGAGTGAGTTTGACATGTCTTCTGCTAATAATTCGCATTTAGCCCTTCTGACATATTTTTACTGTGGGAATTAAACATTTTAGTGTGTTTTTCATACCATTTTTGTCTTCCAAATAAAGCATGTACAGTAAATAAATCATCTTCGAAGATCATTCAGTTATGTGTCGGCCAATGCTACAATGGGGAAAGTGTAATGCGTGGTTGCATGAACAGGGTACTGGCAAGGATATGAGGAAAAAGTAAATCATGCCATGCTATGCGCATAGATTGAACCTTGTGCTGGTGAATACTGCAGTGTATCGATATTGGCTGTGTTAGATGAAACAATGGAATCCCAGAGTTGGGTCAATCGAGGCTTCTGGTCTAAAAACATGGAGTCGTTTACTTTCATCCTCCAACATGCCCAAACAAGATTCTTGGCATCACGCATGGACTGTCAGAGCAGCTTCAGGAACATGACATGGCAATCAACAAAGCTGCAACTCTCATCGTTAGCACTAAATGTCGATTGGAGAATATCAGATGTGAATGGGAGGCTATGGTCAAAAATGCCAAAGAATTTGCTGTCCAAGTTGGTGGCTGCTGACAGCAGCCCACTTGCCCGACCTATGAGGGTATGTACAATATCAAAACTACTGGCCAGACCAAGGATGTTTACTTGCAGATTTACAGAGAATGAGGCCCTCCTGCAGTCCATCGATTCAAGCAGCCCTAAATTTATGGATTTCGCCACAATTTATACGTTTGCCAGTCTGTATGACACCTATGTCGACCGTACATTGCTTTAATCTCGGTGCTACTCGACACAAGCGTTTTTTCCGGAACAGCTCCCATCAGCAATCCAATGGCAGCATACTGTCAACCCTGGAAAAGCTAGATGGTCTGCCAACTGCATTTCCAGAGATTAGAAAACATTTCAATAATAACCCCATAATGTAGCCTACAACTAATTTGTTGCCCTAATTTTATGTTTTTTGTTGTTCTTAGCACTGTTAAGTCATTAAATAATTTGCTAAAAATGCTATTATATTTTTTTATATTATTCCAGTCTACCAAACATGTCTGTCCATTGCCCATCTGTCCGTCCCATTCTTGTGAAGATGATATCTCAGGAATGCCTTGAGGGAATTCCTTAAATTTGGCACGAACGTCCACTTGGAATCATGGATGAACTCTTTAGACTTTAGTGGTCAAGGGTCAAGGTCACTGTGACCTCACATCATTCTTGTGAACGCAATATGTCAGGAATGCAAATTCGGCACAAATGTCCACTTGGAGTCAACGATGAACTGAATTTGGTGGTTAATGGTCAAGAGCGCTGCAACCTTACAAAATATGTTTTAGGCTATATCTCCACAAATATATGCTAATTATGACAATTTCACACAAATGTCCAATAGGATAGAATGATGAAGTGACAACATTTTATATCCAAAAGGTCAAAGGTTAGCTTTACTGTGACATCATTATGTTTTACCACTGTAGCTGTTTTGTTTGTTAATTGGATTGGTGATGTAATCATTACTTGATATTTTAAAGTTAGTATGACACACATTTTGTTTTAATATTCTTCAATTGTTGGTTTTACAGAAAAAAATATGGTGCAAATCAAATAAATGAATACAATGTTGTTTAAATATGTGCATCAGTCTTCTGTACTCCTCTGTATAAATAGTCTCGACATGAAGGCAGCATGTTTCTCACTGGATATTGTCCTCTGAAATCATATATTTCAATATAGTGATGACTTCCTTCAGTGCACATATTATATGAGTCTAGACCAGGGGTCGGCAACCCTGGTTCTGGAGAGCCGCAGGGTGTGCTGGCTTTCATTGTTACTTGGCATTAATTGATCAATGAAAGCCGTTGATTGCACAGTTAACTCACCTCAACTGGTTTCTTGGGTCTGAATCGGTTGCTTATTTTAAGGTGGAGATGAAAGCCAGCACACCCTGCGGCTTTCCAGGACCAGGGTTGCCGACCCCTGGTCTAGACAGACAGGGATGTAAACTGCAACTGCTTGGCGGAGGCATACAACTGCAGGGCGGTTATTTCACTCTAGTTTCATATGTTCTGCATTGATTGGTTAACTGACCATAAACACCCCTCCTATCTTCTACTCACACTCCTGTTCCAGAAAAGCGAACAAACAAACATGGCATTTGTGAATCAACAAACGTTCAAAATGGAGTCAGATCTAAAAAAAAAAAAACATGGACGAAAGCCAGGAGCGGTCTTAATGGTAAGCTTCTCATATATAATTACAAACAAATAGGTTACCTATCACATACCAACCCTGCTGAAAAAACAGCTCAAGTTAGGTTTTGAAACAGCTGGTAGCTGGTTGACCAGTTCAGAGCAGCTCCCAGCTGGACATGGTATAGCAGGTTGACCAGCTCAGACCAGCTCCTAGCTATCCACTATTTTTTCACAAGAATCCATTTTTGAGGCATATCTCAAAAAGTAAACACATTTTTGTTGTCCATTTGTCAGTGGAAGTCTTATGAGAGACCTGTCTCCTATAAAAAATAAGATAGATCAGATGATGACAACAAAGATATAGCTCATAAAAAATGCAATGTAATTCATTTATGCATATTTTCAAGCCCCTGAAGAGGTGCCACCATCCTTATCTTATATGTTGTATATTCACTTAAATATCATGATGTCTTGATAGGTTTGGTTTCTATGGCAGCTTCAAAATGTTATACATTTGTATATGCTGTACCAAACGAGAAAATGGAACAGTCCAAAATATACTATTCCTCATCATTGCCTTCCCCCATACCATAAAATTCAAGAAATTGAAAAGATGCTGTGGTGCACTTAACTTGAGTTGTACAGTGACATAACGGGACATATGCACATTAACAAAAATGGTCAATAAATGATTGCTCACAAGCAATATTACTTCAATAAACAATACATACTGTATCACCTTCATAAACTCTGCATATACTTTCATAATGTCAATAACTGTATGATGTCTTTTGCTTTTCTGTTGGCCCTGACATTGGAACATCAGCCACCCTATTACACTAGGGGTTGTTTTTTTACTTTTTGTTTTACTTTGAGTGCTCCAGTTCTCCTTATTTCAGATTAGTTATTTTGTCACTTATAGCCAATAACCACATAAGCATTTATGAATGATCAAGTAGTGCTTCTGAAGGTAATATGTAGTTCTTTTGAAGCAGTTATTTAGCTTGTATGGAGGGCTATCCATAGAAATGTTCTCCAGCTGCGAGGATTAATTTACAGTTTGATAGCGAATTTAAAAGCACTCAAATATGTAAACAAAAGCTTTTACAACAGAGGTTTTATATCTGCAAGTTTATACAGTGTACCCAATGCTACCTTTTCATGCTTATGTTGCATGCCTATATGCAGTCTGCGTACAGTAACACAAGACAGAGACATATACCTTACGGTAAACAGACATTTTGGAAACACAATCATTATATTTTCTACTCTATATTTCAACAAAGATTAACATACATTACTCTTTCATAGGGGAGCTCTACCGCTTCAAGCGGTTCGTAGCAGTTACGCATAATTCTCCAGCTTAGAGCTCTGCATCACCGTGCATTACAGCTCAGCCTCATTAATGTCATCCACATCTCCATAGATGTTCCTGTTTGTCACTCCCTTGGCACGTGACTCTTAAGTACAGAGCATGTAAATATGCCCTTGGCACACAGAGGAAGTGGAGCCTCTCCGTACTGCTGTCAGTAGGCCTCCCTGCATCCAGGCTTGAAACTTTGAGACAAGTAGATGCTTTAACCCAGAGGATTAAGTGACTGGTGTGAAATCTTCTTCATTGTGTTGGCAGTGGAGTTCTCGTAGCATCAGCGATCCGCTTGCCGAGGCCTACTCTAAGACTGACCTTTCTTTGGGCCTGCCTTTCATTCTGTCCGCATTAGCGTCGTGACTGGATTCGTGTGCCAGCCTGCTGCCCACATGTCACTCCCACCTCTCCGGAGAGCGCCCACATTACTGCGTTAGCGGACGCTGCGATGGCCTCCCCGCCCTGTGTCGGCCGGCCCTGTCTTCGCTTTCCCCCAGCCAACCTGGGCGACGCCTGGCTGATCGTTTTTAAAATAAATAACCCAGGCACAGCAGCCTGAGGGGAAGGGAGGGATGCTGCAATTATTTAAAATGACACTGTCTCTTTCCCTCAGCGTAGGCTCCTCAGCGGGACTTCACCTAATGAAAGTTTTGATGCTAAACGCAACATAAATAATGCGTTCCTCCTTGCCGCCTTTGCGCGTTGTTATTTATTAGCGACTCCGATGCACGGCTGCTTTATTTGCTTAGCATTAAAAATGGATACAAGAAGGACGCTTTGCTTTAGCTACGGGCGGAAAACGTGCTCACCGGAGATGATGGCTCATGAGCAGAGCACAAAAGTGGCTGTATTTCTTCACAGCCCTCTCAAGATTCTCAATGCCATCATTTCTCGCGGATGAATCAAACTAATGCTGTGAATTGCAGCACAAACATCTGAGCCGCATTTGTCTTAGTGCTGGCATGAAAAAGTGGGCACGTTTTCAAAGTCGCGAGCTATTCTAAATGGCATGACACAGACTCTCACAGTGAGTCCTTTCAGATAACATGGTACACAGAGTGTGAGCTGATGTCATTTCTTCCGGGAGGGCAGTGATATAATGCACGGCCTTGTCTTTTGTCTGCGTAACACATGCAGACTCGTCCATTTACACTAGCCAGCCTGTAATTTCCTTACCCTGCTAATGTTCCAGATTTATAATGTGGTAATTCACTATTGATAAGGCCGCAATTCTTCAATCCCCTCGTTATCTTATTACTGAGCTCCTGTAACCCAGTGAGTCAGAAATGTTACAGATACCCATTGTTCATCAGGGAGAGTGCAGGGTTACCAAAGAGAAAGCTTGCAGGGCTTTCGAGAGGCTTGCTTTAATTGCAAATATAGTTGGTAATGAAGGTAATTATATACACCTAAAAGCTTTTAGCAGAATTATACAGTGGTCTTTATGTGGGCCTTTGAGGCTTGAGGACATCTGCGTGGTCTACTAAAGGTGAAACAGACATGTGCGGATGTCCTTGCAGGACATTGCATTTCATGTGCACTCTTTTCTCAGTTTAATTGCACTTATGTTCAGTGCTTTGATCTATTAAATTAGGAGTGATTATTTGTACATACAAATTAAATGATACATGTATTAGGATGGTAAATAATCCCTCTAAAGATAAAAAATACCTAATTTAAAGAAATACCTGCTTTGTAATGATTGTGGGATTGCAACTGCGATTGTAACGAAACCCAGCATACACAGTGGTATCTCAGGACCGAGTTTGAGAACCACTGCTATTTATAATTTAAAGACACAAACAGATAAAAACTGTTGACCTGTTGAAACAATGAAAAAAATATTTCTCAGAGTTAGTATTCATATTAAAAATGGAGCAAGATGTGTCGTGCATACGACCTGTCTGAATATTTTATTTTCCCTTTGATGCAAAGAACAAGCAGAAAACAAGCAGAGTTGTGACATGAGTCACCAACGTGCCTCTCTGTACAGCGTCGTCTGCACGTGCTCTCCCTTCATATTTCATTTCTCTCTCTTCTTACCTTTGCTTAATGTTCAGAGCTGGTGTGTCAGTCTCAGAGTTCTTGAGTTTCAGAATACTACTACAACCTTTCCCTGAGGCTGAAATGAATGTAATGACAATCATCAAAGCTGTCTGATTCAATGTTTTGCCTGTTGATGGGCACTGCCATACATAAACAAGGACTAAACATATTCAGCTTTACTCTGTGGTGCAACAAATATTTCTAATGCATGACAGACCATGTGAGGAGCACATGATAGTGAAAAATATTAAATGGAGTAGGCGACGGGCACAGATCTCATACTAACTAAAATATAGTCAGGTATATTTTATGTTCTTTGCAGGAAACTGTGTTTATGTTATGATTAATCATTTAATTTTATGGACAGCTAAGCCTTAATGTTGAAAAAAGAAAAAAGAAAACAGGTAATTCTGTACATCTAAGCATTTTTGTTTCTTTTTAATTCAAACAATTATGAACAAATATGTGGGTAATTTATAAAAAACAATTCTTCTTCTTTGTCTTCTTCATATAGTAATAATAATAATAATAATAATAATAATAATAATAATAATAATAATAATAATAATAATAATTAGTAGTAGTAGTAGTTGTATTCAATTCTTAATGACAATGAAAGTGACATGTCGAAAATTGATTTTAATAGCAAGACTTTAATGGGAGCTAATTAGTGTTCTGAAAAGGTACCATATTCATTTTTTTGTTGCTGTGGGCAACTTATTCTTCAACTACCTGCTGGAGCAGCCTGCTGGAGCAGCCTTATTGTTGCCTAGACAGCATGTTTTTCTGCAGAAAATCTTTGTCCTTTCCTGATGTTTACATCCACTGGGAACAGCAACCATCTCTTCATAGCTCAAGCCTTTTTTATTTCTGCATTGAATCCGGTAACAATCCATGTGTATGCCATCTGAAAGGAAAAACCAGTAAGTTATTCCACAGCAATTCATTACACACAATGTAGAATTTACTAAAAAATAATAATATTGAACTCCATGTTGATTTTTAGTGGAGTATACCATAGGACAAATACACACATGCAGCTCTTAGTGTTCTCAGTTATTGTTAAAGATGGACCTAACATATTATATATAATTTTAAATGAAATTAAATTTGAGAGCACTAAAATGTACTGATGTAGCAGGAGGAGAATATGCAAAGAAATTATGTATGTTAATATAAAATGCTCTTATTTCACAATTATCTTCCTAGTTGTAGTGGACGTTTCTTTGACTCAAAAGAAAGCAAAGTCAATGACAGGTCTTTAAAAACAGCAGTAAGCGCCACCTGCTGGAATAAAAAGAGTAATACCTCAATCCAAGGCCTGCAAATGTCTTGAGATGATTCCCGTAAAGTGCTCCAGATTTACGCATCTTAAAAAGACAAGCTTAAATAAATATATTTAGGACATAAATGTCTGAATATGAAATGTCTTTAGTAAGCTCTCACAACAACTGCTGTGCATCGTAATCTTCCATATAAATAAAACCTCCTTGAAGCCGAACACACCCATTGCTAAACTTAAGTGGTTTTGGATTGCCACAGTGAAGGAATGAATATGAAGTGACGACTTAAGAGCTGATGTCCACCATTTATCTAATTAGAAAGCAGGACATGATTTACTTTGGCTGGGCCTTTCAGAGAACCATCTCTAGAATTTCAGAGATGGTACTCTAACACACATCCATCTGCCCACCCTTGTCTCACCTTTCCCTAAGGCATTCGTATGGCTTATATAACAATTGCATGACACATTCTCTGAACCGTGTGCAAATGAGTGCTATGTGCAGTGAGTCCAGGTACATGTAGCATAATACATTTCACAGAGGCTGTATCTGGCACCACAGGCATGTTTGGTAGTCGATTTGTCACTGGTGATGGGCAATGTAGGTCAAGTTAATGTCTGCCAGTCTTATGATATGGGGATCATGGCTGCACAAAGATGGCTCCCAGAAAGCTCAAACTTTGTGTACAAGTGATGGCAGTTACTCGTGATCACTCATGTCTGGACTTTAGTCGACAATATTTATAACATTGACCATTGAAATAGGCTAGATACCTGGATTTTTGTATCTGCCATCTGAGCATTTCCTATTTTATTTGGTTCAGTACTTCCCTCCCTCTTCACAACAGGTGTGTAGAGAGCATTTTGGCACAAAATGGCTGGAATGGGTCAGATGGGTGCTAGCCATTGATGGTGTTTGAGGTGAGGTTAAAGATCACAAAGAGGACAAAAATAAGTGCAATATTAGTATTATGATTTCAGTTGGTATAATTATTATTACTATTATTATTACTGTTATTGTTCTTATTATTTCCTGAAGTAAATGATATAACATGCCTGTGATGAAGAAAATTGTGTTTACATCCATATGGCATACATTGCTGTCTAAACAGCAATACAGCAGTATGGAAATGACAGCAGCAAGTTAGCTGACTAGTTGGATTATTGTATTTGATTCACATAAGCAGATCACAGAAAAAATACGGTACCTTTCCAGGGCCCTATTTCATATTCGTCGCTTCAACAATCTAGGATAATTCTATGCGTCTAGTGTCAAATTATCTGTTTAATTAAATTTGGTCTTACTCCATTTCATAAATGTGAACTACGATTTAATTTGTGAATCTAGCATTGAATAATCTCAAATAACTGTGTGCACGCACTCTGTTATAAAGGGCAAATCGCATGCCAAAAACAGGATCATAATCTTATATACACAAAGGAATGCAGGGCTCTGTCCACGTCAAAATTGACAAAAGTAGGCCACGGAGGTACAAAGTTTCAAAAAGTACACATATATTTAAAAAAAGAAAATAAATTGTATTTATTATTTGGGGGCTAGGTACGAAGCAATATATTTCAAACTCTCATAATGTAACCCATGTTGTCTTTTACTCACACAATGAACATAGCCTGACCAGCCAAAATGAAGGAGGAACTGGCAGGTATTTGCAGATAAATCAAATTCATAATAAGACTTTGATTTACTTGCTCTGTAATAATGTCAGTGCCAATGCTTTGTATCGTTACTTCTGACTTTTACAAAGAATTGTCTGTCATTTCCGTAGTCCATCCAGGAGCCTTGCTATTCGAAATTAAAATCAGGCGATTTTTTTATTTTTATTGTTGGAAAGTTTTACATTGCAGAAAAATAAAAGGAAAGTCAGGCCAACAGTCCCCAAAACACCAAGAACATAAGAAGAAAGTTAATCCATATAGAATCACAAGGTGAAAGGCATACAGGCTATAACTGGCACAGCTGAGGAACAAACCAACTATTTACAGAACAGCCTCAGAATTGACTCTGCCAATGTATTTCAGCACAAGAGTAAAACATATCTTTGTTTACTGTGCAATGTATTCAGGACGTTCGGTTTTTGTAAAACAATAATAATAATGAATTGTAATGTTGTATGGGAACCCTGCCCTTATTCAGATCAGCACCATGGTGCTGTTTAATTTCAAACAGTAAAGTAAGTTCAACAGTATGGCATTTATGTAACAAATTCCTTACTGATGTAAGCTACTGCAGCCAATGAAAATAAATACATTCATTCATTCATTCATTCATTATCCTAACCCGCTTATCCTGAACAGGGTCGCAGGGGGGCTGGAGCCTATCCCAGCATACATTGGGCGAAAGGCAGGAATACACCGCCAGTCCATCGCAGGGCACACACACCATTCACTCACACACTCATACCTATGGGCAATCTAGACTCTCCGATCAGCCTAACCTGCATGTCTTTGGACTGTGGGACGAAACTGGAGTACCCGGAGGAAACCCACGCAGACACGGGGAGAACATGCAACTCCGCACAGAGAGGCCCCGGCCTACGGGGATTCGAACCCAGGACCTCCTTGCTGTGAGGCGTTTATTAATCTAGTAAATAAATAAATAAATAAAATATGCCAATTCTCCGATCATCATGGATAATGGTCTAATTGCTTGTACAGGGCTTGTGTTCAGAAAAATTTCATTAATCGTAAAGGGTACTCATCTTGTCCAAGTATTCTGATAACCTTTAGCGTTAACCATGTGTTTTATGCATAGATTTGCTGCAGCGTCCTAGGTCGATCCAACTTCCGACCTCCAAGCATTCCAGGTGCACTACACAAAAAGCAAACGATGTGGCAAGTGTCAGGGCGTGGGACAGAATAACCATGCGCAGACTCAGGTATAAGAATACAGCAAGCTTTATAAACCCTCTCGCGCGTAGCATCTTAAATATGTGATCTCTCCAGAACTGGCCCAAATGCGTATGATCACAAATATGCGATATGCTCACTTGATACGGTTGTCACACTGGGTTTCTGCTGTCTGCCATGAGTTGTGCTCTAAACCCTGTCAGCATATTAATTATGGCAGAACAACACAGTATCAACTAAGAATATCAACTTGTGATTTCAGAAGTTGAAATGGCTGATAAATAATTGCTTTACATCTTACTGACAGCAAAACTGTGCCAGTCAAGCAATTTAGTTGTTCTTGACCTTTTACCACGGATCTAGCAATTGTGTCTTAATATAAAGTGCAAACATGATTCCAATATGATGCCCATGATACAATACAATACCCATCTGTTTTTGTACTGAAATGCAAATTTTATTACAATACAGTAACGTTTGTCGTCTATTTTACACTATATTGCACTATATGCATCACTACGTTACACAGTTGTATAAACACTATTGACGATCTCAATTACATACATTTACAAATGTGGGTACACATTAACCCCCTGAAATGGCCACAGATTGCTTGCTAGTCAGCTACTACTGTAGATTGTCGATTGCTTTGTTCAACGATGTATTGCTGTGTTTATTTTTATTTCGATACAGCATTTTGGAAAGCTATGTTCATTTTGCCGGTAGTTTTGTTGATTGCTAGTTTACAATGTAAACCGCAATAATATGCCTGGTTTTGAATGCACATTTATTTTAAATTGAGCTTACCATTTCAGCTTCAGAAAAAAATGATTGGTTATCAATTTTTTGTAAACATTTACAACTTAGTTCCCCTTGGCCTTGGTGAACTCATCATGCTCTTTTGCGTGATGCGCCTTCAAATGATTCATAAGATTGCTGGTGTTGCTAGCTCTGAACATTACATTCAAAACTAAAGCAAGGTTATAAGCTGTTTCATTGGCAGTTTATCTTAAACTGCTACCAAGGCAAATGCAATCTAGCTAATTTAGATATCTAAAATAGTTCTCTAAATATTGGTTTAGTCTTTATGTCACTGCACATACTTTTGGTGTGTGCAGTGATATATGGGTACACATACTTTTGGTGTGTGCAGTGATATATGGGTACACATACTTTTGGTGGGTGCAGTGATGTATGGGTACACATAATTTTGGTGTGTGCAGTGATTATATGGGTACACATACTTTTGGTGTGTGCAGTGATATATGGGTACACAGACTTTTGGTGTGTGCAGTGATATAAGGGTACATAGACTTTTGGTGTGTGCAGTGATATATGGGTACACACAGACTTTTGCTGTTCATGAATGGTGCGACAGAAATTTTCACTACTAGTTTTTAAATTGCAGTCTGGACCAGATCCACCCTGCACCACACGTTTACAATGTAACATAACTAAAAAAAGTTTACTTTCCGAAAGAGGGTCGGCTAAATCATAGCTAGTACTTGTAGTGGCACGTAGCAAAGTTGTAAACAGAAAGTGGTTAGCTGATACGGAGAGCATTTCTAAATGAGGATTTACTAAACTAGGATGTGATGTCATATGAATGTTACTAATTCTTACTTGTACATATGAGATGTCTCTATTACTGTGAGGAACAGATAAAAAAAACACTTACCTTTTATAATTACACATACCCAAATGCACATGGGTCTTATTAGGTGCAACCCAACATTTTTCTTATATTTGATATACTTAAAAAAAAAATCTGAATCATAATAATGTGATCATATTTGGATTATTCTGCTGCGGAAATACTTGACTGAGCCAGTTGTTCTCTGGAAGCAGCTCTGTTTAACCTTAAAGGTCCCAATTGTGTGTTTTCCAGTGTTTTGTTTTACATCCTGATATCCATAAGAAGGTGTTTGTGTGGTTTTAAGTACCAAAAACGTTCTGTATCCAGTTTTAAAAGTCCATGCTCCAGCACCTCTCATGAGCTTTACCAAGAGCAGGCTTTTTTAGTGACTGGCCCATTGACATCAATAAACCTCTGTTCTGTCTGGCTGGCTAGCTCCGACTAACTGAACACCGTCTGTGAGAGTGCTTGGATTTGTTCCGGCTACAAGTTGGGCCATGCTGAAGCAAATGAGCATTCGTTGTGATGTCACTACTTCACAGAATTCCAAATTACGAGCATTAAATCCACATTTTCTTCATATGGATTGTGTAGATTTATTTGGGGATTGTGCATTTTGATAATTTCAGCTTCAACTCCTATCTACAAAGCAAGGGAAATTTAGACCAATTTCACAATATGAGACCTTTAACATTCTGTGCTACTCGAGATAATCGGTGAAAGATACAGTGAATGGACACAATTAAGCAGCAGTATTTTAACATTTACCATAATTATTAGAACCGGCCATTCAGCCCAGCAATGTTCACCTTTACCTTCCACTAAAGTGTACCTAATGCTTAGTTTACCTACAAGTTAGATAGTATCTAGCATGTTACATTTATGAAATGTGCACAATTTGCAAGTGTTGCTCAAACATAACCAAAACATTCTGTGGATATTCTTCACAACCTGGTGAAAAGATACCTGCAACTATAAATTTAAAATTAGTTGTGCCCATGACAGTTCCCTGACATAATATATTCCTGGAAGACTCATATTGATTCAGATTTGCTTAATACTCCAGGAAGCAGCCCAGCTCAATTTTAGTACTCTCTATTTGTGATGAACACAACCATAAACCCAGAAGAACCCTTTCAGATGTTGATGTTTCATCTTCACCTGTAGGGCTGGTGTCTGTTTATGATTGGGACAGTGGAACAAAAAAGGGTCTTAATATTAGAGTTATGAATCCACCCCCACTCAAAAAAGGATTATGATTCTATATGCTTTTGTACAGTTGTGAAAGCAATAATTTGTCTGAAAAACTGAGGCATCTGCCCCTTTACTCTCTCTCCCTCTGTCTCTTGCTCCTAGACATGAATTCTGTGGAGATCATCTGACCTTGAAACTTCAGCAAAATACCCAGTAATTGGCACAAGGGCAATAACTATTACTTGTTTAAATGGGACGGGCTTTTTCAATGGAAAGGTCACAAGCCGCAGTCCTGCACAGTGCTCTTAAAGCATACACACTGAAGCACAGTGAGGGGAAAAAAGGTCACTCAGGGGATTAAAGGTCTCAGTCATGGGTGTCAAAATCAGTCTGCTTCAAGGGAAAGCCTTTAAACCATCAGTAAAAGCAATGCTTTGTGGGAAGGAAGTGGGCGCTTTCTGTTTGTACTTACTGTGGCATAATGGATTAGACACTTCTCCTGCCTCTGATAACTATTGACATACTCACCATTCAAAACATCCCTGACGGTGTCATGGTGCAAACTACAGCTCTACCATTCCGTACTTGCAAACCTTCCCAGGAGCAGTACAATTCCCTATATCCAAAGGGAACAGTGTGAACAGTATGGTCTATGTAGCACTCAAGGACTACCTTTAAAAGGAGCAAAACATACTGTGACACCCTTTGTGATATTCACCCTTGTTGAACATGACTTCAGTCACACACACACACACACACACTAAATATGAAGTTGCATCTAGCTATTATGTCTATACAGGAATGTTTAGAATTGTGGCTAAAATTGAAGGTGTTCGGACATCTGAAGTTTTGTCAGTGGTGGTAAGTCTTCTTGAAGAAATCAATATGCAGCAAAAACTAAGTCCAGATTGATAATGTTAACCATTAGCATATGTCTGAGATCTATAATCATATGTTCTGAAGCATATTCTACCCTTTTGTGGGTTCTCTCTCTATTCTGTGATCACACCACAGACTGGTCAAAGTATATTTCCTATGCAGAGGAAGCTTCTAAATAAATAAATTATTCTCTTGCTTTTGATGGTGTTTTTGATGTTGTGGAATTAAGCAGCGATAAAGAAAGGCTACAAAAAGAGCTAAGTAAAAAAAATCTGGGCAACATCAAACATCCAGCTTTGAAAGACGAGGAGTCAGACTAGCGCTGGGACCTGACAATATTTATCTTTCAAAAAGCCTGGGCAGGAACCACACACAACATCCATTAAAACTCTATTTATTTGATTAGTGGCCACAGCGCTAAGCCCATGAGGAATGAAGCGTTCTGATAAAAAGGGGAAGACCGCGATGTAATTATGGTGCGAAGGCCTTCACACAGGTGCCACTGGATCGGTGCAAAACAGAAAGGCAGAGCTGCTAATTAAATGCCAAAATCTTACCCTCTGATTCTGCAAAATGAATGTTAATTTGCTAGCCCAAGCTGGCAGGGCAGGGCAAATGGCTGCCCCGTTGGACGAAAGAGGGCCCGCTCCAGAACGGAGTCGGCCTGGCTGAGACACAGAGTTATAGCAGCTTTTATCCAGCCAAATACTCCACACCTTGATCCCCAGCCTGTGTTGACTTGGGAAAGGAGAAGCCCTTCTGCATAAGGTGAGATAAAACTCCCTGCTCCCGTAATCTCGCTGGCTGAAAAACGGTGACACAAAGCCTGGACAAACTCTCCTCTTGCTCAGTGTTTCTATGAGAGCAGGACACATGGGCTTTTTGGACCAGCGTTAGCATGTGCGAGGGGAGATTGTGCTTTTGTGTCATACCTTGTTTGGAGATGGGCCCCTTTTGAACATAGTAAACAGCGGTGGTGTAATGTAATGTCTGACTGACTGCCCTGACTGCCCATTATAAGTGCGTGCTGGCAGAGGGAAAAGGCAAAATCATGTCTAACCTGTGAAATAAAGTATGACAGAGATGTGAGAGGCTCAATACCTCTGTGCCATCCGTGTGTGTATGTGTGTGTGCGTGTGTGTGTAAACAAACATACACAATATTTGTGGATATCTAGAAGTAGCAGGGCATGTATTTTTGAGTTTATTAAAACTCAATCGAAGTCTGTCCGATGTCTCAGACGACACTTTGCAGGCATTTACAGTATGGTGTCCCAGGAAATTCAACTCAATGCAGCACAATTAAAGATTTAGAGTGCAGAGTGCAGCCGCCTCCTGCGTGACCACCAGCAGACTAGCTCCAGGGAAGAGGTGGACGTGACTGCAGCGGCACTGCTCCAGAGGCTGGACGTCACCCGTAGGGCCAGATGGAATCAAGTTGTTGAATCAATCGACTTTACCCACTCTAGTCGTAAGGCGTGGCAGACTATCAATCAGCTATCAGGCAGAAATACAACGCCCCACAAGTGTCCGGTCACAGCAGACGCCATCGCATCCCAGCTCCTGAGGAATGGCCGCTTCCCGGATGCAGACAAAGACTTCGCCCGCCTGACATCGCGTGAGGTGTCTTCCCTGTCTAGGGCGGCCAGTGCCGATACCAACCTCTCAGGAGATTTTACAGCGGACAAACTCAGTGAGGCCACAAGTAAGCTCAAGCCGGGCAAATCTTCGGGCCGTGACAATATCCACCCAGAGTTCATCACCCACCAGAGCACAACAACATCTGGCTGGCTCTGTGCATTCCTCTCGTCATGCTACCGGAGGTGCAAGCTCCCAAAGACCTGGCGTCGTGCCTCCGTCATAGCCCTGCCGAAGCCGAATAAACCTGCAGAAGACCCCAAGGCCTATAGACCCATCTCGCTACTCTGTGTCCCATTTAAGATCTTGGAGAGAATGATCCATAGCCGCATCGACCCAGTGGTGGACACACAGCTCCCACGGGAACAAGCCGGTTTCCGCCGTGGTAGGTCAACAGTGGACCAAGTAACACTACTTTCACAAGACATCGAAGACAGCTTCCAGGACAATGAGAAAGCTGGGGTAGTATACCTGGACTGCCGCATACGACACCGTCTGGCACCGTGGATTACACCTGAAGCTATTGAGGACAATCCCGGATCGGCATATGGTGAAGTTCATCAAGGAGATGCTGTCAAACCGCAGCTTCGTCCTACAGACCAGCGATGGCCAGCGCAGCAGGCTCAGAAGACTGAGGAATGGTGTACCGCAGGGGTCGGTTCTCTCGCCGATGTTGTTTAACATTTACATCCATGATCTACCGGATATAGCATCTAGAAAGTATGGCTACGCAGACGACCTTGCCATCATGCTAAGACGACCAACATGGAAGGCGATGGAGGATGGCCTTAACCAAGACATGGGTACCCTGGTAGCCTACCTTCGGAGGTGGCGTCTACAGCTCAGCATCGGTAAGACAGTAACAGCAGCATACCATCTCAGCAAGTTTCAGCAAGCCCCGAAGTACCTCGGCGTGTGTCTGGATCGGACACTGTCCTTCAGACAACATCTTGAAGAAGTTAAGGCCAAGGTAACTTCAAGGGTCTCGCTGATCCGTCACCTCGCCAGCACGACCTGGGGAGCCTCCGCTAAGACGCTACGTATATCTACCCAGGCCCTGGTCTTTTCTGCAGTGGAATACTGCGCCCCAGCTTGGAGCAGGAGCCCGCATGCGAAAGGTGGATGTGGCTATTAACAACGCCCTCCGGATCATAACTGGATGCCTGAAACCTACCCCTGTCTTCCTCTTGCCAGTCCTTGCGGGAATCGCTCCGGCCGGTCTCCGGCGGGAGGCTGCCACCCTCGCACTGGCAAGAAAGGCACAGAAACACGACTGGCACATCCTGCATAACACCACAACGACAGCAGCTCCTCCAAGTAGACTCAAGTCCCGCCACCCCTACAACAAGGCGGCACAAGAGATGCTTCACTCTGTCCCTCAGGACCTGTCCAGAAATGCATGGCTGGTGGCAGCTTGGAAGCAGGAGTGGGAGATGGCCAGGCCCACCCGCATCCACGGCTACATCTGGGACCCGGGAGGTGGTGCCATAGGAGGAGATGACCTACCACGCCGGCAATGGACCTTATTGAACCGTCTACGAACTGGGGTTGGTCGCTCTAAATCATCTATGAAGAAGTGGGGCCTGGCAGACAGCGCTGCTTGCGAGTGCGGCGAGCCTGAGCAGACTGCCGAACACATAATTACCACCTGCCCCCTATCCAGACCACCCTCGGAAGCCAGCCTCTTTGACGTAGGACCAGAGACAAGGGCATGGCTGCACAACATCGAGTTGGACCTCTGATGTTACACGAAAGAAGAAGAAGAAGAAAGATTTAGCCCCGTCAAACATCTTTTAAATAAATGTAAGTTGTATGATGTAACAGAATGTATTTATTTTAAAAGTCACAGGTTCACCTTTTAAGGCCTTTTAAAACCAAAGATATTAGACTCCAGGGATAAGAGGGATGGCATCAGTATATTTTTAAGGAAGAACACAAAGGCATTACTTGCTCGTTTTGGTGTAACTTCATAAATGTTTCAAATTGGAAACAAATTCATTTCTACAACCATTTGAATTTTTTATGTTTTACAGGTTTTGCTGATTTTGTTTAAAAGTGGTCATTTATATTTATTTTAAAAATACCTGGGGGCATATACAGAACATTTAGTTACTACTAGATTATAGAAAATTGTAGTAATGGTGTTCAAGAGAATGTGTGAGGCTGTAGAAGGCCATGATATAGAGGAAGAGTGTTTGTCCTTGATGTAGGCCTGATTCACAGATAGTGGCTGAAGGCCCCATGAAAATGTGTCAATCAGCAGTAATTGCCCTCCTGGAGGAACAATATCAGACTACAGAATGAGAGCCCATGCTAACCACATGGATTCATTGCAACACCTAATCTGCTAATGAGCTCAGCTAGTTATTTTCAGCATTGCTGCAGACGCCGAGGAAGCAAGGCACGGCTCACAGTGACAGCAGAGGACAGGCTGGTGCAGTGCAAACCACACCTGAACAAGCATCCAGCAGCTTTCTGCACAAGGGTGCAGGTCATGCTCGTGTCCAGCACCAGAGGGCCAAATCTGAGTACTGCCGTCAAATCTGCCTTGGGTTGCAGAGATCATTATCAGTTCTGTTCTTTTTTTCACATGGATATATTTGGAAATACCTTTATTGAGTTCTGGTTCTTAAGACCTGAAAACAGGCGGAATTGTTTTTGGACCAATGCAATTCAAATGGACAGGTCAAATGGACAAATTTTATTGGTTATCTATTTTTGTTTTGAATACTATTTTTCAGAAAAGTTTCCCACAATTGCTCTTGGCCAAACAGGATATATTTATATATGAACGGGAATGTCCTTCTGAAATTCGGGCCCCTTAATAGCTTGCAAAAAGAAAAAAACAAACAATAGAAACAATCCTTAATGGAACAGATAGGGGAGGCTTTTTAATTATCTAACTCAATCAGTGAAAGTCCTGTGGATCAATGAATCCCCATTACACTCTCAGCCCAGCACTGAGGTTGCAACAGTTTACATTAGTTCAAACAACAAGGCGTACAACAGCCCAGTGACAGATTACTGTTTGTGGTAAGTCTAATGTGGCTCCAGTGTTTGTTCAAAACACATCTTTAATTCAAGCCCTGGACTGCTTCTCTGTTGTTACCGTATCACTTAGCTGACGCAACCCCTCTGAAATATTTATGGAACTTCACCATAAATGTGACTTCACACTCGGTAACATTCATCGGCCATGCACTTTTTATTTTAGTATTCAATCTCTAAATGCTCAGCTGAATGGTATACATTTTTTCCCCCGTGACTGCAGACATTTCTATTGTGGATGTATGAGCACCTTGGATTCATGGTGTAAAAATTTTCATGCTTTGATTTAAAGGCGATATATGTTTGTACTTAAACCAGGATTCTGACATGATGAATGCATGGAATGATGAAGGAGAGAAACGGTCGACTGGTCGTCTTTGGCACTGGACATAGCTGAATAAACCCTGTGGAAGAAGGTGGAAGAGAGGAATAGAAAAGAGGAACAGATCCTGCAGCAAGCTGAGGCGTGCACATAGCTGACTTTAAGTATTTTCATTGGTTATATTGTACTGTACTTAGATTACTTAAATGTCATCAGAAGCTGGATGAATATGGAAAGAGTTAAAAGGTAAAATGTTTCAATTCTTCCAAAAGCTGTAATAAGCAGATAAAGCCAGTGCTGTTTTTTTTTTATGTATTTGTGTGTGTGATTCCATTTTTCTTTTCCTTTTTGTGGGGGGGCTACTAAATTCAAGAAAGAAACTGTACAGTAACAATGCACAGAACACCAGCAATGGCCACTGGGCTTTGTACCCTGCCAATGAACTGTTCCATTTCTTTCTTTTCAATAAATAAATGTGTGTTCGGTTTAGCAAATATTTCCACAGTATGTTCTTTTTAAATTGTACTACAGTATTTCAACCAAATAACCCTGATGTTAGCATACGCTAAAAGTTTATAAAGTGCTTAATAACTACAGCTCTGCCCAGATGAGGCTTCAGTGTGAGCAGTCACTTGCTCCAGAGATGAACCTCAGACATCTAACGCAGATTCTCTGCTGAGCTGAAGGGGTGCAGGGTTGGCTCACCAGCACCCCTCCACCTGGCTGCACAGGTGCCTTCTCTGCGGTGGTTGCTATGATTCCACGCCACACGTCCACCAAACCTGATTTCCCCCACCTCGACTCTGCAAGCACAGATGTCCATCTCTCCCTTCCCACAGGTCTGCAGCTGTCGACACCTGACTGGAGGGCTCAATCCAACCAACGCTAACCGCACAACGCTAACGCTTGCCCGGGGAAAACGATAGCGCCGCGCGATGATGTCGAACAGACATCTACGGAGAACTCGGGAAATTAAAAAAGTCTCAATGACATCTGCCGAGATGGGGAGCAGCGCCTTGAGTTATAAGGGTTTTATTTTATACATGTTATGACGGGCTTAATTTAGAAAGTGGAGTGAGTGAAATGGAAAGAGCAGGTGGACAACGGAGATGAAGGATGAGTGTGTAAGTGAAGGAGGCGTCGTCTGGTGTTTTGACTGTCGCCAGACTGCACATTGGATGGCTCTGTCTTGACCTGAGAGCCTCAGCTTTCCTTGGCCCAACCGCATGCTTTTTATTAATATATGACCTCACTGTCCCTGAAAAAGCCAGGGGGAGTGACACCTTAAAGAACAGCACCAGGACTACAGAGTAGACATGAGAGCTTTGACAGCCAAGTACACAGTCTGTATGGGTGAGATGCTTGGAACTGCTTTTTGACTTATGAATACATTATGATCTATAGGGAAAATGTAGGGGTATTTTTTAATACTGTTTAATACTGTTTCATCTTCAGTCAAAAGAAATGAAGCATAGATTTTAGAGATTGTGATCACATTACATATTGAAGATTACAGCAACCCCTAAATTGTTTTACACAAGCAGACATTTCTGTAGCCACATCTTCACCATTTAGGACAGAAACATTTTAAATAAAGTGCAGAATAAATAATCAATCATACACTCAATATAATGGCCTTAGTTGACAGATCATTGAATAATATATGACTAATTAATATAACCAATTAATTAGAAGATTTTGTCAGAGGATATTATCCCCCTGGAAATGAAAGCCAGTTATTATAAATATTACGATTACAAGTATCCACAGTTATTAGGATTCAACATACAATTTGAGTCAAATCAAGGGTTCAATAAATGAGGCCTGTTAATAATAAGCATAAAAATAGTTATCACTAAAATCTGAGAAATGTGATGTGACCTTTAGTCAGAAATATCTGTGTAAGATAATATTATAATAATCAAAGTGACCTTTAAAGAAAGTGCCATGGAGGATCAAAAACCCAGTGACTGTATTCCCCAAGGACACCACACAGAGCAAGCTGTTAACAGGCTTATGCCTTATGGCTGCACTGTGGCCCATAGGGATGACCATTGGGAGAAATATTGTTCAGTTCAAAAATACAGCGTCCACCAATTAGCAATCTATAGCCAAAATCAAAGCATGAGAGTGATTCCTGCTCTAAAATAGACCCCTAGCAGCAACCTCTGAACTGCCAGGACACCTCCCAAACCTGTGCCTTGTAGTTTTTTTGAATCAAAAATTTATTTGTCACCAGTGGAACCAAACACTATGCCGGGGGCTCACAATTAACGTGACATGCCTCCGGATGCGTAATTTGACATGAATAATCCACATTTTAAAAATAGGCTGAGTTATGACATGCCTCACTGCCAGCTCATAAACCACGGTAGGAATAAATATGAGATAATTCCTCAGCTCTCCAGTCCAACATGCTCTGTCTGTTAGTGTGATGTAAACGCATTTCTAGTCTTAATGGCTTTTTGGCATTGAGTTGGATGGAAGAAATCAGCTCATGGAAAGAGAATGGTAAGAGGTCCATGTACAGTGGTCTCAAGAATTATTGGCGCCCTTGATAAATATTCACAAACCGTACTGTAAACGAAAAATAATAGTTATTGACATAAGCTGTATTTTCCAACATGTAGTGTGCTTTATTAATGGTTCAATGAGTCAACCATCATTTCAAAAAAAATAAAAATAAATAACACCTCTTGTTTAATACTTTGTGCAAACACACCGAGCAAAGATTACAGCAATTAGTATTTTCCTATAATTTGTGATAAGGTTAAAGAACACCTCTGCAGAGCTTTTTTGAAATTATTTTATTTTTGTGTTTGCACTAAGGACCCCCTTTTTCAGTTCAGTCCACAGGTTTTTGAGATGGCCATTGCAGAACATGGATGTTGTTATCACTTAACAATTTCTGTGTGGACTTCGATGTAGGTGTGGAGTCATTGTCCGGCAGGACAATCCACCTATGACCAATCTCCGCAATTTAAAAGTCGGGTTCTTTATGGCCTTCCTCACCCTCTTCCTCACCATCCGTGGGGACATTGAGCACTTGTGTGCACGAAAATTGCAATCTGCTCAATCTGACACTTCCCTAGGATGCCCTCCGACTTCAGCACACAGTGGGTCATGACATTACCAAATTGCTCTGTGAAATGAAGAAAACAGGCTGCATATAATAGCACAAATACTAATCTATGTTATGTTCAACCATATGGGAAAACTTCTTTCAATACATTCCTTTCAATACATTTCCTTCAATACAAAGGAACCATATTGTATAATTCCATCACTTCCTGTTTCACTAGTGTATAAAAAAGAAGAAACAAGCATGAAAAATCCCTTTGTCAATCATCAGCATGGGAAAAGCTAAAGAACTTAAATGGTTAAACAAACCCCTTAGTACTGTAAGCCCATGGGCAGTAAGGAAGATGCTGAGTCCATAAGTAACCCAAGGATCAGAGTTCAAAAAAAAAAATTGCATTTGAAATTGAAATATGTGTAAATAAATATAAACATTTTAAAATTCAAATAAAAATAAATGTATTAGGTGCTACCTTTTGCTACCAAAATAAAGGGGTGACCTCTCTTAACTAAAGGGTGAACTAAAAAACACATTCGTAATGAAAGTATGTCGAGTTGTTTGAAGCATGCAGAAGCCTTTAGGCCGGGAGTCGGTTTTAGAAAACATTGGTTAAGTTTACAGAGCAGTCGCAGGAACGTTTCTGAACATCTCAGAAAACTGAGAAGGCGGCAGTAATCACAGTTAAAATCTGGCAGTAATCACAGAGTTAAAATCTATTAAATTCACACACTTACTGCATAGAACCGGGAAATTATTAAAATAATGTGCAATTGTTGCAACAGTAACAAGTACAGTTATCTTGGAACCATGGGTGTTTAAGCAGGATTTTAAGCAGCTGAAAGATGTCAAATAATAAATAAATAAAACTATACTATTATGCCATGATCTGGGTGAATACTCTACTATTCTGAATGCCTGAAAAGTTTATCCTCATTGTACCGCTTTGCTGCAGAGTTGACCCATTGCCTGGACTTTTAACTACAAACTGCCTTATCTCTGTCACAACTGTTTGCTGGATATCGATCCCTGCCTGTCTGATCTTCCCTGAAGTTAATAAAGACATTAATTTCTGTGGCCTTACTCTTGGGTTCAGTGTTCTGATGCCTGACATAAACAAGCAATAAATAAGTAACGTGCCATGAGTATGCCTATAACTAGGGTCACCAAACTCATTAAATAGGCTGCAGAATCATAAGACAATTGGTCAAACACTACCAATTTATTTCTCTCAAACTGTAAGTTGCAGTTGCATCGTTTGTGGTAGACTATCATATCTTAGTTATGTAGCCAGCTAGTTACGCAGCCAAATAACATGCTTGCTTCTTAGGAGTCCAAAATTACCTATTTTACCTTTAAGCTTTAACTCCATGTGGATTCACAAACTGTGATTGAGCCAAATCAAGAAAGAACTTATGTTTATCTGCCGCAGTTAGTTCTCTAGTTCTAAAAGCCACTGCCTTCCAGGTGTCACAGACCTTTGGATATTTAGTAACTGATTGTGGTAGACTAGCACCAACTAAAGAATAAGGAGTGTTACCAATTTTAAATTACTCCAACTATAAAATGTGACCCAGCACGAGCTTGATAAACAAATATACTGTCCCCTCAAAAAGTATTTGAACAGCAGCAATAGCTTGTACAACAACTTGGAATGTCCTTTAATGAAATAAACTGATGGCGTACAGAGCAACAGACATCGAACAGGTAGACCAAGAAAAAGTTAATGACAGAAATATTGTGAGAGCTGTGAAGAAATCTCCTCCAATCAACCGTTTAAAGAAGATTACAATTTGCAAAGAAGTACAGAGATGAGCCACAAAAGTTAAAGAACAAAGTTTTATGGACTGATGAGACTAAAATTAACCTCTACCAAAGTGATGGAAAGGCCAAGGTATGGAGAAAGAATTGGATCTGCTCATGATCCAGAAATATACAGGCTCATCTCTGAAGCACGGTGGAGGAAGTGCCATGGCTTGGGCTTGCATGGCTGCTTCTGGAGTGGGCTCACTAATCTTTATTGAAGTCTACAAAAACATTCTGTCTGCCAATTTACGGAGAAATGCGTCCAAACTAATTGGGAGGAACTTCATCATGCAACAAGACAATGACCCAAAACACACTGCCAAAACAACAAAGGACTTCATTATGGAGAAACAGTTGAAGGTTTTAGACTGGCCAAGTCAATCACCAGACAAAAACCTTTTCATCTCCTGAAGAGAAGACTGAAGGGAAAACCCCTGAAACAAACAACAACTGGAACAGGCTTCAGTAAAAACCTGTAAAACCATCACAAAAGAAGAATGCAACATTTTGGTGATGTCAATGGGTCGCAGGCTTGATGCAGTTATTGCAAGCAAAGGTTATGCTACCAAATATTAAAGGTACAATAGTTCGGATTTTTGTGTGAAAACATTGTTACAAGGCCATTGTAAATCCCTTCCTATCATTGAAAAAGGCTCACTGGCATGTTCACTCACCCTCACCCTGCCTGTGTTTACAGTTGATGGACCGACACTGTATAGCTGTACAATCATTTAAGCTCATTGGTTGAAAATTGGTTCTAATTGCCACAGCCAATGGCATAGGAGGGATGGGGTGCAACGTCAGCGCATTCACAGAGATGGGGGAGGAATAAATAGTGTTGTAGTTTGAGGGTGTTTATGCTCTCTTGACCATTAGAAGCCTGAAATTACCTAGTGTTATTTACTTTCATCTCTTTAAATTCTCTCTGTTCCAATAATTTTGCTCACCTAACTGGGTGGTCTGATACTAAATATGCTTCTAAGTAGTTTAACATATGTTGGTGTACATAAAATGGAAATAAAAACCAGGAAATAATAGCTGAAATTCTGAACTCTTGTTTCGTGTTCATCTATTTATCACAACCACAAATTTATTCAGTGTATTTCAAAAACTGGACTTGCTGTTCCAATAATTTTGGAGGGGACTGTAAATTAGTCAATATCTACCATTTTATGTTCACAGAACTAGCTAACTAGAAAGTTAGCTAGATGTGATGTGCTTTATGCATGAGCTGAGGTAGGTGACTGTTTTTATACTGTCCTTGGATCTGCTCCACAATTGGTTATGAGCTACTCTTCCCCTGATTGGCTATGGACTTTTGAAATATCTTAATTTTGATTGGTGCAAACACATGTTGGTTTTTTCCGTCCCACAGAGAAATAGTTTGAGTCATATTTTGAGATGTGTAAAACAGTATTTGTACTTTTGTGATGCATAAAACACATGAGTGTCTGAAATACGTGTAAATAATATTGGCACCAAATTCACTCCATACTTCTCTCCTCTTGTCACAAAAAATACCTACATTCTCTAGCCACGGCTAGTGCACCCAGGCGCTTAGCCATTTACTGCACCCAATGCAGCATGCAACATTGATTCCTGAAAATACAGTACTTTGTGTTATTTTTGGGGTGAAACATTCAGATACTGTATTTGCTTGAATTTCAAAAATATAAAAAAAAACACTGTCAAAATTATTGCATTATAAAAATGTCAAATGTTTACCTCCAACATATTTGAAATAACGATGTACTTGTGTAATAAAAACATCCTAGTATGTAATGTTATGTGTCTGTGTGAAAACCAGTGACTTACTCATCTGATTGACCATCACTGTTTACATGAATGACCCCTTAATATCTTGAAAATGTCTGCATGGATGCATGGGTTAAATGTCATGAGAACATATTCACAGTTTCTCTAATAAAACCATTCACTGAAAAGAACAAAATAATTAAATATGAAAAAGAGAAATATCATGGATTTTTCTCCTATTTGCATATTTAAACTCACTTTCACTCTCATCCCCCAATCTCTGGAAGTCACACATTGTTTTACAGGGTTAAAAATGTTGCTAAAATAGGTCATTGTCAGTGACCGCATGTGATTTGCAAAAAGGCGTGAAATTGCTAACAACAGCTGTGCAATAGCTTAGTGAATTATGTGCCCAGCACAGTGAAGTAGAAGTAGCAATAAATAGATCCATTTCAGAGAAACGCATATGATCAAGGTCTATTGTGTCTGTCATTGAATCCTGATTTATTTTTTTCATTTTTTTTGGTGTGGGTGCAGGGAATCATAAATATCTTTATTCCAGAGGGATAACAATTACATTACTATAATTTTAGCATTAATTGTGCCTGTGCTGATTATGAATCTGTTTCTCCAAAGTTGTTTTGAGGCCTGATGAGATTTTCCATATGTTACACAATGTATGTGCATGTCTGTATGGGGGGTGGGGATGGGTACCACAAGTACAATTTATGCCTGTATTCTATACTACTCACCCTTCACCCTTCGTTTAATACGTTAATGTCGTGTATCAAGCATGCAGAACAATGTAGCATCTTTTTAGAATTCAAGGAGCTGAATCTTGACATTCAACATATTGTTTATATTACAAATCCCTGAACAGTTTACATACATTTGTTTTGCGGAGGGATATTAAAATATTTTCCACTGCAGCCCAAAAATGACATGAATACAGTTTCTTCCACTGTTGCCCTATTAATGCTGTCTAAATAATGCACATTTTAAAGAGGTGTTTTTGGAAAAGGTTCATGAAAAGCCTATTAATTAGATGTATTTGGGTCGTACTTTATTCAGCCAGCGTGAATAGGCTGTGTGTCGGCCTCACACTGACTCTATAGAACCATGTAGCTAATTGCTGGCAATGTGTCCTCTACACATATATCTGGATCGTATTCTGCTAACGGAGAGACATGAATTTAACCATGTCAGTCATGTTTGGAGAGTAAGCAATACATTATTTTGTCAATCATAAAGCATCTGCATAGTAAACATTTGTACAAGGATATTTTTGTTAAGTTTCAAAGTGTGGAGAAAAAAAACAAGGCTTAAAAGATCAGGAAAAATTCTGCCCATTCTGCTGTCTTTGAGATGAAAATGACATGACTAGATGCATGACAACTCTACCGCTGTTTTAAATGCATAACTGGCTCCTTCCAAATATTTCCTCAAAAGAGACTTGAAAGAGGAGAAGCTGACAAATATCTAAATTAGAAGGAAATTAAATTGAGCTGCAAACCGGTGTCATGTTCTTATGATTAAAGCTGGCAGGACCACATTTTCCTCTTTGAAATAAGACAGACTTGTTTGTGTTTGACGGGAGCTTTGGTAAGCAAGTCCAGCCCAGTCGTGTTTGTCATTTGTTAGCCTCGGCATAATTATTTTTGGTTACATTTATCGAGTATCTGATTCAGCTAATGAATTCTGCAGATTCATTTCACTGCAACAATGCATCAGTGTTTCCAGTAAAGGCAGGCAAACATGGAGAAGCAGCGCTTGATTTTCAAGTAAACTGATCGTACTGTACATTGTACAAATGCGGTCGCAGAAGGATTCATTGATCCCCAGTCACCATGCGCTGCAATTGCAAAAGATATCCGAGCTGCCACTGAGTAATAGTGTACAAGCGCTGCCTCTCCCTGCTCTTCAGGAGCAATTTACTGGAGGCAGGTACCAGTAACTCTATTTATAAAAGTGAATTTTATATGCTCCCATGTCGGTGTGGACACTGAGCCTGAAACCTCAGTGCGATGTTGGTGCCCTGTGTGTCATTTTCAATCTTTCTGGGAATGCAAAGCATGATGGCCCATGACAGTGCAGGCTGTAGACAAAGTTTGGATGCAGTTGGTGAACAAAAATACTACCAAACTAATACTAAAACATTTAAAATCCTAAATAAAATGTGATCTTGGACCTAAACAGATTAATATTTACTAGCATAAGTTTTATGATGCCATGACATTTATGTACTTGTTCAGTGAAAAGAGGCATAAGGCTTGCATGGACAACAAAAAAGATTTAAGAGAGGAATACACAAGTTCCCCTGTGATAATTAGTTTATGATATTACCAGTGCAGTCTGTAAGTATTTGGACAGTGATACATGGGGTAAGAATGATGTTTCAAACAGTTTGTTTTGGTAAGCCTATTGTTTGAGTATTTTTTTCTTATTTCTTTCAGCTTCGTAATGGCTTCTTTGACTTTCACTGGCACAACGCTTGTCCTCATGTTAGCAAATGCCAATAACTCCAGAGGCAGCAAAAGCAAAGAATCATAACTAGATACTGAAAGCATTCTTATACTTGTCATAAGAAAGCAATTTAATACACCTGACTAATGAGAAACAGTTGAGAAGCCAAGTGTCCAATTACTTTTGGTTCCCTAAAATGGGGGACTATGTATAAAAAGGGATGTAATTCCTCCACAGATAACCCGATATCAATGAAAATACCCTGAAACTGAACCTGAAAGTTTGCACTTAAACATATTCATTGCGCTGGAATACAAAAGTACCGAAATTGTACTACTGTCCAAATGCATACATACTGCACTGCATACACCAGAATAGTACATCTGACAGAACTTTTATGTGGATCCATAGGTTGTCTGTCATGGATCTTAAGTGATAGCCCAGAGTAAATATTCTCAGATAGAAAATCAAAATGGCACCAAGCACAGAATGAATCAGTATTTATTATTATACTTAAAGCGGCAATATGCAAGATTCTAGTTTTGGTTGTTTTAGTGAAATCTGCGTTGGTAGGTGGTAAATGCAGCATAACTGCATACTGCAAATCCTATGTAGCCTTTGCCGCAACTCAACAGCCAGTAGCAACTAAAAAAGAAAATTAATGAGTTGGCATTGGATTTTCGTTTGATGCAGTTGCACACCGAGGATGGGGGTTTGTGCTCCAGTCCTGCCAAATCTGAGTATGGCCGGCACATGAGGGAGCTCAAAACTGGGCTGTTGCTCAGAGGATGGGGTGAAGGTTTCGGCAGGGAAGGTTCACTGCATACAAAGCACCCCTAATTGCCCCGGAATCGAGACTGGGGCTGGAGACATTACATTATTGGCATTTGGCAGATGCTCTTATCCAGAGCGACGTACAGTTGATTAGACGGAGACAATCCCCCCCTGGAGCAATGCAGGGTTAAGGGCCTTGCTCAAGGGCCCAATGGCTGTGCGGACCTTATTGTGGCTACACCGGGATTAGAACCACCAACCTTGCATGTCCCAGTCATTTACCTTAACCACTACGTGATGTGGCTTGAAGAAGGTGTGCCGATCTCTTTCTGCTGATCTCTTTCTTTGTAGCAGTGTTTCCTCAATATACATGGGCAATTGAAATACAGTACAATTGGCCACCAAATTGGGAGAAAAATGGAGTAAAAATCTGAAACAAATTTTTCGAAATAAAATAAAAACATTAAGTCTAGCCTTGGGGGTACATCACGAAGCAGGATTACCGAGTTAGCTTGATAAATTCACAAATTAAAACCAAGAATCCTTACAAAACTGGAATGACCGAAGTGAAAACAGCTGTTCCGGCTAGCTATAGATATGAGATTCAAATCGCAAGACAAATGAACTCAGACAATCAAATTTACTGCAATCTGCAACTCGCTGCCTTTTTTTCTAGGTATATTTTACTTTGTTAATGTTAGCTAGATTATCCAATGCAATGCGGTCAGGGGAACCATCAGGATCTGTGTTTTTCGTTGTTTAATCTTTTGTCTAAGTACTCAGCGTTTCCGTGTTTTGTTTTGTTGATGGCAATGTGAATAGTGGTGCTGATATGAATGGGCAGGCAGCTCAGCCAAAAGCGTTCCTTGTAAAATTGTTCACGCACACACATTGTTTTATATTGATGGTTTCGGTTTTTCATTAATGTTAAGATTAACCAGATAAAGATTTACTAGATATTTACCGGTATAACAGACTACAAAGCTGCAGTAGTTGAGACGGGTGCGTGGGGGTTGGACCCAAAATGCACGACTCAGAAACAATAGTAATATAAAGACCCCTCAGGGCTTTATTCGGGACGAATCCCAGGAGAGTAGTCAACACAAGCAAAGTCCATACACGTAGATCCAGCCAAACAAAAAGTAAACAAACAAAAAGCACGGTGCCGAGGGAAGAGGCAAACTCGTAGTCGGTAAACGTGCAGGGAGGTCCGGTAGCAGGAGAGCTGTCAGCGGGGCTGAAGTACAGGCGGACGGCAGGCAGAGTCGTAGTCGAGGGCGATGCGGAAGTCGAAACCATAAAACAATCAGCGAGGCAAAAGTACAAAGACGGTAGGCGAGGACGTGGTCAAAAACAAGCGGTGGTCAACAAAACAGAAATCAATAAACTATGGTCGGTAAACAGGCTTGGATCGTAACGTGTAATCAATAATAGAAATGCTCAAGCGTTGCTTTGGAGTTCAAGAGACAGGCAATTTCGCGAAGAACAGTTGCGCGACTGGGCTATAAATGCGGGTGTAGACAGGTGTAGACGATTAGTTAGAGCGTAGCAAGGAAATGGAAAACAGGTGCGATGGATGACAAGTTTAACAAGGAGATTAGTAATCGTTAGTAATAAACCTATCCTGCCCTAGCATTAGTAAATTAGTAAATGACATGCACGAGAAACGTAAGGTAACATGAACACATGATTAGTCTTGTTAGTTTCTACCCAATCCTGATCTAGTGTTAGTCGTTTTAGTAAATAGACAAATGGAAATAATTAGGGAGTGAATGACAGAAGGAGCGAGAGAGAAAAGGCGGAACGCAAGGTTTGCGGAAAGACATGTAAAAGTGTATGCATAAACAACGACCAGTTAACGTGACAATAAACATAAATCAAAACATAATACAAAACGAAACTAAAGAAAATAAATCGTAACAAGAAATAAACTAAACAACATGACGAACCTAGACTAACATAATACATGATAAGACACTACGTGACTAAGACAACATGAATAAACATAAAACATGGCGAGACAGACCTGAAACGTGACAGTAGTTGTGCTTTAGGAGAAAGTCTTGGTTTCAATGTACTGCAAATCACATTGTAGTAAGGGGGACTGTTTAAACGACACCACCACGGGTTACATCACGCCCAATTCTGAGTATGAGTAGCCAGATATGGATACAGATAATTTAATTGGTTTAACAGACACAGAAACAGATATGAATAATGCAGTACTTGCTCACCCCTAGTGATAACTGCATAACCCAAAATTGTGTTAATGCAGGGTTTCCGCTGATGTTTTCAGTGGAAGTAAGCGTGAAACAGAAATGACAGCGGCATTGTCAGCACTAATTATGTTGCATCTGAAATAGCATTAAATGACCAAAGAGGGTTACGTTAAGGTTAGCCAGATATTTCTTTGTAAAACAGGCTAAGCATATGTCAGGTTTATTTTCTTTAAAACATGTGTAAAGCATTTTTTTTTTACAGCTGTGCTGGTCTAGTACTACACCTTTGATTGCTATAAGCCTACGGATAGCTAGCTAACAGAGTGGCAACCATTACACTCTGCGAAAGGGTTGAAATGACCACGTTCATGTGACATGTAACGTTGGTGAATCAAACGAAAGAGAAATAACTATGGGCCATGGTTTTTCTGTGGCAGATTCCCTTCCAGTTTTTGTACAGTTGTGTGGGTCCAACCAGTTAGAACTGAAAGATGAAATAAGTCTCTCAACTCTCAATTTGGCTCGAGGGACTTTGCGCAGTGAAATTTCCCAGAATGTTACCCCAAACTTCCTGTTTCAGAAGTTTCAATTTTACCCCAACACAACCCAAAGAGTGGCATACAGTAGCTTCAGAATGTATTCAGACCCCTTCACTTTTTGCACACTTTATTGTGTTGTAGATTTGAAATGGATAAAATTGCCATTTTTGCCCATGAATCTACACTCAATAACCCATAATGACAAAGTGAAAACATGTTTTTAGAAACCTTTGTAAAAATCAAAAACTGAAATCTTTAATTTATATAAGTATTCAGTCCCTTAATGTATTGACATGTTTTTGAAGTGTGATACTACTATCACTTGGGTAATTGCCTCTCAGACACCACCGGCTGAAGACCCAGAGTACACCATCAATGAATAAAGAGCTCAAATCATCTACACGGATTTGTTTTTTACTAGGAGAAAGAAAGTGTGAGGAAAAAAAGTCAGAATTAGTTTGCAGTTGCACAATTTTACACTTATAAACTTGAACTTATTGATAAGAATATATTCATAATATTGATAATTATATCCATCACAAGCCATTAAGTTCATTTATGCCGTAAATGCTGGATGCCTACTATAGTATACTAGTAGGGTGTGTCACCTACATGCCATGTCTTACAACTTTTAATGTATTGACTCATTATAGCTACTTCATTATCTTTAAATAATATAACACCCACCAGTTACTATGACATTGTATATAGAATGTAACTATGCCTGTAACTACATGCTGAAAAAAATAACGGGATTATCGAAGCACTGCACTATGCTACTACAGATTACTTGCGGATGGTTGTATTTGTGTTTGTCTGTGCACTATGTAGTGTGCACATGGCTATTTGTTTATTAGGGTAATGGTAAAAGTTGGACTTATTATATTTAGTTATTTACATTTTGAATGTGACTCATTCATTTGCGCACTAGTTAGATTACACTTGTTGTGCATGTTATGACTTAGAACATCTGCTATTTCCACGGCACGTAAGTAAAATCAGAGAAAAAAACTAACCTTACAACTGGTTCATTTAGACAAGATTTTTTAAAGACTGCTTTTGAAGCGGGTTATCCGCATTTACATACAAAAACAGCTGCTGATTTTGCCTTTTGTTTGCCTTCCAAAACGCTTGATCGCTGATGCCATTAAAGGAATGTAAAACCATGGTCAAACTTTAGCGTAGTTACACAGTATCCTAATATTGCTATCGGTATGCATAACGTTAAGTGGTATGAAATTACATCGTTGCTCAGAGATGCTGTTCTGCATACCGCTGTTGTAATGTGTGGTTATTTGTGTTACTGTCGCCTTCCTGTCAGCTTTGACCAGTCTGGCCATTTTCCTCTGACGTCTTTCATTAACAAGGCGTTTCTGTTTTCAGAACTGCTGCTCACTGGAAAATCCCATGACATCAGCAGTTTTTGAGATACTTAAACCACCCTGTCTGCCACCAATAGTCACGGCTCCTGACCCGTATCTACAGGAATGTATGCATTGCACTGCTGCCACACAATTGGCTGATAAGATAATCGCATGAATAAGTAGTTGTAGTAAAGTTCCTAATAAAGTGCTTGGTGAGTCTATATTCTAAATTGTGTTTAATCAATTAAATTTGCAGCTGGTGGACTCCAATCACGTTCTAGAAAATGGGCCTATTTCACATCGCTATGGTAACTGTCTCAGCTCCAGCAAAGCAGTGTGTGAACTTCCAGTTGTGTCAAACTCTCTAAACCATAGATTGAGGGTCTCAGACTGAACTTCAGAAGACACCCTAAATAGCTTGTAAGTAAGTAAGATAATGGATCAACCAAAACATGTTCACCGACTGACAGATTTACATCATAATACCAAGGGGACGACAGTAAAGCAAGGATATAAGCTGGTAGCAGTATATATTCAATTCAATTGTAATCTGGATAGCTATAACAATTATATAACAAACTATTATATGTCGCTTTTAATGTTACACCGCTGTTCAGCTTTGCAAGTGAGTATCAACATCTACTGTCAGCTTACTAACTTGTATGTGTAACAAGCACAACACCACATGTTTACAATGTAACGTATAACTAAAATACTACTTTCAGAAATAGAGGTCTGGAAGACCAAGAAAGATTTCAGATAGAATGGCCCAAGATCTGGTGTGAAATTATCAGAAGAACCCACACATCAAAAAAAGAGAGCAGACACAGTAACTGTTCATAGGACAACAATGCAATATGCTTTAAACACCAAAGACAATACATGGCAGAGTTGCCAGAAAGAACAACCTCAACACAAAATTAGAAATTCTGATCGCTAAGCAATCAGGAAAAGAGCGTCCTCCCTCCTGCCCTTCCACTTGAAATAATACGAGGCAGCTGCCATTTTTCTATCACCAGTGAATCAATTCAGGTAAGCCAAGTTTGATATTTAATTTCAAATGTACATTTGTATAAAAGCTTTCTTATTTCGGAATTGCATTTTAATGCAATATGATGAATCATTCTCTAGCTTTTTGCGGCTCTCGTATTATTTCGACACCTCTTGTAAATTCACGTAATGTTTTTCAGTCTTTCATACTGATGTTACAAATTTTGAGGCCATGCAAATTCATACCATCGCTACTAATGGGTTGTGAGACCAGGTTGGGTAGGCTTCTTCCAATGATTTTATGTACTGTATATATTTTTTGAATAAACACCCCAGTACTTCAAGTACCATGCCGATGTTACTTTCTTGTATCATCTATACAACTGCCGCACTCTGTTGGGCACAATCCAATTACTTTAGGATCCTATTTCTATCCTAGTTTTTACTTTAAGTTGTTATTTAAAGTAGACAACAATATAAATCCCAGTGCCTTGGGATTCAACTCGTACTGCCAGTTACGTGTAAATGATGAGCGTTTCACCATAGTCTCCCTTCTAGGTTGTTTATCCAGGAGGAATTTAATTAAAAACCCAGTTGATGAATAAAAAGCCAAATCTCTTACCCAGTTCTTTTAGTCGTTTCTGTGGAATTTCGCTGGAGAATGACTTCCCTCGGAATTCCGCAGCTCAGCAATCATTTTAAGGACAGTGGGATCCAAATTTGGTTTCTTGAGTGATGGCTTGATGTCTGCAATCTAACATGAATATTGTTTTCAAACTTGCTACAAAATGTATTAATTATTTTTTATTTTAACATTGCCCATTAAAAATTATCTCATGATGGAGCACTGTCATTTTATGTCATTTCTACAGAGAATGTATGCAAAAGTGAAAAAAGATTATTAGTACTGCAAAAGAATAATGTTCTATGTAACCTTATAGCCAAAATATTTAGTTAATATTAGTATGTGACACCTCATTTTGTGGCTTTAGCTGATTCAGTTTCATATTATTTTGTGATGATTGAGTGAATGTGCCCCTAAAACATGTTCAGTCACAAATGCATTATTGTTTTTGCAGGCTGCAGAAATTGCCCCGATGTATTCCTGTTGGACCTGTGTCTAAGGATGCAGCAAAGGTGTAGCGAGCTCAATACTGAAGCAATCAGTAAAATAATGATTTGTACTTTAGCACAACCATCCCAGAATATCTGAAAATAGGACCAAAACTATTAAACTGCTACATTCATAGACCTAGTGTATTTCTCATAACATCTTTGCTGCTGCCAAAGATGAACAAATCAAGCACAGTTCTCTGGGTACTTTAACAGTCATCTGCCAGCTGCATATTCACAGTGTGAGTGCCATTTTTGTTTCTGTACATGTTTAGTATCTGGGGGTAGGGAAGAGGAAGGGGTGGAGGGAAATGGAACATGGGTACAATCAGTTGCAGCATGTTATCTATGAAGTCATGTATCCCAGTTCTAGTGCAATTGTCATTCCTGGATTAATGTTAACACCTGCTTCCCACAGGTGTTTAAATACATGTCCAAAAATATACTTCCCTCCCAAGTATTTTGTGGTCACACATTAAAATTCTCAAATACATATCAAAGAGCTTCCAGTAATACCTACATAACTATCGCAAATGTGTTTTATGGTGCCTCTTTATTCATGATCTCTTTGAATCTCCTGTGCTCAAGGGTGATTGAGTAAGTTCGCTGTGGGATGAAATGACATTAAGCTTTTCGTTCCTCCACGGCACTGCCTGATTGGTGCTCGCATTGAGCCCATTGAGTCCCAGCAGATGGGGAATCTGGAGAGACTCCCACAGTTCCATTCAAGCACCAGGGTGTGAGACATACAGACAATGTGATTTCCACACAAAAAGAGGGAGAGAAAACCCAGCCAGGGAGCAATGAAAAAATGGTAAGAATTCCTGTGGCACTTGGCAAACAATTTCCTATCTTAGTTTTAATAGAAAAAGAACAGAATGATTTCCTTCAAATCTGAGGATGAGCGCTGAGTATTAAATAGATGGAAACCAACAAGGAATTTTCTAATTTCAACTACTAATTAACAGATACAATATTAAATGAAGGGGAGCTTGCTCTGGGGGCAAATGCTTTCTAAAGATTTCTCCATTACCATTATGAGGCATCGTTATCAACACTTTGCTACATGAGAGTTTCAAAAAACGTGATTTCTAAACATTGTAAACTCTTAGAAACACTGGCAGTCAAAACCACAGATTAATCTGTGGCAAACTGCCACTCAGGGGATGCCCAAGAGAATCCCAAAGACAGCTCTATAATGTCTTCTGCTTTATGTTTGTTTCAGAGAAGTCAATGCCATTGTTCCTATTGGCAACACTGCAACAAGGGGGGTAAGCAAACCCAAAACACCCAAGTGGGTTAGCGACCGTAGTTACAGGTCAATGTCAGCAGGTGTGCTTTTACCCTGTTGGTTGCACTCCAGTTACCTGTGCAGTACTGACCTGGGAACCTGAGAATAGCTTCAGGTTTCGGGCTCCAGACAGAGACCGTTGCTGGCATAAGTCTGCACTTGAACAGGTCATTAAGCTTAATGTGCATACAGCCTTGTCGTGATGTGTGCCATGCCTTACTGGAGCTGTAATCCTTCATTTAAAGAAAACCACTGACACTGACAGAATGGCTTGAAAGAGGTCACAGTCATATTTTCTCCTGCTTTTTTACAGTCAAATAGCAAAATGTGATTTTCACATTTTCCTGTGCATACTTTGCTGATCATCATTGAGTTACTATAGTTAATACTTTGATATTTCAGAGCACACAGTCATATGCGCAGCAACACATTGCCTCCCCTTGCAATTTTTTGGAGCACCTGTTTTCTTCCACAAAAAACAACTGAGTTGTCAGATCTGGTCCTTTCATCTCTTAATATTTGTACAATTCTGTAACTAACTTTGGTATTACATTCTTTGTTCACTTATTTTTATGTCTTGTCCAGATTTTCTCTCAAGTGTAAGCTTGAGAGAATGTAATGTATAAGATACATCTATAAGATGTAATTATGTACATAACTTTGTCTACCGCAGTGCCTCAGCCAACATGAGTCCAGCAAACAATACTGAAACATTCAACATTCAGGTTACAGGTTATTGATCTCCAGTCATTAGGAATAATTGCAGTGCCACTCTGTTACAAGGGCTTACTGTGTAATGTAACTGGCGCTTAATGAGACGGCACCCAATGACTTTACAGGCAATTGATTCTGTGCTACCTGATCATAGCATCTCCCTGTTGACATGTGTACAACAATAATTGTTTCCCAGAAACAGGACTTGTTTTACAGCTAATAATTGAATAACTGATGATAACAGAGAATCCACAATAAATGTAGAATAATATAGTCCTGTTGTTTCTTCGAACTGTATAAATCTGAATAATACATGCTTCAAGGATGATAATTTGTCCTTAAAACACGATAACATTGATTGGAAAGCTGCCCACTAATTTAATTTCCAGAATGTTCTTTAAACAAATAACTTCACACAAACATTGAAAAAATTACTGTCTTGAAAAGAACTAATTTCTGCTAGAATAGCAGTCCCCTCATGCTCATCATTGGAGTGATTAGCTACAGTACTTACCTTAAGCAAACTCTCTGTGGCTCAATACTCATCCACCAAGTTTGATGATCTTGGAGGTTACTAGTGGAGAATGGTTGCTCTGTGCCTGCACTTCTATGATGGATGAATGCAGCTCCTGTGAATCAATCCCCCACTCTGCATCAAGGCAAAAAGCAACATAAACCCAGGATTATTATTACTGTTCTTTCAGTTTGCCTCAGGTGGAGGCTTTTACTAAACTCCTACCTATGTGCAACACACTTAAGAGAGATCTACATTGACTATATTAAGGCTGTAGAAAGATTAGCCTGTTCCCATGTTAGATATGTATTGCAAGCACACTGTGTGTTTGTAAAGTTTCTCCCCCAAATCCAATTTAATCCCAAGTCTCAGGAAAGCCTACTGTATGTGAGTACTTTAGTTTTTTTTGTGTACTGAATCGTTATTCATCCACTTGGATCTTCCAAACACTTTGTTGAATCAGACCGGACAGGAGCTACTTTTATATCTGAGTGAGTATTTCAGCACATAGTATTATGACAGTGGTGAAATAGTCGTACATACTAAATGAATGAACTGAATAAAAGTAACTCAGCACATAGTATTATTGGGAGTGGTGATACCTCTTTAGTACTTTTCAGATTATATATCTTTAGAAGTGTTAGAGGGTTAAAATGGGTTACATGTCTCCAGTTTCAGATTACCTCAGCTACAAGCATACACAACATTTTACAATTACATTTTTTGGTATTTAGCAGATACAAACTATTATCCAGAGTGATTTACACAGCTTAAATTCACAGTAGTTAGACCCTACCTGTTTCTGGGGCTCTCTGAAGGGTAAAATAATGACCTATTCTATAATGTATAATGTCATTCTTTTCTACTGTATTCCTGATGCTGCATAAAAGATCAAATTAGTTTCCCATTGCCATCAGCAGCTTCCTCTGGGTAATTTGTGTTGCGCCAATGATGACAAACAGTTTATCCTTTTTATGAAATAATTCATCAAAGCTGCTCAGCTGCTGAACTAATACTTAAGTTTTCTAGACAGCTCATTTATCTCTGATTTCAAATGAAATGTAGACAGTATTATAGGCATAATCAAGTTCTTCTGATGCCATCATCTTATGTTTATACAGAGGTTATAATGCTAAATGATAAATCTATGGTAAGCTGGCTTTTATTTAACCTTGTTTTTGATACCAATAATTAAATTTTAACTAGTTATAATTTGATGACATGAATCATTTCATTTTATAGAGTAATACTTTTCATTCATGACATCAATAATTCAATTTTTACTTGTTTTCCCATTCATTTCTATGGACAGCGGTTTAAGCTTTTATTCAACTTGTTTTTGATATAAAAAACATTTATCATTCCATTTATCATTCATCATGCCGGCATGCCCATGTATACAGATCCGTGTTTCAGCTTTCAATGTTTTCTTCATAGCCAGAAGAAAATACAGGTAGTTTACATGTCGTTCTGCAGTGCGATATTGAAATTTGCGATAGGAATACATTGACTAAAGTCAGAGATTGAGACACATGGATTGAAGTTGACTTTTTAAAATATATATTTTTCTGTAGCAGGAAGAAAGCACCTGGGCTATTGAACAAGCAGGTTAGAGTAGCTTGGCAGTTTGCTCAAGCAAAGCATTATTGAGATGTACGATAGGCCTAGTTATACTGGCCCAAGTCAGAGTGTTAGAGCCATAGGAAAGATACCAGCTAAGAGACATATTATTCTTTGTTTGAATGGTGTCTAGTTGTCAACTACTGAATTCTAGATTTGTTACGTTATTTGAAATGTTTAATCATACTTTTCTCGTATTGATTGGTTTTCCCTGAGAAGCTAATCTGTGCTCCATTAGTCTGTCCTGTGTATTGTACATAGGGTAAGCTTTCTATCTGCGCCACAACGCGCTAGGCAATGTATGGAGCAGGGCGTGGAGCAACAGTTTTTTGACCGTTTCATTTGTTATAAGTTGACCGTTTTGTTATTAGGTAAAGTGATAGGGCTTAAACTGATAAAGTGAGGAATATAGATTAGGACTCCATGTGGAGACGTTTTGTTTGTTGTATTTGACAAGTTGTGGAATAAAAACCACTCTTTTTTTTTTTACTCTTCATTCGTCTCGTTTTGTTACATGGATTATACCAATCGACTTCCATAAGACCAGTCGTTAAGCTACAAACGGCTCACTACTTATAACCAACACGAGTCAGAAACTTTACGTCCTGTATAAGCGGCAAGAAGAAGGTTATAACCTAAAAACGCTGTCACATAAGTAAAAAAACTGCTCCGCAAGAGAAAAGGATTATCAAGACAGCTGCGAGCACGTGCATAATTAACGTCTGAAGGATTTGCTTTCATGCTGGGTGCTTTCCACGCGGACTTTCTGACCTGAAAACGGCTCAACAAATGGACAGTAAGCGTCACAAAATTTAAAGGACAATGGATTATAAGTGTGCTTGCTAGAAGAATACGTCACTACTGTGTGGAAAACTCCAGTAACTTGATTGAAAGGCTATACAAGTGGCTTGCATCATCTTTGGATTAATTGCATGAAGAGTTTATGGTGACACAATTAATATGTCAAACATGGAAAAGGAAGCTTCTGCAAGGAGAGTATCAAAGCTAACTCTTAAAGCGCTAGAGGAGAAGCTTAATCAGCTAAAAGGAGCTAGGAAGGCTAAGTTAACCTACCTTAACAGAAAAATCAAGGAAATTGATGCTCTTATGCAGGATGATAGCAATGCTGAAGAAGTGTCTTCTAAAATAGCCACTGAATTCACAAACATATATATGGAGTTCTGTGATGTCAACGATGCAGTTAAGGCCCTTATGAATGAGGAGGACGTTTTCCAGGATCAAACACAGTGGTATGAGCCAAATGACACCAATTTAAGGCACTTTGTGAAAAAAGTGGAGAGTTGGTTGAAAATAGTGGAACAACAGGCTGAAGAGGCTATGAGAATTGATGCTGAAGTCGAGCCAACAGATAGTGCCTCGATGGTTTTAACCAAACATTATAAGGTACGGCATGTTAGCCGATCGGTTTCTGTTTTGTCTTCAATCACATCCTCTGCTAGACTTAAGGTAGAAGCTGAACGGGCAGCTTTGGTAACATGTGTGGAAGCATTAAAGAGGAGGCAGGAAATTGAGATGGAAGAGGCTTTGCTTAAGGCAAGAAAAGAGGAACTGGAGCTGCAAACAGCTATTGCTGCAGCTAATGCAAAACTTGAGGTGCTAACTGTAAAGGGGCCGGCTCGCAACACTCCTGATGAGCCTAGGGATGGAATGGCTGCCTACCCAAATGCCGCAAGACATGGTAGTGAGGGCAGCTACAGAGCTGTGCAGCCAGAAAGTGGTGATTTACGCTCAAGGAGTAGGCCGGATGTGACACAGAGAAACAGGTTTCAAAATAGCCCAGAAAGAGTTAGCAGACCTCACCAGCTAAATGCTATGGCTAACAGCCAGCGCAACACAGGGCAGAACAGAGTTGCTGGCATTGGAGATTTGCTTAATGTCATGCAGCGACAAAATGAGATTACGGAGCTTTTAGCAAAGCAGCAAAAAGTGTCTACTCTCCCACCGCTCGATATTCCAGTTTTCAATGGAGATCCACTGGAGTTTGGTTTCTTCATCAAAGCATTCGAGCATGGAATTGAGGAAAGGACGGACAGCAATAGAGATAGGCTGCATTTCCTTGAGCAGTTTACCCGTGGCAGACCTAAAGTGCTTGTTCGCAGTTGTTCACATATGCATTCAGACAGAGGCTACGTAGAAGCTAGGAAGCGCTTAAACAAGCACTTTGGTAATGAGTACACCATTGCCTCCGCATACATTGAGAAAGCACTGAAATGGCCTGTAATTAGGTCAGAAGATGGAGACGCGCTCACTGAATTTGCTGTATTCCTCACTGGTTGCTGCAATACAGTTGACAGCATGGAATATATTGAAGAAATGGACAGCCCTACAAATATGAGGACAGTCATCTCCAAGCTTCCCTTCAAATTAAGGGAGAAGTGGAGGGGAGTTGCGTGTGACATCCAGGAAAGGAACGGAATGAGAGCCAGGTTTACAGATCTGGTCCGCTTCGTGGACAAGCAGGCAAAAATAGCTTCTCACCCGTTGTTTGGCAACATACAAGAGCCCACCTCATCAAGGGACAGCAACAAGTTAAAGACAAGCAAAGAGAGTGCTCCAAGATTCAAGAAGAGGAGAAACATCTTTGCCACAGACGTCACACCTGTTGCAAGGCCCACAGAGCAAGTAAAAAGGGATAATACTGGCTATACAGGTGGAAAACAGTGTCCTTTCTGTCACAAAGGAGGACACAGCCTGGACTTCTGCAGGCTCATCAAACAAAAGTCTCACCAAGAAAAGCTTGACTTTCTCAAATCAAATGGCTTGTGCTTTGGATGCCTGTCACATGGACATTTAAGCAAAGGCTGTCAGCAAAGGCACACTTGTCAAACATGCGCCCTGAAACACCCCACCATTCTACACCTGAACAAAGAGAACTTGGCTCCCTCTACTGGTGAAAGCAGAAATGCCAAGCAAACAACCTCAAACACCTCTACCACAACAGAGAATGAAACTTGTGGTTGTACTGCGGCCGGGGAAGCAGCCTGTGCACTTTCAATCATTCCAGTGAAGGTCAGGCGTGTGAGGAGCAATCAAATAGTTGAATCATACGCCTTCCTGGATCCAGGCAGCACGGGAACCTTCTGTACGGAAGAGCTGATGAGGGTGTTAAATGTAACAGGGAAAAAGGCCAACATTCTGCTCCGCACCATGGGAAAAGAAGGAACCGTCAGCACACATGTAGTCAAGGGGCTTGAGGTCAGCGGTTTAGAGGAGAACAACTTTTTGAAGCTCCCCCAAGTCTTCTCACAGGCAGAGATTCCAGTTAAAAAGGAGAACATTCCACAACAGAGCGATGTGGATAGATGGCCATATTTGAAAGAAGTCCAGCTCAAGCAGATTGATGCGGGAATAGGTTTGTTAATAGGAACAAATGTACCCAAAGCGCTTGAGCCATGGCAGGTCATCAACAGTGAGGGAGAGGGCCCGTACGCTGTAAAAACTGCCTTAGGCTGGACAATTAATGGACCCCTACTGAGAGGAAACACCAGTAAAGAAGACCCTCAGTGGCCACATGTAACGGTGAATAGAATTTCAGTGGCAAAGCTAGAGGAGCTCACTCAGCAGCAAATGAAGTACGACTTCCCTGAGTGTCAGCTGGCTGAGAAGTTGGAAATGTCTAGTGATGACAGACAATTCATGGATTCTGTATCACAGTCAGTGAAGCTGATTGATGGCCATTACAGCATTGGCCTTCCCTTAAAGAAGAAGGACGTTACGTTCCCAAACAACTGCGCTGTCACAGAACAGAGAGCGGAAAGCCTGAAACGGAAATTACTGAGAAATCAGAAGTTGCACCAGGATTACACAAAGTTCATGACAGAAACATTGGAGAAAGGCTACGCAGAGGAGATTCCTATGGCAGAGATTTGCAAAGGTGGTAATAAGACATGGTACATTCCACATCATGGGGTCTACCACCCGACAAAGCACAAGTTAAGGGTGGTTTTCGACTGTGCGGCCGTGTACCAGGGAGTTTCACTAAATTCACAGCTGTTGCAAGGCCCAGACATGACCAGCTCCCTCATCGGCGTGCTAACAAGATTCAGACAGGAGCCGACCGCCTTCATGTCTGATATCGAAGGCATGTTCCATCAGGTCGGAGTTCCTGCTGAAGACACGGATATGCTGAGATTTCTGTGGTGGCCACAGGGAGGCCTCAGTTCGGAACTGAGAGAACACAGGATGGTCGTGCATCTATTCGGTGCAACCTCGTCTCCGAGCTGTGCGAGTTATGCGCTACGAAAGTGTGCTGAGGACAACCGGGGAGAATTCAGCTCAGAGGCAACAGACACTGTCCTAAAGAACTTTTATGTAGATGACTGCCTGAAGTCCGTTGGCACCGAGCCACAGGCAGTCGCTCTCATTCAGGACTTACGGGCTTTGTGCGATGCAGGAGGTTTCAAGCTCACCAAATGGATGTCCAACAGTAGAGCCGTGCTTGCTTCCATACATCAGGACGACAGGGCTAAAGAGGTCAGGGAGCTTGATTTGGAAAAGGATTGCCTCCCAATTGAAAGAGCTTTAGGAGTTCAGTGGTGTGTGGAGTCTAACACACTGAAGTACAGGGTCATTATTCAGAACAAGCCACTGACAAGAAGAGGAGTGCTTTCAATGGTGAGCACTATATATGACCTACTCGGAATTCTAGCCCCGCTCATTCTCCCAGTGAAGCAAATTCTGCAGGAGCTATGCAGAACAAAGCATGCATGGGATGACAGCATGCCAGAGGCTCTGGCTCAACAGTGGCAACAGTGGGTAACAAGCTTACATCTCCTGGCCAGTTTTGAGGTGGAGAGATGTGTGAAGCCAGTCAACTTTGGTGAAACCACTTCAGCTCAACTTCATCATTTTGCCGATGCGAGCAAGAAGGGGTATGGCACAGCCACATACCTGGTCTCGAAGAACCATCAGAACCAGGCACACAGCGCTTTCATCATTGGTAAAGCCAGAGTCACGCCATTGAAACCAGTTACTATACCACGGCTTGAGCTCACTGCTGCGGCTGTAGCAGCAAAAATGGACACAATGATGAGAGCTGAATTGGATCTAAATCTAGAGGAATCTGTCTTTTGGTCGGACAGTACGGCAGTCATTATGTACCTCAGGAACGAGACAACAAGATACCGCACCTTTGTTGCCAATCGGGTCGCTGCAATCAGAGATCGGTCAAAGGTCTCCCAGTGGAGACACGTGAATACCTCTGCCAACCCCGCGGACTATGCTTCCAGAGGACTTACCGTGGATGCTTTTCTAAAGGCAAAGACTTGGATCACAGGTCCAGACTTCCTAACAAAATCAGAGGCTGGGTGGCCGGAAATGCCAGTCAGCATATGTCAGCCTCTTAGCAATGACCCAGAGGTCAAAGAAGCTTCAGTCTTTGCACTTACTGCTGAAGAGAGCATGAATGCCACATCCCAGCTTATTCATCATTACTCAAGCTGGTACCATCTAAAGAGGGGTGTGGCATGGGTCCTCAAATTGAAGTGCATACTGAAGCTACTCGCTCAAAAGAGAAAAGACTTGAAAACATTACTCAAAGCTGGCAAGTTGGATGAAGAAAGACAAAGGTTGGAGATGGCGAAACAAATGGGAGATTACAAGGCGTCACTCTTCATTCTATCCCTCTCTGTAAGTGACGTTGCTGAGGCAGAGTTGGAGGTAATCCGCTTCATTCAAAGAGACAGATTCTCCAAGGAAATTGCCATGCTTCAGGAAGGAAAACTGGTGTCGAAAAGTAGCCCTCTCTGTCGGTTGTCACCAATCATACAAGATGGCATACTAAGAGTGGGTGGCAGGTTAAATAGATCAGCTATGCAGGAGGAGTCCAAGCACCCTGCTATCTTGGCCAAAGACTCTCATATCACCTCTCTCATTCTCAGATCTGTTCATGAGGAACTCGGACACAGTGGCAGGAATCACGTCTTGTCAAAGGTAAGACAGAAGTACTGGATATTAAGATCTCACGCAGCCATCTGGAAAATTCTGTCACGTTGTGTAACCTGCAGACGTCAGCGTAGAAAAACAGAAAGTCAGATTATGGCAGACCTTCCGAGTGAAAGACTTGTACCTGATGAGCCACCCTTCACAAGCATTGGCGTGGACTATTTTGGCCCTTTTGAAATTAAAAGGGGAAGGACCATGATCAAAAGGTATGGCGTGGTTTTCACTTGTTTAGCAGTGAGAGCTGTTCACATTGAGATGGCGAGCTCTTTGGACACGGACTCCTGTATTCACGTCCTGCGCAGGTTGTGTAGGCATTGGATCATGCAAAGATTCAAGACACCTTGGTGGCAAAAGGCATCACATGGCTCATCAACCCCCCTGCCGCATCTCATTTCGGAGGAGTATGGGAGCGGCAGATACGGACAATAAGGAAAGTTCTCTATTCCGTTATGAAGCAGCAAATTATCGACGAGGAGGGGCTACACACATTACTGTGTGAGGTTGAGGCGATAATCAATAGCCGCCTCATCACCAGAATCTCAGACGGTCCAAACGACCTGGAAGCCATAACCCCAAATCATCTGCTGTTGATGAAGGCCAAAACTCCACTACCTCCTGGCTCATTTGACAGGACTGATCTCTATTCCAGGTGCAGATGGCGCCAAGTCCAGTACTTGGCAGATTTGTTTTGGCGACGCTGGACCAAAGAGTACCTGCCGGATCTGCAAGAGAGACAAAAATGGTCCTGTCCAAAAAGGAATCTCACTGAAGATGACGTCGTCCTTGTAGTGGATGAATCAGCCCCGCGAAATTCATGGCCAATGGGTCGAGTGATCCAGACAATTGAGGACAGCAGAGGCCAAGTTCGTCAGGCTAAGGTGAAAACTAGCACAAATGTTCTTCTAAGACCCGTGATCAAGCTTTGCGTACTACTGGAAGGTGATGTGTAGCCGCCCTTCTACATGTCACACACGAGACAGCGGTAAAGGCTGATCTCTAAGGGGAGTTATGTGCTGGAACCTCTGACTCCATCCCCCCCTCTTTCTTTTTCTTTTTTGCACACACAGACTAACATAGTTGTTTAAAAGAGTTCCTGGTGAGGAAAGACTTAAAAGAGTTCCTGGTGTTTTAAGAACAGCCTACCATATGGATATTATTTTCGCTATTTGTTTGTTGTTTTTCTGATGATGTTTGTTACATGGCTCTTCGGAATAAGTAAGAAAAAATAATTGTTTTGTGGCTCACAAGAACAATTAGGGGCCGGAATGTTGGAGCCGTAGGAAAGATACCAGCTAAGAGACATATTATTCTTTGTTTGAATGGTGTCTAGTTGTCAACTACTGAATTCTAGATTTGTTACGTTATTTGAAATGTTTAATCATACTTTTCTCGTATTGATTGGTTTTCCCTGAGAAGCTAATCTTTGCTCCATTAGTCTGTCCTGTGTATTGTACATAGGGTAAGCTTTCTATCTGCGCCACAACGCGCTAGGCAATGTATGGAGCAGGGCGTGGAGCAACAGTTTTTTGACCGTTTCATTTGTTATAAGTTGACCGTTTTGTTATTAGGTAAAGTGATAGGGCTTAAACTGATAAAGTGAGGAATATAGATTAGGACTCGTCTCGTTTTGTTACGTGGATTATACCAATCGACTTCCATAAGACCAGTCGTTAAGCTACAAACGGCTCACTACTTATAACCAACACGAGTCAGAAACTTTACGTCCTGTATAAGCGGCAAGAAGAAGGTTATAACCTAAAAACGCCGTCACACAGAGGTTTAGCCACTCTAGTTTTAAATGGCCTTTTAAAACAAAATATCTGCTAACCTAGCTGCTGACACTAATAATATTTTTTATTTATTGTAATAATTGATATTATGTCCATGTGTGGTTATGCACCATCATATCACTACCCTGCTGAAAAAACAGTTCAAGCTAAGCTGGTTTTGAAACAGCTGGTCACTGGTTGATCAGTTCAGACCAGCTCCATAATCAATGGTTTGACCAGCTAAAGCTATGTAGCTGGTCTGAAATTTACTGTTACTAGTTTCTAGCTAATGAATTTGTGTGTCAATGACTCCTGGTCATTGTTTGTGTTTGGACAGTGCAATAAAGTCACAATCTTGCAAGTATGAAAAAGCAGCCCCACCACAATGATTTGGGGTGGGACATATGTTATCATTCAAATTGACAGAGGCACATAGCTCTTCATATTGGCAATGCAGTCAAAGTATGGACAATCATGGCATTATTCAGTAGCCAAGCTCTCTATATCTGTAAAAAGATTTGATTGATATGTTTCCCAATACAGAGGGATTTGTAACACTATATTATTAAATAATGATAGTTGCTATGTAGACCCACTTAAAAGTCTGAATTATGAGTCAGGAATTACAAGAAGTGTTCTGTACCTGGATAATAGTTGGCTACACTTAAATGTTTTTTTCTGGTTTTAATAAAACAAGACAGAGGAAACAATCTTACTGGAATTCCATCCAGATGTTTTTTTTCTTTAATTAGCGGTATTTATCATCAAATACAGTCAATAAATCAAATGTGGCATTTATGTAACCTGAGAAAAAACTGGAAAGTTATAGTTTATTTAGAGGGTAGCCTTGTTTTGTTTTTTTAAATACTATTGTTGTCAGAAGACTGGACAAAGGCAGGAACCAATACCCTGCCATGGGAAATGTCAGCTGGGGTTTGGATGGTTCCTTAGGGAACTCTCCACAATGTTGGTGACCTCCAACTGGGTGGCTGCGACAAAGGTTGCAGAAGGCAGGATGAGTGCTGGAGTTTCGTCTGAATGAGCAGGTGAGTGAAGTCAGGAGAGGGTGTCCGGTTTAACATTTTTGGACCCGCGGTGGTAAGTGATGGTGAAGTTGAAGTGATTGAAAAACAATGACCAGAGGGCTTGACGATGGTTGAGTCTTTTGGCGGGTTGTAGGTACTCCAGATTGCGGTGATCAGTCCAAACGACAAAGGGAACGGAGGAACCCTCCAACAGATCTTCAAAAGTGTCGGTGTCCATTTCCAGAGTGAACTGTTTTGCAGGATCAGGCATGGTGAGTATGGGAGCAGAAGTGAAGCACCACTTTAGGTCAAGAAACGCCCTTTCAGTTTCAGGTGACCAGTAGGAAGGGACTTTACAAGAGGTGAGGGCTGTGAGTAGGGCGGCCGCAGAACTATAGTTGTGTATTCACCTCCAATAAAAATTGGCAAACCCCAGGAAGTGTTGTAGCTCCTATCTATTCATGGGAAATGGCCACTCCTTCATTGCATCGATCTTGGCAGGGTCCATTTCAAGGTGGCCTTGGGAGACCACGTTCCCCTGAAACTGGACAGTGTATTGATGAAATTTGCACTTCTCAGCCTTAACAAATAATTGATTCCCCAATAACCACGGGAGGACTCGCCGAATGTTGTATATGTTCCTCGAAGGAGAACAGAGCAGGAGATCATATGCCCAAAATGTCATTGATCATTGACTAAAAAACTGCGGTGCCATTAGTGAGTCCAAAAGACATGACTAGGTAATCATAGTAGTAACCCCTAGGGGGCTTGAAAGCCATCCTCCACTTATCACTCTCTCTGATGTGGACCAGATGGTAGGCATTGTGTAGATCTAGTTTAGCGAAGAATCAAGGAGGGGTATAGGAGAGCAATTCTTAATAGTTAAGTTGTTAAGGCCTCAGTAGTCTATACAGGGTCTCAGGGACTTGTCCTTTTTCTCCGCAAAAAAGAATCTTGATCCAGTTGGCAAAGAGGAGGGTGGAATGAGGCCAGCAGCTAGTGAATGTAGTTCTCCTTGACTTGGTTTTCCGGTGCAGATAAGGAGAACAGACAACCCCTGAGAGGCAAGGCACATGGGTAGAGATTGATGGCGCAGTCTTATAGGCGATGAGGTGCAGGGAGCAGGCTCAGCTCTTGATGAATACACCGCAGAGATCGTGGTAGAAGGTGGATACTTTGGACAGATCAATGAGCACCTCCTCAATGGGTGATGGTTCCTGATTATTCCCTGAGATCAGAATCCTCACAGGAGCTAGCTAGTGATACACCATTCAGGGCATTGTTACAAGATGGGATGTGGGAATCTTGAGTTGATTGACCGACGAGGGGCAAATAAAGTTGGTGTCCACCCCTGAGTTGATCAGAGCTTCTACGGGATATGTAATTCCGTTCCAGTAAATGATTGCCTGCATGATGGAACGAGAGTTTGAGGGGGTATAGTTCAAGGAGGCGCCCGTCAGAAACTCCTCATTTACTGACGAGTGTTCCCTTTTACATGGCATTGGGCTATAGCCACATTACAGACACAAGTGTTCATCAAAGTGTCTTTCTCTTTCTCTTGCCGACAATCCATTTTGGATTGTCCAACCGGATGGCCAGGTCAATTAATGCATCAAGACTCTGAGGAAGTTTGCAGGTGGTAAGCTCATCTTCATTTCATTTATGGTGTCAGAAAGTCTGTAGAGAAATAAGTCATATAATGCCATGGAATCCGAATCCGTAGAGGCAAAAGTCCAGAATTAAATCGAAAAGTCAGACACAGAACTGTTTCCTTTGCAAAGTCCCAAAAGCTGATGTGCGGTGGCATGACCCACAGCTTCCCAATCAAACACTTTGTTCATTACGGTGGAGAATTGTTAAAAAGGGTCACATTGGCTCAGTTGTCTGGCAGTCGGAGGGCTGCCGGTTTGATCCCGCCCTGGGTGTGTCAGTGTCCCTAAGCTAGGCACCTAACCCCCAATTGCTCCTGATAAGCTGGTTGGCACCTTGCATGGCAGCCAACCCATTGGTGATTGAGTGTTAGTGTGTGTGTGAATGGGTGAATGAAAAGCATCAATTGTACAGCGCTTTGGATAAAGGCACTATATCAATGCAGACATTTACCAATAGAGTCCCAGTGGATCATAAGTGGATCTGCCTCCATGTACCCGACCAAGGCTATCAACCCAAGGATTCTCAAGGACTACGGATTCACCATAAACTACCATTCTTGACATCAAAAATAAATGTACCTAGTCATAATTTGAATTCATGATACCAATAATTCAATTTGAACTTAATAGAATTGGAATTCTTGATCTCAAAAACAATTCATTTCAATTTAGTTCCAGGGTAGCATGATGCACAGTGGATACATTTTCTAATGTACTTTCCATTTGTCTAAATGTATAGTTTTTCATGAATACTTAAATGCATAAAAGCAAATAAAGTCAAAAGAATTCTTCATCATATGAATAAGCTATATACAAATAGATAGTTATTTGTATGACACTTTGGTTAACAAATAATACGTTAAAAATAATTTTTAAAAGAAGCTTTTGCTGTCATCTACCACTCATAGTAAGGGATTAGTAATATGCCCAGCAGATACAGTAAAAGCAGACCTTTAAAATGAGACATGAACTGTTTAAGTATTCACCCACTGAAGGGTTAACATGACACATTCAGTGCAGCATTTTAAATTTAACACTTATAAAATTTGCTCTCCCAAATGCCAAAAACACATTTTCAGAAGTGTTCCTCTAAAATTACACATTTATCATCTCAAAGATCAGCCAGGGACTGCATGTCTTATTGTCAGAAGATCTAACAGTCGGCATTCTGATAAAATCGATGTCATACTGTATGCTGCTTACTTAAAAAAAACACTAGATAGATATTAACATAATGCTGGGGCTTTTCATTTATATTAGTTGAAGTTTTTTTTTCCTTAGACAATTATGATGTTCAATAAAATTTGAAGGCCAAAATTGTATGATGTTCTAATGAGACAGGTAGAATTGTAATATGCCACCTCTCTCAGAGGTATTGTCCAGCCCTTCTCTTTTAATAGGCCTGCGTTTGACATCATTTGCCATTGTGTTTTCAATAAGGCAAATGCAGGGAGTGCAACCTAACCCCTGGACTAATAGCAGTGCTTTTCAGCTGTCATATTAATAGAACACTTTCTGCATAAAGTCCCATAGATCCTTTGGTGAGAGAATTCACTGCATTGTCTTTCTGCCGTGGACACTAATGGTTCTTGTGTCAGACTCTTTCACTCAGTTCATGACACGTGCGTTCACTCCACTTTACTCACCCCATTTTCTCTGTGCATTATGACAAGGGGAAAAAAGAGCCTTCTGTAGTTCAGCCATACAGATTATATGCCTCCATACTCCAATTTTGTTTGATTTTTCTTTCCTGAGGCACTATAGGGACTTTTAGAGAGGCACTTAATGGACTTCTTTGATTGACCCTCTCTGGCTCATTCTCTAAGAGCTCTCACCATTTGCAATAATACTTCCAGTTTTAGTTTATTTCCCCTAGCTTCTAATGCAAGTAGAAAAAACAGCCAAAGTTTGAAAAAGACCAACACCTCTGACAGCCGAGTTGTCAGTGAGAGTGAGTGCTGAAACTTTGGGTGAACTACGGTAGTTCCATCCAGAAAGCACACAACTCTGAACCATGGATTTCCTTTCATTAATGTTATAATTACTCAGGTATCATAAAAACTACTTTGCAGAAATTGTTGTGGAGAAAACTATGGGTTTTAAGAAATGTCAACAAACATGACATTAGTTTAAGACAGTGTGAAAGCATTTATTTTAATGTTTGTTTTTCAAATGCCGTTCAACCAAAAGCATATTAAATAAGGAAACATAAATGCAAAAGCATACAGGGTTCTCCCCAAATAATATAGCAGTGGTGGTGTGCCGGTCTTGTGCCACTGCGTAACATAAATAGTAGCCTGTGTCATCTCTGTCATTGTCCCTCTACATTACATTACATTACATGGCATTTAGCAGACGCTCTTATCCAGAGCGACGTACAACAAAGTGCAAATTAAACACAAGAACAAGTGCATAGAGGACCTGAGAGGACAGTATAGTTCCGAGTCCTAGTGTAAACATGCAGAAAATCAGAACCCTCTACCTACACACAATCAGGGGAGATGCAGCCTCTGTGAAACAGCGGATGCAGCAACGCGTGTCTAATCACAAAAGCATCACCACTTTCCTTCAGTACCGGGCTTTCGGTTTAGGACCCACTGTAACCTGAACAATCGAATAGTCTTGATTTAATACATGTGCATAACTTTTTGGGTGGAACTTGAGTTCCACTGAGTTCATCCTAATGACTGGTAAGTTGTAAATGTGCTTAATTCTGTTCTGCAAGAAGTTATGGTCAGTTTCATAATACAAGCAGTTTTATGTTTCACTTTGCTTTGTTTGCACTACTGAACATGCATCCATGATAGCGAAAGGGAGGTATGCTGAACCAAGATTTTTCTGTGTACCATTACACGCCTACAGGTTACCCATTAACCCTTTCCACTTTGCCCCCCTCAAGGGAAATTTCCACCGATTTTGTACTAGTCATATACAAGTGTCAATATCTCAAAAACTATTTACTGCGCACACATTGTTGAAGACTTAAATTAAAGAAGAGGATTGTAGCAGGCAATCAAATTCCACATGAGTATTCCCAAAGCTCCACCCAGATGTCCTCAAGTGTCCACAAATCTTTCCAAATACAAAACATCTGCATATCTTTTTTTTCTACATATGAATATGAATGATCAGAAAAGCTTTAAATTATTTTAAATTATTAAAATAGATTTTTTGATACAAAATGCAAATAAAATTTACCTTCACGTGTTTTTATTCATATTCACATACCTATGTTTTTCTAAAGCATGCCCAAAGTGTCCAAAAAGCTCTCTAAAAAGGATTACTCACCCTAAACGCTTTCTAACCAACCTGCATCATTTAAAATGGAACATTATTTCAAAATTAGGTTAACCAGAGCCCTGTTAGCCTCATTAGCTAGTACAATTACAGATTTATCTATTGCAAGTGGATATCTATATCCAAATCCTGTAATTGCACACATCTATGCATTCATTCTGCTCTGCGAACGAGGCAACATTCCTGTGGCGTTAATAGACTCCAGTGCCAAGGAGAATTTCATCGACTCCTGTTTTGTGGCCCACTGGGGCTTGCCGACTAAAGGCCTCAAAACTCCACTAGTGGCCAGCGCGTTGAATGGTCAGTGGTTCACACAAGCCAGCATTCCGGTGAGTTTTTGTCTGTCAGGCAACCATCATGAACAATTAATTTTTTATGTCATTGATTCTCCACAAGCTCCCTTGGTCTTTGGTCACCCATGGCTAGTTAAACATAACCCACATATTGATTGGATGAGTAAGAGAATTGTGGGCTGGAGCCCCTTCTGCCACTCTAACTGTCTCCTTCCAGCCCAGACTCTGCTGTCCCTGGTCTCCAGACCCTCTGAAGAATTCCCTGATCTGTCAGGCGTTCCTCCGGACTACGGGGACCTCCTGACCATCTTCAGTAAGTCCAGAGCCTCCTCTTTACCCCCACATCGTCCCTATGACTGCGCCATAGATCTCCTGCCTGGCACGTCTCCCCCTAAGGGTCGTCTGTATTCTCTGTCCCGACCGGAAACTGAAGCTATGAACAAGTACGTCCAAGAGTCCCTGGCAGCTGGCATAATCCGCCCATCCTCCTCCCCTGCAGGAGCCGGTTTCTTCTTTGTTAAGAAGAAAGACGGTTCCCTGCGCCCATGTATTGACTATCGGGGGTCTCAATGACATTACAATTAAGAATCGTTACCCTCTCCCTCTCATGTCTTCAGCCTTTGAGCTGCTTCAAGAGGCGTCTGTGTTTACCAAACTTGACCTTCGGAACGCCTGCCATCTAGTCCGTATCCGCGAGGCGGACGAGTGGAAGACCGCCTTTAACACCACCTCTGGCCACTATGAGTACCTCGTCATGCCCTTTGGCCTGACCAACGCCCCAGCTGTGTTCCAAGCCCTAGTGAACGATGTCCTCAGGGACATGCTTAACCAATTTGTCTTTGTTTATTCAGACGACATAGAAGTTTTTCCAAGTCCCTACCTGAGCATGTCTCCCATGTCCATAGAGTCCTGCAACGCCTTCTGGAGAATCAACTTTTTGTAAAGGCTGAAAAGTGCGAATTCCACCAGGACACGGTCACATTCCTGGGTTATGTGATCTCACCTGGAACTATCCAGATGGACCAAAGCAAAGTGAAGGCAGTAGTGGAGTGGTCTGTGCCTTCCAACCACTGGGAGCTCCAACGTTTTCTCGGTTTTGCTCATTTTTACCACCGCTTCATCCGGAACTATAGCACGTTGGAGGGAGCGTTTCACACCCTGAAGCAGCGGTTCACCTCAGCTCCTATCCTCATCCAGCCAGACCCTAATCGGCAATTCATTGTGGAGGTTGATGCCTCTGATGTTGGCGTTGGAGCAGTCCTGTCCCAACGTTCGCCTAAGGACAACAAGGTCCACCCCTGTGCCTTCTATTCTCACCGCCTCACCCCTGCTGAACAGAACTACGACATTGGCGATAGAATTGTTAGCCGTGAAACTGGCCCTCGAGGAATGGAGACATTGGCTAGAGGGGGCCTCTGTGCCATTCCTGGTCTGGACTGACCATAAAAATCAGTACATCCGTACTGCCAAAAGGCTCAACCCCCGCCAAGCTCGCTGGTCGATGTTCTTCTCCAGATTCAATTTCACCTTGTCCTACCGCCCTGGCCACAAGAATCAGAAGCCTGATGCACTGTCTCGGTGGTTCAGCCCTTCTGAAAAACCCCAGGAACCCGACACCGTCCTTCCCTCACATTGTGTTGTAGGTGCAGCACAATTTCAGATCGAGTCCATTGTGGCTGCAGCCCAAGCTAATGAGGCTGGGCCCAGTCAATGTCCCACTAACTGTCTGTATGTCCCTAGCTCTGTCCGCTCACAGTGGGGCCATTCGTCCCAGCTCTCCGGTCACCCTGGATCCAGACGGACTCAAGCCTTCATTGGCCGACGGTTCTGGTGGCCTTCCATGAAGAAGGACATCAGTGACTTTGTCCAAGCCTGCGCAGTCTGTGCCCAAAACAAAACTTCCACTTCCAAAACAAGACTTCCAGTTCACTTCATTCCTTTACCTAATCTCCCTTCTGCCAAAGAAACCGCCAATTTAATGGTGCAGCATCGATTCAAGTGTAGTGTAAATAGTAGTGTCAGATAGGGGACCACAGTTCACATCCAGTTTCTGGAAGGCCTTCTGTAAGCTTCTTGGTGCTTCTGTCTTTTTGTCCTCTGGGTTTCATCCACAGACTAATGGCCAGACTGAGACGCCGAATCAGCAACTGAAGACGGTGCTGCGCTGTGTGGCTTCCCAGAATCCCACCACCTGGAGCCAGCAGTTACCTTGGGCAGAGTATGCCATCAACGCCCATATTTCGTCCTCCACTGGTCGGTCTCCCTTCGAGTGCTCACTGGGTTACCAGCCGCCACTTTTCCCAGACCAGGAGAAGGAGGTGGGCGTACCATCAGCCGAAGCATTCATCCGCCGTTGTCGCCGGACATGGAGATGCACACTCTCAGCCCTTCTTCGCTCCTCAGCCAGGATGAAAGCTCAAGCTGACAAACGCCGCTCTCAACCACCACGTTATCACCCAGGACAACGTGTGTGGCTCTCAACTAAGGACCTGCCCCTCAAAACTGAATCCCGAAAACCCTCTCCTCATTCCATCGGGCCCTTTCCCATTGCTAGAGTCATCAGCCCCACCGCAGTCTGGCTCAAGCTCCCTGCCCCCCTTCGCCGTATTCACCCCACATTCCATGTCTCCAAAGTCAAGCCGTTTATCCGTAGCCCCTTGCATCCTGCCCCTAAATCCCCCCCACCCCCACGACTCATTGACGGCTCAGAAGTGTACTCCGTCCGGCGACTGTTGGATGTTCGGCGCCGGGGCCGAGGACTCCAGTAACTTGTGGACTGGGAGGGCTATGGCCCCGAGGAGAGGTGCTGGGTCCCGGCTCGGCACATCCTGGACCCGACACACATCAGTGACTTCCATCGCCAGCATCCCATTCCATCCAAAGAGACGCCCGGAGGCGTCCGTTAAGAGGGGGGTATTGTTAGGATTCTGTATGGACTCTGGCCGCCCTACTGGACTGTTATAGTATTGCCTGTGTTTTTGTCTGCTTTGCCATGTGCTTTTGTTTTCTTTGTCCTGAACCCTGCCCTCACCTGCCTCTGTCTGCCACACCTGCTCTGTTCATTCGTTGTCCTGATTGATTTTTCCCTGTTCCTTGTTTTCTCCCTGCCAATAAGTTGTTCCCCTCTGCTATTTAAGTTCATCCCTTTAGTTCAGCTTTGTCAGATCGTACCCAAGAGTCTGGTGAGGTATTCTGCCAGTTTTTTGCTCTGCTTGTTTTTGCTCTGCTTATTTTTGCTCTGCTCTCTCGTGCTCTGTCTGAATATTTTTGGTTTCTGTTTAAAAGTAATTTTCTGAGTTTGGATTTTTGATAATATTTTTGATCCGCTGTTTTATGTGATTTTTCTGAGCTTTGATTTTTGAGAATATTTTTGTTCCTCTGTTTAAAGTGACTTTTCTGATTTGGGATTTCTTGTGCTTTACCTTTTTGGATTCTTGAGTTTGGCATTTTTGTCTTGTCTGCTCTGGAGGAAAATAATAAATTCTTTTTTTTTTGCCAACTGCATCTGGTCTGCACCTGGGTCCTTATCTGCAAGTCATAACACTTTGATCATCAAGATTTCTGGTTCTTAACCCTTGTTTGCAGGCTTCTTTTTTTGAGTGTTTTTGTCACGCCTCTGTAGGGACTACAACTTCCACATTCCCACAGGAAAATTCTGCGACGTCCACCACGAATGACGTCTAACTTGGTTCAGCCAATCCCGTAATGGTGGGAGCAATAAACGGTCCCGTATAAGAGCAAGACACGTTCTTGGGATCTCTCTTCTTCTTCTGCTTCTTCTGCTTCTTCTCTTCGACGCACCCTTTTTGGCCATTCGCTTCAGCTCATCTGCTCCGAGACTCGGACAGAGGCTGAATGCTGCACTGCGCACTACCAGACCTACGGACACACCCAGTTACCTCGCGGTAACTTCGTCGCCTATAGCGAGTGGAAACTGGTGTACGCGGAACGCTACATCAGTTTACTCCTGCAAAGCTCACCATCGAACAACAGCAACAAACTTTTCCTATAAGGACAGCACGTCTTCTTCAGTCACTCTGAGGACAACTAAAGCCTCTAACCTTTTTTCAGTAGTGTGTATTCCTTGAGTAACCACTCCAAAGAGCTATCTGGTCTTGTTCAACCTCCATCAAAAGACGTTGAATAAGACTGATCTATAGCCGTGGTCTCCTCACAGGCAGACTCCCAGCTGAAGCTTTGACCACTTTCTTTTGCACACCTTTCCTACCAAAGCGGGGGGGCAAAATAAACTGGTAGTTTATAGCAGCCACTTAGATTTGCATGTAGCAGCAGCAAACGCAGATCGTAAGTAGGTACTGTAGAGTTAAATCCGACACCTGTTATAACTCGTAAACGTTCATTGCTTCTTTCTACACCTACTGAACCATCGTAAAGTATTGCATGTAGAAACTAGTGTAATCTTTACAAGTATATTGCCACACCCCAGTGTGCCTTACTCCACCTCTTCCCCAAGCAAGACAAGACCATTTGTGAGCTTACCACATCATTTAGAAATGAGACCACCTCTCCATTTCCTTCCTGATGACACAGCCATAAGGTTAAGCTTGGATACAGAAAGCTGCCCTAATTTGAAAATGCCCCCACATATTTCAGATGACAACCCTCGTCAGCAACCTGACTGTAGGGACTAGAACAATTGGTCAGTCTGAACAAGACTTCCAAAAAGGCTACAGCCTCTCCATCCTAGACCCCTACATCATCTGAGCATTTTCATGGCTGGGTCATTCCTGTTGGTGCTCCACCTTCTGGACACCATCCAATAACTAACAAAACACCTGAACTAACAAAACGACTAACCCTTTCACCAAGGTTTCTTATGTTTTGTGACAATGTATTCACTGTTCGACCTTAGTGTTTCACATTGTTTGTATCATGTGTTTTAGACCAGTTTAGTTAATTGTTGATAAATGCCTGGATGTTTGTCAGTCAATTGTGAACTGTGTTACCGAACCAATGTACTTGACCTGTGGACTGTGAACTGACTTTTGTGCTCTCAAGGAACACTGGCTTCAGCCGCATCCTGAGACCACAGGGGGGATGTAGGGACTACAACTTCCACATTCCCACAGGAAAATTCTGCGACGTCCACCACGAATGACGTCTAACTTGGTTCAGCCAATCCCGTAATGGCGGGAGCAATAAACGGTCCCGTATAAGAGCAAGACACGTTCTTGGGATCTCTCTTCTTCTTCTGCTTCTTCTGCTTCTTCTCTTCGACGCACCCTTTTTGGCCATTCGCTTCAGCTCATCTGCTCCGAGACTCGGACAGAGGCTGAATGCTGCACTGCGCACTACCAGGCCTACGGACACACCCAGTTACCTCGCGGTAACTTCGTCGCCTATAGCGAGTGGAAACTGGTGTACGCGGAACGCTACATCAGTTTACTCCTGCAAAGCTCACCATCGAACAACAGCAACAAACTTTTCCACCCGGAAAAAGGACAAGCGAACATCCTTCCAGCAACCGAGTGGACCAGACGACAACGCGCGGCTAAGACGCCCCAGCCTGCGCACCTCTCCAGGACACGCATTCACAGCACCATCGCGGCTCCTATAAGGACAGCACGTCTTTTGGATCCAATGCGTATGAACTCAGTAAGAGAACAAACATTCAGGCATAGGCAGTGTTTAGTTTAGTCTAACTGTTTTTGTGAATCTGTGTTTCAATATTTACCATCCTACCATTGTAATGTGTTTGGTTAGCTACATATATATGTACGTGAATTGATTCGCCGTCTTTTGCGCATATATAGAGTAAAACTACGCAAGTAGTCCCTTCTCACAGCTAACTCTAACTCATTACCACACCCAGAACTCTAGCTTACTCAAGCTAGCTACTCCCACCTTTCCTTTGTTCAAGCGACACGCGCGCTTGCTCGCGCCCACACACACGCACACACACACCCTAACTTCCCCGACTAATTCCCGTTAGTTTATCTGTTCTGTGTTTAATAAATAAATAAATATATTTTATTAAACCCCGGTGTCCGTTTTGGAATCGCATAGACATGAGAGCCGAGTTAAAGCAGTCTTTCGAAGAACTTCCAACCTTCAGGTTATCGGTATGTTCAATCATTAATATTGGTTATTTTAATTAATTAAAATACTAAATTTGTGGTTGGATATTTCTGATAACAGTAATTTTATGAGACTGATTACTTTTCGCAGTTACACTGCTACACAACGTTTAACTGGCGCCCCGGTTTCGTAGAGAGTAAAATCCCTGCGTTATTTGGCGGCCCGTGCAAGGACCCTACATAATTTGGAGTCCCGTGCGAGGACCCCTACACCTCAAAGAGCAGGAAATTACTTTGGTGTGATTATTATCCAAAATAACCAATCACCCCAACTTTACCTACATGTTTGCTTCAAAAGTTGCTGAGCACTACTCTGTTGAAAAATTCTGGGGAGAACCCTAAAGTGACTTGCTTGACCTATGCTAATTACTATGCGAATCATACTAATATACTCTCAGTAATCACTTTATTAGGTAGACCTGTACACCAAATTGTTAATGCAAATATTTAATCAGCCAATCATGTAGCAGCAACTAAATGCATAAAAGCATGCAGAAATGGCCAAGTGGTTCAGCTGTTTTTTAGACCAAATGTCAGAATGGGGAAGAAATGTGACTCAGAAATCCCTCCCTATTTCCTGGTGATGGATCATAATTGAGACCAGGATTGTTTTGGGGTTGTTTTGCTTTGTTTTGTGTTTGCTGTAGTGTATTCATGCTGCGGAGACATTTGCAAGCATTTTGTGGCTATGGTGCCAAGGTGCCATCTACAAACCTTGGCGAGAGGTGGTTACAGCCTGGAATATTCCACTTCTAGTTGCATGGACCATTCATTTAATAAAGCTGTACCAGTCAGAAGACGCATGTGTGCTCTGTGCTCACCTCACAGAGAAAGCAAATATATTAAAGGACATTTGGACTTGTGTGATGTTTATTAGTGTTAAATATTGTACATTTTAGTCTGTGAGACCTGCAGCAATAGTCACCAACCTCCCTGTCTCCATTTGTTTGATGTTACTTTTGCAAACATACTGTATACATTCATGTAATTGTTCAAAGTATGAACAGAAAGTATAAACAGTGTGAAAGTATAAACAGAATATGAAATATAGGATATCTTATATAAAGTAAATATGAGTATACTAGTCACTCATTCTATAACAGAATACTGTTCCAAAGAGGTCTGAGCATATTGCCTGAAGTTATTAGAAATGATCACTCTCTGATTATCAAAAAGGTTTTTTCAGTTTTGCATATTGAGATTTGCCAGAACAGGTTGGAGGCAATGGTAAGTGGTCATGTCTATGGTCCTCTCAGGTACCTTTGGCTGGAAAGCGGAGGGTGAGTAAATTAATGTTGATGATTCACTAATAAAAACTTCCACAATGAGTAATTAAAGATTATAATGGTGGTGATGGCTTTGCAGGGATGGTTTGTCCAGGACCTATAGCCTAAAGAAAAAGAGAAAAACTGTAACGTAAACTCACCATGTTCCGAACACCAAGTTAGCTCACCATGTTCCGAACAGTGCAACTTTCATGATGAATCACAAAAACATTACTTCCAGATCAGCTTTGGTTTTTAGGTGTGTGTAACGTATAATTTGTTCCATTTTCATAACTTGGTACGAGTCACATGCACAATCCATTTCAGCATACAATGACATGGTAATAGTGTTCCACTGTGACCTTGTGGTGGGGAAGTTGTTGCTGGGCGAGAGACTACGGACTAGGCAGGCTTATACAGCGGTGTTCGGACCATTGTGAGCTAACATGGTCTCCTGAACACAGTGATGTCGTGCAGTTATTTGTTGTTTTCTTATACTTATTCGTCCAATTCATATCAATCAAAGTGTTTTAGTGTCCTAGATAGTGAATAAGTAATTATAATCATAAACCACATTCCTCAGGAGAAAAACTACCACTGACATTAACAAAGCAGCCACTTCCCGTATTCTGCTCGGAATTCATTTGTAACTGAAAGATAACATTACCGTACTTTCAGGGTACAATTGGCCTAATTTGATCCTTGAAGGACAAAAATGTACCTTCACATTCACTTTATTGTGTACATGCATGTTTGTGTGTTTCCTGTGTGCGTGTGTGTGTGTTTGTGTGTGTGCGTATGAGTGTGTAAATCCCACTGGCGTCCTTTCCAACAGAATCACTTGCCTTGCCAGCCTATGCACAGAGCTTAGCTGTCTAATGAACCACGAATGGTGGCTGGGCAGTAGAAGGTTCCAGCTTTAGTCCCCAATAAATGTAGAACAGCTTTCAAAATATAAATATGAATTCCACTTCACCCTCTCCCAGCCTAATTTATTCCATTTGCTTCAACTGAAGGAGCTTCTCTTCAAGACAGGAGCTTCAATATCCCCTTATCCATATTAGGCAGTTAAATTAGAACTTACAAATAAGTGAAGATTACTCTGGGGCAGTTCCTGTAGTTTTAAAAGCTGAGGAGTACTTGAGGGCAGCTGCTGCTACTTGAATACTGATGATTATATACATTTCTTGTATTAAGAGGGGACTAAGTTGCTTACTATCACCTGAACTGGATCCAGAGCATCATTGTGTAACCAGGAGGTGGTGAAGGAAGAGCGAGATAATGATGTACCTGTCCTCAACAATAACGCTAATCACATCTCACCTTGAGGCCATTGGTTTATGGGGTCATAACAAATTCGCCGCCGTGCATTTACAACCCAGCATTGGTTTAATGATGGTTTTAAGTCCCGCTAGTGCAAAGAGCGCGATGCCTTACAGGAGATACCCCGTGACTCCCCCCGCCTGCCCGGCATTCACATAAATACAAGCTGAATAAGCATACTTATGGCCGAGTGTCATGTATTATGTGCATTTAATACTCCTTACTGAGGCTCCGTTTCTAATTAATTGCGTTTGTGAAAGTTTGCAGCATTAGACCAGATTCACAGATATTTTATGAAATTAAAGCCATGCAACACCTTTCCATATGGCAAATTAATGAACTCACGAGACATTGCCAATGTATGGAGCGCTAGTGAACATCTGCGTCTGGGGAGATTGGGGGGGGTGGAGGACTGATGGGAATTTCTAATAAGGGGGCCATACAGTATATTTATGGTTCTCCTCTATTACTGGAGCTTTAAATAATAAAGTAAAATAAATAGCATCCATTAAACTGATCACATTGTGCTAACACAAATTGTGTTTATTATGCTAATGGTACATGAAATTAAGAAAAGGACCTTTATGCCAGTGGATTTAATTAATGAGCTTTAGGACAGGCACTGAGATGTAATTCATTTCAGTATAAGTAAGTCTAATTTGCAGTTCCATGGGTCCTCACACCGCTGATTGTGTGAGTTATTCTTGCAGATGTGCTGCTCGCAGCATGTCTCTCCATTAGAAATGAACACCTCATTATATAAACTGTACCTAATTAAACATAATACTGCTCTGCATTGACTCATTAATGCAGCCTTTTGTCAAACTCGTCTCAAGTAGAGAGGGGGAAAAAAAACAGTTCTGGACACAACAGCTACATTATTACCCCTTGAACCTAGACTACCAATACCCATGCATGCACACACACACACGTGCATGCACTTGCACACACACGCAGGCTCACAGTCTTTACCCGCAAACTTGTTCCCAAATGCGACTGATTAAAAATGTCAACAGCAACCCTGCTTCACTTCTTTTTTCATCATCCTCTTCCTGATACATGCAGACCGCAGTATTTTCTTGACGCTCTCGTCTCTCCAAGCTGAGGCTGGAAAGGCACTGAATGGACTTACCCCCCCCCCCAAACCCCTGCCCAAACCCCCATTTAATGAACTGCTAACTTAACCCCCAAGGAACGGGACCCCCACTAATCACACCCGTGATGCATGAAGGCTCAGAGGGGGAAAAAAAATTAGACAAATGTGGGAAACCACAGGAAGTCACCCAAAGACAGAAAATGGGGAAAATCCAGGCCACTTCTCTTTGAGTCTCTCCCCTTTGCCAACTGCTAACCAGCAATAAGTCAGTGCTAATTAAAAAGACCCCAAAATACACAACTGCTTTGAATGGACTGGCACCATCAATCCCAGAAGCGTACTGTATGCGGTTCTTCCTTATGCAGATGGGATGGGGAGGGGGTGGGGACAGAGATGGGGGTGGCCAGATGGGCCCCTTCTCCATTCAGCAACCAGCTCGGCCTTGAGTCCTTTGGAAAGGGTATAGTTTGACAAGGGGGGAAAAATCTCAGCATGCGGCTATAGGCATGACCTGACAATTGAGCTACCGAAGCAAATTTGACTTTACTTTCCCTCATTTGTTGAACTAACCCTTGCCATCTCTGAACAATATTACAAGTTAATTAGAAATAATATTAGTACGACAGTTTTTGTAGCATCTGTTATGCACACATATATGTTTAAAGTATGATTCATGACCGTCATTATTCCCGAAGGCAAGAGCAAGAATAAATATAGACGCCCCCACCTCGGTGTTCAATTTACGAGACATAATTAAGAGTGTATGATACTCAAAGAACAAATAAACACAAATTTCATGGGAAAATATCCACTTTCCTTTCACCCCGAAAGCAGTGGGATATCGGAGATGGGGGAGAGGCCTGAATGGCAGACTGTTCTGGAAGGGCCGCGGTCATTACCCGTTGCTTTCTCAGTGTAATGTGAAACCTTCCTGAAAGCTCTCTGAAGTTGACAGTTTTTCACATGAGCAGTGTTAATTACTGTAATGGCATGCGTTCTCATTAAGTCATTGTTTACGTGTCCTGCGGCCTTGTGGAGGAAGCATGTCTTTGGCTTGGCTCTGGTCTGCGGCTTCATCTCGCCTCTCCGCCAAAAGCTCTCGTTAACAAAAACAGCTGCTTCTTCTGGCCAGAGCCCCCTCCCAATTGGGAGGGCGCTATCGGACAGGCTACTACTGAGTGGGGTTTGGATGGAGAGGGGCCTGCTAGAATTGTCGTGGGTGTCAGAGTATGAGAAATGTCAGTAAACCATCATTATGGAACACTCTGGAACACTGGCCCTGCCCAGTCCTGCAACAGGAGCCTGCTTCAATGCCTCTTCTCCTGTGAGACTGGATAGGTTCCACAATCCCAGGACCATCACCTCAATCCATCAGAGAATAACTTCTTCCATGATCTGGGTGAGCATGAGAACACTTCATATAACAAAAACAGCTCTCTCTTAAAGGACTGAGCAGATTATATCCAACAAATATAAAAAATAAATGGAAACCTTTGGTTATTGCAACTTGCATTGGAGCAAAGGGCATTGAGAATCATCAATCACACTGGCTTCCCTGGGTGGTACCAAATTAGCTTAGTTTCTTTGACCACAAAATAAGCTTTATTTGCTTTTGGTTGCACATAAGAGTGACTATGCTGTGGACACAGATAGCCATATTCAGTAACTGTCTAGAGAGTCATGGGATGCATTATGTTTTATCTTTTTAAAAGAAACCTTTGAAAATCATTTTATGACATAAGAGTGGAACATACAAGTAAGGTACATTTCAGTCTCAAAACAGTTAGGGAGCTAAAGAACCCCTCCCTTACACACTGCAGGATTTCACACACTTCTAAATCTCAGAATGTATGTTCAATTAAGGGTCTGTAAGAAGGATTAATACTCAATCTCAAATGCATGACAATATTTAAATTGCCGGTTTATACATGTCTGAAAAAAAAATGTAGTGGTAGTTATAATGAATGAAAATTAGACTGTCTACTTAGGATACATCCTATTTTCTCTGAATGCCTTAACTACAAAAGCTTTAATTCTGCAATCAGTCGATGGATCTAGCTCAAATTGGTATTCTTTATTGGGTCTCTCTGTTGCTGCCAGACACAGCCTTTGAAAAACAAATTCCTGGGAATAAAAGAAAAAGAGATTAATTTATCATTAAGGCAGCGCTTAATTGAAGTCAATTCTGAACAAACTTGAATTCAATTTCTGCTCATTAAATTGAATGTGTTCTGCCTTTCTCCCATCATCGCTTTGAGCTTGCAGATGAGAACAAGGGACTAACTTCAAAATTATTAAATTGAGGGGAGTTTATTTGGCCTTCACATGCCAGAGCTGCTTTGATGAGCGCTTTTTGGCACCGAACGGAAGGAAGAGCAGCTGGAAAAAAAAATCAAATTGAAACTAAGCCTTGGAAAATTGAAGAAAACGCGAGCTTAATAATATTTAATAATTAAATTTCCACAAACAATAGCGGCAAATGAAGTAATCTGCGAAGTGCGAAACGTCATTTGCATAATTGACGCCAGTCCCCCCTGTAAATGAATAATGAAGATAATAAAAGATGTTGCTAAAATTGGCCACAATAACAGCAAAATTTCATCAAGCCCCGCTCTCTGATTAATCTGCTCTTGCAAATCAGCGCGGAGAGGGGGAGCGCGTGATTAACCACACTGGGGACCGCTGCGGCAGACAACCTGCCCTGCTTGTGAGGCTGGAGGGCTGCGTGTGCGTTCGCCCTCAGCGCAGCTGCTGCGGGCTCTGTCTGGCGGAGCACCTCTGAAGGAGTGCAACCAACTTCCAGCGTAATATGTATCGTCATTAACCCCTCACGCACCGACTCCTGGCTTAAACACTCATTAGCCTTTTTCTTCACTCGCCACCCCCCCCCCCCCCCCCAACCCCGTCCCGCGTCCCCCCTCCTTCAATCATGGCTGAAACTCTGGTTGCTCGGGAAACCCAAATAAAAAGTGCCGGGAAGATATTTTGCGCGTGGGCCTCTGACCGCGGTAACTATGCATCCGTGGTTGTGTTCAAAACCGCATACTAGCGCACTACTCGTACTAAATTTCAGACTGATTTTCATTGAAAACTAGTACTAGTAGTATGCTTAGTATGTGATTTTGAACACAGCACATTTCTTTACTAAGCTTCAAAGCACTGGGTGATGGGTGAATGTGGGGAAATGGTAGGTGACAACTGAAATTATTCCACTCAGCAACAACGGTTCTGACCAACTATTGGCCAGTTGCACGAGTGGGCAACAAATAGACAATAAGAACAACAGCACAATTTCAATAAATAAATAAAAAATTCAAATGTGATAACATGGGTGTCAAATGATACCGTATTAATTATTAAGTTTATGAACTATTTTGCCTATTGCTTCTGGGGCCTAAGGCACTACCCACAGAAGTTATTTTTGATTTAAGTTTTTTCTCTGCAGGTACATGTATATTCTTTTGATGAACTGCCTTTTTGGAGTATACTTTGCTTAAATTATAGATCATAACATCTTATTTTACTGTGTACAGTGGTATCTTTTTAACAGACACATAGTCTGTAGGGGTGCCTGAAATTTGTACTTTCATTACTTATTGATGTTTCATTAAACTCCATGCTGGTACCTCATCCAGGTTGTGGTCCTATAATTCCACATGCCTGCAGGGCTCGATTCCGGCTCACTACACACCTCTACAGGATAATGTGGTTATTGAAAATGGATGAGCGGATGGATTATACTATAATAATAAACAGTATAATAAAACCGTTTTTAGTCCCTGGTGATAGGAAAAATTAAAGAATCTCACTCGAAGCCATGATTCCCACATAGGCCGCTGCAGCGCAGCAAAACTGCGAATTACAAACGACACTTCCGTAATAGTTTTTGCCTCTGCGCCAGGTAAAGGTGGCCTTGTCGGGAAGGTACATCAATCCGGGCTGCAGTTAGCACCGGGAAAGCTTGCCACTTCCCGGCTCCCATTCATACCTCTGGAGGCTGAGGTGTCCGGAACAGGGACTCTGGCAACAGGGAAGAGTGAAACTGATGCAGATTGGCCTTGAGGGGAATACACGCTTACAGATTTTCGGTTTATGCCTACAGGAGCAGAAGAGGTGTCAGATTAATGCGCCTGCACCGCATTGTCTTCCCCCGGTGTGGAAACTCTAGCGCAAGCTGAAATTGGTAAGGGCACTGTACAGCGGGAGCTTTGCTAAACTTTGCTCTGGCTTTCCCATTCGAGGGCTGAGAGTGAACCCTCCTATCTCTGACATTTAAATCAATGGGTCAACACATCATAGAGCCCTAGGCTGTATGCTGTGCAAACCCATTATGGGAATGTATAACATGCTTTTTCAACATAACAGATTCACTCATATTTTTCATGCTCGCAGATTCTGAAACTCTGATGGCATATGCATAGCGTATGATGCCCCTAATTAAGCTTGTATTTTATAGCCAAATTAATTTGATTAAAGTCATATTCTTACATGTTCTTCAACAGCCTGTTAAACAGATCGAATGAAAGTCCAGCAAAATAAAGCACAACCGAGAGCCAACATTCTTTAAACCATACTGTGGCCCGTGTCAGGTTTCATTACATATAAATAATACAGGCGGGTGACTTTACACACTGAAGAACCTGCCCAAGGCCCTATGTGTATTCCTGCTTTAATGGGATGCGTTTCCTGTGCGCTGGTTTCTATTTTGTTTCTTCCTTAAATTAGGGAGTCGATTCATTGCATGTGTAACCATGCAAAAAAAAAAAAAAAAAAACTAAATAAAGGTCATTACATAGAGGCATCATCGGCAGAACAGTTATATAATAGTGAATCTGTGCACACTACAGTACATGTTACTATTGGAAACCACACTGAGGGAGTGGGTTCACATGTTATGGAAGGCACATGTTATGCTACAATAAATGCTATTGAATGTGTTGTTTGTGGTTGAATAAAGCCAATATTACATTGAAATTCTTCTGTGAGACAGAAGAGTAGAATTCCTCCCCAAAGAACAGATGGGAGATAAAAGAATGCTCTGTGGAACATTTCAGGGGCTTGTTGTCCAAGTGCTTGAACACACGTTCAGATATCTCTAATGAGACTGAGGCCTGAACTAATTGGACTTAAGTATGCAGCCATGCAGTCCATGCATTCTTCTTCCATATAAATCAGCCTCGACTGGAAAACCAGTATATTAATACTGTTCCCATTTATTCTGTTTGGCAGCATAAAGATAAGCATATGTGAAGCGTAATTTCAATCACTTTATACATAATCCGATTTGAAATTAAACGATAATCAAAATGGAAAAACTCCAAGCTTAAAAATTACGTCCTAAAAAAGGGCTAAATTTCTTAATCTTCAGTCATTCCTGTCTCTAGGAATTTTATTTTTATGGTTGCATGATGACCGAGCCAGTGACCACTGAAACATGTTATAACAGGCAATTAGCACTCACCAGCTTTCTTTCCGCAAAATAAAGTCAAATCCAGATTGAACTACAGAAGTAAGAGAAAGCGTTGCAAGTTTTAATCATCTTAAACTGCCCACTCGTTAAACTTTCAACAGTGCAAACGTATCAGATGTCATTTTGGTAAATAAATGATGAAATACGGGTTTATGGATGGTCAGGGAGTTTTAAAACCAGGCAGAAAACATGGCAGTGAAATTTATCCCATGCTTTTCCGTACAAAAAAACATTCTGCAAAAACAAGTGGCACTTTTTAAATCCACCACATTCCTTGCCAGAATATAAAATGAAGTATTTCTTCACGGAGACGAGCGAGTGGATATATTTCGGAAAGCATTTACTGTAAGGGTCAGCCGTGGTGTTGAGTAGCCGTTTTAGGTTGCTTCCGACGTTTTCCGAATCAATCCACTCAACTTAAGCAGACGGGTCCGGTTGTTCCCGGAAAGGGTGACTCCCCGCAGGTCACCAACTGGATCTAGAATGTCCTCTCTTTCAGGAACACCGAACAACTCTTGTGATGATTTTATTTGGCTGAATCTCACTGCGCGTTGTGACTCATCCACTCCGCTTTTTCAGATATTCCCACCTTCCTCAGGACTTATATAAAGCATACACCCTCACTTTCACTTTATTTGTGTCCTGACTTGTAATAAGGGAAGTAACATGACCACTAAATACTTGTTTCACAATTCCTGACAGCTTAGGGTTTATATTATAAACACTAAAAGTGTAATATTGTGAAATAGTGTCTTAACCAATGACCCATAAAAAAATATAGGCCTATTTTTGCCTATGAGCACTGTCTTATTTCCCCACGAGGACCTTGTTAATGTGTCTTAACAAATGGCATGTAATTAGTCCCATTCACATACCCACAGCCATTAATTTGATTTTAACCTCCTCCGTCCAATTAACAAAATGTAGGTTGGAAAATAAATGGCAGACGCCTGAGCAAATTAATTATGTGCCCACCAAGCTGTTTTCCAGTGAGCCACTGCGAGGGCTAGCAGTGGAGCACTGGCCCATTGTGGCTCCTGGCATATGTGAACAGGGACAGCAAAGCTGCTCTGGGGCCTATATTCTCGCAGATCCTATGTACCATCAAGGCACAGTCCATATACTGTATACACACGGTCAAAATTTATGAGGGGGTCTCTGAAACTATTTCAGCAAGTTATTTTTTGTTGTTGCTTATGTGTCTCTGTCGAGTTGCTTTTCTTACTAGAGTGCCACATTATCAAATCTAATTCCATCCTGAGCACATTTCTAGATCCCCTAATGCTGTGTGGTATTTGAAGATCTGCAAGGCTGTTGTTAATTATAAATTTTTATGTGTAAGCTAGGGTGTTATTTTCATTGCAAACTATTAGATAAACAAAGTCAGCCTTGTATTAAGGCCACTTTGTGTGCAACATTGCCCCTTAGAGGTCAAATGAAATGGAATTGAGTCCTAAAGGCCACCCATCAACAGAATGTGTGTACATGACTTTGGTGCAGGCGTGTGAAATCCCGGCTCAGAAGGTAGAATTCTGTTACAATCACCTGGATTTGCTATTTAGCAGCTAGGAGGTTGAAGAAACACATGGCATGACTTTTACTTTCTGACCCTTGGACTTTACACCTCTGCTTTGATTAAATGTCTTGTATGGCATTAAAAATAGACAGTTTGATAGCCTATATTAAGATGCCATTCAAGAAACACTAAAACGACCATTTAAAATTCCCTCCACCTAGGGAGCAAAATAATATCAAAGAATGTTTTTCTTCTGTACATGTCAGTTCTTTCTGACACTCGAGTAGAAACAGGCTTCACATCTTTAGACGTCCATTTTCAGAGCCATTCACAGGGCTGCTTTGTTCCATGGGATGGGTCAGTCTCTGTAACTGGGGCCAGATTTGCGATGACTCAGGCTCTCCCATTACTTACGGCTTGTCGTACAACCCTCGCTAAAATTATATGTAACACATGTAAAATATTCATGGGAAATAAAATGTTACAGTAACCTGTGCGTCATGACACAGGCAGGAACCGTGTCACTGAAAACCTATGAATGTCAGTCAGCTTCTGGCTTCATGTTCCCCTCTGGGAACTGCATTAAGTGTTTGATAAACATGAGTTCCCCCATCTGCTCTGGGCCGAGATGTGCCACAGGTCTTGCATTAAAAAAGCCCGAGCTGAACCCACGTGTAAGACGATCCTTGCCTCTGACTGCGGAGATACCGGTAAAGGCACTCGCGGACTGCATCCCTTGTTAATTTCATCCATCGCTGGAATCTCCAGTTTGATTGCGGAAAACTTTTTTTTTTTTCATGGAATAACTGTTAAAATGAAGTCAGGCGATGATGTCAGCCGCTGCGCGCGAGATGCAACGGAGGAAGCAGACGTTTGTTATTTTTTCTGCGAATGCTCTGTACTATGCGTCAGGTGCAGTGCACCAGAGCATTAAATGAATATGTGCATTGTGTCTGTAACCGGAACTCTGGCCCCATGAAAGGAGAGAGTGCAAAGGGGTGAAAAAGTGGCGTTTACATTACCTCCCATATGTATATTTTAATGAAGAAAGGATGTGTTTTCCCTCAAAGGCGTAATTGTTTTCGATCCTTTTCGCAGCTGACAATGATTATGCATTCGCCCCAGCTTCAAGTTCACAGAACCCAATATTGTCCGCCTCAATTTTTATTGAATGCCAGTATTCATTTTCACGGGGTATTACAAAATCATGTACAGCAACTGTTGTCGTCAATACCGCCAAATGTGATGTGGGGTTTTGTTTCATGTACATAATTATGTGATCGCCATCCAACAAAGCTGGGTAAATGAGAAGAAAAGAAGTGGAACACTGATTAAAGACAACACAGTTTTTGCCTTTTCTTTGCGGCGGCAGAAACGATATGATGTGAAGCATCAGGAGGATGCATGAAAGCGTGGGAACTGAATCTTCCAAGTCGCCATGATACACAAAATTAGGTTTTTTATTTGTATTTCCTTCATCTCTACAGTAATATGAATAAGTTGGAGTTGAATATCAACATTTCCTGGAATTGCTATTTTAGCTATGTATAGTTTGATTCGGAATTATGGTGTCGCACTATACTCATTATAATTATCCTCGTCTTAGGGCCTACATGTTTTTTTGCCCAAATCTTTTGAAATTTGAGTGTAAGGACATGGCTTCAATGAAATTATAACTCTAACATTACTCTTTCAGTGAATGGACTCAATAAGGCTACATTGCAAACAATTTACATATTTTTATTACGATATTGAAAACAAATCCAGTCTTATGGTCCCAAGTCTTGTCATACAGTAGTTTTCAGAACTCACAAGCCTGAGAAATATGGATTACAAAGTATTTGCTACTTGAAAATTGATGCTTTGTCTCCCCCTGCTGGTGCAAATATAGTGACACGCTTGCACTTACTAGTTTAACTAGTTTAAGAATCTATTTAAGAATCTAAAATCTAAAAACTGATGTTTATATATATATATATATATATATATATATATATATATATATATATATATATATATAATATATGTGTGTGTGTGTGTGTGTGTGTGTGTGTGATTAAATGTTATACAATAGAGCTAGTGATGGTGTATATATAGCCCCAGTAAACAATCATTTTAAGAATAGCCTGATATGCATTTTCTTGTGTTAGACCATGAGCCCCAAAATTCCCAATACCTCCCATTGTAAAGGCAGCAGCTTATCAGAAGCATTTCTAAATAACTGAGAAATGTTGCTGCTCACAGGAAGCAGCATAATCAGGAGAGCCGTAGGGCTGGGGTCAGGTGTTTAAGGATGAACAAGGTCAATACGAGTGTAAGGATAAATTACACGGCGCCCAGATCCAGTAAAATTAGGTGCGGTTGTCAGTGTTTTAGAATTGCTCGAAGAAGTTGGCAGAAGTTCCTGACAGAATGATGGAACAGACAAGGTTATTTGCACAGAGGCAAAATAGTGCAGTGCTGATCAATTATCTCCAGTGGGGATGGGTAAAATGCATTACGTTATAATCCCAACCCTGTTATAACTCAACAAACTTTTAGTTCTTTATCTGAACAGACATATGGCTCCTCATGCCTGCTAATTGAAATTACAGGTGTGACTTGAGAAGCTTCCAAGTGTTTTGACTGAACTTAAAATGCCTCTGAGAATTTTATCAGTATACTCCAATAGTAATTGTGACAACCCAAACTCTATGGAACAGCACCATCATATAACTCTTCTAATGCCTTCATGTTTTTTTCTTATGTTGGCACAACATTTAGCGCTTCTCTCAGGAAAAACAGGTCCTCTTTTTTCATGGTTGATCAAGACCTTATGATAATGAAAATGCTTTATAGAGAGTTTTTGCTGCCTTTTTGCCAGACTGAAAAATGTATCATTGACATGCATATTTGAAATGCAGCACTCTAAACCCTGAACTTCCTCCTTACCGAACAGTCCTTATCAAATGCAACAGTGATTGATGGAGGCAAAAGGTATGACTTTTTATATTTCTGTGATAAGATGAGCTGCTCAGAGAAACATTGCAATTGCATTTTTCCCCAAGTGGTTATGAATACAAAATGTAATGTCTTTTGTATGAGTCTACAGAATTCTCACAGCCTTCTGGTGTCCAGGAAGACCATACATTTACAATATACTGACATGTAGAACCAGTAAAACTATTAACATCATGTTTATGTCAGCATTGGTTGTGTCTCATCCAAAATACAATGATATATTTTTGATATTCTGTCCTGTGCAAAAGCATAAACAACCAGCTCTTTGCTAATAGTGATTGTAGTCTTGAGTGTTATGAAATACTGGAGGCCAATCTTATTTAATTCTATGTTTCCACTAGGGGGAGTCCTAAGTGCAGTCCTAACTCAGTGCAGTAAATAATGTTGCTCAACTCCTGAGAAAGGGCAACAAAGAACCTTGGGGAATATGCCTAAAATATGAATTCATATTCATATGCTCAGTAAAAACTGTGATGGAGCCATCCATATAACAAAAATGTTATAGTTTTTGGGTGTTTTTTTGTGTGCTTAAAACCTGAAACCCCCAATTTGCACTTTTGTCAATTTTAGGCCATTATGCTTTGTGCACACTTCCAATGACTTCATAAAGCTGATCTGAGGCAATGCAAAACAGTTTTCTATTTGCTAACAGATCTATGTGGAACTTGATGACTTGATTGCATCTTGGGGTCACCAAGTCTCAAATAGAACAATAAAACGTCACCTCCATACCAACAAACTCTTTGGAAGAGTGGCACAAAGAAAGGACCTACTGAGCTAAATAAAAAAAACAAGCTTCTGAAGTTTGCCAAACATCATTGGAATTGTGATTTGAAGAGAGTTATATAGTCAGATGGGACACAAATGTAATATTTGGTCATACACATCAGTGACATGTTTGGTGGCAAAAGCAGAATGCAAACAAGGAGAAGCACCTCATACCTATTGTCAAATATGGAGGTGGGTCATTGATGTTTTGCTGCCAGTGGTATGGGGCACTATTTAATATCAATGGCCTAATGAATTCAACAAAATACCAGAACATTTTGGCAGAAAATCGGGTTGTCTCTGCTAGAAAGCTGAGATTTGGTGGTATGGTGGATTTTCCAGTAGCATGATGATTCCAAACCTACATCAAAATCCAAACAGAAATGGTTAAGTGAAAACAACATTCATGTTCTGCAATAGCCATCTCAGTCTGTACTGAAGAGGGCAACCCATAAGTGCAAACCCAAGATATCAATACTCCTATTCTGCATGGAGGAATGATCAAAAATCCCTCTAAATGTGTTGTCTAACCTTATCACACATGATGGGAAAATACTTATTTGCTAGGGGTGGTTGCACAAAGTATTAAACCAGGGGTGCCAATAATTGTGAACCCTGTTTTTATGACTCGTTGAAGTAGACTAAGTTAGGGCAGCAATGTAAAATTCCAAGCTCTCTTGTTTCACAGTTTTTATTTATTTAGCTAACATATTGGCTAAGCTTACTATCATCTCAGAAAATGCTGATCTCCTGGGATTTTCACGCAAAACAGTCACTAGAGTTTGCAGAGAATGGTGCAAGAAAAGAAAAAGAAAAAAAGCAACAACAAAAAAGCAGCAGTTCTGCGGGAAAAAACGCGTAGTTAATGAGAGAGGTCAGAGAAGAAGGGTCGGACTGGTCTAAACTCACAGAATGGTGACAGTAACATTGCATTACAACAGTGGTATGTAGAAGAGCATCTCCGAACACACAAGGCGTCATAACATAACAATTTGACTTATTAATGGCTTGGTTCACAGAGGCAGAACAAGTATTTAGGCACTGCAGTGCTATCGAACAGCTCCTCTAGGGAAAATGTGTTGGCCTCATATGCTTGCATGGAGTTTATGATCACATGACTGAAAGTGCAAGAACTGATTCTGGCTGCGAGGCTGGGAGTAAAAGGATTTAGGATCACAGTGCACAGCCAGAGGCTGTCCGGGCGGAGGTTGCAAAGCTAACACGCCTCAGTTTCAGAGAGGTTCCTAAGATATATAAAATAAACGGGGAATTTTAGTTTTCATTACTTTTAATCAAGGCAGAGGTAAAGCAGCGCCATGAAAAATGCGGTGCTTCCAGGCTGACCCATGGTCTGGTTGCTACAGTAGCCTGACGGTTTCCTTGTAGCATACGCGTATAAAGGGAAACAGAAGAAAAGCCGGGGAATTCTGTAGCAGTATTTTTTATACGCTTCTAGAGTTTGATTCAAAGTTGAGAGCCAAGATGGCAGCCGATTCCGTGCAGGTAAGAAAACTTAGCTAACCCTTGCAGCTAGTTAATGAATCCGCAAAATTGACCGCTACTGTTAAGGATTCCCACTTGATTCCCACTCCCATTTTCCTCTTGGTGGATTTCCATAGGAAATTTAGCGTATTGCACAAAATGTTTTTTTGGAAAGCAGGATCAAGGTCTGTCTAGATAGACGAATCAAACAATATACCAACTGGTGCGGACTAGCCAGCAAGTCAGCTTGATGGCATAAATGTCCATAGTCATAGTCAAATTTAATTTTCTGCCTATAGCCGAAAGTGAAATGTCACAGATAGCCTATCATATTTACGAAAAAAGAATCGTGACAAAAACAGGTTTTTCATGTGCAGGTTGTCAGTCGGTCTATCGAGCAAGAAGTTCAAGCATTAACTAGCTAAGGCTAGCTAACGTAGCATAACTGTTATGATTCCCTTGATTAAAAGGTTAACACGAACCCCTTGTCGTAGACTAAGTGAAACAATGTAATTCCAAGCTGTCTTGTTTCGAAGTTTTCATTTATTTAGCTAACATCTGATTTGTATTTTGTGGTGGTAGCTAGCAGTGCTAGTAGCACATTGACCAAACCTACTATCACCGGTCGTAGGCTATTTTTGGAAACAATTGTGAAGTAGTTGATGAATAATTCAAGAAGTTTTTGACTGTTTATATTGTTTTTAACCTTATCTTTAGCGATGGGGGGGGGGGGCTAAATCAAATTGTCTTTCCCTTGCTTTCGAGAATGCTGTAGTTGGCTATAACTTAGCTGCTCTGTGCATTGACATTTTGACAGGGCTGTCAGTGCCCTGGCCTGATGCAATTCCTTGTCAAGGCGTCTTGTTTCTGATTTCTTTGTATCGCTTAAGCGTATTTTCGGGAGGAGATTTAATTAATAAAAAAACATCCACTATGTGCTTCTGGAATTGGAAGTTTATATTCTCGTGCCAATCAATTCACCCAAGCAACGGTGAATTAGTAGTTTACAAATTACAATGTAGCCTGCTTGTTTTTTCTCTTCGAAAGACGACAACAAAACGAGAAGTATCAGTCTTGGTGGCGACAATGTCGCTTTGATTGTAATTTGATATATTGTCTGTGTTCAGTACAATTTAAATTGTTTCCCTACTGCTATCAATTGCTTACGTCGAATGTGACTCCCCTTTGATTTAATCTCCTGTCCTATCATCAGATGATTTTATTATTATTATTATTATTATTATTATTATTATTATTATTATTATTATTGGCCATTTGTGTAAATGCTGTGTTTCTATGAATTTCTGGGATGTTTAGAGATTATCCGCACCTACGGAATCACTACTTTTAGTATTTCCTCATAAGAACGCCATTTGGATATTTGCCAGTTTAAAAAACCAGCAGACAATCTGGTATTACAAGTTGGATAAATAGCATGTAAGTTAGAATAAAGTATTCCATGCTCAGTGCTCATTATAGTGAACAATGGACAGAGGAAGATTGGGATTTTCTTTACACACCCATATCTGTCTTTCATTATGACTTCTTACAATTGGGATAATGCTACAGTTTCAGCCTGTGAAAATCATACAGTTTATTATTTTAAGTCTGAATGTAAAGTAATGTATAATTAAATAAAAGCATTTTGTGGAATATATGGACTAAGTTGTGGTTGGTGTATTTTGTGCTCTATGGATTTACATTCAGATATGGGGCTTTTGAGCTTAAGTCATTTTAAGGGAAAAATCAAGGTCCTAAAAAGAGGAATGGAGAGCCTTCAGTTGGCCTGTTACCAGAAATTAAGATTGCAGAGCCTAAGTCTTTAAATCTGTTCCTTATGCAACCCTGCGCCTGAATATTTTTCTGAGGATGTTTTTCTCAAGGCTTTTCATTTTTTATTTTTCGAGACCCAATGTTTTCTGGCCTTGCAGTTCAGGTATTTTTTCTTTTCTTTTAACAAATCCCAACACACTCAAAACTGAAGAGGTGTGGATAAGGACAGTTGATGAGTGATGTCAGAATTTGGTATGTACATTAGGCAATGGTACGCTTAACCTGTAATCTTTTTGCTTTTTTTGCTTTTGAAAAATGTCTATTCCATAATAGGGGGTGTGGGTATAATAGGTACAGCAAGGAACTGTTAACCTAAGCCATTTCACCTTCCTAGAAACGGTCACCGTGCTAAGTTCTTTTTTGTTTGTTTATTCTGTCATTCCTCTGTGTTTTTTAATGAAGTCGATTCCAATGTGTGCTTATTGTTCTTGAGGAAGTATATGGCATATGAGTTCACTTCCCCTCAGTTTACTGTAGTTACAAGTCCAAGTCAGATTTAAATGGCTCTCTTTGCAATCAGTTGATTTGCCATTTATTGTGAATTACATTTCACTGACTTATAATCTAGTTGGCTCTATTCACTAGCGCTTTCCAATGGTATTCTGATTTCCTGGATTCAGTATGCTCTTGGTGCAGGGGTTTGTCTCCCTGAGCTAATTCATTGTGCTCTTAAGCATTCACATCAACCTTACACCTGCTTTCCAAATCCTGTTATGAACCGACAGTTTTCAAGCATTTTATTTAGCTAAGTCTCTAGCTCTTTATCAATATTGCTAAATATAGCTGTTATGATATGTCTATTGAACTGTCTTTGTCTTCCGTCCATTTAGTTGAATTCATCCAATCATTGAATCCATCCTACAAGTGTCTAATGTCTCAATGTTTGACACATTGTATGAGCATGTGTTCGCCTGTTTTTCTTATGCAATATAGTATAGAATACTTTGACTTGCCAGTTTGCTTTCAGAAAGTGGGTGGAGTTTAGTGTTCTTTTATAGGAGAAAAGAGGTCTGACCACTTTTCCAAATATTGAGGAGGAGTTTTCAGTGGCTTTCCTTACCAAGTGTAACCTTTTTTAAAATGATTGTTTGAGGGTTTTATATTTTCTGAGATATCTAGAATTTTAAATGTCGGTATTTCATCTATTGGACACCAAAAAAAGTGTACATGTGGCAAAGATAATTTTCCTGTTTAACACACATCAGAAATGTGTAATTATGAGCTCTATGGTGGTTATGACCAGTAATCCCCCTTGCCATATCCAGTGTTACAAGCATCATTGAACTGCAGTTGTTGTACATATATTGCTCTACTCTGTATGAAGCAGCAGTATGCAGAATTTTGTATAACTGGGTTTTGTAAAAACTGACCTACATTTTACCTGTGAGTCATTTCCCCATGAAACTCTCTGCCTCTCGATTACCAATGGGAAGCAGGTGGTATTGTAAGTAATTTAAGGAAAACATAATGCAACAGTCACTATTGTTTTAAGGTCTATCTAAACTTCTGTTTACAATAAAATGGATGCTTTCCAAAGAATAGCTAACAAATGGCATAATGCAGGGTGTTCCTTAACATTTCTGGTGACATGAGTAACGCACTAAAAAGGGAATAAGTCACTAGTAAAAATAAAAAAATAAAGGAGCCTTACAAAACATTGATTAAGAGTCATAAGTTAGGACAGCTGTGATTTAGTCTATGCTGCGTGCATTTGTGGGAGCTTCAGAATGATCCGTGTGTATTTGTTGATTAATTATGTATAGCCAAAGATTAATCTGGCGGAATGGCTGGAGCACAGATGTCGATGTGAAGAGCGGCAGACATTGTACAGATGCTGAGTGCACTATGCCTTGAAATAACACGGAGTAGTAGTTCTTTGGAAGAAACATCATCCACTGATACTTGATAATCCCAGTAGGACAAGAAAAGTGCTGCAGTGGAAGTGATGCTACTGCTCTTTTTATTGATGTCTGTTTGCTCATGAAAATTAATTTGTGTTGAGAACAGGTTGTTCATTTGAAGTGGCCATTGATCAGGCCATTCTAATTGCCTGCCACCATTTATTTTGCAAAACATTCAATACTCCACCTTTGCAATAAGAGTATTGTGGTTTAACAAGTAGCATATAAAGGGTTGGTATTTAATTGAATCTATAATATATAAGGACTTTTTGAATTAAGATCAATGAGTCGCATAAGAGAAGGCATCTTCTGCACTAAAATAAGTCCATGACTGAAATGAGTGTCAGCAGCATTCATTGAACAAACACCTTTTCTCCCCCTTTCTATAGTCTCACCTTCTGAAATGGTCCTTTTTGGAATCTGGCTTGCTGAATCAGAGCACTGTCTGTGCTGCTTATTGTGCAAGAGCTATTAACCCTATATTAATCGATTCGCAAAAGGTGTTGCTGTAAATTTGAGCAACCGTGCAGCCACGCCCAAGTAGGCAGCGAGTGCGGTTCTCAAGTGTGACAAAAAAACGTCATGGTTTCAGTTGCGAAACATAACTTCCTCTCTGCTTCATTAATTAACATTTGAGATTGGAGGTTGTGAGATCATTTTTTTAAACCAATTTGGTGTCACGCCATCTCTGAATGCATGAATAAAGTAAAAGGCTTGCATTGCTCACACCTATTTTTTGAGTTGTGCAAGCGAGTATTTAGTAAGAATAACTGGAAACCTGTCTGTCATTTTACATGGGTGTAAAATAATAACACAAATAATGGTTCAGGAATAGTAACAACTTCAAAAATGAACAAATGAGCCCCAGATTCACTGAACCAACTATTTCAGTTAATAGAATTGGATCATTTAAAATTAAGAAGACGACAGCCTTCACGCGGCCTCTCCTGTGAGTAGTGAGAAATGGTGCGAGACCAACTCATGAAACTAATGTCGCCAAAGAATCGTCGAGCTGGCGGACCAAGGTACAAGCCGAGGCCAAGACCAAGGCAGAGAACGTCCTCGCCAGGACAGGCGGACACCCCCACCGTCGAAAACCAAGGTCTGTCGGTGCTCCAACTCAACGTCGAGGGCCTTACCATCGCCAAACTCGAAGTCATCAGGCATCTTGCCGATTCCAACAAAGTGGCAGCTATTCTCCTGCAAGAGACACACTGGGTTTCTGACGACAACCTCAAACTGCCTGGGTTCTTCCTCACCGGATCCATCCACAGCAAGAAGCATGGAATGGCAACCTTTGTCCGGGAAGGACTGAGCTGGTCAGCCACCAGTCAATCTCCACCCGGCTGCAACATTGAGTGGCTGGTCACCAAAATCCAAGAAACATCTGTTGTGAATGTATACAAGCCCCCACCAACTGTACTGTATCATCACTACCATCTGTGACTCCTCCCGCCATCTATGCAGGTGACTTCAATTGCCAACATACAGATTGGGGTTACAACCACACATCACAGGATGGTGAAGCGCTGAGTGAGTGGGCTTCTAACGCTGAGGCACTGCTGCTCTTCGACCCAAAGGAGCCCCCAAGCTTCTTTTCTGCACGCTGGAACTCTCACACCAACCCAGACCTGGCCTTTGCCGTATGCCGCAGTAACGACCTGAAACCGGAGAGACTTGTCTTGGACATGTTCCCTCGTTCACACCACCGGCCATCCATCATCAAAGTACCATCACTGGTACAGCCGGTATCTGGCAAACCGGTCAGGAGATGGAACTTCAGGAAGGCGAACTGGCGGCAGTTTATGGCGGAAACGAAAAGAAGAACTGCTGGTCTCCTGGACCCAGAAGCAGCTGATGTGGATGCTGCATACGCCGCCTACTGTGAAGTCCTCCCAGGGCAGCAAAGCACAACATCCCACGTGGCTACAATAAGAACTACATCCCGGGCTGGGATGAGGAGTGCAGCTGCCTGCTGCGCCAACACCAGCAGGCAAGCTCCAGGGAAGAAATGGACGCAACAGCAACAACCCTATTGCAGAAGCTGGACGACACCCGAAGGGCCAGGTGGACTGAAGTAGTGGAAGCTATCGACTTCACCCACTCTAGCCGGAAGGCGTGGCAGACCATCAACCTGCTCTCAGGGAGAAAAACAACCCCCCGCAGGTGTCCAGTGACAGCAGATGCCATTGCTTCCCAGCTCCTGAAAAATGGTCGCTTCCCTGATGCTGACAGAAACGTCACACGATTGACCTCGTGTGAGGTATCGTCTCTCTCCAAGGCAGCTAGCGTCGATGCTAACCTCTCAGGAGACTTCACAGTAGCCGAACTAAGTGCAGCAATCAACAAACTGAAGCCGGGCAAGTCATCAGGTCGAGACAATATCCACCCAGAGTTTGTCATTCACCAAAGTGAAAGAACATCTTACTGGCTATGCTCGTTCTTCTCATCATGCTTCCGGAGGTCCAAGCTCCCAAAGACCTGGCGCCGTGCTTCCGTCATAGCCTTGCCAAAGCCGAACAAACCTGCCGAAGACCCGAAGTCCTATAGGCCCATCTCTCTGCTCTGTGTCCCATATAAGATCCTGGAGAGGCTGATTCACAGCCGCATCGAGCCAATGGTGGACCCACAACTCCCACCGGAACAAGCCGGCTTCCGCCGAGGCAGGTCAACAGTGGATCAGGTAACGCTACTCACTCAGGACATCGAGGACAGCTTTCAGGATAACGAAAAAGCTGGAGTAGTATTCCTGGACCTGACAGCCGCCTATGACACCGTGTGGCACCGTGGACTACATCTGAAACTGTTGAGGACAATCCCAGACCGGCACATGGTGAGGTTCATTATGGAGATGCTATCGAACCGTAGCTTCATCCTACAGACCAGCGATGGCCAGACCAGCAGGCTCAGAAAGTTGAAGAACGGTGTCCCGCAAGGCTCCGTCCTCTCACCAATGTTGTTCAACATATACATTCACGACCTGCCAGATACAACATCTACCAAGTATGGCTATGCGGACGACTTGGCCATCATGCTTCGCCGCCCAACATGGAAGGCGATGGAAGATGGCCTCAACCGAGACATGGGCATCCTGGCAGACTACCTCCAGAAGTGGCACCTTCAGCTCAGCATGGGCAAGACAGTGTCTGCAGCTTACCACCTTAACAATCGGGAAGCAAGAAGGGAACTGGACGTGCATGTTGGCAACAACTGCCTGGAGTTCCAGCAAGCCCCCAAGTACCTCGGCGTATGCTTGGACCGGACACTGTCCTACAAGCAACACCTGGATGAAGTGAAGGCCAAGACAACAGCAAGGGTCTCGCTCATCCGCCGCCTGGCGGGTTCGACTTGGGGAGCTTCCCCCCAGACCCTACGCATATCCACGCAAGCCCTGGTCTTACCCGTAGCAGAATACTGTGCCCCAGCCTGGAGCAGAAGTCCACATGTGAACAAGGTAGATACGGTCATCAACAGCGCCCTCCGTATAGTTACTGGTTGTCTGAAACCCACCCCTGTGTCCTACCTGCCAGTCCTAGCTGGAATCGCCCCAGCCAGTCTCCGACGGGATGCGGCTACCCTCGCCCTGGCAAGAAAAGCCCAGAAGCATGACTGGCACATCCTACACAAAGCCACAACAACACCGGCACCACCATGCAGGCTTAAGTCTCGCCATCCCTACAACAAGGCAGCACAGGAGATGCTACAGTCTATCCCTGAGGACTTGTCCAGAGACGCCTGGCTGGCAGCATCCTGGAAACAGACGTGGGAGACGGCTGGGCCCTCCTGCATGCAACGATACATCCGGGACCCAGGAGGCGGTGTAAAAGGAGAAGACATGCCACGCCATCTATGGACCTCACTGAACCGTCTGCGCTCTGGCGTCGGACGCTTCAAGTCATCTCTGAAGAAGTGGGGCCTATCGGACAGTGCGGCATGTGAGTGTGGCGAGCCTGAACAGACTGCCGAGCACATAATCACCGGCTGCCCCCTATACAGCCCACCCTCAGAAGCTGGCCTTTTCGACTTAGGACCGGAGACGAGGGCGTGGCTGCATGACACTGAGTTGGCCATCTGACGATATACGAAAGAAGAAGATTTAAAATTAATTATATTTTAAGTAAAAGAATGGGGGTTTTGGGGTTGAGATAAAAAGATAAAAAACATGAGACAAGTTCAGAATTTCAGCTTTTATTTCCTGGTATTTACACCTAGATGTGTTAAAACTACTTAGGATGCATTTCTCCATAAGTTGGCAGACAGAATGTTTTTGTAGACTTCTGAATTCATCCTGCTGCTACCATCATGAGTTGCATCATCAATAAAGTTCAGTGAGCCCACTCCAGAAGCAGCCATGCAAGCCCCAGCCATAACTCTTCCTGTACTGTGCTTCACAGATGAGCCTGTATGTTTTGGATCATCAGCAGATCTCTTCTTTCTCCATATTTTGGCCTTTCCATCACTTTGGAGGCTAATCTTGATGTCTTCAGTCCATAAAACTGTGTTCCAGAACTTGTGTGGCTCTTCTTTGTACACCCCTGCCTTCCAATTCTTATTACTGATGAGTGGTTTGCATCGTGTGGTATAGCCTCTATATTGCTCCTCGCTAAGTCTTTTTTGGACAGTTTATTGAGTTACCTTCACCCCTGCCCTGTGGAGATTGTTTGTGATGTCACTGACTGATCCACACATTTTTTCCAACCGCTGTGAGGGTATGTGAATTATACATACATTTTTCTTGTAGGCCTACTTGCAACGGGTAGACAGGCATTGCAGTCCTATAGCAGATTCCCCACTGATTGCTCTTTACATGGCTTTGCATTTAGAACTGTTGAAGTGCACCACCCCTCATGTATTCATGTGAATGGCAAACGCATTTCAGATACACCTGTACTTGTATCATACGGTTGTATGTTCCCTCCCAACACCTAACTATACACTGGCAGGATTTGTGTTCTCCAAACTACTTATCGACACTCGCTGTAATGTCCAAAGGGTGTTTGTGAGCAAATTAGCTCTGTTTTGTGATGGTTTTATATTGACTGTTGCATAGTACTGGCATGCTGTTTGCCCTAGGAGTGGATTGCTATCACTTTCTGAGCCCACAACATCCTGTGGAACTAGGCAAGAATGCAGGCCTTTGGACTTGGAGCTGTTTCCATAAGGGAAGGGGTGGATGTTATGGTAAGGTAGGGGTGCACAGTAAGGGCCAATCCATTTCATGATTTTGGGCCAACTTCTGCTCTTAATTATTTATTTAACTCAACTGTATCTGAAATTTGATGAAGCACCAGCTGCAGACTGGAAGTGTATCCTAAAGATTTTTCTGTTCTCAAGTACAGGAGTAAATCAGGTCTGCATAGTTTATAGAGCTGTCAGAAAACTGAAACTAGTAATTGGTTGGAACAAAAACCAGCACGCCGACCAGCCCTCCAGGACCGGAACATCACCTCTAGTAGTCGCTATTCAACTGACGTTACTTGAGTTTGTATTTATTACGCTAACTTTAGCTAAATGCTAGCTAGTGGTGACACTGGCCACTGATGCCAGTGGAATTCAGTCTGTTCTCTAGTAATTAGGCAGTCATTGCCATTTAGCTCTCAAAGCGTAATTTTAAAACCAGAATGTGGTCCTCTCAAACAATGATATGAATATGTTTTCACATGAAAAACTGATTTACAGTGATTTACAGTTACATACAGTTGAAATATGCTGTTCTTTTACAAAAGGAATGTTTGTTTTTTTGTCATGAACAATTTTTAGTAGTTCCAAGTTTTAATCTCTTGGTCTACTGTATGTTTACTACAGCACAGAAGCCAAAGTGCACACCACTCTAGTGACAGCCGAGGCAATGCGCAGCAGGCACTGTGTTTAGTAGAGATAATAAATCATTGGATGTCTCTTAAATGGAGACTTTACATGTCTGAGAGATGGCTAGATGGGTAAAAAAGCAAAACGTTCCAGTGAACTTTGGAAATGGAAATTAAAAAGTTGTAGGTGTATACATTATATACATTTTGTATTATTTGTATTTATGTGAGGTTTCATTTAAATTATGTACCAGTATAGTATGGTGTTTCTTTCTCTAGAATTTTATTGTTTTATTGGAACTCCAGCTCTGTACAGTGTTTCATTAGTGGATGTCTACTGTCCATTTTGTCTTTCTGATTGTCTTAATTATTGCACATTACACATGACATTACGCATGGCATTATGCATTACGCATCATTACATGTAATAAAATTATAATCCAAAACAATTTACAGTTTATTAGACTAACCAGGGGTGAATCCCCCTGGAGCAATATGTGCTTAAGGGCTTTACTCAAGGGCTCAACAGCTGTGCAGCTGTGCTACACCAGGGCTTGAGCCACCAACCTTCCGGGTCCCGGTCATGTACCTTAACCACAAGGCTACAGGCTGCCCCATCAGCTCAACTCAATTGACAATGTAAGGACCGTTTCATGAGGCTGTGCTGCCTGTGTCTGTAGGCCAACATGATCTTGTGAGATGCCGCATCTGATGATGCACTGACTGACCTATTGCTGTCTGTGGAGCCGGATGATGAAAGTGATCCTCACTCTTTAAAAATAAACTATTAATTTCAATTTATGCGTACAGTAACTGTTCAATGACGTCTACATGTTAAAATTTTCTCTACTCTCCCTTCAAATAACAATTCTATAACATAAACAAGCATGAACTTTTATTACTTTATTGTATTATTGAGGCACAAGAGGGATCAATCTCCTGGAAACATTCAGTAGAATCTCCCAAAATATGTGAATAACTGAATTTAGTTTGATAATAGTGGCAGCCACCTAAAGTTGCCGAAGGCTTGGCCAGCCACTTGCTTAACGGTTAGCAACCAAGGATATCTCTTGCCAACACAGCGAAGGCCCCACTGTAGTCATCAGTCCATGAATGTCTCCTCTTATGCTCCTCCTTCATCTGTTAGGCCAATGCTTTTCAGACGCTGTACACAATGAAAAGAGGATCACACACAGAAACAGTAGTGAACACAAACACAGGCTGCCAGCAGACCATAGTAATGACATGGTTGTTGTCCTGCATCATATTCCTTTAAATTAAAATATTCATTTAAAAAAACGTTCTCTTGTGCTTAAATGACAGAAGAATTTTGGCAAGGCTGATGTTGAGTTAACCTCTACTGCCCTCAGTGAAATCTTCGGCAAAGAGTTGAATTTAATCTGCAAACTCTTAATCTTAAACTGATCACTGTTTAATCCTGTGACTTTCTATAGTTTTTATACCATAATTATTTCACCTTTTGAGAGATTCCTCTGTGATGTTTCAGTGGTCAGTGCTTTTTTATTGTGGTGGTTATTTAAATGGTGTGCTTTTAGTGTAACTCCATCATATGCCGTGCCCCAAAAAAGAATGTAAGAAGGAGAGGTTGGCAGTTTTTGTCTCGCCCAGGTGCATGTATGCAAATCCTTGCAATGAGATCTGTAAAACAGAATTACATGAACACCCAACTAAGCATTATATTTCCATTGATGGAATTATATTAGAATCTATCGATGATTATGATTGAACCCAGATAATCTTTCTCCTGAAACAGAATTGGATCATAGATTTGGGTATTTTAAGAGTGGATTTTGTAATTCATTCTGTGATATATTTTGTATGATAAACTCAAAACCTCAAGAGGTAGTTTTTGTGTATGTGAACCCTAGAACTAAATTGCCCTGAAAAGCACTGAAAGCCACAATGACTTGTTGATGGTCGCTATCCACAAGGAGTGTTTATGCCTTGACGCTTGTCATTGAACCATGCCCCCTACTGACCTATGGGCTATGCGTTTCCTCTTCAGGGAGACACCATGAGCCCCTTGGTCTCGGAGCGGCTGGGCCTGGGGCAGAACCTGGACCTGTCGGACACCATGGTCCAGCAGAAGCTGGACGAAATCAAGGACCAGATCAAGAGGGAGATCCGCAAGGAGCTGAAGATCAAGGAGGGTACGGAGAACCTGCGCAAGGTCACCACGGATAAGAAGAGCCTGGCCTACGTGGACGACATGCTCAAGAAGTCCAGCAAGAAAGTCGAGGAGCTGCACCAAGAGCTCCAGGAGTTGAACGCTCACATCGTGGTGAAGGACCCTGAGGATTTGCTAGGTAACACAACATTGTTTTCTTGCTCAGAACACAGCACACAAGCTATTTTATATTACAGGCTGGTTATTTTGGTGTGCTGTTAAAAAGACAGAGAAAATGTTTGGTGGGGACAGATAAAATGTACATTAGAGTGCCTCAATGCATTATTGAACTCGCTGAAAAGTAGAAGCTAAGAAGGAATGGCAATATTTTGGATCCAGACAAGTTATTGTAATAGTTTTACACTGGTTTACACATCGTGTCAATATTCCTCCCTATTTTTTTGGTCTTTTTGTGCATATTGAACCGACCGTATATTTAGAGAAAATAAACAAAATAGGTCTTTCAAAGGATGTTAGAAAATCATTTTTCTTAAATCATTAACATGATGAATATCCGTAACATGATGAATTTGTTCCTTGTTTGCTACCCCGTTTTCATGAGAAATAATGATGTACAAATGTGTAGATGTGTCTGGAGAACAGTAGAAAGAAGCATATTGTATAATAAGGCAATGTATTTTCTTCTTCGTAGGAAAACTATAATCAGTGTGCATGTCAGTTGCAGGGAGTAGATCATTAGGATTTACCTCATGTCCCATAATTCCTGCATTGTGTTTGTTGCACAACCGTGATGAATGCATAGAGTGCCTGCATTCATATCGGGACGTCTTCTAATGAAAATAGGGTTTAGGCCTCTGTGGTGTCTGTTAAAACTAATGAGTGCGCGCAGCAAAATGCTTCTGGGATTACCCAGCCAGCCCATCCAGAGAAGCGGAATATTCGTTTTCCAGCAGCTGGGCCAGGCTCCATGATTGCAGAAGTGCAGGATCTGGGTAGGGAGAAAGGTGCTCCTGTGTAGCCCCTAGTTTAGCCGAGTGTGGCCTTTAATAGGAAGCGTATGTGTGGTGAGCTCTACCACAGTGATGTAAAAGGAACCTGGGCAGCTATTTCCAGCTTCTTTCCTTAGTTAATTCATAAATGTATAAATTCATATGTATCATCTAAATTTTCCTAAAGACCAGTATGTATGCATTTCTGTTTAAGAATTATATCTAATGGCTGTGAAATAGCAGTCTGAAAATTGTCTGGATTCCGTTACTCCACTTGAGAGGCTCTGCCTTAAGGGTGTCTGCAGCTGGCTAGAGAGGGTTTATGTGTAGAGCCTGTTTGTTTAATAGAAATCTGATCCAGGCGTCTTAAATTACCCATAGTCTTGACTGTAAACTCCCTGAAATCCCTGCCGTAGAAAATGTTAGTTCAAGAAACCACGATGGAATTGCCTATAGATGTTTTGTTTCTGCACAATGAACAGTACGCATACTGTTGCAGTAGAAGCAGGACAATGCAGGTGAAGTGCATCCATTTCTGGTGATAAGCAGTTATTGTCTGTTCACTGCACCGAAGACAATGGATGGCCTTATATTCACCTAATATCCTCCTGCCTGGAGCATTTATGCTCAGTTTCAGTTTCCTGTACTGTCTTACTCATAAACTAGGCGTGCATGTCGTCCAGTCATGTGCTCCAACAGTAAGTTATTCATGAGATGCGCTAGTGCTGTATTGGGTGTCTACTGTGCCTTCCAGAGATTCTGTGTACAGATTAAAGTATACTTTGTGTGCTTTTCACATATCATAATACCTCTGCAGCAGAAGCCAAGATAAGCATTGAAACCTGAAATAAACCAGATGTTAGAAATTTCCCTCATCTCCCTGCTCAACGCACTAGATAAAGAGGCCTTGATGTTAATAGGATTATATATTTAAAGTTTAAATTCCATATGCTCTATTGTCTCAAACAGGTTCCTCTTTTGTTTAATCTGATATATTTCAGGAAGGAAATTGGGAGTGTTTTCATTTTGCAGAAGTCTCTTTGCAGATAAAGTAGTTACATTTTTAGCTTGAAAACCCAAGAAGAAGGTGAGAAGCCACTGATTATGTAGCCTGTGCGTCAAGTATATAAAACACTCCACATTCCACATTCCTGACAGACCTGGGTCAAATGCATGTATGCATGCACATTTTCTGAACCTATTCATGAGCTCATTTGACATGTAGTATTTATATATAAATATATGTATATTGTATTACATATATATCGTATTTACATATACTTATGAATGTAGAAATATACTTGGAAAATGTGTTTTGCATGTTTTTGTGGAATCACGAACACACTGCATTTACACACACTTCCCACATTTCAAAGCCACATTAGATAAATTACACTTCAAGAACATGAGGGTTTCAAAGAAATTGCTGACGAGCAATTAGTGCTGTATGAAGCTGGTACATGAAAATAATTCAAAATTTTGAATTTGACTGCCATTTGCTAAGAATTTGTTTTTGAAAATGTGTGCTTTTTTGGGGAGTATTAGAATTGGATTCCTCAACAAAACCCTATTTTAAACATGTTTAAAAATGTGTTAAATGCAATTACATTTAATGCAGTCTCTTGGCCCATAATTGTACATTAATTGGCTGAAGTTATGGAAATGACTGTGATTAGATGAACAGTGCAGTGTTATCTTTGTTTCCTCTTGGTTTCAAATTTTCACCTTTGAGTTATTGAGTGCTTTTTAGCTTCTGCAATCCAGGACTGTCCTGATTCGGTCCTTTTTCAGCTCTCAGTAGAGAAGCGTGTGGGGTTCATCAGGTCCTGACTCACCACTGAATCATGTGGTATGACTCATGAACTACAAAGGTACCATGCATTATGCATAGGACTGGGCAATCTGCCATTTTATTGAGGCTCAGTGACATCAGGTCATTTTTGTAAAAGAGCCTCTTGGTTCTTTTCCGACTGCATACATTAGGCATGCTATTGCGTTATAAAGCTGGACATCTGCTATACCAATGCAGGTTACATACAACAGTGGAGTCACGCTAGAGATTAAAATTTGCATCCGTGTCACAGGCCTGCAATCACTACACTGCTCTGCCAGGTCTTAAAAATATGGATCTGTTGAAAAAGGTGTTACTGCTCTGTTTGTTGGAGGAAGTTTTGATCATGCACTGTTGGGCTTCCTCCTGGAGGACCAGAGGTTGGCTTTGGGACTAGCACGGTCCTGTGGTCTGCTTTGTCAGAAGAAACCAGAAAAGAAGATGTCTCTGTCACTGTTCCTGTGTTGTGATCCCATGTGCAGTTGCTCAGCACTTAAATTCCTCTTAGAACAGTGGGGTTTTTGGAAAACGTCAACCCTCTGTTTCCTCAAGCTAATGTTTTTTTTTTTTTTTTTTTTCAAGCAATTCACAGACTCAAAGCTCTTATTAAAGTGTATTTTGGTTTCACCACGTAGTAACGTAGTAATTAAAGCACCTTTTATGTGGTGTTCTCAATTTCAGTGTGCGAGACAATTAACACAATGTAAAATAAGAGTCATGCTTTTGTACTATAATAACATATCCTTTGAATGCCATGACTTCCTGATGTCTGTGACATATCAATCTATCAATATCATCACAGTCTGGATATCTTATTTTCAGGTTATCATATAAGCGATACTAAAACTTTGCATTTGAATGGATCTCTATAGAAATTGGGGGGTGGGTCTAGATTCAGCTGTAAATTACACTGATACAGTATGGAACACATCTGTTGGCTAAATGGCTTTAAGTCATCAAGGCTCCGAGGTATCAAACCAGTTTGAAACCATTGTAATGGTTATGCAAGATATACAATAGATACATCAAGGGTTGTTTCTCCTAAATATTTTTTCCATTGAGTTGAACAGGAAAATTAGTTGGGAGAAACAATTCTTGTAGGATCTACTGCATATCTGAAAGCAGCACGATGGTTTGGGTCTCACCTTGGACCCTTGATGACTTAAAGCCATTCAGCCAACAAATGTGTTCCATATTGTATCAGTGTAATTTACAGTTGAATCTAGTCCCTCCCGAATTTCCATAGCAATCCATTCTAATGCAAAGAGTTTTAGGATAATGTGAAAATAACATATCCAGACTGTGATCATATTGATAGATTGATACGTGATAGACATCAGGCAGTCATTGCATACAAAGGATATGCTACCAAATAATGTCAAATAAAAGAGTTATGCTTTATACAGTATGTTAATTTGTCTCAAAAATTGACATTAGGGACTAGATATAAAAAGTGCTCTAATTACTACATTGTTCAATAAACTATCTCAGCCTGCGCTTTGACCATGTGTTCATTGTTTGATTACAATAAATAAAATATTAAAGCAGAAAAGGGCACAATGATTCCAAACTTTTGACCGGGGATGTATATTTCTATTAATTAGATCATATTGCCATTCATTAGAAATGAACTCATTTTGGAGGTAGAGGCCAGATGGGCTATATTCTTTTACTGGAAATAGACATAAACAGTAGCATTTTGTAGCATGTCACAGCAGTAGAGCAACCACAAATTAAAAGTGGTTTGAAATGCAGTGCTGCACACTGGTTACGTGTAAGTGCTCGGTGCTGGCTTCATTGGGAGGCAAGGCCATATACGCACTTATCTCCCCCGTAAATTTCACAAGGTTACACTACCATAGCCAGGAATTAATAATAATTGTTGGGGCATTCCATCAGAAATCCATCAATCGCCCATCAACACATTTTTTATGCATGTTAAACTATATGAGAGACCGTTAGAATGGGTTTGAGTAACCAGAATAACCAACCATTCAGGAAACGGGGACACTCACAGTTGACCTATATAGGACCCCCACCCTGCCTAAAGTCGCAGATATCTTCTAAAATAAACTTAACAGTATGGTTCTCTTATTATCAGATTACACACAAGGTTATTCACAGTTTCAATACTTTGGTGCGAAAACGCAACATCCTGAATCGAAATTGGTTTCTCCAAATTTGCTGACTTGCAACCAAAGGACTGTGTTGGCAGACGGTTGTTGCACAACTGTTGCAAAATGCATCAGAATCAGAATGCGAAGCTGATGGTCTTCTCATCTAAACTTCCACAACTGAGTGCTCAAGCAGTTATACAGTACCTTTGAATCACTGTAGGGATTGTCTATCTCACCTCCTCCTGTTGAAACTTGCCATTTAAGAAAGTGCGAAACCTATCCATCACCAGATGATTTAAAAATTGTATTCAGGAGCTTTATGATGACATAGTTAGTTAGAGATAGTTAACGACAGCCAAGTCAAGACCTAATACAGACTCCATATCTTTGCTGTTGAACAATATCAGAATGGCATGCTGAGAATAAATGTGGATTCAAATCATTTATAGGATAAAATTCAACTTGTATCTTATGTGTTTGTATTGTGTGACTCTGTACCACTTCCCTGATGGCATAAGCTGGAATGTACACACATAGGTGACACCAGTGATATTACCTTTTTTTTCAGTCGGGATGCTTTCGTGCGGACTTCCACACTAATGCCAAGAAGACAAAAACTACTTGTCCTGGATGGTCAAGGGATATGGTTATTAGAAGGCTGGGTACTTTGGGATGAAGTGAAATGAATTGAGTGTAATGGGCTAGGGCTCCACGCTAACCTTTCTCCCAAGTAGCACGTGCCAATAAGTTGAAAAAGTTAGTTAGTAGCAAACAAAAGAAAATGTGTAGCACACACAACAGTACTTAATTGCATAATCAAAATTGTATTAAGCACACATTAACATGCAACCACATATAACATAGGCATTCAGACATTTAACAGAACTTAAAAAATGATAATATACCATATATATGTCACTAAGTCTGGAATACAATTGCAGTGTTTTTGTTCCACTGGGATTGCTCGTGAATGCACAAAAAATTATATTAAAATACTTAAAAAACACATTTGCACTGACTGGGCAATCAGACTAACTTGTGCATTTTTGCACTTTGCAATCTATTTCAATCTTTCGCTTTATTAATAACTGTGGTGTTGCCTTTTTTGTAATTATACACTTGTAACCTTCCTAACACTCCATAATGAGTTCCAGCTCCCCTCATGATAGATCTTTGATAGACCAATATCGGCCGGTAATATCAGTGTTCCGATTAATCAGTTGGGCTCTAGTGTTTAGTTAGAGGCTAATTGTATTAGCTTTGATCTAACGTTGTTTTGAGGTGATGTCTTGACGAAAAATCAAATCAATATGCAAAAGCTACTTATGGTCATTGGTTTGTAATATCTTTTTAGGTATGCATCAGTCAATTTGTGCATCTACTCATCCACTGTATTAGCCAAAATAAATGAAAGTATTTCCTATGAATCTCTGTAATAATGTGCAAGCTATGATCCGCCAGAAGTAGGGAATTCTGTGATTATGGTATGGAGATTTCAGCTACATGTGAATTGAGTTAATCCGGGAGTGTGTAAGTGTCTGGCAGTCTCACAGTGGTGGGGGCAGTATCTCTTCTAGCCTGGGGCTGGGTCTAATGCTGCTAAAAATAATCTTCACACACTGTTTGTCGACTGTAAAACCCAACAAAAATGACAAGGGCTCAAAGTTAATAAGTAATAAAGTGTTTCACCATGGTTATTGAGCAAGTGTATTTTGGAATATTTATTTTTCTTTCTGTACCAGGACATACTTGTACAAGGTGTAGCTTTAGCCAGGAGAAAGGCTTATCAACAAGGGGTTAATTTGCATGCAATCATGTATCATGTTGCTTTCATCATGAACGGTGACTCACTGATATAGCTTCAAAATAAAGTTGCAAAACCTGCTTTATGTAACTATGGAGATGCAAGTCATGAAACTTGGTTCATTGCCTCCCTCGTAGTGGAATCTTCAGTACCCAGTGATTCCCAGGCTCTGGAAACTTTGGACACTGTCAGAGGTATATGCACTTTATGTATGTGCAGTGCCCTCAAAGTATTCACTCGCTAAATATACAAGTACTATAATGACTTTATAGTAGTATGTAGTGTAAGTATGTTCATTTGTCCAATTACTTTTGGTCCCCCAAAATTTGGGCCGACTGTGTGAAAAGGCATGGTTCACCTGATATGGATGAAAATAGCTGTGTGTATTGTAGCTTCATATTTGTTTCCTTTCAAAATCAATGTGCTGGAGTACAGAGCCAAAACAACAAAAAGTGTCACTGTCAAAAACACTTACAGAATGCATTGTATGCGTTAACACTGGCTTGCTCATCTCCCTAAAGCAGATTGTTATTTCTAACTAATTGTATAGTGCTCTTCATAGCTGGATGGATCTGGTTAATAATCACCTTTTATTTTACATTTTATATTAATGCCACCAACCATTCAAGTACTTGTACAAGTACAGCATATTTCTTTCTGTTTGGTCAGCGGTGTTCTGATGGTGATTATGCTGTTGTTTCTCCAAATGCCATACAATAAAAGCATACTTGTGCTCTCGCAGTCTATGACATGTTTTACTGTAGCTTGGAAGCTTGGAAACGTATACTGTGAAGGTTGTATGTAGAATGCAAGTTGGCGTAATGGAACATATGGACAGTGGTATCTAGTTTTTAAAACTTTGTAACCACCTCACGTGAGGGAATCTTTATGGGTGTGAATAATTTTGCAACGGCACAGAATCTACCACATTACCCCTTTTGTTTATTTTATACCACTTTCCTGGCTATTTATTTCCAAATAAAAAAATATTTTGACTACAGATTTACAGGAAAAATTATTAGGCAGTACCGTTGCGGACACAACTTTCCAATACCCTGCCCGAGGTGCTTGAACAGCCCATGGGAAAGGGGCTGCCCCTCAGTGAAAAGAAGGCTTTCAGTGCAGTTCAGGCTCGGGGGGATGGGATGAGACTCTAGCCCAGGCATGAAACTGTGAGCTCATCCTTCAGAGCAGCAGCCTTTCTGGAGTTACAGAGAGAACGTTTGTTTTCCAACTTTCAGCCGGGTGTAGATCTCCCCTATGGCCGGAAGGGACCAAAAAAGTGTGTAACCGAATGGTGACTGCAGCGCTGTGTAGTCACACCAGACAGGAACATGTGTACTTACAGGTCACTTGCCCAGCCTGAAGTTTGTTCAGACATTTACGGTCAGGATCTTGTCATATGTGGAGTTGTATTCGTTTATGAAAGAAAAGTTGGCTTTGCTTTGTGATTTGTGACTGTTTTTGCTGTCTCTCCATTCCCTTCTAATTAGAAAAACTATATCATATCATATAACATTTTAAGCTTTCACAACTGTTAAGCTTTCACAACACCATATGGAGATTGTTGCACAATGCTATAGGAAAAGTTTTTTTGGTAAAAACCGTCGTGTGAATTTAGTAATTTTTTCTGTCGCAAGATATAATGGGTGCAACTATTTCCATTTCACCGAGGAAATCCGCGCTGAAATAAACTTGAAAACCAGCTCTGTTGCATTGAAACGGGACTTGTTTGCACATGCCTCTAGTTGTGCTCCATCTGATTAATCTGTCAATATCTGTCAAAGAAAATAACCGTATGAGTAGTTTCGCACTGTAGACTGTTTTGGCAACATTCGTCCTCTCTGTGAAGTTTTTTGTCATATTGCCAAATATACACTCAGTGAGCACTCTATTAAGTATTTATTAGACTTTTTTCTTTTCTTTTTTTTTTTTTTTTACTTATTGGTCTTCTGCTACTGTAGCCTTGACACATTGTGTGTTCAGAGATGCTCTTCCGCATACCACTGTTGTTGTAATAATAATACTAATAATAATAATAATAATTAATAATAATACATTTCATTTAAAGCGCACTTTTCAAGGTACATAAAAGATGCTTTACATAAAAGTGATACAATGATTAAAATACAGTTAAATATACTGTGTGGTTATTTGCGTTACTGCCTCCTTCTTCTCAGCTTCAACCAGTCTGGCCCTTCTCCTCTGACCTCTCTCATTAACAATGCATTTTTCCCCGTAGAACTGGTGCTCACTGGTTTTTTTTTTTCTTTTTCGCACCATTCTTTGCATTTTTATGCACAACAGTCTCTCAACAGTTTACTCAGAATGGTGCAAAACACATCCAGTCAGTGGCTGTTCTACAGACGGAATGCCTTTTTGATGAGAGGTCAACGGAGAATGGCCAGACTGGTTTGACCGAAAGGCTGCACTAACTCAGATAACCACTCTACAATTGTGGTGAGCAGAAAAGCATCTCAGAATGCACAACATGTTGAACCTTGAGGTGGATGGGCTACAACAACAGACGACCACGCCGGCATCCACTTCTGTCAGCCTACAACAGAAAGCTGAGGCTGCAGTGGGCACAGGCTCACAAAAACTGGACAGTTGAAGACTGAAAAAACGGTTAAAATTTCGATTTCTGCTTACAGATGGTAGGGTCAGAATTTGGTGCTAACAGCATGAATCCATCGACCCAACCTACCTTGTGTTAACAGTCCTGGCTGGTGGTAGTGGTGTGATGGTGTGCGGAATGTTTTTACTTTGGGCCTGTTAATACCAATCATCAATTGAATGGCACAGCATATTTTAGTATTGTTTCATGACCATGTGCAATCCCTTCATGGCCACAATGTACCCATATTCTACTTCCGGCATGATAACGCACCATGTCACAAAGCAAAAATTCTCTCAAACTGGTTTCATGAATATGACAAATGAGGTGAATGCCTTCCCAGTCAATGGATATGAATTCAATAGAACACCTTTGGGATGTGGTAGAATGCGAGATTCGCAGTATAAATGTGCAGCTGACAAATATGCAGAAATTGTGTGATGCAATCATGTCAACATGGAACAGAATCTCAAAGGAATCCAAGAGACAAAAATTGAGGCTGTTTTTAGAGCAAAGGGAGGCCCTAACCAGCATTAGTGAAGTGTTCCTAATAAGTGCTCAGTGAGTGTATATGAAAATAAGTGGCCGGGGCTGCTTGGTGGTTCATGTTATTAAGGCACTGGGTGCACTTTTGTATATGTCTCGCATTCTCTGGTAACAAATCCTGACATTGCTTAACTGTGGCTGGGAGCTCTGCAGGGGAGTGATCAACTGACCACATAGTTTCCTAGGGAGGGAGAGTTTGAGTTAGTGTTATTGTGAATGGGGAAAAGAAGTGGCAGCTGGCAAAACAGGTTTGCAAATTAAAAGGATGTTGCAGTGTTGCAAGTACGAGTATATGCTGGGCGCTACACATGAGAAATGGGGGCATTCCGTTAGAAATCATTGAATCAATTAAATTTGAATTAATTTTTAAGTACATGTTAACTTGTATGGGAGAGTGTTAGAATGTTGTTTGATTAGCCGGAATGACCAACCACTCAGGAGACGGGGGCTCTCAAAATTGCAAATATGCAAATTAGGTGATTTATTTGTCTTTTAACCTTATTTTTTTATTACAGGGTACAGGGTAAATGCTCCTTTACATCTTTTCATTTTGAGGCTAGGGATGTGACAAATCATCAGTTTTTGCAACCGGTTACCCTCCCATTTTTTAACCGATACTGCTTATGACCGCTAGGGGTTGTATCTTCTTTTTTTTCAACTGGGATACTGAGAAATTTAATTGCATTCTCAAACTTTATTTTTGGCCATCTCAATAGTTAAACATCAACATTGTAAATCGGATAATAGTAAGTCAGCCTAATTGCGAAATTAAATACTTACATTTACATTGATATTCTGCAGTATAACCTCACAGTTGCATCCCTCTTCCCTATAGCTTCTGCCTGATAGACTTGATTGGCATGAAATCTGTGAATATGCTGTAAAAATTCTTAACCCTCTGAAATGGCCGCAGATTGCTTGCTTGTATGACTGTAGCTTGTGGATTGTCATAGCAGTTTTTGTAATATTTTGTGCAACATTTGTGCAATGATGTATTGCTTTGTTTATTTTTATGTAGATACAGCATAGTTGAAAGCCACGTTCTGGTAGTTTGAGTGCCCGTGTCAATGAATAAACACAGATCTTTTATGAAACTTAAGAAACGACGATGTTACAATAAGCCATAAGTCTATCAACAGCTACAAAAATTATTTGATAACTCTTAATGCTGTAGCATTCGATTCCCTGTGGTGTTTGCATTTTAAACCCCCTGAAATGGCCAGATTGCTTGCTCGAACGACTGAAGCTTTTCGATTGCTAGTTTTCATGCATTCATTTTAAACTGAGCTTACCGTTTCACCTTCTGGAAAAAAATATCATTTATCGGTTAGCAATTTTTTGTAAACGTTTACAAATAAGTTTTGGTTAACCAGTTAAACGTTTAACTGTTCACACCCCTAGTTGAACCCACTATTGGTTGAGCGCAGCAGACTAGATACTGAAAGCTCTCTTATACGTGCACCTATTTCCATTTTCTGCACACTTCTGAACAAGATGGATCTTGTTTTGTCCTGTGCGCTAGCACTGTAATGTTGTGTAATGCACACAGGTATGTGACGAGATTTACCACATATAAAGCAACTCAACGGCGAATACATATGTCTTCAAAGCAGCAGCTTTCCTGCACAGGCAGCTGGGTTCAAGTAGCAGAAGCAGCACTGCAGTACTGATGACAAGCTCTAGTGTAATCCTTTGTAACTGTTGGAACTGTTCAGCTCCAACACACATATTTCACACCATGTTGCTCGCCCTAATAGATTTGTCAGCTTTGTTATCAGTTCCTGAATTCCATATTTTTATATCTTTATCTATTTTTCTTTTTCCTCAATTTCAGAGTCCCCACAAACACCAGATGCCCCCAACAGTGAAATGCGGGTGTCTACCAACAGCAGCCGAATAGCAGCCCTGAAGAAGCAAATAGACATCGAATTGAAAGTGAAACAGGGGGCGGAGAATATGATCCAGATGTATTCCAACGGCTCCTCAAAGGTAGCATTGCTCAATCTGTTGTTATGCTCTTCTCAAACAGCCTTTTCAACATGGCCGCTCTGCTTCTGTGCATTGTCGCTCTGCTTCTTTAAACCTTTTGAGCCAAACATTTTATGAACACCATGAATTCACACACACTAGTCTCTAGAGTTTGCAAAGAATGGTGCAAAAAAAGAAACCAAAAAAAATCCAGTGAGCAGCAGTTCTGCAGACAGAAACACCTTGTTAATGAGAGACGTCAGTAGGTAGGGAGGGGCCGTCTTGTTGACTGCAGCATAGGCCAGAGTTAGAACTTTGAATCTGATCCTAGCAGCAACTGGTAGCCAGTGCATCTACTGTAGCAGGGGCGTGATGTATGAAAACACAGTCATATGAAAAAATGACTGTGTTTATTCTCAGGAAACCACACAGAAGTTTAGTCCTGACAGTTCAAATGCTGTACCTGATCCATGCCCTCATTCCCTTTGCTTGTATATCAGAGGCAGGTATGTCTTCCTGCTTTTTGTCAGATCTGTCTGGAGATACTCTTGTCATGAAATATATTTGCCCAATCGTTGGCTCTATTCTTATTGTGTCTGCTAGAGGGGCCAAGCAGCAGACCTCGGTCAAATACATGATTGTTTTGGCTTCAAATACTTCTCTACGCTTCGTTGACCCTGTCTGGTGTATTGGAACCAATGAAATGCACTCATAAGGTCCAAACCCCACCTTCTTTTCCTCTTGTTTGAATCCAATTTGAATCCAAAACAATTGCGTATTTTACCCAGGTCTGAAGTGTAGAAAAAAAGTAGAGAACTGAACTTGTAACTCAGAGGTTCTGGGCACTGCCACTGTGCCCTTGAGCAAGGTACTTGACTTGTTTTCGGAAAATATCCTGCTGTATAAATGTGCTGTCTGTAATTTCCGTCCGTCACTCTGGAAACGGTGCTGAATGTTGTTTTATGTGTCCTGCACCTAGGACCCTGGATTTTGGAGGCTGTAATTCATTTAAATTCTTCCATAATCTGCTGACATTAACACCTTGTGAACAACCTTATTAGTAGGAGTTTCTCTGCATTGTTGGGACATTGTGTAGCATCATTTTCAGGAACTGTAGTTTATAGTGCATTTCCACTATTTCCACTCTGGTGTTGAGTGGTCTGTAGCCCTTGGCCTCTGTCTGTCAGGATTCTGTCAGGCTCCGGGGGCTTGGAAAGCAACACGTTGTATAGGAAAAAACCTAGACTGATGTCAGCTAGGAAGTAACTGCAAAAGGAAGTCTTCCTTCCAGTGGCACCATGAAATGGCAGGAACATAATGTGGAAAAAGCAGTTCTGAAGTGTATTAAAAAAATGTAACTTAAATGTATTAAAAAATTGTGCTTTATTCTAAATACAGGTGCAGAGATTAAAATGTTCTAATTCTTTCTTTACTGCTAGTATTCATGAAGCACATCCAAAGCCACTATAAGTGATCTATTGTTAGCTATCCTGCTTGAAGATTTGAGTGACTGCAGGCATGTTTAGCAGGAGTCAGTACTTAAGCAGAGGACAGAAAATTCTTTTTAGAACAGAAAATTTCTGTTAGGTTTTGGTTTTTAGGATAGTGTGTTAGAGAGTAAAGAACAGAAAAGCATTTACTCTCCATTGCTTTGCAGCTAACAGAAAATGAACCGTCTTCAGTTGTCATATTTTCACATTTCAGCAATAGCAGGCTGTATTCTGCGTAACTAAATCTGTGTGATTAAGTAATAAATGGCATTCGGGTTTTTAGTGTTTTAATAAGAACAATTCAGATACTGCTGAAAAACCTGACAGAATATGAGTAATACACAAACTTTTTTTTATTGAGGTTCAGCACCAGTAGTTGTCCAAATTTCGTAGCTACCATTTAAGTATACGAGGTAGCATTTTTCTGTTATTCAATGTTTTCATTCTTCTCCAGGACCGCAAATTGCTTGCAACTGCTCAACAGATGCTGCAGGACAGTAAAACAAAGATAGAGTTCATCAGGATGCAGATTCTGAAAGCCAGCCAGACCAGTGAGACGAACTTGGAGAACAGTGAAGGTATGGATTGGTCATGCCCTATTGCTTTTGTGTCTACAAGCATGCATTATGAACCATTTCTTTTATGTGAATTTTCTCTGTGCTTTGTGTTGATTGTTCTTATCAGATCGTTCTTGTCAGGAGTTAATGACCGGTTGAAGAGCAAAGGCTATAAATGAGGTTATCTACGGATTCCTCATATCTATGGACCCCTCTCCTTTTTAATGATATTGTACACCAGAGCCTTCCAATTCATTTTCTAACACCTACATTTGAAACGCCTTTGAAAATGTCAAGACGAGTCAAATCCGTGCCTAAAATAGACCAGATTTATTGTGTCGCCACCACGACACGCTGTTATCGTGTGACTGTATATCATGCAAATATTGGACATTAACATGACCACGGAGTTCTCAGTAGCAGTAGATTGGGCACATTTCATGCCAATCAAATCTTTCAGGCAGAATCCATAGGGAAGAAGGATGAAAACACAAAGAATTATAATTTTAACCGATGCATTTTTTTTAAATGACACTCAATCAACCTGCATGCCCTGCTTTAACTTCTTCTGACATTGACATCATGCTTCTCTGAGCATGATGTCAATGTCAATGTAAATCCTTAATTTGGCAATTCGGCTATTATCTGACTTACAATGTTGTCATTTAAAGGTACAATTGGTCATTTCGGACTTCTAATGGTCAAGAGAGGAATTGCAGCAACAAACCACAACACTGTTTATCCCTCCCCCTTCTCTGTGAACGTGGTGACATTGAACCTCCACACCATTGGCTGCACCAGATAGAACCAATTGTCAACCAATGAGCTTGAATTATTGTACAGCTATACAATGTTTTGGTACAGAGTGTCGGTCCGTCAACTGCATGTTTTGAAACCCGAATTTAAGGGCTATAAACACAGGCAGCGGATTAGTCAACATGTCAGTGAGCCTTTTTCAATGATAGGAAGGGATTTACAATGGTCTTTTAACAATGTTTTAACACATTTACCTATTGCACCTTTAAATTAAACTATTTTATGGTGGCCCAAAATACAGTTTGAAAGTGCTATTACATTTTGTCAGTGGGCTTCCCAAGTTTTTTTTTTTTTTTTTTTTCATGAATAAGATACAACCTAGTGTTCATAAGCAGAATCGGTTACACGGTTAACCGCTTTGAAAATGGGATGGTAACCGTTTACAAAAACTGATGATTTGTCACATCCCTACTAAATGTGAGTTTTGGAAAGTTCAGCTGATATGATATTGTGGCAGAGGTGGAGGTGTTTGTTTGTTTCTTTTGATTAAGTGACTTTTATCTTTTTATATTCTCATTTACCATTTACCATATATGTCATTTAAATGTTTGCTAGCTGGCTTGGTCAAATTAAAATGTCTCGCAGGTCTGATGTGGCCTGCGGGCTGCCTATCGGGAACCCGTGTTTTACACTTTACACTATGTACTCTTATACTCAGACCATTTTGGGGTTTAATATGTTACCTAGTATCTGCAGTATGAAAGGTTTGTATGAAAGTACTTGTGTATATTCAGTGGTAAACTGCATTGAGGAGAGTGTAAGACACTGTTACTCATTTGCTGTTCTGCAGCCACCTCTCCAAAACCCCTCCTCAGCCCGCTGGACCTGCGAGTGGAAGAGCTCCGCCATCATCTGCAGATCGAGAACGCCGTCCTCGAGGGCGCCAAGAACGTGATGAAGCTGCTGGGTTCAGAAAAGAAGGCGTACTCTGAGGTACACGCCAAAAGTCTGCCCGTCATTTCTGCAGAGCACAATCACACTTATTCTGTTGGTATAGGTCAGGGATACTCAGGGATACTCCAAAAAGGAGGATGGTTGCATACATTCCACAGGAAACCAGTGACTTTTATAGCACCACCCCCAGCGTGACCTCTAGTAAATCAATACTGTAATACTGGGAAATGCTGGAAGCAATAATACCTACCATAAAAGTCTTCCCTTCTTTACCTGTTTTTGGCATTGTGCCAACAATCTTGCCCCCTTGCTCTGGACACTCGGACAGAGGACAAGTTCTTAACAGCTACTTGGCACCACAGATATACTGTAGTCAAATTAGTCTTTCAAAGAACTCCATCCTTCAGGTTACCAATTAAATCTTTGATTTAATTATATTTGCCCCATTTTATTGGTGATTTTAATTATTAATTGTAATTCCACCTTTTTCATTAGATAACAGTAATTGTATGATTACTTTTTGCAGTTATACTGCTACACCCACATAAATGGTGCCATATGTCAGGATTATTAAGACTGATATGTTTTAATTGTCAATCCTCGCAATTCTATATATCATAGAGATCCCCTACACTTTTAAGATGAAAGGTGATCACAAGCGTCACACTAATGTGGTTGCCTTTTTCAGGCACAAAGCCCTGTGTTTTTATTGGGGGCGACATGGCTCAGGCAGTAAGAACAGTTGTCTGGCAGTCGGAGGGTTGCCGGTTCGATCCCCCACCCGGGCTGTGTCGAAGTGTCCATGAGCAAGACACCTAACGCCCAAATGCTCCTGACGAGCTGGTCGGTGCCTTGCATGGCGGCCAATCGCCGTTGGTGTGCGAGTGTGTGTATGAATGGGTGAATGAGAAGCATCAATGGTACAGCACTTTGGATAAAGGCGCTATATAAATGCCAACCATTTTCCATTTATTGATGAAACAAGTTTATATCTTGAGGGAACAATATTGGACTCTAGAGCTGCGCTGTCTCAGAAGTGACTAGTTTCAGTGGCAGCATTGTCATTTCACACAGTGTGAGCAGCATAATCAAGGACACAAGAAATTATACAAAGTAAACTGTCCGCGGACTGAAAGATTGCGATTCCTCGCGTGCACAAATGCAGCCTTGCTTCGCTTTAAGTAATTATTTCTTCTTGTTCAGGCTCAAGCCAGATTTGACGAGTCCTGTCAGAAGCGGGACCTTTTGAAATACTCGCTGGAGCAGAGGCTAAACGAGCTCCCTGAAGACCACCCCAAAGCCAGCGTCATCACGGAGGAGCTGACGCTTCTGGCGTCGCCGAACCCCAGCCAGCGTCAAAGCTTCGGCTCCGCACTCAACCAGTACAGTACAGTAGCCAAGCCTGCTGCTCTAACAGGTGACCTTACAGTGACGTTGACCTCATTATCGCACGAGACTCGCACAGGACGGTGAACTCTGTCATCCATTCAGCTGTTGGGTTGTGCTTTTCTGCAGGCTATTCACGTATTTTTATTTCTTTTTTTGTTAAGTAATTAAGTCATTTTCAATTACAGTAGTACCGTGCAGACCTGGGTCTACACTTTACTGAGCTAGTCTATTGGAACCTATGAAATACACTCAAAAACCGCAAACTCCACCTTCTTTGTTGGTTCAGTTGCACCAGGCAAGATCAATGGAGCACAGACAAATATTTGAATCGAAAACAATTATGTATTTGACCCAGGTCTGGTACCATAAAGAAAATGCAATAACACATGCATACAGTAATATAAAAAAGAAATGAATATAATATAAAATAAAAAACAACCTGGGCCATAACATTTCAGAATGAATAGCTCCTGGGCGTAGTTTGCATAGTTTGCTGTATATGAGCAGGACGGCAGCCATCTCATTAATCAGCGGCCAACACATGCACGTGTAGACGCACATGTCGGCGTGCATCTGTAAATAGCGGCGCTAGCCACCGCTGATGAAAACAAGCTTGAGCTCCTGCAGACTTACACTGCAGATTTACAAATGTTTGTGTTTACACTGGCAATACCATTCTGAACTAGACTCCGCCATTTGCCAAACAGGTACCCTAGAAGTGAGACTAATGGGCTGTCAGGACCTGCTGGAGAACATTCCGGGCCGGGTCAAAACAAACTCTGTCTCTCTGCCTGGCTGGAGCCCAAACGAAACCAGGTCCTCTTTCATGATGAGGGCTAACAAGAACAGAGGGGGCAGCAGCCGGAACATCTTTAAAACTGACGATTTATCCAGTTGAGTAGCCCTTGAATGTATTTCTGTAGTGTACGGTTGTAGTTGCTGTGAAATGTGTTCTCTCAACAGTAACATTTGTAACCACTCATTTTGTCTCTTAGGAAATGTTTCTTAAGCATTTTCTTCTATAATAGTTTTTTTTTTTTGTCTCATGTCCATCCGCCAAACTGAGAAATATTTTGGACATGTTCTTCATGAACCAAGAGAGAAAGTGTGTCTATTTCTCCTTTTAAGAAGCGAATTCCTGATGTAAACCTCTCCTGGGTTGTGAAGACAGAGCCAGGAAGCAACAGAGTGGCGGTTGAACAGTGCAGCGTTTTTTTGTTATTTTATTGCGTGTAGCAGTTAGCCGAGCTTTGCGTTTTGTCTCCCTTCCAGATGAGATCAGTGCCGTGCTGAAGCTGGATAACACCGTGGTGGGACAGACAAGCTGGAAGCCAGTCAGCAATCAGGCGTGGGACCAGAAGTTTACTCTGGAGCTTGACCGAGTATGACCTGTGGTACCCCTCCCATGCAAAATGCGTCACCAGCCCCCACTTACACCCCAGTTAAAGCTAGAACCTTTAATCTGCCCATTTGCTTGCCTTAGGGAAAGCAGACAGAGCTTCCAAAATGAATGAAACCAGCCACTGTTCCTAATCTGTAAATTTTGTTTGTTTTCGCAGATATGATTGTTCACATCTCAGGGATACGAGTGTTAATTGCTTACAGTATTGGAACTATGTGTTTTATTATGTCGAACGTTGACATTGTAGGTTACTGTGCGACTTGGAAGCAAATTAACCCAATCTTTTATCTTGGAAAAAACATAGGCCTATTAGGATATAATAATGTCGAACTTCAACAGTACTGTAACATAACTGATTAACTGCAGCCCTCTAACTGATTTTTTCGATTTTTGGCTCTCAAGTAACTACAAATAATGAAAATATAGTGATAATGAATAGGAGAAGGAGAAGGATGTAAAGGATAATAAAAAATGCAATTTTTTGTCTGAACTGTACTGGCTGTTAAGTATGCCATGTTAAGTATGCCATGGAAGGAAGAATGTTTGTAATGAAAGTTTTAATTAAGACAAATTTTCCCCACAGTCTCGCGAGCTGGAGATTTCGGTGTACTGGAGGGACTGGCGCTCGCTGTCTGCCCTCAAATTCCTTAGACTGGAGGATTTCCTCGACAACCAGCGACACGGAATGTGCCTGTACCTCGAGCCGCAAGGCACACTCTTTGCTGAGGTATTTTATCCTTTCCCTCCACGTTCCCTCAAACACACATTCCACATTATTCAGCTAGACGCATCTCAACCACGTCTTTAAAAATGGCATCGCTTTATATTGTCAGGACCCAACCCCTAATTGTCCCTTGACATCAGTGCCACCAGAACAACTTGAGAGATTAAAAAATGGGGTCCGGATTTGTATTATATTGTGCATGTATGAAGAAAATCATGTTTGGGTTGTTTTTTGCCCTTGCTTACATTTGCACAGGTTACATTTTTCAACCCTGTTATTGAGAGGAGACCCAAACTGCAACGGCAAAAGAAGATTTTCTCAAAGCAACAAGGTATTTATGAAGCTGTACCAATCAGCACAGCGCTTAGAGCCCAAGAAGGTGTGACTGCTGTTGGATTGCTTGCTCGGAAAATTGATGAGGATGTCTGTAAAGTAAAGTAACAGTAGCAACTGTAAGAACATTCCTTCCACAGCCATTATTTCTTTCATGTACAAATGGAGGGCACAGTCCCCTGATAGGCCTTAGAAAGCTGCAGCTGGCTTAATATTAATAATAATAATAACAAGAAAAAATTCCAGGGAAATTTTAAGTGTGCTGCTGCTGGTGCCCATCCCTCACACAAACACAGATGTAACCCACAATTTGGTACTCACAAAAATGGAGAACCTCATCTATACACGTGTGTGTGTGTGTGTGTATTTGCCCTTATGATAAGTTCATAGGCCACACACACACACACACACACACACACAGCTAACTAGTTAGCCAGTCAGCTAGCTAGCTAGTTAGTCAGTCAGTAAGTCAGCTAACTAGTTAGTTAGTTAGTTAGCTAGTCAGCTAACTAGTTAGCCAGTTAGTAACAGTCACTTAGTTAATCAGTTAGTCAGACCATCAGTTAGTTAGTTAAGCTAGCTAGCGCCGAAGCTAATGTTAACTAGCGTGACGAAGCTAACGCAAGCTAGCGCCGAAGCTAACGCAAGCTAGCGCAACGAAGCTAACGTCAAACTAATTGCTGTATCTTGAAAACTATAACTCGCATTTAAAAAAAAATCATTTTGAGTGAACCGAGACTTCAGTGGCGAGATCGATCTATGAGATGTGTCGGTAGGATTTAGAATGCAGGAGTTAAAAATCGCCATATTTTATTTATTTTACTCTGCAGTTTACCACTCAGATAACATGGGAAGTTAGCCAAGGCTACCGCTAGCTTCGGCTACTTCCGGTTCTATTCCGGTCACAGGCTGTGAATGCTGCGGTTAGAACGAGTGATACTACATGTATTGTGCTTATTTGTGTCAGTTTTAGACTTCATATTTATGTTGTGGTCGAAGCTATGGCTAGCCTCGGCTAGCCTCACCTGAACATACAAGCATGTCGCAGCCTGCTATGTGTCAGGGCCGTTGCTAAGGCAACCAGCACCGCGCGTGTGTCTCTGGTGAGTTGAGTGAGTTGAGTGAGCTGAGTGTGCTGGTTGCCAAGCAACCAGGGGCTCGTGCATGTTCTGTGTGTGTGAGAGTCTCTGTCTGTTAGAGATCTAGGAACTAACTTTTTTTTCTGACATGCTCGGGTTTAAACGCTTCTCTTTCCAAAACTATACGTCATATCTCTTAGATATTTGAATGTGAGTGACAAGGTGAAAATGTGTGTAAATGTTTAACTGCTTACGGCCTGAATGCTAGTGGTGAAGCTAACTGGCGCTGGTGCCAAACAAATCCATGTATCTTCAAAAGTATAAGTCAGATCTAATTTATTTTTGTATTTTGAGCGACCCAAGACTTCAATGGCGGATGGATGTGTCTGTAGGATTTAAAATGCAGGAGCGGTGACAGTTTATAAATCACCATATTGTGCCTACTTTACGCGGCAGTTGACGCTTCAGATAACATTGGAGTCAATGAGAGCTGGATCCGGCACTCTCTGCACTTTTGGGCGATTTATTAAAAAACCGTGAGTCCTATCTCAATGGAATTAACATTGAATGAGAGAGGATTTTTTTTTTGATGTATGTTGTTGTGGAGTAGAAGCTGTGGGAGTAAGATGAGAATGTCTTGAATATTTTTGATAAAATTTAGAAGGGCTGAATGCTAGAGTGGGTGATGTCACCGCACTCTAAAGCCACGCAATACACACCCGTTATAAAATCTGAAAATCTCAAAAATTTCATAAAACATAAACTGTGATTTTGTAAAAACCATAGAAGATATCAAAAAGTGTCTTTAGACCAACACAGTTCAAAGTCTTGTGACCTGTTTAAACCTTTCATCACGTTTCTGCGACAAAGTATGACGAAGTGGTGTGGCTCCAAAGAGGGGTGGGTTTGATAAATTCTCATTCATTCCTATGGGCAAAAATCGGTCGGTTTTTTTCGCATTTCGTAAGAAAACGAAATGTCGCAGAATTGAGAAAAGTCTTTCCCATCGATTCCCATCTATTCCGGTCGTTTTGATATATATCTTGCCTGGGATTTCTCAAAGCTGTGGGAGGAGTAGCATGCCGAACTTTTGAAGGAAGAAAATTAAATAAATAAAATTATGAAGTATGGCTGAGAATATTAAGGTGTGTGCTTTTGCACTACAAAGCTCTGCTTTGTATTGCAATGCGCAGCACACAATAAAATTATGAAGTATGGCTGAGAATATTAAGGTGTGTGTTTTTGCACTACAAAGCTCTGCTTTGTATTGCAATGCGCAGCACACAATAAGGGTAAACTTAACTGACTCCATTCAATATCAAGTGAATCATTTTTCAGAGAGACATTCAACTATAGACAGCTGCAGGAAGCCACAGCTTTCTGGGAACAGTAAACTTTTTGTCCTATCCCAGCTGTGGAAGAGGCCCGGCCTAGAATGATAGAAGTGTTGTCTTAGGAATGTTTTCTCAGGCACGTTTTTAACACGCGGTTGACTTAGCCCTGGAAAAGCAGGTGATTTTGTTACCTATCTAATCAAAAGCCTTGAAGTCATTCAGATGTGAGGTGGATAAAAGGGTTTGTGACCGTTCCTCGTCCGTTTCCTCCCCCACCGCAGGAAAGACCTTCCTACGCGCCCGTCAGATGAACATCAACGTCGCCACCTGGGGCCGGCTGGTGAGGCGCGCCACCCCCTCAGTGCACTCGCCACGCCCGGATTCCCCCGCTCAGCCCAGTTTCCCAGCCTCCCCCAGGTACCTCCCGTGCCCTCCCCGGTTTGCCTCAGGCCTTCCCTGTGTTGTTTTGCTGTTTTCTTTAATTAGAATGAGGTTTCGCCATAACGGGGAGTAGCCTGCGTTGAAGGAGGTGAGTCATGGTTCAGCACTGTGTCAGGCCTTGCGGGACACAGGGACGGTGCTTAATAAGTGTGGGCAAAGTGTGAATGCGTCAAAGCACTGTTTCAGAGCAGGCTTGTGGTCAATTTCCTCTTCAATCTGCTCTGGCTTTTTATGGAAGCAATTGAAAACACTTTCAGAAGCAGTTAAGAAGCCAACTGTCCAATTACTTTTGGTCCCGTAAAATGCGGGGGAAGCACTATAAAGATTCCGATATCACCCTATATAAATGTAAATGCACTCAAATTAAAGGGGACAGCCTGCACTTTAACCTCACATGTATTGTTTCATTTCAACTTTAATGTGCTGGACTACATACCCACAAAAACAGAAATTGTACCAGCTGTGCAAATAAATACAGACTGCACTGTATATACAGTATATACACTCAGTGAGCACTTCATTAGGTATTCATTAGACTTATTTTTTAGACGTATTAGTCTTCTGTGGCTGTTGCCTGTCAACTTATCCACTTAGAGGTTTGAGGCGTTGTGTGTTCAGAGATTCTCTGCAAACTCTAGAGACTGTTGTACGTAAAAATCTGTTGTGCAAGAGATCAGCAGTTCCTTAAATATTCAAACCACCCTTTCTGGCACTAACAATCATTCAACGTTCACTTAGATCACATTTCTTCCCCATTCTGACATTTGGTCTGAAAAACAGCTGAATCTCTTGACCATGTCTGCATGCTTTTATGCATTTAGTTGCTGTCACATGATCGGCTGATTAAATATTTACATTAACAAGCTGGTGTACAGGTCTACCTTATAAAGTGCTCAGTGAGTGTCCTTTATATACTTCTGAGATCCACAAGGACTAAATGAACAAATTGTTTGGGCGTTTTTATTGGCACAATGTACTGAATGACCTCAGATGTACTGGATGAACTTCCATGCTGGAAATGTCCTTGCCTGATAAATAAAATGGAATAAATATTTCCAGTGACCCTACGGTGACCAAATTGGACTTTGACAAAGAGCCCACCTCTGCTTCGAAGCTCATGGACGAGCTCAGACAGCAGATGGCGGCGGACAAACGGGAAGCGCAGGTAAACACCGTTCTCTAAACAGCCTGTCGCTGGCACTGTAGCTTTCAGTAGCTTAAGGTCAAGAGGAAGAGGAAAAGTCAAACTATATCTGTTTACATAACAATCAGTATCTGTGTAATGACCGATGCCACACAGGCAAAGTGGCGACAGAGTGCCTCTGGCTATGACAGTCCTCCAGTTTCCTCCTCCTGACACAGCATTCCCCCATTTTAACAGGATGATTTCCTGAACAACAGGAACAGTTCAGCTGTCAAACTAGACAATGACAGAATTGTGGACAATGAGAACCAGCAGCCAGATCTGGAGCTGATAACTGCTCCATGGACAAAAGACATAAGGTACCGTCTAGTAGACTCTTCTGAAACAACCTATACAGTTTTCACGGTAAATGCACTTGGATTTCAGTTCATGTCTCTGTGTTTTTTACTGTAAGTTTGATCTAACAGGAAGATATATAAATCAATAGGTTTCTTGGGATTTACAGATGAGTAGAGGATATATACATGGGCTTTTTAATTGATGCTCTCTCTCTCTCTCTCCCTCCCTCTCTCCATCTCCCTCTCTCTCCAGGGAAGAACAACCATTCCAGTTTAGTCTTGCAGACTTCATCTGTGTCGCAGTTCTAGGCCGGGGGCATTTTGGAAAAGTAACTTAATTTTCACATGACGCCACATCCTGTTGATGTGAAGAGGCTGTTAACGTTCTTCATATAATTCGCACATTAATCAATTTTTCATTTTGATTCAACAGGTATTGTTATCCAAATACAAAATGACAGGAGAAATGTTTGCCATCAAGGCCTTAAAGAAAGGAGACATTGTGGCTCGTGATGAGGTGGACAGGTAAGTCTAACCCTTGAGGAGTTTGCCTAAGGACGCCAAGCAAATTCAATTGTTTTCATATTTCGTCTTTTGTTGTTTTCCTGTCAGCCTAATGTGTGAGAAGGGGATCTTTGAGACCGTGAACAGTGTCCGTCACCCATTCCTGGTCAATCTCTTCGCCTGCTTCCAAACCAAAGAGCATGTGTGCTTTGTGATGGAATACGCAGCAGGAGGGGACCTGATGATGCACATTCACGCCAACGTCTTCTCAGAATCTCGAGCCGTGTAAGATCTAAACTGGAACTGGTCTAAAATCAGTTCCAGCCCCTTTTTTTTTTTTTTTTCGCTTTCTTTTTTTCTTTTGACTTGGACGGTTAGCTACACTGACCGGCTTTAACAGTAAGTTGTAGCCGTGGTCTTCTCGTATGTTCTGGAGATGTGCTCAATGTTTGCCTGATGGTGGCAAATGGTGACAAAAAAACACTGTAATTTGAAGTAAAATAAGTACCTGATATCTGGCAAAAATTATATTAACCATGTACAGTATACAATATGTAGCACAAGTAACAATGTGAACTTTTGGACCTAAAATGACACTCATGGTGTGCTGAATAAGCTACTTGCTTATACTTTTTTCATTGGGCACCTCTTGCTTAACAGTACTGTCAGTCAGCCTTACAGCATGACTGTCTGTAACCACTTACTAGGTTCTCTAGGTTTTTTCTGAGCTAAAATATGAAATACTACTGCAGTGAAAACGTTACTTGAATAAATAGTCAAGCAAATATAACCGGGCTAAACTAGTTTAATGTTGGGTTTGCTATCTCAAATTACCTAGTTAACATTAAAATTCAGTTTGGTTTTAGGTCAACATTGTCTCACAGCATGTTAGTTATCATGGATAGCTAGCAAGTCAACTACTGAATTATATGAAAGCAGATGCTATACTATAAACCTAATCATTCTCAAAAATACGAAACATAAGTGTCCGGTAAATACAGAATGTGTCTTACTTTTCGGCCGTTGATGCAGATTCTTTTGTCATTACTATTTCATAGCCACAGGGTGTTTCTAGAAAAATAATGCAAATGTTTTAGCCAATCAAAATAGAGTATTCAGGCAAGCTATTGTATAAGTATGATTAATGAGCTTTTCTAATCAACGATCATGTTTTATTGTCCATAGTTTCTATGCTGCTTGCGTGGTCCTGGGGCTGCAGTTCTTGCATGATCACAAGATTGTATACAGGTAAGGTTGCACAGTGATTTTATCTTTTCATTGTAGCTATTCAAGATTTTATACCTTTCCCATCCTCTGGGTTAAATACTACTGTGACTAGTATGAGGAATTTACATTAGACATGGTCACAGTATCTGTGTTTATCAGCATGTGTTGGTAGACCACATCTAAAATAGCCACGATCACTGTTGTATCCTGTTCCTCAAAATAAAGTAATTGCACCTAATTTACCTTCCAGGGATTTAAAGCTGGATAACCTGCTTCTTGACACTGAAGGTTACGTGAAAATCGCCGACTTTGGTCTGTGTAAAGAAGGTATGAGAACATGCGAAGCAGGCTTTATTCGCAAGGGGGTAGCTTTGGTCAATGCTACATGTTTTTGCTGACTAAACATGCATAATATCCTAATTTAAAGTACAGTCTGTAAGTATTTGGACAGTGGTACGATTTCTGTTCTTTTAGCTCTGTACTCCAAAATATTGACTTTGAAACAAAGCTATGACTAAGTCCTACATGGATCACCCTGTATGGATGTAAATACTCTTAAATGAAAAAATGGCAGTCTACATTTTAACCACATAATCATTGTTTAATTTCAAACTCAGTAGAGGGCCAAACGAACAAAATTGTACCACTGTCCAAATACTTACGGACCTCACTGTATTTAAACCCGTTAGTGGTGAGAGGGGCCAGTTGATTCGTATCCGTTTTGATTGTGGAAACCAATCGTTTGGTTTGATCTGCCTTGTAAGGAATGGGTTTCCGGGACCGCACCAGCACGTTCTGCGGTACCCCGGAGTTCCTGGCCCCGGAGGTGCTGACGGAGACTTCATACACCCGGGCGGTGGACTGGTGGGGGCTGGGCGTCCTCATCTTTGAGATGCTGGTTGGAGAGGTGTGTGGCCAAGTTTTTTTTATTCCGGGCCTCCCGTTTTACAAGGTCTGTTGCTCAGGGCACCAAAAAATGCCATCGTCCTCAAAGAGCTTTTGTGTGGTACATTACCTAGCAGTTAACAGCTGAACGTGTTGAAGACAAAGTCATTGCTATAAATGAATGAAATGTAACTTTCAGAATAATGTCACATCACTTTTCTTATGTAATCTTTGTCCTTTTGTCAAGTCTCCTTTCCCTGGCGATGATGAAGAGGAGGTGTTTGACAGTATTGTCAACGATGAAGTCCGCTACCCAAGATTCCTCTCTACGGAAGCAATCTCCATAATGAGAAGGGTTAGTTTACAGGATTTAATGATTGTTGATTTTCTTCTATATTTCCTTTTACAAATTTACAAACCCCAACTTAAAAAGCTTTTTGAACTAATCTTCAAATTAATTACATTTAATGCACAGTTTTTTCTTTTTTTTTCTTGGATCAAAACAAATTCCAAACATCAGAATCAGAATCAGAATCTCTTTATTCGCCATGTAGTTTTACGTACATGGAATTTGCTGTGGTTTGTGGGTGCATACAAACAACATAAAGAATGAAATCAAAAAAATAGGAACATAGATATATAATAAGGTGGAATGTGATCTGGGTAAAAATAAGTAAATATATACAATACAACATAATGCTGAAGCGGGGTATATGAAGTATTGTTAAAGTGCAAAAAATAAAATATATAAAATATAAATAAAATTTAAAAAATATAAAGTTTATGAAGTTTTATGGGGGACGGATAAAAGTCTGTGACAATGGGGACCCTTGGGCCTTGTTGATGAGGCCAGCTGCCAACATGGAAGGAAGTGTTCATCTAATGTTGATAATTAATCAGGAAGAATATTGAGGGTGTATTACTAGGACTTATTTAGTACTTATTTTGAATTTAGTACAGATTTCTTGGTGTCTTAAACCAGTATAAATGAACAGGTGCTAAGCTTTGTATTCTCCATACACAAATGGATGCACTGAAAATGAACCCTCTCATGTGTCATACTGGAGTGAGGTTCAAAGCCTGAAGTCATACTGTTCATAATCATGTACTTACTCATCCATATTAAATCATTATCAAGCTTTTGAGGAGAAATCCGGAAAGACGTCTCGGTGCCGGGGAGCGAGACGCGGATGAGGTCAAGAAGCACCCCTTCTTCAGAGTATGTCAGCACTCGCCAATTACCTTTCATCTTTTCACAGAAAACAGTCACTGGACAACATTCACATCCTTTTCTGCTGTATCTGTTCTCCCAGAACATTGACTGGAGCGGCCTACTTGCCAAGAAGATGAAGCCCCCCTTCGTCCCGACCATCAGAGGCCAGGAGGACGTCAGCAACTTCGATGACGAGTTTACCTCAGAAGCGCCCATTCTTACCCCACCCAGGGAGCCCAGAGTCCTGACTGAGGCAGAGCAGGAGATGTTTGCCGACTTTGACTACCTCGGCGACTGGTGCTAGCCTCTTCCCCCATTCCCTCCCAACACTGTAAAGTTGCTGCGGCTGACAGAGGCTTGCAGCTCCCTTGGAAGATCAGCAGCTGTGCTCTCCCAGCCTTCTGTTGCTCTCTGTGCCACCCAAAGAAGCTGCAAAACACTTTTAAAGGAACAAAGACATTATTTTAGAAATTGCTAAAAGTAATACCATACAAAATGGTCTGAGAGAAGTGGCTTCAAGCTGCCCATTTTATAATATTTAGCACGATAGCACTATATAGATTTCAATGAACTGCTTCAGGGAATGGTTCCATTATCTGGCCTCATTACAGTTTAATTAAGTTCATGCCATAATGCACATCACCCCACCCCTCTTTCTGGCTTAAATACAGTTGTCATGATCCACATTTGATGTTATTTAAAGTGTGAACTTTCCCCATTGATAGTAAAGATGGTATTTTGAAATGACACTGAACCTAGGACTCATCATGTTGCAATATAATAAGTCTTGACTACTTTCCACTAAGAAATGTGTATTTTACGCGAACTGGCAATCTTAAGTTTGACTTTCAGAACACTACTTGCAGTACTTTCTTTGTCTTTGTATTTATTGACCATTTTCCAGGTGTCTTCAGTAGCTATTACTATTACTGAAAACCTACCAAAGCTAACTGCCAAATGGGCTTGTCCTTCTGATCCATTCTCCATGTGGATCTGTAATGAAACCTTGGAGGAGCTTGAACCTTCTACAATCTCTACAATGATACAAACGTTGTACTTTCTCTACTTTTTCCAGTTTTATTCTCTCTGTCATGTACCAGTCAGTGGAATGAAATAAGTTATAGTTTTATACTGTATTTTTCATACTTACATCTGCTGTATAGGAAGTTTTATATGGAAAATTAAGGGTGTAAGGGTGTCAAGATCGAGAGCATAGCCCAAATGCTGAGTCATTTTGGACTACTTTAAAATGGAATGTAAAAATGTATATTCTTAAAGTATATATTTTGGCATATACCATAATATGCCGAAGCGGGCCATGTGACTTTGAAATGGCATGCATAGTTGAGGCTCTGTCAGAAGACTTTAGTCTTATAACGTAACATAAAGAATCGGTTGTGGGTCAGTGGTGCTTTTGTAAACACAGCTGTGTGTTTGCACTCTCAGTCAGGTATTTCTCCTTACAGGGCTTGAATGGTTTTTTTTCTATTACAGTTTGACAAAGTGGATGTTTGTATGCCAACAGGTATAGCATGGCCAGGTGATTCAACACAAGGCAAGGTAGTGTTTAAGATCAAGGCGTTTGATGGTGAAGCAGTGCCAAGCCAAGAATCCCACACAGCTAATTACCAAAATCCTATAAATATACACTACAACCTAATGCCAGTTTTCCATTTGTTTCAGTCAAGTGGTTACAGAGGGGATTGCACACACACACACACACACACACACACACACACACGCACGCACACACACACACTCATCAAACTAAACTGATGGTGATACTAGCTCAGTTAACAGGAGTTGTACAGTAGGCCTTTTGGGGTATTGGGAAATGATGATGTCAGGGTATACGTACAAAAGCTCAAAGCACTAATTTTTTTAAATGATGAACTTAGCTGAACAATGGAAATTGATTGTAAATAACGTTTTCTATATACTGTACATTAAGTAGCTGCCTAAGCGCATTGTTGGAAGTGAATGTTTCTTTCAGTGGTACTCTATACTGAAGTTATAAGGGTGCTGAGGAAAATTATTACAAGCATTGATACCATGAATGCACAAATAAAATAAAAAATGTCATTAAAAAAAACCAAAACATACTTTTTATTTCTTGTTTTTGTTTAATTTGGATGTGTGCATCTCACCCCAGTTTGTTGTTTTGGTATTTGGATAGAAGTCCTTGATTCTTTTCCTCTTCCTGTCACAGATGGCTGTCTAGTATAAGTGGAGAGTAGGACGTTTACAGTATGGTGATGAGTGGGAGCTCCCATGGATTGGGGGATGGGGTTAGCGCGGTTTAGTCTTTGAATAGGTGTCTGTGAATGAAAAGCTCCTCCGCCAACCCCAGCTGGTGGGAGGTGCAGGAGGAGGAAAGCTGGAAAAGAAAGCGCTTGGTGTTCAGCTGTTTTCAATTAACCCGAAACAGAAAGTGGGCTAGGCTACCTCATCTGCTACACAGCAAACACGACCGGGCGACATGTTACCTTTACAATAAACCACCGCAGAAAGTGCTTCTCTGGCAAAAAAAAGATTAAAAGTTAGTGGGTCTTTGTGGAGCTGGCAAGAGTAACGATCGGGGTTTGGGCCCAGCTGTGCCTTTTGGGAATCTGTTTGTGTAGGTAGATGTGCTGTGTAAAACACAGACCTTGCCGGAAGGTTCTGAATAATGACATCCCTTTTTGCTGTGTGGTGTGAACTGGGGAAGAAGCTGAAATATGCAATAACCTGTTAAACTTGTCCAGCAGTCCTGAAAGGCTTTGTTGAGCAGGGGAATTATAGGAGCGGCCATTATATTCTGGAAAGACAAAGAAATGAGTGCATTGGTATGGTTTAATCGAGGGTCTGTGACAAGTGGTAAAATAGATACGACCTTGGCATGTTTTACAATAGTATGAATTCATAAGTGGTAGGAATACAGAGACTTCCTGTTCAACAAGGTGTGTTTATCTGTTACTTTTGCACTGTTTAGTAAATGCATCTGCCAGGAATGCATTAACATAACAATACATTACTGTTATTCTCTGGTTAATGCTAGCTTTAGAACAAATCACATTCTGTGCATTATCTCTGCATGTCCTAAACCAGTATTCAGCTTTACAACCCGACAAATAGTTTTTGTTTTTTTGGCATTCAACACCGGCTGTAATCACCAATTAATAAGCTTGAATTATTGTACAGCTATACAATGTTTTGGTGCAGACTGTTGGTCCGTCAACTATATATTTTGAAACCCAAATTTAAGGTCTGTAAACACAGGCAGAGGGTGAGTCAACATGTCAGTGAGCGTTTTTCAATGATAGGAAGGGATTTACAATGGTCTTAACAATGTTTTAACACAAAACTATTACATATTGTACCTGTAACATGCAGTCCAAGGGCGCCGATCAACCAGCGGGGATCACCAAATACTAATGAAACACAGACCCCTAGCTGGCTGAACCCTTTTGTACCATAGAGAGTATCTACCAATTGTGCATTGTCCTCTGATGTGTCATATCAGAGGATCCGTGGGAGAAGACTGCCTCTGTGAGGGTGGATGCGATGAGTCAGGCAATGATGTCAGCGACTCCTGTGGTGTCTATTTTCTAAAAGTGTGCTGAACAGGGTAAGTTTATCAGTTACTATGTAAAGAATGAGTGCAGTGAGTAATCGCATTGTAAAAAGCAACAATTTCCCTATGAAAAGCCAGGAATCAGGATTAGGGCATATTCCAGAAAATTGTCTCATGAGAGACTGGGGCACAGTGCTGAGGAGCAGATCGAGGGTTTGGTGCACAAGGGGCGTAACTGCCATTTTTTGAATTTTACTGGAGAGCTGAAAAAAAATGCTTGGAAGGAACCAAGGTTTTTGGGATGAATCTTCAGGTTTCTACCCTTTATTTAAGTGTAGTTTAAGTGCCACTAGATTTTCTTTTGATATATTATACTAATTTTGGCCCAAAATGTCACTAATGTATGTCCCTTGTGCACCAAACACTTGAGTGCTCCAAACTTCCTAGGACTTTTCAGCATGCACAGTCAGGACCAAAAGTCTGAGACCATATTGTTTTTTTAATGTAATTCTGGAAATAAACAGAAAGATTTAAGATTTAGAAAAAAATTCAACAAATTAAACTGACTTCAAAGCTTTGCAAGAACTACTCCAAGACCAAAGAGAAGCAAGGAGTCCAGCATAATTCACAACCACCTGACCTCAACCCTATTGAACATTTATGGGGACACTTAAAGACTGACAAAAGCCAAGTATTCAGTAACATCACAAAATGCTATTTGGGACATTGTCAAATAATGCTGGGATAACATGAATCATCAGGTTTTGCATGCCGGTTTGAGTGCACGTTGTCATTAAAGCAAAAGCTGGACATGCCAAATACTAAGAAATTCTGAAATGAATGTAATTTTTTCAAAGATTCAACTTTTCACTCAAATTGTTATGGTGATAATACAATTAGTAATGATGAGTTTGTATTAAATTAGAAAATAATGCTAAATAGAAGCATTTTCACTAGTAGTTTCCAGACTTTTGGACTGTATCGCTGCTTTCAAGATGGAGGCTATGTACGATTCGCCTCAACAGCCTTCCTTGTAAGGTACCAGGTACCCATCTATACCAGTTTGGGCAGTCCCAAGTTGGAGAAGAAATGCTGTCAAGTACTCATGAACATATCATCACTCTTATCCAAGGTCTTCAACATCACAGTGAGGTACTGAATGATTTCCCTATTTAATTCCCTATGTATTTAATTTCTTGAAACTGAGGAAAAGAAGGTGGAGAGGGCAGACTGCATGAGATATAGTATGCTTATAGTATGCTTGAAGACATCCATGTAAATACAGAGTATTTATAGGTAATTCCAGAAGTTGCAATAAAAACTTCACAGTAAAAATAAAAAATGAAATGCCAAAGATGTATATAATTAAACAGGATAAATTATGCCCCCAAATAAGTTCAATAATAGTCAGAAGTTTCTTACTGTCTGTGACTCTTTCCAGAGTGAACCTTGCGTTTAATTCTGAACCACATTAAACATTTACAACACGGTTGCTGAAGGTATCATCTGATCATTATATAAACTCAGTGCAAATGACTCTGATAAACTGTATGTCAGTAATCTGACGTGAAAAGGGAAAGGAAATCCTTGAACTGTAAAAACTAATTGCATTTAGTCGGAAACCTGCTTTTGGATGTGCCTGGGACCTTCTTCAGGCGATACAGAGATGAGAAGTAGCAATGGTATCATTACTTCAGCCCTTCAGGGTCTTTGCTTAATATACTTGTTAAAATCAGATATTTGACTGGCCCTGACAATTGAAAGGTCAGAATTTACTATCTGCAGTTTCCTAATTAGCTGGTGCATGAAAAATAGCAAAGCAAAATAGCATCAGTATGATTGAGCATTGGCCGGTTTATTCTATTGCCCATAGTGATGATCTGTTGAACTATCAGTGTTTCTGTGGTTGTTGTACAGAACTTGGAGTTGCAAATGTAGTGAAACACAGGGTTTTGGTTCCCTTTTCTCCTAAACTAGTATATGATTACATGTGAAATCCTTGTTTTTGTTCTGTGTTACAGTTGCATAGTTGAGTCTTTTAAGAGTGATTCAGTCACCAGCGTGATTCAGTCAAGACATTAGAAAGTGTGTTTCAAATAGGCCTAACCAGCTGGTGGCTTACTTTGTTCAAGCCTTTTTTGGCAACAAAGCAAAACATTTTTGCATAACCCTTCAGGTTTCCTTCCCTACAGAGAAGGAGGGGAGGTTTTCACAGGGCAGGCCTCTGTCATTAGTGAATGTCCTCCGCGGGAACCCTGTGTCAGTGTCACAGTCACCTACTGGGTTGTGAAGACAAACAGGGTCCATTAGGCATGTTCACATCTGGAGGGTTGCACATGCTATACCAACTGTTTCCATATTTCACTGACCTCCTAAAAATATCCCCAAAACTCTCAGAAGGAACCTGGAAGGGTAAAACAAGCTCTTGGCGGAATAACAAATCAGTGTAATTGCTAAAATAGCATTTGTGTTCTTCTTTCAGGGTTATTTGACTCAGCAGATGCTTGTGTGCGTGAACATAACCTCAAATCTGCGGGGCCTGAATGGAATGGGAGCCTGGGAGTGGGAGTGTGCTTTGTACAAATCAGAGCCTGTTGGTAGTGTGTGATGCAATTCCTGATTTTGTTGAGAGCAAATGGTCCTTTAAACGTTTATAAACTATGACTCATCTCCATAGGAAAAAGTGAGGTTTGAAAGACAGGATAGTGGAGCAGAGTGAACATACAAAAATATATTGATCTACTACTTAAGCATCTTCCAACCCTCCAGCTACACACTGCAGTGATATACAAAGACCTCCAAAGTTATTAATACCCATAATGAACTAAATAACAAATATTCAAAGGAAAAATTTGTTGGAAATATAGAGAAATTTGATCAAATAAATACAAACAGTTCTATATCATGACATAAAGCACCAGAATTATTTACAAACTATCCTTCAGGAACCTTGATTATCAAATTAGTTCACATCAAATTATTTAGAACTATATTCTGTGTTGTCTTCTGTTGCCTGGAAGTCAGCAGAAGCTTCTGCCTCCTATGACAATTATGTATGATGTTACACACAATATAGAAAATATTGAGCTTTAAGTTTTTTTTGGGATGTTTGTCTCAGGACAGATGGATAGGACCATGCATATATGGACAATTTGACAAAACATGTTACAAAACCCCAAGCTGGGTTTCCAGAATGACAACAATCCAGAGTCCCCATTCAAGAAATGGTTAAGTGTAAAAATCTATGTCCTGGACTGGCACAATCTCAAGACATCAATTTGATCAACTATTTGTAATATAACTCAAGATTTTATTTTCAACACATGGATTAGATAGATGGATTATTGAGGCTGTAAATACATTTACGGACTACTTAATTGATTGAAAGAATTAGCATTTGCATAGTATCTGCATTTGCATATCTGTATAGTTACTAACTTGTTGACATCATATAATTAAAGTGATGTGATCAGTATAACTGACAAAAGTGGAATCTGTGCAAGATATTGAATTAGTCCCAATAAATGGAAAGCAAATGTTTTCAAACCAAGGTTCTCAAGACAATACTGCCACCTAGTGGAAACTGGTTCAATTGGAAAGATCAACAACATGATGCAGAATGTAAAAAATGCATGTACAAATTACATGCATTGCAGTGGTATTCAGAATGCACACATTTCATGTGCTTTTAAAGTACATATCTACCATCCATAATTTAATGAAAGGGAATCTGCAGTAAAACACCTCAAATCTAAGGTGTAATAATAATAATAATAATAATAATAATAATAATAATAATATCAACCAACAAGTTAAGCAATCAATGTCTTTCATCATTGCCATGAATAGTCAGCTCCAGAATCATTAGCACTTGTAATAAAAATTAAGAAAAAGGGTGCATATGATAAACAACACAGATAATAATCTATAAATTGTGTTCAAACATATGGAAAAACTACTTTTATGTCAATACATTTACTCTCATGTTTCAATATTTTTTTTATTAAGCCATCTAATCTTCGGTGTCAAAATTATTGGCACCCCAAACAATTATTGTAAATAAAATCAAACACATTTAAATTAGCAATACAATCCATCCTGCTTATCCTGAACAGGGTCGCAGGGGGGCTGGAGCCTATCCCAGCATACAATGGGAAAAAGGTAGGAACACACCATTCACTCACAGACTCATACCTACAGGCAATTTAGACTCTCCAATCAGCCTAACCTGCATGTCTTTGGACTGTGGGAGGAAACTGGAGTACCCAGAGGAAACCCACGCGAACCCGGGGAGAACATGCAAACTCCACACAGAGAGGCCCCGGCCGACCGGGATTCGAACCCAGGATAGCATTGCAAACAAATATATTTTGTGACCCAACACAGTTGGGAGATGACTCAGGTTGAGGAAATTACAAAACAAAACTGGAGCATCACTGAAAGTGATCCTACTCTGTGTGAAGTGAAGCTGGTGCAGTGACCTGTCTCCCGTAGCTAAGCCTAGTTGGCTCCCCAAACCACCCATGTGGGAACTGCAATCAGTGTGAGAACCAACACATTCAAGGGCACTCATGGAGCCAGTACATATAAGATACAATCATTTGTCAACTGTAATACCACTTTTGTTGTATACAGGTTGGAATGTGAATGTGGTTGTTTCTATGTTTGGCGCACCAAGCGCAGATTGAGGGACAGGGTGTCTGAGCATCTGTATGCCATTAGGACGTGTAATGACAAATACCCTATGGATAAACATTACAGACAGGCTGGATTTTGTAGATATTAAATTTTATGTTTTAATTTTATGACAATTTAATTAAATCATAAAACATAATGTTTATTTTTGTGTGTGTTAGTATAAAAGAACACATTTCAGATTTCCAAATATTCATCCAAAAGATTTAATTTTACAGAGACATTTTTGTATTTAATTAAAAAAAGTAACATATTACTGTAAGCAATTCACTACATTTACTTAAAAACTTGATCAAGGCTGTCTGAGATCAGAAGCAAGGAGCCAACCAAAGTCTCAGAAGAACTGTGGCAAGTTCTCCAACTTGCTTGGAACAACCTCCCTGCTGATTGTCTTAGCCAACACTGTCCTGCAGTTCTATATCTCAGAGAAGTGATGCAGTTTTAACGTCAAAGGGTGGTCACAAAAAATATTGATTTGATTGTTTTTAACTATTCTGCCAAATATAATGTAAAATTTATAGTATGTTTATTTAGGACCTTTCATTTAATTATTTTTGAAAGAATCTTATCTGTACAGAATGTTATACAGGAGCCTAAGACTTTTGCACAGTACTGTATGTGTGTAATGCGATGAAAAAGCTAGAGAATGATTCATCATATTGTATTAAAATGCAATTCCGAAATAAGAAAGCTTTTATACAAATGTATGAAATGTACATTTGAATAAATATCGACCTTGGCTTACCTGTATTGATTCACTGGTGATAGAAAAATGGCAGCCGTCTCGTATTATTTTGACACCACTCGTGGAGTCTTGTGAAGTCACGTGCTGTTTTTCGGTCATTCGTAGTGATGTTACGAATATTGAGGCAATGCAATTTCATACCATAGTTACAAATGGGTTGTGAGACCAGGTTGCAATAATCTTTAAAAGTTCTGCATAGTCAAAAATCCATTCAAATGTGGATGTCTAAGTTTATAATTTGTGTCTAACCTTAACACAAATTATAGCCAAAGATTCACAACTGTCATCTTTGCCAGTGGTTGGCAATAATTGTGAAACCTGCTTTTTGGGGAAATATCTTTTTTAGTTGAAAAATGTAAGACTTTGGTTGATTCCATTGAACCATGAAGTACACTACTTTGCACATGTTGGAAAACAATCTTTATGTCAATATTGCCCTGGGTCCTGTTCCACTAAGCATAATTACTCAGTTAGCCGGATAACTGCACAGAATAAAACCCAGAGCAGCACTTTTTCCTTCAGTCCATGTTCCAGATTTGGGGGGTCCAGGTTTTACTCGGTGAAGCCAAGTCAAAGTTAGCCGGTTCAACAACTCCTAATTGTGACAATCACAGATAATTGGTATCACATAAGAAGCGGTGTTTGTAACAAGCCAATCGCACAATATCATGGACAGAGGAAGAGCCATGCATTTCACCTCAGAGGAGTGAGTTATTCTCATGTTAACATATGAACAGAATGAGAGTGAGGTTTAAGAATTTGTCGATTTAATTGATTAAATCCAATCAGTATATGTTGGTTAAGTGAAATATACTGAACCTGATCAAAGAGACTTAATTCTCTGGATAAAAGCATTTCAACATTTATTTGGAATGGTAAATCACATAGAATTAAAAGAAATTACCCAAAAAAAAGCTTGCTGGCCTGGCCTTACCAAACTTTATGAAATATTGTCATATTCACTAAATGTTGTACTGGACTGAAGAATGCCTACCTGGAGATTGTGATGCTTGGGTTCAAATGTCTGTCAAATGAGTGTGCATGTAGCCCGCTTCACTTTTGTATTGTGTGCCCCACCTCTCCCTTCTCCTCAAAGCCAATTCCTCAGTAGTTTTTCATTCAATCAGAATCAGGTCACAATTTAGAAGGCATTTCCAAGCACAACTTGGTTCAACTAAAAATTATCTTAAGAGTACATTTGACGAGGGCAAGGTTGGAAAAGATGTTTCCAAATGCTGACCCCTCGTGCTAAATGGTAAATGGTTGGCATTTATATAGCACCTTTATCCAAAGCGCTGTACACTGTGCTCTCACTGCAAAACCATCAGACCATTTGGTCCTGCCCTTGTGTACAAACATTTTTAATGCCTATAACAAGGGATTTACAATCCAAATTGCCCCATATCCCATATACACCATATCTGCTTTCACTCCAGAAACCCGATCACTTAAAGGAAAGGCCAATGTTCTTATTGCATTCACCTCCTTACTTGCTAGACGGGTCATTATTCTCCTCTGGAAAGAACACACAACACCTACCTTCACAGGATGGATTAGAGCATTTTTTTTAAGCTTGGGAAAAGCAGATATGTCCTGAAAGGGTCAATACAGAACTAAGCATACAAACCCCACTAAATGAAGAAGACTGTAGTAGTGGATTCTGTAACCTTTCCCCCTTTTTATTTATGTGGGCACACCTGGTCAAAAAGCCTTTGAAAATTGATATCAGAAACACACCTGAACTGTAAATGTGACATGAGTTAAAAAGCAAGATTGCTTTTTATTTAAATTTTTACGGTTTATAAATGATTTTAAAAAAGGCAACGGGCCCTGTGAAAAAGTTTGGGAACCCTTTTGGAATATACTTTTTAAAAAGATGATTACGAAGGCTCAGATAGTGTAAATCTCTATCCATATCTATCCATTTAAACCACTGATTCCTTTTTTTTTCTTGGGAATGTATGCAAAAGAGAAAAAAGCCGATTCATCAGAACTGCAGTTAGCAAATGTATAATGTTCTTCTTAGCATTACGACCAAAGTATTTAGTCAATCTGGTAAGTGACACCTCATTCTGTAGCTCTAAATCTGTACTTTAGTATCAAATTTTAAAAATGCTAATTTAGCAAATATGCCCCTCAAACATGCATTCGGTCACATTAGGCCACTCCACACACTCAAGTCTTCAGAGATATTCTCAGAGCAGACTGCCTGAATGCTCTGCATTGGTCTCTCCCTTGTGTAATAAACCGAAATTCTTTGAGAAGAAGTTGTGTGTTCTTCATTGTCCTGCATTTGAGAACGCCAACATATCCTAACAGCACCTAAATAGATTAAATGTCTGATTTACCATACATATTTAATTCATCAGTACAAAGTCCCCAACACAGCATTAAAAGTGCCTGCTTTACTGATCGCTGTTGTATTAGTGTTACTGTATGTTCAGTAACTGTGTACTGCATTTGTTGCCATGCATGGTATAATGTTCATGACAAGGCACAGTGGTGTACAGCATAACCAAAGACATGCAATCCTCCATTCCTGCCTCCATGTCAAAAGTGCCAAACCTGTCCCAACAACAGTGTTTTCAAATGGATTTTTAAAGCATTTGCCATTTTATTTTTTGAGCACACATTATTTCACTTTTCATACATTTTTTTATTCAAGTTATTGCTTGATGCCACACAAGGGTGCCACAAATCAAAGAAAGGGCATAAGCCCATTGAATATAGTAACAGTCTTCATACTGAAATTATAAACCTACAGTAGCTTCTTTTTTGCACTACACACTGCAACACGCATCAGAGAATATGCTCAATGTCCCTACTAAGCAGATGCAACCTTGGAAGCAGGGACAGTGTTGCACTTATTACCGCTTTAGGAGTCTTTGTTCCAGTTACGCAGTATGACCTCTGCTGCATCCAAAGTGCTGTCTTGCTGCAGAAAGAAAGCAAAATGTCAGTGCAATCACAAATGGATCACAACCTCAATTCCCACAACATCAGTGTACTTATGATTTACACACTTTAGAATAAAGATGTAAAGAGAAGTAGTTCACTTGATAAATGTATTTTGTCATGAACATTGTGAATGTGGTGACATGTTTAAATAATTTAGATCATATAACATTATATTTATATTATACATTACATAATTTAAATACATTGTACAATGTGTCCATACAATAAATATGCCCCAATTATTGGCATGACCAAGGCCATACAATATCCTGAGATTGTAACAATACAGTATCCTGCTAGTCCATAGCTGGATTTTTAGAAACCAGAGGTCATTAGGCATTTACAATATATGTAAATGCCTAATGCCTAATGAAGGCATTTACAATAGAGGTATTAAATGGTGCAATGAATGCATTTAATGAGTGCTGAGTGAAGCAAAGCATGTTTTCATGGCAGGTTGAAAGAGAGTGAGACAATTTGGTCAAGTGCTCTCATCTAGACCTTGTATAGGATCCAGATCCAGTCCCCAAAGCGTCATAGGCATGTAGGCAGAACCTTACGAGGGGGGAAAGCAACCTGCACCTGCCATTGTTCTGAATGGGGAACTATCGTAGATTATTTCTAATGTTATATTTTAATGAATGATAATGTCAGCAAATTGCATTCAATCATCATATTTAACCCTTTCGCAAGCAAGTTTTTCCCTGCGTTCAGCAGCTGTTACTCTTACATCACACTAGCCTTTATATGGCAGAAGTTGCCCTCGATATGAGTGCTGACAATTATTGTAAATATAGTATTGCAATATAGTAATGATACTATACTGAATGTAATAATAATAATAATAATAACTATAATCCTATAGAAACTCTTGCGGACTGTATTTATTTCTCAGCTTCCTAGCAGAGAACCAGTATTCTGCAAAAATGTCCTGGTACTTTGTTGAATTAATTATGCCATTGACCTTAAATAGTGCCCCCTGGACCACAGGCAGCAAAACATCAATGACCCACCTCCATATTTGACAGTAGGTATGAGGTGCTTCTCCGTGTGTGCATTCCTATTTTGCTGCCAAATGGCTGTTGCACGCAGAAAAAAAAAAAAAACGAAAAAAATAAACACCTCACGCTGTGCGGCCATTGGAATTATTTTAGAACTTGCGTACGAAAGGAGACACAAAATCAAGTTACCTTTATGAAGCAAAACCGGATGTACTTCTCAAATTCCTTCTTTGAATCATCCCCGCAGAATGCTGACACTGGAATAGCTGCTAGTTTCTAGAAAATAAATAAATTGTTAAGGTGTGTGTCACACGCCTTTGTCACATTGTGTTGTAAACATACACTCAATGAGCGCTTTATTATGTATTTATTAGACCTATTTTTTTAGACTCAAGTCTTCGGCTGCAGTAGCCTACCCAGGTTTGATACATCGTGTGTTCAGAGGTGCTCTGCATGGTTATTTGCATTACAGTCACATTCTTGTCAGCTTCAACCAATCTGACATTTGGTCTGAAAAACAGCTGAAAGTCTGATGTCTGCATGCTTTTATGCATTTAGTTGCTGCCACAGGATTGGCTGATTACATTTTGCCTTAATAAGCTGGTGTACAGGTCTACCTAATAAAGTGCTCATTGAGTGTATATACAGATACAGTGCATCCGGAAAATATTCACAGCACTTCACTTTTCCCACATTTTATTGTTACAGCCTTATTCCAAAATGGAATAAATTCATTTTTGTCCTCAAAATTCTACACACAACACCCCATAATGACAACATGAAAGAAGTTTTTTTTTTTTGCTAATTTATTAAAAATAAAAAACTAAGAAATCACATGTGTATAAGTATTCACAGCCTTTGCCATGAAGCTCAAAATTGAGCTTAGGTGCATCCTGTTTCCACAGAGATGTTTCTACAGCTTAACTGGAGTCCACCTGTGGTAAATTCAGTTGATTGGACATGATTTGGAAAGGCACACACCTGTCTATATAAGGTCCCACAGTTGACAGTGCATGTCGGAGCACAAACCAAGCATGAAGTCAAAGGAATTGTCTGTAGACCTCCGAGACAGGATTGTATTGAGGCACAAATCTGGGGAAGGGTACAGAAAAATTTCTGCTGCTTTGAAGGTCCCAAATGAGCACAGTGGCCTCCATCATCCGTAAATGGAAGAAGTTCGGAACCACCAGGACTCTTCCTAGAGCTGGCCACCCGTCTAAACTGAGCAATCGGGGGAGAAGGGCCTTAGTCAGGGAGGTGACCAAGAAACCGATGGTCACTCCATCAGAGCTCCAGCGTTCCTCTGTGGAGAGAGGAGAACCTTCAAGAAGGACAACCATCTCTGCAGCAATCCACCAATCAGGCCTGTATGGTAGAGTGGCCAGACGAAAGCCACTCCTTAGTAAAAGGCACATGGCAGTTTGCCAAAAGGCACCTGAAGGATTCTCAGACCATGACAAACAAAATTCTCTGGTCTGATGAGACAAAGATTGAACTATTTGGCGTGAATGCCAGGCGTCATGTTTGGAGGAAACCAGGCACCGCTCATCACCTGGCCAATACCATCCCTACAGTAAAGCATGGTGGTGGCAGCATCATGCTGTGGGGATGTTTTTCAGCGGCAGGAACTGGGAGACTAGTCAGGATTGAGGGAAAGATGAATGCAGCAATGTACAGAGACATCCTGAATGAAAACCTGCTCCAGAGCGCTCTTGACCTCGGACTGGGGCGACGGTTCATCTTTCAGCAGGACAACGACCCTAAGCACACAGCCAAGATATCAAAGGAGTGGCTTCAGGACAACTCTGTGAATGTCCTTGAGTGGCCCAGCCAGAGCCCAGACTTGAATCCGATTGAACATCTCTGGAGAGATCTGAAAATGGCTGTGCACCGACGCTCCCCATCCAACCTGATGGAGCTTGAGAGGTGCTGCAAAGAGGAATGGGCGAAACTGCCCAAAGATAGGTGTGCCAAGCTTGTGGCATCATATTCAAAAAGACTTGAGGCTGTAATTGCTGCCAAAGGTGCATCAACGAAGTATTGAGCAAAGGCTGTGAATACTTATGTACATGTGATTTCTTAGTTTTTTATTTTGAATAAATTAGCAAAAAAAAAAAAAAAAACTTCTTTCATGTTGTCATTATGGGGTGTTGTGTGTAGAATTTTGAGGAAAAAAATGAATTTATTCCATTTTGGAATAAGGCTGTAACATAACAAAATGTGGGAAAAGTGAAGCGCTGTGAATACTTTCCGGATGCACTGTACATGAATAGGTGTAACCATATTAAGTTCTTATCCTCATAATAGTGCCATTGGTCATTAGAAACAAGAGACATTGTGCACCTTTTCCTTGATCATCCATTTCACAAACTTGTAGTCATACGCATCATCATCTCCCATTTGTGACAGGTCTGCGTCTGCAAAAAAATGAGTGATTATCAGTATAAATGTTTCATACGGCTTGAAAACTCAAAATCTTTGAGCTGCCCCCATTTTTGATCATGCGCTACCCCTTCTCAGCCAAATGACAGAAATAAAAGGGAAACTGCAGTCACTTTCCGAACGTGCAAACTTCTTGAACATCCAGAAGATGACTGGAAATCTGGTGGTGTAAGCATAATTTTACAGAATAGCACCAGTATTGGCATACAATTATAATTATTAGATGGGGGGGGGGGGGGGGGGGGGGGGGGGTTTAAGGGGAAAAAAAACATCAAATTTTTATTTCTTTTTGTTTCTCCTCACTTGCCTCCCTCCCACATCATTTCCTTTTAAAGTCAACTGTAGGCTAACTGTAGGCATAACCCATCAATCTACACTCAATGACCCATAATTACATAATGAAAACATGTTTTTAGAAATTTTGGCACATTTCTTAAATCAAAACCTGAAATCTCTCATTTATACAGAAGTATTCAGACCCTTAATTCATTACTTTGTAGAAGCCCCTTTGGCTGCAATTACAGCTTCAAGTCTCTTTGGGTAAGTCTCTACAAGCTTTGCACACCTGGATTTGGGCAATTTATCCCATTCTTCCTGGCTGATCTCTCAAGCTCCGTCAGACTGAATGGGAAAGGTCAGTGAACTGCCATCATCAGGTGTCTCCACATATGTTCTATAGGGTTTAAGTCTGGGCTTTGGCTGGGCCACTGAAGAACAGTCAGAGACGTGTCCCGAAACCACTCCAGCAATGTCTTGGCTATATGCTTCGGGTGATTGTCGTGTTGAAAGGTGAACCGTTGCCCCAGTCTGAGGTCGTGTGCACTCTGGAGCAGGTTTTCTTCATGGCCCCCTCTGTAATTTGGCAGCATTCATCCTTCCCTCAATTCTGACCAGCCTACCTGTCCCTGCCACTGAGAAGCAACCCCAGAGCAAGATGCACCGTAGGGATGGCATTAGCCAGGTGATGAGCAGTGCCTGGTGGTGCCAGACATAATGCTCAGAGTTCTGTCCAAATAGTTACATTTTCATCTCATCAGACCAGAGAATCTTTTGCCTCATTTAAATGCCATTTGGCAAACTCCAAGCAGGCTGTCATATGCATTTTACTCTAGAGATGCAGTGTGAATTGCAGGACCTTATATACATACGTGTGTGCCTTTGAACATTGTAAACTATGTTCAATCAATTGAATTTGCCACATGTAGACTCCAATCAAGTTCTAGACACATCTCAAATATAATCAAAGCAAACAGGATGCACCGAACCACAATTTAGAGTGACACAGCAAAGGGTCTGAATACTTATGTAAACAAGAAATTTCAGTTTTTGATTTTTTAAATAAATTTGTATTAGAGCACTTCCTCTTTTGTAGCCTTCAACGGATGTAGAATACCCATGTTGACCTTAATCCTTCAATCTAAAACTGCCAAACTGAAATATTGGTCTGCAATAAAGCAACAACTGTGCTTTACTTATGAACATATGAAGGTTTTACCTTTTTAAATCACTAGCATAGTTTAGCAAGCTCAGCAGTCAGTAAAATTAACTCACCAAACTGTCTGAGGATGAAAAGTGCATTTACTGGCAAGTCATAATTTAGGATGCTTTGATAGAGTCTTCCATGACCTAAAGATCTAGAAAACTCACTGAGAGCGGTCACGTCTGTGATTATGAAGTAGCCTCCCTCGGGAATGACAGGGGACATGCCGGCAGACTGGAGGATGGTGGCCAACCGGTCCCTCTTCTCCTCCAGCTCCACAGCCAGTGAGGAGAGGTAGCAGTCCTTGCTGCCCATTAGGCTATATTCCCGGAGGAATCCTTGAGCTACAGCCTCCTGCACAGCAGACACAACATTCCCTTTGTTATGGGACAGCGACAAACTTCCTTTGCCTTGTCACCTCTCACAACAGACTGAGTCACAAAGGTCTGCACAACTGTAAATACACCGTACTTTTACAGTAAATTTAGAAGACGCTCTTATCCAGAGCGACGTACAATAAAGTGCAAATCAGAACCAGGGATAAGTGCGTTGAAGACCCCAGAGGAAAGTACAGTTCCAAGTCCTAAAGTGGAAGATACACTAGATCTGAAGGGATTAGAGAGGCTATTCAAAAGGCATTAAAGTCATAACCTTTGGGATCTTAAAAGCCAGTGCAAAGTACTGAACAAATGATTCTCCTAGTTAGGGAATAATAGTCTCATATGGCAATTTTATAGAAACTGCCGAGGCTATGCTGGAAAAAGATACAGGAATGAGGTCTGAATGAGAATTTAGCCTGAAGGTTTCACATCATTGCTTCAAACTTACTCTATGCAAGGTGCCCATTTTGACATCAGAATTCTTCTTGCAACATTTAAATCTGGGGATTATTTTAAAAATCTGTTCAGAACATCATTAAGAAGAAAGAGAGAAACTGAAGACTTTCCACCATAATGGAAGAAAGCCCACCTCACCAAAAAAGGTGCAAAAGCTCTATTGCCCCCTATATACAGTATGTTTCACATTTTTCAGTAGCCAGATAGGGGTGTTAGCAGTGGGGAGACAAACTGTTCTGTTGACATAATTTTAGCCAAAAACATTTTTAAATACATGTCTAAAAGTATTCGGCCAAACAGAGACCATTTAGCGGACAGCTGCCACTGAACTCCTTGTATATATCCTTGACAACCACTACATGGGTTATATCACTGCACCGTGAATCAATGAAATATAAAAGCAATAATTTAAGGCAATGATATTATTAGTCGCTTGAGGTCTAATCTGCCCATTGGCCGAAAGGGATTTAAGCCACATTATGTCAGAAACAGCATGCCAAGAAACAACTATGCATCAAATGAAAGACTGAGGTGAATCAATAGGTTTGAAAAGAAAACCAGCACACACTTTGGTACCCCAGGAAGTTCCAGAACCACGTCTTAGACACTCATGGTAGGGAGAGTAGTGTTATACAATGGAGTCAACTCCTGCAATGAACTGTAATGGGTTTACCTGTAAAGGGGTAGGACAGGTATACAATGTATTTTGCATTACTGTCTGAAGATGTTTGACCAAGTGTTCAGGGCCAATGGACCAGCCAAGCTTAAAAAAAAGGGGAAAGATATGTTAATGTCGTTTTGTTGGGTACAATGTGGGCAGTGGATAGTATGCATATAGAACCAAGACAAAAGTGTATATTTCACAAAGAACCATGGTAAAATGGGTACATTATACATAAAGAACCAAGATACAATGTGTTTATTATACATAAAGGACCAAGGAACTCAAATACGCAATGGGCTATACCTACCATAAAGTAGTTACTTTTCTAGGAAATTGTGGCAAATACGCAGGTGAACTGAGCTTCTATTTGAAATGATAAAAACATGCTAAGAAACAGCAGTAACAATTCAATATTTTTCTACATACTGCAAGTAGGCCCATTAAACCTCACAGTTAGTTTCATTTTGATAGGAAACTTTAGACCTAATTACTTGGCTGAATATGCCATATTTTTGGTCATTTTATGGCATTGTATAATTCTGTAAATAAATGATCAATTTGACTTAATTTTCCTTGTGCCTGTTCTTAAACAAAATATATATTCGTCTTAGATGTTTGGAAATCATACATCATACAAGTGGTGCTTTTGTGGTAAGCCATCAAATATTGGAAAGAATTGCCAAGTGGTACAATATAGCATTTATGAGCGACCATAAGTTCTGAGCAGTATTATGAGAAGTTCATAATCTGAAACTACAGAAAAATGTTGTAAGACTCCATGTTTTCAGGTTTTTCCTCTGCTTTAATACCAAAGATATGGTGCTCCAAAATCGACAAACCCAAATTTCCACTAGCTCTCACCTTCCATCCAGTCACACTGAAGGTCTTCCCAGCACTGCCTATAGTGATGGTTCTCTCCCACATACCAGGGAAAGTAGCTGTGAGAGAGACAGTTGAACTTCAGGTCACAGTAACATGACAATTCCCATCACTGCAACAAACTGCATTTTCTGCACATCTTTAATACACCTAGATAGATAGCTGTACCTATTTTGACGTGCTCGTGGCCTTTGTATACAATCCATTCGTAAACCTCATCACTGAAGCAGAGTGTGTCGTACTTCGTGCACAAGTCAGCAATCACCTGCAGCTCCTCTCTGGTGAAAACCTGTTGGGGACAGGCAATTCTAAAAAAAAGACTTTGTGGCAATCAACATTTCATTTAAGCGAGCAATATCTGAAGGCAATTATACAAACTGTAAGTCAATAGAAGACTGCCTTATCCCTGCAAAAAGACAATCAATGCATTCCCTTTTTTGTTGGAGGGATATTGGGGGACCCTAATTTCTGAATAAAAGTATTATAAATCTCTCGTGCTTGAACCACGAAACCATTTAAAACTCAAGTATTTTTTCATGAAATGCAAACATGCACACACACACCGAAGGTCAGGCCAGGCTCATAAGCATAATGTCACATGGTTTACAAGACTAACAAGACTAACAGAAACAGGCACACTCACAAGACACTGCATTACCATCAAGCTAGTATGAACCCCGAAACACATAAAGCCTAACAATTATTCTCTGGTGAGAGGCAGAACACTGACCTTCCCAACAGGATTGTTGGGCGTGTTGATAATTATGGCCTTGGTTTTTGAGTTAAATTTACTCGCTAGCTCATCTGGATCCAGAACCCAGTCAGCACTTGTGAGGCTTGCCTTGTTTTCAGACTTCTGAAAAAGGCAAATGGAAACCAACGTGATGGTTTCATCTTCATGAGCTGTATTTTCATGTCAAGTGAATACAAATTCTACAAAATATTTGGTCAAACTTACAGGCCTTAAGGGAATTAAAACGGGCTTAGCTCCTGCCATTCGGACCATGGGTACATAGCAATCATAGAAAGGCTCAATAATTATAACCTTGAACAGACAGAAAGTGATAAAATTAGTTGTGCTTTTTGCTTGCATACTTAGTTTTCATTACGCTCCCATTGAAATGTTCGGTATAGCTAATGTAAATTCTGAGCAATTGAAAAACTATTTTTCTAAGTGAGCTATACACTGAAATCACACTTCTAGCCTACAAAAAAGAATGAAAATGGAGATGCAATCCCTTACCTCATCACCTGCTTCTACCAGGCCTTGCATGGTACTGAATAGAGAACCATATGCTCCTACCGTTACCAAAATCTCTTTGAATGGGTCGATGCATCTGTCATATACTTTCCCATACACTTGTGACAGAGCCTTGACTAGAGATGGATGCCCCTGTTTTGAAGAAGAAAAAAAGCAATGAGCACATGCCCATCATTTTTCAACTTGGTTAAAATCAAGACAATATTTCTGCTTCCTTGTCTTAATGTCCTTTAATAATTTGGATCAACGATGCACCACACCATGATTCTACACAAAATCCAAAAAAAGCCAAATTGAAGATTGAATAAGATGGTGAGTTCCTCTCTGGTGGAGTGGACAAGCACTCCACAAGAGCTTCACAAAACAAAACAAAACAACTTGCACAATAGTACACCTGCCACACACACAATTTGCAATCCACTGCATTGCATTTGCTCCAGTTCAGGCTGAATGTCATAATTGTTCTTATTTTTAAGATTATTTATTATTGTTTATTATTGTCCTAAAACTGTTGTGGCCCAAGTGCATACAGTAGAACAAATAAAATCAATTACAAATCCTCTTGTGTACTGGTTCAGCCTGTCCACTCTTGCAGCCTCTACCAAGCCTTCCTTGATGTATGCTGGAGGAGGGATATCTGGGTATCCTTGGCCCAGATTGACAATGGAAGGGTCTGCTGCCACAGAGGTAAAAGCCACCCTGAGGACAGACACACAGGAATTATGTTTGATGAGGGACTAGCTGAGAACAGATCAGTAGGTTTATTAACTTTCTATTTTAAGTTATTATTTAATGGCATCTACTCACCAAACATTCTTATCCAGTCCCTCTATTCTCTTGGAATATGTATGCCTGAAAGACGCCATTTCATGCTGGAAGGAAATGAATTAATTTAAATTAATGGAAGAGTTGATTTAATGTGAATGTGTAGAGAAAAAAAACTATTTGGACATCAATGAAATCACTTGTTTAGGTACTGCGAACTGTTTAGGTTACAACACAAAGACAGAAGTAGGCTACACCCACATTGCAAAAGTTAGTGAAAATACAATTCACAATAAACACAAAAACATAACTATAACTCACGGGTGTGGTTGAAAGACGGAATGCTCTCATTGAATGAAAATTAAGGACACGACATGCTGCTGACTTGCCGCACCTTAAAGTTTGATGTGCGATGATCATTTCTACAACTGAAAACACGTAATTCACTAGTAGATTAGCCTATACCTGCGGCAGAATTTACAGCGCAAAGCAACGGCATTCAACACCACAAATTAGAGGCACAATGTGTTGCAACAAATGCGAAACACAAATTCAGCGATTAATCTTTCCATTTAAATCCTTGTATGTAGCATAGCCTATAAACACGCATCTTATTTAAAATAGTCGCGATTAGCTAATCAAAACGTCCACGGCCGTGTTATGTTCATTGCACAGAATTCAGCATTTCACCTCTAAAATAAATTTGTTAGCTACCTAGCTAGTTAAACTAGCTTGGCAAGAGTAGGCAAACTGTCAGTGCAACCTCCTGAAATGACGTTTTACCGTGTTCACAAATATGGTCTATCAAATGGAGCTTGCCGAAAACCTTTAATCGCCTACAATTCTAGCGAGATTCCACTAATAGAAATCGTATACGTCTCGCTTCAATGCTGAATATCATTTTGCAAATAGCGGTGCCAGGATCAGCTTCACAATTTACGTTGCATGCGAACCGCAAATGTAAATCTATTCTGTAGTTTGGGACAGTAAGATTCTACAGCAAGTGTTGCCACTGAACTGTGTCATTGATTTGTTAAATTATTTGACGTTTCGTTCCAGAGCTATTGAAATTGAAGCCGGAATCCGAATATCCCATCATAAAAGTAGCAATTGGTCTACAGTAGCCTACATTTCGTTGTTTTAGGCTAAACAAAAATTGCGAAAGTGTCTTCAACCATCGCTTAGCCTAGGCTATTTACGATTGGTTAGTTGGAGTGACACCCAATGACATTTTCGGTGCCATTGACCGTAATCGAATGCTTTAATTTATATCGTTCGAATGTCCAAGTGCCGTTAAAAAGCTAATTGTATGGGTTTGTGCAATTAGTTTATGCTAGCTACATCATACTAACCTCATACGGGGATCAGTAAATGCGTAGAACACACTAGCACTTAGTTCTTGTAAGTTTGAACACTACTGTGAAGTAAAAAGAGTGGACAAATTACGTTTTCTGTGAGAAATGTATCGGCGAGCTCACGTACACACACAGCGGTCTACATTCTCCACTTTGCCCTCCCTAATAAAACTACGGCAACTTCCTCTGCAATTTGCATGGCGATGCAATCAGTTTTTAAAGCCTATGTTTATAAGCACTTTGTGTACTCTTGTAACACATATGCATATGTTGCTTTTAAACTTTCTTTCTTGAGCAAATAAAAAAAAGATGCCTATAAGCATGGCTACGACCATTTGATCTGCGTGTCAGATCAAACATGGCTGGCGTTGCGAAATATGTTTCTGTCTCTTGGGGAAATTGCCGAAATCAAATGGCGAAATAAATAAATCAGTAAATTAGCCTACCTCAGTATTAGAGTGGCTAGTTTTCAACCTCTCAACGCGAGATCATCATATTTTAGTCTTTGAATAATACCTAGTACAAGTAGGCAAAACACATACCTCTCCAATTTCGGTTTCATCAGGCGGTGGCACCGCCCCCATTTACATTTTTGTAATTTGGCAGACAATTTTCATCTTAAACGATTTACAACTGCATAGGTTCTGCCACAAGTTAAACGCATCAAATCCATAACTAGCAAAACACCAATGAACAGCTGTTCTAAACAAAAATAGTAATCGTAAGTGCATTTTCTTTTATTCAGGGTTAAGGTTAGACGAGAAATGTCGGAAGGGGGGCCTCATTCATTTTCAATCGTGGTGGGTGGCCTCTGCAACGCGTGTTGGGATTGCTGGCGTGCAGGGCTAGCTGGTGAAGTGGCAGGGGGCGATGGCCAAGGTTCATCTCCAAGCCAGATCAGATTTGATCTCTGATCTCTGATCTCTGATCTCTAACATTGTCCCCCTTTCATTAATCCCGTTGTCACGGAAGACGTTGGTAACAGAGCATGATGGCATATATCATACTAGCCCATATAGCCTACGGTATTTGCGATGTCTCCTGTGGCCTGTTTATTGTAGAGGTGCAAACCATACATTAGGCTTAATTTCACGTTACAGAAGGAAGAACGGCACTAAGGCTGACTGATCACTACAAACATTGACACATTAGCTAGTTATCCTAGCCTGAATTGCTAAGTTTCATTTTTAACTGAAGGGAAAAATACGGCACTAAAAAGGCCGACTGGCTAGCCTGTTCTGATCAATATAGGCCACGAACAGCAACATGTTGTTACACTGCACCGAACCACACGCTTCTTAAAATTATCCATGGCGGACAATAAACCAATACTACGTGATGTCCCTCCGATAATTGTAAACAAAGCGAGAATACAACCTAGCTGATATAAAGTTAACACACACACCTTTCCCCAGTCTCAGAGGACTCATTGGGAAATAATAGCCCAGACCACGTAGCTTGTGTTTTGTATTAGCTATTGTATTGTTGTACTCGGGGTATTCTAGCTGCCAACTGTGGTATGCTAGTTTGGAAGTTGATGTAGCTATTCTTCAAGGGTTCCTATTTGTATCTGTATGGTCACACTTCGTTGTACGTCGCTCTGGATAAGAGTGTCTGCTAAATGCCTTGTATTGTAATGTAATGTAATGTAGCTAAGCTACAAAATGCAGTGTGGGCTAAAGGACCTTGCTCATGGGCAGCTGTGCAGATGTTATTGTGGCTCCTGGGTCCCAGGCATGTACGTTAACCACTATGTTACAGGCTGCCCTGTTTTTATTATTATTATTGTTATTATTATTATTATTATTATTATTATTATTATTATTATATGCTAAATCTTAATTGTTTAAAAAGGCCAATGTTGTACATTGTATTACTCCATCATTGGGATCTAGTTCTTTTGTTCAAATGTTCTCAAAGCGAGCAGTAGATGGGGCTAAATACAAGGCATGGAGTGTTGGCTACCACAAAACAGTATCCTTCAGAGGCAACTTTAAAGGTACAATACATAAGATTTTTTATGTTAAAACATTCTTACAAGACCATTTTACAAACCCTTCCTACTGAAAAATTGAAAAAGGCTCACTGACATGTTGACTCACCCTCTGCCTGGATTTATAGTCTTTAAATTCTGGTTTCAAAATATACAGTTGACGGACTGACACTGTACCAAAGCATTGTATAGCTGTACAGAAATTCAATTGAAAATTGCTTATAATTTCCACAGCCAATGGGGGCATTCACAGAGAAGGGGGAAGGATAAACAGTGTTGTGGTTTGAGGGTGTTTGTTGCTGCAATTCCTATTGTACCTTTAAGATATTTAAATATTTAACACTTGCAACATGTTTGCTTTTGGCAGTTATTTTACAGAATTTGTTTTTGGATGTGAGTCAACAGTTTAGAATTGTTATATCATTCTTAAGTTATTTCCATTGACATTGAACTACCTATTCCGTAATTATTATAATAATTATAATAATATAATAATGTTTGTGGTTTTGGTATGGAGTGAACAAATATATGCCAGGCAGAACTGATAGGTTAGCTAAAATTCAAGTCACTGCACACTATGAAAACCAAACCTTTGCAATCAGTAAGTTCATTTTAAGCACTCAGTGACCACTTTTTTGGATATTTGACTTCTTTTTTATTTGACTAGATATTTTAGACTTATTGGTGTTCTGCTGCTGTAGCCCATCCACCTCAAGTTATGATATGTTGTTGTGTGTTCAGAGACTATTACCAACAATCAACAGTCAAAATCACTTGGATCATATTTCCTCCCCATTTTGACGTTTGGTCTGAACAACAACTTAACCTCTTGACCATGTCTGTGTGATTCTATGCACTGAGTTGCTGTCACATGATTGGCTGATAAGATATTTGCATTAATAAGCTGGTGTACAGGTCTACCTAATAAAGTGGTCACTGAGTTCAAACATATTTACCTTCTTGCTGAAACACATTGTAACCAGCATGTGATTACAATGAGCATTCTTTTCATTCAAAAGCAGAATGATCCAAGCATTGCGTGGGGTTACAGCCCAAGATTCCATAGAGAGGCTGTCATGATACAGCATTAAGCACAATTGGTTGAATATAGAGGACATCTACAATGATTATCTCTATTACAATTTGTGATAAACACCATTTGCACATTGCTGTAATGCTTTTAGTTCAGTAACCTATGTCAAAGAATCAAAATCCTGGACTGATATTACCCCAATGCACCCCCTCGTGCTGCCTGTTGTTTTTAATAATTATCAATAATATTGTCCTGAACTTGTATCTTTACCTCATAATATAAAAATGATATTAGAATGAAGGGGTGAACTCCTATACCTCAACGATCACCAAAGTGTACAACCCAACTGCGTGATACATGGTAGCAATTCTGCACCAGAATGCTTGTCACATATCTGCTGAGTTATGAACTATGGCAGGTTAAAAAAACTATTAATTTGAGTGATGATTAGACCACCCAATTGAGATAGCCAGAATAGTTCCTTAATTCAGGGATGTAATAATAATAATAATTAATAATAATAATAATGGTGTGAGTGATGGTGCAGTGGATAGCCCTGCCGCCTCACAGCTTGGAGGTCCTGGGGTCGAATCCCGGTCGGCCAGGGCCTCTCTGTGTGGAGTTTGCATGTTCTCCCCGTGTCTGTGTGGGTTTCCTCCCACAGTCCAAAGACATGCAGGTTAGGCTGATTGGAGAGTCTAAATTGCCCATGGGTATGAGTGTATGAGTGAATGGTGTGTGTGCCCTGCGATGGACTGGCGACCTGTCCAGGGTGTATTCCAGGCCTTTCACCCAATGTATGCTGGGATAGGCTCCAGCCTCCCTGCGACCCTGTTCAGGATAAGCAGGTTAAGATAATGGATGGTTGGTTAATATATAACGTATATATGTTAGTCTTGCCATGTCATGTTATATAGTTTATTGTCATTGTTTTGCAAACTGGTTATGTCACAATTTATGTTCCATGTTATGTTGTACTGTTAATTAATTTAGCATACACTTTTTCACTTTTTTTACACTTTTTCTGCAAACCTTGCATTCCTGCCTTTTCGCTCTCCCTTTCTGTCACTCACACTTTCCTTGTCTATTTACTAACCTACTAATGCTAGATCAGGATTGGGTAATACTAACATTCTAATCATGTGTTCATGTTACCTTACCTGCCTACCGTCCGCCTGTACTTCTGCCCCGCTGACAGCTTTCCTGGCTTCCGGACTTCCTGCATGGTGTACCGACTACGAGACTGCCTTCTCCCTCGGTACTGCGCTTTGGTTTTCTGGCTGGATATTTACATGTATGAACATTGCTTGTTTTTTGACTACGCTCTCTGGATATTCCCCAAATAAAGCCCTGACGGGACCTTACTACACTACTGTTTCTGAGTCATGCATTTTGGGTCCAAACCCCCCACGCACCCGTCTGAAAAATAAGAGAACATGAAAATGTTACTTTGCATAACGAACATTACATACCTAGGGCGACATGGCTCAGGCAGTAAGAGCAGTCGTCTGGCAGTCGAAGGGTTGCCGGTTCGATCCCCCGCCCGGGCTGTGTCGAGGTGTCCCTGAGCAAGACACCTAACCCCCAAATGCTCCTGATGAGCTGGTTGGCGCCCTTCATGGCAGCCAATCGCCGTCGGTGTGTGAGTGTGTGTATGAATGGGTGAATGAGAAGCATCAATTGTACAGCGCTTTGGATAAAGGCGCTATATAAATGCCAACCATTTAATTGTAAATGCAGTTTTTTGTTCTCACCTAGCACTAAGAGACCCAATTATCAAGGTATTGATATGTTTCCATGCACACTCATTCTGAACGAGACAATATCCTGAATAAGATATGGGACATGTAATCAGCATATTCACGTGAAATACTCCAAATAAGGCCTTATTCCAAATATGGCTTATTCCGATTAACACTTGACATATGCTGATATTATTTTCGGTATTGGGCATGTATACAGCTTATTCAGAATATGCATTTTAATCAGGATGTTCTCGACAGTTCGCAACACATACAGTTCCTTTTAGCCCAGAGAAAATATCCCGAGCAGAAGCTAAATACATATTAAATACTTTAAATAAAATGAATGACCACTCGTTTCTGGGAAACCCTTCACTGTGAGTTTCTAATTTGAGACAAATAAATATGTGTACTGAATTGTATATTACAGGCTTAATAAATAATGCATCTCACCAATAATTCATTTATTCCCCACACACTCATTTCAATGTTTTGCTGTACAATTTAAGTCATATTAACAATTTAAATTACAATGTTGTGCCATATTTCTTCCAGTAAATACAAGAACTAAATTCAAGATTAAAAATTCTGAATTTAAGATCCCCCTCAATCTGCTAATAATTTGTCTTATGTACACCAAGATGTAATTGATTGGCTGGCTGGTTTTGCTGTTGAAATAAGTGTTGAAATCTGAGTGAGTGCTATATCCAAGTAGCACACCAAAACATACTGGTTCTGTGAAAAGGATTATAACGATGAGAATATAGATTAATCCTGGGACTTTGGTCACAGGCCATTGATTTTTAATGAGCCTAGAGGATATCTCAGCCAGAACAACAAGCTGTATTTGTGAAAAAGGACAGTGTGTTAAAATAAAACCATACCCTGAGATTTAGTATTTGTATCAGTAGCTTATTAAATATTAACAAATTATAGTTTTAAGTTGTTGCAAGTCACAGTGCAGTAACCGTACCATGTAGGCTCTAAGAGTGAATATCATTAAATGTAATTAAATACATGCATAGAGAAGAAATCTAGACATGAATGTCATTCTCCTAGGTAAATGTTGTCAAAGGGCAGGTGAAGGTTTTGGATTGAAAAAAATATTAAATTATACAAGTAAATTGAGTTTGAGATGGTTAGGCAGACATACTGTATACCAGCATTTCATTATTTTTTAAATTTCTTTATTTGTAAAATAATACTTTGACAAGCAGTATCACTTCAGTCAATTTGTACTGATAACCATTATTTTCCCCCTGTCCAAAGTTGTAACCAAGTTAAATGGACAACTTTTAATTAACTGGGTTTTTTTTGTTCATTAACTTACTGATTTATTTATGACCCAAGTTACACATTAAATATGAATCCTAAAGGATGAGTTTTCTTAGATTATCTCAGCGTATATGCCTTTTGGGTCTAATTATCTAAATTAAAGTGAATTTATAATGCATCCATTTTTTTCTCACAATCCTTGCAATTTAATTTTTTATGGGCTTCTTCTGTTATGAATTGGAAAATTTCACTCTGCTGAAAAGAGCAGACAACAAGTACAATAAAAAGCCTGCAGCAAATTCTTTTCTTTTTTTAATCTTGAAAAGATTAAATATATTTTCCTTTTCCCTGTGGTATCTTCAGCTTGCTAAACCCTTATATTTTAATAAATATTGATTATGTGCCTCTAAATTGCACATGCTTTTTTCCTTGCACTTTGTTAATATGTTATTTAGCTGTTTCGAGTGTGGGCATTTTAACCTGGACTAGATTTGTATTTGTATTCTTCTATGCCTAGCATTGATTAGAGAAAGAATTGCACAACCCAAAGACAATTACTAATAGCAGCAAAACGGCATGACCCCCCCCCCCCCCTCTTTTTTTTTGTGACTATGGGGCACTGATACATTAATATGAGTCTTATAAAATAGGGGTTATACCGCAGAATGCAGTGGATAAATAGGATAAATGGTCACACAATTCCTATTTTTTCTCTGTAAGTACTAATATAGTACGGATTACAGTGATATACAAGAACAAATAAGTTATGATATATGATATGCTGAAACATGAAATGTGATTCATTTGTTTTAATGAATCTTAATGCTGGCTGTGCCTTCATTGTACCTGTTTTCTGGTTCTTGACCCTCGCCTGTCAACTCTGCATTGAAGTTAATAAAGACTTTGACTTTAACTTCTATGGTCTTGCAATTGGGTTTGATGTTCTAAAGCCTGACAGTATGGCTGCTTCTGGAACAGCTCACTCATCTTTTTTGATAATGTAATGGAGGATGGCAGCAGAAGGATAAATTCGGAAGTGTACAGATGGGTACTCTGGACACTCTGGTCATGCAGACAATCATAGGAAAACGTTTTAGACTGTCAGTCAGCTGATTGAAGTACAATAGAGCATGCATTTCACTTGCTGAAGAGGAGACTCAATACAGAACACCCAAAACAAAGATCAACTTAAAGAGGCTCCAGTGAAGGCCTGGAAAGGTATTTCCAAAGAAGATGCCAAATGATTGGTGATGTCAATGGGTCATAAACTTGTTATTGCATTGAAGGGTTTCATTAGACTGAAGAGTGAAATTTTCATTGAAATTAAACTATTTGTCTTAGAATTAAGGAAGAAATTTAATACATATTTTCAAAAACACAAATTGATCAAAAGATTGGCTGGAACAAAAACCAGTTGGCATAGGCTGACCGAGGATAGTACTTGAGTTATAAAACCCCTGTTCTACAGAATATTATTGTCATTTGCCACAATAGACTGCTATCAGTGTGATTCGTTGGCCAAAAGGCACAGCAGCAACAACAAAGATTCCTTATAAATGCAGTACATTTCCATTTTCTGCATGTGGCGGGACTGCTGTCTACGACATTTCCCCATTCTGGCTTAGGAGCACATGCACCAGCTACAGAGAGTCTGGCTATCAAACCACAGGAATGTTGTACGCCTTAATCATGTTGCTTGCCTTGTCTGAGATGAACACAATCATAAACTTCAATGCGGTTGAATATTGTATAATTCCCTCCCCCACAGCACAGAAATCAACTGTGTGTAAATACACTGGCTCTGGTAGAATGACTGAAGTCAGCCACAAATGATTACCATTGCAAAATAAAACAATGGGCAAAACTTGATCAATCACAAGATTTTATTTTTATGCAAATCAGTGCAGTAAATGCACCTTATGCATTTGATAATGAGAATTAGAATTTATATTAGAATTTCTCCTCCGTTCATCAAATGCTTGGGTGACCTACTTTTTCAATAAAAATATGTGTACTGGCCAACCTCTGATATCATAAATTAAATGATGCCTCTCACTGCTTTCTTTTCCTTGTGATTTTCAACAGCTGTTTCATCCTCATTTGTGTCCTTTTCAGTTATTTTTGTTTTTGTGTCTGAAGTTGCACCTAAACATAAGTTGCAAAATAAGTCACTTGATATGCAATGTACTAATATTATTTGACCCTGTCATCAGCTTTGATGTGCTCAGGTGGTCAATGAGTCATTCCTCTTGTTCTCCATTTAACTTGGCTATAGTAGTGTCGTGATGGCGTAACAAATATGTTTGCAGAATTTGAGACAGCTCAAAACTACATTTTGCATTGCAAAAGGATTTTCTGTCTGGATTGTCTGGACCCCTATTTTCATACTGACTATCTGCAATGGACTAAAGGATATGTTTTCTCCCTTAATTATTGTTAGACAGAAATCTGCTTTGGATAAAATACAATACTACCAAATTTTTGGATAAATAAAATACATAAATGGAAAAACTATGATCACACTGCAAATTAATCGGTGAGCTGCAAATTATTGACTCATGCTGTGGCTCTGAAGTATGCAACAAAAGGTTCATGATTTAACAGACTTAAATGATGTCTGTTCATAACTATAGCCTAGCATATTTAGGGAATCCAAAAAGGTGAAGGTCCAAAATGTAATCCGACAGTCGTAAACAAAAAGTCTAATCAGAGTGTGGCAACATAATCAAACAAACAACAGAAGGGTAATGCAAAATAAGGAGGCCGCGGTACACAAAACAAGTCAGGACACAAAGTATACACTAGGGGTGAGCGTGTAGTGCATTATTCATATCCGTTTCCGTATCCGTTAAACCAAATGAATTATGCGTATCCTTATCCGTAGGCTACACGTACTCGGAAGTGGGTGTGATGTAACCCGGAAGTCACAAACACTTGTGCGACCACACTACTTTGCTATCGGGTGATGTCTATCCATCAACAGTCCAGTCAGCCTAAAGTAGCCGGCAAGGCTACCAACCACCATCTAAGGTTACAATAAACAGGCTTATTTCAATTCAGCTACTTCACCATTTTAGGAGCTAAAAATGTATTCATTGACATGATCATTAAACACAGTACTTATACGTACGAGTGATTTCCAACCCCGATCGGAGAATGCAGTATGTCTGACCCAGGTAGAACCTCATTCCATACAAAGTGCATTCAAAACAGAGCACGTTCATGGCAAACTATGTATGCAGCAAACAGTTACTGTTGAATGATTTTAAATGAACATTCCATTTAGCTTGCCAGCAATGCATTTGAACACATTGAATACAAATGGATACGACTTAGATCTAACCATGCCAGCTAGCTAATTTTCGATTCTGCAGCTATATCTGTTCATGGCGCACTACCTTTTCAAATTGTTAGCTAATGTTCATGACAAACAGAAAAAAGTTATGAACGGTGACACTATGTCAAGATACTAGTTAAGTAGTTATATCCTTAATCTACGATTGGAACAAGTTCACACTTTATGTTACGCATTCTTCACTCATGTACAGCTACTACAGCATGTAAAAAAAATTAAAAATAAAGCACACCAATTCTCTGATCATGGATAATGATCCAATTACTCATACTTTTTTTGCCAAATGACAAAAAATGTAAACAACACGTGATCTGAAAAAAGTCAATAATTGTTATGGGTCCTCTTCTAAAACGAGTCACCCCTAGTATACACACATTACAATCTGGTAGGGAACTAAGGCAAACAGACTGCTATAAAAACACAGACAAATCACAGAAATGACAGACAGGTGTGAGTGCAGGAAAACAGGTAACGAGACACAGGTGAAATGAATGAATGAATGAACATACTATGGAAAGCGAACTGGGACATAAGGCACGGAAGACACGGCAGGAAAACACAAAACTGGGGAAACAGAATGTGTCAGAACTCCCCCTCAAGAGGCAACAACCGGTGCCTGAACATATAGTTCAGCGTGTTCAGAAAAATGTCTCTAATGAGGGAGGGGTCCAGGATGTGGCATTCGGGGACCCACAAATGCTCCTCAGGCTTACAGCCCTCCCAGTCCACCAGAAACTGGTGACCCCTACCTCGAAGTCGAAACTTGAGTAGCTGGCATACCGCAAATGCAGGGTCACTGTTGATGAGCTGGGGGTCTGGCAAGAGGGCTCAGTCAAGAGGCCACCTGGAGCTTGAGATGTACAAGACCGGATGGATGTGGCACAGGGGAGATAGGAGGCTGAGTTGGACAGCTGAAGGACTGATCACCCTGATGATGGGGAATGGGCCAATGAACCACAGAGCCTGCTTCTGGCACACTTTGCAAGGGGATGTCCTGAGCCGAAAGCCAGACCTTTTGTCACACAACATAATGGGGAGTAGGGCATCAATGGCGTTCTTTTCATCTCAGTCACGTGGCATAAGATAGAGGCCCAAGCTCTCTTCCAGGCTGGAAGAGAACCTCAACCTCTTTCTCTTCCTCCGGGAATAGCGGCGGTTGGTACCCCAGGCAACAGGCCAACGGTGACAGACTAGTGGACGAAATCGGCAGGGAATTATATGCGGATTCAACCCAGGTAAGCAAATTATCCCAGGACGTAGGCAACCTCTCCACCACACAGCACAGACTCTTTTCAAGCCCCTTGTTCATTCTCCTCATTCCGTCTGGTTGTTCGTCTGAGGGTGGAAACCAGAGCTGAGCCTTGGCTCCGATGAGTGAGCAGAAGGCAGTCAAGAAGTTGCTGAAAAACTGGGGACCTCTGTCCTGAGTGACCTCCAATGGAAGACTGTGAAGACAGAAAACATGTCTCCATGGAGGACTTGGAGAAGCAGTCTACAATGGTGAGGATGACCATCATATAAAGTCCAAGGCAACATGGGACCAGGGATGGTGCAAAATGGATAGAGGCTAGAGTAAGCCTTGTAGACGTTGGTTGCTGAACTTCCCTTCAGGGCAGGTGGCAACAAACTTGGTGGTACCATGTTTCATAGTACACCACCAGAACCAACAGGGCAGGAGGGCCAGCGTGCAGCTAACCCTTGGGTGGCAGGTGAGAGGTAAGCTATGCGTCCAAGTGAGGACTTTGGGTCGAACTGGTTCAGGGACAAAGAGTCGACCAGACGGGCTGGAGCAAGATTACTTCGTAAGGCTTTCTCGACAGTGCTGATAACCTCCAGCTTTGTGGTGGCGACAAGGGCTCCTGGTGGCAGGATGGTGGCAGGATCTGGGCAGGTGAGTGTACATTGGAGAGTGCGTTGGGCTTGATATTCTTAGATCCGGGATGGTAAATGAGCGTAAGGTCAAAGCAGTTGAAGAAGAGGGACCAGCGGGCTTTTCGGGGGTTAAGTCTCTTGGCTGTGTGAAGGTTATGGTGGTCAGTCCAGACAATGAATGGTATAGAAGACCCCTTTACCCAGTGACGCCACTCTTCGAAAGCTAGCTTGACAACCAGTAGCTCCTGGTCGCAAATACTGCAATTCCTCTCCATGGGAGTAAGACGGCGGGAGAAAAAGGCACACAGGCACATCTTATTATCAGACGTTTGCTGTGAGAGTACCGCTCTGATGCCAGGATCGGGAATAAACAGAACGGGGGCAGCATAAAATGTTTATTACGTTCAGAAAACGCTGTCTCAGCTTCCAAGAACCAGGTGAATGTAACCTTGGTCAAGGTCAGGGTAGTGAGTGAAGCTGCGACTAAGCCTCAAACAGTCCCAAACTCATCAGCAGTCTGAGGATCCAGAGAGTGGCTGAGACTTTCTGTTCTAGAGAGGGAGTTTGTGGAGTCTGACTTGCCTCCACAATATACATAGGAAAAAACATGGATGACCATTCTGATGCTACAGCACTGAGCTGCAGCAGGCTATGGGAGAGCTGGAGGAAGACAACCAGGCCCTGAGACTAGTGACAGAGGAGCTGGCCAGCCACTCCACCATCCACAGCAACCAGAAGTAGGCCGTATAGGCTGAGAGAGGACCTGAGTGATCCACCTCTCCCAGACCACAGCCAGACACCCAGCACCTCTCCCCCACCGCCTGACCCCCCCCCCCCCCCATCCAAACAAAACCAAAAACCCCCCACCCTCACTTCCCTCCAACATCCCTAAAAACACACATGCACACACACTGACCACAACACTGATCAAACCATTCCCAGCATGCACACTACACCTGATACGACTAACTACAGCGAGGTGCAAAACATTTGGGAACCCCTGGTTCAATCTGTATGTGAGGGAAAGGAAACCTGAACTGTACAACCTGGTTGTACTAACTGACAGGGTTCCCATACTATTGCACAGGGCCTTTTTCCTTTTTTCATTATTTTGAAACTGTAATTTTTAAAAATAAAAAGTAATCTTGCTTTAAAATGTGTCATGTTTAACTTGTTTAACAAGGTATTAATTCAGTGGCAGCAGCTAGTTAGGATGGGCCCTGGTGCAAGATTTTTTTATGGGCCCATCCTCTGCCAAAAAATGGTAACCAAAATGCAGGCACACGCATGCAAACGCATATAACCTATGCACACACACACACACATCCAACAAATCAACTAACGATAGTTGGGATGTTTATATAACTAAAGCTTAGGCCCATAGGCTACTCATATGTCAGTATCGGAGGAAAAGCACAACACAATACCATCACTGAATGTATTGTTCACTGTGTTCTTGGTATATCAGAAAATAATACGAACACGAAATGAATTAGCCTGCCACAAGTTATTTCATTAAATAGTTTATACATTATAGCCTTTTTATGTAAAATAGACACACGGTATAAATTTAGCATAATCACATATTGTACAAAGAGAGTGTAATAACCATGACCGAGATGAGTTTGCTTATTAAAGTTATATAAACACACACCACTGTTTAAGCATACGTAGTTGTGTTATTTTCTGGTGAGTGGTTAAAATATAAAGACCTGTAAAAAAACGGACGTACTGATATAAGATACAGAGTGGTGGGCCCTCCCAAGCCAGGGGCCCTGGTGCCGCTGCACCTGCTGCACTGCCTATATCAACGCCACTGTATTAATTGTAAAAGGCTTTTTGAGCAGAAGTGCCAAGATTTTTGCACAGCACTGTACACTAATGTGCAACTCAAATGGAAAACACATTGGGCCAGATTTACATACATGAAAACTTGGTGTTGTTGCAGTCTGCCTGAAATTAACGTCTTATTTACAAAGGCTACAACTCATTGCGCAATCAGCGAATGGGACTGCCTACAACCTGCATTTTGCGAGAGGCAGATCACATGTTTTGTGCATTGAATATTCCTTTTTATATTCCTTGTATCGACTCCACATAATAGTGTATCAATTGCAGCATATTCCAGCTGTGGCGGCTATTGTCGTTTGAATGAAATGTGAGATGTAACGTTGCAATGAGTTTGACTATTGCCAGAATAGAATGGGAATGTTGTGTCAGAGACATGACATATTTTACCATATTTTTTATATTAATGAGCATGTGTCTCTGTCTTGCTTGCAGCTCGGTTTACGCCTGCTATTTTGAGGCGGATACATTTTGCGCACAAATCAACCCTCATTAATTGCATGAATACAACAGAATACATAATCAGCCATACTTATAATACCTCTGTCCTTTATTTGTGTGATCAATTTTTAAATATATATACATTAAGGAGATAAGTACAGCTTGCACTGACTCAAGTTATTATGTTTTGCCAAAAAATGAAGGAACCACAGTCTACCCAATCAGGTCTCAGTTATCTCTTGTTCATTGGCCATTTATCCAATGGAACCCACCCACAGTACTGCATATACTGTATTATAGTAGACATCTTCATTTGGGATAGTTAAAAGTCTGAAGTTAGGTGTGTTTGTTGAGTCCAACGTGGCACACTTGTATGAGCCATTTGTTTGAAAAACAAAGAGAAAAGAGAATTTTATGATAAGAATATGAAAATGTTCTTGCATGAGATCTCAATCTATCTATGACCAAGTCTCAGCTTCCAAGCAGAGAAAACCAGATTTTCTGCCAAAATGTTCTGGTACTTTGCCTGGCCTGGACCACTGGCAGCTAAATATCTCCAAAACATCAATGATCCACCCCCATACTTGACAGTAAGTATGAGGTGCTTCTGCTTGTATACACTCATCTTTTTCTGCCAAACTTATTGATGGTATGTATGGTCAAAACGTTCAATTTTGGTCTCATCTGACCATAGCAGTCTCCTCCAGTCAAAATTCCAATGATGTTTTGCAAACTCCAGATGCTTGGTTTTGTTTATTGTGCTTAATAAGCGTTGTCTTCCTGCCACTCTTCCAAAGAGTTTGTTAGTATGGAAGTGCACCTCCATACTTTGAGAATTGAGAATTGGTGACCCCAAGATGCAATCAATCTCTGTTTTTCTTAAACTGTGATCCTTGGGGTTTTTATGGTCTCCCTCTCCATCTGTGGGGGATCACATCTTAAGTATCCATATCCAAGTATCCACCTCTCTGCTTGAACTAATAATAGGATAATCACTTCATTTTAATTATTATTTATTTACATGTTATTATATGTATAATATGTATGTGCATGTGTTTTTCATCTTGTCCATTTACTTTTTTTTGTTTATCGATTTGTTTGTTTTTTCTATGCTTTAGACATTTATTTGCCACGCCAATAAAAAATTGTAATTGAGAGAGAGAGAGAGAGAGAGAGAGAGAGAGGGAGAGATCATGTGCGCCCAAACACACACACACACACACACACGAAATCACTATATTAAAATTGACCACTGCTTTCCCCAATTATCCTGCACAATGTACTGCATGTTTCCATTGTAATATGCAAACTTAATTAGGCCTGTAAGAAGCATATTCCTCAGAATTGTTACAGTCGATTACGTTCATATAAAAACGAAAGAAATAACGCGAAAAGTATTAGGAAATGCTAACTCTGGTCATTAGCCATTAGACATGGTTTATACAATGTCCTCTTTCAGCCGCCCAAATCTTCTGAAGTCCCCGCCCTGCCAGCCTCAGCCAGCGCCGTAGTTTTTCAGCTCCACACGATGTTGAACTGGAGAAATAACGGAAAGCAGTGGAACTAGCCACAGCTTCCGCGCGACAGCAAGGACATGCGGCCACCGAAAGTAACATAATCCCAACCGTTGTAAAGAAATAGGCAACAGACGACATAGCGGTAAGGAGAAATATAAAATTATCTTGTAGAACACATAGCCTATTTCTCATTTTCCTGGGGGCTTTTTTCTTCCTCGGCGGAAACGCTAAACATGATTTAGATCGGAGTTTTTGCTGTTAAAATAATGTTTGTTATGGACTGAATCTTACTGTAAAGTATCTAAGATCCATATAGCGTGGTCACAATATTGCTTTAGTTTCCCAGAACTTACACATAGGCTACTGCGACTCGTGGATGACATACTGCAATTCGCAAGCAAGTAAGATAGGTATCTCATGGAGCAGTCTATTACACCGTTATGTAGTTATGCAGCCCGTTATATTGTTTTTTTTATATGTAAGCCTGATTGATAAAAAGTTGGGAGGAGTATTAAGTAGGAAATGTGCGTAGTTTGTCACTAAAATTAGCCTACAGAACGTGCTTCTAAGAATATAGGCTATTGAGTAAATGTTGTGTTTTCCCTGAGTAGAACAGTTGGTTAGTTTGTATTTGGAATGGGCAGGAACCAATATTACATTAAATATTTGAAATCAGTGACTAGTCATACTATACCATACCATCTGCTTATATGAAAAAACAAAGAACAGTCATTTATATTACTCACATGCCAGAGTACAGTATCCAACAGTGTTTGCACTGGGAGAAGGTGATGTGGTAGTGCTATTTTATAACATCAAAGTAAGCTGTGTTTATGTGCAACAGGTCTTCATGGAAACATTGTCCTTTAGCCTCACAATGATGTAGTTGTTCTACATTTTCCTTTGGGACATGTCTTGGACAGGATTTGTGCCCTGGGATTGGGTGTGAGTCAGACATACATTGTCTCTTTTGGGTTGCTGTTGAGCCTGGCGACATTTCCTGTCAGGAAGGGGGCAGTCGTGAAGGCTTGGCAGTTCACTAGATTTAACTCCCTGGGACCCAGGAGAAAATAGGTTTAAGTATTAAATTCTTTTTGACGTAATACAAGTGTCTTGAATTTAAAAAACATGTTGCAGTGAAAAATATTTGTAAAAGTATACTAACACTCAGTTAGGGAAGCCTAAACTGTATGTCCTCGTTTGAGATACAGGGTCCAGGAGGATAAAAGAAAACACTGAAACAGGAATGATAGCTTGTTCAAGTCAACAGTCCACAGACACATTAAAGCAAGGCTATTGTTCCGTGCTTATGAGAAATGACAAGGACTTATGCTTCCATTTCACTCGTCAAGAGTTGTTGGCTTACGATGAGTGAGATCATTATTGGAGCTTATGGGGGTGTTAATGTGTCCTTTGCAAAAATAGAATTTGACTACACTGATAGTGTCTGGTGTGGAGGCTTAAGTCCATAGGCATTCACCGGACGTTATGCACTTCTCAGCTGTATGTAAACATCCCCCTTGCCCCAGTTTGTTTTATATCCTTCCTCCTCAAGGTACAAGCAATGAGTTATTTCCACTTAGCTTGCCAGACTATGAAGGCTGTGCATTTGTCCTGTTCAAAACAACACATTAAATAGAAGCCATGGTGTCCAGGAAATAGATATGAAGTCCCTCTCATGTTGCGACTCTTGAAAAAAGGAGATGAGATCGGTGATGGTGCTATGCTACCAACGTAGGGTAAACACATTTTTCAAGCTTGCAAACAAATACATACCTTTTCTCATTCTTTATACATAGGGTTTTCTTTTTAATACAATTCAAGTTGATTTGGCATATTTGGTTTAGAACACAGTACACAGAATATCTATATTTATGCCACACATATACACTTCTGTTTATTACCGTAGGAAGCTAATGTACTATATTCAAACCAACAGGCACATCTTAAACATAATCCGTCTTGGTGATGTTTTGAATAAAAAGCAGCTGGGTATCTTCAGAGTGTAAATATTTATCCATGTGTCCGCCTGGATCTTGAATCAGACGATCTCACTGCACTAAATATGTATAGGATTGTTGCACATTAGATTAAACTTGTGCTCTGGATAATTTAGGTAGAAAATAATGCAACTGTGTCATGCAGTTGTCTTCATAGAGAACATAATTACAGCTTATTTAGCAGTAATTATCAAATAACAAACACTGTTTGTAAACTGGTTCTGTTCAATGTTTGGATGCTGATAATACACAAACACAAAGAGGAAATAACTGTAATTTACGCTTGAGTAAGGCTGTGAAATGAAAGGTATTGTTTAGAATTTTGTAAGCTGCTATTTGTTTTCAACAGGGGCTATAATTAGCACTAAGAGCACTGCTCTGTGTTGCTAGAGAAGGCCAACAGTTGAGTCAGGATAGCAATGGAGTTGTGTTATATATTTAACAGGGATATGAAATAGCTTGTGCTATTAGCATTTATTATGTGAGTATTCCTATAAATGTACAACATTTACAGAAGTGCTCTTAGCACTTGAGACAACAGCAGAGGGTGTATTAAGGGGCCTTACTGAAAGGTATTGCTGAGAAATTGCGTCACTATGGCTGGGGGACATCAACAGGGGCGAGGCAGCTTTTGTAAGTGGCATGCAGGATTACTACGGACATGGTGGATACAGGCCATGACCGGCTTGTACACTGTAATATGGTTTCATCTTAAAGGGGCAGTTCACTAAAAATGCAATTAAAGTATGTTTCCACTTACCCAGAGTACTATCTCTCCATCGAGATACAGTGGGGCAAAAAAGTATTTAGTCAGCCACCAATTGTGCAAGTTCTCCCACTTAAAAAGATGAGAGAGGCCTGTAATTTCCGTCATAGGTACACTTCAACTATGAGAATCCAGGAAATCACATTGTAGGATTTTTAATGAATTAATTGGTAAATTCCTCGGTAAAATAAGTATTTGGTCACCTACAAACAAGCAAGATTTCTGGCTCTCACAGACCTGTAACTTCTTCTTGAAGAGGCTCCTCTGTCCTCCACTCGTTACCTGTATTAATGGCACCCGTTTGAACTCGTTATCAGTATAAAAGACACCTGTCCACAACCTCAAACAGTCACACTCCAAACTCCACTATGGCCAAGACCAAAGAGCTGTCAAAGGACACCAGAAACAAAATTGTAGACCTGCACCAGGCTGCAATAGGTAAGCAGCTTGGTGTGAAGAAATCAACTGTGGGAGCAATTATTCGAAAATGGAAGACATACAAGATCACTGATAATCTCCCTCGATCTGGGGCTCCATGCAAGATCTCACCCCGTGGGGTCAAAATGATCACAAGAGCGGTGAGCAAAAATCCCAGAACCACACGGGGGGACCTAGTGAATGACCTGCAGAGAGCTGGGACCAAAGTAACAAAGGCTACCATCAGTAACACACTACGCCGCCAGGGACTCAAATCCTGCAGTGCCAGACGTGTCCCTCTGCTTAAGCCAGTACATGTCCAGGCCCGTCTGAAGTTTGCTAGAGAGCATTTGGATGATCCAGAAGAGGATTGGGAGAATGTCATATGGTCAGATGAAACCAAAATAGAACTTTTTGGTAAAAACTCAACTTGTCGTGTTTGGAGGAGAAAGAATGCTGAGTTGCATCCAAAGAACACCATACCTACTGTGAAGCATGGGGGTGGAAACATCATGCTTTGGGGCTGTTTTTCTGCAAAGGGACCAGGACGACTGATCAGTGTAAAGGAAAGAATGAATGGGGCCATGTATCGTGAGATTTCGAGTGAAAACCTCCTTCCATCAGCAAGGGCATTGAAGATGAAACGTGGCTGGGTCTTTCAGCATGACAATGATCCCAAACACACTGCCCGGGCAACGAAGGAGTGGCTTCGTAAGAAGCATTTCAAGGTCCTGGAGTGGCCTAGCCAGTCTCCAGATCTCAACCCCATAGAAAATCTTTGGAGGGAGTTGAAAGTCCGTGTTGCCCAGCGACAGCCCCAAAACATCACTGCTCTAGAGGAGATCTGCATGGAGGAATGGGCCAAAATACCAGCAACAGTGTGTGAAAACCTTGTGAAGACTTACAGAAAATGTTTGACCTCTGTCATTGCCAACAAAGGGTATATAACAAAGTATTGAGATGAACTTTTGTTATTGACCAAATACTTATTTTCCACCATAATTTGCAAATAAATTCTTTAAAAATCAGACAATGTGATTTTCTGGATTCTTTTTTTTTCTCATTTTGTCTCTCATAGTTGAGGTATACCTATGATGAAAATGACAGGCCTCTCATCTTTTTAAGTGGGAGAACTTGCACAATTGGTGGCTGACTAAATACTTTTTTGCCCCACTGTAGTTTAGCTGAGATGTGACATATTTTGGCACAAACATCAGCAGAGCTCAAAAATGCACATTTTAGTTCAGAGCTATTTGAAAAGCACCCTGTGGCCCCAAAACACCACCTTTCTCAATCTATTTTTTTTCTCCCTTTAATTCCTCAGTGTTATAGCTAGAAATGTGATGCACATTGAGAATTAGGTGTGTTTGGTTGCCTGATCATAGTACCATGGAATAGGGAACTGTAGTTACTTTACATGCTAAATGGCGAGGTGCAAGTTATCCAAAACCATGTCTCCTTACAGGGAAAGAAGTCCCTTCTGCAATATTTATGAGAAGCTAAAGGGCAAGCCTTTCAAGGTACAGCTAACTTTCCATATAGTAGTACCAAAGCTTTGCTCAAACGTATCAGAAAGAAGCAGTCACAACAAATGTGCAACAATCCCCAAGTAATTCAGCACTGCCATGACAGATTCCACATGCCACCAAATTCTATTTACAAATCAGATTACCTACTCAGCTAGCAATGCAAACCTGTTTTCATTTATTGTTGTTTAAATATTACTTCACCCTGTCTGGTGTGAATAATGGAAAATATATCTGACCATTATGAATTCTTATTTTTGAAATGTTTTATTGGATACAGCAAAGATAACCCATTTGCCTCTGCTAGAATGGATCATACTGTGATGCACTGCTATTATCCAAAATGCTGATAATTGTTGACCAAATTTAATTATTATTTATTTCACTCCCCATTGAAAAGACTGCATTTCATAAACAGCAATGCCCCTGCTGTCTGGATGAAAGCATCTGTGGTTTCAATTTTGAACCATTGCGGTCAGACAGGCTGAAGTTGCTGACATTGCATTTCTGTCCCAATAGGAGCCATGATTCCCGTGACAGAGTTCCGCCAATTCTCAGAGCAGCAGCCGGCTTTCCGTGTGCTGAAACCATGGTGGGACGTGTTCACAGACTACCTCTCAGTGGTCATGCTTATGATCGGAGTGTTTGGGTGCACCCTGCAGGTCAGTGCCGGCATCACAGGCTTCCTCAGACCCAGTGTGAGAAAGGAACCGGCACACATGGGGGGGGGGGGGGGTCATTCCAATAGCATATTTTTCCTTTCCTCAGTCCTTTTCTTGGGCTTAGCTCAAGAAAGGGAAGCAAGAAAAGGAGGTGAAGACAGGGGGCACCCTGTAGCGTAGTGGTTAATGTAAATGACTGGGACATGCAAGGTCGGTGGCTCTAATCCCGGTGTAGCCACAATAAGATCCACACAGCCGTTGGGCCCTTGAGTAAGGCCCTTAACCCTGCATTGCTCCAGGGGAGGATTGTCTCCTGCTTAGTCTAATCAACTGTACGTTGTTCTGGATAAGTGCGTCTGCCAAATGGCAATAATGCAAATCGATAAAATGTGAAATAGGAAAATGGCAGATGTGGCAGATGGGGAGAGGTGGATCCGCAGGTCAATCACGCGTGTTACGCGTTTAAAAAAAAAATACTACCTCAAAAGAATCGCTGAAAAGAAGGGCATAGAAAAACAATCGGTCCCTGGAGAGTGATTAGTTTAGAGGGAAGACATTTTAGAGTTTGAGTTCAAAAGTACTGTTCATAATAGTATAATTTGGCATGGGTAAATGCATAGTTTTGAATGGCAAAGTGTGCTTTTTGGCACCAAAGGCTACAAAGCTGCAATACCTTGAGTAACGTATTGATGAACTTAAAAGTACAATCGGTAAGATTTTTCTGTTAAAACATTGTTACAAGACAATTGTAAATTCCTTCCTATCATTGAAAAAGGCTCACTAACATGTTACCTGTGTTTATAGTCCTTAAATTCAGGTTTCAAAATATACAGTTGACCGATCGACCCTCTGTACCAAAACATTGTTAAGCTGTACAATAATTCAAGCTCATTGGTTGAAAATGTGTTCTAATTGCCACAGCCAATGGTGTGTGTGGGGGAGGGATAAACAGTGTTTGTCACCCTTTGTTGCTGAAACTCCTCTCTTGACCAAAATTACCTACTGTACCTTTGAAAACAAGCAAATTCATATTGTATATTGTTACCAGGGAAAACATCAAGATTATTGCACAGTAGTTTTAGAGTAATATTTCTATTATTGATGAATAATGGATGCTTCTCAGCCATGAATAGTTCTCAGCTTTGTAACATAACTACAAATATAATAATTTGTATATTCTACTAGAATAAATTAAATCACAAGCCTGTTCATGTAATTTCTGTTTTTGAGATTGATTTTAGATTTATGGCAGCACATCACCTTTCTACTTACTTCCTGATTAAAATTCATTAGTAGACCATTGAGAGGTGAATTCGATGTTATAGTAGTATGCTCTCACCTACACACATGAACATTTAAATATTATACACACATACAAATATAATATTATACAAACAAAATATGACACAGCAGAAAGTGTTCTACAGTTGCTGAATTCACAAACAGTACAGTGTTAACGAATGAAAGCCTTGCAGTGTGCTGGGAGTTTACGAATGGAAAAGGGGTGGATTCTCAAACATTGCCTGATGCACTCAGTCCCTCTAAAAAACTTACACTGATTCCAGCCCTTCAGACTGCTTTGCCACTGCTGAACTAGCCAAAGCAGGTGAAGCTTTAGTTGCCGCTTCTTATCTGGAGATAACACAAATCCCCTCGGCAGGAACTCAGTATTAGGGTGGAAATTTGCTCTGCTCTCCCGTATGAATTGGTTTCATAAGTAAATGTAATTTATTACAGTTAATAAATTCTGTTAAATCTGAAATGCAGGACATGAGATTGCCCAGTTTATAGTTTAAATCTTGTACAACAGCCATTATTGTTCTAATTAATACTTTTTCCTGACATAATGGAGCTCCATGTCAAGATTGAAAGATGTAAACATGGGCTTATCTGTGAAAATTGATTTCTACTCCCAATTTTCACCGTGTGCAATATATAGTTGTTTAGATTAGTACATTACATCTTGGTACACCTTGTACGTATTATACAGCGTGATAAAGTGTGTTGAGGTTGTGGAATGTCTAGGTTTCTGCTGATCTTCAGCAGCTCCACGCAGCAGATCTGAGTTTCCTATTCCCTTTCTCCTCATTATGGCTTTCTTGCATTTCTGGCTGATATTACTTTTGCTCCTGTTTTGTCTCTGATTTTCGAAAGGTATCACTCCCACTGCACCTGAAAGCAGACCAGTAATTACTCCATTATTCTTTTATAAGTGGTCATCCATACTCAGGAAGTCAGTGTCAAATGATTAAATCTGCTGCCAGAATCAAATTAATGATTTTATCTCAAGTTTTGTCCAAGCTGAACAGGAAAGTAGTTCAAGTGGAAATGACACTTGAAAAGCCAAAAGAATTACTCTTCAGTATTACTAAAACAAAGTTACAGAGGCTCAAACACAGTGGAAGTGTAAGATTTATTTTGCACTGAAAAGATTTTCTGTATTTGAGTATATAGTATTTCTGTATAGATTATTGTGGCAGTGCCTGGCATGCTTAGAAACACAACAGTTACAGCCAAAACACAGCCCCTCTCAAATTTGATGACAATATCACAAAAAAAGGAGCACTCTGCATTGTTTTTTCAAAGGCAGTTTTCCAAAAAAGACATTTGGAAACAATATTATGACATCTAAAATACAGTTTTTTGCTTACTAAAGCAAACTAAGTTCCACCGCCTGTCACCCTCCCCCTACCTCTCTGTTCCAAACTCCCTCTCCTTGCAGCTATCCTCAGACAGCAACAGGTTAAGATCATAAAAAATAAGTACAATAATTACTATAATACCATCTTGTATAGTAATATATGAGTTTTTTGTGAAATACCCAACCCCCATCAAGTCAAACACATTCCATAATTTCACATGCTATTTATTATTCAAAAGCAGGCTGGCTCCTTATGTATAAGCGTACTGAATAATAATAAAATGATGAGCTGAATTTATACTGAATTTTCTTACACATGGATGGAGGTAACACTAGTACAAATACTGTTCAGAGACGGTTGTACTTGGGCTCATTGTGTTCTAGAGAGCCTATACAAAAGCTAGATAATAGCACTTCTATGTACGAGTACTTGTAGAAGTATACAATGGCGAAAAGGATAATTCCTCCAGAGAAATCTTAAGAAACAATGGACATTCTATCAACGTTTCTCCAAGTTAGCACATGTTTAGAATGAGAGACTACTATGCATTTGGTCCGCTGGACAGTAACATTACGTTATTTCATGTAGTATGTGGATGAGCTAAAGCAATGGTATGTGAAAATAGGTTATACAGATAGAACCATGAGTTAACGCTTGCAAGTGGTACAGTATATCCTGTTACCATAGTGATTGATAATTGCAGGCTGAAAAAGGAATGAATGCAAAAAAAAAACCTCACTGAGACTTAAGGGGCTAGCCACACGTTCATTCTATGACTCTAAATCTAAAATTGTGGCAAATCAGAGGCAAATCGAGACAAAATGGGTCTACTGTAATTGTGTGTGGTTTTCTTAATCATAAAACCTCACAGTGATGTTTTTTTCTTTGTTGCACACACCTTTTGTGATGGGTTCCTTCCTGCCTCTGCTGTACACAGCAGTTCAGTGGAGTCAATGGAATATAATTTCCCTTCTTCCCTAATCTGTGCCTTTCTACAACTTTATGCCTCGTTTCTTTGTATTTAATTTTTGCCTTAATTTTGGCTTAATTTTAAATGTACCCATTGTGTGTTTCTTCCTAAAATTGCCAATATCTTGATTTATTGAACAGTAGAGATGGTCATTTCATACACATCATACCATATGCAAAATGGTTTGTTGCCTACAAATGCAATACATAGGATAATGCACCTTCACCATACAAAACAAAACAAAACAAAACACAACAAAAGTCCATGCACATTACCCAGCACCTTAGCATGCAGAATAATAACAAGGTGGATCAATACTGAACAAAACAAAGCAACATATTTTGTTTGCATAAGAATTCACAACATTTTTTCAACAGCTTTTTTCATATACTGTATCCACTTTTTAAGATCTCCCATCTACTGACAGCAAGAAAAAAATGAAGCTAACTTCAGGAACAAAGGAACAATTTACAAAGCCGACTAAAATGTTTTGCTTTAAATCATGGTGCCATAATATGTTTTTTTGTAGGCTATATTACACACAGCTACACATGAATTTGATGGTTTTACACAACCCAATCACATCTGTTGCCTCTACCTTGAGTAGAGTTAGGCTCTATCCACTCAAGTGGTCTTTAACTAGCTTCAGTACAGAGCCAACATAAATGTTTAACTAAATAATAAAACAGCTTAATTTTGACCTTCATATTATATTTCAAGATATGCTAGTTTCATCAAGGCAGAACTGTGAGCATGGTGTTTGTCCTTCATTGATGGTGTTATGATGTGTTGCTTGGTGATCTCTTGGAACTCTTGGATGTATGAGCAATGTGCCACTGCATGTGTCAGTACTGGAGGACACAGTAAGGATTAAGCCAAATTATTAATGCTAAATGATCCAGATAAATTGGATCATTTCATGCACATGCTTGCAGAGGCAGTGAGAAGCTTGTAGTGGTGGGCTATTTCAATGTAGTGGAAACACTGCCTGTATGAGCCAAGAGTCTCATTGAGGTCACAGCCTCAGATATTTAGATATTTAACATTAGTGTGTTCGCCCCGTTATAGTTCAAATTTAAGATAAAATACTAGCTCTGTGTATCAAAAAAATATTAATACTTGAAACGACATTAATGTCTGCTACCTCACTAGTCACACTTTTTTTTTTACACGACTCCCCGTAGTTATCTCTTATCTTTCCCTACCTCACCCTCCATCTTCTTATATTTATTCATGACTAGTACCACAATATACTGCTGCTACATCTCTCTCAGGTTAATAGAACCATTCACTAAAAGCTTCAGATGTACAACGCAAACAATGCATCTGCAGGCTTTGATAAGAACAAAGGGATGGGGGTTTTCCTCCAGTTTGAAAATGCATAAAATGTGAAAATTTCTGAAATAAAAATGAAAATGTGAAAACTTGTTTTGCTTTCTTTTTCTTTTGGTGATCTGCATTGTTCAGTTATTATTCTAGTACAGAATAAATACAGTGTCACAAATTTGTTCACATTCATCTAACAGCCTTCTCTTATGCTTTGTATTTTAGGTAATGCAAGACAAAATTATCTGTCTTCCAAAAATAATGCCAGTTGGGAATCAAACAGTCCCCTTGATAAACCAAACAGAGGCCATGGAGTCCACGGTGTCTCCTACATCCGCTCTGCCAATTGTCCGTGAAATGAAGGGTTTAAAGACTGACCTGGACCTGCAGCAGTACAGCTTCATAAACCAGATGTGCTATGAAAAAGCACTGCACTGGTACGCTAAATATTTTCCATATCTTGTCCTCATACACACCCTCATCTTCATGGTGTGCAGCAATTTCTGGTTCAAGTTCCCAGGGTCTAGCTCCAAAATAGAACACTTTATTTCTATTTTAGGTAAGTGCTTTGATTCGCCTTGGACTACCCGGGCACTGTCTGAGGTGTCAGGGGAAAACCCTGAGGAGAAGGACAAGAAGAAGATCAGTGTCACCAGCAGGTCCAACCTTAATGTACCCATGACTGAAGGCAATCTGGAGAAGACACAGTCCCTCAGGTCCATCCCGGAAAAGATTGTAGTCGATAAGCCAGCTGCAAGTGTCTTGGACAAGAAGGAAGGAGAACAAGCTAAGGCCTTGTTTGAAAAGGTTAAAAAATTCCGCCTTCATGTTGAAGAAGGAGATCTGCTCTACATCATGTATGTGCGTCAGACTGTTCTCAAAGTTCTGAAGTTTCTCTTGATCATCGCTTATAACAGTGCCCTGGTGTCAAAAGTTCAGATAACGGTTAAATGTGACATGGATATTCAGGACATGACTGGATACAAAAACTTCTCTTGCAATCACACAATGGCTCACTTGTTCTCCAAGCTGTCTTATTGTTATTTATGCTTTGTTGGTGTTTATGGATTTACGTCCCTTTACACTTTGTATTGGTTGTTCTACCGCTCACTCAAAGAGTACTCCTTTGAGTATGTTCGGCAGGAGACTGGTATTGATGACATTCCTGATGTAAAAAATGACTTTGCCTTCATGCTGCACATGATCGACCAGTATGATCCTCTATACTCCAAGAGGTTTGCAGTGTTTCTATCTGAAGTAAGCGAGAATAAACTGAAGCAACTGAATCTGAACCATGAGTGGACCGCAGAGAAACTGCGACAGAGGTTGCAGGTCAATTCCAACAACCGGCTGGAGCTGCAGCTCTTCATGCTCTCTGGCCTTCCAGACACTATCTTTGAAGTGACCGAGCTCCAGTCCCTGAAGCTAGAGATCATCAATAATGTTACAATACCAGCCTCCATTGCCCAGCTCGTGGATCTCCAAGAGCTCTCCCTTTACCAGTGCTCCCTTAAGATCCATAGTGCAGCTACATCCTTCCTGAAGGAGAACCTGAAGGTGCTGCGGGTGAAGTTCGACGACAGCAGGGAGCTGCCACATTGGATTTATAGTCTGCGCAACCTGGAGGAGCTCCACCTCATTGGTTCCTTGAGTCCAGAAACCTCCAAGAACATTATCCTGGAGTCCCTACGTGAGCTAAAGTCCCTCAAGACCCTTAGCCTGAAGAGCAACTTCACTAAAATCTCCCAGTCCATCGTGGATGTGTCTAGCCACCTGCAACGGCTATACATCCACAATGATGGCACCAAGTTGGTTATGCTGAACAACCTGAAAAAGATGGTGAACCTGACCGAACTGGAGTTGATGCACTGTGACCTGGAGCGCATTCCTCATGCTGTATTCAGCCTCACCAACCTACAGGAGCTGGACTTGAAGGAAAACAACATCAAGTCCATTGAAGAGATCCTCAGCTTCCAGCACTTGCGCAAGCTCACCTGTCTCAAGTTGTGGCACAATGCCATCACCTACATTCCAGAGCACATAAAGAAACTGGGCAGCTTGGAGCGGCTCTACTTCAGCCACAACAAGATCGAGATCCTCCCCTCTCACCTTTTCCTCTGCAACAAGTTACGCTACCTGGATCTATCCAACAACGACATCCGCTTCATCCCCCCTGAGATCGGAGTCCTCCAGAGCCTCCAGTACTTCTCTGTCACTTGTAACAATATTGAGAACCTCCCAGATGAGCTCTTCTTCTGTAAAAAGCTCAAAACTCTCAAACTGGGGAAGAACACTCTGTCACTGCTCTCACCAAAGATTTCATACTTGGTTTTATTGACACACTTAGAACTCAAGGGCAACCACTTTGAGGCTCTACCGGCTGAGCTGGGCTCCTGTAGGGCCCTGAAGCGCAGTGGCCTTGTGGTGGAGGCTGCCCTCTTTGAGACACTGCCTTCAGATGTTAGGGAACAAATGACAGTTGAGTGATCTGCCTCGACTTTCTGAAAAATATGAATATTCAATATTACAATCTAAATATGACAATCGTATACAACTTCTACATTGGAACAGTTATTTCTACTTTATTTTTAAACATAATGTTTGCACAGTACACATAATTGTGTTATCTGCTGTGAAAAAGATTGATAATTTTTACAAAAATCCTGAAACAGGCATAGCCCTATAGTTATAGTTAAACTCTATTTAAAGGAAAATGGTTGCGAAAAAATATTTCTGTTAGGCTTAGATTATTTTTTAACTCAATCTTTAAGTTCTTGGTAAATGTTTCATGTTTGCAATGTATGTGATGCAGTTTGTTTTCACTGCAGTTCTGTTCATACAAAAGTTTTACTTGTTATTCTGAATCACCATGTTCCAAGGTCTTTTTTACCTTCATTTAATCAAGAAGAAAGGGATTATGCTCATCTAGTGGTCTCCCTGTTCTGAAGTTACTACTCAAACACAATACTACTCCTATTACTGCTATTATGCAATCACACTCAGTAAGACAATAAGAATGTTATGTAGGCCATGATGTACAATATGTACAATATATATATATTTAAATGATTGAATTATTATAATACATTATTCACATTATGTCTGGTGGCATATGGACATTACCATACATTTGCACTGGAAAACTACTGAACATTTATGCAGCTGACCTATATGTATAGTTGTCAACGGTTGAATCTGATTGCATCACTCAGTTCTGTTTCCAGGCTTTTTATGAAGTTTTTTTTACATACAGTATGTTTGTATGGAATATCACACAACATTACATTACATTACATTACAGGCATTTAGCGGACGCTCTTATCCTGAGCGACGTACAATTTAAGTGCAAATCGAACCCAGGGACACATGCAATGAGGACCCTAGAGGAAAGTATGGTTCCGAGTCCTTGCGTGACCACATAGATACAATTTGAACCCTTGAAGAATACATCAACTTATACCACGGTTAGCAGCTAGAATACCCAGAGTACAACAATTGCTATAAGTGCTATTATAATCTATGGCCGACACTGCCAGATTGCTCCTCTGACACTCACAGTACAAATTTTACTCTAAGCCATGTTCCAATGTCCATTGTGACAACGGAGGAATGGATTTGGCTCTACTTGGTTTATGGGAGAGAAAGAGAATAATGGTCTACTATGCCCCCAATGTTATTAGAGTAAGCTATATTTCTGATATGATTTATGTTCACGTTTAAAACAATCATGTTCATGCAGCTATTGATTTTTAGTCTGAGATTAATTCATAGCAGTAGTGTACGGAAAAAAAAATGAATACATTGCAATTTGAAATACAATCATATGATTGCCAAATGTACTGTGCACTCTGTACTATATCTATTTTGTATGTTTTTCATATACTGTTGAAGATTAAAGGAAAAAATGTCACCTTTATTTTTAGAAACCTCATGGATTGTAAGGTAAAGTTATTCTTATATATGTGAATTTGATTTAGGTTTTATATACCAAAGTTGTAACTTAATACCAAGTAAATTAATTAAAATTATATTTTGACTCCATATGGTCCCAACTGTACTTTAACATGTTCAAATGAATATGCCTCATTTGAGAATTTCACTTCAAATGTAACAAAATTCAAAATCAGATTAATATTGCTTAAGATGCAACATGCCATTTCATGTTATTTTATAAACAAAACTAGTTTATTTATTTAGCTATAGGATTGCTATGCTGATGGCAGAAACTTTCTGAATAGTTTGGAGGAAACTTAAAAGCAATGTTAAGATAGATGATGACAAGAACATTGATTACATTTTTGTGATTATTTAGTCACAAGGAATTTCTTAAAATTGCAGTGCATTGAATTATTATCATATTGATTCAATTTCGGTTAAATATTCCCCCTCAAGGACACATCAACAGTTTGCATTCCATTGCTGTATATAATTTGTGTCATATAGGAAAAAAGTATAGACTGTACATACTGTGTTGTCTTTCATATGGTGCAAGGCTTGGTTTTCTTAGTTATAAATCTGCCACAGGTACAGAGACTCTTACAGAGTTAGCTGTATACGCATTCTTGGTGATGAATGAACAGAATGACTGGAGGCTGAAGTTAAAATAGCAGATCATTCACCGCCGGAACCTACCACTGTGTGTTGTTATTCAATAATCATGACTAAATGAAGGCAAGTCTATTTTCCTGACCAGCATGTACAGATCAGCATACACACACTATTCTTGAGACATTTCACTCCAACTCCCAGCTCCTGTCCTGGTGTGTTTCCCATGTTAATTGCATAAGCTATGGAAATAAGAGAACTAGTACTTGAAACAGTTACTAGGATTCCTGACATGAAAGCAGGTTATATTTGATGGACACACAATGGAATTAAAAGAAAAGTGATTTAAATATCCATCATAGCACATATTTCCAGCTCTGTGATGCGAGATTTGGGGTGATTTAGCCTTTACTGGTAAAAGATTTTAAAATGTCCTTGAAAGTTCACCTTATGCCCATAAATATTTTGATCTTGTTTAGCTATAAATAGGTTCTGAGAAAAATCTAGAGAATGCAATGATCTGAGCTTACATGAATTTCAGCACTTGTCTCCAGATGTCCCGGAAGAGACTTTGAGTTCAGCAATTAGTGACATTGAATCTAAATGTCACTAATTGTAGTATGATGGACTTTCTTGAATGATCTACCAATATGGCTTGGAATGTTTTCCATTCTGGGGCTGCAAGACTGACATTTTTTGCGCTTTCAGTTGTCATCTGACAAGTCAGTCTTGTGCGGCATAAATTAATCATATCACGGCCACTCTTCAATATTGGAGAATCACACTAATTTGGGGGCAAACTCCACAGGCATGTTATCTAGTTATTTTCTCCATGTGGGAAGTCAATAGTATTCAATACAGCTAAGATGCATAGCAACTGTACATAATGAAAATTGTATTTTTAAAATAGCTGAAGGAAAGGAAAGCATTTTTCACTTAAAGTATCACCAAATAATTCTGTTTCACTTATACCTGAATTTCCTGCAGAACCCCCAAGGTATACACACTTGAGAAATTAGTGTCTTTTTGAGCTCTGCAATGTTTACAACTTATTTTACATTATTTTATCCATATCCAAATAAACACAAGTTCCCTTTCATTTTAGAGCTAAAAGCTGAGTGCTCCTGTTCCGAAATGGAGTAACTAAAATCCTGCCCCCTGTGGGGATAAGAATGTTGAGCTTATGATTGACAATTTATGGTAAACAGGCTTCTGTTTCTTTCAGCAAGCAAGCTGTAATGTATTGTTTTGTACTATGAATGATTACTAAAGTGTTGTTCTTTTGTTCTGCACACATGCACACCTTTTTTCTATGATGAGGTTAAAACAAATAGAGTCAATTTTGATAAGCAATTCAATGACATCGGTATTTTTTAATGAAGTGGTAAAACACTTAATAAATAGTCATAGGTGCTGCCTGGGCATCAACATGAGAAAAATAAAAGCTGTTTTATGTTTGGAACAACAAATTATATTTTGCTATAAATACACAGATCAGAGATGGTATTATTCATAAATCTTAAAACAGGTTCTGGTTGAGTGAAGAACACTCTTGAAGCAGCTGTATGAACAGTGACACGAGAAAGAACCACTTCATTTGCTGTCAGCAGATTCACAGACTCAGTTACTAGGGAACCAGTATACATACCCTTGATTACAGTACCTACTAGCTAACTAGCTAGCTGGCAAATAAACTTAAAAATTAGCCAAAGACTTAAAACACCCATCCCAGAATGCAACCACAATATCAACACAACAAATTTACAGTAAATGGCCAATATAATGAAAGAGCTGAAAATGTATTTGTAAAGTACATACTAGACTGCAGGTGGCAAATTCATTGTATATCATAGGCCTCCCGTTGCAAAGCTGCATTGGATTCGCATCTTGTCCATTTTAGTTGCAGGCCTAATAAGTGGTTCACTTTAATAATCAGTCACTCACCAGTTGTGATAGGGTCAGATTTCTACTCAGATTTGTACAGATGAATGCTTTGATTTCAAAATAGAAATACTGTCAGTGGTTTGTTTATAAGTGCTGCTTACACTACATTGCATTTGAATGGATCTCTATGGGAATCGGTGGGTGGGACTAGACTCAGCTGTAAATTACACTGTTAAATAAAATAACATTGTGCTGGTTCTCACAAGACATTGTGAAGTTTTACACACTACAGAGGGTAACAAGTGTGAGGTTCTTTGTGCTATGTGTGAAGGTACACAGCAAACCTTTTTGTTTCATATTTTCCATGTTTACTTGTTTTCACCAACAATTTGCACACTTGTATTACCCAAACACCATTACAATATAAATGTGTGTGTGTTTTACATTTTTTTACATTTATTTAAACATTTATTTATATTTATACAGTGGTGTTAGGTTCCACAGAGCCTAACACGACTCAAGGGTTAAATATTATTGGACTGTGTGTAGTGTGACCTTTTATAATTTAGCAAATTGAAATGATTTGATGACTATGTTAATCAAAATTAGGAAGAAATGCTCAAACCAGGCCACTGTCACAGATATAGTTCCATAAACAGTAATACAAGGAATGATCCTTTTGAGTCATCAGATAAGACAACTAAAAATCTGAATGTTTTTCTCTTGCAAGAATTATAAAGGGATTTCATTACTGAGCAATATCATGTTTTGTGTTTGCTGGTTATTCCGTGGAAACTACTCCTGCCTAGGTGGCAGTGTTGTGCAGTAAATGCTATTACACATTGGAACCCAGCAAAAACATCACCATATGGCCTGTTCCTCTCTGATTCACTTTGATCAAAATGGGTTCTGGTTAGTCTGTCTTTATACTGTGTTCATTATAAAATTATGAATTAATTTGTTTCCTAGATAGTATTTTGAGGGCTTTAGGGCCATATTGTCCGGAATCACGGTGCATTGACGCAGTCACCTGACACGGTGCGTAGCATACTGGGCATGGCTACTGAAACTTGACATTTTCCAAAGTCAGGCGAATTTGTACGCCCATATCCAGTACGCCACAAACCTCGCCATTTTCTTCAGAGTGGTAAACAGGCATTTTGGGTTAGCACATGTCTAAATAATAAAAACACATCTTGTTGTTTTTCAGTCTCTTTCATAATGAGCACAACACTGGAAACACTGCAGTTTAATCCTCTTAACAGCAAGATAAATAAATAAATACTCAGTGATGTTGGTAGTAGGCCCAATCGGTGCATCATGGAAGTATAATAAACAATACTGGTAGGTAGCAGAGGAACAACCTGAACAACCTGAAACTCTTAATTAAAATACATATATATATACACATTACAGCAAGTGTTTAAGAAAGAATATACATGTCCTTGCTACGACTATAGACCAACAGTAGAGTTATAGGATATTCCTGGCTATTACAGTTCATAAATGAAAATGAAACAATTGTTTTCAAGTTGCATTAAACCATTCTTCTCATTATAGATGGGTATAAGAAAAATAATGAAATAGTGTGGCACAGTCTACAATGAGAATAGCCACAAACAATTAAAAACAGAAATACAGGAATAAAAATTAGATTGAAAAAAAAAACAGTAAACAATAAATAAAATGTAACCGATGCATTTTCCTGCTTGTGGGATTTATAACAAAGACAAACTGAACAGCATAGTATCCATGAAAACTGATTTGGATTTTGAGTAGGCTGATGATGAGATGCATGACAATTCTGAAAGCCCAGAAATTTTAAACCGGGCTGCGACTCGTGCCTTTGACCTGGGTTAAGCGGGTTGGTGGCGAAGGGTGAAATGCGGACCTGTCTGACCGGAAAATTGCAATTAGCTAAACCAAAATGGCAATGAGCTACATGAACTTAACTGACACACCTCGAGCAGTGGCTCTCCTACGAGTCCCGAAATTACCAGAAGCATCTGAGTTGTCTGGTAAATTTGAAATCACACCATCTCGCAACTCAGACCAGATGCCGGCTGGAAAGTATGGCCCGTAGACTGAACCTGAGTGATGGAAAGAGCAAAGTGTGGAGGTTAAAAGGAAGAGCCCAAGAACCAAAGCACCCCTGTCATCTGAAACATGGTGGATGGGGTGTTATAGTTTGGGTATGTATGGCTGCCACAGGTGCTGGCTCACTTGTGTTCCTTGCTGACGGTAGCAGCAGAATGAATGTGTAAGTATAAATTCACATCATGCCTGCTCAGATCCGCGCAAATGCGTCAAAACTGATTGCTCTCTCTTTGCTGTACTTTGCTGTTCATCATGCAGCAAGACAATGATTCAAAACACAGCCAAAGCAACCAAGGAGTTTTTTAGGCCAAAAAGTGAAATGTTCTTGCACATAGCAAATAGCAAATACCCTGAAAGTAAAATATTCTCCTTTTTTTCAAACGAAAAAGATACAAATGAATGTACTGCTGGCTAGGGATATAATTTTATGCACCTATGGGGTTCCACCCCAGTGACAATCGTTTGTGCCTTTTTAGGACATATTTTTGTGCCTTTTTCCAATGCATTCAGTTTCAAAGCATTCATGCTTTATGCTTAATTTCTCTTTCAGTTCACCTCAACTTGAAATGTGTCACCTGCAAACAAGAAGGGATGTGGGTGGGGGGAGGGGGAGGAAGCTGTCTTTGCCTCCTTCCCATGAAGAAAGTTCTTCTGTTTACTTGACTTAGAACATAAGTGAATAACATGGGGTTGAAAGTGAAACTGTCGAATGTGCCTGGTTGAGTTACCGGATGTAACATGTCGACATGCTCATCTATTGCATTTTACAAGACTGGCTCCTACAGTAGAGCAGAGAATAGTGAGTTGGGAACCATAAGAACAGCAGAAATATTATTTTAGTTGCTGAGGTCTTCCTCTGACTGAAGGAGACCATAGAGGTCAAATGCACTGCAGAAATCTTGGCTGGTGCTGAACTATAGTGTACGTTTATTATTCTCACATAATAATTACTTTGCTGTACTTCTATCAATGGTTGTTTCATTCTGTAAATGTTTTTGATTTTCAAATTCTCCAGTGGACCTATAATTTGGCCTGTTAATTTTTTTTTTGTTGCTGTACCGCACATGGTACATAATTATCTTCTGTAATAAAGACTTAAGAAATATAAACTTAAAGACTAGGAGCTCTTAATTTCATCATGCAAGTTAATTCAGCTGAACTCAATCTTTGTGGAAAAGATTAGTTTTCTTTGAGGATGGCAGTTGCCAGAATACAGGAAACGCACACTGGGTTCAGCGGAGTCAGCATGAATCTTGATCGTCTCCATCACCTTCTTTTCATACTTTTTTATTTCCAAAGCTTGGATCAAGACTGGTAAGCTAGACCATTACACAAGGTGGAGCCCTCTCATTTAAGCCATAGTGTATATCCACTATCCTGCTGATCGAATTAGAAAGTCTTTCGGCATCAATAGATTCTGATCTCTCATTCCTGGTTACCATTCTACAATTACTCAATGTGTGTACCCACTGCTTTGTAATCATAAGATGAAGGGAATGTGTGCCCAGCAATCATAATGGCATCAGAGACCAGAGACAGATATTATAACAGCAAGCACTACAATTAAAACAGAGACTGAATAGAGATATTATCAATAGAACTGACCTTCATTGACCTATGACAACAACAGAAAACTGCATAATTTAAAAACACACTCTCTCTGTTTATATAGTCTTTGTTCATTCAGTTCATTGTGATTAAGGCTTTGTGTCCTGTAGCTGGCTTTCCCGCAGCTTTTGGACAACAGCTGTTATTGTGTTGTGAGAGCTTATTTGGCCATAAACATAGAGCTGTGAAGGGCACAGATGCCCCTAACACACAGGGCAGGACGTGGTGAAGTGAGGTATTCATCCGCCTTTTTATGTGTCATAAACAGAACACTTTTTCAAATAATCTCCAAATGCCATAAATCTTGCCCAAACAGCTTTAGTTTCGATTCACATGGCTGTTATCACCACTTCCTCAAAAAAGGAGTCAAGACCAGAAACAACATAGCAAAAAGGTTGTGGTTAAGATTGAATTTTTGTCGGGCAGACTTCACTAAGAGCTATTTTAATGGCCCATTGATTCCTATGCTACAATGAAGAAAGGTCACTTTGTTATCAGCTGTAACAAAGTAACCTGTTATTAAGTGAGCGAGGACAGGCAGGAACTATTGGCTGCTTTCTTATGACTTGTAAAAGAACTGAATTACATAGTAACATTATTATGTGAGTAATAGGAAATATATTATTGTTCCATTGACACTAGACAGCTTTACTGCCACTAATATTACTTACAAGGAGCTCCAAGTCTTGATATATATATTTTTTTTTTCTTGATTTGGTGAGCTGTACTGTAATTTTAGATCAAACAATTACAGACTGGTTACAGTACAGATTTTCTGCTATTATTTACAAGTATTTTCATACATTCTGGTTTCACACATCAATAAAATACAGCACTTTTCATACATAGCCCCCATGGCACCATAATATTTGGAACAAAAGGCTTCACAGGTGTTTCTGATTAGTCATGTGTGTTCAATCACTTCCTTCGTGCAGGTATAAGAGAGTTTTCAGTATCTAGGCTTTTGATTGCCTTTGAAGTCTGTTTTGACATTTGTCAAAGTGAGGACCAAAGTTGTGCCAATGAAAGTCAAGGAAGCCATGATGAAGCTGAAATGAGAATAACAAAAAACACTAGGCTTACCAAAATAAACTGTTTGGAATATCATTAAGAAGTCTTTCTCTCCATGAGTTTGGAGGCATTTGGTTGAACTTGAGCAGATACGCTATACACTAAATAATTCAGTCTGCTGCTGCTATCAGCAGTTGTATTATCAATGAAGACAAGTGAACCAGCACCTGTGGCAGCCTGGCTATGTCTCTATGTCTTCTTTGGAGGATCCAAGGACTTTGTATAAGTAGCCAGCCCGGTCACTCCTTCACACATCGTCTCCAAGATCTCCATGGACCGAACACAATTGAGGAGGACCGCAGTGTCGACGTCTCCACACACAGCGCTGCCGACATTGCGTTGCTATCGCGGTGAGGAGGACAACCAGCGCAAGTTTGTTTTGTTTTCTCTCGCGGCGCTTTGGGCGGCGAAGCAGCCATTTTGTTTCAGGCTTCACCGAACGTTAGCATCGATACAGGCCTGCATCTCTCTGCTGACAACTGGTTGCGTACCCAATGTTATTGCATTTAGGTTATATATTTGCCGGCATAGTTTTAGGTTTGAAACTAAAAGTGTGGTTTAAATATTTTGACTGAACTGTGTTTTGAGTGAATGCATAGCAGTTAAAGAACTGAAAAGCAAGCCATTCATTTGTGTTTATCTGTTATATTTCCATGTGTATATTTGTATATAACATATTTTTCAAGTAAATAGTTTAAACTTGATTCTCTTGGATATTTGCCTGTCTGTGGGTAGCTTATTTGATACTGAGAGTAAGCTAAAAGTGAAAAGGTTTACAGTAGCCTACATTTAGTGAATTATTTCATTAGAGCATTGATTAACACTAGAGAGAGTGATCTCTTGCTATATAGGAATTCGGGGAGCGCACTCCACACTAATAGCCAGACACGCTAGGGGGCGCTACATTTTTTTTCTCATTCAGCCTTCCTGTGGCTTCCTGGACTTTCATTGGCAAAACTGGACCATGTTGACAAATGCTAATAACAGACTCCAAAGGCAATCAAAAGCTTAGAATCAAGACTAGATATCAAAATGTGCATCAGGATTCATTTAAACATATTTAATCTGCTACAACATCTAACTGTAGAAATATGGAAATGACCTTAAATAGCTAAATTAAATCAACAAGCAATATCACAGTATTAAGAAATAATCCCTTGCATTTTCCTCTTCAAAACTCATGACTGTGAGAGTAGCATGAATTCATCCCAGCATGAGTTCTGGGGAGACTCCACATGCCTGTGCTGCTTGTGAGTTCAGCTGCTGTGGAGTGTTGTGGCTGTGTGCATTATTTAGAACATCTAGCAGCTTGGGAAAAGCCACAGTTTATCCTGTCATCAGATAACAGGGCCAGCTGCCACCCTAGGGATATGCTTGACCTTGAGGAATTAACCCCCCTAAGGGGAATCACAGGGGAAAAGACTGCTGGGGTGTCTATCAGAGTTTACCACTGATAATCTACTGACATTCCAGATTGCATCTGAAATTCACTGTGAAATTTAATATAAAACTATATTGCCTTAATTCTGAGGACAAGACATGCCGTGACACAGACCAAAGCCATTAAATAGGTTGGTGCAGCATTGATCCTAATGTCAATTAATTACTTCTCAAAGGGTGACATTTATTTTTCTTCTTTGTGTGTGTGAAAACATACAGTGCCCTATAATTTCTATGATTTCTGCCATATACTAAAAGGGGTAGTGCACCCAAAAATAAAATGAAGGTATTTTTCTACTTACCTGTGGTATCTGTCCATACAGATAGATTTGCAAAAATGCATTGTGTTTTCTAAATATTTGCTGTTGTTCACCCTGGTAAAGCAGACCATATGGATCCTTCATCGTGTGATTTCAAATCACCAAAATATTTACATTTGAAAAGTTCAACAGTAATGTCTCTTTCCAAATAGTATCCTGTAGTAAAGCATGAACATCAGCAGTGTTTATTTTCTGCAATATTCCATTAAGCTATTTTAGTAGCCTGTATACTACCAACTGTGTAGCAGGCAGGTGGACTGATATGGAACTTGAGTGGTGACGGGACAGAGTGGAATGCAATGTTTTGTATTATCAATATTAACCCTTTCCACCCATATTGTCCTATCAAGTCCTTAAAAACGATTTACTGCACACATATAGTTGAACACTTGAATTAAAGAAGAGGTTTGTACCATTCAGAAATTTTAGACAAATGTAAAAACATGTACATACAGTGTACACAAAAGAAACACTAAAATACAAAACAATTACAAATTAAAATTACAAAAATGCCTTATGTTTTTATAGTTTAGCACTGAATATCTCAATTTATAAGTCAATGACCAACCCAAATCTACTTTATATTTGTGCAAACCTTTATGCCAACTTGCTTACAAAATGTGGTAAAGTTATTGACAGCCATTCAAATTCAAAGTTTTCCTAAAACTGTGCCCAGATGTCCCAAAATCTCTCCAAATACAAAATATATTTTTGTCCAGACACAAGAATGATCAGAAATGCTTATTTTTCAAATAAATCTAATTTTTTGATATAAAATGTAAAGAGAATTAACCTTTGTGTGAGCTTTATTCACATACCTTGGCTGATATCTCTGCGTGGATGACTGAAGCTTAACCTTGCCAAGACTGAACTTCTCTGCATCCCTGCTAAGCCCTCTCCGACAATCGACCTCTCACTGATTGTTGAGGACTTCATAGTATCCTCCTCCCATACGGCCAAGAATCTTTGGGTGACTCTTGATAACCACCTCACCCTTGCTCCACATGTATCCTCCACTGCCAGAACCTGCAGGTTCTTCCTCTACAATATACGCCGTATCCGTCATCTTCTGACAGAGAAAGCCACCCAGCTCCTAGTCCAGGCGCTCATCATTACTGTAACTCCCTCCTAGCCGGTCTCCCGGCTTGTGCCATCAAGCCCCTCCAACTGGTCCAGAAAGCTACAGCCCGCCTAATCGCCAGTCAGCCAAGGTCGGCCCATGTCACCCCACTCCTCATTGGCCTCCACTGGCTTCCTACTGCCGCACCCATTAGCTTCAAGGCCCTAGTGTTGGCATTTCAGGCTGCTAAGGGGACTGCCCCACCTTACATACAATCCTTCATCACTCCCTACTCCCCAGCAAGACCACGCCAGTCTGCCAGCTCTGGTCACCTTATGGTTCTCCCACAATGAGCACCTGGCGGTCGAGCTGCACGTTCACACCTGTATTCCGTTCTGGTTCCTCAGTGGTGGAATGACTTACCTACCACTGTCAGGACAGCAGAATCCCTCCCCCTATTTCGATGCAGACTAAAAACACTTTTCAAACTGTACCTTAGTCCTCCCTCCTGACCCCCCCCCCCCCCTTTCCAATATCCCTATCCCTCTTGTCTAACCCCCCCCCCCCCCCCCAAAACTAATTTGCACTTACAACAACTGTATTTTTGTTTAGAACAGCCCTTCATGTGTATTTTACTAGTTATGGATGTGATGCTTCAACTTGTGGAAGAACCTATGCACTTGTTAGTTGCTTTGGAATAAAAGCGTCTGCCAAATGACTAAAATGTAAAATACCTGTATATGAGTATGTTTTTATAAAACATGCCCAAAGTGTCCAAAAAACTCACCAAAAAGAATTACTCACCCTAATGCTTTCCAACCAACCTGCATCACATTTAAAATGGAACTTTATTTCAAACTTAGGTTAACCACTACAATTACAGGTGCGAATGCAGCAATATTCCTAAACTGTCCATCATCTGAATATGATACATATACCTTGTTGGAAAGGGTGGGAAACCCTGTACAAGAAGTTAACCATGTGTGATTGCCTTTAGAGTCTGTTATTGCTGTTTGTCAACATAAGGACTAGGGCCACGATTCCCGCTAACAGTGTCTCTTATCGTTTTACGAAGAATCGAAAGGTATACATTACTAAAGTTGTTTACTTTTGTAGGCGTGTTCCCCGAACTATCACTTAGGCAGTTGCTTAAGGGATTGCTCCTACGTGCGAGGTTACTAGGCCCATTGACTCACTCTAAGATCGATTATGCACTCCATGCAGTGACTGCTTGACTGTGTTATGAAAGAAAGTAGTGTTATTTATTAATAAAACACTGCAGGAATACTTTATAATATTGCATTTATCACGACTGATGGGAACTTATTAATAGAATTAAAAACTTATAAACTAAATTATCCAACCGTAGGCCTGTATATAATTTTTGCCAAATTATACGTTTGTGGTATGCTGTGTGGCTACGCCAACTAGGAATACGCCTTCTTCAGCATGTTTTATTTACATTATTTTAATATCTTTGTCATGGTACCTTAAATGACTTTGCAATCAGGCTTAATTTGCCAGAAGCACCATCACATTACTGGTGTAGTTCACTATTTTCTCTGATTAGCTGACGTTTTCAATAAAAGCGCGCAAACAAGCAAAACGCACCAATGCGAAAACAACATAAGGTATGGCAGAAAAAAAAACAAAAGAAGCGGTCCCACAGCTTCCCAGCAAATGAAATGGAGGAGTGAGCTGACAACATCGATAAGGTATAGACCAACCTTACGAAAGTATGATGTACAGAAGGTAAACCTAGCTAAGAACGTTCCGGGAAACATGCTGAAATGTTAAGGTACAGCTTAAGGTACAACTTAGGAACAACGTAGTGTTAAGCAGGCTTCAAAAAACGCAGCCCAGAGTTGTGCCAATGGCAGTCAAGAATGTGTTTATGAGGATGAGAAATAAAAAACAAAGGCTTAAATAACCAAACTGGAACATCATTAAGAAGAAAGAGAGCACTGGTGTATGTTTGGGATCATTTCCTTGCTGTGGGATGAAGCAATGCATTTGGAAGCGGCCTGATAAGATGCTTCTCCACAATTTAGAATTCTGCTGCTGCTATCAGCAGTTAGATTATAAATGAAGGCAAGTGAGCCAGCACCAGTGGCAACCATACATGTTCAAATTATAACACCCTCCAAGTTTTGGCTCTTGGGCAGTTCCTTTTAACCTCCACACTTTGCTCTTGCCATCACTCTGAAACAAGACAATCTTGGTCTCATTTGTCCACAATAATTTCAAGAACTCTATGGTTTGCATTTTGCAGTCTAGCCTCCAGAGAGTAGTCACTGATACATCCACAATGAGTTCTCATGTTGACAAATGCCTTTAACAGACTCCAAAGGCAGCTACACTTGACTAATCAGAAACAGCTAAGAAGCCAACTGTCCAATTACTTCTGGTCTCCTAAAATGTGAGACATAAAATGTATAAAAAGGATATAATTCCTACACAGATCACCCAATATGGATGTACACACCCTCAAATTAAAGCAGTCATTCTGTACTTTAACCTCATATCCATTATTTCATTTCAAAACCAATCTGCTTGAATACAGAGTCAAAAGAACAGAAATCGTACCACTATCCCAATATTTACAGACTGCACTGTAGTTCCTTTAAACTGAGATTAAATACTTTAAATCATTTCACTTAGTTAGATTTTATGTGCAATAATTGTTCGGGGTGTCAATTTGACACCTATGGCTTTCAGAATAAATTTGATTACTAAATAAAAAAACTTAGAAACATGAAAGCAAATGTATTGAAATAAAAGTATATAGTGTTCCCATACATTTGAACATATAGATTATTATCTGTGTTGTTTATTATATGCAGCCTTTTTTCATTTTTATTAAGGGTGGCAATAATTTTGGAGCGCAATGCAGGCCAACTTCCCCCTGCAATACTGAGCCTGTCCATAAAGAAAAAACATCCTTCTTTCTCAAGTGCAAGGGTTGAACCCAGGCAGGTCCCACTGTGCTCGTCGTCTAGTTTGAACTGGCTGAAACCTGTACTTTCAGAACAGAGTAACCAAAGGCTCACGTGCCAAGAAATCGGCCAGGCATCCCGACATGTCAGCAGGATGGGTTTGAAGGTTGAGAGAGGGGTCCATATTGTTGTTTTAATCAAGGCTTTTGCAACAGCTTCTGGGATCCAGCAACTGTTCTTTGTGTTTCTCAGAGGGACAGCTGCAGCCCTCTCAGGGACAGCTGTAGTCACAAGCACCTGTCAAACCCACTTATTCCCTTATACAAACCACCTTTTCCTCCAGTATTTTGGCCCTCAAAAAATCAGAATAATCGCAATTAAAAAAAGTTTTTTTAAAGATGCGTTTTCTAAGAATTTCTAGAAACTTATCCTGGCAACATTTTATTAAGTCAGACTGCTTCATCACTGTTTAGAATACATCGGACCTGACTAACCGCATGTAGGCTACAACTTAAACCAGAATATAATATCCTTATGCGCACCTATGTACCTGATACCGCGCGATTCCTCGTGCAGTTTCCTGTGAGCACTTTCGTCGCTAACAATCTCCTATTGGCCCAGCTCTTCTTGTGGAGCGTGCTACAGTAGTGCAACCAACCTTTGGCCAATGGCTATAGCATGTTAATTCGGAGGTACAAATGAAGCATAGTCCAGTAGTTAATCTTCTTATTCGCAGTCATGCCATACTGTACGTTTAGCTCCTTGGGGTAACGCTAAAGGCTTTGTTTACATTCTGAAGCATGGAACGTATTGCTGGGTCGTATTTTTCGACAGAAACACCGAGACTGTGGATCTCATTCAGCTGACGGTTTGTATGATAACAGACTGGTTTCGCCTTTTTGTGCTTTTCAGTTTTAGTCCCTAGTATTTTATATAATGTTCAATATTTTGCGATGTATAACTAAATCACGCTTCGGCGTGGATTGAAAATAATGTAGGATACGTAGGCTAGTTAAAGCTGCGTGTTTGCGCCCCCCTATTAGTTTGTAGGATACAGATATTTCAGTTTGCGCTTGTGGAATAAATAAACCAAGGAACGAAAGATAGCTAATCTATATGTTAAGGCAGCAGAATTATATGGAAGCAATATGATCTAAAAGACTGATACAAATAGTACTTGCACTGAATATTGTTTTATCTCCTAAAAGTGAGATCAATTTCAAGTTTAATCGTAAATAAAGTGTAGGCTATATGGTAGTGCAATATGCTAGTACTAGGAGCCTTTTATAAATAATGCGACTAAAATAAAATAGGCAAGTATGTTTGCCCTGTTCAATTCATTAAGGGGTTAACCCAGATCCTAAGAGAATCTGCTGACATTGTGCTTGATTTGTAGTAGCAACAGTGACTTTGTTTCAAAGGTCTTCAGTTCGTCATCACTTAGCTTATGCTACTACTGTTCAAGAGCAAAGTTCAAAAAACACTAAAGCAATGAAGGTGACAATGAATATAGATACATGTAATGACTATAACCTATTTTGTAGCACTCTTATTACGGGCAAGTAGGCTAATTCACGCAAGTAGCCTATATAGCCTGATTCACGTTGCCCTGTAAACTCACAAACTGCCATCATGTAGCATACTTCCTGTTTCGGTGATGAATTGTTGTTATTTTCTTTATTGCACGTAGTAACGATGTTGACATTTGGATAAGACTATAACAGTGGGGTTTGAAAAATTGTTCGCTCTGCAGAGAATAAACGCGTATTTCCCTCATGCCACAGTCTAGGAGAGACGCAGCTTGCAAAATGTTTCGAGAACCGGTGCAGACTGGTTAGCCGTGCGCGAGGCACCCATTTAGCCTTTATACTTAGAATTGAGACGGAAGTCTTATTCATTCTGTTACCTGGAACGAAAGTGGAAACAAAGCTTTCGTCTGTATTCTATCGGCTCATTTTTTTATCTGAACGTTTAGAAAGGTGTAGGCTACAGCGGTTTGATACTAGCGTACACATCATAGGCTAGCTACTCTTATTTCCAGAACGCTCCAAACCGTGAACTTCCCGTAGAAGATGCCCGTGGTTTCCCGCATAGCCTACTCCGGATTACGTTTGAACACTGGACCATGAGTAGTTTACTTTCTGAATGTCGCGACCGTGCTCTCTATGTAGATTTTTATTCAAAGAAGGGTTTCGATAACGAAACTGCGAAGAAGTAGCCTATGTCACATTGTATCAAGCTGATTCACATGCCAGCCAAAGGCAGTATCACAATGGCGTTGATGTCGATGCAGTAGGCTAAGAAAAACAAAATAAAAACCACGATTCATGTATCACGAAGTATGTGTTCGTGCCCACATGAATGCATATAGCTTGACTGACATTAATATGTGTAGATAGAGAACGCTTGTTCGGAAGAGTTTGCTTGGATAGATAATTGCAGATGTCCAAATAACGCCCTGTCACGGTAAGTATTCTCCGATGTTTTCTTTCATATTGGACAATTAGCGTATTCGATAGTAACGTGGTTACATTTTGTACTAGTATTTTTTATATTGAGATATAGTGTGGTCTTTTTGTACCCAGTGGCCATCTATTGGTTAATAAACGTGGTCTGTAGGCTACGAGCCGCGACATAGCTTCGACACTTTAACGTGCGGGGTTGTGGAACAATGAAACTTATCTAGCTAATTATGAATACATATATCTGAAGACTTGATGCATTGTAAATTAATAACGAAATTCCTTCGTGTTTTAGAGAGAGGTTTATTAGTGGAAAATTCGTGAATTGTAGTCTTATTCTGAATAATTTATTTTCTATGTCTTTTTAAAGATCTCCGAGGTCACTGTTTCTAAAAAGTTGCTTGTTGTTGCATCTTCACATTGTTAACGTGTCTGCGTTTTATAAAGTCGTCTACGTGTTCTTGTCGCCCCCCCATTAAGTGTACTTAAATCTAAACCAAGACAATTTTCCAATGAACAGTTAAGTGTTTTGTCAAAAAAGCAATAATACATGGGAAGATTAATCTCTCACCTTTAATTACACAGCAGTTCACCTCAAAATTGTTTCAATTAAATAAAGATATTTTACTTAATGTCTAAGAAGTCAGTCCTGGGTTTAAAGGCGATATGCATACCCATTAAACCCGCAAGCATTCCAAATAAGTCCATTCAGTGATTTTTGTTTAAAAACTAATATAAAAAAACTTTTGATAAAACAATTATATTGCTTGACAAATGACTAACATTGCCATCTGATGAGTTAAAATGTGCATATCTTATCTCTACTCTAGTGTTACCTAAACTGAATACAATTTGTAGAAAGAAGTCAACAAATGAAATGAACTGGTATATTTTGTTAGTGTGACTGTGCTTCTTATTGTAAGACACACTCATTGTTTTATTTTCTACATCTGCATGAAGGGTGGTCCTGCGTAATGCCTGCACATCAGCCTTCACTCACTCTTTGATTTGCTGCATGATTTGCATCATAACAACGTGATATTTCCTTGGGGGTGCTAGGTAGCTTGCTCAGCAAAAGCGCCTTTTGCGGCGCATGACCATGTACCAAAGTCTCAGATTGAACCCGACCGGTGCCCATGTGGCTGGCATCCCCACAGGAGCGATACATAATTGGCTTTTCTTTTTTTTTTAGTTTCAGGCATCACTGTTAAAAAACCCCCCCAAAAAACCTTGCTTTTACCATTTATGTTTCTGCCTGGCTCCAGCAAAATGTAAACTATACTGCCAACTGTAACATTTCCGATGAAAAAAGCCTATATTCTTTTAGCAGCAAAAGGAGTAGGCTATTTGTATTCAGTGCAATGCAAGGGGACCTTTCCTCATGCATGATGTAAATTTACCCATAGTTCAATAACTATCAATACAGAAGGAACTGTTTTTACAGTCTTCTTGACCTGTTGCTGTCCGAGGAGAGCACAAGGAGAGGGAGAGGGAGAGGTAGGGGTAGGGGGAGAGTGACAGGCAGGGGGAAGTGCAAAGACTTTTATTTTTTTATTGTTCAGAATACTTTAGTAGCAAAATACAGTATTTTACACATCATAAGACCCATAGTATCATATAATTTTTCTGTCGTTTTTCAAGACATTTTTGGTGACAATGTCATCAAATTTGAAAGGGGATTTGTCCAGTATTTTGTCTGTCTGCATTGTTTCTAAGCATGCCAGACACTTCCACAATAATCTGTATCCACTCAAAAACAGAAAATCTTTTCTGTGAGTAAAATCTGTCTTTTTGTTTTCACCTTGCAGATGACAGTTGTAGTTAACAAGATGTGGCATACATTCCCCTCCGAAAGTATTGGAACAGCAAGGTTAATTCCTTTTTTTTTTTGCTATATACTGAAGACAATTGAGTTTCAGCTCAAAAGATGTACCATGAGGTGACAGATCTGAATTTCAGCTGCATACATTGGAGTTGAGATAAAAAGATGAACACGAGACAAGAGTTCAGAATTTCAGCTTTTATTTCCTAGGTTTGTTAAATAACTTGAAAAATATCAACTTTTGTATCAGACCACCCAATTCTTAGGTGAGAAAAAGTATTGGAACATGTGACTGACAGTTGTTTTTTGTTGCCCAGATGTCTCCTGTTAGATTGATTGGTTAAACAATAAATAGTTCTAAATGTCTACTCTTGGTTTTAGCCTAGGGTTTTTACTGTGGAGACTGCATTTGTGTTAGAAAATATAAACCAACATGATATATATAAACAACAAAGAACTGTCTTTGGGAGAAAAGCAAGCCATTAGAAAAGCTTAGAGAAGAGGGGAAATCACTCTGAGCCATTGCACAAGCATTGGGGTTAGCTTGTACAGCAACTTGGATACAATAGCAGTTGATGATAGAAACATTGTGAGAGCTGTGAAGAAAAACCCCAAAACAGAAGTCAGTGACATCACAAACAATCTCCACAGGGCAGGAGTGAAGGTATCTCAACCGTTTGAGGAAGACTTGGAGAACAGCACTATAGAGGCTATTCCACAAGATGCAAACCGTGTAGTAAGGCGAGATGACAATTTGCAAAGAGGTACAGAGATAAGCCATAAAAATTCTGGAACAAAGTTTTATGGACTGATGAGACCAAAATTAACCTCTACCAAAGTGTGGAGAAAGAAGGAATGCTGACTGCTTCTGGAGTGCGCTGACTAATCTTTATTGATGAAACATTGTGTATGCCAACTTACTGAGGAACTTCATCCTGCAGCAAGACAATGACCCAAAACACACTGCCAACCCAACAGGTCTTCATTAGAGAGAAAAAGTAGGTTTTAGACTGGCCAATTCAATCACCAGACCTTAACCCTTTTGAGCATGCATTTCACCTCCTGAATAGGTGATTAACGGGGGGGGGGGGATTCTTGAGCAAGGCCCTTAACCCTGCATTGCTCCAGGGGAGGATTGTCTCCTGCTTAGTCTAATCAACTACGTTGGTCTGGATAAGAACGTCTGCCAAATGTCAATAATGTAATGTTCCAAGTAGTTTAACACATCTAGGTGTAAATACCAGGAAATAAAAGCTGAAATTGTCTAATGTTACATTACATTATTACATGTTCACTCCAGTGTATTCAGTGTATTGCAAAAACAAAGGAATTGGTCTTGCTGTTCCAATACTTTTTGAAGGGATCGTATATTTACAGGATCCTAAACCCCTTCACCACAAATGTACAAAACCTGAGGGTAATATGCAGAACTACTAAAAGCAAAATTAAGCAAAATGTAAGCAGTATATCCTGTTGTCCTTTACTGTCCTCAAATCTATCTAAAATGGAGAAATAATGCTTTGTAAATCATAACTGATCATATATTTAACTATTAATTGTCTGTTTTGAACAATTAATATTTTTATCAACTCCCAGATGGATGCTATTGTGTAATGCATTGTGCTAGTTGTAGAAGTACATTTAACGAACACGCGCTGGTGGCACATAGAAACTCCATATTTGGCATAGTTGTGGTGTGTCGTCCACTAATAAGGCTAAAAGAGAGTTTTTGTTCCTTCTAATCAGGACAAAAACGAATCAATTCCTATTCTGTATGAGTGCTTGGTAGAGATGCCAATGTTCTGAAAAGTGATTGGTCTAGTTCATTCTCTTTCACTTCTCTGGAGGTGGTTCTGATGAGCAGACAGGGAGATGAGCCTAGTCATGCATGTCTTGTGTTAACACTTATGGCCATTATTATACTTGCAACTAACAGGATATATTGTTATAACTGTTATATATGTTTTCAAGTTTTTTTGATTGCAGTAACTTCCTCTGTGTATTCAAGCATTAAGTACACTTTACCAGTTTTAACTAAATTGTTTTCTTCTGTGGCAGGAATGTTTACCCTCACAGAAGTAGCTTCTCTCAATGACATCCAGCCAACTTACCGAATTCTGAAACCATGGTGGGACGTCTTTATGGATTACCTTGGAGTTGTCATGCTGATGTTGGCAATATTTGCTGGGACAATGCAGTTAACCAAAGACCAAGTAGTTTGCCTTCCCATTCTGGAATCTGGAGGAGGGCATGGAACTCCAAATGGCTACACCACACAGAGACCAGCAGACCCCACCGTTGCCTCAGGCAACGGAGGGATGGTCAACAGAGTGACACTGGCGGCTGCTCCGTTGACATCTAAAGATGTGCCCGAGAGTGTGATTCAGGATATGGAAAACAAATACCCTGGCCAGCCACAACCCACAGGGGTCCGAACCAACCTAGATTTTCAGCAGTATGTCTTTGTCAATCAGATGTGCTACCATGATGCCTTGCCATGGTATTCCAAGTACTTTCCTTACCTAGCTCTTATCCACACCATTGTACTCATGGTCAGCAGCAATTTTTGGTTCAAATATCCAAAGACCAGTTCAAAAATTGAGCATTTTGTGTCTATTCTAGGGAAATGTTTTGAGTCACCATGGACTACAAAGGCACTGTCTGAGACTGCGTGTGAGGACTCTGAAGAGAACAAGCAGAGACTCGCAGGTACAACCTCTTTACCAAAGCATTTTTCAACCAGCAGCGAAGAGGGAAGTCCAAACCAGTCCACCCCTATGCTAACAAAACCTGGGGTGAAATTCTCTGCTGAGAAGCCGGTCATTGAAGTCCCAAGTATGACCATACTGGACAAAAAAGATGGGGAGCAGGCCAAAGCCCTCTTTGAGAAGGTGAGGAAGTTCCGTGCCCATGTGGAAGACAGCGACTTGATCTACAAGCTCTATGTTGCTCAGACCATTATCAAAACTGTAAAGTTTATCTTGATTTTGTGTTATACATTAACCTTTGCGGCTGCCATTAACTTTGAGCACCTGTGTCAGCCAGATATCAAGCATTTGACTGGGTATGCTAGATTCCAGTGCACACATAACATGGCATTCATGTTGAGAAAGCTACTCATCAGCTACATTGCCCTCATGTGCGTGTATGGCATGGTGTGTATATACACCCTCTTCTGGTTGTTCAGACGCTCCCTGAAGGAGTATTCCTTTGAGAAAGTTAGAGAGGAGAGCAGCTTCAGTGACATTCCAGATGTTAAGAATGACTTTGCTTTCCTTTTGCACATGGTTGACCAGTATGACCAGCTGTACTCAAAGCGGTTTGGGGTCTTTCTCTCTGAAGTCAGTGAGAACAAGCTGCGGGAGATAAGTCTGAACCACGAGTGGACTTTTGAGAAGCTCCGCCAACACGTGACTCGCAATGCCCAGGACAAGCTGGAGCTCCACCTCTTCATGCTCTCTGGAGTACCCGATGCTGTATTTGACCTCACTGACCTGGAGATTTTAAAACTGGAGCTGATTCCTGAGGCCAGGATCACAGCAAAGATTTCCCAAATGATCAATATTCAGGAGTTGCATTTCTATCACTGTCCGGCCAAAGTCGAGCAGACCGCATTTAGTTTTCTCCGTGATCACCTCCGGTGCCTTCATGTGAAGTTTACAGACGTTGCAGAGATTCCCACTTGGGTATATTTGTTGAAGAGCTTGAAGGAATTGTACTTAATAGGCAACTTAAACTCTGAAAATAACAAAATGATAGGTTTAGATTCCCTACGAGATCTCCGGCATCTAAAGATCTTGCATCTTAAGAGCAACCTCACTAAGATCCCCTCAAACATAACTGACCTGTCTCCTCATCTCAACAAACTGGTGGTGCATAATGATGGCACTAAACTGATCGTACTTAACAGCTTGAAGAAAATGTTGAACTTAAGTGAGCTGGAGTTGCATAATTGTGAACTTGAGCGAATCCCCCATGCTATTTTTAGCTTGATTAACCTGCAAGAGCTGGATTTAAAATCCAATAATATTCGCACCATCGAGGAGATAATTAGTTTCCAGCACCTCAAGAGGTTGACTTGCCTCAAACTGTGGCATAACAAAATAATCACCATTCCGTTGTCTGTAAGTCATGTCAAAAACCTTGAGTCACTCTACCTTTCATACAACAAACTAGAATCTCTACCCACGCCCTTATTCGGCCTCCTTAAGTTGAGATACTTGGATGTCAGTCATAACTCCATTACGGTCATCCCACTTGAAGTGGGGTTCCTGCAAAATCTTCAGCATTTTTCCATCTCAAGCAACAAGGTGGAGTTGGTTCCCAAACAGCTCTTCAAGTGCACCAAGCTCAAGACTCTTTGTCTGGGTCAGAACAGCATCTCTGCCATTCCTGAGAAAATAGGCCAGTTAGTTCAGCTCTCACACCTGGAGCTGAAAGGAAACTGTTTGGACCACCTCCCATTCCAGCTGGGGCAATGTCGCCTCTTACGGAAAAATGGCCTCATCGTTGAAGACCATCTTTTCGACACTCTGCCTCTTGAAATTAAAGAAAACATCAATCAGGAATCCAATATGAGCTTTGCAAATGGGGTATAGGTGCCATGAAGCTGATTGATCTCTTGTCTTTGGTTAGTATGTCATTTTAGCCTTGTTTGATGCCATCACAGAGAGGGCACAAGCTCACATGCATATAATTCTGGTCAGAATTCATTGGAAGGCTTGGTGCGCATGGATGATTCTATGTGAATAGATGGATAGTTCAACTTGCAGGACAAATAGCCATTTGCTGAAAAGTGCAGATTCCATCTTGCTTTGGGAATTGTCAGAACACTGGCATTTTGGGTTCTGCTCCCAGTAGTTACAATGGGCCTCATGCAAGAACCACTTCCACGGACAGATTTATTCTTAAATTGCTTGTACATAAGAAGAGAACTTGCCGCATCCACAAATCTTCTTGTAAATCTTTTTGTAGGTCGGAACTAAATGAGTGGTCCCAACCTGTTGTACGAATCATATAAGCAAGGCATTCCATTTATTTTCTATGGAGAGGCTCACAGTGTATGACAGACACAGTCCAGCAAGTGCAGTGATACATTTGACGGTTCAGTATTTTGCATACATGCAAATGCAATGCGTCCAGTGTAGCTCGCCTAGCTCACAACAAACTAGGCACTGCAGATCAAATATGAATCAAGATTTAGAACTGCATTGCTTATTTATTGCTTCAAATGTTTTCAGAATTTTTGTGGTCTATTTAAACCAAAACCAATGAACACAATCTACCCAGTCAGCTGCTGACAGCGTTCCACTACCTTGTTCCTGATGTTCCCATTGAGATGGAACCCACCTACAGTACCACCTAGTAAATGGACATATTGGGGGTCCTATATATATATATATATTTTTGTGAATTAATCTTCCGAACACGCCTAGTCTTATATAGCATTTTGGTAGTGTCAATTATGCCAATTCACTATTCTCATGCATGCATGCTCATTTAAGAACAGGTGGTTATTTAGGGCAGTTTTCTGAAGTTAGGAGCATTTGTTGAATCCAACATGGCACACTTGTACGAGCCATATGAAAGAAAAGTATGGTATGAGAAATTTATGATAAGAATAAAAAGATGTTCTTGCATGACGCCCATTGATTTGAAGATAGCAATTAGGTTTTATTGAGAAAATGTCGGCATGTCTGTAAAAAAGGAAAATAATTGTACAAAAATAGGAATTCAAAATACCAGGGCTGAAAGCAGCTTTGCTTTGCCGTTTTATTATATTTATCATATAGTTTTACCATAAGACATTAGTACTTCAGAACCTGACCTTGTACCAATTACAGAAATTGTGATGGATCTTCTGATGGATGGTTTTGAATTCTGCAAAATACATCGTTCTGAATATTTATACATGCAAACAAGGCTTGTCTAAACAAAACTGCCTTAAAACATTTCAAAGTCAGCTTCCTGGTGATGTCATCTTTAGCCCTTTAATAGTCTTCGAGGAAACAAGGAAGAATATAGTGCATACAGTGAAGATGAATTCATGAGCACAATAGGTGAACCAAGAGCATGTTCTCGAGATGCTATGTTGAGAAAGGAATCGCCCCTCCCTGCATGGATCCCTATGCCTCTGCCTGTATAATCTTCTGTGTGTGTTTGTGGACAAAGGTAGCACAGTGGTTGGCACAAAAGGAGGTTAGGATGGGTTGCTAGGATGGGTCAAATGCTAGAGGACAAATTACCCCCCCAGTCTTCCTTTAATTTGTTCATATACTGTACATGGTGAACCTACAGTAGTGCAAAGTAAGATGGGATTTTACTTGGAGCTTACTAAAAATACCCATAATTTTCTTTCACTTCAAATTCCCAAGCCGGTTTCCTCCCGTGTTTATTTCCGATTGGAGTGTACAACAGCAGGTGCACTCAAATCCTTCATGGGTTTTTGTTATAGCAGTGGATTCAGTTCAGTTGTATTTCAGCTTCATTATATTTCTGCCATTACTGCATATTGTATGGTGCTTTATCATGGTACTTCTACAAATTGCTATCACAGTGAATTTATGTGAAATACATTTTTCAAGGTCCTATATTTTTTTCTGAAGTCAAAAGGCAGGGTTAATCGATTAAGCGGTTTACCATAACAGACACCTGAAATAGCCAACATCTTTTTTTTTTATGAAATCCTGCATTATAGCATAAGCTATAATTAGTTGAAAACATAACTGTTAGTTATGCATGCAATAAAAACGAATGTCGCAAGGAACATTATTATACATTTTATAATAGATCAGTGGCCAGTTTAACTTGCAGAAGTCTATTACTGCATTTTGCAATTCTGCAATGAGAAACACAATAAAATCTACACATTGTTTGTATAGATAGAACATCATATTAGCCCACTTCTTATAGGAGATGTGTATGTTCTCTTTGTGAAAGCACTGCCTTCTGTGGGTGCTCAAAAATGGCAGGCAGTCGTCATGAATGTCACGGAATCTCTTTGTATAGCACAATATGAGGAAGTATGAATAATGTAATGCTCAAAATGTGGTATTGCACATGCAGGTGTCTGTGAAAACGTGATAAATTGTTATGAACTTGGAAATGATTATATCATTCATGACAAATGCTATGCTATGACGGTACTGACATGCATACACAGCAAGTCCACTTGCTCACATATTTAGAAGGCTGAATGGCGGAATGTCTCTCCATTTGGCTAAACTATTGTGATGTTAGGTTTATAGGCCATTAATTTGAGCTTGTAACGTTTCCATGTTTTTAGAAGCTGCAAAAGATTTGATTAGTCAGAAAATGTGTTTTTGTTTTTATATTTTTGTGATAATGTTTGATAAAACCAAATTTTAAAGAATGAGCTTTATATGAGTATTAAAGGAAAATGCACTGCAAAAAAGTCTGTCTTACAAGAGCTTTAGTCCTGTATTGAGACTTAAAATCTTTTTTTATGCCAAGTAGAAAATATTGACTTGCTTTAAGTTACTGTTTGCTTAACAAGTACATTTTCTTACCCCATTGGCAAATCTTGAAATGAGTCAAAATGTTTCAAATGTTTTCAAAATGTTTCAAATGTTTTGTATTTTTCAGCAAAAAGGTAATCGAACTAAGATTTTAAGTCTAAATATGAAACTAAAATACTTGTTGAGACTGACTTATTTTTTGGTTTTTGTAGTGTTCTGACAGTTGTTGGGGATGAGACAACCCTAGGAACAGAATTAGTCTGGAGAAATCTTAGAGGGAATTATTCATTGGGACAATGAATCCTCATTCATTCTCAGCCTTTTTTTCATTTTAGAAAATGAAAGCTTGATTTCTGTTTGAGAATGTCATTGTACTTTTTTACATTAGTACTGTAACTGAGTGTACTCAATGCAGTTTTAGTACAAAATCATTGTAATTCTTTCATTAACAAAAGCAGGAGTCTCTTGTATGAGGCTGTCTATGAAATGTCTTTGTTGTTTTCCCCTAGGTCATAGTGTACTTACTGCTTTCAAATGAAACTGATTTCTGTTCATTTGAGTTTATTTAAATGGCACTGTTGCGAGAGAACAATATGGCACAAACATTCTATTTTATAAGGTAATATTTGGAAAACCTCTGTATAATCTTAATGTATTTTTCCCTCTTTGAAATGGCATTTTTTGAGTTGCATTGACAGTTATTAGACGATATGTTGTTCGTAGACAACATGCTGTCCTATAACTATCAACGTACCTCACTGACATGAACAAATTTGAATCGCTTTTTGCTTAAATGATCATGTTTTTAAGGTAAATCAAATATTTATTTAAAAATAAATAATTCCAAAAATCTTTTACATTTGGTTGAATTGAACTTGTTTCCATCCTGTCAAAAACTGCATTATGCATATTATACATGGCTCAATACCAATGCAACTGTGTTGCAGGTGTCATATCGTGATCGTCAGAGTTCCTTTCCATGTACCTACTTGAGCATAAACACAGGGATGCATTCAAATTTGGCACAACAATCAGTGTTGCTAATTTATTTCACAGAAGAATCAAATCACTCCAGTAAGTTCATACTGTTAGTTTGATTTTGAAAATGCTGTATTTTTATAAACAATAAATACAGTGAAATTAGACCACGTTGTTTTGTCTTTGTTCAATTTCAGCGTATACTGGACAATCTTGTTAGTAGAATTGGATTTTCTATAAAAATGCATTATCCTGAATTCAAAAATACTGCACTTGAATTCGGCACAGCACAGTGTATTAGCCTGTCTCTCAGCTTTTTCCTCTTCTGTTCATTAGTCTTTAACTAATTTGGTGGAAGCCAAAAATGGAAACTTGACAAGGTCTTGAATACAGGCAACTCAATATGTACCACTTTTCAAATTGGTCCCAGTCAAGCTCATTCACTGGTTATTAGCCTGGTTTCCATAAAGTGAATATCTACCTCACATATATCTACCTACTCTAGCTGTCAGTTCATTTTCTTTTGAATATTTGTATTAGTTTTCAGATTTGTTGTCCAGCATAAAGCATTGCAGTGAAGAAGACCTCATACAGATTCAACCCTCCCATCCCCTCCCCACACACCCACGTGGCCACAGGCCCCAAAAAGGGAAGAGAAAAAGGGAAGTATCAATAAAAATAAAATATATCTGCTGTCAATTTCTGGCTAACACAGATGACAAAATGATGTAGCATTTCCCTCCAATAATAATAATCTGCGAGAATTATTCATTTCCTGTAGGGCTTGTGTGTTCTGTGATTGGTGTGGTTGGATAATGTTACTACAAGCACCTTTTTCTAAACAAAGACCCACCATGCTTATTCCGTTATGAACACGTTTTGTTGTGCAATTTCCATGTGATAAAACACTGATGGTTGGCATTAGGCGTATGCACTTTGGTCTTCAAATAGCACCACATTCTTTGCGTTCAATTAAACTTTGTTTCATACTGAGTACAGAAAATAATGCTGTTGTTGACATGTAGGACTAAAAAATATTGATGTGAATTATATTTATATATACCTATCAACCACAGCATTAAAACCACCTGCTTAAACCCAGATTTGTCATGGTTAAAGATGCTTTAAACTGTATAAACCTGTCTATAAACACTTAATATGTCATATGATATGTGTACTTATATAAGCAGATAATCAAAAATTTAAATAAAAAAATAAAAGACCACTCGCCATATTGCATGGCATCTAATCCTACATCATTTTCATTCTCTTCCCTCCATTGGAATTGCATGTGGTGAAACTTATGTAGGAATAAAGCCCATGCATTTTGAAATATGGCAGGTGGTCTTTATTTGTTTAAATAAAAAAAAATACTACAGGTCTTGGAGCACCTTTTAAGATAGATGTGACGTGATCATGAACACCAGTAAATACCAAGATATTTAAATGGCGAAATAATGCAAAATAAGTAATTCAACTCACATACGATTATCTGCTTATATGAGTACACATATCACATAATTCAATATTAAGTGTTTATAGACAAGTTTATACAGTTAAATCATTTTTAATCATGAAAAAACTGGTTCAAGCAGGTGGTTTAAAGGTTGTGGCTGATCGGTGTAGGCTGTTAATCGTTAGAACAACTACATTGATAGAACTATTTTGATTCTTAATAAAGAATCAAATAATTCAAACGTTTTATGAAACAGGAATGCGGCTGACTGGTGAAAATGAGGCATTTAGAACAGAATCCATGAATCCATTCATCTACACGATGGTCCTAGAGCTCCCTCTAGAGGACAAAGAAAATCATTGCTACATTTCCTCCTTTCAATGTAAACTTGGAGCAAGACGGAAAAATAGAACAGATGAAAATGTAAAAAAATAAAGTACGAATAAATTGGCTTAGTACTTAGTAAGTGGTTGCTTTTGGTAGCAAAACATGTTCTTGCCACATTATTAATCACACTTAGGCAATAGAAATGCCATTGGAACTTATTCAAGATTAATGCAGAAAACTTATACTTAATATACTAATATAATACTTAATAATAATACTATATTATACTTAATATAATAAATATACTTACTCCTTGTCAGGCCATGGGGGTGTCCTGGAGCCTATCCCAGCATGCATTGGGCAAGAGGCAGGAATAACCCTGGACAGGTCAGCAATTCATCAGTATAATGATATGAGTGTATTAAATAGTTTGCTTTTAGAACCAAAAAACTTGCTATTGTAAAGGATGTATTGACTAGAAATCTATCATTGTTGTTCACTGTTAGCGGTAAGAGGTCTTTCAATTCTATGCATGCTAGCAACCCAAATGTCCTGAAGGTAGAGGGTATGAAACTACAATCAAAAATCAATCCTACTGGGGTCATCTTGATATCTGATATACCAATGAGATACATTTATTGAATTTAAAAAACAACAAAAGCCTGCCCAGCCTAAATTCCCTAGACAGCAGGCAAATCAAAAGGATTAAAAAGATACTTGGCAACTATAGAGCCAAGACTGTGAAAAGCAATTTACAACACATATCGATACATGTGAAGAAAATGTAATAATTTATGCCACCAATTTTAGGCTTTCCCTTGCCATCCCTTGCCCATTTTACTATTGGGTATCGAACGTCATTCATATTTTCCATTATGGCCTGCTTGGTTTCTCTGTTGGATGTCCAGCTTCACTTCATTTTGCCATCATGTGTCAAACAAAAAGTAATTCTTCATACATCGGCCCTTGTTCTCAAAGAAAAGGTGATTCTTGATACCTGCCAGCAAAAAATTCCATTATTCCTTGGGTATAGGCAGTGCAGAGAAAGCGCAAGAGAGTCCTGGTTTTTGATAGCCAAAATCTTCCATAACAGGATTGGGACAGTGAGTTTTTGTTGTTTTGGATCTGTACTCCAGAACACTTAATTTGAAAGGAAGCATCGATTACATGGTTAAAGTGCAGACTCACTTTACATCTGAACATATTTACATACATATTGGGTGATCAAGATAAGAATTACTGCCCTTTTTATATAGTCCCCCCATTTTAGTGGAGCGGACGTAATTTGATAAATTATTACTGTAAGTACTTGATTGGAAATCCTTAGATGACTGGCCAAAGTGTGCAAATCCATATCATCCTTGGTGATGCCCTAGCAGTCCACTACAGCAGCCATCTTAAGTTCATGTTTGTTTCTGGGGTGTTTAACCCGCGTTCTCTTCTTCAGCAAGTGAAACGCATGTTCAAATGAATTTAGGACAGATCATTGACCAGTCAAGAACATTCCACATTTTGGCCTCAGAAAAAAAAGCTAAGCGTTGTCCCCCAATTTGTTTGGGGCATTTGGTTAGATCTGAGAAGATGTTTCTGTACACTTCAGAATTCATCCTGCTGCTGCTGTCAGTAGTTAAATGATCAGTGAAGACAAGTGAGCTGATTCCAGTGGCAGCCATGATTGTCGTAGCCTTAATGCTAAAGTACCTTCACTATGTTTCACAGATGCGGGGAGGAGGTGCTATAGATCTTGAGCAGTTTTCTTTCTTCATCCACACTTCTGTAAGCCAGTCATAAGTAACATTTGGTGTCATGCGCTGGTCAGCTTGCTGACTTCCCCCTCCCGGAGCATACATTGTTAGCCCCCACCTTTTGGCACACATGCCTGTGGGGGAGAGCTAGAGAGGATTCTTAGAGGAGCCTTCTTGGGCCCCCTGGGGGCCCCCCTTTTCTCACATTCCTTACAGGTTAGAGTACAGGAATACTGGAGATGGCATAAATTTCATGATAATCCCAGGTCAGAATGTAGTAATGTTTGGTGTTATTCTGATTGGTTCAGTGCGACTGGTGTAATGGTCTAGTTTTTGTAACAGTCTACCTTTGATAGCATAACCATTCAGGGCCGAGGGGAAACTGGGCAAAAGCTGTCTCTGTAGAAGCCATGTGTTTTAGCCCCCTGCCTGGTGGGCCTGGCTGTAAATTATAGATGGGTGACTCACTTTTAGGGTCAAGAACTAAGGCCTGGATTTCGGAGATAAGGAGAAGAAACCAAACAGTCTGGGGTGTCTCCTTTCCTTTCATTCACCCAAATCAGGTTTATCCAAAAGGTATATTACCATGAGAGGCACAAATACATATTTACAGCATAATGCAGTTATCATGAAAACTCCCAACTACGGCATTCATAGATATGATGGGGCGGCCTGTAGCATAGTAGTTAAGGTCAGGAAGGGCTGCCATTTGTGAGGGGCCTGAGAGCTGGGGTTTCTGATCAATGTTGTTTAGACTACCTTGTAGGGAGTTAAGATGTATGAGTGGTCAAAGGCCAGTTGGGTCATGGGAAAAGAATCCTCCAGAACATTGGTGACCTCCCTGTGACCCCATACCTGGTCACTTCCAAGGGGGAAGACTCCGGACAATGCCACAGTGCCCTCATTTGGGCACTGCTGCCATTACACCGGTGACTGTTCTCCTAGATTAAATATTCAAAACTGCTATTAAGATAGTAAATAGACCCGGTAAAACCTTGACAAAACATTGCCCATGTGATCCTTGTATTATTATTAAGTCTTATGTAATGGTAACAGGAATTGCATGTAAAATGGATAATCAGGAGGGAAGTTTCATGATAACTGCAACATAATAAAACATAAGGGTAATCTGTTTGGTATGGATGTGATCTGGTAAAATCAAGGAATCGGATGAGATACATTTCATAACAAATGGAGTTTAATAAACCATAGTTTCAGTAACTCAAGGGAAAACCTACACGTCCTCTCTTGGTAATCATCTCATTTTCCCTACTTAACAACCCCCAAGGGTGGGGGTCTAAATTCCAGATTTGACCACCCCTCCAGGTTGATTTATGGCACTGCCGCCTGGTTCCAAACGTATGATTTGGCATAAAAGCAAGGGAGACAGACCAATCTGGGAAGATCGTATTCGACTTCCCACACAGCATATTGTACGTGTATGTACAGTGGGGCAAAAAAGTATTTAGTCAGCCACCAATTGTGCAAGTTCTCCCACTTAAAAAGATGAGAGGCCTGTCATTTTCATCATAGGTATACCTCAACTATGAGAGACAAAATGAGAAAAAAAAGAATCCAGAAAACCACATTGTCTGATTTTTAAAGAATTTATTTGCAAATTATGGTGGAAAATAAGTATTTGGTCAATAACAAAAGTTAATCTCAATACTTTGTTATAGACCCTTTGTTGGCAATGACAGAGGTCAAACATTTTCTGTAAGTCTTCACAAGGTTTTCACACACTGTTGCTGGTATTTTGGCCCATTCCTCCATGCAGATCTCCTCTAGAGCAGTGATGTTTTGGGGCTGTCGCTGGGCAACACGGACTTTCAACTCCCTCCAAAGATTTTCTATGGGGTTGAGATCTGGAGACTGGCTAGGCCACTCCAGGACCTTGAAATGCTTCTTACGAAGCCACTCCTTCGTTGCCCGGGCGGTGTGTTTGGGATCATTGTCATGCTGAAAGACCCAGCCACGTTTCATCTTCAATGCCCTTGCTGATGGAAGGAGGTTTTCACTCAAAATCTCACGATACATGGCCCCATTCATTCTTTCCTTTACACGGATCAGTCGTCCTGGTCCCTTTGCAGAAAAACAGCCCCAAAGCATGATGTTTCCACCCCCATGCTTCACAGTAGGTATGGTGTTCTTTGGATGCAACTCAGCATTCTTTCTCCTCCAAACACGACAAGTTGAGTTTTTACCAAAAAGTTCTATTTTGGTTTCATCTGACCATATGACTTTCTCCCAATCCTCTTCTGGATCATCCAAATGCTCTCTAGCAAACTTCAGACGGGCCTGGACATGTACTGGCTTAAGCAGAGGGACACGTCTGGCACTGCAGGATTTGAGTCCCTGGCGGCGTAGTGTGTTACTGATGGTAGCCTTTGTTACTTTGGTCCCAGCTCTCTGCAGGTCATTCACTAGGTCCCCCCGTGTGGTTCTGGGATTTTTGCTCACCGTTCTTGTGATCATTTTGACCCCACGGGGTGAGATCTTGCGTGGAGCCCCAGATCGAGGGAGATTATCAGTGGTCTTGTATGTCTTCCATTTTCTAATAATTGCTCCCACAGTTGATTTCTTCACACCAAGCTGCTTACCTATTGCAGATTCAGGCTTCCCAGCCTGGTGCAGGTCTACAATTTTGTTTCTGGTGTCCTTTGACAGCTCTTTGGTCTTGGCCATAGTGGAGTTTGGAGTATGACTGTTTGAGGTTGTGGACAGGTGTCTTTTATACTGATAACGAGTTCAAACGGGTGCCATTAATACAGGTAACGAGTGGAGGACAGAGGAGCCTCTTCAAGAAGAAGTTACAGGTCTGTGAGAGCCAGAAATCTTGCTTGTTTGTAGGTGACCAAATACTTATTTTACCGAGGAATTTACCAATTAATTCATTAAAAATCCGACAATGTGATTTCCTGGATTCTTTCCCCCCATTCTGTCTCTCATAGTTGAAGTATACCTATGATGGAAATTACAGGCCTCTCTCATCTTTTTAAGTGGGAGAACTTGCACAATTGGTGGCTGACTAAATACTTTTTTGCCCCACTGTAAGTATCAGGAAGATCGTATTCGACTTCCCACACAACATGTCTTGTGTATGTATGTATGTATGTTTAGCAGCGGAAGATCGTATTCGACTTTCCACACGGCATATTCTATACTCTGTGTTTGTGTGTAGTCCAAGCAGGCTAGGTATGATTATTTACTCTCTCTCTATTCTTAATTTGTGTATTTTGTAATTGATTGTGATTTTCTAAAGCTAATAACCTGTCTGCGAATAAACTATTTTGTTTGTAACTTGCGTGATCTCCATGACTCTAATTCATCTTGTACCTTTTCAGATATCGGAAAGGGGGGGGGGGGGGATCAGGAGGGAGGACTAAGGTACAGTTTGAAAAGGTGTTTTTAGCCTGCATCGAAATAGGGGGAGGGATTCTGCTGTCTTGACAGTGGTAGGTAAGTCATTCCACCACTGAGGAACCAGAACGGAAAACAGGCACGTGCAGCTCGACCGCCAGGTGCTCGTAGTGAGGGAACCATAAGGCGACCAGAGCTGGCAGACTGGAGTGGTCTTGCTGGGGAGTAGGAGTAGGAGGTGTATGTGGGGCAGTCCCCTTAGCAGCCTGAAATGCCAACACAAGGGCCTTGAAGCAGATGCGTGCAGCTATAGGAAGCCAGTGGAGGCCAATGAGGAGTGGGATGACATGAGCTGACCTGGGCTGACTGGTGGTCAGGTTGGCTGCAGCATTCTGGACCAGTTGGAGGGGCGTGATGGCACAAGTTTGGAGACCGGCCAGGAGGGAGTTGCAGTAATCCAGGCGGGAAATGACAAGCGCCTGGACTTGGAGCTGGGTGGCTTTCTCTGTCAGGACATGACGTACACGGTGTATACTGTACAAGCAGAACCTGCAGGATACATGTGGAGCAAGGGTGAGGTGGTTATCAAGAGTCACCAAGATTCTTGGCTGTATGGGAGGAGGATACTACAAAGTCCTCAACAATCACGGAGAGGTCGATTGTCGGAGAGGACTTAGCAGGGATGTAGAGAAGCTCAGTTTTGCCAAGGTTAAGCTTCAGGTGGTGGGAAGTCATCCACGCAGAGATATCAGCCAAGCAGGCAGAGATCTGTGTGGTGACCTGGGCATTGGGGGGGAAGGAAATAAAGAGTTGAGTGTCATTGGCATAAGCATGATAAGAAAAGCCATGGGAAGAGATAACAGAACCAAGAGACATGGTGTATAGAGAGGAGAGGACCAGGAACTGAGCCCTGGACACCCATCCCAGTCAGCGATGAGAGCAGAATCTCATGGTTGACTGTATCGAAGGTGGCCGACAAGTTGAGGAAGATGAGGACAGAGGAGAGGGATTTGGCTTTAGCAGAGTGGAGTGCCTCAATGACCGCGAGCAGGGCGGTCTCAGTGGAGTGGCCACTCAGGAAGCCGGACTGGTTGGGATCGTGGAGATTGTTCTGGAGAAGATAAGTGGACAGTTGGGAGCAGACCACCCGTAGTTGTTAAGAACAGAGGGTTTTTTTTGAGCAGGGGATTGACTCTGGCCCTCTAAAGGGAAGAGGGAATGGTGCCGGAAGAGAGGGAGGTGTTGATTAGAGAGGAGAGAAGAGGGAGAATGTCATTAGAGATAGATTGTAGAAGGGGAGAGGGGATGGGGTCAAGGGGACAGGTGGTTGGATGGTGGGAGTTTCAAAGTGTGCATTAGTGTTCTGCAGTGGGTTGGTTGCATTTTCTCCTGGATTAGTTAAGTATTATTTGTTTGCTTGCTGATTCTAAATTCAGTTTAGTTGTCATTATAGTGTTCGGTTGTGTATTTGTTTGTTTGTTAGCTAATACAAGTGGTGTTTATTTAGATTACAGTGAAACTGGGTTAGGTGTTTGTTTCTCTCAGGTGAGCTAGGCTATTAAGTTAGGCTATTGTTTTACTGGCTGGCAGGCCACAGCTTTTGTTGTAGGAGGAGCCAATAGTTTGCACCCTGCTCAGGGTATTAATACTGGCACACCTGAACTCACTTCAGTGTGCATTAGTGTTCTGCAGTGGGTTGGTTGCATTTTCTGTATTCAGCATCAGTGTTTAAGCAGTTGTGTAGCGCACCAGCGGCAGCTGTGTGCGGCAGCCTCGGCTACTTGCCTCGGCGTACGAAGTCGCAGGTGTACAAAGTCGGGGGTGTCTATCTACGGGTGTCCATCCAGGCTGTCCGAGAGCCTGATGTTTGATTTTGTTTTTGCTGCCTGCCCTCATTCCACTGTGTAGTATTCCTCTTGTCCTCCCTAGTTCCCTCCATGTGTTTCCTTCCCATCCCTGTCCTCTCTCCTCTCCCCAGGTCCCAGTCAGGTAGGAGGTTCGCCTCCCGTCAACATGGGCAGAATATCTCTAACCTCATCTTCCCTCCCAGATCCGCTGGTATTGATCTCCGTGTGGCTGGTGGCCTCTGGAACTGCCAGTCCGCCGTCCAGAAAGCAGACTTCATATCTGCCTATGCCTCATTACATTACATTACATTATTGGCATTTGGCAGACACTCTTATCCAGAGCGACGTACAACAAAGTGCATACCCATAACCAGGGATAAGTTCGCTGAAAGACCCTAGAGGGAAGTACAATTTCAACTGCTACCTGTACAACAAAGATAAGGACAAGGGCCATTTTTTTTTTTTTTTTTAAACAAACAAACAGAGCAAAAGTGACCAAAGTTAACTATCCAAACACTGCTTACCTAGCCAACTAAAAATACCGATACACAAAGCAAGTCACAGAGACAACAATTAAGGTTCACAGGGAGGTAGGGAGGGATGGGGAGAGGTGCTGCTTGAAGAGGTGTGTCTTCAGCTTGCGCTTGAAGGTGGGGAGAGATTCTATAGTTCTGACCTCAACGGGGAGTTCGTTCCACCACCGTGGAGCCAGAACAGACAGTAGTCGTGAGCGTGAGGTGGAGGTTCGGAGAGGGGAAGGTGCCAAGCGGCCTGTGGAGGCTGAACGAAGAGGTCTGGCAGGGGTGTAGGGTCTGATGATTTTTTGCAGATAAGCTGGGGAAGACCCTTTAACTGCTTGGAAGGCTAGCACCAATGTTTTGAATTTGATGTGAGCCATGACAGGCAGCCAGTGGAGGGAAGTAAGCAGGGGGGTGACGTGTGAGTATTTGGGAAGGTTGAAGACCAGACGAGCTGCTGCATTCTGGATGAGTTGGAGGGGTCTGATGGCGGACGCTGGGAGGCCAGCCAAGAGGGAATTGCAGTAGTCCAGGCGGGACAGAACCATCGCTTGGACCAGGAGCTGGGTCGAGTAGGGGGTGAGAAAGGGGCGGATTCTCCGTATGTTGTATAGGAAGAACCTGCAAGACCGGGTCACCGCCGCAATGTTCTCGGAAAGGGACAGTCTGCTGTCCATCACCACGCCGAGGTTCCTTGCACTGGGTGACGGCGTGAGTGTGGTATCCCCGAGGGAAATGGAGAGATCCAGATGGGGAGAGGTATTAGCAGGGATGAATATCATTTCAGTTTTACCTGGGTTGAGCTTTAGATGGTGGTTGTCCATCCAGCTCTGGATGTCCCTCAGGCAAGCAGAGATACGGGCTGAAACCTGCGTATCAGACGGCGGGAACGAGACGAAGAGTTGGGTATCGTCCGCGTAGCAGTGGTAGGATAGCCCATGTGCAGTGATCACAGGGCCAAGGGAGCGAGTGTAAAGAGAAAAAAGAAGTGGGCCAAGGACTGAGCCCTGGGGAACACCTGTGGCGAGGGGCCGAGGTGTCGATACCAAACCAGCCCAGGCAACCTGGAAGGAGCGACCAGAGAGGTAGGACTCAATCCAGTCCAGGGCTGTGCCACAGATGCCCGTTGCTGACAGGGCAGACAGGAGGATGGAGTGATCCACAGTGTCGAAGGCAGCAGAGAGATCTAGAAGAATGAGAACAGAGGAGAGGGAGGCTGCTCGTGCGGCATGGAGTGACTCACTGACGGAGAGGAGCGCAGTCTCTGTCGAGTGGCCCGATCTGAAGCCAGACTGATGGGGGTCTAGCAGGTTGTTGTTAGAAAAGAAGGAAGAAAGTTGAGTAGAAGTGGCTCGTTCTATAGTTTTAGAAAGGAAAGGAAGAAGAGATACCGGGCGGTAGTTCTGGATGATGGAGGGATCCAGGGTAGGCTTTTTTAGCAGCGGAGTGATGTGGGCCCTCTTAGAGGATGCCGGAAAACAGCCGGAAGACAGGGAGGAGTTGACAAGGGAGGTGACAAATGGGAGAATGTCAGGTGTGATAGTTTGGAGAAGAGAAGAGGGGATAGGGTCAAGGGGACAGGTTGTAGGGCGGTGGCAGAGCAGGAGTTGAGAAACATCAGAGTCTGTAAGGGGGGGGAAAGTGGAAAAGGAAGGGATGGGCCTAGAGGGGGGGAAGGGCACAGTAAGGGGGGCGGTGGTTGTAAAGGATCTGCGGATGACTGTGACCTTCTCATCGAAGAAATCAGCAAAGTCATCAGCAGTGAAGGAGGACTGAGGAGGAGGAGGCGGTGTGTTGAGGAGAGAGGAGAAAATGGAGAAAAGTTTCCGGGGGTTAGAAGTGGAGTTCTGCCTCCCACCTCAACCTTGACTTTCTTGCTTTAACTGAAACGTGGCTCTCACCAGAGAACACGGCCAACCCGGCTGCCCTTTCCTCTGCCTTCTCTTTTTCCCACACACCTAGATCCTCTGGCAGAGGAGGTGGGACAGGTCTCCTAATCTCATCCTCATGGAGATCTAGTGTCTTCTCCTCATCCCTCTCCTTCTCCTCTTTTGAATTTCATGTGGTTTCTGTTACTTTGCCGGGCAAACTGTTTATTATTGTTGTTTATCGCCCCCCTGGGTCCTCTGGGGAACTTCTTGGATGAGATGGACATCCTCCTCAGCTCCTCACCAGTCAATGACACCCCCCTGGTCCTCCTGGGTGACTTCAACCTCAACTCAGAGTCCACCCAGTCTCCCTCCACTCTTCTTTTGACCTTACCCTCACTCTTTCCCCTCCCACCCACAAAGCAGGTGACTTTGTCTCCTTCTTTGAAAAGAAGGTTGATGCTATTCGCAATTCCTTCTTCCAACCCTCCACCCCTGCTGACCCTCCTACCCTCCCCAACTCCCTAACCTCCTTTTCTCCCCTCTCTGACGCCGACACACTGAAACTCCTTACATCCCACCGCCCGACCACCTGTCCTCTTGACCCCATCCCCTCTCCCCTCCTACAATCTATATCTGATGACATTCTCCCTTTTCTCTCCTCTCTAATCAACACCTCCCTCTCTTCCGGCACCATGCCGGCACCAGAAGAGGGCCAGAGTCACTCCCCTGCTCAAAAAACCCCTCTGCCCTGAACAACTACCGGCCTGTCTCTCTTCTTCCCTTTCTCGCTAAAACTCTGGAACGGGCGGTCTGCTCCCAACTGTCCACTTATCTTCTCCAGAACAATCTCCATGACCCCAACCAGTCTGGCTTCAAGAGTAGTCACTGAGGCACTCCACTCTGCTAAAGCCAAATCCCTCTCCTCTGTCCTCATTTTCCTCGACCTGTCGGCCGCCTTCGATACAGTCAACCATGAGATTCTGCTCTCATCGCTGTCTGGGATGGGTGTCCAGGGCTCAGTTCCTGGTCCTCTCCTCTTCTCTCTATACACCATGTCTCTTGGTTCTGTTATCTCTTCCCATGGCTTTTCTTATCATGCTTATGCCAATGACACTCAACTCTTTATTTCCTTCCCCCCCAATGCCCAGGTCACCACACAGATCTCTGCCTGCTTGGCTGATATCTCTGCGTGGATGACTTCCCACCACCTGAAGCTCAACCTTGCCAAAACTGAGCTTCTCTACATCCCTGCTAAGTCCTCTCCATCAATCGACCTCTCATTGACTGTTGAGGACTTTGTAGTTTCCTCCTCCTGTACGGTAATGAATCTTGGGGTGACTCTTGATAACTGCCTCACCCTGGCTCCACAAGTTTCCTCCACTGCCAGAACCTGCAGGTTCTTTCTGTATAATATACGCCGTATCTGTCATCTCCTGACTGAGAAAGCCACCCAGCTCCTAGTCCAGGAGCTCGTCATTTCCCGCCTGGATTACTGCAACTCCCTCCTAGCCGGTCTCCCAGCGTGTGCCATCAAGCCCCTCCAGCTGGTCCAGAATGCTGCAGCCCGCCTGATCACCAGTCAGCCCAGGTCGGCTCATGTCACCCCGCTTCTCATTGGCCTCCACTGGCTTCCTATTGCCGCACGCATCCGTTTCAAGGCCCTAGTGTTGGCATTTCAGACTGCTAAGGGGACTGCCCCACCTTACATACAATCCCTGATCACTCCCTACTCTCCAGCTAGACCACTCCGGTCTGCCAGCTCTGGTCGCCTTATGGTTCCCTCTCTACGTGCACCTGGCGGTCGACTGCACGTTCACGCCTGTTTTTACTGTTCTGGTTCCTCAGTGGTGGAATGACTTGCCTACCACTGTCAGAACAGCAGAATCCCTCCCCCTATTTCGACACAGACTCAAAACCCACCTTTTCACACTCTACCTTAGTCCTCCCTCCTGATTTCCCCGGCCCCTCCTTTCTGATATCCCTATCCTTGTCTAACCCCCCCCCCCCAAAAAAAAAAAAAATGCACTTATGATGACAACTATGTTTAGAACAGCATTTCATGTGTATTTTGCTAGTTCTGGATGTGATGCTTTGACTTATGGTAGAACCTATGCACTTGTAAATCGCTTTGGATTAAAAGCGTCTGCCAAATGACTAAAATGTAAAATGTAAAAAGTGTCGGAGTCAGAGAGGGGAGAAGGATTTGGGAATGGCATCTACCTTCTTTTCAAAGAAGGAGACAAAGTCATCAGGTGTGAGTGATGAGGGAGGTGGGGGTTCATGTTTGCTTCTTAATTCATAATTGCTTCTTCACAATGTATCAAACAGTTGATTTTGACTATGTCTTATTGATTTATTCTGATTTTTAAGCCTCATGATGGAATGCTTTGTTCTTTGGTCGTCATGTTGAGAGACAACAGTAACACACTTGACACTATGCCACACATACAATTAACTCTGCAAACTCTAGAGATTGTTTATTGTTTTCTGTGAAAATCCAAGGAGATCAGCAGTTTCTGAGATATTCAAACCACCCAGTCTCACTTAGATCACATTTCGTCCCCATTCTGACATTAGGTCTGAAAAACAGCTGAACCTCCTGACCACATCTGCATGCTTTTATGCATTTAGTTGCTGCCACATGATTGGCTGATTCAATATTTGCAGTAAAAAGCTGGTGTACAGGTCTACCTAATAAAGGGGTCACTGAGTGTATTACATTATGAAAATTAGATACAACTCACAGTACCACCTACACAATGTATTAACCTAATTAAATCTCAGATATCTTTATGGGGTTTATTCATTTTTGTGTTGACCCTATTAGCACATGCTATTTAAGTACAAGATATCTGAGCTAAAACAATAATAGAATTGATTTGTGGATCACAATTGACCAAATAAAAATGAATCAACAGAATCTACAATCATTCCTTCACAAAAAAGAAATAGCCACAAACATCACATACTGTAACATCCTGCACATTTTTAGTCTTTATCTTACTTTCTAAAACTTGGATTTTCAAGGTTTCTTCATCATGCTTTAGAAGAAAAAAGATTGGGCTAGCCAGGTGTGTTTAATATTGTTCATTAAAAAGAACATTAAAAGTGATAACGACAAACATACGGTATCATTATCACCTGCTACTTCACTAGCTCATTAAATATGGTGAGTGTTGCTAGTTGTGTAACTTTAGGCATGTCTTTTAAGAGCTATTTTTACTTGCCAGGTAATAATTATTCATATTCATCAGACGTTTTAAAACATATCAATGATGTAGATGACTATCTTAGGTAGATGCAATATCCAGAGAGAAGACAAGGTGGTTGGTATGCTGAAGAGGAAGGATGCAAAATGACAGATCATCAATTAAATAACAGGAAAGGGAGCTGTTTAGTTCAAGCATGTTGTCATGTTTAGTTATGGCATTTTCCCAAAAGGAATGGACAGGTGTAATAGGCCAGATGGTATGCAATTAACTCTGTGTTGTTAGTGTTAGTGTTAGTCCCCCTGCTCAGGGAAAGTTGGTGACTTTTATTCTTCCCACATTTGTTTTAGCAAATTTACTCCACACAGAAATAATAATGTGGTAACCTATGTCCTGTCTTCCCCTTAGAATAATTTGTATGACCTGTTGGTCATCAAAAGCACATGAAGTGATGGTGTCACTGTGATATAGTCGCTGTGGAGGTGTGATTCTGGAGAATACTGTAATCACAAAGCCTCAATCACACGATTTATCCCTTTCTACTTTGCCCCCTAGAGGGAAATTTCCACCTATTTTGTACTAGTCCAATAAAAGTGTCAATATCTTTAAAATTATGTACTGCACACACTTGGCTGGAGATTTAAATAAAAGAAGATGCTTGTACCAGTCAGAGGTTTCAGGGCAATTATGTCAGAGCATGTACGTACAGTATATGCAAAAGATACAATACAATTACGATATTTGTGTATTGAAATTCCACATGAGTTTTCCCAAAACTGCACCCAGATGTCCTCAAGTGTCTCCAAATCTCTCCAAATACAAAACATATGCATATCTTTTTGTCCAGATACATGAATGATCAGAAATGCATATCGTTCTATTAAAATAGATTTGTTCATACAAAATGCAAAGAAAATTAACCTTCACATGTGTTATTCACGAGAGTATCTTTTTATAAAGCATGCCCAAAAAGCTCTCCATTTTACATTACATTACATTACATTAATGGCATTTGGCAGACGCTCTTATCCAGAGTGACGTACAGTTGATTAGACTAAGCAGCAGACAATCCTTCCCTGGAGCAATGCAGGGTTAAGGGCCTTGCTCAAGGGCCCAACGGCTGTGCGGATCTTATAGTGGCTACACCGGGCATCAAATCACCGACCTTGTGGGTGGCAGTCATGCACTTTAACCACTACGATACAGACCGCCTATCTTAATCCGAAAAGGATTGGCTTTCTAACCAACTTCATCTAAAATGGAGCAGATAAAGCAGCGCAGGTCTTGCCATGGCGAGCAATGCGCCATCTCCAAATAATAAAATAAGTAGCAACATTGGACAGATTTTCACTGATGTTGGACAGATTTTCAGTGTTTGCACAATGGGAAAATACAAATAAACATCATTAAGGCAAACTCTTGTTTGTTCTCTCACGGTATCTTACTAACTAACTAGCGAGTTTGGCAGAACAACTAAAGTATTTCAGAAGCCAGGACTTTTCTTGGAAACACTGCAGTAAATTTTGTTTAGGGAATTAATACTTTGCATTCTTCTGCCATTACTATTTTAGGGGGCTTTGGTGCTAAGTGGCCTACCTGGTCTATAGTGCAGTGGGCCCCGGGAAAGGCATATTAGCCACAAGCATTTTGTTAATTCAGCATTTTAGATTGTTTTGAGTCAAGATCAGAAACACACTTTTCAATGCAGTTTGTGCAGGTATATTTCTCAGTGGACTTTAATGAAATTTCCTACCCCTACAGGACACCAAAGGCAATGTGCCCCTTTTGAGAACATCCCTGTTTGAGAAATTAATGGAGCTGAACCAACATGTATTCAAGGGAGCACTGCATGTATTGATTCAGGTTTGACTGTACTACAGAGCCAGAGAGGCTGTTCAGTCACCTGAGGGCCCTCAAAGCCTTTACTTAGGTATCATTTTGAAGAGTACCAACATCCAATTAGCTAACAAACAGTCCTGTAGAGAATTTGACTGTGAATTTGTGTCACGCCATTCAGGATGTTTGGTTCAGGATTGCAAAACTTTATTGAAGACAAAAAAAAAAAGATCTGCCATTGATTTCAACAGGAAAATTAGTCAGGAGAAACCATTCTTGTAGTGTCTACCGCATATTAGTTTTAGTATCGCTTGTAGGACAACCTGAAAATAAGATATCCAGATTCTGATAATGTTGATAGGTCACAGACATCACAGACACCAAATACAAAACATGACTCTTTTATTTGACATTATGTTAATTTGTCTCAAACCTTGAAATGAGGGACTCCTATATTAATTAATATATATTCATTATGAATAAAAGCTCTGAGTCTGCGCTTTGACCACATATGAATTGTTTGATTACAAACAGAGAAAATAAAATATTAGAGAAAGTAGAAAAAGACAAGACCAAACTTTTGAGCGGTAGTGTAAGTTTGATAACTGAACTCCAAGAGCAGGCACCAAATTATGACCAGCAAGAGAATGATCAGGCTAATGTTCCCAGATGCTGTACTTAGAGCATCTGGACATGAAATTGGCCTCCTGTGATCTTATCAGTTCTTCTACATTGCTGCCAGTGTTATGTTATAGCTGCATTTTTAAGGGTAAGACATCGGCTTTCAGTGAATGCTAATTCAGAGGTAATTTATCCTCTGCATTTAACCCATCCTTAGGAGTTACTGAGGAGCAGTGGGCAGCCACACTGTGCAGCACAGTGCAGTATACATGGCTTTCGGTGTGGGAAGAAACTGGACCCAGATAAAACACACAATCCTCTCCACACAGGCCTGCTTACCAGTCCCACCCTGCGTAAGGGAACTGATGCCAAAGACCAGGGGAGTGAAGCTAAAGCTAAATATGCACAACATCACAGAGAGAAATTATTTTAAAAAAGCACTATTAAGAAGGTTATAAATCAGTAGATCTTTTCAAGGTAGTGTTTCTCAGGGGGAGGTCATGAGTACAATTAAAATAAATGGTACTTTAAATGTGGTTCATTATCATGCATCTTCTTAGGTGCAGTCTAACAATAATATTCCGTGCTTAGTTCCTGCATTAGTGGCTTAATGATCTTGCATGTAGCTCCACACTCATATAGGGATATGGCTAGCGCTATTGAATGCATTTATGTTATCTTACATCGTAAGTCACCTTGGAGTAGAGGATCTATGCATTAATGTTGTGTGCATAGGAGGCATGCCTATAACAGAACTATTGTCCATTAAGCACATAAATTCCAATTGTTATAGCTGTATGAATATAAAACAAAGACTAAGACATGAGTGATTCATTTAAAAGGTCCCATATTGTGGAAGATGTCATTTCCCTTACTATGTGGATTATAATGGAGTTGAAAGTGCTATAAAAACACTGTGAAAGTATCAAAACATATAGTCCCCAAATAAATCCACACAATCCATAGGACAGAAGTTTGATGTGAATTCATGACATCATAATGATATGCTCATTTGCTTCAGTGTGGCCCTCTAGCCGGGACAAATCGAAACGCTCGGCACACATATATTTCAGTTTGTTGGAGCTAACCAGCCAATCACTGATATCAATGAGCCTCAACATGACAATAAAACAGCCTGTTATTGGTAAAGCTAATGAGAGACAGACATTTAAAACTGGATAGAAATTGTTCTTGGTACTTAGAACCAGACAAACTCATTGTTATGGATTTCAGGATCTAAAATAAAACAATAGTATAATACAGAACCTTTAATGAAGGTACTTTATGCAGGCATTTGCACTTTAAACGCAGTTAGCCTGTGTTTTGAAGAACTATGAATCAGCTTTATATATTGCTTACAGTGCATAGGTATACACCATGCTTTTGACTACCATGACCCTAACCTTGCAAGAGTCTGGTTGTCCAGAGGAGGCATTAATACAGTGCAGTATACCGTATATGTATTTGGACAGTTGGTACAATTTCAGTTTTTCTGGCTTTGTAGTCCAGCACATTTGATTTGAAATTAAATAATACATTTGAGGTTAAAGTGCAGACTGTCCCCTTTCATTTGAGGGTACAGTGCCCTCTATAATGTTTGGGACGAAGACACATTATGTCTTGATTTGCCTCTGATTTATTGCAATTTTAGATTTGGAATCACATATTATGTCCCAATTATTATGGAGGGCACTGTATTTACCATATCCATATTGGGTGTGTAGGAATCACATTCTTTTTACACATACTTTTTACACCCTTTTAGGAGACCAAAAGTAAATGGACAGTTGACTTATCAGTTGCTTCTGAATAGTCTTGTGTGTTCAATTGCTTCCTTAGTATCTAGTAAGCTTATTCATTCTAGGCTTTTGATTGCCTTTGGTGTTTGTCAACATGAGGCCCAGAGTTGTACCAATTGTGTCAAGGAAGCCATTGTGAGGCTGAGAAATAACAACAGTCAGAGACATAGGCAAACTAAAATAAGGCTCATACCAAAATTTGAAATCCAATGTTCTGGACAAAGAACAGAAATTGTACCAACTGTCCAAAAACATGAGGAAGCAAGGACTGCTCTGAAACACTTCCTCCTTAGTTATGATCACCCATCAAACTCCAGGTCTGATTTGGCAGTGATTTGGATTAGATACTAGAGACCACAGTGATGTGATGATGTGGAGTTATATTCCTGATTTGATAAAGGTAGAGGGGAGAAGAAATCCTCCTCCTCAAATCTTGAATATTGTAGAAACCTATCGGCATGACTGCTGTGGAAATCTCCACTCGGCACCTCCAGTTTTTGGAGTAAAGATGATTTTTCAGGCCCTTTTACCTGGTCTTTAAGTATGCCATTTGCCAAACTTTGTTTCAGCTAACTAGATTGGTGAGCTAATCTAAAACTGGCATAACTGTTAACTTGTAATGTAGTCCACTAATTATTTATAGCATTAACTAAAAGGCAGCAAAACACCACCATCAGCTAGCATCCATTTCACACACACTAGTCTCTAAAGTTCGCAAAGATACACACACCCACGTTTTCCTAAAGCACTATAATCTTAAGAAACACATCCGTCAAAGTTTGTTACAGACAATAATGCAGATGAAAATGACTCAAATAACATACCGTAAATCACAAACAGAGGCAATGGAGGCAATACACCTCATTCAATACTCATTGGGCTCGCATGGATTATCGGTATATGTTTCAAAATAAGTAACTTCGGAAGAAAACTGCCCCATACATTGCTATTAGGTGACGTCTATCCATCACCCACATTAATGTACAGTAAGCCTAAACGGCTAAGCTACCAAGCACTAAGGTTACAATACACGGGCTTATTTCAGTTCAGGAGCTAAAAATGTATTAATTTACATGATCATGAAAACACTGTACTTACAAGTACGATTGATTTCTTTAGCAACCCCTCACGGAGAAAGCAGTAAGTCTGACCCAGGTAGAAAGCTCACTCCATACAAAGTCCTGCCATTAATGCTTTGAAATGAGTGGGGCGTTATGGGTTTATTCAGTGCAGTAATCCTGCTTTGTGAAATACCACCAGTTCAGATTGCTAGCTAGCTAGCTACAGCAGATACAGCTAAAATAGAGTTCTGTTACGTTTAGCGTTATAGTTGACCAGCTGCTTGATTAACTAAGATGAAGAACCAGAAACGGAGGCGTTGAGTAGTTAGACATAGGCGGAGAATGGCTAGACATTAAGGATTTTCAGACGTCCTCATACATTAAAGTGTGTTCAGACCACTTCTGATCACAGGTAATCTGACCAGTAAAATATGTAGGACATAACAAGCAAGCTCACTAGCTAGCTAGCTACATTAAAATTACAGCAATATAGAAAATCCACCGCAACATCACCGCAAACAACTTCAACAAACAAATCAAGCCGATGGCAATCGCCATGCGTGTCACAGCACAATCGCAGTACCTAGCTAACTGGCTAGTAAACACGTTTAAAAGTGAGTAACTAAATCACCACCAGAAAAAAGCAAAATTGACTAAATTTCTACCTTACCTCTAGCTAAAATACAAATACTCGTCTGAAACGGATACTCGGATCACCCTTATAAAACATTCCGATGATGAGGATGCTTCCTTTTCTAGGTTTTAAAATTCCAAAGACTCTTACGTCTGCTCATGAACTCACTTTGTTTCCTCTCAAAATGATAATTTGCTTACAAAAAACAATGCACATAAACAAACCACTGCTTCTAGTCCTTCTAGTTCTAAGCCCCCCTCAGCATCGTTTTCTACTCTGGAGTGTCAGGAGAACTCAGCTCACAGGAGCAACAGCACTTCAAAGCTGGTTATTTTTACATCCAAAGCCATTAAGGATTGAAATGCTACAGTATATCCTTTAATGGGTCAGACGACTTTAAGAGCCTATGACTGTATTCTATGAGAAAACAGTTGCTAAATGGCAACTATTATGCAGGCTATTAATATGTCTTGCATTAACAAACAGATTGTCAGACGGTATTAAGCAGGTAATACATTTCCCATTCGATAACGTAAAAAATGTTTACATTTCAGATTTATTTTAATGTCTTGCTCCACGATGATTGAAATTTAATAATTACAAATGTAGCCACTTTTTTATGAGTGGTACACACACAAACGAGAATTAAAATAGTTAAAAAACAATGATGCATCATCATACCCAATTAATACATTTGCTTTTCATTTTATTTTATTTGTCATAGTCAGGAGTTGCTTTGTCTTATATTGAGGCTCATCAAATATTTATTTGTGGGTGATGTCATTGACATGATGAAGATGGATTTGCCATGATCATATTCAGATTCATGTTTCAGAGTACAATGAGCAATGCCACTATATTAACTTGGCACAAGAGTGGGTGCTATAGATGTCATATCTCCCTAAAGGCAAGTCATACATTTATATGATTTTATTTGCAGAACAATGCCAGGCACCTTTTTCACCAGGCTGGAGAGGTCTTCTCCAAAGCTGTACCCTCGCGTGAGACGGGATAGCCTGTGACAATCCTGTGATGATCGTCATGGGAAGTGACAGAGAATGATATGCCGCTTGCCCAGGCCGAAACCCATTAATCCTTGTAGTGCTTTAACCAGCCGCTTCAAACCATGTGACGGTAAGCCGTACTGACGCTAGGGTTATTATGACTTTCCCATCTGGTTGACTAAAAAGGCCTTGCCGCTCACATTCTCTCACTGTGACGTGGATCGGGCAACGTCTCCCCAGAACATCATTATTTCCTTGGAATCAGGGAGATGGCCCGTTCGCAGTCACTCACGTCCTCTGCACTCGTCCTCGCTTGAGACGGCTGCCATCTTTGTGGCACTCCCGTCAGCATGATGGCAGACATTTACCTTACTCTCTTGGCCCTCAGACAGAGATAACATGCCAAGTGTCCGCGTTTACCAAGCAGCACTGGCAACGACGTCTGGACTCTATTAATACAGGTATAGATGTTGACGTTCTTCTCAAGAAGCAAAGTCATTGTTTTAACGATTGAGTTTAAACAGTAACCCCTCCAGCATATTGCAGTAGGAGATGTGGCGTAGACTGACAGAGGTTACTCACCTGTTCACTCTGAACAGTGCTTTCAAAGGGACATGTGTACAAGTAGGATGACTGCGCTGTACACGGCCAATCAAAAGACTCGCCCGTTTTGAACATAAACTCTAAAACTGCTTTAAGATCAGCTAAGATCAGCTATCACTGGACTTTTGGACAGGTTGTTAGAGACTATCCAAATTGAAATTGTCAGATGAACAGTTCAGTCCAAATGGGACAGGAGAAGTTATCAAAATGGCTGCAACAAATAAATGGTTTAACAGCCCTTATATTTTAGAATAAACAGAAATGTGACAGATAAGCTGCACACACCAATAAAGTAAAATAAAAATTCAAAATAGTTTCTGATGTTCAAAAGAAAAAATACAGTGTAGTTCCAGTGCCATCTTCAAATTGCTTATTGCAACAGACATTTAGTCTTGGAAGCACAAGACACTCAACAAACTGACTATGTGGCATGTGAACAGCACTGTTGAATGATATAAAACCACTGTAATGTACCACTGTTCTGCAAATCAGTATTTCTATACAAATATAAATAAACATTCTTACTGACTAAGTACACATCCCAGACAACAAAGATTGAGTCTTTTATTGTCTTTTTTTCTTTTTACCAAGTTTACATGTGTTTTTGTTAAAGCACTCAAGCTACTTCCTGTACAGATACCTGTGCACCCTGAATTTCAGATATGGATGCAGAAAAGAACCTCCTCAGATGACCTCCTTGCTTCTACCACCTGGAAAACACTGATCTCACAATTGCTTATTTCATAATAGACTTTCAATTAAGGCAGTATTGGACTGTAGGGGAAAAGGCATTGAATAAATCAAAAGCCAAAATGCAGTCAACCTGGCTTTGTTTTGTGTAATGGACAGAGAATTGGAGTATTTGGTTTTATGAAGGCGGGTGATGGTAAGCTGGTAGACGATACTGTACTTCTAATCACCACGCTAATTGGCATCATTGCGCAGGCCCACAAAAAAGTGGCAGCAGTAGTTTGGAGTGCAGCATACAGCCTGGCGCTACATCAATGTCTGGAGGACACGAGCTCAACCTCCATGACGGCACTTTGTAGGGCTTGCGCAGCTGATGAGCTGTAATTACGATTTAATGATTTCTGTAGGGCATCTCTTCCCCGTGTGAACCCACCACCACCACCACCCGCCCCCACCCCTATCAAATTAAGATGTATATTGAAAACATTTGCTGATGAAACACATCGCTATGAAGTCCACTAATTACCAGGGAACTTCACACGGCGTGGCAGCTTTGATGTGGATTATCCAACCTGATCGCTCTCTGTATCGATTGCCGTTGATTGGGCGCAATTGGGACAACTTGCATAAAAGGGCAACAGACGACTTTACGTCGCTCCGAGTCACCAAGCCGTACCCAGTGCCCGGGGCCGGGACGGCTTGTTACTTATTAAAGGGTGCCGCCGTGGTAAAGTGACAGATGTCTTGATAAAAACTGGCTTCCTCTTTGCCCCTCCCCTGTCTTGTTAGTACACATGGTTCAGGGGCTGTGGGGAGTGGGTTTTTCTTTAATAACTGTTAAATTTATTCTTCAGAGACCCCCCTTCTTAGGAGTGCAGTCCCATTGCTCCAGCCGTGTTCCCTTTGCGAGACTCAAACTGCTTCATCTCAGCCTCCAAATTTAGAGATTTCTCCCTGCTCCCAGTGGCTTTGCCCCTGCCATTCTGGGTTCAGTGCAGCTGAAAAGCTTATAAATCTCCATTTTCGCTTTGCTTTGCCTCCCCGCCTGGCTTATGAAGATGAGGTCCCCGATCCTGGAGCACACACCCCAGCCTCTCATGTCCCTGTCCCCCCAGGGAGCGCTGAGTCCAATCCTTTTAGCTTCTTCCACAGGTACAATTGCAAGAGACCTTCTGAGCCCTGGGTCCTTTGGAAGTAAAATCCATAACGGATTTTTGATTTGAGGTACGAGGGCCTTGAAAACCAACTTATTTAACCATGCGGCTGCACTCCAGAAGGTCACTCCAACTCCAGGTGGACAAAACACACGCAGCAGTGAAAAAGGGAAGAAACAACAATGAACAGTTTTACTCTAAAAGGATGACCTGCAGCTATAGTTTTTCAAAAGAATTTTCAAAGACACATTGCCATTTTAAAACCCTGACATTTTGAAATGAATTATTCAACTTACAAAAGTGCTGAGTTCAATTGTGGGCTAATAGTTGCCAAGATATTGCTTTGAATTTATTTTAAGACACAAAGAAGTATTAAATAAATGCACAATATATACAGTCGAATGCAATAATTTTGGTACCCCTGATCAAAAAACCTTTTTCAAGTCATATCTTGGTGAACAGAAGTAAACCTGAACCTGAACTAAATGTTAAACAACTGTTGTTACTGTTTATGAATGATAAAAGGAAAAGGGCCCTGTGCAAAAGTTTGGGAACCCTTTTCGATTATTCTTTGTTACTTTTTACTTTTTAAAAAGGCCCCAACCCAAGTGATTTACTTGTTAGGGCTTCAATGAGTATACTTCCAGGGCTAACCTTTTTATTCTGAAGTAACTCCATGACTTTTAAAGTATCCAACTGCAGTGGCTGTTCTGTCTGGTGTTAACAACCATGGGTTCCTCTAAACAGTTGTCCAAGGAAGGCCTATTTCCACCATCAGAAACATAGAAAATGCAAGATAAATGGAAGAGTGAAGTCAAGGCATGGTCTGGAAGACTAAGAAAATGTTCTGAGTCTGGCCTGAGACCTGGTGAGAAATGCTCAAAAGAACCCACACATCACTGCAAAAGAACTGCAAAAAAAGAGTAGCAGGTACAGGTCTAGCTCTTCACAGGACAACAATACAACATACTTTAAACAACAAAGACCTACATGGCAGAGTTGCCAGAAAGAAGCCTTTCCTATGACCTCAACACAAAATTAAGCGTCTGAAGTATGCAAAAGAAAACATTGAGAAGCCTGAAGCGTTTTGGAACAATATGCTTTGGACTGACCAAAATTAAACTTTTTGGCCACCACCAAAGGAAAGAAAAAAGAAGAAAAGAGTAAAAGAAAAAAGGGTGAAGCCATTGTAGAGAAGAACACCTTGCCAACTGTTAAGCATGCAGGTGGATCCATTATAGTTTGGGGTTGTGTGGCAGCTGGGGGCACAGGAAATATTGTGCAAGTGGTAAGAAGTGGAAAATATTAAGAAATTCTAGAGGCTAATGTTCCAAAGTCAGTCCAGACATTGAAGTTGAAGAGAAGTTGGGTATTCCAACAAGGCAATGATCCCAAGCATACTTCAAAATCAACCATGAAGTACCTCCAGGATGGAAAATCTGTGGAGAGATCTTAAATATACCATACATGCAAGGAGGCTGAAGAATATTTCTGAGCTAGAGCTGTTTTGCCTGGAAGAATGGGGCAAATTCCAAAAGCGAGAATTGAAACACTCTTAGCTGCTACAGGAAGCGTTTGTATAGTTCCAGTGCAGGAGTTAAAAAGTACAAATTGACGGTTGAAAGGTTCCCAAACTTTTGCTCAGGGCCTTTCCCTTTTTTAAATTATTTTATTATTATTTTGAATCTGTAAAAATCTTTAATAAAGAGTAATCTTGCTTTAAAATTTGAAGAAATGTGTTTTAATGTTTACGCTTCACTTCTGTTAACCAAGATATTAATTCTAATTGCTTTTGCACTGTGTGTGTGTGTGTGTGTATATATATTTATTTATTTGTATATATATTTTTCTTTTATTCCTTTTTTTTTCCAGTGACATATTGATGAAAGTTTTGATGAATAACGTGTAAATGTAACAAGATGATAATTCACAGATGATCATCTAGCAATGACCATTTTTAATTCAGTGACAGAAATGTTGTCAATAATGAAATAATTGAAAAAATATTTTACGGTTTTCAGTCACTATCTATGATTTCTCATGCAGAAGGTAGAGGGCGCTCAAACAACAACCTTTGAGTCAAGCCCTGGAATTGAACTGAACTTAACTCAGATAACATTTTACAGATGTTTATATTTTGCTGTTTAAAATGTAACTGTAAAATGTAAATGTAACATAATTGCCATGCCTAATGTTTCAGAAATGTATTAACATCCCTCAATAATTATATACAAAATATATATATATTTTTGATATACAGTATATTAATAATTTTCTATTAGCTTTATTATGTAAAGCCAAAATGGTATATGTAATTATATAAAATCTGAAATCTCATTTAGCTATATTCATGTCTCACAATTTAAAATTTTTCATCCTAGGTTTAAAGAAACAACAACGTTCTCTCAATTTTTTTTTTATATCTATGGGAAAACATGGAATCACATTTTTATCGCAGCTATAATCTTTGATAATCACCCCATTTAATGCACTTAGCATCAGTGTTTCATATTCAAATGAAGTGCCAGCCTGGCTCTTATTAAAGGCCTGCTGTCTGCGAGGAACACCCTCAGCTTATTTGTGACAGGCGTAGCATTGTCAAAATCGCCAGGATTGGTCATTACTTCCTATCGGGACTCTTTGAAACCTAATGCTACCTGACAGTTAAAGTCTGCGTCTGACAGCACCAAACTTGTTGAATTCCCACAGAAGTTCTCTAAATACTTGCCGTTGCAATCAGTTAAACATCCCCCGGAGGCTCGCCGGAGTTTCCCTTTGAATGAAAACTCGTGGGACGCCATACTGGGACTGAAAAGGGACCTACAGGTCTTACTGAGCAGGGGGAAAAGTTTATCTGATGATACACAGAGTAATTTCTCCTGCCATCACAGAGAATGTGGGAGTGTGGTTTTAAGAATGAATCTGTAACCAGGCTTAATTTCCCAAGCTTAAGCATGAGAGGGGATATAGTATATACATTATGTATATATATATATATATATATATATATATATATATATATATATATATATATATATATATATAATACAGTACATACACACACATACACAGATATCTTTGTCAGATCATACCGACCAAAGAAAACCCAGGGGTGTTCTAAGAACATATGCATCACCTAGATTTGCCTTCCAGCTCGCTCCCTCTCTTGTGTTCACTCCTTCTCCCCACTGGCTTCTTTGTGTAAAAGACAAGACAGTGTTTTGGAAATCAAATCTCAGTTTGTCTGTGTAAACCAGGAGCAGGTTTCAGCTTGAATACATTCACAGCAGCATAATTGTTCGATACGTGAAAACACAGTGGAGCAAAAACAAATGGGTGGGTGGTGTTCATTTGAATTAAACAATAATACCCCATAGTCTCATGCCAAGGACAATGCGTAACAATGGTGAACACGGTCTTGCAAGTCTCCCAGGTTGTTCAAATTAGACTTGAATTTTCATTGTGCACAACAGTGGTGCAATCTCAGAGATAAAGTGACAGTGGAGGTACATTTATGTTCTTCAAGGATCAAATTTCCGGTTCACAAATGTTTTTTTTGGGTACAAGTGAGTACATTTTCAAAGCAAAAATGTACAAATTGATTATACACTGCTGGCTTGGGATACAATTTTATGTAGCCCAGCGACAAGCATTTGTACCTTTTTAGGCATTTTCTGTATTTCTGAGAGCTTGGCTTACCCCAACTGCAGCAAAGCGGATGGCTCACGCAGGAGGAACTTCCTGCAGTTGACCTGGCGGTAATTGTGTTACCATGAGTACGACAGCAGGCTCTTGTGGAAGCGACGCGTGGCGCGGGAGGGCAGAGAGCGAAGATGCGGTTCGCAGAGCCGGCGAATCCCGCAGCGCCCCGCCTGCAATGACCAGCACGTCCATCAGCGCGGCCTCGCGGGTCCCCCAGAACAGCAGCGCTGGCAGAAAAACGCACCCCGGGAAAGTGCTTTTTTCGCCGGCAGACGGCGAGTGATGGATTGGGCTGGCGGCCGCGCACAATGCATTTGTGACAAAAAGAAACGCAGTCTGGCAGAAAACATTTCCACATTACTCATAGTCAGCCCTGAAATATTTAATGGCATGGCAATTATTTCATTATTTCCCGTGTTGTTGTTCTTGTTTTTTTCGTTGGGGGGGGGGGGGGGGGGCTGGGGGCTGGGGGGCTGAAGGGGGTTTAAGAAATTATCATCTACATTCTAGAATGAAGGACAGAGGGGAAAAATATTACACACATGAAATAACACTGCAAGTGAGTGAAAGGAAAATATTTGTTCACACCCGGCTCCAGCAACTACCTATCTTGGCACCTCCAGTCTATCTATCGCTAAAAGTCTTTTGTATTTGAGATTTTGACAGTAGGGTACCATTTCTTTTCAGCATGTGAAGGACGACTGGCCTTGGTAAAGGACATGATAAAAAAAGAGTCCGTAATCTCCAGTGCCCTTCCTTTGTTTTTGTAAATGGTGAACGTTGCCTAGATGTTGACCCTGAGAAGTGGAACCATTTGGGGTGAATGTCCAGGGAGAGATGCCCGATTGTCCTAGCAGTGAACACTGCTGTCAGAAAAAAAAATCCTCCTATTTTCCATTTCCTTTGAAGAAATGAATCATCCTTGATGTTCACCAACAGCATATTTACGGAGTTCTTATTTTCTGTCTAGGTTGTATTAATTAATGCATACTTTTCTTAAATTAGCCCTCAGAGGAGCTATAACTCAAATTCTTGTATTTATATAAGTAATAGGTTGGAAAAATGCTAAACTGAAATAATTATGCAGTCCAACACTTTGCTTTGAGAATAAACTGCACGAAAAACCTGATGAAATATGAATGTGTTTAGGGTGCAAAGTTAGTTAAATATTTACAGCCCCATGTTAGTCTACAACCTCAGTAAATATTCTAGTCAACTGCAATAATTGCTTTGCTGCAAAACTTTGCACTTAATTTATTGGTTTGCAATACACACAGCAGAAGTTGTGAATGCCAGTTTTTTTTTTTTTTTTTTTTTTTTTTTTTTGCATTGGGATTGATGGGAATGAGCTAAAATATAACGATTCATTTCATAACTAATGAATAATGCATATGAACAATGTACATGTTGGTGAGATTTCAGGGTTCTTTTATCAGGCTCTCTTGCAGGTATAGAACATTTCCAGTGTGCTCTTCTATCCAGCATAAATGGGCTGGATGAGAAGTCTCCTTGGAGTCCTATTTTATATCAGGAGATTTCAGCTTTTTTTCTTCACTAAAGGATCTATTCAAACGCACTGATTCAAACTAAATTAATTATTAAACCGGCTCTATATTTTTCAAAGACTTGATTCAGCTTTTAGTGAGAGGATATATCGAAGTCATACTCTGGATCATTCTATCCGCTTCCTCTTCAGGTTAAATGGTCCTTTGCTTTCTAAGCATGCTTTTACAGCCTTTGAAGGGTTATTTTTGTTGACGAAAAGGATATGGCTGCCGTTAAAGGATATGAACCGTGGCTATTTGGATGCTTATTTAATCACTTCCCAGTGTTGTTCATAAATTTTTTATCAGTAAAGTACACCGGGGGTCTCATGTCTTGAAGCTCAGTGGTCAAGTTGACGGCTGCGTCCTCCACTGCAGGTGTCTGAGGTTTCAAAATGCTAACAATCAACAGGCCCGTTACATCAATGATTCGCTTGATTCAAAGATACAGTACAGAGGGCTCACTTGTTAACAACTTGTATGTTAATGTCTTGAATTAGAACTGATCAATCCACTTAGGCGCAAGTGTTCCCATCTCTTTGAAGTGGAACCATTGATCGAAGTGAATATACAGGAATTAAATAATACGTTGACTGGCATCTGGTGAAAAGTACTTCTAAACAAGAAAGGCAGCTTTCATCCAGTGTTTGAGGGACAGATATAAACAAATTGACAATGGCAGTTGTATTAATATAGCAAAATGTCTCCCCAGAAATTTAAGTGTGCTTTTCCAAAGCAATTATATTTAACAGCTATATTATATTTAACAGCTATATTTTCATGTAAGTAAAGCAACAAGATACAGGTACCAACAGTCCTTTGTTGGTGTTGCCTTATGAAGCCACTCATACCAGAAATATGAGTTTGATATTTATATCAGATAAGTGCACAAATGTAGTCATGGTTTACTACCATACTGTTAACTACTGTCAAAAAATCCTACTATTAGAAAGAACAAAAAACCTAGCATATTGCTTGACGACAAACATAAATTGTTGCAAATGTAATTATCATTTATCGGGCTTGCAGTACCACAGTAAGCATGTTTTGTTAATGTGGTCTAAGCATGGGCAAGGTTTGGCAGGAAATAAATTGCAGTAAATTGATGAGGAGACAAAGCCAATTCCATAGAGGATATCCCACTAAGTTGTGACTTGTTTCCCAGGGGCCGGAGGTATTTAAGCAGGTCAAACAATTCCTATTAATTTTATAAGAAGCGTTAATTAATATAATGAGCGTTAATTGATAAATGCCTCCCACAGGAACTTTATTTAAGGTGGTGGGATACTAAGGCAATTTGCAGAAGATTGATCTCAATTAGTCAAGAGAATCCATGTGGCCTTCAAAGAGGAGAACATTTTGCACCAGGGGACTATTGGGATTCGCCTTTGTAGTCAAGACTCCTTTTCAAAGCACTCCTTTTCAGTAATTGCATGCTGAAAAAGTTAGTCATCACACTAAACAAGCACACCAGCAGCGAAGGCTTAATTACTGTTGTTATTATTTGTGAGTGCCAATATAAAGTGGTGGGTAAAGCAGTTAAGTTGTGTCTATGAGCTGAGGTCCCAAATTGGGCCGTTCCATTGTGTGCTAGCTGTATCACCCAAATGACTAGAGATCTTGATTCCGATGATATACCTAGCTCAGTAAAATTGTGTCCAAAATATTTTTTTTAAGTTATAAGTATATGTAAAGGACTTATGACAAAACCTATTATCATTGTATTCATGGAAATGGCTGATTTTGTCTTAAGGTATGAAGGCCCATTTATTCCTTCTGGACATTGATCATTGCCATTTATCAGGACAGAATTAATTTTGATAAAACTAATATTCATTAATTATTCTAATAGTTTTTTTCACCCTATGCTATAGCTGAATTAGTGATATGTGATTAAGACTTCTCTTTTTTTAATCAATAATAATTTTGATACCACAATGGCTCAGCAATTAAGCGGCTCAGATGTAACCACAACAAGGTATTCGGCGATGCACTTATCCAGGAGCAGTTTTAAGGGCAATTTAAAAACGTTTTTTTTATTTATTTAATGGCACTGCAATACATACGTACGTTTAGGGCAAGGAAGCGATATAAACAAATAGTTTTACGTTTCCGCCCGCGTATGCAAATATGGAGTACCTCTCCTTCAATCCTTAATGATGTGGTCGGTGTCAGACGGTTGGTAATTAAAGCAATAATGCAAAGAGGATGTCATTGATAAAGATTGGAACAGAGGCATCTTCTGCAGTATGGCAGCAGCCAGAGCCTTGTCCCCAGATTCCATCTCCCTCTTTCATCTCAGCCTCACCATAAAAAATTCATCCAAGACCTAGAGAAATATTTATTGAAAACTTAGGAGAAGTGGTAGCTCTGAAAAATTAATAGCCATGTGGTTTCCAACAGCTGTGGACCCTTAATTAATTTGATTGCTCACATTATACAATAAACTAATTTATACAATATTTATCTGGATTTACCAGAATTGATCAAATAGACACGTACGAATATAGCCTGGAAGCTTTCTAACTGCCAGATTCCTTCCGTGTTTCGGTTTCATTTTTTCCATATGGAATCGGAACATATCTTTTGGTCAAGAGGAACGTTTTATAATCAATCAATTTTCCAGCTATTCTCCAGTTTTACTACATTATAGGAAGAAATGCTACGTTTTTTTCCCATGACACTAAACATGTACAGCATGGGATCATGTGCACTTGGCAGAAAATGTTTTAAGCATTCATAAGTGACTACAATAGTATTTCAATGCTACTGTGCCAGAAAATGTCCTAGGGAAAAAACGTCTCGATGACCTGTACATGCAAGTGTTTAACAAGACCTTGCCACAAGGCCTGTGTCATCCAACTCCCTTCCATATTTAAAGGAAGTCAGTTGACAGATATTTAAAAGCAAAAAGCAGATGGTATATTGCTAAAGCCAATCAAAGACTTGCATAGACCTCCTTTATAGGTCTTGTCCTTTGGTAAAGAAAAAACTGAATTTAAGATCAACTTAATCCCTGAAAACTGCACTTCACTTTTTAAATGAGACCATTTAATTGAAAATCTCTTTATGCGTATCACACATGTGAACTGGACCTGGAAAAGACGATTTATTCAGTCTCTTTAAAGCACAGGCTTTTAATTTTTCGCATACCTGCAAGGTAGGCTACGGCTCAGTGCATTTCTAAACATGCTCAGCGTGGCACATTGTTCAACGCTGGTCGTGCCCACTGAGACTTGGTGCCAGTCCAGTCTTGAACCAGATGTGAGCCAGTGGGGAGACCCACGAAGGGTTAATGGGATGCTCCAGAAACATGTTCTGCACAGCCGTGGTCTGCTCCCTCGTCCAGCGAAAGGGCTGCCAAGGCCGAGGCAGGGTCAACGCGGATATTAGTCTTGGTTCCTTTTCTAATTAGCCTTGTTAAATGAGGGGATTCAGCAAGGGAGGTTCCTAATGCGTCATCCACTGTTCTGCCTGTACCTGCAAGACTCCGTATATTCATGGTTACTAGACATGCGTTGTTTTATTTTTGGTAAACTTCCCGTGTTTAAATTTCAAAAGGAGTGACTTGTCTTAAAACAGCTGGACTAAAGGGATGGTGGAGAACCAATGCATTAATAGTTTCCATGTGCGCGCGCACACACACGTGCACACATATGTGCACGCTGAACCCCGGAGCGATACCCCATTGACAGGCCTCGTTTTCCGCTTTCTGGAAACAGGCCCGGCAGATTCATTGTGCTGTCATGAGTAAAAGAACGGCTCGCCACTTTGTCTTTTTTTTCCCCTTCCCATCAGCGGCCTTGAGAAGGACACCTTTCCTGCATGTCACCGACCCCTGACGCGTGCCGCTACCTGGAGGGAAGTGTTAGAGCGATGATTGCTTCCTGACCTGGGCTGCCTTTCAATTACAGCCATAATAAAGTCCACTTCCCTGACATCTGCTTCTAAATGGGATGGCACTGCGCGGCGTGTCGCCGCCTTTGATTTTACATCAGCGTTGGCATTTGATCTTTAATGTTCCGCTTCTCCGACGATGTGTTTCCAGCTCCTTCCCAGCCTTGGCCGCAAATGACGGAGCCGCCTCCTGGACCTACGCTCTTACAGTGGCCTGCCGGAACGCTTTGGTGCTCTGAAAGGCATCTCTGGCCTTTGCGTTCTTTGATGAAGGCCTTTTGACAAGACAGGCGAGTCCCATTTTCGAGAACTTTCAGGAAGCTTTTTTCAAGCGCATAACCCGTGACCTCACTGCAGCAAACTACTGTAACTATTTCTTGCTCTCCACTATGTGCTTCTGTCCATAGCTGTGAAAAACAATAAAGGCGAAAGATTACAAGAAGGCAAACAATATAATACATTGCAAGAAGGCAATTGTAATACAGTGACACGGAGGTGTTTCCAAAAAAGTATAGGTCAAGTTTGTGATGTTATTGATCCTGACCTTTGCTATTTAAGAATATAGGGTAGACAAATTTTGTGTTTAAATTGTGCTACATGAAATACAAGCCATTCCACTTGCATGGTAGCGCTCAGTATATGTTTGCGTTGGTTGGCACTTCCATTCAAAATAGCAAAACCTCAATATCTCACCTGTGTCAGAATCAATCCTTATGCCATTTCGACAGTTATAGGCTCTGCAGATGCATTGAAATGATCTTTGCAACAAAATCTTGATTTTTGCCAAGCAAGCTGGGTGATTGTCACAGAAAATGTGTAGTAAATAATGTATTAAGTTAAACAATACTCAAGCAAAGCTATGGGAAATGATTAAAATAACCCGCTCAAGTAAAAATTCAAAAACAAGTTTCAAGAAATTGTTGCCACTAGTAAAAAAACGTGGCACCAGATACATGAATATTGCATGCAGTGAAGATATTTAATGGACTAAACATGCATTTTAACTGCACCGTAATATCTGCCTCATTCACAAAATCCATTTACAGGCAGTCACCTTTCGCTGATTGCATAATGAGCTGTAGCCTTAGTAAATAACAATTTCAGGCCAACACACCCTTTTCAGGCTGCTATTTTAGCTAGTTTATTCGGCTAGTCATAAACACCAACAAAGTGAGTTCACTAGGCTAGCCAGCTAGCTCTAGCTACACAGACGAATGGCAGTGACAGTGTTAATGCTCGTTAGTTAACTAGCGTCTATAGTTAGGCTTTTAAAAGTAGTTATACCTTGCTAACTAGCTAGCTAGCTAGCCGACTGGCTGATATGGATATTTCTCAATACACATGAGAGAACATGCAATATCGCAAGCAAAATGGAACTTAACTTGATGGCATGCAGTTGCCCTCTCCTTAAGATTTGAAGAAATGTGTTTCAGACAGCAGAATTATTGTTTAAATGGAAAAGAATGATGCTAACTAGCTATACTTTTAAATTATACATCGTTATGCATGCTAGCTATACAAACAAAACCTTTGGTTGAATACTCTCAATTCAACCAAGAATTCATCATTCAATGAACTGCAAATACCACTTTTTGCCAGTAGATGGTATTCGCATATAAGAAATGGGGATATAGGGCTTGCAAGACTAGATTATATTTACTGTTTTTCTCAATCGCTTTGGAACATTTCCCCAAACATTTTTAATGTTCTCATAACTATCGGTCCATTTGCCAAAACATTTAATACATACTGCACAACTTTATGGTTCACCTCCAAAAGCGTGTACCTCACTCAAAATCTTTAACTCATGTTTCAAAATTAAATAATTGTTTCAATGAATTATTGTCATCAAAAATAAATCCATTTATCATTGTTTAAAATCAAGACAGTCAAAATATTAGACCTATTTTATAACGTTTTTTACAGTAACTTCAAATCAGTCTCTCTTCCTGTAGTAGAATATTTCACATTGAAATGGATGTAACTGTTGTCAGAGATCAGTGCTGATATACCTTGATGGAGAGCAGGCTGATGTTAGTGTTAAGGCAATTTGCAAACTGCTTAAAACATAGTTTTTTGCGATTAATTACAATTTTACATTTGACATACTATTACATACTATTTTTGAAGCAGCCCAGGTTAAGAGCTTTTCTGAATAGTATAACGACAATGCACCAACTGGGATTCAAATTTCCAACCCAAGAATTACAAGCTGTTTTCGAACCGGTTTGCTATAGACTAATTAAAATCCTAAACCATGATCTGCAACCTTAGAATTACAAGTCCAGTTTCCTAACAATTATGCTAGGCTAGCTACCATCCTAACCACTCATGGGAGAAACATTTGTTTTTGCACTGTGCCTCACAATAAACACTAGTAACAACACACCCAAAAAGATAAACAGGAAATGGGTTCAATTTGTTCACTCTGTGTTGTTGATGTGTCCTCTTAATCCTTGTGGAGATAAGGACCGAGGGGGTGGCAGTGGGAGACAACATCCAATAACTCCCACACACGGGCGCTTGCTGACGTCTCCTATTGATCAGCGCCGAGCTGCACTGGTGCGACACGCCGTGTCTTTTATCTCGGCGACGCGCCGCCATCGAGATCAAATCTCTCAGCTCAGCGCTCACGTAGTGCCAGGTCAGGGGGTTTAAAAGTGCTTCCGTTCTGATACTCTAACCCAGAAACAGAATAAGGGGAAGAGCCTACAGTAGAATTCTTCTGTCTGGCAGGAGTTTTTGATATGCCACCCTCTGATCAATGGCGATGTTACCCTGGTCTCGCCTTTGGGGTCAAGAGCATGCATGTGTAGGAGACGGCAACACTTTGCATTCAGTCACTCCTCAATTTGTGCTCATCATTTTGAAGACTGATAAACAGATTTCCAGATGAGTTCCAGACAGGTTTCACCCCAAATGTCATGTGAATTTGTCTTTGGCTTCCATGACTGTTGGGGATGATGGGACTTATTGATTATCTTTCTTTCTTCCCAAGAGTCTTCATTCTTAAGTTCTTATACATACGCTTTTCTATACTGAGAGCTTGTACCAGAACTCTGTACAACTTAATGTCTAATGTGAACATGCTATATGTATATGTAAAGAATAAAAAGACAAGAGGCAAAGTGGAAGGGGTCCTGATCTCAAACATATTATACTGTAGAAGTGACTTGTTTCCGACAAAATATAGACATTAGTCCTTATGTTTCTATAAGTATGCATTAGAGCTTACCTCCTTGCATTTGCATATGAATACTACCAACACTTTTTGTGAACTGCAGAATCACAAACTGATAGCCTACATGCAACAGGGTGAATATAAATAAAATTCAGTCAAGACCACTGTTGTCAAATTTCTAATCCTTATTAACAATCTAGCCAGACTGCCAACAGTTATTGATCAGTGAAAATCCCAGGAGATCAGCAGTTTCTGAGATACTAAAACCACCCTGTCTGCCACCAACAATCATTCCACAGTCAAAGTCACTTAGAACACATTTTTCCCCATTCTGATGGTTGATGTGAACATTAACTGAAGCTCCTGACCTGTATCTATATGACTGTATGCATTGCACTGCTGCCATGCAATTGGCTAATTAGATAATCGCATGAATATGTAGGTGTTATGAAGTAAAAATGTTCATAATAAAGTGCTCGGTGAGTGTATAATAGTGTGTTACTACTCACCTCTGCTACTGTCTACAGAACACTTCACAAACATAACTACAGAGGCTACACTGCAAGATGCAGCCACAAAAACAGGATGACCAGGTTGCAGTTTGCTAAGAAGTACCTAAAAGAGCCTGCAGGGTTCAGAGTGATGGCAAGAGGAAAGTGTGGAGGTGCACACATCCCAAGATCCAAACCTGTGAAACATGGTGGTGGGGGTGTTATAGGTTGGACAGCCACAGGTGCTGGCTTACTTGCCTTCATTGATAATGTAACTGCTGATAGCAGCAGAATTCATTCTGAAGTGTACAGAAGCATCTGTTCAAGTTCAAACAAAAGTATGTTGCACTACAATCGGATATACAGATACAACAAAAGCAGTACAGCTGATGAATTCAGATTTATGTAAAAACAGTGCCTACACAGGCTGTGCTGGTTTTAAATGAATGGTGATATACAATTAATGGGCCATGTCTGCAAATTAAATCTATTCCCTTTGGAAAACAGCACATGGGTCGACAGGCAGAATTTCTGCAGAAAATGTTCTCTTGGAGCTGTGTGTTCCCTGTGGAGTGCTATCAAAATGTAAAAAACCATCCTAGCTCCACTGATCCCAGAACTAGGAATAAGTCCCTCTCGCGATTAACTTCCTAATGAACATGGACAAAAATTAGAGGAATATAGGCCAAAAAGCACTCATTAGGCATTTGATAGACTTTTGTCCTCGGTAGTGTTTTGTGAATTAAATATTATTGGGTTGCTCCCAGAAGACTAATATTTGACTAAAAGATCTGGCCAAATAAACAGTTTACTGTCCTTCACTTGCTGTTTTTAATAGATTGAATTTGTGTCTTTAGTTCTGTCTAATGAGGCTCCTACCACTTCATTGGCAGTTTGAATGGTTAGCCTACAGATTATGAAATCACATCAGGATGTTAGAGGGAAGAAAATAAATAAAAACATGAGCATTGGCGTTTCACATGAATATTATCATGTACCCAGACATCAAATGAGAAACATGGTAGACTCATGATAATCATCCATAATATATCCTTAACCATCTACAGTTGACTGTTAAAAAAGAAACATACATTAATTCAAACTTGTGTTATAAACACATTTTCATTATGTATGGTTTTAAGTCTTAAAACTCAATGCAAATGAGAGGGTTCTTTCATTTAAGATTTACATTTATGAAAACTTTTTTAGTTTGCACATATAGGCACTCAAGGGAATAGAACAACAGATATGGCCTAAAATATTGCAGGAGAATGTGCATTACTACCATGCTACTCTTGACGTCTCCTTTCCAAGAGTACCGTGTTTGCTGACAATCGGCAGGATTGGTTTTTACACTTGATGTCATCAAAAGAAAATCAAACAGAGGGATTGTTGCTTTTGATGTGAACAGATTAAAACATCAAAGATTTTAATTGTTGCTAAAATGCTTTCAGATCTTTGTATTCCCTTTGCAGAAACCCACTTCCATCTGTCTGCTGCAGAAGGATACGCTGCACCGGTCGCGCTGGATATCTGAAACACCCTGGGACTATTGCAGAACTGTATGGGTGCATGGAGTCGCTCGCTTGTTTTTATGTAGGCTGCAGCCTGTGGTTCAAATGCAGTGCATTGACAAAAACAGGGAATGTTCGAAAGACAAGTGAAGTGAGGCATCATGGACCGCTTTTAATGAGTCGAGCCACCAAGCCATGTGATCAGCCTGATTTCAACATCCACAGCCTGATTTAAACCTCCGCAGCAAACGCTGGTGATTGGTTTCTATCTGTCAATCACTGGAAGTTAATGGCTGTTTTTATGCAATTATTGCAGCCATGCTTGCCCACGAGCCTAGGATGATTGGACCGCTCGAGCCGTATTACCTGTGAAGTCTACAGAACAGTAGAGGAACCCCAGTGAGCGAAAGTGTCTGTAACAGAAGATCTGTTTCATCTTTAATTTTGAACAAAGAATCCGAGGCTGCATCAAAGAAAGGAAGGAGAACCACACGCAAGCCTTCACTCCGCAGCGAGAGCTGCACAGTGCTGGTCTGAAAAGCTGCTATGAAGAGCGGATAAGCTGCAGGTTGACAGCGATGTATCCTCAACGCTCCACAGCTCCGGAGGAAGGAAAGTGGTGATGGAACCACATAATGTTTGTTTTTGGGGGGCAAGGTTTTTCCAGGCAAGGCTGGAACACCGCCATTTCTACCCGACATAAAAATGGCAGCCGCGCAAGAGGGGTGCGCGAGAACAAGGCAAATGCGGATTTATAGCTTTCATTACCCCCCGAATAACCTCCAGTACAAGAGAGGGCAGACCAGAACGGCGTGTCCCACCCTACCCAAGGAAAACAGAAGTAAAATCAGAATAAAAAGACAGAAGTTACTGGAGTGGGAGAGCAGCGCCACAACTTCTCGGCTCGCTGTGAGTAATCTCTGCCTCACAGTCAGAATTGGCTCCGGCTCCAACCTCCTGCTTTTATCTTCCCTTTGTGGAGTGACTGCACCGAGACAGAGGTTCTCCCACCTCTCCCCCTCTCAGTTGTGGCTCCAAAAAAGATGATTGCCTCCTGGTAACGCCCTTCCCCCCAGTCCCCCCACCCCCACCCCTCCCTTTTCTCCTGTACCCGAGCTCTGTGCTTAGCAAACATCAAAGAGACCTATCATACCCTGATGGTTTAAATCTTTAAACAGGGAATAACAGCCTGAGTACATCCAGACCCCTCACATCCTACAGTCATGTCACTGTGTGTTCCTGCGACAATTACCAGGGGAGAACCGGGCGGCTGAGTGATTCTGGTAGTGCCGTGTTCTCTCCCCGGACCCAGAGCTGCCGCTCTGATCAGGGGTTGGGCGAAATTCTGTTTGAAATGAGAATAGGCTAATTTTCATCAGCTCCTTCTCAAGGAAGTCCCAGGTGCCACGGCGTGCCAAGGGTCATCATTAGAAACGTTGCCTTCAAAAGGCGCCCGCCGTCTTGTGGCGATGTTTTCTCTCTTTGTTTAATTTATAAACATTAATGAAGAAAATTTACAGGGTAGGCACTCTTCCACAGGGTCCCGAGCCTCTCTCCGTCCCTCTCTCTTTCTCTCCTGCTTTCTTTCTATCCTCCGTCTCTTCCACCGGCCTTCTCCGCAGAAAACACTGCCACTGGTTGATGAGCATCAAACAAACAAAAAAATAGTCGCAGGACGAGAGGAGGACTGAGCAAGGGAGAGGGAGAGAGAGGGAACGGGAGAGAGGGAGAGAGAATGAGAGTGAGAGAGGCTCATTTCTGATTCAAAATTCAGTAAGATTCCATGATCAAAGCAGATTCAATAACTCCCAGCTGTTCAAAGGGACTTGTATAAAACAAATCAGATGTGACCGAGAATAGAACAGCTCTCATTAAGAGATAAAGTAGATAATGACAGGTGAGGAGCTAAGATGCTACGCCACTGTAATTCACTCCCCCAACAGCTCACGTATTTGTTTTGTTTTGCTCTTTTTATTTTGTCTCCCTCGGAGTTGTTTTTTTTTGTTTATATTGATTAGGGAGGGAACTGAACTAGCGAAAGGGTGGAATTTCTGAGACAGCTTCCCTGTTCTGCTTCGTGAGAGACAGCCGTTGTGTTGTGGTTGCGTTCTTAGTGTCTCTTGTGTCATGAAAGCATAGCTGTTTGCGTACACAAAGTCACAGGGTGCTAAACGCTTCGCTTCGGGCCTTAGGGGCTTTGCTTTTCTGCCATCCTTTTTTGTGCTGTGAAATGACAATTACGCTGCGCAGAACAATGGCCACCAAACCGAGGGGTTTTTCGAGCGAAAAAGCGAGCACTTCAATAGGGCTCACTTGTTCTACCAGCAAATAAAAGAGAAGACATTTTTCAGATGTATCACTCGCCGTTGAACTGCTCCAGAGGGGCCTGAGAAAGATCTGGCCGTTAACCAAGGGTTCATATTCATATTTACTAACCGTTCTAATATACGTCTCTTCTCAGTGCACAATTAAGCGGAAAAACATGCAAAAACACACTCAGAGAGAAAGATATACCCCCCTCCCCCGCCTCAAAAAAAAGAGGAAAAATTCTACCATTTTTGCGAGTTTCATAGACACCGCTAACAACTTATTGTTTTAGTGTCCCTCAGGCGAGACTTGCATCTGTTTCTCCACCCTAGGCTCTGACCTTCACCACGCACATTTTTCCAGCCGCGCCAGTCAGTTTTGTAGTCATGGTGCGCTCGGAGGAGTCATGAAAAATTCAGGTACGATGTTTCCCCGAGACCAGGCTGGTGGTGGCGGCTTTGTTACGGGGCTGTTCCCTCCGCCGCTCCCAACCGCCAGCCGGCTCTCGGTGAACCACAGGTTACCAGCGTGGCGGCCCGCGCGCAGGCAGCGACGATGGATGGCCCCACCCCACCCTCGCGCCTCCTTTATTCCACAAAACTTACTCATCTGTCCGTCGCTGCAGTTTCTGTTTTTGGCTGTTTTACCCCGGTTGGAGACCCGGCCATTTTGTGGCTTATGGTGTTATTAAAACCAGACCATAAAGCGGGGGGTGGTGGTGTGGGATTGTTTCGTATTTGTCTGTATCAACCTTGTAAATTTGCAGGCAGCGGAAAGAACTTAAATAATACACTAAGCTGAACTGGGTCTGCTGCTCTTTTTCAGGGCCTCATGCATTTTAAAAGCTTGCTTGGGCTGGAAATAAAATGAAGGCAAAGAGTTCCTTACAGGTCTTTAAGATTAGTGCCAGGGATCACAAAAAGGAAGATGAATGTCCAAGGGGGGTGAACTATCTACATAACACAGGCCCATACCAGTACCTGTGACTAAAGAATACTGCCTCAGGCTCCATAAAATACAACACATGGTACTGTATATTTTAATACCTGTATTTATTGTATAGAAAGATAACAACAGGGAAGAACTAAAATCTAATTTATTTTGGAAGTACAAGATGTAACGCAAATGTCTTTCCATGGAGACCAGAACAGGCCAGAACAGTCAGAAAAATATCTCATATTTTACAAAACATAACTTGTTCAAATTATATTTCAATAAATTGAAATCTAGCTTTTCTCTGACCCTCCATGATGAAATCCTAGCTGCACACCTGGCTACAAACTGGTGTGTGCAGCGCCGAGGGTTGGGTCGACGACATTGCCTCTTCGCCACCACTCACCTGGAGCTGATGAATTGTGCCTTATGGAAACATGTCATCGCCCTGTCACTTCAGAGCTCTCTGTCACCACCATATCCCTTGCCGTCCTTTGTGCGACTATATTGGCCGACACACCTACTTCGCCAGCATCCCCCCCCTCCCCCGTTACGGGGTGAATATCCGTCCACTGTTGGGTGTCTGTGTCCCTAGTGTCCACCAAACCCCCACCCCCGGTTAGTTTACCCGGCGGGAGATTGATGTGCCAATCCCGCTTTGCGCACTTCGCCTCAGAAAACCTGCCTCTTTAACGTCTCCTCCAACCTGACACACCGCTAATCCGGCCAGCGCTCCGGCGGTTAGCGCAGTCTACGGGAAGCGGCGGGCACCCCGAATCCTCACGCGCCCCCCCCCGCCCCCTTCCCCGTGGCACGTTCGGCATAAGTATTACATTAACCCCAGTCATAACTGTCTGAAGAGCTCAACATGTGTAAATCAGTATGTATGTGCTGGACTCTTCCAGGCGAGGTGAGAGCGAAGATAGTTCCCCTCATGCATTATTCCTGCCAAGATCCTAATCAACATGGAGATCCCCGGCAGTAAACAATGCCTGAGCCGCTTATTAAAGCTGGGGTCTGCGGCTCCCCTTTACCTGGGCTTGATGGAGCGCACACTGCCATCCTCAGTCAGATAGGAGGGGATCCTGGGAGTGGGATGAGGCACCCCTAATTTGCTGGGAGGCCATTTTACCTTTGGGGGTCAGTGGAACTACCCTCATGATCTGCATACAGAGGGTTCCGGATAAAATAAATGCATGAATGCACACGTAGACACATACGGGTACACACATGCGCACACATAACATGTGCACACTCACACACGTGCACAGGCACACACAAACATGCACACACAAACACAAATACACACATGTTCGCACTTCATTAGGAACATTTTTACTTGATGACACCCACTTATTCATGTGATTATCTAATCAGCCAATTGTGTCGCAGCAGTGGAATGCATACAATCATGTAGGTACGGGTCAGGAGTTTCAGTTAATGTTTACATCAACCATCAGTATGGGGAACAAATGTGATCTAAGATGAAGGAATGATTGTTGGTGGCCGACAGGGTGGTTTGAGTATCTCAGAAACTGCTGATCTCCTGGGATTTTCATGCACACTAGTCTCTAGAGTTTGCAGAGAATGGTGCAAAGAACTTGAAAAAATCCAGTGAGCAGCAGTTCTGCAGACTGAAACGTTAATGAGAGACGTGGCCAGAGTGGTCATAGCTGACAGGAAGGTGACAGTAACGCAAATAACCACGCGTTACAACAGTGGGATGAAGAAAAGCATCTCTGAACACACAACGCATCATAACTCTAAGTGGATAGGCTACAGCAGTAGAAGTCTAAAAAATAAGTAAAATAAATACCTAATAAAGTGCTCGGCGAGTGTATAGGGTTCATTTATCCAGTGAAGTGAGAGACACAATTTAAAAAAATTATTCGCTTTCTATTCAATTCATGTCAAAAATGGATAAAAGTCTTTGTCAAAATATTTCTGTTTACTTCAATTAATCAAAATTCTAAATGCAATAAAGGCTTACTTTCAGTGGATCCCTGCTCCCATTGTCATTCCATAGGCAGGAACACACACTGACAAACACTGATGCATTCTCTCAAGCAGCAAGAGCAGTGTCAAAACCCATCCATGCGCGCTTCTAAGCTTTTTAAATTGTTTTGTTGATTACTGAAATAATGTCACTCTTTAGATCAGTGCATTTGTAAAGCTACACAGATTCTCTCTTTATTGCTGAATTTCCCAGAGGACACACTCGCCAGGCATACAGAGAGGGAAACAGATTTATGCCTGCTGATGCACTTCCACGCACTAGGGGGCAGTGTGTGACTAAAGTAAAACCAGAAAATCCACATCCATACCTTGGACAGCGCCACTACAGAAACGAAAGGAAATAGACAGGCCTCTGTTTTATGACAAAAACAGTATTTAATGTGTTCATTTGTTGGATTACCATGAGTAGGCTAGCAAGTTAGGTAAGGATCCTTAATGACCGTACGTTTATTGCACTGAACTGTGGCACGTGCATATTCTGGAGAACTAAGATAAATGATGTAAGCTGGTGTAAGAAAAAGGTAATGCTTCGCATATATTCAGTGCAGCGTTATATTCGCAAAGTGCAAAAGGTCTTTCAGAAGGTAGTGGGTGTTATTTATTTTCTGTGGCTACCTCTTACGCTTTATAAATAGTGTACCGTCTGTTCATCTATTATTGAGATTCTCAAAGTTTCCCAATGCACTGTTCTTAACAGAACGGAATAAACTTGAGGCTCATGTTCCGGGGTCTTGTGGAGTGTTAGGGATAACCTTTTAGCAATGGTGCCATACAAAATACATAACCCCACCACTAAAAAGCTTTAATAGACTAGAAAATGCCCCAATGCCCGTAGAAAACCTGTATTTGACACTATTTGACAAGGCCTTACTCCCTACCAGAATACATGCAGGCCCAGTACTACAGAATTCCACCAGTAAAGCACTGTACAGTATTGTCATGCTCCTACTTTTCCAGTTTGTTCCTTCCAACAAAAACAATCATTTGGGATGAATTTGCGATTAAAATATTGTAAAATAGACATAATTTGAAGACAAATATTGAATATACTATCATTTTGACTGTGCAAAGTCCAATGAAATATTTTGACTTACCATTCTGGGGATGTATACATATATGTGTGAGTGTGTGTGTGTGTGCGTATGTGTGTGTTGTGTGTGTGTGTGTGTGTGTGTGTGTGTGTGAGTGCCTGTGTGTGAATGCCTGCATGTGTAGACAATATGATTTTTTTATTAGTATTACTCAATTGCAACATTTACGTTATAGTGCGGAATACGATATGTGCTTGTAATGTGCTTGTAATCTTACACAATTATCAATTAAATAATTAACAGTTTGTTTATAGACCAGAATCCTGGGGAAGCATGAGCTGGAGAGAGCTATGTTTTATTACATCAAATTTCTTATTTAAGCATTTCATTTTTTTACATGCACAAAGCAGGGGTATTTCCCTTTGTAATAATTTCTAATACCAGGTTTTGTACAGATTCAAAGACCAAAATAAAAAACAACAACAACAAAAAAGGGATTTAGATCTAACCAGGAAATAGAGATTTTCTACAGCTACTTGGAAAAAGCTGGTGGTTTTAAAATCAAAGACTAATTGCTAAGTGCAAATTGTATTTACTTGTTCATTTAAAATGCAAGCAGACGTGACCACTAGCTGACACAGTAATGCTCTATGAATAGTGTCAATTATGGTGGGTGTAAATTATTTGTAAATTAAATAGGGTACCTTATACACAAAGGCACAAAAGCTCACACCTTACAGTGAAACAGCTGCCAGCCTTGTTCTGCCATGGAAAGGGCTGTTCATTAGATGGGGATATCTCTCCTGGGTCTGTCCACCTGCCTTGATCAAGTTAACATTAATAATGCATCAGCGATTGCAGTAATACAACCATTACATTCTCTCTTATTCTCTCTCTTTCCCCGTCGTCTCTGCCACCACAACACGGGGAAAATATAATCTCCCCTTTATCTCCTGTGCCTCTGGATATTGCCACCAAAAGTATACATCTCCCACAAAAAATGGGTTTACCCTTTCCTATTTGGGTTCACTTCACCTTAAAAACAATACACCGACTGTGGCATGCCAGAGATGAAAGTTGTCAATTTGAAGTCACTGAAACTAAAGAATGCTCATTTCTCTGCAATTTCCTTTCCCCCACAGCACCAGAGCATCATAGGAGAGCAAGACCTTTTTTGGGAGAGAGAGAGTGTGCGAGAGACACAGAAAAAGAGAGAGAGAGGAAGACAGAGAGAACGAGAGAGAGAAAGACAGACAAGTAAGAGAGAAATAAGCCAAGAAAGACAGAATTCTAGCAGACACAGACATGCTTCTCAAAGCAGTTAAGATTCTCAAAGTGACCATAAATTTTAATGTTAGTTGAAATAGTTTTGGGAAATTGCCTTAAATTATTGGATTTGGGTGTTAAGATTCAAATCAAGAGATTTGCATAGATTTAAGCCATCTGTAACGAAATGTGAAAATTGTTACGGCCACTCTTTCAAACACTGGCTTCTGTGAGAATGTGAGAAGAATAAATGGGAGACAAAGCTAAAATAAAATCCCTGGATCACTTCCTTTTTAAAAATGCATATAATCATTTATTTTCATGGCGGCGGGTCTTCGCTGTCAATACACAGATTTGAACTAGTTGAATGTAGGCATGACTGCCGGCTGGTTCGGTAAATATTACTTATTATTTTTCAATGTAACGGTCCTAAGCCCGAGCTCAGATTTCCATTAGGAAGCAGACATTAAAGGGATTCTGGAGTCATCCAAACGGCCAAGTAATTAATGTTACCTTGCACGCCCAAGACATTAAAATGTTAACAGTGTTGGAGTCGTGTGATTCGGAATACCGAGTGAGAGCTTTATTACAGCGGTGGAGACAGGGGGTGACATCCTCTCTAATTGGGGACATCAGGGTTCCTGCTGCTGGTTCTTATCTCCAGTTCAGATCTCCTTTTAATTTATTCACCCCCACCCCCCCACCCCCCACAACCCCAATCCTTATCGCGGGAATCTGCTCTCATTACCAGTCCGCCGCGCTCCTCATTTGCATTTCAAGTGGCCGGGCTGAGCGGGAGCGTCATGCGTTCCTGTTGGAGGGGCCTCTTCAGGAGCCGGCCCTATCAAACGCCCGGCGCTTCATCACTGCGCGCCTGACATCTGGGCTACCCTATTCCCAGGAGCGCTGCAGTGTCATTAACAGGATTAATCTGGGCCTTAATTTCATAATGATTGCTGTTTTAATGTATGTGAACGAGCGAAGTCTCTTGACTCATTACCGCCAATTTGCCCGGGACACATAATCAGACTCTTACGTCCACCAACATTTATTTTTGGTAATGCATTTTAAAACTGTAGATTAAGCAAATACAGTTTAGTTCCAGCTGAGTGGATACCTAAGAAGCCCTTATTTATGTTTTATTGGGGGCGGCAGATTCGCAAACTCTTGCGTTTCTTATAAATGAGTTAATTACTGGAGACACTATCGCTGGGGTCATTGCTGCAGGAGACTGTGCTCTTTGCTAGCGTAAACGGCGTCTTCATCGGGGACCCTCCTGAGGTAGGGTCTGCTGAAGGTGTATATCATCAGGTAGAGAAGGCCAACAAATCCCTTTCTCTCTCCCTTACTACACTGTCTCTGCTTCTGTGGCCGACCATTAACATTAAGAACGTCAAATAAATTAAATTCAGAACTCACCTACAAGGGCCTGGTATTCATTTCTGAGGATGAAAATAGCAGTAACTCCAAAGCAAACCAGGCCTTAAATTAAAGGCCCAAAATCCCTGATGCATTTTAACCATGGTCATCTGAGCCAGGCCTTGAGCTATTTTTTTTTTGGTTAGACTTGGTCTTAGAAGATTTCTATATCTACACTACTGTTCAAAAGTTTGGGATCACCTTGTCTTTTTCTGCTTTTTCTTTTTTTCTGTTTGTAATCAAACAATTCATAACTGGTCAATGGGCAAACTCAGTATTTACAAAAGGGTATTTTTATACATTTTGGTTTCATAATGTAGTAATTGTAGGACTTTTTATATGTAGTTCTCCATTTCAATGTTTGAAACAAATTAATATATTGTCAAATAAAACAGTCATGTTTTGTATTTGGTTGCATATCCTTTGCATGTCTGTGACCCATTAACACCATCTGGTCAAGTCTGGATATCTTATTTTCACGTTGTCCTACAAGCCATACTAAAACTATTTGCATTGGTATGGATATGTGTGGGAATTGGGGGTTGGGACTAGATTCAGGTGTAAATTAATCTAGTCCCACCCACCGATTCCCATAGAGATCCATACAAATGCAAAGAGTTTTAGTATCGCTTGTAGGACAATGTGAAAATAATAATGATGGGTCACAGGCATCAGGTAGTCATGGAATGCAACCAAATACAAAACATGACTCTTGTATATGACACTATGTTAATTTGTCTCAAACATTGAAATGGAGAACTACATACACTCAGTGAGCACTCAATTAAGTATTTATTTGACTTTTTTTTGTTGACTTTTTTTACTTCTGCTGCTGTATCCTATCCACTTAGAGGTCAGACGCGTGTTTAGAGATGTTCTTATGGTTACTTGCATTACTGTCACCTTCCTGTCAGCTTCGACCAGTCTAAAGTGGTCACTGAGTGTATAGAAATTGCTGTAATTACTACTAGTAATTACAATGGTGAAACCAAAATGTATAAAAATACCCTTTAATAAAATCTCTGAGGTTGCACTTTGACCATGCATGAATTGTTTGATTACAAACAGAAAAAATGAAATATAAAATCTGAAAAAGCAGAAAGGTAACCATAAACTTTAGAACGGTCATGTACTTGGGAAATAGTGCTGTAGGAGCTATGAATAAATGCAAACGTGAAGTGATTTTGGTATCTGAGCATTTCTGTTAAAGGTTTTCTTTTTGGGCAGTGTGTGAACCTTGGATTGTTTGATTAACGGACAGCAGGAAGTGGAGGAATGGAGAAGTCCATAAAAGAGATTTGGAGCCTTGAAGCTCCAGGAATATGCCTTCAAGAATAAGAAAAGCCTTATTTTCTAGGGAAAGTCGTTTCTACCCACATATCCTCAATGCCAAGAGACACACTACTGGTTTGAAGGCTTGCTTTGGAGACGGAGATAAATGATAACTGCATTACCATGAACAAGCGGGGCACAATTTTATTTCTGTGCTGTTCCATCCCAACGACCAAGGAAGACATTTGCCAACCCTTGCTCCCCACACCCCTGTGGCCACAACTGTTGGATGGTAATAGTTTGTGCTAACGCCGCAACAAACCCTGGGCAATACATTTGTGCTCCTGTCACCCAACGCCTCCTGGAACACGGCAGTCCAAATCAGCCAGCTTCCCTTAAAATCAAAGACAGGGGAGGCCGAGGTCTTCTCGGCACGGGAGAGGGGGAGAAAATCACACGAGAAACGTGGCTGGGAATAGGGCTCTGACACCACACTCCATGAGCAAAAGTACATCATCACAAATACATCATACAATCATACAATTCAGTCCTGCTCCAGGGCAGTTTGGGGGAAACTCTGTGAAACTGTGTGGAGAGTGTCATAGTTTAAGGAAAGGATTCCACACTATGGCCTCAGGGATCCTCTGAGGCCACCCGCCCCCTACCCCACCACCCCCTCCACGGGCACCGAACTCCCCCCAACCCCCACCTACAACTGCTCAAGCGTTGACGCCTGGCCCCTGATCTCTGCGCAAGTTGCAGAAGCTTCTGGTCCTGCTCCATTAGGTCAGATGTTGATGCAGTGCTTGGTAGGAGCTTGGATAGTCTGCTCTATGCACTGTTGGTAGTCTATGGCATGAAGCTAGGAGGTGGAGGTGACTGGAGTCTGGTGGCACTGGTTTGACACAATACTGATCTAGCAGAACATTTCTTCATTGAACAGTGGTCTCAAGGGGTGCTGGTTTACAGTGGTTTGACTATACGGGGGGACTGAATTAGATTCTTGCGCATGTTGGGTTTCTCTAGATTCTATTTTCATTGCAATAAAGTAGTGATTAGTAGTTACAGTCTTTCATGTCATAGGCATTTCACATGGCATTGCAATGTATCATTATTTACAAGTATAACCTACAAAGATGTCTGAATGCAATAAAACATGACATTAAATTGTTTGGACAGCCAGCTTTAATTAGTTTGCCTTTAGTTGGCATCTATTTAAGAGAAGACTGACAGGTGGTATTAACATTAGGAAAGACATAATAATAACCATTTATCAGTCACTTCACCATGTTTAGAGTTTTAGAATAGCTATTTCCTTTAATCTCTGTCAAATACCAGCCTGTAATTTAACAGAGGTATTTATAGTCAGTAGAGCACAGACCGATATACTTGTTCTTTCATCATCAAATAGTGAAGTCAATATTAAACTCTATAGTATTTGGAAATTTTAGGGAAGGAAAACATAATCAGAGCAAAATATGGCTCTACTTCCAGTGTTCTGCTGTTTACTAGTCTACTACTAGACCCACTGCCCCCCCTCCCCCCACCAAGCTGCAACATGCCACTCAACATTTCATTACTCATAGTTTTGAACACATCCAAAACACGATGCCCATTTCATTTGTGACAAAATATTAATTAAAGTCTTAAATGCCAGCTCGATAATTGGTTTGCACCTGCATGCAAAGAGTAGGTATTAAGATTTTTTTTCAACTGAATATTAATTTTTTCATCCCTGGGTGTCTTCATAATTCTCCAAAAAGACCCTCATACTAACACATGGGTGCCGAGTAAATATTGAATCTGCGACTAAACTCCTGGCTGTACATGCAGGGAGAGAGACAGGGGGAGATGTGGAGTTGGGAAGCTCCTAATTAAGTAGCTCTAATCAGGCTGTGTGCACAGGGGTCAGTCCCTGAGCGTAATTTGTGATATTAAACTGCAATGTTTTTCTCCCTGTTTGTTGTGCGTTGCTGGTTAAAGTTGATCCCTTTTTAATATAGCTGCAAATATGTGAAGGGGTGTTTCAATATATCAGGCATCTATGACGATCTCATCTAATTCAACAAAAGGACAAGAGTGAGACCTTGTCACTCAAGTCCCTCCATCCTTCCTCCCACCCTGCTGTTCCTACATTACTTTGAGGCCAACTAATTAAAATGAAGTTTCATTCGAGGGAGCTCCCTTCTCCTGGGCTGAACAGAGGGTGGGATTTTTGAGACTTGTACTGTTATTCTGAATGGCTGCAGTTGCAGACTCGGGTCCCAGGTGGGCGAAATGGCGGAGCTGACCACGGCAGATTGAGCCTGTGCGAGCGCCCATCTGTAGAGAGCTCAGTCACCAGGCTCCCAGGAGTCAACACAGCTCTGGAGGAACCAGTGGCATGATTACCGTCCCTGGAAAATTGGACCAGGTAGAGCTCGGCTACCTCTACCACAGAAGAAGCACATCAGAGAGAAGTGTGTAGACCTGCGCTGGAACATACAGGTAAGTAAACATAACTCTATATATGCATGCTGGAGTGTGTAAGATGTGATATTATAAGTTGCCCTAAAGTACACTAGAACATTTTGTACTTCCTTTAGTATTGTAGCAGTAAACTCTCCCCCAATGGATAAGCATTCAGTAGCTCATCAGTCACCAGAAGGTTCTACTTTGTGTCCTCTTGTTCAATAACCCAGAATAAAGATGAATGATGCTCAATGTCACACCAGAAAAATATTGACTGAGACTAGTTATTAGCTATTATGTAAGACAAGTATTACAGGCTAATGTACATAAAATGTAATAAAATGCGTTTCAGTAAACAATTTTGGTGCTCAATACTTTTGGTGTGCTATTTATGCTTTAAGCACACACATTTGGCAGAAAATATAGAACTTAGATGACTGGCCGTGGCCAGTCTGCCATTCTCAAAGACGAGTCATATGTGCTTTCTCTAACTTACTTACAGCCACTGCTGGGAAGTACCCTGTGAAATACTGCGGCTTTGACTTCTCTGACTGGGGAACCATAATTCTTTATGTAATTCTCTATGGTATGAGTGAAAAGTAAGAAAGCTCACAGATGGAACCATTTGGCCTGATAAATAATTTTTGTGTTCTATTCAGACAAAGATTTTTTAATAATTTCATACTGGCAAAGTTAATATGAAGCGATAATACGTAATGAGGTATGTGTCTCTGTGGTATTATATACATACGCTCAGTGACCACTTTATTAGGTATTTGACTTATTTGTCTGCTGCTGTAGCCCATCCGCTTCAAGGTTTGTTTTAAGATGCTCTTCAGCATACCACTGTTACAACACTTATTTGACTAAATGTCGCCTTCCTGACAGCTTGAACCAGTCTGGCAATTATCCTCTCACCGCTGTCATTCTCTTTCGAACTGCCGCACCCTGGACGTTTTTTTTGCACCATTCCCTGTATACTCTAGAGACCACGTGATTGGCTGGTTAGATATTTGCATTAATGAGCTGGTGTAAACTGTAGGTCTACACCAGCGGTCACTGAGGACATAGTATATACATACAGCATACATACACTAAAAATAATGACAACCACAACAACTAACAACAGGAGAAACTATTTTAACATACTAGCCAATTGGCTAATGACAGCTGTCTGGGAAATCATTTTCAACAGAAAAGAAACTTAAAATGGCATGTATTGAACAAATAAATAAATAAAATGCACTTGATGAGGAAAATATTGCAATTACTGGAATGAATGAACGGTACAGTATCCCATGAAACAAGATTCTACTCGTAATCAAAAATTCAGATATTGCTACATGATACAGTATGATACAAAAACACATGCATTGTTATTATCGAACAAAAATAGTCTACACGTATACTCACTAGAGTTTACACGTATACTCACTAAGCACATTATTAGGAACGCTATACTACTACTGGGTAGGGCCTCCCTCTCAAAACAGCCTAAATTCTTCATGGCATGGATTCCACAAGATGTTGAAAACATTCCTTAGAGATCGTTCCGTGTTGACATGATTGCATCACACAATTTCTGCAGATTTGTCAGCTGCACATTCATGCTACGAATCTCCAGTTCCACCACATCCCAAAGGTGTTCTATTGGATTCAGATCCATTGACTGGGAAGGACATTGAACATCATGCTGGAAGTAGCCATTAGAAGATGGGTACATTGTGGCCATGAAGGGAAGCACATAGGCAGTGGCATTCAAGTGGTGATTGAGTGGTATTAACAGGCCAAAAGTGTGCCAATAAAACATTCCCCATGACATTACACCACTGCCACCATCCTGGACTGATGACACAAGGCAGGTTGGGTCCATGGATTCATGCTGTTGGCGCCAAATTTTGACCCTACCATCTGTACGCCTCAGCAGAAATCAAGATTCATCAGACCAGGCTACGTTTTTCCAGTGTTATGTTTTGGTGAGCCTGTGCCCACTGCAGCCTCAGCTTTCTGTTCTTGGTGGATAGAAGTGGAACACAACATGGTCTTGCTTGTTGCAGTCTAATCAACTGTACGTCGCTCTGGATAAGGGCATCTGCCAAATGCCAATAATGTAATGTAATGTATAATAATATTCGAAGCAGAATAGGTCCACATGAATAGACTGAATTAGTGCACAGAATATGTAACAATGGCATACATATACACAATTAAGAATAAAGAAAGTTTTTACCTGAGAATAAAGAAGTTTTTAGCACAGCCTTTAATTAAAGTCATAATAATATTGTACAGTGAAACAAGATACAAACTTAGATTCCCTACAAACTTATTATGTTTTATAATGCCAATAGAAGGCTGCTCGGAACTTGTGTTGTTAAATGTTTCCGAAAATCCTCCTAAGAGCCACCAAGTCTCTGATCTGGAACCGTATACACTCAGTGGGCACTTTATTAGGTATTTATTAGACTCTTCTGCATACCACTGTTGTAATGCATGATTATTTGAGTTACTGTCACCTTCCTGACAGTGACTGACAGTTGTTTCTCGTTGGCATTAGATTGATTGATTAAACCATAAACAGTTCTACTCTTGGTTTTAACCTTGGGTTTTGCCTGTGAAGACTGCATTTAGATAAACCAACATGAAGACCAGAGAGCTGTCTTTGGGAGAAAAGCAAGACTCCATTAGCAGAAAAAGTAGAAGGTTTTAGACTGGCCAAGTCAATCACCAGACCTTAACCCTATTGAGCATGCATTTCACCTCCTGAAGAGGTTAAAGGGAAAAAAAACCCCAAAACAAACAACTGAAAGAGGCTGCAGTAAAAGCCTGGAAAAGCATCACAAAAGAAGAATGCAACAGTTTGGTAATGTCAATGGGTCGCAGGCTCGATGCTGTTATTGCAAGCAAGGGATATGCTACCAAATATTAAGTGTTATTTACTTTCATTTACTTAAATACTGTCTGTTCCAATACTTTTGCTCACCTAAAATTGGGTTGTCTGATACCAAAGATGCTACGTCCTAAGTAGTTTAACACATCTATGTGTAAATACCAGGAAATAAAACTCATTGTTCATCTTTTTATCTCAACCTTTATGTCAAATTTATTAATTGTATTGCAAAAACAAAGGAATTGGCCTTGCTGTTCCAATACTTTTGGAGGGGACTGTTAGTTGATGCAGCTATGATATTATGCTGAAACCTACACTGCTTTTTCTTTCCAAGACATTTTAAAATATAAATATTTCAATAAAAATATTGAAAATATTGTCAATAACTATTATTTGTGTGTAATTATCAAGGGTGTAATTATCATTTGACAAATAAAAATATTTATCAAAACATTTTTAAATATGAATATTTCTTCTGAGACCCTTCTGCCATGCCTCAAAATGATATGGTCCTCACAACTGCAATGACCAAAACCTCTAATTGTGACCTGTAAATTAATTGCTTTATCGATAGCTTACTGAAAATACAGTGCAGTACTGCTGAAATGTAAATGAACTACTTTACTGATTTAGTTTTCTGCAGCATGAACATAGCAAAGTTTCTCAAGCGTTGCTTAAAATGTAAAGATAAAAAAGTTTTTAAAGTAAAATCCATTCTATTACGTGACTTACAGTGGGCTCCAGAATTATTGGCACCCTTGATAATTACACACAAAAAAATGTAAAGTAAAAAAGAATAGTTATTGACAAAAGCTTTAATTATTCAATGGAATCAACCAAAGTCTAATTTTTTGTCTGGAGACAGAGATGGCCATTGCATAATGATGGTTGTATGTTTTTACTTAACCACTTCTGTGTGGATTTTGATGTATGCTTTGAGTCTTGTCCTGCTGGACAATCTACCTACAACCAAGTCTCAGCTTCCTAGCAGAGGCAAACAGATTTGATTTTCTGCCAAGATTTCCAGGTACTTTTTTGAATGAATTGTGTCATTGATCTTAAATAGTGCCCCTGGGACACAACATCTCCGGAACATCAATGACCCACCGCCATATTTGACAGTAGGTATGAGGTGCTTGTCGTTGTATGCGTCCCACTTCCAAACTCAAAATGCTTGGTTTTGAATATTGGGTTCAGTCAGGGCTGTCTTTGCGCCACCCTTCCAAAGGAGATGCCATTTTATTTTTTGACTTGGTGACCCCAAGACACAAACAATCTCTGCCATTCTTATGGCCTCCCTCACCATCTTCCTTACTGTCCATGGGGATAATATGCACTTGTGTCCTCTTCCTGGCAAGTTTTACGTATTTTTATTATTCACCTTACAGTGCTTCAACTGTTTATTTTTTGTACCCATTAACCGACATCTGTGTCTTCTGAATTGACAGTTCTGTGGCTTTTGGTTGACAAAGGATTTTACATGCTTGTTACCTCATTTTCATACTCTAGTAAAATAGGAAGTCATGGAATGACACAATATAGTTATTTTTTAATTTTGGAACCTGTGGTTTTCAGAGAAAATTAGATTACTAAATAAAAAACAGTGAATCATGAGAGTAAATGTATAGAATAAATGTTCCCATAGTTTTCCCATATCGTTGAACAAAAAAATTAGATAATCATCTATTATATGCAGCCATTTTTATTAAGGGTGCCAATAATTCTGGAGCCCAGTCTTTTATGCTTGAAAGAAAATAAGAGTAGGAGTGAATGCATCCCTCAGTTTTCATCGGTATGCCCAGGTTATTCCAGGATTGATATCCTTCCAAGTGGCCTCTCACTGCATTTTTTATGAATGAACTTCTAGCAGGTTCTTTTCTTAAACTTCCAGCCCACCATCATGCTCCCCAGAAATAGCGAAGCGCTCTAAGGTTTTGATCTGTCATCATTTTCTTCAGCCCACTTCTCATCTGGGAGCCTTTGACATTGGCCTCCCACAGATCAACCTCCAACCAATACAGATGCTCATTATCCCCTGCGTCCCTGTCACCGCAACCTCTGCATTATAACTTTCCGAAAATCTTGTAAATAAAGTGACAACAACAATTTTTTATACACTCTACATTATCTGAGTATGGGGTGTAGTGGGTTTGGGGCCATAGATTTAAGGAAACATCTGTAGACCATGCATGTCTCATCCATATATAATAAGGACACACATTCATATATAATGCATGGATAGGTTGATCTTTCTATTCCCTATATTTACATATCATGAATGAGTCATCCATGAAGTCATAAAGAATTGTGTAAGGTCTGTTCTGTGAAGTCACAAGCCAAAGAAGGCAAATGCAACCATGGGATACAGCATTGCCAATGGGAATATTGGTCAAGATGTCATGATGTTCTCATTTGCATTGAGGTGTATGAGTCCAAGGAACTTGCTAATTCTGTAGAACATGAAATTATGCCTAAATGTATATTTATGTTCATCTCCATTTCAACGCATTGTGTAGTATATTGTATCACTGCATTGCTGACATCTATATTCATTGTTAAGCATTTCGTTTATTATTTATGTACAAAAAAACAGGAGGTGTGCAGCATTGCCAAAAACACAATGGAACAGTGGTCCTTCTGAACTGATACTACAGCTCAATCACTGGATTCAGTCTGCTCCTCGCCTGAAGGATTTAGCCTTAATCATGTTTGTATTATAGAATGTGCGGTTGCACTATATGTTTCAGTTGGTTAGAAATAGCACATTTTGAACCCCAATATCTCCCCCGTTTCAAAACCAATCTCAATGCCATTTTGCAGGTCTACTACAATCGCAATAACCAACTATTGCATAATAAACATGAAGACTTTTTTGTGCAAAAATAAGTCAATTTAAATCCAACGGATCCCGATACAAGTCCACTCATTATGTGGGTAATTCAGAAATATATGTGCTTTTTCTAATTTTATGATTGCACATTTTATTACATTTGAATTAGACCTCAACAGCTAAATCGGCAGCTATGTTATAGTTTATTAGGCCAGTCTTAAACACCAAAAAAGTTAGTTTACTAGAACTAGAGTTTACTAGAACTCATCAATGAATGACAAAATATGGCTTTTTTTGCCAGTACATGGCATCAGCGTATAATAAATGGGATTTTCTTTAATGCAAGTTCTCAGCCAAGGGTTTTTATTTTTAATGCATATTTACAATGACCTATCAAATATTAATTGAACCTCCCAGTATAATAACCATGGAGATTAATCACAAAAAAACTGAAAGGCTGATGTTAGCATTAGGGATCATTAGCTTTGTAGCACTGTGAAATTAGCATTGTTAGCTGCACTGTTGTGATCACCAATAGAAGATTACATTACATGGCATTTAGCAGACGCTCTGATCCAGAGCGACGTATAACTAACTGCAAATCAAACACAAGAACAAGTGCAAAGAGGACCTGAGAGGACAGTACAGTTCCGAGTCCTAGTGTAAACATACAGAAAATCAGAACCCTTGAAGAGTACAATCAACTTTCAAACTAGCATACCACAGTTGGAAGCTAGAATACAACAATACAACAGCCAATAAAAACAACAATACCTATACAAGTAACAATATCTATACAATCTATACATAAGTGCCATTACAGTCTAATCACGGTGGTGAGTTGGGGAGGGAAAGGCAGAATGGAGGGGTCTTGTTGGTGTATAGGTCTTGATAAGGGATTGAGTATATACAGGGGCTGATCCTTTAACTGCCTGGTATGCGAGCACCAAAGTTTTAAATTTGATGCGAGCCATAACAGGCAGCCAGTGGAGGGAACATTGAATACCAGACGGGCTGCAGCATTCTGGATCAGTTGTAGGTGTCTGATGGCAGATGCTGGAAGGCCAGCCAGCAGAGAATTGCAATAGTCCAGGCGGGACAGGACCATTGCTTGAACAAGGAGCTGAGTGGCGTAGGTGGTGAGAAAGGGTCGGACTCTCCGGATGTTGTACAGGAAGAACCTGCACGCCCGGGTCACCGTAGCGATGTTCTCGGAGAAGGATAGCCTGTTGTCCATCACCACTCCAAGGTTTCTTTCAGTAGGGGATGAGGTCACTGTGGTATCCCCTACTGAGATGGAGAAATCAGAGAAGGGAGAGGTTAAAGCAGGGATGAAGCATAACAATGATAGGAGATGCTATGAGCAGAGATAACAGGGCCAAGGGATCTTGTGTAGATGGAGAAGAGGAGGGGTCCGAGGACTGAGCCCTGGGGGACTCCTGTAACAATGGAGCGAGGGGTTGACACTCCTCCAGCCCAGGACACCTGGGTGGACCGGCCAGAGAGATAAGATTTGATCTACTCTCAGGCTGTGCCACAGATCCCTGTAGTTGCCAGGGAGGCTAAGAGGATGGAGTGGTTGACTGTGTCGAACGCCGCAGAGAGGTCAAGAAGGATCAGGACAGAGGAAAGAGAGGTTGCTTGTGCAGCCTGAAGGGACTCATTGACAGAGAGGAGTGCAGTCTCCGTCGAGTGGCCAGGTCTGAAGCCGGACTGGTGGGGGTCCAGCAGGTTATTCTGTGAGAGGAAGGAAGAGAGTTGGTTGGAGGCGGCTCATTCAATGGATTTGGATAGAAAAGGAAGGAGAGATACCGGCCGGTAGTTTTGAATGCAGGAGGGGTCTAGAGTGGGTTTCTTTAGGAGCGGTGTGATGTAGGCCCTCTTGAATGATGAGGGAAAGCAGCCAGAGGACAGAGAGGAGTTAACATGGGAGGTGACAAACGGGAGGATGTCAGGCGTGATTGCCTGAAAGAGGTTTGAGGGGATGGGGTCCAGGGCGGTGGGAGAGCAGGAGGTGAGACACATCAGCATCTGTAAGGGGACAGAAAGAGGAGAAACAGGGGGCAGACACAGAAAGGGGGGCAGGCATAGAAGTGGTGGTGGTCGCGAAGGTGCTGCGGATATCTGCAACCTTCCCATCAAAAAATACCGCAAAGTCATCAGCAGTGAGCGAGGACTGAGATTGTGGGGGTGGTGTGCTGAGGAGAGAGGAGAAAATTGAGAACAGTTGACGAGGGTTAGAAGTGGAATTCTGGATTTTTGTTTGGAAGTAATTTCTTTTGGCAGTGGTGATAGCGGAGGAGAATTCCGCCAGGAGAGACTGGTAGGAAGACAGGTCCGATGGGTCTTTTGATTTCCTCCACTTCCTCTCAGCTGCACGTAGGCTGGGCCTGGAGGAACGTACAAGGTCAGAAACCCATGGGCTGGGAGGGGAGGATCGAGCAGGCCGGGAGACAAGAGGACAGAGAGAGTCAAGGGCTGAGGAGAGAGAGTAAAGCAGGGCAGAAGATGCAGAGTCAGTGGGTAGTTCAGAGAAGGATTCAAGAGGAGGGAGAGAAGCGGTGACTCTGGGGGCAAGGGAGGAGGGTGATAGAGAGCGGAGGTTATATCGGACAGAAACAGTGGGGGTGAGAGAAGGGGAGAGAGGCAGAGGGGCTAGGGGGATGGAGAAGGAAATGAAGTGGTGATTGGACTTGTGTAAAGGGGTAACAGTGGGGTTAGAAGAGGAGAAGTTCCTCAGAAAGATCAGGTCGAGAAGGTTTCCAGCCTTGTGAGTTGGGGGAGAGTGCTGCAGAGAGAGGTCAAAGGAGTGAAGTAGTGGTAAGAAGGCAGCAGACTGGGAGGCTTCCAGGTGGATGTTGAAATCTCCCAGGAGGATAAGTGGGGTGCCATCCTCAGGGAATGAGCTGAGTAGAGTGTCAAGCTCATCAAGGAAACTTCCCAGGGCACCTGGAGGACGATAAACGACGACAATATAAAGTTTAACAGGGTGAGTACTTGAGACAGCGTGGCATTCAAAGGTGGCTAGGGATAGGTCAGTGAGGGAAAACGCAGAGAATTTCCAGGAAGGGGAGATCAGCAAGCCAGTGCCACCTCCACGGCCAGAGGGCCGGGGGGTGTGTGAGAAGGAGAAGGAAGATGAGAGGGCAGCGGGGGTGGCGGTGTTCTCTGGTGTAATCCAGGTCTCGGTGAGGGCAAGGAACTGTAGGGACAGGAGGGAGGCATAACCAGTAATGAAGTCAGCCTTCCGTGATTGGCAGTTCCATAGCCCCCCTGCAACTGTGAAGTTGTCACAGTGGGTCAGAGGGGGGTAGCAGAGGTTGGTGGGGTTCCGTCGCCGTGGAGGGCCACGTCACTGGAAGCGCGTTCTGAAGGGGAGAGAGCAGACTGTAATGAGGTGCTGACACACCATACCATTCCAAAATGGGAGGGAGCGTCGCTCTGAGCACATCTATATAAACTGCTAATTACTCATGCAAACTAGCGATCTAATAATTATCCAAACAATTGCAGCGTCCAAAGTATCTAACTGATTCTGATCACCTAATCAGAATAACAGAACCGAGCGAAACTGCCGTTCGGCTGGTGAAAAACACACTAGATTGCCAACTAATAACAAAATGCAACACACCTGGTCTAACTAACGCGGCAATTTGACAACAAATCTACAAAAGCTGATAGACTAACAAGGTTTCCTTATTACCTACTGCTCACACGCAAAAAACACAGAAACAATACTTAAGTTCCCTGGAGGTCTTCAACTACACACGGCTAGTGGAAAAAATGCACTTCTCAGATGCACTGTATTTGGGTGCAACAGCCCATGCTCTAATGGCACAACAGTGCACAGTTGGCCTAAAGGTGCAATTTGGGTTACAGGTGATTTGTGTCCTCGGTGTAGTGCTGTCTGTAGGTATTGTAACCTGTCCGCAATATGTGCACATCCAGGTAGATGGTGGCAAACCCAAGGTTTGCGGGTAGCTGTTCCATGACTGCGAACGGTCAGGTCTTCCTCAACAGACACTTTCCACAGAAGATACCATAGGCATGCATGCAGTGCAGGTATACCTAGAATAAGATTACAATTTTATCACCAGTGTGTGTCACGGACAAGCTGAACTCTTGTATCTTGTGGATTTTTAAAAAATTGTAATACATGGTCAGCTTATCCAGCTAACTCTGTAACCCTGCTGAGCGATATACTGTAACCCCCGATGTAAAGCTTACTAGATAACTAGCTAGCCAGCGAGACATTTTCTTCGAAACTGCCACTACAGCTAGCCTCCAGATAGTCATAGCCTATAAATCGAAACAGTCTTCATTCAGTTGAGTGCAATGCTGTATAAAGCATTTGAGTCAACATGTACGTATATGTGGGGTGATATTTCTTAATATAGGCAAGTAGGGCGAGTCATTGTGGGGCGAGTCGTTATGTGGTGCTTATGCTTTAAACAGATTACCACAAAGATCCAGCATAGTAGCAAAGGATGGCGCTCAGTTCTGATTCTGCCGATCTCCAACATTCATCATCCATTTTGGGGATTAAATATTTTCATTAACAAGCTTATGTATAGGTCTACCTAATAAATTGCTCACTAAGTATATAACACATACAAATATTCTAGTATTTAGTACTTGGATGCCTACTCAGTCTACTCAAAATTTCAAGCATGCATCGACACATGTTCGTCACACCAACTGTCCATTACCCTGCACAGTAAAGTATGACGGTGTCTGCCAAATAACAAAACATTGTGCAACATTAAGAAAATCTCATCACATTTTTCATCACATTTTCAATTGGAAATCCATACTTCTTGTGGCAAGGCACAGTGTTGTGCTACAAAATATAAATTAGGCTTTACTGATTGCATGAAATAAGGCAATCAGTCAAATAAAGCTAGTAAACAAAACCACTTTGTTATGTCAACTGTGAGTAACAGAGACACCCATAACCATCTTAAGTAACAGAAATTAGTTTTAACTGAAAGTAACAGTTATCTAGGTCACTTTAACTAAATGCACAAAGGTTATTGAATTATTAATATAATTGGATACCTCCATGAAAAGCATAAGCATATTTTAAAATTCTTGTTAATTAGTCAAATCAAAACAACATAATGGAAAATGTTGTCCTGGATAGTACCATCCCTATGATTTTTCTTTTTCTTTTCCCTTGACATTAATCATGACAGGCATGAAATCTCTTTTTGAGAATGTTCAACAGCACTCCCACACCAATAGCCATAGCAAGCGGGTCCTTTCAACAAGCAAAAAGGCCTTTTTATTTTAATAGGAGGGTGGGATGGGGGATAAAATGAAAAATATTCCCCTTAACATGCTGCAGGTTAAATTGACTTGAAAATGAGATTTTAACAGCACATGATATAATAGCGGGAAGCATAGGTTCGGCATTGTGCCTCGTTAATGGAGTGAGGGCACAAGAGGATTTGGTGTTACCACGTCAAAGAGGGGGGGCAGGTGGAAACAAGGAACCTATGCATGATCAGGCAGGAAGTCAATTAGAAGTGTGGAAAAAGGAGCAAATGTACAGTAGAGGACAAAGAGTCCAGGGGGGAAGCAAGTTGGAGAGACTTACGAAAATAAAGGGCAAAGGAAAACGAGCAAATGAGTCACTTTTAACATCTGCCTATATTATTTAGATGTGAAACCGCCTAAACACTGGGAATGGGAGACATAAAAATACACTGAATATATACTTTATTGCTTACTTCTCTGTGATATTTACATGCCTACATCCCCCTAACACAGGGGGATGTTGAAACAAGGGGATTTTGCGTTGTTGCATTTGCACAAGAATGATATGTTTGTTTTCACTTATGTATTATAGCAATGTACTTCTCATGCGTGAGTGGTTTGAAAACTTTATCAAGTGTTATTAACAAATATGTGTTTTAGCACCATGTAAGTCATATTTTTTCACCAAAGTTTTTTTTAGATTAACTGATGATATGCGAACGCCACAGACTCCAAGTATATAATATTTAAATCACTGTCTTGTGGATTAGAAGGCAGTATATTTTTGACACATGTCACTAGCAAGCGGAAACTGTGAGCTATGCAGTAAAACAGTACAGCTGGGGCACATTGGAATGATGTGTTCAAACATGCCCTCGGCTATTATAAATGCATTAGCCACTAACTTTTCTGGAATCAACTTAACATGTTTTTCAAGTATTTTTTTAACTTTTACTAAACAAAATAAAACCAGGGAAGATCATAACACAGGTTATCAAGCCATTTGCATCAGTGAATGATTCAGTGTGAACTGTTGCTCAAACAAAAGAAAAAAATAACGTACAATGAAGTAATTCATTCATATGAGTGATATGGCTTACTAAACTGAACTGAGCTATTTTATTTAGAGTGGAAAACGGGTGTTTGGGGTGCACACATTGCATGCCACTTTCTACTTTAATTTGAACTTGAAACAAAGACATGAACTTGATTTTCAGGCTACATATCGACGTAGCCAGCCCTCCAGACAAAGAAGAACAATAACAGGTATTGTTGTTTATCAGTATCTTAGACATTGTGCACAACCGGATGATATTAGCGATTACAATTCAGTCAAGAGTAGCAGGAGTGAAACTGTTCCGACATGCCCCGATTATGGGGCAAGTTGAAACAGCATCTAAAATGTTGGAAAATTGACTGGAAAATGTTGGTGAGTCCAGCAATTTGTACCATTTATTTTTCATCTGATAATTGTCCTGTAGAAATGGTCTATATTTTGTTTATCCAAACTTCATATGCCAACACTAATATCTCATGAATGCCCGGGAAGAAATGGATAAGAGCAAGTGCTAAATAGGATCAAATAAGTGCATGGTACACATGGAATATACAAAGTTACATTAAAAGTTATTGTGGCTGATGCATTTATTATAGTTGGAACACAGCGTTCCATCATGCCCCGGCTATGGTAATTGTACTCCTGCATGGCTCACAGTCTCTGCTTGCTAGTGAAATGCGGCAATTCTATATTGCTTTAAAACCCACAAGATGTGATGTTTAAAGTGATTTAAATGGGATATAGTTCTGGTGTTCACACATCTTCAGTTAATTGAAAGAACACTGATGAAAAAACATTCCATTCAGGGTGCTAAAACACAGATTTGTTAATAACTCTTGATGAAGTTTTCAAATAGTCCCACCACGGGTTGCTATAATACATTAGTGAAAACAAAGCCATCATTCATGCACAAATGCAACTATGCAAAATGTTGGTTTGCACCCCAGTCTCCCCTACTGGCATAAATTGGAAACACTATACAGTTTAGTTCTCTTAACTGCAAGATAGACTGCTCAGTGATGTTGGTAGAAACCACATCATGGTAGGTGTAATGATCATTTCTTGTTTAAAACAAATGGTAATTATGTCTTCACATATACGTACATTGATATTACATTCATCACATATTACTTATTATACCAAGATAAAAATTGCTGCAAAATATCAGAATAAACAGTTTACACATGCAGTCTGGAAGTCGGGAATATGGCCCTCAATGTAACATTGTATTTTCGATGGGTACCATGCACTTATTCAGTCCTATTTAGCACTCGCTCTTGTCCATTTCTTCCGAGACATTCATTCAAACATACAGTTAGTATTGACAAAATATAGATGTCTACAGGACAATAATCAGATGATATAAACGGAAAGAAATGTTGGATTCACCACCAAACAAAGCAGTTTTCCAGTCCATTTTCCAACATTTTGGGCGCTTTTTCAACTTGCCCCATAGTGAAGGCAGTTGCACAGAAGACAGTAACTAATTTTGGCACTGCCCATCTGGTATATTCTGATTCACTAACAAAAGGGGACTGAGATGGAAAAGGCAGGGAGCGAGCATTTTGGGGATAAATACAGTAGCAGGTGAAAAAGCAAAGCACGGTCGAGTGCAACATGGGGGAATCAGACATAGGTCTTGCTCGCAGACTGCGCGAAACACTCATCGGAGGTCGGCTGGGTCATGAACTCCATGACCCTGGGAAATTGACGCGGGTTAGGTAGAAAGGGGGGGTTAGATGCAAGTTGTCTAAAACTGAAAAGTAGCGCCCGGGCGGAAAAAAACATCAGGCCCTGCTGCTGAAGGAGGGCGTGTGGCTTGCGCTCACGATTCCCATTAAAGTATCAATTATGCAATTAACCTGAATGCTAAGCTGACTCCATCTTGCCTGTGTAAGAGACGATGGGGCCGATCAACATTTCTGCCCCCCCCCCACCCCTCCCTTAGGCTGGAGGTACAAACATGCAGATTATCCCTTGCCTCTCTGCACGAGCCGCCTTGTTCTCCAAGCTCCAGTCGCCCCATTAAGGGTATTCCCAGCGGATGGCCATTTCCCTGCATTACACTGTAACGCGCTTGTTAATAATACATTGATGAAGGGCTGCTCCTCCAGATTAGATGGCGTCCTCTCTCATAATGGGCTTGGGAGAGGGCCAGCCAGCCGTCGCAGAACAGCGATCTAACCTGAGGTTAAATAAGCTTTTGTTGGAGAGGAAAAAAAAAAATGCTTCCCCTATTCCAGGAAAATGTAAATGACTCTTTTGTTGCAGACACAAGTGAAAATATAAAATCATGAGAGGACGTGAGGGGGGCCGCGAGGGGGGGGGGGGGGGGGGGGTGGCAGGAAGGGAAGGGATGCTCCCTTCTTTCTTGAGACACTCGAATTTCTCATACGGCGGAGGCACAATTAGGAGATGTTTTGCGAATGACAGGATGCAAACTATCATCTCGGCTGCCTGTTTGTTGCCTCCACGCCGAGGCGGCGAAATGAAATGCGACCGTATTGACAACGGTGACAGCGCGGCGCGAGTCTGCGGCTTTGCCTGCGCGATACCGTGGCATTTGCTTTTATGTTTTATTGTCATATTTCCTGTGTGCTTGAAATAATACATAACATTTTGATACAAGGAATGTTGTTGAATGCATCATACCAACGCATTCAAAAGCGTACTAACTTACGCTGCAATGCCTTTGGAATAACTGAGCAAAAACAAAAAAAGGAAAGAAAAAAAGAAAAACAGTTCTGTGTAAATATTTTAAATGGCTCCTGTTCTTTTTTGGATAGCATCGCACAGGTAAAATGTGTTTACATTCATCCCATTACCTGTCTTGTATGCTTTGTGTTTGGCAGCCTTTCCAGCAAATACTGTCTCTTAATATAAATCTTGATAGAAATATCTAAGGAAAGTATTAATCACAGAAGTGTTGTGCACACTTGCTTATCTGAATCACAAAGGAAGAAAGAGTTTCAAGCCGGTGCTGTCACCTTCGAATAACATCCCTTGTCAGGAAAAAATGTGCTTAAAAAGACATTTCAGATTCCACCTATGTAACACTTGCCAAACTGCAGCAAACTTAAGAGCGATTGAGAACAAACAGAATAAATAAGTGTCGGAAAATAAAATAGGAAGAAATATTTTCAAAAGTCAAGTAAATGTAAAGATGCTTTGAGAAGAACATTTAAACATACAGGTACCGTAAGCAAATCCATCAGTTTCTTACCAAGGAGTGCAGAGGGAATTTCATTATTGCCTCTTTCTTTCCAGACCCTGTACCTTTTCCATTTTTTTGTTTTCAGGTTGTTTAGGCCCAGGCCTGGGTCAAATGCGTATTTTTTAAAAATTAAAATACTGTTCTGTGCTCGATTGATCTTGCCTATTGCAATTGAGCCAACCAAGAGGACCAAAAGCCGGGGTTTGCACTGTATTTCTTTGGTTACAACACACCAGACAACCTCAGTAAAGCATAGAAAAGTATGGGAATCCAAAATATTTACATTCTTTGCCAGGTCTGTTTGGGTGCATTTGATTGCCTGAAGTAACATTATTATGTGCCAATCCAGTCAAAATATGTGAAGGAGAAACAACAACAATGCAGCTCGAAATAAAACATTGATGATTTATTTACGCATTTTGCATCTACGTGAATTTTTCGATTCATTTTTTTTCTATGTGTTAAACATTTTTTTTGCCCATGCGAAATAATCCTCTCTACTAACATCATTTGAAACTCTTGCTATTAATAAAGCTTGAAGAAAAATGAATGTGAAGCTGTGCACTTTTCTGTGATTAATAAATGAATGTGCAAATAAAAGTTTTGGAGACGATAAAAGGAATGGGTCCATCCGTCATGTTAATTTAATCCTAATCACCACAGCCCTCTCAAAAGTTGAGATAATTTGAAGCTCCCTGAACTTCTCAGATATCACTTTCTACTCATCTCCACATGAAAAAAGGCATTTCAGAATTTGTTGTCCCAAAGTAAGTTCTAAAAGACCTTCAAATCATTAAGCATGGCTTTTCAAAGAGCTGCCGATTCCAGGCCAATGGGAAAGTCCTCTCACTTTAATCTTGATCGTTAAAGAAAATGATGAGGATCTTGAGCAAGGCCTCTAAGATAAGTGAATATATTTAATTTTGAGAGAATAACAGAGTCTGTGTCTTTGGTCCTCCATGCCTGTTGGGACTGAACCATGATGAAGTCAGGCTTTCTTTTCCTTTTTTTCATAACTGAGGTTTCATGAAGGGGAATAATCCCTCAAACCGCAGCAGGCCTCTAAGTTGATTTATTTATCAGGTTCTGGGCTCCGCACAAGGTCCTTGTGAAGGATGCCCAGGAGCCAATCTGCATGGTGTACCCCATGCTCCAGCGAAGCACCAGTACCACTTGTAACAGACTTTCATTTTGTTTTGCTTAAGTATGTGCTTATGCATGGTGGAAAATACTGTAAATGTGAGAATATGATCAGGTCATTAAGCAGGGTGCTGCCTTGTTAGCTGGGCTTAAAAACATACCGACGTTGAGAATTCACAAGAGATATTTTCACCACGGCTAACTACACTTAGCCATATGGCCACAGCTGTTTGTCAGCCCATAGAGACTCAAATCTGGCTGCCGTTCCGCCAAAGCCCTCTGTCACTGCTCCAAGTATGATTCTCAGAAACTCCTGTTACATTCACAAACCAGAACGTACAGTATAATTTCCTTACTGACCCTGAATCATGCTATTGTTCTTATTTGGGCTGGGTCCTCAAGTCTTCACCAACGGCGTAAACCTCAAGTCTTCCGGAGCTAAAACCACCTTAGGAAACCAAAGGTTTTTTCTTTATTCCAAATATCTCTTGTTGATAAGGGCAAACGGTTTTTCAACATTTCATTTATTAAACATGTTTACAGTGGCACCATCACCTGATAAAAGAACATCTGGCTTTTGTGCAAAGCTGAAATGGTAGGCATGCATTATACATGATATTCTGTAAAACTGCCAAAATGCCTTGTCGTACAGCCATATTCCACAAACAATACTATGCACTATGCACAATATTTATTGGCTACTTGGTCTCAAAGTACAGTACAGTGCGAAAAAGTGCACCTGGGATAAAAAAAGAAAGGTTGTTTTGTGTCGTGACTGCTAATTGTAATTATTTTGCAGGAAGCCAATATGGAGTGGTATTACACCTTTGACAGCTAGTTAGATTTAATCTGGAATTCATCCCAGGTTTGCCCCAAGAAATTATCGAGAGACCACAGTCAAATATCGCTTTTCCCAATTATAAAAACACTCTACCAGTGACAAAATAAGAAAAACAGATGGATCGATGTGAGTGAGAGTTAACACTTCAATTCTGTCAATACTTACACTTGGTTCAGAATTGGGTGAAATATGAACTCATTTTTCCAGGGTTGTCTGTTTGTTTTACATTAAGATAATATTTAGCACCTGTCTTAATTGTTGTTTTGACATGACACATATGTTCATAAAATACACATTTCCTTACAGATAATGCAGTTATTTTACTACTGAGTTCAGAAATAATGACATACCAACAGATGAATGGTTGTTTCTACTAAATTCTCCAGAGAAAAACATTCTGAGTGGATTGCACCTGTACATATGTGTACAGAACATTAATTGTATGTGGTATCATGCTTAAGTTGGCTGTGACGTGGCTGATTCTGTACACATTTTAAATTTTACACAAAAAGCCTGCCTGCAGTATACCTTGTTAATTTCCATAAAATTAATTGTTTGAAATAAATAAATAATAATTTATTTTAAGTAAATTTATTGGAAATATTAATTCGAATTTCATATAATTTCACTCTCACAATAACTACATGTTATGTACAGTCTCCTCATCATTTAAAAATATATATTTATTTTTAATGGTGCTCCCAAAACAAGTGGCGAGATTGCTCTCTACCTACCTGCCAACAGGTGAATAGTATCCTGTGATCTCCCGAGTTCGAATCAGACAAGCTTCCCAACAAACTTTCCATCAGACCTGGTTTCCATACTTTCTCTTAAAAAAAAGCATCTTATCAGCACTCACAGCCAACTGCTCAATCACTGTCCTTACTTTTCCCAAGACTCTCCTTGTGTGTCTCTGTGGCAAAACTGGGTGGATTGGGGGTGCGGGTGCGGGAGTGGAACATTGACATTGGCAGTGGCTGGTCACACACAAACACAAATGAGATTTCTCCCACCCAGGACCAGGGGCATCGGGGGCTATTGATGGCATTAAAAAAGCCGCTCTGCAAATAGGTGCAAATAGACAATCTAAACAAGGCGGCGGTGTCTCAAGGCAGGCCGTGTCATTACCCGGCGAGAAGGCTGCCCCTCAACGCGGCGTAATCTGCGGGAGCTGAAAAGCAGCGGGGATGGCGGCTGTGGCAGGGTTCTTGTTGCGCCTCGCTTGCAGGCAGCCGGGAGCCTTGCCAAGTGACAGGAAGGACGGGTGCGGCGCGCAAGGTGTGAGCGCCTAAGTTGCACGCCGCCGCCTAATTAGCTCGCCCCGGCTGGCTGGCAGCGCCGCCGTCCTGGGGCACGGCGGCTCGGCGGGCTACGAGCGAAGGAGGCAACCGTTGCGCCCCTGTCACCGCTGTTTGTTCCTTTAACCCCCCTACGCCGGTACACCTGTCCCCCGAGTCGTGTTTGAGATGTGGGCTGAAGCCACCTGGTGGAGTGTAATTGCCCTCTCCTGGGCAGCCATCACCAGCAAGGGGCCCTCTCGGAGAGAGAGGAAGTAAACAATCGCTGAGGTCCGCCGACCAGTCTCCTCCGTCCCACTTGTTAGCCATGCGCTCGTGTTTGTGCCTTTTGCCACGCATGGCAATTGCCTGACAGAGATTTTTAATGACACCTTCGCTTGTGCTCAGTGGCAGCATTGTGATCTCATTTCCTATTCGTGCCTCCCATGTCAAGACCAGTGGGCTCCACAGGCTTGTTTTCCTCTGTAATGGCAGTCTTGACGACAACCCCTGCTATTAAAGGCTGTGAGGTGTCCAAACGGCAAAGGGCATCGGTCGCGGCTCATAACCCTGCAAGAAAGTTTCTCAGGTCTCAAGAAACTGCCCACTGCCTCAGGGTCCTTTCTTCCTTCTGAAGCTGGGCCCAAGCCTGATAAAAACGGTGAGGAGAATTGCAAATATAGGAGGGAAGATGAAATGCACGCAACGATGGGACAGACAGCCGAATGAACGCAATGGCTCAGAAAATGGCCTTAACCGCACGTCGCCCCTTCTCGCTCGTTAGACAATCAGCTGTGTAAATTATTCAAATATCATGAAAAATAAATAGCTCAATAAATAATGATTTTTCCAGTGCAATCATACCTATAATCAACATCTTTGCAATGCAACCTTTTAAATAATAGTAAAAAAATCTATATCCTCTACTGCCATCCAAACAAAGACTTGCCCAAAACATTGTAGTCATACTCTAATATGTTGAAAGAAAAGAACGCTATGCAAGCTTTAAAACATGCATGAGCTTAACACACATAAAATATTTGTTGTCCAGCAATTTTGAAAAGCTGAGATTAGTACTATTAATACAATTTTTAACGATATGTGCTGTTTTTCAAGTAAGAATGAGAAGAAAAAGTGTGTTAAATGTTCATTGTTTTGACTGCTTCCCTACGTGCTCGGTACCGTCCTCAAAGAGCGGCGTGTCTGAGGGCTGTCAAGTCCAAAGAGTGAGCAACGGCTTGCCTCCTCCTCTGGTTTTACATGTGATCTCCTTGATTTTAATGAGGCCGTGTGGACCCCCTGTCATGTGCACGGAGCGTCCAAAGGGAACCTGGGGGGTCCCGGGGTGGGAATCGTGGTAGCGTGTCGGTGGCGTAGCGCCAACCTCAGCTCGGCCAGCTTCGCCGAGGCTCTAATGTTTTATTAACGGAGTTCACAGGATCATCCTCTGAAGAAAGAACGGAGGTCTGTCAATCATCTGCTAAGCGATCTTTGTCCCTCAGAGCAAAGTCTCGCTCACATTAAACACAACAGACACGTTTAGCGGTTAAACCCAGCTCATGCCATTTGGATTCAGATTAAGGGTGTGATTTGCAGTGCCGTCGTGTGGTGTGTGTTTTACGTGCTCAAGGAATGACCTCTTTGATTATCTCAGAATATTACTGTGGGAAATATGAACATACATCTGGACCATAGAAACAGATGGAGCAAAGAAATAAATTGTATCAACTGTATACCGGATAATGACCTTCAATTGTCTTTTGTTCCATAAAACTAAAAAATTTATGTATGTAAATGTAATATTGGGCATCAGCCCTCTTAAACAGCATTTAATAAATGGAAGAAGAAATACAAATCAAGTGCAATGTGATGTTACCGGGAAAAAATCTCAAAGGTCCCAAATTTACTTAGCAAATATTTTTCCGTGTCACTTCAGAGTGTTTTTAAGTGAGGTTTAAACACCCTCTATCCGTGATAACTTTATCTTGAGCATGCAGAAACTGTAGTTATCCAGGCTGCACTAATTAGCCCTGTCAAATTAGTGTGATGAAACTCTTGTAATTACTGTTTTGAAGGATCATTTAGTGTATTAGCACTGCTGCAGAGTTCTACTCCTGTACGTCTTCATGAGCTTCCTGAGGGGAGGAGGGATAGGAGAGGCTATGGCCATGCGCAGGTGATCCACAGGCATCGTTTCTCTATTACGCCTTCTTGTGCAAGTCTATATGTTTAGTTTGTTTTCCTGTGAGTGTCTGTGTGTGTGCAACTGTATGTTACATAGACTCCCTCTGTATCCCTTTCTCTCACCATGAAGGTGGGTATGGTCTATGCTTGTTTTTGCATACAGTGCCCTCCATAATGTTTGGGACAAAGACCCATCATTTATTTATTTGCCTCTGTACTCATTAAGTCATCAAGGCTCCAAGGTATCAAAGCCTCACACCACCATGCTGCTGCCAGATATGCAGTAGATTTGAAAAGAACAGTTTCTCCTGAGAAATCTTTCTGTTGAACTCAATGGAAGAAATATTCAGAAAAATATCCCCAATTCCCATAGAGATCCATTCAAATGCAAATAGTTTTTGTATTTAGTATTATGTACAGTGAGCTCCATAAGTCCTGGGACAAAGACATGTTTTTCTCGATTTGGCTCTGTACTGCACAATTTTAGATTTATATTCAACAATAAGTGCAGACTTTCAGCTTTTATTAAAGAGTATATTTATACATTTTGGTTTCACCATGTAGAAATTACAGCACATTTATACATAGTCCCTCATTTCAGGGCAGCATAACATTTGGGACACATGGCTTCATAGGTGTTTCTGATTAGTCAGGTGTATTCAGTCAGTTCTTAGTGCAGATATAAGAGAACAATATCTCGTCTTGGTTCTACACTTCCGATTGCCTTTGGAGTCTTTTATTGGCATTTGTCAACGTGATGTTTGAAGTAACAGGTGTGATTGGCTGGGGCCTGCTTTGACTTGTCTTCTGGGTTATTTTATGAATAAAGGTGCCATCTTCAATGTAAAAGCCAGTACCCAACTTTGTTTAAAATGGACCGTTTCTTGGCAAGGTTTTGTGTGATCCTCAACCCACAGCAGTTTGGAATGAGTGTTCCGAAACAAATTCAGTTTGAGGAGAAGTGAGATCAACCTAAGCTAGAGTATAACAGGGAGCTTGCTGTTGCTGTGGCTAACATGGTTGCTGACATGGATGTTAGCCAACATCTGCAAGAAGGGCCAAGACGTCCAGTTTTTAAAACATGCTCATCACAGACGTTTGGGAATCAAGAAAGGAGTTTCAATAGAAACAGGTTCAAACCATATGTCTGGCTGGCATATAGCATCTCCAAAGATGTAACTTTTTATTTTTCTGCAGGCATTTTTTATGACCAGGCCAGCACAGATTTCATTCTGAATCAGCATTCACCATCATCGGCTTCCAAAGCCTGAAAGTGGCTTGAAAATAGCAAACTGCCAGGATTCGGGACAGAGGAACCAAACGCAGACTCAGGGATAATTAAATCAGGCAGCCTTTAATGATAAAGGGGCAGATCCAAAACAGGCAATGGTCGAGATGCAGGCAGACAGGTACATGGAGAGCAGGCAGAGCGTAGCAGGGAAGACAGGCAGGCTAAGGTACCAAAACAAAAACCAAAAACCAGTCCAATAATCCAGGCAGATGTCTGAACCAGAAAATCCAAAAGCAGAATAGATACAGGGCACAGGTAAGGGGAAGCTAGAACCGGGGTGGGGAACAGAATACAGACAGACAAAATAGCAACAAGAAACTGTAAAGGACAGGTTTAAATAGACTAGTGCTTGACAGACAATGAGACAGGTGAGAGGAATGGCAGAAACATCAGGAAGGAAGTACATATAAGGAGTGTGGAGGCAGAGACAGAAAATGAGACACAGGTCGAACAAATGAATGAGGGAACTGGAAACAAACTATGGTAATCACAGAGGGAAACAAGCAGCGAAAACACTAGAGATTAGAAATCTGAAAACACAGGAGTTGACAGAACCCTCCAACCCCCCAATGAACGGACACTGGGTGGTCAACAACAGGTACCCACGGGAAGAGGAGCAGGGAGGGTGGCCGGAACAAGGGAAAACACAGAGCACAGAGGAACAGGAATGATCAGGGTAACAGTGAGGGCAACTGGGCAATACAGGAGAGCGTGAGGCTTGAGGGGACAAGCATGGGGGCAGTCTCAGGTGGGCTCGGGGTCTTCTTCGGGCCGAAGCGGCTCAGGGGCTGGACACGGGGCTTCTTCGGGCAGAAACGGAAGCTGAACCTGGTGTGGTTCTGGGATCTGGGTTGGGAACAAATCAGGAGATGGGATCTGGGACGGATGCTGGGATGTGGCACTGGAAGCTGGATCTGGCACAGCACTGGGGTCTGGGGTGAAGCAGGAGACTGGAGAACACTGAGAACTGGCAATGTAGCACCGAGTCCAGCCGAGACTTGATTCTGACCACTAAAATGATGAATTCCTGAAAGGAAAATGCTCCTGAATGCGCTCTGAATTGTTCCAAAACAATTCACGGATGGCTTTACATCCAAAAACTGAAGCATGCGCTCCTCACAGTTAAGTTACCAAGCTGGTAAATAAAAAAATACCTAACTTGTGAGCTCTTCAAATCCTCTGGAGTAAGAGCTTGGAGTAAAAATTAAATGGTTCACAATGTCTGGATCAGATATCTTGGGGTATCTGTCAACGTTTGACGTCCACTTGTGCTTTGGAACTAAGTTAATTAAGGAATGGATCCAAACTGTCAATAAGTTGGATCTTTTTGTTATATCTTTCTTTGGCTTTATCCTCTAACATCTGATGATATTTTTTAATTGATGCCATCTTGTCCAGGCGAAGTTTTACCCCTTTGTTTGACCACCAACGGGTTGTTAACAGTTGCTTCTGGTAACGAAAATAGCGAATTTGCACATCTGTCCACAATGTAAACAGGTTGGGACTTTTCATGGTATGAATACATTTTCTGACAATGTTTGTAACAATTGATCATGGCTAAAACTTGGTCAAAGGGGTCTGGGAACGTTCAGCCTCGAAACTCAAATAGAGATGGATAAATACATCCATCCATCCATCCATTATCTGAACCCGCTTATCCTGATCAGGGTCGCAGGGGGGCTGGAGCCTATCCCAGCATACATTGGGCGAAAGGCAGGAATACACCCTGGACAGGTCGCCAGTCCATCGCAGGGCACACGCACCATTCACTCACACACTCACACCTACGGGCAATTTAGACTCTCCAATCAGCCTAATCTGCATGTCTTTGGACTGTGGGAGGAAACTGGAGTACCCGGAGGAAACCCACGCAGACACGGGGAGAACATGCAAACTCCGCACAGAGAGGCCCCGGCCGACGGGGATTCGAACCCAGGACCTCCTGGCTGTGAGGCGGCAGTGCTACCCACTGCACCATCCGTGCCGCCTGGATAAATACATTGAAATGATTTCCGGAGAGCTTTGTACCTGCATACCTGCATATAGTGATTGTTCAGTTGTGTGTGTGTGTTTGTGCGTCTCTAATTGAGAGGCACTACTGCCCACCTTGTACCGTATATTCCACTGTATATACATTTTTGTGAATTGGAGCACTGTAAATAAAACATCTTAAACCTACGTGCTATTTGCAATAGAACCATTTTTGGTCAAGATAGCCTGAGCCCCTGTCAGCATACCCTAGTCGACAGACCCCCACCATAGGGTTGCCACACGTTCTGCTTTTCCCAGGATTGTTCTCTTTTTTGAGTGACTGCCCCGGAAAATGACAATTTTTCCCGGGACACAAATTTTTTAGTTCCAAATAAAACCGGATTCTTCTACTGTTATTCTGTTTTTTCCTCTTTACATTCTCTTTCCAATCCCATGTCTGTAAACAGGTACAAATGAGTAAAGCACAGCGACGAGTGGCCATATGCCTATACTTCTTTTTAATTGGTAGCAGAAATACAAAAGTTTACCTTATCGCCTAGCAACTGCTGCACGGGCTGTCAGTCGGGCGCGTGCATTCATTTCAACGACCCAACCGTGGGAAAGTTCAACTAGCTACCAGCCTAGAGGTAATCGGCAAATAATTCTGTTTTGGTTTTTTTGTCGGTTTTATAACATGGGGGGAGAGACGGACGAGGAGGACGAGAGAACAAAGTAAGACAAGCAACCAGCAGCAAAAGAACTAAAAGCAATATACAACGTAGACTGGGCAAAAAGAGAGCACTTCTCTGAATGGATAAGGCCTCCTTTTTGTGAATAAGCGCACCCTTGAGTGCTTAAAACTGCAATGGTCTTGTGTCTCACTCTAAATTATATGCACATCTCCCTGATTCCCCCTCTGGTTGCCACAGAGTGCATCTACGTCAGGACAAATAGAGGTAAGAGAGGCAATAGGGAGTCCAACAACTGTTAACATAGTATATTTGCAAATATGGTTTAATGCCCCACGTAGCGTGTCAAATGTCCCGTTTTTTCACAAATCAAATGTGGCAACCCTACCCCACCACCATGTTTCACAGATCAGGGGGGTACTTTTAGCCCCCACATTCATCTTGTCCATTGTTTGCTTCAAATTTCTCTGATCAATTTTGCATACTTCATAGTAGTTCATTGTTAGTTCGTTTCAGACAAACGCTAGGGATTTTTTTCTGAATACGAATGTTGCATGAGTAATTGGATTCATTATCCATGACCGAGGAGTACCCAGCTTAATTTATTTATTTTTTACATTGGCTGCAGTAGCTGTACATCAGTGACGAAGTTAACACAGTTTTGTGATAAGCCAGTTCCTCCCTGGTTCCTTAGATCAGTAAAACTAATGACTGCTATTATTTTTCTCACTTCTTTCTAGTTCATGTCAAGAGACTGTTGTGTTAACTTGTTCCGATCATAGTTTAAGGATATAACTTCTTGACTAGTATCTTGCCATTGTGTGATCAGGTGTGCATTCAAGATTGCAAACGTTAGAGAACAAATTCCAACATTTTTCTGTTACAATTTGAAAAGGTATCCCATTGTAAACACACAGCCATGTGCTTCAAACAAGCTAAGGTACAGAGCTAACTTTAGACATATATGATCCAGGATTAAAAATGCCTAAATTATTTATAAGGACGGTCATAATTTTGTGGACATGGACATTATTTTAGCAAGAGGTAAGGTAGTGCATGTTGTTCATTTTGATTTCTGGTGGTGATTCTTGTTATTTAATCATTCACTTTTAAACGCGTTTACTAGCCAGCTAGCTAGGTACTGTGATGCGTTTGGGAGATGGCCATCTGCTTGATTTGTTTGTTGAAGTTGTTTGTGGTGAAGTTGCTTGCATTTTCTAGATTGCTGCAATGTTAATGTAGCTAGCTAGTTAGTGAGCTTGCTAGTAATGTCCTACTGAATTTTCTTGTCAGATTACCGGTGATCTGAAGTGGTCTGAACATACTTTAATGTGTAAGGACAACTGAAAATCCTTAATGTCTAGCCATTTTTCGCCTACCTTTAACTACTCAATGCCCCCGTTTCTGGTTCTTCATGTTAGTTAATCTAACTAACTAAGCACCATTCCCAAGTTTGGTCGCTGGTCAAATAAGTGTTTGTGATTTACGGTATGTTATTTGAGTGATTTTTATCTGCATTATTTTATTTATGTCACAAACTGTTACGGTGTGATGCTTAAGAGTATAGTGCTTTAGGAAAACGTGGGTGTGTGTTTAAAGAGGTAACCAACGCGGATAGTGGTTCTGATACGAACGGGAAGGCGACTCAGGCAAAAGTCTTCCTTGTAAAATTGTTCATGCACATACACACGTCGTTTTATATAGGTGGTTTTGCTTTTTAATTAATGTTAAGATTAACCAGATAAAGATTTAATCGAGATTTACCTGCATAACAGAGTGCAAAACTGTTGTAGTTGTGCTTCAGGTGAAAGTCTTGGTTTCAATGTACTGCTAATCGCAATGTAGTGCAGGGGACTGTTTAAATGACAACACCTCTGGGTCACGTCACGCACTTCCGAGTACGAGTAACGTATAATTGAATGGGTTTACTGGTATATGGAAACGGATACGAGTAATACACTATATTGGCAATGGCGGAGTCCACCAGCAAGCGATCATTAGATCCTACATCTCCGTGGTTCAACCAAAGAAAATGAGACCTATGTGTTGTGTGCATAGTGAAATCTTGGGGCGTGTCTAGCTAAACCTGTATTTATCTCAAACTGTAACAGTTGCATTGTTTGTGGTAGAGTATCATATTGTAGTTATATTTTTTGTAAGTTTTAAAGTAGCACTGTCATGATTGTTTCAGTTGAGCTTATTTGGATTCAATTCTTAAATTATGTGTGTCAGCCTTTTTAAAATCACCGTCAGTGTAGCCGTTTCCTAAATATGGGGCAAAACTTCTAAGGGCAAACATGTCTAGCAACTCCACCCTTGAACACAGAGACTGATTTATGGACAGCCACCCATCCAAATGATCACATGACACTCCCACAAAAATACGGTAACGTTAGCATACAGATCACGGAACCTAATTTGGCTAGCCTGAGCGATATGACAGACAGCTCTGACTTCACCGAGTTAGAGAACGAGTGTTTCGATTTCAACGAAGAAATACAATACAATTACAGTTTTAAATGGCTGTTGGCAGAGTTCCACCGCTTCACTGGCAATAATAACTTTGAACCCTTGCTACATTCTGTACTTACCAACTTCTTCTACAGCAATGGGAAGATTAATTGGGGAAAGAAATAATGTAGTGCAAGTAACCATCCAAATAAATGATCCATATTAAAATACTTTTATGTTCTCTGACACTTTCTAAGTTGTATACACACAACTCCTCACAACTGGAGGGAGAGAGAAAAATGTCAACTTATTTTCAATGATATATCTTGGACTATTTGATTGCTACCACACAATAAAATCAGCAGGGGGTAGCAACTCTGAAGTCAGTAGTGTTTGTCAAGCTGTCCACTTTTAGTTCTCTATAACCTACTCTTATCTTGACATCCACCACAAACATAATAAGGGAGATAGCAGTATAACCCCCATTTTTCACCACATCCAGCAGTTTCCTGTATGACCGCTGTACGGCTGCTGCGCAGCACCCGGAGGTAGCCCAAATACTGTAATTAGTGCGCATTTATACCAGCTGCATATGCAACACATCGCCTGAAATGCGCCTGGTCTATTTTTGTTTATTGTGTTTAAACAAATGCCCTTTAAAATGCTGTGTACACATGATCTGATCAGGTAGAAAATAAACAAGATAACATGAACTTTCAAAATGTACCTTTCATGTCTTATTTTTGTGGACAGGCTGGTTGAATTTTAAAATATACTGTAGAGACAGAGGTGAATGCACCTAGCCAGAGTACTCTGGAAACATAGAAGACTGAAATGTGGCATATGAATATCCGCTGCCCTCAGCCTGTTTGATTTCATGAAGCAAAATGCTTATCAGTTAAATCATTTGACTCTAAAATATTTTTTTTCCAAAGACGATTGTTAATATCCAATGGGACTTCATAAATGTAGATTAAGATATTGTCAATGAAAAATGTATAATTTGTTAAAATATTTTACTACTGTTGCTGCATTTTCACTTTACTCGAAAGTAGCTCCAACTTGGATCTTTCCAATTATTACTTTGTTGCAATAACATAGCTGTTGCTAGCAAGAAACCGTTGCTAGCTTCTGAGCACCATAAGCTTCATAGCTACTGTATAACACATGCTGTTTATTCCATTCGAAAAATGTATGAGGAATAGGTGAATGTCCTGGTGGAGAAGCATAAAGAGCTAGGTATATAACCCACGGAACTGGCTGTATAGATGCAACATTTCAAAATATTTTATTTGGTGTGCTGTCGCCATTACTGTTCGAACTTATTTAATTGAAAATGTGCCAAACGAAGATGTGGTGTAAAATGGTTGTTCCCTGCTAGTTTTCTTTGCTATCTATCCAAAAGTGACCTCATACCTAGCTTGTTGCTCATATAGAATTTGAAAATGTTGTACATAATTCGTATAATAATTTAGCAGGTAGTCCAGGTCAAGCCAAATCACCATTCTAAATAGAGACACAAATAGATACCAATAAAGCTATTTGCGTTTAAAAATTGTGAAATGGCATCTGATATAACTGTATGGTTTTGTGAAATACATCGAGATATTAAGAGCTGTATGCTCTGTTATTTGTATGTTGTTTGTAAATGGACAATTATCAATTAGCTATAATCTTTTCCTTTAGTGGCTAGCTATCACCAGCACAATATACAGATGTTGGCTATGTTGGCTAAATTGTGTGATATAGTTGTGTAATGTGTGATTTCGTCGTTGAAAAACTTTTCAGTGAAATTGCGAATAGGCAGTTACAACGCCGGTGTAAAAAATGTTGAGGTGGCAAATAATAATGAGTGGCGAATAAGAAACCAAATTAAGCCACGTTTAGAACCTTGAATTTAACCAAGATAATAAATAATTAAAACTAGACTTAGCCATCTGCCTAGATTCTCTATTTTGAGCAGAACTTACCATACCAACATAGTATGAGACCATAGCAACATGCATGCTTATATTTTTATCTTTGGCAAAAGACCATGGTATTAGTGGAATAATCCACTCTGAGATGGTCATTAAAGGGTTATAACGCACTCCACGGAGGCAACCTTCTTCGCTCCTGCATCGTGCATTAAAACCGTTTAATGACCGCCTCGTGGTTGATTATTCCTTACATAATGAAGAAGAGAGAAGCCATTCAGCCCAGCAATGCTTTTCTTTTCCTAATATAATGTGTACCTAATGCTTAGTTTACCTTGGAGGTAGATATTATCTAGCACAGTCTTAAAAATCCCAAGTGTTCCGCCTCCACTAAATATCCTGGCAAGCTATTGCACACAGTGACCAATCTCTGTGTTAAAAAATACTTCCTAATGTCTGTGTGGAATTTATTTTTTAACTTCCGCTTGTGCCAACAGAACCTGACTACACTTCCTGCAGACTGCAGCCACTTCGATCAGAAGACTCGCTGTTGCAATACCCGGCCAACTGAAATCCTCCCTCCTAGGACTTATCACCAATGTCAGCGCAGGTACGTATGTGTGATTTTTGGATTGCGTTCCAGACTGGGGCCTCTGCACCAAGAACTAGACATCTGCACTCGCTTACTTTCTATCAACAATTCAGCAAATAAGGTTTTGTGTGCATATGAAGCAATATTTTCTGCATCGTCGCCTGACTTGTTTGCGAGAGTAATACGGTAACGCCCATGCTGGGTGTGTTTCCCCTTCGAGCCGCCTGCGTGTTCCTGCATGCGGGCACACGCAAAGTGTGACAGGTGGCACTGAGACAGAAGTGACAGGAGCCCCCCTTGCAGTCGCAGGAAGGAAGGGGGGAGACGCAAGAAGCAGGCACCGGAGCCAGAGTCAAGACAACGGTGGCACTGCACCAGGGTGGTCGGCACCTCCGGAGTGAGCCCTGCCTAGCGCCTCCTCGACTTCCTGGGACAAACAGCCCAGACAGTGTAGGGAAGCTGTTAAATATTCCACATTCGGCACAGCTCTTGTCATCCAATACAAAACTACTCACTCAAGGACGGGCACTTTTCAATCAGGGCCAGTATGCAAACTAGCCAGGCCGACATTTTTTGCTTAAGCAAACGTAAAAGTGGAAAATGGAAATGACCCCACTGAGACTACCCACAAGGTATTTGTAAGTCTTCCTTGAATGTAATTCTGAACCCTGTACATATTCATCACATCATACGATTCATACTGTAAGATCACAGATGCAGAGAGATGAACATAATAACAAAACAGTACAATAGCAGTCCAATGTACCATGAACAACTGCTGCAGCAGTTCAGATCTGTTCCATTCACTCACTACTTTATTCCTATTCATTATTCCACAACACTGACTACAGATTCTTTCATATGCATGTTCATGTTTTATTTTAGAAAATGAACTTAAACTATAAACAATAATTCTGAGGTCACCTTAAAAAATAAATATTAAAATGTGTATTTATATTATAAACATATACACCACATACTGGTTTCTCATACATTTTACATAATTTGTAGTATTACAAGTATTACATAGCTATTACTTTTATGACTTGTTTCTATAAAGTCAGTGCTCAGTTGAACACATCTATGGTGCTCCATGAAAGAAAAGATGGGGAAAGTTCTCTTTGTGGATGACTGCTTAAAATGCTGATTGTTTCTCTTCACAAAGGTCAATATCACCTGGAGCCCCCTACGGAACATATAATTACAGTTTATCTCTTGTTGACAGAGGGAATCAGCAGTGGCTTGGTTCAGGTAGTGGAAGGTGTTAAAATTATTATAGATCTTAAATTTTAATCCATCCCAGGCAGGCAGATTTATTCTTCTAGGCAGAGCAAGGATGATTGTTGATGTCAACCACAAAGCCTTCATGGCAATTAGGCGGCAGCCATGGCAGAGAGGGGCTGGGAAGGTGCTGGAAATGGCAGGCAGCGCTCCCTCAATTGCCCTTCGGAATTCTGTCGCCATACCCGCTAATGTGTCCTATCATCATTCACGGGCATGTACAACAAGACCCCCAAGTCATTCTAATGCAGGTTGTTAATGCACAGTTTGGACAATGTTAACATGGTCTCATATATTCAGGGAAGCACAGAGCTGTCTGCTGCCTCCCCACTGAAGACACCAAGACAGGCCATTAACAAGAGGAGTCTATATGGAACATCTGTTCCAGTCATGCTGCTGATTTCTGAATTAGGGCCTCTGAAGCCAGACAAGTGATCTCGTGCCTCAGGAGCGGCGTTACACCCTCTCCTCTCCCTGCTCACCCAGTACGATTCTCCCACCAAATCACTTCAGAGGACAGATTAATAATGCGGGTGGAGGAGGAATTTGACTTTGTAATGCAGTCTAAGCATGTGGTGGTACTTCACCGTGACAAGCCACGCCAAACACGGCATCGGTGAGCTGCCATCAAAGTTTTCTGAAAGCAACCGTTGATCCTGCACCATGTGTCCGAAGGAAATTATGGTTGATTAAGCCAGGTTTTCAAGCTCTTTTGCTGATTTTTTTTTGTTTGTTTCGCATTACCCTATTTTTTGTATGTTATTGTTATTGTGTGTAAAAGGCCACAAAGAGCAAGCCCTAACAATGAGAAGTAATTTTAAATAATGTTTTTGCAGTTTCAAACATGTAGACAGAAATGTTTCTGAAATGTTTAATTTCACACAGTTTACACCCATCTGAAATTTTATACCAACCTACAAATATTCATTGTTTCACTGATAAGGTGAATTTCAAAGCCATATGTGTAAGTGATATTTTTCCAGAGAGTTTAGTTCACTTAAAAAAATGTTCTGAGGTTGAGAATAATCAAGTCAGGTGGTCCCAGGTGGTTTTACTTTGACCTTCAAAACTGACAGTTAGCTAGTTGGAAACAAATGACGATGAGGAACTGTAGTACAATTACTGAGTAACTCTACTGAACTAGAGTGCAGACCTTCACCTGTTTGGTTGAATGTTGGCACTTCAGGAAAGGTCATAGGGTCAGCAAAATCAATAGGTGTCTTCACTTGGGACCATGGACAGGAAGTTTCATGGCAATCTGGCCATTACAATTCCAAATACAGTGGTATGCAAAAATTTTGGTACTCCCGGTTTAAATGTCTGTTCCAATGAATCTGTACTTGAGGAAAAGCAAACATGAACTCTAAATGGAGTCAAACATGAGACCTTTCGGCAGATTTTAAGGCAATAGTGCTTTTTATTTTCTTTTTTTACTGTTTATTAATGCTATAAAAGGAAAAGGGCTCTATGCAAAAGTTTCATTTTGAATTATTCTTTGTTACCTTTAAAAAATACGATTACCAAGGCCCAGACCCAGGTTATTTACTTGTTAGGGCTTCAATAAGTCAGGTGAATATAATTGCAAGGCTGAACAGTCCAAGGATGTCAGAATGAAAATAATTTAATTTCCACGAGGAAGGAGAAGGCTACAAAAAACTAAAAGTTTCAAACTGACGATTTCCTCTGCTAGAAACATTATTAGAAAATGGAAGATAAATAGAATAGTTGACGTCAAGGCAACGTCTGGAAGGCCAAGAAAATGTTCAGAATGGCCCGAGACCTGGTGAGAAATGCTCAGAAGAACCCACACATCATTGCAAAAGAGCTGCAAAAAAGAGTAGCAGACACCGGTCTAGCTGTTCACAGGACAACATTACAATGTACTATAAACAACAAAGACCTACATGGCAGAGTTGCCAGAAAGAAGCATTTCCTATGACCTCAACACAAAATTAAGCGTCTGATGTATGCCAAAGAAAACACTGAGAAGCCTGAAGCCTTTTGGAACAATGTGCTTCGGACTGACAGTAACAAAATTTAACTTTTTGGCCACCAACAAAGAAGGTATCTTTTGGAGAAAAAAGGGTGAAGCCTTTGTTGAGAAGAACACCTTGCCAACCGTTAAGCATGGTGGTGGATCCATTATGCTTTGGCATTGTGTGCAGCTGGGGGCACAAGAAATATTGTGCGAGTGGAAGGAAGAATGGATTCCACCAAATATCAAGAAATTCTAGAGGCTAATGTTTGAAGGTCAAGTCCAGACATTGAAGTTGAAGAGAGTTTGAGTATTCCAGCAAGACAATGTTTAACCATACCTCAAAATCAACCATGAAGTACCTCCAGGAAAGATGAATGAAGGTTTTGGAATGACCACCACAGTCCTCCCACATTCTGCTGTGCCCTGTTGTGGTCAAACTTGAGAGAAGAAAGCGACATTTAGGAAACGAGACCATAAACCAATGCTCTTTTAATGCCTCGTCAGACGTCCTCTAAACATGGCTTTTCCATCTGAGAGCATCAGCAGGCTGAGTCAAGTGCACTAAATGTACTTGAAAGAACTCATCCCTTCAGGACTTGACTGGCTAATACCCACAAGAATAAACTGCCCTTTAACTTCAGATCTGCACAAAACAGAGGAAAAATACCCACTGGCCTCAAAACCACTATTACCAGTTTTATACGTGGCAAAGCAAATGACTAGCACTCTGTACTGTGCATCTGTGGAGAAGCCCTAACTATACTGTAAACGCTATCCTGAATTAATTCTGAAAGTACCAATATTCATATATAAATCCATTTTATTTTCTATTCAAGCCTAAGGACATGCATGCAGACTCAGAGCTTTTATTAAAGTGTATTTTTATACATTTTGTATGCTGCTGTTCATATCCACTGAATGACATATACAATGTACATATTATATTTTTTTTACTATGGGTATATCTACTGTATGTGTATAAGTATACTATTTTCATGAACACCAATGTTTTTGTTTAAGATAGAAAGAGAACTGTCACCAATTATCATTAGAGAATGCAAACTTGCTCCTCATCTCCAACACCCCCTTCTATCTATCTGGTCTTGGCGCCAGAGAAAACAAATAATTTTACCAAGTGGCAGTGGTTCTGAAGTAAATACGTCCCGCAGCTCTGATCTTACATCCTGTCACATTAATGATTCAAGGCACTCAATATAAATATTAAAACTAATAGCTTCACTATTCAGCTATTACTCCATCATTCCCTGAAATCATCATAAAACATTCAGAGCCTTTTAGAAAATTTACACACTTGAATTTGATGGCAGGGAAAGGAGGCTGTCAAATCGAGGCCTGGAAGCTTAAATAATAGTGGAAAGCTGTTTATGGAACATGCTTTATTTATTCATTGTCTCAAAGTGAAGGGTTCAATTTAGACTGAGAGAGAGAGAGAGAGAGAGAAAGAGACAGAGAGAGAGAAATCAAAATCAAAGCACAGCTATCAAGGGAGAAGGCTGAAACATAACTCTTCCCACACTGTTCAGTTAAAAAAAAACCACAAAAAAACACCAGTCTATGAGAATCTCTGTGCAAGGTCAATCAATGGAAGGACTTTGGGTCCAAGAGCAGCTAATGGATTGTGAAGACACCTACTGGAGTTATGAATTTTTAAAGAGGCCTCCTTCAGGAAAGACCGCCATAAATCAATGATGACTTATTGGGAGGATCAATTATGCAAACTTTAAAACATTTAATGACAGATAATGAAGAGGTCTCCCGGGGGCCCCTTGCCACCACTGTCCCCCAGTCGCTGGTGCGACACGCTCCATGCAAAACTTTCAGTGCGGGGGCTAAATGACCCCGCCAGCCAGGCGTGCAAGCAGACTAATGCAGAGGGGAAAAAATCCATTTACACAGATCGTACCAACTCAGGCAATTTAAGATCATCGCTATGTGTAAAAAGGCAGTATCCTCCTTAATGAGCCTACTTTAAATATTACAATAATCACACCGTCCAGCAATCATGAAAAGCACTATTATTAAAATGCCTGGATTAAAAAAGAAAAGAAAAAGTGCACACACATACACATACAAGCACAGTATGCTTTTCCAGGTGTCCTTTAAATACAGGAAATGGACAATCATAATAACAGATTTTTGTTTTAGGTTGTTGTTTTTCAAAAGAGTACTTGCAACATTTCTAAAGCTCATTATAAAAATGCCCCCAGGCTATCCCATGTGGCTTATATAAAATCATTGAGCACCAAACAATGTTTAAGCAGGGCCACATCACATTAAGACTCATTGAAAACCAGCCCCAGTACCCAGAGTCCCCATTACCCTGTCTTCTCATGTATACATTAAGCATTTGAAAGGGGCTTTACTACTTTAGATGAATCTTTGTTTATTGTCAATTAACCCATTTTTAAGGAGGTTGCTCACATTGCATTTTTAATCACACTTTGATCATTTGAGCTGCCTACTGGTCACAGTAAATGCAGATGCTCAGCAGTTCAGGATTATTTGGAATAAACCAATACAATTACAGTGCTAAAACAAACATGCCTGGATAGTTTTTATCTACACATAAACAATACAGTTACCTTGATGACACACTCATTTCTGAATGACAGTGATGAAAGATATGCTTGTCAGTAAATCAATCTGTTCTACATTTTGAAAGCTGTTGTTCATTTTATAACAGCTGATATGGAGACTAAGTTGAAATAAACAGTCTGCTAAGGGGTATAGCAGTATGTCAGACACAAAGGGAATATCACTTTTTTCTCTCAGTGCTTTTTGTCCATGACAGTGAATCCCATCACCTTTTCATCTGAAAAAAGGTCCAAATTTCACACAAGGAACAAAAAGAATCACTCACAGGAAATTATTTTCTGGGGCTGGGGTCAGCCTGTGCATTCATACTGTGTGTTCATGGTGGCAGATTCATTTTTTATTAATTGCTCTCATTTCTGGATCAATCCCATTGACGATTCTTTCCAGATGTTTGCGTGCGTCTCAGGAGTGTCTCCACGGCCACGCGAGGATGCATCACAGACCTCACATCTGTCCTGCCGGCATCAATCAGATCGTGCCCGCTTTAACAACTTCTTTACCACATTGGCAGAAAAAGGGCTCTTTCATACCGAGTGTCATTTGAAGCCTTTTTTATGCATATGTACTGTACATATAAAATGCACTTTGAACACTGGCTGTGGCATAAGTCTTCCAGCAGAGTATTTAAAGGCATTTGTGTTTTTCCAACCATAATGCCAAAAGGCCATTTGCTTTCTCTCATGTGAATAAAGAAGGTAAAAAGCACTTATCCACTTTTTTTTAAATGGCCTTCAGTGATTGCCATTTTTCCTTTTTCAAATGTACCTCTGAGATTTCAACTCATGGATATGATTTAACAACATTTTCTGGCTAGTTTTTATTAATGAAAACTTTCAAAGGGATTGTCTATCCCTTTTTATTTTCAAAACTCCTGAGTTCTGTTCAACACAAATATCATGACAGTTTAGTACTAAGTGCTGTGGACCTACATACACTTGCTTATTCTTTATCTGTTCCTCTTCTGTAGCCCATGTATGTATAAGTCGGTACGTATGCCTGTTCAAATCTTTCAGTGCATTGCATTTAAAATATGTTAAAATAACAATAATGCAAGGTAATAGGAGGTGAGTGATCTCATTTAAAACTGCAAGCTATTCTTTACAATATTAAAATGCATGAGGAGGTAGGACTGATATACTTGTCCCCTGCCTGATGAAATGGGGGGGGGGGGGGGGGGGGGGGTAGTTTTTTTGGCTCCATCAGTCTGTTCGTCACACTATAGTACTATGTGTCTGCCACAAGGTGTCAACCAAGACATTATAACGCAGGCGTAGTCTCTCCATTTGACCAACAGCATAACTAACGCAAGCAGCCAGGAACTTATCTAGCATGTAGTGCAGCAAGTAATTCATTTATTTCACATTTAAATATTTATTTTGGGACTATGCGAATCAAGAAGAGGCATGGGATAGCTACACTGTTTTTGCTTGCCTTCATCGCTAACTTCATTCATTCATTATCCTAACCTGCTTATCCTGAACAGGGTCGCAGGAGGGCTGGAGCCTATCCCAGCATACATTGGGCGAAAGGCAGGAATACACCCTGGACAGGTCGCCAGTCCATCGCAGGGCACACACACCATTCACTCACACACTCATACCTACGGGCAATTTAAACTCTCCAATCAGCCTAACCTGCATGTCTTTGACTGTGGGAGGAAACCGGAGTACCCGGAGGAAACCCACGAGAACACGAGGAGAACATGAAAACTCCACACAGAGAGGCCCCGGCCGACGGGGATTCGAACCCAGGACCTCCTTGCTGTGAGGCGGCAGTGCTACCCACTGCACCATCAGTGCCGCCCATCGCTAACTTATGAAGCACAATTTTTGTAACTACAACTATTTAACAATCTTGCCAAGATTGCAAGCAAGATGTTAGCTGCTGTGCACTGGAAAGATTTAAGCAGTTAACTTCTAAATTAATGTATCCATTCCCAAATTATAGTTAGCTTGCTAGCTAGCTAGTTTTAAAAGGTAGAGGTATTGTACATGTAGCTTAGCTTTACCCAATACAATATAAATTATTTATTTTCCTCAACTTGTGAGCAGTTTTGCTATTATTACAATGTTTTTCTGGCAAGGAACCAAACATGAGCATTATTCTAATCAGCAGGTTGATACATTTTTATTCTATTAGGCTTCAGAAAAATGGCACCAAAGAAGTGGATTGCTTATGCTTTGCTAAATATTATAATAGCACCAAAGCAGTGATAACATACGTAGTTATATACCAAACCAGTATTCTTCAATGCAAATTATAATCTATATAATGGATATATATTTAGAATTTGTGCTTTGGTCCACATTGTACACTGTACGTCTGCTAAGTAAACTACTACACTAGACAGGCAGATGAGATGTTCCTTTTTTCGCAACTGGATTGTAGCTACCAAGCTGTAAGTTGCCATGTTCTGCGATCTACATGGCATTCATCAACAGCAAATACTGCCGCTCCACAATGCTAATTCTTTAGTTTAGCATTTAGCTAGTGTTTACTATTTGCCTGTTGTCAGTATAATGGTACAGAATGTTTATTAGTGTATTGAAAACCTACAAACAGCAGCCAGATTGAAATGCTGCTTTTAATTTCTTTGTTCTGCATTTGTGTGTCTGCTTGTGGACATGTTCCTCACAGAGACAACCAAACAGGCAAGCCGAGATAGTATACTCCTGTTTAATAAAATTGTAAACAGCACATATCAGGCACTGAAAGATGTTAGGGAAAAATCTTGACACACAGAGTGAACTCCATTAAATGCTAAGGCCAGAGTTATGGACAGAAAATTGTCCAGCAATTAAGTGAGCGGCTCGAGAAAAAAGCTGCAGTCTGACTGACAGAGTCCGAGCTCCTGTGCAGGTACAACCTCATGCCTCACTGAGCCCGGATACGAAAGATGACCCAGAGCAGGGCCAAAATGTTTACTAGCAGATGCGTTTTAAGAAATCTTCCTTAGCTGGTCATGGCAGCGGAAAATTCCCTGCTGTTAGGTGCATCTACAATTCACTGCTCTCCCAATCCACCTACAAAAATCCTGACCTTTAAAGAAATGATGGAGAAGCTGGTGGTACATTTTTCTCTACCTTTCTCTCTCTCTTGCTCTTCTCCCCCCCCCCCTCTCTCTCTCTCTCTCTCTCTCTCTCTCGCATAGCATTGAAGCTTGCTCTGTTTTAGGCTGGGAGGCAAATACTGGCCCCCTTTGCTTCCTATTTCACATCACTTTTAAGTCTGGTTCTGGCCAGCCCCTTAAGCACTTGGCCACTGTGCCGTGTCTCACATCAGGAGCTATGATTTGGGATTTGCTGATGACATAAACTTCGCCTGGCTGATGGCTGTTCAGGCAGTTTGCAAACCAAACTCAATAAAGTGTGAGACAAAATGGGCCAAACTTGCTGACGCCACACTTAAATGCCACTTTCCAACATGCAAAATGGATTGGCTGTTTTCTCATTACTGAGACTGACATAAATTGCAATGTGGCATTAAAAGTGTGTCAACAGTATGAGCGCATGAACATACATATATCTGTGTGTATGTGTACTGTATGTGTGAGGGCGTATATTGCGGGTGTGTAAAAGGATGGATGGATGCATCACATTTGACTACTCTCACATGCTACTTTCATGAAAACCTACCATTGCCGTGGTAACTAGACGGAATCTGATTATTTCAGCGGCAAATAATTTTAAAGCTAGAGATCTCATTCGTGCAGTATATCAGCAGAGCCACTGAGAAATATTTTAAATATTTTAAAATGCATGACATTTTTTGTTTTGTTCTTCATTCAAAAAAATGTAAGATATATTTAATTAAATATGTAATTTAATGAAATGTATGTAATTTAATTAAATATACAATGTATGATATTGCCTACACTAAACAAATTATACACCTATTTATTGAAAACAATGATGGCAATATATTAAAAATAGTATATTCCTATTGCATTACATTTAATCAATATTACTTGTCATATAAAATTTTACCCCTTAAGTATCACCGCTTTTCTTAAAGGTACAATAGGTAATTCCGGACTCCTAACGGTCAAGAGAGGAATTACAGCAACAATTACAAACCCTTCCCCTTCTCTGTGAACAGTTTTTGCTGAAGCGTAACAGCGTGTGTATTGAAAATGCGACGGTTTTGTTATGCAAGTGAAAAAATGCTATGTTCTTTTTATGCAATCATAACAAACTAATGGAAACATTATTTAATTCCCTAAAATGTCACTTCAATACCATACCAATAGCTGCTCCTAGGCTGGGCAGAAGTTATACTGTATTGTTTTTGCTCATGTATGAGGATCACGTCTATACCGTGCAACTGCATTACCGATACTGGTCAGAGAACCTTTTTACGTGGGCTCATCATGTTCCGGAGAGCCTATACAAAACATAGATAATAGCTTTCCTATGTACAAGCACTTTTGTAGAAGTATGCAACAACGAATCGGAAGACAATGATAATACCTCCAGAGAAATTAGAAGTAAACAAAGGACATTCTATTGATGTTTCTTGGAGTTAGCATGTTTTTAGAATTGCATTATTATACATTTGGCCTGCTGGACCCTTGCCGTGAAAGTGACACTGACATTACCTTATTATGTGGTGTATATAGATTTCCAAAATGCAGAGAAGGCAAGATCCACCTACATTTGCTACAAGATAAGGAAGTGTTGTTGCTAAAGCAATGGCATCTAAAAATAGGTTATACAGATTGAACCGTGCGTTTTAATGCCTTCAAATGGTATAAAAAAAGTAAATAAAGTGCAACTATTTTTTGATAGCTTTTAGTTCCATATTTAAAATGTATTGGAAACATTACACATTCAATTCCAAATCAAAGCATTAACAAATTTTATATTATTCTTTTATAGGAAGCAAGGAAATGGAATATTAATCTGTTTAAAAAATTTGCAATGTCAACATTTTTCTCTTCAAACTGAAACATTACGGAATGAACTGAAGAAATTTTTCAAGATCTAACTTCACTTTATATTACTGAACTAATATTTAGTTGCATAACCATTGTTTTCGATAACTGCTGTGCATCTGTGTTGCATCGAGTCAACCAACTTCTGGCACCTAGAAACAGGTATTTCACCCCAGGATAAACAAACTACATTCCACAGTTCCTGTGAATATTTGGGTTTTGCTTCAGAAACTGCATTTTTAATGTTACTCCACAAGTTTTAAACAATGGTGCTTTACAGGGGCTTCTTGCTGATAGCTTAGCTTTGATCAAACGTCTTCTGACTGTAACAGCACTTACAGGATCATCTTTGATCTTTCTGGAGCTGATGAATGGCTGAATCTTTGCCATTCTTACTATTCTTAGATCCGTTTTAACAGTAGTTGCTCGTTGTCTTCCACGTGTTTCGGGTTTTTGTTGCCATTTTAAAGCATTTGAGATCATTTTACCTGAGCATCCTATAATTAGCTGCACTTCTTCCTCTGAACAATGTTTGGTATGGCCCATTTTACTTAGCAATTTAGAAGGAAATATATTCTATAACAATGCATGAAACATTTGCTTCCCTGCTTCCTTAATAAAGGACAATTAATGACACCTGAGTTCTCTAATTCAACTCCACACTGCTATTATTTTGAACACACCCCTTTCAGTGAATGAGTCAATTACTCAGAACAAGTCATGACAGTTGGATCTGTTGTTTTTCTATTACACTGCTACATCTACAAGTAAATTATTTGCCATGCAGAAATATCACTACCAATAACAGTGGTTCATCAGGTTACTGATGTTGTACTCTTTTTTTGAACAGCACTGTAGGTGCAGCATCAGACAGCTAGCTAGTTTGTCCGTGATATCGAAGGATCTTCCTATTAGGCGTACCATTCAGTTACAGACTACATGTACAACTTAGTCTGTTTGCATTCAGATCTTATTGCATAGGTATCTGTTTTGTCTTTATTGATTAACTTCCTTAAGTTGCTTCCTCCTGCATTTTCACTAGTTTCATAAACATAGGCAACTGTGACGTTCCTCACTGAGGCTTCTATCTGAAAGTCGTAAAGATGTAAAGCAATGTAATAGTTAGCAAGCAACACACTGGTTAGCCAAGGAATGTGTCAAAAAGCGAGTTAACTATCGTTTTACACCAATCAAAGGTAATGTAACTATGTACATAAATCCATTATATGTTGACGTGCAATGTATATACAGCAAAACGATGCATATATTGTTTACTAGTCGCCATAGATCACCGTTTTATCTTCATGTTGCTAATAGGAATACATGCATTCAATGGCCCACCAGGCTTTGTTTGAGGTTTGTTTGTTATTTGAAGCCTACATGAATCACATGACCACCTAGTTTTCTGACCCTCCATTGATGCAACTCTCTCGTTCTATAGCTCTGCTCCAGACAATGTTATAGATAATGTGGTAATCATTCATTGGAACAACACTATGTCAATATTTAATTCTGCCTCTTGATTGGACGCATGCCTCCCTTCAAGTTTACGTGTTTTGGCCAATCACATATCAGTAGTGAAAGAAATTAAATATATTTGCTTGATATAATAAGACCTAAGACCTTAATTAAGGCACAGCAAGGATTTGTCTTCCCTGTTCTACGTTTTCTACAGTCTATGGTCAGTCTGCCTCACCCAAGGGCACCACTTGACTGCACTTTGTGACTGCGGGTGTCATGTCAGAATTTCAATAGTGGATCTTTCCTAAAGGTGAAAAATGATTGACTATGATAGTGAGATCATTTTAACTGTTTACTTTTTTCTTATTTTGATCTCTCTCTTGCCTCTCACAGTAGAGGGGGCAGTGTCTTCTCTGCCTCTATGGACGATCCTGCTGATGGTGCTTCATGCTGACCCCAAACATCAGTGCTCTCCTTCTTCTTAAAAATGTTCCAAACAGTTTGTTTCGGTAAAACCTGTTGTATTGTCTACTTGGTCTCTGCCTGCTTTTTATTTCTTGTTTCTCAGCCTGGCTTCCTTGACTTTCACTGGCACAACACTGGTCCTCATGTTGATAAAAACAGACGCCAAAGGCAATCAAAAGCGTAGAATCAAGGCTAGATAGTGCATTTATTAGAAAGCATTCAGTAAGTAAGCGATTTAATACATCTGCATCTGACTAATCAAAAACAGCTGAAAGGCAACCGTCCAATTACTTTCGGTACCCTAAAATAGGGGGGACTATGTATAAAGAGGGATGTGATTCCTAAACACATCACGCAATATGGGTGTATATGTCAAATCCAATGTGCTGGACTACAGAGCCAAAAGAACAGAAATTGTATTAACTTTCCAAATACATACGGACTGCACTGTATATTCCATATGTATGGTTGAGCATGTATTACAACATTACAACAGACATTAGTTATATCTATTCATGATGTGCACAGATGACATTAACTCAACTAAATTATGTGTGGTATCTAAATAATGCAACTAAATTTAATGCAACTAATATTATTTCCAGATCACAGGTCATTTCCAGGCAAACACATAAATGAAAATATCTGTATAAAACATGTTATTCGTGCATTTCAGAATAGGGGTCAGATACTCTCCTTTCGTCTATAAAGTCAGAAATAAAGAAACAATGATGGTACATCTGTAGTGAGTATAGGCTTGAAAATGCTATCCTGGGATTTTGTTTTTTTGTCACATCAACCATACACAAAGTCATTAGCCTTGTGCATTCCATAAGAAACACACAAAGGCTCTGCACCCGAAACCACAGTGGACAAACTGAAGGTGAGGTTTATGATTATGTCCTGACCTCTTAGGCTTGCTTATGTCATGCCTCAATCCTCATGCTCATATAAACACACATATCATTTTCATAGGTTTTGGTCAACTCCATTCTGCAGGGTAGTACCAAGGAATAATGAGGTAGCATGCATGATAGCTGAACAAATGGCAGCTTTTATTGATCACTTAAGGAACAAACACAGGAAGATACTGGTTTTACGCTCTCAATGACGCATCTAAAGAGACACAGATAATCCTCTTGTGTGTAACAAACTCATTCAATTTTTCTTCTCCTCAGTAGACCCATAAGGACTCCTCAGCTCATGCATTGTAGCTGACAGTTATGAAAGCCTTTTGGTGGTAGACCAGGATGCCATGGGTATTGGTTAGGGATTTAATGTCAGAACACGCTGATACAAATCAACATGATGAATCCCGCTTAGCAGTCACCAAAGTAAAGAAAAACCTGATGTGGAATTAATGTTATTTACCTTATTACCGCCGCAATGGGAGTAATGAATAATTATTGTTGACTAATCAAACAATCATCTTGTTATATCAATTAACTTCTCTATGAATTCATTTTAATGTGAAATATAAATATCAGAAAAACCAAACACATCTTCAGGCAGGCTCAGAATCATCACATGTTTCAGTAAAGACATGTAGGTGCCTAGCCATAGCACAATCCCAGAACTTCCACCCAAATGATCAGTATTGCTGGGTCAAACCTGGCCTAATGGCTTTATGGGTGGTGTCAGTTCCCAAGTGGATAACTGACTGCGTGGTCAACCATACGTAAGAGTGAAAGGTCTCACAACAGGCAATCAGGCTGGCTAATCAGGCAAGCATGCCTTCCAGGCAGGCATACCAATCAATCAATTATTCAATATCTAAACTATTACAACAAACTCAAGACAATCTCAAACACAGCAGTTGTTCCATTAACTCAGATATCCTGTCACTATATGAAGTCATAGATTATGAAATTCAGAATAACCTTTTTTTTTTTCTTTTTGAGAAGAAATTTCAGGAAGTTAAATATTGTTAGAGGGTAATCTATTAATGTGCAAGATAATGTTTACTTGCTACTCATTTCAGAACCACAGTCTTATGTTTACTGGACGATTGCATGCTGTGGCCAGGTTTTCTCTTGAGGGATAACAGGCCCGGGGCATTGTTTTCCTTTGAAATTTCCCATATGAGCAGTGGTGGGATGACACAACCCCTTTACTCTGACTACCTTAAATGTACTGGTCCGCAAGCAACCGAACAATGCACACACTGGCCGGCTGTAGTGCACCAGTTATAATTATACACACTAAGAACCTACTTTTCAGGAGCCTGCAATGTGTATTCTTCGAGAAAACAACCACTGTTCTCAATAATATATGAGAAACATTCTATGGTCCCACACAAAGGCTAAAAGTGCTGAAACTGTCTCATCCGCCACATGTGTAAAGAATACAGTCACTCCAATGCTTTGGCATAGAAGCTGGGGAATAAATGTGAAAAGAAAGAGCTGAAGGAGGAGTTCAACAATGTATAAATGTACAAAGCCTGGACAAATACCTTTTTGTGGGGACAGTTTTCATCCTCACCAATGTTAATGCAGTAATATTTATTAAATAGGTTGGCGTTAGTTCATCAAATTCACATTTTGCTTAAAACCATGATTATTCATTCAATAATCCAGGTCTGAAGTGGTATTTGAAAACAAAACTTTTAGAGCGATGGACACTGGGTTTCATTACACAACTATGGCCTTTGGTGTACTAAGAAGTTGGAGTACTTCATGGCATTCACTGCCTGCTCCAGGACTTTCCTAGCACAATCAATAGTAGGAGAAGCATGACCTTTGTATTGGTTCACCAAACATCTAATCATTGAATTTAATCCAACTGTCAGGCAGTTATTTATTGACCTTTAATTATTGTATCAAGCAGGTGTTAGTCTTTTTAGTTTTCCCCTGGTTTCTGAATGTAAAATGACCTCAATAAATGTTATAAAGAAGGAAAATGTTCTGCATATTCCTCCCGTCTCATCAAGCTGCAGAAGCTCCGACTCTGTGCAGTTTATTTTTTTGTAAATGTGATGACAAGGCACAGTCAACGGCTGTGTCGGTGACACGAAGCCCCTGAGGCGAGGTCATTGCATCAGGCCCCTGTGTCCTGGGGCCTGGCCCCTGGGAGCCCTTGGACACACGACTCTGTGCTCCTCCGACGCACCGTGAAATCCCACAGATGAGGCGCTAACGGTGCCCTCCTCCTCCTCTTCGTCCAGCCGTTTCCGGGATCAGTAGGGCCCTGCTCTGACCCTGCTCATCCTGTGAGTCAACAACCCTCACCCTCCTTCCCCCACCCGCTCCACCATCACCATGGGCTCTGTCTTGCCCCGCGAACCTGCGCTGACCTGGAAGTCAGCCCAGCACGCCCACAGGGTTGCCCTTCCCCAAATAAATTAAACTGCTGCAATTGAGGAAAATAGCAGAGGAAAGGAGAACCTGTGTGTTGGCAGTTACACTTTAATTAGCCAACTGGGCTTTTGAGGCCTTGAGAAACAGCAGCCTGATCCGGCCTCCTTAATCCCAACCTGCCATAAACAAGTCCCACCACTCTGCAGCCCCCTGTCCGACCTGAGGAGGGGGAGTTGGGGGGGTCGGGGAGGGGGGGATGGTTGGTCCCAAGCATACCTGTCAAATGAACTAAATCTTGTTTCAATCTCCCCCCAAAGGCTTTGGTGAAACAATTTTTAATCCTGCACACCTTATTAGATGCATGATATTATTGATTTTTCCACCCCTTCCTTTTTTATGGACAGGCAGTTATCTTCCAAAGGAAAATAAAAAGGGCTGTGATTTAAACTGGCTGTGGAGAACATAGACAATAGCCATGGATACAGAGCGTCTCTGCTGCTCTGATGTGCCTTTAGCTGCTCGTGGAACATGCCATAAAAATGATCAAAATCTCTTACCATTGCATTTCCCATTTCATATTCAATCAAACTGTGTTGCTCTTGGAGGACATGAATACCAAATATATGTCTGCATGGTCACATAAAACTGTGAATAGCTACACATTTTCACTGTGGTTGTGACACATGAATAGACACAGGATCTTGATTTGAGTATCAGTGTTTCCTACATAAAATCAGAGCAGGAAAAAGAAAAGGGGGAAAAACAGTTACTTTAAACAGGGCCGGCAAAAGCAAAATTAGTAATATGCATTTCTGACGATATCTCACATGAGTACGATGAATTTAGAACCATGATAGGGACAAGCACACCTCGTGAGAAAAAAAGAAAAACGTTTCTAAAGAGACGCCGTGATCACAAAATGGAAGCCCTAATATATGAAGGACACATTTCTGTCCTGTCATCCGGCTGTGAAACTGAGGAAAGTTCCACGGTCGGAAAACAAAGAGACACCCTGTCTGTTTGGAGCCCGGCGGAAGGTATGTATGTAGTGACAAGCAGGCGTCACAAGGTACAGCGATTTTATTGTCCAAGTGTCAAAGCAGGCCGCCTATCAAAAACGGACACGGAAAACATAATTTCCGGGTGTGAAAAGCCGTCACCTTCATCGCCGTCCCTCCCCGCCACCCCAACGTCCCTCCTTCAGGCCTGTTTTCGACTGGGAAGGTGAAATCCGCGGCATCCATTACGCCTGTCCGTTTAGCTGGAAGGATTAAGTGTTTTCTCTGATACCTGATTGGGACAGACGTGGCCTCTTCATCTTCCCGCGGAAGGGAGGCGAGCGCCATTAATCAACATTGCCGTTGTTGTGGATTTGCGGGGAAGATGCGGCAGATGCTCTTCCAGGAAGACTCCCCTTTGGCTCTCATCGTGATGGAGAGCTTGACAAATGTGAAGCCCGTGCGCTCACCCCACTCACCCTCATCTGCGCAATTCGGGGCCAAGTCGGAGCGCGTTATAATTATAATCATTAGTTGTTTTCGTCGGCTAACTTCTGTCGTCGTACTCTACTCCTGCCGCGAGCGAAACACTTTAAACACTGCTGCTTTTCCCGACTACTGTGTGTTCTGTGCATCCAGGCTATCTGTATTATGTCCATTTGGAATGTATGATCTGGCAGAAGCCTTCTAGTAAACATGGCATCCTTCTGAGCAAGGTTAAATTACGATCGGCTACGAACCCGATAAATATGCATGCGGTTTCCTATCATTCATGCATCAGATCACCATGTAAGACCTTGGTGTTGGGTCCCAGGCCTTGGAGAGACGTAACGAGCCAGCCAATGAGCCCCGCCGCCACGGCCCCGTCACCCGGATCTCAGTGCACCGTCCTCTTTGGGGCGTCAACACACGTTTAACCATTGGAACCTGCCCGTAATTTAATGCTGTTACGTTCAATAAGTACAGCGGCCCTATAGGCAGTGTACAGGGAGTGTCTGCAGCCACTCCCTGTTGTCATGGATGGGCGGTGTAGGAGGGGGGAAGGGGGGGTGTGTGTGGGGCGATGTGGCAGGTGTGTGAGAAATGGAACCGGATTCTCCCTGCATCTCCCTGCACACATCTGCGGTGCTACCCTGCTATCACTGCCCTGGTGTAAAATCCAGCTACAGTATGACCAGCTTGAAATAAGCTACCGGCTGTTTCAAAACATAGCTTGAGCTGGTCAAAACATGTTGAATATGGAGCTGGTCAACCTGCTTCCAGCTGTGTCAAAGCCTAGTTTCTAGAGCAGGGTGCACTTTCCTAATCCACTGGAGGAATTTAATCTGGTTTGTGTCGTTTGTTTTATGAGTACAGGAAGTATTTTTACAACAATTGTTTTGCTATATTAAATCAAAGATGCCTCACTGTTGTGGTGGGGGGGGGGGGGATCCAATCTGTTGAAATCCTTTGCAGGCCAGATGACTTCCGCTCCAGCACACTGATGGTGGGAGAGCTATTTTCATGGTTTATTTAGCAGAGAGTCAGTTTGATTAGCGGGAGCAGAGATACTTCACAGCTGCACACAATGTTCGTCTTAGGCTTGTCATTCGAGGGGGCAGCTTCAGCAAGACAGGACAGGCAAGGGACAGGGCTTAGGTATGCCGCGCTAAGCTTTGGGAGCGGCTGAGACTCCGCGAATGAATCACATGTGGCCTGTTTATTGAAATGCACTAGCGGTGACATTTCGGGGGGCATGTTTGTTCAGAGGTCCCCCTCAACATTACAGCTGAGCATCGCATCTCAAGGGCAGGGCTAGCTTAAAGGTATGCTAAGTTATTGTCAGTGATCTCCACGTTACATTAGGTCATGCGGGGAAATGGTCTCCCTCTGTTAGTGCAGCCGGTTAGCGCACAGCTCCCAAAACTGGTAAGAAGTGTTTGGCCTAAGGATAGAGAGTGATTCCGCACCCCATTCCTGCAGTCTCCTCACACTGCAAAATATCGGAGGCAGATCGGGGACCCTGACATTAATCTACACGCAAAGCAGGTTTCGGTGGTGGAGGACAGAGCGACCATCTGTCTTCGTAAGAAAATAAACACACTGTCTTCTAGCAGACCTCCCAATGGCGAAAAGGTATTAACTTTTCATTTTTAGCTAAACCCTTTTTATTGCGCATATTTGCATCAGGCTAGGCCGCTGAGCAAATATAAAATCATAGCAACTTGGAAAATATGTTCTTATTTCTTAATCCCCAACAAAACCCCCTACTACCACCCCTGACACCACAGCACCTGAACTCCCATGACTCTCCGCAGAAAAATAAACAAAAATAGACTGACACCCTTTTCCAATATTTACCATTCCTCCAATTGACGATTTTTGCCCTTGCTGGCAAAAAGTCGCCATTCGTGCCTTTCGCTCAGATGCACTCGTCCGCCTGCCATCGATTCCGCCGCGGCCTGATTAACGACGCACGCATATGGATCTTGCGCCGAAAGTAACTTCTTCATTGATCACGCCTGTCGCCACAGAGAGAGCAGGTGGGCCCTCGCAATGTGCCACAACAATTTGAAACATCGGTCGTTGCAGGGCCAGAGATGTTAAGACAGACAATTCATGGGCAGCCCATCACCTGTCAGATGCAGACAACAGCTTCTGGAAACACATCAGCTCTGACCCACTGTCACCCCGATCGCAAGCAAACACCTTCCCCCAAACGACAGACTTAACACATTTTCAGTTTTCCGCTTTCAGACTTCCACTTGGGAGTTGCTTAGAGGAAAGTAATTTCTCCCTGATATTTAGGGAGGAGAAACTGAGGAGAACAGATGCTCAAATGGCCGGGAGAGGTCAATGTGGCAGTTTCAGGTGCATCGCGGAGATCTCCAGCATGAACCGACGAGCCGCCCCGGTCTCCCCATTACAGTATGTCACACATGCGCCATCACGTGAATTAAGTTGCAATTAAGGGCCGGTTGATTCCGTGGTTCGAGTCGGTTTTACTGTGCCACGTTCTTGCTTCGGAAGGAATCGGAATGGCTTTTCTACATTTACAGGGCAATGAAATATTAATGTCACATGAAAACAACCACAGAACACTGTCTGGTATATGTTTTTATAGCAATCTACATTTTGAATATTTATAAGGCGATGAAAGCATTGTATTGTAAGCAGGAGTTCTTCCCTAATTTAATAAGCAGTTTACAGGTCCGTAACATTAATTTAGGGCACACTTACTGAGGCTTTACTGGCTTCACTGGACACATAATTGTCTTGGCATGCTGCAGGGCTTTCATTGGGAACTTTAAATTGTGATCAAATATCATGCTTACTGAAATTATTCAACTTAAAACAAGCTCGACAAGCACATTTGCGAAACCAAGTCTCTCAAACAGGATTTTCTTTCCCTTATTTCCCTGTTTATTTTAAAAGCCCTGTGTTATTATAATATGCATGCAAGATTTTAAAATACAAACACAGCATATTTCTCCTCACATTTGCATATGGAGTTAAACAACACATATGTTTTTTTAATTAGTAAATGTCCAGCCATGAAAAGCATGTCCACTATTAATAGTGAGTCATAGCTAGTTGCAGCTCCCCACATTAAATGCAAAATACTCTCAATTAGTACCCAGTTTGTAATTAATGATTAGTATTTGGGTCAGCCTTTGAAGTAATTCAAGCCTTAATTTTTGTGTATTACTTTAACTTGAGATTATTTTGAATTCTAGTATGATTCTCCAAACTACAAAGATGCTGTCAACTTGATCTGAGTGACTTCAAATGCTCCCCTTAGTAGGTTATAAAGAGAAGAACATCTAATTTTCTATTCCTGGTCAACCATAGGTTATTTCTCCAAAGAAGACCTGGCAAGACTGCCCTTGTTAACTCCATAATAATCATTTTTATGATGGAACACTGTAGCCGCACGCCCACTTGCATGCTGTGTACAAAGGGCCAAGTCAGTTCAGGTTTAAAATCAATTGAAGTGCTAATATGCTCCACAGAGAAAGACCAACCTATGTGTTCGACCTCATGCCAGACCTCGTTTGCATTTCCAGGGAGATAATCTCTACTTCGGCTTTCTGCAGGCAAAATAGTAATACAGTGGGCAACATTAAAGAGACACAGGGCCAGGACGTGTCTGCCCGTTGTTTCAAATTGTCCTCCTTTTCTCACGTTTAGCTGTCTTTCTTCAGCCGAATCCCAGCTTTAACAGATAAATGTAGCAATCCCAGCTTTATCAGATACATTTATTTGTCATTCTGATAATTCATATGGAGGAAAGCTAGACGTGACAATGTGGGCTCATTGATGACTTTAGCGGGGTCAGACACACATTCGTGTCACAGGGTTAATTGTATCGCGGCAGACTTCAAGAACACAGACACTCAGTTTTCCGCAGATGCCAATCTGACCGGAATTGATCATTAAAGCATCAATGTTTTATCTTTGAAAATGGTGCACTGATAAATATAAAAATACGAGGGGTCATGAACTGATAACCAAACCATGATGGAAATGTAGAAATGTAAATTGCTTCTGTCCAAAAGACAGGAGCCTCCTGTGCCAAATTGCTCGGCTGGTACAATGCCAAGTGTCAGATCATTTATGTCAGAGCTGCCAAATTCTGCCACCTTGTTCTCACAATAGTGAGAAGAAAGACAAGACCCTGAGCCTCACAAAAGCCATTGCAATAAAAACTGTTCTCATTTAAAATGTCATTCGTCGGTAGGAGAAGATCCTTTCAGCACCGATTCTGCTATTTGAAGTCTTTGTCTCTGACTGCATGTCTAGTTCATATAAAAATCATCCAAATGAACTGTTTACCCTTATATTTTAAAATGTATAATTTACTCTCGCTCAGCGCGACAACGTGCAATTACTGTGGGCTGGCTGGCACTTATTCGTTTAGTGTATTTTCTATAATAAACTCCATTAATCAGCTGACAGATCAAAGGCTGACAGAGCAGAAGAGTTTTAAATATTTAAAACTTCACTATTCAAATCTTATCACAGATCAAAGCATTTAGCTTTAATTTTGTAAGTCATTTTACTGGTAGAAGCGGAGGCATACACAAAGATGCACACAAACTCCAATTAAATATCCTCGATTTTAAAAACCTTCTCTATTCATATTTTCATATTGCATATCTGAGTGTACCTTTCATTTTTGCGGCTGAACTGAATATGAGGAGTGGATGCAGGAAGAATTGATAATTACTTCTATAAATTGTTTATTTGAAGGAGCTTTTCAAATACATTTATTTTCAAAATAAATAAAAAACGAATATGAAATAAAAGGCATGTTGTGTATATAAAATAAAAAATAGCCTGTATCATACTGTATATTGCATTCAGTATTTGAGTCTTTTCCCCCAAAAACCCCTATATACCCCACAAACACGTATATAGCATGCACAATTATCCGGTACATCTTACAAAGATAAGATTTACAAACAATCCTATTATACTGCTGTACGTTTTTCTGTATCGATTCAGATTAATTTCCTTGTTCAAGGGTACAACAGCATTGTGCCTGTGGGGAATCAAACCTGTCCATTACACTACACAGCCACTGTGTTTTTCTCTAACATCAAAACTTTCCAATGATGGACTGCCAACAGCAAGGAAACTGTTCAACCTCTAAAAACCACCCTATTGGCTGAATGACTCATTACCACACAGAATGGTGTACGGTTGCACAGTAGCCTATAGGCACATTACTAGCCTAATATTCCGATGTTAAAACAGCAATGGAAACTGCAACTTGCTGTAAGGCCAGGTTTTGGTTGGTCTGAACACAAACAAATTCAGCTGCATTAAAACAGCAATATGGCAACAATTACCACGGCCACATCTAATTTAAAGACCAACCTGCCCAAATAGGTGCATGGTCGTTTGCGCCTATTTAACAGTCAATGCGAGTCCAGGAGAGGGCCCCAAGTATCTAACCACTTACAACAAAAGCCCTGGAATAAAAATGCTCCTCCTCACAAGGTTTAATATCAAATATTTTGGATGAAACAGACAATATGAACTCAAACACTTACAGTGTTTTTAATATTAATATGTAATACAAAGCCTGTGCCAGCTGCAAGTTGAAATCACAAAGACCACTCTTTTCTTCCAGATGTTTGACAGTGAAAACTTGACCTGGTATGCATGACTTAAGCCACCTCTTTTTTTTACTTGCTCATAGTCTGTTAATGTAAGGCCATGGGGATGACAAAATGATTCAACCTGAAAGAAAAAAAAGACTTAATATACACCTTGGCATACCTCTCCTTTAGAGTAAATTACTTTCTAAAAGGTGAAGACGTGGTAGCCGATAATTGGTCCCAATAAAATTGGTAATCTCATCCAATTAAACAATGACACTGCACTGGTTGTGATATAATTGGGGTTTTAAATCTGTCTTAACTTGACAAGTGTCTCATTGCAAGCCAGAAGCTAAAAAGTTCACTCATTTTAATTGTAAATTGGAATTCAGACAAATAGACCACAGAACCAGAACTGGATGACATCTCACCGGATTAGGAATAAGATAAAGACCTCCCACAAACAAGCAAAAAATTGAGAATGACACAGGAAATCACGCCTTAAGAAAATGCATTTGTGATTTCAGAATATGCTGAGCTGAAGAGAAATAACTGGAAAAGGGTACAGTTTTTGTCCTTAACTATGTTTGCAGGGAACACACCAGTTTACAGTCAGAAAACTTTGCAAGTCATACCTCTCCTCTGTTACAGTACTTGATATAATTGGTTTAACTGTTTGCACAATGTTCTTGTTTTCTCTAACAGAAAGGGAGAAACACGTCTCTGGCAGATAAGGAGGTGTTCATGTGGAACCAGATGGAGGAAAATTTAGTGACATTAACTGCTCTACATTTAAGGAATTGTGACAAGGTGAAGCACCTATCATTCGAAATAGCAGCTGTTTACTGTTTACAAAAATGGCTAAAGCAAAATGTGTTTCCATCAAAACCATGCCAAAATATCATTTTATATACTGTATATGAACAATGTGCTGGCATTTAACATTCAAGTTGACTGTGTGGTTGTACTGAATGCAACTGTACTATTATTGCATAACTAGTATTGTTGTCAGTTGCTCTTTTTCTTCTTATTGTCTTTTTTGTATCTTATTCAATGCATTTGAGTAAGCACTTTTTCTTTGATTATAACAAATATGGATTCAAGTTCAGTTAAGCAAACTGAAGTTAACTGATCGAACCCTGGGGAGATAAAATAATGATTTGTCAGTTTGAACTCTCCTAAGGGTAGTTTAATCAATGAGCTGGTCTGGGCTCATAATTACTGCTCCTTTTGCCAGTCTAAGAAGAAATCAATAAAGTCAAATATACAAAGCACGAGGCAATGCAGCTGCATTGTAAACAAAGAGATAGCATTCACCATGCAGACAGAACTATACTTGGCATTTCTACAACATGTGCATATGGTAATCACAAAAACAGCAGTGATAAAACCAACATGTTTGGTTTTACTTTTGAACTTACTTCACATACTAAGTTAATATATACCCAAAATGTACATTTATGTGGCATGTACGAATGTAAACATTTTATATACTTACTTTATTTTACACATTAAATTACATACAAAGCAGGACACTTCACATTTCTACTTGTGTGACACGGCTTTGTAAAGTGCAAAACTATGAACTCCATGAGCAAAAAACACAAACATTGTCTATATGCATAGGTCATTGTCATCCCACTGTATTCACGCTTACCTTAAAAGTGAATGGCTGGGTACACTACTCTATTCGTAATTGTTCTTCATAAAATGCAAATAAGATGAGTCAAATACATCTCCATAAAGCAATGGGATTGATACATGGGAACCTGCATCCTCTTTCACCGAAAAACCACATGGACTCTGGCTCCGGCCTCTGAACCGGTCATTTGGCCTGCCCCCCTCATAGGCTTGAAAACCTCCAACACCAAAGTGCATATCACACCAACAGGAGGGTAGAAAGAGGCATCTTTCATCTGACAAATGGTACCACTTTCCCCTCTGTCGATGAAAGTGTCTTTCCCTTCGCAAGCTTTCCAGTGACAACCACCCCCCCCCCCCCCCCCCCCCACCCCCACACTGGTTTACTTAGGCTCCACTTCTTACAAATCGGCGCTCTCCTCTCCTTCTACCCGGACAGCTCCTTCTCACCACAGACGCTGCTTTCATCTTCACTTCCATAAATCTGAGGCGCATCAGCGTCATGTGTCCACGCGCTCTGACACAAACAGAGTGAGACATTTGCACTATAAACAAGTGGCAAAGAGCTGATTTCTTATATAACGCCACTCGCAACATCTCTTCACGTGCGCCCTCTTCTTCTTCTGTCTCGGCGCACGTATTCGTTAGTCAAATCGCAGAAGACTTCAGAGGGATGGAAATATTTTATTCATATTTTCCTTATCAAATTCCACACCAAAAACCTTCACAGGATTGTCTTGCGCTAATTATTAGGGTCTCTGGAAAGAAGTCTGGCAAGGATGGAGGAATGTACTTTGTCCTCCAATGGGACGTTAAAACTAACCGCCAGTATGACGTGTGCATTGTACAGTGGGCTCCGGAATTATTGGTGCCCTTGATGAATATGCACAAAAAGTGTGGTAAATGAAAAAATAATACAGTTATTGACATAAGCTTCACTTTAAAACATGTGTTAAATCAAAGGAATCAACCAAAGTCTTACATTTTTCAAATAAAAAAATAATTTCCCCAAAAAACAGGTTGCATAATTTCTGGCACCCCTGGGTTAATACTTTGTCCAAACGACCCTGTCAAAGGTGACAGCCATGAGTGTTGACCATTCCTCCATGCAGAACTTCTTGAGATACCCCCTCTTCCGTTCAGACCACATGTTTTTAATTTGATTTAAGTCTGGAGACTGAGATGGCCATTGCAGAACATGGTTGTTGTTTTTCGGTGTGGATTTTGATCCATGCTTGGATTTATTCACCAATGATTCCACTTCCTGTAGTGCCAGAATTTCCTGGTACTTTGTTGAATTCATTGTGCCATTGATCTTACATTTAAATAGTGCCCCTGGACCACTGGCAACAAAACAGCTCCAAATCATCAATGACCAAATCATCAATCATCAATATTTGACTGTAAGTATGAGGTGCTTCTCCTTGTATGCATTTCATTTTGCTGCCAAACATGTCGATGGTGTGTATAGCCAGAATGTTCAATATCATCTGACCATGGCACTCTCTTCCAGTCATAACTTCAATAAGGTTTGGCAGACTTGTGCCCTCCAAAGAGTTTGCATGTATGGAGGTACAATTTTATTTATTCTTTTTACACTTTGTAAAACCCCAAGACAGAACTAATCTCTGCAATTCTTAAACTGCAATCCTTGGGTTACTTATGACCTCCCTCACCATCTTCCTTACTGTCCGTGGGGAAACATGCACTTGGGTCCTTTTCCTGGCAAGTTTGCAACCATTCCATATATTTTAAGCCTTTTTATTATTGTCCTTACAGTGCTAAGTGGTACTTTTAACAGTTTATGTATTTTCTGTACCCGTTACCAGATGGCCAATTACCATCTGTGTCTTCTGAATTGACAGTTGTTTGGCTTTTCCCATGCTGATGGTTGACAATGGAATTTTGCATGCATATTACCTCATTTATATGCTCCTGTGAAACAGGACATGATAAAATGACTCAATATAGTTCCTTTAGACTGAGATTAACTTTAGCCAATTTTTGTTTGAATTTATTTATGCATAATAATTGTTCAGGGTGCCAATAATGTTGGCATCTGTGGTTTTCAGAAAGAATGAGATTTCTAAATAAAAAACATTGAAAGATGACAGGAAATGTATTGAACTAAAAGTTTTCAGTTTTCCCATATTATTGAACATGAAATATAATCATATTTGATAATTTGATCCATGTTATTTATTATTTGCTCCATTCTTTCTCAATTTTTATTAAGGGTGCCAATAATTCTGGAGCCCACTCTACAGTGGGCACCCTTGTAGTGCACATACCTATGCTGAAGTATGTGAAACAGGCTACATATCGGAACATAACGCAGGAGAATGGCATCTTGGTACACACACTTTACTACCAAATGGGTGATAATCCACTTCCTGCCAATATTCTCCATTAAATGCATGTATAATTAGTAGTAAAAGCCGGCTGGGGGAAGAAACTCCCGTAAGTACAATACATTATCTGTCTGGGCTGCAGACTTCAGTGCTTACAAAATTATTATTGCGGAAACACATCCCATATTGACTCCAGTTAATAAATAAAAGTCCTGTTTCAATATGTATCTATCCAAAGCTGTTTAAAACTGCTTTTGATAATGCTTCCTCCTACTCTTCTAAAAGCAGAATTAAAATTTCATGTCTAGGCAGTACTTTATTTATTATTTTTTTACTTTTCTCTATTAAATTGTCTGATGGCTATTTTGCATGGGCTTTTCTGAAGCAGGGATAATTCTCTGAAATTTTTATGACAAATTCGTTGTTGCAGGAACACCAGGCCCTGCTAGGCGGAAGCAGAAAAGCCATAATGTGCATTGTATCATCCGCTTTCATGAATATATGCATTAACTGATCCCTGTGTGGAGAGTGCTCTTCCTTGGTAAAACACCGCTCTACTACAAAGGAATAAATAATTGTAATGCGATCCCTCTCCTCGACCCATGTGTTCCGCAAACTCAGGGTTTCCATATGGAGGAGTCATGTCCTAACGGAATGCAGGCGTTTTACGGAATGCTCGTGCATAACTCCCTGCCATCATCTGCGTCGACCACTGGCTGATTAATCCAGTTATGCTCCCGACGGTTCATCAAGAACCATAAAGCCGCCTCTTACACTGTCTCACAACATGTCAACGTTGAGCAAAATAGCAGAACACCAAACACATCAAGCTGGAGTTCCCTTCACATTGTTTGTGGCAGCATTTGAATGCCAATTGTTTGTGGATACAATTGGCATTCCGCGCACTGTACGGCATTATGAAACCACTAATCCCCACGTGCAACTCGAAGGAGGTAATGACAACCAACGGAAATCACTCCACATCTAAGGACTCCAAACGAGAAATGAGAGGTGACCCAGATAGGAGTAGTAAATAACTGGAATTGCGAGTGAGGCTCCAACAAGCGCAACCGTCTGTCCAGCCTCGGCATATCCTCTCCCAGACGGAAACGGAGGACATCTCCATTACTCGACGAACAGGAATTAGAGGCGCAAATTATTCATTAACACTCATCAGCAAAAAAGTGCTTACTGGGGTCAGTGCACTACTGAGAGCTAAAGTGCACTTACTCATTTCAAAGAAAATATTTAAAATGCTGGACTGGCGTGGATCTCAAGTGGTCAGCTGCACTAAACTGCTGGCATAATTATCAAAAGAGAGAGGGGGGGAATGCTGGTGCTTGACAAATTTACATCATCTTCAACACCCGCACGCACTCTCGCACGCATAAACGACATGGCCACATTAAACATACCGTACGTATCTCATCCATATCTCATTATGTGTTCTTTTTATCAAGCAATTAATGGAAGTGGAAGTCAGGACTTGGGGGAGGGGAAGGGGGGGTGGGGGGGTCGGGTATTGAACCGCTGCCTTGCCCCATCACAGAGGTTAACATTGTACTTTTGAGCCATTGCATCTGTCTTGTTAACCCTTTATGTGGGCTGCCAAGTGTGCCCCGGCTTTGGCACTGGAGGGCTAAACTGGAAGGACTCTTGAGGTTCAAGAAATAAAATAAAAATTAAGCTGAAGCGGCGATTGGCTTTTGGACAGAATTATTATTGTTCCAGTTCAACCAAGTGCAAAGTGATTTCCCCTTACATGGCAAAACATTCAAGATCCGTAGCTCTCCCAATATTTCAAACAGTATGTTATTGTCACAAAAAATGTGTGCTCTTCATAAATAAAAGAAGAAAAACAGAGAAAAATCAGGAGACAAACATGTTGTTTGTGCATCCATGCATGCAGTCTCACCAATCATTACCAAATTCAATTTTATCAAAGTCTCTGCAACATCCTCCTTCTGTATGGGACTCGTGTACCTCTGGCCCAGAAACACTCAAAGTGTCTGACACTGTGAAGAACCAGACCTCTCTTCAGCTGCTTTCTGCCCCTGTCATATCAACGCCGGTCGCCCATGGCATGCCCCAGCTCGTCTCTCATTGACTTCCACCAGCAGAGGAGACCAGGGCCAAAATAATTTGTATCTGTTCAATAAAACATTAAAGACTGTCATGCCATGTCCTGCTTCTTTCCCTTCTCATTCAGCTTGCTCTCAAAGGTCTTGTTAATGTTTCAAAACCGCACATAAGACAGACCAGCCAGACGATTAATTTGAAGGATACCCACAGGGCACCTGCAGGATTTCTACTCTTCCCGCTTCTGTAGTGTTAACACCTAGCTCTCTCTCTGAAAAAAAATGAAGGGGGAGGGGGGCAGGGGTAAAAACTGTACAAAGCATACCCTCCAGAAATATAGCAGAGAACTCTTTTCAAAAACAGCCTTTTGATGTGCGCAGTATGGTAAAGCAAAATGGGTTAAATGTTTTAATGCAACAGTTTTTACTTGTGAGGAAGCAAGGAAAGTAGTGAATCTCTTTATCTACTTTTGTGCAATCTGTCTTGTTTTTATCGTATCATAAGATGCAGGATATGCAATTATATGCAGGTGAAGGTTTAACAGGTCGTCTGCTTTTTTTCGTACATTTATTCTGTCCTGTACATGTAAGTCCTTTACTCTTTCATCGTGATATTATTGCCAGCATCTTTAAATTACTTGTAAAATGTTTGTGAGTTTCAGTTGGCAGGTGGGGAACAGTTAAAATTTTAAAAGAGCATCGAAACAACTTTTCAATAAAGCCATCATGTCACTATAATGTGCTTGCTGACTCATGTGAGCGTCTTGACGAATCCATTTCAGATGCACAAACTAACGAACTGCAAAAAAAGCTCTTTCTGCATTAAACGCCTCTCTGAAATTGTCAATATTCTTAAAAAGTGTAACGATTTCTTATCAGTGCTTGAATGAACCGTAAAACTGCCTTTTGAATTATTGACATTTACAGACCTATGAGCACAAGTATGTTTTCTCCAATATAAAAGCTGACAGTTTACTTTAGTTCTGATTTCCATGTAGACATTGAGATATATTCAGAACAAAACAAAGAAAACTGTGTAGTATGTGCCACAATTACACAATTACCCTAACACAATTGTTTTATAATTAGTAATACATTTTTCCTTTTGAATTAATTTAATGAATTTTCTCAATTTGAAAGAATTGTTTACATTTTACCCCGTAAAATATGTATTTAATGTAATCAAAGACTGAGGTAATACTTCATGAATATGTCTTTGTGATCATTTATCACCAAGTTATGCTGTGTGTACACTGTTCTCATTAGATATTTAATATGGTGTTTAAATGACAATTCATAGATAGCGTAAGATAAATCTCCAAGCTGTATGCTAAATCTAACTCGATGAAATGTTACTTTTTCAATATCTGAATGACACTGTATCATTAGATCGGCAGTCCCTACTATCTATGAAAATATTCAGTAGAAATAGGAAAATAACATTGGTTTAAATTCTGTTTCTCCAAGTTAAGGATAAAATCATACCGTATTAAAACTGAACTGCATTTAAACTTTAACTGAAGACCCTGGTGGAGGCTGCCTGATCTGTTTTGTGTAGCACAAATGGATAACAAGCTGTGTGAAGAGAGCCGCAGGCTCTGCCCATTAAGCCTGCAGTCAAGGTTAAGAGTAGCAACACGGTCAGTGTGAGATGTAGTCCATTAGTATTGGTCGAGCTTCTACTGTCTTGATGCCAATGTGCCCAGGGCTGGGCGTCAAATCTTGGCTGGTCCAGTGGGCCCAGGTGAGTTATATCTTCTGACGTGTGCCCAAACAGTACTTAGCCGATGCTAGGAAGGCTGTTTGTTAAAGTTGGAAAAGCTCTGTTGTGGCATTTCCAGTGGTCTCTTGTGGTTATTCATTGATAAGCCATTGCCTCTAAGTTCTTCCCTGAGTCTGACTGGGTGAATGACAGGTGCTGATGATGGAACTGTTATTGAAGGCTTCTTACAGTGTTACTTATGCCTGGCTGCCTGATGAGAAATTAAATATTCCAATGTTCTCTCCCGCCACCTAGTCTGGTCAGAAAGCAATTGAGCAGTCAGTTCGCAGTAAGACACCAGGTGTGGCTCTGATGCCGATACACAACTGAACCCATTTTAACCGAGAAGAGAGGATAATGCCTTTGCTTCCACAAGGTTTCCCATGTAGCCTCAAACCACTCACGATGAGGGAATCAGCATTGCAGGGGTTTTGTGAGTCAGATTGGGAGCTTCACTCCAAGGTTAGCCCCTTCGAATGAAATAGCCAAGGGAAAGATTGAAAAATTCAGTACAAAACTGTTTAAATGGACTGTTTATGGGGAGAATTGGGAGACAGTATTATGGCGAAATGCAGTGTAGGCTTCACGGGCAAATTATAACATACATACAGTTAATTATTGTGTTTCCTTGTTTATATATTTATACTAGAAACAGTAATGTGAATTTTAAGGTTTAACTACAGCTACAGACAAAACACATCTGCCTGGCAAATGTAATATTTTTGCAGTTTTAATTTTGCATTTCCAGTCCAATCAGAAAGACTGTTAGAAGGAGATCTCCAAACACTACTCAAAAAACAATATTTCATTATTAAGAAATACTGTGCTATATAAACAGCTTTGTAGTAATTATGTGTAGAATATGTGTAGAAAATGCTACCATACTAGAGGTATACAATTATAAAATTACAAAACAGAAGCTTAGATTCAAAGCTTTTTCTCACCTAATCCTTTTATGTAACCTCAAGATATTTTTTTGTATCCAGTTAAGAGGCTCATATACACGCAAGCTTCTGCAACATTCTTTGTAAAAGCTATCGGAGCATTTGAACCGTACACAAAAGGCTAAATGTCAAGTATTTTAAGCTGCGGGCACTCAGAATGGATGGCAAAAGGAAAGAATTAATTATCCTGCAAAGTAAATTTTTATGGCGAGGAGAAACTGACACGTATTGATTAATGAGTCCGTAGGTGTTTGCTCACAGGAATATTAATTAATTTCTTGTACACGCAAGAGGAGTCATTAAAATGGGTGAGAAGACCTTGACTTAGCAATCCTGACAAAGACGCTGGGAGTTGGAGACCGGTTACAGAGCAATTGGCGCGGCTCCCGGGTCAGCAGAATCATACCCTAATGTCTTGTTTATGAAGCATGCCACATCAAACCTGAGGTCTGTACCAATTAAATATGGGCCTTCTGAGCCGAGGCCATGCACTCGCCATATTTATTTATATTTCTAATGAATTTCAATCATCTCCTTAATTTCCTCTAAAGGGACGGAGCCAGAGAGGAAGCAGAGGGATTCATGCAAATGAAAAAGATGGTTAAAAACATCTTGCTTTGGTTAAGACAACACCCTTACCCCCACCCCCCCAAAAAAGAAAAAAGGTCGGACAATATGCGGCAGCTCGCTCGCCAACTCCCAGACCTACTTGATCCTGTCCACTTGGCCATCTTGCCGGAGTAACAAGATCCTTCCCATCATGCAGTGCTCGGATTGTTAAAGACTGGGAAACATCAGTTTAAGGCTGCACTCTGGGAAACATCAAGCCGGAGAAATCTCAAAACCCAGTTCAATTATAACCGAGGATGTGCAAGAGCACTGGCCCGGGGAATCCACAGGGGGTTTGGATGCCCAGCTGATGGCAAACTATGCAGGTAACAGCCTGTCTGTGCTTGCAGGCCTCTGTTTCAAGCCGTTTCACCTGCTGAACTGCCGAGAAAAGTCTCCTGCCATTACACACTTCTATACCATTGAGACAGATGTTATCAACAAGACCTGACCTGATGCTGCTTTCACTCCAAATGTTCTGTAAAATGGAAGGGAAAACATTTTGTGCCTTCCTGTGATTCCAGAAGAACGAATATGGAATCAGTTACCAGTGAATATTTCTCTGAACATTCACCAATGTTTGAATATCGTACGTAGCAAAATATAGCTGATATATTGCTACAGTATATATACTAGCTGTGCTTTTTTACTATCCTACAAAGTAACGAGGCCTATTAATCATTTCAACAGAAGGCTAGCTTTTTTCTTTTCTGAGGGGATGGCTAGGAGAACTAGATACAAAGCAAATGTGCCCCATAGATACAATATGTAAAGACCTAGGAACTATGCCAAATGCAAAACGCATGCAAATTTCCTTCTGCCAAGGTATGGCTCGCATGACTGAATATACCTTGGACATTAAGTGCATTAAAAGGCGAATAACTGTTGAGATGTGTTTAGCAGGATCCCCAGTGACCAAAACAACTTGCTGATGTTTCCTGAGCATGATGTCTCAGGTGATGTCAGCATGCACCTCAGAAGGAAAGACACTATCAAAGGTCAACAATGTGTACCCCTGGATCATGATGTTCCTGTATCAATTCAAAGTGCAGGGCAAAACAGATAAGCAACCACAGATCCGCTGTGTGTGTGAGTTGCCCTTATAGTTCCCCACTTTTGCCTCTTTTTTTTGCTATGCCCTATTAGCTAATAAAATATGGTGTTTACCCGTTTTTTTATACCTATATATAAACGAATGTCACCTCTCCAGTTGGTCTGTCATGTTAAAGATATGTACAACATGCAGTTAGCTGTTGTACTGCTCATCTCTGCCCCCAACAGACTGGATGAAGTAGTACATCCAGTTTGTCACACTAAATGCAACAAATTGAATTTGAATTTTGTACTGTATGAGTGCGCACGTCTTAACTTTCTTTGGTTACATTTGCAAACTGTTTTACAAACGGGGTATTTCAAAAAGCAAGAACACTGGATAAACATAAAACCCTGAACAGCTGTTTTGACTTCTGTCCATGTTCCAGTTTGATGAGCACTTACCCAGCTCAACTCAGTAATCCTGCTTCATTAAAACGCGTCCCATTAGCTCAGTAATGCAGCAGGATCCCCACGACAATTAGATGTATCACCACCAGCGAGAAATAGAATAAAATAAGGAAATAAACCCAGTATTAGGCTGGTACGTATTTTAAGCATGTGAGTTCTGTAATGCCTGACCTACTGTAGGCAAGTGACCATGAAATCTGGACCCAATACGTGACAAATGAAGTCTGGCATGAGACCATAAGATGTGGCCCCAATGCGTGAGGCTCATGCCCAATTCGTGAGACTTGAGAGATATGCAATAGCTAGCTAGTACCATGATTCCTCATAGTGAAAGTAAACAGCAGATAACTAGAAGACCTTAAATACACTTCTTATTATCTATTGTCATTTATTTCTCAAATAAACTTAACTGTTAAAATGTTTTTATTTCATTTTAAATAATACAAAAACACATGATGGGTGTCTCGGTGGCGCAGCCTGTGGAGCACTGACCGCATGCTCATTGCGAGCCGCGACGTCGGCGGTTCAAATCCGACTGTCTGACATTTGTTGCATGTCTTTCCCTCTCTCTCGCTCCCATTCTTCCTGTCTCTCTATACTATATACTGGCCAATAAAGCTGAAAAAGGCCGAAAAAATATCACAAAAAACAAAAAACCAAAAAAAACACATGATCATAAGAAGCTTTGCAAACTAGCTGGAAGTGCACGGTAATCATTGATTGGATGCTGTTGTCTAGGAAAGCACAGCCCAAGCAACAATAAATCCATGCCCATTATTTAAAAAAAACTATATAGCAAGATTTTATGTCCATTGTGTTATTGAGTTGGGAGGAGTATTTTTGTGAGAAATTAAAGGGTCTCGTTCAATGTGGAACAAGCCTAACATGTGATGGTAAATTCTGAATGATGAGGATACGTCTTCCTCTGGCATGCACACTGGCTGGGCCTTGTAAAAAAAGTTTGAAGCAGGATTCAACAATATACATTCAGTTATACACTCACACCACTTTATTAGGTATACCAGCTCATTGATGCAAATATTTAATCAGCCAATTATGTGGCAGCAACTAAAAGCATGCAGACATGGTCAAGAGGTTCAGTTGTTTTTCAGTTATTCTACCACCCCCTCAGCATGGGCATCCAATAGAAGGTACACCCAGCAGCCTTTGCTGCTGCAGTTGGGTCTTTGTATTCCCTGGTTTGGGAAACTTTTCACATTGCTTTTTTTGGGGGTGGGCCTCCAAGGGAAAAGGTTGGGAACCACTAGTCCAGGAGATGCTGCGTGCATTATATGCATTATAGTAACTTATAATCCGATAAACATCCTCGCATTAAAATGAAAAAGATGAGGAAACAGGGGCCAAGGGATGATCCTGTTATATCCAAATTTGCTGCACCACAGCAAACTCAATCACGTAAAATGCTGGGTCGCTTCATTGAGAGGTTAATTAAAAATATTTTTTAGTCTGTCTTCCAGTTTCTGTGTTGAAAAAAAGCAGGGGAAAATAAATTAAGCCATATATATCCAATCTCCAAATACATGTAGGCTAAACATGAGATAAATGTACTTTCCTTATTTCATTTTGAATAATAAAAACATGAAAGGTATGACTGATGTTTAGCTTAATACACCCGACGAACACAAAACTGGTTGAAATGTTGTCTTGTTCACTTTAATAAATATATTACCAGGGAGCATTGACAGCAGGGCACCGCTAGGCTATTGCTTTCTAGCTTTGCGGATTTCATTTTTTAACTAGCACCTGAGCTAAATAGCCTACATTGGATGTGCACTTGCCTCTTTTATACACTCAGTGAGCACTCCATTAGGTATTTATTTCTTATTTTTTAGACTACTACTTCTACTGCTGTAGCCTATCCACTTAGTTATGGCGCATTGTGTGTTCAGAGATGCTCTTCTGCATACCACTGTTGTAATGTGTGGTTATTTGCGTTACTGTCCCATTCATGTCAGCTCTGATCAGTCTTGCCATTCTCCTCTGAACCCTGCTGCTCCCTGGTTTTTTTGGGGGGGGGTTTTGCAAAGTCTAGAGACTAGTCTGTGTGTGAAAATCCCAGGAGATTAACAGTTTCTGAGATACTCAAACCACCAACAATCATTCCACAGTCATAGCCACTTAGATAAAAAAATTTTCCCCATTATGATGGTTGATGTGAACATTAACTGAAGCTCCTGACCCGTATCTATGTGATTGTATGCATTTCACTGCTGCCACACATTTGGCTGATTAGATAATTGCATGAATAAATAGGTATAATATATTCCTAATAAAGTGGTGAGTGTATACGATTTTATACACATTTACTCACGTAGGCTATAAACATTAAAGTTAAACATTTCGGAAATAGACCAAATATTAGCTTACAAACATAACTTGCTGTGAAAAACCGCTAGAAATGACATTGCGAATGCCACTGGAAAACCCTATAGGTGGGTCAGCAGGGTGGCGGCCTCCGGCTGGTGGTGGGCTCTACCTGCAGCCTGGGACAGGATGGTGAAGCTGTGGCCTCCAGCAGGACCTGTGGGCAGGGCGGCAGAGCTGCAGTCTCTGGCAGGACCTCTGGACAGGCCAGTGGGGCAGCGAGCTCAGACAAAGTGTCCGGCCTGCAGGCTCCATTGGCTCTTCTGGACAAATGCCATCAATCAAATCTCGTCAACATGAACTGACATCGATGAGGAGCATGTAACAGGCCAATCAAATTATTAATGATTTCCTACAATATCACTGATTGGGCGAATGGATTGGTTTCTCATGAGTAGGAAGAACAGTAAGCAAACTACTTCCCCAAACCAATTGCTTGAAGCTAGTGTAAGAATATACATACATGTATGAAACAAATGATGTTGAAAACCAAATTTAGCTTTCTGAAAATTTTCAGAAAGCTAGATTCTTTCGAAAAAGCTACTTACACTAACAGTGGATTGAGTAATCTAGCTAGCTGGCCAATAATTGGAAAATATCCTATGGTTGGTTTTCACTCACTTGATTACCTGCTTGTCTGGCCTTGGAAACCAATAATCAATCAAACCTGCCTTACACAGTATACAAAAGTCAGCAAAATGAATATGGACACAGAATTAAATGTGTTTGAATACACATTTAACAATATTTAATTAATTAGTCACATAGTGTATTTGTTTTCCAATGTATACTGTATATTATGCATTAGCAATTGGTGTGCTGAGTTATTGAATGGATTTCCTTATTCACATGCCATCCATAGGGCATCTTTCCTCTTTTATTGAATGCAGAATTCACGAGGATTGTATTGATTAATACAGGAATAATTTAATTGACAGCACTAATATAATTTCATTACTGCACGTAGTTCATGTGGTATGCAAATGGTGATATCTGGGAAATATTAGCTTTTTTTGCCTTTTTTTAACCAAGACCCTGTCAAACCATAGCTCTTACTACTGTTGCATTCCCTGCAACAGGAAAAACAAGAGCAAAAGCATGTCTCAAAATTGACCTTCCCAAATGTATCACATGCAGTTCAGCACATACTTCAGTTCACCTCAACAATGAAAAAAAATCTATAAATGAACAAATAAAGTGACCAAAATTCTGTTAGAGGACATCAGCAAGAAAGACAATATTTGTAAAATAAAAACAAAAAAATTGCTAATTGCAAAATCAGCCTTACAACATTTTTTTGTGACAAAGCATAACTAACTACAGCCCTGTTTTGTTAAGGCATTTACAGGGCTAATGCAGCAGACTATATCTAAAGAAAATTGCTTACATGTTACAATAGTGTACAAAAGCTCCCTTAAATAACCTGCTACTTTAGCTGGCCCTCTGTGCCAGATCATTATTTTGAGGAAGAAAAACCCGTTTTGACAGATGAACTGGGGCCACAGAAAAGCACATCACTGACACGGCACATAACAAGCTCTCAGAAGAGCGCAACATAGACTCATTACTATGGTAACCTATATCAAAACAGACTTCCAGGAAGGATTTCTTTGTTTTGTACAAGAGTGATGATTCTATTTGATGGGAGCCAGAGCCATGCTCAAGACAACAGTGGGTTCATGGGTATTAGTGGTGGCTTCACTGATGAGTTAAATAGTCCATGGCAAAGCTATGATTCCCCCAAACTGGGAATACTGTGGGATCAGTGGAGAAGTGGGAGTAATTTAATGGGTGAGTTATATTTAGTTCTGAAATCACTCCAGGACCTCTGGTGGGGGGTTGTTAAGCACAACCTTCAAACTTCAAAACACCATCAAGGTTGGAGGTTTTCTATCCGTATGTAGTCTGGGCAAATCTCTCCATATAAAATCATGACTTCTCAGACCTCCTCACCTCAAAGGTATTGGTCTGTGTAGATTTTACACATTCTGTTGATGATAGTGTTAAACATATTGGTACTTCCATTTAGTTTAAAATGTGTATATCCAACTTCATTAAACCATCAATGCTTCATGAAGTCATTTGGCACTGGAGTGTAAGTTTTGTGAATAACTTGGTTTTGTATAAAAATCAGTCAACATTGAGTATAAATGAGAACCTTTCACAGAGCAATTGACAATAAGAAAGGGGGGGGGGGGGGGTGGCGTGAATGAGCACACTTGAGAAACTTCTACAGGATAATTTAGGATACAATATATTATATTTTACCCTTCATAAGACCCGTAATATCATTTCCCGTAATATCATGTCCTTTTGGAAAAAAGGGTTCACCATTTAATTTTGCATATGTCATTTTCAAGCTTCTTGTGTTGAGAAAAGGGGTCGGTATTTAAGGGGTTATTGTTACATATTCAGCAATGTCAAATTAACAAAACAGTCAACACAAAATGCAGTTATGATGTAGAAAACTGAAATATAGTTGCACAACATTACTCTGCAGTCTGCAGCGTATTGGCTAAGGTACATGAATGGGACCCATAAGGTCAATGTAGCCATCATAAGATCTGCACAGCTGTTGGGCCCTTGAACAAGACCCTTAACCTCACATTGCTCCAAGGGGGATTGTCTTCTGCTTAGTCTAACCAACTGCAAGTCGCTTTGGATAAAAGCATCACTAAATAACATGTGAAATACTGTAAACAATCCATAGCCACTACAATTCTCATTGTGAAATAGTGTATATAAATGTGCCTGAAGGAAATGAGCAAGGACTGAGGAATTAGTGTGAACATTACAGGAAAATGTGGCCCACCCCATTATAGAGCAAGTAGAACCCTTCAATATTGGAACATTATTGTGTTCCATGCATGTATAGCTGCTATCTGGAGGAAAAGAAGAAAGCAATATATTTGAGGATGCGTGCTGAAAATCAGCAATACACAATAAAGTGTACTTTTGTTTTGCAGTCATTAGAACACAGTCTAAATTGGTTTGATTCATTTTCTGCATTCATGAGAAGATGAAAGAGTCAGTTAGAGTTCTAGTGTTTCTAGTTGTAGTTTTGAGCTCCGTACATTTAACCTGAATTCAACTTCAAAACCCAGCATCTTTCAAAAAACAACTGACTGAATTCTAAATGTCTAAAATGAAAGAATTTCCTTTCAGCTGTGATATACTGAAATTGTTCAACTTTGCATGGAAGACTGTGAGAAGCATCAGATTGCTTTTACCTTGGATCGCAAAAGCAATTTTATTTCCTTGAGCTCCAAGCAAGGCCAGGGCATCATCTTGTTTAAAGGTACAATAGGTAAGACTATTTGTGTTAAAACATTGTTACAAGACCATTGTAAATACCTTCTTATCATTGAAAAAGGCTCACTGACATGTTGACTCACCCTCTGCCTGTGTTTATAGTTCTTAAATTTGGGTTTCAAAATATGCAGTTGACAGGCCGGCACTCTGTACTAAAACATTGTATAGCTGTACAATAATTACTGGTTGAAAATTAGTTCTAATTGCCACAGCCAATGGCATTTCAACATCCGCACGTTCATAGAGGAGGGGCAGTGTTGTGGTTGAGCGTGTTTGTTGCTGTATTTCCTCTCTTGACTGTTAGAAATCCGACATGTTGGGCTCAAAGCACTCCTATATCGAGTTTGCGTAATTCGCTCTCCATTAACCGTTAGCTTAGTTAGCCAAAAACTTGCCAAATAATATTGTCATATGTTTATTTGCTTACATAAATACATATCCTGTAATCAACATGTGCTAAATGAGTTTAAGGGACACACTCAGGGTAACAATTAGTAAAGTACTTTATTGACACTATTTTGTATTAGCAACACTCATTGGTTCAGTGTGCAATGTATTAATTCACAACGTTTCAGTTTTGTTTATTCTTTTTAACCGCAACGATGTTCGTATAGCAGCACTATCCGCATTGCTTTGAATTTCAAATTTTAGTCTTGGTAGAAAGATAATACCCTACAAGGGAATTCCTTTTTAAATGAACACAAATGAGAGATGAGCTGTGTGCATGTGTGTCTGTATGGTAGGCTAACAGTTTTGTGTAGCGTACTGCAAAATCTCTCCAGCGAACAGCCTTCTAAAATTCCCATCACAATCTATTTCATGTGAGATGTTTCAACATCAAATGACATCTTCCTCAAAAACAGGAACATGGGCCACACCCAGCAGTATACAAATACCCTCCCATCAATTACATAGTATACACTTACTGAGCACTGTATTAGTTAGACCTGTACACCAGCTTGTTAATGCAAATATTGAATAATACTGGCCTATCACGCAATAAAATGAAGTTTGTTACACATTCCTAACTGATGTACAGTTACTGCAGCCAATGGAAAGTACTTTCACCTGAAGCACCACTACTACAATTTTATTGTAATTATAATAGCCTAATAATACTAATATAGGCATACTACTACTATAATAATACAATATAAATCATAGTAATGATAATAATAACAACAACAATAATTACAATAACCCTTCCATTAGTGTGGAAACTGCCAAACTGCCCCCACATCAGTGGATACCGGCCACCTTCATCCTACACGATGTTTGCACTGTGTGTTTTGCAGCTGTTATATATATATATATATAGTGCCATCTGAATTGTCAGCAGCAACTAGCTATATTCTCTGTCAATGTCAGCTAAGGCGTTTTCAGTGGTGCAAACGTAATTTTTTCTGACATTACTTGCATGTATTCAAAAACGTGTTACAAATTATATGAATTCCGATTCTAGCAGAGATTGTAATGGACACCCATGGATATCCATTTGAGGCCTGTGTCATCACGATATGCTAACATAAGGGTAAAACCACATAACTGTTATTGTAGACTTCACACGGTCGCAGCAATATAACGTCATCTGGTCAAACCAAGGATGTTAACGTGACTAAGCTTACTCACTTGATCTCCCAAGAAATTTGGGAATAATTGATGTTGGGAGGAAGTGCAACCTCTCGATAAGCACATTATCTTTGGTTGAATGCAGAACAAGATTGCAGCACCAGAAAACACTGTATTGTTGGATTCTTTTCAAACTTTTGCAGTGTTTATTCCGGTATTTTAACCACTGAGTGAGTTTACTGGTTATGTGAGCATTTATGTTTTGCTTTGTGTCAGCCCATAGTTTGCACATTGTGACAGATTTAACAGTCTAACGTCAACTGCTGCTATTTCAGGGGGGTGAATCACGGAACCCTTCCAAAACCTGAAGTAAAAACAGCTGTTCCAGATTTTTACCCTGTGAACTTATCCAGCTAACTCAGTAACTCTGTTTCACGATATCCCTGAGTATCTGGACCTCATGCTAAACAAATAAATGCTCACAGTGAGGACATAAATACTAAGAGTTATTTGGCGCAGTGTTTTGTAGAAATAACTGTGTTTAGTCTTAGAAAGAATGTGGTTTAATTGTTGCATTATTTTTAATAAATAGACATTCTATTTTTGTGATCTAATCACAATACACTTCAGGGACCAATCTAGCGCTGTAACACCTTGTGTGACCATGTCAGTCTTGGTAGTAATAATAGCCTACAAGGGATTTAAAAATTGGGACATAAAAATGAGAGTTGTGTACTGTGTGTGTGTGCACGCGTGTGTGTGTGTGTGTGTCTGTATGTGTGACTGTATGCAAGGCTCAAGCTGAGGTAGGCTAACGATTCAGTTTTGTTTAGCCCACTGCCAAATCTCTCCTGTGAGCAGCCTGCTTGTGAAATTAATGGTGCTGCTAACAAATGATAACTGACAACTGATAAACAATGCACAAAATAAAATAATGTATGATTTACATAGATGCTCTGACAAGATACTACCTCCTGTTATGTTGTGGGTCAAATTGACCCGTTTCAAAGTTTAAAAATCCAGGAAAAATAGAAAAAAAATGTTTGGAGCATGAAACCTATTCTGCTGGGCTTAATTACTGTAATGAACATGTAAATGAAAAATTACTAATTTAACATGTTTGCAACCCCCCCCCCCCCCACCCCTGCTGCATGTTTATATTACACACATACTGTTCGGGTCAATTTGACCCGGCAGTGATAATGGAGGATACAAACGCTAAAATTATCAAATTTTGACCAAAACTGATTTGTTTTCTTTTCCAATATCAGAGACAACCCAACCACACACACAAACACATGCACACACACACCCACACACACACACACACACAGAAGCGCGCACCCACATACAGATAGACACACAGACAGACAGACAGAGAGACAGACAGAGACAGACAAACACACACACACACAGAATTTGTTCCTGGACCCCAACTACACCCCTTCCCTCACTTTCTGCAGGGAAAATGCGAAATGTATCAAATATCCTTCTACCTAAGATGAGAATGGGAAAACTCTGCCCACACTCAGCGAGGATGGGCAACATATAAAAGGGCCCCTGCATGTAGTCCTACCAACATTATGTCTCTGTACTCTCTCAGAGGTTGAAAAGATGAGCAATATGAGCAGAAGGGAGGCTCAATATGATAGCCCAAGAGGCTCTGGAACACATCTTTGGTCAGGATAGTGAAGTAGAGGAGGAAGTTTCTGAAAGTGAAGATTATCTTGAGATCAATTCTGATCATGATGATGAATTTTCAGATGATGAGGGCAATGTCTCACCCCCATCAACTCCAAGAAAGTCATTCATATCAAAAAATGGTCAAATAGAATGGTTCTCATCCCCGAACAGGCGTCAGGGAACAACGTCAGCTGCAAACATAATAAATACATGCCTTCAAAGCCAGCAAAATATGGCATAATGATCTGGGCAGCTTGTATAAGCTATGCATTGAACATGCAGGTTTACACTGGTAAGCCTATTGGAGGAGCACCATGCTTCAAGTGCAAAAAATAAATTTGCACAAAACATGTGGTGACCTACTGCCACTCATGTGCTTCAAAGACACACACACACACACACACACACACACACACACAAACAAACAAACAAATTGTTCTCTCCTTCTTGTTCAGGTTTCCTCTTGTAAACATTGTAAACATTGTCAAAAAGTCAATGTAGTTTCAACATGTGAATTTAAAGGGACAGTTTGACACCTAACAGAAGAGATGTATTGTTTGAATTAATCAACATGCCCCCAAAACAGAAACTATTTCAAAAATGTTGGAAAAAAAACCAAAATAAAATAAGAATGTGTTGAAGCAAATGTGGTGAATGACAAATCTTTGCCATTTTGAAAACATTTTTTTTTAATGGAAAACAAATGGATTCTCATCAGTAAACCATGACCTGTAAGAGGTGAAAAACTTGATTACACTAAATATTAATTAAATTGATATTAATTGAGCTAAAGATAATGTTTATGGAGAAAAATATATTTCTAAACTACTTTCAGATGGTGAAACATGCACTGGGTCAATTTGACCCGGGAACATTATTGCTGTTCCCTAAAGTTGAACATAACAGGAGGGTTAAGTAGTTATATCCTTAATCCATGATCGGAACAAGTTCATACAACACTCCCTTGACATACACAAGAGAGAATGAGGAAAATGGCAGCAGGCAGTCATTTTTACTCATATAAGGGGGAGGAACCAGGGAGGAACTGGCCTATCATGAAACAATAGCTGTGTCCGAAATTGCACTCTGAAGTCTACATATCTCATTCTACAAGCATTCCAGTTTGTTATCAGTAGCAACAAGCAAATTAGCTGCAGTTAGCTTGATAAATTCACAAATATCCACTTACGATAAAATATAGGCAATACGAACATAGTTGTGATTGCACAAGTGTTGTGGTTCAGGTGGATAAAATATGGGCAATACGAACATAGTTGTGATTGCACAAGTGTTGTGGTTCAGGTGGATATTTGTAAATCCAGGAAGCTAACTAGTAATAGCTAGTATAGTTTAACTAGACAAGCAAGAGTTTTAGTGATTGCTTCCCTGGAGTACAATTTGGGCAGCTTTTATCTCTTTAGGTGTTTGATCATGCGTGTTTAGCTAAACCGTTATTTCTCTCAAAGTTACAGTTGCATCGTTTGTGGTGGACTATCATATCTTAGTTATATAGCCAGCTAGTGACGTAGCCAAATAACTTGCTTGCTCACAATATAGTTGGTTAGCTAAAGTGAAAACTTCAAAGAAAAAATATAAATAGTGTTGTGTAACACACCAAAGTCAAAATTTCATAAAGTCACCTTTCATAAAGTCATTTTCTTATGAGAACACTACGAAAAGACGGCAGGCTCTGTTGGCAAGAGAATTTTCGATAACACAGGGCGTAGATCAAAAACCAAAAAGCAGAATAGCAAACAAAACCAAAGGGATGTCTCAGGAATCTATACTAATAAACAGGCTTACAAATAATCGGCACTGAGTATATAGATCAAGGTTCTGACAAAGAATACAACTAAGACCAGGGTTTAAATACCCAGAGGGATGAGATAAACTAGGCAGGGCAAGGGAGTGAGGATGATCTAACAAATAAACATCAGGTGAGAAACATGAACGGGTAATAATACAATGACGAGGGAGGAAGGAAAACGGGGACTGAGACACATGTCACAAGGTCAAAAAGACACACATGTAATACAAATGGCTCCGGACTAGGGAGTAGACCAGGGGTCGGCAACCCTGGTCCTGGAGAGCCGCAGGGTGTGCTGGCTTTCGTCTCCACCTTAAAATAAGCAACCAATTCAGACCCAAGAATCCAGGTGAGGTGAGTTAACTGTGTAATCAACGGCTTTCATTGATCAATTAACCCCTGGAGTAGACAATTGCACAGAGTTAAGGAACGTAGTGATAGGGGAGAGAAGGTACACTTTGCTGAATCAAGGCCAGCAATTAGAGATAGAACAGAGAGGTGGATTTATAGAGCAGTATTGAAGTAGAGGTAGAGTTAGTCTGTTACGTGATTACATTACAATTACCGAAAACTAGTGACTGTTAGTTAGTTAGAGGGACAATTAGTGTTTTAATATAATTTAGTACTGTACAAAATCTATGTTAGTAGTTATTATTAGATTAGTGATATCGACGAACATCAATGGAAGAAAAGCAGGAAGTAAGCGAAACCAGACTGAGAAGAAATCCTGGGAAACCGGAATATTCCACCCGAATAGTGAATCAGGTAGACAGGGAAATGACTCAGGCTCAGAATGCATTAAGACACAGACATCCCAGGGGGAGACGATTGCAATGAACTATGAATAAATAAACAGAGGACCCCGCCATATGCATATGCATCAAACAAGCTAAGGTACAGAGCTAAGTTTAGACATAAATGATCCATCCATCCATCCATCATCACCCGCTTATCCGGAGTCGGGTCACTGTGGCAGTAGTCAAAGCCGGGTATTCCAGGTGTCCCTCTCCCCAGCAACGCATTCTAGCTCCTCCTGGGGGATCCAGAGGCGTTCCCAGGCCAGGAGAGATATATAATCTCTCCAGCGGGCTCTGGATCTCCCTCGGGGTCTCCGCCCAGTTGGACGAGCCCGGAAAACCTCCAAAGGGAGGCGCCTGGGAGGCATCCTGATCAGATGCCCGAACCACCTCAATTGGCTCCTTTCGACGCGAAGGAGCAGCGGCTCTACTCCAAGCTCCCTCCGGATGTCCGAGCTCCTCACCCTATCTCTAAGGCTGAGCCCGGCCACCCTACGGAGGAAGCTCATTTCGGCCACTTGTATACGCGATCTCGTACTTTCGGTCACTACTCAAAGCTCGTGACCATAGGTGAGGGTTGGGACGTAGTAAACCCTCTTCACCACGACGGTCCGGTGCAACGCCTGCATTAATGCTGACGCTGTACCGATCCGCCTGTCGATCTCACGCTCCCTTCTACCCTCACTCGTGAACAAGACCCCGAGATACTTGAACTCCTTCACTTGGGGCAAACATAATGATCCAGGATTAAAAATTGCCCAAGTTAATTGTAAAGACGGAGGATGGGGGTCACAATTTTGTGGACATGGACATTATTTTAGATAGAGATACGGTAGTACATTTAGTCAATTTAGCTTTTTTCTGGTGATGATTCTTGTTATTTAGTTATTCAGTTTTAAATGCGTATACTAGCCAGCTAGCTAGGTACTGTGACGCGTTTGGACGTTGGCCATCTGCATTATTTGTTTGTTGAAGTTGTTCGTGGTGAAGTTGCTTACGGATTTTCTAGATTGCTGCAATATTAATGTAGCTAGCTAGCTAGTGAGCTTGCTTATGTCCTACCGATTTCTGGTCAAATTACCTGTGATCTGAAGTGTTCTGAACTAGGGGTGTGAATGGTTAAACGTTTAAACGGTTAACTGAAACTGATTTGTAAATGGTTACAAAAAATTGCTACCCGATAATTGATAATTTCTTTCTGAAGCTGAAATGGTAAGTTTAGTTTAAAATAAATGTACGTTCACCACCAGGTGTATTATTGCGGTTTACATTCAAACCTAGCAATCAACAAGCTACAGTAGTTTGTTACATTTCAAGGGGGTTTAAATGCAAACACCACAGGGAATTGAAAGCTATGGTATTGAGAGTTATCAACCTATTTCCGTAGCCTTAGCTGTTGGTTGACTTATGGCTTATTGTAACGTTATATTGTTTAAGGTTCACAGAAGATCTGTGTTTATTCATTGACATGCAAATTCAAACTATTAGCAAACTGAATGTAGCTTTCCACTATGCTGTATCTACATGAAAATAAACTAAGCAATAGATCATTGGACAAATGTTGCACGTAATATTACAATATGCTGTTTAGCAATCTGCGGCAAAGGGGTTAAGAATGCAAAAACGACAGGGCATTGAATGCTACAATACTATAGTTATCAAATAATTTCTGTGTGTTTTAAATCTGTAGCTTTTAGTTCACTTATGGCTGATTGTATTTTAAAAATGACACATGATTGACCAGCATGCTAGGACGTAAACTACAGAGATATAACTCCTGACTTCTGCAACTTCTGCAACAATGCACAATGTCAATGTAAATGTAAATCTTTAATTTGGCAATTAGGCTATTATCTGACTTACAATGTTGACATTTAACTATTGAGATGGCCCAAAATAAAGTTTGAAAAAGCAATTAATTTCTCAGTAATCTAGCAAAAAAAATACAAATAAAATAAAAAACGACCCCTACATGTTCGTTAATCTAACAGTTGGTCTACTATAACATTAAACACTACATTGCCTCTGTGTGTGGTTGCTGGTCACATGTTTGTTTGTGATTTACAGTATGTTGATTTTTATCTTATCACATGTTATCATTTTATCTCATTATTTTATTTATGTAACAAACTGTGACTGATGTGTTGCTTAAGAGTATAGTGCTTTAGGAAAGGTGTGTTTAAAGAGGCGAGTGTGGCAGCAACACGGATAGTGGTTTTCATTCAAATGGGAAGTTGGCTCAGCCAAAAGGGTTCCATGTAAAATTGTTAATGCACGTACACACATTGTTTGATATAGATTGTCTCGGTTTTTAACTAATGTTAAAATTAATCTGATAAAGATTTAATACAGAGCTTTCCGTGCATAACAGTGAAAAACTTTAGTAGTTGTACTTCAGGAGAAAGTCTTGGTTTCAATGTACTGGAAATCACAAAGTAGTATGGGGGACTGTTTAAATGACACCATACAAGTAAAGTAAATTTAATTGGTGTGCTTGTAATCGGATATGAGTAATGCACTAGGCTACTTGTTCACCCCGAATGATCACATTAGCTAAAATGGTCCTCAGTCATGACTATCCATAGCTGGTTGAATGCTGCACCGAAAATTATAATGTAGCGGCTTGCACACTGAGGGTGGAATTGCCTATACTAAGCGACTCCTTTACAGGTACTAATCTGAGATCCTCATAGGTGGCCTGATCCTGATCCAGAGACCCTATACAACACATAGCTAATAGCATTCCAATGTACAAGTATGCGGTCATGAAACAGACAAAAAAAAGTGTTTTGCTGTACCCTTTCCATGACATTGACTTTACTCTTGTGATTTGTGTCATCTGTGGATTTCCAAATTAGTTACAAATTTTACTGTGTGAAAAAAAAGGAATGAATGTAAACCCTGCTGAAAAACATGAAACATGGCAGTTGGTTGACCAGTTCAGACCAGCTCCCAGCACGACATGGTTTAGCTGGTTGACCAGCTCAAGCCATATTTTGAAACAGACAAGCTACCAGCTTCATGACTAGCTTGGCTTTGGTGTGTATCTTTTTGCAATTGTTCCTTTTTTCACAGTGCAATTTTATTATATTAGGATATACCATTTGAAAGCTTTAAATCTCAGGGATCTGTATAACTGTTTAATCTGTATAAGATGCCATTGCTTTACGACTTCAGCTCCTTATTTTGTAACATGTGGGTGGCAAAACAAGTGGGAGGTCCCCCTTCTCTACATTTTGGAAATCCACATACTGCACAAAATAAGGTAATGTGAATGTCCTTTTCACGGCAAGGGTCCAGCGAACCGAATGCGTAATTGTTTCTAATGCAAACAATTTGCTAACTTGGGAGAAACATTGATGTCTATATTTTATCATAAATATTGATTGTATATACGAATGCCGTTATCTATGTTTTGTCTTTGGATCATGATGAGCTAACATATGAGCTTCTCTGACCAATATCAGTAATGCAGAGGCACAGTATATGTGTTAACCCCATCCCAGTGATGGAGGTATAGGCAGTGCAGCCGGTACAGCACACAGGGGCCTGGAGCATGTGGGGGCCTGCAACAATGATCTTGATGCACCCTGAATAGGATTCAGAATCCTTCTAGCAGGCCCTTTGCAGCCTTCGGAGTGTAGGCCTATTTCATGTTGAACGTTCATAGAACGGAAGTAAACTGATGCAGTGTATCACCTCTTACAGTTTCACTGAACACTTAAGGATTGAAGTAAAATAGGCCAAAAAAGTGAACAAAACATCCCTTTTGTTTGCTTTCCTCTAGCTACCTAACAATAATACATTCAAGTTGCTTCATTTTATATCTGCTAACAAAACAGCTCTTTTTCTTTGTTTACAGCTTCACTAAGTTATGTACCACTACAAGAAAGCTGGTACTAGCCGTGAGTATCTGTAATACAATGTATTAGGTACTAATCAATTGTTATAGCTAAAAAAACATGTTGTTAAGGTTAGCTCATCAGTACAAACATTAACTTAACATTCAGTAAAAAAAACATACAAGTTAGCTTGCCAACGTTAGCTGTTGATATTTGCTTCTAAAGCTGGTATGTAACATTACAAGCAATATATGATAAAGTTTGTTAATTTCATGTGGAGGGAGGGATTGAACAGTGTGATACGAGATGCCGGTGGTAACAATGTTAAGTGCTGCGGTGGAAGATATATACAGAGCTGCATAGCTGCCAACTCTCACGCTTTCGGCGTGAGACACACGCATTTGCCTGTTTTCACACGCACATGCAAATGCATGTGTCTCACGCCGAAAGCATGAGAGTTGGCAGCTATGGAGCTGACATTAGATTCAAGCTTAAATTTCTCCATATGTTCAATGAATGAGCCTAATGTATATGGGTAGCATTTTCTGCTACACTTTTTGTATATGCAGTGATATGAATATACCTAAATGTTCAAGACTCGATGTTTCATAATATTAGCTAAGATACATCTGTAAACTTGATCTCATTTAATGTCAATTAGCTCCTGTTAATTTCTGTTAAATTTATGTTAAAATCATAACAAGCTTCCGGTACTGCTACATCCATGGGTAAGAAACATCTACTCAGCAAAGAATCGACTATGGGCATGTTATTGAAGGGACAACTGAAAAGCATTTTAGCTAATGACATTACATTTTCAATGGTGTACAGTGGTTTTGTGTTTCATTTGACATGTTGCCTCTGTGGCAAGATTGCCACCGGCTTACAAAACTCAGACAGTAGGGGGCAGCTGTGTTGCATTTCAGCCTGTAACATATCTCATACCTGTAAGTGTGAAAGGGGATACAATACATATGCTTGCTACCGTACCCTTTTGCACAGCTGTTTCCACCAGAGGCTATTGATGGACTCATGGAGGTGGATATCCGGTGTGGACATCCCTTCGATGTTCATTGCTGATTCTGGGATATGATTGGCGCGATGGTGAGGGTGAAGCTGACAGAAGGGGCCTGACAGTCTCTTGAACAGTCTTGGGATGTTGAGTCGCTAACCAAGCTATCAAGATTCATGGGAGGTTACTCATTACTCTGCCATGTCATTACCCATAATTTTGTATAATTAAAGACATATTACAAAGGGTAAGTCAAGACTTATACAGGTGAGGACAACACGCCACTTTTAGTGCAGAAAAGCCATCGGAAAATGTTTTTTCAGGCAGCTCACAGCAATCCGATGGCAAGTAATTTGGGGCAGGACAAAAAAAAATACAGGTGCTCCAAGTGTCAAAAATTCCGAAAGCACCTTTGCATCCATTACCCTTAATAGAGGTCCCCTTCGATAGAAATTGGCATGGACCTTGTCGGACTAGTTTAACGGAGCACGAAAGTATATTGGTTTGTATTCGTTTGAGTAGACTATGCCACCCGGTATCTGGAAGCGGTTCCCCTCTGCAATATATCTGCTAATACTATTGAGGAAGCGCTCAGCCATGTAGGAATCTTGAAAGTGATTTTCACAGATCGAGGTAAGACTGAAATGATATTAATGCTATTATCTCTCCCCATCTGGATCTCTCCATTTCCCTAGGGGATACCTTACTGACACCATCACCCTGTGTGAGGAACCTCGGCATGGTGATGGACAGCAGACTGTCCCTCTCCAAGAACATTGTGGCGGTGACCTGGTCATGCAGGTTCCTCCTATACAACATCCTGAGAATCCGCCCCTTTCTCACCCCCTACTTGACCCAGCTCCTGGTCCAAGTGATGGGTTTGTCCCGCCTGGACAACGGCAACTCTCTCTTGGCTGGCTTCCCAGCATCCGCCATCACACCCCTCCAACTTATCCAGAATGCAGCAGCTCGTCTGGTCTTCAACCATCCCAAACACTCGCATGTCACCCACCTGCTTACTTCCCTCCACTGGCTGCCTGTCATGGCTCGCATAAAATTCATGAAACATTGGTGCTAGCTTTCCAAGCAGTTAAGGGGTCAGCCCCAGCTTACCTCCAAAAAATCATCAGACCCTACACGCCTGCCAGACCTCTTCATTCGGCCACCACCGGCCCCTTTCCGAACTTCCACCTCCGCTCACGACAACTGCCTGTTCTGTCTCCACGGTGGTGGAACAAACTCGCCATGGAGGTCAGAACAGCAGAATCTCTTGCCATCTTCAAGTGCAGACTGAAGACGCACCTCTTCAAGCTGCACCTCTCCCTGTCCCTCCCTACCTCCCTGTAAACCTTAATTGTTGTCTTTACCTGTTATTTCCCTGATATTTACTTGTGTATTAGGATGTTTTGTTTGGCTAGGTAAGTAGTGTTTGGCTAGGTAAGTGGTTTGTTCATACATTTGCATGTTGCGGTATTATGATTTTTAAAAAATTAAAAAAATTAAAAAATCTGATGATCAAATGTGCCCTGGTCCTTATCTTTATTGTGCAGGTAGCAGTTGAAATTGTACTTCCTCTAGGGTCTGGATAAGAGGGTCTGCCAAATGCTATTAATGTAATGTAGTGTGATAACTGAAAAGCATTTTAGCTAATGCCATTACGTTTCCAATGGTGCACAGCAGTTCCTTATTACTGTCTCTGAAATTCTTCAATCTGGAGCAAATGTTCATGTGCAATTTGACTGAGTGTAGCTTCGCTTGCAGGTCCAACATGTATTGAATTGAATTTTTACTTTGGCTTGGACTCTCCTCCCAAATTTCCTTTAACAGGCCTAAAATGCTACAGGGCCTTCATCCGTATAATACACCCCTGGTTTGAAATGTTACTGTCTTAATGTTAACTAAGCTTAACTTACTGTACTCTAGAGATGATACTTAAGTATTCCAGAAAATATCTCAAACCCGTAACACTTGGCAACAAATGTGCTTGTCTCGTTCCTTAAGTCTCACTGGGGTTAGATAAATAAGCTTTTGCTGTGTTCCCTGTCACTCAGGTTACCTAGGTAGCATTAAGATTAAATATGGTTTTAGGTCGAAATGGTCTCATAGCACGTTTGTTATCATTGATAGCCATCTAGTCAATTACTGAATTTTATTAAAAACTATAACTATAACACATGCGGGCGATTGCCATCGGCTTGGTTTGTTGAGTTTTTTGAGGTGATGTTGCGGTGGATTTTGTAGATTGCTGTAATTTTAATGTAGCTAGCTAGTGTGCTTCCTTGTTATGTCCTACCAATTTTTCTGGTCAGATTACTTGTGATCTGAAGTGGTCTGAACACACTTTAATGTGTGAGGAAGTCTGACTTCCCTCTGCCTGGGGACATTTGTCGAGCTGTCACTCTGTATCAAAACATTGTACAGCTGTACAACTTATTCTGATTTTTTGTGTCGTTGCCCAAATTGCACTCCAATCACTGAAAATATAAAGCGAAGACTACATAACTAATCACAAAACCATAGCAGTTTGTTATCGGTAGCAATAAGCAAATTAGCTGTAGTTAGCTTGACGAATGTACAAATATTTGTCAATTCTGGAAGCTAACTAGTAATAGCTAATTTGCTTGTTGTTACTGATAGCAAACTGGTATTGGTTTCTAACTAGATAAGCAATAGTATACAGAGTTTCAGTGATCGCTTGTCTGGAGTGCAATTTGGGCAGCTACACGTTCCTTTCATCTCTTTACGTGTTCAATCATCCGTGTTTAGCTAAACCTTTATTTCTCTCAAACTGTAAATCATAGTTGCATTGTTTGTGGTGGACTGTCATATCTTAGTTCTGTAGCCAGCTAGTTACATAACCAAATAACTTGCTTGCTAACAATATAGTTGGTTTGCTAAAGTGAAAATTTCAAAAAGACAAAAAATATAAATAGTGTTGTGTAACACATCAAAGTCAAAGTCACCTGTTCCGTGAACATTTTCTTATGGGAACACTATGAAATGACGGCAAGTCACGTTTGTCACTGCCAGCTTTCCAAAACAGTGCATGCGAATCCTGAACTGTATAATAACGCTTTATATTACACGTTATATTCATAGACTGTGGGAAGTTTAAACAGTGATGTGGACTGAGGTTGTTTGTTATTGCAATTCTTCTGTTGACCATTAGGAGTCCAAAATGACCTATTGTACCTTTAACTACTCAACGCCTCCGTTTCTGGTTCTTCATTTTAGTTGAATAAACCCATATTACCCCAAACATTTCAAGGCATTAATGGCGGCACTTTTATGGAGTGAGCTTTCTACCTGGGTCAGACTTACTGCATTCTTCGATCAAGGTTGTTACAGAAATCAATCACACTTCTTAATGATCATGTGAATGAATAATTTGTTAGCTCTTGAATTGAAATAAACCTGTGTATTGTAACCTTAGTGGTTGGTAGCCTAGCATGCCTAGCATAACTCTTTTGCATAATGAATAGCAAGTAACCACTTTTGTAAGTTCCCCAAGTGCCGTAACAACGTAATGCTAGCTGAGGATAACTAGAGAAAGTTTGGCGGAGGTCCTCTGCCTAGTAACGGCTATCTAAAGACGGTACAACTGCATCAATATCTTGCCAAACAGACGGCACCATCCGGCTGCCAGAAGCAAACTGTGACGCATTTGTGTTATGCTATGTGTATTATAGGGGAAAATAGCATCACACAATCACCACATTTTCTGGGACCCAGATATGGTTGTGCCACTGACATCAATGAATATATTTGTTTACCAGATTGTGATTATTTGACTCATTTTCATGATAAAAAGTGTTGTATATTTTAATACGCAAAATGCAGTATTTTACACTTTATAAGACCCATAATAGAATTTAATAATGTGTTATTTATCTGACGCTTTTATCCAAAGCGACTAACAGTTGATTAAACTAAGCAGGGGACAATTCCCCCTGGAGCAATGTGGGGTTAAGGGCCTTGCTCAAGGGCCCAACAGCTGTGCTGACTTGATTGTGGCTACACCGGGGCTTGAACCCCCAACCTTCTGGTTCCCAATTATGCACCTTAGCCGTTTGGAGACTCCAGATGTCCTTTTTTGGAAAACTGCCTTGACAAATCAACGCAGAATACTCATTTTTGGTGATATTGCCATCAAAAGGGATTTGTCAAATACTGGGGCTGTGGCCCCATTGTTAGCGCACCAGCCACAGCCACATTAAAATGTATCTACTCAAAAATAGCTAATCTTTTCAGTGAGAAAAAAGCTTCCAGATTCACTATGTTTGAGCTTCTGTATCTTTCGTCATATTTGGAGCAATTTGGACAAACCCCAAAAGATTTCCTTTCAGAAGGGACCAGAATTATCACTGTTGTCAAAAGTGTTCAAGAATAGTAACCATTTTATTTTGGATATTTCATTTTCAAGCTTGTCAAGAAATGGGGCGATACTTAAGGGTTAACTGTGCCAAAATTTCTGGAGCCCACGGTAGCTATATTTTGACATCACCCTGATGTGGGGACAACCAGCAAGGATATTGGCCAGTCATGTTAAACAGTCATGTTAAAAAGTAAGTACACCCCATGCAAATGATTTACTTTTTTGACATTTTGGATATTTAAACAAACAATAATTTGATCCTCTTGACAGTCATATACTCAAACAAATGGCCCATAAAATTTTAATTTTGTTGCAATTTAATTTAAATAAATATAAAAAATACTGTTTAGTCACATGGAAAAAGTAAGTACTCCCCTACATTTGTCACACCTTCAAATCCATAAAATTTGAATAAAGTGTTCCAGATTAGGTGCAAATGATGAGAAACTCTGTAGGGAGAGCAGGTGGAACCTGTCTTATTTAAACCTCTGACAGCTAGAATCTGGTGTTCTCTTTGCTACTGAAGTGTGTGGTGTCATCATGCCAAGATCTAAAGAGCTCTTTAAGGCTTTCAGAAAAAAGGTTGTGGATGCCTATGAGTCTGGCAAGGGATTCAAAAAGACCGTCAAATTATTTCAAATTAACCAGTCCACTGTGGGTGTGAAAAACATCTACAATTGGTGTAGATTTCAACTGCCAATTTGTCCAGGACTGGCCATCCCAGCAAATTCAGACCGTATGATGCAAAAAGAAGTCTCCAAGAACCTCAATTTCATCACTGGATCTGCAGGTAATCTACAATCAGAAAGAGACTGCACAAATTTGACCTGCATGGGAGGCATGCCAGGAAAAAGCCTTCGCTGTTCAAAAAGAACATTAAAGCAAGACTACAGTTTGCCTATAGGCAAAGAGCAGGCCTTTTGGAATAATGTGCTGTGGACAGACAAATCAAACATAGAGTAGATATGTTTGGCCCAAACCAAAGACTGCTTTTCAGGAGAAGAACCTCATACCTGTGAAGCATGGTGGTGGAAATGATATGGTTTGGGGTTGTTTTGCTGCCTCAGGGACTGGGCAGCTTGCAGTCGTTGATTCAACTATGAATTCTGCATCATACCAAAGAGTGTTTGAAGGTAATGTGAGGCCATCGGTCTGAAAGTTGAAGCTGAACCAAAAGTTCAATAGGATAATGATCCTAAGAACACTAGCAAATCCACCAAGGAATGGCTCAAAAAGAAGAAATGGAGGGTGGCCCGGTCAAGTAATGTAAGCCATGTAAAACGCCTACAAGAAGTTATTTCTGCTAAAGGGGGCAATACTAGCCTCTGAGGCCAAGGGTGTACTTACTTTTTCCACAGATTAATTACATCTATTGATATTTTGTTGAATAAATGATTGAAAAAGGTCAAGTTCTGTAGGCACTTTTGACAGGATCAAATGACAAAATATGTAGAGAAAACCAACCATTTCTATGGGGTGTACTTATTTCTTCACGACTGTATACATTCAGTGAGCAATTTATTAGGAATTTATTTACTTGTTTTTTGAGTGATTAAGTATTCTGCTGCTGTAGCCCTTCCGCTTAGAGGTTTGATGTGTTGTGTGTTCAGAGATTCTCTTCTGCATACCACTGGTGGTCTTTTGCATTACTGTCACCTTCCTGTCAGCTTTGACCAGTCTGGCCATTCTTCTTGGACCTCTCTAACAAGGCATTTATGCACATAACTGCTGCTCACTGGATGTTTTTTGTTTTTGGCTCCATTCTCCTCAAACTCTAGAGACAGCTGTATGTGGAAAAAGACCACCTTGTCTGCCACCAACAATCATTCCACTTTTTTTCCCCCTATTCTGATGCTTGATGTGAACAATAACTGAAGCTTCTGACCCATATTGACATGATTGTATGCATTTCACTGTTGCCTCACACTTGGCCGATGAGATAATCGCATGAATATGTAGGTGATAGGTGTTCCTAATAAAGTGCCTCGGGAGTGTATATAGGACATTTTTGCCCTGTCTTATTTTTGTCCCGAGCAGAGATTTGAGATGCTTGCAGTTCTTTGGAATTCAGGATGTAGTCCTTGTCTTTAAATGGGACATTTTTAGAGTGCCCTCACCAAGTTTGGATTCAGAATTTTATTGGAGGTTTGGCTCAGGTGTCCTAAATCCCTCAAAATATGGGGAAAAGTTTATATGATTCCATTAGCTTACATTTGTCCTTAATTTGTTCCCAAGTCATTCCCAATATGAATGTAACCTTTAATGTAATATAACCTTGCAATGTTTTGATTTAGTTCTACATGATATTCTAATTAATTTTGGGTGCACACTCATTTTGTACATACACATTTTTAAGCCTTTTGTATGAACAAATACAAACAGATTTTAAAGGGAAAGGTTCTATGATGTTTCAAGACTAGAATTTGCACAGATTTGACACTGCTGTGCTAATATAAAACAATAGCAGTTTTACAGCATGGTAATTTAGGATTAGGCTTGTGTAACCTAATGTGGGTCATCTCTGATGAATGTCCTGTCAGAGTGCGGCAGCTCTCTCAGTGTTGTGCTCACCCTCCTGATTCTCATCAAAACTGACTGCGCTGGTATTCCCAGGGTCAGCCTGCAACTGCAGTTTAACCTTATTTTTACTCTCTCTTCTGTTCTCTCGCCCTGCCGATTGCGCTAAATTTCATCCCACTGCCTGATAAAAATGGCTGGCACTTGATTGAAAGAGGAGCTCATTCTGTGGTGAGGAACGGTAATATCATGTTTCAGAGGTTCTTTATCAGCTTTATCATGTTTATTCATATTTGTGTCATTCATCACAAAATTTGCACACAAAATTTTCTTGCATACCTCCACTTTTCATTGAGAAGAATAAAATATATTAAAGTACAGATACTTTATTGTGATATCTTATTTTTGTTATATTCTGTAATTCAGTGTTTATTAAACATTCAAATTCAGCCTTCTTGGAAACAATGAGGTACTAAGGAAACCCAATTTGGCTTTGATATTAGTTCACCTCTCTTTATTTCTGAAAGAAAATCCTTTTAAATATGTCCCCTTTCTTTCATTTGTAAAACAAGTAATAATTTATTTGCCACTGGATAAAGTGGAGCTTGGTTGAATCAAAGTGTATAAATAATGAACTCTAATTAGCGGCATGTACAAGAGGTGTTGTGTCTGTCTTGATAGCAAGGCTCTTCTCTTCCTGAACCACTCTGTTTTTGAGATCATCCACTGTGAAAAAACAGCACACATTTGACAGGAATTTTTACTGCTCTGACAGTGAAGGAAAAAAATGACTCTCCCCCTTGCAATTTATAATTAAATCTCAGATACATACACACAAACACCTGCAGACGCACACACGCACACAGAACTTGAAAAGCTTTTTTCACTTACTTTGTATTAACCCTAACAGTTTGGCTTTAAAGAGCTGCATAATTTGCAAAATGCAGGATAATAACTTTTTGGGAAATGAGGGATGCTGGGTCTGAATGGAGAGTTAATTAGTGAAACACTAGGGGTGTGACAGAAAGGCAAACATACTACTTCCCTGACAACAAGCCTACTCAACCACTGGAGGGGTGCTCCTGCAGTTGAAGAAACATCATATTGCATTTCATTGCATCATATCGCATTATATAACATATATGGTGTCTTAATATCACTAAGCTACAAACATTCTCTTGCTTTGGGTAAACTGACCCAGCTCATAACACCAGTGTGAAATTTAAATTAACGATAAAAGTTCTCGCTTCACGGAGAAATGCATTATCATTTTGTGCTTTTGAGTTTAAAGCTCAAACTCATACTTTCTCAGACATGTCTGGCTATACTGGTTAATTTGTCTCTTGGAAGAAAAAAAAAAGTTTTTATGATTTGCACCTAAGCATGCTTTCTGTGATAAATCATGCAAGTCATTTATGCTGATTTTGATTTATCATTGTAACCTTTTCTATGCAAAGGAGACGTATTCTGTGTACCCATAATGTGACACGAAAGAAAAAGAGGTCATCCCTAAGAAAACACAAGCCTCACCCGCTGTCTCTGATGGCTCTATTGTTTGCCTTGCAGTGGCCAATGCTGTGTTGAGACGCATCTTGTTTTGCAGTCATTTGAAATCCAATGCCACTGACACTAAATTAAAAATATTCTACAGTGACTCGCTTAAAATTATGGCAGCACATCATTATGGTAAATCTAATCAAAGTGGTCGGAGACATTTATTTATTCTTTTTCCTCTTAGTGACACAATAAAGCACATTTCAGTGTTATTTTTGAAGTCTTTTGATCATTCTTGCCATCAGACTCAGTCCTACAGCTTTCTGGAATACGAAGTGCTCCATTTATGAAGTAGGCTGACCTAACAGATTTAATTGCCTCTAATTCCTCTACTGTTAATCCATTTTATAATTAGCACTGAAGAAACACTTAAGATTGCCTGCTGGTTGATTCCTTTGTTTCAAGGAGATAACTGTATAAATATTGTTATCATTCTAATTTTTGCAAGACCACACATTTGTGCTCACCACTGTGCATTTCAAGTAACGACACCTGTATTAAAATACATACATAAATTATCCTGAATTCCAAATCAGCCAGAATTGAGCTAGGGTGCTTTAAATATTAATAAATTCACTATACTTCAAAAGAGCGATAATGTGGGCTACTCGGGAGGTGCCTCATCTCCAAGGCATAATCTACTGAGGGAGGTGGAGAGGGGCCCACTCTAATTAAACATGCATGTACATTTTCAGATGCATTGCTTTCTGCTAGTTTGGGTTTTGACAGGACTCCAAACAAGCTCAGGTGGGCCAAGCATGTAAACAAGCTTGTGAATACAGGCGGAATACACACAAATTAGCACCTCGACCAGATGAATATGCAAGCACTGAGCTGTGGGCCAGCCTTTTACCCATCTAGGCTGCATCTTAGTTCTCTGATGTGAAAGTTCTCTGCAAAATAGCTGTAAAAATGTAGCTATGCAGAAATATTCACATCTGGTAGAAAGTAAGGACAATAACTCAGAATCTAGTAATTTTTGGTAGTCTTGATGGGTATTTATAGGGGAACAACATACTGTATATTAATACTAGTCTAGCCATCATAAATGTGTGCTTTGAATTATAGAAAATGTAGTAATAATAATAGAAGAATAAGCATTATTATTATTATTATTATTATTATTATTATTATTATCAGTAAAATCACTGTGATTACATAATCAAACATAAAGTGATTACTTACTTACCTTACTACTAAAACATTAAAAGTTTTCAAACACTGCAAAACATTTTACAAAAAATGCTCTGCAGTACAAATATTATTTCAGGCAACAAGATCCTGAACAATCTCTTGTTCATTCAGGAAAATAGTAAACAATTGTGGAACACAGGCGCAGTCAGAAGAGAGAAAGTGTTGCAGTGCTAACGAGGAGTGATGCCCAGGGACTAAACTTGCTCTTGTTTGGCTCTTGACAGCCAGCAACTTTATTTCTGTAATTAATACACAGAGGCTGAAACATTTGCCAACAGGCCGGTTACTGCGTATGAAAGGCGCACCAAAAACAGCAGAGCGACAAAACAACCAATAGAAAAACACTAGATAAAAACAGGCAAGCTGTGGATGAGGAAGGACGGTGGAGATGACAGGGGAGCATCGAGAGGAGAGGAAGAGAAATAGAGAAAGTGCAAAATAGAGTGAAAAAGGATAAGAGAAAGAGAGAGAGAATAGAAGTGGGCACCAAGTCCCAGAAGAGGACTTGTAAAGTAAATCTGAGTGAGTGAACACCTCTAGTCCGGGGATGTCTCTGAGGTTTTCAAACCGGACACTTCGACCACATGTCAGGTCCCTGAACGCTCTGCTCTGGGCTCTTTCTGACATAAGTAGCCTTGGAAAGATGAACAACATCACCTCAAGTGCTGTTAGAAGGTCGGGAAATTGCTCCCATTGCACACAGTGTCTGCTCCCCTCCCATGTCACATGACCCGGCTGTGCCGTGGCAACCCTCCCTGATTCTCAAAAGGTAGCTTTTACTTACCTTAACTCTTCCACTTGGTGGGACACAGAGCCCATTTCAATACCGCAGACCTTTTTCCACTTGAGTTTGCCCGTTAAAGCTGTTATCATAAAGCTCTGTTATTTACACATGACATGACGGTGAATAATGGATGGGCTACTGATGAATTTGCAGGATATTTTAGTGACACCCAACACATCTCCCCATAAGAACGAGCTATCATGAATTAATTAGCGCTCATAATTAAAGTGAAAGAGAACAACTTTGATAATTAATAAAATATCACAGATAGCACTGATTAATTTACAAGCAACATACAGTATAAGCTCTCGCTACGTCTTTGCTGTATTGCTGCCGGAGTTAGATATGATACGGCAATAGCAGAAAAAAAAAAAATCACTGGATGCTAGAAGCAGAATTTTAAGCCTTTTAGCCAGGGTTGTCCATATTTCTGTTTATTTAGTATCGTGGAAGGGTATTTAATGATTGCAGTTTGCATGTTAAAGCCTTCTTTTCCCTGTACTCTGATACCACCAGCTCGGGAAATGTACTCACAGTGCTATTGCTCAACTCAATACCCCCATTAGGCTTTCCAGGCCTCATCAATTTTTATTCAACAGAGAATACAGCACGGGTAAAGGAAACATTGTGGGAAACTCTAATCTACATCCATTTATCTGCATTAAACGAGAGCTTTAGGGAAAGAGATAAGAGTTTAATGGGACTGCCCTAAATAAGTTTGTAGTGTACACTTCAGCATCAACATCTAACATTCATATCCCTTTTTAGGCTTTTATCACTTCCAGTGATGGCTGGCCAAGTGAACCATAAACCTCCTCCCCTATCTGCCAGATCGAGGCAAATCTTGGGCGTATTCGAGTAAATCGGGTCCAAGCAGCTAAATACAAACCTTGCCTTTCCGCTATAAACAGAGACACTCCCTATTCCCCCAAGTGGCAAAATGGGAAATGACTACACTGGAAACAAAGGCCCATTTCTGAGTTCTTCTTCTGCATACCTTTTACTGAAGACAACCAGCCTGCAAATGTTCACACTCACAAGGAAACGCGGATATTGTTTTTCAATATCCTTTTGTATCTCCAAATGATGACATACCAGTCAAAGAAGTACACTGGATCTTGAATTTGAAGAATGCATATTTCCAGATTCGACATGGCTATTTGCGCTTTTCAAATTTAATTACCACAACACCCTGTCATAAACTTGTCTTCATCTTCTGAAATCATTAACGAGGTTAAGAAGAAAATTAATCAGAATCTATAAATGGCATGGGCGACAGTTTTGTCCAATTTCTCACTCGACTATACCTGCCTTGTTTTATCTTTCTATTAAACACTGAACAGATGTATGAGAAGTGCTGTGTGAATGAAGTGTAATATTATTATTATTATTATTATTATTATTATTATTATTTAGAAATGAGAAACTTCTGATACTGTCAGGAAAGCTCATTGAGGAATACAAATAAAAGGATAGCTAACAGTAGGCTGCACTTCCTTAGGGAGAGAATATACTTGCTAATCTTAATCAGAAATCATTCCCTGCCAGAAAGAACAACCAAACTGCATGCTAGACATGATACGCCTACATTAGAGAATAATGTTTTCCTGCATGGGACACTGTTTCTATTAAGCGCAGCATGTGAGAAGTAGGAGAATCTGTCACTGCGAATTAAACACAAGGACAATGCCACGTAAACGTATCATCTGTAATTGGGGGAAAAGAAAGGACAGGGCTTTAAAAAGTAATCTGCAGATTCGCCCCGTTCACATATACACAGGCAAGATTTCATGTTACCGACATAATGAAGCTTTTAGCAACTGTCAATCCGAAGGCAGGAGCTGACTCTACCTTAGCCAGTTTTTAACTCCTCTGTGTGATGCTCTAACTAACCTTTAAAAAAGCCTGTGCTGATTAGCCTTCGGCAGGTGCTTTGCTGCAGTGTTGAGAAATGGCCAGTGTACTTGATTATATTGACAGCTCTACTGTAAAAATCTGCTGAAATCATAAGGTCAAAAAGAACCTTTTCTTTCTCCGGTTTGCTTCTATCCAGAGGAGAATAAATCTCAGAGCGGAATCACTTTTTCTGACAATAATTTATAAATTATGCAATGCCTGTGTTTGAATTGAGAAAGGCTTTCATATCCCTTCCATTAACTCAGATTAAGTTTTCATACAGATGCTGGGGAGAATGCTAGCAATATCCTTGGCTCATTTCTATGAAAATTTTATCAGCTCTTTTTTTTCTGTACTACACTCCTATTGGGATGTCTGTGAATCTGAAGCTTGGCTTTGGACATGAACTTCTCTCAACCTGCCTGGCTGTGGCTCTAAAGGTTTCAATATTTTATGGGCTCAGGCTAACTCAGCCATGAGATTCAAGCTGCAGAGATTTAACTCTAATGTAAAATTGTGAACGGATGAAAACTGGAATGTCATAAGTAATACATCTTCTCCGAGTGGGGGTACAGTTAGCATTTGAAAAAAGAAAAAGAAAGGCATTTCAGAGGGAAAACTGCACTCCCCTCTGTCTTTATGTCCCAAAATGAAAAGCCTTGAAGCAATTGGGTTAATACATAACCATTTTTTTTCTCCACTGGCTTTTGCTTCAATTGATAGTTAATTGTGAGCGCTTTTTCCCCCTTTCGCCCAACCATCAACATGAAAGGGCCCCTAATGTCACCCTTCTGGTGAAATGGGCATCACTTAATGTTTATAGGCCAAATCCATTTCTTCCAGCATCTTGCCTGCTTTTTTTTGTCTCAAAACGGATTTAAAACATTTGGAAAATCTGTCTATTCAGCGCAAGCGTTCTGGTGCATTCTTCCCTGGAAACAACGGAGGTCAGATGAGATAGGTCTGATGGACTCTTTCGCTGCAATCTATAGCTGTCTCCCTAGAGCCATGCACCGCCCAGCACAGCCAAGTGGGCCAGTAATGGCCCCAATAACAATGCACTCTTTGTCTTCAAGAAGCCAAGGAGAAGGGCCGGGAGCTGGGCTGAGAGGTGGAAAAAACACTTTTAGTGCTTGCGCACAGTTTCATTATATAAGTGGGCTTTGCTGGAAATATTTGTCCTGACAGTAGTTTAGCATCCCCCTTAAAAGATTAATAATCCCAATTGTGATATGTAAATATGCTTCTCCCAGTTTTCATGGCCTCGCCATCCCCGTTCTTCACTTTATTGATCTGTTTGCCGCGATTTTAAGGATTTTGTATTTGGGCAGGAAGAGAGACGTATCTAAATCTCAGTGGGGCCTACATTAAGAAGGCTGCCTTGTGCAGTGACATCAGAGTTCCTGTTGCTGTATTCGTTGCTTTTATTAGCAATAATAACATTGCTCCTCTGGGAACTAGGGGGTAAGTATGCCCCCCAGCACTAAAGTCCTTTAAAAGAATACCCGGCAAGCCAAGGCATACGAGCCTTTCACTCTGTTGCAAACATGCACTACACAAACGTTAGGTTTCTTTTACAGCTGATAAATAAAAAATCATTACGGCAGGCGCTTTTTGTTCTGCCATATAACTGCAAGGTTAAAAAGAAGAAAACAATCGTAAAAGCTTGATGTGTCTGGAATTCTTCAGCATGGCTATGGGTTGTATTCAGTACAACCACTGCAATTACAATAATATTATTCAGTACAAATACAACTACCAAATAATAATAATAATAATAATAATAATAATAATAATAATAATAATATCATTAGTAGTAGTAGTAGTATCAGTATGTGTTTTTAACAATTTCACAATATTATTTTACATGTATAAAACATTACTGTAATTTAGCAAAATCTCAAATGGCAAAAGGTAAATTTTTGCTCTGAGACTGTGGCAACACCAGCACATCAGTATTTCATTTTTTTCTGATATTTCTGTGTTCTTTAGTTACAATTTGTAATTTGGCAAATAAGGGGAAAACATGCACTACATATTTTATTACTATTATTATTATTATTATTATTATTATTATTATTATTATTATTATTATTATTATTATTATTATTATTATAGGTAGTGGTAAGTATGGTAGAAGTAATGTTACTGCAAGAAGTGTTTTTACTGTTATTCTGCCTAATATAATATTTGTTATGAAATATCCGATGCCCTTTGCAGGACAATGACTTTACATATCACAAGATACATACATTTAACACATCCAAGATAAAATGTCTGAATACATCAAGAACATATTACACATGACAACATGAAAATATATCAAGTGAATAGTTAACTACAGAATCTAGTGATTAACTACAGTAGCAAATGAGCAAACCCCTGAGTGAGGAAAAACCTATAAGGATTTATTACAAGAGCAAGAGTAAAGGAAATGTAAGGCAGTAAGCAAAGTGTGCCTGGCCATGCAAAAACTTCAGCTTGGGATAAGAACCATTTAGTACCCAGTGGCAAAACACCAGTGTGTTGTACATTTCCCTTATGTCATTGACTTGTTAGGCTGCAAACTACTTAATATAAGAGGGGAGGCCGCGAAGGAGATGAGGTCTCATTTCAAACAAGACACCCTGCAAAAATCAAATAATGCAAGGAGGCAGTCCACTGCATTTTATTATATTCCAGCTATCCAGATCCGAACCATCCCATATAACACAGGTATGGTCAAGAAAGAGAGTGAATATTGGTGTGTTTTTTTAAATGCACTTTTTGGCAAACCCTATTTTGTTCCTCAGGCTTACCAGTGCATCTTTGAATCTTACGAGGTTATGATGTAGTCTTCTTTCTATATCCATCTTTGAAACGTCTATGACTGCATCCTGGATAGTGCTCTTGATTTGTTCGACAGCTGAAAATGGGGTTATCTTGACAATTGAATATTCTTTGGTCATCCACTATAGCCGTCTTCCATGGTCAACTGGGTCATTTTCTATTGCTGAGCTTGTGAGTGCATTACGGGTTCCTTACAATATGTGTGTGTGTGTGTGTGTGTGTGTGTGAGTGTGTGTGTGATTAGCACATGCAGTACACAGACACACTATATAGACAGTGCAGTCCATAAGTATTTGGACAGTGACACAATTGTTGTTTTGACTCTATACTCCAGTTTATGCAATTCAACTGCTATCAGCTTTAATTTAAGGGTTTGCATTTTACGTTTGTATCCAGTGAAACAAGTAGGAATTACACCCCCTCTGTTTTATGTCATTTTAAATAAAGATGGCATACTTAGTACTTGTTTAATCTTTTGCATTCTATGACTGTTTGTGACCCATAGACATAAAAAGATGCTTGGTATCTTTCCTGCTGATGATTTGCTGGGCTTGTACTGCAGCCATGACTTGGCAGCAAAATAATATAACAAAGAAAAAAGCCTACCGATCACAGTTCAAAAGTCAGTCATCTCATCGCCTAGTGATTGAAGCAGAAGACACGGATATACAGGAACAGCATTGCTATTGTACAATAAGGTATGTCATATAGGGTATATAGCCAAGTTTGTTTCATTTGAAGACAAATAGTATAGCCTCCATTATATTACATATAGGAATCTTTATAGGCTAGATGTGCTAGTATCCGCTTCAGTACCCCTTCACGTTATATGGCAGAATCTTGAAGCCAAATAAATTTGATATTGGTTATGTGTTGTTTCCTGTTTTGACGACCATGCCTGGTCCTCCTCAGCTGAGGTTGTTGCTGTCGTCCAGCAGGTGGCAGTGCTGCGTGCTATCCCTCCCTTCCCCTGGAATGGTCTAATGGTTGATTGGATAATTAGTTGATGAGTCACCAATTTTCCTGGGTGTTTGCACCTGAGAGAACCCTGATAAATGGCTTCACCCAGATGCTCAGGGAAGTGATTTCTCACTCCGTGCTGAGCCTTTGACAGTGGTTGTTGGTTGTTGGTTGTTGGTTGTTGGTTGTTGGTTGTTGGTTGTTGGTTGTTGGTTGTTGGTTGTTGGTTGTTGGTTGTTGGTTGTTGGTTGACTTGGTCTTCCTTTGTTATTTTGGATTTCCACACTCCACTTGCACTCACACTCAAACACCCCTAAACTGATTCACTCTGAAACACATTCAGACAGAAATACAATTATTGAAAATAAAACTCTTAAAATCTATTTTCCTGGTCTGGTCTCCATGTTTTGTTTGACTGCTTGAATGCCGGTCGTAACACTGTATTGTGGAATTGTGTTTGTAGCATATTTCAGTGGTAGCACTGCTTTGATTATGCTAAGAAATGTCTCAGCAGTTATAGGATTGTACAAGACGGATTCTGGAGGTCTTGCAAACTTTTTTTGGTGTAGAAATTCATTCTATCAATTATGTTGCAAGTTTTGGCTCGTGGAATGGTCATGGACAGTCTATCCTGTCCATTTAAAAATATAAACAACAAAACCAGCATAAATGCAGCATTTAATCAATTTGGTGGTCAGTAAGTGATATATTCTGTCTTTGCATTGTTTAAAAATGTATTTTTAAAAGGAAAAGAAATGGTGAGAAAGCAGAGTTTGACACACGTTGCCGTGGAAAAAAACTGTGCTTCATAATCTTCAAGGGGTTCATTTGTGAGAGGTTGGGTTCATCTTTTTTCTACAGCTGACACTTTCGTGATTTGATTCTGGCTTGTAGCAACTTACTTGTACTTGTTTCCCAATGCGTTATCGATACTCTACAAAATTCAAGTCAATACTGCAGAAATATCTTTATTAGTGGTAAGCAGCACCATCCAACTGCCAGTAGCAAACCGCTAATCTGATGCGGTATGCCACAGTGTGGACCACAGAAGTCAGCTAACTTACTGAAAGACAAATTAATTTTTTTTATTAAATCTTAGGTGGAAAGAAAAAATACCATTATAAATCGGTAATAGAGATTTGACACTAACGCTTCTGTTCTGGAACAATTCAATATTTTTGTTTACATTTTTGTTCCAAAGGAAATATTGTTCATTTCCAGTTTCCGTTTCCGCTTCTTGAAGTGGTTTGGAGCCCTGAGTGGTTTGGAGCCTTGGTTGCTTTAGCAGTGTGTTTTGGCTAATTTTCCTACTGTAAAGTGAAGCACCATCCAATATTTGTTGGATCAAAGCAGGTTGGATCTGAGCTGATAAGATTTTTCTGTACGCTTCAGAGTTCATCCTGCTGTGGCCATCAACACATTACATTATCAGTAAACACAAGTGAGCCAGTGAGTGAGCCACACAACATTATCAATAAAGACAAGCGAGCCAATTCCAGTGGCAGCCATACACAGCAAAGCTATAACTCTACCTCCACATATTTTACATATGGGGGGAGGATCATGAGCAACTTTCTATCTCCACACTTTTCTCTTTCAATCACTTCAGTACAGGTTAATACTCTCATCTGATCTGTCCACAAGAGTTTGTTCCTGAATTCTACAGTTTTTAATGTACTTTTTTCAGCAAACTCTAACCTGGCCATTCAGTTCTTGAAACTTACCAGGGGTTTGCATCTTGCGGTGAACTCTATGTTGGTGTGGTCTTCTCTTTATTTTAGTTTTTGACACATCCACTGTTTGCCTACATCCTGGAGAGTGTTCAAGATCTGTTCAACAGTCAAAAAATGTTTTTTTCTTCACAAGTGAAAGTATTCTTTGTCATCCACTACAGTGGGCTTTTGTGGTCTACCATGTTGTTTGCTGTTGCTAGTTCACCAGTGTGTTTGCACAATGTACCAAACAGCTTTTTGACACACTCACTGTTTTGCCTATGTCTGTGATTGATATATTCTGGACTTTGATGTACTGTAAAAATAAATAAACTGTCAAACCTGTAAGGGCAATAATAAAAAGCCAAGAAGCATATGGAATGATTGCAAACTTTCCAGGAAGAGGACGCAAGTGCACATTATCCCCACAGACAGCAAGGAAGATGGTGAAGGAGGCCATAAGTAACCCAAGGATCGCAGTTTAAGAATTGCAGAGATTGATTGTGTCTTGGGGTCATGAAGTCTAAAAAAAAGTTTAACATTTTTAAAATGGCACTTGCATACCAACAAACTCCATACCAACAAAGACCCTTACTAAGCACAATAAACAAAACCAAGCATCTTCAGTTGGCTGACCCTCATTGGAATTATGACTGGAAAAGAGTGCTATGGTCAGATGAGACCAAAATTGAAAGTTGGCCATACACACCATCAACAGGTTTGGTGGCAAAATGGAACTCATACAAGGAGAAGCACCCCATACTTGCTGACAATTATGGCGGTGAGTCATTGCAGCATTTTTTGTGAATGTGCCAATAAGGGTGCCAATAATTCTGGAAACCACTGTAAGTAATAATGTATTGACAATTTCACTTTGGGCATTTACAATAATTGTTTGGGGAGAAAATTTTGACACCTACATTTTTCAGACAAAATATGAGAGGGAATGTATTTGAATTTGAACATAACATATGGGCAATTCCAGCATTATGGATGTGACATTTAGACACAAAATAACAAACAAAATCCCTCATAAAAATTACTCTTCTTACATGATAAAAAATGTGAATGCATATTATCATAGTACCCACTTGGCTGAGGGGAATTGCCCAAAAAATAATTAAAAAAATATTAAGGCAGAAAGAATTTGACAAATAACTTTCATGCTATACAGCTATTTTGGAGAGACGATACACTTTTTGATTTTCATGAGAAGATACCAGTGTTATGGATGTGACACCATTGTGTTACGGATGTGACACATCTTAAATGGACATTGTTTGACATCTTCTTCCCAATCAAATCTGATCATAACACATTTGTTGTCATCTGAAATGGTTCTTAATGTCAGTTTTGACATTGAGAAAACCATCTGAAATGGTTCTTAATGTCAGTTTTGAATGTTTTCAAGAAGGCTGCCAAATAGCATTGATTTCAATAGTAACAGAATAATAAATCAAATTTTAAGCGTTTTTCTGTTGTTAGCCTACATTTTAAAATGGTCACAATCGACTGTTTGGGACATAATAAGTTTAATTGGGAAGTACGTATGTTTATTTTTTCATGCTCAGGTTGACATTACTGTGGAATTGCCCATATAGATTATTATATGTGTTGTGCATTGCCTTTTTTCTTCATTTTTATAAAAGGTGCAAATAATTCTGGAGCCCACTGTATCGATCATTCATCAACTGCTCACATTCAGAAATAACAACATCTTGTCCTTCTGCACTGGAATGTTGAGTATTTCCTCAGACTAGACTGAAGACTAAGGGTGTCTGGGCCTTCACTGTTAGGGCCCATATCAGTGGCGGCTGCTGTTAGTGCCATGATTTACCTGTTAACCTAGGCCATTGTGAGGAGATAAACACTGACCACATCACACAGCCAGCTATAGGCAGCCCATTAAATAGGTTTAAATTGGCAACCTATCACTATGGTCCTGTCATTTAATTTGAACTGCCTTCTCCTCAAGGGTCAACACAAAACAGAATAAAATGGCAAGTAGTCAGGAACTCATCACATTTATTAACAGTCAGATTATGTCATCTCACGATCCATCACCTATGCATATTCAATAGATAAACAAAATAATGTAACATTGTAATCAGTGATATTATAAAAGACTAACACAACTGAGGGGGCAATGTTGGCATTGTTAGTTAAACTGGACTTTTGACTGAATGTGCTCAAACTGAGAGAAGATGGATGAGATGGACTTCTGAATTCAGAATCACCATTTCACCATTTGTAGGATGACACCATATGTCTGAGATCCTTATCCCAAGTTCTTCGTGTTTTAATGGTAACAGACATCAGAGGTGGGTAGAGTAGCCAAAAACCATACTCAAGTAAGAGTACTGTTACTTTAAAATAATAATTACTCAAGTAATAGTACAAGTTGTCATCCAAAAAACTACTTCAGTAAGAGCAAGAAAGTATCTACTGAAAAAAATGCTGAAAAGCCAAGTTACTACAGCCAAGGCTACAGCAGAGATGTTCACAAGTCATCAAATGCAAGTCTGAGTCAAGTCTCAAGTGTCTGAGGGACGAGTCCAAGTCGAGTCCCAAGTCTCTGAGCTAGAGTCCAAGTCCAACCTCCAGTCTCCAGAATGTCGCAGCTTAAACAACAGTATGGCTATAGAAATTCATCACGATTCCTATGCTAATTGAAGCGTAGATATTTTGTATATGACATCAAGTGTGTGACAACTGAAGAAGCAATATTATCAGGGGCACACAAAAAGAGTGGTTATTTCATTTAGTTTTGCATTTTGGTTATTGTATTTCATATTAGATGGCGGCACTGATGGTGCAGTGGGTAGCACTGCCGCCTCACAGCAAGGAGGTCCTGGGTTCGAATCCCCTTTGGCCGGGGCCTCTCTGTGCGGAGTTTGCATGTTCTCCCCGTGTCTGTGTGGGTTTCCTCCGGGTACTCCGGTCTCCTCCCACAGTCCAAAGACATGCAGGTTAGGCCGATTGGAGAGTCTAAATTGCCCGTAGGCATGAGTGTGTGAGTGAATGGTGCGTGTGCCCTGCGATGGACTGGCGACCTGTCCAGGGTGTATTCCTGCCTTTCGCCCAATGTATGCTGGGATAGGCTCCAGCCCCCCTGTGACCCTGATCAGGATAAGCGGGTTCAGATAATGGATGGATGGATGGATGGATGGATTTCATATTAGGCTTTGCCAAAACCTCAGGTCTGGTGTGGTAGGTTCATTGATATATCAATAAATAAGATAAAATTAATGTGACATAATCTAAGAATTACCATGGGCCTGTAATATAAGAAGAGGGTCATTAACATGGACACAGATTAATCTTAATCCTGGACTAAATGAATTTTGTATGGATAATCTCCAATTCAATTTACTCTAGGGCTAGGCTTAATCTGCATCTGCAATTTAATTATAATAATTATTGAACAAAATAATTTGTAAACAAAGTTACATAGTGTTGATATTTTAATCATGTTGCAGTATTGGTTTATTAATATAATTTTACTTTTATTTTTTTAAAGGAAAGCTAACTGTTAAGCATTTACTTTAATCATTCAAAAAAATCTAATGAGGCTAGATATTTTTATGCAAGAAATCCTGAGCTATGATTTTGGGCTATGATCTAAATTATGCTATAGGAAAACCTTGAATCCTTAGGAATGCCATTAACCAATGCATAGTAAAATTAAAAATTACTTCAAAACCACATGCAACTACAGTACATGCCAAGCTCGGGTTCTACTGTTGCTTTTAATGTTAACGTCAATTACCAACAAGCTCTCTCAAATACAGTTCATATTTGTACACAAAGTCAGTGGAAAGAAGAGCAAAGTGGATATCCAATATCCTATACAGTAAGTAGGCAAGGTGACACCAGAAAAAAATGAATATATAAGAATGTGTTTGGATCACCGGTAAATTTAGGCTATCAACCTTTAATGTATTATATCACTTCCTCATCAAGCTAGCATGAGGCAGTGAGCGAAAAGAATCCCAAGGGCCAGTTGCACCAAGTGTAACGTCCAACATCAGCTAATAAATATTTTGGCACCGTGATTAGGTTATATCCTAAGTGGTAGTTTGGACATGAAGTCACTAGAGACAAGGGGATTACCAAAGATCAAAACATTCTTTCCTCAAGGTTAAGTTACTAAGCTTGTGCAACTCAGTCCTACAAAGGACATGCAGAGGGTTGATTAATAAATAATTTACTATTAAAATCTTGACATGTTTATTTCAATTTTAGCAACCCAATATGTTACAAGGTCTGACCATACATTTTATTTTGTGGTAATAGCTAAGTTAGATAGCAATAGCAAAATGGGAAAATGCATAGCTGTATATGTTATCAGGAACTACAGCAATGTTGTCCATCACATTTTTCACCTACTTCTTTCACCCATCCTTCCAGAAATTGGTTTAAAGCTAGGAGGCCTATTAAATTGTTCACAATGTCTGGATAAGATGTCCTGAAGTATTTGTCAACGTTTGATGTCTTTATGCTTTGGAATTTAGAATGTTTCCAAACTGTCAATAAGTTGGATCTTTTTGTTATATCCTTCTTTGGCTTTATCCTCTAACGTTTGATGATACAGGTTTGAACCCTTTGTTTGACCACAAAAATGAATGGGTTCCTACCAGTTGCTACTAGTAATGAAGGTAGCGATATGCTTGCAGACACATCTGGGTCAACATTCAGCCTCGAATACATTGAGATGATGAGAGCATAGATGATTTCCGGAGAGCTTTGTACCTTCATACAAGTGATTCTTTATTGAGTGCATGTTCGTGTGTCTCTATTGGAGAGGCATGGAGGAAATTTCCTGATTTTTACAATTCTGTGAGAACAAATCAAACAGGCCTTGCTGCAAAAACAATTGTTTAAAATGTAGCATGAGAAATGTAACAGTAATTATTTTTCCGAAGAGTAAGAGTAAAAAGTATCCTCCTATAAACAAATCTTAACAATTTATAAAAAAAACATACATTTACTTCAGTAACGTGTTACGACCCACCAGATGTGTCATTAAAAATACATTAACGTTACATCAACATGTTAAACCATCTGCTCTTTTAGTGGGTTGTCATGATGATTTTTTCTGGATTGGACTGGCTAATAAAATAGATGAAGAACACATAGATATTGCATCCACATTGCACAGAAAGATCTTTTTTTTGGCCCAAGAAAGATGACACATGGTCTGGTACATCATATTAGCATATCGGCACAATTAAAGCACCAAGAAACACGAAAATGTCATTTGGAGAATAGCAATATTACTTTGATAGAGAATTCTCAGAGGAGTACAAAATAAGACATGAGAGATAATGAGGAGCATTTTTAGTGATACATTTTTGCTTGTAATTTCGAGTTTTGTACCATGATGGAAAAAGCCCCAATTTTCAAAATGCTAACATTGCGGCTGTAATTACTGAATTAAAGGTTGAGGAATAAATACAATTTAAATCCCTTAATTATGTGATTAATCATTATTTGAAGAAGCAGCATTAAAATAGTGTGTTAACTATTCGCCGGTTTGCAGAACCAGCGACATCTAGTGGTCAGAATCAGGTACCTTCCTACGAATGGAACATTTTAATGTCTCATTACTCAGGACAGGGGGAAATAATCATCCCCATATTTGCAGGTACTGTATTAGAAAGGTCAAAGGTTATATGCTCCAAAATAGAGCTTTCTAAAACATCTGGAACATGTACTACATAGCGGTTGAAGAGGTGGCCCTGCAGTAGGGATTGGGTGGTCCCATGATGGTTTCAAACATGTATTTGGATTCCCTGTGTGTGAATCTGGGTCAAAATGATCTGATTCTATATTTGAAATGGGAAGAGGTGCAGGAGCTGTCAACTGGAATGGGGGAGGGGGAGAATGACTATCTGTGTTCATACTGCACTGTAGTTTATGCATCTTGCATACAATTGTGTCAATAAATGCATTCAAATACATACTTTATTGTTAATAATACAATTATTTTTTTTTCTCAAAACTGTAGGAGCATTTGAAAAACATCTTATGTATACAGCAAAACATTATGGTTCACCTCCAAAAGTATGTACCTCACTCAAAATCTTGACCTCATGTTTCAAAATTTCAATTAATTAATAAGTGTAATCAAAATTAAATGTCCTTTTATCATTGCTTGAAATCAAGACAGTCAAAATGCCATGACAATGAACCCTGGAAGAGCATTTTCTGCAGTACAATATTTCAAATTGAAATAGGTACCATTGCTGAGACCACTTGTAAGAGACAATGTCAGTTGTTGAGAATAAATTTTGTTGCTACTGTGACACGGTGCAGTAAACAGAAAACACAACAATGCAGTTGGAAATCACCTATACATCACAGTTCATGTTTTCTTGAACTTCAACCATGCTGTAAACTGAAATAGCATAAAGAATTACAATTACACATTCTCTTTGGAATGTTTGTATGATTCATGACACTGCAGACCGCAATCTATTTTGATCAGCAATAATTTTTTAATGTAGATAATTGGGCCAATTGTAGACAATTGTAGACAATTGTACTTAATCATTTACAATTTGTAGAAAGCAATGAGAAACGGTATTCTGTTGTGAAAAAGTGATGTTATGGTGAGTTTTTCCACATATTCTATTGACATTTTTACATTTTAGTCATTTGGCAGACGCTTTTAATCCAAAGCGACTTACAAGTGCATAGGTTCTACCACAAGTCGAAGCATCACATCCAGAACTAGGAAAATACACCTGGACTGCTGTTCTAAACATATAGTCGTCATCATAAGTGCAATTTATTTTATTTTTTTTATTTTATTTTATTTTTTTTTGGGGGGGGGGGGGGGGGGGTTAGACAGGGATAGGGGTATCAGAAGGGGGGGGCGGGGTAAATCAGGAGGGGGGACTAAGGTAGAGTTTGAAGAGGTGTGTTTTGAGTCTGCGTCGAAATAGGGGGAGGGATTCTGCTGTCCTGACAGTGGTAGGCAAGTCATTCCACCACTGAGGAACCAGAACGGAAAACAGGCGTGAACGTGCAGCTCGACCGCCAGGTGCCCGTAGAGAGGGAATCGTAAGGCGACCAGAGCTGGCAGACCGGAGTGGTCTAGCTGGGGAGTAGGGAGTGATCAGGGATTGTATGTAATGTGGGGCAGTCCCCTTAGCAGCCTGAAATGCCAACACTAGGGCCTTGAATCGGAACTTTAATCAGCATTCAACAACGATTGAGAAGAATTTTAAGTTATCCTCACTTCATTTCCCATTTAACACTTTTTTCAGCAAATGACATTTTATGTGCAATGCTATCGCAGTCGACTAATGCTCTGGCCATTAGGATGTACTTTCCTCCTGCTTAGTTAATCATAAATAACACAGCTGACTATCTGTTTCGAAAAGTATATTGCATAACATTAAGCAAAGGATTATGTTTACTTCTATGGTCAGCATTAGCCCTTACAGCTAGTTGCATATTTTTAATTTTGACCAATTTCAGACTTGAAAAGGCAGTGCCCAATCTAGCAGAGCAAATACTCAAAAACACAGCAAACCATTCAAAGTGAGTTTTCTATTCAATTGACAGAAAATAGTAGATATCACATGGTAAACATTTCATAATTGCTATCGTGCTATTATGTTTTTTTCCCTTTATTTTAGGGATATTGATCATAGACACTTTTTTTCTGTTCTTTTATGTGACACACAGTGTGTGTTAGCTTATGACTAGGGGATCTATTGGTTATGTAGCTAATTTTGCCGGACCACAAGAGCTTCCTCTGTTAGCAATGTAATACACTTGCTAACTAACATACAAGCTTGGGTGTCAGGCAGTGCAACAAAAAAAACAATGTTTCTTCATAAATTAAACAGTTAATATTGCATTTGTGTGAGTTTTCTTTGCTTATATGTCATCCGCTTCATGCTTCAGATACGTTTCAAAATTAGATAGTTTATCATTGCATGTTAAGGTACAGAATGAGACTACAAAAAATGTAGTCCTGTGTACTATGACTGTTTGAATGTAGCATTTTTGCAAAACACAGTTTTGATAAAAACTGGCTTAAAATATTTTAATGAAATAAATTGTTATATCTGTGTAGTCACTAACCCACTGCTTGCTATACATTTTAATTGGTTTGATTATGACAGTGTTTTAATCCATACTAGATATGAAATAATACAAATCAACCCTTTTCAGATATAGCAATAATACTTCCCACAAATTTCTACTTCTTACCAGGTAGCTATCCCACAATAGCTTGCATATGAATGCTTGGTGAAAAGTGACTCTTTTGTTTCCACCCAAACTACCCTCCCTCTATCTGTCATGGGATGACAGCGGTAAAATCATAGAAGTTGGTAAGTGAAGAAATCAAACAATGTTTTAAATTCCACTGACAGACACTGATTTGACAAACTGGTGTTAGTCTAACTTAACAACATAATGATGGAATCAACAATGCAGTAATTGAGAAATGAACAATGAGTTAACCAAAATGTGTAAATCCAATGTGTCATTATACTGAAGCAGACACTAGTCTGAAGGCAGCATATACTAGCCTAGCTACAGGAATCTCTGCTATACAATACAAATTTTTACGAGCATACTGTGCCAACTGTATGATATCATTCCACTGTATCGTTCTGTGAAGCGTCATTTGGAATACAGTAATAGTATGTAATCTCATACTACTGTACTCAGTTTCTAAAATAAAAGGCACAGTAACATGCCCATATGTCAGCATTTTTTGTGGTTAATTTATTATCGGGATCACCTTCGTTGAACAAGGCAACTTACAAACTCTCATTCAAACTGGAAGAATGAGATGCCATGTCATAACCGGGTACATGGGATGGGATGACCATTTTTAATAGAAGTGTCAGTGAAAGAGACTGGCTAAAGATAATTTTAGCATTTCTGCTTGCAAAAATCCTGGGCTGAAAAACATTGCAGGGTGGTGCAGTGGGTAGCACTGCCGCCTCACAGCAAGGAGGTCCTGGGTTCGAATCCCCATCGGCCGGGGCCTCTCTGTGCGGAGTTTGCATGTTCTCCCCGTGTTTGCGTAGGTTTCCTCCGGGTACTTCCTCCCACAGCCAAAGACATGCAGGTTAGGCTGATTGGAGAGTCCCTAGGTATGAGTGTGTGTGCCCTGCGATGGACTGGCGACCTGTCCAGGGTGTATTCCTGCCTTTCGCCCAATGTATGCTGGGATAGGCTCCAGCCCCCTGCTACCCTGTTCAGGATAAGTGGGTTAGGATAATGAATGAATGAATGAATGAAAAGAATTGCTCCGGGAGCTATCCAAATTTATTTTTAGCATTTCTGCTGCATTTATAGTGTGACAGATTTATGTTCGCTGTATATTCTGCTGTGTAGGGTGAGATCCACATAAGGGCGCTAGCAAACACACTGTCACAAGTTCAATGTCATCACCCTCAAAGTATACATTTTTGCTGAATGAAACGTCTTTTACATTGCAATAACATTATGCTGTGTTCGGAATAGCATATGCTTTTAAGGGTTTTCATGCACTTTGTAATGAACCAGGTTGATTATGGATCTGCATTGTATTGTAAATGTTATTCCTGATTTTGTGTGTAACAATGAGGGTGAGAACACCCATTGTAAGCAGTCCGGAGCAGATCTAAATGAGAACTGCATTAAGTGATATATTTGGGTATAAAACCATGGCCTGCAAAAGTGAAATATTCACTCAGACAAGAGATTTCTTGGAACTTAGAATATTTGGAATATTTTTTGTTGCAAAACGTTCTGTGTTGTGTTATGCAAGCCTAGTTATACACTGTTGGAAACTTAGTTATACTGACTTTTCTTACACACGGATGGGGGTAAAGCATTTTCTTTGCAACTAAATACCAAATATTAGTCAGAGACGGTTCTACTTGGGCTCATCGTGTTTGAGAGAGCCTATACAAAACTTAGATAATGGCATTTCTATGTACAAGTACTTTTGTAGAAGTATACAACGGTGAAATGGACAACAATGATAATTCTCCCAGATAAATTCTAACAACGTTAGAGTTAGCACATTTTTAGAATGAGAAATTATGTATTTGGTCCGCTGGGCACTGACATTAACTTATTTCTTGAAGTATGTGGATGCATACTACAAAAAATAGGTTATATAGATAGAATCATGCGTTTTAATGCTTTCCAACAGTATAACCTGTTACCATGGTGATTGAAAATTGCAGGCTGTAAAAACGAATGAATACAAAAAAAAACCTCACCTGCCCAGTCCTGGGCCGGTGAGACTTAACAGGCTAAAACTGTTTAAAGAAACAGCACACGTTGACCAGTGAACAAAGGCGAACACCATAGAAGGGGGAAAAACACTTGTTTCGAACAGCAGAATAACAAATGGCCATATCTCTTTCTTAAGCAAAAATAGTTTCTAATAGCCATAAACCTTATACTGTGACTTGTCATTTCAGAGACCGATAAAATATGATATCCATCTTTCAAACCATATCAATTTGTATGCGTAAGTTTGTTTGGGACTCCAAAATGTATGGCGAGTCTATCAATGTTTATTAGAGCTTGAAGTAGTCCCAATATTTTATTAAATTTCACATATTTACACCATGATTTGAATTTTTAAATGTAGGTGAATGGTAGATCTGATATTCAGGAATGCGATTCTGGTATTATCTCAATTTGACCAAATATAGATTTTGTAACAATTGCTGTTAAATGGCCAAGTGTGAGACATTTATCTGAAGCTTGTGCCAGGTTACATATTTTTATAATTCTCTCTGAAAGAACTTTCAGTACTATGGATTGACTAGATATAAATCCAATGTCCCTGTTTGTTTATCAATATAAAAATGCATTCAGTAATTTATAAGATATTACTGAGCTCTCAAAGCAGTTGTTATCAATGCATTGCATTGCACACACAATGAGATGCAAAATGGCACTGTTCTTCAATTGATTAATTTCTGTCAATTCATCTCTTTTCCCTTTCTAGTGCTTTTATTTTGCCATCTAGTGGTATAACAAAAGTACTGTCCTTATGTTAGGGAGCCACTCAAATTCAAGCTCAATTTGAGTCAGCGACTATATAGCAACATTTTTAGGACTGCAAAAAGGAAACCAAAAATCCAACCCAAGGGAACTGACCTGAACTGAAGTATTTATTAATCATCCTTGAAAGGGCCATCTACTTTGTGTGTCCTTGGTACATCCAACCACTTTCCTTGAATTTAATACTCAAATACGTATTGACTTTTTTACAGGGACCCATAGAGGAATAGCAAACTCCTATAACATATAAATGTTAAATAGCACCAGTAAGCAGAAGTATTGATCATTTTCAGCGAGCAGTCTTAGGTGCCCTTTAGCTATCATATTTTCAGGGTGATGTCCATTGCTCAAATTTTACATCATAGATGTTCGATAAGCTCTTTAGATGGTCAGATCTTTTCCAGTGCAAGCCAATTAAGGACCTTAAGATAGGATGACCAGATTCCCTGGAAGACCTGTACATTATACAATGATTATTATTCTACTATAATGGTAATTACAGTCTGAAAACCTGTTGAATTATAATATTTTCCAAGAATATGTCAAGAAATGTTAAAAGGGACAGAAATAACAAGGCTTTCCTGGGAGAAATTGGACCTGAGCCTGAGACCTGATGATAAGAACAGTACAGTACGTCCATTTAGCTGCACTCATTCTTCTGTGGTCTTTGTTAAAACCAGGCATTGTAGCACAGTCCTGTGGTCAACGTGGTGACCGGACAAACAAATTGACTGCTGAGGGTTTACATTATGTTACATTGCACTACAATCTTTTATCAGGTACTCTTATTCACAATTTACAATGGAAGAGAACACAAGCATATCCACCTCATTTACTTGAGCAACATTTTCAGACCAGTGAGTGTATGTGCATCATGACTAATCACTAAATATGAGTCAACGTATGTCAACATAGAACAATAACACAAATACAAATAATATATATGAATAATACAAAATTTCATGCAAATCAAATACATATTAATATTAATTGGTGATCACACACACCAGATGTTGTGATGACTGGGTTATCATACCACAGATTAACAGCACTCTGGGGGAAGCTTTGGGAGAAGAGATATATTGAGGTAAACCTATTCAACTGTGTGCTTGCAGTGATGCCCCTGGACTACATTTATAATAGCATCAGCATAATACCTCCATTGCATGCCTTTTGTAACAGGATGCGCTTTTCATTAATCCCTACTAGCATCATTTAAAGAAACTCTAATATGATATGTTTCCTCATGTAATATTGAGAGTGAATGAATGACTTTTATGGTTTTCTTTAAGGTTTTTATTGTTTACCCAGTCCTCACACAGATATACAGTAAATTTAAGCTAAGCTAAGAATTGTGTATGTCTCAACCAATACAGCATAATCTTCTGAAATGAAAATTATTGTAGATTAAGATGTAACAATTTAAAATGTAATCTCTCTGAGTAATACAAAAACATAGGTATATTGGCAGATCAAAATAATTCACCACCTGTTTTTTTATATAAAAACTGCAGCAGAATAATATTTCACTTTGTAGGTTTTCAAAAAGTATTTGAGCAGCAACCCCACTTAATTCTAAAGACCCATGTAGCAAAAATATGGGCAGTTCAAAATATCTAACATTAGACATTTAAGTGAACTACAATCAGGCTATTATATACATTAAGTGCTCTTACTTAAGGCTCCAGTGTCTACTTCTCAGAACCATTTACAGCCATTTCAAGAAACACACACACACACACACACAGCGAGAGAGAGAGAGAGAGAGAGAGAGAGAGAGAGAGAGAGAGAGAGAGAGAGAGAGAGAGAGAGAGAGAGAGAGAGAGAGAGAGAGAGAGAGAGAGAGAGAGATACGCATAAGACAAAAACTTGGATACAATCATATACAGGTACGTACATATGTTACATGTATAAATTGGGAAATGTATGGACAAGTGCAATGTGAATCACATACAATAAGTCCAGGTTTGTCTGAATATAGCACTCACCTTCTCAAGCCCCTAATTACTTAAAAGTCATCCCTATCATTAAAACAGAAGGACATATATTTCCTCTGGGAAGAGACAGCTCCAGGGTTAAATGGCACATTCAAATATATCAATAACTTCAACTAATTGTATCGTTAGTAATTAGAAGTATAATCAATTATGAAACACTGTGTTCCAACCTTGGAATAAGGCACAATTTTCTAAAATAATTCAGAGCATACACAATTAAACCATAAAACTGTGTGTGCTCTAGAATAATGAATTTGACACTTGTGCTTACCTTTTGTGTGAAATTATACAGTAGCTTAATGTAATTATAATAAAAAGAAACTTGATCATTTGACCTCTACATTGTTGAACTGCAAATGATGTGCTTAATAGTCAGCTGTCACTTCCTATCTTAATTAATCCTAATAGACTATTGATGCAGCACAACTGTTAGGCTTTATAATTAGTATTGCAGTTTAGACCAGATAATCTAACAGGGCAGTCCAATTACTCTAGAGGAAATCAGAAGCTGTGAGAAGGTAATTGTGAAATGATCATGATTTTTTAAAATAATACCATGCCTTTATATTTAAAAAAATGCATGCATAAATACATGATGAGGAAGAAAGTAATACAATTTCAACGCCACTGCTTATCGCCGCTGATGATCTGCCACTTTAGCTGATTGCAGCTATCAATGGCAAACAAATCTGTCGAGCTGTCCATGCTCATATGATCTGACCTGATTCCTTCAGCTGTCACAATCTGTGAGAACGCTGCCATGCTTTGCTCTTAATTCTGTCAGGCTGGGGCATTTACATGTCTTTGTGTCGCATGTTAATAGGGCAATTAATAAAATATATGTTAATAGCATCTTAATCGTTTTACAGCAGCGGCATGACAAGGCAGTGGGAGAAAAGCATGTCACTGATATGAAATCTGTGGCTACTCGGAATAGCGTCGCCCAGAGCTTAGCATATGGCTCCCTTTCCAGCCTCAGTTGAGCTACATAATGGGATCGCACTGTTTATTTCCAAATTAGTGATGTCACTCCTCCTTTGTTTCCTCAGACCCTGAATAGCCTCTCCGAGACCACAGCAGGGAAATCACTGAACGGCCAATATCCACACATTAAGCATTATTTAGCCTCTACATTTTTTTTTTCACAATTAGGCAATCCAGGGATAATTGCCTTAATATTAATCTCAAAAGTTAGTCCCAAATGAAACATTAAACAAGTGCACTTTAAAAGATTCCCATTTTTATTCTAAATGAGCACTAATGAAATAAGTATTCTTAAAGTACATTTTAAAAGGTTACAGGAGAATAATTATCCAGAAAGAGAATAAGAATCAAAACAACATCTAGTAAAACAGGCCTATGTTTAGGAATAACATTATCTGTCAACAGGAATTTAATGTACCTCATGGCGTGTAGTCATTCAAGTTTTGCATCAGAATGTTGGGAATGCATGCATGATTTAATAAAGCTTGTGACAAAATGTTTCAAGATTTTATTAGCAACACTGAAAATAACAGTTGGCATTCATTGAGATGGAATGCCATTGTATTTTAACATTCAAATAAATACTAAATACATTTTTCTTTTAGATTAATTTTCTATTCAATAATAATAATAGAATGCCCCCATAGCTTGATTTGTATGAACACAAAACAAAACAACAAAAACAAAAAACAAAACAAACAAAAACAGAACCTATTACAGAAGGACAACATTCTATTCAACTTCATACCAACAATTATTCCTAAAGGTGGCCACTCTAATTGATAAAAAATTTCTCATTGGGCAGACAGCATTAGCAAGACGGTGTATTTGGTGTTGTTTTATTAAAAACCTGGCAACAGTTTCTGTGGCAGCGGCATTCGTGCCGAGACACAGAGATGCCAAATGACTCATGCAAAAATGACCTGAGGGAGGCAGCAACGAACAAATATCAGCACAGCACTCGCTCACAGAGTGCATATTAAAGACCATTTACATAGCAAAATCTAATTACCCCTCTCTCTGAGAAAGCATTTGATCTCAGACTTAAGCAGTACAGAAAATATTATTGAGAAAGTAAGCTACTCTCAGATGAAGGTGGCTTACCGAACAGAGGACTCAGCTTGTACACAATTCAGTCTCCTTTTAATTATGTTCTACTCCCAAATAAAGGAACAGTGATTTGTTTGTCTCGAGAGGACTTGGCGGTAGTCTGTTAAAAAAAAAAACCCTAGGAGAGGACTTTTTGGACAACTGCGAGGCAACAAAGTCATAGTGCTTCCTTTCTTCCATATTAAAGAAAATGGTGATTAAATAATATCCCCTGCCAAAGCTTTTTTTTCACCTCAAAGAATGTGGTTTCTCCATTTTAGAGCATGGTAGCACATAATCAGTTTCTCAGCAATTACTGTGTGTGAATATTTTGTGCGGAATGCCCCAGACTAGAGATGCTTGGATAAGGAAAATATATTTAGTAGGACAATAAAAACTCACTTCTTACAATTATTACATTATTACACCTTTTGCATCATATTTTAAAAGAGCATTTACATTTCTTGGTATTATTATGGCTGCTTGTAATATGAAAAGCAGTAATTGCTTTTCTATTCTACTTCACTCTTTACAGTATATATAGCACATAAGACATGAATATTCATCATTTACTTTAAGAAGCAGGGATAATGCCACCTATAATATATTTGTTGTCATCATTATTGCTTGAAAACGCCCAGAGTTGAACCAGTAATTGAACCAGTATACATTACCACAATATATGCATGCCGTACATGCGATCTTGTACAATTCTTTATTTGAAGCGTTTTTGTTTTATGTGCATACATTATGTATGGCCGTGTCTGAATTTGTATTACCTGTATGGTCATGCTGACAAATCTGACTCAGACGTAGGATATATATGCAATAAGCACTACCATTTCTCACCGAGTACTGCGCTTAAAGCAAAGGACACATCTGCATTCCATGTACATTTCATATTTATATACATACGTGCCTCTACGCTTCTGCAGCACTCCTTTTGAACATTGTGACAATTTTCAATGCCACACCAATTTCAGACTCCATAATCTACTGGATGTTTTTTCATTACATGAATGACCATTGAGTCTCTCTAACTTGCCCTTATTTCATATGACAAGATTAGATCTTTCTGAAAATAACAGCAGGAAAGGTCTAGCCTCTTTGTGTTCTTTGTTCCCTCACTTTCAGAAATTATATGTAATTGTAGTCACTCCATGAAGATTTTTAGCTCTGACCTTTAGTGTGCAGTAATATAGAAATTGATGGGAAGCAGATAGCCTGCCCAAACCTCCTCACCTGCATCTCAATCCTATGCAATTGGCGCAACCTTATCAGCCTATTTTGATATTTTTGTGCATTTCCACACATGCAATTAGACCTCCATCAAGAAGCGAATTTTGCTCCTGTGAAATTATGATTCAGTGCACAAGACCCTTGTTCTGGCTTCAAAATTGATGCAAAATTGATGAAACTTCCAAGTGAAATTGCCTTCTTTGATCTTCACAGTCTTGAAATAACATTGCCAAAAGCTGCGATTTCTGTAAACTTCCCTCGAAAAAAGGAGTCGGACAGTGTTGCCACGTCGACTCAGTGCACCAATGAAAGACGTTGGGCTTTCTTTAGAAAAAAAACAGACCAAAGAGAAGAGGAAAATATACCAAGCTCTGAAAATTACCTTTTACAAGTAAACTTCAAGTAAACTCCAGTGAAAAATTACCTTTTTCCAGCCAGTCTCACACAAAAACTATTATCTTCTCCATCTGAGATTCCTTCTTTCACCTCTTCGATGTTTATTTCTTTATTCCTATACAGGGCCTTGCCTTGATGTTAAGCAATATAGTTTTAAGTTGAAAATGTCAAAAGGCCACAGAACGAAATTGATGGAAAATTTTTCAGGGCTCTATATTGATATTTGCAGAAGCCTGTGGATTTGCTTTAGTGACACAGACCTTGCGTGCAATGCTGGTGCTTTGAATTCCATATTGCCAAAACAGCATGTTTCTGGGCTTAATGGCTTCCCAAGCAAAGCTATCAAGGTGACATGGTGATAGCTTTTGGGGTGCGCTTCACCAGTGACAGACTGGTAAAGGATACCCTCCAGAATTCCTTTAATGCAGTTTGAAGTTTCATCTCCTGTTAAACAACACGGGAGAGTTTTGCTGCCGTCTCAAAGCTACTGCGAGAATGTGGCCCTCAGTCTGCACAGTGTGGCGGTAGATTGCCGATTTCCATAGCTGAGCTGGCTCCCCGTAAACTCTGCCAGCTTCCCTAATTACTGTGTCACCAGGACTGCTGCCCCCCGTGCAACATATGCTTCCGTAGAACTGTAAAAATCTAGAAAAATAATGCTGCCCGGCGAGGTTACAGGCTCAATTTAATTCAGGCAGGGTTCAGGCAAAGAATGAGAAGCACAGTATGCTGTCCTGATATATTCCCCCCAAAAGATTACAAACAAACAAACATAGTTAACTGAACCGTATATTGATCATAATCAAGCCTAATAGAGACTCATTTGCTTCCTCCATTTTGGATTAAGTGGCTATTTATGTAAATGAATGGGGCTGGGGTAGGGCGCAAGAAGATGGAGACTGAACCAAACAAAGGCTGAATCTCAGCCACACTTTATGCCTTAATGTACAGTGGGCTCCAGAATTATTGGAGCCCTTAATAAAAATGGAGAAAAAAGGCTGAATATAATAAACAACATGGATAATGATCTATATGTTCAAACATATGGGAAAACTATATTACATTACATTATTGGCATTTGGCAGATGTTCTTATCCACAGTGACGTACATCAAAGTGCAAAGTGCACGCCCATAACCAATCATAAGTGCACTGAAAGACAATTAGTACAATTAGTACTAATTGTACAATTTCAAGTGCAATTTCAAGTGCTAAATACTTTACAATAGTTTACAATAATTTACTCCATGTTTCAATGTTTTTTATTTAGTAATGTAATTTTTTCTGAAAACCATATGTGCCAAAATTATTGGCACCCCTAACAATTGTAAATAAAATCAAACAAATTGAAATTGGCAATACAATTTTTAATCTAAAGGAACTATATTGTGACATACCATCACTTCCTGTTTCAGGAGTATAAAAATGAGGTAACAAGCACAGAAAATCCACTTGTCAACCATCAGCATGGGAAAAGCCAAACAACTGTCAATTCAGAAGACACTGATGGTAATTGACCATTACAAGTCAGATAATGGGTACAGAAAAAGGCAGAAATGGGTAAACATACCGCTTAGCACTGTACAGACAATAATTAAAAGGTATAAGATATGGAATGGTTGCAAACTGGCCAGGAAGAGGATGCAAGTGCATATTATCCCCATGGATGGTTAGGAAGAGGTAACCAAAGGATTGCAGTATAAGAATTGCAGAGATTGGTTGTGTCTTGGGGCCAAAAAAAACCCCATAAAATGGCACCTCCTTACCAACAAATACTTTGGAAGTGTGGCATAAGACAGTCCTTATTGAGCACAATAAACAAAACCAAGCGAGTTTGCCAAACCTCATTGGAATTATGACTGGAAGAGAGTGCTATGGTCAGGTAAGAACATTTTGGCCATACAAACAATTGACATGTTTGCCAGCAAAATGGAATACATACAAGGAGAAGCACCTCATACCTACTGTCAAATATGGCAGTGGGTCATTGATGTTTTGAAGATGTATTGCTGCCAGTGGTCCAGGGGCACCATTTGAGATCAATGGCACAATAAATTTAACAAAGTACCAGAAAATCTTGGCAGAAAATATGGTTGCCTCTGCTTGCAATCTGAGACTTGGTCATAGGGAGATTGTCCAACAGGACAATGACTCCAAGCATACATCAAAATCCACACAGAAATTGTGAAGTAAAAACAACAACTATGTTCGGTGGTGGCCATCTCAGTCTACAGACTTAAATCCATGGTCTGATCTGAAGAAATTGGTACGATATCAATGATTCAGAAAAGTTCTGCATGGAGGAATGGTCAAAAAGCCCTCAAAATGTGTTCTCTAGCTGAATCACAAATTATAGGAAAAGACTCAAGGCACAATCTTTTAGTTTACAGCATTTTCTGTGCATATTTATCAAGGGTGCCAATAATTCTTGAGCCTACTGTATTAGGGTAAGCTGAGATTGATGCAGTGGTTTGGCTGCTGCAGTGGCTCAGTGTGATCTACCCAACATTTTCCCTAATTGTATTTCCTGCAATAGGGTTTCCTAAAAAACTATATTTAATTTTGTTGGGTGTTCAAGAGCATTGGACCATCTCCTCATTTAATTCCCATGACCTTTCACCTGTTGTAAACCTGGGCCATAACAGGTCTAATCTTGGTAACTAATTCTTTTTCATTCCTAACCTCGGTCCTTTCAGCACTCATAATGAGGAATTAGAACACACTTATGAAATATTATGGAGCCTAATCAGAAAAGCAAAGCAGATTTTAGCACAGGGGGGCTTTAAGCAGATCATAAATGTTAATCATTTTATATGTGGAACCTGAGCACTTGGGACCTCTGAATTGTGGCTTAGAGCAGGCTACACTTGTCCTATGAGGACATTGTTGTTTTTTTTAACAAGCAGCAAGAAATCCAATTATTAGTAACGACTCAATGATTTCCCTTCCGGTTCTGTGGCACAAAGCCACAGATCTATGGACAGAAATGTATTATGATACATTTTTTTGCAATGTTGGATTCACTGGCCATCAATCCAGCAGAGGTCAAGGGTGGAAGATGGCAGGAGAGGAGGCATGTGAGCAGACTTTGACTGGCGCACGGCAGAACCTGAAGGGGACAGGGCTAAGCAGCCATTTTCAAATGCTTCAGTTTACTTTGCTAGGCAATCAAGGAGGTCATCATTTAGGCCATTATTTACAATGCTCCTGTGGATAACTGGCCTTGAAAGACAAAAATTCTAATCAAATGTGACGCTGACATAAGTTAATGAAAGGGGAGTCTTGGCCTTCTTGGTGCACCTTGACATCAAAAAATGAATCCAAATCCATGAGTATACCATTGCATAATCACAGAACTCCTAGAGGCACATATTGAGATATTATGCAAACATTGTTCTAGTTTCACACTTTTTTAAAAAAGGACCAATTATTCCTCCTGTCTGCAGTATGTTTAGTTATTATGGATACCAGTGGATATAAGAATGCAAAAACAGGGATGTAATATAGTCAATAGGGATTCCATTTTGAATAGAAAGTGGCCTTGTCATTTTACTAGAATGATCCAGATATTAAAATGCCTCCACCACTCATTACTCAAATTTCATATTTCCTTTACTCTAAAAGCCTTGTAAGCTTCATCAAACTAATCTGAGTGGACAGCCACCAAACATAATCTATTCTGAGTTTTCCATTTGTGAATTTGTAGGAGTAGGTGAAGTCTTTTGGCAATAATTAACTTGAAGGTATGCCAGTCTATATTAACACATGAGGATTAAATTTAACACTCAACTTTATAACGTGCCGCCAGGAAACCTACTGTGCTAAAGCCATGATAACCTGAGGTATCTCTTTCATTATTGCCTAATTAACCTGCTAATAGCCACGTCCTTATACCACCGTCTCTTTAATTATCAAGCATGCTGGCACTGCATTCACGTAAAGATTAGTTATATGTCAGTCAGCTCTCAGTCTTATCGCATTTTTGATGAAATATCATCTTTATGCACTCGGTCTTAATGAAAAGCGGCCTCTCGATTCGCAACACTTTTCGCAGTGGAGGACTACCCGCGACTCTTTGCTATTACTAAGCGAAAAAAAGGGACCAAAGTGGAGCCTGGCTGAGCGTAGGCGCTCTCTGAGACAGTGCAAGGCCTGTGTGGGTTGCTGTGAACGTCTGCTTGACCATTAGGTTTCATTCGCGGTGGGGTGAGGGCGCAGAGAGACTCGTCTCTCGACCCTCCAAAGGCCCTCCAGCGGTGTCAAACCACACAAATCGCAGCGGAGCAAGGAGGCAGTCATTAGTGTTAATTGCTACTGAGGACCATTCTCTGATCCATGGCCTCCAACACGGACTCCAACATTCAGACGGAGATCCTATATGATTTCAGCGGAGGGAGGGAGGTTATAAATTGGTTTGAATTGGGTAGCAAAAGCAAAGGATGTGGACTGTAGTTTGGACACAGTTAGACTCCACAGGTAGAATCAATAAGATTGACTGTAATTATATCGCTCTGATGATGTGATGACAGGATGGTCTGAAAAAAGAAAATCATGGGACCCAGACGGTTTGATCTCAAGACATCTCCAGGAGCCATCCCCTCGTCTTGTGGGGAAAACCGTAGAAGCGATATGCCAGGGACATGACAGCTTATACTTTGGTCAGATTTCTAGAGAGTGGGGTGTACTGTACACAGGCCTCTCATGATACAGTTGCTTCCCGGTGACTCATAGCTTATTTTAATTGCATATTTCAATAAATAATCATTTTTGTGGTTGTATTTATTTGCAAGGTCTTAACACTACCATGGTAGGCTTTTGATGTAACCGTAAAACAGACATGAGAATACATACAGTGCCTTCCAAAATCATTCACCCCCCTTGATAAAGATGAGCAAAGAAGGTTTTTTCTTCATGGGTTCATGGTTTAAAACAAGAAAATGTGGTGTGCCGCTAGAGGTGTGTATATTACTGATTATTCAAAAAAATCATTTTCAGTATTCTCATTTGGTACCATTTCCTATGGCAAATGCAACCTAAGACCTATGTTCAAGGAAATAATTGTTAACACATATGTACAGCCTCCAGACGCATAATACAGTGCCTGTACATAATACAGTCACTGTACATGCTGCTTTGGAGACAATTGACTTGATAATTATAATAAACCCCAAAACCGCAAATGTCCTTACACAAAGCACTGTAAAGCCTGCATGTCATCAGAAACTTAAATATGCAATATATAATTTAGCAGTGTCTATGCCTGTCAAAAACACTACAGCTAAAGCACTAAAACTATTCAGTCCCCTCCAATAGTACTGGAACAGCAAGGTCAATTCCTTTGTTTTTGCTATACACTAAAGACAATTGAGTTTGAGATCAAAAGAACTACATGAGATGACAAATCCGAATTTCTGCGTTTATTTCCTGGTATTTTTCATCTAGATTTGTTAAACAACTTCAAACATAATCACCTTTTGTATCAGACCACACAATGTTAGGTGAGCAAAAGTATTAGAACATGTGACTGACAGGTGTTGCCTAGATGTGTCCTGTTAGATTGACTGGTAAATAGTTTTGAATGTCTACTCTTGGACTGAATTTGTGTTAGAAATGATAACCCAACATGAAGACCAGAGAACTGTCTTTTGGAGAAAAGCAAGCCATTTTTAAGGTGAGAAAATAGGGGGAAATCAATCAGAGCCATTGCACGAGCATTGGGGATAGCTTGTACAACAACTTGGAATGACCTGAAAAAGAAAGAACTCTGCCGTACTGAGCAACAGACATCGAACAGGTTGACCAAGGAAAACAACAGCAGAAGCTGTGAAGAAAAACCCCAAAACATCATCACAAACAATCTACACAGGGCAGAGGTGAAGGTACCAATCAACCGTTCGAAAAAGACTTTGAGATCAGAAATATAGAGGCTATTCCACAAAGAAGTAGAGAGATGAGCCACACAACTTCTGGAACAAGGTTTCATGGACTGATGAGACAAAGATTAACCTCTACCAAAGTGATGGAAAGTGTGGAGAAAGAAAGGAAAAGCTCATGATCCAAAACATACAAGCTCATCTGTGAAGCATGGTGGAGGAAGTGTCATGGCTTGGGTTTGCATGGCTGCTTCTGGAGTGGGCTCACTAATCTTTATTAATGATGTAACTCATGATGTTAGTAGCAGGGTGAATTCAGAAGTCTACAAAAACAAGTCTGCCAACTTAGGGAGAAATGCGTACAAACTAATTTGGAGGAACTTCATCATGCCGCAAGACAATGACCCAAAACACACTGCCAACACAACAAAGGGCTTCATTAGGGAGAAAAAGTGGAATGTTTTACACTGGCCAATCACCAGAATCACCAGACCTTAACCCATGCATGCATTTTACCTCCTAAAGAGGAGATTGAAGGGAAAACCCTTCCAAAACAAAAAACAAATGAAAGAGGCCACAGTAAAAGCCTGGAAAAACATCACAAAAGAAGAATGCAACAGTTTGGTGATGTCAATGGGTCGCAGGCTTGATGCAGTTATTGCAAGCAAGGGATATGCTACCAAATATTAAGTGTTATTCACTCTTAAATACTCTCTGTTCCATTACTTTTGCTCACCTAAAAATGGGTGGTCTAATACGAAATGTGCTATGTTCTAAGTAGTTTAACACATCTAGGTGTAAATACCAGGAAATAAAAGCAGAAATTCTGAACTCTTGTTCATCTTTTTATCTCAACTCCAATGTATTCAGTGTATTGCAAAAACAAAGGAATTGGCCTTGCTGTTCCAATATTTTTGGACGGGTCTGTAACTAATAACATTTATCAGAAATCCTGAAAGTAAACCATCCTTTTAACAAGAGCCCCAGGACCAGTACAAGCAAAACGCATAACCACCACCATATTTCAATATTGGCATGATGTTCTTTTCCACATAAACTTCCTTCTTCCAATTAAAAAGCTCAATGTTGGTCACATCTTGGCATAGGACATAGTTCAAATCAGTGTTCAGAACTGTCTTATCTGTCAACTGAGGGTGCACAAAGTACTGAGAACAAGGGTGGTAATAATAACTGAACAACTGGATTAATATAAACTATAATAAAATTTTTTAGCTCATTATCTGTATTGTTTGTTTTGTAGAGCCTTCTTTGTTTATATTTATCAAGGACATTGCGTTAGAGATCATTCTGACATCTCTCATTAACAATGCGTTTCTTCTGTCTGCAGAACTGCTGCTGCTCACTGGATTATTTTTTTTTGCGCCATTCTTTGCAAATCAATGCACACTCACCGAGCACTTTATTAGGAACACCACCAACACCAACCATGGTGTGATCTTTGACCTTCGAATGTTGGTGGCACACAGGGTGGTTTGATCTCAGAAACTGCTGATTTCCTAGGATTTTCACACACACTACTCTAGAGTTTGCAAAGAATGGTGCAAATGGTACAAAAAATCCAGTGAGCAGCGGACAGAAATGTCTTGTCAATGAGAGACGTCAGAGGACAATGACCAGAATGGTCAAACATGACAGGAAGGTGACAGTAACACAAATAACTACACATTACAACAGTGGTATGCAGAAGAGCACACCATGCATCATAACTCTAAGTGAATAACCTACAGCAGTAGAACTCTAAAAAATAAGTCTAATAAATACCTAATAAAGTGCTCACTGAGTGTATATTAAATATTATTTATATATATTACATAATATAATAATATAATTTTGTCCTGGGCCTGAGAATTACACCGGGCAGCCCTGCATGTGGACAAATTAATCGAGACAGAAAAGCAGGTCACGGCCCACAGAGACAACTGCTAACAAAGCCTCGTGATGTCTTACTAGACATGGTTACTGGAGCATTAACATCATCAGACTCATACTGATGACTGAGACAAGTGATTTCATGTGTTAAGCTGGGATGTCGCTGCTCAAAAGGCACACGACTGATAGCAAGTTCCATTAGGAATCTCAAGCTGAATCGAGGTTCCTGGGGAAGACACATTAACAAGTGCATCTGCTGTATTTAAATGTTGGAATAAATATGAGGCCTGCATTTTTATATTCCATTAGCCACAGCTTCGCATTTTCCACCAAGTATCTAAATAAATAATTAGACAGCAACTGAAACATGAATCATCTTTTTATAATAATAGAGAATGAATGGCTTGATTTTGGGTAAGTAAATTAGACCACATGCATCTTGGCTGCATTATTGTCCAGGAAATAATGACAAAGGATGCATTATAGCCTTGTGAAATGAGAATGCACTCAGCTAGAAAATCTGGAAATCTGACTAAAAGTGGACGTTCACTCCTGTCAGGGCATTGGTCCTCCGAATCACCATGTATGAAAATCTAATTCATTTTGGATATTTACTAATTCATAAGCCATTAGTAACATATTTTATGTACAAAAGCTTCTGTCAAAGTATAATATGAGTGCTGTGGAAAGGCATATGGACTTAACATTTTAGCATGATGCACTTAACCAAAGGGGATGGCTAAATGCAGGACCTTGAATGATGCAAATTGCAAAAATAATTTTATGGAACATTAGCTACTTGTTCAAATAAACTGAAGAATACTTCAGACATCTTAGAAATCTAACCAACATTTTAAGTTATGTTCCATCATTATAAATTAGAGATTCCTTCTTCAACTAGACTTCAGGAGTCGCATACAGAAACATTATTAAGCACTCTTTATTTGGTATTTATTTTTGATGATGGTGCTTCGCTCTAAGGAGAGATGTGCTTGTTTTTGCCAAATAATATATTCCTCATAACATTTTAGAATAATCTGTACAGGTTAATTTTATTTGATTGTTTGATTGTTACATGTAAAGGATCTACAACATTCTTATTAAATTGCACAAACACAAAGCAATTGTAATAATGAAAACAATGGATGTATACCCTTTACAACATTACAAAATATTATTGTTGAAGTTGCATTGGAGGTTTCATGAACTCATACATTCACAAATAATTTGTCAATGATAAAACTGGGATTGTTATTAAAAGAGCTCAGAGAATTTGTAAATACATGTTTGAGGCATGACACTCCTAAAAGTTTGAACCTCATTAATAATCGTAAATGGAAAAATAAACGAAATAATTTCATCAATAAATGAAACAGAATGACATGTATTTTTTACTCTTATGACTAAACCATTCAGTCAATAAGTATGCAGTACAAATCCCATTAAAACTAGTTTTACATGCTACAGTACATCTGATTCAGTGCCTGTAATTCAGACAGGTGTCCAGAGGGGGTGTTGTTTGTATTTTTCAGCCTGTGTGAGCAACATCTAATTTCCAGCAGGGCCCATGAATTTATCAGCCCCAGCACAAATCTATTGTCTATCTATTAATCTATTAGGACCCACTTCACTGCCCTGCAGAATTTCTTGCTGGAGCAGGAGACGATCTGAGCAAGTCATAAATAAATTGTGGGCTCCTGGACTTTGTCTGAAATCTGTTTTTTATTTCTTAGCCCTGCAGTCATCTGAATAGATGTGGAGAAGGCAGGCATCCCTACATATGGGCAGACATCTCAAGAGCATGGCATCTACCTGATGTAAACACAAAAAAAAATCACAAGGTAAATATCAGAAAACGATACCATTACCGGCCAGCTTGTTCACTCTCCTGCACTAGATCAATGACCATAGAGTTGATTGAGCGCTGTGCATTACTTGCAGCCGGACTGCTCCAAGGTAACTGTGTGTCTTCCAACAGGTGCAATTTAAGCTGGCAACACACATACCATTACAGTGATTGATTCCAACATAGCTACTGTCCAGCTGGAATTAATTGCAAAGCCAAATTGTTTGATTTTTGATTACCCTGGACTGGAGCAGTCAAACACTGGGCAGTGAGGATGAAATATTTTCCATTTGTCAGATGAGAAAAAAAAAACACAAACTCCAAGCTAGCCTCACATTCAGACATAACACAGGTTTTTAAACTATTGACTGCACTGAAGCAGCAGACTTCAAAGGTCCCTCTGACCTGTTTGCCGAGAAGCCCGAAACCAACTTCTTTTTCCTCCCTCCCCAGTACTATATGTTTCATTATTAATATGTTTTTTTTCTCAAGTTTTGCTCTGACGCAGTACATTAAATAAAACATTGTATGGTTCATGAAAGATTATGAAAGAGCAGCTCGTAAGCAGCAGGAGGTGTAAACTCAGCACTATCCATTCCACTATATAATGTCAATGCCAGCACCCTCCCCCTGTGCCCTGCAGGCATATTGGCGGAACTACCAATGGATGCTAAGCTTTTTCCGACAAAGCTTCGAAGATAACGCTTCTTCCTTTTATCCCACCGCAAATCAATTCTGGGCCTTACAGCAAAATCCCATAAAGTAACTTCAAACACCACTACTTACTCCAAAAATTTGTATTATGGCTATATCCCTTTGAACTTTTATGACTGAAGTTTGAAGAAAAAAATGATTTAAGTGTTATCTGCTAAGACGGCTGAGTGTCAGCACTTCACCTCAGTTTTTCTTGACATATCAACCTGCACCTTTCCTGTGTTTGGCTTTTGATAGCTCCAAACCACCCAGGCTTGGTGGTAAATACAAATGCTGCTTGTTAACTTAATGGCTGCAGTAAATGGGAGCTGCTTGCTAAGGAGCTCGGTGTTTTGCTGCTGAAATATTCATCTCTCGTCCACGAACCCAACAGAAGCCTGTAAAGAAAAGAGGAAAAATACATATGCTAACGCTACATCACAACAATGCTGGTGTTTTGGCCGTGCCTTGTACAGGAAGCCAAACAAGCCCACATCACAGAGAGGACTTCTGGTTTACCACTGAATCAATTCCATTACTAGGTATTGGAAAAGTTTCCCCCAGGTATGTATTATTTTTACAAATCAAGGGATGATTTTTCCTCAACTTGGGCTGAGCAACAAGTGATAAGCTGTCAAACAGGCATTTGAAGCATCAGTGTCCAAACATGATATAGAACCTGAGCATCTTGGGCATTGTGAGAATGAACAGAATGCGTCTTGGAGGAGGGGGAAGGTTGTCCAACTGAAATGCTAGCATCACCGTAGCGCCTGTATCGTGAGGGTATCGATGGACAGCAGGATCAAACACGCCAGCCGTGCTTGCTTCCCGAGACCGTGATATTACGACGTAGTCTATAATTAAGCTGCATAAAGCATGTTGTAAGAACACAGCATTAGTGCATTAGTGTATAATTACCAGAGAATAGCCCTCGTTCCTTCCGTAATCTCGTCGTCGGGATCCCTAATCTCCCACAACTATCAGCTAATGATGAAGGTCGCTTAAGCTTCTCTTCTAATCTGGGCTCTTGCTTTGTAGTGAGTTGAGTGTTCTCCCCCCTGGCTGGGGCCCCCTACTGCTCCTCATCCTAGAGACAAAAGCCTGCTGAAATTATCCAGGGTCCACCTCTCAATAAAATAAATCCACTTGTGTTTGTCTCGTTTCAACAACAAACACACCCTACCGGCATGCCGCTGCCGAGAGGTCACGCTGCCTCCACACCTAAAGCCCTCTTGCTTGACGGAAACCCCCCTCCCGTGTCTTCACCCACTCACTGTGAGACAAACATGGCAAATTTCACAACAGATCTCGGGGCCTTGCTTCAATTAGTCAGCCATCGCTGCTTAGAATTTACAAGTAATCATGCACGCGCACACACAAACACACATAGCTCTGTACCCAAACACAACCATACATAAATCTCCCTGCTTCAACTATGTTCCTTTCATAGTGATTTATCAGTCCACTTAAAGATGCACATGGTGGCCATGAAAAAGCATAGCTTTAACATGAAGTGTGTTGGTAAACACACCTTACTGTATATACTGTAAGGTGCAAAAATTTGGGCACTCCTGGTCAAAAATCCTTTTACAATTAATATCTAAGTGAACTGAAGTGAACCTCACCTCTAAATGGTACAGTGCTAAACATTTCAAAGCAAGATAAATTTTTATTTACATTTTTTATAGTTTCAAAATAATAAAAAAGGAAAAAGTCCCTGTGCAAAAGTTTGGGAGCCCTGTCAGTTAGAACTTTGTAAATCCCCCTTGGGCAATAATAACAGCTTGTAAATGCTTATATTGCCAGCTAAGGGTCTTTCAATTCTTGCTTTTGGAATTTCCCCCCACCTCTAGCTCAGAAATATCATTTGGCCTCCTTGCATGTACAGCATGTTTGAGATCTCTCTACAGATTTTCAATAACATTAAATTCTGGGGACTGTGGCGGCCATTTTAAAACCTTCATCCGTCTTTCCTGGAGGTACTTCAGGGTTGATTTCATGGTATGATTTGGATCATTGTCTTGCTGGAATACCTAACCTCTCTGACCTTTGAATATTAGCCTCTAGAATTTCTAGATATGTGGTGGAATCCATTGCTCCTTCCACTCGCACAATATTTCCTGTGCATAATGGATCCAGCTCCATGCTTTACAGTTGGCAAGGTGTTTGTCTCTACAAAGGCTTCACCCTTTATTCTCCAAACAAACTTCTTTGGTGGTGGGCAAAAAGTTCAGTTGTGTCAGGCCAAAGCATATTGCTTCAGACTTCTCAATGTTTTCTTTTGCATACTTAAGACACTTTATTTTGTGTTGAGGTTGTTCTTTCTTGAAACTCTGCAATGTAGGTCTTTGTTGTGTAAAGTGTGTTGCATCATTGTCCTGTGAATAGCTAGACCTGTGTTTGCTAGTCTTTTTTGCAGCTCTTTTGCAGTGATGTGTGGGTTCTTCTGAGCATTTCTCACCAGTTCTCGGGCCATTCGATCTGAAATCTTTCGTGGTCTTCCAGAGCTTGCCTTGACTTCAACCATTTATCTTCCTAATAATGTTTCTGACAGTGGAAATACGTAGTTTGAAACATTGAGAGAGTTTTTGTAGCCTTCACCTTCTTGGTGAAAATGAATCTTCATTGTGAAATCCTTGGACAGCTGTCTAGACAAACCCAGACAGAACAACTGCAGTTGGATATTTTAAAAGGGATGGATTACTTCAGAATAAAAATTTCAGCCCTGGAATAATAGTCACCTTAACCTTAACCATCTTTTGAAAAACTAACAAAGAATAACCCAAAATGGTTCCCATAATTTTGCACAGGGTACTTTTCTTTTTTTTAGAAATTATAAACATGAATAATGAAGAAAATAATAATAATAAATAATGAACAAAAAACCCAGGGGTGCGGTACATTTCATTTCCTGGATGACATCCTTATGATTGTATGTATACTTTATCATGTATATAAATGCAGAGCTTAAAAGTTATATGTTGATCTGTTAAATCCATATTTTAGTTTATTTTTGCCAAAACTTTACAAGTAACTATTGAAATACAAAATTAAACATACACGTAGTCCTAAAATGTATTGTCTTTTCAGTCTTTGCTTGTAGAGCAGCAAGCCTATGTCTAAACCCAAAATGAAAATCTGCCATATTATTGAATTAATATTAATTTCAATTGGGAATAATTGGGATGGATGCAGTATGTGGTGTTGCATACGATAATATACACTCAGTGAGCACTTTATTTGGTATTTATTATACTTTTTTGTAAACGTATGGGTCTTCTGCTGATGTAGCCTATTCACTTCGAGGTTTGGTGTACTTTGTGTTCAGAGATGCTCTTCTGCATACCACTGTTGTAATGTGTGGTTATTTGCATTACTGTCACCTTCTAGTCAGCTTCAACCAGTCTGGCCCTTCTCCTCTGACTACTCTCAGTAACGATGGATATTTATGTTTTTCGCCCCATTCTCTGGAAACTCTAGAGACCGTTGTGTATAAAAATCATATACTTAAGCCCTATCTGACACCAACATTCAACGGTCAAATCACATTTCTTCCGCCTTCTGACATTTTGTCTGAAAAGCAGTTGAACCTTTTGACCCATTTCCGCATTCTTTCAACAATTTAGTTGCTGCCACATGGCTGGTTGATTAAATATTTGCATTAACAAGCTGGTGTACAGCTACCTAATAAATTGCTCACTGAGTGTATGTAACACCAGGCAGTAAACCTTAGGGATAAGGAACAACATTTTGTCCATATGTAATTTCAAGCCCTACATTGACAGAATCAAGCAGAAAATGAGCCCAAGTTCTCTATAAAAAGATAATGGGGTTATTGGCTTGAGAATTCCACCAGCTGTTGCGATCATCAAACCCATCTGCTTCAAAAAGGTACAGTAAACCATTGCTACTGAGAATTATTACAGCAGAATTAAACACAGAGTGAGCTATTTATTAGGTAGACCTGTCCACCAGCTTGTTCATGCAAATTAGCAACTAAATGCATAAACACATGCAGATGTGGTCAAGAGGTTCAGCTGGTGTTCAGACCAAATGTCACAATGGGGAAGAAATGTGATCTCAGTGACTTTGACCGTGGAATGATTGTTGGTGCGAGACAGGGTGGTTTGAGTATCGCAGAAACTGCTGATCTCCTGTGATTTTCATGCACAACAGTTTCTAGTGTTTGCAGAAAATGGTGCAAAACAGTGAACAGCAATTCTGCGGGCAAAAATGCATTACTAATGAGAGTGGTCAGAGGAGAAGGGCCAGACAGGTCGAAGCTGAAAGAAAGGTGACAGTAACATAAATAACCACGCATTACAACAGTGGTACGCAGAGAGCATCTCTGAACACACAACGCATCAAACCTCTGAGTGGATAAGCTACAGCATCAGCAGCAGCAATATGTAAAAAAATCTAGTGAATACCTAATAAAGTGCTCACTGAATGTATATTCTTTTGAAAAAGTGAAAAAACAAATGTGAGTACCACAGGTCAATCTATCTAATCTTGACACAATTTACTTGCTCCTGGCCCAATAGTGACTAAATCATGTAAAAGACAAAATAATGTATGAAGGCATGTGTGAACAGTGGAATTTGTCCACATACAGTGCATCCGGAAAGTATTCACAGCGCTTCACTTTTCCCGCATTTTGTTATGTTACAGCCTTATTTCAAAATGGAATAAATTCATTTTTTTCCTCAAAATTCTACACACAACACCCCATAATGGCAACATGAAAGAAGTTTTTTTGAAGTTTTGCAAATTTATAAAAAATCAAAAACTAAGAAATCACATGTACATAAGTATTCGCAGCCTTTGCTCAATACTTTGTTGATGCACCTTTGGCAGCAATTACAGCCTCAAGTCTTTTTGAATATGATGCCACAAGCTTGGCACACCTATCTTTGGGCAGTTTCGCCCATTCCTCTTTGCAGCACCTCTCAAGCTCCATCAGGTTGGATGGGGAGCGTCGGTGCACAGCCATTTTCAGATCTCTCCAGAGATGTTCAATCGGATTCAAGTCTGGGCTCTGGCTGGGCCACTCAAGGACATTCACAGAGTAGTCCTGAAGCCACTCCTTTGATATCTTGGCTGTGTGCTTAGGGTCATTGTCCTGCTGAAAGATGAACCGTTGCCCCAGTCTGAGGTCAAGAGCGCTCTGGAGCAGGTTTTCATCCAGGATGTCTCTGTACATTGCTGCATTCATCTTTCCCTCAATCCTGACTAGTCTCCCAGTTCCTGCCGCTGAAAAACATCCCCACAGCATGATGCTGCCACCACCATGCTTCACTGTAGGGATGGTATTGGTTTCCTCCAAACATGACGCCTGGCATTCACGCCAAAGAGTTCAATCTTTGTCTCATCAGACAAAAAATAATTTTGTTTCTCATGGTCTGAGAGTCCTTCAGGTGCCTTTTGGCAAACTCCAGGCGGGCTGCCATGTGCCTTTTACTAAGGAGTGGCTTCCGTCTGGCCACTCTACCATACAGGCCTGATTAGTGGATTGCTGCAGAGATGGTTGTCCTTCTTGAAGGTTCTCCTCTCTCCACAGAGGAATGCTGGAGCTCTGACAGAGTGACCATGGGGTTCTTGGTCACCTCCCTGACTAAGGCCCTTCTCCCCCGATTGCTCAGATTAGACAGGCGGCCAGCTCTAGGAAGAGTCCTGGTGGTTCCAAACTTCTTCCATTTACAGATGATGGAGGCCACTGTGCTCATTGGGACCTTCAAAGCAGCAGAAATTTTTCTGTACCCTTCCCCAGATTTGTGTCTCGAGACAATCCTGTCTCGGAGGTCTACAGACAATTCGTTTGACTTCATGCTTGATTTGTGCTCTCACATGCACTGTCAACTGTGGGACCTTATATAGACAGGTGTGTGCCTTTCCAAATCATGTCCAATCAACTGAATTTACCACAGGTAATTAAGCTGTAGAAACATCTCAAGGTTGATCAGTGGAAACAGGATGCACCTGAGCTCAATTTTGAGCTTCATGGCAAAGGCTCTGAATACTTATGTACATGTGATTTCTTAGTTTTTTATTTTTAATAAATTTGCAAAAATTTCAAAAAAACTTCTTTCATGTTGTCATTATGGGGTGTTGTGTGGAATAAGGCTGTAACATAACAAAATGTGGGAAAAGTGAAGCGCTGTAAATACTTTCCGGATGCACTGTATCTCCATACAGATGAGTTGTGTCAAATAGTGAAACGGAGACAATGAAATTCTGCATACTATAGGGAGGGACAGTGAATGGAATATGGCCCTGTTCTGCATTTGGCATGCCATCACAGAGCAATACTATTCGCCTGTCAATGGAGCAAGGTCGGGCAGCCTGCCCATCATTGGACTTGGCTGCCACAGGATGGCTTGGCCACACTCCAAACGAGACGCTGTGCTTAATTGGATTGAAGGGCTGTTCCCGATAAAGCAGCCTGCTTTTAAACTTCCAAAACCAAATATGTCTCTGATCAACGCAAACCTCCTGCGATACTAAGACAACAGAAAACATGGCAACACCAGCTGGAACAGAGGAAGCATTACTAGCTGCTACAGAATTGGAGGTGACTGACACTGTAAACACAGCCATAGGTCAGACAGGAAGGCCAAATGCTTTTTCTTTATGTAATTACCAGCCATAATTGCTGAAGAGAGGTCACTACAAGAGGGAGGGCTTTGGCACCGAGATAATATAGGACTAGTGGAAATTCACTAGTTTCCGCACCACATTCATTAGATTTGTTCATTGATTAATTAGTTGTTGTCCACTTCTATGCCAAATTCCTATAACACATGATGCATGGTGGAATTAAAGATCAAGGTTTATTAATGTTTAAACTTTAGTATGGTCGCTTCAACAGTAGTCTTTAGGCAGTGCAGGAACTCAGGTTGGAAGGGTTCGCACTCCTGGCTTCTCCTGCCCTTTGCTCTGGATTTTGCACCAAAACCAATATCTTGACCTCAGGTTCAATTGGAATCTTCCACTGTGAGTAATGGAGTGAAGAGTTGACAATGTCTTGTGATCTCATCACAAGGGCAGGCTTGGCTTGGTCCAGTGCCTCAGAGTCCGAACAGAGAGAGCGGCTATGCACTGTCAAAGGGAAGCAGATTGAAGCTTGATGAGAAGAGACAGTAGGCAGCAGTTTTGGACTCCTATCAACTGTTTAACCAATCAACACTTAGGTTTTAGGAAACAGAGAGTTCGTCCCACATTCAAAGATATTGGTCACACATAATATTTTATGCCTCTGTGCCTAATGCTGCATTCCAGTCAACCCAGAAGTCAAGTTTTTCGACCTCCTAAGAAGTGCTAAAGAACATCACCCCAAGTCTGAATTCCTACTTGTGAACCAGTTAAAAACACTAAACGCCCAGGCAGAAAAATACTGGAAAGTATGGTTAGGACACATAATCTGGCAAAGAACTGATCAAACAGGCAGGCTGAAATGGAAAGTAGTGGGGGTTTTGTCCGTTTCTCCATAATTATCGTTCCAATTTACATTAAAATGAAGCGGATGCCAATCAATGAAGCCCTTGATTTCATCCAGTTGCTAACGCATGAAGACGGGGAGATTTACAGGGCTGCTGGATTTGGACAAGTGGGCTAGTTGCTTTTCAATACATCTTGTGTATCGATGGAGTTGTTCCTTGGCTAGGCTATACAACTTTGACTTTTCACCAGCCTTGCACGGCTAGGTTTCGGTGAGACACAAATTAGCTCACAAAATTCCCGTTAGGAAAAAATATCATATTTTGCAGCCCAGGAATGTGGCAGCGGTTGCCAGAGATAGCCCAGTTTAAATCACGGCAGAATTGGACAATACACTGATGCATTCCACCAGGCACAAGTTTTCAATACTGCCTTATTTGTAAATGCCATCACGAAACCAAACAAAATAACTATTTACTTGGTAAGCTGAAATAACTGGTTAACTATGCTGTTTAGTTTACGAATTGGCTACTCACCATTTCATTGTTCGTATCAGCTGAGTAAAGGCTAACCGTTGGCCAACAAACTGCTGTAGGCTTCTACTGAAATTAGGCCACTGAGACAGCGAGGGACTTTGCGGTTCGGTTATTTGCACTGACTGGCCCAGCGTCGCTTGCTATTTGGGTAAATGGGCTTCTCGAGAAATAATTTGAACCATCGTATATAGTCAATTATGCAATTACGGCTAGCTAGTGAAGCTGTGGAACTTCATAACTGTTAGTTGAGAAGTAGCCAGCAAATGAGTTAGGCGTGTAAACTAATTGCAGGTGAGCTTGTGATTTGGAAACTAGTCTGAAGCTACTGTGGAGTGAGGCTCAACCCGTGACAAAGCTGTAACGCATCAGTTTGCTTTCTCATCGCACTGATTCAGTGATTTTTGATGATCTCTTTGATCATCATGATTTATTTTTGGTTCAGCGTAGAAAATATTTTGACCCTTGTAAAAGGGGCATTGTCACATGATGAAACTTTGAAGCTACTAGAGGATTTAGGCATTCTCTTGTGATCCTGATACAAATGTAATTTATTTGTTCCTAACCAATCAAAGACCATGTATGCATGTCAACGGCAATCCAATTTTTATTTTATTGTTTTACCACATTTTCTTTTATTTGGCCTAGTGGCCAGACTCCTTGTGACAAGAAATTCTGTGTCACCAAGAAATCTTGCATTGCCCTTGGTGACTCCAATGTCAGCATGTATTGAACCTTGGGGTGTGAACAGTTAAACGTTTAACCTGTTAAGAAAACTGATTTGTATCAAAAAATGATAACAGATAACCGTAATTTTTTTTCTGAAGGTGAAATGCTAAGCTCAGTTTAAAATAAATGCACGTTCATCACTAGTCATATTATTGCAGTTCTAAACTATTCTAAACTGGAAATCGACAAGCTTCAGTAGTTCGAGCAAGCAATCTGGCCATTTCAGGGGGTTCAAAATGCAAACAAAAATCATTTCTGTAGCTGTTGGTTGACTTATGGCTGATTGTAACGTCATGTTGTTTCTTATGGTTCACAGTAGATCCGTGTTTCTATGTTGACACGCAAATTCAAACTACCGGCAAACTTAACGTAGCTTTCCAGCATGGTACAGCATGGGTCAAATGTTGCACAAAATATTTCAAATACGCTGTCCACAAGCTACAGTCGCGCAAGCAAGCAATTGGCAGCCATTTCAGAGGGTTAAGAACACCGCATAGTTGTCAAATAATTTTTGTGTGTTTTATATCTATAACTGTTAGTTCAGTTATGGCTTATTCTATGGCACCTCTTCATCCGAGTTAATTTGTTGACACGCATATTCAAACTACAGGCAAACTGAACTTCGCTTTCCACTATGTGGTATCCGCATAAAAATCCACCTAAAAATAAATACATTATCATTAGGCTATTTATTCATTGGATATTGAAGGCGAATTCCCTGCTTTCAGCAAAAAATGGACATAGAAATGTTACATAGAAATATATCAAATTGTACAGTGACCTGTATTGGCAGGAAAGTTAAATCATTAGACCAGTTGCCTATGGTAAAATAGACCTGGAGTTATATTATATCATCCAAATATTGCGTGACCACGGAATTTTGAGTGCGCAACCCCGCTGTAACAAAGCTGTTAACAGCAGCATATTTACAGTTTACATGTCAATCTCGTCTATCAGGCAGAAGCCGTAGGGACGAGGGATGAAAACATGAAGAATTATAATTTTAACAGATGCATTTTTAGAAAATGACACACGGGTGTCTTGGTGGCGCAGCCTGTAGGGCACTGACCGCATGCTCATTGCGAGCCGCGACGTCAGCGGTTTGAATCCGACCGTCTGACAATTTGTCGCATGTCTTTCCCTCTCTCTCGCCCCCATTCTTCCTGTCTCTATATACTGTCCAATACAGCTGAAAAAGGCCTAAAAAATATCTTTAAAGAAAATGACACACGATCGACCAGCATGCCTGGACGTAAACTACAGGGACTTAACTACATATTTTTGCAACTGTGAGGTTACACTGCACAATGTCAATGTAAATGTAAATATTTAATTTGGCAATTTTATTTTTATATATGTCCCAAAATAAAGTTTGAAAATGCAGTTACATTTTTCAGTAATTCAGTTAAAAAAATAATACAAAAGATACCACCCCTAGTGCTTATAACCAGTATCATTTGACCGGTTAACCGTTGGTATGGTTGGGATGGTAACCGGTTACAAAAACGGATGAATTGAACCCTTGTAGGATACAATGCTATTACGCGATTGTTTACTTTGAAATTAGTTCTGTGCCTGTGTAGATATAGTTTGTTACATTATTAACAACCCTTGTGCATTTTTGTAGTGTTTTAGGGCATCATAACTCGAGATGTGAGCATCGGAGAGACTGGAAAAATGGCTTAACACGCTCTGTACTCAAAATGCTCTCCTTACTGTTTTGCGCCCCCTCTACAGGGTTGTCAATGAATGGACACATCATGATTGAACAGCCCCACACAAGACACATTTTCTTTTACACACTACACAATTGTGTCCAATATCTCCATTCATGACCATCTACAGTATGTCGAGAATGCCGTACAGTAGGTGGACATACCACTAGGCTATGCCTAGTTTTTGTCCGTGAAATATGACATTGGTTTTTTGAGGTACCCTATAAATAAAAACCAGTCAAAATGAGTCTGGTTTAGAGCTTAATCACTCTTTGTGAAATACCCCCCTGGTATTTCTGACTGCATAAGGCTTTGCGGAAGGGATCTCAGTACTTATTATTTGAGTTCATGCTTTCAGATAGAGGCTATTATCCAATGTGTTATGCTTGTTGCAGATGAGACTGGACAGGGGGTGCTTGTCAATTGGCCAAACTAGGTGACAGTGATGGCATCTAGAGGCACTTAGAAACCCCATGGATTTGATTGACTTTTTGTGTTTCATTTAATAAATTTGTTGCTTACTCTCATAGTTTTAGCAATGAATGTCTGAGTTGAGCAGACGCATGGTGCCAGCGCGATCGCCATATAGCGTTCAATAGATAGCTCTGGTAGTAAATTAGCTGAGGTAGCATGCATTAAATATGTAATATGGCAGATTTGGTGATGGCTGCTTTATAATATGCCATATACCTGGTTCAGGTACCCAGCCTGCACAAAAAAACCCGATAACATTAGGCCTCAGTTTCCTGCTTTTAAAAGTTTTAGGCTACTTTAAGGCTCCATTTACTTACTGAGGAGATGGGCTGATCAGTCAGCTTTTCCCCTACTGACAGTGACTCATTGCCACAAATTTAGATTTATTGACAAATGGTGTGTTTGGAGATGAAAAATCACAGAAATCTTTACAAATAAGTTTTTTGTATAGTTATACTGCATCACATTACATTACATTAATGGCATTTGGCAGACGCTCTTATTCAGAGTGACTTACAGTTGATTTTAGACTAAGCAGGGGGAAATCCTCCCCTGGAGCAATGCAGGGTTAAGGGCCTTGCTGTGCGGATCTTATTGTGACTAGACCGGGAGTCGTCAGGTACCGTAACCACTAAGCTACAGGCCGCTCCACTGCAATACAACTGCAGTATAACTTCAGTACAACTGTAGTACAATGCACAAATAATTTCAGTACTAATGAAATACAATGCAGTAAATGCTGTATAGTTGCTGTGTACTGCAGTTGTATTGCAGCTTACTGCATACTGCAACATAGAACTGCAATTATACTACATTGAACTGGACTATAGTTCTATTGCTTTAGGGCAAAATACAGAAATATTGTAATGCTGTGACAGAGGTTAGGGACTCTGGGACTGTGGGTGAGAGTGGGAGTTCTTGGGGGACTGAATTTGTATTGTGTTTCTGATGGGTTTATGATGCAGATGCCACTGTAGGGGATGAATACTATTAGTTATGTTGGTGGGTCATTTTGTGTCGGGAGAGGTTGCGGGGGGAGGGGGGGGGTGGTAGTTGTAAGGGACGGACCAGTTCAGGTTTGGGCAGAGTGAGCTGTTTTTGGCAAGGAATAAAATGGGCTAGAAAAGCAAGCGCTGTGGTTTCAGTCCCTTACTTGGCTGTTAACTACTGCCACGCACCACAATATTAATGCAGTTAATATGCAGTGTAATTGCAGTAAGTGCAAGGTATAATTTTACTGGCCAATAGTTGGTGGTTGCAGTAAATACAAGGAGAAATTGCTGTATAACTGTTGCAAGTTGCAGTTGTAAACAGAGAAAAGGAGTTGTTGTTACAAGACCATTGTAAATCCCTCCCGATCATCGAAATAGGCTCACTCTCTGCCTGTGTTTATAGTCCTTAAGTTCGGGTTTCAAAATATACAGTTGACGGGCCGGCACCAAAACATTGGTTCGAATTGCCACAGGCAATGGAGTTTCAACATCAGCGTGTTCACAGAGAAGGGGGCGGGATAAACAGTGTTGTGGTTTGAAGGTGTTTGTTGTTGCTATTCCTCTCTTGACCTTTAGAATTCTGAAATTACCTATTGTACCTTTAAATGAGAAACAGAGTGCTGGTGTTAACTTGGCTGCATTGAGATCGAGTCTATCTTTGAATTATACTCAAGCTTACCTGCATATTGCAGTAAGCACTGGGTAGAATGTTGTGGTAGAAAGGAATTGTGAATGAAGCAGCTTCAATGCATTAATGTTAGCCAGCTATAGAAAAGTGAATGAAAGAGATGTTTTGTTCACTTTCTCCTTTTAAGTAGACTACAGTTTGTCTTCAATCGGGCCATTTTACTTCAGCCTTTAATTGTTAGATTGTTTTTTTTTTTTTTAGAATTCACATTAAAGAAGGAGCATTTTGTATTTAGTACAATTACAAGACTTCAATATGTTGTACATCTATCCCTCTTCTCTCAATCATGGCATTCCCAGACAGTTTTTCTGCAAATTAGAACGAGGTTCCCGTACAACATTGCACTTCAAAAAAATAAACAAAAGCGAAACATCCTGAATACATTGTGCAGTGAACCAACAAGTGTCTATAAAAGCTTGATTTTACAAATAGTTACCGAGTATGTCCCTTGAACTGATTTAGAATATGACTTTTTAATGACTTATTAATGCAAGCAACACTGGCAAGCTTTTTCAAGAGTCTGTGGCTCACAGTTGCTGTCTCTCACTTTTTGCCCTTTCCCTTGTATGTTGGTAAAAAGAAAAACACTTCAGCTCCTTATCTTTTTCATTGAAAAAATTCGGAAAACAACTGGTGTAATTTGACCGCTGCAATAAGCAAAAACAACGACCCTGCCCTGCTGGACTGCTTGGCCCTCTTCAACCCTGATTCATTGGATTAAAGCTTTCCATTTCCACTGTGGTTTTCTGTATATATATATATATATATATATATATATATATATATATATATATATATATATATATTCTGTAGAAGCCATCTCTGAGATGGCTGTAAATGTAAATACATTTTTTTAAATGGTCGCAATCCACCCTGCAGAAATCACAGCTGCCCAGACATGAAATTAATCATTATGTTCTTTTAAATAATTATTATGCCAAAAGTCTTCCCTGAGCTGGCATTTGGAGGAGAAGGGGTAAAACAAGTCTGGCCTGGGGATATTATGGAATTGTAATGTCAACACACGGATAACAGTCAGCAGGCAAGTATTCATTTGATCATGGAAGTCTATTGGACCTGTTACTTTACTTTAAGTTCTATATTGACATGTTTTTCCTTCTTTTGTTGGTGTTAGCCAGGTAGGCTATGTCCTGGCATTCTGCAGTAGCGAAAGTCATAGTAGCCTACTGTACGTTATGTCATAACTTGTTTCACACAACTCTGGTGCATATATATATATATATATATATATATATATATGCATAATACAGATATACAATACATGTTATATAAATATTATATACATTTTTAAAGAATGTATTTATTAAGCATTATTAAGTAGCACCATTCTGATTCCCACAGTTGAGTTCCTTCATTGAAGACAATGTGTTATAATGCAATGCCATACATAACATATGCTTGTGAGGCCCCCATGTAATTACACTAAGCTTTACATCCACAGGTTTAAAGGCATACTATACTGGATTTATTTCCTTGCTTTTCTCCTGTGTTTATAATCAAAACTGTCTCCTCTATTCTACACCATTCTTCACCCTGCCTATACACCCCCAAGATGACAAAGCTGACATACCAAGACAACAACTAGATATAGCTCTGTAGCTTTATAACATCATGTTGGCAAACTTTCAGAATCATGTCTCTTTCAAATAAACAGCACTAGCTGCATTCATACCAGTCAGGCAGTCCCAAGTATGCCAGAATGCTTGAATGACATATCCAATAGCAAAAACTCCCACTTTGCTGCCATATGCTGGAAGGAACCGGTGCTAGCCACTGCTAGCACAACAACAGACGGCTTCAGTCTGCTCTAGCTTGCCTGGAAGCATGGCACAATTATGTAACATAAGCACATATATATATTCACAAACATATCAAAGCCTTCTTTTTATTCTTCTTTTTCTATTGGCCACATGCGTTTCAGATACAGCCCACCAACAAAAAAGCGGTCATGCCCAAAAATGTCCCGAACACTTCTTAGAGTAACAAATACAAGTAGATAATCAAGGACTCTGCAGAAGTTTGCACACACATTACTCATAATAATGAGTAATGACTGAGCATGGTTGGTTTATGATATTTTATGGTGAAAATCATGCATAGACTTAAAAAATATGTAATTATAAGATTAAGACATTAATATAAGTTGCTTTATGAGTTCATGTTTTTTAAAGCAATGTAGACATCATTCAATTTCTTGGACATTCCAAGGATAGACTTGTCTATGTCATCTTCAATACAACTAACAAATTCCACCTGATTTATCGAACACACGTAGATACCGCTTTTTTCACATCCAAGTGTGTTTGTTGATTAATACCAATCAGTCGTGAGCAAAACATATGTGCACTGAACTTGTTATTACCGTAAATAGACTCCCCTAAAATACCTTGTAAGGACCATTCAAATTCAGGTTATTTAAAGAGATGGCCGAGAAAAGATGAAAAAACTTTGCTTTATGCTGTTTAGCTCATTTTTTTGTCATAATTATATGACTGTGTGTGCTACAGCTACTTTGTAACTTGTCTTTGCAAATATTACAATGTGTATTTATGTGTATCTTGCATTGATATATATGTGTATCTTTTAATAAACTTGAACTTGAACTTGCTGTTATTGTTAGTTGTTTATTGAGTTTATTGAGTTGTTTATTGTTAGTTGTTTATTGAGTATGTGCCAAACAAATGCCCAAAACTAACATCTAAATATAATTTGTAGCTAATTAGCCTACATTTGTTTATATAGATTTACATTTACATTTTAGTAATTTGGCAGACGCTTTTAATCCAAAGCGACTTACAAGTGCATAGGTTCTTCCACAAGTCAAAGCATCACTAGGAAAATACATAGGAAGTGCTGTTTTAAACATATAGTCATCATAAGTGCAATTTTTTTTTTTTTTTTTTTTTGGGGGGGTTAGACAAGAGGGATAGGGATATCAGAAAGGGGGGGCGGGGGAAATTAGGAGGGAGGACTAAGGTAGAGTTTGAAGACTACATCAACTACATATGCCCCGCATAGGACTGGAATAAAAACGAACAGAATTGGTGTAAAATGTGGTGTGGTGTCCTACGTGCTGTAAACACACCGGAGATATTGCAAGTTCCACATACTATGGAACAGGTAGAAGTAAAATGGTTTGACATAAAACTGGAGGCAATACAATTTTTGGAGAGATGTTACTGTCTGGAGTTACCATGTTTTCATTGTCCAGTGCCAGTCCCCAAGAAGCTGAGGATGCGAAGCACCTGAACATGTTCTGGAACTGGACAGGAACGGCATGCAGGTCTTCTGAGTTCTGGCTCCAGCGGGTTGCACAAACTCAGAAGGATGTGACTGGGCAGTCAAACGCGACTCGTGAGCCTCGCCAAAGAAATCGCCTCAGTCTTTGAATATGCGCTCTCTCCGAAGTAAGCCATGCACCAAGTCTTCTATTAAAGCAATAAGTGTAAACGTAATGTAAAGAGAGGTTAACCAAGCAATGGATGTCTAAGCTATTATTTGTACGCCCTATTTATTGCAAACTTTCTTTACGTGTTTTATGGAATTCATAGCCAACTCCAATTAAGCGGTAATTAATCATGATTAACCAAGTTAAACATCACCCATTTTAATGTTGAATCCAGTTGTGTTTTTATAAGATATAAATAATTAGAATATTCAATTGGCTCATTAAAATCGAACATATTTTTGCCACTAAATCAAAATATAGTTTATTTCGTAATCCATTCAGCCATTTTTGAGAGAACTATATTTTTGCCAGGACAATACCTAAGTGAATGTCATCTTGAACTGCTTCTTGGTGTTCTGTAAATGCATTGCTAGGCCATTTCAGTACTAAACTAAACTAGTAAAACATGGTAAGCTTCTTGAACAGGGCTTCCTACCCTTTCCAACAAGGTATAATGTCATATTCAGTTGACAGACAGTGGAAGAATACCGCTCCGTTCACATCGCATGAATAAGTAGGCATGCGTAAACTTGCTGTAGATCAACATGTAACGTTAATTGTACTGGCTAACAGGGCTAATGGGGCTCTGCTTAACCTAATTAATTTTGAAAGAAATTGTAAACGTAAACGCAGGTTGGTTAGAAAGCATTAGGGTAAGTGATCCTCACACTTTGGGCATGTTTTATAAAAACATACTCTCATACATGTGAATAAAACACATGTGAAAATTAATTTTGTATCAAAGAATCTGTTTTCATAGAAAAATAAGCTTTTCCAATCATTCATGTACAAAACAGTATGCAGATATTTTGTATTTGGAGAGATTTGGGGAAACTTAAGGACATCTGGGTGCTGTTTTTGGAAATTTTAGGAATTTGAATACCTGTTGATATCTTGTAAAAAGGTTGACATTAAGTTTATGCACAAATATTAAGTAGTTCCGGGTTGGTCCATGACTTAGAAATGGAGATATTCCGTGCTAAAAACATAAGGCATTTTGTCATTTCTTTGTATTTTAGTTTGTACATTTTGTGTACACTGTATGCATATTCTCTGACATAAATTTGTTCTGTTCTCAAATTCCTGAATGGTACAAGCCTTCTTTATTTTAAGTCTTCAACCATGTGTTGTTATGTTTCTGAATCTGTCTGTTAGTTTATCATTGTTTATTATTGTTATTCTTGTGATTTATTATTTTTCATCATTATATCTGGTTATTGTTCCCATTACAGTTTTGCATTTGTGATCCCCTGTGATGTCTGTGTCTGAATGTTTCTGAGCCAGAGTCACTTCCCTGTCTGTGTGCTTCAGTATTCGGTTGGTTTCGGTAGTTTCTGGGTTTTCAACATTTCTTCCAGCCTCGCATTCCTTACTTCCGGCTTCTCTCGATAGTTAAATGTTTTAAAGAACTATTCTTACTAACTACTACTAATTTAGATAATGTACAGTACTAATCTGATTAATACACTTACTGTCTGTCTAAGTAACAAACTAACAGTCACTTTAATTTGGTAGTTTAGATTAATCACGTAACTAACTCACTAACGTAATCTCCTAGCTTTCCACGCTGTTCTATAACTCCGCCTTACTATGCTATCCCTGATTACTAGCTTAGTTTCAGCGAAGTGTTCGCCCCTGTCTCTTACTATAACTATGCAACTATGTCTTCACTCTATGCAAATGTCTACTCCCTAATCCGGAGCCATATGTTTTACATGTGTGTTACGTGTATCCAGTCCGCGTTTTCGTCTCCCCCAGTTATTGTATCATTACCCTATTATGTTTCCCACCTGTTATCTATTTGTTTAGCCCACCTTTCTCCCGAGCCCCGCCTAGATTGTCACCTTCCCTCATGTATTTAAACCTCAGTCTCCTCAGTAACCGTTGTCAGAATGTTGATCATTGTTGCAGTTGCTGATTTCTAGTAAGCCTGTTTTGTATGAGATTCCTTAGACACCCCTTTGCCCAACCTCGAATTTGCCTTTGACCTTTTGTTTTATCTTTTTTCTGAGTCTTAGTTTTTGAAATTTGTATTTGTACTTCCTCCCTGCTTTATCCTGTTGCACCTCTGCACTTCTGATTTTTGATTCTAACTGTTTATCACTATTTTTTTGGCTTCTCGATTTGGAACTGTTGTGTATTGGATTTCCTGGCTTTGACTTCTGGACTGTAATAAACCACATTTCTGATTATCCCTTGGTCAGCACTTGGGTCTCTGACCGTACATTACATGTGTGTGCAGTAAAGACTGAAAAGAAAATGGAAGCCATTATTTTGAAAGCCTACTGTAGAAAAAATGAATAAGATCCGGTGTCAAGCTTGTTTGTTTATTGGTTATTAACTTAAACTAAGATTTACAGTACAAAGAAATTAGAGGAGATTTTTAGGCCAGAGAAGACTAATATGAGTAGGCTTCTTGAGAAGAATTCTTTAAAGAGGTTTATTTTAACTTCATCAAATTAACATTTCAGAGTTCCAATCGACTTCCATACTTTAAAAGCATGCTTGTGATATATTGCTTATATACAAGCATACATAAAAGGTACTTCTTCTGACTTTTTTCTACAACACAAAACTTGCATTTGAATTGTAGGGAGATAAATGGAGACAGTGATGAGCACTGTATCGGTGCTGGTTTGGTCATCAAACAAATTTTACTTGAAGGATTTTGATTTATTTGAAGTTTGTAAAACATTACCACCTACTGTAAGGAATGTGGTCGACTTGCTTCACAATCTGCAGTTGCTACCATCTAGCAATCGCAATGGCAAAACTTCAAAAAAAGTCCACTAACATTACTCATTAGCTGTTTGCTGCATCAGTTAGTACCTTTCCAGCTTGGCCAGATACGTTCATCACATCATGCTGGATTTCAAAGGGACATTTTATGCAGAATCGGTGATGAAAGCCATTCCAGTTTTTAACATATTTTTGTGTCTGTCACTCACAGAACCATAATGTTAAATAATGTAAGTCACTACATCTCATCATTAAACATAACATATTTAACAATGACTTATGTTCTCAAACAAAGGAAATAATTCAATGCTCCATATCGTGATATCAATGTTTGTTTTTACATACAAACAACCAAATATATTTACTTGTTTAGTAAGGTTAAGACTCACTGTCAAAAGCTACATATTTCAGAACACTACTGAGAGCCTCTTCAATAATGTAAAACACTTTCCTTTGACTGCCAGAAAACTTGGGTGACAGTTTGTACATTATTCTTTGATTTAGGGGCATATGTGTTTCATGACTGAGCCAGAAAATAAGTCTGTGCATGGGTTGATATAATCATTCATAAGCAAGATGACACCACTATAGATGCAATAAATGCCATCCCAATCTTCTTAACAGAAAACAATGATGGACCAACTTGTCATTGTCTGTAACGAACCGAGAGTGCCCGTCAAACAAAACACCCCATCTGTTGAAGGAGGATTTAATAGGCAAGAAATGCATCCCTTGTTATCTTTTGTTGGAATGAAATCTCTGCTTTTTTGTACAATTGTATACACAAGCCCATAGTGCATTAATGGCTTGTGTATACAAATGAATGTTTCTAAAAACCTTAGTCAATTTATTTGCAGATCTTATACATATTTCCATCATTGAATAGATCTTTATAACCACAAAAGATAAACATTTTGAGAAAGATTCCCATGAGAATAAAAAAAAAAGGTATTTGAAAAGCTAACAAAAAACATGCATTCTTAAGTTTAATGGTCATTTCAATGTCATATTTTTGTGAAGATTTATACAGACGTGAACACACCCACCACATCAAAATCCACCCTTTTGTTCACAAGTTTCATTCATTCACTCAAGATTTGCTTACTATCCTGAAAATAGTGTCTCTTCCTGCAGTCGAAGCTATTTTTTTATCTTTAAGTTCTTCTCTCAGATAAATGCATTTGAATCATATTTTGCGATATGTGGGTCAGACAGATATTCCCTGGGTCGTAAATGCTATGGACATGTTAAAAACCAAATAAATTCAATAAAGTCATTCAATCTTCTGCAACGCCGCCATTACTGAATATAGCAGGTGCACATTATTGTGTACTGCATTTTCACTGAAATGAAATGTCATGTACAACCATTTTCCATGCATCTTGTTTTCAATTATGGATGGTGAGTGTAATGTATTCAGATTGCTAACAAACACTGAAATTCTGTTCTGTCCCGTTAATTGTTTGAGAAGTATGAAAAATACATGCAGTATTTAAACATTTTACTAAATTATTTTCACCATGGCAGTGCACTTCCAAGTTCCATAATAAACTTCCAGACTACTTCAGAGCTTCGTTCACATACACTGTATGTTTAATCATGGTTTGTCTGATCTGAGAACAATCAAAGAGTGAGAAAGAACTAATTAACTTCTCGGTGTCAGTGGCAAAGCAGGAGTTAGCAACGATAATCCAGAAAAGGCCAGCTTTGTTACCCCAGCAACAGAGTGAGCTTTAAATATTTTACAAGCTTTTATGCTCCCCACACTTTCTCCTGAAAATGTCTTTTATTCTATGCTAAGGTTGCATTTTCAAATTTTTTTAGCAAAACTGACATAATTCTGTCTGTGGAGGGAAAAGCCTTCATAGATTTAAACGGGAGAAACCAAGGATGAGTGTCCTGATTGAAAATAGCTATCACTTATAGCCTATAGCTTCACTTTCTTATGTATGCATGTATCAAGACTAGAGCCTCTGTATATACCTTTATGGTGTAGTACTCTTTGGTCAAATAAAAGTCCAAATTAATATCAGTTTAAGAAGGGCTTTAATTAGATATCAATGTAAATGCTGCAGCCAATCAATACAGTCAGGCCAGTCATATGTATTCTCCTCATTTCCTAACTTATTTTATTTTCATCTGAAAATAACAGTTCTTTAAAGGTAACAACAACTGTAATGCTAGAGAACATGGTTGCACTAGAGCTGGACAAGATAGTGGTGGCTATTTGCAGTAAATGTTCAGTACATCATAGGCAGCGTGAGACTATGTCTCCAGAAAGTGACCTCTTGTAGCTGATTTGGGAGCAGCAGGACTAGGCTCCATGCTGGCCGGTGGTCGAGAGAACAGAAGCTGCCTCAGGGTTTTCTGTTTCAGAAATACGGCCCCACTCGTGCCAAGCTCTCCTGATTAATATTTAGTGATCTTCACCAATGTTACAAAAAATCCCAACTGCTCCTGTGTTCCTTAGAAAATCCCTCTTTACGCCCTGAGGATAAAGGCCAACACAAACTGGTCCAGGTCCAAAGGTGCATTTGCTTAGAATCTTCTCAGATTAAGTGGAAAGAACTGTGTACATTTTCTGCACGCACAACCACATGCGTGGATGCAAGCACACGTGTTGACACGTGTACACGCAAGCACATGAATTCATGCAACAACGCATGCCCAATCTCTTAATTACACATTTGCATCAACTTTCGGATTTCTAGCAATATACACTCACTGAGCACTTTAGTAGGTAGACCTGCACACCAGCTTGTTAATTCAAATATTTAATCAGCCAATCATGTGGCAGCAACTAAATGGATAAAAGCATGCAGATGTGGTCAAGAGATTCAGCTGTTTTTAAGACCAAATTTAGGAATGGGGAAGAAATTTGATCTAAGTGACTTTGACCATGGAATGATTGTTGGTGCCAGACAGGGTGGTTTGAGTATCTCAGAAACTGCTGATTACCTGGGATTTTTACATACAACAGTCTCTAGAGTTTGCAGAGAATGGTGTGCAAAACCAAAAAAACATCCAGTGAGCAGCAGTTTTGGGGGCAGAAACGCATTGTTAATGAGAGAGGTCAGAAGAGAAGGGCCAGACTGGTCAAAACTGACAGGAAGGTGACAGTAATGCAAATAACCATGCATTACAACAGTGACAACAACGCGTGAAAGTGGATAGGCTACAGCAGACCAATAAGTTAAAAAAATATGTTTAATAAATACCTAATAAAGTGCTCACTGAGTGTATTCTGCCTCAGTATTTACATACTTGTATTATACATCAGTTTTAGATTTTGAAGTGTACATCATGCAAATGGCATCGCATGATGTATACTCAGACAGTGGCGCGTCAAATATTGACTCTGTACCCTACAACCAGCAGATAGTCTTGATTGGATAATATTATAGGTATACATGAATAAAGATAAGCTGGCTGTGCAATGGTATTTACTGTATTTAATAATATTAATTGTTGGTTTGGTTATAATGGGACTTCTTGGTGATATCACGGCTTTGTATTCCTAATCCTGACTAGACCAATTCTGATGTTTTCAAAAATTTGTAAGTTAAGAGCAGATAAGTGTGTCTGCTAAGTGAATGTAGTGTAAAGCACAACAGTGAGGCTCCAAAGTCACAAGGACACAGCTTCAGACCCGGGTTGTAAGGTGACGATTCATAGCACATTCATATAAAACCGCATTCACCTTGGATCCACATTCAGGCTGGGACAAATAGCGGGCCTTTTCGTTTATCCTGGCTCTTTCGATTGTTCACATTCCTGCATTATGAGATACGCCATGCATTGGGGGAGGGAGGTAGACGGAGAGGGAGAGAGAGAGAGAAAGACAGACTAGACTGCATCGTCCCTGCTCTGTGCGTTGGGAATGTTCAGAGCTGAGGATTGACAGAGAGGCTCTGTAAACACACTATACACCGAGAGCCGTGCGTCTACCTTCTGATACATCAGACTCACGCTGAGACTGTCAAAATAACGTAAGTGCAACGTCTTAGCTCTCACACAATGGAATTGGACCCATGGCATCACTTCAAAACATGCGAGGGGCACAGCAAGGAATAAAAAATGAAAAGGCTAATTTTGCTCCATTCAAATCCATTGCATGCGTAAAGGCGAAATGAGGCACAAGGGTTTGCTGAGTAAAGCGTTCCTCAAATGTGCTTCAGGTTTCAGCAAATAAACATATACTACCATTTCTTGTATGTGCATGTGTGTGTGTGTATTAGTGTTTTGCACACTAAGATGTTTTGCAGTTTGTCAAAAAAATTTCAATGACAGATGAATTCTTAATGAATTCTTAATACTTTTTATCTGTCGTCACGAAGTGATGAAACAAAATTTAAAATGTTAAATAGTTTTTATACATAAAAGTAAAGTAATGCATTGGCTAGACTAAAACATTGCCAGCATTATCCTGACTGAGCAATAAAATGTGTGTGCAAATGAAAAAGCCTCACTTAAAATCGTCAAACAATTCTTCCTGACAACAGGGAAATGAAAAGGAAAGGCATCCGAAACTCTGTAATATGTCGGATTCTACTAAAACCAGCAAGTTTTATGCGCGTATGCCTTTCGAGAGTGTCACTTTTGTGATGTACGATGCTCAGAGCTGGGAGAGAGCGAGGCCTGTGAAAAGTGAAGGCATTTATATTTTACTTCAGACTCGGAGCATGCTCCTCTGTCTTTTGTTTGGGGTTTAAAAGGCGGGATAATGAACGACGGAGACTCCGTTATTCTTGATGAGAACTGGGATTCGGAGCGGCGCCCATCACTCTCTCTCCTAATTGAAACAATTTCCACCGCCGCCCCATTCGCCGAGACGCTGGGAGGCGAGGTGAAAGGATCAAACTTCTGGAGCCATCTCGGCGCCGGAGAAAAGCGCCGTTTACGAGAAGCGACCGAAAAGTGCCTGTTTCTGCCTCTTCATCCGGCTTTGGTCTGGCTTCCCGGTACTGGGAGAGGAGCTCCGCTGCTAGTCGTGTGATGTCCTCATTTAAAAGTTCTTGCTCCAAGTTGTATACAATCCCCTCCGTTTAAGGAGAAAACTGCCGCTCGAGAGGGCTTTGATATGTAGAAATATGAAGGCGGCATATTTATTCCCCCTTCACTGGGGCTTCCCAGATGAAAGTGGCAAAGGGAGCGGGCTGAGGGTTCGAGATTAACAATAACACAACATGAAGAGGGGTCTGTCAGCAGAGTGACACATTATTTCTGCTACCATTGTCTGATTACCCCAACAGCAGCCCACCCTCAACAGGGATGATCACACAAAGGAGGGGGAAAACACAACTGTCAGGCTCGGGCGACAAAGCCTATTCTCGCCGTGCCATTCCTTAAAACCAGACATTAGAGGGGAAGAAACGAGAGCGAGAGAAAGAGGGGTAAGACGGAGAGAGAAGGAGAGAGAGAGAGGGAGAGAGAGAGAGAGAGAGAGAGAGAGAGAGAGAGAGAGGGGCTCACACATGGACAGCTTACAGGGGATACAAACCCAAGATTATGTTAATCTTCCCTCTTTTGTCCCCCGCAAAATGTTTTCATACCACGCCTTTTATCTGTGGAGGAAGGGATGCAAACCTCTTCACTGGGTGACAGTGGGTACTTTCTGTGTGGTTTCTGGGTAATTAACACCAGTATCAGTCCCTTTCTTTTTCTCTGCTCAAGCTTATGGTCTTCTTAGGGCCGGCAACAGGGGATTTTCCCTCACCCTCTGTCTGCAGACAAGGAACGATTCCCAGCTCAGCCTGAGCAGTAGCAACCATCTGTTAGTGCTAGGAGGATCAAAACCTCCCCGGCTCTCCGTGGCGCTGACAATCAAATGGACAGCTTAAGTTCAGACAGGTGACTGAATTCATTAATGCATTCACAGCTCCCCAAAAAAAGGAGAGCGGTTTTAATTCAGCGTTAACGAGAGAAACCGCCATCATTCGTATTCAAACCCGCCTCTCCGCAGTCAGCTCATGCGTGGCCTCACCGCGACTGCCACTAAACATCTTGCAAGGACGCTGGCCGGTGCTAAGAGCCAGCTAGTTTACAAGATACGGGTTTTGTTTTTGGAAACCGTCAAGTTTTGGGTCATAACTCGAGTCGATGTGCCTGCTGAGATGATATAAGTGGGTCTTGAAAGAGTTTAACTCTATTTCATGAACTGTGTTGTGTGACTTTTTGGTTATTTCTCAATTTAAATGTAGCAAAAAGCTTTCGAAACGTGAAGGCGTGTAAACCGAAATTTGCTTTTTCGGGATGAATGGTCAGTTAGTCGGAACAGAGAGGTTTTAGTTTTTCGAATGAGAAAAAGGGGGGAATGAGGTGGAAACTTTAGAACTCCATCTTTTTTCCATCGGCCCCCTGTAACTTATCTCCCTGAGCTTCTCAGAGCACACAAAACATCCAGTAATGCCGCATCAGATCTTTACAAATTTCACAAAATCTTTTTCGGATGTTGAAAAAAATCCCGTAACTCTTGAATCCCTTTGTGACCGTCTACTGGGGACTGACCCCTAATCTTTTTCCCAGGGAGGGTGCAGAAGCTGAGGACAACCTTGCCACCGATGCTAACAGCCGCTTAAACCCAGCGTAGGGGGACCGTTGCAATCCCACTTCTGAAAGAACACCACCAGCTTACGCCCACCGTATCTTCTTGAGCCATTCAGCGGGAGGTCAAAGGTGCTTCTCAGATAAAGTGCCGTACAAGGAGATCAGTAGGGGCCGGGTTTTTCTTGGATAAAATATATAAAAAACAGAACAAAACAGACATATTTCTTTGCCATGCTGCAATTTTCAACCGACGTCTTAATTTGTTTACTGTTCGATACTAAATCCCCGCCCCCCCCTTTTTTTGTAAAAAAAAAAAAAAAAACCTTCTGAATTCTGCCACCCCTCCACTCAACAGATGAAACCTTTGTAGCTGAGCTGCCTGTGATTGTTCTTGTCACGGGTGCTTTGTCTTACACAAGCCACACTGCTCCCGCAAACAGGGGGCGGCATCAAAGCCACGGCAGATAGACTCACATCACTGGATTAAGGTCTTCTGCATGATAAAGTAGCTACCTAGGGTGGAATTAACTTAATAAGTGAAAGAATGTTATTGAGAGGGAATAAAGTACCAAAACTCTGTCATTCTCTTCGTAATGTCCTAATCCAACGCCTGACACAGAGGCCTTAGGCCGGAGTTGATGTTAATCAGAGAAATGCCCATCTGTAGTCCTTGTCCTTAAAGCTATTTAAACTTTGCCTAAACTCAATTATTGTCCCTGAGAGACCAAGATGGCATATTAAGTTATGTGAAAGGGGATTCTGTCCCCCAGAAAGAAATCCCTGTGTTAAAGCACGGAGGTGTCGACGCTGCTAACTAAATTTCAGTTCAACAGATTAGGAGGCAGATCTAAGGCTTGAAAACAATGTTACAATGAGCCAAGAAAGGAGGAATCTCACTTTCAAAGCAGCCTCTAAACTGTTAAGCGGTCTAATCATTGCAGGTCTGAGACACTGTGGCCTGGCAAATATCTGTTTATACACCAAACACGATTTAACCTGTACTTTATGAAAAATAAATGCTAGAAACTCACTTCAGCTTCTGATTAAATGTTCATACTGTATGTTAGGATATAATAGGGCTCTATCTTTGCTGTTTTACAGATATATTCAGGTTTTGTCCCCAGACACAGCTTTTGACCGTAGTCACTTTTGTCCTCTGTTTACCAGTTTACCATACACAAACATATCATCACAGAAACACAGCCGTACTGCTTTTCTCTCCCTTAAAGGCCTTAAAAAACACATACTCTTCGCAAAGTGAAGGATGGGATATCATTCCTGGTCACACCCTTTGGTGCGAGGAGACTGGTTGAATTAAACATTGAACATTTTATTGAAAATGTAAACGATTGCAAATGATAAGATTTAAAATATCAATCAGTCAAGCTTTTAAGCCGGCATACAAACACATCTCAGAAAAGGATGCTTCATATTTACTGCTACTTGAATTGCTAAATTTTTTAAAGAAGGGCATATCTTAAAATGGGAGGCGGGGGGAGGGGGTTAACTCTCCAGTTGTGCTTATAATTTATAAAGTCAAAAATAAGCTGATGGGTTTTAACAGGCCGCGGTGAAATATCCAGGCGCTGTGAAATAATTGACACATGAGGCATCGTTTTCTGCTCATCTGGCTTGGCGTCACACACCACCTCCTGGAGCGGAGGATGTCGCGGTTCATGCCCACTCATGTGTCTCAATGCCCAATGGGGAGCTTCTGCTTGGACAGTGAAGAAGACATTATTGTGACCAATGGGCTTACCTTTTTTTTTAATCAGTCGTCTCTTTCAATTAATTGAAATATTTCAATTAAAAAGAGAATGGTAGTGAGATAAGGATGGATGTAAGGGAATATTCCCACATCTCTAGACTGTTTTTGACCCCCCCTATATGAACTTGCCATTCTTTAAGACACTGATAAGCCAAGCCGAGTGGCCATGTAGATTCTAGGACGATTTCACATTCGGTAAAGCACATGAATCTTACTCTGCACAATTCCTTTCCATATGTGGAATAAATGACCAATCAGCATGGGTGCATGGTCAGTGGACTTGTAGCCGTTTAACCAAACGGATCTGCCTCCATGGCTGTGAAACCAAGCTGAATCTGCTCGCAAGAAAATGACCCATAAAGGGACATGTGCTGTAAACGGGTGCATTTGCCCGGCAACACTCTGAATTCCTGACCTCCGTCCGTCGAAAATCGCAGAGGTTTGTCGCTTGAAGGATTATCGCTTCCAGTGCGCTGTCGGTCTGAACTCGTCATGAACGGTGTGGGAAATGAAACCGGAGGGCCCTGGAGAACATTCTCCAACAACTCTCTTTAATTTTCCTCCCATGTGGCTTGGTGTGATACTGTTTAACAAACTGCAAATACTCTGTTGAACAAGTGCCGCCCCTGTAATTCCTGTTTCCCTGGAAGCCTCCACATTCACAGGAGAGGCTAACGGGACCTTTGGGGTTTCATTCCCCCAACCACAAGGGGGTGATGTTGGGGTTCCTGTGATGCCATCTGCCTAACAAAATGCTCTTAAACTAGGAGGTGAATATATACCAGGTCAAGGTAGATGAGTTCATAGCAAGGTGATTAAGCACATTACTGTGTATCCCTATAGCAATTACAGTGAGGCGGTAAGCAAAAATAGCCCTGGTCTAACTGCAGAGAAGACAGGATGTTCTCTTTATAGTTCTTCTCCATTACCGCACTCATCGGAGAGAGAGCCAGCATCTTTCTTCAAGGAAAGAGAAGCACCCTAGCTTTAATTTCACATTTAGGTGTTTTTTATTGCTTGCTTGTCTTGTGAGGTTAAGGAGCTTGGAGAAATGTTTTCACTCTGAAGACTCTGAGGCTAAAATACACACAACGGTCCCCGGGAGATTACCATTTTCAGCAACACTGAAAGTAGGCTGTTTTTGTGGACCTAGTAGCCAGTGGCACAGTGCTGAAACTGGTGTCCGTAGGAAAACATACTTTGGCTGACATCCTGCAAGGAGGCATTAACCTGTTGTTGGGTGCTGGAGGTGAAAGCTCCCAAAAACAAGGGCACGATTGTCACAGTGTGTTTACCGTCTGCTTTACCTCTATCTGGGCCCCACCACCTCCCAGGACAGTTTTTAGCTTATTTATGTTCTGCAAAGCACCACACATTACATTTATTTTGCAGGTGCTTTTATCCAAAGCAACTTATAATAAGTACTATGACATACCAATGGTCATAGTAACAACTACATACCTATAGAGTACATATGGTTCCTATTGGACTCATACTGTATGTAGGCAACTCTGTTAAGAGTTGAATTAACACTGACCATTTTACCACGCAGAGTACAGACCTTGGACTTTTGTAAGTCTGACACAATATTGTACCACAGCTCTTTAAGGGAAGATCTGCCATTTATGTTTTCCAAGTTCTCAAAAACTGCATGGAGGTTTCAAATAACATTATTTTCATTTTACTTAGTATTTTTATTACACCAGTTTCTAAAAAGTACTTCAGATAATGCATTGGAGAGCCACGTTTGAATTTGTGATTTCAAACAGCAAATGATATGTTCTGTGGATCGTGTTTAGGCCCTAAGGTGTAAGGAGGGGCATTTCCTGTGTGGTGCCAATCTGGTTTTTGTACAAAAGATATGCCTTAATGCTCTCATTGTATTTCATTGTATAAGACTTATTTGCAATAATAATGCCAACATTTGAGTTTCACAGCATGATTGAGGGGCAATAATGCAGTCACATCAAAGCCTGCAAAATGTATTATTAACAAGCAAGTTATTAACAATGAGTACCCCGGTAGGTATAGTTAGTGCTTAAATTATGACCACGTGAATGCATGAGGGTTATGGGTAAGATGTGCGTTTGTCGTAATAATACATTCATCTGGCCCCACTGCTGGCACAGACGATCAACAAGGCACAACATGTGGTCGATGGATGAGGTGATCAGATCTCATTTAGCTCTTGGCTCAGTAATGATTGTGTGAGAGCAGTGTGGCTCCACATTCGCCCTAATGCTTCCCGAAGACACGCCACCATAGCAGGCAGTCATTTCGCCTAACATTTCAAAATATGGATTCCTATATTGCTATTTAATCTCCACCAAAGCATGAAGAGAGCCCTTCATTTCTCAAACAGTGAGGAAACCAACATTCTGTTTATTATTTTCACCACATATCCCTATACTACCGCTTTTTTTTTAAAGAGCCTAACTCAAAAAGAAAGAATGGGGGGAAAAAAGAAATGGGAGTTAAAAGAATGGAATATATGACCTCAGGATAATCTAAATATGGGGAAAAATCCAAATCTCAAACTGACCACTCACGCTCCATCAGAATCATATTTTTTCCACTTCATGCTTGAATTCCCAATAAACTGCCTTTTCCTCTGTAAACAAAACATGTATTTGGACAGAAATTACAAATACAAGGAGAAGTGAGCTTTACATTTAATGCTTTGGATATTGCTGTTACTTCAAACCGGAGAAAACAAGGGCCTTTACGCGCAGTTACGGACAAAGCCTAGCCCACCATAGCTAAGTGGTTTAAGGTAATGTGATATTTTTTTGACATTCCTAATGCTGCGACTTCCCCAGCACAGTTTGCTTAAGGACAGATGGACGTATCTTAACAGACAAGCTTTAAGGAATATTAAGCAAATACATTTTTATCACAGCTCTCTCTTCAAAGGTGACGTTTACAGGCCATAATGCAAGATTTTCTATGGCGTGATAAGAATGCGCGAAGCTGTAATGAGAGTAGAAGTCTGTTCCTCACGTATATTTGTTATCTCGATTTATAAATCTTTATATATGGCTTTTCTCTTTCGCTTCACAATGCTGTTTGCCCAGCAGCAATATCAGAACAGACATATGCCATGAAGGGCACCTAGGGCTGTTCTCTGAAACATTACCATTCCTTCACCTTACAATGATTATTTTATGTGTGTGTATACTTGATTTGAACCTGAAAAATGTGCTGTGTTTTCTGCAAGAAAAAAGTCAATAAGTATTTAAAATTGAACCCCAGGGAACGTGTTCGGTTGAACCAGCAAACGCACACCCAAGTCAAGTCAATGAACCTTGCAAGCTCAAACTTTAAAAATCCTTAGTACTGTACATCTAATAAAATACTTACTGTTGGGTTTACTGTCTCACAGAACCAACAAAATTGAAGGAATAATGCGTTTCTTGGCAGCTGTTTGGTATTGGCAGCTATTACTGAAGGCTTTTGGATATCGAAGTGCAGACTAGAAAGATAGTACTTTCTGTATGGTGTTTCATTCTTTTCTACACACAAATGCTTCATAAAATGGCTTCAGATACCCTGTCTTGAAGAATACGTATGAGCATTCACATCTATAAGTATGTCAAAACATAATTAGATGAAGATAAAAAGAGAGATGGTATGTTCATGTTCCCATATGACTCTTCTTCAAGACTGTCAACCATCTGGAATGAATAAGAGGTCAGTAAGCTAACAACACAGGTCATTTTTCCCTTAGTAAATAAAAATGAGATATTCACGATCTTGTGCCAGTTCTACAGTACTTCATGGCAGAACTGCTTCTAAACATTGTTTTGTGCAGCTGCATGTGGAAAACTGAAAAAACTGAGCTGTGCATACAAATGCATAAGCAAACACGCATGCAAATGAATGTGACGGCAGGACAACCGACATAAAGAAAGTACAAGTTAGGAAACACAAACAAGTCTCAGGATAAGCTAAAAAAAGAACCCATAAAAAATTCTCCATTAGAGTTTTGTTGTTGTTGTTAAAGGGCACAGCATATCTGAATAAAGAAAGAGAGAAACCTGGCAATTGCAAGAAAATAATAACCAAATGATTGCCCAGGAGAAAAAGAGGGGAAGGTAGGGGAAAAAAGAGAAGTAAACTTAAAGGAGGCAGCAGCAGCAGGCAAAGGAGTCTAATTTGAAGACATGAAGACAGTGCAGCTCCTCAGGCACTGCTGCCCCATCCAATAAAGTCAAGTCCCGCAGCCCCGGCTGATGAAAGCGTCTGTTGGAGAGAGAGCTTAGCCTTGGCCACTGGGGGAGTGCGCGGACACCCCTGATATTCCAGCACGCCACACTTTCAAAACAAGCTTTAATGTGTTTTATTAAGGCGGCCTCGTCTCAGCCCAAGACAACAAAAAGTGGATTTCTTTTTTTCAGAAAGGCGTATTCCCCAGCACCTGTTTCTTGGCATCTGCGGAATCAATACTCCTCCTCTTGCTTCCCAACCACCTATGAATTGACATTTCCCACCCATTTTGAAATTAGGTTCAGTGTGAGACTGTATTTAAGTGTCTTATGAAAAAAATGACTAAATCGTGTCTTGCTCCTTACTCTCGAAAATAGTATTTTTATAAGGGGAATTTAATCCAATAATGAACATAAGAAATGGATGATAGCCAGTATAGGGAAAAGCTGTGAGGTAAAATGTGTTCTATATGGTCAAATCACTAATATTGAATATTATGAATATTAACATTTTAATTGAAAAAAGGTTTTTACTTTTTGGTGTGTGCCAGGAACTGTTAATCACCTTAGGATATAAGCAAACAGAGGTCAACTCGCTGACATTTCTAGATGCCCTACTCTTCAGCATCATCCATTGCAGATGTCTGAGAATGAACCATTCTGCTCTGAGGCACCGACAATAAACAATAAAGTCAGAGAATTCGATAATGAAAGTACCCGGTATTTCACATAAATGTTCATGCCATTGGATGAAAAAGGCCTGTTAAAAAATATCTACCAACGTCTTCCCTTCCATCAGCATTTCTTTCCCGATAAATGCTGAGACGCTTGGTAGGAGAGGGGTTGGGTGGGGTAACGCAGCAGACCTGTCCAGATCGCTAATGATCATCCTAATTGAAATCTGCTAATTAGCCATGCGTTTGCGTCTGGTGGATCCACCGCGCTTCATACACGATGGGCCACATTGAGCTGGTGCTTTCAATCCGGAGACATCCTGAAGTGCAAAACATGCCCCTTCGGGTCGTCTGCCTATATTCGTGGTGGCCAATATAGGTTAAGGGAGGCTCTTACGCTTATGAGAGGGACAAGCCACAGTAATTTAAATTCTGATGACATTTACTGTCAGGAAGTATTAGCGCTCGAGTGTCTTATGCGCCGGCTTAGTCAGCACCAGTGGGCCCCGGGGTCTGAAGAAAGACGTTCCGCTTTACAGCAATCTTCTGAAGACCCCATCTCTGTGTGTTGAGAAGCCCCCCACCCCCCACCCCCAACAGCTCCTCTTCTGCTGGAATCGCCATCCGCGGATAGCCTGGCGGAATGTCATGTATAGGGCTGTGTCCTCAAAACAAGGGACACCTTCAAACCGCATTGAAAAGATTTTCTCCCCTCCACGCAAAAGCAGAAACAGAGCCCGGTCTTGCTTTGCAAGCTCAATAAAAATAGCCCAGGCTCCGTATAGCTGTGAAATGTAGGCTAACACGTGCGACGAGGGGACACCGTTTTTCTTCACAAAATTACAAATGTAAAAAGGGCATCATCAAAATCATTGTTTATATTTGTGTGTGTGTGTGTGTGTGTGTGTGTGTGTGTGTGTGTGTGTGTTTGTGTGTGTGTGTGTGTGTGTGTGTGTTTGATTTAATTCCTGAAACAAAGCATAAGGCTGGCCTGAGATTGGGTTCTAGCAAACACATGACTATGAGAAATTTCACCCCAACAATCAGACATGGCTCTGGGCTATCTACTGGTGGTCAATCAGGCCTCTTTTAATGTGTAATAAAGAAGAATCACTAACTTCCAATGTAGAATGAAGAACAGGCACCACTCTGTATTACACATCACATGCTATGTTTTTCAAACATTCTCGTGTTTGTATATCATGTACACTCACTGAGCACTTTATTAGGTATTTATTATTATTTATTATAATTTTTTCTGCTGCTGTAACTTATCCACTTTTTATGGAGAGGGTTTATGTTTATGTTGTGTGCTTTTCTGCATACCAATGTTGTAATGTGTGGTTATTTGTCTTACTGTCACCTTCCTGTCAGCTTTGACCAATCTGACCCTTCTCATCTGACCTCTCTCATTAACAAGGCATTTTTTCCTGCAGAGCTGCTGCTCACTAGATGTTTTTTTGTGTTGTGTGTGAAAATCCCAGGTGATCAGCAGCTTCTGAGATACTCAAACCACCCTGTCTCGCACCAACAATCATTCCACGGTCAAAGTCACTTTTTTTTCATTAGACATTTAGTCTAAATGATTAAATGATTGGCTGATTAAATATTTGCATTAACAAGCTGGTGTACAGGTCTACCTAAGTAGTACTCAGTGCGTATATTTACTTTGTGAACAATATTATTTTGTATAGACACATTCATTTGCATTAAAAATCAATTCAAGACACATTCATATCATCAACAAGGATTTACAGAATTGAATTATTTTGAGAATATAAAGCAAAAAGATATTATTTCATTAACAGTAATAGCATTTTTGCCCTGGATGTTTGGCAGTAAAATTGAAATCCTACATGGAGGATTAAAGTGAGTATTACTGAGCTTTTAACAGTGTGTTGGAATTATGACAGATCCTTGGGAAATTTACAAAGTAACATGTCATATATCATAATTTCAATCCGTACCCTCACTTCTACCTGCAAGCTACAAATGTGCATTTGTTTCTCCATTAAAACAGAAAACGTAAAAAAGGGGTGTACTAAAACCACAACAGTGCTATTTAGTCTACTTTCCGGCTAAAGGCTAAATAAAGGTACAAATATAATCAACATTATGGCACTGAAACACCATATCCTCCCACCTGACACCCAAGAGCAGTATGAGCAGCAGGCTTTACCCCTAAACCGCAGGGGTCTTATGTTTCTGAAAACATAGCTCCTCACACAACCATCTGTTAAACCCATTCTGCTGCCAAACCTCACAATTACAAAATAACAACAACAGCAACAACAACAACAACATCATTTCAATGACCATAATTCCTTTTAAAAACAGCTGTTTAAAAGTCAGTCTGATAGTCATGATCCTCAGTCAGACGGAGTGTGATTAGAGGTTGGTTGTGCCAGAGACAGAACAAGTATGGTTCCTTGCAGAACCCCTTTCTCCCAGTCATCACATTATGCTGCTTCAGTAGAAGACCCAGCCTGCGCAGGAGAATTAAAGACCTCTTTATATTGTTCAGCAGAAGAGCCTAGGGTGGAAGAGCAGCTGTCATGGCTGAATACCAACGCAGGCTTTAAACGCAAATCTGGCGAGGGTAAATCCCCAATGCAACAGCTAATTTATTTTAATACTGGCAACATTTTCATACCGCCTAACAAAAAAGAAACTGGAAATATATTAATTAAATAATATTGCATTTGTGGCAATAGAGTAGTCATTTTTAAATGTGTACAGCCAAAACCCACTTTTGGGGTTCACATTTGAAACAATATAGAGATAGCACCAATAGGAATACATTGCAGCTGTAACATTTCACAGCATAGTACACTGTTAATTACAGAATATTTTATCTCCAAACTGTTCAGGTTCTGAATGTGTAAGAAATTCTAGATTCACAAGTATGATTTGGCTTCAGGTTTTGTTACATAAAAATAGTGTCACAGAATTTGCATCATTAGAATAATGACAGAAAAATATTCAATTCATTGTTGAAGCACCCTGTTATACTGCCTTCCAAAATAACATTGTTTCATATCTGCACTAAATCTCCTATTGCTCTGTATGACAGCCTGGATAACATAAGAATCACCAACACCATCATTCTAATTATAACAGTCACTACTGGATATATAAAAACTTTATATATGACTAATATAATAATCCCATAGCATGTACATTGTTTCCACTTAATGCAGACATAAGCATAGTATGGAAATGTATGTGTACAATACTGGCTACAATTAGCAAATTTTTTCCACCGCCTGCTGTCACTATCTCAAGAGTCAAGTCTTCACAAATTTTTATAAACGGCTAATAATCTCTGAATCCAGCAAATATTCTTTCCCTCGTCCTTTGTTTTGTCTGTCCAATTCCGATGTCTAATGCAGGTATCTGGATTTTTGTATGTTGCTGTGCATGACATTGTATGCCTGGTTATTATAGCTTATATTAATTACATAATTGCACAGGTATTAGAAATGGCAGATCATTTCAAACACTGAATTCATAGTTTAGGAAAGGAGGTTGTACAGTTACAATTGAAACTAGGATTTTCTCAAAACAAGGAGCAAACACAAGTGGGGTGACGTGGCTCAGGCGGTAAGAGCAGTTGTCTGGCAGTCGGAGGGTTCCGGGTTCGATCCCCTGCCCGGGCTGTGTCAAACCTTGCCTCCAAATGCTCCTGATGAGCTGGTCGGTGCCTTGCATGGCAGCCAATTGCTGTCTGTGTGTATGAATGGGTCAATGAGATGCATCAGTTGTACACCTCGGCCCCTCGCCACAGGAGTTCCCCAGGGCTCAGTCCTTGGCCCGCTTCTTTTTTCTCTCTACACTCGCTCCCTTGGCCCTGTGATCACTGCACATGGGCTATCCTACCACTGCTATGCGGACGATACCCAACTCTTCGTCTCGTTCCCGCCGTCTGATACGCAGGTTTCAGCCCGTATCTCTGCTTGCCTGAGGGACATCCAGAGCTGGATGGACAACCACCATCTAAAGCTCAACCCAGGTAAAACTGAAATGATATTCATCCCTGCTAATACCTCTCCCCATCTGGATCTCTCCATTTCTCTCGGGGATACCTCACTCACGCCGTCACCCAGTGCAAGGAACCTCGGCGTGGTGATGGACAGCAGACTGTCCCTTTCCGAGAACATTGCGGCGGTGACCCGGTCTTGCAGGTTCTTCCTCTACAACATACGGAGAATCCGCCCCTTTCTCACCCCCTACTCGACCCAGCTCCTGGTCCAAGCGATGGTTCTGTCCCGCCTGGACTACTGCAATTCCCTCTTGGCTGGCCTCCCAGCGTCCGCCATCAGACCCCTCCAACTCATCCAGAATGCAGCAGCTCGTCTGGTCTTCAACCTTCCCAAATACTCACACGTCACCCCCCTGCTTACTTCCCTCCACTGGCTGCCTGTCATGGCTCGCATCAAATTCAAAACATTGGTGCTAGCCTTCCAAGCAGTTAAAGGGTCTTCCCCAGCTTATCTACAAAAAATCATCAGACCCTACACCCCTGCCAGACCTCTTCGTTCAGCCTCCACAGGCCGCTTGGCACCTCCCCCTCTCAGAACCTCCACCTCACGCTCACGACTACTGTCTGTTCTGGCTCCACGGTGGTGGAACGAACTCCCCGTTGAGGTCAGAACTATAGAATCTCTCCCCACCTTCAAGCGCAAGCTGAAGACGCACCTCTTCAAGCAGCACCTCTCCCCATCCCTCCCTACCTCCCTGTGAACCTTAATTGTTGTCTCTGTGACTTGCTTTGTGTATCGGTATTTTTAGTTGGCTAGGTAAGCAGTGTTTGGATAGTTAACTTTGGTCACTTTTGCTCTTGTTTGTTTGTTTGTTTGTTTGTTCAAAAAAAAAAAAAAAAAAAAAAAATGGCCCTTGTCCTTATCTTTGTTGTAAAGGTAGCAGTTGAAATTGTACTTACCTCTAGGGTCTTTCAGCGAACTTATCCCTGGTTATGGGTATGCACTTTGTTGTACGTCGCTCTGGATAAGAGCGTCTGCCAAATGCCAATAATGTAATGTAATGTAATGTACAGCGCTTTGGATAAAGGCGCTATATTAATGCCTACCATTTAAGTGGTAAGTTATGGTGGTTAGTTATGGAAATGTAGATTTACTGCAGTTCTAATGATAAGGTTTTGGCAAAGCATAATATGAATAATATATTTTTAGTGCATGCATAACATTGATAGGTACAACATGAAATGACATAATAATTATGAAAATTATTAATTGCGCTTTACTACATGATTGTCAGCCCCTATGACAGCACTACAGTATAAATGATAATTAGCAAACTTCAAATGATTTAAATGATGATCGGTCTTTTGAGACTTTTCAGTGCTTAATCAAATAAATTTTACTAATTGTTATTTGGAGGATGCTCTGTAAAGCATGTAATAATGTACAATGTATGTTATTATTTTTAAGTAATTATGTCAGATAGCCATAGCATCACTGACAAGTCTCTCAGTGAACAAGGTATGCCCTTATCACACATGTCATACCAGCAGTTTGACTGCACCAGTTGCTCATATAGTGTCGACCTCAGACACACTAGCCACAGTCAATGCATTACAATAAATGTGACTGACAGAAAGCTGTTATGAGATTGCATGTGCTAGTTTATATTGATCCTGCTTTCTTATTCAAAAGGCAAAATATTATTAGTCTGATCGCTAGCTAAGAAGTCAACAAAATATTTCTTAGCTAGCTACAGTATCCAGCATTACCATAGCAGGCAATGGCTAGTTAACCGACAAATAAGTATCGCAATCAGCTATCAATATACAATACATAATTTGGTTTGTACAGCAGGCCTCACTTGCCTCAGTTAAGGTCAGTGTTCATGACTCCACCATAAGAAAGAGACTGGGCAAAAATGGCCTGCATGGAAGAGTTCCAAGACGAAAACCACTGCTGAGCAAAAAGAACATTAAGGCCCATCTCAATTTTGCCAGAAAACATCTTGATGTTCCCCAAGACTTTTGGGAAAATACTCTGTGGTCTGACGAGACAAAAGTTGAACTTTTTGGAAGGTGTGTGTCCCATTACATCTGGCGTAAAAGTAACACCGCATTTCAGAATCACACAGGGCCATGTAGGTTTGGATTTTTTTTCTCCCTTAATAATACAAACCTTCATTTAAAAACTGCATTTTTGTTTTTACTTGTGTTGTCTTTGACTAATATTTAAATTTGTTTGATCTGAAACATTTAAGTGTGACAAACATGCAAAAAAATAAGAAATCAGGAAGGGGGCAAACACTTTTTCACACCACTGTATGTCATATTAACCTATGATGTCTGGACCATGTCAGCTACTGCTTCTAATTGTGCTGCACTTTGTGAGTTGGGCTGGCACAGACATGCTATCATCCCAGCTGACTGACCTCATTCAACCATCTCACCCAGCATGGGCGCTGCTGGAACCAATTGCATAGCCCTCCAGGACTGCCAGTCACAGCAGACACCAGCACAGTCCAGACCTGGTGTAGGACTGTGCTGCCCATCCATGCATGAGAATAGTGCTTTACCAGGACGAGCCGCTACCCCCTAACCCCCAGTTGCAAAATTTTACATTTAGTACAACTCTCTCTTAAGCAGACTCCTCTCCCAATTATATATTTTACTGGAAGGTTACATGCCTATTCTTATGTCATTTTTGCACTTTTATTTATTTTATTTATTTTATTAACAGATTAACAATATGTTTTTATGTTATTTTATCTGACACTTCATGACTCCATTAAGAATATTGAAATAACAATCCAAATTGAATTAATGGCTAATCATAGCCATATTATAACAGTATCATCTGTCAGAAATGTCAACTCTTTAATGAAAAGATTACAGATTTACTCATAGCTTTTGTGTAGCCAGTGAGATTTTCTTTTCTTTTTTTTCATTTAATTATTTTCTTTTTAAAGGCAGGTTCAGTCTACATGATCATCACTCAAATGCTCAGTGCCTCATCACTGTTTGCCGCCAGGCATACTGTATGCAAATGGTGTCACTATTTTAATTGTAATAAATGCATTATATATGTACTTGTATATTTGAACCAGAAGGGAATTGATAATGATTTAATGCATCAGGGTATTAACACCCAAACTATCAGAACACAGTTTGTGGCATGTAGCCCAGCACAGTTCTAATTGTTGCTCTAATCAAAAATACACAACAATGGCATATATCTTTTAAGACTTTTGGCCATGTCAGGTGTAAAAACGGGTTTATGAAACCCTTTAGATCTAAAGATGGTGTTAAACAGAGATAAAGTCATAAGGCATTCTGTTAAAAGACAGTCTCACTATGCTCAAACAGGAAATATATAACCAAAATTATAGAGTGAAATAAGACATCTTCAAAAAATAATACATTGCGCTTCTTATTAGCACAGCCATCCATTGCCTCCAATCTTTTTCAAATATTGCCATAATAACGTTTCGGCTGCTAGGAGAGCAGATGTGTATGGAAGCCATCTCAGCACAGGAAAGCTATCAGCACAATAAAGTCAATATCTTTTCAGTTTAAACTTTATTTCAAGTAACACAGAGCAGTGGGTGGTGGAAGATAGTAGCGTTCAGACTGAATAATCTCCCCCTTTTTATAGATAATTTAAAAATATCAACATATGTCGATAATTTCACCTCACCTCTCCCGACTCAAATAATTGAAAATAGCACAAAGAGCACACACCTCAGGACATAGAGGCGTCAGAGGAGAAAAGGTGTATAATATTGCATGGAGAAATGGAAAAGCAGAGACAAGTTGTTTGGAAGAGCAAATGGTGACATTTGTTAACTACAATTAAGACTGCAAAACCTGTCATCCTCTTTCGCCTATCTGCAGACAGAGAAAACAATCTCAAAGTTACAATTTTCTGTTTTAATTAAAAGTTGGAAAGATGTCGTGATGAGCACATGACAGAAAGCCATTATTTCCTGAATTTTAATACAGGCTTCGCCGTTCGAAGGGGAGAGACCCATGCTGGCTTTCTCTTTAGCTGCAGCCGCTGCCGACCAACGTGATGATTTTTTTCTCCCAGGGTGGTTCTCAAGTTGAAGTGGAGAAAATTGGCAGAACTTAAATTGGTGGCATTTTGTGGTCTTTAAAAAAGGAGTCCTCATTAAAACTACCAGAGAGGCCTTCAAGTTTTCTCCATCATTAGCTACCATAACTGTGGATAAGAGAACTACAATTATGGATTCGGATAAATCTTGTTGTCAATTTACTGCTGATGAAGCAGCGAGGTGGCTAACCCTGGTTCGCATTTCCCACCCCCCCATGTAGGCCTTCAGTGTTTTAATGAGTGCTGGCACTGCAGAGGGCTTGACATATGCCGGTTGGACAGCGCTGAGATTCTGCGGAGACACTTCATCTTCTGTCCGCTCCCCCACCAGGACCTCTCCTCCACCTCAGGTGTCCCTTGCATGTTCCCTAGGTTTCATCTCTGTTCAACATCTCCTTTCTTCCAGGAAATAGGGCCGTTATGCTACATGCCGTACTCTAGTGTGCGCTGCCCGATGAGGCCTGTGGTCATAAGGATGTTCCCTTTCTCTGGCAGCGAAAGCTTCGATGTTAAAATGGGGCCGAGTAGCTCACCCGAAGAAGCTGCTTCATGCTATTGTTAGTTGCAGTGTGTTAATTTCGGTTTAAGTGGTAGGCAGACCAATTAAATGTAAAAATTACATCTCAAATAATCATGGCAAATATAGATTTTATTTGAGGCTAGGAATAATTCTTAGCTCCCAAGTACATACTAGGCTTTAGGATATATTATTATGCCTGAATGGCTTGTACATGAAAACCTATACTGTATGTTTTCTCTGTCATTCTATTAATCTATATTTGTATTTAATTACATACTCAGTGAGCACTTTATTAGGTATTTATTAGACGTGTTTATCTTCTGCTGCTGTAGCCTATGCACTTATAGGTTTGATGCATTGTGTGTTCAGAGATGCTCTTCTGCATACCACTGTTGTAATGTGTGCTTATTCGCATTACTGTCACCTTCCTGTCAGCTTTGACCAGTCTGGCCATTCTCCTCTGACCTCTCTCATTAATGAGGTGTTCTTGCCCGCAGAACTGCTGCTCTCTGAATGCTCTTTGTTTTTTGCATTGTATTCTGCAAACTCTAGAGACTGTATGAAAATCCCAGGAGATCAGCAGTTTCTGAGATACTCAAACCACCCTGTCTGGCACCAACAATCATTCCACGGTCAAAGTCACTTGGATCACATTTTCCCCCATTCAGATGGTTGATGCGAACATTAACTGAAGCTACTGATCCGTATCTACATGATTGTATGCATTGCATTGCTACCACACATTTGGCTGATTAGATAATCGCATGAATAAGTAGGTGCACAGGTGTTCCTAATAAAGGTGAGTGTATATCGGAATGGTGGGCCCTGTGCTGATGACTAAAAAAGTCAGTGCTAGCATAAATGCAACTGGTTCAGAGTGGCAAGTGGTCTGACCTAAAGTATATCTCACACAGGTTGATAAATCCGGCACATTTTCAGTCTTGAACCAGGGATTCAAATACTGTAGATACATAATGGTAAATGGTTGGCATTTATATAGCGCCTTTATCCAAAGCGCTGTACAATTAATGCTTCTCATTCACCCATTCATACACACACTCAGACACCAACGCTGATTGGCTGCCACGCAAGGCGCCGACCAGCTCGTCAGGAGCATTTATGGGTTAGGTGTCTTGCTCAGGGACACTTCGACACAGCCCAGGCGGGGGATCGAACCAGCAACCCTCCAACTGCCAGACGACTGCTCTTACTGCCTGAGCCAAGTAACATAATATAAAGTTCAGGGAGACAGAGAGAGATAAATCAACAAACTTTGAATTTGGAATGCAATTACAAGAAAACATTGGCCAATAGAAGGCTAAAAGCAGGGTGTAATTTTCACATATGGAAAGGTCACACTGGAAGAATAGACACATCCAGCAGTTACTATTAATACATGGAAGACATATGACTTATGGCTTGAACCATAGGGCATATAAAGTACACCTAATTTTAAACACGGTCTGATTAGAGGCCTGATTAGTTTGAACATATGCAAATGAAAAGAAATGGAAGGTCAGATGTGTAAGAAAGAATTGCGTGTGACAGGAAAATGTTGCTGGTTCTGCATAGGTCCACGATAACTGTCCATTGAGACACAGCCCTGATTAAAAGGCAAGGTAGACCAGTACACTTACAGGGGCTGTGTCCAGAGAGGAGTCAGAGAGATAGGCTGCTGTGGGCGGAACTGGCCGGCATGGATTAGCAGGGCTGTGTCCGTATCAGCACCCTTCCATACTATTGAGTATGCTTCATACACCGTATGAGAAAGTTAAGTAGGCAAAATGTATATAAATGTAGTATAAAGAGAAATATGATATATGTAACAGTACAGTTGTAAAGAATGGAGGATATTTTTCACCTACTTCATGTCAAAAGCATGCAGTGAACAGTCCACAGGACACAGTATATAGGACCCTGACACAAAGAACCATTAAACAGCTTCCCTCTGAAAAAAGCACTTTCAGCATTTCTCCTTTTCTTTACATGACTGGACATAGGCCCCATGTTTTTAATAATTTATGATAAAAAAACTTCTGCATTCCACATTGTTCACACAACATCGCAATATAAATACAAGAATATAAGCAAGCATAAGAAATACATTGCTTGTTGTATCTATTTTTTCCATAGAAATGATACATGCAGTATGACGAAACAAATCTTGTCATATAAACTTGTTGTTGTGATCATATTAGAGAAAAACAAGATTAATAACCTATTTTGAAAAGACTTGAACTCTGTGATATGCAAGACTAACTTTTATTTCGGATGCCTCCTGTCCTTGCAACTTTAAACAAACAACAGCACCCTTTCTTGAACTGAACAGTTTGTGTAAACAGCCTTGAGAATTCCACAGATCCTTTACAAGCATATAGAACACATGCATACACACACGCACACATGCACACAGACACACAGACATGCACACACATATGCACACACACATATGCACACCCGCACACCCGCACGAACACAGAAAAAATGACAGCTGTGAAGGGGAGGCACTAACTATTGTAAGATCACAATGATAATATCATTGTACATCCCTCCATAGAAACCTGAAGAAGACATCCAAGGCCCATCAACATAGATAAGGATACACAATTTATTTTTCTGAAATAACACTCCCTGAATAGCAAAATCACAGTATACTCACAACATATTGAAACTGTTTTATTTTCATAGGGGGTGCATACTACAGGAGAAAAAGGACATTTCAAAACTTCAGAAAAACATTTTCAACTAAAAACATATACTTTTTTTACTGTGGATAATTGAAGGATATTCTTTGAGTTTGAAAAGAAAAAGTCAGCAGATTTCACGAATCACATTTAAACACAAGTACTCATGACCAATCAGAATTTCATTAAACATTTGTATTTGCTAAGCAGGATTAAACATTAAGGGGAAATAATTTGAGATGCAGGTAGGTGCTTAGCATTGAATCATCGCTCTCGAGAAGAAAAAAAAAGGGGGGCTCAAAAAAAGGCAGGCCGTGCACGGCAGTGGCCAACTGTGGTCAGGGGTTTAAGAAATTAGCAATGCTCAACTGGAACGGAAGCACCACTCCGGGGCCTCCACAGTGGAGGCCGTCTAATCATATGTAACATCTACCTTTGGAACGTAGCGGAGGGAGTTTACAATAAGCTTAACCCCAGCTCTTATATTGGCCCCAGCAGGCTTCGCTGGCATGTTGTGCACTTTGAACACTATTTTGTTGTTCTGACTTTAGTCGGTCCCTTAATCCTTCATCTGCCTCTCCTGGAAAGAAAACTGAAATATTTTTCACCGACGTGTTTACCTACGACGCTAAACGCAAACCATACATGGCATACGTAGCACAAGAAGTGTCCTCAAAGGGTCCTTCCTTTTCTTGACGTTTAGTGCGTAGTCCCGTAAATAAAGTGGAATTCCTTTCGTTTCGCTCTTGGCGTTTTAGGACCGCCGCTGGCGGTGACTCCACTCCGAAGGCATGCGTTAATTTCCGCGAGAGCCATCGCTGAAACCCCTCCGAGGGGTGGAAGTTAGTTTTTGCACTGTACCTTGTAGACGAAGCCAGAAAGTAAAGCCTTTGGCAGCGATTTGAATGAAGTAAGCTTCCTCCCTTTTAATATCTCACAATAGATTTTTTTTTCGTCGCTGATTCGCTTAATTTAGTGGACACCGTAGCGGGGTCCATTTATTGGGGGCTAAACTTCTGAAGGGCCTGGTGTGCTGCCCTGTTAAAACGTGGGAAGTGCCCGGGACTGGACCTGAATCCATTTGATTCTGTACATAATTCTCCATCAATAGACCCCTCTGTCCCGGCACACAGGCATGAAAAGGAGACAGCGAGTTTGATTGCTCAATATTCATCTACATTTTCCCCTGGATGGATGCAATATGGTGGGCTTAATTAACTTTTCTCAAAGGTGAAGCAGTGCGCACCATCTGCTGTGAGACAATCACATTTGTATGGCTCTCGGAATAATCCCGTTACTTCCATAAGAATGGGGGGAAAAGCAATCAAAACAAAAAAGAGAGAAGTTCCAAAAGCGATTGCACTTTGAGAAATTTAACCTCTCCTTTTTGTGACAATGTCACCAAACTTCTTTCTCCTTCCAATATTTTGGGGAATCCATACATCACGTCGTGCCGTCCCCCCAGAGTCCTGAACTTGTTTCTCGTAATCGTTCTAAGCCCGTACACCTCGTCCTTCAAAAATCCTCCACGCTTCATTTAAAGCATCTCAACAGCAATTGTGTATTGAAACCGTGTAGCGCTATTCTATTATTAAAAATAATGTCGCGCGGAGCAGAAAAAAGAAAAGAAAAAAAAGCACAACCAGTTAAAGGTGTTGCATTCACACTAACAGGGACATTTCTGACATTTTTCACCACTTCAGTCCTGCTTTTTTTCTTCTTTTAATAAACCCCAAGGACCACACATTGCAATCAAGGACCTGCTGAACTTGCCCCAAGCCTAGGTCATTATTTGATCTTTGTGGCTACTAATCTGATTATCTCATTGTGGAGGTAAACTTCAGACCCAATCTTGTTAGCAGCTGGCAGAGGTGGATTACCCCAGCCAGCGAGCTGGAAAATGAACTGAGCAGTTCAGCTTTGGCCTTGCTCTCTTTCACAACCACGATGGCTACTTCAGCCAGTGCGCTTTCATTCCGCCAGCCCTTCAAACCAGATATTATCCTCGGATCTCGCGCTAACCCACTAAGTGTTTTTTTTCTTCCATTATTTCATCTGGGACACTTTAACCAGGGACAATAAAATACAAACTCAAAATCAGCTATTTGAGAAATTCTGTTTCAGAAGTTGGCTCATCGGCACCGAAACTGCAGCGGTTAAGAAAATGGCTGGGAGAGGTATGTAGTCTCCCTTTACTTTCATTTTAAATGAGCATTTTTTTGTCCTTCCCTCTCCCCCCCAAAAATATGCAAATGCCTCACGAGAGATGTGTGGTCCTGCTTAAGACACTTGCAGTTTTGCTTGTGGTCTTATTGCGGCATTGAGTGCTTTTACAGTGAATGCACACCACAGTCTAAAGCACAAAAAGTCTCCCAAAAAGCTGAAAAGAGTTCAAAGCATTTGAAAGACAAAAAGGGACTAAGCTGGGATTTTTTTATGTACACTGAAAAGAAGAATAAAATATAAGTTCCCTATTGCAGTCTGTTATGGCAATGGCACCCTTATCAAAGCATTATGTTGCCACAGAAAGGGCAAGTGAAAAAAAATTATTGTGCGCCATATGCAAAAAAGAAACGGGAACAATTTAGCCAGGCGGCGATTTTGCGACATGAACTGCTGAATGCTCTTTTTGACACACTATTGAGAGAACAAGGAATTCAAAGAGGTTATATTCGATCAAGTTTTCTGCCTCAATAGGTTATAATCAGCGCTAAAGTATTGAGCACTACACAGTGTAGAGGGCTACTCTGAAGGCTAATCAGGCCGGTTTTCCCCCTATTATAACCTCTCATATAAGGGTAACAGTACACAGAAGTAGCCCCTTCTATTGATTATCTGGATGGGAATTTAAATATTAATACTAGCCTGGTAGGCACTCAGACTAGAGCTGGGCGGCATGGCCGAGCACTCATTCTCCAGATTAAAACGGCTGAACTTTAAGCACAGTTCTGTTCCCTTTTCAGCAGTGGACTTCAAGGGGAGGCTGAGAGGAGAAAGGAACAGAGCTCCTAAGACCATGCAGTGATTTCAAAGGCGACACTTCCCCGGGCTGCATCTGCTAACGATGCAGGGATCACACGGTGGCCATTTAACTGCTGCTGCCTGCCATAGAGAGAGATAAAATATGTCCCTTTACCATGCGCTTGAAGCACACACAAAACACACACGCACAAACACCAAACACAATCATACACTTACACACACACACTGACACAAACATACACTCACACACACGTGCGCACACATAACAAAAAATTGTTCATAAACATCTAGCGCAGGCCTTAAATCCAATTGGTCGGATGTATCCAGATTATTATTGGAGCGTTATAAATGCACACTGAACGACTTATAAAGTATTGATGGACAGTTACTACTTTGAGTTTTTAGTACCTTTAAAGCTTAAATATGGCTGATGAAAATTTCAAATGGTACATTAGAGGCCAGGACCCAGCCTGTATGCTGCTTTGAATTCTCCAAATGCTGCTTTGAAGCTTCTGTCTCAGGGAATTGTGGGTGACCTGATCAGGGAATGTTGGGGACAGTTTGCCCCCAGCAGTTTGTTCCATGTTGTGCATATGGGAGTATTCTGACATCAGCACTAACGGAGCATCTTTGTGGTCAATCCGTACAAACACGAGCCTTGGCCCCACTTAACATGAACAGGAGGAAATGGCGAATATATAATATTGCTCTCTTTTCTGTTAAAGTGAGGACAATGGCTACTTGGTCATGAGAACACTTACTGTCCTTGACAAAAATACATTCATTCACAACAAACATTATTGTTTATTACTACAATGTAAGATTAAATATTGTGATGATAGCATACATATGGATGAGAATAACATTGTACATTACATGTTGTTCTCATCCATATAAATATAATTTGTATATTTTATTGCAGTATATAATATTGCTATTTTATTGTTTAAACATAAAAGGATTTTCATGATGTCTAACTGCAGTCTTCATCAGTAAAATCCGATCTATGTACTGAACATTCCTTTAGCCTTGGTCTCATTATTGATTAAGCTACTTCTCATGAACATTTATCATAACAATGACCATTTTGTGTAATGACAGCCATAGTATGTATACCATATACACTCAGTGAGCACTTTATTAGGTATTTATTAGACTTCTTTTTTAGACTTGGTCCTCCATGGTCAAAGTCACTTCAATCACATTTCTTCCCCATTTTGATATTGGGCTGAAAAACAGTTGAACCTCTTGACCACGTCTGCATGCTTTTATACATTTAGTCACTGTGATTGGCTACTTAAATACTTGGATTAACAAACCAGTGTACAGGTCTATATAATAAAGTATGAGTATATATGTGTGTGTGTGCGTGTGTGTGTGTGTGTGCCTGTGTGTATGTGTGTGAGCAGCACATACAAAGATGGTTAGGATATTTCCATGCAGTTATTTTCAGAAGAAATCAAGAAATTAGGACTTCTACTCAAAAGACTGTCATGATTTCATGAAGGCAGAATGGCGGCGCAAAGTCCTTAAATGAAATAATTTCGAAGTCCTGTAAAACTTGAAGATCTCAAAGCCACTAATTTCCATCATTTTATAACACTTGAAACACGAACCAGAGACCAAAAGAGCTGCGAGGTTCGCTTAATCAATCAAATGCAAGTTTTAAAGATGTTCCCAATCCTGGAATAATCCTCCCGTGGACCCTTAATGTAGAGATCAGCTTGGAGCATAAGACAAACAATTTAGCCTTATGCTTAGTTCCTGCTTCATACGGCGAGAAAGATGTCCATTAATACATTTCCCTTGATGTGCACTCTCTTCTTCCTGGGCCAAAGGAAAAGGCGATTGCCTCCATAGTCAATCAGCTTATTTCATACATAGAAAGTAGCGCTAAGCCTGATGGGGCTTTAAGTCTTTGCACACGACACCTAGGGCTTTGAGCCAGGAACCAACTAAATTAATAATTGTATACGTCTTACTGGGGAATTACGCTGTCCTTAGAAAAGGGCTAATTTCCACCAGGGCGACGTGCCCACACTTCTGGTGGCAGACATCACATGCGGAGGGCCCTGAAGAGACCCATGACTTCAGTATCTTGCGAGGAGATTAATAAGGGTTCATACATGCAGACGGGGCGGGCGTCGGCGAGAGGGGCCGCTTTATAATCCCCCTTGTTCGAAATTCAGCACTTCTGTAATAATATTGATACATTTCAATTTTACGCTATTAATACCTTTGTTGCAGGGAAGGTCTGAAAAACAGCGCCAGGACGCCAAGAAAAGTAGGGGGAAAAGGTCATTTGACGGGCTCGTTGATGATTCCTGTTCGACTGATGTTGCGTTCCTTTGCTCTGGTTATGTTTCAGGGCTACTATCGCAAAGGGGAGAGCAATTTATTTGGAAACAGTCTGGCGTATGAAGCGACGAGGTCTAAGACTGTTATTGCTTTTGCGTGACGGTCGTTAACATTGCTCCATGACTCCGTGATGCTGAAAGTAATCACTTCACTGAATCGCTTTCCGTTTTTTGCGTGAATATCGGTCCTGCCCCTGTGGATCATCCTTCCAAATGTAAGATAAGCTAATGTGACTGCACAAGCCTCTGTCTGTTGATCTGTCTGTCTTTGTTTCCTAGTCAGCGATGAGATCAAACTCGCCCACTTGTAGCCCCTGTTAATGAAGCATTAGGTCTTGCTTCATTGTAGAGCTTCAGTTTTTTCATTGTTGAGATGTAAGCGTATAAAAATATTGATGTCTGGTATTTAAACAATCTGTGGGATAATTCCCTCCCAGTCATTTTTTGAGCAACCTGTAACAAATACTAGATGCTAAATAGTGCAGAAATATTTATTTCTTTGAAGCGTACTCTACCCTTGACCTCTCATCGTAATGTAGCACAATTTGTCTGAATCAGCTTTTCATATTGTGCAGCAATTCTATTTGACTCTAAATCAAATAACAATATTGCGTTACAAACATTGCTATAAGTTCATAGTGTTGTTCTTAGTCACTCTGAATCAGATTTTCCTGTTGTACTTATTTTATACTATAGGAATCTGAATCAATTCAAGGTGTTCTATTCATTCTGCAGGCCTCTGAATCCGTTTTTCATTTTGTACCTTTTCCGTACTACAGGAATCTTTGGGTTATACTTAGGGTTGTACTCATTCTGCAGGCCTCTGAATCAGTTCTTATTGTTGTACTCATAGGCACTGGATTGAAGGCTAAGGTGACTTTTTGAGTATTTTTTGAAATAAGTGAATGCTAATGCTTTTTTATAGAGGAATAACATGAGAGGGAGGCAAGTGAAAATAAGTATTTTTTTTTATTTTCGCATGCAGTGTATCATAAAACCACAGCAGTTATGTACTAGCTGACGCAGTAGGTATGGCAGAGCTGCTGAAAAAAAGTGCTCAGAAAACTATGGTTTAGCATGACCATGGATCCCTCAGATGTCGTTTGGAGGGTTTTCTCAATGTTTCATACATCCTGCCAGAATCTGACTTCAGGTGATACATCACAAACAACCCCTCCAAATCTATTTTACACACAAACACACACACCCTCGCTCCATTAAACCGTCACTCACTCCAGCTACCTTGCTAACCACCGAACTCTAACAAAACAACCAAAACTACACGTCACAGTTGGGGGTAGGCGGCATGTGCTACGGTTGGATAAAATGATACATTTTGTTACACTGTAGAACAAGCACAATACTGCAGCTGGTTGTTGTGCTTGTTGACTCTATCGCCCAACTGAAAAGCCCATTCGTCAATGAATACTCGGCTAATTTTATTTAATTAATTAGAAATTAGGGAAGGCTTAGCCTCTTCAAGCCTATTACACACATTGCCTATGGTTGTACTTACTTTACAGGATGCTGAATCAGTTCTTTGTGTTGTACTTATTCCTTATTCTACAGGGCACCGAATGAGCTCTTAATGTTGTATTTACAGTATTCTACAGGGCTCAAATCCATTCTTCATGTTGTTCGGTTACACAGCCGGACTACAAGAGGAATCCGGCATGGATGTTAAATGTTTCAGCCACCGTGGGGAAAACCTAGAAGTAGCCACAAAGTTTTTATGCCTCCGTGACACACGGCAGTGCAAACAAAGAGCACACAAAAACGAGCACTGCCGTCTGAGCAGGAGACAAATATAGACACCAGAGAGAGGGGAAAAAAAGACTACAGCCCAAGTGCTACTGTGTCTCTTTAGGAATCACAGCGTTGTCATTTTTTCTCTGCAATGTGTGAATGATATTTGCCACTACCCATCACAAAAGAAAATAATGGCGGTAGTGGAAATTTGAAGAGTGCAGTGGGAACTCCTGGGATCTCATTAGGGAACCTATTAATCTGTTATTTGACCCTTGTGAGAGTGTTGACCAATTTATACCGCAACCTGTGTAGCTCCTGAGAAAGACTAAAGGACCCATCCTTGTTATGGTCTAGGAGCACACATTCAGTTGATGTCTGTGATTGATCTCAAGCACTCTGTAAAAGTCTGTATATACATGTATCAAAAAATTATACCCAGGACATCTTCGAGAGCCAACAAGGATTACGTCTGAAGATTCAGCTAAGTGTTAGCAGTGCTGGAAAAGCTGCTCGATACATTTCCCCCGTGGCACACTACCCCTGGGTTTCCATTTTACATCCTTCCCTTTCTGCCCAGATGATTTTCCAGTAAAGGTTGGATATTTGTTCAAAGATCAAGGTACATCCTTTTTTTCTGTTCTTATTCAGATACATATTTGAAGAGTGACATGGACATATTGTAAAATTAGTTGCGGATCTTGGGTCAAATTATTTGGAATGGTCATGGGGAGGTACTGGTAGAGAAAGTCGTCTTTATGAAGCTGCATGCTCCCTCAAGTTCCATCAGGAATGGCTTTCTTCTGCTCCAGAGTCAGGTGCAGTGCTCAGCACTTTGCTAAGTCAAAAACAATGTCATGCCTTTGAGCGGTTATCCTGCCCAGCCTTCCCAGATCAGCTACACCGCTCAATTAAATTGTCTGTCTAATTTACAGCAGGCGAGAGTATTGAAACTACAGCGCTTTTCCGTTAGCTCTATGACCAATTTGCACTTTTTCTAAGAGCCACGCTTTGTCTTGTTACACACTCCAGTGAGTTCCAGCATTTGCAGGTAGGCATAAAAGTGAATTCTACTGTAAGAAGTAGGGGAATTCCTGAATTTTTCATCAGAGCAAATGTTGTCAGAATTGCAGTTTCAAAAAATACAGGTTCAAACATCACATCACTCATAAATAACCATGAAATTGAGATGGATTTGTACAACTTACTGTACAAAGTACTCAGTGTTCCTCTCGGTTTGTTAGCAATGATGATCCACACTGATGGGGTGTATCTACCCTTCCTTCGGTAGACATTATACAATTAGGTTTTATGGGTAGCGTCCATATTTTTATGGAATGAAGTTATAGGTTACACCATATGCTTTAAATTGTAACCACATATTAATTGGGATACATTTGCTCTCTGTCACTAACTGTAAGCAAGGGCAGAGTGCACCAAAAGTTTGAGTGGATAAAAACTCACAAAATAAAATTTGGATGGTTTATGATAAACATTTTTTTCAAATAATGTATTTCTCCTATTGTATCACAAAAAGTCTCACATGTGACAATTATAGTTCACACTTGGAAGTCAGTTGTGTGAAAATGTGGAATTTCTATGTTAAGATGCTAATTTCACATGATCTCAAGTCACATTTACAAATTGTAGATCACGTGGAAAAAGCCAATCACATGATGTGACCATATCTAAACCATGCATGTATTATGTGTAAAATGAAGTATTATGAATCTTCTATGTGTAATACACAGAAGCCTACTGTGACAGTGTAAGCAGAAAAACAACTTGTGCAAGTGGAATTGGTAGTTTCATCGCCTGCAAAATGAATATTTGTCGCCTGCTCTAGGTTTGGTAGTTTTGTGGTCTACAGTAAACCTGTTTACATCAGCATGGGTTGAGCAGCCCAAAGGGGGCTGTGTCAAATGAAAGAATCAGCTCTTTGTAAATTTGGTGGACAAAAATGCACTTACAACCCAGACCAGGTTGCATATGCTCAAACGCTGGCACATGTGCTGTTTTGGGTGCATTATGAATGTGCCACAGATATGAATGAATGATTACATAACACACATTTGACTATTTGATAAAGAAGCTGTGTTCAGTTCTGCAGTCCAATGTCTGCCATTTAGACATTGCTACTCTGTGGAGTTAAATGTACAATAGGTAATTTTGGAATTCTAATAGTCAAGAGAGGAATTGCAGCAACAAACATGCTCAAACCACAACACTGGTTATCCCTCCCCCTTCTCCGTGAACGCGTTGAAATGCCATTGGCTGCCAATTAGTTGGCAATTAGAACCAATTTTCAACCAATGAGCTTGAATTATTGTACAGCTATACAATGTTTTGGTAAAGAGTGCTGGTCCTTCAACTGCATATTTTGAAAATATTGTAGACCATAGGTCACATAATAGGTAATTATAATGAATTTATATTAAACCTTCAAAGCAGTACCTGGGGTTAAAAACATTATCTGTGGGTAATCAGGCATATAATTCTAAAAAAAATCCTGTCCTGTAAATAAAAATACACCAGAGCTTCCCGTAGCCTCTTGCGGCACGAAGGTTAATTCATCACACTAGCTAGGTCGTAGACTCAATATACAAGTTACAGACTCATGTAATTACATACTCAGTGTCATGTATGTTACTGCTCAGTGCAATTAACTCCAGAGACACCAGCTTGCACAGTGCTAACTTTGGTCTACTTACCAGACATAGCTAGCCTGAATCTGCTGTTGTGTCAGAGATGGGTAGTTTGGTTACCGTAGCGCATAATAACTGTGTGTGGGGAGGTAAAGTGGATGTCCTGCTGAATTGCATTTCCGCTATACTGCTAAATGCTATGCTAGTGCATTTCATAGTAGACGGCAGGAGCAACAACTTCATATTAGCACATGAAGCATTAAATCGTTCTGCAACCACAAAATTACAAGGCTCCCTATCATCAGCAAATGATCGACCTCCAGCTTTTCATTACGGTTTTTTAAATATCGTAATTATGAGCACACGGTCAGATTTGTGTACCAAATCCAATAAAAAAGATGACTTTTATCTATCCTTGGATGGCTAGTTTCATGGGACGTACATGTGCATTTGTGCCCATGGGTTTTTTTTCCCGAATTGCACTTGACATCGGTTGCAGGTTGCCATCGATAGGCCACTGATTACACAAATGTATCCTATTTGTAATCAAGTTTATGAGTTAGAATCATGCCTGTTAAGTTGGATTTTTTAAATCACTGGGACAATGAATGAATACAGCCACACTGCTGGGGGCATTACGATGGTCTAATTGTAGAAGTATTGTCACTATGAAAGGGAAAGCATTATGGGAGACTGAGTTTTAGACTATCTTGACGAAGTCAAAATGCACAACATGACTTTTTACAAACTGAAATCCCATCGTATTCAGTATATAGCTGTGTATTTAAACCATGAGCACACCATCTGAACCCAATACTACGTAGTCGCCACTCAATTTAATATATCTAATAATTAATTCCCAAAACATCCACTGTACCTCCGTATGGGTGATATATTCAGTTGAGTAATGGCAGAAGAACAAACGTGAATGTATCCTTCCCTTTTCGCAGTGGACACTGCTCAAAATGTTGACACCTTGCTATTGTCATTTTCTGAACACGATGTAGCCTTGCAGGAAAATACAGAGATTAGCGGCAGCGGCTTTTATTGGGGAATATTAGGGTTTGATATTAAAAAGAACCTGGTGAAAATGTGGCTTGAAAAGGAGAGCCAAATTGCCCAGATACAAACGCATGTTTGCCGATATGAATGATATGATCAATAAACTTTCATTCTGAAAATGCCAGGTTGTGAACATAGATTATTTTGTGAGGGACAACACCAATTCCATGTGTGGTCGACCTATCAGACGGAGCTGCTCTACCTTCAAGTGCTGTTCGAAAGTGTATTGTCAGAGGCCTCATTAATACACCCACCAGGGATGCTGGGAGCCATTTTATAATCCCAGCTGCCCCTCCCCAATATTTATTAGATCACAGATGTACACAGGACATTGCCCAGCAAGGGCTCTGTAAATAACATTGACTGAGGGTAAAACCCTCAAACACAGTAAGTCCAGTGAAAACCCATCTATCCATCCATCCATTATCTGAACCCGCTTATCCTGATCAGGGTCGCAGGGGGGCTGGAGCCTATCCCAGCATACATTGGGCGAAAGGCAGGAATACACCCTGGACAGGTCGCCAGTCTATCTCAGGGCACACACACCATTCACTCACACACTCATACCTACGGGCAATTTAGACTCTCCAATCAGCCTAACGTGCATGTCTTTGGACTGTGGGAGGAAACCGGAGTACCCGGAGGAAACCCACGCAGACACGGGGAGAACATGCAAATTCAAACCCAGGACCTCCTTGCTGTGAGGCGGCAGTGCTACCCACTGCACCATCCGTGCCGCCACCCAGTGAAAACCCAAAAAATCTTATTTTAATCTTAATCTAATTTTCCTTTTGTTGTGTACCTTTTTTTCAAAGCATTTTCAAATGTAAATATTTCATTTTGTGCTGCTTTCGGTTTTCTTTAGAACAAAATGGAATGTGGTTTTGAGTATCTCAGTAATCATATTGTTTATTTTTGGAAGTATTTTTTGTGCATTGCCAGTCAGGTGTGCTAATACTTCTGGAGCCCCCTGTATATGCAGAGCATAGTGCACCTTACTGCATCCATAATAGAAAAACAAGGTGCGAGTGAGACATTTTCTCAATACTCTATAGGAAATCCCTCTTTTAGCCCAGGGTTCGATTCCCAGTGATTACACTTCCTGTACTGTGATTCCTTCTCCATCTGTAAGCCTGTCTGCTTTTCCCCTGTCTGAATAGTGTTAGACGCAAATCCTTCCAGTTTCCTTTTAAAATATTCCTTAAATTGAAAAAGGGCACAAGGTACACATCAGCAGCATATTTGTAAATATACGTAAAAGTAGTTAATCACCGGAGCAACCCCTCTCTGTGTCTCCGAATGCCATTTTCTCACTTTTCCATTCCGGATGGTGGGTTAGTGCGCGATACTTGCGCGGACTTACAATTTCGGGCCCGACTTTTGGGAGAAACTTTTCCGGCTTTGATTTTTTCCTCAGATGGCTGAAATAAAAGGGACAGTGATACATATTTCAAGGCCTGAGAATCCACAAAGGGACTTTGGAATAAAGAGGTATAAACCTTTGAACTACACAAAGGTCCATCACTGGCACTTCATATCAGGAGTGCCTTGTAGCCTGCATGTAGACGTGGATGCCAAAGAGGGGGAGACCAGCTGGCTTTCGCCGGTGTGTCCTAGCCCGACAGGCCAGCGGAGTGTCACCCGTATGTCTTGCTGCCCTCTTCCTTCCCCGCGCCTTGCCGTTCGATCCCTCAACCTTCTTTTGGCAGCGGAGCACCGTGAAAGCAACCACTCACTATCAGCTATCCACGGGCCTCTTTGTAGTGCCCCCCGATCTCGCTGCACCGCTAGCTGCATTAAGTTGATTAAAGTGGTCCGCGGGCCTGGGCAGCCGGCTCTCGCGTCGCTCCTAGATTAAAGACGGGCGTTGTGCGCTCCTCTCTAGGTTCCCCACCGAATTGCTGCTTTTAAAAAGGGTCAACAAAAGACAAAAGCCTCCGGACTGAAAGCAATAGAAGGCTTCTTTACCAAAATGATCTCTAATTGGCCCTTTCTTCTGCACAGATCGCTCCTGTGTTTTTTTGCCGCGACAGGGTGACTTACCCGCAATTCTACCTTTAAAAGCCTCTCATGAAAGTCTCAGCTGAGGCTCCTTCTGAAAGTAGTGGCCATTTCCTAAAGTATACTTGTGTAAAAACAGAAATAAAATAAATCGCAGGGGGATGATATCCTGCCATTGTTACTTTCAAAGGAAATATGCAATGGATTCTATCTCTTTGAAGAGTCAAAAAAAAAGTACTTGCCACAACTGCACAGATGTTATGAACTTCTATGGGGTTGAGAGGCATGATTGGCCTATAGCAGTATGAAGTCTGTCTGCAGTGGACAGTATCATTACAGAAACCAGAGATGAGAGGAAGCTAAGAGAGAGGGTTCATTTTCAAAAGATTTATTGGTCAATGTTTAAGACTAAATGAGAGATTATTTGGACATTTCAAAAGATCTGAAGAACATATTAATTATTCTTTTTTATTATTCCTAAAAATGAGTGAACTTACTTGGTTCTGTCAAAGGAGGGCTTGATCTTTTACATCAAAAAAACAGCTTGAATTTTAGCTGCATATGGAACCATGTTCACTAGAGTCCAGTAGTTTTTTTAAATCTATTTTGTTTGGATTTGAATCTAATTTCTTCAGATCACATTACTGAAGTGGCCATGTATGCATCCACAGAGCAAATCCTTCCAGAAAGTTCCTTCAGCTTCCTTGGGAAAGGAAACTGGTGAACACATGGTGATTTTACTGAGTCATCACATCACATTTCCTTGAATTGAAATATAGCCTGGAGGACATATGAATGTTTTATTTCACTTAAGGAGAAAATATGACAATTATTCCAGCTTCAATGCAAAAAAACAAAAAAACAAACGATAAAAGCAGCCCATAGCATTAAAAGCATTGCACAATAATGGCAGCATTATTGAAGTAGCCCTGTTGATGAATGCAGTTGTGGATTTTGATAACTCATTGTGCATGTCTATGACAAATGATAGAATTTTTAATGTGAGATGCCTTCCAGATGCCAAACATTTCCCAAATTATTCTTCAAGAACTGCCGCGGGGACATATATTGAATGCGCTCGAGTATATAAAGGGGCAGCATAAATTACCTTTGGATGCCAATTGCAATAGCGCACCCTGCTTTCGTTTGTAATTGTGTTGCCTCTTCGTTTCACTGCTGATGACATGAAATTAAAGTGTTCTCTCCGCCAGCACTCGGAACGTTTTCTGACACTTGAAAACGATCTACTTTGGTGAAATCGCAGCTGGGCGACCGCTGATTGGCTCCCGCACTGGCTGCCACTAACTTTTGCTGCTTGAGGAGCTGCCTGTGACGGGACAGGTGGTGTTTATGCAGATGAATGAACACATTACTGTGTGCTCTTCCTTTTGCTTTAAACATTAGTGCTTCAAATGTGACAAATCAGATGTTCGTCTTCCACATTCCTGCATTGTTTTACTGCCAGCCGTCCCGGTTTGTGTGTTTGTGTGTATGTGTGTGTGTGTATTTTATGTGCATGGTGTTTGTATGTGTCTGAATAAGAGTATGTACATATGTATAATACATACACATATGAAGTATGAGAGAGTGGTTTTCTAATATCTTTCCAAGGATGCTGTAATCTTTATACAGGGCACAGAGAGCGTATTAATATGGACATGTGCATATTCCACGGGTGCATTTACGGGGGAGGGTATCGAGAAGGGGGCATGATGTTTATCTCGAGATGCGAGGAGCACACTTCATACAATACAATATGACCACATACATGGGAATGTATGGGCGTACGCGTGTGTATGAGCGCGTGTAGAAGCGTACTGTACGTGTATATTTCTGAAAGCGTGCGCGTGTGCGCAGGAGTGTGTGTGTCCTCTCCCCGCACGGTTCATTGTTCAGCGCTATCAGCAGTGGGGACAGGAGTGAGAATGACAGGAGGCTCTGGGAGCTCAGCGGTACTCTTTGTTCTCTGCATGGGAGAGGTGTATCGCCCGCTCCCACCAGCTTGAGAGCCTGATGTGGATACTGCTGACAACCACCAATTACCTCCCTATTATCACTGCATTGGGTCTATAATTGGGCCCATTGACAGAGACCAGGACAACCATGTACACAACCAACTTCAGCATCTCTCACCTTCCCGCCGCAATTAATCTTATCATTGATTTATTCATTACGCATACGTACTGTATGTGCGTCGCGTAGACTTGCGTATATTGTTTTGTGACAATGTATTGGAAAAACTAAGCTAATTTACCTCAATGGTTGAATAAACAAATACATTTGAGTGCTTTATGGGTGATCACTTAGAGAGAGCTCAAAAAAAAATATTTTCTCGGTCATAAAACTATACACCCAGACACTGAGCTAATAACCGCTCGATCTTAACGCAATGATGCTGTGTGGATAGCAATGTAAGGAATATGTACTTCTTATTTACATTTTTTAAATTAATTTCAGTTATCAAAAACTTGCAATAATCCATTCTCAGTACAGGCTGCAATTGTTTCACTCTCAGCACATTTTAAAGAAATAAATAACAGGTGATTAATTATTTTAAATATCATCCAAAAGGTTATGTAGGGTTTAGGTTTTTTTTTTCTTCCCCACAATAAAAATTCCTGTGCCTTTCAGTTGCAGTTGCAGAAGTACTGTACCACAGGAGTACCATCAGTATGTTAGAAAATCTCCAAAGAAAACAACCGTGTGTACTCAGTGACAGTGAGATGGAACTGTATCCCAAGAACGTACAAATAATACAGTACAAATATGTTGTTATATTGTTACTTTTATATAGTTTTAGTATTAGTGGAATGCTATGCTAATGGAAATAATACCACTGTTATATATACTTGCTAAAATGTGAACAGCAATGCAGCACAGGATTTTAGAAGAAGTGTACTTCTCTGACCTTCCTGATATAATTTCCTACAGTATAATTTCAGAATTTTGTGCGAGACAATGTTCCTTTGACCTATGCAGTACAAATAATTTTACTTTGCTTTTCTGGACATGCTGTGTTGAACTGTTGTTTTTGTCTGGAGTGAAGTTTGGAGTGAAATATATTTGGAGTTCCCTCTTCCTGATTAGTGTCATTAAATCAGTATCTACACTGCCTTTGTCTATCATGGTTGATTGAAGATTTATGGATTTAGAGCATCATCATCATCACCATCTACTACCAGGGTGTGTTATGGAGTTCACAGAATTATAAAAAATGACCCCCTCGAAAGAATGAAAAATATTCCACACACTAAAATAAAAAATTAAGTGAACAGCATAACAGTGCAGTGTTCTGTGGTTGCTACATTGCTGAAGGCTACATTGGTAAAACTGCTGAAAATCACATTAACTTACATTTAAATGCCCATTGTCTTTGTCTTGAACACCACGTTTAATCTCAAGGAAAATATCGGTTAGTATCCCAGCTGAGGTGCGACAAACCCTCCCGACCAAACTGGTGTGAAAACACAGTCAACAAAACGAGGACGACACATTTGGATTTCACAAGTAGCATTTTAATGTTTCAAGTGTAAAAATGAGAAATGATGACTGACGTAACCAAAAATAAGTAAATAAACAAGCTCGGAAGACTAACTTGGTCCACCCTACCCCGGCAACCGAGAGAGTTGCTTTGTTTGGGGAGCACTTCATGCCACAGTAGCACCTGCAAGCTTCTGCGGTGCGGTCTTGAATTGCCGGCGAGACCCTGAAGGCACTATTGTGTGGTTCAACTTGACCTGACCTGGCTGGTTAAGCTGAACCATTGTTAACGGCAAATCGTTTCAATGAAGGAGTTGGTTGCTTTGTGGACCTAAAAAGAAAATAACTCTATGAAATAAGCGGCTCTGTGGTAGCGCATCTCGGGAGAGACTGAGCAGTTTTGTTTCTCTACTTCATCTTTGGGCCACTCGCGCAGACCAATGGTGCTCTGCCCTCGACGGTAAAAAGAGCCACTGCCAGAGACCGGGTTCACAAAATGGGGGGCTTATTGAATGGGGTCACGCTAGAAGAGCGCGTTTTCAGCCTCGGCACGCACTCGGGGACGAGCGGCATCGACCATCTTGCCCATCCTTACCGCTGCGAGTGAGACGTCGTCTCCGAGATTTATTTTTACCAAAATAAAAAACAGGCCCCTCTGCCCGTCCTCACATGCCTCAGTTGCCGCATGTCACGAAAAAGCTGACAATTCAGCAGCAATCAACAACTTGTTTTCTACCTCGATACCCGCAGCAGAGAAGGGAGAGGGCCGCTAATGCTCAATGCCAGATTTTAATCAGATTTCTGCCACACTGCAGGCCTGAGCTTGTACCTCACAGGTATCCGCTAACTCGTCTCGGCCGATTTCTTCACACCCTCGTTGCACTTAATGGCGTGGCTTGTCACTCCAGAGAAGTCGGCCTGAAGAAAAGCCTCAATTTAAAAAAACGTAATTAACTCTGACACGACACGCGCTTCCGCAAGGCCGCGCGCGCCCCCCCCTTATTTGTTTGGAAAACAAACAAGGAACAGGGAGACTCCCTAAACGGCGGAGCTTCTCACGTCGTGCGTTTTTAAATTGCACCAGGACTCCAGCAGTTACTCGGTCCTTAAGAACGGCCACGTGCAGCCACCCCCCTAATAGGCAGCGCTCCCCTGCATTCTGCCGCCTCATGGCGCATAATGATGTTGGGACGAAAAACACGGCTCGCGGCGCAAGTTCACGCGTAAACTGATAAAAACCCATTGGCACAGACCAGCTCGGGGTGGCTTGTCTTCACAGTGGCCTTGAGTGGATTTATTTCTGAAATCTCAGTTCCTAAATTACTCCTCGTACACAAAGGGCCAGTTGGAACTTGTATGATTACCAAAATTGGCCACTGCTCTTGTTTTTAGTCTCCTGGCTACTGCTGAGCGAGCACAGAGGGGGAGAGTTGTTGGCTTCCCAGGGGTCGATGGGCAGGCTCTTATTTCCTGCCGGACCTCACCAACAGACACCTCCCAGAGTCTAATTACCACAGAGGAGTTTAAACCCACAAACCCAGGCTCATCTCACCTGCATGCTAACCTCAACACGAACTGTAAAGCGAATTGTTCCGTTACTGTAATAATGGTCCAGCTGGGCAGGAAGAAGAGGAAACCAAAAGGTGGAGGACGGGTATTAGGTACACCATTTACATTAACTCCGGCCTCGCTTCTCCCTATCCGTCTCCGACCACGTGGCACACTACTCTAATTATCCACGAGCATTTCAGCGATCGCTAATTATCCAAGGACCTCCTCATTAGGCGATTTTAAATCCAATCTTAGATCAACACTTGTTCAGACCTCGGGGATTCTTCGTTCCCAACAGCGGTTAAACAAACAATCAGTTCAAAGGATCAGGTATTTCGCGTTCAAAAAAAAAAGGAGGGTAAACAACTGCTCACTTGAAAGAAACGACTCCAGCAGCTCCCCAGCATGAATGCCCCCGATCTATAATTCATTTCGCTCCGAAATGGTCGATTCCTCCTAAATTGGTTCCTAATTTAAAGACCGCTTCTTGGCCCCCTGACAACTCGAAGCAAAAGTCGGAAAGGGTGCGGGTAGCGCTGACCGTTATGGCAATGGCAGACATCTCCAGTAGCTTTCATGGAGCTCAACTATAATGATGCTTGCGAGCCATCGAAGGTGCTGACCAGCTAAAGTGTGCTAGGCCCCGGGGGCACAGAGTCTTTGCCACAATTAGCTCAGGCTTTTAGTAATTAATTCACAATACTGTGTCTGCATTTAATGGCCATTAGTGCTTCGACACAATGAGGGATATAAATGAATGCCACCGGGCCAGAAAGAAACAAGAAAGGGGAAATGTGCTCTCCTCTTTCTGGGAACTAACTGACTCACTTGCTACTGAGTGTCCACTGTATTTCTACATAAAAATAACGCATTTGATCGCAATTCTGATGCTCTTTAATTTCATTGCTATTCAGGCCTTTCCCCTCTCCCTTAATGTCAATGTATAGCTCTATTAAGCACTGGCATAACTAGAGACTGTCAATTAAAATTTCATTTCATATGATCTGTTATTTTAACCTTGAGGCAATTAGCTGTTGTGGAATCATAATGAATTTTGACATCACTCAGTTGTGATGGAACCCCCTAATTGCTCTGTAAAAATTGAGGCTTTGGATAGCAATGCTGACAGACAGTTTTTTCATGTTCTGTACCCACACGTGATGCTGTCTGGTTTGAACTTGAAAGGTAGAGGAACCCCTCCGCTATCCCGTCACTTGACAAAAATGTCTGGGTTCTCTGAAATGATGAGACCCTTTTGGCTTTGATGGGATTCCGCTTCCAAGAGTCCATTCTACAGATGGTTTCGGGAGGGAAAGGATTATCTTGCGGTTGACGTGGTGAGGCCGACCGATAGCTTGGAAACACTCTGGTAACCTGGTTTATTTTACTCACAATTTCAGCAGCCATGGATAAAGAAATTACACACATCTCAACAAGACCAATTCATCATTGAAATATTGTGTTGGGCAACTTCTGGAGTTGTTTATACTGATATTGAAAACATAAAATAATGCCAACATGTTTGGCCATAGGTTTTCCTGAATTAAAGCAGGTTTAACAAAATTATGACCAGTACACAATCCCCTGTATGAATTCAAATTCCAAAGGCATAAACACATTAAAACAGGAATGTAAAATGTAAAACAGGACACCTCTGTTGCATTGGTCTGACCACAATAAAACACACAAGGGCATGTTAAACTCCAGGGAACCATTCCTGTATAGCTATACTTCTCAGGGATGGGCAGATCCAGTTATAATGGGCTTCTGTTTAAACAGATGATATTAGTACTCACATATTTATCATTTAATATTTTAAAGTTCTTAAGAGGAGATTCTGTGTAGATATTACATTTTAGCAATTGTAGTAGTAGTATTGTAGTGTAGTGTAATTGCCAAGAGAGCAAAGTCCGATTCAGCTAAAATATCACAATAATAATGCTATCCTGCAGCTTCACGTGATCCGTGAAGTGTGGACCCTGTTTTGAAAGAGCTAGAGTCTGCTTGCAGTTCAGGCCCAGAAAAATTAGTTTCCGCAGCCGTCCAGTTCCTTTCCCTTTGTTGACATAATCAGACAAATCTGCATACAAACTGTATCCATCTTGAATACATTACTTCATTTGTTCATTTGCATGGTACAGAACAGACTGCTTGAAATGACACATTCATGTGCACATGCAATGACATTTCTAAATACTTCTGCACCCAAGACTTTTTGACCGCAATGGAACTGTATGTCCGTCACTCATAAACAAGCAGGCTCCATGCGGTTTGACGTGGATGTTAATACTGAACGTTTATTAGAAGAATCATGAATATGGTAATGTGCAAGTTATTTTAACACAGTTGTAAAACTTACACTTGTCACTTCACATTTAGCTCAAGTCTTTCGAAAGTCAAACAGTTGGCCTCGCAGAATAGAACAAAGACAATGCCTGGAACCTGGGCAATGATCCCGTAGCCTCATGTTAGACGCTTGTGAAACAAATAGACGTTAGTATCTCTAATAAACCGATATCTCCATCGGTTTAATTTCATATGGTTTAATATGATATGATAAAATGAACAATGTCTTAGAATGAGTGAGACAATGCAGGATAGTAGGCTACTAGGCTATGTCGTGTTGACCTCCTATTTACAACTGTGAGATACACATACAGTAGGCTACTTCATATTTCACCATAGCCGATATGTATAGACCTGCAAACTACCGAATTTCCAATTACTGGATAATCATTAGGTTTGAATAAAAAATAACTACATAAATACATAAATACATTAGATTTTAAACCCGGTTACCAACACACCGAGACCCCACGTTCAAAATGAATGTTTGAAAAATATCTACAAACCTGAACTAGCCTACCCTTCTTAAGACGAGTGTACAGACTGAAGAATGAACAGTAATTTGCACTATCTTGAAGTAAAGTAAGTACAAATCCGGAACATCAGAAGAGCACACTCATACCTGTTGAACCTTACAACACACACATATGTATCTATTTAATTAAATGCAAAATTATGAAGTAGAGGCTCGTGTAATCTATCCTATATATTTGAAGGTAGTCCGTTTTAAGAGCTCTATTTTTAGATGCCTGTAATATTGGTCCATTTCACACCTCATCCAGTAATTGTATGGTTAAAATTTATGCAAAGGGTAAATCACAATGCCTGCCAGCAATCGCAGTCTCTTTGCAGAAATCCCAATTCACACTTTACATGAAGCTAACCTTGTTATAACTATTTCCCAAATCCACCAGCTTTGAAAAAGCATATGTTCACAGCCCACCATCTTAAAATTCATCACTTTGACACCTCGCCATCACCACGGGGCAAGATTAAGGCTCCAACCAACAATAATTAAAGGACATTGGGATGCTTAATGCGCCACTTCCTTTGCTGTAAAATAATAATTACATTTAATATATATATATATATATATATATACACACACACACACACACACACAACACACACAGCAGTTTACTCTTAATATGAACTATTCCGTTTGTTTTCCGCAACTTTAAAAAGCATGTGAGCTGGCGTCTCTGGATCCTAAATATGGAAGATGAGTTTGTATTGTTTAAATTAAAAAATACATCTTCATGTTTGAAAGTGGAGCAAGTGGCGTGATAATGAGTAGGCCGAGGAGAGGGAAAGTGTTATCTCATTAGAGTAATGACTAAGACAGCCCCACCATTACATCAGTTTGAAAATGTGGCAATTAAAGAACCCTATACGCGCTCCTGGAGGCACGAGAACAATCCAATTCTCCGAAGCCCGTGTGTTCCGGCTAATGCGTGTCATGTAAAAGAAAGGACCGAACATCTTCATTTAATTTTACACCCCTCCCCCTTCATCTCTCAACTCATTCTTTCTTCAAAATATTACCAGTAAAATGTGAACTAACCAGCCTAACCAAATCCTTTTATTTATTTATTTTTTTGGCGGTATGACTATGGCAATGTATATCACAACCAACTAATTTAAATTATTAACAGCAAAGGCAATGTAAAAAAATGACAATCGGGATACCATGGCCTATATGGATTTCACTTTGGGTTCAACAGTAGGATATACACGTTTAGCCACAGCTACCAGCTATTTGTAGGCCTACTTGAATTGCATGACAAATGTTGCGATGCTTCAATCAGTTTAGCGATCCAATTCAAAGCACGTTTTATAAAGCCATGACCATTTACAGTGAATAGTTGTTCTGCTGTCATTTGAATCTTCTGCATGGATTCGTGCAAATATCCAACCAATTTCCTCTGCATAAACATGAATTCAGTGCGTATAAAATGGTAATCCATATTCTTAAATTTAGATTATTCTTCATTGTTTGAAAATTGAGAAAGTAGTCTGATAGCCTACTGTAAAGAAAGCAAACCATGTTCTTGAATGTTCTTTTTTTTTTTCAAATGAGCTGTTAGGATTTTCTGAACTGTTACTTAGAATTGTCCTGAATTTACAATACGAACAGTGATTTATTCACATTTGAATTATTAAAGCTTTAAAAAGCATACTTGTGCAGTCACATTTGGGGACATTAAAGCAAACTGTTTTAATGATAATCACAGATGACTGATGCACCTTATAAGACAACCAAGAGACCACGTGTTTGCAACCCCATTAAGGCAAGCTGGTAACTTTTTTCGTATATGGTTGGCTATTCCTACTGGTGAATCTTGGAGGCTTTTTCAAGGCTAAAATAGTTGCATATAAACACAGGACATTGCCTCTTACATAAAGGAGGATGTGTAGCTAAGCGTTAATTTGGAGGGCAGGAGATGTCGACGAAGCAATTTACAATAGCTGAATCAATTATTATTAATAAATTCCAATCGCACACCCTCTCCTGCCTCACACCAATAAATAAATAATGTTTAGAGCACAGGATTACAATAAAATATGTATAGAGACAAGTTTGGAATAATGACTCTATTTAGATATAAGTGTTTATTCTACAAATTATATCGGCCGAATTATTATTAAGCAGGTGCATTTGCTACATGCTCTTGATTAGAGTATACTCCCACTAGTGGAAGTCGCATAACTTGCAATCCATGATGACATGTCTAGTTCTAATTACTGAAAATGTATAAACAACATTCATTTACAGAATATTACACATGCTGAATAGTAGTCATCAGTAATCAGTAGTCCATCGAAGACATAGGCCACATTTAACAAATACGTTTTAATAGTGTAGGCCTATTACGTTTTTATTATAACAGCACCTAAATAAATAAATAAACACCCTAGTGCAAATGAGTCTGCACACCCGAGAATAACTAGACTAACTTAACGAGTATTGCCTTAATTGACAATACCAGTCTTTTCCAGGTTATCAACTGATATTAACGTTTTACAATTATTTAAAAATTAAGCTTGATATTCATTTTACTACATATTTTAACGTCATCTAAAATCTAAAACCGTAAATATATTAAGGGTAAAATTGCTATAATTAAATCATTATTTTCAGTGAGTGCATTTTAAACCTCAAAGTACAATATTTGTCATTGGTGTTCATGCAATTATCTCCTCAGTTTAGTAGCCTGCGGGAGTATACATTATTTTATCTGCATTTAGGATCTTAATGAGCTAATCGCCAACTACTGAAGTAACAGGTTTTGATTAATCAAATGAGTGAGTAGCTTACACGTGCTGAAAATAGCCAATGCCCACATTTTACGTCATTCAATTAATTAAAACTAATGAAAATATTCTTCAGTGTGTGTATTTTTTCCTGGCTTTGTAGCTGTTTTATGATGCGCCATTTCCGTCCATAATACAGTTATTGCTCGTTGAATAGAGGCATAGACACGTTTTTGTTTTATTTATATATTTTAAAAAATTAAAAGAAGCCTTGCGGATTATTATTTTTTGCATCTATTCATACCGCGTGCCTGTTATTTCTATGTACACGAAACCGACCTCTGAAAACGTCAAAGGACCTCGACATTTTAGAAAAATGTACTTTGACCATCCATAATGTGAACATATTTACAATAATATTTCGCAGCATAAACAGTTGTCTACTGTTTTATATCCTATTGATGATCTCTGTGTTCAGTCTGCAAACGTTGCTTTCTGCAAAAAAGTAAAATAGTTAAAGTAATCTCAATGACTGTTTCGATTCAGTACTATTCGTTTTTCACCCGCGTTAAAATATATGGCAGTGACATATGAGTTAAAGGCAGTGACAGAAGTTCTCCGTGTCATTTATTTTTCTTTTTTTACAGACCACAGCAAAGGTCAACTTGGCTTTAACAAGAATTTAATAACATAGAAATCAGCAAACGATTCTCCAATTAGGGAAGCCCAAACAAACGTGCCCCGAGGCTCTTCCATTCTAGAGTCAATTCACATGAAAGCGCCCCCTTACCACAATCCTCGGGGGGACGTGATCATACTTAAAAAGAAAGTATTTTAATGTTCATTTAATTGTGGACTCTCTAAAAGCGCACTTTTGATTTAGCTCTTTCTGATAAGCAACAAGATGCGTCTTTCCAAAGAAATGGCTATATATTATGAAGATACCAAATATGTGCTGGAAAACACGCTTCCCTTTATTTACTCAAAGTAGTGGTAATGGATTTAGAAGAACTATAATTTATTTTCCCCTATTTGCGCATATGTTAGGATTCCAGTTTTTACTCGGCTGAATTGCCTACTAGAAATTATGTAGTGGTTTTATTTAACCCGCGGTTTTAAAATTACAAACTAGCAAGCGTATTCATGTATTTTACATTTGCATGATAGCCTACATTTGGGACCAAATAATATCTATCTCACAACTGGTATAATGTAAAATGAAATGGTTCGATGACAATACCGTATCCCAACAGAAATGCAAATACCGAATAAATGAAATAGGCAAAGTTTACTTTCCAAATGTACTTATATTTCTGCACCAAGCCTAGGTTTAACTTAGACAATGAATAAAACATCTCGGGGGATTTTTTAAAATTGTTTATGTTTTAATTTTTCTTTTAAGGCTTTCGGCATCTTTGATTGCTCACGCTGAGAAGCCTCGCGCCTGCTGTCTGTCCTAACCGGTTGTCTGAAGCGTTCTGCTGCCACGGAACAGCTGCCAAGCTGGGACTACCTTCCCGTTTCCCAGGCCGGCCTCCCAGCTCATCAAATCATTTATTCTCACCGTCAGAAAGCTGCTAAATATTCACACAGAACCATCGTCTTATTTGAATAAGCACAGGCTACAGCTATTCAACTGAGATTTTAACGAAGGAGAAAATGTAAAAACATAAAAGACTGACTCAAATGACTCAAAACATGTAGCCTCATGCTATGTAACATGTAAACCACTAACCCCATTATTTTAAGCCAAGCAAAAACTGCTAGAATTTCATATAAATATGAACGTAGAGTTTCTGCTCAAATTATTTTGCGTCGGACAGATCTTCACTACGGTAGAACAAAAATTGATCACAGGTTTCAGTGCTTGTAAAAAAAATTAAAGTTTTTATTGTTGTTACAGAATGGCATTGATAGAGAACCCCATCATAACATGATGTCAACCAAGCACAAATAAAAACTAATTTTAATTAATTATTCGTTTTTACCTAATTATCGAATTTAAACAAATGAAGGAAACAAATTTGCATGTATTATAAGCGGACCTCTCTGACGACATATAATAAATATCTCACTCAGTACACTTTATATTAACGCTGCATGCCTCTTCAGAAGACAAGAATAAAAAAGACCTTGAGAAAGAGTGCGAAGTTCCCAGGCCATCGTCGTCGTGTTTTTCTGAAACGTCTCTGAGATGCACTTTGTGACACTCCTTTCAATCCGACCCTTTCTTTCCACCGTATAAACTTTATAAGTTTATTTGTTAGTATAAGTGTATTTGTACAAAAGAAAATAGTAATAATAAAAACAAACAAACATTTGAAGAAGTCCCTTTTTTCTTTTGGGGGCTAACGTTTACAGTTCAATGTTTTGTTAGAACTAGTTCATATTAAATATCACTTCTGTTTGTTCTTCAATAAAATCGTCTCTGTCTTGTCTTTTGAAAAGTCTTTTTAGTTAGGAACAGTTCCTCACATTTCATGTGTTCAATAGGCTTTTGATGTAGTTGCTGTTTTTGTTTGTTTACCGAGGATGTGCCGTGCCGGGAATGGGGTTAGCCAGTGGATTTAATGCTGGTTGCCCCCCTGGCCCAAGACCGTGGATTAGAACCCTCGGGACAAGAGGCCTCTGGAGACTGGGATGTGGCGCTGACGGAGTCCGGTACATACTGCTGTACATTGCGGCGGCTGCGGCGGCTGCTGTCGTGCTGTCCATGGTGCCCAACAAGCTCGGGTGATAGAAATATGGAGATGGGAACATTCTTTGTAATGCGGAATAATTTCCAGCTTCAGCCAGTAACTCTAATCCGACAGCGGTCTGCCTCTTCCACTTCGTCCTGAAATCAGATCAAAATAGAACAAATCAATTATTAAACCTGCTCAGAATCCATGAATTCCCTAAACACACCTTAAATCAGTAGGCTTAATCACTTGGCGCATATATTTGAGTTAATTGCCTTAATTATGTGAATTACAATTATGGCCTATGAAGGCCTAATATAAAATGATAAGCATTATGAAACTATTCGAAAAGTTAAAAGAAGGATGTGCAGGCTACTTTTGCTTGTGAAATCCTTGTAAGAATTAAATCCCTGAAAATGAGATTGATACATTTCAATTGAATAATGACACTAAAGGTTGATTTACACATATGCTTCACTAAAACACCCAGGGCTAGTGCGGCTGGTGCTTAAGTAATTGACTTTTATTTATACAGGCCTGTAAGGGTACACAATGCGCAAAAAAGCCTGCAAATGAATGAGCCGGAAACAATCCTATATATGTATTTAAACAAAAAGCACTTGAAGGAAAGCTATTGGTAAATATTTTTGTACATGTAGTAGCCTACTAAGTTCATACCCTACATATAACTAAGTAGGTTTTATTTAAATAAAGTAAATTATTCTTTGTTACTGAACTCAGAACATGCCGAGTAATTCAACCTTATTTTAAGCGTGATCCTCCACATTTCAGAAAGGGCAGATAATTATTATCATTAAACAGATGGGTGCCCGGGTAGCAAACAAATGAACCACTGCCATGTCCATTTATGACAGGGCAGTTGAGATGGCTGGAATGGTCATTCGAATTAAGATAGTCCAAACAATGTAGTCTAGCAAAAGCAAATATGAACGCGCTACATGACAAACTGTAGCGTAAAAGGATAGCACACGTTCGGTTATACATGTCATATGCTTACAATTATCTAGCTGGTTCACTTTAATGTGTTAAATCGTCAGAGCTAAAAACTCGCAGCGCTCCAATTGTAATTTAGTTTAAAAAATGTAATTCACATCTTTTGGCTATATAAGGAATATATGATATTGATTTTAAATAATTGTCGTATTTGAGTAAAAATAGTTTGTGCTTACCGTCGATTTTGATACCAGGTTTTCACCTGTGTGTCGGTCAGATTGAGGGCTGCGGCCAAGTCCATGCGATCCTGTACACTGAGATATTTCTGGCGTTCGAAACTCCGCTCCAGCTGGTTGAGTTGATGGTCGGAAAAAGCCGTCCGTGCTTTTCGAGGTTTTTTAGAGCGAACCGGTGGACTGTCTCTGCTGCTTGATATCTCTCTGTCACCCTCCTCTTTTGTTCCTAAATGATGTAAAAATGTAAAAATGTTAACACCTATTTAATTTGGCGAAAACAACTGCGCATCACAATGCGAAAAGCTCACGCAAATAATTCAAAATAGGCTAGCATTAAGCAAAATCAATTCCCCCCAAACCACACCAATATTCATGTTACATACTACTAAATAGACAGCAGATTGCCACTAAATTCTGGCTCATATGCAAACGCCATTGTTTACCAGTAGGCTACGGTTACTTTGAGCTGCAGACTGAATAGGCTAATGAAATTAACCCGAGAGGTTTGTCAATAGACACACATAACACATTTACTACGGCCTATATCAAGAATTTTAAGAATCAAGGCAAGCAGATTGATCCGAATTGGAACTGTAACTGGGATCGCAGAGCACATTCAGTACTGCAATAAAAAAATCCGGATTGTATTTGTCAACTTTAGTTTTTTCACTGAAAAGCTGGGAAATCGATATGTCAATCCATCTCTATTTGTAGCAGTTTCTGCGGCGCTCCATGATCTCCCCGGTAGGAAGAACAATAATCTCTCTAATTGACCCACTAGGGAGGCTGGCGCGCGGGGAAGAAATCGCCTGGTTCTACATCTGTGTTCGGTTCTGTTATGGTAATATGAACCACCAAAATGACAAACATAATAATGCTGTATTCAGGAGCTCATGTTATACCTATATAACAAAAATTCACAAATTTACACATCGTGTGTGTGTGTGTGTGTGTGTGTGTGTTAGAGAGAGAGATAAAGATAGAGAGACTTTTATGGCTAAAGAATGACAACTGATTGTGAGATATTGGTGTGCATTTCGGAGATGAGAAGGAAATTGGCCTGATCTAGAGAAAATCTACATAATTATATAGGCCTTAATAATAATAATAATAATAATAATAATAATAATAATAATAATAATAATAATATGTAATAATAATAATAATAATAATAATAATAATAATAATAGCAGCAAGTAGTAATAATGAAATTAGTTGAATTAGTTGTATTACGGGTATGTAGACTACTAGCCTATAGGCTAATGATTTACTTATGCTAACAGGACTTTGTTCAGTTTTTTAAAACAAAATCCATCAAATTCACCATTCATATGAGAATGTTTTCAAATGATATAATCAACTCGATAGTATACTACTCTAGCCAGTACAACATAAAATAGGCTAACATCTTTGTTTTAAATCTCACACTTTGCGGCAAAAAAATTATCCAACATATTTAAAGGGTAGAGATGCTTGCTTACCGTTACATTTCATGTCGTTCTGGATGTCATCACGTTTGTCCAACTTGCTTCTAGTTTCATCTTGCTCTAATTTTGGCCTGAAGCCGTCCGTTGCCGTGGCGCTCTCTGGTTTTGGGGTGTGATGGGGTGATGGCACGCTAGTGCTGTACGGGGCGCAGGCTGCCAGTGGTTTGCTGTCGCCCAGAATGTCTTTGATTAAGAAAGAGGAGGTGGCAGTCCGCGGGGCAGAGCCGGCTGCTCCGAGCTGAGGTGATAGCTGCAAACTTTGCTGTTGATTGTGATGATGGTGGTGATGCTGAAGGCTGTCTTGGACCAGATGCGGATCGGCGTGCTCCATGGTAACCGAAATGGGGGACGAGGGGGCAGTTCCCACAGTGTCTATCTCCGAGCATGGTGATGGGGTGGCCTGGCTCCTGAAATCCGCGGTCCTGCTGTCACCAAGACGGAAATCTCCGTTCATTAGAACCGGGCTACCAGAACTGGTTGTGTTTGATAAAATAGTGTCTATTCCAAAATTAGACCCGCTGGATCCTTCCATAGTAAGAAAAAATGTTATTATGTAGCCTTCATAACAAACTTTAACAAGCTAAAGTTCTCCATGCATTTCAGAAATAAACATATAGCACTTAAACGCCGACACTGAATACCAACCTTGTGCAGTCTAAAAAACATAAATAGTAATACAAATAATAAATAAACAAAGTATTCGGGAAAAAAAATCCTTTTAGTGTTTTACAAACGGCCCGAACGATGTACTCTCCAAGACTTCGTTACAATCAATGTAAAATTAGAAAAGCAGTGCTTCTGTGTAGTCCACGTCCTTTTGTTCAGGTTATTTAACTTTCTCTCAAAGTTGAGGTGTGGAGAGATTCGGAGGGCTAACTGCTCGGCACCACGCTCTCTTTTTGCTTGCAATCGTTCTAGTGTTGTTCTACAATGACTTCCTACACTGACGTCACATCCATTGCAAAGGGAACTCATATTTTCTCCTTTATTATAACACACTGCCCGTTTTATCCTCCTCTTCTACCATTGGTTGTACCATGACGCTGCGCGCACTTAACCAATCAATGAGTTGTTACTTTATCTTGTCAATTTCCAGCCAGCCATTGAATTCTGAATGCTCTTTTTAGCACAACTCATGCTGTCTTAAATAGTACCGAAGATAAGGAGAAAATACGTAGCGAAAAAAAATGTTCAACATTGTTATTTATTGAGGAAAAGCTACAAAATAAAACTATAACGTTAGGTTTATTTTAAACCTTTTAATTTAAATATATTACACGTTTATAGGCCTACATTTGCGTATACAATTTGTGTCCGTCTTTTTCATTTCTCGTGTGGATGCAAATAGAAACTAGCTTATTTAATTAGAATTTTTACTTCTGATTTATTTTCTTTTCGCAAAATAGTCTTATAGGCTAAAACCGACTAAACCGACTGTTCAGTTTCTCCGTCATCAGTGACAACTATTACCGCAGTGGCACCGTAATCAAAACAATTCAAATAAAGTTTAATGTTGACAGTTCTTAACCTTTTTCTTTTCTTATTTGCAAGTACTGTTGGCCTACAACAGCGATGTCAAACTCGTGATTATACTATTGTACTATGCAGGCCTATTGCAGGTATAGCTACAGTGTTCCTAACAAGAATACAATTATGCGACGAATGTCAGGCGCAAATTGGTAGGCTGCCCCCCCCCCCCACTAATGACGGGTTTCCCTGTCTTCCTTAATAAATATGACGAAGTTATGCGAAAACACCAAAGTAGGCTCAGATATTTGCAGAATCCTAAAACACAGAAACGAACTTGTGTGGAGGTGTTGGGGTCTGTGACTCTTGTTGAATGTCTGAAAAGTGCAGTGAACGGTGCACGACTCAAGATGAACAGTGTTGAAATAGTGGAGTAATTATGAAGTGCCAATGACTAATACACAGCTGTTCGAATGGTATGTGAATTTAAAAAACGTGTTGACTAAAAGCATGTGTTCACTAACGGAAGTCACGTCTGATTTTCACGAGTAGTCTTCTGGATTATTAAAAAAAAAAATCTACATTTAACCTAACAGGTAATTTCTTTATATTGTAGCTACAGATGTATGCTCCTGTTATCCATTTGCACGTCTGTATAGTGGCTACAACGAAAAGCATTCAAATACATATTATATTGGACAGACTGACATATAACACCGATGTTGGAGAAGATGGTGTATATCAAGAGTGCTCTTCGTCTCTTCCAGATATGCATTTCTCTCCTGCAGGTTTGTTGTGATAGCGTTTTCCGTGGACCCCGCCGTGACTGGCAGACAATTTAACAATATTCTGCTCTAAGCCATGCGGAGACAGGCGGTTAAGATTGACCGGCGTGGGACACTTCATAGGTTTGTGTTGTGGCATTTGTTTTGTTATATGAATTATATGATTCAATTCAATTTACAGTATTTTCAAGGCAGTCTTAAAAAAAAAAAAAAAAACTTATCAGGATATTTCTATGTTTTTTTTTTTTTAATGTACTGGGTTATGGATTGCTTTATTATGACTTCGTACGTGTCCTGCAACTGAATTAGTGGAATTTGCTCATGTTTATTTGTATTTTAATTCTGGAAAATACAGATTGTGTTTTTCTTGGTATTTTATTATTATTATTATTATTATTATTATTATTATTATTATTATTAATTATTATTATATTATTATTATTAATTTATTATTATTACCAATAAACGAAATAATTGATATTGATAACTGCACTTACACTGCAGATTAAATAGTGAGAGTGAAACAAATGTGTTGCGAATATGAATGAACCATGGAAATGAATGATTATAATTATTTATGAATTATTAATTAACTATCTTCCTTATATTCAGCCCTGATAGGGGTAAGCTGCAGAATGCAGAATGGTCACGTTTGCTGTATGTGAACATTATTGACAGATGCACGTAGTGCAATCTGTTAAGAGAGCTTTTCTTTAAGCAATAGTCAGAGTGAGACGACATCGACAATTCTAACGATGAGAAGTAGGCTACGGTTTTTCTTTCCACAACATAATAACATCAAAGATCCTTTAGGTTTTCAAATTACATTATGTGTTGCCTGTATACTGCAATCACAAAATATATCAATGTAAAAAAATGAATGAATTGGTAGACCTATAACCCTGGTTGTGGGGCTATCGTGAATTTATTTTTTGGTCACTGTGTATTTGGTTGGGTCTGGACATGAAAATACATTACATACATTACAGCAAGCAGCCTGTGTTATTTTGTGGCTGCAGTGATGAACGTTTAGTTACATTTTACAGCTACAAAAAAGCTTACAGCCTATGTGAATTGACCGATTGCTGATTATACAAATGAAACTAAAATATGTTAATAACAAGATTCCGTCAAATATATATATGTATTTTTTTATTAAATGACAGGCCGCTCAAGGAGCAAAAAAACCTTGCTCCCACTGAGACGATACTTGCGTTTTCACCACAAGGCGGCGACAAAGCAACTACGAAAACAATATCCAAGAGTTCGATGTCCATAGGCCTACATTTTACTCACAAAAACATGGTCAATAACTATGCATTAGAAAGAAAGAAATAAAGTTCAAATTTGATCCATTTCACCTGCACACTGTTGGAGATGTGATCATAATTATAGATTAATCTTTTAAATGCGCAAATATGTGTAATTTGAAATTCAGGCAATCATGTGAATAGATGGACATAACATTAATGGCGGAAACAAATTAATTCAGAATATTTTATTAGAAGCAACAGCATAGTGCATAATCCGTTTTAGACGACCACATCAGTTGCATACATTATTGTATTTGTGTAGGCCTTGTTTTCCGGAACTGAGTTCAAATAATACACACTGCCGTGATGCCTGTGTGCAGTGCTGCACTCATCTGGGCTGTAAAATACGCAGAAAATTCGTCAACAAGACTTTAAAGAGACAACTGTTCCCGTTTTGATTAAATCCACCGTTACTTTTCACAGCCTGCCTATATGAGGACAATCTATAAGCAATTTATTTTTCTATTTACTTTTTCCTCCTCTATTGTCTATTAAGTGAATCCAAGAGGAAAAAATCAAAGCAATAGCTGAACATGCCAGTCAATGTCGTAACAAGTTCATTAACATTCTTCTAATTGAACAGCTCTCTGAGCTATAATCAATTGCATTATTAGGTATTGTTGCTGGAACAAATTGAATGTTACCAGTTAAAGTATCATGTTCTAGCCAGTGTTTAGATGACAATGAAAGTTTCATTCCACCAAATTGATCCCTTCTATGGTTTGCGCGAAGCTGTCATTCTCTAGTGGGATGTTTGAAGGTTTGCCGCCACTAAGCAATTGTTTCGCCGTCTTACTACAGAAACAAGCAACTTACCTCCATCAATCACCACATAAACGGAATGCAGCGCATAAGTAAACATAGCTTTAGTGGGCTACAGTTCACTTAATTCGGCATCAAATGCGTTTACACATTAAAATCATGTAATTATTACATCATAATAATCCTATGCACGATTTTAACCCCTGATGGGACCTTTCAGGCCAATGGCAAATAGGGAATGTGCAGGTGCACGTTATTTTGTTATCCACTTGTAGACTATTGAAAAAGTAAGACATGTTTTAAGCAATACAACTCGATAACCACTACATATGAACATGGCCACTTCAGTCGTCCCTTTTCATTTACATATGTAACCTCTTCTACATTTAAAGGACGACTGTTACCGGCTAAGAGCTTTTGCGTGTCGGTTACCAATTTTGACCAACGAAATGAGCAGATAGATATTTGTAGAAACATCTAGGTCTACTAAATAGCTTTGAATCGCAGACTGTTCCTTTATGGTCTCCAGACTCCAATTAGAGTTAACAGTAATTCAGCTGCTTTATCAAGACACGTGCTGTTGATTTTCAATTCCGAATTACACGAAGACAAATCGCACAACCGCGATGTCAACCGATACTCATTCTTTGACTTGGAGATTGCTCTGCGTTCTTTTTCTGACCACTCTATACCTAAGCAGTTGAGTTTTTCCCATCTAGTTCTCAGAGTTGTACTGAACAATCATGAGAGAAAAGAAAAAGAGCATTTTCACGCCGGATTAGGGTATGGCGCGTTTGTATTCAGAACAAGTCAATGGCCTTTGCCTGTTGGCACATGTAACATCCACGACTGTGCTGCTTGTTGGCAATCATAGACAATTCCGTCAAAAGCACCTATGCCTTCCTGCCAAGTTTTTCTGGACCTTTTGGCTTTCAGCTACAGACACAGGGGATGGGCTAAATTGGTGAAAAAAAACATGGAAATGCATCTTATGCAGTATTATTTGGGCATAGTCAAGAGCCAAGTGTTCATAGTGTGTATACAATCATTAGAGGGGCTTCACATAGATACAGTAGTCGGATATTGTTGTAATTTATGCAATGCTACAAGAAAAATGTTGACAGCGCAGTGACATGACTGTTATAGATAACGTATATTCATTCTAGACTTTCTATTAGATCCCATCTGTTTTCACTGAAGCGGATCTATTTGCCCACCATCTGATTCCAGTGTTATATTAGTTTGCGATATTGTGCATAACATTGTATAACTTATGGCTAATTGTTCTCCTACTTGATGAATATATATTATAATAATATGTAATAATATGTAATGTGTAATTTTTGATTCCTCAATGACAAGCAAATATATTATGGATAACTGGACGGTATCTATTAAATTTTCTAGTAAAACATGGATTGTCCCCATACATAATTACACTTCCACTCCTTTTGTGATTATATTCGGCTATATATGGAGATAGACATAATATTCCATTGTTTTCAGTAAGCATTGCACATTTGCACATTTCCTAACTAAAGAAAAATATCTGTTTGCTTAGATTGCCAATTTACATCGATCAGTACTACATATTTATTTAAATACCGTCTAAATGTGCTAGAATGATGGATGTCATACTCTATAAGCTCACACTTAGCACAGCTATTAGGATACCATATGGCAGAAAGTGATCAGATTAGAACTGCCAAACTGGACAAATTACTTGTCTTTTACTAAGATTGTATAACATCTTCCATTCCTGCAGAAAAGAGAAGGGTAACAAGAAATTGTTATGTGAGTCAAAATTCAACATTAGATCATATTTTAGGAGCTCTGATATTAAAGGTTGCAGCTTTCAGTGGAATATGACATTTACAATTGTGCATTTCAAGATCATAATATCATACTTTTTATGCTGAAGCAGATTTTTCTCTGCCTGAATATACACTGTAATAAAACAGATGACATTCAAGTTTAATATGAAGTGTGGCCCCGTATTAATCTAAAACACACAATCAAACAGACATAATAAAACAGGAGGAAAACGTAATTGGGCTAGGGCACTTGAATGACACATCCATTGCAGTTTTAATCTAATGTGTAAATAAAACATTGTGCATGTGTGCACACGCATGCGCGCGAGCCTCTGCCCTCATGCGTGCACATCTGTGAACGCGCGACCATGCGCTCGCGTCGTGTAGGCACGCGCATGAGAGGATCCGAGAAAGCGTATCCATATTCTGTTTGCTTTCGATGCGCTTATTTTGTAAATAATATACCTATATGAATTTGGATGGACAATGAGCTGTGCTATCAGGAGAGAAGCTTGCTTTCCTTTTGTTGGCTTCTCATACCCAGTGGGAGTACATGATCAGAGCTCCTCCAGGAGCAGAAGGCACATTGATTTGGGCTCCTTCTGTCCACAGACTGGCCCTGCCTGACAAGACTGTTATAACAGTCGGAGAGGTCTATACAATCACTTCATTACCAAAGCTGTCAGTCAAGCGGGACGCTACCGGCCACATCCATGGCTGCGAGGAGCATTCCACTACTGGGCTCCACGCGTGATTGATCCATGCTGATGGCATTGCAAAATAATTACTGTGAATTTCCTGATGTGTGATTTTTATACCGAGTTCATGCTTCACAAAGGTAATCAGGAGATCAGAGGGGTCAGTGCCATTTCTTATTACCTGAAGTCCGAGCAAAAGGGTAGAATAACACAAAGCAGTGCTGGGAGGGAAGGAGGACGGGGGAGGAGGAGGGAGGAGGTGACGGGAGACAGGACGTTAAGGAGCGCCAAAGGGCCGCACGAGCGCCTCATCAAACCGCGCAAATGATTCCCTTCCAAGCCAACAAATGGCAGATTGATTTTGTCCACTGTGGGTTTAGTCAAATTTGAAACGATCCGGGGGTTATTACTGAGATCCGCCATCGCAAGTGACAGTCTGTCGGAGGCTAAATGGGGGATATAACTTATTTGTAATATGTTTCAGCTGCTGTCGACCGGAGTTAATCGGAAATGCAGTGAGCTCGGTTTTTAGATACCAGCCCGCAATCGTTGAATTTGGCTGCCGTGGGATGCTTACCACATAGCTCACCCCCCACTACCACACACACATAATTTGGCACGTGTTGTACAAGACAAATTGAAATTAAATTCCATCCAGAGTGTCGTGTCTCAAGAAAATGGTGCTTCTCTTTGTACAATCTGGCAAAAAAGCATTATTATACAGTGTTTGCTGATGGGATAATAAATGTTTAAAGAGCTGCTATCAGTGTATAGCGTTTTAGATCTCTATCACCTAAAGCATACACAGACTCCACTCTCGGAAAACATTAAAAAGACTCGATAATTTGCTATTATCCAAGGGAAAACACAGTCGCACTTTCTGTCCTTCCTTTATTACATATAAATAGGCCCTGTATGCATAGTTAGGGAGCAATATGTTGGTATTTTTATGTGGAGGATGGATGAAACGCTATCCAGGCCCAATTAATTGAATATATCATCTAGCAATGCACTGTAAAAATATTAATTCCTCCATAAAGATGAATTAATGTGAATTGTCTTCTGAAAACTTATTATATTTATTATATTTTCTATACTTGCACATTAAACTTTCTAATTAATGAGATTTGTATACAGAAGCCTTTCACAAAAGGGAGCACTCTCTAATTCAAGCTTGTGCTTTTTTCTTCAGCAGAGCTAATGATAATAGGACATACATTTTCATTAGCTCTGCTGCATACATCTTTTTGTGTACCTCCAATGGCTATATACTGTATACACTTTAATTAACTTTTATGTATCTTAGAAGCAAGACAACTTCTTTAATTTAATATGTGGATGAACGGATGCTTAATTAACCACAGTGTTAAATGAAAAATGTGTGACCACAAGTTATTGTTTGCTATTTTTTATTATTGTTATTATCAGTAGTGGTAATAGTAGTAGTATTGTTTGTTGTTGTTGTTGTTGTTGTTATAGTAGTAGCTGGCCTAGTAGTAGTTGTATCATCAAAGTCAAATTTTCCAAGTATAGTACCATTGGCCAGCTGAGTCATTACAAATATCATTAATGTGGATAGACTACCTTAGCCTCATCCACTGCATATCTAATATTCAATGAGATAGCGTTGGCCATTCCATGAACCATGCTGAATTTGTGAACAGAAAACGCGAAGGTGGACTGCGAGCCAAGCCTGACGTAGCATCGGCGCTTTTACGGAGCGTTCATATTTATGTGAAAAGCGTTCACCATCATTACCCTTCTCTGACGCGTGGCACATGACAACAGAGCGAAGACGATCTACAGAGCGACTGAGAGAGGAGGCACGCGGCTCTGATTTCTCAATCCCTGACAGCGCGTGCATTCTTCTCTAAAACACGCGTGCTGCATTCTTTAAAATACAAACAACACAATGTAAATTGTGAATCAAGCGAGTAAACAATGTACATATGGTTGCTGCACCTGAAGGGACCATCCATTCTCCTTGTGCTGCAAAGTGGAGAAACATGTCACTAATGAGCCCAGCAAAATGCAACTGTGAATAATGAAAGACAACACTGCATTTTGCAACAGAAAGAATAAAGGTGAAATAATCAACTAGCAAAGAGAAAAAGAAAGCGGGCGATGATTAAATGATCAAAAGCTGGCAGAGCGAATTCAATGTCACTGCCAGGCGCACTCATCTACCCACAAGTGAAAGTTAGGTTTCAAGCACAGTGTAATTATAGCTGGGGTTGTCAGTTTGACATTAATGCAGCCAGCAGAAATTCCCTAATTGGCCTCAGAGGAGAATGTGAACCAGAAAATATATTAACATTTTAAAAAAGCATATTTTGCCTAATCCTTTCACTTTCCAACAATATTTGAAGACCAAAATGCCCCAGGCATACGAATTTAAATGAGCAATTTTGTTTTTGAAGGAAACGGCCAATGAGACAGAAAATAGACTAAAGGGAAATCATTAGTGTATGAGAGATACTGACAGGCCTGCCTTGCTGACTGGCTGGCCTGTCACTTGGAGTCTGTGTTCTTCAGCGCCACGCTATGAGCTAAGTTGATAACATGAAAAGACCCATAAACGTGCAGCCAGAAGTCAAAGCCTATTATCTGGAAATTCAAATGCAGGGAAAAGAGGGCCCTCATCCTTTCTGTATAAAGAACCGGCCAGATCGAGAGCCCCGTAATAGGCCATTATCTGACATAACTGTGCTACGGTCTGCCAGAAAATATAGCGGAGGATCACAACATTGCTCAAAACCGGCAACAGCAACAAAATGCTTAAAGTTAGGCGATGTAATGTCACATGTGCCCCTGTTGATGTGATATGACCATATCAGGGAAATACAGCTAAGTGCAGTCAGGAGACGTTAGTCGAGTCCCCTGTGATGGAGCAGCTGAGGCAAGCGTTGCCCCTGGCATGTTCTTCAGGGCAAAAGCGCTAAGGCTGGAGAGACTTGCCCTTTTGAAACAAAACAGAGAGACGGGCCATGGAAACCACCCGACCACAGCAAAAAGGGGGCAGGTTGATATCTGCGGAAAAAAAAGTGAGAACAACAAAGATCTTGAGCACAAGGCGACTACAAAGGCCATTTGATATTCCCTTCAAGCTACAATGCTGGTCAGGGTGTTCGTAGGCAGCCCACAGTGTGAGTTTCTCTCCGTTAGTGTTGAGTGCGTTTGGAGTGCTGCGTCTGTGATTGGGATGGTGTACTTTGAACGGAGCGTTTAATCAGGCCTTTCTTAAACATTTGCTACAAAGTGACGGTCTATATGTTTCTGGCACCTACAGCCCTGGGCGAGAGATTGAGACAAAGACGATTTTGAACCGCCGATTTCAGGAATCCTAACTGTACCTGTCTAACTAAGTGTCAATCACTTTGACTAAGGGATGGCAGGACTCAGTGAAAGATCTAGGCCACTTCATTTCAAGTTTCTGATAGTAGGAAAACAGTTTAAAGTTTTCATCCAAATTTTAAAGAAATATTGATACACTGGGAAACATGAGTGGGTAACACATTTAAATGCTATCATTTTTACTGTACAAATACAGGGGTTATTTTTTCATGAGTGCATAATGACATAATTTGTCAACAGAAGCACGCATAAAAGCCAACACTGAGGGATATATCAACAGTTATTTAAATTAATTGATTGCTGGAGAAGCAATAGACAGTGATATACAATTGAAATGTTTAAATCATCAAAACCCCCCTTTCATTTTATCACTGAGACATATCGATCCATGAGACAAATTCATAACATATTTTGGTGCACAACATGTAATGACATGTAACATACATGGACAAGAATATAATGCCTGCCTTTCTTTGTCACACAGCAAGTTAATGCACGGAATCCTTCACTATGTATTATCGACTGCACTTCCTTTTCTGATGAGGGCCAGTGAGTGACTCTTCTGCTCATGAACCCCACTAAAACACTTGACCCTGAAGTGCTGAGCAAGGATCTACTTCCCCCTACCCAATCAAACCTCAGCCAGGTCACAGAGGTCAACACCTCCCAACTCTGCTTGGGGGCATGGTGAGACCCCTGTCTTTCAGAGGGGCCCTCCATGCTGACAAGGCCGAGTTCAATGTCTTGGTCAACAGAATCCCTTCAGTACTATACTCCCGAGGCAGGATTAGCGCAGCAGAAAAATAGTCTATCCAGTTGCCAGTTTCATTCAAAGATTTATTCATGTTTTGTTGATTTATTATTTATTCAGAGTAGACTCTGGTTTATCTCCAAATTCGTAACCAAGGACCATAAGTTATCCGTTTGCAGCTTGTAGGTTTCGGTAATGGCATTCCATACATAAAAGCCCAGTACCCCCGTAATATTAGTCTTGGTATGATTTCAGAAACTGACGTTACTTCAAAAGAATCACCAAATGGAAATAAAACAATATCAAATGATCCGGGAGATGATGGAAAGCATCTATCAATTAAAAAGACCTGAGATAAACAGAAAAGGCATATCTGCAAAGAAACCCTTTCTTAAGTGGATAAAAACAATGTGCTTTGTTGACAGGTGTTGTTAGGCCTGAAAATGTTGTTGTTCTTATTATCTCCATCTCAACCAGGAGCAGACACAAGGGAGGGTAGAGTTAGGCATTGCCTACCCTAGCGTCCATCTTGCCAAACCAGTCAGAGAATTAACATCATAACCTGCAGCCACTAGCAATAAATTACTTATCGTCCTGCAGGGTTCTCTACAGCCAAACACATAAGGTGCAAGAAATGTTAATGACTCAATACACAATTTTCATATGGCGTGTGCTTTATGAACCCTAAGTCCAAGAAATACATCAGCTCCATCGTCCTCTTCTGAAACTTTATAATAGCTTCCGAGCATGTCAAACCTATGTAGTGAATATACTGCAAACATTATTCATTTCATTATTTGTGGTACTCTCATTGGCAGTAAGCCTAGTATTGTCTTATTTTCTGATATGTAAAGATTGCTGGGAAATATGCACATATATGTTGTTGTACAATCAAGCAATGTCTACCTTCAGATGAGAGATGTAGGCTACTGGACTGATACTGCCTACTGCCTACTAGCAAGTGTCAGAGCTTGGGAGCTGAACTTGAAGGAGATTTCTGATAATTTTGCACAGCACATGCCTGGTTCGATGCCCTTCAAATGCATCTACTGAGTGAGTAGATTAAGTGCTTTTCAAGGTTTCCGGTTTCCAATGAGCCACCGTGTCATGGTGCCAGCCAGTTGTAATTATAATACAGTTGGGCCACCACCCATCTGTCTTTTTGATTTGTGTGAGCAAAGTTGCCATGCTAAACCTTGATCGCAAAATGTCACATATGGATAACCATAAACCACATACACATTTTCTTAAACTGAAAGCACCAGATAATTTTCAAGCTCCAAATAAGCTCCTATACTGTAATTAGGGAAGGTGAGCAGCTCAAAAACAAGCCATGGCTGAATCCTTTTTATCTTGAAAATTGCTTAGGCTACTATGGATAAGAAGTGGGTTGTATGGTGATTTCCTTTGTTATTATGCCCACATTATAGTAATTTTGTCGATTCATATGCAAATTTCATATGTGAATTTAACATAAAGTAACATATGTGCCTGTAGCCAAATATGTGTTGATATATTTTTCCCTTAGCCTATATAACAAACAAACTCACTATAACTAAGAAATAGAAATGTTGAAATTGATTCAATTGTCTTATTTTGGCTATTCAAAATTATTAAAATGGATTCAAAATAATTTTCATATTCCCGGGTAACATTGAAAAAGTTACTAGTTGCCTGGTGTGAAAATAGCCTTTTCTGTAAAATGCATTTTCTTTTTCTTAAATTTTTTTTCCTGATTTTTCCCTTTTTCTCCCAATTTGGTAGCCAATTGTACCCCGTCTGATTCAATTAGAGCTCGTATTAGATACACCGCCCATACCCCGTCCCTTGGCGGCCCGAAGGAGAACGACACGCCTTCTTCAAGCTGTCTCGTCTCATGCCTGTTGCCGTGATTCCGAGGCGCCCAAGGTGCTTTATTGTGCGGCAATCTACTAACCCTGCCAAGTCCCTCCCTCTGGAGCAGCGAGCCAATTATGCTGCTCCAGGTGAGCCGGCCAAACTTGCCTTTTGCAGGACCGAGAATCAAACCCCAGTCCCCGGTGTGCAACTGCAGCAAACTGCAACCGCAAGTCCGCTGCATCTTAGCCTGTTGCACCACCGCGGCTTACAAATGCATTTTCTGTTGACCAAATATATCTATAAAAGTAAATAATATCAGCTATAGAACATTTGAATGACAAGTTGAATTGTCGCTCCAAACTAGCGACTAAGGCTTGACTAAAAAAATCCTTAGTCAGGGGCAGGCCTAGTCACATGTCAACATGTGAAATTTTCACATGTTAAAATGACCACACTTGAAAAGAAAATAATTCACATTGAGTAATTTGCATCTTCACATTTCAAGTCACTGACTTTTTCAAATGAGGGGAAAATTGTTGTTCACGTTTGAAAAGAAAACATGTGACTTGAAGTAGTATAGGTTACCTTTTTCCACTCTCATGCATATTTCCCAAATGGGATTCTTTTTATAGTTCACATGTGTACTCCTCACATGTCGGGTGGTCACATGGTTTTTGAACACGTGATTGCGTGTAGGCCTTAGCAAACTGTATGTCTAGCTAGTTTGTATATTATTTGCTTAGTTGGCCATCTGTTCACATCTGTTTACCTTGACATTTGTTCCCAATGGCCTAAATTGTACAACCCAACCATGTCTACAATAAATTATTCAGGTGATCACTTTTTAAAATTCTTGGTATGTCAATCAATAAAGAGGGATAAGCATTTGGATTTCCATGCATTACAAGAGCTTATCCACTGATAGCATCTGTAGCCATTAGCTCCTCTTTCCACCCAGCTAGACACAGGTCACAATTAGGACAGGAGTAATTTGCATGTCTTATTGATGAGCCCCGTGTCTCTGTCTAATACTGAATTAGGATTTCCCTGGTTAAGAGTCGGGAGGTAGATGTCTAACGGAGTTAAAACTGCTGGGAGGCTCGTATCTGAGTCATCATCGCTGCCCTCTTTTATTGGAAAGAGAGAGAGAGAGAGAGAGAGAGAGAGAGAGACCAAACTTAAGGCCTTCTCGTTACAACTTCACCTGATGGGAACACAGAGCTCTGCCTGTACTTCTCATCAATACAGCCAGGCTTTTTGTCAGTAATTTGCAATAAGTGTCTGTGGCGTATCTGTAGGGACCTGAAAATCATTACTGGCTGCAGCTCTGCACTGGTCCTAATTGGAAGCATTGGGCCTTATCAGCTGAGGATTTTCCAGGACCTTTGACAGATACCAATACTAAAATCATTGTTCACTTGTCAATTTAAGAGACCGTTAAAACGGCTTATTTTTGCTTTAATTGGGACTTCCTCCATTTCCCTGTGAACCAGAATATAGGGGGAATAGTGTGTGTGTGTTTGTAAAATATTAACTTTCAGGCATAATGCTATGTGGGTCAATTTGGTATGTTAGGGCTATGACTAGGATACAAATAAAGACAGCAAGCATATGAGTTTAGTTTAAAATCCTTTGGATGCAGTTTCCTGGGACTTCATGATCGACATCAAATAAGACAGCATCCTTGCTGCAAAGCTCCCAATTAAGCAAAACTGCATCCACTTAAGATGTTTGCCTTGAGTGTGCTGAGGCCATAATCAATCACCCTGGCTAAACTGACCCTCTGAAAAAGCAGCTATAACATATTCATGGCTTGTGCACTCTCAGCGACCCTGAGCAGAACTTTTTAATAAACCATGGGAAACTTCAGCGTGTTGTGAGCAGGGTGGCTGCAATAGCTGGCAGATGCAGCAAAACTAATATGCGTAAACGCTTTACAGCGCTGATGATCTGCTCACAGCGACGCACGCTTCCCCCTAACGGGGGCTGAGAGGAAGGAGACGTCGCACGACAGCAAATGGGAGCAGAACGGTCCCGACACTGCCATTGAATAACAAATCACAGCTGATCATCTTTTCATAGGCTAATTGCACAGCGCGAGGCAGAAATGTACCTTTCTTCCAAACCTCACCGGATCATTCATAAATGAAGCATATAATGGCATCTCTCTCGTGTTACTCATCCTAAGTGAATAGAGCCATTGCTGCCTTTTTTAACTGAGGTTTAATTACAGCGTGATGCTTATAAACGAAACTGTTAAAAATATAAGGAGGCAAATGAGTGGTATCTATGAAAGAGAAAGCTTGTGTACACAGTGAAAAACAAAATCTAATTAAAGGAAAATGGTGAATAAAGAGGAGTTAAGTCAGCAGGGATATGAGCAATATGTGAAACGGTTTTGTGTGGTGATTTTCCGGTCCTCTCTCTGGGAGCTAATGTTCTGTTTGCCTGCTGTTTTATTCGCTGTCAAAAAGGATTTGATGCAAAAGCCATTTAAGCATGCGTACGACTCGTGGAGGGATTCATTTGACCTCATTATACCGCAATAAAGAAGAAATCCAGTTTGCTAAATATCACCGCGTCGCTCACACTTTGCATCCGATGATGCAGGGGAGTGTGCTAAAATATGATTTCAGATCAGTCTGCAGAAAAGAAAGAAACGGCACGCTGGAGAGCAGATAAAGGGTTAATCCTCACTAGCCATGAGGGGTTCTGACAAGCACAGGAAGGAAAAAAACAGATACGTGGAGCCCTGTTTAAGAGCAGAGCGAGTGAAGAAAAAAAGATTTATGCTTTTAATTAATGGCAATTAAACCATGCCTGTTGGGCTGGCCTATGGCAATTGTTCCCTGTAAAAAGGAGGCCGTGCTGGTGACAAGCATTTGAATCCACTAAGTTCTATCATGGGAGCTGACTCTGCAGGCATCAAACCAAACTAAATCAATAAAAGAATTAAACTTTTATAAATTGCATTTTGACAAGTATCAGATAGCGTTAAGCTTTGATATTATGAATTCCTCGGAGGTGATGCAAACAAGAAGCGCCGCAGTTAGAGAACCAAACAATCAAAGAGGCTTGTTAACATGCGCTGTCAGATGCATCACTGCTATTAATTACTACAAATTAATGTGACTCTCTCCTCTTCTGCTGATTGGAATGATAATCAGGCAGCCACCAAGAGTAAGCACAGGGAACATATGCAACCCTGCCAAAAATAATAATGAGACAAACCAACAGACGCTTGTAAATCGTTATATTTACAGACCCAATAATTTGCTTGATGCTTTCTTTTTCAATGCCCCTCCTCCCTTCTTTAAACCCCCACCCAAATGTCTTTCTTTTATAATTCGCTACTAATGTACATAACGTCTTTTAGCTCAATTGCCCGATGACCTCGAAGAACAGTTCAACCCGCACGTAATTATAGAGAAGCTTCCAGCGTGTATGCATTTATTGGTGCTGCGTTCCGTGTTTCTGCCACAGAACACCCCCTCGCCCAACTATACATACATACAGAGAGAGAGGGGGGGAGAGAGAGAGAGAGAGAGAGAGAGAGAGAGAGAGAGCGTGTGTGTGACAGAGAGAGAGAGAGAGAGAGAGAGAGAGAGAGAGCGTGTGTGAGAGAGAGAGAGAAAGATTTTAGACAAAAGACAGCTATTTAATTGTAACTATAGTCCGTCAGACAGGAACTGGTGTAACATTTGGGGGTGGGGTGTATGTACGGTGAGAGAGGCAGGAATGTTGACTGTAAGACTAATGTTGCAGTGCAAACTGGCTGTCACTTCCATCACGGCGCATATCCTTATATCATCAATAGACAAATGTAGCAGACAGAAATATCAGGCTCCCGGATGCCAAAAGCCCTTCTAAATTAGGTTTAATGCAGTAATTACCGCCTCTGCTAAATTGTTTATTATGAGACTGATCCAGCTTGCCAGAAGTGCTTGCTACCGAAATTCTTCATCCTTAATGGCAAAATCTTTTGTGGCATTCAAAGTATCACTTCAGAGAATAGCATCCAAATTAGTATTTACCCTAATCTGCCCTGAATACATTAATTATTCATTTGTTATTTATTCCTTGTCTTGAGTATTTTAGTATGTGGCAAATTGTATATTTTATGCAATTATATCACACTGTGCATATACTGTATGTTATATTAAGAAGTGGATTTTTTTATTTAAAATTATGTCATGCAACACTTTTTGCATTAAGCAAATTGCGAGATGGAAAAGAAATTACACAAGCATACGTGGAAATAAAATGACAATGATAAATCATAATGTCCTTTTGTGAAAATTCTATTCATAAGCAAGTATTTGTTTATGAGCACATGCATAGATGTAACTCAGGACACATATTACAGTACACCTCCCTACAGAAATCTAAGAAAAATAAATTGGAAAAACAGGATTAAAAAAAAAGACCAGCAAAATAAATGAGTTGCTTTGATGTCGAGCAGGCCGTTTATTTTTAATGGCAGGTGAATGTTGTCTTTGCTATCGAGCACCAGCTGGCACGACTGCAGTACCCCTGTGACAATACTTAAAACTCTACATGATCTTGTTCCCTTGATAAATTTGTCCCAGACTCCACCTGGATTCGGTGACCTTTGACCGGCGGGGCAGGGAAGTCTCAGAGGACGTCGAGGTCGACCCTCCGCGGCTCGGCCCGTGAGGTCATCCGCGTCCGTGCGCGCGTGTGTGTACGCTAGTGCAAGTGCAACCAAGTCCGGGTTCCCTTGTGCGCTGGGGAGGTAAGAAATATGCGAGGAAGGTCGAGGTGCACCTTTTTGCCGAAAGTGCAGAGATTTTCTTCACAAAAGAGCTTGGCGGTGATCTCCGCGACCGGGAGCGCGCTCCTGTTCCGCTGTGGCCTTTCTGTGATTTCCTGATCAAAAATCATTTAAGATCTGACAGAAGAGAAAGGAGGCGGCGAGATGGCTCCTTTCAAACCGTATCCAGTGCATTTCTGCTTCTCTGATGTCAACTTAAAAGACAATTCAGATTCAGTCTTTAAAAGAATGCATTTGCCTTCTTGCAAAACACGATTAAAATTCCATTCCATATTCTTGTATCATTAACTTGGGCCTAGAATTTAAAATATCTAGGCATTGAGATTAGTTAGTAATAATTTATATTATTTTTAAAATAGGCAAAAGGCACAATAAGCTATATACTGGTTGGTATATAAGAAAATCTATACATAAGGTACTGCATGTACACTCAGTGAGCAATTTATTAGGTACGCCTGTACACCAGCTTGTTAATCCAGACATCAGCCAATCATATAGCAGCAACTAAATGCATAGAAGCTTGCAGAGGTTGTCAAGAGGTTCAGCTGTTGTTCAGACCAAAGGTTAGAATGGGGAAGAAATGTGATCTATCTTTAACCGTGGAATGATTGTTGGTGCCAGACAGGGTGGTTTGAGTATTATAATGATGTGATAAACAAAAAACATCTATTGAGCAGCAATAAACAAAAACGTGTTGCTAATGAGAGAGGTCAGAGGAGAAGGGGCAGACTGATCAACGCTGACAGGAAGGTGACAGTAACACAAATAACCACACATTACAACAGTGGTATGCAGAAGAACATCTCTGAACACATAACACGTCAAGCCTGTAAGTAAATAGGCTACAGCAGTAGAAGACTTGATAAGTCAAAAACATAAGTTGAATACATACCTAATAAAGTGCTCACTGAGTGTATAGCGTGTGCACATATCCGTTCATGCATGTACTCCCGTGACCATACAATAACAATTATAATGTATTCACACATATTTTAAATATATTTTTGTAATGCCATTTCAATATACTTAATTCAACTTACCCCTTGTTTTTTAAATGGCTAACATTTAGATGCATTTAGACTTCATTATGATAATTTTGTATTTTAGCTGAATAGATCAAGGCAAATTTATGTAGAGGTCCCTGTTTTAAAAGCACTACTATAAGAGCAGGAAAATAATGTATTTATATAGAAATCCACAGAGTTGTGTTTTATTTCTCCCCAAGTCATTACTGGTCATGCATTTTTCTGACAGCTGTGCCAGAGCCGTGAGCGGCCAGCTTCGTCCCGCCGCTTCTGTGTTCGCGACCCGGCGGGAGGGAAAAGTACGGAAGCCACGCCCTCCATGGCTTTCATTTTTCCTTTCCGTTCTACCTTTTTTTTCCCCCTCTCCCCCGCACACCCTAAATGTCACATTTCACAGACGTAGTCATGGTTATCAGACGGGGGAGGGGGGGAGAGTAAGGGACAGGGGAATCAGAGGGGCAGATTAATGCTTCGCTGGTACTTCAGTGTATCAGGACAAGGATTACCGAGGAAACAGCTGCGCCGTGGTCCCATGACTGAGAAGAATTACAAGTATTATCACCTAGATCATTAAAGCGGGTTCATAGATTGCGGAATGGCTTCAATCAATTCATCCCGGATAACGCGCAACCAGCTGGACCCCCTGTGTGAGAACTTGACTTAATTGGCCAATAAGTGGTAGGGAAAGGTGCATGCTATTTGATCAAATTACAGGCCCAGCCAGTGATTGCGGTTGGGAGCTGCAAAGAGGGGACGGCGCGGGTCAGCCGTATTGAAGGAGGCCCTCAGCCTGTCCGCGGCTAAGTACGGCGGTGAAAAATGTTGGCCCACTTGGCGCAGGGATACGAAGGAGTATCCAGGTCATTCTTTAGCTCGGGGAGATGTGCCCATTCATCATCCCCTTGGCCTCATTTCTGTCTTGGCGATACTTGTGCACTAACAACTCCTCATGGTTTATAGTTTTCTTCATTACGCTACATATTGTTGGCATATCAAAAAAATATTTATGTAACGCTTCATCCATCTTGCGTAGGGAGGGATGGGGGGGGGGGGGACGACTACTGGTGCTTTGGTGTCTTGTCCTGTAAGATTTATTTAATGTTTATTTTTTTCTTCCTCAGGAGAAGATATTGAGGAAGGGGGGGTGGCGTGCTTTTTAAAGGACATCGTATGTAATCATTATTCGATTGAGGTTACGTACTGTGCTTATGAAACAAAGGATATTGATTGCAGTGCTACCATTGTTAATGGTACCATTGATAAACACTGATTTTTTTTTCAATCCAAATACACCCACCCCCTCTTCCAGGTCAGTTTTTGAATATTGCTTCTTTGGCGCAGTATTTTTTATTTTTTTACAAAACTATGAGGCATATACTGATCACTGGAACTTGAACACCCCCGCTTAGTTGCTTTGTCTTTGATAACCTTAATATCAAAACTACTTTCCCCAACAGCTTTTTAGCTATTAGGAATCTGAATTTGTTAAAAGGCCAAAGCTCCTTTTGAAATCCACCCCCCCCTTCCCATACACACATTCACCCCGTAATATTCATGGCTAAAATAGTTTTGCTGAAAGGCATATTCATTATTATTATTTCTTAGCAGCCCGCTAATTTAGTCATCACAGCACTACTGGTTTGCACATTTTCTGAGGTGGGAATGAATTTGCTTCTAAAAGACTGTCAAGCTGTAAATAACATTTAGGGGACTAAGAAACAGTAAATTGTTTTTAATGAGTTTGTATGTATTCAGAATTTACAAAATGGGTGCATGCGAGTGTGACTCCTTCTCGGCGTGCTCTCTGGATAATTCCCCCTGCTCGGAGAACACGTTCTTCATCTCTCGTAAAAATGTGCCGCACATTAATTCTGATTATGTAGAGGAACCCACCTGCAAGGGAAGAGCTCTGCATCCGTAATGCTAGTAAAATGAGCAGTTCTCCAGGGGCTTTGCGTGCAAACTAGATACTGGACAGAATTAGAATCTCGCAGCTCCGGCTATTCATAATGTCATTAACATAAAGGCAATTAAATGAGTTTTTAACCTCCAACCTTTTATTGTTATTAATGAACATTGGATGTACAAAAAAACACAGGAGATGAAGCTGGTAATTATCTCGGCATCAAGCTCTGAAATGGATTTAAATAGTAAAGCAAAACAAATGATTATTGCAAATGTTTTCAGCTGTAAGAACCCTGAGGGGCATCTCAGTCACATTTAATCACACGGCGCTGCACCGGGAGGGTTAATTAGATGGTTTTTTACCATTGTTGTGTATGGCTGTTATGGCGTGTGCTGCTGGAAACCTCAAAAGCAAATGTAGGTTTTCCACCAGATTGTCTCAGAGCGTCTCAGAGCGCGCAGCGTCTGCCTGGAACGCGTCGAAGTGCAGCAGTTATTTTAACTGAAATTATTAATAAAGTGTGATGAGATAAGGAAGAATATCTTACTTGACACTAATACATAGGGCCATTTTCTGTTCATTTCAGTTCTATCAGAATCCATTCTTCTCAAATTCACATATTTTCCGATTCTCGCAGTGCAATGTACAAGCCTTGTGTATCTTTCCTTTTCAATAACCAAGCTGCCTTTTGGCCAAAAACGCCTCATGTGTCAGCAAACTCGCTGCATTCTTAAACGTTTGCGCAAGCCTGGTAATGAAAGTCAGTTCCGCGCACGCGTTCCACGCGGTGCCACATTTTACAGTGTCCTCAGAGATAAATCAGCGCCATACAGTCTTCCACTTTAGTCGCTGTGAAGGTTCATGATAAAGAGCTTTAACCATTTCCCCAAACGTGAGCACCATCTGCAACTTTGGGAGCAGCAGACGTTAATCATCGCCATTAGAGCCAGGCCCGCGCCACTCTTTCGCTCATCGACGGAGTAACGCTAACAAGGATAAGATAACAGAGGTTCACAGCGGTTCTCCGTGATGAACATTTGCGTGAAATCGCTACCTGAGTAGCGCTCGGTGTGTAACAGATGCATGGCATTTAGGCGAAAAGGTAATTGGCAAGCTGTGGAGTGAAGCTAACCCTTGAAGAATATCCCTGCACCATGTAAAACTGCATCCTACCAGCACTTTCCATTCTTCCCTGTAAAGCTCCCCAGATGATATGGGCAGAGGTCAAAGGTCATTGTCACTGTGTACCCAGGGTCTACAAACACCTCATTAGTGAGCTGACAGCCTCACCAGAGACACTGCACATTAGAGGGGATCCAGTACCTGCTCACGCCTAGTTTGTTTAGGGCCCTCTACAGGGACTCTTTCATTATACTGGTGTTATGTTACTACCTCATGTTTAATTAATAATTAACTTATGTCAACCGCTTGTTTATGCACATGGGAAGACAGAAACACTTCTGTGATGGGATTTTGTATTTTTTGGTAGAGTAGCACTGTCATCGCTGTACCTCGGTCGTAGCATCCTGTTATGCATCTGGGGGGAGCTTTTTTAAATATGGATGACTATTTCTGGGCAAATGAACGGAGGATTCTGAAATAATAACACATCGCAGATGTCTAATTTTTGCTTAGTTTTCGCTTATGAAAGTGAAGAACTACATAACCGAGCAGCAGTGACATTTGATGCCGGTGGAATTCATTTTTTAAAATGAAACTGTTTTTTTTTTTTTTTGTACACCGAGACCACTTCCAGTTTAAATTCTGCCTTTTGCTTAGAAATTGAAAAACACATTCACCATTATGAAACGTGTGATATTTCACAACTATTGGTACTGCTAACTAAGCTGTCAAACAACAAAATGAGCTCTACCTCTCCCACAACAATACGCAAATGAGCTAGAAGGATATTACAGCACTTATTCTTGCAAATGGATTGCAAGATGGATGGATATTTTACATCCATTTTGATGAAGCACAACATAAATGTGTACTGCATCATTGTCTCTGCATAACGGTCAGCTAAGGTATTATGTTGACTGCAACAAAAGGCAATATGTGTATAAACATGATGACGGAACATACTGGCAGACTCTCTTCCAGACTTTCACACTGGTTAGCACTTAACATGCATAAAAGGGAAGATATTCTTGCCAGGGTCACTCAGCCAAGGAGGAATGGATAGATTGACAATGTATAGATCTGTCTGTGTCACGGTCAACAGGCCCTGTGTCTCATAGTCCAACTTGATAAGTCCTGAGAGAGATACAGACATTGATACAGAGAGAGAGACCTCCGTTTTCTGGCGATCAATTGAAGCAGGTCCAACTACATAAAAAATGCTGTTTAGCATTGTATTATATTTTAACATTCAACCAATGTTCGCACAATCACATCACTTACAAATGAAAATGGGAACTGGTTTATCGTTAATCCTCTCGTCGTGTTCACTTGTCATTTTGGGGACATTATAGTCATAAGTGTATTTGCATATTTAAATTATTGTGATGGCTCTAATTTGGAAGAAACCCATCTGGTTCCGACGCTGCACGTTTTATTGCGTTGTGACACCTTTACTGGTAAGAATCTTATGACTCTGGAGTCTTAATTGACTGTCTTTCCGTGATTAATGGGCACACGTTAACATGCACATCTTGTACAGTCTTCCACAGATGTAGAAGGTAATTCAGTGGAATGGCCATCTCTGGAGAAGCACTTATTTTACACTGTAGGCTCAGCATTTAGGACTACCAGCAGAAGGGGGAAGGAGGGGGTGGTCTGAAAGACCCTAAAGCACATCCTATAGGACTGTTCAGGTTTACAATATTTTTTGTGCCGAGGTAACAAAATAATATAAGGTCATCTTATATATCATCTAAATATAAGGTTGTCTTTGTATCATCTAAAAACAATGGCGTCACTCATCAGAAAATAACAATGATAGGTGTACACAGTGGTCATGGTGTAAACCCATTGTTCAATTACAATGGCCTGGATTCGAAAGAGATAGGTAAGTTTGCTGAACTATTAATGCAGCATCCTTTTTAATTACGAACGTAGTGCACTATTTTTTATCACTGGTGCAATGACAACATTACTACTACTACTACTACAACTACTACTAATACGACTACTACGACTGCTACAACTACTACTACTACTACCACTACTACGACTATGACTACTACAAGTACTATGACTATGACTATGACAACAAAGAAGAAGACAAAGGCTCACTAATCATCAGCTTAGATGAAAAGGAAAGGAATTATTGAGCCAATTAACCTGGGCAATGATCAAGTCCCCAGGCTAAGACGCAGGAAGGGAATATTGTCAGGACACTTCTTTGTAAGCAAAAGTTAAGGGCAAATGTTGATTGAATTCAGGCCTAAGTCATCTGCCGACAAACTAATTATGAGGTCACTGCTCTTTAAAAACACTGCATTCAATAACTACTTTTCAATATGCAATGCGCCATCAAACGTGTCAAATATGATGCAGGCTATATTGATCCATACAAAGGACAACTCTCAGGAGCAAGAATCTGCACCATGTTTGCATATTAATATGTTCAGTGTTGTAGAGCACAGCCCAATTACTTTAATAACAATAATTCAGTATCCACAAATCTATCCACAAATCTAAGTACACTGCGAGCACACCATTTTTCATTTACCCGCACCTACTCATACACATGAAATTCTCCAACTGCAGTGAATTATAAATTAACAGATACTTCAGTTTCGCTGCAGTGATTTTATTATCAAAATATGTGCATGTCCAAGTAAGGTTGCCATTCTAGCCAAATTAAACATTTGTGTTTTTATAGGAACAGTATTACAACATTTCACAAACAGTACAGTGGCAAGCCAAGACTCTAAAAAGGAGTGGATTTCAACACAATTTCAAATGTACACTCACTGAGCACTTTATTAGGAACACCTACTTATTCACGCGATTATCTAGTCAGCCAATCGTGTGGCAGCAGTGAAATGGATGAAATCATGCAGATATGGGTCACATGTTCACATTAACCATCAGAATGTGAAAAATGTTTCACTGTGCTTTGTGGTGTGTTACTCGTGCCAGACAGGGTGGTTTGAGTATCTCAGAAAGCGCTGATCTCCTGGGATTTTCAAGGACAACAGTCTCTCTTGAGGTTACTAAGAATGGTGTGAAAAACAAAAAACATCCAGTGAGCAGCAGTTCTGTGGGCAAAAACACCTTGTTAATGAGAGAGGTTAGAGAAGAAGGGCCAGACTGGTCAAAGCTGACAGGAAGGTGACAGTAACACAAATAACCATGCATTACAACAGTGGTATTCAGAAGAGCGTCTCTGAACACACAACGTGTCAAATGTCTAAGTGGATAGGCTACAGCAGCAGAAGTATAAAAAATAAGTCTAATAAATACCTAATACAGTGCTCACTGAGTGTATACTTCATGAATTAGCAACAACAAAGGTTCCATACCCAACAGATTTTACAGCAAAGCTCTCTCTCCTCAGTTAGATAACTGTCTTGTCTAAAAGGTCTTGTCTATTATGTCTGCTATCCACAACCAAGTGTGTGTGTTGTGTGTGTATTGTGTGTGAATGTGTGCGTAAAACATGTTGTATGGTAATAATGCATGAGAGGCTTGGAATAGATTAATATTGGCCCATCTCCAGGTAGATCCATGAAGATGTGCCAATATTTATAAAACACCATAATCTTTCATGTCTGCTGCTTTTATGCACAAGATTAATGAACCAAAACAGTAATTCAAGTATTTTAGTTAAATATCTGAAATCCATCTTTAAAAATAAGGTTAATACGGTCCCAGTACACTATGATAAAGTGAGCAATCATTGTACCCGCAACAGGCAGATCAACTTGCATATTAATGCAAGTTAATATGCTAACTACAGAAAAATATACAATGAGTAGTACTCTATTTAAATATTAGACAAAAGTGGAAAAAAGACAGTAAAAACACATACAACATACAAATTTGTGAAGTAACTAGCCTTGTATATGCCATATAATGGCACTTATATAGTTATATATAGATATTGTTGTGATTTGTATTAGCTATTGTATTGTACTAGCTGCCAACCGTGGTATGCTAGTTTGTAAATTGATGTATTCTTCAAGCATTCCGATTGTATCTGTATGGTCACGCTATGACTCGGAACCGTATTGTCCTCTAGGGTCCTCTTCACACTTGTTCCTGTGTTCAATCTGCACTTCATTGTATGTCGTTCTGGATAAAAGCGTCTGCTAAAGGCCTTGTAATGTAATGTAAAAAAACAGTTAATGGAAAAGATAATTAATGTGTAACTACATTAAGACAACTAATCAGATTAATCTGTAATCTGATATTTAACATACAGTTTTTCTGTTATTAAATTTGATATACATATAAAAAAACTTTTATTTACCAAAATTACAAAATTTAAATAATTAAATTTAGCCCAATGCAAAATTCGGTCTCAGATGTTTGTCAGCAGTTAACACCCCTTATAATACTGCGATAATATGAGCACAAAATAAAGTTCATTATTTAGCAATAGTGTTAAAAAGGCAGTTGAAGAAGGTAGAGTACTGTTGCTCAAAAGCCAAATCTGTTTCACCCGAAACACGGTAAAATAAACCCTCCCAAAATCCCCCTGGTTCCCATCAAGCACGTAGCCAAAAACTAACAAAGCTTCACGCGCACCTCTGCCCCGCGCGCTGCCTACCCCTGATCGAGTTGCCCACCTCAGTTTAGCCAGTCTTACAGCAGACAAGCCCCTGCTACTAAACAGGGGTCTGTAGAGCTAACAGAAACACCACAGCACCTGTGTGCTCAGTGTGTTCTACAAGCCAGGTCTCAGCGTGAGAGTGCTGGCCAGCATCAATCAGACGGCATCTGTGGCTTACACTAACCCCCACTGCCGACCACCAGGCCTGACCACAGACCAGATTGATGAGGAGGGTTTCCTCCGCATCATCACCGACCCCCCCCCCCCCCCTCACACACACACACACACACACACACACACTACTTTACTTGACTGCCCATTTGAAATAGCTTGGCAAGCGATAGCAGAAGACAGACGATTGCCAGCAGCTGAGAGAGCCCCGCACTGCAGCCCACAGGTTGTGTGGCAGTGTTTGTGTGTGCGGAGGGGAATACATCGGAAAGGTCAATACCAAGCAGAGGACTGAGTTAATTCCAGTCAGCGGGCATACTGTAACCGGGCAAGCCCCAGTTCCACTGTCACTCTCTCTCCTTCTAGTTCCTTCCATCAGCTCCAGCCGCAGCTCTGCCACCAGCAGTCGGTGAAAACCGGGCGGGGCTGCGTGCCATTGGCCGCACAGGCGGTGTCAGTTCCGCGGACGCCGGTGATATCATACGGAACAAGAGGCGTGGTGGCGTCGCAGACACTGGAGCGTCTCCACAAGGGCGGTCATGGGGAGTGGGGGGGGGGCTCCCAGCGACCTCTACCCTCCAGCCCAGACCGAAGTCGGCCATCCACAGAGCTCTGCCCCCCTGCCTGCAAGCCCCGTCACCAGTGCCTGTACCACGCTACCGTGCCAGCGCTTAGCGCCAGGGGCACGGCGAATCCCCCCCCAACTCCCCCCCGCAGGAATGCTCACAAACGCTGCGCTAATTAGCTGGGAAGCTGACTGCCGAATTACGCACGGGTCAGTCAGGATGCGGAGGTGAAAGGACATATCCCTCGAAACTCGCAGAGACGGGCGACGGGCGACATCTCGCGCACGGGAGCCAAGCTCCGTCTGACGACAGGGCGAATCAGCGGCCACGCCGTCACGCACCAGTGGCCCTTTGGTAGCTGCACACGCAGACGCCGGGCGGATTTGTATTCCGCACACAGGGAGCGCATCATATGCCACCATCTGCATGGGTTTTATTGCCTGTGATCATCGTGTACTTATGAGGGGTTGTCAGCAGGCTTTACAATGTTGTTACGATCTGCTCGCCTGACACATCGCTCCCTCAGTCAGATAATAAATGGCAGATATACGTATATGTATATAATGTTCCTTTCGCAGCCGCCCTATGCATATTTGTGTGAAAAATTTGGAGTGCATTTCCTCGATGTTAAATTCCTACGATTCAACCAGAATTTCCTGCAGAGGAGGTGTCCTGTAATTCTCAAAGCTAAGCTGCTTTGACACTCTTACTGTAAGCTGTATTTGTATCTGGTAACCAAATAGATTGAATTTGGAGAAAAATCTAACTGTGAATACAGTTTGAGTTAATTGTGTGTGACTAAATTATGGCTGTGTAGTATGAAATGATTTTGGTTTCTTTTTTTGTGTAAAGAACGGTATAATAATTTATATATTGCTTAACGCAGAGTAGTTTTAAAAAGATATTGGCAGTAGCATGAAATCCACATTTGACAGAAACACTCTCCAGCATATAATCAAGAATATGTTATTAGGAAATTATTTCCTCAAGAAAACTATTCCCACTGTCTGACCAGTCAATGTGAGAGCAGTTAGAATGTCTAGGTTTGATAAAGAATTGAGAATACTGCATTCCTGCAATTCCATTCCTGCATTCATGATCCAACTGTAGGCATAAGAGGGAGTGGACATAAAAGTAGAATGAGCAACAGCACTGTTTATTGCTCTCAGAAAAAATATTTCCATAGAAGAACCTGATCTCATTCAAGGATTCTTTGTTGGACAAAATGGTTCTTTGTCTGGGAGCTTTCACACTTCACACCTATGACAAATGGTTCCACAGTGTTCCAGGCCCTGCTGTGCTAGTTGTCCTCCTGCATGGCTCACAGCCTCTGCTTGCTAGTGACAGACCTATACTGCCTTATAACCCACAAGACATATGACGTATATTTGGAGTCTGTGGCATTCACACATCATCACACATCTGCATGTATTTAGCGCCTTTATCCAAAGCGCTGTACAATTGATGTGTCTCATTCACCCATTCACACACACACACTCACAATCACACTCACTCACGCACGCACACACACAAACAACAATTGGCCGCCATGCAAGGCACCAACCAGCTTGTGACACTTCAACACACCCAGGGTCGGATCGAACCGGCAACCGTCTGACTGCCAGAGGGCTTAATAACTCTTGATGAAGTTTTCAAATCGCCCTGCTACTCACACATAAGAAGCACATTGCTATAATACATAAGTGAAAACGAACCCATCATTCTTGCGCAAATACAGCTATGTAAAAAAAAACAAAAAAACAAAAAAACAAATCACCAGGGGTAGACATGGCTCGGCATTGGTATGATATGGTTATGATATGAGACCCGTGAGCATAACTAACAACAACGGTGTCACCTCGTCTTTTCGTTTGAAATCTTGCACTTTGCATTGCTTCACTTTCATTTTACACTTTTCTTAATGTGTCTGTAATACAGCCTGCCTCTTGTGCCGGAATGTGTGTGAATGGCATGGCCCCGGAACTTTCCGTGTTCAATATCACGTGTATATCCCAGGTTTTCTGTGAGAAAGGGGTATTAGAAGACTGATCGCAGCAGTCTCAAATCACTTCAGGCAAGGTATGAAAAGTTTCTAAAAAAGTACAAATGCTTGTCACTGGGGTAGTTGCAAAACATTGTACCCATAGCCAGAAATATATAATTAATTTGGACCTCTTTTGCTTGGAAAACATACTCATTTGTACCCAAAGAGAACATCACTGTACTTACATGGTACATGGTAAATTTGAATCATTGAAGAACAAAAATGTACCTCCACTGTCGCTGAGTGTAGCTGCAGTCACAGCTAGAGCTATGCAAACAGAAAATTAAACTATTGTTATGAAAAATCTAATAAACTCACTCTACATAAAAAAAAAGAAAAGAAGAAGCTAGGCTAGCTGTTTTTCCACCAATAAAACACTGTTTTACAGGCCCTGGTTGCCTTCGGTTGATCACTGAAAGTGATTTTTGACCCAATTCCGAACTCTTCAAGCAGAACAAAGATGCGTTTCAAAGCCATGGTGAAGGCCATGTGCAATATAAAAGCCTCTCTTCATGAAAATAACACAAAAGTCACACAAAGAAAAAAAAGACACTCAATGGTAAATATTTATATAGGCCTTTATCCAAAGTGCTGTACAATTGATTGAACCCTCCGACTGCCAGATGACTGCACTTACTGCTCTTACCGCCTTATTGCTGAACGGCACAAAAATGATGCACTTAAACTAGTCTCATAAATTTGCCATCGAGTTCCCAATTACTAATGAACTTGCTTGTTTGAACTGAAATTTCAGAATCACAAATCAATATGTGCTCTAAAATACATTGTGTACTGTCTGTTTTTCAAGACAGTCACCTGTGACTTCTATGGATCAATGCATATACGGTGAAACTATTTACCTGACGCGTCTCAGTTGCATATACAGATATGAGACAAAACCTGAGGAAAAAAAGAATAAAGCCTTCTTTAAATAATGACTTTCCAAATGTATTCATGTAACACTCCACTTCCTTCAAAATAAACCCCCGGTGTATAAGTTCTGCATATCACTGTGAATAACATCCGCTGCAGGTTGCGCGGAGTACCTGGCAGTACCCCTTTGGCGGTGTAAAACATCTCTTTAGTGTACACCGCATTGCTTGCGGTTATTGCTTGGTATTCTTTTTGGAATCTCTGCAGCGTTATTATATTCATGACAAGCTTCTACGGTTGATGACGAAAAGGTTCAGCCCGGCGCACAAACGCCTCACCTGGGATGTCTATTGATTTCTAAAATGCTTTTAAAAGGTCCCAGGCTTTAACTTCTGTAGGACAGAGGATTGCTAGGACTTTGAACACCGTTCAGCGTAAGAAAAACGAGAGGAAAAACTCGCCAAGCGATGTGGACTGAATTAAAAGGGCCTTAAGGAGACACAAGAGATCTTTCTCCACGGCTGCACTGGATGCTGTACACATTGGCCCATCCGGGACCTCCGTGGGCTGCTCGGTCTAATGGATGGGAGAGAGCGTGTGTGTGTGTGTGTGTGTGGGGAGGGTTACAGCCCAATTTGCATGCGGAAAAAATAACATGGGTGTTGATGGAGCACTCTGATTGCAAAACAAGAGAGGAGGGTGGGTGGGGGTGCTGGTGGGGGGGGGGGGGGGGGGGGGGCGTCCACAACAGGCTTAATAATATTGTGACTTACAGGAGGAAAAGAGAAAAGGAAAATAAAATAGTTTGCCTACAGGTACGGGACTAATTAACTAAGATTCAGCTACCCAAGGAATCTGGGGCGGAAGAGAATGCTTAAATTTTATATTCCCCAAAGATTGTCTTCAAAGCTAAAAACCCCTGGATATTAAGAGCATCAGAAATAATCATAATAATAAGGCAAGCGACACTGCTGCGATGTTGCCTCACAGAGTGGGCCTACTGCGCCGGGTGTATTATCCCAACCGCGAAGGGAAAAAGCCTAGCCTAAAATAGCCTGATTATCATAATATTATAATTGGTATTATTATTATAATAATAGCGACATAGAAAACAATAACAACAGTGGGAAATGTAAACAACAACCAGAAGAAGCCGTGGCAGCGGCAGTAACAACAGCAATGACAGCAGCAAAAAAATAATAAAAAACTGCTATTTTTGCCATTTTTTTCCTGCGCGCAATATAACCGTCCTACTTTCCCTATTCTAATTATGCATCCCAAAGATTCCCTTCCTCCTGATTATGTGATATCGCTGCATTATGAACGCCGAGGCACAAATTAAAATCTCTGACAGATTGCTAACGAGCTGTTGTTGGAGTTGGGGAGTGTTCTGTTATCGTTTGTCCATTCACAGTTTTTCCGCCGGCACATCTGCGCGCTCCACTGCGCAGCGAGCAGGATGGGACATCTTCCCCATTTACACCCTGCGCCACGCCGGGCCTGCGGGACCACCCATTACTAATTAAACTTCTTAACAAACACTTTGTCAGCCCGCAACAGAGGCGCCACATGACACTGTCTCCTTGACGAGGTGATTTACAGTGATGGCCATTTTTAAGAATATATAGTCGCGGAAGGCTAGACAGGCAGATCTGTCTTGCGAATAATTGCGTCGCCTTCCGTTCATTCCGATTTATCACGAGCGCGGAAGCTGCACACAATATGTTAATGTGGGTCTGAAGGGCAAATCGACAGTAGTCCGCCGCTAATGGCTAGGTAGTTTTGGAAAATGATCTTTCCAGGGAGAGTTTGAACACCATTGATAATGCTAGGAACTGGTTAATTCTCAAGACAAAATATTTATAGCCAGTTGGGCTAAAAGAATTGTATATTCATGGCTACATAAACAAAAGCTAAGCCAGTAAATAATAAATGAAATGTACAGGTGGATATATTCATAAATTACACACAAAAAGACTCATTGTGGCTGTCAGTGTTTAGCAGCTGTTCTGCACCTCCAAATGCAGGCCTCATTCTTAGACTGTGTGCTACTTACCTATGCAAATGTGAACACAGGTTGTGACAAAACAGGTATTTCTGATGTTGGGATATAGAGGTGTAGTCTTTTATCTTTGACCTTTATTTGGCCAGTTTTAGGAGGCAGAAAAACACTGAGCACATTTTGTTTGCATGTTTGAATTTAAAGAGCGCTTGACTTAAGTCTGAGAGTTTTTGTTGCGTTCATTCCTTTTTCCAGGGTGCGATTTTCAATCACTATGGTAACACGATATACTGTTTGAAAGCGTTAAAACTCACAGTTCTATCTGTATAACCTATTTTAAGATGCCACTGCTTTTGCGACAACAGTTCCTTATTTTGTAACATGGGTGGTAAAACAAGTGTGTTTTACCTTCTCTCTATGGAAATCCACATACTATAGGAAATACGGAAATGTATACAGTGTACAGTGGACCAAATGCCTAACAGTTTCTCATTCTAAAAATGTGCTAACTCAGAGAAACATTGATAGAATGTCCATACTTACTTAAAATTTCTCTGGAGGAATTATAATTGTTGTCCGTTTTGCAGTTGAATACTTCTACAAAAGTACTTGTACATAGAAATTATATTATCTACGTGTTGTATAGGCTCTCCGGAACACAATGAGCCCACAGACAACCATCTCTGAACAGTATTTGAAATTTAGTTGCAGAGAAAATGCATCTATGTGTAATAAAATTCAGTAAACTTCAGCTCCTCAAAGAACCGATGATGAATGTCATTGAAGTGACGACTAAAAAGCATTTTAGCTAATGACATTACGTTTCCAACTGTGTATAATTTGTCATAATTTTCAATACACAAGCGGAGTCTGTTGCACTATGGCAAAAACAGTTCTTGAGATTTTATGCCAAAAAAGGTTGAGGTTTTACAACAAAAAATTATTTTGCGATGCCTACATCTAAATAGAGGACTTCCTTTGGAGGAGTTCCAACGAACTCTCTCATCTGAGTTAATGTTTCGGAGGAAGACAGTGAAAATAGCACTGACAACACAATAGAAGGCGTTTTCAGTGACGTGACCCCACTTCATATTGTTGAGCATCTAAATACATTTTCAAAATATTTGATTATTATTCAGTATGCGTATAAATATGCCTACTTTTGAATAATAAATAGCATGTTAAATTGTGGAATGTGTTTGACTTGTTCATGGGGGTTGGGTATTTGACAAAAACTTAATTCAGTGGACCTCAATGAATATATTTGTTTACAAGATGGGATTTGTGATTATAGTGCTTATGTTGAATGATCTTCTCGACTTGTTGCTGTCTGAATATAGCAACAAGGAGAGGGAGTTTGGGTCAGAGAGGTAGGAGGGTGACAGGCGGGAGGAAGTGTAAATCCTTCATAAGGCCCATAATATCATTTAGTTTCCATGTGTCCTTTTGGTGTCCCCAAATGTCCTTTTTGGAAAAGTGCCTAGACATAGATTAGAAACAACAATGCAGAATACTCATTTTTGTTGATATTGTCCTGAAATGAGACCATGAAAGCGGATTTGTCCAGTGTTGCAACTTGGCTCCAATGCGTTTCTATGTGCACCAGCCACAGCTACAATAATCTGTATCCAGTCAAAAACACTTTCACTGTGATTGAGCTACTGTTTGTTTTAGTAATATTTGGAGTAATTCTGGGTTCAAGAATAGTAACCATTTTATGTCATTTTTAAGGTTGTGTCAAGAAAAGGGGTGATAGTTAATGGGTTAAATGTACTGTAATAAATATTGGTGAATTGATACCATTTCTCCTTGGATGATTCTGAAATTCAGTACTGGCTAATAGAATCATCTGAAATCAAGTACCAATACCTATGTTTTTTTAGCATTCAGTGAAAAGGCACTACAGATATACAGTACAGTGCAGTTTAAAAATAGCAGAGATTGGTTGTGTTTGGGGTCACCAAAAATATGCAAAATGGCACCTCCATACCAGCAAACTCTTTGGAAGGGTTGCATGAAGACAGCCCTTACTCAGCACAATGAACAAAACCAGGCATCTTGAGTTTGCCAAACCTCATTGGAATTGTGACTGGAAGAGAGTGCTATGGTCAGATGAGACGAAAATTGAATGTTTTGGCCATACACACCATGAACATGTTTGGCGGCAGAATGGAAAGCGTACAAGGAGAAGCAGCTCATACCTACTGTCAAATATAGTGGTGGGTAATTCATGTTTTGGAGATGTTTTCCTGCCAGGGGTCCAGGGGCAGTATTTAGGATCAATAGCACAGTGAATTCAACATGGTATATTGGCAGAAAATCTGGTTGCTGCTCTGCTAGGAAGCTAGGAGTCTTGGCCATTGATAGATTGTCCAGCAGGTACAATGACTCAAAACATACATCAAAAACCACACATAAATGGTTAAGTAAAAACAACAATCATTGTTCTGCAATGGCCGTCTCAGTCTCCAGACTTAAATCAATGAAAGACCTGTGCTCTGAACTAAAGATGGGGGTATCCCAAGGATATCAATGATTCTGAAAAGTTTTGAATGAAGGAATGGTCAAAAATCCCTCTAAATGTGTTTTCTAACCTTATCACAAATTTCAAGAAAAGATTTATGGCTCTCATCTTTGCCAGGAGTGTTTGCACAAAGTATTAAACCAGGAGTGACAATACTTGTGGAACCAGTTTTTTTGGATAAACATTTTTTTTATCTGAAAATGACTTCCATTGAGTCATTAACAAGGCACACTACTTTATGCATTGGTTGAAAATAAACCATATGTCCATAACTATTCTTTTTTCAGTTTACAGCACATTTTGTGCACATTTATCAAGGGTGCCAATAATTCTGGAGCCCACTGTACATGCCCTCCATCTTTACTCAGACCTATGGCTGTTAGGATTAAGCACTGAAAAAGGAGAGAAACAGGAGAAAGCACAGAGGTACTGTATGTCCATGACGACAAGAATAGATATCAAATGTCTCTGCACAAGTACATTCTGACGCTTTTTTTCTCTTGAGAAAATCAAATTGAATAGTGTGGAAATGCAATTCAGAACAAGTAAATCCACACGCAATGTGAATTCCACTTTGTCTCTTGTGGTTGTCTTCAGCCATTCTAAGCGCCTTGTTCCATTTTTGGGTTACTGTACCCCATTCTTCATTACCACACAGTGCACTTTGTCTTATGGCTGTATCCTGACAATAAGGGCATTCCCTATGAGAGGGGCGTTCCTGAACACTTAAAATTACAACATTTTGTAATTTTTTAAAAGATATTCCTACATGTACCTTCTTCCTTATTTGGAATTTACTTTAATCTAGGGTCAAATAATTGAAGTGCATCCAATGCGCAAACATGCCATGTGTGCATCTAAAGATCCTTATATTATCTGGTTGGGCTACTGATAATTTTATTTAAATCATGTCTGTGGTGAAAGTTTATAATGTTAATTGAGGAATTCATGGTGCATTGTCTCAGGAGCACTGCTTGTAAAAATTTGAGCAGTGTTGTCTGAATTTGCCCTTGGTCAATGGAGACAGAGTTCTTCATCTTCAGGTCGATATGCATGTTGTAGTGTCACCTGCCTGAAATTTGAGCTCTTTACAGCTCAGCCCCCGTTTCACTGTGTGGTCATCGTTTTTGGCAGAATTGTTCCCTAGAGTTGCACTTACAGTATAATGCTACATGCTACCTGGGGGCAAAAGTTCTCTGTTGGTGTAAATGAAACCTTATTGCCTCACTGTGCCTCCAGTCCACTTAGTGCCTAAAAGAAAATACTGACCCCTAATGGGGAGCTTAATACTCTCTGAGTGGGACTACAACTTTTGAAATGTTGAATGGAAATGCATTCCCCTGCTGAAAAAAACAAACAGGTTTTGAAACAGCTGGTAGCTGGTTGAGTGGAAACCTACCCAGCTATACAAGCGTTATGACGAGCTTGGTTGACCAGCTCACATCTAGTAAGACCAGCTTATGAACAGTTTGACCTGATACACTTTCAAGCTGGTAAAACTGGTATAGCAGGACTTTACAGCAGGGGATTATCAACTTAAAAATATTGATAATCACAAATGGCTTGTTTGCCAGTCATTTGTGGTCAAAATGGCTACCCAGATAGTTGCAAGCTGAATCCAGGGAAATACAGAAAACATGGCTTTTATCTTTCAGAGAGGGGCTTTCTAGCCTCAATGTTGATTGGTAGTGTGGGCCTGAAAAGCTATTTCTGTTTTTTTCCGCTGTACCCTTGTTTCTGCACTTCGCTGCCAGCTTCACTCGCTGTCTTCCCGACACCGCTCAGCGCTTACCCACCCCGATACATAACACGCTGGAAGACATGTTCCCTTTCAGCCAGCAACAAGGATATATTGTGTTATTTTTCAGTATCTGCAGCTTTTTAAACTGTCGGCTCACATTTAATCCCAAACGTGCAACAGGACTCCAAGCTACGCTGCGGATCAGCTTCTATTAGAGTGCCGATTATCATCCCAAATCAGTAGCATTTTAGCATTTAAGTGTCCAAAGTTCATGCAAAAACTCCAGCTCCGCGCCTCAAGGTATCAAAAGCGCATCAGGCGAAAACGAAAACGCTCTCCGCGAATTCTGTACTTCACAGCCACGACTCAAGAAAAGCGCCGCGTTTTCAAATGTAGTGACTGTTAGTGAAATTACAGTGGATTTCACAGGGCCAAAGTTGCATGTGATGAAATGCCAAATGAAAGTGCCTGGCACTCGCAATGAATGTTTGCAATAAAAGCCCCTGTGCTGCGCAGGAAATGTTAAGCTAATAATCAGTCACTCTTGTCTTCTGGGCAACTTTCGAACATTGTTATAATCGTATTTACCATTCTGCGGGCCCCCTGAACCCCTCCCCCAGGGCAGGTTGTCACTAATGAAAAAGAATGTGACACAGTCAGGAAACAGAAACAGTCAGGATCACACATCACCATGTCTGCCCTACATAGTGTTTTACTTCTTCCCCAAAAAATATTATGCAAGATGTCACCGACGCTATTTCATATAATTTCAATTTACGAAATTGAATGTCAAGGAATCGTATAATTTCTGTGGCAAAATTAGGCCTTTGTCAACAGTTCTTGCAAACACATCCCCACCACACACAGACACAGACGCACGTACACACACACCCACACACACACATTCAGTAGCCAAAACCCCAAAGCATTATCCTGTAATCCGTGCAGGCCAAAATCAAAGATGAAGATTATGTTTGCTCCTTAAATTCAGAATCATCAGTTCATCAGTTCACAAACTACAGATTCATTTTTATTTTAGACCACTTGCCTTCATGTTAACTGAATTTACTGTTCAGTTAGATTTAGTTTCAGGAATAACACAGATTGTTTCATGGCTTAAAAAAGGTTTCATAAAATATAAAGAATCACATTCACAACTACTCAGGCTCTAATATAAAGACACTCATTTTTACCCTAAAGACATTCTGTATCCCAATTTTGTGGTCATACGCAAAGATGCACATGCGCATAGACAAACGCATATACACATACACAAATGTACACGCACACACACGCATGCACACACGCGCACACACACGCACTCACACGCACACACACGCACTCACACACACTCACGCACACACACGCACACACACACGCGCACACACGCGCACACACGCGCACACACACGCACTCACACATCTAATTGATACTTTTTACACAAGGACAACGAAAGCCTGGAGCCAGCACTTAATTGCACCCGCTATCATTAAGAGGAAAATCAACAATTTTAAAAATACACCGAACACCTTTCATCTTCACCGCGCTCTAATCGCGCCAGCAAGAGCTGTCTAGAAGGGAGCTTCATGCAGTCAAGCTAACTAAACACCGCTAGCGGGGAAATTCACAATCAGCTCCACCGCAACATATACCAGTGTAGGCCACCACGGCATACCAGGGCTCCACCTGATACCGCAGCCAAACTTTCACCGGGGTTGCTTAAATTGGAGCGCGCGCAGTCTAGCTTTTCCGGGGGAAACGCGCCCGGAGCCGGCAGACGAGGGGAGTGCGAATTCAGACGGTGAGAATCCTGCCGCCTTGTCAACGGCGCCCGTGGCCCTTGTTTTCTCAGTGCAGTGTTTGCCTTTGTCTCTTCCTCCCTGCTTACTGTCCCTGTCTGTCTCGCCGCGCTCTCTCTCTCTCTCTCCCCCTCTCTCTCTCCCTTTGAGAGATGGGATAATGAGGATCCGTACGCCTCCGTTCCATCTCATTTCAATTGTAAACGGCCTACCGTCTCCGGCGCTTTCGACCGGTGATGGCGGCATTATCTCCCCGCTCCGCGTGTGACAGTCGCGTTCACACCGCCGGGCTCTTCCGCGGGCCCGCCGACGGACAATGACCGAGCCAAACCGGCCCTGGTCAAACGCCGGCTTTTTTCAGTCAGCGCTTTTGCAGACTCAAAAGAAGCGATAAGCGTGCTTTTTCAGGTGAATTTATTATCATTATATACTAACGTGACAATGAGTACTATTTTGTCGTGTTACTCAAAATGATAACAAATCTTAATTTACAGTGTATCATAGGTAAAAGGCAATAATTGGATTGCTTTTCGCACAGCTCTTAATATTCTCTGTAATTCATGTCAATTTCATTCTTGAATTCTTGCAAAAGAATCAGTGCCTGTCGCCAACAGCGGATTTAGAATTACGACTGTCACAGCGACTATGAAAATTAAATTATATTAAAATGTTCCCTTACCGCGATAAGCAGGGATGTTGTAAAACTACTTCTAGACCAGCACAAAACTACTGGCTTAGCTTGTTAGCATTTAAAACATGAAAAGATGACACATATAGCAGGGTCTGAAATACACTCTCCTCCAGCAATTAGCATCGGCAGCAGAAGGATCCGCGGGTCGGGAGTGGTGACAAGGGGGGTCAAAGGTCACGTCACATTTGGGCGCCGACAACGGCCCGCTCCCAATTTAGCCCGGCCGTCCCATTTATTAACCGTAATATTGACAAATGCATAACAGCAGTGTCAAGTGCTCATGGGTGATCTGCTTTTTGATACCGGCTCCCCTTGAGTATCGCGCGGATAAACATATTCTCTTCAAACAATCCCAATGACAGCCAAATTGCCTGCTTGTCTCTTGTAAAAAAGCTTCTAATAATGTGCACCGAGGGAGCGCCCTGCCTGCTTGTAGCAGACGACTCCCCTGTGTACGGAGAGGAAAAAATAATAACATTCCTAAAATATTCCTCCGCGCGACTGCGACAGGAGCATCCCAACCAGCCCCTCAAACTTTCCCTTTTTTCTTTCTTCCTCTCACGCTCTTCTTTTTCTCCTCATTTTTATGCAAAGTCAACATCCATTATAGTAACCATTAAAGAGCGGTTTTCTAAAGATTTTCCTTCTGCTGAAAAGACCTGAATATTTATAAGTGACAATTGGACATGACTGGTACTTGTAATAGAAAAAAATAAAAATATACTCCTTCCTGGTTTCACATCACTCAGTTTCTTTTCTTTTTTTCGACGCAAAGATCCCTCATATGCATTTTGGTCTCAGTACACAGCTCCGGCACTTGATTTTATAATTAGAACTGAAGCAATGTGAGCCGTGCGCTAGGTGCACATAATTTAATGTATTCTTGTGGAGGCTGTGTTGATGAAAAGATGCAGAACGATGAGGAAGAATTTCATATACATATCCTGCTAATGTGATGCTGTGTTAAACATCACACTGCCTCTACCACCATCAGCACAATAAGACCCTAATTTACCAATTACAGGCTGGTGGGAAAAGTGGGAACCTGCTGAATTTGCTTTTGCTCCCGAGCACACCACATTATTCTGTTTCCTTCTCATTTTCCAGAGGGGACAAGTCCATATACGTATTCATTATTTCTTTCTTTTATTTATTTAGTAAGTCTCGTATTTGGCTTTGTTTTCTTGTTGAGTTTTTTCAGAAGCAAAATGCTTTTCAGAGAGATATTTCTCTTTGTGGATTTTCAGTGAGTCGATTCTTTCTTCTTAATGATTTTCCAAACAGTTTATTTTGGTAAGCCTATTGTTTGGCCTATGCCTAGGTCTGTGCCTATTGCATGTATTTTTTCTCATTTCTCAGCCTCATAATGGCTTCCATGACACATTGGCACAACTCTGGTCCCGGTGTTGACAAACGCAGTAACAGATTCAATCAAAGACAGGCAATCAAGCCTTGAATCAAGACTAGACACTGAAAACTCTTGCTCACTATGGAAGCAATTGTACACACCTGACTCATCATAAAATCCATTTGTCCCAAATATTATGGCACCCTGAAATAGGGAAACTATGTATAACAAGTGCTGTCATTTCTTCATGGTGAAACCAAAATGTATAAATATACACCTTAATAAAGGGTGAAAATATGCACTTTCTATACATAATTCCCCAATTTACTGTATGACCATTCAAGGAAAAATCTTTGACTTATTTCATACTTACTTGCTAATTATTTGCATTCAATAACAGCCTGACCAGATACAGGGCAGCTTCCCTGGTGATGCTCTGCTTGCCTCTTCAGCAACCATCCTCAACCGAGTCTGTTTCAGGGATTTTTGCCTTCAGTTTTGTCTTCACCAAGTGAAACAAATGTTCAGTTGGATTCATGTCTGGTGTTTGACTTAGGCAGTTAAAACCTTTCCACTTTTAGCCCTGAAAGACTCCTTGGCTTGTCTGGGGTCATAGTATTGCTGCGAGGTGAAGTGTGTTCAATGGGTTTTTAGGCATTTGGTTGGATCTGAGCACATAAGATGTCTACATGTTCTACAGATGAGGTGATATGCTTTCCTTACTTTCCTCTTTCCATCACGTTGGTACAGTTTAGTACTCATTGATCATTCCATAAAACCTTGGTCCATAAATCTACAGGTTTACGTACTATTTAGTAAACTAACCTGGCCGTTCTGTTCTTGAGGCTTACTTGTGGTTTGAGGCTTCAGAGGTTATGTTGGTGTAGTCTTCTCTTTATGGTAGTCTTTGACACATCTATGCCTATATCCTGGAGAGTGTTCTAAATTTTAGTTAAAAATGTTTTTTTCTTCACAATTAAATAGATTCTTTGCCTGGTCTACCAGGTTGATTGCTATTGCTGAGCTCACCAGTATGCTTTTGCTTCTTAACAATGTACCAAACTGTTGATTTTGACACAACCGATGTCTCTGATTGATTTACGCTGATTGAATTTGTCAGCCTCATGATGGCCTGCTTTATTGGCATTGACATTTATTTGGTCCTCATGTTGAGAGACAACAGAAAGAAAATGCAAATGACACACCTAGAATGAACCCTAGACCCTTTGTTAGCTTTCCCGTGCATTACCTAATTTAAAGACATACAGCTGGCCAAGAAACAGTTCAGCAGTTGTTACTTTCGCTCCCCTAAAATAGGGGACTATGTGTGAAAATTGCCATGATTCCAAAACCAAAACAACACAAATTATGACTCTACACAAATACTTATGGACTGCACATTATACGCACACACACATACACATGCATACACACACACACACACACACACACACACACACACACACACACAGAAAAATAGGGGAAACTGTTGATTTTAGAATAGTTTTAGGGACAATTACAACATACAGCAGTCATTCTTAGCGCAGCACAGCAGTCATTTCAATGCTTATGATGTGAGGAGAATATATTATTTGTACTTTCAAGAGCAAAAACAGTTATTTAAATGTTAAACAAGGGGACACCGACACATCCAGCGAGAATGTAGGAGGCCTCAATGTCTTACTACAGAGACGGAGGGAGTGCTAACTGGGTCTGATTAGCTTCATTTATCTCTAATTAATTACCTTTACCTAATTAGACACCCTGTTTCGACTAGACATGGAGTCAAGTAGACTAGATTATTAGTGCACTCATTGGGCCTTTACAAAATCCTGAAATTAATGAAACGTGCAAAAGAATCTGTGGTTTTAATTGCACAGGTGTTGCCTTATGGCGAAGCTTCATCATCTGCCTGCTCCCTGGGATTATTAGTGGGTTTTTATATAGAGGATGAGTCTGTGAAATGCACCTTGGCAACAGCTCATTAGTTAGGCTTGTTACTGTATTATTTATTACGTTTGGCCTTCCCCATTACCCAGTTTGATTCATGGGCTTTAGTATCTCCTTGTTCTCAAACAGTTACACAGCGGCTGGTTACCGGCCGCGGTCGTCCTCACCGAGCGACCAATTCAACCTGGCTTCGCCTGCCGCCTTGGCCTCTTGTCTCATTCGCGTTCAGGGCAAGTCCCTCTTTGAGAACGGCAAAGTGCACCTCCGCCTCGACCAGGTTAAATCATTCATCCAAATTCAACCCAAAATAAATACACAGAGCACCTTGTTTGATCCTCAACCGGAAACGTGCTGTCAACGCTTCTTAACTGATGGTGTGATAAATGCAGAATCGGTGTATTGCTACACGCCCCTGTGCATGATTAATATTAATGAAATAAGAAAAGAGCACAAATATGTAAATCGTAGAGTCCTATGTAATATTTATTGGCCGTGTTATATATGGATACCGGCTAAGAATTTGGCTACAAAGGGAACATGCTAGGCTACCTCAACACATCAAACAAAACTCAGTGGTTCACCACTACTTTTTCTAAATGAGGATGAATATTTCAACACAAGTATGAACTACTAGCACTTCTCTCCTACATCCATTGACTAAATTGAAGGCAATTCAAAACTGAGATGGGGCTTAAGAAATTGTCCATTTAACCATAAGAACCCTTTAATTATTCTCAATACAGTACATGATAGGGCAGAATAGCAATTTGAAAAACATCACTTTACTACTATCATGATCATTATAAAAGCAAAACAAAGAAGCTTTGCCATAATACAGGAACTCAGTAATAATTATATTTTTATGGGTACTTTACAGTAAACAATGCTGCAGACCTCATTATAATTCATAAAGCTAGTTGCAAAGCCAGTTTTTTGCAGATAATTTGGAAAAAATCACACAAGAAGCAATATAGTCACTTTTGGCACAAAGAGCCGTCATGCAATGCAGACTGGCTGTGCTGCTGCACTGATTAAAATAATCTTTATGTTGAGTTTCAACCCAAAGAATGATATATGCCTTTTTCCCTCAGCCCAAACAAAATGTGTTAAAGCTTTGCTGTATGTATGCATGTACAGTACTGTATGTGTTTATGTATGTATGCATGTACATATGTATAGATCGTGAATGTATAGAATAGTCTTCCTTGGCTTGCCTCTTTGGTCTGATGGCTTCATTATTCTCCAGTCACAAATCTTTTCCGAGTTGCACTTTGACCTCATCAGCAGTACAAAGCCAACCGTTCCATGTTAAATCAGCTGTAACACAGCTAATATGGACCCATCAGGGCTCAGATTTACTCTGTCAGAGTTCATTTAGCATGTAACATTTCTCTGTGTGTCTTAATAAAAAATACAATACAAGTGCCGCCACAGGCACTACTTAAACTGTTTTCTTGTTTTTTGTTTACAGTGAGTGTTTAAAGCTGCTAGTAGTGTTTGTCTCTGTGTATGTGTGTGTAAGTACTGTATATGCAAGAATAACAGATGAAAAAAATTCAGTAAATTCAGATAAAACAACGTCATATATAAACCCATGTAGGTAAATCAAAAAGACCATAAAATAAATGTAAATAACTAGACCTTGCATGCAAGGCTTAAAGTTCAATTCCACATTCCATCTATTACAAAATCTCTCCACTGAGAAATACCACAACAACTTAGTGAAGGGGGGGGGGGGATAAAAATAAGACACACGGGTGACAAATATGTATTGACCCGCGTCGGACACAAAGAAGGATGCCCTTGACGAGAGCCGGTGTCAGCTGAAGGTAGAACGTCTGCAGTGTTTTAAATTTGATTGCCAGGGTTGCTCCACTCATCAACCTTCGACTGCACCAGCTGTTTTTCTCTTCCACCTCCCCCGCCCTCCCCCTTTTTCCAGCAGCTAACCACGCCTGACGGCTTGAGGAAGCCTGACATCCCGGAGTTTATAAACTTACAACCCCGATGACAACACGGTGAAGTAAAGACGGGAGACAGCCTGAGGGAAATGGGGAAACGCTGTGCTTAACATGCATATGGCCTTCTTGGCCAACTACTGCAACTCTCTTGTTCGCCACTTATAGCCCTGGCGGACCTATCCAACGGCACGACGGCCAATAAGTATGCGCAAGACAGATGTAACCAAGCATGCTCAAGACAACTGACCTGGAAATCTGGCCTCACCATGAAAATAGATTCACAAGCCTCTGTCAAAGGTACGTGGCTAAGAATGCTCCTTTTCTTCACCCTTGGAGTCATTCAAACAATACATGTACCATTGTCCTGAAATGAGCTGTGCTTTGCTCACCGTTCCAATGAATATACCCTTTTGCTTATTTAGGAGTGTTAATATTCTGCATGAAGCAAATATGAGGTATGCGGTATGAGGTATTTTACAAGTTATAAAGGTACAGAATTTTAATGGTATCTGATATTCAAGGTATACTACAAGAGAAGCATGAAATTTACTTTGTCTTCAGTGAATTCAGGAATCCATTTATCCTACTGGAGAGCAATAACTTTTCATTTCGACGTGGAGGTTGCAGACTTATGGGGAGGATGGGATCCAAAGTATCAACCGCTGTAGTTATAATGTGAGGCTTCATGACCCCATTATGGCTGGACCTAGAAGACTAAACATCACAGGCTCATATGCCCCAGTAACAAACAGTGAGGCTCTGATACATACGGGTGATTCAAATCACATAGGAAGATACATACGAAGGTGTTGCAAATTACCTGAAATGCAAAAAAAAGATTTGAGTTCAAAGGTAACAGTATTTAGTGTTTATGAACAATCTTGCTACTATTTTACCACCAATTCCAGAGGCAAATCAATTTAGCCTTTTTTTTTTGCTTAAAAATCTGAGTAAAGATTAGGAAAACAACTACTTTTTTTCTAATTTGTTGATTTTTAAGGGGTACCCATTTCAAGTATCACAAATATTAAAAGCTGAAGCTCTTTCCAAATAAATTCATGTTTTGGGTTTTTCCTACAACACGGACAAAAATAGCAAAACTGAACATTATATAATAGAATATTGAAAATGTATGCCTCATAATTAGGAATATCACCACAGACATCACTGCCTACGAAGCTACTGTTTTTCAGCTGGAGTTAACCCCATCCCTAACAAGTGATAAAGTGATTACTTATATTGTCTGATTCTGAAATATTAACTGAAACATTATTTCACAGTTATTGCATGAACATATTTTACACTGTACTTTTTTTGTCTATGGTGATCAGTAAGACCACAGAACTGCACCATAGACAACCGCAAACAAATATGGCAGTTTGTAGAAAAAGGCCAAAAGGTCATTTTTGCTAACTAGCTAAAGAACATGTTTAATATTCACTATTCACAATAGTTATTATTATACTAGAAACTTTTATTCTGTATTGTAAATGAGAAAGACCTCAGACACAATGAAAGTGTGACATAAAAAATGATTTTTTTTAACAGCATAAGAGAAATTTTACTTACATTGTGGTTCAAAGGTCAGGACCCCCTTGAATGATCTCCTCAAACAGGAAGACGGCCAAAGTCATTTCCTGTTTAATTTTGTGACACTGTCAGTGAATTAACACCACAGACATCAAATGAATGGACACAATATAAAAAAAAATTCATTCAGAATTCAGAAGATTCCATTTTTCATATTCTTGATCATGAGTATACAATTTTAATTTATTTAATTAAGTTTATGTGCTTTAATTGGCACTGGCTCCAGACACGCAGTTTTTCATGTTCTGCTGATACTAAAAGTTATGTAAAAAATAAAATGTATTCTCATTTGTGCTCATTGTATAATCGTAAAACATGCAATTCAACACAAATCCACAATTTCTTACAATAAATAATGTAGTATATGTAAGTTTTTTATATTGTGTGAAAGTGCACTTTTCAAAGAGTCACCCATTTCCAATCTTTTCCTTGAAATCTACTGTAAGTTGCAAATAGTGAAATAGAATCAGATATCTTCGATTCTGATTTGGTCCTACATCCGTTACATATCCAATACATTGCCATTGCACTTGCGTCTGACCGGAGAAATCAGATCCTCCCCGTCAGTCCCCGCTGTTGACTCGCGTCGTCATTTGACGGCAGAAATAAGAAACATGACTTAGCGGGTGCGGTAGAGAGAAAAACAGCTGGTGAAGTCTTAACACACAAATCCGGTCTGGCCGCTGGGGAACAAAGCCCAGGTTGTAAGAGAGAGGCTGACAGAAAGCGTTACTCCACACTTTCAGACTGCGATGCTATATGCTTTACCATGTAAAAGTGTGTGGGAGGACAACACCAAATAGAATTATTCAGACCTTCGGTAGCATCCATTTAATAACCTATCCTATTGGACGTCCTATTCTTTTTTTTTTTTCACCGGTAACCTCCAATGTTTCCTGTATCCACAAAGCAAATCTGAGCACTTGCATCAAACAATACCCCTTGAGGTGTGGCATACTGGCTGAGGTGCTGAGATTTGGAAGCCTAAGGCTGCCGGTTTGATTCCTAACAGAGGAAATACTGCTATGCCCTTGAGCGGTGAGCCTAACCTGAACTGATTTCACAATTATTCCGCTGTATAAATGAATAATGAGGAGGAAGGTAAGCTATGTAAGTTGTCCTTGATAAGCGGGTCTGCTAAACAGAAGCATTATGTCATTTAACAAAAAATAATTTTACTGCTACGAAATATCTGCTACTGGAGAATTATAGTTTCCTTGCGTCCTTGTCTTCTCGTTTTTCGCAAATTTTAATGAAATACAGCAATTTAGAAATGTGAAATTCGGCTAAATTCTGATTTAAAATGTATTTACTGTATGTATTTTTGGGTGCAAGCCCTATCCATTTAAACATTTTTAATATGGTAACTTATGAAATGCTACTGCACAAAGTACACTTTGCACTGTTTTTTTTGGTGTGAATGGCAGCTATTTTGCTGCAGTCCACAGCAGCCAGACAGGCCATTGCTTACAGTAGACGCACTGAACAGCACCAATCTTGCATCTTGCAGCCAACTACTTAATAATTTTGCAGCAGGGAATTAACATCAAATTCATCACTGTGTGAACATTTTTTGAGTTACAATGTCCCAGTATAATGTAGCTGAGAATCATTGTCTAGGCACTGTTTTAATTAATGAAAGGAAATTAATGAATTCAATCCAAATTACTGTTTGACTTTGCAATGATTAAAGTAGAATATTCTGATTAAGCCATCGGTTATTATCATCAGTTTGACCCACTCTGTTTGGAGTCAGCAGCCATGAGTGCTGTGCATGAGTAGAAGTTTCAGTTCAGAGAGCAAACCTTTTATCAACAGTTAATGTGAGATTCAGGGTTCTCCCGACAGTTTTTCAACACAATGTGCTTGGGAGCGGATTGGTTTTGGAGGTTATGGAAGAGGGCAATCAAGGTTTTGCACCTTTAAAGTTATTTCCTACATTCAGGGGCATTAAATCCACCCACAAATGAAAGCCTTCAGACAAGAAGGGTTAAGAACCAGAAATAATTTTGGCCTGTGATGAAAGTAATCTTACATTTTATTTTCTCTCAACTGATGGCCTCATAAAAAGGACAACAAAAGAGAAATATATTTATGAAAAGAAAATCCAAACATATACTCATTGAGCACTTCATTAGGAACACCTGTATACCTACTAATTAATTGCCATTATCTAATCAGCCAATCATGTGGCAGCAGTGAAACATGTAAAATCATGCATTTAGGGGTCAGGAGCTTCAGTTAATGTTCACATTTACCATCAGAATTGGGAAAAACATATGATTGCAGTAATTTCAATCAGGGATTTTCATGGACAACAGAGTTCGCAGAGAATGGTGCGAAAAAAACGAAACATCTAGTGAGCAGCAGATTTGCAGACAGAAATGCCTTGTTAAAGAAAGTGGTCTGAGGAGAATGGCCAGACTGGTCAAAGCTGACAGGAAGGTGACAGTAATGCAAATAACCACACATTACAACAATGGTATGCAGAAGAGCATCTCTGAACACACAATCTGTCAAACCTCTAAGTAGACAGGCTACAGCAGCAGAAAAAAAAATAAAACGAAGTCTAATAAATACCTAATAAAGTGCTTACTGAGTGTATATATTAAAAGTGAAAGTGGAAGATTAATCTCTCATGTCAAGGATTTTGACTTAATTTATCAACCTATAAAAAAACTACTTGAAGAAATACACACGGAAAGTCGAGAGTGGGGCTAATGGACCAGCAGGCATGTAACGGTGCACAAAAATCTAGGTTTGTTAAGTAGCCTACCCCAGTTTTGATTTCATGGTTCTGTGCAAAAAAGCTAAATGGAAAAGATATTAATTTATTATGAATATGTAAACAGTGGCTAATTGGCCATTATTTCTTGCTGAACAAAATTTGCCACACTAGGTCATCAGGATGAACTCAAGAGTTTTGAATTGAACCGCACGTGTTAAAGCAAGATTGTAATTGTTCAGTTTGCAGCATGTGTGAACCAGTACTGAAAGTCCGGTACTGAATTTTTTTTCCAGCCCTGACAAAGTAGTTCACAGAAGCCAGGTCTTCCCCCTTATTGTTAGGAGGTAGAGCAGCAACAATATACAGGTGACACGGGCTATTTTTGTTACAGTGGCACAAGTAAGGAAACCCAGAGGTTCACCGCCACTGTTACATTCTTTGGGGAAATCCAGAGATGGATTCATAATCCCCAATATATCCCAAATGAACATGGCTTTAATATGATTGCGAACAATTCTGTTTGAAATGTAATTGAAGGCAAGTTTGAAAACCCAAATAAAATGTCTTCTAAATGATTTCACCACTGGCCATTGCCCTGAATAGTATGATCCGGGCTAATGGCCGCAAAACAGCAAACAGAAATAGATCTGCGAAGGAACCAATTACAAGAACAAATGTTTCCAGGTGAGTCTTTGTGGCAGGCATATCAAGATGGTGGAAAAGTAGGATATACAATGTAGCAGAAGGCCACTCAGTAAGCTGAGCTGACTAAAAACATATGATTTCACAGTTCTATAATGTGATTTTTAGAGCAGGACTTTGGCATGTTGTAACAAGCAAAGGAAATTGCTTGCAGGTCGTAGCGTCTTAGATTTCCTAACTTCCATCACAATAATCCTTGAAATAGCACAATAAATTACCGTTTGTCACATGACCATGCAAAACTTTTAGAGTTTGTCATACAATTCAAAAAGCAATGAATGCATTGGCATTCATAGTTCAGTCTAATAAATCTGTAATTTTTACACTTATGCTTTAGTTCATCATTTAAATGTAAAGTGTCACACAATGTGACAATTCATTCACAAGGCCATTTTCTGATTTGTTCAACACAATTGCTTCAGAAGACAATTCTGACTATTCTTGTTAAATGTGACTTGAATGAGTAAAATTAACTAAAATGATATGACATAACCTGTCATCAACAATTATATATGAATAGATTCCTCATCAAATGTGCATATTCCCAACGGAATTATTCCTTTAAGGTACAGCAGGTAGTCCAATGTATAATGGGAGATTTAAATTTCATATTATGCTGGGGAAATGAAGGACACATGACTGAACAAATCAACTCCAAGTGCTGTGAAATGAAGTGAACAAAATTTAACATCAGTCCACCTTCTTTAAGATGGAAAAGTGGGTAAACAGATGGCTTTGAACTGGCGCATCTTACTGGTGTCACTTTTAAAAAGCCACTAAGATTCATTCATGTGCGATTGAGAGTGGGACAGCTCATTTCAAACAATTAGTGATTAAAGCTGTGATGTCTGATGATAAATATATTATTTTGATTTATTCTGATGCTGTACATTTTATCCAATGAAAAGAAATAATACAGGAAAATGGAGCACTGCCTTCTAAAATTTTGACACCCTGATTAAAAATTGCAACCCAAACAGTGCAGTCCCACCAAAAGTGAAGTCTTCTATTATACTTCCAATCATGGGAAAATCACAATTTCACTTAGCTATTATGAATGTATAATAATTTCAAGGGCTGGCATATTGTTTTATATGCAAGGACATTCTGAATAGATTTCTTTCATGGAGGCCATTAGCAGTTGTACCCATTTCTTTGTAAAAAACTATCATGTTTCTATAGGGGGTACACTGTTTTTCTAAGTTACGTAGATGTATAGCTCCATGAAATATATGACAATGTGTGCAAACCTTGCATTGTTTTGTATGATGTTATGTAGCAAAGTGTCTTGGATATTCTTATGGTGCAATCCATTCAGATGTCAAACTCCTCTAAAATGGGACCCAGAGGAACAAACATTCAGCAGTCTGGAGGGTTGCCCTTGCCTCAGAACAAGCAATAGTGCCCAGACCACCATTTAAAATTTCATGCTCTACCTTACAAACCAGTCCTTTTTATAATTTGACAGTGTACATACTGTACACATTCACATTCAACACTCATAACCCTACCTAATCTTAGGTGTTTATCGTTCAGTCATGGCAGATAGCATGGGCATTGCTATCTCTAATATCCAACGAGTCAGCCATACGGTGTACACCAAACAAAGAGAAAAACAAAAAAAAGTGGAATGGAATAAAACAGTGGGCTACTAAATCTATCTACTAACAGTTGCTCAGAGTCTCCAAGTTAAGACGAGATCGAGCAGCGAAAGGCTGATTAGTCAATGCAGGTGAGGAAGGACCGGAAGGTGGAACGACCTTCTCCAATCAGGAGGGAAGATTCGCTGGCCGTATACTGCGAAACTCCAAAAACCCGCCTTTTCACACCACACCTCAGTCAACCTTTCTGTTAAAAATGCCCGGCATTCTCGGCGATACTGCCTCGATCGTCACCTCGTCTATCTTTATCTCTAGTAGCTTTCGCCTACCATGTTAAACTCACTTGTTGTTAGCCACTTTGGCTAAGGGCATCTCGCCAAAAAACCCCGAAACGCATGTCGCAAGCCCCGCCAGACTCCGTCACCAGACTTCATCCGAACAGCGGACAAAAGGGGGCCCGGTCCGTTCTGAAGGTCACCCGAAACTAAACGGAGAGCCGTCTCTTAACCCCGCACCCCGACGACCCCCGCCCCCACCCCACCCCCCACGTGCGCTCCCTTTACTTTCTCCTTCTTCTTCCTCCCCTCTTCTCCCCGGCAGGCATGAGCGGAGCCTCCCTCCGACACGCACCGGCAGCAGTGCTGTCCTCAGCATCTCTGCGGGGTGGTGACTAATTGCCCCCGTAAATCACCGCGCAACCGCTCGCTCCTCCGTTTATTTTTCTGACAGTAATTTAGTGCTTGCTCTTTTACACACTTGTCATTGCGTGTTTTTCCTCACATTAGAAGTCTGTAGAAAAAGGACAGTAATTAACGGCACGATACATACGCGGGGTAGCTCTTTCATCACGGTGTGATAATTGTGTTCCGTGTCTGTCAGGGCAACCTCTCAGTTTCCCGGCCTTCTGCGCTGCTATTTGTCAACTCCGGATGCAGGGGACGCGGTGCTCCCGACTGCAGCCCGTGCTTGCCGGTGACTAGTTTTCCTATTTGTCCAAAGAGTAGGTCATTTATATTTCCGGTACAACTTGTCAAAAATATTAGCCTGATCCGCACAACAAGAGGAGAGATTCATGGTAAACACACCTGGATTCTTGGTAACTAAGGGGTTTTCTTTTTTCTGAGGCCATACAAAAGCACCCCGTAATAAACAGCCGGCGTATTCATATTGCTGAAACGCAAAAGTCCGGGACCGTAGGCCGCAGCAAGTCTGAACCGCGAGTCTGAACCGCGGTTAATATCTTTTTTTTAGCAGCGCAATTTCCACTCCTCCATTGGAAATAACTGTCAAATAATATGCAACTAAATCAACCTGTACAGTGCCCACCTTTCAGACGTACTCACTACATATATAATGTGTACACTATACATACACTATACATACAGGCTACATATATTTCCCTTCAATTCTGAACAGGAGCAGGACAATGATTCATCCACCGCCTTGTTAGCTCACGCGGCTCCGGACCACGAGCGTATCCATCACCACTAACCCGCACCCAAGAGGTTAAGTCATCAATAACTTTGCGGAGGAAAATATTGTGAGAGACTTCAGATTTGATTATGGTTCTTTGACTGCACTCCGCTTCCCTCTTGTCGCGCCTCCCCTGGCCCCTTGAGCCCCCCCACGCCAAAACACCACCCCCCCCCAACCCCCTCCGCCTCCACTCCCGCTCCCTGCGTTTCCTTGGATTTTTTTAATATCTTTATTCTCCTGTCACAGACAGGGGCTAATGGGATGTGTGGTCAAGATTTCAGGATCCATCACTGGCTTGGTGAGGAATTAGCATGGGCCCCATGCATCACCTGCCAGAGCTGTCACACCAGCCGTCCCGCGCGCTTCATTATACCCCTTTGCACAATGTTTCCTGTCTCTTCTCCCCGCGCTCCCTGCTGCAGCCAGGAGCCACGGCTGACAAAAGGCCCTGCCACACCCCTCAATGTCAGCCTGGGCCACCAGCCACTAAATTAGGAGACACTGTCGCGCTTTAAAAATTAAGGGATAGGGGGGTGTCTAGGCATTCCCTGGCACGCCCCTGCCCCTGCCACCCCCCTCCCGACTCCCTTCCTCGTCCGTCGTTCCCGGTTTCTTTCCTTTTTTTGGGAGGGGGGGGAGGCTACGCGAGGGGCGTTGGGTGGGAATTAGGCTGTTTAAAACCATTAGAATAATTAGGGCTCCTTTGCCCTCCGTAGCTGCTGAGGAGCCGGCTTTGATTACCAGGGCCGTCCCCAGCCGTGGTTACGGGGGTCCGCCGCTCTCATTTGCGGGCGGCTGACCCCGGCCCACTCCCTCGGAAAGCCCTGGCCGCCCCGCGAGAACGCCTCTCTCCGTTCCCCCCTCTTCCTTCCTCGCCGGCAGATTATATCAGTAACTGCTAAGAAGGTCACGGCGAAATGAAGAGACTAAAGAAGGACTACAGCTGGGGACTGCGCCCCCTTTCCCTCTCCCTCTCCCTCTTATTAGCAAATCAAAGCTGCCGGAAAGATTCACACTTTTCACCTGATTTTGTCCTTTTCCGCTAATCATGTAGCAATTTCGCCTTGACTGACAGTTTTCTTTATAATTGGCCATGATCTGGCAGGGTTCTAATAACCAGAAAATCCCCTCTGAGGGTCCACAGGCTCTGGCGACTTGTCTCTCCATATATTCCCCCCCCCCTCCTGCCCCCCCCCCCACCCATACCATCTGCAAGGCTGCCGGCACACCACGTTGTTTGTGCGCAGAGGCAAAGCTAATCTTAATGTTCAATAATGGTGTGAATATTCGATGAGCGGCAGAGTTAAGGACTCGTGGTAGCAGGCTCTAATTACTGTTCATTTGCCAGAGTATCAAAGCCTAATTACTGTTCATTTTATGCTCCCAAGGAAAAAGAGAAAAAGTCAAGGCACGGTTTTTTGAGACGCCCCCCCCCCTCCCTGAGAGATCCAACAGTCAGCCTTTATTCGTCTCTCTCCCTGTTTAAATAGGTTCAACGCTGGTGTGTTCCCTTCTATCCTGCAAGCAAACAAACAAAATTTGACAAACAAACACGCTGATCAATCTCAAAGATAGGAGAAGGGGGGAGGGGGGGAGGACGTGAGAAAGCGAGAGCACAAGACGCAGAGACGCAGGGAGAGAGAGAGGGGTGGAGAGAGAGAGAGAGCGCGTCCGTAATACTGAGCTTATTGTTTCTTTTACGCCTTCTGCTTTGTCTTTTTAATGTGTTTTGGGTAAATATCAGACAAGGAGGGGGGAGGGGAAGAGGGGTGGGTGGGTGTGTGTGTGGAGGGGGGGCGAGGGGGGCACTGCCATCATTTCTTTTTTGCCTTCACCGGAAAAAAGCCTTCTTCTCACCTAATCATGACAGAAGCCACCGCAATCGCTATCTGCCACCCATTTGACAGTTTCTGTCACCAATTAGCAGCTAAATCGACATCACCCAAAACAAGAAAACGAAGCAATCTATATGTCTATTATTCCATGTGTGACTTGTGTGTGTCTGGCTTTTTTTTTTTTTTTACCTTTTTTTTTTTCTCCCTCTTACATCAGGGTACACGGGATTGCCGTCAATCCGACTCTGCCGGCAGACCCGGATCAGCGGTCCCGGATCCGCGCGAGGAGGCCCTGATGGGAGGGATTAAATTGTCTGTTTTTCCCTATCAGGAAGTTTGTCGGCTGAATTTCCAACCCGCGCTCCTTGGAAAAAATTTACAAGCCGCAGACAACAGCTTAATGAGGCAGCCAAGCTGTTCGCCGGGCCCGGCTCCCCGGGACGGGATGGTAAATGAAAAGCTGCTGAGACACACGCAGTTTGTTATCATTCAATCTGCTTGAAACCGCAAACTGGTCATTATCCGGCTATTATTTTCGTTGATTTACAATCGCGGGCGGAGGAAGGCGATTGCCGCGGCTTGTTCAGTTCCCCCGGCGGGCGGATGGGAACCAGCTTGTAATTTGCATTTACACGATCTGACTGAGCAGCTTATTAGATCTGGATATTTATTTTCCACTTAACCGATGTTTGATTACACTTTAATAAAGTACAAGAAAACTGTCGGGCTGCCTGTGTCTGATTGATCCTGCCTGGTGGTTTCTTTGGGATTTTTTTGTAATGAAACAAGAGAGACTGGGGATAAGGCAGCTTAGGAAAGTGATAAAAAAAAACACAGTTGAAAATTACTCGCAGGGATGAGTGGGGGGTGGGGGGGAGAACGGGAAGGCAAAACAGAAGGTGACAAGAAGTCCTTGGTATTCCCGCTCCGGGACTCGGATAGCGGGCTCAAATCCCAACGTTCCGCACACTGCCAACATAAATAAATAATAAAAGAAAACATCTGAGCGTAACGGGATCCCGACGAGGACAGAGCACGCAGCGTATCGGTGGGGCACGAGGCAGCCAGACGGTTTTCCGTCCGGACGGTTTTCCGTCCAGACTGTCCGGAATTGGCAACCCTAACCCCCCCCTTTCATCGCGGCAAAAACATAGAAGGCAGTAATTAAACATTATTGACCAACTGGAAATGTAATTAACCGCTTTAGGTTCGTAAAGACTTTCCGCGTCAGTAGATCAGGAAGGGCAGGGTTGTCTGCGAGCACAAGGACGGCGTCCCCAAATGGTTGCATCGTGAACAGTACTGAAGTCTTTGATCGGGGGCCGATTTCGTACTCCCGCCCTGATCCAGTTTTATACGGCCACGTTATAAACCCAATGTTCTCCCCTCCAACACGCAATCTGTAGCCTAACGGCTAAGATACATCACACCGGAAGATTGGTGGTTCAAGCCCCGGTGTAGCCACAATAAAGTCCTGCACAGCTGTTGGGCCCATGAGCAAGGCCCTTAACACTGCATTGCTCTAGGGGGGATTGTCCCCTGCCTAGTCTATTCAACTGTAAGTCATGTAAGTAGCACATTGGTTATTTCCCTTTCTGCAAGTGTAAGTCACCGTTGGTAAAAGCATCAGCTAAATAACAAATTATTATTATTGATATTTTAATCTAGGATTCGGTACAGCGAGGGTTCGTTTATTTTGAATCTATTTTTCAAAAAGTGCAACATGCCACACTTCTCGATAAATTGCAGACAAGCTAGGCCCATTGATCCTTTAAAACAATGCCGCTTTGGGAGGTACTTAATTCCTGCCTCTATAAGTCAAACTCCTTTGGATTTGCAGCAAATGGCATGATATGGATGGGTCTTTCAGAATATCTCATCGATTATGGACAATCACTTTAAGGGGTATGATATTGCGCTGAAGTTAATCAATATTTGCCTTAAAAAGCCATTAATAACCAGAGTGACATTTGATAAATATCTGGCAATGGTAGCACGAGGCTTGTGCATTGCGTTTGTACGTGGTAAAATGCACAAGAGCCTTTCAAGTCATGAAAAATGACTCTATCAATACCTACAACCGCTTACACCCATTGTCATTACTGCCTACACACGGCCACCCCCCACACATATGGAAAATGTGTATCTCCATTCAGACGGTTAGTGGACCAATACGTGCTGCTATCTTTCTGGCAAACCTGTGACTTTTGGCTCTTCATGTTCCCAATAACATGAAACCGAGTTGAGTAAGGGTTCAGATAACAAAAAAACAGATTTCTTTCATGAGGGGTGTAACTATTACTTATCAGAGTCAATTCTACATACCCAAATGCAGTGTGCTACAACAGCAATGTATCATTTAGACACTAAAAGACCCAGGAGAAGCATTATCTTTTCTGTATATATATATAAAAGAAATTCCATTTATATTGAGATCTATGGTATAGCTACTTCAGTTGAGACCCGAATGCTTGACCTCAATGCAATCCTCTGTAGCTTTCCTCTGCTCTATACCCCAGAAGATTGGTCTCCAACCCTGGTCCTGGAGAGCTACTGGGTCTGCTAGTTTTCGTTGTTTTACTGCACTTAATTTATCAATTAGAGCCGTTACCTCACCTCACCTAGTAACCTGATTTTAAGGGGAAAACAAAAATCTGCAGACCCAGTAGCTCTCCGGGACCAGGGTTGGCTACCTCTGCCCTAGAACATGGCCTTCTCCTCACAAACGGGGGAGAGGCCAATGCAGCTTTCCTAAAGAAATTCAAGGGTGAGGCTCTTGCCTGAAGTACTGCTCATTGAAAGCAGAAAACCAAGAAGACAGACAGGCATCCTTCCCTTTTAATGCCACCACACCGAGCCGTCTCCTCCTCTCTCTCCACATTCCCGCAAGTCTCCATCTCCCACTGTGCTCCATCATCACCTAACCCCTCGGCGTGGCAAACAATCTCGCCTTCTCCTAAGCTAACACCAAAACACAACCCAGACGTGGCACAGAGTAGGCCACTCTCAAAGGCTTCAAGCAAAATACACATCAATTATGGCCTCTGTGCACAGATTGAGACATCAACTGCGACCTTTCTCTGCACGCGTGTCACTGAGTTCTCTGCGGTTCAGAGTTCAACGGTAAGTGACGACCTCCCTTTCAATTAGTTGAATGGGCAGCACCAGGGTCGGTCAACTGCACAAAGGGGCGGTTTCAAATGAGAGAGCGGTTTCTCTGGACACTGAATAGCGTACTAAATCACTTCAGTGCCCAATTGTTGTCCTTTCTATTTTTTGGTTGGTGGGGGGCTTGTTTGGATCTTACAAACTCTCTGTTTGATTTCCTCTCATAGTTCTGACAGGGTGAGATAATGTTTATTATCTGCTTTGTACCTGTTCACTGAGTACAAATTAGACACCTGATCTTCTGAACAACTCAACGCACCAGCACTTTAGACGTAACTTGCTTGTTAAATTTTTGTGACATTTTCCATGTTATATAAGTGATAATGCTGCAATAATGTAACATAAATTTCCTCTTTGAGCTTCTAAGGTAGGCCCAAAAATGCAACCAGCACCATTTAACCTCAACAAGAACCTTTCTTCAGAAAGTGCGATGCTCTTGGGTTTTTTTTTTTCTCACAAGATTAAAACCCATTATTTCTCCTCCTCAAATATCACAGATCTGTTCTGGGTTATACCGAGAACCAAGGCAAGCAATCTGGAGCCGGTTGGGTCAAATCTTTAAAACAGTTCACGGACCCTGAGGAAGCAAATTGATTGGGGGTGGGGGTGGGGGTTTGGAATTAAACTGCTGACTGACAAACTCTGGCCCTACAGGGGAAAAACAAGAAGCTCATTCCCCGACATCATTTCTGGATCGCTTTGTTTTTCAATCTCCTTTTGCTCATTGACAAAGGCATGAGCCGCACGATCAATAACACAGAGGAGCAAGACCTTCTAACTTCTAGGCCTCTGTGGAAACGAAACTACGGCGGTACTTATTTTCTTACCCGCGATTACATTGCGGTACCAAAAACAAGAAAGTACCGGAAGCATCCATTTTGAGACACCTCCCGATAAAAATGACAGCATCTCGTGACGTGCACGCTTGCGTCTGTATATGTTTGTGTGTGAGACAGAGAGAGACCTAAAAAAAATCAATAAATGACTCTTCCCTTTAGTATAAAGTATTTAAAAATTGACCCCTGGGGTCTGCTTTGTCCGTGACTGCGGGCGTTATTATACCCTGGCTGTCACAAAGTACCCCCTCAGGTCATTACTTCCACGCAGCCAAGACCCTTGGCAGGATAACAAAAGCAGAGTGCACTCCTATCCGGCATGGACCGAACGGAGAGCACTGGCCGCAGATCTGAGAAACGAGATATGTGGAAGATGGCAGCTCTCACATGCGGCCCAGACCGGGCCCTGGATCCAAGCCGCTTTGTCTGATCTGTTTGGCGGGCTCACTGGCAAAGGCTCACCCCCATAAAGGAAATAATTGCATGCATTTCATCCCTTTTACTTGATGCATATATTCTTTTTGTTTCCGAAGGCCGCGCTTGGCCGCTTTGCAGGGTGCAGGTTTTGGCGCATTCCTCCTGCCTGTCGATCTTATACGTCCGCCTCGGTAAGGAACTGTATGGACGCAGAGTGCGGAGAAGCGATCGCCTCATGGTCTATCGCGGTTACATCGGCCGGCAGATTTTGTTGTGATAAAATGCCTCTCTAGAATTAGTGTGTGTGTGTGCGTGGGGGGCGGGGGGGGCAGCATGCACAGTAAACAGAGCAGGCCTTTAAATGGGACAGTTAATCTGGAAAAGGGCAAGCCATCGGCACATGCTATTTAATGGGTTCCATGTGGAAGGCAGGGTCCCCTTGATAAGCACTCTGGTATACTGCAGGACAGTCCCGCACTGACAACACTGGGGACTAATTACCTGTCTCCCCACTCCCCCCCCCCCCCAGAACTGTGCGACAAAATAAACATTACTACCTCAGCAATGTTGAACCAGGGGGTAAAAAAGGGGGTAGTGAATTATACACCAGATACCCACCCCACCCCACTCCCATTACCAATCCCCCTCTCCCCACAACCCCACAACCCGAGTCCCCCTCCCACCTTTCTCCACCGGCAGTTTTGTTTTTCGAAACCACCCTTGGATGCGCGATTATTATGCAGGGAGAGGCCTGCTGGGAAGAGGGCTGCAAAGTATGGGGAAAGAGTGGCATCTGTTTGACCAGCACACACCGCAAACCCCTTATTCCCAAGCATATGCAAACCCAGCTTCCTTTGAATGTGGTAAGTTACAGTATATTCACTTCAGGTGCAGGGAATGCATTTTAACAGGCCTGAATTGTAGCTGGTCTCCTGCTTCGACAAGCTAGACCCACACCAATGAAGCACGGGAGAAACATCATCAACTGCTTTTGCTTTAAGGCAAAATGTAGTTTACCAATCAGACAAAGCTAAGGTTTTAACTGCCCATGTGTTTTTCAGGCAAATATGTATTTATTTATTTTCTCCATGAAATACTATCACATTCACAATATCTGCTGAACTACACGTTTTCAACCCACAGGACAAATGCGGAGAAACTTTAATTGGCACTGGAGGACACCACCCATACGAACCATGCACTCTTCATAGTCATTCAAACTTGATGGCTGTTTACACGAGCAAGGCGAGATGAAAGCATTCAGGCCCGCAGTTCTGGCCCTACCTTAGCTGAAAGGTAGCGCAGCTCTGAGCTACATGGTCCGGCCGCCCGAATTCTCGCTCAACCACTCACAACCATCCCATTACTTTTTCGCCAACGATGAGCAGCAGTCTGTCCTCTTTCATGTGCAGTTTTTTTCCTGTACTACACTTTCCTTTCCCCACCGCCTGCTTCCTGCGCTGAGGCAGAAGCAGAAAGCAGCAAGAAGCGGAAAACAAAGATGGGCGACGTGCAAAACCTGTCAAAGTGTTGAGAAGCACATAATGTACCTACGCTGCAGCGATGGGTTCACGTCTGCGGAGAGAACCTGGAAAGACAAAAAGAGGGGCGGTCGGGGGGGGGAGTTCGTGACTCCCTAAAGCGGCTGCAACTAAAGCAAAGCTCTGAGATGTTTCGCAAGCAATGGCTAGTGTAAACAGTTTGGACCACAATTCGAACACACTGCCATCCTGGCTTTGTGTAAAATGTTCTTCAAACTTTTTACTGTGCTGCAGCATGGATGTGTGAATAACAACGTTGTAGCAAGTTACCTTTCTATGAAGTCAGTCGGTGATCAGGCATCTACGGCTAGTTAGACGACCTGTTGAACAGCTTAGAAAATGTAGCTATTGTGTGGCAGGCCTCTCAGAACTGCCCTTTCCTCAGCACACTCCAGGGTCAGCCAGAATTGTCCACGATCATAAAGTAGTGACCACAGAAAGCCAGCACAAGCTGCCAAGCTTGGAGTAATTGCACACCTTTCAAACGCTTACCTGTTTTACCTGTACCGATCCACTATAGAGTCTGCCCAGTGGAGCAGAAGTCTGCTTTTTCCTGCTTCTGTCTGCTTAAGCACCATGTAGCCATGCTCAACCCTGGACCTAGAGCCAATGTCATAAATCAAGCTGACGACATTCCCATTTTACAGTGAGGAGAAAAAATGGCCATGAAGCTTATAAATACATCAGAGAAGCTGAATTACCTTTGGGGTTATCTTTGAAATTTGACATCAAGGTTAGTACTTAGATCATACCCGAGCATTTAGGTACACTGATGCAATTTCTAAAGCAGAAATGACGCACCACTTAAAAAAACCTGGAAGAACTGAGTAACCAAACACCACATTATTTCAATCTATGTTCAAAACAAAGGTAACTATGAGACTTTTAAAGATGATTCACTGTCAACATAAAACATGCTTTATAAAAAGGTGGGATGAGGGAGAAGAACAATGTATTTCCTGGGTTCTGTCAGAACTGCATTTCACTGTTGAATAATCTTCCATCGCCAGGCCTACATGGTTGCAACGCACAGGAAAGGACAGTATTATTTACTGCTGTTTTATTTATTTATATTTGCTGCCGTAGAGAGACCACACACTGAGGCGAGTAGATTAGATAACGTGTATTACTTATATCTTTATCACCAATAATCACACTTCTCGATGTGTGCCGTTACATTCGGCCAAAATAATGACAGCATGCATAAACTCAGGTTTGAATAGAAGAAACTCACCATGCACGCGACCATCTTGGGAGTGTCGTGCTGGAGGTGAAGAAAATACTATTATCTAAGTGCATTGTATCATTAACGTTTCCTCGTCGTAGAAAGGGTGTTGAAAGGGTTTTGTACAAGCATTTCAATTTAAAAATGCAGTTACTACTCGTGCAGCAAACTACTGATGTATGTGGCACGTGTTTTATCTTTGCTGTGAGATACGTGAATGTTAAACGTGTGATCGAGAGTAGCCTGTAATGCAATGAGATGGGTAAAAGTTAATAAAGGCCTTTCTGCGATGCGGTGAATCCCGTGACCAGTGTTTACCTCTTTTAAAAGGTCATGTAATATTTACTCCCCCTGCTGGAACGTCAACAAAGTGCATTAAGTGATGGACAGATGACAAGAGGCCTTGCTCAGCCTTGCGCCTTGAAGGCGAACCATAAGGACAGATATTCTTTCAGTTGCCAACACTTGAAATGCTACACTCTCGTAAATATGGAATAACGATTACATTGTCATCTCAAGCGATACAAATACTGTGGCCTTTTCGCAAAAAAATATATTAAGGCCTAAGGTATATCATTGCAGAGGTTTTATGAAATGCATCTTTAGACCAAATTTTAATATTTCTTTCCCGACTGGAACGTGAATATATAGTCTACTTCTATTTGAAACACCCACGCTGCAGAGAATAAACAATCATTTTGAAGAAAATGATCGTTTTAAAAACCTACTTGCCCCAAGGGCTGGAAAGTCCATTTTTACTTTATTAAAAGTTTGAGATTGCGTTGTTTGCTATTTCTGCATATCATGGTTGATTGGTGCAGGCTTAAAAACATTTCACAAGGGTGAGTAATTGAGATAGAAAATATGGTAATTTGATACCCTGAGGTTTTGAGTAATAAAAACAGTAATCCTTGGAATAAAACAAGTAATAAATCCTAAAGATATTTTTATTATATTGCATTCCCGGAAAGAATAGTTTCATTCTAAAATGAGCTTCATTATAAAGGTTTGCAAAGAGCTTAAATCGAGAAGGGAAAATCTAAGAAAGGAAACGTGAGGAACTCTGATACAATAGTAGACTTGGTACATATAATGTTGCCCACCCCCATATTTTGCATTGGTGAGTTTATTTAACATATGAGACTTGTTTGGCTGTTTGGGAAAAAACTGTTGTGAAAATCCATTGCTTATTGTGATACATTTACAACTTAAACAAATGGTCCAAACAGTGTGGTGCGCCCATGTAACATATGGAAAAGCTATGAACTCGCCCAATCACAATACGAAAATGTGAATCCTTTTTATGGAAAGTTATATATCACAAGTCTGTTGATCATTAACGATATGATTACCATTGGATAGTCTCACAAGGTGGCACATTTATTGGGAGGGCAGCAGATGGGGACGTACATTTTCCTTGCAAATACTTTTGAAATTGCTCTTTGGGTAGCAGTATAAAAATGATGTACTATATGGGCGCCGTGTATTCGTAGCGCAAGGGCAAAGCGTCCAGATATGAACAATAAAAACATCACATCCTCATTGTCACCAGTGATTGATCTACACAATGCTACAGGAAACTTGTTGGCTTACTGGGGATGCGGTGCTAATAATTCATGGCAAAAATGCATGCAACCTATCGGTCTACTGCTGCTTCTAGGATGGTAAGAACGTTTCCCTGGCGAAGATACATCATTTTCTATTGTGTGAGCAATATTCAATGTCAACGGAAAGATGTTGTTATAAAGAAGGGGAGGGGTGTTTGGGGGGGGGGGGGTGCAACGGGGAAAAAAGCTTTGACTTGCGCATAGGAGAAAGGATGTTTTCGTAATGACATATATACCTTCTTAAGCCCTGCAAACAGATATCCGAAACCAATTTTCATTATCATATTGATTGAAATAGTTCATCATAGTGTAATTTTAGGTTTAACGCCAACGGATTGGCAAAGAGAGCAAAGAATTATCTAACAAAAGAACAGCATTCTACCACGGGGACGTTTCCCTGTTCCAGTTCATTGATGGAGTTGATTAAGTTTAAATGAAGCAGACACTGGATAAAAGTAAGGGTATTGACCAGCGGGCACTGTGCTGCGCGCTTGAAAAAGCCTGATACATGCAGAAAAGCAAGATTTGCTAAATGCTCTAATCTTCAATCAAATCTTACATCAATACAGACAAAGTTTCGTAATGAGAGATTCAATGAAGCATGGAGGAGAAAGAATTAATCCTCTTGGTCTAAACTGGGTTCAACTTTGAAGCCTGCTCCTAAGGATAGACAGTTATCTAAATGCTAAATAAGAAACGTATTGTACTTTTCACGGAATGCTAATCTTTTGTCTATTTCATCTCCATCATTTGCACTCATAGATTTCAGTTGTTGATCTGGTGATTATATGAACCCTGTATGGCGGATAGAAGCAAGAAATCACCTCGGAATACTTAACGGACTTGTATATACCTCTAATTCAAAGAATAAGGTCGGCAATTAGCCACATTCATTCCTAACGATGGACAGTCTCCGTATTGTCTTACAGAGGCGGATAATTCATTATTGTCAGTGGCAAAACTACAATAGCTATTGTAAACCGTTGTAAAGCGTTATTAGTACGCCCGTCGGTAGGCCTAAGGTACAAAATCTGTAATTCCATTTAGCAATCATTTATTTGAAAAGGTTTTTAGATTTTTTACTTATAGACGGGATCACCACTGGTTTAAGCTGTGCTTTTAGGTGTGTCTTGTGCTTGTGATTAGCCTACTGTAGATGAGTCAATTCAAGCTCGTGCCGGGAAGCAAACTGAACGTGCGTTTATTTTAATGCTTTGCACGACCTTCGGTGGGGATAACCCATAAGATTTCACAACGTTCATAGTAGTTTTTAAGTTGTCGGCTAAAAAAATCCGCAGGTTTTGGTAAAACGTGGCTCAAAAAACAAACATTTTAATTATGGATCAACATGGGAGTTCATAGATACGCGCGCGCACGCGCACACACGCCAGATAAACATATTTTGAATACAATGCAAAATAGCCGAGTGCATGCTGATTACCATACTTCGAAAGGATGAAAAATGTCACTAATCAATTATGGTAGTCTAATGTAATAGGGTATAGCCTATGTGACTTAAATTCCATAGGCCTACTTTCATTATAATGGTCGAACCCGTGACATATCATTTTCAGAATTTAGTGTTTCACAGTAGCCTATCAACCCGGTTTATATCATGCATTTAAAGGGGAAAATTCTGAAGATTCAACTTCAGAACAGTGTCGCGAGTGGTTACGACGCTGGTAGAAGGTGAACGAGTGAAGAGAAGCTGTAAGCCTGCGGTGACAGGTAGTAAGTACCATATCTAACAGGTGACAAGTCCCAGGACGAGCAGCAAATTTTACACACGCGTTGTCAGCTTGGAACCTTTCAAGAGGCGACATGGCTCGGAATCATGGAACTTCAAGATAAGAGGAATTCTTTGAGTTCATTATTTCTCTTTTAAGCAACTTCGCTTACCGTCCCATATGCAAAATCCAGTTGTTAAAGAAAGCATAACCCACAATTAGAATTAAATATGCTACTCATTCCGGACACGACAAGAAAAATGGGCATACGAAATTCCAAAGATCATGGACAAGATGTTTATATATAAACACATTTTTTTTGGCTAGGCTAGGCCTATAACAACTTAGTTTGTCTACTTGGAGTATTTAATGACAGAGCATAACCAATTCATTTTACGCGTGTTATTTCAGTTTAAACGGTATGGCAACTGTTTAATTCAGGATAAACAGGCCTACATTGAGATAAACGTAGCAGTTAATATTAAAAGAGTGTATAACCTGTATGGTAAGTGGAAAATAGCCTGTATCATAGGGCAAATGCGAAATATTGATATCAATGCAATGTACGTGCATTGTGTTATTAATGCTTATCTGAAAGTCATGGGTTTCAAAGCGTCTATGTAAGGTGGGCTGTCAAAATTCCAATCTAATCTGCATGTTTGTATTTTAAACAGGGTGTGTTATCTTATTCGTGTTCTTCTATCAAATCGACAGGATATACAACCCAGGAGATCTGCAATAAAACAACCTGCGTTCTCAAAGGTATGTGTGACTTTGTTCTGATGTGTTTGCCTGTTAGTTGCACACTGACTGTCTTTTAATCTGTCAGTTATTTCCTTTCTGTTTTGTCATCTGCTCTATATATTCACTTGTCGCCTGACACTTTTTTCAACTCCCGTATACATTTGGGTCGCAATTAAATATACCAACAAAGCAAGGGTATCAGCAAAGCAACACACATTGCAGAGAAACAATAGCTCACGTTTAAGCTGCAGCAGAAAAAAACCCACAGACACCTTAAAAACATTGTGACGGATTTACTTTGCTGGATTTATTCTAGTGTTAAAGCATTTGGTACCATGCGTCAATGAAATATATATGTGCATATGTCGCTTACGCATAGGCATATTCTGTACAGACTAAGGAAATGCCTCAACGTGGGTTTTATAAGATATATTCCCTGTGTTAAATTATATAGGAATTGCGCATGCAATAGGCCTACACACCTATGAAATACACTACAAGTATTGTACAAAGACTGTCTTGTAAGGACGGGGCCTTCAGAATAATAGTAAACTGAGGTCCATGTCATTTACTACGTGCTTTTTTGATGTTACCGAAACACCAGGAGTTTACATACCCGTAATAAGCAAGGTGCAAAAATACGAAGCGCTATCCGGCCTAATTTTAAATCATCTTAATTAATAGAAAGTGTTATCAACGGAAACTCCCAGAGGCCTGCTACCACGAGGTCTCACAACACACCAGACGTTTACTTTAGATTCTCGAGGTGGGCTTGTGACCTGGGGAATGGGAGGCAGTAGGGGTGAAGCCAGGTACAAATCATAAAACGTTGGGGTCTTGTTGTATTGTTAATAAAGATAACACAATGGTAAAGCCAAACTGTGTGTGTTCAAAGTTAAGACACGTGTTGTAGACTATTGGAAAATGAAACGAGATATTGGCCCGTGTTGGGTCTGAAGGAATATGAAATAGAGCAATGCTTTTCAAAGACTCAATTTAAAACATTGTTATTCTGTTCCACCTTGCCTGTCAGTAGTCTAAGATACGTGTCAACTGCATTGTTCTGTACCGCAAACACAATTACCCACAACTATTATATAGTTATGTAAAATAAATGACTCTCATAAGACAAAATTGCAGTCTGTTGTGTCAACGCCACAAATTAAAATCTAATGGATACCCTGGCAGGAAAACGTTAGCAGTCTAAAGACGTAAAATTTTGAATGAATTGCCAAATAAGCCAATAATCTTTTGCAATTTGCATCGCTTTTGTCGTTATGATAACCATATGAGAGCGCCGTTCGTTTGAATTTCTGGTGCATTTGATTTCAGTAAGCATACAACGGTGCAAACATTGTTGCAAAAGTGGGGTTAAATTAAGTTATTTTGTAGGCCTACAATAAGTAAGGTTTCCTGCATAAATATTCTTCTGGACTGTAAGCACCACCTGAGTAAAATAAATCTCTCTCACTCTCTCTCGTCTGTCATGGCACATATCAGTGAACAGCACTTTCAGTGTCACTGTGGAATTCGTATTAACTACACCATTTACACTCCGCCATACTTATGTTGGAGGCAAACCAGTCTAATTGTACATACTTTGCATAGCCTAATGGGATGAAAGTGGGAAAGTAAACAAACCTAAATGAAGTGACCCTATAAAGTGAGATTGTTTAACTTCCCAACAACATGTGAATGTATCATTACGTTTGGTATTTAAATGCATATACAGTACGAACGTCATGGAAACGTGCAGCTTCAATTGGTACCCAGAAGTTCCTGTGTGTCCTCTTCAGATTACGATTTACAGTGCTCCCTAGCGGTAGTCTTTAGGTCTGCATATTTGTTTATGAATAGACCATTAAACCAACGTTCCTTGGCTTGGATGGCAAACATTGAGAGGCACAAAGCCAAGTGTAATAAAAATGTGACTGGTTATATCAATCTAAATTATGCTGGGTTTAAAACGATCAATTAACACCACTGAGACGTGCTGGGAAGCAAAACAGCTACTGTATTAATTCAATAGATATATTGATATTGAGCGGTTGTTTGCAGAAGGTGTTCGGAGATCGGGAACATACATTTTCGAATAATTTAATCGAAAAATGTGTTACACTACATTTGATAAATCTTGATTTATTTTCTATTGCCTGTATTAGCTGAAGGTATTTTTCAACGTATCAGAAGTATCAGACCACCATGATGTTCTGAGTAGGCTACTGGTCTTACTGGATAAAAACTGTTTTTTTTTTTTATTACAATGTAATTTGAACGAAATACAGAAAGCATGGTTCCAGACACATTTTTTTTTCTAGACTGATCCGAGCTCATAATGGACCTTAATGTTTTACGCGCGAGATATTCTGTACTCGAGAGACGAGACCTTGTCTAGCTCGTCCTTTCGGGCTCATATTCAACATTTCTTTTTGTATCCAAATCAAATCTTTTCGTTTTGTGGTTTGACAAGCCTCCAGTTTATTGAAGTAAAAAAAGGAGGTCAGGTTATGCCTAGAGGGATGAGGGGCAGCTGCTTACTGACCAGCTCTCTGTCACACCTACCTATATTTCTAAAGGCATTCTTTAGCGAGTAATTAATAGGAAATAATGGCGTTGCCAGAGGTGCCACATCCGTCTCCAATATGTCACAGCCTAAGCAGGCATTTCACTACATTATTATTTGTATTATTTCAAATGACACATTAGTTATAGAACGTGCTATAGGAATTGACAGCAGCCACGCTTTCCGACTTCATAATAGACAGTCTCTTAACACTACGTGGGAGTAAGACAGAAGAGCATTTATCATCAAATAGCCTGTATTTTTAATAGGCCGTTAATGAGTTTCAGCTGGTGGAGATTTTGTGTATTTAGTGTATAAACAAAATTGTGCCTATTTTTGTACGGGTTATTCTGACGAATGAAAATGGCACAAAACAAAGAGATTTTCTTTTTACTCCCACCGTGGCATTAAAAAGCTGCAATGAACTGGTTGTACTAACGTCGTCGTCCGTCGACTTGGGAAACATTTTAAATATTAATTTAAGGACATAACAGATACACGAGACAAAACAATTAGCATCCTTAGACATTACGGAAGCATTCAATCACGTCCTCTAAATAAAACAAATACTTTCACTAACACCGTGGTTATTAAACATCTATAAAACAGGTAGGTCTAAAATTGTGTCCGGCCTGCCGGAAAAAAATTATATATATATTTGTTCATCTTCATATAATAATTATTTAATCGCGACATACCATAGTCTACTTGTCCGCCCAATTAGCAGAGACAATCATTTAAAAATCTAGTCCAAATTATGTCTCAATTTAACGCTGGCAAACTAGTCTATAATTCAGTAATTAAAATCCTTGCTGCCCGCGTGCCTTTAGGGCACTTGATGATTAGGACCTGTCAGCTGCTGAACTGAACCGAACCAGTCAAGCGTGTTGTGCAACATGACCCGGTATTGTTAAGTCTTGTCAACATATTAACCTGAATTCCCCACAGTCATCATGTTCTGAATTGGTATATCAAGAAAATACGAAAGGGAAACAGGGGAAAAAATAAATTGAAAGCAGGTTGCCATTGTATTATCTGGAAAAGTGCATTAATTAATAGTCTTTAAAGGATGTCAGTAGATGCCCCTAGCTTTAAGTCTTGATAAAAAATGGCCAGTTAATGTAATTTAGAGAAAGGGGGTAAGCTTATTCCTCATTAACCTTTAGTCTAAGCTCTTAGTTATAACTAATGGTGGCAATATGCTTCAAATGTTCAACCCTATTCCCATTTCAGAAGTTAATGAAGTAGAAATAATATAATTATATGTATACTTGCAAGCATTTCTGAATAACTACAATAATCAAAGCATAAGTGTGTACTAATCATTATTATTATGATTATTATTCCTGTTGACACAAATAATATTGACAGATACAATACTACTACTACTACTACTTCTACCACTACTGCTACGACTACTATTATTACTACTACTAATAATAATATCAATAATAATAATCCTTGTCATTGTAATCATCACCATATTCTTCATTATCATCATTATCATCAATTGTATTAAACATTAAATTCAACTTCAGCCTTTATTTTGTGAGCCTACAACTGAATTAATGTAATTTAATTCTGGATTCCAGATGAAACAATTAACATAGAGTATACAGTAATAAGAATAGATAGATAGATAGACAGATAGATAGATAGACACACACTGACATACATACGTGCACACATATGTATGCGTATGTGACCCAAGTGCTGCATCTAAAGATGTTTTAAGCCTTGTCAAAATATATTGATGTACTGCTTTGTGTGAAGGCTGATGCCTTTATTGGTGTAAAGCCATGGGTCACTCACTAATACCCCCCCCACCAAACCCACCCCCACTTTCCAAAAATGGGCAGAAACACACATGCTATTAGTCATCTGTCATGCTCACGCCTATCCACAAGGCTTTTTAAAGAGTAGCTTTCAGAGATAGCTTTCAGAAACAGGATAAAGTAGCAAAACAATCAGAGTTGAGTTACCGTCTTTGAAATTACAATTAGTTATCCTTTACAACATTAAGCTTATCCCTTCTCAGTGTCAGCATAAAGCGAGGAATAATGATAAAGAAATTGCTCAATGATCTTTTATTCTCTCACAAGAAAGAATAATCGTATCATTACTTTTCATCTAAGGGTGATATCAGGGCATCACATTCACAATTTGTATGTGATTTAGTTATACGTTTTAGAGATTAATTTTATCGCGAATGTGCATGTCGCACATAGCCGACAGACGCACACATCTATACTGGGATGTCCTTTAAGTGGGGGCTGATGAAGAGTTGTTGTGCGAATGTAGTCGCAAGAAGGTGATGAATTTCTCTGGGCAAAAATCAGTGCACCTGGGTTTTCTTTGGTGTATCCAGAGGTAAATAATTGATGCGAGGATAAAAGCGCGAGTGGTAGGGAGCGAGACAGGCAGCCGGGGCCGAGGCAGGCTGGCCGGGACCTCCCTCCCACCGAGCGTGCCCCGTGCCGTGTAAGTGGCCTTGCTCTCGGTCTCCTCGGACGGCCGCTTGAAGTGCAAATCCGTGTTCCGACGTGTTCCTGGTGGCTGTCAGCATGTTTTCCTCTTGTCAGCAGCGATTGACTGGCCGGTCTCACCCTTGTACTGCAACTCTAACGGGGCTCATTGACAGGCCGGTGACACTGCCCAAACAGATAATGGAAACTTATTGATTTTCCCGTGGTCTCTGGCATTTTGGAACGACTGGCCAAAAAGGGCTTGATCAATTGTAGTGATCTCTTGATCGCCGCAGTCGCACGGGGGAGGGAAAAAGTAGAATGGAGGAGAGGAGTCGCATTAATCAATCTATCAAACATTTTTGTTAATATAACTTGCAGATTCGCGTGAAATGCAAACTAAGGAAGAAGACGGACAAAAAAGCAAACGGTCTGTTTGAAGTGGCCATGTGCTTTCCTTTGTTACGTCTCCTTAGCCTGAAATATTAAGGACACACTTACGCGCCAGAAGGGTTTTTTTAATTACCACCCAAGGCCACCATATTAATATGAAATCGCATGCCTAGTCACTCGTCTTTTGCTTATGGAGGTTCAATTTAACAAATAAAATACAGCGATTTAAGGCTAACACAATGCTATTTTCTCATTTTACAATGCCAACTCATTATCTTTCCTGATTCCAATTAAGTCAGTGAATGTAGCCATCTTTTTTTCATTGGAAGGGGATTAAGTTTATATACAGTTTTAATAAAGTAAGCTCCCATGGGGAGGGACTTTGATATAGTGCCTAATGAAAAGTGACTTAGCATGCATTGGTCTGTTACTGGTGGACCCCATGGCAGATGGCTAGTGTGGACCCTATCACAGCAATGTGTTTCTTTATGTCCCTTCTCTCTCATACATAATGCTACCACTGGCAGAAAAAACCTGGTCATGGTACTGCAATCTCATTAAAATCTTTTTTTTTATATATTCAGCCCCTTGGGAGGCTGTCTGCCCACAACATGACTTCCAACCTCCATGGAGAACATCTTTTGATACAGCCATGGGGGCCTAATGAAGTCACAGAATGGCACAATTATTCCCAAAGAAAAAGCATTAATGTACTCAAATTCCCTCCGGAGACAAATGATGGCAATTGGTTTGTACAGCTTTGATCACTGCTTTAAATACTACCCAAGATAAAATGCTAAACTGCAGGGTTAGCCCTTTGCCATTGATCTTTAGCTAACCTATGAAAAGCATTTATCAAACTGCAGTTTTATCAAATACTGCCTCCCCCGACACAAAGAACAAAACAAGTGTATGGAAATCACACCTAATTATGTAGCACATCGCTAGATCAAATTTTCCAGGTTAATATTTTGTATTGCATTCTTCTGATGAAAAGAGAAACAGAACAACACATCCAGCAAGGGCCCAGGTTAGTATAATAAAATAATAATGAATTAAATATACATTGAATACATCCCATATTATAGTATAAGATTCAGAAGCATTTCCAAATATTTCACAAAATGACACCTGCCTAAACCATAATTTCCAAAGCCCTCCAAATATACCAGATTTAAATACATAAATAGCATACATAGCCTACTGGTTAAAGTGTGGAGAGTCTCACAAGATACACATCTCATTTGTATTAAACAGCAATCTCACAAAACCCTGACACGAGGACACAACTGTCTTAGATACAAATACTTTGCACTTGACAAATGTATCCTAATAAAAACATCTTTATCTCAATAGCTATGTACGCACATCATTTACAGTGCTTACTGTATATTAGGTTGTATGCCCTATATAGCTAAAAATTACCATCACTAATGTGGTGCAGGAGAACCTATTTACATCTGTATGAGGTTTAAGGTAGCACAGCACTTTTTATATGTAGTATGTTTCAATCGATCTGCTAACCCTTCTTCCATTGATGTAAAGGTAAACGGAAAATAAAAATGAAATCATTTAAATTGATAAAGGAATAATTAAAGGGCTAACTAAAATAGGTACTGTAATAAAATATAAGCAGTTTTTTTATTTTATTTTTATTTTTATAAAGTTTATGAGCAGGGCAGTGAGACTACAGTGGATTAGAGCTCAGGATTATTTTCAAACCATTTACTATCACCCATGTTTTCTCACTAGATAGAGGTACAGCCTTTCAAAAATACAGGATAATACAAATCAGGCTGAGTTGCCAGTATTAGCAATAAACATTTATGGAAAAACTGATTCTACTTGCTGAATAAAATGGAAATGGTATTGCAGAGAGGGAATAGTGATATGACGTATACTAAAGTGGAGAACAAAATGACTGCAGTGCTAAAGAACGGGGAATATAAATTTGACAATTGAGTCTGAGGTAAAAAGATATACATGAGATGACAGATCCAAATTTCAGCTTTTATTTCCTATCTATTTTTATCTAGATTTGTTAAACAACTTAAAACATCACCTTTTGCATCAGGCTATCAATTTTTTAGGTGAGCAAAAGTATTGGAACATGTGACTGACAGTTGTTTCTTGTTGCCCAGATGCCTCCTGTTATATTGATTGGCTAAACAATAAATATTTCTGAATGTCTACTCTTGGTTTTAGCCTAGAGTTTTTCCTGTGAAGACGAGCAAGCCATTTGAAAAGCTTATAAAACAGGGGAAATCATTCAGAGCCATTGCACAAGCATTGGAACTTGGAAACCTGGAAACAGAAAGAAACTGCTGGCATACTGAGCAACAGACACCAGACAGGTTGACCAAAAAATAATAGCAGTTGATCATAGAGACATTGTGAGAGCTTGAAGAAGACTTAGAGAACAACAATATAGAGGCTATTCCACCATATGCAAACCATTCATCAATAGTAAGAATTGGAAGGCGAGATTACAATTTGCAAGGAAGTACAGAGATGAGTCACAAAAGCTCTGGAACAAAGTTTTATGGACTGATGAGACCAAGATTAACCTCTCCCAAAGTGATGGAAAGGCCAAGGTGTGGAGAAAGAAGGGATCTCCTTATGATCCAAAACATACAAGCTCATTTGTGAGCACAGTGGAGGAAGTGTCATGGCGTAGGCGTGTAACTCATGATGGTAGCAGCAGAATGATTTCAAAAGTCTTCAAAAAATATTCTGCCTGCCAATTTATGGAGAAATGTAAACTAACTTGGAGGATGGTCCAATTGAGTATGCCTTTAACCTCCTGAAGAGGAGATTGAAAGCAATAACCCCTGAAACATACAACAACTGAAAGAGGCTGCAGTAGAAGTCTGGAAATGCATCACAAAAGAAGAATGCAACAGTTTTGTGATGTCAATGGGTTGCAGGCTTGATGCAAGCAAGGGATATGCTACCAAATAGTAAGTGTTATTTACTTTAATTTACTTAAATGCTCTCTGTTCCAATACTTTTGCTCACCTGAAAATTGGGTGGTCTGCTACTGAAGGTGCTATGTTCTAAGTAGTTTAAGACATCTTGGTGTAAATACCAAAAAAATTTTAGCTGAAATTCTTAACTTTTATCTCAACCCCAAATGTATTTAGTAAATTGCAAAAACAAAGTAATTGGCCTTGCTATTCCAATACATATTCCAAGGGACTGTACATCACCATTGTCTGTTAGCCTCATGATACATTGGCCCGTAAATTTGACTCATAGTTAAATACTCAATGTTGGTTGGGACTTAATGTGTCAATCTGCATTTTTTCAACAAGTAACATAATTGTTAACGAAATGATGACATTTTGATAACAATATTGATTCAATGTGTTTGCATTCTTAAATTGCTCCTCTAGATTCTGTGTTCCACTAGTAGGGTGAAGTGTGACATTTCCGCCACGTATTCAAATTTGATGTGGCAAGCACAGAATGTTACATGACGAATGAGTGCATGCGTGCACAATCAGAGACCCTACCCCAGGATCTCCGCTAACATCCAAAGAACAGAATTCAAATGAGTGAGCATATGTACTTACACCATACTTACATAATATCAGTGCTTGAAGTAACCTCCACCTTTTCTTTCTTTTACAGAGCTGTGGATAACTTTAGTTAAAGTGAGTGTACGTACTTACGTCGTAGGCTACTTATACAGTCTGACATCGTTACCTAATGTAACCTCCTCCATTTCTTACTTTTACAGAGTTTTGGATAACTATAGTGAAAGTGAGCATACATACTTACACCGTAAGCTACTTACACAGTCTGACATTGTTACCTAACATTAGCTGCCTTATTTGTTGCAGTTTATGTGTCTAACAGTAAATCTTATCAAATGTAACCATATGTTGACACTTTGTCTTTAAAATTAGGTTTGATATCTTGCCCAATATTACCATGTTGGATGACATTGCTGACAGTCTCCAGGCTTACAAATGTAACTCTGGAAATCGGATTAGGAAAATGAACTGTTGTGACCATCAGTGACCACAGAAATTCCCCAAAACTGAAAGATTCTAGACACTCTAAGTATCTTTCTTCTAGTATGGTGAGTTCACTAATCACCCAAGTGAATGTGCCCTACCATATGGGGGATGAGTAGGAAAAACATATTAGCTCAGGAGGTAAGAGCAGTCCTCTGGCAGTCAGAGGGTTGCCGGTTCAATCCCGCTCTGGTTGTGTCAAAGTGTCTTGAACAAGACACCTAACCACCAGGGGTTGGTGCCTTACATGGCAGCCAATCGCCGTTGGTGTGTGTGTGTGTGAGTGAATGAGTGAATGGAACGCATCAATTGTACAGTGCTTTGGATAAAGGTGCTCTATAAATGCCAGCCATTTACCATTTAACACAGACATCAATTTGCACTGTTCTGTTAGTATTCAGTCGTAGGATGTTATTTAAGCAATAGCGTGACATTGTAATTTTATCACAGCTAAGAGGCTATGTTTGGCCTTATGTGCAGCTGAGGAAAATTACAATATATCTCAGCCTGGAGCATTTATACAATGGTTACCAAATATTATAAGGTGAAGTAAACATCAAACATGCTTTGCTACAAGCAGAAATTGCAGGAGCTACTCAAGATATTCAAGGTATTGTTGCAAGTTTCTCCTCTTGGTGGTATTCCTTGGTGGAAGGGTGGTTGGAGCATCCACATTGCTGGGAACCCTTCTGCATCATCAGCAGGTATCTCAGGGTCACAAGCGTTTCGGCCCTTAGCCTGTACACCTTGCCTGAGTGGGGCAGCGAAGACCGATTAGCCTTCACCTGCAGAAGGGTTCCAACTGTGGGCTCTCATCAACCAGAACCACCTTGAGCTGGTCTCGGCTGCCACGGCTATCTCCCTGGTGGCTTTATTCAGGTGTTTAAGCTCCAGGCCGACCTTCTGTAGGAAATAGCGCACCAATATTACTGGCAGCCGACTTAGATGGGAAAAGCGGTTGTGTGCCATACAGCAGAGCCTCGCCAATCAAATCCTGGTACTTGGCTTTCTTCAGTTGGTGAGAGATGGCTAGTCTGCCCTCCCAGGGCACAGAAAGTTTTACTACTAAGATGATTTTTGTGCTCCTGGATAGTAGAACCATGTCTGGTTGGAAGGAGGTTACTGCCATGTCTTGCGGGAAGACAAGTTTCGTCTTTAGGTCCACTTGCATCTCCCAGTTGTAAGTGCGCTGCAAAATAGAAGGCAGGTTCTTGGCAGTTGTACTTGCCCTAGGGGCCTTATCACCTTCACTTAGCAAATTGACAGCTTCAGTTAATGATACCTGATTCTTGTTGGCTTTGACCCTCTGCAGGTCCACCCATTTGGCGATTTCTGTAAGGACCTTATTGTGCCTCAACCTATATCTGCCTTCTCCCAATGCTTTGGGACATCCAGTCAAGATGTAATTCAGTGTGCAAAGGGTTGCTCCACACTGCTTGCATGATGGGTCTTCCTTCTTGCTCCAGGTCCTTAGGTTGCTAGGGGTTGGTAAAAGGTCAGCCATAGCATACAGGAGGAAGGTCAACTTGCCTTGGTCGGTGCCCCAGAGTTCCTTCCAGGACAGCGATCGCTTGAGTGCCTGGTCCCACTGCATCCACTGTCCCTGGGAGGCAAGCCTAACAGCTTTCACACAGCGGTCTTCTTCTACTACCTCTCGGACCCTCCGCACCACGAGCCCTCTCTTGCCTTTGGCATTGCGCCACCTCTTGGCGACTTTGACAGACCACACCGACAATCTCCTGATGTTTCCAGTGCGCTTCTGCATCCATCACTGCTTGCTGGGGCTTCCACTTCCTGCTACACTTGATGGTCTTATTAGCATGTCGGACTTTCCCATCCTCAGACAAAAGCAGTGTGCTGACTGCTCTTGCCTCGGTGGCTTTGAATTCTTCAACCACTGATGAATCTGGTAGGTGGAGCTTGGAGGTCTTACTGTACAGATTAACCAAGCTGAAGGAGGGGGGAACACCCAACCATTTTTGCACAAATTTGCTGCACAGTCTCTCCATTGCTTCCACTTGAGTCATGGGAAAGTCATACAGCAGGAATGGTCATTGCAGTCTGGGTATGACGCCATACTGAAAGCACCATACCTTAAACCTTCCAAGCAGCTGGCAATTGTCAATTGCCTGGAGCCAGGTGTTTAGTCTGAGTTTGCTGAGTTTGCTACTGTCCTTCAGGGAGCTGTTATAGTTCCAAGGCATCGGATCCCTTGTTCTTGAAGCCTTGGGATCTCTAAACCTTGAATACTGAAAACGTTTCCTGTTAACTTTCCTTTCAGGATACTATGGTTCCTAGATTGAATTGCATTTGTGACTACGTCGCCATCTTTTCCAGTGTGCTTAGGATCCATCGTGTTCCTTGGATTGATGGAGTCATCACGGTTACATCGTCCATGAAAGCTCGGCAGGCAGGATGTCTCGTACCGTCGTCCGCTTTTGGCCCTCTGCGTTGCATTCCTCCTGCCTTCAGTAGTAGATTCATGGCAGCCACAAACAGGACCACAGAAATCATACATCCTGCCATGATGCTCTTCTGGAGCCTTTGCCATTTTGTGGTGAAGTTTCCCACAGTGAACCTCATCTTCAGCGAATCCATGTGTGACATCACAAGCGTAGCTACTTCTGGTGGTACTTGGTAGTGCTCCGATGCCTTTTGGATCAGCTGGTAGGGTACGCTTTGGTAAGCTTTGGCGAGATCTAACCATATGACTAAGAGTGTGTTGTTGTTACTCTTGGCTTACTTGGTGATCTGGCTGATCACTGACGTATGCTTCAGGCATCCAGAGTACCCCGGGACTCCTCCTTTTGGGACACTCTCGTCAATGTACTCATTGGTGAGTAGATATGCTGTTAGCCTTTTGGCGATGATGGACCAGAATATTTTCCCTTCTATATCCAACAGGGAAATCAGGGCAAGTGCTCAGAAAATAAATACAGAAAGGGCCTAACATACCAAAGCACAATGTGTATTCAGAGGACATAAAGATATTCAAATGGATTCTCTCAAAGATTTATTCTTCCAATATTTCACTTATTATCTGGATATTTTCACCACAAGGTATGAACCAAGCTGCCTTTTTTGCACTGTTTTGTACATATAGATTAAACATATACAGTCAAATAAAAAAGAAAAGGAAATTCCTTATTTTATTTTAGCATAAGTTGCTTGATCTATGGCAAGAATCTTAAATAATATGTATACTGTCCCAACAAAAATGCAAATATAGATGCCTACCTGGATTATGTGGCATTTGCTGCAAAGAAACAAAAACGTTAACAATGAGTAAAACGGATCCTTCAAGAACACCAAGGGAGTTTCTGTTGAAGTTTTTTATAATTATATATTTCTAACAAACATAGCTTTGCAAGTGGAGGAATATCTATATTGAGTGTCCTGGGAAAGGTAATGCATATACAGTTAGCACCATAATGTTTGGGACAAATGCGTATTTTTGCTTGATTTGGCTCTATATTTTAGATTTGTAAGCAAACAATTCAATTGGTTATAGTGCAGTTTCTCAGCTTTTATTAAAGGGTATTTAATGCATTTAAATTTATTTTTGACCATGTGGAAATCAAAACACTTTTGTGGAAGGCTAGGAAGTCATTCATCTAACCACTTCGGAGATTGAAGTCCTGCTGTCTGTGATTGATAAATGAAAGCATATAATCTTTAGCAGTTCCAGTGGCCAACAATCCCATTGTAGTACAGTAAGTACTTGGAGATATGGTGGAATAGGGTTGGATCAGCATGTCTGTTGCAGCTCCAACAAGTCACAGATTTGTAGAAGCACATATTCGTCTTTCTCTGCAAATATCAGTGCCATCTCTAAAACACGCTCTCTTCCAAGGGCCTCTTTCAAAAAAGTAAGCAAGCCATGGTCACACTGCACGTTAACCTTATATGTTAGGACAAAATAACTTGAAATTACTGAAATGGTCATTGACAAATGCTTTGGATATCAACAAATGTCAAATACCACTATCAAACAGGATAACTTCAACATTATGTCATACATTATAAAGAATTTATATAGTATGTGTGCGTATTCAAACTGACAAAATTGTCATGACATATACCATCCATTAGTCCGCCATGTGTGCCACTTTGATCACATGAATTGTCTGATTATAAACATTTGTCCCAAAGATTATGATTTGGTATGGTATACTGTATTTGCACATGAACCCCATGGAAAGGATCACCATGCATGTATCAAGGCTGCCGTTTACAAAATCTGATTTATGCTTGGTAGATCTAACAAAACAATTTCAAAGCACCTCCCTTGGAGCCCTTTCAGACACTTATGTATCATATAAGTTTTCAGCACCATATCCATATGGTTTACACTAAAATAAGCAATTAAAACACTTTGTTGAATGATAAATCTTATTCAATAAGTTTTTCATTAAGAGGCAGTTACTGTAGTAGTTACAAAATTAAACATAATGTCTACATATTGTATTTGAGTTTCATTAAGTAATAAATATTACAGAAATACATTTAAGTCATAAACTTTATATTGCGTGATATTGAGAGGCTACTGGTTGAGTTAGCAATAGCTGTTCCATTAGCAAATGTTCACTGTACTTTTATTCAAGTAGTTTGTGTAGAAAATGAAGTCAATGCTTATCAGCACAGTCATTCTGGTTAAAAAGATTAATATTTCTCAGTGCAATTAATGGTAAAATGTGCAACAGTAGCCTACAATCATTGCGAGTTTAATCATATTGAGCATAATTAAAAGGCCTACGAGACAAAAGTGCACATTGCCTGACAAAAATAAGTTAGCCAGGACTTTCATTGTTGACCTGTACAACTGTAGACTCTATGGATGGAATCTAATTAGTGCTGCTACCATACACCACTCTTGACCTTGAGGTATGAGAGTTGCATTCTGTAGTAGTGGCTTGACATTGGTAATGAAAACAAATGGAAATAAAATGACCTTTATCTGAATCATAAAATGGACCCCAGCAAGATCTTCCTATAAATCTCATATACAGTATATTGCTGCACTGCATTTCATATACTACACACAGATATATAAAGACCATAATCTGGTGTTTGTGTCATTGTCTTTGATGCATCATCAAGGAGATTTTGAGTTTACAATTGCAGCGATATAAAAAAAACAGGGGAGGGGAACTACCGTATGTATACACAATAAGAAAATGATTTATATATTTATATGCGTTTATGTTTACATATGTACAATTGACTCAAAGTGAAACAGTGAGTCGATAAAGTAAAGTACATTCCTTGGCTTAGGACACTGCCTGTGGCACCAGTAGGGGCGCTGGTTCCTCGGGCACGGAGGGGGGTTCTGAAGGCAGGGAGGTCACCTCCACCATGCCAGCCCCTGTGCACGGGACGCTGGTGTTCATGATGTGCCTCTGTAAGTGCTTGATCCAGTCCTCCTGCACTGACAGAGGACCCTGGAAGACTAGGTCGCAGAACCTGGGAAAGAGAAGGGAGGGGATTAAACCACAATAACAATGAAGCGCCTCAGGCCCACACCCCCACCGAAGGACAGCAGAAAACGAAAAATGCCCGCTTAAAAGCAGCATTAGCTACGAGGGAAACGGCATGCGCCCGCCAAACTGTCTAAGTCCCGCTGACTGGCAGACGGTGACAAAGCCAGCGTAATGATGTCAGGGGGCCTTTAGTAAAAGGTTGCTTACTTTCCTCTGAGCTGGTTCGGACGTTACGGTTCTAGCAGCGCCACCATTCTTATTTGTTATTTATTTTGTACGCGGTGTCCAGTAAAGTAAACAAAGGCCCAGTGTGTGAAGCCACAAGACAGGTAGTGTGCAGTACCTGCAGGTGAGCCTGTAGATCTCGTCGGCTGCGTGCGGCAGTGCAAATAATTTCTTCTTAGGCCCGGGCCTCGATCTTGGCTTCTTCTGTTTACAGTCATAACCTAAAAAATACAAAAATAATAATCCTTACTACCAAGACGTGTGCTTTGGATACTTCCGCTCTGTGAGATGTCTCCCATTTTAAACTCTTTTTAAACTGTAATGTTTGCAGAATCAGGCTGTTATGGACAGACTCCCCAAAAGCGAGAATATCATTTAACAGGCGTTCTTATCCAGAGTGAAATATGTTGTAGAATTATGTAGTAGAATATGTTGTAGAATTAGCATGCAAATATTTCTCCAAACATTCTCCATGTTTAGCTTCTGGTGCTTAGGTGGAACTGGGAAAGACGATGTTTAGTCTGCAGCAAGTGTATATTCTGTTGTCACAACCCTCATAGGCTTTGTGAGGTGCACCTCACTTATTAATGAAACACAGACCAAAAGCTGAAAACTGGAATTTATCTAAAGCCATTGAAAATGTGTACTTTTACCGTTACAATTAGTTTGATATAAATTTCAGCAAACAGACCAGACAGGAAAACCTGCTGAAGTGCAGTAAATTGATCTTGTTATTAGAAATGGTGATGAATAGCATTTCTCCTCCTAATATCTGTTTTAGGACTGCTGGGTGGCTCAGCCTGTTGACAGCAGAACTGTCAGCCATCTTCTGATGTAGACAGAAGACATTCAGACATTTTGGTTCTCCTCCCATTGCCACCCCCCTAACATCATCTTTTGTATTAATTTCCATGCTTATCTTCTCTATATTTCTATATGTATGTTCTGAAGTCTTGATATGTATGTTTTTTGGATTTGAATTGATTAGCGATAATTCATTGTATCTATACTTGCTGGTCTGGCACTATTACTCATATTAATCAAAAGAATACACTTACTGTACTGTATGTTTCTCCTCCACTGTTTCATTTACAGCACTGTGGCCATTGTGCTAAATTCATGTAATAAAACGTAATATAGGCTAATCTAGCACATGGATGGGCCCCCTGGTCTGGTTTCAATCCAAACTATGCCAGTGCTGACCATGGCTGGCAGCCCCACAAGGTAACACACAATTGAAGCTAACATTGCCCAGGGATGGGTTTCAGTACACCCAGGCTGACAGCATCCCCTTGTACACGAGTGATCCCTGATCCCTGGTCATTCGGGTGCCCATGGTCTGCCTGCTTACAGTAGCTGCATATGAAGTGCATTTCTGTGTGAGCCTGACTTATAGACAGCAGTGTGAGAAGAAGCAGTGGATGACATCACGCACTTCAGAGGAGAGCTTGTCTGCACCCAGCTGTAAAATCTAGCTATGACCAGCTTGAAATGACCAGTGACCAGCTGTTTCAAAACATAGCTTGAGCTAGTGACACCATGTTGAGTATGGAGCTGGTCTGAACTTGTCAACCAGCTACCAGCCTTTTCAAAACATAGCTTGAGCTAGTGACACCATGTTGAGTATGGAGCTGGTCTGAACTTGTTTTTTCCACAGGGCACTGTCCAAAATTGAACGCTGGTGATGAATGAGGCTGGTTGTATATAATTAAATTACTTTCTGTAGGCTAAATGTTGGCAGTTGCAACGGAACCTGTCTTTCCAACATTAGTTTGTCTCAAAAATGTAAAGTAATGGGACTTGAATTCAAAGTACTGGGAAAGGATTTTCTGAAATGAGTATCCAACATCCTATCTATCGAGGTGTCCTACCAAGGGGTAATGCACATGTGTACATCACAATGACTTTTATTACCTTCATTTTCTTCATGTTTAGAGGCACACCTATAAATTCCAGACATGTTTTGTCATATTAAGATATGCACTTAATGGAGGCAATTTGTTTGAATTGATAAGCAATATGTTACCTATAATTTCATGTTAGTAGCATTTTCTGATTAGGTCATTTAAACAGTCAAAATATGATACCTATTGGTCACGGTCCAAAGACATGCAGGTTAGGGACTGCAGATGAAAATTATCATTCATGCTTTGATAAACCTGCTCTTTACACCTCTCATACAGGCTGCGAAGTGCTTCATTTTCCTCATAGAAAGTAAAGAGGCTCCAAAGTTAACCCCAGGTCAGAACATGATCAAGATTCTGGCTGAAGATATTCCACTATAAAAGATGACTGACATTCTTGGCGACGACAGTATAACAGTTCACTTGTATTGTAATTTTGATTAGGGTAGCAAGATCGATACATACGACTATAAATTTGTGATATCGGTAGAATATTCCGACAAGGTACACAGCGGAACACCTGCATTTCTTTGGTACTGTTTTCAAAAGCTGAACTGATTGCTAGTAGCCTACACAATTAGAACCTACATATGTGTGTCTTAATGATGAATATGATTTGGTATTCCAACTTGGGAGAAAAGGGGGCATTTATAATCTCCATTTTGTTTTTCATAAGATACAGCTCCTTCGGACACAGACAATGGGAAAACAAGGTTTGGCAGTGACAGTCTTACTCGTTCCCTCCAGCAAGGCCGTTCTCTTCCGCCGTGCATATGCTCGCAGGTGATTGGACAAGCTGACTGCACTTGGGAAGGTTGCATTACAGTGTAGGCACACTTTCTTGGTTATTTCACTTTTCCCTGGAAAAAAAAACAGCAATTGGAGAAAGAAAACATATTTGTGCTTTAAATACAGACTGAGGAAAAAATTAAAACACATTATAAAACTTCAAATCTGTTGTTACTCCAACAGCTCATTAAAAGTAGGTTTCTACAGTAGAGCGTCTTCAAATGTGTCAAAAAGAAACAGATCCACAGAATGCCCCAAAGCCCCCGGATTAGCATATTGGGCCTGTTTTTGACTTCATTAGCACTTATCTCAATTATGGCGGTTTGTTTGGATGCTACACATGTTCTACAATTGTCTGACTTCAAAATGAATAACTTAGTACCAAGTCATTGTTATGTTGAAAGGTTTTTTAAAGCACTTTGAGAATCTTCTGTTGCAAAGATAGCAGTTGGAGGAATCAAACGCTGCTGAGTGCACAGAGATTAACAAGTTAAACTGCTATTCCCTATCTGCCCTCAACTCTTCAACCATCTGTTTTTATATTTCAAAAGATCAGGTTTGCACTCCACGATTTAAGAAGTGCTGTTGAAGGCAACGTTTATCACAATTTAATGTCTCCATATGTCAGACTGACAATTTGTGCCGATGAAACTTATTTCTATATGTATGCAACTGTGACTTTTTCATAAACTTTCACAAAAGATCTGAAAAGAAAGATATTTCTCTGAGCACGGAGAAGTTTATTTCTGTAATTTACAAAATATTTTCTCGCAGTGCGAGTGATGAAGCCGTCTATTAATGTCCTCTTGTTATTCAACACACTGAGTAGTACAGTACTTGATTGTTTGACAGGACAGTATCACATTGTATCTAGCCTGTCCTTTAAAAAATATGTGAAGAAAGCTACTGATAATGGCGTGAATATCACAATGTGACAGCTACCCATTCATTTCACACCTAATAAAAAACATCTGCTACGAAGAGATCTGTTGTTTCTGTGACAAGTTACTAAAGGTTATTCAAATTACCTGTGAATTGTTATACCGACAATTATATGACACAAATGAACCTTCTTGTTAGTTAATTATCAAAATCTTTAAAACCCTAAAGCCAAAAGACTTTTCTAACCTCCATCATGTTTTGGAGTACAGGCGCACCAAGAAAATCCTCTCAATTAAGTGGTGGCAGACAGACAGTGTAAGACAACTCTGGGCAGAAAACAAAAGCTTTCCCCTCACCGCTTAAATACAGTTTTTGACAGATAGTTGCATTCATATTTATTCCATTAAAGGGTCCAGCATTCAGCATTCACTGTATAAATTATAATCAATGTCTGTGAAGTGTGTGCCAATATTTACAGGCAAACACAGGCTAGTAATTATACTTGTACAGGATTCACAACAGACTTGGTTATTATACAAGTGGAACAACATCAGATCATTGTAATAGATGAAACTTAGCAGTATGGCTCAGTAACCTGATTTTAAATAGTCTTTTACGTCTTTTTCCGGATACGACTGAAACTCTTATTTGGACAGACATTAAACAAAGGTGCGTAAACACAGCTGATGTGTACCCAGCCCGACATCAAAGAACTCAGCGGAGATTCATTTGAATATCAAAGGAGCACGGTGACATTTATTCTTTTTGTACATGTTACAATAATTGAATTGATCATGAACTTTTTGTTTCGCTCCATTTTGCGAGATGCCGCACGCCCCTCAGGACTTCAGGGTTGCTCAGGGAAGAGCAGAGTCAGTAATATTAAGTAACTTTCATAAATATTTCAAACAATTCCATATGTTTCAAACCGTACACTTGTGCATGCATTTTGCTGTTGATAAAAAAATCAGGGAGCCGTTCAAATCTACAAACAACTGAGATGGAAGACACAATTTAGTACACACATTCTGACTGGGTCCCGCTGCAATGCAGATGGCTTTGGGGAAGTTTTTCCTTCTGTCTCTCGTGTCATGACAACAAACAAAATCGCAAATGATGATGGAATAACTTCACGTAGGTATGTTGTTCCTGGAAGACTCATTTATTTTACAGCACAACTTCAAAACAACAGTTGCTTTCCTGCCTAATAAAGATCACAATGCTGAATTTATGTTCCTGCTTAACTTAATTCCCCATTAAGGGTACTATGTTGTTTTTTCATGTATGCATAAGAGAAAATATTTTTTTGTTCCTTAATGAAGTACTGCCACAAGGGTAAAAACATACATCAGTATTGTGTTGGGTGTGTGTAACACAGTGCAGCTATATTGCAAGAACCAGAATATATGGATATATTTTGTATTCCTTAATGTCTGATTCTGCTTTTTCTGGGGGACAGTGGTTACCTTGTACCCAGCCGATGAGTTGTGTTCCAGCACTGCTCTCATTCGGAAGGGACATGGCAAAGTGCTTCCTAGCACTTTGAGTACAATTCTTTAGCTCTTCATCTAGCTTCTTCTTCTTGAGCAGCTCAATCAGAGAACCTGAGGAAGGCCCCCTCGCCCTATTTTTGGTCTCAGCCATCTCCAGGTCTTCCTTGTCCTGTCTCGGGTTGCTCAGGCCCCACGGTTTACCATCTTGGCCGGTGTGCTGGATCTTCACCGGGATCCCGGTCGGGGTCAGGAAGAGGCCGTCACTGCTGGCAAACTTTTGGGAAACAAAAGGCCTGGAGAGGTAACGCTTCTTGTTAAGCACCTGCAGAATGTTCCGGTACTCCTCCTCGTCCTTCATCATCTCGTTGAGGATGCACACGGGGGATTTGCTTGTGCTGGAGATCGTCTTCCCGATCCGTTTCAGGTGGCCGCGCACGTGGTTCGAGAGGCCGGTCTTGGTGTCAAACCACCCCCCGCACAAGGGACACGTGTGTTCTGTCTGTGACTCCCGCTTCTCTGCTAAAACAACAGAAATAATGTTAATTCCACTTTAGTATCCTCTAAATGGGTTCTAAACTAGTCTAAACTTGAAACTAGTTGCCAAAACTGTGGTATTGCTACTTGGTCAGTTTATCTGATTATTCTACAAGGGTTACATTTTTTATCTATGTGATCACTCTAGCACTGGGAATTGTACTTCCCTCTAGGGTTTTAAGAACACTTATGATTCACACTTTATTGTACGTTGCTCTGAATAAGAGCGTCTGGCAAATGACTATAATGTAATGTAATGTATCCAGAGTTAACCATTGGTTTGCTTTCATGGGCAAAAATACACATTCATATTGTTAATCATAATGTTTTTTATAATTTCCTAATGGATGTTATTGGGATGTCACTGCATTTAAAGCTTTAACTTAGAACTAAAATCCACAACCTGATACATGTTCTTCTATGTATAAATTAACCCTAGAGTCTATAAAGAAATAATTGTGGAGTGGCAGCATGAGTTGTCGGTTTTTCACCTTTCTTGAAGCGGCGTGGTGCGGTCGGGACCTTCCTGCAGATACGCAGCCTGCTGTCTCGGGTGGCCACCTGCTCGGGCGTCACCACATGACGGGCGTCATAGGACAGCCCCACTCTGTGCAGATGCCCGCGAATGTGATTGGACAGGCCCACCCCGGACTCGAACACGGCAGGGCAGTACGGGCAGGACCTCCGCTCGCTGCCAAAGAGAGAGGTGTCGAAGTCAGGGGAGTCGACCCACGGACCCACGTCGGACTCGGGGGGCCCTAGGGAGACTTCCACGCACTCCTCCTTCACCACAAACTGCTGGAGTTCATCGCAGTCCTTCTCCTCCCCGCAGAGCCTTTCAAACTTGTCTGCCGGGGGGCCCCGGCTGCTCTTGATGGGGCCCCTCTGTCTCCGTATGAAATAGCTGCGAGCGTAGGGGTTTTGTTCATTTTCGCTGCAGTCCAGGAAGTTGGCGGTGGCTTCGCTGGTGTAGTCACTGAAATCGTAGGTGTCCTCGTAGCTGTCCTCAGGAATGTGCCTCTTTGCTGTGTGTTCGTGTTTTGATAAAATTATGTGAGTTGTTTTGTCTGTGGTGTTGTGATACGGGGTGGACATTTTCCTCTTGGAAGGAGACTTTTTTGTGACAGGCGGTGTGGTTAAACGACTGCTGTCTGCCTCCTCATTATCCACTCTGCCATTGTCAGCCTCATAGCCCACGTAGTGAGTGGAGCTAGACTCCATTTTGGGTACAAGTGGCTCATAGCAGCTTAATATAGATTTTGGCATCTCTGAATCTCCTGAAAGCATACTTCCAAATTCTTGATCATTCTTGCAGTCCTCATCATATGGAAGACCTGTTGTTACATCTATTTTTTCAGCCAGCTGAAGAGATAATTTGCTTGGCTTGTCACTTTGTCTTGAGAATGGTGACAGCTTGTTTGTTGAATTGCCGAGACTCCATTTGGACAGCGAGGAGGCAAAACCTTTGCGAGCTTTCTGTGTGGATTTACTTTTCATGAACAGGTCAGACCAAAAGGGCAATTCTGCTCTTTTCCTGAAAGCCTGTCTCTGTATACAAAACTTTGTCTGCAACTGCAGCCTTTGTGAATCCGCTTTTTGGGATTTTCTCGGAAACTGTGGCTGAAATGCAGGTGTTGTATAGTCGTTCGTTTCATCGTAGGACAGCCTTTCAAAACCGTTGGGGTACAGCTGCTGATGTACAAGCTGGACGTGTTCTCCCAGAGCGTTTTTGTGTTGAGTGCTGAAAGGGCATATTCTGCAGGAAAAGGAGACGGGAACGAGCGGCTCATTTTTCTCCGACGCAAACGTCTCCCGCTCCTCCGATCCGTTGCTTTTCATCATCGTGGCGTACCTGGGCATGCACGTAATGTGGTGGGTGGCATACAGGTGAGCCTCCAGCTCGTGTTCGGTCGCGGCCGTGTGGTTGCACTCCTCGCATGAGTAGCAACGTTTGTTTTTGCCGTGCGTCTTCGCGTGCCGGATGAACGTTTTGGGGCAACCGGTTCTGAAAACACACTGGGGGCACTGCAGCCTGGAGGCCTGGCCCTCGTCCTGAAGCTGGCTCAGCTCCTTGATTTCCACCATGAGCTTCTCTCGCCTCTCTTGGTGAATAATCATGTGCTTCAGAAGGGAGCTGCGATCGCGAAATGAGCGCCCGCACTCTCTACAGATGAAGGGCCTCGGCGCGTTTATGTGACAAACCTGATTATGCCCATTTAAATGATACATCATATGCCTATGCAAATGCCTTTTCTCCTTAAAATTAACATTGCACTTTGTACATGTAAGAAACGAGGGCTCTTGTTCTGAGCGTGTCAATGACTCGGTTTTCAGCTGCTTAAGTTTTCCGCCCAACGAGGAGAAGCCGTCCGCCTTGCTGATTTTGTTGCTGTCAGAGTGCTTTCTAGAAGGTGTACGTACAATGAGCTGCTTGATGGCCACTACGGTTTCGCTTGAATCCATGGAGGACTGCAAGACAGGATTTTTTCTGATGGAATGCACTTTGTTATTGGATAAGGGGCCCTCGTATTCAGAACTGCCATTGGACTGCGAGCTCTTGGACAATCTCATTTCCTCCGCATCGACCTTACGTTTCTTCCGCCGTTGGCCGACAGACAGAGGCACGGTTTCAGCCTTCTTCCCGGAAGCCTCCTCTTCCTCCTCCTCGCAGCGGTTGGCCCACAGGAGCCGCACAAACTCATTCTGGGGCCGCCAGCCCAGGTCATAATCATCCGAGGAGCTCTCCGAAGACTCAAAGTCCCACGTTGTTCGTCCGCCGGCCCCGTTGCCCGCCCCCGTCTGGGCAGTTGGCGCTTTGTTCCCGTTCTTCCTGGATGGCGGTCCGGCGCTAAGCACTTTGGAATTGCCGCCGTTACCGTCAGGTCGCGCCGCCCTGGCGCCAGGCCGCCCTGGCGACGTTTTAGGGACGGGCCCCTCCACATTTCTCCCAGCGTCTGGCCAAAGCTCGCCGGGCGGGTCTGGCACTCGGGGGCAGGAGAGAGTCCCGGGGCTCTCAGTATGCGGGGCCTTGCTTGCCGAAACACTGCCTTTGTTCAGGGCACCGAGCTCATCTGAGGTGTGGTGTGAAGCAGGTCCATTAACAAGTGTTCCTGCAGGCAATGCATCGTCTGTGCAGGGAACAGCGGGGACGCCACTGTGTACGAATGGAGCCGGCTGGGCTCCACTTACAGGTTTTTCATGACCATCCGAGGACAGCTGCGCTGGCTGACTCTGAGTATTGTTCTTCCGAGAGGACGTCTGATTCTTTAAGGATTCCTGAGTGTCTGGCTTGTCAGAGTCCATAGTATTCTTCTCTTTCACATACTCTTTCAAATCAGCCATTTGTTATTCTGGAGGTTATTCTGAAAAAAAATAAGAAACCACCATATTAGCTCCACAGATGCAAATGCTGAGCAACAGATATGTGACAGTCACGTATAACACAGCTTCACCACGGCCATTTTTTAACATGCAGCATTACATTAAAACACCAACATCAAAAAGTGTATCCATTTCAAAACCTGTTTTAAAATTCTGATATTCAAATGTAGTCATTCACAATGCATGTTTTGTTCCGTTTCGAAGCTTTTTGAAAAAGGAAGGCATGGCGATAGAACTTCCCCGTTCCTCAAAATGAGATGGGCATTAATCTGCGTCGCATTATGATTTTCCAACACCCGCTTTCACCACTTCTGTTCACAACAAACCCTGCTGTTAGCCCTGAATACTCTGGTGAGGACTCTAATTATGTGAGCACACCTCTGGGTTACAACCCTCCTGCTTCTCCCTTTCAAATCCTCAGCCGCTGCTAAAATTGATCAATTTCCATGGGAACAAAGTACACCTCCAATGAGATCATATTCCATCTTACCACTCTCAAATGGTGCCAACACAGATCTCAGCACGAGACTGTGTTGTTTCTCAAATCCCCATAAACTGGTACACACACAAACAGCTCCTGATAAAGCCAGACAGATTGACGGATTGAAAAAAAAAAAGATCTGACGTGGGGGGAAAGGGGCGGGGGGAATTGTACAAAACAAGGCCACTCTGTTGCGCTCCTGCAAATCTTTGAGGAAAAAGGTATTTTACAGATAAATTAAAGCTAATCACTTTTGATGCCCCGGTAGCATCACGTGAAACAAACTACGAGACGCAAGGTGACATTTTGTGTGTTTTAATGTCCAGAGCGGATATAGTCCTACAGCTAGACAAATGTGTGCTCAGAGGATTTGACATCCTATACTTGCTGCTCTCAACAGGAAGCCACGTTGCTAACGAAGTGGTAAATTCAGTGTTAATGAGTGGCTTCACTGTTACCACCTCAGAGGTAAAACCTTCCGTGCTCCATATTCTTCCCATCTGTTGTGGTGTTAGAGGTTGGGAGAGAGAACAGACGCTCCGCATTTAAAGCAAACTTCACTGTTACCCTCCTAACAGCGGGGTGGCAAGCCATAGGAGCATTATGTGGGCTCTAAAATTACAGGCCTCATTAACAGCCTTCCTATTCAGAACTTAACATCCTGACTCTATACAGAACAACTGGGGCTCTGAAAGACACGCCCAGAAAAAAAATATTACTTCAATATTTTTCAAAAGGTTAAAGAAAAGGACAGGCTTACATGATTACAAACTTTTTGCCATTTTGAAATTTTGCCATTTGTATACGCTGATCTGTATTTGTTTTATTTAAAAAAATTTCTAATGCAATTTTTTTTAAAGACTCAAAGGGTGCTTAAAAATCTGTTCCTATTTCGCATCACCCTGTGCACCCTATGTCCCACCAAATTGTATATCTTAAGCTACATGAGGAAAAGAGCACTAAACACTTGTCAGATGGAGACAATCTCTCCAAAGTCTGAGGGCTTTCTTCCTTTAGTTGCCGGTTCTTTCTTGTCGAACTATCAGCACTTGCAGTAACACCCGTATTGCACTTCATCTTGAGGTTACTGCTGAAAAAAGCAATGTGATAATTGCATATTATCATAATTATTCTGTACTCCCTGTAGATGAAGCTTCCTGGGATATTTAATAATCAGGAGCAAGGTATGAACTACCACTCATTGAGTTCCCACTGACCTTTTCATATTTAAACTTTTACCATGGTCTTCTTTTCACAAAAACATGCAGACATTTTTAACATATATATTTTTTTGCCCTTTTTTTTGGCCATGTTGGGTAGTGGGTGGGTGATCTGAATGGCAAAGGGAAATGGCGAGGGAGGTGTAAGACGTGCATGCACATTGTATCCCTTGATCCTTGCTGTAAATACCAGCAACAGAAAAACTTGAAAAATGTAACATTTTCTTTGTGTAACAGTTCAACGTGGGCCAAAAAGCAAATATACACCAAACAATAATACTGAATTTACAGCACAGTAAAATGCTCTACTGAGATTTGAGCTTTTCTACTTGAGGATTAAATTACCATTAAAGAGGGAGCAACAATGCCCAATCCATATGGATTGCACACGCACAATATACAGTAATTTGCAAAAAGCCTTTTACAATTAATATGAACAGAAGCAAACCTTCACATTTTAAAGCAAGATTGCTTTTTGTTTAAATTTTTTACAGTTTCAAAATAATAAAAAAGGAAAAACATCCTGTGCAAAAGTTTGGGAACCCTGTCAGGTAGTACTTTGTAACTCCTCTTTAGGCAACTATAATAGCTTGCAAATGCTTTCTGTAGTCTTTCAATTCTCGCTTTTGGAAATTTACCCCATTCTAACTGGCAGAACACCTCTAGCTCGGAAATATTCTTTGGCCTCCTTGCATATACGGCATGTTTGAGATCTCTCCACAGATTCAATCATATTCAAATCTGGGGACTGTGGTGGCCATTCCAAAATCTTCATCCCTCTTTCCTGGAGGTACTTCATGGTTGAATTCGAAGTATGCTTTGGATCATTGTCTTGACCTTTGAACATAAGCCTGTAGAATTTCTTGATATTTGGTGGAATCCATTCTTCCTTCTACTCACCCCCAGTTGCCACACAACCCCAAAGCAAAACATAATGGATCCACCTCCATGCTTCACAGTTGGCAAGATGTTCTTCTCAACAAAGGCTTCACCCCTTTTTTCTCCAAACATACCTTCTTTGGTAGTGGCGAAAAAGTTCAATTTAGTTTTTTTAATCCAAAGCACATTGTTCCAAAAGGCTTCAGGCTGCTCAATGCTCAATGATGTGTGGGTTTTTCTGAGCATTTCTCACCAGGTCTTGGGCCATTTTATCTGAAATCTTTCTTCGTCTGCCAGATCTTGCTTTGACTTCAACTGTTCTGTTTATCTTCCATTTTCTAATAATGTTTCCGACATTGGAAATAGGTCATTTTTGTAGCCTTTGCCTTCTTGGTGGAAATGAACCATCTTCATTCTGAAATCCTTGGACAACAGTTTAGAGGAACCCATGGTTGTTAACACCAGACAGAACAGCTACTGCAGTTAGATATTTTAGAAGTCATGGAGTTACTTCATAATAAATAGTTCAGCCCTGGAATTATACTCACCTGACTTATTGAAGCCCTGCACAGGGCCTTTTTCTTGAATTAATAATTCATAAACAGTAAAAAATGAAAATAAAAAGCAGTCTTCCTTAAAAAATTGTAGAAAGGTCTCTTGTTTAACTCTGTATCATTTAGAGTTTGGGTTTGCTTTCAATCACATACAGATTCATTATAACAAACATTTAAACCAGGGACGCTCATATTTGTGCACCTGACTGTACATCAAAATTATTTGCTTTATAAATTAGCATCACACTATTAAAACAATAAAACAATGCAGCATTAAGGCATTCGTTTCTAAAATGAAAACATCACTACAAAAGCCAAATACTCGGGGTGGGGGCATCTATCCCTCCATGTAGACTCTTAGGTAGGCTTTCTGCTGTCCTACTGGGAAGAGAGATGGGCTTGGTGCAGAGGGCTGAGCTGATTGAGTCTGTCAGAATGAATGGGAAAATGCCAGAGCGCAAACACGGAATCCATCCCTTCTGCGGACTTTCCTCCCAAACTGGCAGCTCTGCGGATGGAGTTGGGGGGACCAACTGGGACCAGTCAGCGGAGCTCCGGCCCCGTCGACTGTCAGAGCTGTCTACGCGGATCAGCCGCATGATAAGCACCCTCCCCCCGTCTCCCCCACCACCACCACAACACACACACGCCAGCCTCCCCGCTGAAACCCCCGCTGAAGAAACATCTGAACAAAAGGGCAGCGGTTCCTCAAGTACTGTACTACACAACTTCCTTGGATAATGGGAGCTATTGATTATTTGACACAATGTGAATTTATGGAGCTGCCTCTCAAGAGTGAGAGTATCAAAGCACAGCTCAAAACAAACAGGGCAACAATTCAGCCCGACACTTCTGCTCCCAAGGAGTGTTCTTTCAATGGCACTGCGGAAAAAAAAGGGGCTCCACTCCATTCATCTAAGCAGTCTAAAGCGAGCTGTAATCTAGACCGGCCTAAGTGAAGACAAGAAAATCAAATAGGGAGTGATAAGTGTATGATCTGAACGATTTAATTAAAAGGAGGATTTTTTCTTTTTTGAAACAGATAGCTTTTCTTCAACCGGCACTTAGAACTACACTGCGAGGACAATGATAATTCAGCCCTCCTGCAAGTTTCAATGCTTACATTTACTTCAAAGGATAACTAAGCAGCCAATTACTGGCCTGCATAAGGACATCCAGTAATGTAGCGAAGCCATATAAACAGGCATTTCTCCGCAAAAAAGGTCATAAAAGATATTTCCATAATGGTGCCAACACTTTAGATTCTGTATTTGATTGCGCTCATGTCAAGATCACAGGCACGGGAAATATTTCTGTCATCCGTGCTAGTACGGACTTTGTCCCAAGCTGCTGATAACTGAAATGTCTTCCTCGCCCTCAAAAATAATCACGAAGATAAGTCAAAACATCTACTGGAAACAAAATAACAGCAATTTCTGAGGCCATTTGGAAACTTAAGAATGCTGTACAGCAGGTTACCTAGTGCATGCAGAAAATGAAAATGGTGCTGTGTGCTAGACATCTTTAATCCAAAAAGCTGTACTTTTCTATTTAATTCTGCTCACCTTTTGTAAGGAGAGAGGGAAAACACGAAACCCGAGGTTGCCGAATCAATAGAAATACATCTCATTCATGTCCCCAGTGAGGTTTTGAACTGTTTCACTAGAGAAATGAAGGGTGTAAATCACTGCGATAAATTGGGACCATGACTGCAGGAGGAAAATGGGATAAATGAAAAAGAGAGAGGTAAGAGCCAAGGACATAAAATACTTCAAAAATAAAGAAAAAAAAAAACAATCATTAAAATACAAAAGCAGGGGCCCGCAGACTAATTTCAGTATTTAGATTGTGTGCATCACTTAAAAATGATGCCCACAAAATATGTAATAACCGCATGTGAAATTGCATTACAATCAATATCCTGGTTGAGTCCCATAGGCACCCTATTCGCTCAATAATCTGATTAATCATACAGTTAGTGGTTATTTGTGATCCTCGTAAAAGCAATCCATTTTCCTAACACACGGAGAGGAAGAAAAGTAAACATGGATGGAATGTCAAACAAAACGTTGTTCAGTATCCGCCTGGCACACTGTACACAGATTGGATTCAGGATAATCTGCACAGTGTGAAGAATAATGAAACGCACACCTCTAACCGGCTGAACCCTCCCATACCCTTGGTAATGCAAGCTCCAGGCCACAGTCGGCACTGAGACGGCCTAGATTTTAGATGGCCTAGACCGGGACTGTGGAGCTGATCCATGCACTTTGCAGTGTGAATGAGCGGTCTTGTGTCGGGATCTGTTGGATTTAAATGTAGTTATTTTGTGCAAAAAAAGTCATTATATTTTATGCTAATTTTTTAGGGTATCCACAACAAAAATGGTGCAATGTAGCAATACCAAAATCAGTTGTTACATTTACATTTTACATGTACATCAGTTGTTGGCGAGCACACTGAGATTGTTTTTAAAATGGGTGAGATATCGAGGCTATTTTGAATGGAAGTGCCAACCAATACAAACTAACATTTGTCATAGCTACTAGGTAGTGAATATTGCGAGCAGAGGATTACTAATCTAATAGCGAGTTAATATGCCTTACAAAAACAAAAGTGGATCACAGGAAAGAGAAAACAGAAGAATGGATGGCATAAAAAAGCAGTCCCAGACTCAATCATGACAAAACGCTTGACCACGGAACACAGCGAGTCTACAGTTATTGTATGTTGAGTTACTTACTTACTTGCCCAGTGATCGAGTTGAGAAATCTGGAATTTAATAGCATAAGCTAGTTTATGTTTATGTTATGCTGGATTCATAGCCTGCTGGCCAACTAATAGTGACATTACTAGGCAATGTGAGCTGTGGTCATGCGAAGCCATGCCTCTTTTCTGGGCTTTTTGTTCAGATGTGTTGTGTAGGCCTTGATAAGCTATAAGTTTGTTTCAGTGTCCATCTGTTTACCTTTTACCTCTCCACCACTCCATGATTCTTAACACGACCGATAACACTACCATCTCAGTGCAGAACAAGATCGGGCAGGTAGTATTCTGTCTCATACATTACCCTGATGTACAAACCAGACCTGGGTCAATACGTGATTGTTTTGGATTGAAATACTGTTTGGTCCTCGATTGATCTTGCCTGATGCAGTTGACCGGAAGAGGATCAGAAGGTAAGATTTTGACTTTTTGAGAGTATTTCATAGGTTCCAATACACCAGACAAGCTCAGTAAAAGGAAGAAAGTTATTTTACAGTAATTCAAAACAATTACGTATTTGACCCAACTCTTCTGCAACAATAGTTTAAGGAAAATTCAAATATACAGTTTAGGCATTTAGCCGATACTCTTATCCAGAGCGGCTTACAATTAGTGGAAACAAAGAAAAGACCCACATTAATAAATCACCAACACCCCAAGTAGCAATTAATTAGAAGTACAATGGTTGTGCCATAACACCAGCAATAGGTAATCATGTGCAAGGAAAGGTAGAGAAGGGATTTGTTTTTGGTTGGGGATATACAGAATAGAAAGGGAAAGATGTGGAAGATGTGAGAAATGGGAATCAGGGTGGAGAAAGAGAACATGGCAACAGCTTCATTGAAATGATCAGTTGGTTTGAGAGTAGACATCTGAAAGCATGAAATGTACAATAATATGTTATAGATTGAAGAACTACAAAAGAATGAATACCAAACTGGTTCAGCAGATGCACAGCAGAGTCAAAACAATAAACAGCAAATGCATCAAAACAGTCAGAGAAGTTGAAAAGAAATGGACAATGTTACAAGCCTGATGCGCTCCAAAAAAAATTGTTTCTTTCAACCAGCACACAGAATTCTTGAGTCTGCACACTTCACTTGACAAAACTCCATCTGGATTCGATTCCAGGATTTGACAAAAACAGTTATTCTGCACTCATCAGTTACAAATTTGTTGCTCAAGAAAGCAACCCTGCAAAAGCACTGGGAGAGTTCAGGGATAGAGGCAAGAAAACCTTTCCAAATATTGCACAGAAAGCAAAACTATCCTTGTCCATTGCAAATCTTCATCAATGCAGAAGGATGGGTCTGTTCATATGGACAAGTTCACAATAAGCATCATCATGACAGAAGATACCGTTAAACACTGACAATGATTAAATTCAACCACACAGTTTAAACCACAAAGTTTAAATCTAACATTTCTACTTACTTTCAGTTCATCTGCTTTAATCCATTTTGTCTATTTTCTTTTTAATACCCTTCTATTTATCATTTTTGGGGACTGTGACGCTACTACACTTTTTACACGTACATGCAACTTCCACAGATAAAAAATAAATAAATACATCACAGCACTATAAAAACTCAACCACATGTCTGTAGATACCACACTGAATGCAGCACCTGACAGTGTGGGAACTCCACTGTCAATCATCGTTAAGTGGCAATTGACTTATCAATGTGGATGACTGGGGAGGTGTAATGTGATAATTGTCTAACACCTGCGATCAAAGAAGGCTCTACTGACCTCATGCTGAGGGAAGACTAAAATGCAGAAATGAGAAAACTGTTTTGTAAAAAAAAGAAAATGGTCACCCGAGTGATAATTGCTTAATTGGGCATAACTGTTTCAGAAAAGTACAGAACATACATACATTTGACATTCTTTTGAAAATAACATTTAAATATTTGATGATTTTTAGGTTTATAGATTTATCAAGAAAGGATCTAAAGACTGAGACAAGAACAGCGAACGGATTCGAATCAACTTGGAAAAAAAAGAGGGCCAAAACCAATGGTACTGTAGTACTATTCTATTTCTGTTGAGACAGTATTTACCAGAAGTTTCTGGTCTTTATTTGAAACAAGTCCAGACTTGCAGAAGCCCATTGCCTTGTAAGAGCTGGAGAGAAGCCGGAGGCTCAGTGGAACGCTCCGTTATTTTACTACCAGGAGGCAGAGTTACAGCTGATTGATTGAAAATTCCAGTTTTAGACCTCAGGCCCAGACTGGCTAGTATTGTTTGAAGAGAGGCTTCAATACCAGAATACTAGATGACAAGCAAAACGCTGCAGCACAATTGTTTTTGTGAAAATAAATTCCAGGCAATAAGAGTATATCACTGCTGCAAGTCGAACTGTTTCGAGTTAAGACGAGTTTCCAACAGTACACCCCACAAAAACCTGCAACAGATCTGATTCCGAATACATACGGATATGTAAGTTCATGCCCTACTTTGACTTAAGGTACGGGTAAGGCCTCAAACAAGCTACGGTCATTCCGGGAGCTTGTCTAAAACAGACTACAACCATGCCCCACCAACTCAAAACCCAGACTTACCATCAAAAACACAGAAAAAAGTAAATAAATAAAATACCTCTGCACAAGAATGGTAGATTTACTGATGAGAAAAGGGTAGCAGGTACATTCTGTGTGATAAAAGGGGACAGGGAACAAGTGACAGTCGGGTTAAGACAGAAGTCATGTTCGCGAGCAGGTAGGAACATCAAACGGCAAGTTCACAGGAAACCTATGCAGCCTTGTCTTGAAGGAGGATTTCTGGTGTGTGGAGTAGATTATATCTGCTCAAGCTACTGACATGGCCTCATTTGCTGCATGTAGTGTTAGGGAGGATTAAACGATATAAACTTTGAAGCTTTAAACAATACCTTTCAAAATTAAACGGATTAAGGAGGGATGTCTGATGAGGATTTCCCAGGGCTTTGTTAGTTAAAACTTATTTTAAAACCGAACGGTCTCAAATTTCTCATGAATGTGACCATTTTAATGATGTTTCTCTCAAATTTGAGAGGGCAATGGGCACAGGGACCATCCCAAGAGGACAGATTTGGTACACAGTATGGTTCTTTGAGGCTTCTTAGACTGAACTTAAAAATAGGACGGAGACTGAACTTAAAAATAGGATGGACCATGTGAAGTTAGTTCTGCTTTCCATCTAAGCTATTCTGTCTGTTCATTCATTTTTCGCAATGCGGCTAGGAAATAATTTTAACATTAATGTGAATGTGGAGCTCCCGGCAGACTCAAGTGGTAAAGTTACAGTGCAGTCTGTAAGTATTTGGACAGTGCCAGATGTTGAGGGTTTTTGGGCCAGACTCTATAGTCTAAGCAATGCTGGTCCAATCCTAGGCTACGCCACTAGCTGTTGACGACTGGGTGTTTGCAGCAGTAGAATATGCTTGGCCCTGTCCTGCCATGTGTATGTCAGGTTAAACCAGGCTGTTCAGGCCATGGCTTAAGTGCAGGTAAGAGTGGTAAAAGAGGTAAATATGCAGAATCTGCTGTGGTCTTTGCATGTTTTTATGTGGCATCCAAGGGACTTCAGATGAGAGACAAAATGGATTATTCCAAATTGGCGATGGGGGGGTGTTTTAGATAAATACACTTAAATAATTTCAATGAATTACACTAAGAAAAGTTTAATGTGTTTGTGTCTCTTACTCCATTTACTACAGTGGCAGAAGAATAAACTGCAGACATAGTATTCTCCAAAATGATCGGCACCCTTCATAAAGATAAACATGAGCATACACAATGAATGCTTTCCTGAGAAATAGCACAGAACCTTCTGATAGCTTACAGCATAAAACGCTTAAGCAGAGTTGGGTGCAGTCGTTCAAGAACAACAAACCCATTTTAAAAAAGTGGATGGGGGGGGTTGTCTGCAACAAATCTTGTGTTAAAAGCACTTCTGCGGCTCCACTGCCTCTATCTTTTAACTACACAAAATATCCTATTCTATTATTATTCTACGTTACGTAGACTAAATATCCTCCCAATGCTGGCTTGTCCCCGAACAGACGTCTTCCCGTTCCTCTGTCGTCAGAGGGGGCGATGAGCCGGGAATGCCTCGTCGCTTGCGAAGGTCTGCTTATGCTAAACAGATACGGCGGCGGATAATTATTTGGGCTTGCTGTCAATCATACCTACTCAACCAAGATCAAGAGCAAGCCCTGACTGGGGTCTGCATGGGGACCATTCATTAACATTTGAGTACCGCTCTATCAGTCAGAGCAACAAATAAATCAAAGGAGCACCGCAAACAGGGGTAATATTTCCTCAATAACCCAAAAGAGGATCTGTGGGGAGATGCAAATTGCCTCCCATGAGACCTGGGGGGGAAGTGAAGGAGAATCTTGCTGGGAGGCAATGGGAAGCTAATGAGTATAATGGTAAATGTATACAAAGGAACAATAAGAAAAAGCTCTCTCTTCAAACCAATTTATATAATCTTATCAATGGGGTACTGCAGCGCAGACAACACCGCATCTTCACAGCGGACATAAGCTGACCCCTAACCTAGCGTGTGCTTTGTGCTGCACCACAGAGGCCGCGGTAGCTAACCTTGCACAGAGGAAACAGGGAAAACAACACTTAATCGTACTCCGATACAATGAAATTACAATACAATGATTACAATAAAAGGGATCGTGAATGTAGGCTACCTTGCTGGCAAGTGGACACATATGTTTGAGCAATTTTTGTAAAATATGAGAATAATAAACTTTACCATATTAATAAGTTCAACTGCACTGAAGACCTTGAAATAACTTTTTTTTTAATTTGCAGTGCAACATTATGAAATAAAGGTATGAAAAGTGACCAAGAAGGTAATGCTTGTCGCTAGGGCGGTACCCTATAGGTGCATACAATTGTAATTGTAATTGCACCTATAGCCATGTAACTAATTTTGTATTTTTTTGCTTGTAAGGCGTACTCATTTGTACCAAAAGAGAACATAATTGCACTTTTAGGGTTCTTTAGGAAATTTGATCCTCAATAAACAAAAATGTACCCCCACTGTCACTTTCTGAGAGTGTATCCACAACAGGATTGATTCACTAAATAAAATAAAATAAATAAAATAGATTCAGTTCGTTTAGTTCTGTTGGATGTGTGATAACATTTGCAGGCGCGCTTCACGTATGAGTGTCTGAAAAAAAAAAACCTAGATTTTCTCCTCACCCCCTCCTCCCCCAGCTGCAAATAACCAGTCGTTTCTTGTTAGCTGTGACTCAATACTCATTAGAGTTGTTAACAAGTTCTTTCTGATGCTTAATACAGTTTCACTGGCTGGCAGTGAGATGTTTCAGTTGGAATTTCCATGACACATACTTTTTTTCACACTCTCAATGCATGGGTGCCTTTACAAACTATTTTCATCAACAAATTTGGGTTCACTCACAATAAACACTTAATTTGAGTTTGTAGTCGCAATCTTTAAACTCTATTGATTTCACTAGCTTACGGCTGGAAAATGCTACCAATTAAATACGCATATCTATTAGATACTCCTTCCAACTGTTTTTTTTTTCATCAGCCTATACTAAAGGCTTTGTGTGACAATTTACTGCAGTTGAGATTATCCTTATTTTGCATTGTGTCACATACACTACTTATAACCCAACTGCAGCATTACGCAGAGTGCATGATTATTACTTAAACCAGAAATGTTGTGGAATAAAACTACCAAGCACTGCAATACCAATCACTGCCAGCAGATAGCTTCCTGGTCAGAAATGCATGAAGTGTATTGAAACCACAGGATCTCCTCCATCTGTCACGGATGGTTATCGGATAATTCTCAGGGAAACATATGTAATTATAAAAATCAGGAAGGCTTTGCCAATAACCTATTGATTGGCTGTCTCCTCCTGAGCACATTCAAACACATATTTGCACTTCAAAAGCCACCCAGGCATTTATTCAGTCCCTGTTCATCAAAGGCTCCATGCCCAAGTCTGCAATTACTCTGAGAGAAAAAGTGGTGTTAAATAAAATAGATTTGCAATTTGTCAATTTACTCTGAGATATCTTCACTCTAATTTTCTGTGTTTAAATACCGTTTCCGTGCTGAACCCGAGAGCGACTAAAAAATGTATTCAAACAACTTCATCTGATCATTTGTCATGAATACACTGCACTGTTTGACAACACCTTAGCCACAAAAATATTTAATGACGCGATGAACATGACATTAAAACTTTTAAATTCAAGGTTTTCCATCACAGCAGGAATAATGATGCATATAATAAATGTTTCCATGAGGTGAGACTGCTTTAAAAGGAGATTTGAAAAAATGTGACAGAAAATCAAGGTTAACAACAGTTTTATTTGTTGTGCCTATAACACTCATGTCTGAATGCCAAGTTTCACTCAGCCTGGCTGGTTCATCCAGTGTACTAAAGTAATTGCATCTAACCTATACACCCCTAAAGCAAGTTTCTGAAATATCACTTCAAAATTGGGGAATAAATGATTGCTTCGTGAAAAAATAATGAGGAAAATGCTATCTGACCACAACTTTGATAGAAAATGCCAAAGGTTTAGGTGCTTTGCTACCAATTTAGATGCAAACTTTTGCCCTTACCCTTTCAATCAATAAGAGGCACTGAATTTAAATTTTGGTTAATTGGTGCTCAATGTGTGAAAACCTACATCTATAGAACATTCTAGCAGCCTTGGTAGTATTGATTCTGGAATCTCTTGCAACTGCTTATCAGCATGTCTTTTCAATGTGTCTGATCCTCAGCGCTGGGGCACAAATCCTCTGTGGTCACGTTTTGGTCAGATTTTGATTGGGAAGCAGAGCAGGAGATTCCCAGCAAGTGCAAAACAATTACAGAATGAGGTAATCAATGCTTGGAATAAAATCTGCAGTGCTTTAGCATTAAATATATGGCTATCCATCTCAAATTCAATCACTTTTGAAGGATTAGCATATTTCCCATATTTATGTAGTTTAAACATTTGCATACATAAAATGTTAAGATTGAGAGCAATATTTTAATTACTACATTGATTTATCAATAATCCATTCTGAATACACAAATTATGTTGAGGCATCATCGATCAATTGCATGTGCCAGGAACACGATCTTTTAAACAGCAGCCTGTAATGAATATTTGTAACAAGAATAGTCCATAATTAATGTTTATTAATTGACAGAAAGAAAATGAATGCTTTAAATGCCAGTACCCATCTCATTTAATAGGTAGGACATCATTTATAATTTTGTGAATACAGCCAGAGCATAAGTGGTCATATTCTGCCACCAAGTGGTGGCACTGTTCTTTAACATAAAGAACAAGTGTGAAGTTAACAGCAAGCATGATTTCTGTGTTGAACACAACACATCTAACACCACTCAAGCCTTAGGAAGTAACATCTTGGTGAGAAGCCTTTTAATACAATATCAGCTAAGCAACACAGATTCCCAGTCTATTGTCACTGCATTTAAATGATCAGATTACTACCAACATTGCTGGTGAAAGTAGGTTGTTCTGCACAGAATACCCTTTGAGTGAAGAGGAGGTGTTCTTTAAGAAAACAACCATGGATTTCAGTATTAGTTCTGACAAAAACGTGGTGCCAATGATGTCTTATATGGTGAGCTCCACAATGTTTGGGACAAACAACAATTTTTCTTGATTTGGCTCTGTACTCAACCATCTTAGATTTGGAATCAAATATTTCACATGCGATAAAAGTGCAATTCCTCATCTTTTATTAAAGGGATTTTGTATATATTTGTATATATATAGTTCCACCGTGTAGATATTACAGCGCTTTTATACATTTATACAGGCTAGTAATAGAATAGTAATAGAATATCAGGGCACCATAATGTTTGGGACAAATGGCTTCACAGGAGTTTCTGATTAGTCGGGTATGTTCAATTCCATCCTTAGCGCAGGTATAAGGGAACTTTCAGTATCTTATCTTGATTGTAGGCTCTTCATGGCCTTTGGATTCTGTTATTGGCAGTTCTCAACATGATGACCAGAATTGTGCTAATGAAACTCAAGGAAGCCCTAATGAGCATAGAAAATAACAACAACAAAAAAAATAAACAGCCAGAGACAACCAAATCTTAGGCTTACCAAAGTCAACCATTTGAAAAAAGAGTGCACTGGTGAGCCCAGTAATCACAAAGGACCTGGTAGGCAAAGGAAGACATCTATATTTGATTTCCAAAAAGTTTTTTCTCACCATAATGAAACATTAGACAGCCAGGAGGTAGCCGTGGATGTGTCAGTGACTACTGTCTGCATAAGACTTCCCAAAGTGAACTACAGAGGCTACAAGATCTACAGTAAATCACTAGCCACAAAAACAGGACAGTCAGGTTACAGATTGAAGTATGAAAAAGAGCCTGCAGTGTTCAGGAGAAAGGCCTTGAGGGCAGATGAGACCAATATTCACTTGTATCAGTGTGATGGCAAGTGCAAACTGGAGGCCAAAAGGAACTGGCCAAGATCCAGAGCACCCCCCCCCCCCCCCCCCCCCACACCCCCATCTGTGAAACATAGTGGCAGGGGTGTTATAGTTTCAGCACGTATGGCTGCCACAGATACTGGCTCCCTTGTCTTCAATGATGATATGATGATATAACTGCTGACAGCAGCATCAGAATTAATTCTGGAGTGTAAAGAAGTATAAAAATCTAATCTGCTCAAGTTCAAGCAAATGCCTTCAAACTCACTGAATGACACTTCATCCTACAGCACGACAATGATGCCAAACAATTGCTAAAATAGCAAAGGAGTTTCTCAAAGCTGAAAACTAAAAGATTCTTGACTGCCCAGAACATTCACCCAGACAGAATCCAATTGAAAACGTGTTGCATATGTCTAAGAGAAAACATAGGGCAACTAGCCTCTGAACCAAAAAGGAGCTCAAAATTGCTGCAGTACAGGCTAGGTAGTGCATCGCCAGAGAGATACTGAGTACCTGGCGATGTCTATGGGTCAAGGATATATGACAAGTTACTAATATAGTCGCTTCCATTAGCATAGCATTAATATGTCTGAAACATTTTACGCTTAAATAAAAGCTGAAAATGTGCACTTTCACCACACATGAATTAATTACAACACTAAAATTGTGGAGTACTGAGCCAAGTAAAAAAAAAATAGGTACATGTTATTACTCATATAGAAATAAGACTTAATTCCAGAACTCTAGCAAACTCTAACCTGGCCATTCTGTTCTTCAGGTTTGCCAGTGGTTTGTATCTTTGAACCCTCTGAGGTGATGTTGGTGTAGTCTTCTCTTTGTTTTAGTCTTTGACACATCTAAGCCTGCATCCTGGAGAGTGTTCTTGATCCGTTCGACAGTTGAAAAGGGGGTCTTCATCACAATTGAAAGTATTCTTTGGTCATCCACTACAGTGGTCTTCCATGGTGAACCATTTGTTTCTATTGCTGAGCTCACCAGTGTGTTTTTGCTTCTTAACAATCTATCAAACAGTAGATTTTGACACCCTCAATGTTTTGCCTACATCTCTGATCTATTTAGTCCGATTTGTCCACCCTATGATGGCCTGCTTTACTCATATTGACAGTTCTTTCCTCCTCATGTTGACAGACAACATAAAGAGATTCCAAATGCAAATTCCTCACCTAGAATTAACTCTAGACCTTTTGTTGGCTATCGGTGCACAACCAGTGGTGCAACCACAAAAAGCTGCCACAAAATAGCTGAGCTAATTGCCCACTTACTTCTTCTCCCCTACAATGGGAAGAGTATGTATAAAAGGCAATTCCTAAAATTTCATTTGTTAAGGATGCACATACCTGTAAATTATCGCTGACAGTCTGCACTATAACCTCACATTTCAAATCCAATATGCTGGAATATAGAGCCAAAACCACAAAAATTTGTCACTGTCCAAATACTTACAGACTGCACTGTATCTACCAGATGGCAGCGGCTTAATACATTCAAATGCAGATATGGTCAAGAGGTTCAGTTGTTGTTCAGACCAAACATCTGGTCTTTGACTGTGGAATGATTGTTGATGCCAGACAGGCACAACAAAAAACATAGAAGATTAACTATTGAAGATTCAATTAGTTTGTTTATGGGATTAAGGGTAATGAATACAGTTATGTCATTAAAATAACACTTCACCTGAAGCTGGCTGTTGGGCTGGAACAATTAGAATTATGCAGCAAAATCTCACAAGGCAAATAAGTGATATTTTTGTTCCCAAGTTAATTTTCCCAGCATGGGTTTTTGGCAAACACCCATTTTGTTTCAGGAAAATTGGAAATTTCCTCAGCAAAACATTTGTTTGCACATTCACACATATGCTCTTGAGTGATTCTTTGGAAGCATAATTATGTTTTAGTGTAAGTGCCAATGAATATCCTCTGGAATTTTACCATCTGTACAGTGTTTTTCATCTGTATTTTACTGACTGTTTTCACTCATACTTTTCAACAGGGCTGCCAGCTGAATATTGCTTGCTATTGTTTCATTATTCTATAAATTCATTACTTTTAATCATACATCAAGTCTGCATTGCTTAAGAGGGTACTGCCTATTTGATGCACTTTTACAGCATTATTCTACATTATTACTATAACATCTATAATATACACTCAGTGAGCACTATATTAGGTTTTCTTATTTTATTTTATTTTATTTACTTTTACTGCTGTAGCCTATCCACTTAGAGTTATGATGTGTTGTGTGTTCAGAGATACTCTTCTGCATACCACTGTTGTAATGTGTGGTTATTTGCATGACTGTCACCTTCCTGTCAGCTTTGACCAGTCTGGCCACGTCTCTCATTAACAAGGCATCTGCAGAACTGCTGCTCACTGGATTATTATTTCTTTGCACCACTCTTTGCAAACTCTAGTTTGCTAGAAAATCAGGAGGCCAGCAGTTTCTGAGATACTCAAACCACCCTGTCTGCCACCAACAATCATTCCACAGTCAAAGTCACTTAGATCACATTTTTTCCCCATTCTGATGGTTGATGTGAAAATTAACTGAAGCTCCTCTCCCGTATCTACATGATTGTATGCATTGTACCGCTGCCACACAATTGGCTGATTAGATAATCGCATGAATAAGTATGTGTAATAAAGTAAAAATGTTAGATAAGCTACATACTCAGTGGCCACTTTATTAGGTAGACCTGTACACCAGCAAATATTTAATCAGCCAATAATATGGCAGCAATTAATGCATAAAAGCGGTTTGGGGAAGAAATGTGATCTAAGGAACTTTGACTGTAGAATGATAGTTTGTGCCAGCCAGGGTGCTGAGATTTTCATGCATAAATACCAAATAAAGTGCTCAGAATGTAGATCTCAGTGAACTCATGCAATGACACTCTGAAAGTCACACATGATTAAAGGTCCTTTATTTTCATTTCACATGGCTGTAATTGTAATGTAATTATTTAATTATTGTTGACTGCAACTGATATTCTATTACATAATACAAATAAACTACATGGAATGAACTAGTCTGCTGTCTTGGTTGTACTTACAAACTGTTTATTAAACCTAGTTTGAAGGTACACTATGACATAGAAATATTATAAGCAATACTTATGTCTATCAAGAATGAAATGAAACATATTGGCCTATCAAATGAGTGGTTAGCAAATCACAGTTCAGATATATCCATATGAAATGTCGCTAATATATTTATATTATTAAAAAATATATATTACTACGATAAAATACGAAAATATTAAAACCTTAAAATCATGCAGGAATTGAAACATAAATTCTCTCGATTCACTGATGGAATGATGTTTCACAGATTTTGCGGAAAGGCTTTGTAAGTTTTTCGGAAGGGGGGGGGGGGGGGGGGCGTGTGTGCAGAGCGTTCTCTGTTAACGATCTGCCAAGTCTGAGGAACCACTGACACGCGTAACAGGCAGCTTCGCTTTTTTTCAATTTGCCAGGACAGGAGATCACACCCAGCTGCAGTCTTGGAGCACTTTACATAACCGTGTCACAGTTCCAACCGCAAATACGGCAAATACGCAATTACGCCGACGCGCCACCGCACATCTGGATAGCGGCACGTGGCGGCGCACAGCGGCACTTCTGCTGTCACCCCCCCCCCCCCCCACACACCCCACTAGCGGTGTTAATAATTGGATGATTATTAATGAGGCCGTTCTCTTAGGATTCATAAATGAATGCTTAATCAGACGCTGGAAAGGTAGAAATGAAACATTAAAACAAAACAAGTCACCCTCTCAACCTCTTAATTAGGTTTTCCACCTCTAATTCATTCGACGCCAATATTCATTCCTTCATTTAGAAACGGGGAAGCTGACAATGCTAGTGGGAGGGCACTGACAAACATTGAACTTCACACAACAGTGATTACTGCATCTGCTGTGCATTTAACAACCTATGATGCACTCAGGCCTACACTGCGGGCTCTGCTAGTACAATCAAGTATGGTGAACTGCACTTTAGCAGAGATGATGGGTACTCCAAGTCATGCTCTTCCACATTTTATATCTACTGAATATGAATAGACAGTTTTCCAGCTGTGATAATTTAACACACTGCTACTGTAGGTACATGGTCCTTTGGTATGTAAGCCCACTCTTTTGTTCTACAACAGCTAGACATGGGTATGAACATGTAATTTACTGTATAATGTTGGGTAAAAATAATTACTAGTATTTGCATTTGGAAGCAAGTAAATGAGCCCAAGATTTTGTAGCATATAGCTACCGTAGTGTGCTTCCAGGACTTGATATAACAGCCAAAAAACTATGGTCAGTTTGATTTGATTGATCAGTGGCTCCTGGCATGAGGTCCACTGTGGCATTGCAGGGGATCCATGTCAATCCTCTCATTTTAAAAGTTGTTCATTTGAAACATACATTGCATAAGTATTTGGACAGTATTACAATTTCTGTTATTTTGGCTCTATGCTCCAGCACATTGGATTTGAATTGAAAGAATGAAAATGAACTCAAAGTCTCAACAGACACATTTCATTTGAGGGTATTTACATCCATATCGGGTGATCGTGAATGAATTACATCCCTCTTATATGTAGTCCCTCTTTTTTATATGTAGTCCTGTTTCTAGTCAGGTGATTTCAATCACTTCCTTAGTGCAGGCATTTGAAAGCTGTCAGTATCTAGTCTTGCTTCTAGGCTTTTGATTGCCGTTGGAGTCTGTTATTGGCATTTGTCAACATGAGGACATCAGTTGAGTCAATGACAGTCAAGAAAGCAATTATGGCTGAGAAATAAGAAAAAAACAGGCAGAGATATAGGCCAAAAAATTGGTATAGAATATAAATAGTTTTGGAACTGTTTGGTACATCATTAAGAAGAAAGAGAGCACTGGTGAGCTCAGCAATTGCAACGAGACTGGTAGGCCAAGGAAGACCTCTACAGTTGATCACCAAGTATTTCTCGTCATAATGAAGAAAAACCCATGAACACCTGTCTGAAAAATAAGAAACACTCTTCTGGAGGTAGGCAGTTTTAACTTGACTACATCAAAACTCTTTAATTATGGCATTTAAACACACTAATGCACAATAAATCACATTAGTTAACAAGGTGCTGACTAATTAGAACAGCTAACGTTAATGTTAAGGCTAGCTAGCCATGGTGGAGTAACAGACCAGCTAGCCAGTAACGGATCTTGATGCTGGCATCAGTTTGTTACAGTTGCATACCCTGCCAAAGCCGAGTTTGGCTGGCTCACGTGGAGCGGCAAAATTGGCTCGCTGCTCCAAGGGAGGGACTTGGCAGGGGTTCGTAGGATTGCTACATACAACAGCACCCCGGACACCACGGAATCACGGTCATGGGCTCTGAGATAAAATGGCTTGATGAAGGCGTGTCGTTCTCTGGATCGCCAGATCTCTCTGGGATGCCGAGGAATGGGGTTGTGAGCGGTGTATCCCCAGCTAACGGAAATAATTGGAATAGATAGGGTACAATTGCCTACCAAATTTGAAACAAACAACAAAAACTTAGAATAAAAACATTTTTAGTTGGACCTGTGCAATTACTTTGTAGTTGGACCTGTGAGTACTTTCAAGATATATATGAAACATTTAAAAAGTATGATATATTTCTCTGCAATGTAATTGAGTGAAAGTACATAAAGTACGTAAGTATATGAACAAAAAATGAAAGTAAAGTACAAATCCACAAAAATAAGTTCAGTATAGTAACAAAGTACAATTACCCAAGTACTTTCCACCCCTGCCATAAGTGCAAACCTAAGGATATCAGCGATCTTTTAGAGTTCGACATGGTGGAAGTCAAAAATCAGTTATCACAAAATATAGAAGACTCTTGGCTTTTTTCTTTGCCGGTAGTTGCACAAAGTATTAAACCAGGGGTGCCAATAATTGTGAAATCGGTTTGTCACAAACCATGCGACACCCCTGGGAGGGAGATGGGAATTTTCACCTTTGTTTGCCCAACGGGGAGAGAGAGATTGCCCACACCAACTCAAAATACATAATACAAGACTTTGCCCTGTCCCCTCACGGATTCTGGGCAAAAATAACAAATACAGTAAATTAAAATAACAAAGATAAAGAACATCCCTGACACCTTCTTTCCAGTGCGCAAACAAAGCAAAAACTGAAACACACAACCAGCTCAGCCCTGCACTGTGGAGACCAGCACACCTTTAAGCACCTGGGTCGATTAATTAACGCAACCCAGGTGTGCGTGCCCTCTCCACCAGTAGGCGTGGCCTACTCACACTGTTTTTTGGGGAACTAATTATTGTATTTGAAAAATGTAAGACTTCCTTGAGTCACCCTAAAATGCCTCCAGTACACTACAATCTGTTGTAATGGTATATTTTAAAACTGACTCATACAGAAAATATGAATTGCAACTGAACAGAAAGTATACCCTTTCTTTAACATTAAGTGTAGTGCAAAATCAGCCCTGGTCAAATTGCATGTTTTGCTTAATCACTAAGTGAAAAGAAGTTAACACAACTTCTGCAGGGTGCAAGCACACATTACATATTTATGAAAATCTGAGTGCACAATTACTAATTACTTGCTAAATTCAAAGTTAGGAAAAAAAATGTTATGGACTGACATATTTTACACTTTCCCTGTGAACTATTTTCACTTAGAAAATCAACAGAACATGCAGTTTTCCCAAGGGTGCCAAAACCTTTGCATAGCAACTGTAATATCAAAACCATGGCCAGGATTCAATGAAAGGGCCATGGTTAGGAAGTACTTTTTTTACAAAGAGAATGATCAATGTGTGGAACAAATTGCCATGTAGTGGAGGTTTTCAAGGCCAGGATGGACATGGTACTGGATTTTATTTAGTTCTAGGTAAACTATTTCACTTTCGGTGGATGGTATTTTTGTACATTTTGGTTATACATGTATTTTGTTCATTTTAATGATTCATGGGCTTTTCATAGGCTTTTTGAGTATATTGTTTTTACTGATTATATGTATTTTTATGTGTTTTATTATTTCATTGTTTGTTGATGGTTTTATTTAGTTAATTTATTTAAAACAAATTTCAATGATGAGCCAAGTTGGGCTGAATGGCCTATAGCCATAACCTTTATTATGTGTATGTTTTATGTAAAGAAATGTTTATTTTTCAATCAAAGTATTCTAAAACTAATTTATCAAATTAGTGAACACACCAAAAAACATTCACTGCATCCAGGAAATAATAATAATAATAATAATAATAATAATAATAATAATAATAATAATAAAAAAACATTTTCTGATGTTTAGCTTGTAATATCTGATGTGTAGGAAGAATAATTTTCCCCAAGACCCTCTTCACATCACTCCTATGACTACATGCCCGAGATCTACACATATGTACAGTACAATGACAATTGAGACATATTCCAGTAGGAGAAAGGAGTAATCTAATGTAGTTTTCAATCAGTTTATTGCTCCAAAAATGCAAATAATTAAGTCAATATTCCACATGAAAGTTCACAACCACTGTTCTCCAAGCAGTGATTTTGAAGCACATTCAGGAAAAAACCAATGGCAGATTTACACACGCACACACTCGCACACAAACACACACAATTAAATGTTTTTGCATAAACGTGCTTATAAATTCAAAGTTAAAAAGTAAATAAATAAAAAGGTTACATTTCAGTAGGACTACATGAACACGGAGAAACATGAAACGAGAACTGTTTGACAAATTTTGTAAGATGTGACCTAAGGTTTATGCAGCAAAAGCAACATTTTAGAACCTGCCTCCCCTAGGACAGTGCTGAAGTTAAAATAACTCATAAATTCACCCTTGGCGGGCAACTTTCCAGAAATGATTTACAGGGTCCTGGTATGGTCTCCTTGAAGGTCCTACTTATTACTTGTCAAACACAGCTCTACCAATAACTACACCATCCAATATAAGCTCTGGAATTTTGTCAAAATCCCTTTCTCAGTTTTTGCTGTGGATAAAAAAACAACAAATAGCGTTTCTTTTTATCTTAGCTTACCTGAAAATCCACATGTGCCTTTTTCTAGAAAATTCTGATAAATGTCTGGTTTAGCTGTCATGAAACAACTTACAGGCAACCTCGTTGATTTATAAATGATTTTCTTCGTCAATAACAACAAAGTCAATACTTAACTGATACAATTTTCAAAAACTGTATGACTGCCAAGGACGCAGTGAAACGTCCGCCCAGCATGCCCTGGCCACAGTCAGAACTGCTGTAGGTCTTCAGCCATGCTGAGTGAGCATGATTCTGCCATGGCCAGCTGTGCCAGAGATGAGTGGACACACACATGCTGGGGGGCTGCCACATTTAGCTGCTGATGGACTCGGCCTAATGGAGACAGGCTGTCATTTTCCTCTTACAGCTTCTTTATTCTATTCTAAGACGTTTCTGAGAAGACGCTACAAAGCGAGCCAACAGCTTAATACCATGGAGTGAGATGGTTACAAGCATCTGCCTGCAATTGATGTATGGACTGACGTATTTTAACAAATGACAGTGGGATATAGAAATATAGGTACCCCTCATTTCATAATTATTGGCATCCCTGGTTTACTGTAGTACTGGGTGCATAACAGCATGGGGCTATGTCCATGATGTCAACTATCATGGTTACAATACAAACCTGATGTACAGCATCAGAATAAGCACCATCATTCTATTATCATGATCTGTTGTAAGATGTTTGAAATAACAATACAGTAGAAGACCCATACACTCAGTGAGCACTTTATTAGGTATTTATTACTCTTTTTCTTTTTTTTTGACAAACCTTTATGATGCGTTGTATGTTCAGTGATGCTCTTCAGCATATGACTGTTGTAATGTGTGGTTAATTGCGTTACTGTTACCTTCCTGTCAGCTTTGACCAGTCTGGCCATTCTCCTCCGACATCTCTCATTAACAAGGCGTTTCTGTCTGCAGAACTGCTGAACACTGGATTTGTTTTGTTTTTTGCACCATTCTTTGCCAACTCTAGAGACAAGTGTACATAAAAATCCCAAGAGATCAGCAGTTTCTGAGATAATCAAACCACCGTGTCTGCCACCAACAATCATTCCATGGTCAAAATCACTTTTCCCCATTCTGATGGTTGTGAACATTAACTGAAGCTCCTGACCCATATCTACATGATTGAATGCATTGCACTGTTGTCACAGAGTTGGCTGATTAGATAATTGCATGAATAAGTAGGTGTAATAAACTAAAAATGTTCCTAATATAGTGCTCGGTGAGTGTATACACTTGAACCAGACCAGTCATTTAAGTCATTAATATGTATTATTGTAACAGCAAATAAAATAAAAAAACAAAAAAAACTGGAGAAATCAGTTTATTCTGATAATATTGTTTCAGGGATTGTTTCCAGAGACATTACTTTAAAAAAAGTATATAATTTGGCATTTTTTAAAAAGTGACCATTTCAACCTAATTAGGTTGAATATATAATTAAATGTATTTTTTTTACATGGCTTCTGCCATTATTTGAGTGGTTTTACATTCAAAGACGGTTAATCTGAGCCATTATAAGTATAGGTGTAGTTTTCTTGTAGCTGACCAGGGTGTAAAATGATCTAATTGGTTGAAATATTACCAACTACCAAGCAGATTGGGGGGGAATTATCATGGAAAGGAAGTTTCTTTTGGAGTAAAACGATACTGATTGGGGATAATTGAGCATAATGTGGCTCCTAAAATAACTCTCAATTTTTTACACTAAAAGACTTATGTAGGCCTTGCAGCTCTCAGTAGGTCCAGCAGATTACGAAAATATCTCGGCTCGGCAGCTGTTCTGCAGCTCAGCTGCTAATTCAGGATGTTACATTCCCAATAGAGCTCTTCCCCGGAGTCTCAATTTGCAGTCATAGGAGCAAGGAATTTATATTAAAATATTGTGTTCTGAAAATTACATCAAGAGGGATTTGTACGAAACAAAGAACAATCTAGTCGAAGAGCAGCAGATGCCTTCAATATTATCACCACTGGTTCACACATGTCATTTCACACCCAGATAGTGACAGCAATAAACTGATTCCATTACGCTGGTTTCATGTGCTAATAACCGGGAGGAGAGGTTAAAGTTTGTTTATTCCATATGGGGACGTCACACTCGAGGCGGATGCAAGGTAACAAGGTAAGAAGATGGCGGAGTTAAAATCGCAGCCAAACGTGATGCTCAGATCGGGATTCCAGGGAAACGTACAGTGCATACATAAAACCGCTTTAAAGCACTGGTCCCATTTCAATTGTAGATATTTTTTATATTGTGGAATCTTACAGTAAATAAGCAAGTTACTTCTAAGTTGTTAGATTCTATTGATAAAACATCAAAGCGATACCAATGTTATAGACCTACTTCAATATGGCCTGTGAAGAAAAGACCAATAGCAATAACATGCTTATCCAATACCAAACGCTCCATTGCAAAGAAAGCTGATGACAAAGAACATTTAAATGGTATGGATTGAAAAGAAAAATACATAACAAAAGAGATACAAATTTAAAATGAACAACATAACCGGTTTATTTCAGCAACAATCTGTACATATACTAGGCTATTCTAGCAACAGAAATATCTCACAGAGGTGGTAAATGGTCTGCATTTATATAGCGCCTTTATCCAAAGCGCTGTATAATTGATGCTTGTCATTCACCCATTCACACATACACTCACACACCAATGGCAATTAGTTGCAATTCCATTAGAGATGCAGTACCCTACAACATGGAGAAAGTGGTTCCACTCTAATGAATTTGGCCACATTAGATTAACAGATTAACAGTGTAAATGCATATTTTTCCACTGCAATTAGCATCCCATTTTTTTTTTCCCATCTGCACACATAGCCTGCTCTGTCACTGCAGGAAGACTGTTTATGGGAGCAGGCATTCAAGTGGAAAGCCAGAGAAGGCACTTAAGGTGACAGATTCCTTTAACTGATTTGACCCCATGCAAGGATAACGGTTTTGCCTTTACAATTGGCATGCTGTAAGCGATTGCATCAGTCCCATCTTAACAGAGCAAAAATGTACATACTGTATACATAACCACAGGACAGAGGTCTCCGCTTACTCCAAATGTTTTAAGTGGGCATCGATTAACCCAATTCCAGCAATGGATGGATACATGATAAAATGAAAACACTCTTGTTACACACAGTAATTAGTACTGATAATATTAAGAAGGCTTTGGCATTGAGCTCAATCCTTAATAATAAAACCATTACAATGTGTACAGTACACACAAAAATAGTAAAACACCAGTTTGTCACTTCCTCCAAATGGCAATAACCAATACAAGACTGTGACACATTTAAAGTAAAAATAATATCTGAAAAATGAAATTAGGTCAAGGGTTTGCCAAGAACACCATGAAATGTATTTTCACATCAACCCCAAATCCTTCTCCTCCCGGAAAGTAGGACACTCAAACGATATGAAGAAAATAATTTTACCATTACACATATGCATGTAAAACAGCTACATTTTTTATAACTTACTAAGAATTATACAACTTTCATTCAAATTAATGTTGCCAAATGATGATTTGATTCAACCCGCTTCGACCTTTTTAAGTTTTAAATTACATTATTGTACTGAGCCTAAATATTTCCTTATCCAGCAAACACATTCCTAATGTGAAGGCCTAGACTGACTAAAGAATAATCAAAATCATATTAAAAATAAAACAGCAAAGATATAACAGACTTGAAACAAAAAAACAAAAACAAAAACAAAAAAAACATTATTTCTGCAGCACTTAGCCTAACCTTCACAAATTTGACTGGAGCAGTCTGGGCAAAAATTGGTTTTGCAAAGCTAAAGAAAAATACAATTTTAAATGGCCTTTATGGACTTTGATGGGGACAAATATGACTACATAATACCCATATTCTGGGAAATACAGGTGCTTTGACTGGCCACAAGGATCCACATTTTGAATGGGTTAAGCTGGAAAAAAGAAGGAGAAACACATTGAAAAGACCATGCATCTATCCTTTAAGCAGTGGGGCTCCGCAGGCTAATACTATTGTAAATTATTTATAATGTTGCCCCTGTCAAAAGGTGAGGTATGAAAAAAAATAAGAGGACTCAACTCAAAACATACTGGCTCCAAAGGTGCATGTACAGTATGCGCCATTGCCGACCTTGATGGGCTGAAGAAAGCAAATGTTGCACACACGTTTACGTGTTTGAAGTGTCAAATCGCATACCGGGTGCAACTGCGACAATCATAGTACAAAAAAGACTGATGCACTTCTGACAGGGCGAAATGGTTCACCTCATCTCGTGATTGGCAGCGCTTTGGATCACCTCTGACAATATAGCCGCGGAAAGGAAAAAGCTTAAACGTCAAGTTATTTGTAAACAGATAACGCGTTAGCTAATTAGCTAGCCAGGACAATTGCAGAGTTTAAAAAAATGTCCAACTTTTGTTGAGTTCTTTGTACATTTGCAAAAGTCTGGACTGTAAATGCAATGCGGCGTGTATTTCCAGATTATGACAGCATGATTAAATCTGAATGACATTTCGTCCATCCACGCTATTGCTGCACCAGATATGTCTAGTCTGGCTTTTTCGCTTGCTATCTCATTCTGTTATTATATGCTGCCGTGTCCATTATGTTCCATACCCAGCAAGAACTGAACCAACAGTACTCGCCATGTGACAACTCTGAACACACTCCGATAACATACAGAAATGGTTAAAGGAATTTATTATAACTGAAAACTTACCTCTCCAATGTCGAAAACGTGGAAATAAGCAAGTTAGTTGTTACAGTAGATTATTGTTCGCTTTCGTCCTCCATCCATTTCACAGCCGCCATTTTGCCAGTTTTCTGCATCTTAGACTAGACACAACTCCGAGAGGGATGTTAGTGAGAGCAGGTGTAGCAATTACGATGTGCACCGATATATTTTTGTTCAACAAATTTGCAAGACAAAGCATGGCACGAAATTTATATCATATGCTACATTGTTTGGCTTCTAATGCGTTTTATTTGAATGTGCTCATACGTATCATTTTGGTAAAAAAATTACACGAATCCCCTATTAAGATTTTGGAGTGTTCCAGTTAGAATGTGGAAAAATTCTTCGTTAAAGTGTCTGTTGAGGTGATTGGAAAAATGGTGGCGCGAGTAGAACCTTGAATGACTTGCCTTGGAATATTGTTTAAGCGTTGATATTATTATTTATTTTTTTTATTGTTTTTTTGTACGAATATATTGGTAACTTAATTACAGGACAAGAACATAAAGCATTTTTTTAAACTGATGGACAACCATTAGCATACTATTTAAACAGGGGTAACCTGACATGAAATTACATTACAGTAAGCTAAAACATATTTTATCCAGAATGACTTACAGAAGTGGACAATAGCAGTGTTATTCTCAGGAATACAAAAGTGCAATGTCACTAAGTGTAAATTTACTACTATCAGTTGCAGGGAAATTAGAAGGGAAGTGACTTTGCTGATTCTGGGTAGCTTGTACTGTAGGTCAGGCAAGCAGCAGTGTTCTAGATGAGCGGCATGTGGCCTGATGGTGCATGCTGAAGGGATAACCAGCTCCTAGACCCAGCTCATAGGTTTGCCCAGATGTCATACAGAAAGAATCTGCATTCATGTAGGTGGATATTATTAAAGAAGATGCCATTTCCAAGTGATGAGAAAACAACTCCATTAAAAACTGTCTATAATGTAATAATGGAATTCCATAGCTTGAACTCGTTGGAGCAAAACAAATATCTACTTGCTTCCACTTGGTTAAATCATCAAACACCACAACATCTGGTGTGACAACTGTCACTTCTATGATGATGATATCCAGGTCTACATTGTCTATGTGACATCCGTTGTTGCATAAAGGCCAACTTCCTCCAGCTGAACAGCAACAAGACAGAGGCTATGCTGATTGGCACAACCATACAACTCTTCAATGTCGGCAGCGAATGTCCCTCTCTCAATGGTCAGTCCATCTCACTGTCCTCTCTCATCACCAACCCTGATCCTACACTTTCATTCCAAGCCCACATCAAACACATCTGCAAGACTTCCTTTTTTCATTTCAAAAACAGCCAGACTGAAGTCATCCATCTCCAAACCTGTTGCTAACACGCTGGTTCATGCTTTCATTTTCCTGGATTGACTACTGCAATGCCCTCCTCTCTGGTCTCTGCTCCAGTCAAATTATCAACTGCCTTCAACTGATTCAGAATAGCCCTGCCAGAGTTCTCACCAGATCAAGAAGACCAGAAGTCAGTCCATATCACCCCTATACTTGCCCAACTCCACTGGCTCCCACTCTAAATAACTAAGGCCCCACCTACCTCAGTGACCTCATTATTATTATTATTATTATTATTATTGTTATTATTATTATTATTATTATTATTATTATTATTATTATTATTATTATTATTATTATTATTATTATTATTATTATTATTGGCGGCACGGATGGTGCAGTGGGTAGCACTGCCGCCTCACAGAAAGGAGGTCCTGGGTTCGAATCCCCGTCGGCCGGGGCCTCTCTGTGTGGAGTTTGCATGTTCTCCCCGTGTCTCCTCCCACAGTCCAAAAATATGCAGGTTAGGCTGATTGGAGAGTCTAAATTGCCCGTAGGTATGAGTGTGTGAGTGAATGGTGTGTGTGCCCTGTGATGGACTGGCGACCTGTCCATCATGTATTCCTGCCTTTCGCCCAATGTATGCTGGGATAGGCTCCAGCCCCCCCGCGACCCTGTTCAGGATAAGCGGCTTAAGATAATGGATGGATGGATGGATTATTATTATTATTATTATTATTATTATCATCATCATCATCATCATCATAGTATTTTGGAGCTGTTAGTCAAATATGGTTTCACACTGAAGAGATTATGGACCGTCTTCATTTTTAGGTTTGCTTCCTCCTGTCTTGAGTAAATCGCATCTGGTACTGAATTCATTATATTGCATTATATTAAAAATTATATTGCAAGACATTTATTTTCTCGGGTGAAAAATGTTCAGCCTCCTTGCTACTGTACACTTCAAACTGAGAGCCAACTAATTATAACCTCGATCAGCAGTGAAGTCATCATTCCTTCACCTGAATGAGAAGCCTGGAAAGCTACTTGCTGCCCTACCCCATGCCCATTGGATGATAGGTGTTAGAGAAAACACAATACATCCTCAGAAAGAAATTTGACCATTTATTTCAGAATTTTGTCACATTATTAGAGTTAATTATATTTCTAAAAGGGTGGGGTTTTTATCTATGGAAATATTTTTTTTTGTGGTTAATTTCAGTGGAGTGTTGCTAAATTAAAAAGTGTAAAAATATGCATATTGGCTAGATTGCATGTCCATTTTAAAATAAAAATTAGCATGTATAGTAGTGTGCAAAGATTTGGCCACCCCTGGTCAAAAGGCCTTTTACAATGAATATCTAAATGAACAGAACCGAACCTGGCCTCTAAATGGTACAGCGTTAAACATGACACATTTCTTCCAATTCAAGATTCAAAAAAAAGGAAAAAGGCCCTGTGCAAAAGTTTGGGACCCCTGTCAGTTAGTACTGTGCGACTATAACAACTGTGGATTTTTCACGGTTGGGAAGGTGTCCTTCTCTACAAGGGCTTCATCCTTTTTTCTCCAAACATACCTTTGGTGGTGGCCAAAAGGTTCAATTTTGGTTTTGTCAGCCCAAAGCACATTGTTCCAAAAGGCTTCAGGCTTCTCAATGTTTTCTTTTGCATACTCTGAAGTACTGCATACTGTTTAATTTTGTTTTGAGGTTGTTCATTTTGGCAACTGCCCCACCAGGAGATTTAAATTACATGGTTCTCAAGCAACTTTGGATTGCATAGTGAAAAAAGTTTGAGAGGACAAGCAGCAGTCCATAGAAGAGTTATGGTGTCACCTTTTTCAGCTTGACTGACAGGAACTTACATTTCAATCTGGTGCAATCTTTGAATAACAAGCTTGAATTTCAGACACATATAATTGAGCATATATGGTGTATCAGCTTGCAAAGCTAACAACAGTTTCTGAATCAAGTATGTATTTTACATTATATTGCCAATGTTGCTTGCATGATTCAGTTGGCAAAAGCAACAACAACAAAAAATCCTAACTCTGCGACCTCTCTAGGGTGTATTCCTGCCTCTTGCCCAGTGAATGCAGGGATAGGCTCCAGCACCCCCCACAACCTTGATCAGGAATAAATGGATTAGATAATCAAGGGATGGATGGAAAAAAACAGAACTGAAATAAAACTGGTGATTGTGATGAGAAGGTGAATCAAGAAAAATGGAACATTGCTAAAGAAGAATGCACCTGGGGTCCAGATAAATCTTAATAAATCTCAATCTCAATAAATCTTCAGCTCTGTGCGGCATGTCTGGGTTTCTCGCTTCCACAACAGTGAATCTTGAATCAGGTGATCCAGCTGGGATAAGTTTAAACCCAAACATGCGTGTTCATGGTAAACTTGCAAAGCCATTTCTAATCACCACACTTCCACAATGTCCATTTAACAAGAAACTATAATTACAGCATACAATGCATATATTCAATAAAAAAACATACCTTGACCATAGCACAGTAAAGGGAACTAGCTACTTAAGCAAACATTATTGTTTAATCACTATGTGGTTAAAGTGCAGACATCCATATTGGATGGACCGTGTAGGAATTACAGGTAAGTCCAAAAGTAATTGGACACATTAACGCAAACTGAAATAAAGTCAATATTTCGTTGCAAATCCTTTGCAGTCAACAACAGGCTGAGATCAACTGGCCTGGGTATCTTCCCAGGTGATGCCAGGTGCCAGGCCTGTACTGCAGCCCTCTAGAGCTCATACTTTTTTTCGGGGGCTATTTGTCTCCAGTCTGGTCTTCAGGAAGTGAAATGCATGCTAAATGGAACTGAGGTCAGGGGATTGACTTGCCCAGTCAGGAACATTCCACTTTTTCATCCTCCTTGGTTGCTTTTGCTGTATGTTTAGATCATTGTCCTGCTGCATGATGAAGTGTCATCCAATCAGTTTTGATGCATTTGCTTGGATATGAACAGACAAGATGTTTCTGTATACTTCAACATTCATCCTGCGGCTACTGTCAGCAGTGACGTCATCAATGAACACGAGTGAGCCAGTTCCAGTGGCAGCCATACATGCCTAAGCCATAATAGTATCTCCACCATGTTTGACGGATTAGGTGGTATGCTTTGGATCGTGAGCTGTTCCTTTTTTTCTCTCCGTATTTTCCTCTTTTTAACACTCCTGTACAGGTTGATCTTTATCTCATCTGTCCATAACACTTCCAGAACCAGTTAGTTTTTGACACACCTAATGTCTCTGATTGACACTAAGTAATCCATCCATCCATTATCTGAACCCGCTTATCCTGATCAGGGTCGCAGGGGGGCTGGAGCCTATCCCAGCATAGGCGAAAGGCAGGAATACACCCTGGACAGGTCGCCAGTCCATCGCAGGGCACACACACCATTCACTCACACACTCATACATACGGGCAATTTAGACTCTCCAATCAGCCTAACGTGCATGTCTTTGGACTGTGGGAGGAAACCGGAGTACCCGGAGGAAACCCACGCAGACACGGGGAGAACATGCAAACTCCGCACAGAGAGGCCCCGGCCGACGGGGATTCGAACCCAGGACCTCCTTTCTGTGAGGCGGCAGTGCTACCCACTGCACCATCCGTGCCGCCCCACACTAAGTAATGCGTCTGCCTAATAATCTCAGCAAGCGCTGCGAGTTGGGTTTGTTCAAATTAACTTGCCTGGTAGCTGGTTTGTTTCAGAGCATAAGCTACTATAGTTACTGACACAGGCAATTTAATAGATCCAGATAATTTGCTAATACCGCTTCCTGGAATGAACCCCTATATTATTCAATAAATGTGGAAAGTACACAAATTCAAAATGGCATAAAAGCATTATTATAGAGGGGCATTAAAACCATTTTGCGGTATGCAAAAGTAAATTGTATTACTGTAGCCCAGCGCTATATGGCTACATTTATAGTAAGAGACAGTCATACATATTTAACATTTCAGTTATAGTCAAATGAAAAAAGGACAAATATGTCTTCATATTTGAATGTTGTGCTGGGTACTTTCAAAGACCGAATCCCTGACTTTGAAACCTAGAGTGCAAAATTATCTGTTGTTAGATTGCCACTGTCATTGTCGCATGGACAAGTAGAATTTGACTTATTCTTTTATATAAATTTAAATGAATACAGCATTAAATGGATTATAAATTTGGACATGGATTTTAGATCAATTGTAACCTGTGTGAATGCAGAGGAAAGGGGATAAAACAGCAATTTTCTTGGTATTACCAGTGTAATTGTTCATGGCAGAAACTGTAATAGGCCTTGTTTAACTATAATTGAGGCTCTGTCAGCAATATCATTTGGGGAAAACAGAGACTTGTAAACCCTTCACCACAGCAGAAAATTAGAGAAATGTTAAGAGGCTAATACATTACATGACAGTGTTTATTTGTCACAATGTCTGTATGCTGTTTCATATAGAAAAATGTAATGTGAACAATGAGTACATTTTCGGTGCATTGAAAATCTAGAAAAATCATCAGCTGAACTATCTGGCTACATGGAAACATACTTTAATTTCATTCTTGGATGCTTGGATAAGATTTTTTGGGAGTGACAGCTTTGGCTATTATTGAAATGTTTGTGATCTAACATAATCTAGATCAGGCAAAAAATAAATAATATATTCTCTATTGAATATATAAATAACATTTCCACAAAGTTTGAGCAAAATTGGAGTGGTCACCCCTCATGCCTCTGATTGATCTTTCACATAATTACTCCACATTGAGACCCAGATTGTTAATACAAATGGTGAAGAAAAGTGAGCCAAGAACAGAACCCTGGGGCACACCCTTGAAGACAGGAAGCGAGTTCTGTCAGAAATATAGTTAACAAACCATCAAACAGAATGCCCAGAAAGCCCTGTCTCTGTCTCAGAATGCAATCGTAAAACTGTGTCAAATGGTTTGAAAAGACCTACAAAAAGAGAGGCACAATGCTGCCTATCACAAGCTTTGGTAATATCATTAAGAACCTTCATGGCTGCTGTAATTGTACTGTGTGTTTTTCTGAACCCTGATTGGCAGATAGATAACATATAATTTGCATATAAATACTCCTCTATCTGCTCACTAAAAAGACATTCAAGTACTTAGCTAGCAGAGAAATAATACAAATTGCTCTGTAAATATTTAGAAGAGTTGTACCTCCTCCTTTAGCAGTGGGTGGACATACACTCAGTGAGCACTTTATTAGGTATTTATTGGACTTCTTTTTTAGACTCATTAAGTCTGATGCTGTAGCCTATCCACTTGGGGGTTTGATGTGTTGTGTGTTCGGAGATGCTCTTCTGCATATACTGTTGTAATGTGTGTTTATTACCTTCCTGTCAGCTTTGACCAGTCTGGCCATTCTTCTCAGACCTCTTCTATAACAAGGCACTTCTATGCCTGCAGAACTGCTGCTCACTGGAAATTTTTTTGTACCATTCGCTGTAAACTCTGGAGTGTTGTGCAAATCCCAGGAGATCAGCTGTTTCTGAGATACTCAAACCACTCTGTCTGGCACCAACAAGATTGTATGCATTGCACTGCTGCCACACAATTGGCTGATTAGGTAATCACATGAATAAGTAGGTGTTCCTAATAGAGTGCTCAGTGAGTGAATGCTGACATCCATATACTTGGAATTTCATTACATTCCAGGGAAAGATTAAAAACGTATGCAAGAGACTTTAAAGTGGCCCTGGATCATTCTAAATACACATCACAAACCATGTTACCTTGACTCATCTGCTATGTTGGAGAACAAGCTGTCTTTTTATGAATGCCATGTCATCTAGGCCTAGTTTAACCCCTGTGTTTTACCGCAAAAATGAATGGGTTACTATAGCTGCTTGTCCTCCAACACATCATCGTCAAGGAAATTGTCACGTGATTAAGAATGATTAAGAATGTAAGATTCTCGTTTTTGGTTGGTTTGGTGACATCTGCATTGGTAAGTGGTTATTAATACAGCTGAATTGCACACTGCCCAAGTCCCATGTACCCTTTCAAATATCAACATGTCTCCTGTGTTGTGATGCAATTCAATATCCACAAAAAAATCAGAAGACCCACAGAACACGCTGAAAGAACTGTTCTAATATAGTTCTGTGATAATACCAAAGCCTCTCTTTTGACTACTATAAAGCATACTATTCAGATATCAAATGACCTGGGCTGCGTTTCCCAAAGCCTTCTTAACGCTATGTCATTCGTAAGTTATACCTTAAGCTCTACCTTTATGTTTCAGCATGTTTCCTGAAACATTCTTAGCTAAGTGTACCTTCTGTAAGTGGTACTTTCATAAGGTTGGTCTGGACCACTCTTAGCTATACCTCACTCCGTAAGTGGCCACCACTGTTATAACCGCAAGCCGCTGAAATCAGCTGTTGCTCTTAGTTACATCTCAATCTGTTAAGCCATATGTACACTAATAATTCTACCTTTGTAGTTGGCTAATAATGTTACTAAAATACCAAATTAATGCAAAGAATAAAATTGTACATTACGATGGATGCATATTGGACTTTATTGAACATGTCGCCTAATTGCCTTTTAAATTGTATCTAGAAACTGATGATTTCCCACTCTCTCTGTAGGCTGGAGCAATGTTTAACCATAGTTCTTTCTTTGTTTTGTTGGACACCATAGTCTTAAAACTGGAAAAGAATATGTCTTTATTCAGTGCCACCTCCTCTAACAATGCCTCCATTTCATTTGCTGTGAAACTGGGGGACCGCTTCTTTCTTTGTTTTTTGTTTTTTTTTCCGCAATAGCCCCCCAGCCACACCCAAACCCCACACAGGGTAACTTGCACTTTCAACAGACATGCACACGTTTTATTAAACGCTTACATCGTTCGCTAATCATTAACACATTTCCAATGGCAATTGTAGGCAACAGTGCTTCAATAGTTTCAGAAGATATTTAGCCAACCCAAAAGTGGATAACTTAGCGAACCGAGGCCGCTGTGAGCCCCCTGGTTGGCCACATTTGCCCCCTCCCGAGGGTCAAGTCGTCCCCAACAACCATTACAGAGTCCACACAAAAGTGCAACCTCCCGCAATGCCCAACCAGCTCTGGGATGTGCTAGGGTGGGATTTTGCCACTGGTGACCGGATGTGGGTATACACACCCCCCCGCCTTGTCCTGACCAAGGTCTCCGATGCGGCATACCGGGTACGCACCAAGACCCAGGGGCGAGTGGTGGTAGCCTAATCCACCATGACTGACTAGCACTTTATCGACCACTGTACTGTACTTGGGCGAGGTAGGGTAGTTAGGATGGCAGCTTCATCTTTTGGTGTAGGGTGTCAGTGTCAGCCCCTCGTCTGTGTCCGCTCCTCTGCTCAGCTCGCTTTGTCTGTGCCCTCCTTCTTGTTCCACTGTCCTAGCTCTGTCCTGTTCTTTCCTCACTAGTCTCCATTCACTTTCGCCTTCACTTTCTTTGTTGCTTCTGCATACAACACTTTCCCTCTGAGCTCTTGTCCATTCCACTTCACTCTACATTTTCTTTCTCTCACACTTTGTACCCACTTCATGATTTTCCCCACTGTGAAAACATACTGCCTGATCTTTAGTTCTGGGCACCTATCTTTCCCACACCTTCTACACCTGTACATCGTTCTCCCACATACTGCTTTCACATGACCATGCTCTTGACACCAATAACACCTCAGTGGAACACTTTCGAATGCCCTCACCGTATAACTGACAAAATCTGAAAATACTCTCTCCGGAAATTCAAGTAAGACTTACTGACTTTCTTGCACCTTTCCTTCCCGATGACTTTTCATCCGTCTCGCCCCACAAACTCCCTCCACCTCCAAAAAAGACTCAGTCTTCACATTCAGAGGAACTCCACTAATGACCCTCTTTCCTTTACTGCTGCCTTTTCTTTCATTGGGAAACAGACAATGTCTACTAAACCAGTTCCTTTATTTTTAGAGCCTTATCCCGCTGTTGTCTTAGAATTCTACAATCACGATGCCTCCCTACTGCTTTCACATCACCGATTTCCTTTAACAAATCTCCCCACTTCATGACTGTCACTGAAGACGTTGTTCTCTTCCCAACCAGTTACCTTCACTTTCATCCTAATTACATATATCCCTTCCTAATTTTCTTTTTCAATTACCCTTTTCCTTTTCTTTTTAACTGCATCCACCACATCATACTCCATAGTTTTAAATGACATTTATCTGTAATCTATCTCTTTCCAAAAAACCATGCAACCATTAAGTCAAAACCAAGGAATCCGTCAAACAATATTCAAAACTCCCACCTTCATTTCACATATTCTCTCCTAACTCCTCTACCTTCCTCTGCCCCCACCTATCGCTACTATTAGCTATAGTGCTCAAAGAAATCAACAGTTTGAAAATGTTTAATTCATTGTGAATGGCCGTGCTCTCATAAAACACATCACTTTCTGCAGCGGCGCTTCAATTTTGGCAGGAAAGTCAGTCCCCTACTGCTGCCTAGTCTAGGCTGAAAATAGCTGATGCAGAGTAATTATACATTTATTGTCTAAAAAGTGCCAATGATAAAATGTATCAAAAAGGACCTTTATTTATATCAAAAAACATATTATACCTTTAATAGTAAAAATGAATTCCTTGGCAAGATGTATTGCCATACCTCTTTATTCATGTCATATGTTTGTGGAAAAAAATCTTCCACCCAGGCCGCAGGATGCATGGAACGTGCCGGATTGCAATTCAAAACAAATACTCAGAACACCATTGAATCCCACTGCCAACGTAATGTATTGACTTGCTTTAACAGGAGTGGCCATGAATCATTTAGCAGTTGCTAGCTAATTCCAGCAGGAGTAATGTCATTATTTCATTTCATTTTGTTCGGGAGACACAGCGAAGCACAAACAGGGCTTGGGCTTGTTCAGCACTTTGCAGTCTTCTGACTTCATCAAAGGGCAACCAGGATGTCAGGAGGCCTACGTCCTTCCCTTGACTCCTCTCAGCCACTATAACGCATCAGATACAGTGCAACGTCGCTGAACGCTGTATGTATTCCAAAGAAGCACAGACATCGGTAGTTAGTGCACTTGAAGAGCGTTTCGTCTCTTTTGGAGAAATCAGAAGTGACACTGGGTCTCTGTTTTCAGAGCATGAAATAATTCTTTTAATGGCCTGCCAAGCGTGTGTACCAAAGTTTGATTTCGGTCTCCTGAAAGTGTACGAGGTCTCAGAGAATTTATTATGCTGTTTGAGTCTCCTGCTTCGAGTTATCATCTGCAATTTATTTCATACCTTGGGGTCCTGCGGGCCATTTTCCCCACTTTCGGCTGCTCACGTTTTTTTCTCTGATCCTCCATACTGAAAACTAAGCTGCCGCCTGGAGCAATGGCGCTGTAACTTCACAGAAGCCTACATCATTATACTGCAGCCAGTTAACAAAGCAAGAGGCAGAGGACCAGTTTAAATCACAGGGCGCAAGAAAAACACAAAAGATTACAGAGTTCACGATTTCACCTGAGGAGATTTACCATTACTGCGATACAAATGAAGCATTTCGTGTTTTGTTCCCCGTCTTTCACAGGCAATATTGGACTGCGATAAAACACTTTTATTTCCCGACGCTTGTGATTCAAGGTCGGCTGTTCCAGCCGCTGTGTCCCAAAGAGGCTTCAGAAATCAGAATGATTGACAAGATCACATCAGTGCCGTATTTTCTTATTCATGATTGCACTCTTTAACATAAATGTAACTTGGTTTGATTAGTGGTTGGGAGCCATTCTAAATGTTTTCTGTCTCCCCTGAATGGGTATAGCAAATGCTTTGAATCTCTGTCATTGTGTTAGCTCTACCCGCCCTACTTTTCGCAATACCCTTTTTACAGCCTTCTCATCTTTTTTTCCCTCCCATTTGCAGCAGCCGGTTTCTTGTTTGAGCGTAGAAGATAGACAGGTTCATACCAGGCTGAGTATGAGCTGTTAGGGCCATTGCAATCTTATACGACTTACCCTCTAATCTGTGTAACAGTGCTCCATCTTCTCTGGTGATATTAAGACAAGCTGAATTACAGATGACAGTACATATGCCTTGATGAAGGTTATCAACAATGGTAACCAAATGTATCCTGTAAAATGGAGATTAATTGAAATGACTGAATCTGTAGGATTTTGAATAATTAAGGATTTAACATGTGTAGTTTTGGCATCAACCATTTAAAAACACAGGTATATAAGAAATTGAAAGTAATATTTGCATTCAACATTCATGTTCATGGTGTTACTTTTTTTCATGGACTAAATTAAATAAGGCTGGCACTTAATTGTGTAACATATGTAGGTTTCATTGTGGATGCCCTTAGGGATGGAAACCTTTGTCTGCATAGTGCAGTGAGCACCAAGACCACCAGGTGGCGGGCAGGAGCTACTGATTTGGGTGTAGTGGGCAGGAAACAAATGATTATCATTAACTTCTCCCATATTATAAAACTTGAATATGCAAAATTATATTAACAACTTAAATATTCTTAAGAGATTAGTAAATACAACTTTCCTGCATGCATATGCAGAGATTCAGCGTCATCAAATATTAAATATCTTAAATCTGCTCTTTTAAGATCATTTTCTTTGATGTTAATACATTTTGGTGCAGCAGAGACAGGGACATCATTTATGGATCGCCTTCATATTCATTTCCAATCAATTAAACTCTAAAATACTCAGAAGTTCAGTTTCAGAAATTCACATTCTGTGTAATTGCGCTCTTTATTACTATTAAGCAATTACAGCGTTTTAAAATGAAACATTTACGCTTCTTCTGTCTATTCTCAGACTCCTTAAGGATCCTTTTCCTTTGTGCTCCGTTGATTCTTTATGTACAATGAGTTTTGTAGAGCCCGCTCATGCATTTTTAAAGGGAATGATATTATTTGTAAGATGGAAAGTGACATTTTGGTGGGACACTCTATTATCTTATGGGTAATGGCCCTTCTTCCCTATAGAGAGTGCCAGAGGGCTCTTGTGATAACAAAGCAAAGACCGCATTTCCCAGTGGCACAGCTGCACTGTGCCTAGTTCCTATTCTTACCTGTGTAGCTGCCATTATTCATAGGGGAAAATAAATCTCCCTGGGGGTTTCATGCAAGCTCCATCTTATGTATTTACCTTCTGGAGGCACCAATGTATGAAAGGCAGATGCTCAGTGATGTTCCAAGGGTCTGATAAATCTGAATTACTTAGTGTGAGATTATTCAATTTAGAGGGTTGGTTTAGTTTTGTTATGCTGTATGTCCCTTGTTTTTTTTTTCTTTTAAGATTAGCTCGATTGATTTATTTTAGATAAAATAACTTTTATCTCAAAAATGAAGCATGAATATTCAAGCCTTTGTTGATTATTGAGACCTATCTTAACTCTCTGAAAATGTTACACCTGTAAAATATATTCTATAAAATATCAACTGCCAATTGTTTTATTGTCTATTCCAATTATGTGAGCTTATGCATTTTCATGTACTGTAGGCCTATTTTAAATGAAAGAATATGTGCTAGTCATCTACGCTACTGCAGAATAAAATGCTTGGTATCTATTCAGTCTTAAAATGCATTTTTATTTGTTTATTTATACAGGTAAAAAAATAACCTTGTTGAATGTAAAATCTTTTAAAACACTGAGAGATAAACACGTTTACCTTGAAAGACTTCGGAAGTTTCAAATTTTCAAAGCTGCAGCTCATTTTCTTGTGAATTTGTGTGCTTGAAAACATCCTCAGTCTCTTGCATGAGGAATAGCTTGATATAAAAGATTGTCCCTTCCTTAACATTTCTTTCGTGGCACCAATTAAAGCTCTGCAGCTGACAGAAGATGAAGAGGAATGGATGACTTCTTTTGAGATTTGTGACATTCATCTCATCAAGACTTTGGTAAATGGCACTTTGAATCCAGTACCAGTAGGATGAAACAAACTAAGCTGTGTGTACAGTGAACATATGGTTCCATTCCTGTTTCTCAGACTGGATTCATTGCAGTGAAGGAGATTGAGGTACAGTACAGCTACTAGGTTTATTTATTTCTCAAAAACAAGATCAGCTTTTGAGCACACAATAATTCCAAGTGTACAGCTGAATTGAAAAAAAAACAAACGGATAGTGTTTGGTTGAATTTGTATACATATGCAGGCTATATATATAAATATGTGTAATGAGAATTGTACAAACCTTAGTTAAAAACAAATATCAAACCAAACCAACTGTAATCAGAATGCTTTATTAATTTGAGTTTTTCTGCATTATAATGTACATTAAGATTCTTCTTAACTTTGATTCATACAGTTAAGTCTGTATGTATTTGGACACTGGTACCATTTCTGTTCTTTTCTCCAGCACACACACACACACACACACACACACACACACACATATATATATATATATATATATATATATATATATATATATATATATATATATATATAAAACATTTTTAGCATTTGGCAGACGCTCTTATCCAGAGCGACGTACAGTTGATTAGACTAGGCAAGAGACGCTCCTCCCCTGGAGCAATGCACGGTTAAGGGCCTTGCTCAAGGGCCCAACGGCTGTGCGGATCCTATTGTGGATTAGAACCACCAACCTTGCGTGTCCCAGTCATTTACCTTAACCACTACACTACAGGCCGCCATGTAGCAGCCTTTATAGTGGCCTATATTTTACCTCATAACTAACTTATTATCCATTCATCACCATCCAATCATTATTTGTTTATTTTATGGGCCCGAAACCATGATCCTGATAATATACCACTCATTTTCTGTAAAAAATAAAAGTATAAGTTCACTCACTGTATTATAAGGCAATGGGTAATTATGCTATCTGATATAATAGACTAATATTAGAACACATTTTTCTAGAATAAATTGCTTGTGGGTTTTTATACTGTAATTTCATATTATTAAATGTAGTGGTATGGTGTAATGGGTCAAAATTGACCCGTATAGTAAGAAAATAAGAAATTCAAATTGAACTTGAACGAGAGGGTTTCTCAAATCATACAGTGCAGTCCATAAGTATTTGGACAATGGTACAATTTCTGTTCCTTTGGCTCTGTACTCCAGCATATTGGATTTATTATTAAGCTATGAATATGAGGTAAAAGTGCAGACTGTCACGTTTAATTTGAGGCTATTTACATCCATGTAGGAATCATATCCCTTTTAATCCAAAGCCTCTCAATTTTAGGGGACCAAAAGTAATTGGACAGGTGGATGCTCAGCTCTTTCTAATTAGTCATGCATATTCAATTTCTTTCTTAGTGCGGCTATCAGAAAGCTTTCAGACTCAGGCTTTTGATTGCCAATGACACTCAAGGAAGCCATTAAGAGGCTGAAAAAAAAGTCAGAGACATAAAAACTGTCAGAGACACAGGCTCAGTAGGCTAACAAAAACAAACTGTTTGGAACATCATTAAAAAGAAAGAAAGCACTGTCCAATGGGTTTGGAGGTATTTGATTGAAGTTGAGCAGATATGATACTTCTGTACACCTCAGTATTCATTCTGTTGTTGCTATCAGCAGTTACATTCTCAATGAAGGCAAGTGAACCAGCCATAAATGTCCAAACTACAACACCCCAACCACCATGTTTCACCAGTGAATGGGGTACATGGGTTCTTGGGCAGTTCCTTTCAGCCTCTACACTTTGCTCTTGCCATCAGTCTGTACAAGTCAGGCTTGGTCTCATCTGTCCTTAATACCTTTTCACAGAACTCTGCAGGCCCCTTTTGTTGCTTCTTTGCAATCTGTATCCTGGCCATCCTGTTTTGCAACTAAGATTGCATTAACAGCCTCTGTATATCTGTTTGTGAAGTCCTCTACAGGCAGTAGTCAATGACACATCCATGCCTACCTCCTGAAGAGTGTTTCTGATCTGTTGTTGTGTTTTGGAGGATACCACGAAGGCTCCAATAAAAAAATAGATGCTATTTATTACATATCTTAACTTGAAAATGGGTCAAATTTTACCCTAGCACAATAGAAGGGTAAATTGCAAATCAGCCTTTGGCCTTTGTGAAAAACCATGGATCAAATCCAAACACTGTGATTGTGGGGTTTCTTTCAAGTGTTCAGTACACTATTAAATCCATATTATGCATACAATTGTAAGGCATTACAGCCAGTTATATTTTATTTATATGACTGTCTGAAGCTCAGACTGCTGTTATTTGAAAAGCCAGGGTTACTCTTTGCTGTCAGTTAGTTCCACTTTAACTTGTGTCTCATTTAAACAAAGGCAAACAACATTGAAACCTTTTCAGATCAGAAGCCAGCAGGGGGACTAAGTGCTTCTCTTTGATCTCAGTCATTAAATTAGCGAAGCTACGGATCTGAACATGTGCGTAACGCTTGTGCTCCATGACTCTCATTGTTTTGACCCACAATAAAGCATACACATGTATGCCAGATTTATTATTAGCACTGAAAAATGACAATGTCCATATGTGTGCTCTTTTGTTGCTCTCTCCCTTTATGGTTGTGAATTACTCTTTGATCTGCCTTTTTCACATGAACCAAGAAAAAAAACATTTTGACCCATTCTCTTCTTTGCTGGTTTTGAAAAATCAATGACTACTTTATGAACAAAGCAGAGTAAACACTAGCATACGGTTAAATTGGTTAAACCAGCAGTCGAAAATTTATTACGTTAGTTATTTTTACATTACAGTTATTTTACCTGATGCTTTTATCAAAAGCGACTTACAGTTGATTAGACTACACAGGGGTAATGTGGAGTAATGTGGGGTTAAGGGTCTTGCTCAAAGCCTCAAATGCTGCATGGAACTTAATGTGGCAACACCGCAGCTTGAATCACCAACTTTCCGGGTCCCAGTCATATACATTTGGCTACTAGACTACAGGCTGCCCCAAGGCTATATTGGGCAGAACTTAAGCCATATAATTAATTAATCAAGGTACTGACATCCATTCATGACTAAAAGCTTGAATTCAAGATAGTAGATACATCTGTCCATGCTCTGTGTGCACAAAGACAATCGCATTTCATCTTGCTGAAAATTCTGAAAATTGATGGCTGCTATCATATCCAGAGTGACAAGTCTGTGGATATGACCATAATCAGGTTCTAAGTGAGGCACAGAGTCATTTTCAGGGTGAAACAAATGGTAGCCCTGCTCACCACTGTCAGTACAATGGATATGTAATTGACTGTAGCATTACCCAGGAAGGGCGGCACGGATGGTGCAGTGGGTAGCACTGCTGCCTCACAGCAAGGAGGTCCTGGGTTTGAATCAGCCGGGGCCTCTCTGTGCGGAGTTTGCATGTTCTCCCCGTGTCTGAGTGGGTTTCCTCCGGGTACTCCGGTTTCCTCCCACAGTCCAAAGACATGCAGGTTAGGCTGATTGGAGAGTCTAAATTGCCCGTAGGTATGAGTGTGAGTGAATGGTGTGTGTGCCCTGCGATGGACTGGCGACCTGTCCAGGGTGTATTCCTGCCTTTCGCCCAATATATGCTGGGATAGGCTCCAGCCCCCCTGCGACCCTGTTCAGGATAAGTGGGTTAGGATGATGAATGAATGAATTACCCAGGGAGCGGTAGTTTCAGTAACGTAGCAAACCAGAAACGGTGGCGCGTTGCACATCCTGACGGGATGTGCAAGGGACGGTTTACTACTATGGTGTTTGAGAAGGCCGATCTGTAAGTTCTCTGGGCTTTAAAGCATAGGCCTATGTCAGTATTGATTAAGGCTACACCCCCGATACACCCACCAAACAGGAACAAACATACCTCAAAGCCAGTTGGAAAATGTTGCATACCGTTGGGAGGATCGTTCAACCCGGAAACTGCAGCAAAACATTTTCCGATTGAACGTGCCCCTGGTCTGACCTAATTTCATCACACATGAAGCAACTCATCCAATCAGGCACAAGCAGTCTGAGTTCAACCGCTGCATGCGATGAGTAAAATCACTGCGCAGTTAAAGCGAGAGAGTCAAAGAAATTACTGACAGAACATGATGTGGAGGCAAGTGCGTTTTCTTGTGATGTGCATTGCACCCTATGCTTTTCATTTTAGTTTAAAGATTGGGACCTGATTTTTCATTTGAATTGGTTTCAGAGAACAGTGACTGATAATTTTTCCAAATATACTTAGTAAATTTTGATGAATAACTGGACCTTACAAATGCAATCAGATCATTTTACAAATACTAACTCAGATGTGTTTATTTTAAGCCAGAATGCGATCCACTTGCTGTATCAACTAAATACATTAAAGCATGTAGACGTGGTCAAGAGGTCAGCTGTTTTTCAGACCAAATGTTAGAAGTGTGATCTAAGTGACATTGACCATGGAATGATTGTTGGTTTCAGATAGGGTGGTTTGAGTATATAAACTCCTGGGATTTTCATGCACAACAATCGAAGCTGACATGAAGGTGACAGTAACACAAATAACCACACATTACAACAGTGGTATGCAGAAGAGCATTTCTGAACGCACCATAACTCTAAGTGGATAGGCTACAGCAGCAAAGACCGATAAGTCTAAATAATAAGTCTAATGAATACCTAATAAAGTGCTCTCTGGGTATATATGTTAGATCAGTTTCACTGTATTTGCTTTTATGGTCCTTTATAGTATTGTGCACAATACAAGAAAGAGGACTTAATTGAATGTAACTCATTTAGTTGCTAGCATTCCCATTCTCCAATAATGAATGCAAGCCGCACATGTTTGAATGTAGTTGTAAAACATATTTTTCTGTGTTTGAAGTTGCATCTGGCCATTGAGAAATCGGCCAAAGAAAGAATCTCCATCTGTCAACCAGGCTGCCCATTTCCCAACACCAGAGAAATGGCACACACTGTTACACAGCTTATTACTTTGAGAGTTGAACTCAAAACAGTCATTGGCAGGAGTGGTTAGCCAGCATCTATAAATAATCAGCTAACCCTAAGAATTCACTTGATAGAAAACCATTTTTAGATGACACTAAAATGACACTAAAAGGCTGTTGTAAACATACACTTTCAATAATGCAGACAGAACCATGGTCAGGCATCCTTTGAGACCAGTTACAAAATAACATAATAAGACGATAAAAGTCCCTTAAACATCCTTCAAAATCCCTCTCAGGAAAAGAAGGGGCCATTACAGGGGCTCTGTTCTAGTATTCTGCAAGCGGTGTGCTCACAGAGCAATTAGCATGTCTACTGCATCAAGCATATTACAGTAGGCCTGCCAAAGGCGGATACGACCTCCAATCTTCTTATTATGTGTGACTGTCTGAGACCATGTGCACACACATACACACACACACACACATGTATGTGTATGATTAAATGCATTTACACATACACATGCACACATATGTATTTAGAGGTGTGCAGAAAATAGGTTATATAGCTCGCAATTAAGACGGTTGCCACAGGTAAACCGACACGTGAGATCTGTGTCTGAGAGCAGTGTCATCCAATATGTTGTGCAGAAACTGCTGTAGCAAAGACAGATTGGTAGGAGAATGGTTTAGCACTCCTAAGGCTCTGTTTTGAGGATAAAAACATAGGTGCAGCTGTTGCAGCAGATTGATGTTCTGGAGGGGTGGAAAGAGACAGGAGGACATTTGTGCCGTGGTTGGTATTTTGGTATCTTCATCTCTGTTATTTACTTATTCATGTATTCATTAATGTATTTATTCAATTGCCCTCTGTAAATGTATTCAAAATGCTCCTTAAGCAACAGAAAGAGACAACAGGTGAAACCATCTGAATATTCTCAATACGTTTCTTCTTGCGGGACATTTTACAGAATAGTGTTCAGTCCTGACCCAGGAACAGGTTATTTCAGTTCTGGATTCTGTAATTCCCCCCATTTCATTGTCCACGATAAACTCAATTGGAAATTATCTTTTTCGAAAGACACTGTGGTGCCAGGAAAGGAGATATACCCAACTCACAGGTAGGGCAGCAGCTAATAGTAATCACCACAGCTGCTGCTCGTTACCTAATCAAGGCCTTACTCCCAGCACCAACAAACCACATTCATGAAGAAAATTGTTTCTCCTTTAGGCCTGGGAATAAGTCCTTTTTACTGATGGGTAGAACAAAGCTTTTTGAAGCAATGGCACAGTTGGTTGAAGTGTGAGTGTCATGAAGCATTTGAGACCTGCCTGACTAGTGATATCTCCTTGTCTATAGATATGCCTGGCATTGCTCTTCACAACAGTGATTGTGGTGCCAGGAGGGGGAAATATAGTGCTGTCCACCAGGTGGCAGCACCAGACTTTCATGCAGGTATGGCAAAAGCTGTTATTCATTGCAATCACAGTAGCTGTGGCCAATTACCTCATTATGAGGGCTACAAAATGATCCTCACAGCCATTGAGCCCTTGAGCAAGGCCCTTAACCCTGCATTGCTCCAGGGGAGGATTGTCTCCTGCTTAGTCTAATCAACTGTACGTCACTCTGGATAAGAGCGTCTGCCAAATGCCAGTAATGTAATGTAATGTAAAGCAGTAAATGCAGCTTGCATATAGAGTACTGCCATGAATTGGAAACATTGTGCAGTTCTCTTAACTGCAAGATAGACTGCTCAATGATGTTGTTAGTAACCGCATCATGGGAAGTGTAGTGATCATTGCTTGTTTAAAACAAACGGTAATTATGTCTTCACATATACATTGGTATTACATATTACTTATTATGCCAAGAGAGAAATTGTTGCAAAATATCGGATTGATTGTCAGTTTACAATCTGTAATCTGTAATTTGCGCCCGTAAATGCTACTCTAGCTATGTTTTAACTACTGTCATGTATTTAAAATGAAAAGATTTTAAATGAGAAGAAAATAAGTTGCGTTATGCCATTCTTCTCATTATAGACAGGTGTACGAAAAAGAATGAAATGCCGCACTACAGTCTACAATGAGAATAGCAACAAAAAATTAAAAACATCAGAATTACAATTATAAAGAAATATAGTGAACAATAAATACAATGTAACTGCATTTTGGGATGCATGTAGGATGTATATCAAAGACGAACTGAACAGCATACTGTCCACAAAAACTGTTAATTACTGAAACTTGTGCCTTAGACCTTAGAGCAGATTGGCGGCAAAAGGGTAAAATGCCGACCTGCCTGACTGGAAAAATGCAATAAGCTACACAAAATTGGCAATGAGAATTACCAGAGAAATTTCCAGAAAATGCTAAATCACCAGCATGCCAGCTCACAACTCGGCAGATGCCGGCCAGAAAATATGAGAAAAAAGTCTTGTGGTGGCTCACAGGCAGGTAGTTTGTGAAACAATGCCTTGCAGGTTGATGCTCATATACAGTATCCAAGTATCTCTGCTGAACTCAGTCATCAAATTTGCAGAGGAGGCGGGGTATATGCATTTGGCTAAAGGAAGCCTTCCAGACTGCAACCTCAAAAAGTTGGGTCAAAAAGGCATACGAGACTGCATCTCACCCTGTGAGTAGGGCTGGCCCCCCCCTGGTGGACAGCACCTGTCTCCTTTCCTGACAGCACAAAATGAAGGGTGATTCTGATCCAGATAGAAAATCAAGAATATCATGTCCAGATCTGTAATATTTTAAAAAGAGGATACGCAAGTAATATCAATTTCCTTTTAAACTCATTTAAGGTTTAAACTCATTTAAGAGTTGGCCTGAACTAGTCAACAAGCTACCAGCTGTTTCAAAACCTAGCTTCAGCTGTTTTTTTTCTGCAGGGGACAGACTGACCATTTGTGAATTGCAAAACCGCCTGTGTTCATGTTGCTGTTCTTCATTTTGATAGGTAAGGCTCTTTTACCGCTTGGTCTTGTCCATGTTTAGTGCTCCGTTAGCTGCTTCACAAACAAGAAAAGCATTTTTATTTTTGTAAACTCACAAATTATCCTATATCCTGTGACATTCCCATTTGTCATGCAAAGCAACAACTGTTTACCTAGGTTAAAGATGTGGAGGCGTTTCTTTCTCCCAGTGATCTCTGTTTCACCGACTCTCATGTCACTGTACTACCACATTACTGGCAGCTCACACAGACATTTTTGTACTGCCAAAAATATGCCGACATATTAAGAAGTGTTTCATTGGTCTGGAACTTTTGAACAAACACTGTGTTGGTAGTGACTGTGTGCTTTAAACTGATTAATAGCACCTTAAAGATAACGTTGCTGTCAATATTTGTCATGGCCAAACACATTTGAGAGTGAGCAAGGCAGGAATGTAGGAAACTAGTGTGCTGGTTTTGTGCTTTTGAATCTTCGTCTTCGTCTTCGTCTTCTTCCATGAGTAGGCTGTTACTGCTCTCCTTCCCCACGCCGCAGATTGAGGGGGGCCGGAGGGGGGGGGGGAGTGGCATATGAGAGGGGAAGGGAGGGGGACACAAGTGATGGGGAGAGACACAAAACATAACAGGACATACGTTCAAGACAGTACAAGTACAACTGTAACACTAAAGACTTGGCTGTAACAAGAGAAGAGGTTAGCATCAAGATGAACCAAATATTCATTAAAGTGGTAAGTATGTACGTGCATGCAAGTGGGCGTGAGCAGGTTTGTCACTTCCTGTGGAACCTTGGTGGACGTGAGGGGCGCGACAGGGCGCGGCAGGCCCCACCATCCTCCAGTGCTTTCAACCAGTCCTCTTTTTGATGTTCTTGTTATATGTATCCCCCCTTTTTCGGCAATTACCGTATTCTTCCTAAGACTGGCTTACAAAGGACTATTCCTGATGTCCAAATAAGTTCACTGACACCATCACCCATGCTCTTCTGCATACCACTGTTGTAATGTGTGGTTATTTGCGTTACTTTCACCTTCCTGTCAGCTTTGACCAGTCTGGCCCTTCTCCACTGACCTCTCTCATTAACAAGCAGAACTGCTGCTCACTGGATGTTTTTGTTTTTCACACCATTCTCTGCAAACTCTGTTGAGTGTGAAAGTCCCGGGAGATCAGCAGTTTCTGAAATACTCAAACCACCCTGTCCGGCACCAACAATCATTTCAAGGTCAAAGTCATTTAGACCACATATCTTCCACATCCTGAAAAAAAATGGCTGAGCCTCTTGACTCATGTCTGCATGCTTTTATGCATTTAGTTGCTGCCACATGATTAAATATTTGCTCTAACTGGTGTACAGGTTTACCTAAAAGTACTTAGTGAGTGCTTTATTCATTGTTTATTGCCTGACCTGATTTAGGAAAGACTGCAATGGCTCTGTTTCATTTAATTAATTTGAATAGTTCAAGCATGAAGTTATCTGGCCTAAGCCATTTCCAGCCATCCAATAATCATGCCAGTATCCTAGCTTCCCTTCTACCAATAGGCACATTGAGAGTTGCATTTAAAAAGCTTGCGCTTGTTTTCTGTGCTTTCATTATACGTCTCCCTTGGCTCCAACAGCTCACTGGCCTTGCCTAAGGCGTGAAAATACAGCACAGTGCTTATTCCTGGCCGCTGTTGCCTTTGGGCGAATTTACTTGCTGTTGGTGCATTTCGCCTGGGCGGAAAGGCACCCCGAAGGCTGGGCCATTTACTTTCCGGTATGTTCCGTTTGCTACTGCTTATGCCTCACTGCTTACTATGTGCTGAATAGCCTCTGAGGCCCGTGTTTGCAGCTGCCCAATAAAATATGAATATATCAGAATCTGTACTGTAAAAGCTGTGGGACACTGCGAGGTATAAGCAGAGAGCGATCCTCATCTTTTGGCAGTTGTCAGGGCTTCCTGCCATTTACTGGGAGACCTTGAAGGCTGTAGGCAGTTGAGGCCTCACCTGAAGGCCTTTACACCTGGGGTTAATTAGTAATCAGCCCACTGTAGTTGCCTTCCGCATGCCTCTATTAAGACAATGGCTGTGTTTGAAACCACATACTAGCATATTACTATAACTAAATTTCAGGGTGATTGTCATTGAATAATAGTATGCAGTTTTGAACACAGGCAATGACTGAATTAAGAAATTTTGAAAGCTATCAAAAGCCATACATCGGTCGAAGAAGAAAAACTCATATAGGCAGCAAACCTTTAACTCTGTACTGTAATGTTATTGATTAATTTGTTAACATCTACTGTATACTAATTCTCTTGTGCACTTGCCCAGTGACTACTTTTCACATTACATCACTGGCAACCTATCCACAGCGACTTACACAATTTCACATTTTTACATAAAACCAATTTAAATGTATATTTTTATTTATATTTTAGACATGTAGATGCATTGTTGGGAAGTACCATTACAGTGGTAACCACAGGAATCTAAGAATAGTCGAGGAATCCAGTTGTGTCTTGCTGTGTATTCACAGTCACCACAAGCTAAGAACATAGCCAACTTGTGTCTTTAGCGGTTTCCAAGGTATTTCAGTTCTGAAGGACTTTAAGCTCATGTTGTCTTAAAGAGCTGATGATGATTTTCACCTCAAGCCTCAAGATGTGCAATTCTAAAAATGATAGCATTTGTAATATTCCCGTAAAATTCCTCAAATGTGCCTTTATGACAGATGTAGAAGCATTGTAGGATTTCCAATGAACCAGCAAAAGAGCCCAGGATGGGTACAACGGTTTGTTTAAAGAAAACAAACTGGTTATGTGCAATAGGAACCCTGACTACATAATATGGGCCTTTTATTGATATTTCTCATATTTCAATTGTTTGTTCTGTTGTGGTTCTTAACTTGATCATGGAGGATTAAGTGTGATAGAATCAGCAGGACACCACAAAGACACACAGTCACATCACACCATGGGGGTAAAATGTAAATGAATAAAATAAACATTTCTGATATTTCCCTACCCTACTACCAAGATTGCTTTGGAAGCAATTCAACTGCCACAATGATCAATGTTTATGTTTTCAGATTTGTTACTGTGGCAGGGGTCCAGTATCGGTGAGGGGAAAATGCTCGACATTACCTTTCCAAAGTAAAGCTTATTTGGATCAACTTGGCACAAAATGTGATTGGGAGTTATCAGATGCCTGTAACTTGTGACCATGGAATAGGGATTATGATGATGATTATGATAATAAAGAGATCTTGCCTGCATGTACAGTACAGAGGCTCCAAAGCCAGGCTGTAATTTAAAGAGCGATTTCATTTGTAAATAATACATCTGTGCATCATTTGTTTGCTATGGAATATCATATCATGTATTATATAGATGCACAAACTGTATCTGGCCAAACTAATGTATATTCTTAACCCCTTAAGTCTCGCCCAGACCTAGGTTTTTTTGCATTCATTCCTTTTTTCAGGGTGCAATTTTCAATCATTGTGGTAACATGATATACCGTTTGAAAGTAATAAAACTCACGGTTCTATCTGTATAACCTATTTTAAGATGCCATTGCTTTAGCGACAACAGTTCCTTATTTTGTAACATGTGGGTGGCAAAACAAGAATGGGACCTCACCTTCTGTGCAATTTGGAAATCCACATACTACAAGAAATAAGGTAATGTCAGTGTCCTTTTCATAATAAGGGTCGAGCAGACCAAATGCATAATAGTTTAGTTAGAATTTCTCTGGAGTAATTATCATTGTTGTCCGTTTCGCTGTTGTATACATCTACAAAATTAGTTGTACTTGGAAATGTTATTATCTACGTTTTGTATAGGCTCTCTCGAACACAATGAGCCCAAGACTGACTGTTTTCGACCAGTATTGATAATGTAGTTGCAAAGAAAATTCCTTATCCGCATCCATGTGTACAAAATTCAGTATAACTTCAGCTCAAAGAACCGACTACAGGCATGTTATTGAAGTGAAGACTAAAAATAATTTCAGCTAATGACATTGGTGTATATTTTGTTAGGCTTGCCTAAAATAGCACAGCATTTTTGCACCTGCATAACAAAACTGGAGCATTTTCAATGTGCATGCTGAGACTGTTGCGTTGCGCTTTGGAAAAAACAGATCTCGAGATTTGATGCCAAAAAAGGTTGACGTTTTACAGACAGTCTGCTTCTGAAAAATAAATAGCATGTGGAATTATGGGATGTGTTTGACTTGTTGATGGGGGTTGGGTATTTGACAAAAAACATAAATCAATGGACCTCAATGAATATATTCGTACACAAGATGATACTGTTGTGATTATTTTACTTATTTTTTATGATCTTCTCGACCTGCTGCTGTCTGAGGTTAGCTCCAAGGAGAGGGAAGTTGCGACAGAGTGAGGGGAAGTGCAAACACTTTTTTCAGGATAAAAAGCGTTGTATAGTTTAGTAAGCAAAATGCAGTATATGCAGCACCTCATTTGACCCATAATATTATTTTGTTTCCAGATGTCCTTTTGGACTTTCCAAATGTCTGTGCAGAAAAAAAACTGTGCAGAATTTTTGGTTATATTTCAAATTTGAAAGTGATTTGTCCAGTGATGTGACTTGGCTCCATTGTGTTTATAAGTGCACAAGCTACACCTACAATGATCTGTATCCAGTCAAAAACAGAAAATCTTTTCAGTGAGAAAAAAAGCTTCCACTCTCACTGTTTGAGCTTCTATTACATGGTTTTAGTAATATTTGGAGCACTTCTGACTCTTGGAAAACAAAGGGTTAGCTTTCGAAGATATCAGGATTATGCCTGTAGTCAAAAGGGTTCAAGAATAATAACCATTTTATTATGGGTATGTCATTTTCAAGCTTATGTCAAGAAAAGGGGCGATACTTAAGGGGTTGAAGAACATAGCGTTGACACTGCAATAGTGAGTTATATTGGTACATTCATGAAAACTTGTAGGCTATGGAACCAATGGGTCAGACAATTTAAATATTTTACTCTTTGAATAATGCAAAGAGGGAACTTGAGTACAGAACGAGTACAATCTGATTTACAGCTGGGTTGAGTGTTTTACACTATGTTGGATCAAGATTAAGTTTATGCCATGTTTCAGAAAGTGACATATCCACAATATAAATGAATAGAGACCCACAAGACCATAATAATTATTAAATAATAATGTATTCATTCTGATTTAAGTATTCTCTTATGGGCAGAATGTGGTGAACAAACTGTTAATCTAAAGCATTCTGTTCTGCAGGCAACTATCCTATTGCAAACAGCCAATATTTTCAGAATTCAATATGCCACAAGAGCATGCTGGAAAATCAACGTTCCCCCCTAAAATATTATTAATGTTTAATTCACCCTATTTTTTCTGTGCCACAAATTGGCGTAGTATACTTGAACCAAAAATAGCTGCATGAAGAATAATGGGGTGTTTTCAATGTGTAAAATTCCATACACAGAATGCTGCCTTGTATGGTGCTATATGGAGAACAAATAATTAAATAAGAATACACCCTCTTTCACATATAGTTACTTAGCTGCTCAGTGTACATACAGATATGGTTGTGTATTTTTATTTATGTATTTTCAGGATGAGTCCCAATTATATCAGACCTCATGTGTCTCAGTGTACAGTAGACGTCTTTTAGATTCCAATTAATGAGCCATCAGGCTTGACGCAATGCTCAGATGAAGGGACCGTGTGTAAAAGTAGGGTTGTCTGTAACATGTAGCCATACCTTTTCATTTTGTGAAAGCCAGAAATCTTGCATTTACGGTGGAAAAATTTCCATACTCTCAAAAGAGCTGGGCCATAATGTTGTCAGTACTGGGGTAAATAATTATAGAATTTGCATCAATTCGTCTTTTTTTTTATGCAACCATGCTGAAAATAGCAACTTTTTTGTTCTTGGAGAAACTAAATAAGAATAATTGACAAGTTTAACGCATTAATCAAAGCAAGGATTTCTTAAGATTTTCAACTCATTCCTTTCTCCATAACCAGCAATAACGTTCTTTTTTTAGATGAAATTAAAGCTTGAATGTTACAGTTATTTTATCTTACATGCCATTTTTATTTCAGTAGTTGCAGTAACCAACATATAAATAAGGTAGCTATTAAGAAAGATATGTAAATGTATTGGAAAGATTGTAACACAAGTACCACACAACTAATAGTGTGCAAAATTTGGACTACCATGTAGTGAACATACATTGTGATTACATTGCTAAATGTAAACTCTAAACATTATTATACTCATTCCCCAGTGATACCAGGTGTCATTAAAAAATCAAATTGTTATTAATGAACATGCAGTGACACTAGTTCAGGAGGTGAGAGCAGCTGTCTGGTGTCCCTAAGCAAGACACCTAACCCAAAACGGCATGGCAGCTTATCGCCATTGTTGTTGTGTGTGTGTGTGTGTGTGTGTGTGTGTGTGTGTGTGTGTGTGTGTGAATGAGAGACATTGATTGTTAAGTGCTTTGGATACAAGTATGATGGACTGATGGACTACTTATTTTAAATAACCAAATGGAATCACAATGTATTCCAATATCCTCTGTCTGGCTACTATTTTAGGTGAAAATGTATCTATTGCATCAAAAAACTCAAAATATCACAACTTATTCTGCAGATTCAGGTAATCATTATTAAACACAACACTGATCTATGGAACATTTTTAGCAATTACTTTTCGGTGAAAGCTAAACTTGATGCACTGTATGATGATACAGTTGTCTTAAGACTCAGTGTAAAAATGTTACTCACCTATATTATACTTTATGATAAAATATTTATTTCTAAAGATTTATCTGTGTATCAAAAAGACACCAAGTTTTTTTTTTTTTAAACAAGCACTTTTCCAAAGCAATTATTTAGCTTTAGTTTTTAAATATTTATTGTACAGGGCTCCTTTGTACAATGGCTAATCCTTACGAATTTGCCGAAAGCATTTCTCTCCTTGAGATGTTTAGCTGAATATTAGTACAGTTCAATTCAAAAACATGCATTCCCATACATTGTTTATTCAATATTAGGGAAACATTTATGGAAAATCAAAGCATATGGTTATTGTTTCAGTTGAATTATTGATGCCAAATGGGATAACGATGTCGTCCCATGAAATTTAGAATTGATCTCACTGTAAACTAATACATTTCAAAGACAAAACCTTCTCTCTGTGTTGTGTTTTTCCTTTTATGCATTGGCTTTTGGGGCTAAGTAATGTTCATCAGAAATGGAAAGACCTTGGGCAAATAGCAGAGACTGATTAGTTGCGTACACTTCAGACAGCAGCCTCCTTGAAAGTCTACAATAATATTAGTTTTCTTTTGATTACGCATTTGAAGAAAAATATTTAGTGTTTAATATCACCAATTAATTTGTTCTCTTCAAAGGAGCTGTGATTCTTTTGAATTACATGTCCGATGGACACGCTCGTTATTTCAATAAGCCCGTTTCTGCTCACATACACACGCTCTATAAAGAGAATTGCGTATGACCCTCTGCTGTTTTCCTCTTAATGTATTATTACAAAAGAATAATAGATGCTGGTGGGACAGAACTGCCAGTCCCTTTGTTAATGAGAGCGTATGTTGGTACTGTCCATGTCAGACAATAGGGAAATTGTATTTAATGGGCAATGATATAGTCCTGGGTGTATTGTACATTAAAATACAGACACATTATTAGTTTATGGTTCATGTTGTAGGTATTAAATAGTAACACCATTTACCAGACTGTTTAGTGCTACAGTATTTGCACCTTTTCAATTCTCCCTTTTTACATGTACAGTGATCAGATAACATAGGGATTAGTGATGGAAACTCCAAAGTCCAAAGCTGGCCCTTGAGTAAGCTTCACTATACATCAATCATCAACATTGCATTGCTGTTACTCACTTACTCACTGTGCACTTCAATTGTCCTTTTCATTTCTTCTGTTTTAGCATTCACTGGGTGTGGTCTAAGGCCACAGAAAAAGATGTGGCATTCTAACAGATTGGGTAAACAGTGACTTTGTCACAGGGAGAACCATATTTGTATTACTTGTGTATTACTTGTAACATATAAAGCAGCTCATAAGCTCGCAGTAATATATCATAGAAAAGTGGAATGATTGATGTGACTCAATTCATGAGAAATTGTGATGAGACCACTTCCTCTGCATTTCTTATTTTCCAATGCAATGCCCTCTGATTTCAAGCCAGGCAAATTCCTGTATCGTTTGCCTGTTGGAGAAATATCTACACAAATTCCTAACTGTAATCATGCGGTCTCAATAAAGAAGATGTATATGCCTCTATATACTGTAACTTTGTCCAGCTTTTTCTAACTTCAAAAATATTATCAAATGGCGGTGATGATAATGGTGGCTTTTAACTGTACACAAAGAAAAAGTGTGCAGAGGCATTTGTAGCTCTGAAAATTATAACTTATAACCTTTCAGGTCACAGTGAAATTCAGGGTAAAATTGTTGCTTGATGAATATCTCAATGGGACTCACCTGATAAAGTAAAGGAGAAATGCAACAAAATGAAATTGGTAGGTGCTTTAGTTTCTAGAGCTTGCATTTGTAAAAGTGAACTTTTCCCCAGTAAAAACAAAAAAAGGAATGAATAGTTTAAAGAATATATATACATATATGTATGTTCTGGTCATTTCCAAGTGAGAAGAATAATTGGTATTGTACACTATACTCTTTTTATATGATAAGTAGTGAATATGTGTAAAACATTTAAAACACGCTTTGGTAACACTTAATTTTACAATCTGGTAAATACCAGCTCATTATGTGTAATTACTGGGTAACTATTTTGATTTCAGAGGTAACTGGTAGCTGGTATTTAACATGTAGTTAACAGCCTGTAAAATAAAGCGTTACCTATTGACATATTTTTATTAAAAATAAACTTTTCTCCTGGGGGGGGGGGGGGGGGGGTCAGTTTTTCCATGCGTTTCCCCAATGTTAGCACAAGGGGGAGCTGCTGATGAAGTTTCAACTTGCTCGCCCTGACTTGGAGTAGGATAAACGGTCATGGAAAAAGCACACAAGGGAGAAACAATATTATTCTAGTCAGTAGGCCTATTGCAAGAGGCACAGGTAAAAGAGTGTGTGACGCGATTGGGTTTAAGGGCAGCGTCCTGGGGTTCCTGACACCTTCCTGTCCCCAGTATGGGGACCTGCTTTCACAAGGCACACCGCACTCTCCAAGGATGTTTATGACTTTGTCTAGACTTGGCTCTGGGTTCAGTCACTGGGGACAAAGGTGCCGAGCAGAGATTTACTAGCGCCCTCACTCCCCCGCACAAGCCCATATAAGAACGAACGCAGAAGGTGCGTGTGCGTCTCGTAAATTTAACCGCGTTGTGATTTCCAAATGTGAATTTAACCGTGTTGTCATGGCAGTTGGGTCAGAATTTGGAGGAAATGAAAGCTGAGAACACGCAGCTGAAATAATGGTGCTGCCATTATCAGGGGAGTGATGCTGCAACCTGTCTGTAATTTTCACTGTTTAATAGCTCAGCATCAGTTGAAAACTATAAAATAAGTAGAAAATGACATAAAATACAATTTGTATGCTAATGTTATTCAATCTATTCAGCGTTACTTTTCAAATGGGAATTTTGTGCTCAAGAAGAGAGAGGGCAATAAGTGGTTCCACTAGTTTGATACCTACGGTGCATACATTCATGTGTGAATAATCACACCGGTAAAGCGTGTAAGCTGAACATTACAGTTTTAGATGGAAAAATTGTGAAAGGTTTCACAGGTTCAATGCCACCATTAAAAAACTAATATGAACAGTGCCAGGAGCCACTATCTCCACTTTGAGAAAAACCTGAAAACACAATGACAACGAGATGCAACGAGATGGCTGGGCTTTGGCATTAGCACAGAAATACATTTGCAGTAACGTAAATGTAAAAACACGGGGAAGCAGCCACTTCCAATAGATGTTAAAGTCTGTTTAATGGTAGGTTTTCTCCTGAGGAATGTGGTTTATGATTATGGTTGCTTATTGACTATCTCAGACACTAAACCACTTTGATTGATGTCAATTGGACCAATAATTAAAGACAAAATGACAAATAACTGCACGCTCAGAAGTCGTGCAGTTCGTGTTAGCTCACCATGGTCCAAACACCGCCATATAAGCCTGCCCGGTTCATAGCCTCTCATTAGCAACAGCTTCCCAACCACAATGTCACAGTGGAGCACTATTACCATGTCACTGTATGCTGAAGTGGATCATGTATGTGACTCGTACCAAGTACAAAATGTAAAGAATTATATTTCACACACACACAAAAGCCAAAGCTGATCTGGAAGTCATTTTTTAGTTATTCGTCATGAAAGTTGCACTGTTTGGAATAAGGCAAGCTAACTTGGTGTTCGTAACACGTTGAGTTAACTTGGTGTTCGTAACACCGTGAGTTAACGTTACCCCCTGAATGCAGTGCCTGGTGAGGCTGGCAAGGGCTGAGGTGTCTTGATAAAGCCTGAGCTGTCGGGCAGCCAAACTCCAGCAGCGTAATCAGGGGTGTTATATTGGTCTCAACACCTCCCTCGCTCTGAGAAGGGTGCGGCACATTATCTGCCCACACAATGGACCCCCCTGCTGTGAATGGACATGCTGCCAACAGCCCCTCCCATGAGCACTGTGTGTGTGTGTGTGTGCCTGTGAATGTGTGTGTGTGTGTGTGTGCGGGAGGAGGTGGACAGAAACACGGCCGGCAGAAAGGAAATCTCATTGCCCTCATTATTTCTCCCGTACAACTTTATGTACCTAAAGGTTACAGCGACAAGCATTTGTACCTTTTTAGGCACTTTTTGTACCTTTATTTCTGAGAGTGTGCTCTAGCCTGTAGAAAAATTGAAATCCATGTGTGTCGCTAATTAAGTATGGTTGCTCTGCCTGTTCTTATCGGTTTCGTGAAAGATCACACACCCATCTTAAATCATAACTGTGTTTATGTGTTTATCTCCCCACAGCTACATTTGTCCAACTGGTCCGCCACTAACTTATCGAATACAGACCAAATGGTCATCCATGTTCCAAGATAATTAAAGATATGGATGTATTCACCTACTATTAGAACTATTAGACCTGTTCAGGCATTCCACAAAAAGGTATGATGTCATACAGGAAAGCCAAAAACAACTGCAGAGCAGAAAGCATATTAGGACACTCTGCTCACTGTTCATAAGTCATAGTGACCTCAAATGACTTATTTCTTTTGGGAAATGCACCTTTTTTAAGCAGACATTTTGGACACATCTCAAGCTGTAGATATTCATTAAAGGCCCACAGGGGTTCCAAACTTAGACAGAATGCGATGACATATATGCTGTTTAAACATACAAGCAAGTATAAATTATCCCTCCCGGTTGGACCCGCTGCAGGTCCGTCAGGTGCTGCCAAAGGTTTCTTCCTGGGGGAGTCTCTTCCTCCTCACACCATGTTGTCTGCAGGTCGCACTTAACGTTGCCTTGTTAGTGTTTCTCCCATGCAAAAACCGTCGGCAGCCAAAGTTCTTTGCACTCTCTTCTTCTGCAGGATGAAGCAGGTGGGACAAGCTCCGGAGCAGACAGTGCGCCCCCAGGGGAACTAACACCCCTGAATACCTACAGTCCACAGAACTCCATCAGTTCCTAACAGCAAGACGTGGTAATTCAGCAGGTTTTCTGGGAGGCCTATAAATGCTCACCAACTCGCCTCTATAAGTACCTGTTCTTATCTCTTGGTTAAAACATATTTGGAGTCTGACAGAAAGTATGTTAATGAGGTAACGCAAAGAAAGAGAGGTGTCTGGAATTGTGATGGAAAAGGAAAGCCCTTGAGTGACTTTGCCTTATAAGCTTGTAACAACATATGGAATTAATTTGGCATGGAATTCTGACACCATTAAGCAGTTTCCTGTTTTGTTTGATGAAAGAGGCACACGGTTACCACCCTATACTTACTTTCCTTGCCTCATATACCTCTCTTCATTTTCTGCTGGTGAGATGCTTTAAAAGTAACTATACGGATATGAGAGGTTGGGATGCCTATGGACATGTATATCTATGTGATTGGCACCAGTTTTGTTTCAATACACTGTCATGGGGGCAAGGGGGAAAACGATGACACACGTGCTCTGGTGAAAATAAAAGGGCGCAAAATCTTGTGTTGTCATTTAGTCACAAAGGTGTGGAACTCTAAACCCTGCTGAGGGTTTATAAAAACAGCTCAAGCTAGGTTTTGAAACAGCTGGTAGCTGGTTGACCCGCTCAGGCCAGCTCCCTGCTGAACATGGTTTGACCAGCTCAAGCTATGGCAGCTGGTAATTTTGAACTGGTCATAGCTGGACTTTACAGCTAGGAACCATTCTAGTGCGTGGTGTCCTTGGCAGATGGGGGCGTGCAGTGGGACGCACTGACAACAAAGAGGTTTTTTGGTAGTTTCTCTGGAGTGGCAGGCTGCTGAACTGGGTCTGCGCTCGCATCCTGGCCAGAGTCTCCGGGAAACGTCAGTCAGAGCTGCTCAGAGGAGGAAGTATAAATCTCAATGGCCTTTCCCAGGAGTGAGCATCTCCTCTCCAACCAGGGCAAACAGACAGACTGACAGGACAGAACTTGCCATGCTACGGGAACACTGAGTTCACAGGGAAGCACACACGCACGCATACACACACGCACATGCACATGTACACGTACACACACACACATGCACATGCACATGTACATGCACACACACACACACCAAACCAAAGCCTTCAAGAAAGGAATCGCTTAAATGTACGCAGGCCAGCTTTAGCACACAGTCCTACTGCTTATGTGACAATATCAGGGCTGTGTGTATTATTCATGGGATACATTATACAAATGGAGAAGAAAGCCCTTTCTCACATATCTCTGCAATCACAGAGACTGTAAATTATGTATGCAGCAATTCAAGATGATTTTTTTCTTGCTATTTGGAACAGTTAAAAGGTTTGCTGTGCAGTTACTCATCCTCTAATTAAATGCTAATACAAAACACATTTTTTTGTGGTGGGTGTAATAAGCACAGTATGGTTCATAAAAGCAATGTAGACATTCCTGTGCATGCTTAGGGCCTGGTCCCCTCCCAAAGACATGAAATTATCAATGGCTGCCTGTACAAGTATTTCTGTGTGTGGGACTGAGGATTTGGATGAACATGCGTACCATAACACTACGTTTCTTTCCACATGGTTATCATCCTTTCCTGGCATCAGATTTCCCCATAAATTGGGTACTAAAATAGTTTTTGTTTCCATACTTGAGATTGATTTAGCCACTCAGAGTTGAATATTGCATGCTTGGCTCAGCAATGCTTAACTCTGTTCCTTGACAGTTATAATGTAAGGTTTTCTTTCCAATTTCAATCAATGGTTAAAAACCTCAGGGGAAAATAGCATTTTAATTTTAAGTAAATACTCAAACTGGAGCTCTAGACCTTTGATTAAACAACTAAAGCTCCATTATTTCAAACAAGAGTTGGCCATTGCTGCAGATATACTTTGTATAAATATTGGCACCTTCAGTTTTCTCTTTTGCTGTAGACACATGTCGAAAAACATCCATAAGCCAATGTAATACGATATACAGTATATACTACAGCAGTGTACCTCCCTCCTGATCCTGGAGAGCCACAGTGTGTGCTGGTTTTTGTTTTAGCCTTCATTTCAGCAACCAATTCAGACCCAAGAAACCGAGTACTACATGCAGGAATAGGTACGACCAGATTTATAAACTTGAAACTATCGTGAAAATATCCATACCTTTACACATGCTCCAGACCATCTGTACATACTATTCCTTGTGGCTGTTCAGCTGTATTGCAGGCATGAGATGGCATGCCATGATATTGACATTTTTCATCTGTCAACAGCTGTGACGTCTGAAGAGTATAAACGTGTAGCCTACGGACTTGGCAGTGTAAATGTATCAGTTCTGTTTAAAAGCGACAGCAATATGTGAATAATATCTGAATGTGCTTAGTGTGATTTGTATTAACATCCAGGGCATTGCACAATAGATAAAGCAGGCTCATGAAAAATAGGCATTCACGTTAACAACTCTAGCTAGGGGCCAGAAATCTCAAAGTGAGTGGATTGATTAAATATGGTGGACCACTGTTCATTCTGTACCTCACATTTTATGGTAAATAAAGTATATCTCCCTCCTTTCCCTATAGATGTCTACAAGGCCATAGCCTCTAATAAGTTAAGACTCATTCCACATAGTGAACCAATGGCTCCCACCTTATTTTCTCAGGTTTAACTCATACACATTGTTGTATATGAGTTATGAAAGACTGCAAAGTTTTTCTTAGAATTTTTATTATTTTCAGAGCCTCTTTAATAAATTGCGAAAAATACACATGCAAATGAGAATTTTAGAGCATTTTCAACAGCCTGTAAATCCTGTTTTAATAAAGGTATCAGCAAAATTTGTGACACAACTTGAGCTGCCTGGATGGCCATGTGGGATAAGTAGTAGCAAGCTGAAGTTATATATTTTATAAAGCTAGTAGGGCTGTAGGGCTGCTAAAATGTTTTATGTCTTAAAAGAGAGCTTGAAAATCTTCATATTTTAGTGTTCGGGGCTCTGTTTATAATATTAACATAAGTATAGGCAAATGAAATACCTTTTTCTAACATCAAGTGTCAACTATCAAAATGTTTTGATAGTGTTGGTTTGCTTGTTACATTTTAGTTATGTAGTTTGAATGAAATACAATATGATTTAGTAGTTTCTATGCAGCATATGTCATCCAGGTTTACCATTATACTGGAGAAAAAATATACATCTATAACCGAGAACCAAAAATATGAAGATTTTCAAGCTGTCCTTTAAGACAGAAAACATTTTACATCAGTTTCACAAATGTACCTTCTACAAGTCAGTGAATCCTGTTATGTTTACATCATCACGTATACAGTTCCTGGAATACTTCAAACCCCAATTTTAAATATGAAAAGAAACCTTGCAAATAGCTCCCATAGCATATTTTAGCATTTTTGGGCACTCAGATAATTTTTTCAGGTTTAGAGCCAACAGAAATCAAAACTGAGTCTATGGGTGGAGATGTATACTTTATGTTGAAAATACTGCACCATAAAATGGTAATTCACAAGTGTATTTTTTGCTATTATTTATGTTTTGTAAAGAGGCATAACTCTAAGAATTCACAGAAATTGCAGTCTTTCATTATTCATAAAAAGCAACACATATAGGCAATTACATCTGAGACTATGATGTGAGAGGTTTTCATATTGGCGACATAGGCTCAGGCGGTAAGAGCTGTTGTCTGGCAGTCGGAGGCTTGCCGGTTCAATCCCGCCCCGCCCTGGGTGTGTTGAAGTGTCCTTGAGCAAGATACCTAATCCCCTAATGCTCCTGATGAGCAGGTTGGTGCCTTGCATGGCAGCCAATCACGGTTGGTGTGTGAGTGTGTGCATAAATGGGTGAATGAGAAGCATCAATTGTACAGTGCTATATGCCAACCATTGCCATTTATATAACCTTTTGAGGGTTTGAAAATTGTCCCATCTCTGTAGGAATGACTAACCTTTGACCCAACATAAGTTATCAATATGAACCCATCATTTCTGAGCAATATTTCTGGATTAGATTCATACCCGACTTTTGCTAAGCGTTGAACAGGGTTCTCAAATTGCATGTCAAGGGAGACTCAAAATGAGGTAAATCAATTTCAGCATACAGATTATTTAATATTTCATAGAAGGATATCTGCCCATATGAGAAGTTGCACCCTGTGCTGCTATTTCATAAAACTCTATTTGATTTTGCCTGGTTCTCAGGAATTCATGATTCCACTGACCTTAACAAGAAGCCCAGGGCCAGTAGATGCCTAAACAACCACATAACATCAAAGATCCACCACCATAATTCCATATTTATGACATCAATTTCAAAATAAGTGTCCTTCTTCAGACCTACAGTTTTCTTTCATCTTACCTTATAACCTGGTTCTTGTGGAAGTTCCAACACTGTATATCAATGACCAGAAGTGATTAAGTCTTTATTATTCTCCTTTGAGGCCTACATCAAATAGGTACTAAATAGATGACTAACTAGCTCCAATATAGAAAATGTGAAAGGGCAAGGATCAAGTTAGACATGAATTAGTGTGAGAGGCTGAAAGATGAGCGGCACGGAAATTTCCTGTAGTAAGAATGCATTCGCTCAGTCCAAATTTGGTTCTTTGGCAGATACCTTTCTGGAATGTTATCATTCTCACTTCAGTAATGAGGGTGTCAGAATAGTAGTGTTAAATAGGCCCTAACTCCTGAACCTGCTCTGTAAATGGCCCTGGATGCTAAGTTAGCAACGTTTCATAAGGGAGTGGAGGCTTCCCAATGCAAACAGTGTCCCCAGCCAGTACTCTCTGACTGTTAATATACTAACCAGATTTAAATGGCTAGTAAAATTGACTCAGAAGTTTATTAAATGCTAAACACGTCACTGTTTCTCTGGTTCTGACTACATTTAATTGGCTTTTTAGCCTTCTGTGATATCAGACATCATTTGGTTACTCACACCTCAGGACATGGTCTTAATTTTTAAAAACAGATTGAAATTCCACCTATGAGTAGCCTCAGAAAACCATGGGCATGACTGGATGATGTCATGGACTGGGAAGGCTGTCTAAGATGAAGGAAAAGGGTGAAGTGAGAGTGAAGCTATGGCTTCATCATAGCATTGTGGTCACTTAAAATGCCTCAATGTATCAGCTTGCCTATCAACTGCAAACATGTAATGGAGGTAAACTAACTGCAATTAAATTTCTAACAAAAAGAGACTGAAATGTTACACTGTAGAAGGTTTATTATTATTGTTGTTGTTGTTGTTGTTGTTGTTGTTGTTGTTGGTGTTATTATTCAGTCAGTTTGTCAGTTCACATTACAATATTACAAGTGTTCAAAAGCATTGACACATCCAAACTCTTATTTTTAAACTGCAAGTGCATCTTCATGTTAACCCACAGTGATTTCACTCATTTGAACAATAATGAAAATGGCCATGGCAAAGGGCATTTGTGCAGTGATAGTGTATTCTTGTATTACGCCTATAATTAACATTTTGAAAGGAAAATAAAGGTAGAGCCTGACAATGAAAAATGGTGTACATGAATAAACAATATTTATAATGATGCTTTGTCAAAAGTGCATATCTACATTATTTTTTAAATGGTCAACAGTGGGTGATGTCAGAGTAACATTCATGATGTGTAGGTGCGGTCATTTCATTTTTGTGTACTTTCCTGAAACAAAATAGAATTGATGTCAGTTCTCCTTTAGAAATCATCAGACCTATAGTGGCAGATATGTCATTTTGATGTTCAAAACCAAAAAGAACATCACTGGCTCACAGTGGTGTGAACATAGAAGAAAGGGAACCATGTTCAGTGTTTTTTTTTTTTTAAGCTCCCCCGAACTATAATCACGCGAGCTTTGGAATATAAAGTAATGGGTGTTCCAAACAAAGAGTGTCTATGGCAGAGCCCTCGAGAGTTTGAGAGCAGGGTAGCAGAGGGGTCCGCCATAGAGTGGAGGATCTGAGCAAGAAGACCGTTTGATGCCAGTGATGAAAGTGGGTGTTAGGGGTTCTACCGCAGTGGTGCTATGGAGTTCTATCAAAGCAGTGATGGAGAGCAACAGTCTCCAGATGAAGGGAGAGAAAGACTTTCAAGGTTTCTCTACCCAAAGCCTGCCGTGTCCCTCAGCAGTGAAATCCCAGATGAATCTCAGCTATTGCCTGGCAGGCAAAATTTCTGCTCCTCAAACAAATTCTCTCGCTTGAAATGTGTCATTTGAATTAACAGGTACTATTTAAGACCACTGTATCCTATTACTGTACATAGGAAAAATATAGGTTCTATAGGTTCAAAAGGAACCCTTTAAAAAGGGAAACGTTTGTTTTCACACTTATAATTGTTTTGAATTACACTGCCACTTTGCTTTGTTTTTCTCATACTAACAAAGTATAAATTTTGGTTAGGTTGGAAAACGAGTCTGTCAGTGCACATATGGAACCAATCACGACGGCCTCCACCAGTTTAAGACCAGTTCAATCACAATTTCCACTCTTGCGCAACCTGACTCCCACCCTGTGAGTGTAGCTGGTGGAAGCAAGGCGGAGGATGTTGTCCAAAGTCATTTAAGAAAGGTGATTGGAGATGTGTTGCAGCTGACAGTGAGGTGGTTTTAAGTGCTTGTCTAAAGACCACAGGTGAATGACCTTTTGGGGAAATGGGTACACTAGGAGAAATAAGTATCCCACGACTGTATACGGGACTTCCACGTCACTTGTTATTTTCAGGAATGAATCCTTCTGCAGGTGCAATGCCCACAGCTCAGTTACCTTCAGCAGAACCCCAGCAAAAATGTGCAGTTGAAGCAAACAGCTGCAGAAGAAATTACCAAATCAAATCAGGTCAAGTCTGGTGCTGGCCACTCACATGGGCACTCCCTGGAAGATCCCCACCCCTGATTTATAACAAGGTGTTAGTGGGCCAATAAAGTCATTTTGCCATTTTGGAAGTGTGCCATAGTAATGCGTTGCATCTGTTTTCTGATTAAAATGAACTTTTTGCAACACAGTAAAATAGAACATCTGCATTAAGGGTCCCTGGGAAAAACATGACATTTATGGTATTTCCTGTTTTTTTTAATTCTATATAATGGCATTTTCAGCATTCCTAATTTAATTTTTCCTTCCTTGAAACGCTACAAGGGCATAGAAGCCCACAGTAATTAACTGTTATTAAGAAGCCTACAGTTATTAACTGTTATTAATGCGGCTTGTAATGGCCATCATGGGGCATTCATATACTCCGGAGATTCAGTTAATATTTTCCTGTGTTATGAATTATAGGTGTAAAATGGGGAGCAGGGTCTAGCCGCAGAGGCGAAGGAACACTACGTCCTCAATAAAAGTCCTAAAAAAACTGAGAAAGATGTTAACATAAACAAGAGCCACTTCAAATAAATTCTCCCCGGTCGTAACCCATAGTGTTTTTACTGCACTGCCCTTATAAGGAGAACAATCCATCTTGGGTAACAGACCTAAGCTGTGAAAAGCAAGCTGGAGAGGGCTGTTTATTTTTAAGGTAATCAAGCTGATATCATTTGAAAATCATTGTAGGATTTTTTTTTCATACAACATTCATCTCCCAGTGTTCTGGCATGGTAGGCAGTTGAGACATGCCCGCAGATGTCTTGTCATTAATTGGGCAAAATCTGAAGATGCAAGAAGCCAAGAGCACCATGTCCTAAGTACTGGAAATTTCGACTGTTTATCTAATTTGAGTTAAACATGGCGCTGAAATCGATTCCATAGTATCCAGAACAAAAGAGCAGAGCTTATGTTTTACGATTTCTCTCTAGCATTTGTCACACCATTTTCAATTGTACAGATATTAGATTAACTGCTAATATTTTGTTCTGCAGTATTTTATACAGAATTTCTACAGTGTATTCATTTCTACTTGATCACAGCCAAAGACTTCAATGTCCCTGCTCAGGTTTCTCATAGGAAAATCATTCAACTGCCGTTTTCCCAGTGCTTGTTTTGGACTTAATGTAGCCCCTTGCACAAAATAAGGAATTCAAGTGAAATATTGAGAATACTCAGAGATGCCTGAACCAAGGGCAAAGCCTTGGGCAAAATCAACAATTGCTCTTTCCCGTTTGGGTTCCCTTACATGTAAATATAGGTTAAGGTTGGTTTGGATACAGTTCCACCTCAAGAAAGAAACTAAATAGAAAGGCTATAGAAATAACTAAACGAGGAGAATTGAATTGGTTGGTGTAATTTGTTTAATCTGTAATTTGTATGTAGCTATACACATATTTATTTATTTTATTTTATGATTAATTATTTCTGCACCATGATTGGACATGACTGGAGCAATGTGGGGTTAAGGGCCTTGCTCAAGGGCCCAACAGCTGCACAGATTGTACTATGGCTACACTGGTGCTTAAATCACCAACCTTCCAGGTCCCAAGGTCAAGGACCATAGCCACTAGGAGCAATAGCTTTACTTTGCTATGTCAAAAAAAGTAAAACAAAGAACACCAAAGTATGCCTTGGTCAAAATCTTCAGAGATATTTCAATAGGACACTGCAGGTGTACAACACAAATGACAAAAATTGTAATGTTGTATCACAAAGTTCTCATTGCTCTCAGGTTGTTATGAACAGTTGCATATTCAACAGAACACACAATATCACCAAAATAAGATTTTTATCAAGCGAACTACAGAGCTGAGTAGGTGACTTAAACAACAAAGCCACCCCTTTTAAACTCCTCAACTCCCCTCTTCCTCCAGGGGAAGTCACATCTTTCTCCTTTCTGAGAGAAACACCTGTGACATGAACAGAATTTATTTTAATGTGCGTGTGTGTGATCCCAAAGTCTTGAATGCATCTGGAAATGCATGAAATGTCTGAAAGGCCCTATTTACATTACATTTCATTTAGCAGACGCTTTTATCCAAAGTGATGTGGAAAACCGAGCATATTGAGGTCATACAACAAACAACCAAACATGATAGATAAGGCAGAATTCATAGAGGACTGATTGTTAGGCTATGAATGTATGTCTAGTACACAAGATAGATAGACGAGGGCTGTAACTACCATAGCAAGACAACAACAATTTTAAAAATTACAGTACCGAGAAATACTCATTAAAAAGTCCTAGGTTATAGTAAAAGCATTACAAGGGATATAGGGGTAAAGATAGACAGGTGAAGAGGAGTTAAGTTACAGTGTGAAGAGATGAGTCTTCAGACTGCAACAGAAAATGAGTGAGGAGTTCTTATGAGGATGGGGAGGTTGTTCCACCACTGGGTAGGTAGGGTGGAGAGGCTCTCTTGTGCTCCTGTATTCTTAGCTGAGTGATAGGCCAGCACCTCAACATCAACCCAATACCACCCAGTTTGTGCACTCTTGCACTCTCTGGATCACTCCTGGTTCTGGAGAGCCGCAGGGTGTGCTAGTTTTAGTTTTTGCCTTAATATCCACATGCAATTCAGACCCAAGTAACCAGGTGAAGTGAGTTAACTCTGTAATTCACTGCTTTCATTGGTGAAAGTGCTGAGTAACAACAAAGGCCAGCACAACCTGTGACTCTCCAGGACCAGGAGTGAGGACCATTAGTCTGGATGACACATTGCCTAGTTACAAGGTTGGACCTTGACCCCTGTAACAAGACCCATAACCTCCTTTTCTTGCCCCTAGCTCCACCTATTGGGAGAGGGAAGGAAAAGATGAAAGAAAAGGAACTAAAGATGGGGAAGTCTAGAATGTGAATTAAGCAAATGTAATGCTCCTTCAAACGTTAGTTATAGATCCACATTTATACATCAGGCTTTCCAAATAAATACTTCCTCAAAGGATGCGTTGATGTTTTCTTGCTGAAATGAAAGAATGGGAGTTTTTAACTGCTACTTCTAGCAGGACATTTAAGGGGTTGGGATGTCCTTAAGATGGCAGATTAATTCCCGGGTCAGCAGCAAGGAAAGGAAAAAAGTGGAGAAAACTAAGCGATTGGAATGAGCCCATGGTTGCCGTAGCCAGGACTGAACACACTCAGAGTTGTGAGGAGGGGTCTGCTAGGATGAACATAAAGACTCCTCTGAAAGGCAATACGTTAACCCGAATGGAGAACTCAACAGCTGTTGGCCAACATGAGATGCAGTACTTCGCCATTATCTGAGTGTTTATCACGTTTTCTAATGTTGAGAAATGTTGAAATAAACATATAAATAAAGGAGAAATGTTCAATGTTTATTCTCAGTATGCCTGTCAAAATGAGGACAAAATTCCCAGAACTCCCATCTGATTACTTTATTGTATATCATAATTCCCCCAGGTTTGTTTATGGAGAAGACCTTGATGAGCTGCATCTTGGACCAGTGAACATAAACGATGCGTCACACGTAACCTTCAGGTGCAAGGCAATTACCGGCCACACCGCTAGCTCTGTGCATTCAGGCTGTTCAGCGGAATCTCCTTGCAGGATTGCATCAGCAGCCGGGGACAAAGAAGGCTATTGTAGCGCTTAAATGTCGGTGCCGGAGCATCACGCACACGAGTATTGCACACGAGAACGTTAAAACAGACAACAGGATGAACCATTACCTCACACGCCGCCGCGAAACCTTTTGATGAAGTTCAACGCTTATCAACAAAGACGCCCCTTCTTCTGGAGAAGATCAATCATGCAGCGCATTTGAGAGCCTGTGCAACACGTATAGGAGAGGCAGCCCGCCCACAGGGTACATTCACGACGCCCTCGACACACATTTTTCACATTTTTACGTTTGAACAGTTTATTTCCCATGTCTCTCGGGAAGCTGAATATCTGACCCTGTCCACCTACGTATCTACAACTTTTCACATCTCCGAACGTGGGACAGTCACGAGGGAAGGGATACACCAACATGTTTCAAAAATCCTACTGTAGGAACAAGATTTAATTATAACATCCTGTGCATGTTGACTAACTACAGAAGAAATTTATTTGAGCAATTGTTCTTTTTTAACAGTAATGGCATGTGTAAAGTGTACAGATGAAGTATTTACGAATTCTTTATATGATCACTTTGCCAATTCACATCCTTCAGTTACGTGACTTTACTTGCTTTTTTGAGATCAAATTGGTGACCCCTGACCAGCGCCATCAGTGGAGAAGAATGATGTCAGAGAAGACTGCCCACTTCAAATGGGCAAAACAGGCAAAAAAAGAGGAAAACAGTATTAAACATAAAAAAAGATGTCATAAAAATATAAAAACATAATTTGGTCATCAAAATTATTTTTCTTCTTCTTCTTCTTCTTCTTCTTCTTCTTCTTCTTCTTATTATTATTATTAGATTATTCTGTCCCTGTATGGTGTCATTCATCAAGCTTTGGCAGGGACATGCAGTATGTGCTAGGTATGTATCAATGCTTAATTAGGTATACATATTTACAATACTTTTATTTGCATGTTATGAGCTGATCTTAATTAGTATCTTTACACTTCAGAAAAAGGCATTTTAACACAATCAAATGACATCCTAGTAAAACATTATTCAATTTAAATCATATTCAATCATATTCAATAAAGCGTTCACAGTCACTGTTTCATCCCCTTACATTTTGTAATCTCATTTGCTTAACCATGTTATTGAGCCTTTTATTAATCATTCAGAAAGGAGACACAACGTTTGTACTTGTCAGACATGACAACAGTGGGTTACTCACATAACCGTGAGTCCCTGAAAGAGGAGTGACATGAGGTTGAGATATCACTTGTCGACTGACTGGATTGGTTAATTAACTGTCTATCAAATGTGGCTTAGGCCTGGGCCTATATCTTATGCCGGTATCCAGGGGAAAGCCTCTCTTCCATGTCGGATCCCCTTGGGGAGCTGAAAAACGGGGCTGCCTGGCCGTCATTTCTTCCCTGGGGGAACCGCGGTTACGTGAGTAACCCATCGTTCCCTCTCATTTCACAAAGGACTGCCTGGGGGTTTGGAACATATGCCCAAGCTGTTGCATAGCAGCTCCCGAGGGACACAGCCCTAACAGTAACATTAGTGAGGCAGGGGTTTACAGCACAGAATAAAACCTCTGTGCTCTGTGAGGCCCGTGGAGAGACGAGCACGGCATTTTGTCTGTTCACTGCAACAATTATCGGAAACATCGATGTGAATCACAGTAACTGTATCGGCTATGACATGTGGCTGGTGGGATATTAAAGCAGTAACATGGTGGTTGAATGTGACACTTGCCAGTTGTTTTTAGGTAATAGAATAAATGTTGGTTATTATGATATTTTGTAATGCAATAACTGTCCACCCTTGATATAATTAGTTTCTGGTACTGGAAAATGACCGAGAAAAAGGATTTGCCCAATATTCCAGTTTGGAGAGGTTTGCTGCCATCTGGAGAGGTTCTGGGGGCACTTGGGCCCACATTTGGGAAAACAAATGTAAAATTGTACTGCTTTGTTCAGTCCAGTCCAAACATTTTCTTTGGTGTTGTAGACACCCTGGAGTACCACTGGAAAAATACATCTGGTTTTGTCCAGTGTCAGAAGTACATGTAATCACTACAGAATATATTTTTGGATTTATTTGTTGTACTTCAGAATATACAATATGTCCTGTATATTTACTGAGTGAAGATCAGTAAATATACTGATTTCGTAATTTTGGTACAAATGTCTTCTTTTGTCCAGCTTTGAACATGTCTGTACTGTATAGTTTTGGAGATAATGGGGTTTATTTAAAATGAGGGGGGGCGGGGCTACTTGAACACTGAATATTTCCAGTTGTATGTGAACAATGGTCAGAAAAGACTAAAAACAAAACTTGTTTTCACTCTTACAATCGGAAAATGTCACACTCCAAACTAGATTATGGTTTGGTATTGCAAAAACGAATCGCCTTCATTGCAATGATTAATATTTACCTCAACCAAAATGTAGGGAAATGAGGGAAATGTATCAACGTTTTGTGTAGGTTTACTGCCAAAATATAGCTATGGGTGTCTGGGAGTTAATTTCATATATGGCTTTAACATGTGCTTTAATAACTTTTTAATGTGATGGACTGGAGATCCACATCTCCAACCTGGGGTGTGTGTGCATTAAATCCGATTATAGGCTCAGAATACAACATCTGGTTGTATTTAGGATGGTTAAATGGCGTGGTGGTTTTCTGTGGTTTGTTTCGGTGTGGTTCTTGGCAGGATCTCTTTCCAAGTTGTGCCTCTTTCAGAAGAATAACTAATTTTAATTACATCTGCTTTCTGGAAAGTCCTGAAGGGAAGGGTAGGAAGTTGGGCTAGTTTCCTCCAGAAAATGTGTGTATTCTGTTTTTCATGTCATAATAGTATTTAACCATTTAAACATGACATGAAAAATGTACACATCCTAATCTCTAGATGGTTTGTTATACGAAAGACAATAATGTAAGAAATAAAGGTATTCAAAAGATGTGGTGTAAGATGATTGTAAGATGGTTGTTTGATTCCTATCCTAGGAAATGCCACTATTATGCCAATATTACTACAGTAGGATTTAAATGGTCATGATCCTCAAAGAAACAGTCATTATTATTTTATATATAAAAAAGAAAATTCTTGTCCACCTCAGATGAAATGAGTTAAAAACCTTATGTGCCTCTTTGCAGTCTACAATGAATCTACTCAGCAGTTTTCTACAGCAGGAATACATTATTATGAAGACAAATAACAGAGAGAACAATAACTTGTGATCACTTTGTTAAAAAGAACAAAAAACATGCTGACGTAGCCTCCACTATGGAGTCTTCAACCAAATAGATAAGCCTGTTTACTTTGGTGTGTTGCCAAGCAATCAGGGCAGCAGAACAGACGTAAAACAAAATGTCAGGCGTCCTTTGCTCTGTCAGAATGTTTATCTTACCTAAGCGTTCTCCAGTCCATGAGTAAAGAAAACAATGAAAGCCCTCTTAGATGATTACACTGTTCCCCCAAGTTATAAATATTATGTGAAGAACATTACCGTATGTATGCCCTTATGCACAGATTCACTTTTGTAGCAACGGATGATAGCGTTGTCTTGGACTGTCAACATTAGTCTTTTATTTAAGTTGGATCTCGTTTCAGTGTTGGCTCTGATGTGAAAAGCCACATGCTGATCTGCTGGCTAATCTGCTTCCCTCCCAGTGCTGGCTCCTCGGCCCTTGTTTAGCGAATTAATGAACTCAGAGCGAATGTGACGCATCTCTTCTGAGCTTCCCCACCCAAGGACTGGCCTTGGCACCCTCCTGATAAGCGTAGCCAGAAACACCATTTAAAGATAACGTACTTTTCCTAAATAGGATTAGGGTCTACCGCATGCACATATGAATCACATGTTGCTTTCAGCTGCATTTGTCTTTCTGGGAAAATCATGACTACTTGCGACTGTTGCCTTTTCATCAGATGCACAGAGCTCTTCCAGTCGTGGCTTCTGGTTGTAATTAGATTTCTCTGCTAGATTAGCGTTACTGCTTTCAGCGGTAAAGCAAAGTCCTCAGCTCACCAATGAAATTATGTATACAGCACCACTGTCAGATCAAACCCATTGTTAAAATGCACAAAGGATGTATATATACTTAAACTAGTGTGATGTAAACTCCTAAATTAACAACTAAGAAGAAGGTAACATTTAGAACAGACTTTTCCACTTAATCTCGTAAAAATGTATGCAATCATCCAATGCATCCGTCAAACATGGTGAAGGTAGTGTTATGGTTCAGGCATGTATGGCTGCCACTTGAACTGGCTCACTTGTTTTCACTGATGATGTCACTGCTGACGGCAGCCGTAGGATGAATGCCTAAATGTGCAGAAACATCTTGTCAACCCAGATCCAGTTGGAGAACATGGTTGTTATTTTTACTTAAAATTCCAGGTGTGCAGAACAACAGCCCCAGTAGTGAGACCAAACAGTCTTTATTAAGAATTTGGCTGGTAAAACAGGCAGAGGTAGATAGCCAGCAAACAGAATTAGCAGGGGATAGGCAGTTCGTAAGTAAGAGTCCAAGCAGAGGGTCAATACACCAGACAGAGATATCAAGGATAATCCAAAATGAAGTTGTAATCACAGGCAAAGGGTCAATAACGAGCAGGCAAAATAAACAAAAACCGAATCCAGAGACAGAAGTCGATAAGCCAAAATGGGTCGATGGTTCAAAACAAGAAAGACATTTAAAGCTAAAAGCGGAAGTCGAAAACAAAACAGGTCATAACAGATATCAATCAGACTATAACACTAGAGAGTATGGTCGGGACTCATAACAATCTGGCGATGAGTTAGACAAACGGAGGGTTGTAAATACACTGGTAACAAGAGGGAAATAACAATCAGGTGTGGGAAACAATCAGGAAGTGAAACACAGGTGAAACGAATGACAGGGAATGAATGAACTGACAGACTGACTATGGTGTGCAAAGAAGATAACAATGAACGGAAACATTAAGCACATAGACAAAACATGTAACGAAAAACACAGAACCTGACATAAAAAGTTTTTTTTACAAAATCCATATATGTGGATTTTGATATTTGTTTGGAATCATTGTCCTGCTGGATAATCTACCTACGACCAAGTCTCAGCTTTCAAGAGGCAACCAGCTTTTCTGCTAAGATTTCTTGGTACTTTGTTTAATTCATTAAATTCATTGTACCATTGTGAACCTGTGGTTTTCAGAAAAAAATGCATTTAAAAAATAAAATAAAGAAAAAACACGGAAACATGACAGCAACTGTATTGGAAAAAAATGATATAGCTTTTCCATATGTTTGAACATTAAATATAGATCATTATCCATGTTGTTTATTATATGTGACCTTTTTTCCAAATTTGTATTAAGGGTGCCAATAATAATGGAGCCCACTGTTTATACTGTGTATAGTAATTAGAGTTCATGATTTCAGTTAATAAATCCATTCTGACTCAATATGACAGACACAGTATATAGCAGCAGTGATGTTTAATAGAACAAAGAACTGCCTGTTCCTGTAAAAAAGCTTCTAAATATATCATATCCTGACAATTAATTTCAGATTTCCTTACTATAATGGACTGCCAAAAATCATGTCCAGCAAATTAATTTCAGATATTCCTAGTAGTGATTTGATCGATGAACTGTTTGCTTCTAGTTGAACTTAGAACAAGACCTCAGAGGTATGCTCCATTTGAGAAGAAGTACTTCAAAACAGATATATCTCTGCTATAGCTCATTACAGTCACCTTCACTGAGAAATTTTAGATGACATCCAGTTTGTACAGTTTCAGGTGGAAAGGAAGGCAAAGAGAGAATACCAGTACACTGTCAGTATGAGAAGATTAGAAACAACACAATCAAATTAAACTGCTCTGGACTCAAACCTTCTAAAGTAGGGATCATCAACTGTGGCCCTCTCCAAATCCAAATCCAGCCCCAGTTTTCTTTCTAGAACAATTCATGCAGACTGTCTCCCAGTCACACCTGACTTGCAGGTAAAGGGAGGGTGGAAAATCTGAAGTTCTTGGTCCTCAAGGACTGTGAGTTGCTGATCCCAGTTCTAAAGAGAGGGGGTTTGCAGGAGTAGGAGTCATGCTTTCAGAGGCCTTGAATGGGAGTCGTTTGGCCTTTGCTCAGGACACTGTTGAGCCCTAACCAATCCTGCTCTGAAACCTCAAAGCCGGCCTAATGTGAAGACATGCATCTCGTCTCCTCTTCACATGAATGAGAGAGGAACTCTTTTATTAGTCTCTCAGATAGTCTAGAAGGCAGCTTTGTAGCTAACGAGAGGGAGAGAACACTGTGATGTCAGCAGCCTGAGGTTCAGACCAGAGGTTCACTGGTGTCGACTGTTCAGAGGATCTGGCTGCCATTTAGTACTTGCATCTCTTTTGCTCTCTTTTGCATGAGCTTTTTCCCAGGAGGGGGGTGGTCCTGGTTAGAGCCTTTCAGATCAGTTTAAAGCAGTCTTGACAGTGTAATGAAATCAATAAATCCAATTACGAGCCCAGCAATTCCCAAGACCAGCAGCTCACCAAAGGAGGGCCTGAGTCCTCCTGCAAGTATTTGAAGGAGGATGATACTTCTGAAAGGCCAGGGTAACATCTGCTGCCCTGGAGAGGCCCCCTCAAAACACAGTGCTTCAAAGCAGCTGCCCTTTCTGTGGATGCTGAAAATCGTGTTGATGTTTTATTCAGGGCGAGGTTCAAGTGAGAGAAAATAACTAATTTCACAACTCCCAAATTTAGTTATAAAGCATGGATCACGCATTGAGAGGAAAAGGAAATGGTAATTGTTTAACCTCACAGTATAACCTCATACGCAAAGAAAGAGTTCTTCTGTACCGGGGGGAGATGTTTAAAACAATAAACAGAGCACTAACTGCGCGAGGGAGCTGCCATTACATATTACGCCACAGTGACAGTTATTTTTCTTAATTCTAATCATTGACTTTATCTGGGGTCAATGTGTTTTTCTTTCATGTGGTGCATTTCTCTCTGCCCTACTCATCCCCCAGATGAGAGTAATATCAACAGTCATCTGTCAAGGTCCCACTGAACCTCCTTGCTCTGTGGTAATGGGCCAAGTCAGAGGAGCTGGAGGGAGGGTCACGGATCATCGGACTCTGGACCGTGGCCACAAAGGCTTGCCCCTCAGGTTGTCAGACATGCTCAGGAGATCTCAGGGGCAGTCCTCATCAAAGTTGTCTCATTTGGTGGGCAGGCTGCTCCCTGTTCACACTATACACCATTCACTGTGTTGCCAAGCAGAGCCGACTCAATAGTAACATTAGCATTGACTGCGACAACGCTGGAGAAGTGGATCAGGTAGTGGTCAGAGAAAACGTTTCATGACATGATAGATGTGTCATGAGCTGACATTCCACTTGTATGTCTGGGAGGAAATACTGTAAGGAAGAAAAGAATGAGCACTTAAACTACTGAATTACTCCTGAACTACTGAGATTTTAAACAGTGTATATGGTGGTTGAGGTTGACATATCCTCCAAGTTCACTCTTTCAGATTCACACTTACAAAGACACAATTCAATTTTATTTTGTGTCCTTTTTAGAAAACAAATGGCCAATCTTTGTTTAAGCTTGCCTTATTAATGGGTTTATATCCTAATAAACAAGTTATACACTCAGTGAGCACTTTATTAGGTATTTATTAGACCTAATTAATTATTTTGCTGTTGTAGCCTATCCACTTGGAGGTTTAACGTGTTGTGTGTTCAGAGATGTACTTCTACATACCACTGTTGTAATGTGTGGTTATTTGCATTACTGTCACCTTCCTGTCAGCTTCGACCAGTCTGGCCCTTCTCCTCTGACCTCTATCATTAACAGTGCGTTTCTACTCGCAGAACTGCTCCTCACTGCATGTTTTTGTTTTTCACACCATTCTCTGCAAACTCTCAAGACTGCTGTGTGTAAAAATCCCAGGAGATCAGCCATTTTTGAGATAGTCAAACCACGCTGTCTGGCACCAACATTCCATGTTCAAAGTTAGATTGCGTTTCTTTCTCCATGTCTGCATGGTTGCTTATGCATTTAGTTGCTGCCACATGATTGGCTGATTAAATATTTGCATAAATGAGCTGGTGTACAAGTCTACCTAATAAAGTGCTCATTTAGTGTATAAGTAATTGATATATTGAGTGTATAAGTAATTGAGCTGATTACTTGATTACTCAATGAAACTATCATGTCTTTCAGATCTGTCATTTTTTCTCCCTAGTAGTTTCCATAACATTTTTCTGCCGAATAACAAAGTACATAGTTATCATAGTCAATTCACTGTTCGTTACCAAGGAGTCTATTTCTCTGGAATAACCATATCAAGAATTGTAATTCAACCTTATTGTTCAAAAAATAAATAGAAAAAAAGTCTTATCATTGTAACCCCTAATGTGGCCACAGTCTCCTTGTCTTTGTTATGTTTCTGCAGTTTGTATTTTGAATATTTAATATTCGGTCTTTGGTCTTTTTTCTGTTCTTTGTTCTGTATTTTTCAGTTTTTTGTTTAACTTGCTTTGGTTTTACTAATAAATAAAAATAAAGGAAATTGGCAATGCTTGTACCTACAGTACCTCTGCAGTTTCTCTTATGCTGTGGTTTTGCTGTCGTTGTGCTTTCATTTGTAGAACTGCATGTTTTTCTTAGCAAACTTTATTTGTGTACCAATCAAGAGTACCAGGGGTACTTTTTGTTAATGAACAAAAAAACAGGGTATTAGGGTATGAAAAATAATTAATTAATTATATGGTTTTTACCATGGAAATATTTAGCTACCTAGGGCTGGTTGCACCTGCTATGTCCAATGTAGTGTGTATATTTACACCTCTTGCACCATTGAGAAATCTGACAATGTGCGTTCACGTTGATAAATTCTCTCTCTGTTGCCAGGCAGTGTATGGGGGGCCATTTGCAAAAGGTTACACTCTGTAATCCCAAATCTAATGGACCACTGAGACTGTAAAGAGCAGTGTAAATAACTGTAGTAACAAAACTTTATTATGTGTAAAAATTGTAAGGCACCATGTCCTACAGTATATGACCATTCTGAATGTCAATGGCGTGTCTTCAGTGAATAATACAAAAGTGTTTCAGTATCCTAGAGACTTAATAAAACAGAACTAATGATTTAATTTACACCACTTACAGTAGCCGAATGAATGGAAATGACAACATAAAATTATTATTAAGAATGATTACAAGGATTTATTTTGCATATAAAAAGCATACAAATGGCATGCCTATTTACAGCCAATATTCTTTACAACAGCTTAGCATATAGCCCAAACCCAACAACAAAAAGCTTTTAATGCTGGGGCGGTCAAACTGGCCGGACCTCCGTGTGGGTCCAGCTTCAATGGATATACTACACTGTAACTCAATGCGCATTTATTTGTAGCCATATTATTTATTAAATGTCATTTTCACTTCTTTTCATTCAATGGAAACCAACTGAAACATTAAAAAAACATTTATAGGAAAAAGGGTCTCGAAGTCATGAGCCCTCTCATTTGGAACACACAATTCTGGCACTCGTGAATGAACGTCCCATTTTTTTCACTGTTTCACTGCTACCAGTTAACCCCCCCCCCCCCCCCCCTTCCCCCCGAAACAAAAGAAAACAAAGGAAAAAAATGAGGTAGAACTGAAATGAACAACTAGTAGAAACAAAAAAAGTACAATCTGTATTTCAGAGGGGGTGAATTTACAGAGTGTAAATCAAAGGCAACTCTGTACACGCTGAGAATATCCTTCCTCATTGGGGAGGTTGAAGCCAATGCTTTCACAGCTCTGATTCCCTTCCTCACACTTCCCATGACTTCACTGTTTATTCTCAGCAAGGAACCTCTGCAAATTTGACCACAGCAGGAGGCCAGCACATTGTTAACGGGACTGATGACTAATATCACAACACAGCAACCCCCACCACCACCCCACACCCACTGCAACAGGGATGTGAATTTGAACAAACTTTGACGTCTGTTGACAAGGTGCCAAGTAAGACTTTGATGACCCCTTAACCAACAGAGTTTTCTCAACTTAACTCGAGTTCCAAGGAGAGTGATCCCACCCTTCCATGGCAACTGTAGTTTATAGGCAGTTTGATTAGCATGGAAAATCAGAGCCACTGTTCTACAAGCCTTGGGAGCCTATTGCTTGTCCAAGGACATGTAACACCTTATAACGTAGCAGACATCCCAGCAACCCCTTCAGTACTCAAAGGCCTATGAGAAGAGTGGGCGGGAACTTACAATACTATTGTACAATGCTGCCATTGCTGATAATGGAGGCTACTAAGATACAGGAATGCAATAAAAATACACACAACTACAAATGGCTTCGGATGACTAGCTGTCTGCGATTCACACTCCACCCTCAGAAAAGGACATTCATAAGTTCTCAATAAAACGTCTACACATTCAATTGAAAAAGGTTTACTGGTTTGTTTTTTTGTTTTTTTTGTTTTTGTATTTTTATGAATGGCAGTGAAATGATATCAGTGTAACACCACATTAGCTATTACCATATTTTGTGTGTGGGAATGTAAAACCAAATATCGTGCTAAATTAATAACAGCTGCAACTGTGACTAGTTGCCATAATAAAAAGTAAAATATTGCCATCTATTGAAAAAGTATATTTGATATACAGATTTAAAGGGTATTTAAAATACATTGTGTCAGACATACTGCTCTTCAACATAAAGCAACATTTACTACATTTTAAGTATATAACATTTCATGTATCTTTTTTTGCAATGGCACATAATTCTAATCCTATTCATGTGAAAACCCTGTTTTCACATTAAGAAATACTTCAGTTAAAAACAGACCCAAACTGTTTAGATTTGACATACCTACTTTAACAAACCTGTTCAACTCATTTCATAATGTAGACTCTACATTTAAAGCGCATTCATAAAGACAAATCATGTTTGGAACAGACAAAGAGACACAAAGAAAGGTACAGTATTTACAATATTGCAAAAAAGTTAAATGGCACACAGCTTCACAGTAGACAAAATAATAGCTTGGCTCTAAGTAAATACTTTCAAACAAATAAAACTGTACACTTTTTCCACAAAACAGTAAAAAATATAGCTGTTACTACAATACTCTGTTGTCTTCTCTGAAGACATCTATACATGTTTACATACAGTTACTTAAAAGCTTTGAGATAAAATACATTCTGTAAGTAAAGTCTGTAGCAAGCAACACAATTAGGTCTATGATATTAAACAATTAATAGTCTAAACATTGACTTATATCTGCAACTTCAAAATACATATTGTGTATTCGGTACAAGCAACCAAATCTTTCCCTTTTTCCTGTGTTTAAATTAATTCTAATTCCTGCTTGATTCCTTTTAAGCTCCAAAAATAAACACACTTCTCAGACAAGGCACATAAATATTATTACCTTTTTGACATTCATATGATTTTAGTGACGGTGGGATTACATTGTTAACTCTATTTTCAGGGCAAAAATCCAATTAAACAGTCCAAATCAGGCACTGTTTTCACATGCACAGATATATGGCCTTCTGTAGCCAAGGGCACGTGCATTCGAATGTCAAACATTCAAAAGGGTTCTGTATTGTGTAGACCAAAAAGCAGTTCACATTCTGAAAGACAACTGTATTTCTTCAGGTATTTGTTCATGGCATCAGTGTTAAGGGGAATGTACGCACATAAAAGTTAAACATATGTTAATTGACAGAGAGCAGACTGAACACAGAAGACACAGAGTAATGTAAAAATGACCTTGCTATCTGAGAGAGCAGCTCAATTAGCCTCTCATGGTTCAATCGATGACACATAAAAAGTGAAGCAGCCACCTTCTTTAGTGACAGGTTACAGTGAAATTGCAGCATTTTCTTTAAAAGAGCCATCCAGGAAAAGAAATAGCATCATGATCGCATATTTCCCTTGTGGATCTGTGTTTGTGGATGTGAAAAACAGTGGTTTAGGACCTAGAAAAAAATATATATATTTGTGTAATATGTAATGCCCTAAACCTTGATAGCGTGTTCAAGTAGGCTTGATCTGTCCATAATCTGAAAACAGGTACAGATTTCACTTCATACAGTGGATTGAAAACCATTCAGCATAAAAGCAAAACAAATACATTTAACACAAAAATAAATCATTTATATTTCTATATAAATTGGTTATACTGGCAGGCTGTCAGTTTTTTTTAAGTTTCATCAACATTTGCTTTTCTACACTGGACTTCATTAGAAAACCCAAGAACGACTTTACACTTTCACATATTTACAATATTCACACAAAAAAATATATTTTCATTTACAAATATATGCTCTCTTTCACCTTGGGGAGCCATCTAATGAATTCACCGATTAGCATCCAATTGCCTGAGATTTACAGGCTGCTCAAGACTGCGTTGTGTACAAATAAAGGGTTTCTCTTGTTTGGAATTGAATTAAAAAGCAGCATTTTCGAAAGGAAAAGATAAACCTGGCTGGCGTCAAAGGACAGAAGTTCAGTTTTTTTTCTGGCTGGAGCAGAGGGCAAATACTCTATAGGGGACAAAAGGTTATTGCTTTTCCTTTCCGTCTTTGTGTTGCGAAGCCTCGACCCATCTCTGGATTGGAGAAAGAAGCCCACGATAATTCCTTTTGTTGCGGTGGCGTGGGTTTGGATGGTAAGTCTGTGGACTTCCACGGGCTAAGCGGTGCTGCTGCTGGAGCAGGGCGTGCTCTGTGTGCTGCCGATGCTGTGGGCCGCACTGCTGTTCTCCGAGGCCGGCGGGGACTTGGGCACCTGCTGCCGCCTTGCTGCGTCGCCTGTGTGGAGAAAGAGGCGCGGCAGTTATCACAGGAGAAAGAGGCGCAGTAGTTATCACAGGAGAAAGAGGCGCGGTAGTTATCACAGGAGACAGAGGCGCAGTAGTTATCACAGGAGAAAGAGACATGGTAGTTATCACAGGATAAAGAGACACGATAGTTATCACAGGATAAAGAGACACGATAGTTATCACAGGAGAAAGAGACATGGTAGTTATCACAGGAGAAAGAGACGTGGTAGTTATCACAGGATAAAGAGACACGATAGTTATCACAGGAGAAAGAGACCTGGTAGTTATCACAGGAGAAAGAGACCTGGTAGTAATCACAGGATAAAGAGACATGATAGTTATCACAGGAGAAAGAGACCTGGTAGTTATCACAGGATAAAGAGACACGATAGTTATCACAGGAGAAAGAGATGTGGTAGTTATGGTAAATGGTTGGCATTTTTATAGCGCCTTTATCCAAAGCGCTGTACAATTAATGCTTCTCATTCACCCATTCATACACACACTTTCACACCGACGGCGATTGGCTGCCATGCAAGGCAAGACTAGGGCCAAGACAAGAAACTGGCGCACACCAAAACAAGTCTAGGCGAGGTGCTGGGTCATAAGAACAACTGAACACAAGAAGTCTGAAAAGAAACTCACACACTCACTCGATGCTCCAAAAAACAAACTAATACATTGACCCACTTCAACGGTCTTCATCAGAACATTTTTTGGGCATCAAGTGAGTGAGCCTTTTCCTTCAACTTTCTCCAGCACAATTAGACCATTGCACAACATCGGGGTTATCTCTTCCTGCTTGCCAGCATTTCCGGGCTGCGGTTTCAAGCAAAACCGACAACCTCTAGCTTATGACTCAGACTGCAGGCGATCAAGGGAAAATAACAAACAGATTGACCGAGGGGGTCTGCTCTTTAAACAGAGCGGGTCCCGCCAGCTGACCCTCTCCTTTGGAAGTAGTGGCGCTAGAAGACAATGATGTGGGTGGAAAGACCCAGGCTCCTTTTTCCACTTCTCTCCCCCTTTATCGGCCCAACATTTTCCACCACTTCAGCCATGTCGGCAGAGCAAAATGGCCTTTTCCCTGTCAGACAAGTCCTTTATGCCTCTCTTTTACAGATAATACACTCAAAGCAATGTTTTGGGACAATTGGATATACCGACATACGATCAGTGTGTGTGGGGTAGAGAGAGAGTTGGAACATCTGAAAAAGACTGTTTGTTTTACGTGTTTGACAAGATGCTTTTCGATGAAAGAAAACAACTTGCGAACTGCCTGCCTGCCTGCCGCATAAGGAAAAGTGCAGTCCGCCGCCTACGTGCAAAGTCGCCGTTCTTAATCGACGATGTTAAATAAAAGACGTTTCCCGACCCCTCTGCCCCTCGGTCCGAGCGACAGATACACAGACCCCCCGATCCCCGGGCCCCTTTGTTAATCTCTGCACAACGAGAGCTGCCAAAAACTCCGGCTAAAAACAGAACATCTCCTCACACCCTGCTCCCCAGCCAAGCATTGCCTTTTAGGTACTGAGATCAGATGAAGCAAGGAGAAAGCCTCAAGCAGAGGTCTCCCGCTGGCCCTTCTCGGAACAAACCTCGCTCGGCGCTAAAACAGCACGGACCTGTAACCAGATGCGGGGGCAGGCTGGTCACCCAGCCACCCGCCGGCCTGCTTCGCCAGCGGTCTGGTGAACATTATCGCGAGCGGAATGAAATAAAAAACCCTTGACCGCCGATGGGATTTGTGCAGAGATCACCACACTTCATTAAAATTACATTATTGGCATTTGGCAGAGGCTCTTATCCAGAGCGATGTACAACAAAGTGCATACCCATAACCGGGGATAAGTTCGTTGAAAGACCCTAGAGGGAAGTACAATTTCAACTGCTACCTGTACAACAAAGATAAGGACGATAATGGGCATCCCAACCTTGGCGAGTCCCAAAATAGAAACCCACAGAAACCTCTCCATTCCATGTCAAGGCCTTTAATGCAACGGATCCTAATTACTAAACTAATCTGATGGGGGGGGGTTTCTGTAAGAAAGACGCATGCATAGTTAACATTTGAAAAGACATTACCAAGAGACGCTAATGTGACTCTGAAATAAAAGGGAGGAACAGCACATACAACCAGTCATCTTCCCTACAGTGAGTTTTAAAGGGACAGTCCAGTTTCCCATCACCTGTTTGCTTTTAAGTGGATGGTATATTGGGCAGTTGTTTTTGTCTAATGCAAGAAAAAATACTTAATAGCTCCAGAATTATCAGCACCCTTGATAAATATGTGCAAAAAATACCTTAAACTACAACATAATACAGTCATTTACATATGCTTTATTTTCTATCATATGTATTGTGTTTCATTATTCAACAAAATCAAGTCTTATATTTCTCTAATAACCCCCCCCAAAAAAAAAAGTAGTAATGCTCTTCTGGATACCACTGTTGTAATGTGTGGTTATTTGCGTTACTGTCACCTTCCTGTCTGCTTCAACCAGTCTGCTTCAACTGCTAACAACCCGCAGAACTGCTGCTCACTGGATGTTTTTTAGTTTTTCTGCACCATTCTCTGCAAACTCTAGAGACTGTTGTGCATGAAAATCAGCACTTAGATCACATTTCTTCCCCATTTGGTCTAAAATTAATAAAATTAAATTTAGATCACAAACCCCAAAATTGCACAAGTATAACAGCCATATTAATGCTGACAGATCATCTGAAACTTATCTAAGTACCTATAATATCCTTCATTGCACACAAAAGCTGCGTGGACCAATCAAAAATATACACTATGTGGGAAATGCTCTCCATCGTGTCTCCTCAATTGAGTTGGTGATAGTCCATCAAGTTGTAGGCCAACTGTTCTGCCAGCCAGGGGGACGGATGTGTTCTCAGTTTATGGATCACACAGAAATCCTGATGTGCACTGCACCTTTGGCATTGTCCTTGTCTTAGCTCCCTCCCCTCCCTCTTCACCTGCTACAATAAAAGTGAGGTTTCGTACTTAACTCTCAAGAGCCTCCGTCAAACATTCTTCTGCCAGCACCCATGATGTTTGCAACCTCAACTAAACCCAAAATGCTTTTCACCCCTTGAAAGGGGACTTCATGTTCCGTCATGAAACCCAGGAGAAGTGGGGTGTCTGAAATAATCAGGCTGCATGCACATTCTGCCAGGTCAGAGAGGGGTCAAGGCCCTTGTGTCCAAACATAGGCCCTGTTTTCTCAAGTATGAATGGCACTGGCAGCCCAAAAACAGACCTGTGCAGACCTCTTCAGAGGCAAACACTGATACAGTATCACCTCACACCCTTGAGGAAGGGTAGAGGTCTTACATAACTCTGTGATTTCAGGCAATGACAGCATCACCACTGGAGTGCACTGTGCTGTGATAACAGACAGACAGGGAGAAGGGGTGGTTGTGTACCTGCTACCTTGCTACTCCTCAGTGATCTTTGGGTCCACAGGAGAAATATGGCTAAAGCACTTCTATAGACTTAAATGTTTGCAAAAATGTAGAGCCACGGTGGCGCAACAGACGCAGCGGACTTGCGGTTGCAGTTTGCTGCAGTTGCACACCGGGGTCCGGGGTCAATTCTCGGTCCTGCCAAAAGCCAAGTTTGGCCGGCTCACGTGGGGCAGCAATAATTGGCTCGCTGCTCCAGAGGGAGGGACTTGGCAGGGTTAGTAGATCGCTGCACAATAAGCACCTCGGGCGCCTCGGAATCACGGCAACGGGCATGAGACGAGACGGCTTGAAGAAGGCGTGTCGTTCTCCTTTGGGCCGCCGAGGGACGGGGTACGGGCGGTACATGTAATACGACTACCTCCAATTGAATCAGACGAGGTACAATTGGCTACCAAATTGGGAGAAAAAAGGGAAAATCCGAAAAAAAAAGAAAAAAAAAAGTTCGCAAAAATGAAATGAAAATAACAGCCACGAAAGCTTTTGAAATATGTAAGCCCCTTTAAAAGGCCACGCCTCATGACATTATTTATACCTATGGCCCATGAATAAGGGTATGTTTTGACCATTAGATTATTTAACAGTGTCATTAAAACAGAAGAGGTTTAACTTTCTCCACCTGCCTAACAGGCCTGACCTTTATAGGGAATGGAAATAAAATAAAGCAAGTGCCAGTACAAACAGCAGGATACTGATATGGCCATTGTTTCTTAGACGGGCTTCAAAAAACACACGTTTCAGTTCACTAGCTTTCTGCAAGAATTAGCAATCATCAGCAATTCAATCCCAACACAAACCAAAATGTACCTCTTCACATGACAATACACCATCCAACCATCAATGATTGTAATATGTGTGTAAGTCTGCCATATGAGGCCTACCCTGACTGGCAGTCTCTGCCATGCATCATTACGTAGAGAAAATATCTGTTTATTCTCTGCACTGCAGAGAATAAACTAGCTGTGAATTTTTCTACGAACCTCTGGTAAGACAGAAACGGGGATCAATCAAGGTCAGCTTGACGGATGTGTGGATCAACAGCGGGGGTCAGAGGTCACAAGAAACCCGATATATACATTGCGTAAGCTCAGCTGGTGTTTCTTCCTGTGCAACTAGACCGGAACGTCCAGGAACCCTTCAAACAGACCACAGGGGTCAGACCGGGAATTCCGAACTCTCTGTGAACATTGTGCCAAGAAGATGACTAACACAAACACTTGTGTCTTCTGACTAAAATTATGCATTCTCAGCAAAGTCGTGCCCTTAGATTGCAATGAAAGTGAACCCGCTACTGCCAAGAGCTGTGGTCCTTTTCCGTCGAGTGAAAGCTACGGACATCCCACCATTGCAAAAAATATTTCCAGGAGACCGACCGGAGAGGGGGGGTTCCTCACGAACATTACGCGACTGGGGAGAGGATTCCCTACAAATGACACAACCTGGGATCCTCCCACACTTTGTGGTTCGTCAATTTGCGACTGGTTTTAAATTCACAACAGATTCACTTCACTTCTGCTTGTGGTGCAGATTGCTAATTTGCAGGTGACTTCTGGCCACTCTCGGGTATCAGGGAGCAGGTGACAAATTCCAGAAGACTCCCAGACCTTCTGAGAGAGGTGGGATGCCTGAAGCTGACTTTGGTAGTGTGGTGCTCATACTATGCTGCTTATTGCCGTGTGAGCTCAGAAGCTTCTGGCTAGACAAACCAAAGAAGTTCACATTCAAACCCAACCAGTCTGCACAGTGACACAGGACTAGACTAGATAAAGAAATCAAAACTTACCTGTGTGCGAGTAAATAAACCACAAGGCCCCCGTCAGGAGAGCCCCAATCACAAACGCGGTGAAGGCGATTCCAACCACCGTGGAAGTGTCAAGGACGTACATTATATCTGAAAAACAGAAATAATCAGTCACAGCTAAAGAAACATTCCTCATTGCTATTCTGATACTGGGTATTTCTCTGTATTTTAACATTAACATGCCATTCCCCAAGAATTCCTTTCACGTGTCACCCCTCAGTCCTTTTTGAGATTAATCTAAAGCACTACAATATAGAGACTTACTCCTCGGGCCATCGACTGAAGTCTGCTGAATGGTCCTGATGCTTGGAACTGAAATGAGAAGGTAGACGCTGCTGTGAAAAGCTACCCAAGCTGACATCTCATATGTATACTGTTAAAGCATACAGTTAAATAAATTACATTGTTCTATCTGAAATGCTAAAATAACTGAGGACTGACTTCAGATAAGGAAGGAGTGATGTTTGGTATTGACAAAGCAATACCACACCTGGCAAGCTTTATGTATAAAGTGCATTGGCCACCTGTCAAGTGGGCATGTTAGCATGTTTTGGATCAGCTACAGTAATTTCACACCAACACATTCAATGAAACATTGTCTTTGCATGTTTTGTTACCTTAGTTACTACTAATTAGGGATGGGCATTTTCGGTTAACTTTGGCTTTGGTTAACTCATATAATAATGCTTTAATAGGCTTGACCACAGCCAAAACAATACAATTCAGTATAAACACATTAATTAGATAGGTGACTGCACAACAGTGGTGTCATTTCAGGAAAAACTTGGGCAAAAGATTACTTAATGAATGTAGTCTTTTGTGCAAAATTGACATAAGTCTTACATAAGTGACTACATATGTCCTTAGCAGTATACTATCAGCAGAAACATTTCCAAACTCCAAATATTTCAAAGGTGTGACACTGACAAGGGGTGATAAAAATGGCAACTCTAATGGCAACATCAATCAATCAATACCAAGATATTCGGCAATAAGCTACTCACTGAACAACAGACTTAGAAGACGACCTGAAGAACATGACTTGTAGCTAGAGTTGCCGGCTAATATGCGGCTTTGCACTTGTTTTTTTCCAAAATGAAAAATGGGAAGTTGCAGGTTTTCAGTTTTTACCTGTTTTTAAGAAATCTAGATGGAAATGTAACAAGCAACTGGTTTTCTACATTTGTGGCTAGCCTACTTTTGGTCAAGGACATTAGCTTACATTTGAATTTCATAATTGATTTACATAGCTATTCAACTACCAGCCACGGCCCGCAATCACAAAACTCTATCCAGTTGTTGAACTTGTTTTGAGGACTTGGTCCCTTATTTGGCTCGAGAAAGCTGGCAATACCACTTGTTGAACTCAACTTGCAAACACTTGAAGAGTCATTTGTCATTGTCCATTTCCTTGAAAACCCATGCTGTTATTCATTTCATTGTGTTTCTAAGGCAATAAAAATATTTTTTGATTTAATATGAGCTGTGGTGTTTTCAGCGGTGTGCCTCATCTATGCTGTGAGTTTGTAGCACAGCTGTTTTAATTTCCCATCCATCAACAAGTTACAGTCACATAGCCTATGTAAGGGAAGTCAGCCATCGGTGGAAAAAGTAACTACGGCAAGAAGGTCCGATTTTATTTTCCAAACTTTATCTTCATTAGTCTGCTCCTTCTCAACCTGCGCTGTAATGATCTTGCGTGCTGGTAAATTCTGGCTCTAACAATTCCACAGGATCAAGAAAGCCTTTATTTAGCTAAAGAAAATAGGCAACATGTCCTTAGTAGTCATACAAGTGACATGCTGTGCAATATTCTCTTTTCTGGTTGAAGCAGATTGTGTTTAAAGATTGTTACAATTGTTAAATTGTGATTAGAGGATCGCTATCATTTTACTTCATCTACTGATTTGTAGTTGTTGAACCTAAGTTTGATGCAACATATTTTACACATTATCCTCTTCAAATGGTTGCCATAGCTGGTGAGTCGGTGGTGCGGCATGTAAGCTATCGACAACTCCAATCAATATATAGACCTGTCTTAAAAAAGTTTTTATAAATGCTTTTTTTGTTTAGCTAATCAAGCAGACATTTTTTTTTACTGTTTAATACGTTGGCTGTTTTGGTTAAGTGTCCATTTCGGTTAACTGGTTAATCGATTAACCATGCCCATCCCTACTACTAATTAATTATATTTCTTCAGAACGTCCTGTAAAATTAACCCATCTGTTGTCCACTTCAGTTCTGATCAACCGAAAAGTAAGTCCACTCCAATGTTGCACGATTCTGAATGTTCTGTGTTTACACCGAAGGGCCTATACAACGGCGGTTTTGTAACGCATAGCCTGAGAGTTTGGTTTGAGTCCAGGATGAGAGAACAATAGCAGCTATTCTATTCTAAGGCTGTTCCTTAGAACATCTAAGGACTTTCATTCCTCAGACAGATGATGACAGACCCTAACAAGAGCTTTCGGCCCCCAGAACGCGACACCCTCTTATCGTTCTCTAATGTGCTCGCTATGCGGACCGCGCAAAGCAGGGCCGTCAACACCACCAGCTGTGCAAGGAGTGAGGAATGGGCGGCACGGTTTGAACTGGAGCCAGAGAAACTAGCCTGGGACCATCCTCGGAGCAGAATACCATTACAGAAAAAACAAGTAGAGGGGGGATAAATAAATATGGATCGAGCTGTGAGCTAGGTTTGTCATAATAAACTCGCTGGGAACAGGCTGAATTGGATGCGGTGTCCAAGATGTCCTGGGGGACAAAGAGGAGAGTCCTTCCCTGGGATGACAAGCCACTCCACTCAGTCCTCAACCACCTATGAAGGTTGTGGCTCGTTCTTATATTTCAGTCTGTGAATTTGTTTCCTAGCACATCACACAGCTTTTGTTCTTTTGAACTATTCCCCCTTTCCCACGTGCCCCACCGCAAGAGTCACCGCAAGAGATGATGCGCTGGGTCCATGGAGCCAACCATGTATGACTAGGATATGATGCCTCATACTGCGTGTACTTTTAATCCTTTCATACTTTTAACTCAGGTTTCCCATAATCCATGACATTATACATCCATAAATATAATCATACTCTATTTTACTGATCTGGCTTCCATTGTTACTAAGCATCTAATGCTTAAATTAAAGATACAATAGGTAATTTCGGACTCCTAACAGCCAAGAGAGGAATTACAGCAACAAACACACTCAAACACTCAAACACTGTTTATACTTCCCACAGTCTATAACTATAGCACGTAATATAAAGCCGTATTATACAGTTCAGTGTTCTCATGCACTGTTTTGGAAAGCTGACAGTAACAAAGGACAAATGACACAAACTTACAGTTTGAGACAGATGAAAGTTTAGCTAAACACACATGATTGAACATGTAAAGGGATAAAAGGAACGTGTAGCTGCCCAAATTGCACTCCAGACAAGCCATCAATAAACCTGTATACTATTGGTTATTATCCAAGTGAAGAATTCATATCTAGTTATAAAACGATACTAGTTCACTATTGGTAGCAACAAGCAAATTAGCTATTAGTTAGTTTTACAAATTTACAAATATCCACCTGAGGCGCAATGCTCGCTGCTTTGTTCATATTGCTTCAAGTGGATATTTGTAAATTTGTCGAGCTACCTATGGCTAATTTGCTTGTTGTTATCGATAGCGAACTGGTATTGTTTTATAACTTAATATGTAGTCTTCACTTGGATAATAAGCAATAGTATACAGAGTTTCAGTGATCACTTTTCTGGAGTGCAATTTGGGCAGCTACCCGCAAATGATCAGAATAAGCCACATTGGCTGTGGCAATTAGAACCAATTTTCAACCAATGAGCTTGTATTATTGTCCAGCTGTACAATGTTTTGGTACAGAGTGACGGCCCGTCAACTGTATATTTTGAAACCCGAATTTAAGGACTATAAACACAGGCAGAAGGTGAGTCAACTTATCGGTAAGTCATTTTCAAAGATAGAAAGGGATTTACAATGGTCTTGTAACAATGTTTTAACACAAAAATCTTACCCATTGTACCTTTAAAGCACTTGATAACACAGGTAATTCACCCAATGTCTGAATCAAAACCCAGTAGAACCTATGACTCTCCAGGACCAGAGCTGCAGGTCGTGGCAGTGTAACATTTGAAGAAAAATCTGATTTACCCAGATGCAGTTGTACCCCAAGTTAACATTAGGTGGATGTCAGTGCCCTACATGGCTTGAAATTTGGTGCAGAAAAAATGGTGAAACAATTTGGAGTTGTGTACTTGTTGCAGCTGCACGTGGAAAAATAGGATTTATCTCCATAACAGAGTAATGAATCAGCTCATACAGCAGGGCTTCTTACTCTACCCTGCACAGAATGTCCACAAACGGCAGTCTTTCATTTGCAGATCAAAATGAACTGACTGGGATTGTATCCAGGGCGGGACTTTGAGACCATGAAAGGCTGCCTGTTTTCTTAGCCGTTTCAGCGTAAGAGATCCCTTTGTATAATAAACACGCTTTGAGCCCAAGGCCTTTTTCATTACGTTTATGCCATATCTGTGTTTGCTTAATTGGTACGAGGGAAAACAAACTCGGAAAACTGGCATGAGCCAGTGCACGCTCCCAAATCTTTATCCAAAGGCTTTATCTTTGTTGTGTCATAATACCATGTTGTGGTATAATCATATACCGCAGATGATTGGCGGAACAGAATAGAACACAGAATGCTTCCTTTTTAGTGCCGTCCCATATCGCCATGGAAAAGATGGTTCAAAACAAACCCATTAGTCTCATTCATGACAGCACAGCCAGAAGGGTCAGGAGCCAGAAGAGGAGCTGATGGACTGCAGTTAGTCAATATTGCTGACAATGTTTGAAATAAGCCATGTCACCTGCAGCGCTCATAATGTTTAACATGGAAAAACAAATCCAAGAGCAATAGCTGACTCATGCTGCCCGCTTCTCCCAGCCGGCACAGATGCCTCACGCAGTTGGACCACAATAGTGGCTGTGTGATATCACCTGGCCTCAGATTAGACATGAGAGAAGCAGGCTGTTTGTGTGAGTGCCAATGGATAATGGAGTGGCCAATCAGTCAATTAATGATGACTGCCACACTTCTGACGGGAGTCTGCGATCTTACAAAAATCGGCAGGGGAAGGACACCCATCGGCAATGCTCAAAAGTATCTGCTTGACATCAAAACTGTCGAATTTGCATCATTTTTTGTCCACGGACACCTTGTCGTCAAAGCATAAATTAGCCTTAAGTGGAAACAACTGCAGCTCCTCGCTGGATTTCTCCTCAGTTCTCCCACTGTCCCTGCATGCCGACAGGCCGATTTGGCGGGGCCCAGCTTCCCAGGCTTTCTGCCATACCTCCTGCTCCGACCCTCTCTGTATCTCCAGCTCCCCCAAGCTAACTGGCTCCAGATGGAGCACGGGCTTCACTCGCGATAGGGACCATGAGTCCACCTCCCCCCTTCCCCACTGACATGTTCCTAGTTCTTCCTGCCACTCACAACTGTCAGAAAGTCAGACACAACAGGGCTATTGTCCCATCTACCCCACAAAACATTTTAAAATAATTTGGCTCTGGGGGCAGACCCTAACCCTGCCCCCAGAGCATAATCCCGCCTCCCCCTCCCCCTCCCCCTCCCCCTCCTTTGGTCAACTTTCTGTGTTAACACTCAGCAACACCATCTGATAATTATGCAAAAACATACGCCATGTCACATGGGAAATCGGCTTGGAAAAACTGCAGTTAAACTCAATTGCAGTTAAAATCAAAAACATGAAAAATATGCATGTGGGACTCACCTGGAGGCTCTGGGGGCTTGTCGTCAGACACCACCACCAGTGGCTTGGTCGAGGTCTTGGTGTTCATCGCCATGGCCAAAATAGTATCCGCGTTGACAGAGGTGCAGGCCTCGTCCGGCTGTATGCACTGCACAGAGACCAGTACTACATCAGATGAATCATCATCATCATTATCATCAATGTCAATCAGCTGGATACATGGCAACCATCTCGCTCAAAAGATACAGCCATTTTGAGATCATGCTCTAAACCAGGGGTCAACAAGTTCCAAGTTTTTCCTGTGCAGCCTAAATGACATGATTTTATTGTTTAGGGTGGGGGTATCCAATCTTATCCGAAAAGGGCCGGTGTGGGTGCAGTTTTTTTTTTTTTCAGACAGCTGATTCTAAAACAAAAACCTGCACCAACACTGGAGATTGGACACCTATGCCCTAAACAATAAAAGCATTTTGTTTGAACAACTGTTTTTCAACTTGAAACATTCTCTTGTTCATGGCTGCTTAACCCTGTCCCTGGATATCGCCACCTCATTCAACAGCTAGAGATCTCAGTTGCCAATTTGTAGAATCAAGTGTCAAATTAGGGTTGAAATGAAAACCGACAGAGCAGTAGATCTTTGGGAACAGGGTTGGGAAACCAATTTTTACTCATTGCAGAACTCAATTAGCAATGCTAATGCTAACCTTAAGCCTTTAAAACGTGCACTGTAAAAACTGACTGTCTTAACAAGCATGTTAGTCTCGTAATAAGACATAATATCTTAATTTTTGTCTCAAGTAGAAAATATTACCTTATTTCAAGTTTGCTAGACAAGTTACATTTTCTTAGCCCATTGGCAATATTTTAGTCTTATTTAGCAAAAACGTAAAATAAAAATAAAAACGTAATCTAAAGAGTCTAAAGATTTAAGACTGTAAATATATTCAGTCTCATGAGCTCAAAATTGGCCCAAAACTTTCCTTTAAATGAATCACTGATCTTAACCCATTTTCATCCGTTTTTCTTGATTTACAAGTGTGCCAATGATAGGACTAATCAATTGGCAAGTAACACACAGTTTCTTCAGATGAATCATAAATAAAATTGATTTTCAAGGAGTTTTCTGTCAGGTTCTGTGTGTTCGGTGTCTGTTTTTTTTGTCTATGTCGTTAGCCTTTTCGTATATTTTTACCCTGCACACCGCAGTCTATCTGTCAGTTTATTAATTCCCTGTCATTTGTTTCCCTTGTCTCCCACTTCCTGATTGTTTCCCACACCTGATTGTCATTCCCTCTCATTACCAGTGTTATTAAAACCCTCTCTTACTCATCGCCAGATTGTCATGTCTGTTCTGCCTTGACCCACTGTTTTTGGTTTTAGTTTTTTTTTTACCTTTGCTTGTTTGGACTGCCTGTTTGTTTTTAACCTTCTGCCTGTGATCACGACTATTCGTTGGATTACCCTTGTTGTACCTGTTTCCTGGAAACCAAACCTTTGTCTGAACTCTCATTTAAGAACTGCCTGATCTACACCGTTCCTGTTTGCTGGTTGTCGACCCCTGCCTGTCTGATCTGCTGCAAACACTGCCTAGAGTTTAAAATAGATTTTTATAAATTGTATTTATCACAACGATGTGAAGAAGATGCGTGTTAATAATCGATTGGTCAGATCATTGGCATGCTCGTTAATCAAATTAAAGGAAATCGGTTGAGATCAATGATTAGTTTAAAGGAAAATTTGTGCCCCACCATTTTTGAGCTCAGGAGACATGATAGACTCATTTTTTTGATTTTGCAGTCTGTTTGTATAAATGCGTGAAGAATGGTGTGTGAGAAGGGGGAAGGCTCACCTTAGGCAGACCTCGACCATCCGGGTGGCTCTTGGTGCAGGGGGACATCCCGCAGTGCAGAAAGAGAAGGGACATGTTGAACTTTGACCTGAAAGTGAAGCTGAACCTCTTCCTGTCCATCTGCGGGTGTGAGACAGGGAAGTCCATCCGTTGGGGGTAGTACGTGATCGAATCATCCGTGGGGCAGATGTTCTCGATGAGGGTGTATTTCGAGGGAATGTCGGCGTCGGAGTTTGGTGAGATGAAGCAAGTTTGAATCATAAACCCAAGGTCTTGGTCAGCTTTAGTGACTGAAACCTACAGAATTGAAATGAGAGAAAAACATTTTTTTTTATTGTTTCATACAACAGACAACAGGAAAGGACTACGATTCTAATGGAAAAGTAATCAGCTCTCCTAAACATAATATTAAACAAGTAAAATATAGTCAGTGCCTCCTCAACAATTAAGTACATTTCCAGGCTTGTCCATGAAACAAGCATGTTGAAAAACATTCCTATGTGTACTGTATGAACGTGACACTTTTGATTTGAATGTCATTCAGGCGACACAAAAGTTGTGTTAAGTTTAATATCCAACACCTAGCTTGCTGGTCCAGTCTTGAAATATAGTACAGAACAGAGGAATACCTTTAATTTAACACCTTAATGGTGTATATGTTCCTAAACTGCTTGTTTACAATAGTAAGAAAGTAAGAATAGGAAAGTGCTAACACCCCTGGAAATGTGTATGCAAAGAGCAGCCAAAGGTGGCAGTCATACACACGAGGAAATGCAAGTCACTGGAGCCCTGACCGCTTTTTTTTCATGGACAAAACAAACCAAAGGAACACGCACAGAGGTCAGTGCTCCAAGACCCACAATTGAGATTTAAGTCCCTTCAAATGTTTTAAGAGGATCTTTATATCTGCTAACCGCAAGGCATTTCCTCCACTTATGACCCCCTTCTTTTTGGGTCCATTTTCTGAAAACCGCAGAAGCTACACGTGTTTGCTAGAGTAACTGCAGCAAGGCGCTGCCAGTGCCGTCAAGGCTCACTTGGCTTCAGTTGTTAGTCACGATTACAGCACAGCCGGTTTTACGAAACACTGTGTTACGTCTCGAGGTCCTCTGACACTACGCGGCGGGTGGTAGATATTTAACGTTTGCTTTCCCACCAGTAAGGGCACAAGAAGCGGGGGAACTTATACATTTTGGCTGTCTCAATGAGCAGCGGTTTGCTATCTCCACACAATCACGTGAGCACCGACCTCCAAATCCTCTGTGTATCACGGGTTCAAAGACGTCCCTGGGACCGAACCTGGTTTTTCTCAGTTGGCTCCATGATTGTTTTCACATGAGCATCAGCAGCTTCTTTCTAAAGCTACAGAGAGGCAAAAATGCTAAACTCTCCCTGGAATCCTAACATTCCTTTCGCACTGGAGGGGCCTTAAAGGTTAAGGAGAGGCAGATAGGGATGCTGGCTTTAAAATGCTGGAAACTGCATCTGACTGAACAGGCCTTGATCTTGCAGGAGCAAAAGTTTATGGCTGTCTGTACATCTGAACTTAGAATGACATGCTGTTCAGACAAAGTGTGAGATACGTATATGCACACTCACACCTCTGCTTCTCTGCAACCAACCTCCAATTCATACAAAGCCGTGAATATGTTTACGACCGCTCCCTGTCATGTGGCCATTATATCTGGAGGGACTAATAGCATATACAGTGGGCTTACATTTGTCATCTAAAACACAAACTGTCTTGTGAATTTAATACATCGCCTGAAAGCCTACCTCAACAAAGACAGGCTTGTTCTCGGAGGTGGTAACAAAGGTGGCGGGGTAGCGGAAGAGGTTGGTGTTGTAGAGCTCCATGCTGAAAGTCACGTTGCTCACCAGGTCCTTACCAGGGACAGGCCAAGGCCCCGGGGGGCTCTGGTTCTTTCTGAACGTGCAATTAAACTGTGGAGAGAACGAGAGTAGTTATCAGAACAGCAAGGCAGCACACTTCCCAAAGTTAAGCCCCCACCCCCTGCTGAGCGACCTTCACCCTGCATTACGCAGAGGGATCACTAAACCCAATAAAGAGGTGCAGAGCTTCAGAGCCAATAGTAGGGAGGACAACCAAAAAATGTTTTTCTGGAAATCAACATGAATATTATGATTAAAATCTCAGTTTAACCTTAAATTAACGTGTTGTGGACAATAATTCTGCTTAGGTGGAATTTTAATGTGACAAAATGACTGTTTTTGTGGCTTTTAAGCGCTCATTTTACCAGCATTCCACCAACGGCACCGAAAAACAGGCAGATTTCACTGCCATTCCATTGTTTACATTTATGGAGCTCGAAAACGGTGACGCAACAATAGCTTTTACTGGTTTACTTCACGCGCTCATACATGGCAGTTGGTGGCAGTTCGAACCGTCAAAATTGTGACTGTAGCCAGGTCAATATTTTTGCTGGGTACTCGGTAAGTCCAGCCTAAAGTCCCTGGTTACTTTTTAATAGTTTCAATGGATTTTCACAATAGACAAGTCAGACTTCAATCATGTTAACGCTCTCGAGCGTGCGTCTACGTTTAAGTAGCAAATAACCGTGTTGTATCCTTCTAACGTAATTTACATAGCAACTGAACTGATCACGCCGAATCACTGATAGCGCCAAGAGAAATTAATGACGATTCAGAAAATGTATAACTTTTAAAGGTTTAAAACAATCCTATGGTGGGACTTTTGCCATTTATGGACAGTGCGACAGAAATTTTTGGCGCCTTTGAACTTAATCGAATGCTTTTATTTATATCGTTCGAATGACCAAGTGCCATTAAAAAGCAAATTGTATGGCTTTGTGCTATTCGTGTATGCTAGCTACATCATGCTAACATCGTACAGGGACCAGTAAAGGCTTTGAATACGCTAGCACTTAGTTATTCTAAGTTTGATCACCTCTACTGTGAAGTAAAAAAGTGGACAAATTATGTTTTCTGTGAGAAATGTTTTGGCGAACTCACGTGCACACACAGCGGTCTACATTCTAAAGCTCCACTTTGCCCTCCCTACCAATAAGGAACAAGCAGGGGGAATGGAGGATGGGGGGAAAGCAGTTTTGGATTAATGTCTGGAAGGAGAGAGTGCCAGGCTTTCAACATTAGGTTGAGCTAAGTTCAGGAGACAGACATTATAAAAAGGTTTGGAGAGTTGAACCCCTGGTCACAGAGAAGAAACGACTGTGGGAGAGTTGACTGCCACTGAGGAACACTGGAGGACAGAGTGTAAGAACCTTTGCCATGTGGACAGTGTGCAAGCAAGCACACACAGGCAATAACCATTCCTCGCATTTTCCATGATGAAGCCATGTCAATGGCAACCATTTGGTTTATATTGCAGCTGTTAATACATTTCCCCACTTACATTTCCTATGTGCTGACCTCACAGTACTGAGTAAATGTATAAAGATGTGTCTGCAAGAGTATGACTGACAGGGAAAAAATAACCACTTGGGAACCATTTTCGTAAACTAATGGTAGTTTGTTCAAAGAACACTGGCTGAATAACTCCAGTTCTTGACTTGGCTTCTACAAAATATATACAGAGATGGGAAGTACTGATAGGTTCAGAAGATTGTCCATTGAAAAAAGTTATATATGTGTGCATTGATCAGTGACTTAGTATGGCAGGTGATGCCTGGTAATCGGGGTTTGGGTTGTAAATTGTGTGGCTGGAGGTCAACGGCTGAGGTGGGAAAGGTCTCTGCCCTCCCTGATCCCTGAGTGGACACGGAGGCGCCATAAGGTATCAAGAAAGCCACATAGCACGTGCTGTTAATTAAAACCAACGTCATTAAGAAACAAAGCGATGAGATAAGATGGGACAGTGTGTCATGTCACGCCAGACCCTCGCCAGGATATTTAGGCTCAATGCGATGAAGCTTGCTGTACCGCAAGCTTGTTTTGTCCTTCAGTAATCTTACCGCTGGGCCAGTGTCATTGCAGTGTGATTCTCTATTAAAATGCTTGTTATCTTGGTGAGTTCCTGCATTGTCCTGACTGGGATTCCATGGAAACCAATTTACATGAACCGGCTGGGTAGTACGGTTAGATCCGAATTTCGCTAAACAAATATACATAAACTAGCTGGGTCGGACGACTAGGTCAAAATTTCATTGAAAAGCTAAACATATTTTTAAAAACCAGCTTGGAAAAATATTGTGAAACTGGGCTTGCTATATAACAGTGCCTACCAAGATTGATGGCCTGGAAGCCATGGGTTCAAGGAATGCTCTCTCCATCCCCTCAGTGTCCACCGGAAAGCCAATATCTCCCGACTCCATGTCCTCATAATCCACAGGCCAACCGCTCCCATCCTCTGAATCAGATGGGTTGATGAAGACCTGCCAAACACAACAGAACCAAGCGAAGCATTAACATTAACTTGCACGGGAGAGATTTCCCAGCAAAAATCTCCGTTATTGTCACATTTCGCTCTTGAATGAGGCTATTTCTGGCATTTGGAGTGGCTGCAAGACAAGGAGACAGAAATCTGATAGAGCTTAGATGATTTCTTGAGGTAACAGGCAAGCCATTCGGAGACAGATGAGCTGGGATGAATACATGGGAACATCTAGCAATTTCAACACCAAAATTCCCAACACCAAAATTCCCAAGGCAATTCAATGTTACGTACTTTTTGGAACAAACACATGCACACCCACAAACACACACACACATGAAAACACAAACATACAACTTCATATTTCATCAGAGTGATTCTTGAGAAAGCAGGACAAATGTAATGGAACACGATGAAGGGTGTGTTGTGCTCTTTCATTCCAGTTGGCCATGACTTCCCACTTTAAGAACTGCCCAAAACTTCATTCATTCACTCTAAAGCCAGTATCACAGGAACTGGACCACAGCTGGACGAATGCGGCTGTGGCAGCAGCTTAGTCTCAATCTAAAAAATGACAATGAATTTTGCCTTGGCTTTAAATTTCCTTTGTTAATGTTGACTTTGAATAGAAAAGAAGTAGTTGATGTAGATACTGGATCTGCTGGTTAACGTAAATAAAAGTTCAATTCTATTTCAAATCTCATAAAAAGTTTGTCTCAGTTTGTTTCTTTTTTTTCTGTATGTGTCAGTCCTCTGCCAAAAAAACAGGTGGATAGCCCTTCTGTCAAATATTTATCCAATTTGTGCAACATCAATAATCTAGGTTGATAATATGATTACCAGCAATTAAGCAAGTATTAATAATAATACAATAGTTTGCAGCAGTTATATGCTAAATATGATCAATTACCGCTGGCCCTCCTCAGTAATTCATTTCCTGAATAGGCTGAATTTAAATAGTCAGATTATACACATTATTGTACAGACATAATCCCTCTCCAGTTCACTCGCCCTGGTTATCCACTCACCGAGTTGATGTAGATGACTACAGGACTGGGGTGGGAAGGGTATTTAACAGTTTCGCAGCCAGTCAGAGGGGTCTCCAGGATGTAGTGGGTGGTGTTGGCCGTAGCTTTGCATGCAGGGTCCTGCAGGGTGAGGTTGGCCCTTCTGTACCCACTCGCCTGTTCAGAGGAATGAGTACTAGCTAAAATAAAACCGCATACACTACAAGACTAGGTTTTACTGCTAGCAGATAAATTAAGTCTTTATGAAAGTTCAGGTTCAGCCATCTTTCACTTGGAACTACAGAATGTGTGCAAATGAAGTTAGATTTCACACTGAGATTTAACACCATCACTAACCATGATTGACACAGATGAAATACCTTGCAGCTGCAGATAAGTTACAGTATTTAAAAATAATTGTCTGAAGTAAGTAGTTCATTGCTTTGCCTCAGTTGATCATCAGCCAGTCAGATCTCAGTGTGGAGCAGACCTGGGTCGGGTACATAATTGTTATGGATTCAAATATGTTTCTGTGATTGATTGATCTTGCCTGGTCCAATTGAGCCGACCAAGATGGCCAGAAGGTGGTGTGTGCACTTTTTGAAAGCATTTCATAGGTTCCAATGCACCAGACAAACTCAGTAAATTGTACAAAAGTATTTGAATCCAATTACGTAATTGACCCAGGTCTGGCGTGGAGGTCACTGATCACCGGAATCCGAGCCCATGAAAGAGCCTCCTGAAACAAGCCTTCATAGAGTGTTTCAGTGTATTCGCTTGCAGTGAAAGGAAATGTTGGCGGTCTGCTAAGCTGTCCAGAGCTGCCTGAGAACTATTTTCATAGCGGTGTGAGGATTTAGCCAAACTGTGATGTGGTCTCTTGCACCCTCTCTCCTTCCTAGTTGTCGCTGCATGCAAGGCTACACATAGCTCGGGAGACATCATGGTCTGAAGATGGACAGTCCAATCACTGTTCAGAGGGGAACCCACACCCCACATTCATGTTAACAGAAAAAGGCATGTGACTGCCTGTTATATTTTATTCATAAAAGACTCTTTAGTAAGTGTAGTTTGCTTCATCAGAAGTTGGAAAATTTTATCAAAACTGCAATCAAATGCTGTGATCTCCTTGATGTTAAACATTTTGCATTACATATGGCTTTTCACATCACTGGATGTTAAGCAGCCATCACTCTATTCAAATCTGAACGTTTTAATATATGCAATCCTTCCAAAATACAGTAAGCCTGCAGCCAAACCCTTCCCTCAGGAGCGCCGATGACATAAGCAAGCACTAAGTACAGAGGAGGAAGTGCAGTCTTTAAAGTAAATCTCAAAAACAAGGCTCCATTCACTTAAAGACACCATGCGTGCCTTAGTTTTCTTTGTGTACGGCGAGCATTTTGTTGTTACAAAATAGTTATTTAGAGACTGCAGTTTCCCCCGGGCAAGCAGCAGCGCACACGGAGAAGAGGAGGAAGGGGAGGGCCATCTTTGAAAAGATTGCTTTTAGTCACCCGTGTAATGTTACCTCAGAATGACACCGGTAGCTGACATTAAACAATGCTGCTGAATCACTCCAGTCAAAATAATGTACACTGATGTTATGACTGCAATTGTAATGTTTGCTTGTAACACAAACTAAACAATCACTTTACGGCAGACTGTAGTTTAGCGGCTAAGGTAACCCTGGACTGGTTTGTGGATCAAGCCCCGGTGTAGCCATGATAAGATCCGCACAGCTGTTGGGCCCTTGAGCAAGGCCCTTAATCCCGCATTGCTCCCAGGGGGATTGTCCCCTACTTAGTCTAATGAACTGTAAATAGACTTGAACTGACTTGTATTTACTAAGCCATACAGTATATTAGCTGAAGGCCAATGAGGTCGTCCAGTGGATATGAGCCTCTCTCACCTGGAGGCTTTCCTTGTTGACGCTGACCACCATCTTGTCCTCCTCACACCGCACGCTCAGGCCCACGCTCAGCGAGCCCTGCTGCTCTTCGGGCTCCGAGCCGAGCCAGGGCCGACCATCTGCCAAGGGGGGCAGCGGCAGGTAGGGCAGGCCCTGCTCCAGGGGCCCGCCCAATCGGGGGAAGGGGAAGGGAGGACCTGGTCGTGGGGCAGAGCTCCCCTGGTCTGGATGGGGGTTTAAGTTCTGCAGGATGGTCAGCTCAGGGGGGAAAATACTGTCCAGGAAATCCACCACGTCTGCAAACAAGAGTAACTGTTACAACCTCACTCAGACCACAGACCTGGGTCAAACACATAACAGGTGTGGATTCAAATACTGTGCTGAGTTCATCTTGCCTGGTGTAACTGAGCCACACAAGAGGACCAGAAGGTGCGGTTTGCAATTTTTGAGAGTATGTCAAAGGGTCCAATACACCAGTCAAGCTCAGTAAAGTGTAGAAAAGTTACACAATTATGTATTAGATTCAGGTCTGGAAATCACCCAGACTTTTTTATATCTTTATTATAGTCATTAAAGGTAATATTCAAATATAGTGACACTGTTCAAATACAGATTGCATCATTGCATGACTTAATCTTTAAATATCCTTATAACCCCTTTTCTCTCCAAATTGGAATCATGTAACTTAATCAGTTTAAACTGAACACAGGAAATCACTCGGCTTAGAGTGACAGGGGGAACAGCGAATCACACCTGGCTCCCTCAGATGCAGGTTGAAGTGGTTGGCCACAGGCGTGCTGGTGAAAGAGGTGACCGGGCTGTAGCCTTGATCTTCTGCCCATTGGATAAGGGCCTGGGAGCCAGATGGCAGGAGGGGCTTAGATATCTTAGACACCTGCATCAGCGTTTCCATACCCGGACTCAGGCTTATAGTGTCCGATGTCTGAGATACAGGAGACAGAAAAGAAAACACATGACAGCAGTCAATACACAGTTTAACACACCAAACTCAACATTCCTTTTAAATGGTTGAGATTTACGTATGGTTAATGTACCTTACATACAGAACAGTATACACTCTCTTCTGCATACCACTGTTGTAATATGTGGTTATTTCCGTTACTGTCACCTTCCAGTCACTAGTCTGGCCCTTCTCCTCTCATTAACAATGAGTTTTTTCCCGCAGAACTGCTGCTCACTGGATGTTTTTTATTTTTTGCACCATTCTCTGCAAACTATAGAGACTGTTTGCGTGAAAATCCAGCAGTTTCTAAGATACTCAAACCACCCTGTCTAGTACAACAATCATTCCACCGTAAAAGTCACTTGGATCACATTTCTTCCCCATTCTGACATTTGATCTGAAGAACAGCTGAACCCCTTGATCATGTCTGCATGCTTTTATGCGTTTAGTTGCTGCCACATGATTGGCTGATTAAATATTTGCATTAACAAGCTGGTGTACAGATCTACCTCATAAAGTGCTCACTGAGAGTATGTGGTTGTATTTGTTACTTTTTCCACTGAAGCGCCACCTCTTTAAAAATCAGTTTCCTTGAATGAGACACTCGTACTGAAACTTTTTAACATTATTCCTGTAGAAAAATGATCAAAATCATTTATATAGAAAAAAACACGTTTTTCCATTTTTAACACAGCAGCAGAGCTTCATGCATGCAGAGCACACCACTATACAAAATGTGTCGCTTCTTGTTTATTATCATTTGATTACAGTCCTGTAATTTCTACTGGTTTAGCCAACATTTAACAGGAATATTCCACCTTTTTTATTTTCCCACACAAAGTGATATACTGCTAAATATGTATAAATATAAATAACTGCATATCACAAAACATTAACAAATCACCTGTAAAGACAGTGTGTTCAATTGGCAGGGTCTGACGCATACTATTTTCTGTCCATGACAACCAATGTCGAACAAAGAACAGGAGGAAGGTAATTCAACACTGGCAGAGGACAAATGGGATTAACAGTATGCTGCTGTTAATGCGAGCGAATGCTAATCCCTTCCCAGTCGCCTCCCGCCAGACTTCACTGTGGGCAATCTTACAACAGTAGCAACACTTTGATTTTACGAGGCTATCATATCACATGCATAGCTGACATTTTCTTGAACAGTTCCGCAGACCGCTTTAACTCTGAACACTCGCACATCCACAGAAAGACAAAGGCACACATATGACACACAGACATACAGTGGGGTCCAGAAGTCTGAGAAAGTGAAAATGCTTCTATTTTGCATTCTTTTCTAAATGAATACAAACTTTTTAATTACTAATTATATTATCAGCATAACAATTTGAGTGAAAAGTTGAATCTTTACAATAATAATAAATAAATTACAATAATTTCAGAATGTCTGGTATGTATTTGGTATAGTATGTATATAGTATTTGGTATGTCCACCTTTTGCTTTAATGGCAACGTGCACTCAAGCTGGCATGGACTCCACAAATATGTGCAAAACTGATGATCCATGTTATTCCAGCATTATTTGACAATGTTCCAAAGGGCATCTTGTGATGTCACTGAATGCTTGGCTTTTGTAAGTCTTCAAGTGCCCCCATAAATGTTCAATGGGGTTGTGGATTGTCCAGCACTTCTTGCTCTTCTTCGGCTTTCGAGTAGTTCTTGCAAAAGCTATTTTCATTTGTTAAAATTTTTTCTAAATCCTAAAACTTTCTGTTTATTTCCAGGATTACATCAAAAAAAACCCCACAGATTTGTAATGTGGTCCCAGACTTTTGGACCCTGCTGTACATAGACACATAAACATTGTAAAGACACCCCCACTTGCTCAATACACACAAAGACTAGACACTCTCTCTGGATGGAGACAACCACTTCCATCTAAAGCCAATAATCTCAAAAATGCCAGTAATCTACAGTAGCAGCTGTAGAAAGGGTTTTTTTCAGAGTGAAAGCAAACGCCTCCTTTTCCATTCGCAGCAAAGTGATGGTAAGTGCATGAAAAGTTCAACTCAAAGCAGCCTGTAACCGAGCTGTCAGAAGCAGCAAAATTTCAACAGCAGAGTATCCCTATGCAACTTCTTTAGGCTACATTAGCATCTGCCAGCTAGCTCTGGTTGCATGAGCTGGAAACTTGGGTTCTGGCTAGTGTTTCAGGTCAGTGTGCCCGTTCCACAATTTATTTAATGCGGCAACATGGCAGTTCAGAAGAAATTGCATGCCAGCCGACACCACCTCTGATTGGAGAGCTCAGTGTAACCGGAGAGCACGGGGTTCTGTTCACTGTCTCTGGGGAGCACAGTCAGCTCAATGGGAGAGAATCACAGGGAGGGAGGCGTCCACTGGAGCCCCTAATCCTTTAGCGCTTAACCTCTGGGCATTCTCAAGTGCACCGTCAGAGGCAGCCCTGAACTTAATGGACTGTAAACAATGAACCTTGCCCAAGCCACAGGATGAGCAATTAGCTCCAATTCTAGCAGCTTTCTGACATGATAAGGAAGGTGTTTGAGCATTTCATTTCTGACATTCTGCACTGCCAACATGACCTGGCCCACAGCTGTTCAGTATGCCAAGCAATACAATAATATACAACAAAAAAAAACACCAAGGTAGACAAACAGAAAATGCAAGAGCCCACACTAAAATTATTTTTATATAAATCATTGTTCTGTTCTGTACTGAGCACTGGTAATTGTACTGGTAATTGTACTATAATGAGCACTGATAATTGTACTATAATGAAAATAAATGCTGCATCAACCTTCCACACTGATTATCTTCATTATTTATGCAGGCTAGAAAAAATACGTTTTTGGGAATGACACATTTCTAATACAATCCATCTTAATGTATTGGCAGGAGAACCTGACTTTAAGAATGACTTACTGTGGAAAAATTAGAGGTGAGGCAAAACAAAATAAAGCATTTGTTCTTGCACTAAAAGAGTCATGAACACTGCAGCACTCTAGCCCTGAGGCTGAAACCCAGGACGGAGAGCGTTGTAGCCAACAGAGCTCATAATTCATGGTTTGATGGATGACGAACGAGTTTGGCTGAGTGCACAAGAAAAACACTTTGGTCGAATTGGCCAGTGCACTCTAAAGACCCTCACCTCCCACCACCCACCCCAGTACCACCACATCCACTTGTGTAAAATGGTAAAAACTGATTTGTCGCTAAGGAACTTTCACATTACCCACTTCCTCACCACTGCCAGACATCAAGTGACTTCACACATATCATGTGACCCATTTATAAGTGGTTGCTGAGTTCTGGGTGGTATATTTCCGGTATATTTTCATCTGTCTTTCTGTCTGTCTGTCTTTGACCAGATTTAGGTAGTGTTCAAAACCGCATCTTACTCGTACTAAATTTCAGGCTGATTTTCATTTAAACATAGCAGTGGTATGTAGTAGTATGCTACCTATGCGATTTCGGACACAGTCCTAGTAGCATGTTAATACAGTGGTTCCATGTTTCATTCAGCGTTTTTGCTTCTGTGGCAAGAATGCCACCAGCTGGGAAAAAATACTTGTGAGGTTACGACAGTAGGGGGTAGCCGCATTGCATTTCAACCTGTAACAGGCAGAGCAAATCTGGCCCCTAAATGCGCCCTAACTAACAACATTTTAGATTTGTTATAGAATTCCATGGCATTGAGTGAGTTAAGGCCCAATATCTTAAAAATTAAGAGATTAATGTTTTTTGACAGATTTGAATTCTACACACTAAGAATTCCCAAGACACCAAATATCAAAAATAATTTGGCAGTTTGCTTGTACAATTATGGCCATTAAAAAAAACATAAACAAAAACATATGAAGCTAAAAAAATCAGGATTTCTGTTCCTATCCACAACATATTTTCTTCAAGATTTGTGTGAATTATCCACTTGAAACTTAACTAACCATGATACCCTTCTACCATGCTTGAAAGCATGCCACTCTCTGTTACTTTCTCTGTAAACCCAAAAGTTTGATCATATGACCAAACATTGTAGCTTTGCTAGACAAAGGAGAAGTAACGTGACAAATTAAAAAATAAATGTGATTGGTGGGATGTTTCTGACTTCTATAATGTACTGTTTTCCATTTATACTTGACCAAGTCCCATAGTGGGTTAAACACGAAACCACTGTGTATACTGGCTGGGACCATGGAGAAACAGTGAATAACACAGGTGTCAGTGTTATTGTTTGGGATAATAAATGAGCTCCCAGCACTGAGAGGTCGTCCAAAGTCTAGCGCGGCCACGTACCAAGATGTCCAGCTTGCCTATGATGCAGTGGGACTTGATCACCCAGTTGACGGACTTCTCGCACTTCAGTACGAGCACCAGGTCGCGGTGGAGGGGAGGCCCGTCCGCCTCCAGGGGCTTGATGTCCACGATCACATCCACCTGGAACGCACTGTTTTTGAGAGAGACAGAGATAGAGGGAAAGAGAGAGCAGGAGAGAGTGTGTGACAGGAGGGAGAGGGAGTGAGAGAGCGAAGGGGAGAGAGGCAGGGCGGGGAGTGCGAAAGAAACAACCGTATAAAAAAGGACACTGGTGTGCGCTGTGGATTTATCATACTTCTCCCATATTATAACGTCTCCTCTGTCTGGCCAACTTATTAAAAACTTGGAAGCTGCCCCGGAATAGGACATGTGCACAACAGACCACTCGATACCGCAGCCTAAACAGGCAGATTTTTACACAATATGAGCGTCCCTCCCATTCCTCTGTGCCAGCTTTACAGGGCATGTTTTGGAAGCTGAGTTTCCTTTCTCCAATTAGTCTTCAGCTAACGCATGAGAGAGTTGGGCCAAGATGATTCTAAACAAATTAGAAATCATCTGCCTCCACATTAATATTATTTTGAGATTTCTCAAAGGATCTGACAGATATTTTACATACGCTTTCCTCTGTGGACACATTGTTGAAATACGAGATTAGGGATAGAACCAGAGACCACACCCAAAAGACTTTACAAAATGTACATAGCTTTAAATCAGGTAAAATAAGCAGTATGAAGAATTAAAATTATCACACACACTCCAGTGTAAACACACATATACTCACACTCATACACACATTGCATTCATGAACACATGCACGCACATATACAAGCACACACACACAAACACGAGCTTGCACAGCCCCATCATGTGAATTAGACAGAATTGCTTTTGGATGAACTCTAAACCACGGTTTTTTTGGGACTCATAATTAAGGCTGGGTATTTGTCACAGATTCCATTAGAACAAGCATTGGAACTCTTAGGATTATGGGAGTCATGTTGACAAGCTCTGGGATTCGGTTAAGGGATTCAAGTCTCCTAAGAGCCTCAGGGCCTGATTTACCTGAAAACCTTTTAACATAATACAAAGCAAAACTAATAACACAACTGTCCCCCGACACAATTCAAACGCTGGAGGGCCTTAATTAACTTTAGCATGTGCAAAACATGTTAGCAAACGCAAATTCGATAGGTCATGATATTTTTTTGTACCAATCATTGGTCACGTTATCGGATTTGCGTTTGCTAACATATTTTGCACTTGCTAAAGGTAAGTCAACCACTAAAGTGTTTGAATCGAGTCGGGAACAGTTTAGCTTCAGTGGTGAACTGACCTGCTGGAGTTGGGGGCTTGCAGCTCAATGATATGAACCTCTTGATCTTGATCCGGGCCCGACAGCACACACCCTCTCGACGGCTGTGGCTGCACGTAGCTCGCCAGGTAGTTCAGGGACAAGAACTTATTGTCGATCTGGCAGGTGTCGGAAAACACGGGATCTGAAAGAGGTCAGGCGATTGTGTTACCTTGTTGTTCAGTGAATCCCATATCTGGATGACCGCATTCAAAATAATGAAAATAATTCATTTCAAGAGCAATATTTTTCAGTATATCACATCTTATACCTTTGATACAGCCCCCAGCCTTAATCTGTACTCCACTAGAGACAGTCATGGGTGTCATGGGAAGAAAAGCAAAAAGCTATATATTTGAAGCTATGTTCTGAACTGCATGCCAGAAAATAATATATTCTAAACTGAAGTTAATACACTTAATTGCATATATTTCCAATGCTTTATATCATGCTCTATGATACCAATAAAAATCGAAATGGCCAAAAACATGACATACATAATGGTCAGTCATTGTCTTCCAGAAGTCAATTATTGTGTTTGTTTTAAAACTTTGGAGTATTTTATATTTACATAAATCACCCACAAAGGAGATGGTGACTTATATAAATGCATCATCTGCTTGGAGAAGATGGGTGTTTCCTTGTTTGATCCATCTGTTTTTGACACAGAGCAACATGCTACAGTATGTATAAACTTAGCGGTAGGCATCATTCCTTGTAGACCTCCTTATTGATTTTTGCATTGTGAGCGCAAAGCACAAAGACAAGGTCTGTCCTGCTATAAGGGTAGAGGCAACGCAGGGCTTTGACAAAGACCTTCTTTTGGGTAAATATCGACCAGTCTTTGCAAAAACCAAGCTACGGGCTTCACGGAATGGAAGTGCCAAACACTAATCGAACATCCACTGTTTGACAACACAAGAAATTATCCAGCAGATCTGGCTATAATACATCTACAGCTCTCCTTCATGTACTAGTTTTGATGTTTTAGTTTGAATAGGTGAATGCATTCAATTATTAAATTCTTAATTATATATATTGAATCATATCCAATACTATTATATCGTATTATATCGTAAAATACTGTAGCACTACTTCTAAACATGAATCCATCAAGAGGGCAGGCAGTTGCCAGCCTGACTTTTGCAGGAGAGGAGGAATACTGATGTAACTTCCCCCCATGAGACATGTTTGCAAATCACTCCTTCTCCTCACAGTACAGTCCTGCCCCTCTTCCATCACTTCAAACAACCTCTCTGTCCTCTCTCTGCTCAGAGTCCAGAACAGAGAGGACTCTTGTCTGCTTCATCTCACTCCTGACATGGCACCTCCTCTCAGCTCCTATCTAGAAAAGCTTCACCGCTGAACCCTTTAGAACATCTCCAAGGTTTACAACAAACTCCCTATGCTGATCACATAACCTCTCTTCTTTGGGGTGCTAGAGGTATGCTTGCGTCGGTCGGTTTCAATGTCTTAGGTAAGAGATATTCTGCCAATCTGCATTTTTGTTAGCATATAATGAAAGTTCTGTCATTTCCCCCGTAACTCTCAATGCTACCATAAGTCATTTTAATTTGATTCATAACACGGTTGACTAGCACCGACACCTCACAGCAAGAAGGTCCTGAGTTTGAGCCCCGTCTGGGCCTTTCTGTGTGGAGTTTGAATGTTCTCCCATGGGTCTGCATGGGTTTCCTCCAGTTTCTTCCCACATTTCAAAGACATGCAGTTTAGAGTCTAAATTGGCCCTCAGTGTGCTCCTGCATGTTCTCCTTGACCAAGGCACTGGCCTCGGAACTGTAGTTGGTCCCTGTTGGAGCCTGCAGGACCTTGTGGTTGAAACAAATTGAGTTCTTATCCGCGCAGTCGGTCCCTGTCACAACAAGTTCTCTCTCTCTCACTCTCGCTCTCTCAGCCCTAAACCTGGTGACTCGACACTGAGAGGAGCTATTCACCACAGACAACAAAACCTTTATACAGAAAGTGGGTTATACAATCCATCCATCAGTCAGCTGTCTCTCAGTCCAGTACTTCTTGGAACCTTGTCAAAAAGTGACACGCCATTTAAAAATAATAATAATAATCAAATCCCCCAAAGCCAAATCGTATGTTTTTCTTTTTATGGATCTGAAGGGCAGCCAGCAGAACTTTAATAAGTGTACCACATACATCACACTGAGTTTGCTTCATTGCTTTAGCAGGAGGCTGTCAATGGTCTCCATCGGGAATGAGTTATTGAATGCAGATCAGCGATTAATAGGCTATTCAGAAAGAAGGTCTGCATAAATCCAAAATATGGATAAGGACACTTCCTCGGTAACTGCAGGATATTTGCGTGGTAGATTTGAATACAGCTATATAATACAGACATTTACGGTATATGCTTTTATAACCCTCAGGAATTAACAACTATCTGTCTCGATTGTGTAGCTGTATTAGAGTTTACCACACGCACATATCCTGCATTCGTAATGTCAGTTTACAGGGAATTGCACATAGAATTCTCCACCTGGTAACACCATGGCCACGAGGGGGTGAGTCTCCAGCAGTCCCTTCGCCCCTCCCGCCCAGGCCCACATACCTTCGCCCACTTTGATGTAGACATCCTGGGCGACCTTGAGCTCGGAGAAGGAGGTGACAGCTTTGTACTTCCTCTGGCTCCAGGTCAGGAGGTGTTCGTTGCCGTGGGGAAGGGTCTCCTCCACGACCTCGCAGGAGAGGGAGAAATTCCCTGGCTCAAAATGGACCCGGGAGCCTTTGGATACCTGGACGGGTAGAGGGGGAGGGGTTCGTAAATCACCCCCAAAAAAGAAAGACCCTACGGCAGATTGAGGGAGGCATTCATCAGTACAGATTTTCGGTGCCCCTTCTCCTGGAGTCTTCCAGTTTGGAAAAAAGTTGAACAATAGTAAAACCTAATTTCTTCTCTCATATGGAAAATATTAGCTCGTCATGAGTTAGCGTTTGCTTGACAAGTGAAATTTTCTTGCCCCCTGGAAAATCTTGAAATTAGTAAAATTGGCTCATTTCATTGGAAATATATATTTTTTTTTTTTGCAAAAAAGTAATAGGAATAATACTTAATGGTGGATTAAAACTAGCCCATAATAAACTTTCAGGCGATGTTTTATTGTCATTCTTACAGAAAAAAATATGTGGATGAATTTTCAAACAGATTTCTGTTATTTATGAGATTTGTTTGTTGTTTGTAAGTCCATTTTTAGTGCAAGTCTGTACGTGCCGCAAAATAACTTTTTGGGAGAAACATTGGCCTCAACGTCATTTTCCATTGTATGTGTGGAGACTACAGAAAGTGCCAATCCAATCTGCACAATATGCATGGATCTTAATGGTAATGAAAAGAGTTCATGTCACTGCATATGAATTAATTAAGGTGAACCACACCCTTATAATATAGTGAGCACAATCCAGCCGATCTCCCACCTGCCCACAAATCAACTTCACACGGCGCATTGTGCAATCACCTGGCAAGGTGTGTGGAAAACTAGGTGCGGCCCTCGCTTGACTTTGGAAAATGGCAAAATTCAGTAGCTACACCCAGTACGCCACCTCCCCAATGCACTGTGTGAAGTTCATTCTGGAAAATATGGCCCTTAAGGTTTAAATATCAGGCTATACATTTTACCAATGACTTATTTTTTTGTTTTTGCCCTGCAATCTAGTTTGCTCTGGGGACCCAGCAGCCCATGTAGGACTCCCATGTCCCAGATGTGATGTATTGTATCCTTCAGCCAGCAGTGCGAAAGGCACTGTGTTTTACTGTATAGCAATATACACTCACTGACAACTTCATTAGCTAGACCTGTACATCAGCTTGTTAATGGTGTTAATGGCAAATATTTAATGAGCCAATCATGAGGCAGCAACTCATTGCATAAAAGCATGCAGACATGGTGCAGAGGTACAGTTGTTGTTCAGACCAAACCTCAAATTGGGGAAGAAATATGACCTAAGTTACTTTGACAGTGGAATGATTGTTGGTGCCAAATGGGGTAGTTTGACTATCTCAAACTGCAGAACACAGAGAATGGTGCAAAGAAACATCCACTCAGCGACAGTTCTGTAGAAACACCTTCTTAATGAGCTGACAGGAAGCTGAATAACTCAAATAACTACATGTTACATGCAGAACCATGCAGACTTGAAGTGGATGGGCTACAGCACCCGAAGACCAATAAGTCAAAAAGTTTAATATATACTTAATAAAGTGCCTTGACTGCGAGTAAGGAGAACCTAGGGAGCGTAGGCCAGTGAAATGCTTAGGCACGTGTACCTGACCAGAATCGATTTTTATTCACTAGCTCTACCAGAAAGCACATTGAGATTTTGAACACTTTTCAAAACATAAGGGAGTGGACACATGCTAGCAGAACTTATAACAGGAAAGTTAAAAAGGTAAAAAAATCCACAGGTGTTTTATCAATACTAAGTCAGGAGATTTCCCGTTATAAAAAACGCATCATTAAGAAGGACATTTATATAAACACAGCAGCAGAATTGTAACAATATGCTTCTCTTGGAGATATATGAACCAGTGAAATGTATAAACACGAACCAAAAATGGAATAATGTGGCAATATCTCCTATATTAAAATATCACCTTTCTCTTAAAATATCTTCCATTTTCTTACACAATAAAGTGTAGAGTTATGACTGTTTATAAAGCATGACATTAAGTGTCACAAGAAACTCTGGTGAAACTGGGTGACTCAAAATGGCTGTCACAGGACTGTTCTGTGTTCAGTCTATCCATCTGGTTTAAGTGATAAAACAGTCACAGTCCGTCTGCAGCTCCATGACTGTAACGTCCCAGAGGATATACCCTAAAAACAACACAGCTTCAGATCTGTCTCACCTCAATATGAAGGGTTAGCCAACACAGCCACAATGAGAACAATTAAGTGTATGCATGTGTGTGTCTGTGTATGAGCAGGCGTGTGTGTGTGTGTGTGTGTCTGTGTGTCTGTCTGTGTGTGTGTGTGTGTGTATTTGTGTGTGTACGTGTGTGTTCGTGTGAGCATGCATGTGTTTGTGTGTGACTATGTGTGTGGATGTCTGAGTGTGCATGTATACTGGACAGATGTGCATGCACAAATGGAAAGGGTTGGTAACATCACCAGCTATTTATGACTTCTGCCAACAAGCCCAATTGATATGTAAATTATGCTATCTTTCAAATGCCAGATGCCAAAGTGAAAGATTCAATGTCCAGGCCTTGATAAAAATAGGGGTGCAATTGAAAATATGAGTTAAAAAAAAAAATGCCAGGGCTTAATAACAGCTGCAAGATGCCAAATAAATTGGGGGAAGGGGGGAGGGGGCTTAAAGCATGTGCAGAACTCTTGATGAAGTGCTGATTTGCTTTTTTGGCAGCACGACTTGGCTGAGGTGACCGTTCCAAAATCAGACCACCCCTCTGGCTCTTAATGGAGCTCAACCCATATGCTTCACTTCAGAGAGATAAACATTTGCATGTGTTGAGAAATCTACTGTACGTTGCACGGTCCCAGTACCGGGTCTAGACAGCCTACCTCATTATATTTCCAAGATTGTTTTGCATTTTTGTCCAATTATGAAAATCATTACTAATCCCATTAAACTGATACGGAGTTCAGTCACCTCGGTTAAATCTATTCTATTACACAACCCATTGCCCCACTGTTTATACAGTGTGCATACAGGACCGTAGAGGAAAATAACAGCACAAGTACAGGAGAAGCGACCTACGCCCTTGCTTTGGAGTCTCATGCCTCATGTCTGAACCTACCCTCTGACACATCTGCCTCGGTGCGGAACATCTGCCCGACCTTTGGCTGACCCCGTCGTTGCTCATCAATGGCAATAAAACAAACGGTTTCAAGAGAACCTTTATTTAGAATATCGGGTACTATGACAGCGGGGGGGGGGGGGGCAGAGACAGATAGCACAACACACTTCACTGCCCAGAAGTGTCTGGAAAACTGTAGCACGTTTGGCACTGGGCGAGCTGGTCGTGTTTCAGCAGGAGCCCCAGGCCAAAACGCAGAAATGTTGCGTGTTTAATTGCAGGGATAAGACCACAATTAGTTTAAAAGAATTAGACAGAAAAACTCAAAGAACAACATTCATTTGGGGCCTTGTTTTCAATTGAAATCGCACAAATCTGAAATATAAGGAAGTAAGAGGAAGGGGGTCCAGACAGGTGTTCCATGGCACTGAGCACAGGCTTGTTTGCTTACCCAGTCTATGGCTGATTTTAGAACCTTTAGAACAGATGGATCACTATTATACTACAATATTGCTAGTACTATACAAGGGAGAGTGCAATGCCTACAATAAGACTTGAAAATGCATGGAGAAAATAGACTATTCCCATACAGTTTAATAATGTAAGGCACATACATTCACCAAGCAATTTTTACTTTATTACACCAACTTATTAATGTGATTATCTAATCAGCCAATTGTGTGGCAGCAGTGCAATGCATAAAATCATGTAGATGCAGGCCACAAGCTTCAGTTAATGTTCATGTCAACCATCAGAATGAGGGAAAATGTGATCTAAGTGACTTTGACCGTGGAATGATTGTTAGTGGCAGACAGAGTGGTTTGAGTATCTCAGAAACTGCTGATCTCCTGGGATTTTCACGGACACTAGTCTCTAGATTTGTAAGAATGGTGCAAAAAATCTAATAAAATCCAGTGAGCAGCAGTTCTACAGACAGAAATGCCTTGTTAATGAGAGATGTAAGAGGAGAATGGCCAGACTGGTCAAAGCTAACAGGAAGGTGACAGTAACGCAAATAACCACACATTACAACAGTGGTATGCAGAAAAGCATCCCACAACACATCTAGTCTAAATGGATAGGCTGCAGCAGTAGAAGTCTAAAAAATAAGTCTAATAAATACATAATAAAGTGCTCTTTAAGAGTGTATAATGAAGGTCCACATTTGCTAAAATCTTGAAGCCATGAAACATAAAAAAGTGAGAGTTAGTGTCTCATTTGTCATGCCAAGAACTGATGACTCAACTGTATGAATGGAATTTTACTATGCACATTCTAGCATTTTCCCTGAGGTTCACTTAGTCACACTTTATTATTGCACTACAGTTAATTTGGGTATTATTCCAAGGAAGTTTAAAAATCAAGCTCTGGTCCTAGTAATATACCAATGTCAGTAGCACCGTGACTTACTGACATCGTAAGTGTTGATACTGCAGTGTAGGCTGCAGTTCAGGAGTTAGCTGGCAAGTGGTAATGAGGTTTCATAACTCAGGCTTGCCTGCTCTTGAGGAGGAGCCCCACCTCAAATTTATGGACCACAAGAGGAACTTTTGTTTATGGGCCGTCGAACGACAGCCTTTGACCGCCAAGCTGTCACAGATACGTTGTGAAGGTGTCGTCTCCAGAGTTTAAGACTGGAAAGAAATGTCCCAATGGACGGGCTCACATGAGCATGTTTGTTACGGTGGGATGGGAAGGTCTTTCTAAGTTTACTGATTGTCTCTATAGTGTGTTAAAGTCCCGCCCACGGCAAAAATGTTACTGGACCCAGGAAGTGGTTTGAAACAATGGGATATTAAAGAGGAAAACTTTTAAAAATCATATGTTCTCAAACAATTACAAAACCTCTTTCTCCAAACAACGTGTTACAGTTGATTGTAAAAAAATAACATTTTCAAATGTTATCCCCTGATTTACGATATCGTTAAAAAATCTCTCTCTTGTCTCTTTCAGTTTTTTAACAATATCGTAAATCTGAGGATAACATTTTAAATATATATATTTTTTACAATCAACTGATATGTGAAACATATATTATTTTGATTATAGAAAGGTTGTGTAATTTTTTCTATAATTAAACACAATGTTACTTACCTATAAACATTTCTTAATTCTCTACATCCCTTCGACAAACCTCAAATCCATACCTGTCCACAGACTGTTGATGTCATGCAGGGACAATGGCAGCTCTAGATGAGGACATACACACAGATCTTTATATTGTGTGATGAGCTAAGCCAAATAAATTGAGCATTGAGTGTTTTAAGCTCCAGGTGGATTTTAAAGTATGGAAAAAGGAAGCAATAAGACCAATAACAGCATCAAGTTATGAGCTTTTCAGCAGTTCCTTTTAATAACAACAATATATTTGCAGTTTGGTAAGGGATTATTCAGAGACGTAGATGCGGGGGGGTTTGAATGCCAGGCCAACCAACACAACATAGTTTAACACAAGGAATAAGTCAGTCCTGTCATAAAAACATCAGCATATTCAGCAGCTGGCCTGACCTGCTGAGTTCCTTGTTTTGTACATGGAGTATCGACACGATATTGCTCCCAGGGCTCTGCGAGATTTGCTGCAGCCCGTTACTACGAAAAAGCAGTGCAGTCAGAACAAGGTCTAAGGTTAAGTTTTCCCTTTTTTCTTTTTGGACTCCTTTCTTCCCCAGTCAAAAACAACAGTTGCCTGCTGCCTAACTCCCAAAGCAGCACTGTTTTTTTTGTGTTTTTTTTAAAGCACAATTTAACACGGTTTCCTGTTGCTTTTACCTATCGGCATCAACATATTAATGCCGTATGCACGTAATGCAGGGAGAGCTGCCACATATCAATTATCAGAGTTCTGCAATCTTCAGTGTGCCAACGGTTAACTACAAACATTTCACAAATTACGTGGCATTGCTACATGGGCACCACCGGGTAATTAGATTCTTTGTTGATAAATGCACGCTCTAAAGAAGTGAATTTCACAGCCACTGTGAACAGCTCAAGCCAGAACGGCCCTGGCAGAAAATGCGCTTGCGTATGTGTGTGCTGGCAAATGGACGCTATGAGAGAACAACACCATCTGTTACCACACCACAGCAGATTGCTTCTGCAGACTTGTGTCCACTGAAAACCAATATTGGCCCATGATGGATTCAATTACCAACCAGAGCCTTCCACTGTTCATTCTAGAGCAATAAAAAGCAGCAGCTTGGCAAACACCAAAAGAGCAACAAATTACAACAGCCAAACTTTATTTGCAGCCTAACTCTATTATATACTTTCGAAAATGTTCTATCACATTTCCAAAAAAACAGAATCATGATAGCCCAACTTTATAAGTCCAGTGTAAATTAAAGTCTCGACTGCAAAGACGGGAACCCTGTCTGGCCCAGCATTTTAATTTGAATAAATGGAATTACGTCTGAACCCTGCACTGTAAAATGTCTTCCCTCGTGATTTCCATTACTTGCCGTGCAGACTGCCTGATTGACACAGAATGCTCCCAAGCGAGTTTCAGAGCGAGAATGTCTGGATGGAGGAGTTTTAAAGGTAAGCGCGTAGCGTGGCCAACACCAATAGTCCGCTCGCGAGTCTTAAACCTGATCCCAACTCGGCCCACGTGCGAGTACGTGCATGGCGAGGGTCCACAGGAAATAAGCAGGCAGGAGTGTTTTAGGACCAATTTGCCACAGGAAATTTTCTGGTGCTATGGCCTCAGGGATGTGACTCCAAGGTCCCTGGGCTCAGTGTTAAGTAAGTAAGCTTTCTAGGTGATACTAACACGGCATATCCAACATCCAACCTATTTGCTTGAATCTCCCTTCAGCCAGAAGCCAGAGTGGCACATAGTCCTACACTGCTAAAAAAGTTCAGATAAACTTAAAATCTTATTTCTATTTTTTGGCCCAAAGAGGTGAAACAGTTTTAATAATTTCAAGATTTGCCAATGACATAAGAAACTGGCAAGCAAACAGTAACTTAAAATAAGCTAATATTTTCTACTTCAGAGAAAAAAAGTCTCTTTACATGACATAAACCCTTGACAGACCATCCATTTGGTGTCATTGTCGCTTTATTGGAGGGAATATTTAGATCTTCCTCAAACATCTAGCTTTGTGTAAATACTGTGAATACAAGAAGCAGATAGGCTTGTAACTGCCACAGAGTTTGTTCTAGTTAGCCAGGCTGAAAGCAGAGCACTCATGGAGAGCACAAGCCCTGACAAACGAGGATATTGGGTGTCCTCTCCCATGTTAAACTGTCTCTTTATTCTGCATGAAGGCTCCACAGTGGCACATTAATGAGGTGTCCCAGAGGAACAATCCGGCCAGCACAATTCAGGGGAGAAGGGCAGAGGCCCAGCTCTGATTACCAATCCACACAAAGCGGGTGTGCCTGCGAGGATTCAGAGAACAGGGAGAGGGCTTTTGAGCTGTCACTCAAATGTGTGGCTTGCGACTTAACTTACAGCCAGGCAACACTCAATGACATAACAATCACTTTGTGACATTCTGGTGATGTTGCTAGTGGAGTTTTGAATTCCACAGAGAATTATTAGCTGAACTTTCAATGATACATACCAATAGCACTGTAGTTTACATGTACCCACTCTATTATACTGCAGATCTGCATTATTTTATGGATTCTACAGGAATAGGAATAATGGTCAAGCTATCCCTAAAGAATGTTCTGGCTTTGCTTTGCACACTGGAAAATGTCCACCAGACACAGCATCCCCTATGTCATATTGCATGGCTAAGAGTGTTAGATACACAACTTTAGCTCTGTGGGTAGGCTTCATGCTTGCTCTTATGGCCGTTTTATGTCCGCCACCACATAAAATTGTGGACTGTTGTGTGTACTGACCTACACCCTGTCCACAAAGTTTTAAAACATGCATGGCCACAAGACGTTTTTATTAATTTTTTTAAAAACATATCCAGTTATGGACAGGAAATGGCTCATTTAAAAATTGAATATCAGCAAACTTAAATTTTTGCATGTTTTTCTCTCTCCACGCCGAACCCCCATTTTGGCTGGGGTGTCAGAGATATCATCGGTTGAAACCAGCATATTCTGCATTAAAGCATCTGCCCCAAGAAAATATTGGGGCCTTCATGTTAGCTGGAAATTGAAAGTAAGTGAGTGTCAGCATGTCTGCTTCATTTAGCTACAGGAAGGAGTAGACTACCGAGAAGCACATCTTCCATGAAAGGAATGCCCAATATCTTCTCAGGGATGAAGAGATTTCACTTCAGAATAGCAGAAAGGTTTAGATAACAATTACTCTTCTAAATGTCAAATGAAGCAGACAAACAGTAGATGACTTGTACAGATGGGGATGTAGGAGTATAAGCCTCTCTGTTTTGTTTTACTATGGTCAAAGGTCTGGATAGGGAAGAAATGAGACTGAGTCATCATTACTGGTTTGTGTGTGTGTGTGTGTGTGTGTGTGTGCGTGCATGCATATGAGAGAAAAAGAGAGAAAGAGAGCAAGAGAGACAGATTGAAGAAATAAATAATGGGATGCAATTGTTGAGAGAGAGAGCCCGTATGATCCACTACAATAATAGAGCAGCCACTGTCTGGCAAACCAATCAATCCAATAACTGACACCAAACGCATATATTCACAAAGTCCAACCATGGTCTTCCAGCTATTGTTATTTTATGGATTTTATGGGCCTTTTCAAAGAGCAATGAAAGTACCTGCGCACTTATGTTTTTCACATTACCACTTCTCTCTAAGCAGTTTGCCTCACAGTGCTGCTTCTGGCCCATCAGATACGTGCTTCTCCCTGAATTATACATACAGCATGGAGGCACTTCTCCAGCCACCATTTGCAGGGCACAGTTCTTAAAATGTCTTCCTTGACACCAGAAGAATACACAATGGCCTGCGACAGCATTCACTCTTTCCCTTTAACCCTCAGGGAGATTCACTGTTTTTCCTAAGCTCCACTGCTCCATGCTCAATACTGCTGAGGATGCAAGGCAAGAACTCCCCCATGTCACCCCACCTTGAAAGCACTCCCTGCTGTGAAATCCAGCTATGCCAGTTTGACCAGCTTGAAAATAGAGCTGGTCATAAGCTGGTCTAGCTGAGTATGAGTTGGTCAACCAGCATGGCCAAGCTCTTCATAAAGCTGGTCTAGCTGGGTATGAGCTGGTCAAACCAGCTAGTGGTTGTAGCTTGTCTAAAACATTGCTTGAGATGCTCAAACCATGTCAAGCTGGGAGCTTGTCTGTACTGGTCAACCAGCTACCAGCTGTTTCAAAACCTAGCTTTTTTTTTAGGGCTTGCATCAGGAACCAGCGACACCCAGCTGACAACATTGTACACCAACGTGAAGCCCTGTCTGATATTAGCAGATTGTTGTGTTCGCTGCAATTATTTTTCCCATAAATGTTCCATATACACACAGCCTTTAGCCTAAATATTTGGGTTGAGCATACATAGAGTACACAGGTGAACAGAACACATCAACATGGTGCCGCATATGGACATAATAAGATGGGCTTCCACAAAAATGCATTGAAAGGGCACTGCTAATATACACCCAAAACCCCCAAAGCTACATGAAGGTATGCACAGTGGATGTAGGAAGGTAGAAGCATATATCCCTGCTTATAGAGGTCATTGCCATGATCAAGCTAATCCGGGCTGGCCTCTTCATGTTGATCTCCCAGTGATTTTCTCATGCAACAGAGCAGTTTAAAGCCAAAAGATCCAGACCAGTCCATTTTCATTTTCTCATTAAGTCTTGCAGAAGGGCCCCCATGGATTCTCACTAAATATAGCCAGCGGTCCAGGAGGCCCAAAGCCAACTCCACTTACAATGCCCTTTTCCCAAGAACTATCTCTCAGGTTTTCTATGCGCAACTGAGCCCAAGATCACCATGGATCATCTCCATTCATACCCTCCCGTTTACAAGCTGCAATAAGCCTCGAAACCTATGCTTGAAAAACCATGTCAGGAAGATAACAATATCAGGGAAGACAGCGCTAGCAATTCTGTTCACAGATTATTACATGACATTAATGGCATTTGGCAGATGCTCTTATCTAGAGCGACGTACAGTTGATTAGACCAAGCAGGAGACAATCCTCCCCTGGAGCAACGCAGGGTTAACGGCCTTGCTCAAGGGCCCAACGGCTGTGCAGATCTTATTATGGCTACACCGGGGATCGAAACACTGACCTTGCGGGTCCTAGTCATGTACCTTAACCACTACACTACAGGCCGAGACGCAGGGTGTGCAGCTTTTGTTGTTACTTAATTGATCGAGTAAAGCAGTTAATTACACAGTCAGCACACCTTATCTGGTTTCTTGGGTCTGAATTCGTTGTTGATATTAAAGCGAAAACAAAAACCAGCACACCCAGCAGCTCTGGGTGCCTAAACCATCCTCAGAGATTACTTGGGTTTCCAGCAAAGGAAATGGAAAGTGTAGTGTAAGGGGGTGGGCAAACGTGTGTGGGGCACATCACTCAGCTGGAAAATTCAGCACCACAGTCCCCAGTCCGTAAGCAGCAACATGAATTACTGTTCAGAAGAAATTAGAGCCTCACGTTATTCATGACACACAGAATGCGGCCACACACTGTAGCCTGCAATAGAGATGATCAAGATTAACATGCACCATTAAGTAGGGCTCGAGCAGCTATTTTTATTTAAATGTTCCTAAAAAACAGTTCCTTTCCACAGCGGGACTGTAATGTGCTAAGTACCTCAAGACCACAGGAGGTGATATGAATGCATGCTCTTCCAATATACATGGATATTTCACCTTTCATGACAGGAATGTAGATGGGTACTGTAAACACTTCTAACATTTGAAGGAAGGAACTCATCTGCAATGCCAAGCCTGGCGTATTAATACATATTCACTGCGACAGCTACTCTAAGGAGGCAGCTGCTTCTTTGAGTGGATGTTGTGATAGTCAAATTGAGCAACAGCAAATGTGCTTCCATGACTGTTCTCACGACTATGCTAATAGTAACTACAGCCCAGCCTTTCATTTATACAGAATCGTTTTAATATGTATGAGAAGAATGTTAGGCTAAAGAAAGTGGAAACGCCTATGTACAAACACAAGCCAGATGTACAGTACAGTTCTTTTCAAAGACTTGAGTCGCGCGATTGAGATCACTATGAAGATTCCTTTCAGTGCTGTGTTCATCGATTCATTCAGTACTACTTCTGGTTAGTATTTTGCTTGATAAGATCCACACAGCACCTGTTGGGCCCTTGAGCAAGGCCCTTAACCCCACATTGCCCGCGGGGGATTTTTGCCAGCTTAGTCTAATTGACTGTAAGTCACTTTGGTTAAAAGCATCAGTTAATAACAAATTATAATTATAAATTACTATAAATTTGCACCAAATATTAAAATCTTAAAACAAATTTTAACCTTGGCTCTCACTTCAACTCGGTGGGCATCTGTTCAGCACGTGTCCATTTTTAATAATAAAAAAACCCATAATCCAGTCAAAAGAAAATATTGTAGTATGTTCTGAACAATAAAGAAACTTTCTTTATTGTTCAGAACATACTACAATATTTTCTTTTGACTGGATTATTTTTCATTTCAGTCCAAAGAACACACTATTTGGCATCATCAAGAAAGTAGAGGCTGAATAAATAAAATAAGAGTAAATATATCAATGTGTAATCAGAACTACAGAGAAAAATATAATTGAAATATATTAGTGGAACATTTGTCACTTTGACCTGAGATTTGAAAGATTTTATATGGATTGAAATATTGGAAGAATAAGCTTGCAGCTCAGCACCGAAATAACAAGAAGGCTACTGAATCAGTTTTTATTTTGTTCATTGATTCATTCTGAAAGTTTCTTCGGATCAGAACTGGATACACGTTTCATTCACTGATTGGCATTCCTTAAGAAGTCTGTATATACATTCAGTGAGTACTCTCAATTAGATTTTTAATAAACAAAGTCTGTCTCACTCAAAGTTTTTTTTCTTTCTTTTAACTGGGAACAATTCAGTGGACATATACTGTGGACATATTAGAAATACTCAAAGGGAACCTATTTGCTTGCTGTTACGGGATGATTAGATTAACTAAATTAACAAATCTTTACATGGCGGTGAATCGGTTCATTTTGTTCATGTAATCCTTCAGTTAATTACCGACGTTGGGTGGCCTGTAGTGTAGTGGTTAAGGTAAATGACTGGGAGACGCAAGGTCGGTGGTTCTAATCCCAGTGTAGCCACAATAAGATCTGCACAGCCGTTGGGCCCTTGAGCAAGGCCCTTAACCCTGCATTGCTCCAGGGGAGAATTGTCTCCTGCTAATCAACTGTACGTCGCTCTGGATAAGAGCGTCTGCCAAATGCCATTAATGTAATGTAATGTAATGTTGATGAATGTACAGGCAGAGACAGCAGGGGTCAGAGGGGAGTTGTATGGTGACATGGAATGTGTTAGTTATGACTCACGTGGAAGGTGCGTTTGATGCGGGGGGCGAGCTTCACTGTCTTCAGGTTCCACAGTACAGGTTCTGGGGAGTTGAGCACAAAGACGAGTGGCTTCTGGTGCACCAGCAGAGACTGAATGGGCCTCACATGCAGGACCACCTTCAAAGACCAGAAATACAAAGTTAGGGGAAAACAAAACACACAACACGCATACAGACACACACCGGCACAAACACAGCGTGTGGTGACTATCATTTGCCTTAGAGCAACTCCTCTCAACCGGGCTGTTTGCTTTCCATGTTTTCAAAAGTATTCAGTCCATTTTGTTCTGTTGACTTTTCCTGAGTAATTACCAAGCTTTCATTGACGGAGCCATTTTGTAGCTCTTTATCAGTATTTTTGCGGTCCTTGTCCCTGCTGAAAGCTGTTTATTTCCCTGGGAAGCAAAAAAACAGCTCAGGCTAAACAGCTGGTAGCTGGTTGACCAGTTCAGACCAGTTCCCTGCTCAACATGGTTTGACCAGTTCAAGCTATGTTCTGAAACAACTGGTAGCTGGTCATTTCAAGCTGGTCATAGCTTGATTTTACAGCAGGGAAACCGTCACACCGTCCATAAACTCTGTGTGGTTCCAGTTTCCCTACACTCTGGCTTGTGAGTGCACAGAAGGGAACCATTCTAAATCCACACCTGTATCTGAACACAGAAGTCTCCGCTGGCCGGACTAACAAAATACATTTGTGACTTGGTTACTGACAGCGAGAGTGCAGTTCCCTCTTTGGGGACAACTTTCAGGGACCCTCTATGCGAGCCGCCCTCATTGGGCCCAACGGACTGAATTTAGCAGCGTGATTTAAGGACTCGATGAGCACGGAAACCAAACTCCGCTCGAGACACGTTTTGATTTAGACCCCGTCAGAGGCTTGACTAATGGGCTCACTTAATCCAAGCCTGATCTCCCGTTGATCTGGAGGGCCGACGTTGCTGGGGTCTGATACAAGACTCTCACAGGAAGGCATGGCTTAATGAACATTGTGGAAGAAAAAAGCTCCAGTAACATGTAGCCACTCTCTCTACACCCTCCTGTTCCCTCTCCAGACACAGGAAAGGTCCAGGGCAATGCCAAGGCTAACTACATTAGGCATGGAGTAGCCTATGCTGTCTATTAATGCCATCCCCAATGGTTCATGACAGCGTAATGTGATTGACTTGAATTACCGCAATCCACCATTGCTTTTCGAGGCACAAGGGAAGCAAAAATAAACAATAAATAAGAACAAGTTTTCACTTTTTTTATGTAACATTTAATTTTCTTTCATAAACATGAACCCATGGTTGATGACAGTCATGATACAGAAATCATTGTTTACATGCAAATTGCATGTGTTGGACTTTCCATATGCTATTTTAATTAAAATATAACATTTTGTTCGCAAAAAATATGGAAAGGTTCTGGAAAGAGCAGAAGAATGAGAGACACTGCTTATGTTTGGGAGAAGCAACTGCTTTGAAATACAACATGAATGTTTCAATGAAGTTCAATAAGTGGGGTTGCATAACACATCAGGCACTCTCACACAAATAGCTGTTTTGTTGACAGCTCTCTATGTGGAAGACTTCAGATGCTTATCTTCTGAAGAGAACCTCCTGTTTTGGTCTAACCATAAATTAATAACAACAACAAGCTCCTGTTATGATAATGATAAAAAAATCACTAACTGAAGCTTACATAAATACAAATGTAGGAAGTTGTAGCTCTCAGTTACCATAAAATATCTAGGGCGTGAAACCTCGTCTAGACCCTACAGACACTATTACTCAACACAGTCCCTCATTTGCATGGGAACCAAGGGCCTGTTACAGATGGTCCTGAAAAGGAACCCACTAACTGTTCCACAATGCATAGTAGGACTGCATTTAATCTTTTAAATTGCCATCACAGAAAAACTGTTGAGGTGAACACAGAAAGATAGCGACCAAAGTTCCAGGCTTTACACACTCCCTCTTTCCTTAACCTGCCTGATGACCAGCATGCGAAAGCAATGGTCTGGCAGCACTTCACTCCCCCCAAACATGCATGCAAGCTTTCATCCCATGAGCACCCAACTCCCGACACAAAAACCTCCATTATCCACTACACGAAATGCCATTTTGGGGTAGACAAAGGACCGCTCTATGGAGAGCAGTGGTCAAGAGGAAAGTTACATGTTTATCTGCTGGCTGTAACAGACAGTTGGTGTTCAGGGCTGAGGCTGTGACAGTTTGGAGAAGCTCAGAGACTACAGAGTGCGGTTTGAAAGCCATAATCACAAGATCGAAAGGGGGAGGGGGTGTAAATAAAGGCATTTAGCAGCACACCCCATAAAAGGGCAGGAACAGCCATCATTAAAAACCCTCTGAAGAGAAAAGAGAATGGAAGAAATTACTAAATGCTTATCTCTGAGGGCCTTGGCAGTCACTCTACAAACACAGGCATGCGAGCGAGAGGCCACGGGCATCGCTCTGTGGTTTCCTTTGTTTTCTATCCCTTTTTTTGTTTGCCAGTGTGGAAAGTTTTGATGAGCCTCTAATCTATTTGTGCTTTCTCCATTGTCTGGCTTATGGAAAAAAATCTGTATTCCTCCTCGGAGAATAAAATAAACCAGTATGCAATCATACCTGCTAGTATTTCCTTGGCCTAACACTGCACCAAATGTTTCCAGAAAAACATAAAAAGTGAGTGAGAGAGAAAACGTGAGCAAGTCGAGGTTGTAAAAGTCATGGAATTTTACTATCAAGCACAAATAATTCCAAAAGGAATAAGCGATTCCAGACAGCATCAACACAGATTGCCAAAAGGAAAAATGACAAGTTCTGGTCAAAGTAAAACTAGTATGGCTCTGCACTAGAGCGATGGTTAACTATGACTGAATGACTTCTGGCTAAGAACCCTCCATATTTCTAGTGTGAATTAGCTTGGCACAAGTCCATCAGCCCATCAGGGGGCCATTACATTGAACACAAAACAAAGATGACATCGGGAGCATTCCTAATTTGAAGAAGGATTTTTTCAACAATTTCCAGGTGTCAGGATGGACACTTAACACAAGGCCTGAGCCAATAATTCTGCATAAGGATCCGTGTTTGAGGAGATAAGTTGGTGACTCCAGCAACTAAGACACACTCCCGCCCCCTTCCCCGTTCCAACAAGTCAGATGTCAGCATGCCACCAACAGCTGCACGGGCTCTGGGCTCCCAGAGGAAGACGTCTTCTTGGAGGCCTGAGAATCTCCACAGCAACCGGGCTACAAAAACAAGGCCGGGGCCAGAGACTCTGGCCTCTGCTAATGTGATTTAGACCGTCTCACACGACCAGGGCATGAAAACGGCACGGGAAAACAAGAGGGATCAAAGCCCAAGACACGGAGCCCTCCGAGGAGGCTTCAGCAGCGTTCGGTGAACCCTAAACATGTACATTCGGCTACGTCCTGGAAGCCCGGCGGGACGGAACGAAGCAAGACGAACGTGCAGCGAGGGGCTCATCGCTGGGATTTCGGGGTCTTTGGCTACGTTGCGCCGGACGTCCGCGATCGGGGACGGGCCCGCGTGAGCGGCGGTGGAGACTGGCCTGGGCGTATCGAGTTACGGCGAAACAAAAGCCCTGCCAATGGAGACAGCTGCTGCTGCCACCGTCACCGCTCATTCCATTGGACGGCCATCCCTGGCCCTGGAGCCGAGGAGGCGTGCAAGAATGTATTCCGCAAGGGTACAACACAGGGATGTGCCTTCGGAAATACACATCTTTAAGTTACACCAGCACTTGGATCTTCCCAAGCCGTTTTTCCATTAAAGCAAGCCAAGATAATGGGAAACAACCCATACAAGCAAGCTTTCCTACCAGACATACACTGAGGTATTCACACAACCAATGCAGCTAAATCAGTGAATCAGTAAAAAGTAAAACTGCCATGGTTAAAAAAACAACAGCATCGTCAGCCTGGCTTGTTTAATATCCATGATGTGGTAAGTAATCACAATTCAGGAATTCAAAAGGAAAGGCGAACCACAGTTTCTTTTAAAAATAGCTGACAAATTTTAAACTGGGTCAAGTACGTAATTTTTGGATTTCGATTAAAAAAATGTTGTGCTCAAATGATTTTGCGTGGTGTAACTGAGGTGGAGTATTTCATAGGTTTCTATACCTAGTAATGCATAGAAAAGTATTTGAATTCAAAACAATTATGCATTTGACCCAGGTGTGATCCATGCAATACCAGCCTTCAGTCACTTCATCAACAGGTGATGGCCAACAGGTGATGATCAGCAGAACATGGCTGAAATTCTTCAATGAGCAAGTGCTTAGGTATGACATAATTTTATGTGTGAAGGAATTTTCTTGAACAAATTATGGTGTCCAACATCATCTGCTATCTAATGAGTAGTTCATTCAGAAGGAGGCTGAAGTAGTGTGACTGGACTGGTTGATCCATGGCTTGATTGACAAGCACTCAATCTAACATCTTCCGGTTGAAAACAACCCCTTAAAAAATCAGGTGGCAATGAGTCCAAACCGACATCCTGAGGAACATAACACATAAAAATCACATAAGAATATACGTTAATGTAAGTAAACTGCAACTACCGGCTGGTACAAAAGCCAACCAACACAGGGGAGCCATCAGAACCTGAACCAAGCTTTGGAAGCTGAGATAGACAACAAATAAGCACAATGCATTTTGCACAAAGCAAAATGGCTTCCATTTGTTTGACCATCTGGAAATGTGAATGTATAAATATGTGGCAGGAAAGACAAGACACCTTAGTACTGTTCATAAGTCATTCAGTGTCATTCCCTGCCCTTCCTGCATATATAGCTCTGCTCCCGGAGGCTGTGACTCCCTGCTCCAATGGTCTGTTACATCCCGAAGGCTTTGCCCAACTGTCACTGGGCTTGTCTCGACATGCCCTCAGCACAGGAATTGTAACCTTTCACCCAGGCCGTGCAAAGAGGCAAAGGCAGATAGTGTTTTAAGAAGGAAACACCTTTCACATGAAGGGGCTTATATCAGTCTTATATCAGCGGATCAGCTGCGCCTCTTAAATATCTTAAATATACCAGCAGTTCCTGGTGTAATGGTCTTGGCTGTGTGTTGGGCAAAGACACAGTTGAAAGCACTTAAATTCACATTTTGGTCTGGTAGAAGGGTTTAAATATTGCTTCCTTCCCTAAAGATATATGCATATTTGTGTGTGGCATGTGTGAGTGTGTTTGGAGTGTATGTGTGTGTTCAGTAAATGCATGGATCTTGGGTCTTTTTTGGATCACGACAGACAAAGAGAAAAAGGCCATACCAATGAAAGGGGGAAAATAACACTAAAAAAGGACCAATCAGAAGAGCAGAACCTGCTGACTGCTTTCTTTATCGTGGGCTGCTGATTGGGCCACAGTACCTGGAGCCACTCTGCTGCACTTCGATGGCAATCAGTCTGCCTCCAGTCAATGAACATAACATAACATAAAAGAGCAGGCAGATAAGGCTAGGCAGCAGATAAGGAAACTGTATAGGGATACAGAGGTACATGGCTCCAGTGATACTTGCCAAAGATTATACCCAACCACTTACGAGTGTCTTCATCTTACAAAATACATCAGAATTGTGTCTACATTTAGGTCCATGGGAAAACAAAACAGGAAAGGAACCACATCATTTTGGGGATTTTTTTAAAGGGGGGGGGGGGTGTAACTGGAGTGGTGCAACAGCTGTTCTGCTTAAGCACATCAGTTTTGAAAGAACTTGTGCCATAGAACCAACCATAAACATGTAACCAAACTGCAACATCAGGTTTCCATTTGCTACTAGATAATTTTGTTACTTTTGCTGCAGTGCTTATATCTTTAAAACTGTGCCATGGATATACAGTGGGCTCCAGAATAATTGGCACCCTTGATAAATATGCACAAAAAGTGCTTTAAACTAAAAAAAGAATAGTTATTGACATAATCACAATTTTTCAATATGTGTAAAGTTGTGCACTTTATTAATGATTCAAATAAATAAATAATTTTGGCAACCCTGGTTTAATACTTGTGCAGACACCCCATGGGTCAGCCATGGGTCCTTTCCTATTATTTGTGATATGGTTAAGGAGATCACAGGGATGTTTAACCATTCAGCCATGCAGAACTTTTCAGAATCATTTACATCCTGGGGATACCCCCCTCTTTATTTCGGACCACAGGTTTTTCATAGGATTTAAGTCTGGAAACTGAGATGGCCATTGCAGACCAAAGTTGTTTTTACTTCCATTTACTTCCATCCATTTCTGTGTGGATTTTGATGTATGGAAAATAGCAACGACATCAGGATTAAAAAATGACTTGAAATGACCAAAGCTTTTACAGTGTTCGTTGTTCGACATGAATGTAGGAGTTGAATGAGAAGCATCTCGCAAAAGGGAGCCGGGATCCTTGTCCTGCTGGATAATCTACCCATGACCAAGACTCCAGATTTCCTAGTACGTTGAATTAATTGTGCCATTGATCTTAACTCGTGCCCCTGGAACACTGGCGTGGTATATTTGCGTGGTATATTTAGCCATTTGTGTATTTTTTTGTACCCATTACCCGACTTGCGATGGTCAATTACCATCTGTGTCTTCTGAATTGACAGTTCTTTGGCTTTTCCCATGCTGATGGTTGACAAATGGATTTTGAATGCTAGTTACTTCATTTTTTATACTCCAGTGAAACAGGAAGTAATTAAATTACACCATATAGTTCATTTAAACTGAGATTAACTAAATTAAAGTAACATTTTATTGCCAATTTCACTTTGTTTGATTTTATATACAATAATAGTAAGGGGTGCCAATCATTTTGGCACCTGTGGTTTTCTGAAAGAATTTGATTACTGAATAAAAAACATTGAAGCATGCATGGGTAAATGTATTGAAATAAAAGCATGTAGTCTTCCTGTGTGTTTGAACATAAAATATAGATCCTTATCCATGTTGTTTATTATATGCAGCCTTTTCTCTCTTTTTTATTTTAGGTTGCCAATAATTCTGGAGCCCACAGCATGTACACCCAAGACTTCACTCATCTGTCAGTCTATTCTACATTTAATTACTGGGGAAGCTGGTCGAACCCTGCACAGAGGACCAAAGGAAATTGAAAAAAACATTTCAGTAAGATGGCAATAAAATACATTTAAGCCAGTCATTTTACTGGAATAAATAGGTAAGCACAGGAATATGTAAAAACAATTAGTTCTTGTCTGTCATAGCATTTCTGATTCCAGGTAGAAGAAGCCCTTGGTCTTCAGCCTGGTTAATGAACAGCAGATGTGGAGCACGACGTCAGATTGAAATGTTGTTTCCAGCACCCAAACAACCATGACTTCCCGACAAATGCAACACACCTGGATCGATGAGAGAGGGACAAAAATGTTTTCGCCAAGCCAGAAGGCTTTGAGAATCAGCGGCTCTTCAACCAGGCCATTTCAATTAAATTCAATATGCTTTATCGGCGTGACAAATTTGTACATTTGTAATGCCAAAGCTTCTTAGATACACGGCAATGTATTTCACTCACTAGGGCTGGTCTGACTTCTCTGACGTTCCCGCTCCCACACACGAGAGTTTATAAAAAATAATAAAAAATCTTCATGAGTGTTCAGCTCTGGTAGAAAAGCAGCATTTCACTGTTAGTGCCTCCAGAGCCGTCTGGAGCAAAGCTATCGAAGAGAATCACCTGATGCAACAATCCACTGCAGTGCCTTCTGATTCCCAACCTAAAACCCGCATTCGATGCTTTGATTTACTAAGTCAATTAGGCTAACTCAACTGTTTATTTTGGTAAGTCATCATACCACAGTCAGAGACAGCAGAAGCAGTCATTGCCTAATGTACTGTAATATTCTAATCTCTACAGATGTTTAAAAAAGTGAAGGTAAGTTAAGCTGTTGAGCCAGTATTTTAATTATTTTGGTCTTTCACCAGTATGCCGGACATACAAGTGCTTATTTTTGTAACTGGGGTGGTTTTTCTTAGTGGGGCAGTGAATGTGTGCTGTCTGAGCTGCGGCTAAAGCCAATTAATCTGATATAGAGGGATTCACGGCAAATGTGATCAGATGAAAAAAAAGCAAATGGTAAATTCTCAACCAAACACGAGACAAAGTCTGAGAAGCAGTGTGAGTGGAGGGGTTGCATTCAGAGGAGGTCCCTCCAAGGGGTTCCCAGAGGTTGCTTTGGTCAGATTCAGTGTTGACTTAAATTACTGTATGTTCTCGTGTCTTTGATGTGATGATTGAACGTCTATATGCAATTCAGAGGTGAAATATGAGAAACAGAGACTGCCGGGATAAAGACTGTATGCATTAGTTTAGAGCCAGATCCACCAGTGGGCCACACAATTTTTTAATTTTTTTGTATTAATTTATCATTATGTATATATTTTTTAAATTGTGCAGTAGTCATAGGGTGCAAATAGCTTTTTCAATGGTATTTGTGGTCCCCAGTAATAACGCTTCTTGCACCGGTCGCCCACAACCCAACCATGGTTCATTCTTGTTTAGGGCCCCCCAAATCCTACAGCCAGCTCTGATGAGAAACTAGCCTGATTGTAGTAAGTTACCCTTTTCTACTCACTAGGGTGTCTAATCTTATAAAAATGTGCCTTGAAATTATTCTGCAATGTATCTGAATGTGGTACTATATTTACGCCTGCATGTTACGCAGCCTGGTGCTCAAATGGTTTATCAGGAGTCGGCCGGCACACAATGGCCTCTTTGTTCCTCTAATCTTGGCGATTGCTTTTCATTTTCCTGGCTGCTCCGAACCTTACATATTCACTCTGGCATACACGGGGGCGGTGCTGATGGAGCTCTGGTGCTTTGATGATGACTCCTCGTTCCAACGGCTGATGAAGTCACTGCTGCTAGGTCCATTGAAGCAAAGATCTTACTAACCTGGGACCAAAAGATCACCTTCCAACGACTGCTTCTACAGACTGCAAAAAGGTTTTTTCAAGTATGGTTTTGCTGCTTGGATGTGCAAGAGAAGGATGCTGCTGGTTTAACCCCTTATGGGCGGATGCAACCTACATGTTACATCTGCCTTTACAGACGGCTGCGATGGCAGCGTTGTATTTAATCATATGACTGTTTTTCAACACAGATGACCGTTAAAATGCATTGTGATTCGTCAGCCTTTCTATGGGTTTTCTACTGTATAGGGTGCCTTAGTCCATAATGGGTTAAGACGGTGTTTTTTCTGTGTGTGCATTACAGTGTATGAGCGAATAACTAATTTACCTCAAGTGTAGTTCAGGCCTAACAAAAAAATAGAACCTTTAACAGAATGTAAAAGAATCTCTGTGAAGTACTGTGGCTATTCTCCAACAACAATGCAAGCTGCTACAAGGATCCCGGCTCCCTTTTGCGAGATGCTTCTCATTCAACTCCTACATTCATGTCGAACAACGAACACTGTAAAAGCTTTGGTCATTTCAAGTCATTTTTTAATCCTGATGTCGTTGCTATTTTCCATGACTGTAATGGACAAGTGGAACATAGTCATATCAATGAGGAGCAGTCTTCCATGCTTCCTTAGTGAACGGGAGCGCCCACAATGGCCTGGTTCATCAGCAACAATTCTACGGAGCGGTCTTTGTGAGCGTGAGGACGTTGCCCTCGAGAGCCGCGTGCGCTGGTAATACGAAGGTGTTCTCTTTCACTTAATAACCCAATTTAACTGCGGAAACGCGATCGGAAACAGGCAACACATTGTGAAGTTAGCGCAGCTGTGCATTTCTTTCTGTTAGCGAAGGGATAACATGGTCCACGTCCTCTAGGTTATTCCCAGTATGACGGAGTTCATCATGAGCACGCAGGAAACAATTCATTTCTCTCTTTTTTTTATCTGAGAAACACTGGGAATCTTAGCGCATGCTCAGGTTTTCGCATGAGGACGTTCATCTTGAAGCCAGGAGCCAGCTGGCCAGGGGAAGAACCTGGCTCCCAGCAGCCGGTCTGTGCATGTCACGACTCTTTCGGCTGGTGGGGCCGCTCGGTGCCGACGCAGTCTACCATAACATTATGGCTGCAGTTGGTACCCAATGAGAAAGGTCTGAGCAAAGCCATGATGTCAGTTCCTGTGCATCTGTGCCATGTCACGGTTAGAAGTTCACTGCCCAACCAGGGGTAAGAGGACAGCGGAGCTTTAGCAATGCATAATGGAGTTTGTGTTCAGGTTGGTCCCTCTGCTGCACCAGGGGAATGACTGGCTAGTTTAAGCCATCAATCAAAAGTCCTTACCGTGCAGAGTAACGTTAGCCAGTGCAGACAGACCCACGACAGCAGACCTATTTTCTTCTCATGCAATTCCAATTTCAGTCCAAGCTCAACACCAGTAATGGCAAAATAGTTGCCTCATAAAGCAGGCATGATTGGTCTGGGTTATATGGTTTTATGTGAAGTTATGATAGAGAGAAAAGCCTCATTGCCACAATGAAGGAAACTATTTTGAAAGGCAACATACCTTCAAGTTAAACATTTATTTCTGCTACCACTAAATCTCCTTGGTTTTAAGAAAGGTATTTTATATTCTAATTTCATAGTTAACCTAATGGTAAACTGCAAACTTTAAATTTCTTCAAGCATAATATAATGAAAGCCATAAGCTCTGATTTGAAATTGATAAGAGTTGCTAAAAAAAAATATATCTGAATCTCTACTGATGAAAGTGTGCACTTGTAGCCATCAAGGAAAGAAAATGATAAACATGAACACTGAAGCTTGTTCAGCTGGGAAACCAAACCGGAATCTGCCAGTTTAATTCAATCCAATGAGTCCTCCTACACGAAACCACTCGCAAGACGGAAAATGAAGTCACTAAGAAGTGTGCTGTTTTGGACAGCGTTGTGAGGAGCTGCTTCCAGGCCTTACGATCTGACATGTGGCACGCAGCCTACAGTCAAGCTGCAGAGTGAGCCAATTACCCCCCGTGACTACAGTTGAGCGTAGTCCAGTTAGCCTTTTCGTCTGTTCAGGCTTTTCAGTGGACTACGCTGAGGAAGATTCCTGGGGGAAAGGCTGCTTGGCTGGAAGCTCTAGGTCAGGGCTACTCGACTCCAGGTCCTGAGGGCCACAGTGTCTGCAGGTACTTGCTCTAACCCATGCACTACACCACCTGATTAGACTAATTATTTTACCTGCTTGGGTCATGAAATAGGCGGCACGGAGTGGGTAGTACTGCTGCCTCACAGCAAGGAGGTCCTGGGTTCGAATCCCGGTCGGCCGGGGCCTCTCTGCGCGGAGTTTGCATGTTCTCCCCGTGTCTGCGTGGGTTTCCTCCGGGTACTCCGGTTTCCTCCCACAGTCCAAATACATGCAGGTTAAGCTGATTTGAGAGTCTAAATTGCCCATGGGTATGAGTGTGTGAGTGAATGGTGTGTGTGCCCTGCGATGGACTGGCGACCTGTCCAGGGTGTATTCCTGCCTTTTGCCCAATGTATGCTGGGATAGGCTCCAGCCCCCCATGACCCTCTTCAGGATAAGCGGGTTAAGATAATGGATGGATGGATGGATGGATGGGTCATGAAATAAGCTCAGTGGTGAAATTGGGTGATGTAGTGCATGGTTGCAGCAGATACTTGCAGAAACTGCAGCCCCCAGGACCTGGAGTTCAGTAGCCTGGCTCTAGGTAGTCCACTCCTATGCCGCCAGGGGACAGCTGGGTTGAGGAGCAGGGTTCCAAGCTGCTCCCACAGAAGTTAAAATTGCGGCCTGAATACTTCACCGATGCCAGGAGTGAGATACGAACAGGTCCAAGTCTCTTTTTCGTTTGGGCTTTCGCTAACCATGCAATTGCTTTTTTCCGCAAGTAATCCGCAGGCAGCCCCACTCCAAACCAATCAGGGGAACTTGCACCCTGACACATCTGCGGCCTTCCTGTTTTCCATGCTGGCCTCTTACCCATAAAAACATAATGTCACCTTTAAAACAAGATGCACATCTCTCTGAGGGGCAGAGGAATAACAGAAGAGGTAACATTTTACAATATCCCGTTCAATATCCTGTTTTACCAGAAACAAAAAAAAGGAAACTTATCTCACTCAAAAAAATAGGACTAAACAATGTATTGCAATGATCTCTTTGTACAGCAGCACACAAATCTCTTTCTAGCTAATAGCTGTTCAGTCTTGTATTTAAAAAATTAAAATACAACCACAGGCAAACACACTCAGTCCAATTATATTACTGAGGTATGGAAAATAATAATAGAATGTGAATGTGTCCAGCCCAATAGCCCAATGGCCTTTGTAGTATACCTTATGGGAACAAAATGGAGGCATGTATGTATTGTATGGACTGTTTTTTCAGTACAGAAAACATAATAAACCGGATTTCAGAAATAGTGAAATAAACTATTGTTTATTTCAGTTGTAACAAAAAAGTAAATTAGTTCAAATAATTATAACTCTATAAAGGGATATTTGCTGACAAAAAGTCTGTGGTATTTAAAATCCACAGAATTGTTTAAACACAATGTTCTCCGGACCTTTCAGGATGAGTTTTCTTGAGACTAATGAGGGCAATTTCCAATTGCATGCCTGAAAGCAAATTGTGCAGCAGCATTCACCAAAGAAACTTGAAGGTTCCACATAAACCTGGCTTCCGCACTCTTGCTGAAACCCACAAACCTCTGGTTGTGTGTCAGCCCCCCATCTCTGGTCAGCATGGCCTCTACAGTCCTGCTGGGTCGTATTTGAGATGTGAAGAACTAAATGTTTAAAAACAATCTCCTCTGAACCACTGACCAGCCACCTTTTTTTGCTGACTCAGCAAACAAGCTTCTAAGCTTTCTCTCCAAAGAAAACAGGAGAGAAGCCACAAAAAACAAGGCGAGAGGAATCAGTGTCGAGCTCCTTCAAGGGCCAGTTTGTTTCTCAGGCCAGCGTGCTGTTCCACAGGAGTCCATATGACATGAATGCCGCAAACATTTCAACACGCTCGCCGGCTGCCAGGACAGCCAACAAGCTTGTGTTGTGTCAACACACCAGACACCAACAGGCACTGGGAGTCCTAACGTATAAAATGCACGCCAACCCATATCAGTCACAGTTTACTTCAGTATTTGTGGTAGTTGGCATCAGTCACACATCTAAATCAACTCAGAGTAAGACATACGATACCTGAACAGTCAATACTGCCAGTCATACACTCCCAAAGCCAAGCAGTACTGGAACAAAACAATAACCATTAATGGAACATATTGCAACTTGATGAGATGCCCATATGGCAAATTTGGATTTCAGCCTACAGTTTGCTTCATGTACAAGCAGGACTCCATCTTGCCATGCATGCTGATGCACTGTTTGCACCTTGGCCCTTCCGAGAGCAGCAATGCTATGCCCCCTTTTGGCTTTCACCATTGCATTTTGACCCATAGTAGTAGCAGTAAATCACGTATCTGGTGAATTGTTTATGTTGAAGATGATCCGCCACCTGCCACTGAAGGTCAGGGTGGCTTTAGTGGATGAAACTTGACCATGGGCCTTGTTCCCCTGGCACTGGGAGAGGGGGAAAATAGGGGCTGAGCCCAATTTCAGGAGGGGGCAGCATACAGCTGGACGCATCTGTGCTCACGTCTCAGGTGCTGTGGGGGCTTGTAAATGTCAAGGATCACATCGCCGGGCAGCCAGCTGTTACCATTTATCCCTTAATACAACGCCTGTGTTTACAGACAAACTGTGGCGAAGCTCATTAATCTCCGCCCACACCGTGCCGTCTCTCTGCCAGCCACTGACCTATCGGGGGCCATCTCACAAACCTCATCTCACCCCTGATGCAGTCTCCTGCACGACACAGGGCTGTACAGGCAGGCGAGACTGCCAAACACCGGACAAGCTGGGCGGGAAGACAGAGTCACATTTCACAGGCATTTGAGCACTTGGCAGAGAGAAGCGGTTGGTTTCTTTCTTATTTTATTTTATTTTTTTCACAACTGCATCTAGTCATATACAGCAACCTGGGTGGGTAACAAGGTAGTGCAATTAGCATGAAGGAATAGGTATTGGCTAGAGAGGACTTAAAGTTTGTCATTGATCACATGCTTCTATGAAAACAGCTAAGATCAGTCAGAATTTGAGGGAAAAAGACAAAAAAACATGAAATAATAAAGCCGCAAAACAGTGATGTAAGATTAGTGATGTAAAAAGACCCTCCACTAGAGAGAACAGCAGTTCAGATGCTTATCAGCCTCTTATTTGCAATGTAGGGAAATAAAACACCAGCCTTCCCCCGGTCACACGCACAGTTTACAACCCTCACCTCACCAGAGACTCAAACAATAAAATGTATATTCTAACAATCCTTGATACCATTTCTCTACATCAAAAAATCATATTCTAATATAAGAACAAAAATATACAATTCAGAAGTAGCATGAATAAACACTTTTTTTTTCTTGGCTCACTTTAATTACACACCTTGGTATTTTAAGTGATACAGAAATATGTATGGAGCCAAATATCCCACCTGGTTATGAAGACCAACATTGCCAACATTGAAGTATATTCAGTAATCCATCAAGCCATTTCCGAGAAAACTACATTTTTGTTGGGACTACACCTAAGCAAATGTCCTCTTCTTGGTGGACATTTGCTTAGTACCAAACTAATCTAAAACATGGTAAGCTTCTTGTACGGGGTTACCTACCCTTTCCAACAAGGTATAATGTGTCATATTCAGGCGACGGACAGTTTAGGAATATCGCTGCATTTGCATAGCATAATGAATAAGTAGCTGTGCGTAAATATGCAACTTGCTATAGATTACATTACATTACATTATTGGCATTTGGCAGACGCTCTTATCCAGAGCGACGTACAACAAAGTGCATACCCATAACCAGGGATAAGTTCGCTGAAAGACCCTAGAGGGAAGTACAATTTCAACTGCTACCTGTACAACAAAGATAAGGACGAGGGCCTTTTTTTTTTTTTTTTGAGAACAAAGAAACAAACAAACAGAGCAAAAGTGACCAAAGTTAACTATCCAAACACTGCTTACCTAGCCAACTGAAAATACCGATACACAAAGCAAGTCACAGAGACAACAATTAAGGTTCACAGGGAGGTAGGGAGGGATGGGGAGAGGTGCTGCTTGAAGAGGTGTGTCTTCAGCTTGCGCTTGAAGGTGGGGAGAGATTCTACAGTTCTGACCTCAACGGGGAGTTCGTTCCACCACCGTGGAGCCAGAACAGACAGTAGTCGTGAGCGTGAGGTGGAGGTTCGGAGAGGGGGAGGTGCCAAGCGGCCTGTGGAGGCTGAACGAAGAGGTCTGGCAGGGGTGTAGGGTCTGATGATTTTTTGTAGATAAGCTGGGGAAGACCCTTTAACTGCTTGGAAGGCTAGCACCAATGTTTTGAATTTAATGCGAGCCATGACAGGCAGCCAGTGGAGGGAAGTAAGCAGGGGGTTGACGCGTGAGTATTTGGGAAGGTTGAAGACCAGACGAGCTGCTGCATTCTGGATGAGTTGGAGGGGTCTGATGGTGGATGCGGGGAGGCCAGCCAAGAGGGAATTGCAGTAGTCCAGGCAGGACAGAACCATCGCTTGGACCAGGAGCTGGGTCGAGTAGGGGGTGAGAAAGGGGCGGATTCTCCGTATGTTGTATAGGAAGAACCTGCAAGACTGGGTCACCGCCGCAATGTTCTCGGAGAGGGACAGTCTGCTGTCCATCACCACGCCGAGGTTCCTTGCACTGGGTGACGGCGTGAGTGTGGTATCCCCGAGGGAAATGGAGAGATCCAGATGGGGAGAGGTTTTAGCAGGGATGAATATCATTTCAGTCTTGCCTGGGTTGAGCTTTAGATGGTGGTTGTCCATCCAGCTCTGGATGTCCCTCAGGCAAGCAGAGATACGGGCTGAAACCTGCGTATCAGACGGCGGGAACGAGACGCAGAGTTGGGTATCGTCCGCGTAGCAGTGGTAGGATAGCCCATGTGCAGTGATCACAGGGCCAAGGGAGCGAGTGTAAAGAGAAAAAAGAAGCGGGCCTAGGACTGAGCCCTGGGGAACTCCTGTGGCGAGGGGCCGAGGTGTCGATACCGAACCAGCCCAGGCAACCTGGAAGGAGCGACCAGAGAGGTAGGACTCAATCCAGTCCAGGGCTGTGCCACAGATGCCCGTTGCTGACAGGGCAGACAGGAGGGTGGAGTGATCCACAGTGTCGAAGGCAGCAGAGAGATCTAGAAGAATGAGGACAGAGGAGAGGGAGGCTGCTCGTGCGGCATGGAGTGACTCACTGACGGAGAGGAGCGCAGCCTCTGTCGAGTGGCCCGATCTGAAGCCAGACTGATGGGGGTCTAGCAGGTTGTTGTTAGACAAGAAAGAACAAAGTTGAGTAGAAGCGGCTCGTTCTATAGTTTTAGAAAGGAAAGGAAGAAGAGATACCGGGCGGTAGTTCTGGATGATGGAGGGATCCAGTCTACTGTGATGTGGGCCCTCTTGAAGGATGCCGGAAAACAGCCGGAAGACAGGGAGGAGTTGACAAGGGAGGTGACAAATGGGAGAATGTCAGGTGTGATAGTTTGGAGAAGAGAAGAGGGGATAGGGTCAAGGGCACAGGTTGTAGGACGGTGGCAGAGCAGGAGTTGAGAAACATCAGAGTCTGTAAGGGGGGAGAAAGTGGAAAAGGAAGGGATGGGCCTAGAGGGGGGGAAGGGCACAGTGAGGGGGGCGGTGGTTGTAAAGGATCTACGGATGACTGTGACCTTCTCATCGAAGAAATCAGCAAAGTCATCAGCAGCAAAGGAGGACTGAGGAGGAGGAGGCGGTGCATTGAGAAGAGAGGAGAAAATAGAGAAAAGTTTCGGGGGGTTAGAACCAGAGTTCTGAATTTGTGTTTGAAAGTATTTTGCTTTGGCGGCAGTGACAGCGGAAGAGAATGCCGCCAGGAGAGACTGGTAAGTCGTGAGGTCTGAAGCGTCTCTGGATTTCCCCCACTTCCTCTCCGCTGCGCGGAGGCTGGCCCTGGAGGTACGGAGGGTGTCAGATATCCAAGGACTGGGAAGGGATGTGCGAGGTGGCTTTGAGACAGGCGGAGAGTCAAAGGCGGAGGAGAGAGATGAAAGGAGGGTGGCAGATGCAGAGTTAGTGGGGAGTTTGAAGAAGGATTCAAGAGGGGGGAGTGAGGCGATGACGGTACTGGCAAAGGAAGAGGGTGAGAGGGAGTGGAGGTTACGGCGGGCTGAGGAAGTGTGGGTGGGAGGAGGGGGAGGAGGATGGGGAGGAAGAGGGAGGGAGAATGAGATGAAGTGGTGATCAGATGTATGCAGAGGGGTAACCGTGAAATCGGAGCATGAGCAGTTCCTCACAAAGACAAGGTCTAGGACATTGCCCGCCTTGTGGGTTGGAGGAGAGTGTTGCAGGGAGAGGCCGAAGGAGTGGATTAGCGGTAGGAAGGCAGCAGCCTGGGAGGCTTCTGGGTGGATGTTGAAGTCTCCAAGGGGGTGCCATCCTCAGGGAAGGAGCCGAGATAACCCTGTAATGTTATTATACTGGCTACCGGGGCTACCGGGGCTCTGATTAACCAAATTTTGAAATAAAGTTCAATTTTAAATGTGACGCAGCTTGGATAGACATTCAGGTCAGTATTCCATTTTGGAGTGCTTTTTGGACACTTTGGGAATACTTTATAAAAACATACTCTCATATATGTGAATAAAACACATGTGAAGGCTCATTTTCTTTACATTTTGTATTTTAAAAAAAGAAAAATAGGCTTTTCTGATCATTCATGTGTCTAGACAAAAATATAAGGAAATGTTTTGTATTTGGAGAGATTTGGAGACAAGATGTTGTACACAAGTTGACATCAAGTTTATGCATAACTAATAGTTTGGGGTTGGTTGATTTTGTATCTTTTCTGTATACTGTATTGTACATGCTCGGACATAACTTTGTTCTGTCTCAAATTCATGAATGGTACAAGCCTTTTCTTTAAGTCTTCAACAATGTGTGTGCAGGAAAGTTTTCGAGATATTTATATTTGAATAGGACTAGTACAAAATAGGTGGAAATTGCCCTCTAGGGGGGAAACGTGGAAAGGGTTAAGGACTGACTCAGCAAAGCAAGAATCATATCATGTATAATGCCACCATGCAACACGTAGGTCTAAGAGAAATAAATGACTGTTGTTAATCCATGTGTACAGGAACTCATTGGTTGGGACTCCAATCTTTGAAAATTGATTTTCATATCAATTTTTTCTGTCATAATGATGAATCCTAGACAAAAGTCCCTTTCACAAGTTGCTAAACAGCAGCGCACATACATGACACACACTTCAATTCTATTCACATTTTATGGCCTCTAATGAAACTCTTAACACATAAACAGGGTTAGAAAATCCACTGTAGGCGTAGTTGCACCTATGACATTTTGTTTTTAAAGTGTTTTTTTCTTCCAGGTGCTAAACTGTTTATTCCTATTTATGGATACATGACCACCTTGAATCTCGAGAGCATAATCATAAAATCAAATGTCAAAAGAAAATGTATTTTTTTCTTCTCTGGACTGTGAACCCAGCAGGAAGTGACTTCATGTATTTGAGAGTTTTGCCTTGGGTCCAGTAAAAACACTTGTAACAAATCTGCCCACAAAAAGACAAATTAGTTCTAGAGTGTTTTGCTATTTTACTAATGAATAAAACATAACATGTTTGGCAGATAAAAAATACTGCTTTTGACTTGTCTGGACCCTCAGGCATCAGTACAAGGGAATGGCTTCAAATCTCCATGACAAGCTCAGACAGCAAAGTGTTTTGCACATCCCTGTCTAAAGAAACAAGAACACTTAAATACTGACAACGCACATCCACAGGCAAGGAAGTCTGTGTTGAGCCAATGAATCATAGCAAAGCTAATATAAACAGTGTGAGCTGTGCCATTTGAGAATCTAGAGCCTGCTCTGAGAGATTGACATTTTTAGCCCAATAATCTCATTTGCTCCTTGTTGCTGTGAGTGCAAGCTGCAGCAGATCAAGGAACCAAGCCTTGGCAGACAGGCCAATGATGAGGATCCAGCTAATGAACAGTGCGAGGTAAGGCAATGCCAATTATTTATTTCATGGATGGACTGGTACCCCCAAAACCAACTGAACAGTCATCCATTTCCTTTTTTAAGACATTACACTACTACTACTGCTACACTATGGCTACTCCTACTACTACTACTACTAATAATAATAATAATAATAAATGTGTATTTATTCATATTGTTTTTTTCTTTACAACAATTATAAATAAAACACGTTTTGAATACTTAACTTTGTGTGTGAAAGTATGTATACATGTTTAGTAGGCAACAGTTTGCCAAATGATACACAGATAATGGGGCTCATTCCTTTCTTTGGGGGTGGGGGGCAAAAGGGCACAGTGGGTTGTTTTTGTACGGAGATAAGGGAGATAACATTTTTTCTGCTTTTGTTTCACACAGTGGAGGCTCAGACGACAATCAGATCTTCCACGGATGTTTACAATCTTCTGCTCCTTTTGCTTTGGCCGGCAGGCCTTTCTTTAGCTTCCTGTCCACAACAGGGGAAGGAACCGCTGCCATTTGCATGGCCCCTGATTACAATGTGGAATGGGGGGGGGGGGAGCACGGAAAACAGTGGGCATCTGAGGAGCAGAAGTGGGATATGAGGGGTGACATGAGACAGGCCTGGGTCAAAAAAAACTGTTTTTGGATTGAAATACGTTTCTATGCTTTACTGAGATTGTCTGGTATATTGGAACCCATGAAATACTCTCAAAAAGTGCAAACCCCACCTTCTGGTCCTTGTGGTTGGCTCAATTGCACAATCAAGATCAGTCACGCACAGAAAAGTATTTTAAGCCAAAACCATTATGTATTGCAATATATACATATTATATACAAATTATAAAATAAATACATTAATTTGACCCAGGTCTGGACAGTACGCAGTGATAGAAGAGAGATTTCTTTGTAGCCTACCACATGGATACGTTGCTGGTGAGGTAAATCGCAACGGCTGGAGAATGCAGCATAATCCGCTATTGTCTCCAGAGGAAAGGTGGATTTCAGTTTGACCTGAGCTCAGCATCTGCAGCCAGGCGAGTAAAATGCCACCCCACCCCCAAACCACCCCTCCACACCCACCTCTCGATCTAAGGTCTGATAGTGGTTTAGCTTCGCCCCCAGTGAGGCCAGATATCTTGGCTGCTCTCACGAAAGGGGGTTAAAATCATCCCGAAAACCAGCTGGGCCCTCTCCAAAGTAGCCTGCTGTTGTTATTTTTGGGATGTGTGCAAAATGAAACATTATGGGACTCATCTCTCTCTCTCTCTTTCTCTTTCTCTGCCCCCCCACCCACCGCCCCAGCCCCCCACACCCTCTCCCATTCTGGCTAACAAGGTTCAGATTGCCTTTTAATCTCCAGCACATTAAACCTGAGAAGCTGCACTCCCAGGGTTTAACATTCTCTTAGAGTGGGGGCTCCCATTCGAAGCACGCGGAGCGATAGTAAAATAAACAAGAAATTATGCACCATTCCAAAGCTGCTTGAGTCAGCACTCCTTGCAGCCAGAAGCCTCCCAGCAATTATTGCATCAATTAATTTGGTAAGGCTGCTACAAGCTGATCCCCATGCTTTTCCTCCTACCCACAGTAGAGGGGAATGCTACAATGCTAATCGCTGAACAATATGTACAAGCACAAGCGTTTTCTGCAGATACCTTTTATGGCTCCGGCCAACGCCAATACAAAACACATTTTATGGCTACATGACAGCATTGTTCAAAGCTTCCAACACAATAAATAGAGGTTTGAACAGCCTTTAACAACTCTGGACGCACCCTTTATAATTGGATACACAGTTGCTTCTGACCATCTGCACCCACCAGGTGCTATTTAAGTCATTAAAGTGCAAATAGCTCCAATCTAAAAGCACTAATTTCTGAAGTCATTTACCTTGGACTTATGTAAATGTTTCTGAATGCCGACTTCAGCGGGAATGAGCTTCACAGGTCTGAACATCTTAGCTATGCTGTAAGCCACTTGTGTGCTGTACGCCACAAGTCTGGGTTGTATGTCACAGGTCTGGATTGCATGTCACAAGTTTGGATTGTACATCACATGTGCACAGCACCAAGTCTGGGTTGTATGTCACAAGTCTGGGTTGTATATCAGAAGTCTGGGTTGTATGTCACTAGTCTGTGTTTATATCACAAGTCTGGATTGTATATCACAAGTCTGGATTGTATATCACAAGTCTGTGTTGTATGTCACAAGTCTGGATTGTACATCACAAGTCTGGATTGTCCATCACATGTGCACTGCACGTCACAAGTCTGGGTTGTATGCCACAAAATGTGCTGTATGTCAGAAGCGTTGATCAGGTCATGTGTGGCCTGATGTAGGCCATTTGGTTCAGGTAACGTACCTCATTGGGCTTGTCTCCAGGCCCCTCAGGACTCCTGCTCCTCAGGTTGATGATGTGCACCTCCTGAGGGAGGCTTGTGGTGCCCCTGCTGGCACAGCCAGACAATGCAGTGAAGCTCTTTAGCATGGCCTGTACCGGGTGACCCTCTCCCACTGGCAGCAGCTCACACGGACTTCGTGATAAAGGACCTGAGAACACAATGAAGGACACCCAATATAGTATCAATATACATTCTGGACACAGAACGGCACTCACTTCACACACCTAAAAAAACAAGGCATTGACTATAACATCACTAACAGTACAGGGCATTCTCAATAAAAACACAGTCCACACACTAAAAAAAGAACAATAATATCACTATAACACTACAGCTCTCACTACAAGAGCTCACTACAGCTGTGACATTGCAACATAGATACAAGGAGTTGAATAGGGCCAGAACAACATGGAACACTGTTCCAGCGCTTATGGTTGGTTGAGTAATTAAGCTATGAATATAACTGGCACTGGCCAACATTTAGTCTTGCCAGTTATACTTTGAAACTCCCATTTGCGCTGTCCTCCTGCAGCACAACAACATGTGTTTCTCTGAATGGGCGCTGAATCGGACTGGAGTACCAGGGTATACTGTCTACTTTTAATAAACTGACAAGCCACTGTTGTGACTGCTAGCTAGACTCACATTATGTGTGTAAACTATTTTAAATATTAATATTTTAAATTTAAATATTAAAATATTAATATTTTCCTTTGTTAAGAAGCAACTTTGAATGTGAACTTATTTTAGGAACCGTTTCTTCTTTACAATGCCTTTGTTTTATCAACCTATATATTTTTTTATTTAGAAACTGTATAAACTGTTATTTACATTGCAAGCTAATGTTAGCTACTGTATCTAGCTACAGCTGTGAGTATTGTCAATGTTAGGCTAATTAAAAACATTTACATCAATGAAGTTTTTCAGTCTAAAATATGGATGGAGGAAAAAATACAAATCCAAATCTATTTTTAGGACAGGAAACAACACATAGGCCCAATATAAGCTCATATCACTTATTTAAAATAGTAATGCATGCTAATATTTGCAAATACTGAATTAAAGATTCTACATATTTTAAATACATCAAGATGTACACACTACAACACCATAACAGTCCGTATCAACACAGGGCACAAGAGCCCCTCAGTTCATTAAGTGTATGGCATCAAAACAATAACACAGGCCTGGGCACAACCCTTGAAAACATTTCTGTTACACAGCAACCAAAGTCTACGATAGTTTTTCTCACATCGGTTCACACACAATAAAAAAAAACATAGTCAATAGTCTCTGTAAACTGACAGCTTGGGAAACAGATGGTAAACACAAAATACACAAATACTGAGATCAGCATGGTTCTCACACTGCAGCTCAAAGCTACAGAAAGCATTACACAAAATTCCTCTTTAGGAAATTATTCACGGGGTCTTATATAATGTCACCAGGGACAGGATGGCAAGCAGGGCACTACAATGCTGGCAAAAACAGTGCCATTACCAGGATCCAGTGTCGACTCCCCTGAGACTGTATTGTCCGCCCGAGTTGGCCAGACAGCAGCTCCTGTGCATTCCTGATGCGTAGGGCCGTTGTCATTGACGCCACATTGTGTCACTGACAGAGGAAAAAGAGGCAGGTCTGAACAGGACCGCACAATACGCTTCTGCCACAGGGGCTTCACTGTCAGCCAGGCCTCTGTGTACCTCAGCGGGAAGCCCCCCTCCCTGGTCTCTCCCAAAACAGAAGCCAAATTTACCAGGGTTGGCTGGACACTGTCTTGCACTGTCTTGTCTTGTACACGACTGGGACCGGGAGGGTTGTTGGTTCAAGCCCCGGTGCAGTCACGATAAGATCTGCACAGCTGTTGGGCCCTTGGGCAAGGCCCTTAACCCTGCATTGCTCCAGGGGAGGATTGTCCCCTGCTTAGTCTAATCAACTGTAAGTCGCTCTGGATAAGAGCGTCTGCCAAATGCCATTAATCTAATGTAATGTAATGAGCAAGGCCCTTAACCCCACATTGCTCCAGAGGGGTCGTCCCCTGTTTAGTCTAATGAACTGTAAGCGTTGGATAAAAGTGTCAGCTAAATAACAAATTATTGATATTTTATTTGAGTGGGCTAGCATGGTGGGGGAGAGGTCACAGACAAGGAAAATATGGTCATGGCGGTACCTGAAAGGCATGGAGGGTGAAGCATGAAAACTGGCTGTGTGCTCAGGAACTCGCACACGGTTCAGTTTTACCGTTCGTTTCAGAAGCACTCAGCCACTACGACGTTGACTCTTTCAATTCACTCTGACGGGAGCGAATCCGTTCGACCATCACAGAGACAACCCGGAGAGTCAGATATCTGACCCCACGTGGCCTCCGCCGCAGCCTACCACTTTTTGCTTCCTTAAATGGCCTCATTAGACCCCGTCTAATAACCTAAGGAAGACGGATGAGATTTCACAGGTTAGTGAACCCTGCTTTGGAAATCCCGCAATTAGCGGCTAACCGCGGTCATCAAAGGGCCTGTAGAGGAGAGGCGGTAAGGCCCGTGAAGATCTAACGCTGGGGCCTGTCAAGGCGCCTAGCTTCTGCTCTCAGATCGCCTTTGAATGGGGGCAGGGATCTGAGCTGCACGGCCCTGGAGGAAAACGTGAGTGGTTAAAATAACAAGAGTTCAGGAACAAAGCACCTCCATTAGTCTACAATTACACAATAAAAATCTGAGCACTTTCTCTAGTCTACTCCTAAGCCTCATATGCAAAGATCATTCTCAAGCTGAGCAGTGTCGTACTTTTTTCCTTTCAATTTTTCAGCATAAATATACTCAGCAACCACTTTATTAGACCTGTCCACCAGCTCGTCAAAGCAAATATCTAATCAGCCAATCTTGAAGCGGCCACTCCATGCATAAAAGCATGCAGACATGGTGAAGAATGGGGAAGAAATGTGATCTAAGTGACTGACTGTGTAATAACTGTTGGTGCCAGACAGGGTGGTTTGAGTATCTCAGGAACTGCTGACTTCCTGGGAGTTTCATGCACAACAGTCACTGGAGTTTACAGAGAATGGTGCGAAAAACAAAAAACATCCAGTTTGCAGCAGTTCTAAGGGCAGAAACGCATTGTTAATGAGAGAGGTCAGACGAGCAGGGCCAGACTGGTCAGAGCTGACAGGAAGGTGACAGCAACTCAATCATGTGTTGCAACAGTGGTATGCAGAAGAGGAGACCAAAAATTAAAATAAAAAAATAAAAAAGTCTAATAAATACCTAATAAAACTGAGTGTTTTTTGCTTACGGCTGTGGTTAAAAGTGTTGCACCATTCATTCTGCATTTGATACAATTAATTGTGCTTCAGTGAAACTATGATCTTTTGCATTTTAAACATACTTAACTACAGATGCCATGAAAGAGCACTTCGTGTCCAGACAAGAGGCAGTCCAGTCTAAAAGCTGGCTGGATAGTTGTTCGACAAGTGAAGAATTCAGTCAGCCAGCCAGCTTTGCATGTTGAGTGGCCTTCATAAGCAAGTCTACCCCCAATTTGAACTGACCAAGAAGACACTGTCAACATGCACATAGAAACAGAACACATACCTTTAAAACTACCTTTAAAACTTGAACTTTAGAACTACACCACCATTTTATGCAGAAGGCATTCTCTGAGACCAAAATGACTCAAACTGGCCCAAAGTTTTTCACTCAGCTTCTTTAGAACAAAAAGGACACACAGAAGGTCACCTCTCACAGATAGAGGGGAGTGCACACAGAAGGACAACTCTCACAGATAGAGAGGAGTGCACACAGAAGGACAACTCTCACAGATAGAGAGGAGTGCTCACAGAAGGACAACTCTCACAGACATAGAAAAGTGCACACAGAAGGTCACCTCTCACAGACATAGAAAAGTGCACACAGATGGTCACCTCTCACAGATAGAGAGGAGTGCACACAGAAGGACAACTCTCACAGATAGAGAGGAGTGCACACAGAAGGACAACTCTCACAGACATAGAAAAGTGCACACAGAAGGTCACCTCTCACAGACATAGAAAAGTGCACACAGAAGGTCACCTCTCACAGATTGAGAGGAGTGCACACAGAAGGTCACCTCTCACAGAGTTCTACGAAACAAGTCCCACCACTGCCAGGACCCGCTGCTCTCTCCACAGCCGATTCCCACGAGCACGCCTCTCCCAGGAGGGAACGAGGGCGACCAGGCACATAACTTTGCCTTTCAGTTCTTCAGGCTCATCAGTGGTTTGCATCTTATAGTGTTCCCTTTGTCGTCCTGCTGGTGTAGTCTTCTACGTATGGTCGACTTTGACACATTTACACCTGCATCCAGGAGAGTGTTTTCATCCAATTCAGAGCCAAAGCCCCTCCACTGCCGGGATCCGCTGCTCTCTCCGCTGCCGATTCCCACGAGCACGCCTCTCCCAGGAGGGGGTGAGGGCCACCAGGCATTCCTAAGGGTCAGTCTGAACATACGCTCTTGAGAGCCAGGCCAGTGGAAGCCCTCTCAAATTACAAAACATTTCATTTTAATCTCTAAAGGCAAATGATAGCGATCAGGGGACTGTTTGGAAGTCATTTAAGTGTAACCAAAATGCTGGAAAAATTTAACATCACTTTCCCAGACCTTGCAGAAAGCCAGAAAGCAGTAGCTGGGAATGACTTTTTAGTAAAAACTATTTCCACGTGAATGAAGAGTGTGCCGCCTCACTTTTCTGTTGACCCACAATGCACGGCGTCTGATCTAACAATCTGCATAACTGTTATGTCACGGGGTAAGCTGTGCCATGAAAAACTTTCCGGACTGCACTCATTGAGTTCTAAATGCGGGCAACAAAAACGTCAATGAGTGAACACTTGGATGCAGTTATTTCACTCGCTGTTTGCGAGTTTAGTTTAGTTCATTCAGTTAATTTAATTCAGAATCCAATCTACCTTTATATGGATCGTTCTTAATGCACGTCACAAACCAGGTGGCCTTGACTCATCTTCCATGTTGGAGGACAAGCTGCCCATAAAACTCAATGTCTCTCCTCAAAAAATACGTTTTTTTAAATCTCAGGTCAATGAAATCTAGCTGATCAAGAGAGAGAGACAAGTCGTTGTTTGCAAAAGATTATTACCCACCAGGGATAAGAAAATTGAAGGTTGTCAACAGAAAGAAGAGCAATGTGCATTTGCAATATGTAAGTGACCGCAGGCGATGTTTTACCCATGGGTGCTTTGGTTTGATAGCGGGACTTTTATTTTGAAAGCGTTTTCTTTGCCGACTATCTAGCGGAAGTCAAATGCACGTTAGTTCAACAAGGCATGTGGAATGTGACTGTCATTGATGGAATGTGTGAAAAGTTTGTTAAGTAAGTCGCCAGCTGTCCCAAGATGTCGGTCGTTCTACATTACATTTCCTTGCACCCTCGATAAGCGGAGCGAGGTATGTTGGCATTTGTATTGTTTGCAGTGTTGCAGTGACATATGTTTGGTGTTGTAGGTAATGTTTTGTGTTGATTTCCTACTGATGTGCATCTATGTATATTTGTGAAGCTATGAAGTAGCCAGGCGCCTATTGTAGGCTAATTGTATGTCATTTTGCTTTATAGTTTTCATGGTGTTCACGGAGTTTGACGTCAATGATGCTCAACAAAAGAATAAAAGGCACCCGTCAGAAAACACTCCAGTTTGCTTATTGAAAAGATGTTGAGGGCTGCTACACAATATAAGTAGGCAAGATCTAAAAAATAAAATAAAATTGAGAAAAAAATGAATATATAGAATTTGTTCAGATCACTTTTTCACTGGTAAGCTTACTTTCAATGCATTCTATCATATAACTAACTCCTCACAATCAAGCTAAAAAGTGAACTGATGGTGATGCAGCACATACCTACAGACACTGCGGCCCGCAGGATGAGGAGTTGAGTAGCGCCGACTTAAATGCTTAATTTTACCACCATCCACCGCTCGCTGACCGGCTGCAAATTTGACCAGCAGACTAAAGGGAGCATGCCTTTGATCTGAGAGGCGGACGGGGCAGCTGTTTAAGAAGCACCACGATGGCACCGGCATACGAAACGCGAAGCTGAGTAACGGACAGGGCGGGGCAGGCTTTCATCGCAAAACCTTTCCAGAGAGTTCCCTCTGTCTCCCTCGGGAAAGCAGCTCACGCCTTTTCTCTGGCTGTAGTCTTCACAGCCCCTGCTGTAAGATCCAGCTATGCCAGCTTGACCAGCTTGAAAATAGAGCTGGTCATAAGCTGGTCTAGCTGGGTATGAGTTGGTCAACCAGCATGGCCAAGCTGGTCATAAAGCTGGTTTAGCTGGATATTAGCTGGTCAACCAGCTAGTGCTGGTTGCTTGCCTGAGCTGGTAACTAATCAACCAGCTACCAGCTGTTTCAAAACATACAGTAGCTTGAGCTGGTCAAACCATGACAAGCTGGGAGCTTGTCTGAACTGGTTAACCAGCTAAACCATGTCAACCAGCTACCAGCTGTTTCAAAACCTAGCATGAGATGTTTTTTTTCATTAGGGGCTTCACCTCCTTCACCCAGGGCTGGGATTTCTCAAACTCAGTTTTTCCCCCACTGAATAAATTGTGCAAAAACCACCATAGCCAGACAGCAAAAAAATCGACCTTTCTGGTAGACAGCCAAAGGATTACCGCGCTTATTGGGCAGCAATGTTGTTTCTTTATTTAACCACTGGAGTAAAAAGCTGTGGACAAAAAAGTCCACTGCAAAAGGAGTACACAAGATTTGGAAAATAATGGTAGGAAACCCCACATTTGTTTTATAGGCCTCAAACAAAAGTGGAATCAAAGTTGTGAGCAATAAACAAGAGTCTTTTCCCATGTAGCTTGGGATTGTTGTTTCTGAAAGAGATTCAAATCCACAAGATAAACCAAACAGCTGAGCTCTTATTTTCATCACCAACGATCACACATTCAATTTCATAGCCAAGATTTATCATTATAGTTTATCATTATAGATATCTCTATGAAGGCTTATCAGCCATATCAAGAAAAGATTTAGATTTACTGTAAAAGTCAACTTTTTTGCGACAAAACGGAAATAATATTACTCATTAGAAACAATAGGATATTCATCACTATCATTATCATACTGTATGTAGTAGTAATAAGTATACAGTGGAGGTAGTAATACTCCCACTAAAAATATGATTGTTATTCTTATTATTATTACTACTACTACATTTTCTCCATATTCTGGAGTGGAAAAACAAATGTAATACAGATTGGCAAGCATCTGGAGTTTCCATTAAAGCGTAGTTGAAGCTCCCAAAAGGGAAGGGGAAAAAAAGTGGAAAAAAATGTTTTATGTGTCCAGTCAGTGTCCCTTGCCATCACTTAATCTCCCTGCTCACCTTCCCTCTCTTTCTTCTGCCCTCCCTCTCTGCCTCCCCTCGTCCACAGGCCTAGCACAGAGACGCTCTGTCCTCCAGCCGAGCTGCTCTGGGCTCACACCGGCTAGGCAGGACGCCCACTGAAGAGGAATGAGAGAGCCTGTTGTTCACCGAGGCAGAAAAACAACCCCAGCGCGGGCCCTTCGGACAGCCCACGGGCTCCGCTGCAGACACCTTGAAACGTCTCAAAAATGCCGGACCTTCGCGGTTCCAAGCCCCGCTTCATACCACACCGCGAAAAAGCAAGCCCGTTTCATCTTCGAAAAGAATGACTTGCTGTACTTGAAAGCCCACTGAACTTCCTCGCTTTGCTAGCCGTCTATTCTTTGCGGATTTGGTAGGCTAGGAAACCTGGACGTGAAAACCTATAATCGGACAATGCGAATGCTCAGATGCAGAAAGGGAACAATGCAGGTTTTGAGATTTCCGCAACGGGGTCCAGGAAATCTCCCTCCGTCCACCGGTCCGGTACCTCCGGGATACGCGGACCACAGGAAATGACAAAAAGGAAAGCGCGTAAGCTGCATGTCGGTCAGACTCTGACATCACTGGGGGCCGAGAGCTTCAGACTCTTCAGATGTGACGAATCCTTCAGGACAAGTGCTCCCCTCCCGTCCCCGCGGGACTTCCATTTTCTGTCTGGAACCCGGTCGAAAGGAGTCAGAGACAGGCCAGGGGGAGCGGAGAGAGAGGCCCTCCTGCCAGCGGAGAGCGCACCTGCCTCGGCACGACGAGCCTGGCAGTGGGGTAGAGCAGACTCAACATCAACACTCCCCAATGCTCCATCCCCACCGCTGCCAATCCCCCTGCCTGTCCGTGTAAAAAAGACAAAAAAATCAAAAGGAGAAACACCAGGAGTCCCAGTGGGACATTCTTTCATGAGCTTTGTATAGCTGTGTAACTTCTAAAGCATTACAAAACACAAGGCAGCCTCACTTTTGTTACATTCAGGCAGTCGATGTGGCACGTAGTCCCGGTCACTCGACTAGAGTACTGGAGGCAGGCTATGCCAAGAGAAATGAGCTCACCAACTGTTGGATAAGGCTGGAACTGCACAGCGGGTATCACCTTTCACCTCTCGAACATTAAAAAAGCAGGGTTTGTTACTCTAAGGCCAAGCTCTCACCGGGCAGGAAATTTAGTTTGCTTGCACTGCAATGCTAATTTGGGTTTTGATTACATAATTGCATTAACAGCCTGGAGTCATAGAGTGAATTGTTGATGAAGGCGATCGGTGAAAAGTGTGCTGCAGTAGTTATGACTCTGAACTCTGTGACAGGAGAGTCAAAAGACCAAATCTCAGGGGAGGTAGGTTTGAACTCAGTAGGCCTACTTCTTGACTAGCTACTACACTTGCACTGGATAAGAGCATCTGTTAAATGAATGTAATGTCATGTAAATGTACATAATGTAAGCCTCTGGTATATGGCCAGCTGTGCATTGAATAACAGCACTAATGAGCATCTAGGAAAACCTAGAATGGAACACATTGCTTCATGTTGTGACTTGTAAATGTCCCTGATAAGTGAATGGATCATTTCAATCCACTTACGCAACAGAAGTTTTCATCATCCTTCGTCATTTAGGTTTATTTTCAAACCCTATTTTTTTAAGCAGAGTCCGTTAGGCGGCCAACTTTCAACCGATATTTTAATCCCCTTGAAGCCAGGGGTTCCAAACTCTGCCATTGCACTTTCTGTACAGTGATCCCATCTCTATCTCTGCTGTCCTACACAAGAATAAAGGAATGACTAAAAGTTTTGAATTCTTTTTCTATCTCTATAGATACAGCGTTTATAATGTTTTGGTGAAACCAAAATGTATTAAAATGTCCTTTATATCAAATCTGCCAAAGTGCACTTTAACCACATGATAATTTTTTTGTACTACAAGTCCCAAATTGTGGAGTACAGAGGCAAATAAATAAATTATGGATCTTTAATTAGCCTATACCGTTTTCAACGAAACAGCGCAAGTCTTTATTAAATGAGCCGTCACAAGCATAAGGTAGGCTGTTCAGAACATGAGGAGTTAAAACAGAAAGCAGCTGTCTTTTCAACAGCCGTGACATGAATGAAAACTCTCTAAAACCCAAAGGGATGACTAAAGAAGGCACAGCCATGACTTAACTTAAATTAACGCATACATCTCAACTAAGGTATACATGATTATCAAATGTCTCGCAGAAGTCAGCAAGCCTTTTCGTACACACTTTGTAATTGATAGCCAGAACTGACAAACTCATTCTCTAAATAAACAGAATTTGCCACTTAAATGGAACAGCCACGACTAAAGACAAAGCACGTAACTGTTTGAAATTTTAAACTGAGCGATACACTGAGAGAGGTTTTGAGGCAGTCGATGTGGCTTCATCAATCATGGGTGTATGAAAACAGGTGTGTAACAGTATACCCATTTATACAGAAATGCCATACAGAGAGGCACCTGTTTCAAATAATTCCCCTTCTTTAAAGGAAGGTGGGAGAGAGAACCACCTACCCAGCCATAGTGACATCTAATTAAAAAGTGCCTCAGAAGAGTAAACAGTGTAGAACTAAACTATGTCCCCCTATGCTGAGCAGAGTAGTGATTCAATTAAATTTAATTTCAATTTAGGAAATTCATTGTGAAAAAGGTTATTTTATCATTTGAAAAAAATCCTCACTTTCAGTGCATTTGAATTGAACTGAACTGAAATGGAATTGGCGGCTACCTTGAAGCCAGGGTAGGGTGTTTTGTGTGACAGGTCACATGACAGGAACTACAGCATGAGAAAATGACATCTATTTCCAAAGTGACACTCTCACGATGCGAGAGAAAGTGAGAAATGAAACACTTTCTGGGCATAATGTGTTGTACTCGAGTACAGACGATGCGAGATCTCTGTATGACTCCGTAAACTGCACCTGCCTGGGGATTTATGCCTTTCTGGTCCACCAATTCAGTGTTTTCCCTGATTCTGTTTCCAAGCCATTTGATATTTGCACATGCCTGTAATTGTATTATATACTTACCTGTAACATTCAACAATTTCATGACGGGTGACAGAACTGAGCTCTTCTCTTGAATATTTATACAATGAAGATCATTCCCAGGAGCTGATAAACACCTTGAAAGGTGATGAAAATACAGAATGAAACTAAAGCCACTGAGAAGATAAAGAGGCATGGGTGGCATAATACAGGAAATGTTTGCACAGTGATTCAAAACAATTCCACTTAAAAAGACCCCAAAGCTATGAACATACTTTCTCAGCAACCCTCTTTATCGAGCCTTGAATTACATTCACACTACTAAGCAAGAGGCCTTCCACTAGGGATGGAGGTTTGTGTCATTTGACAGTTCTGAATAAAGCTAGCTAATTTTCCCGCCAACAAGCCTCCCTGATGTAAAAAAAAGACTCCCAGCCTCTTGCATGTCTTGTTCCCCGTGGTTCTACACATACAGGTTTCCAATTGATGATGTAATGAAAACCATAATCAAAAACATCCTGTGCTCAGTAGATAGAACAGCATGAACTTCAACCCAAACACACAGCAGTCATATTCAAGTATCTCTCTAAAAAGAATCCTTCATGTGTGCTTCTGATTAAACTACACCGTTCCTATTGTAAGGCAGTATTGGAGTCAGTAAGTCAAAGGGGGAGTATGCTTCACAGAACCACAACTATAGGCCTCTCTGTTTTATCCACTTAAACCAAAGGAAACATTTTTTTTTTGTTCCCATGTGAAGCCAGGCATTGAATCCTTATATCTTTTCTTCTATGCATTGAAATTCCCATGGTCCAGGGGTTGCATGAAAAGTCTTTAATGAATATGATATCCCACTTTGTTGTTCTCTCCTTGTGCCAAATGCATACAGCCATTTCAGCTGTAATGCTTACGCTACGCTGACTTGCTCACAACTAAACCAGGGCTACAAACACAGGAAATTAATGACCTATTTCACAAGGACAGTCTGAGTTCAACTCATTTGCTTACGCTGGAAATATGTTTTCGTTATTCAGCAGTCTATTTGACTATTGATGCGGAGTCCCTAGGGGAGAGCACTGGATAAATCGAGAGGGGGGGGCTGACCCGGCAGACTAGACAAAGAAGTAAACTTTCCCATCAAAGTATGAATACCAACTCAAAAGCAATCCCTTCGCCCACCATACCTGCCCACCAGCAGAACTCATTTGAACACGTACGGCTATTTGATATTTACCTTGTAAACGTTCAGCAAGGATCCCAGGATTTCGCTGGACCCCTTTTGGGTCCTTCATATGTTTTGCTTGATCAGATGAAAAAGAGACTAGACCACATACGAGACGTGCCGAAAATACACGAGCCGGCTCCCGTTTCATCTCCGGGCTAGTTCCCAGGTGGGCGGACGTCGCTGGGACGTCGCCTGTGCGGAAGGTATGGACAGTCGCTGAACTGGGATGAAAACCGACATTGTGCTTACGGAGACGCGTCTTTAAGCGTAATAAAGGCACCTCAGGAGAAGGTCAGGACAAAGCCCTGTCAGAATTCTCACTGGAGATGTAAGCTCAGAAGAACAATGGAGCGACGGAAGAAAAAAGGGAGCCTCAGAAGAGTGAAAACGCATTTGTCTGGCTTTACGCAGGCCGTCGGTGCCTTTGAAGCCGAATTGGTGGACAGATTCTCCAGGAAACAAAACCTGAGGAAGAAACTGAAGTGACTGCTTCTGGCTAAAGAGCACTGGGGTCGCGGTGAGAGGATGGGGCTTGAATAGACCTGGGACAATTATGTAACGGTTTTGGATTCAAATAATTTTCTGTGATCAATTGACCTTGCCTGGTGTAATCGAGCCAAACAAGAGGACAAAAGGCAGAATTTACACTTTGGTTCCAACACACCAGGCAAGCTCAGTAAAACGTAGAAAAGTTTTTGAATCCAAAACAGTTACATAATTGACCAAGGTATGGGCTTGGGGGCCATGTTTACCACTTTAGTCTAATATCTGGGAGCCTTCACTGAGACTGAAGCAGGAGGTGGCAATGCTGAAACATGTAGACCTCCTTCTAAAACAGCTATTTACAGTAGCCAGCTGTCTTTTCCCTCTGCAGTCCACCAGCTGAGCTGCTCAGGCACTGGACCGGAGGGCAGTGTACGTTGCAGCCAGGACAGGTAGGAAACATGACCGACCAGAGGAGACATTCTTTTGCAATGAGGTGGGCAATACTCTTCCAGCAGAAGCTCAGGTGTAATGCTGCCACATTTGTCACTCTCATGGGCAGAATTTGGTTCTGGGTTGCACTCAGACCTGGATCAACTATATAAATCCAAAACAATGATGTATTTCACCCAGGTCTACATATCCTTTTTGAAAAATCAATAAAAGTGCAATAAATCACTGCATTTGCATTTATTGCATGCTTGCCTGAATTACTACTGACTGCTAGATAACCAGCCTGAGGTCATTAAGTAACTTCTGCTTTCCCATCTTCGCTATAATAAATGTATTCCGCTCAGAATGCAGTGGTGCATATGCAATATGAGGCTTTCTTCCCCTTTACCAAACTATACTCTGTTCCATCTACAAAGATTTCATTGTATAAAAAGACAGTAGACAGAGACACACAACTCCGAGCCAAGTTTGCCATTTGCATTAAGACCATGAAAATGACTTCAGTCTGCCTCAGTAGCCGAACGTCTTTTTCAAGCCTTGAATACAGATTGTAAATCACGGCCCTTTGATGTGATGGATGACATCGGCTGTTCCCCCAGGAGTGCAAGAACCTCTAAATAACAGATGTCTCAGTCAAGCAGCTGCCACTCCCTCAGTGAGTTGTATGTGTTGGGCAAGCAAGGCAATGGGTAAACACACACCCAGCTTTACTCCTTACTGCCATAGGACCGCTTGTTCCTGCGGGATACAAGGGTGATGGGCGGCTTCTTGTGACGGGGTCATAGCATAGAGTTGTCATCAGAAATAGCACACGTATAGGGACAAAAGGAAAACCACAAGGAGTTTTAGTTTGCTCAGCTTAACTTTCTTGCAAATACCATCGGGTTAAAAAATGGTTTGTAAAAGCAATAATAATAGTTGACTTAGCAGTTGAAAGCTACGTCATTTAGTGTGCCTAAAGTAAACAGCCTACACTGACACACCGTGTCTTGAAAAGCCGAAACATCCACTGGTGAAAATGCAAGGCACGGTAAATGGTAAATAGACTGCTTCTACCCAAGCGCTTTACAATTAATGCATCTCATTCACCCCATTCACACACAAACTCACACTCATACATCAAACGTGACAGGCTACAATGCAAGGCACCAGCCAGCTTGTCTGGAGAAATTGGGGTCTTGCTCAGGAACACACATAGGGTGGGGGATCGAAACTTCCGACCGCTCCTACCTCCTGAGCTAATGACACTCTGGAAGGCCTTTCCTCAAACCATCCCATGTCTAGCTATAATGCCCCACCCCACACCCGCATGTTTGTTTGTCATGCCCAGTGGGCACTGTGCCACCTGTCACAGTCATGTTTAACATGCTATGGAAATACTATCTAACAGACTCAGGTCAAATACCTAATTGTTTTGGATTCAAAAACTTTTCTGTGAACGATTGATCTTGCCTGGTGGTTCCACTATAGCAGATAAGCTCAGGAAAGCCAGGTATGCTACGTATATGCTATGTATGTCTTCTGGCAAGCCGTTCTTGCAAACAGCTTTAGGTATGGTTTTTGAAGAGCCACATTGATAATTGTTTAAGACAGACTGTCACGTACTTAGCTAACAGTTCTTCCCAAAGAATACTGTACATGAACAAAGAACACAATGACGGGATGTCTTTCTTGATGGCAAGTTAAAGCCCATGATGGTTTAGACCCACCCACCTTTTCTGTTTCACAATGTAGCCCCTTCAAGCTAATAGAAAGAGCCTCAGGTATGCTGAGGCGTTTTGTACCCTAAATCCTGCAAAATAGATTTTGGAAACAAAAGTAACAGGTATGTTCAGGCTCTAAACATAGTGCCCTGGAATGTGGCTTAGTGACACAATGATAGCAGTTGTTCTTGCCTTTTTACCGATGTATCATGACAGCACATTGGAGCACAGTTCTCTCTGCAGTTCTGTACAGATACTGCGATAATGTCTGCATACACTAAATTTCATTCTGCATGTGTGTGTGCATGTGTGAGTAGTAGCAGTAGTCCAAAAATAAATATAATACATTCAATGAATAAATAAATAACTGTTTGAACTATGGATGCATGGCAAATTTCCCTGTATACCCCTCACAGTGAGAACCAAAATGGAAATAAGCTTCAAGCGTAACACAATCGATTCATAGATGGCAAATGTACCCTCTTTTTCAAAATGCCTCACATCATAAATATTCTCTTCATATTTGTGCAACAATCTGCCTGTATTAAAATGCCATTTGTTTCCCAGCAAAAGAAAGGGAAAAGGTTGTGTTGTGCATTTGCACATTGCCAATGAGGCCATTTCATTGGAAAACAACTAACAGCAGACCCTTTGAGCCAAGACAGGCAGACAAAAAAACACACAATGCATCAATCGCTCCCTAAGAGTACCTGACATTTTAATTGATAACACTGGAGGTTGCCTGCCAGCTCAGTGAAACAAGCAACAGTAGGGCATCTCTGCGTGAGGGGGCATTAAAAAAACGAGAAAGGGCAATGCAGACGCGGCACTTCTGCAAAATGAGGGTCAGGAGGCGTCCCATCAGCCCCGTGGAGAAACGAGGAGGGTGGGACGACAAGAATGCCATGTCAAATGTCAAACCGGCCACACACAATAGTGCTCACAAAGGACCCTGGGAAGGCCAAGACTCCTACAAGACAAGAATCACATAGCAAAGAGATGATGCAGAGGAAAAGCAAATACATCCGACTGTTTTACTATGGTCTGAAATCCACCACGACACTCGGATATGGGAACAAAGTCTCAGCATTGTAGGGTACGTATGGCAGCCTGTAGTCTAGTGGCTAAGGTACATGCCTGGGACCCAGAAGGTTGGTGGTTCAAGCCCCAGTGTAGCCAAGATAAGATCTGCACAGCTGTTGGGCCCTTGAGCCAGGGGGAATTGTCCCTTGCTTAGACAAATCAACTGTAAGTCGCTTTGCATAAAAATGTCAGCTAAATAACAAATTACACTTACTGTGCATTATACCATGGCATGGCCAACTAGAGCAAATACATTTTCCTCAAAACCGTTCTTAGGATATCACCCCTTACAGGTTGAATGTGACGTTGCTCAGAAGTGCTGCAAAACAACAGCATTTACTGCGGCTACATCAATCGCCACTGATCTCATTGCCCAAGCATGAGAGTGCAAAGGAATAGGCTACATCCAGCAAGTGTAGTAAAAACATTTCTGTATGACTCACTGAACCCAGAAGACCGCTGTCTGTGCCAGCTGTCGGGCCGCCAGCGATTCGCAAATCTTCACCACAGCGCTGAGCTACAAGCAGGGCAAGTCATAGGCTATGACGCATTCTTCAAACAGCTGATTTTCACTTCTGTTGCTTCACCTCTGTAGGCCTACACTCTGAGAAATAAGGTATAGTGGAGGTACATTTTTGTTCTTTTAAGATTAAATGTCCAAAAATGTGGTATTTGTGTACTAACACAGTTTCATTCTGTATTTGGACAATGAGACTCAGTACTTTTCTGGCACATCGAATTTGAAATAAATGAGTATGAAGTTAAAGTGCAGACTTTTAGCTTTAATGTAAGGGTTTTTACATCCATATTGGGTGAACAGTGTAGAAAATGCATTTTTCTACATAAACCCAGGAATCTTAGGGGACCAAAAGTAATTGGACAATTGTCTGCTCGAATGTTTCTTGGACAGGTGTGTTACATTTCATTGTTAGTTCATGCATAAAAGAGCTAGCAGAAGGTCTAGAGTTGAATCTAGGAGTGCCATCTGCATTTGGAGTCTGTTGTGTTGTTTCTCAACATGAGGACCAAATAAGTGTCAAAGCCAGTAAAGCAGGCCATCATTAGGCTGTAATACCAGAATAAATCAATCAGAGACAAAAAATGGTGTGCCAAAATCAACTGTTTAGTACATTGCTAAGAATCAAGAACCCACTGGTGAATGAGTGAATGGCAAATGACCTGGTGGATCATGGAATACCAGTGTTGTGGATAACAGAAGAATACATTTAATGGTGAAGAAAAATCCTTTTGTAACTGTTCAATAGATCAAGGACAATCTCCAGGATGTAGGTGTCGAGATGACCATCAAGAGAAGACTACACCAGCATAACCTCACCTCAAGATGCAAACCCCCACCAAGCTTCAAGAATAGAATAGCCAGGTTACAGTTCACAAATACGTACATAAAAAAACTTGTAGAGTTCTGGAAAAGAGTGTTATGGACAGATGAGACGAAGATCAACTTGTACCAAAGTGACGGAAAGAGGAAAGTGTGGAGAAAAAAAGGAACAGCTCATGATCCAAGGCTTGAGACTTGTGTGCACTGATGTCACTGCTGACAACAGCAGCAGAATGTATACAGAAACATCTGTATCAGCTCAGATCCAAGCAAATGCATCAAAACTGTTTGGATGAAACTTCATCATGCAGCAGGACAATGATCCAAAACATATAGCCAAAGCAATCAAGGAGTTTTTTTGGGGCCAGAAAGTGGAATGTTCTTGACTGGCCAAATCACATGCCCGCAATTCAATTGAGCACTTCTTCACTTCCTGAAGACCAGACTGAAGGCAAATAGCCTCCGGAACAAGCAGGAACTGAAGATGGCTGCCGTACAGGCCTGGCAGAGCATCACCAGGGATGATACCCAACATCTGTCGATGTCTATGGGTCATAGACTTCAGGCAGATTGCAAAGGATTTGCATATGAATATGATTACTTTATTTCAGTTTGTGTTAATTTGTCCAATTACTTTCGGTCCCCTAAAACTTTTGGGGGCTGTGTTTAAAAAAGGCTGTGATTCCTATATGGTTAACCCAATATGGATGTAAAAACCTTCAAAGTAAACCTGAAACAACATCTTGATTGTTTTATTTCAACTGTTTGTTCGCTGAAGAAAGAGCAAAAACAACAAAAAATGTGTCACTATCGAAATACTTATGAACTGCACTGAAAGTACCTTTTATGAGCAAAAAACATACAAATGGATAATGTATTGCTGCCTATGGTTACAATGTAATGCACCTATAAGGTACTACTCCAATGACAAGTGTTTGCACCTTTTAGGCATTGTTTGTACCTTTTTTTCTGAAAGTGTAGTGCCGATTCCCAAAATGCTGGTGGAACGTACAGCTGTGCCGATGGCAGGCTGTGAGAAGGCAGGCTACACACACAACCTCACTCAGCACTTTGCACTCTAAGAGGGATGACCAGAGCTAATGTGCTTGCCTCAACAGCCACGGGTAATATTGAATAAACAAGAGCATGCAATGACTGTTGATTGACTGACCGCAGAACCAACTGCTGTGGTAACTGTCAGAAATCACCTCTGCAGAATGAGTTGAGCCTTAGGAACTAGGTCCACAGTCAAATGAATATTTCCATGTCTGATCAGATGAAAAGTATATCTGTTAAAGCTCATGGCCATTCTCTGGGTGCACAGTGGTGAAAACCACTGCCTGGAGGCTGCTAGCTCATTTCCTGGCTGTGTCCTGGGGGAGGGGGGGGGGGGGGGGGGTGTTTGGATTCAAATACTTTTCTGTGCAGCCTGGAGCCTAGTGGCTAAGGTGCATGGTTTGTGGTTCAAACCCTGGTGTAGCCACACAGCTGTTGGGCCCTTGAGCAAGGCCCTTAACCCAGCATTGCTCCTGCTTAGTCTTATCAACTGTAAGTTGCTTTGGCTAAATAACAAATTATTATTATTTTATTTTATTCTGTGCTCAATTAATTGCCTGGTTTGCACTTTTTGGGAGTATTTAATTGGTTTACAACAGACAAGCTCAGTACTTGAATCCAAAAAGATAATGTATTTGACCTAGGTCTGTTTGATTCATCCTTCCAATGCCTACCCAACCAGTGTGAAATCTTGAGACAAGCAAGCAGTCTTAAGGCAAGAAATAATAAATTGTCCATTTGTCCATCTCTGACAAATCTCTGAGTAAAGTTCTAAAATGTGCAGTTTCTGGCATGATCAACTTAACCAACAGAGGTGGCATACTGGAAAAATTACAAGGCCGTAAATTCTTGATGAAAAAAAGTGTACAGGCATGTTTTCATAGAATTAGCCCATTAGTCAGAATGGGGAGAGCTGCAGACAGTTCCTGTTTATTTCAATTGAGGAATGCTTGAGAGCTGGATTTCTGAACTCCACAGAACACAATGGAAAATGCACGTTCATCCCAGATGTCTCACATTAGTGTTGACTGGAAAATGATTTACACGTCTGCTTACTAGCAATGTGCAGAAGCCAAAAAGACAAAGATATTAATTAACACACACATACACACACGCACACATGCACCATAGCTGCTGAAGAGTTGCAGAGCAGTGGGGCTTGTTTATCTGTTGAGAATGGAACCTGTGTGTTATCACTGAATAACAGTCAGAAGGAAACAATTCTACTTGAGTGCTGGCCATGTATTCTCCTGTAATGTGTGTGAGTGTGTGTGCACATTTGTGTGCATGTGTATGTTTGTGTGTGCGTGCGTGTATTTGCCTGTTTGTGTGTTTGTGTATATGTGCCAAATCCCTTCATATAATTTCACTGAACTGCAGAGGGAGTTCTGTATGTACACATGTGTTCAACACAAACTTTTATTCGAAAGCCAAGGATAAAGGTAATGAAAAGCTTTCATATAAAACTGCTGCACTCAGAAACCACACTATGGTTCACTTATGAAAATAAGCGAAATGCCTGTTAAAGGCTTTTCGGCTCTGTAATTATTATAATAGGTTGCTCTGCAAATGCTCCTCAGAAGTTATTTTCCAAGAAAAAGTAAACTACAAATCCATTGAAGAACTAGCCCAACTGAAAAAAGGAACTTCAGACTGAGGATAAGTAGGCTAACGAATGTGTAACCAGTGCCTGCTTGTATCAACAGAATACTATCATGCTCCTAGCATTACAAAAACTGGTGTCACTGTAAAAGGTTTTTATTCAAATAAAGCTTGAAGTGAAAATGGAATTGAATAGATGTAATAATAATAATCTTTATTCATATATCACTGTTCAAAACAAAGTTGCAAATTGCTTAACTCAATAATAAAAAAATGGGGGTGTCTCGGTGGCGTACCCTGTAGAGCACTATCCGCATGCTCATTGCGAGCCGCAAGGTCAGGGGACATTTGTTGCATGTCTTTCTCTCTCACACTCCCATTCTTCCCGTCTCTCTATACTGTACTGTCCAATAAAGCTGAAAAAAAAACCAAAAATATGTTTAATAAAAGAAAAAATAAGAAAATTAATAAAAACCGGTTGATTTTTTAAAAAAAGCGTTCATCTGTCTTATTTCAAATGACAGATATTAAAACATTAAAGTAAAACATTAAGCTCCACTCTGATAGTCAGTAAAAGCAAGCGTAAATAATGTGTTTTTAAATGTGTAGTTTGTAGCTAGAGGGGGCCCTGTGTTCCCACAGCATGCCAAATGAAACGCCTCTGCGGCAAGTGGCACGAGAGCTGGATCCGGAACCGACGGGGCCGTTAGCCCGTTTCCCTGGAGAGCCTGCCAGCTGAGCGTGACCCGAGTCCCCTCACAGCTCCCGAATGGCTGCGGGTCAAAACCTGCGGGTCGTCTTTTCCATTGGTGCCCAGCCTAGCGGGAGGAAACAGGAGAGGACGCGTGCCTGGGCCCGCCTTGCGGATAGGGACACGCGGCAGGAGGAGGGGGCAGAGGGGCCGTCGTTAAAGGCCCTTGCGGACGGTGCGGGCTTCGGGTTGCTAGGAAAACGTCCCGAAAACAAGGCCTCTGCGGTTGCCTCGCAACCGCTAGACTGCCCGGCCCTCTCGACCGTCCAGGCGGCCAGCAGCACCACACGAGCGTTTTGCGCACAACATCTGGTTCCAGGGGCCGAGAGGGCCTCCGAGGTAAGGGCTGAGAGGGACGCTCCGATTGGCCCAGCCGGATAACCCGAGCCCGCCTCCCACCTCCCTCCCACCTCAGACAGCCGTCTCACACTCTGTCCCTCTCAGGTTACCACGGTTGCACAACCCCTTCTGGCCTCCCTCGCCCAGGACTTGAAAAACAATTGTGGATAAAAGATTGTGATTGAAAGTCTAAGCTTTTCTACAACTGGAATTAGAAGTCAGTTCCTGGAAGGGGGAAAGACAAAGGGTATCAAAGCTTTTTAAGAAAAAAAGATTAAAATGACAGATTGTCAATATTTGGAATGAGCCTCTCTAAACTCAAGCAGGAGAGGGGGTAGGCTGATTGCAATCAAGCACTGATTCAAGCACTTTCTAGTTCTGTTGCAGAAATATGTCAGACATTACATTACTTATTCAGTTGGTGGCCACATTGGACAGAGATGAAAACAATATATTTAGATCCTTAAAACGTTTCGGTATAATATGCCTGGATAACTGACAGAATGTATGCTAAAAATACACTGCAAAAGTGGAAAATGGCAATTGGCCAATCTGGTTCCAAAAAACCAAGCACCAGAGATAAACCATTTTATCACAACTCCTGACAACCACCCATAACTCTGCCGCACACAGCATATTCTCATCAATGCCATACACCAATACTGTATATTGTCTACTTGCAACTGTTACTCCACATAATCAAGTACTCTGCACTGCTACTCTACCACCTTTCCACACCACCACACATAGCCACTCTTCTAAACTACCACACATAACCAGTACCCTACACTGATAAATGCACAAATAATGCTTCTGTATTTGTCTTTAGTTTTTTTATAGTTAATTGTGACATAAAAGATACATTTTTGTAAACAACATGAAATAAAGACCTATCCATTATCCACTATTATCTAGGACCAGATCTCCACATCACACCTGCAAGAAATATATATTCAAAATACACTTTAAAATACGTAATTTACGATTACAAAGTATCTGAATGTTTGGAAATGCATTTGTCACCACTTCACACCACCACCTGTAACCAATACTCAATTACTCCTCACATACCCAACCATAATCACTTCAATAAGCTTTAATAAAAACAAAGGAAGGGGCGTAAAAGTGACAAAGTGAAAAAAGATCCCCAAACGTGACCCCGTTTTCCGCCACTTATCGCGCGCGGACCCAGGCGGCCATTTTCAAACAGCCCGGCGTAGGTTCAGCAGTGCCTTGCGCGTCACCGGCGTCCTGCAGAAGCTGTTTTTGGCAAGCGCGCAAATTAACTTTTGGCCTGACGCCCGTTGCACTTTACTGGCGGTGAAATGAAAAGCTCCACATCGAATACGGATATCCTTCAGAGAAGACGGATTCTGGCAACTGCGGCCCGGGCGGAGGGTGTGTGAGAGGCACAGACAGACCCGGGATGGGGAGGTGGGTAGCTGACACTTTTCTGAAGTCGCAGATACCTAGTTTGGAATAAAGAGCTAGGATTACGTCCTATACCCCGAATAGCATTGTGATGAGAAGCGATAAATCACAAGACAAATTTAAACGTTATATAAACACGGTTCTGACAGGTTTAGAAGTCAGATGTAACTGTTTATACAGATGCAGTGGTAGAGCCAAAAGCTGCTCCCTCTATCTGTCCCTATTTACTTTCACAAAGACTTCTTCTCATCTGCCAGGCCAGCCGATGCCCCTCCTCACTCTTGCATCTTCTCGTCGGCAGTACTCCTGGTTTCTTTGACACAGAGATGAAATGTTGGACGTTCTCCAAGTCTGAGAAAGGACCTGTGTGCTCAAAGTCTCAGCCATGAAATTACTGTGCGGACTGTCTTTTGATTTCATTGCTGTTCTGTCCAGGATCTGCAGTAATAAGGACTATGGATATGTGTGCCACCGTCACTCTCGTGCTCTGTCAAATGCATTTTGCTAAATGCTATTTTACCCAATTTATTTCTAGTTGGGTTTGACAACACAACCAGTTTAAGCCACATGATAGAAGTGGTATTATAAGCCAACGGTGTTACAACAGGTTCAACTGATGCAAAGCCACCAGCACAGGATCATTTGAAACTGCTTATGTGCATGACCACAATAATTCACAGGTGAAATATTGAATCTATTATTCATGTAATCTATCATTGCACAGATGCACTTGCGAAGGGTTATGGTGAGCTAGAAGTTTAAATGAACCTTAATATAACATTAATATTGGATAATTAAAGGTACAATAGGTAAGATTTTTGTGTTAAAACATTGTTACAAAACCACTGTAAATCTCTTACTATCATTGAAAAAGGCTAACTGACATGTCTGCCTGTGTTTATAGTCCTTAAATTCGGGTTTCAAAATATGCAGTTGACGGACCAAAACATTGTATAGCTGTACAATAATTCAAGCTAGAAATTGGTTCTAATTTCCACAGCCAATGGCGTGCGGGGGTTTCAACATCAGCGCATTCACAGAGAAGGGGGAGGGTGTTTGTTGCTGTAATTCCTTCTCTTGACCATTAGAAATGAGCTATTGTACCTTTAAGTCAGTTTCACCAGCCTTTTAGTCAGGCATTAAGGCATGTGGGTTACAAATTAATATGGAGTTGATGTTTAATCAAGGTCTTCAAGCTCTCTATAACTGACTACAAACCAGTGGACTGTGACACCTTCTGGTAAAAACATTTCCATTAGAAATAATGGGTCGGGCTTTGGAGGTTATCACTAATGAATATCAGCAATATCAGGAAATGTGGACTATAAATTGGGGCAAATCATTGTTTTTATAGAAACGTGTGCCAAATTAATAAATCAGCTTCTCATGACTAAAAAAGTGAAAGGTATTTAACACACCCACCCGTTTCACAGTTTATGGAATGCTTTCATTAGATTTCTCTGCCCTGCTTTATCTTTGGAATGCATCATATATACCGTGATAACCCGCTGCCAAAGTGAGTCTTATCTAATCTACGATCACTGGAAATAAAAGCTACATACAGTCAATTATATTAGATAATATACGTATGTCTATATAAATGTAACTGGTTTGAAAAACATAAGTATATTTTTCTAATCAAATATACAAACATGCATACATACGGTACATACATTTTTCCAATTAATGTTTTCTTCAAAGAACTACAGAATTAAGTCACAGAATGATACACTGCAGTCTATCCACAAGCCCAGCCTACCAGCAAAATGTTAGTGTGGTGAGATTTGGAGAAACTTCCCATACCTGATCCCTTGAACCATTGCCATATGAATGCTTTTAAGAATATGGAGAGAGATCTGTCAGGAAAGTAAAGACTCTTTGATGAATTAGCTGAGTGTCTTTGGAAGTTTATTTATGCCATTTGAACACATCTACTTTGATGAGAACGATGCTGACAATTATGAAGATGAGGATAATTACACAATGCTATTCGAAAGGCTGCAGACATTGCAGCGTGCGTCTGTGCTCCGCGATGGCTGCAATTCTGAAGGCTTTATGACAACCAATAAAAAACAGAGCCCGAGGATGGTATTGCTTAATCTTTTGAAAAATATCCACAGCCACATCAAAACATGCTCATGCACAGCAAGTCTGCATTAGCGAGAGTTGTTGCTGTGTTAAATCAAAGCTTAGTATTATGCTAACGATCTGCAGATTGGGCTGCTTTTTTTGATGGAAAAGGAAATTGTGCAATTGTGTTCTTTGCTGGAGAGGGACAGATTTGGACTCTGGAAACTGAAAAGGGAGGCATTTCTGCCTGACATTTAAGGAGGAAGCTCATGCCCCGGCGGTTCACTGGAGAAGCTGCACACCAGCTTTATCAGTCTCACTCTCCTCATTTTTGGGACTTGGAAGAGCACAAGGACGCGTACAGCCACCTGTCATCATTTTCCCTCCCTTTAAATCTCCCAAGAGCCTTCTGACAGACAGATCTTGGGTCCGACACTTTTTCTAGCTCCAAAGGAGTTGCGTCACCATCTTTCTTGGATTTCGCAAAGTTGTGGCTGCATCGAATTCCAGAACAAAAAAACAGGTGAGGAATTTTTTCTGTCTATTCACCCCGATTTGGTCCCCATGAGGCCTGAGGTACGTCACCCCAAGTTGCTTCTCAGCAATTTATATTTATTCAGTGACTTCAGTGCAGGGGAATAAACAACAATGCTGACAGTGGTTCTCTGGAACAACTTGCTGGAAAAGCATCGCATGACCTCACCATCAGGAGGAGACAATATTAGCTTCATTTGCAACAGATGCTGCCCTCTGCGGCTGTTTTTTTTTTGCCTGATGCCTAATGTTATACAGCTTCTTAAAAGCCACCACACAGGATGTATCTGATTGACCAGGGCCCTGTTTTACAAAGAATGATTAGTTAGCTGGGTAACTGCACTGAGTGAAACGCAGAACCCTCCAACATCTGGAACATGGACCAAAGTAAAAAGAGCTGTACCGCAGTTATCCAGCTCACCCACTATATCCATGATATACCCCCCAGAGGTTCTCCATCTGGTCCCGGGGTCTGCTCATTTTTGTTATATGAGACTCAACAACCGTTTCAGAAGAATCAGGTGAGGTGTCCTGAGAACTGTGTAATCGACATCCTTAACTGATCGATTAAACGCTAAGTAGTAATGAAAACCAGACCTTGTGGTTGCCCAGGACCTTATATGAGTCATTCAAATAAGACTAACCACTGTAGTGTTTTCTCATAACTGTTTCATGCATTCACTGCAATATGTCAACTTGGGATAAGCTCAAAACAATATACTAAGCACATATACATTTCCACAAGGGAACTACTATCTTCACACTGTCCATGCATTCTAAATGTTCCCAGGCTAACCAAGCTACAAGCCAAGTTCACATGGAACAACCCCACTCCACTATCTTCATTGTCTATCGTCTGACCAAGGGTAATAAATTATAGCTCTTACAGCTTTGCAGAAATCACATTCCAATCGATCAAGTATTTACATGCGGGGGCAAGGCAAGGGCTAAAGAACCTTTGGAGAATGAACCCGTGAGCACTTTCTCCCCTGCCTCAGCATTCTATAAGCACACCATGAGAGGATGAGGGAAATTCCGAAAAGGAGCAGAAGATTTGCGATCGCAGGTCACGCCGGGCTCGTTCTGACAAGGCTCTCGGTGAAAGGGGCACTTAGCCTAACCGGCAAAAATGCTCCCGGCACAAGGGCTAGGCCTCACCGGTAGAAACACGTGCACACACTTGAGTTTCAGCCACCCCCAAGAATGACGCCTGGAGCCGTACTCCGAAAATAATTCTTTACACCATTGTTGCTGATATAGCCTGCTATGGTCGCCATCTCCAAGGGAGGAAACAGAAATGAGTGCCGATACATCCTGATTCGACTCCGCTCCGCTACAGGCAGTGAACCATAGTCGTTGGAGCCACTGCCTCCCATAAACTGATTTTGCACCCCCGCAAGGCTTACCTGCAGACACGGAGCAGCAGAGGGCAAGGAGCAGGAAGGCAACTTCTCTCCCTGCCATTCCGAAGACTTGGACGAAGGACGAAGGTCCTGGTCGTGGAAACAAAAGAAGCTCCTGGCTCCTGAGCGGAGGGCGGTCGTTTTTGTGGCAGAAGGTCTCAAATCCCCCTCTGCAGAGGAAAGAATGGAGAGGTCAGGGCAGTCAGGGCCTGCTCCTTATGTCACGCAGCAGGGAATTACAATCTAGCTCATTTGCCCTTGGGGGCTGATGAGAGCAGACAGGGAAGTCAATAGTCTAGCGACGAGGGGTTAATCCCTGGAGCTAATTAACTGTCATGTGAGGTGGCAAGCGGTACAGTATGTTGGCATGCGTGTGTGTGAGTGTATGTGTGTGAGTGTGCTCACCAGGCCAAGAGCAGCAAGATGTTCCTTGCCTACATGACACTGATTGGCACAACTTACATATATCCATGCCCGTGATGTATGCAGACACACACTCGCACACGCACACTTATACACGCATGCACAACACTCTGCAGGTACTCCGCACACCTAAATTCAGCCCATCTGAATGCATCAGTGCTCTGTCCAGTCTGATTAAGCAGCTTGGGCCCCATTGTAATCAGCATGACAAGAACTGAACTTTGGTAACTGGATCAGTCTGAGCCCACACACATGAAGCAGTCTGCTAGCTTAATAAAGATCTCAGCCCTATTGCTTCTTTACATTTTAGCCTATTTACCATAATTAACAACCAACTTACACTAAATGCTATTTGGAACATAATATGAGAAATCCTTCCGCATTCATCTGTCCTCCAGGATAGGCTGGCTGAAAGGTTTTAGTGAAATCATAGTTGTAACAAGCAGGTCCAAAAATGCAGTCATAGTGCAATTATACTGTTTGGTAGAAACTAAAATCTGTATTTTTGAATCATCCGTAAATAAAATACCAGCAAGTTTTGATAAAGGAAGGGAAAAATCACCAGTACCATTTGTAATGTTACACTGAGAGATTCCTGTGATGAAATGATTTAAAGCAACTTTAAAGCACCAGACAGCTTGAAGGATTGCAGCTACTGGGTGAAATAGCCAGCAGGTTTGGACAGGCTGACCTTTCACAGGTTTTATAGAGCTGCAAGAATTATCATGTAAAAGCCTGACAAAAGCACACAAATATCTCGAGCTTTTTGCCCTCATACATAGTGGGGTCCAAAAGTCTGAGACCACATTGAAAATCGGGGATGTTTTTTTCTTGTAATCCTGGAAATTAACAGAATGTTTTAGGATTTTTTTAAATTAAAACCAATTAAATTCAAAGTTTTGCAAGAACTACTCAAAAACCAAAGAAGAACCAGGAGTGCGGCACAATTCACAACCAACTGACCTCAACCCCATTGGACATTTATGGGGCACTTGAAGACTGACAAAAGCCAAGCATTCAGTAACATCACAAAATGCTCTTTGGAACATTGTCAAATAATACTGGGATAACATGACTCATCAGGTTTTCTACAAATTTGTGGAGTGCAAATTTTGCACGTTGCCATTAAAGCAAAAGATGGACATATCAAATACTAAGAAATTCTGAAATTAATGTCATTTTTTCAAAGATTCAACTTTTCACACAAATTGTTATACTGATAATATACAAGTGCATGCAGTCTTTAATTCTGTTCTCTCTGTGAACACAGATTAAGGATCCTCCACCTCAAAAGAATTGATAAATCTATGAAAGAATTGAGGATATGGAGCATTCCAGCAACGGTGGCACTGCAGAACTGCACAGCTGGGGGACGTTAGAGGCCTTAGCATAAATATGCTGAGGAAAATATCAATAAACAGTCCTAACATCAAGAGGGTCCGGCCTGGGAAAAGGAGCAGCTCCGACCTGACTGAAGAGAAAAACACCAGGCCCCTCTCCTTCCACCTTAGAAATGCAAGTGTGGGATTTTGTTATCACCACACAACCTTGCCAGCAAAATGTACAAGCTCACATATCAGACACAATGCAAGCAATGTTGTCCCTTGAGCAGTCTGTGAACCTGTCGAGTCAAACGGCCCATTGGCTGATAAGACGTGTGGTAACGTTTTCTTATTTAGATTTGGCTGTTAGTGATTTTAATTAAGTCATGGGGTATCTTTAGGTTCAGTTTTAACTTTGATTTATTTTGCTAATTTGCTGTAGCTAGCTTCTCCCGTGGGTTTAGCTGTACTCATCAGCTGTTTTGTATGAGCTAATCACCCACCTCTTCTTATTCTTCACCAGAGGCTGCCTCCCTCTCAATTTGCACCTCTCCTTCAGTCCCTAATTCTGTAATCCTACATGCTCTGCACTCCTTCCTGCCCACACCTATTATGTGCCTTAAACTTATACCTGTGTGCTCTTTCTTTTCAGAAGGCCTAATCACCGTAGACGCAACCCAGCTATCAAGTCAGCTATCAAGAAATCCGATTTCATCACCTACTGCCCTCCTCACATAGACCTGGATTACTCCAGATAGCACTGCTACTCCAACTGCACTGTCTGCGGGCTACTCCTTCTCCCCTATCCCCAGGAGCTGTTCCACTCCCCAACTTACAGTGACTCTGCTCCATGTCTCGGATCACTACTTTGTTTCCTTCTCTCTCCCCTACCTACCCTCTCCTCTCCCCTAATGACTTTCCCACTATAACTTTCAGGAGGAATCTGCATACTCTCTCCCATTCCTCTCTTACCTCTTCTACTCTCTCCCCCTGCTTCTTCCTCTAAACTGCCTCTTAACTCTTAACTCACTTTGCCCTCTTGTCTCCAAACCAGCACGACCATCACCCCCCTGCCCATAGCTGACAGAATCTCTCTGCTGAAGCAGAACCTCGCTGCAGGCGGCTGAGAGGAAGTGGAGGAAATCCAGATCCTCTCATGACCTGATGACTTATCACACCTTGCTGACAACCTTTACCTTTGCTACTACATCAGCTAAAACGTCCTTTTTTCAGTCTAAAATCAGTGCATATGTGTCTAACCCCATAAACTCTTCACCACCTTCTCTTCCCTCCTCATCCCTCCCCCACCCCCTCCCCCCTCTCACTCTGCAGATGACTTTCTGGCCCACTTTGAAGGGAAGGTGCTGGAATCGGGAACTCTTTCACTCATCCGGTGATGCCACTCCCCAAAGCACACCCACTGCTGCACTGCTGCACTGCTCATTATGCTGGAACCCACAGACATACTCCAACTAGTCACAAATCATTGTGCAACCACTTGACCCTATCCCATCAGCTGTTCTTCAGTCCTCCTTCAGAGCTCCTTCCTTATCTGTCCTCTATTATTAATGGCTGCCTTGCCAGTGGTAATGTTCCTGACTTTAAACTTGTGTTACCCCACTCCTTAAGAGACCGTCCTGAGACACCTCTGATGTTAAGAACTATCGACCAGTATCACTACTTCCCTTCCTGTCCAAAGCTCTGGACCAAGCTGCACTTCTTTTCTCCAACAGCACAACCTGCTAGACCCTCACCAGTCCAGCATCCAATCCAGGCACTCAGCAGAGACTGCTCTCCTGGCTATGATGGAGGCGCTTGCCACTGGAAGAGCCTCATCCCTCTCCTCTGTCTTGATCCTCCTTGACCTGTCTGCAGCATTTGACACAGTCAACCACCGACTCCTGATTTCCACCCTGGCATTTGTGGGACTGCCCTCTCTTGGTTTCCATCCTATCTAGCAGGTCCAACCAGGTTGCCTAGAGGGGGGCTGTCTCTGCTCCTCATCCCCTTCTCACAGAAGTCCCACAGGGCTCTGTACTGGGGCCTCTGTTATTTTCCCTCTACACAAAATCTCTTGCCTCAGTAATTGCATCACATAGCTTTTTGTATCACTGTTATGTTAATGATACTCAACTTTTCCTGTTATTGCCTCCCTCAGCCACAGAGGTCAATGAGAAAATATCTGCCTGCCAGCTGGACTTCAAAGAGCAAATTGCAGCAACATCATGGTCCTGCAGGTTCCTTCTGTATAACATCAGGAGGATTCGACCATACCTGACTACATACTCCATACAGCTGCTCATCCAGGCTATAGTAATCTCCCGACTAGATTTCTGCAGCTCACTACTTGCAAGTCTGCCAACCTACGTATGCCTTCCAGCCGCTACAGCTCATCCAGAACACTGTTTGTTATATGACCTTGATATGCATTGTTTTGTACGTCACTTTGGATAAAAGTTTCTGCAAAATAAAATGTAATGTAACATTTTACTAAGCTGGCATACATGCCCCGGTGTAAAATACAGCTATAACCAGCTTGAAATGACCAGCTACAAGTTGTCTTTCAAAACATAGCTTGAGCTGGTCAAACCAAGTTCAGTATGGAGCTGGTCTGAACTGGTCAAAACCTAGCTTGAGCTGTTTTTTTCAGCAGGGTCAAAGGACTTTTCAGCCACCTGCAGCTGTGGGAGAATGGACTGTAATTTCATACTTTCTTGACAAATATAGCGCTTTGAATGTAAAGAGCGAGTGGGAGTGAACTGTGCCTAATTTTTCTCCTTGGCTGTGACAACCGAATGAAGGGCCGCAACAAACGCCATTCAGCGACCCCCCTGCAGAGAGGAGAAAGAGCCTCAGTGGCTCCAGACGAGAACACTGGAGCACCGAGCATGCTGGGAGAGGTCTCGAGTGGCTGCTAGTCCTTTGTTGTCGAGAGGCACGGGGACGAGCGACCAACATTAAAATGGAAAGCAGGGCTTTCAACCCCCTTTCGTTTCGCTGCTTCCTTTTGTTCCGAATGCTCCTTAAAAAAGTGTTAAGGGTCATGCTGTTCTTCGTCCAGCTCAGGAGGGCTTACGGTGAAAAGAGGGATTGGACAAAGGTCAGAGCAGTTCTCTAACTTCAGGCACGACGGCGAAAGTTTTTTTGTTGCCCGAGGTGACTGCTCGGCCTCAACGACGCATGCTACCTAGCCAGATTCAGCCAGACCTGGGCCAAATACTTCATTGTTTTGGATTCAAATACTTTTCTTTGCTTTACTGAGCTCGTCTGGTGTATTGGAACCTATGAAGTACTCTCTAAAAGTGCAAACCTGGCCTTTTGGTCCTCTTGGTTGGCTCAACTGCATCGGTAAATGGCAAATGGACTGCATTTATATAGCGCTTTTATCCAAAGCACTTTACAGTTCATGCATCTCATTCTCTCATTCACCCATTGACACACACACACCAACGGTATGCAAGGCACCAATCAGCTCGTCTTGTCACCCAGGGCAGGGGATTGAACCGGCCACCCTCTCTGGCTGCCAGACATTTGCTCTTACCTCATGAGCTAATGGCCATAATAATTTGCTATTTAGCTGATGCTTTTATCCAAAGTGACTTACAGTTGATTATACTAAGCATGGGACAATCCCCCCTGGAGCAAAGACTCATACCCCTAGACCAACTACTCTACATAAATTGAACATAGAAAACTATTTGAATCCAAAACAATTACATATTTGATCCAGGTCTGGAATCAGCCACAATGTTAAACAGAATAATTTAAAAGGGATTAAGCAGACGGATCACCTTGTGTGACTTCTCTGGTGTAGCCTACTGACCGTCTTCCTGTAGAGCTCCCATTTCATTCTGTGTCGGTCTGGAATACCCATTAAAAACACAGTAGCCCCCAGACTGCACACGAGCAGCTATGTTATTATATGGTTTCAAAATGTAGCCAGTACATTGAGACCAAGGTGATACTTTCAAAAAGAGATTTGCTGCTTTGTATGTTTGTACTGTCTTTTTTGTTTTACAATAAATAATTGTTCACAAAAAAAGGCTAATTGCTGTAATTGGCATAAAAGAGAAATATGGGCATTGCTGAGGTAGACCATTGCGTAACATACTGTTACACAAAAATGGGAGAATTGCTCTGTAAAAAATATAACCCATGACCATCTATTAAAATTCCAACATCAAGACCATTCCAGCTGGATTTTTACGGCTTTCCGTTTGTGTCGGTCTGTGAAAAAAACGCACTGTCAAGTCAAGGACTTCCCTGACGCACTCCACCAGCAGGTGTGGTGGTCGACAGTCTCACTAATCTTCCCAATGTAACGGGCGGGCTCTGATAAGGACCAACCCTGACCGTGCCCGGTCTTGTCCTTCAACAGCACCATACCACAACAGGGCATATCGCCACCCACAATGATCAGGACATCAAGAGAAAAAGCTATCACAACGTGAAAAGCAGCCATGATAGCACCTGGCCAGCAGAAAGCTGTCATGATTCAATGCCTAAGTGTCTGGCTCCATTGACCCACGGCCATCTATTGGCGGGGGGGGGCTAAGCCTAAACAAAGCCAAATCTTGCCATGGTGTAAGCATGCAGCAATGCAGGGATGTAATGTGTTTATAAAAGATGATCCGCTCATTTGCTTAATGCTCAGACTTACTGGGCTACCTCAATCTCGCCCGACAGTCGCTGGCTTATAGTGGAGTTTGGGGCAAAGCGAATGGCTCACCACAAGTGACAAGCCCCCGGCTTCTCTTGATCACATGATCACGACTGTCCGACTATGCTCGACTTGACATATACACACATATAAACAAACACACACAAACGCTTCCATCACTGCAGCCAGAAACAAGTTCATCTTTTCCACAATGTTTCACAATCCATAATTGACAAAAATAAAGCAATACATCAAACACTCACATCAAGACACTGCAACATAAAGGCAATTTAATACAATTAAATGAACCAAACCAAAAGAGTAAGTACAGTAAAACACTTCCAAATAGATTGCCCAAAACTATCGCATAAGGACTGCCTTCACATGTCTTAAAGTGTGCCTTCTTACATGCCACTTGAAAGTGATGCGTCAACTCAGAACGATCTAGAATCTAAGATTTCCCTCAGGATGAATAAAGTATCTATCTATCTATCTATCTATCTATCTATCTATCTAAACAACAATCAATGAAGATAGTCGCAGTCAGCTATGAGACTTCACAGAAGTAGTGCAACTCCTCAGTTGCACCTCTCTCTTGTTAGCTCCCTTATCTCGCTGCCTGCAGGCACCAGAGCACCAGAGCAGCAGAACACGATCGCACAGTTCACAGGACACAAGCTCTACACTGTCTGGGAACAGCCTCTGACACCTCTACCAGACCTCTGCATTCACACGCTTTCTCAAAGTGCCCCTCTGCCCTCCCCCAGAGAGCATGTGATAATCTGAGGACCGCAAGAGGAGCAATTTACTAATCTAGATAGCAGCAACTTCAGTCGGAAAGCATAAAAAAAGGCTTGTACTTTTTAATCCACTGATCCGCAAAGTGTGAGTCACAACTTGCTCACATTTGCCTAAGCCCACTCAACAGGCGCTGCCTCTCCTCTATGTGTTTAAGTCTATGTGTGTGTATGGGAGGGGGAGGGTACATGCAAGCAAACATATACACACACAATCTCTTCCTTAATATTTCCTCTGCAAAACTATACTTTTTCACACATATTCATTGAGTCTCCTTTAGAACTGACATAGTGAGATTTGACCCAGTGCAGTGCTGGCCACATCTCAGCCCAGCGTTTGGACCCAAAAACAAATCTTATGATTCATGGAAAATGTACTTAAAGATTTGACTTGAAAATCCTGATAAGAACTGAAAGGTGCTGCGCTGATATTAGTAATTGTTGGATTATATAACTTTTCATAAGAGCCCAGTAGAAACATAGGCAGTTAATATAACACTTGGCTGTCTCCACATTGGCAATGTGAACTTTTTAAAGTAGGCTACATCCACCTGTGACATACATAATGTGTAAAAGATGAACAAATACCTCATGTCTGCTGCTGTAAGCAACACCACTCAAAGTCATGATAAATGAGACCCCTGCTAAATGCTACTGAAATTCCCTCAAAATAAAACAAATGAGGGAATTTGCCCTTTTTGTCATCAAAGTTACAATAACCAAAATCATTCACTTTTATCAGTGTTTATTGACTTTGTATGGATTATTCATTCATACTTGGAGATTATTTCAGAATAAGTGAACAGTTCTATAAATTTGCTCATACACGCATGTAAAAAAAACCACAACCATTCCTTGAGAAAGTGATACAAATAGCCACCAGCGTATGGGAGTGTTCTGAATCATCATCCAGGCAATTATGTATTAGAAGGTAAAGAGGGTAGGCAACAATTAAAGTCTTATGCAAGTAAAAACAAGTCTCTTTTTATAGTGTCATTAATGTCTCACCAAGCTCTACCTAACAACATAATACATAACTGCATCGTATTAACACGTTCATGTCCAAGCTTTTCTAAATGAATTTATTGTTTGGTCATTGGTCATTGTTGAATGATGGCTTGGAATAGATCCAGCCTTTTGACGAATCGGTATGCGGTATTTTGACAGCATTTCTCTTTGCTGGGCTTCAAGCGCTGGAGTGGTAATTCATGCCACACGAGAAGCGCCTCCTTTGTGACACGAGGATACCAATGTGAAAGAAAATCGTACAGACTGCACATTATGGCATGTGACAGTCCCATCAGTTCTAACCATTGTTGTGCTGGCGTTGGTACGTATGTTAAGTTATTTAGATGTACGTATTTGTTTATTTTACATATTTTACACTGAAGTAGGATACAGGCGGTAAAACAACCAATTTCCATGAACGTTTGGGAACTGCTTTCAGAGCAGTGTGACTTCTGCCAAACTTTAGCATTGTTTATCCACAAAGTACAATTGTGTGTATTCTGGAAGGACATTATGCGTAGGACATTATGAGATGCACAACATTATAAAAGCTAAGAAAATGCCACAGTGTTTCAAATATTACTATTTATGAGTTCGTCTACTTTCATCGAGCTTGTTATTTTAGTTTTTCGTAATAAATAATATTTCATGCCATTCAGATTCATGCAATACGAGTACACAATAAAGCATGCATAATATTTCTTTACCCGAGATTACCATTGGCTACCCCAATGTGTAGTAAACACGCAGACATTAATAAACGTCACTTTTCCTCTGAAACAGAATTCAGTCGCCTCATTTACTTTACGTCAGGTATTTGGTGTATTTCTAATGGCAAGAAACATTTTAACTAATTTAAAACTAAAACACATAAACGTACCATAAAGGATCTTCAGAGTTGTCAAAAGTAGAGGAAAACTTTCGTGAACGAACAGCTGCCGTTCAGATGAACGTAAAGCGTGTTGTTGTTTTCTTTCTACTGTATATTGCTGCGGAACTTCTATGCTTCCATAGAAAATAGATAAACGAGGTGCTGATAGCCCGCAAATGTTAATATTCCAAACTATGCGCTCTCTGCTTTCGAAAAAGTTTTAAATCTAAATGATACCCATCTCCGCTTTCACTATGCAGACTTTTGGAGGTGGAGCTAGTAGGAGGAGATAGAAAAATACATCAATCAAGCCAAATTTTGGACTTTCATTGGTGAGTATTACTAAAAAGGTGGGATTTACATATTATCCGGAGATTTGCTGAAGGAAAGCGCAATCCATTTATTTGATTTAGGTTTATGCATTTTCAGATCGAGCCGATATGGTTACAACTACTTTGGAATACATTATCTTTTAATTTTCAAATTAGTCTGAAAAGTAAAATGTATATTCATTTTGATATAATACTGCATATGAAGTAGCCTAATGTGTAACGTACATCGAATTACTATACTAGCCTATATTCCTTTTAAGCAGATAACACATGTTGAAATCAAACAAACAGTTAGATGATAAGACCGATAAGTAGCCTATTAAAATAAGAACATATGTATGACACAATAGGACATAGGCATTATTTTTGTAAAATCAAAGACAAATTGCATGCTCTCTCACACCAAAATGGAACTACTTACTTTAATCCTTAGCTTTGAAAGGACTCTTCCTTTTACCAGCTCAGTTATACAGTATATCACTGAACTGAACTCAGTCACTTTTATTAGCAGTATAATGAAATGCTTCTCAGATGCAGTGTCAAACCTGTCATTCCATTAAAAACAATTTGTTTCCAATTGCTTTAAATTCAAGGTTTCAGCCTTGGTAAAAATGAACAACTTTTTTACCATATTTAGTAAAATACATAATACATTTTTATTGGCAGAATCCATTTCACCATCTTATTGTATAATGATCTTAATAGAACGCCTAACTGCAGTGTGTATAAATTAATGGCTCTCAAGGAGCTGGCTGAGGAGGCAGAGCAAGGGAGTTTTTGAATTTGGCTCAGAAGGAAAGACCCAAAGTGGGAATGGGGAGGATCATAATGCCAGCTGCAGGGGGCGGTAGGGAGACGTCCCTATCGCTGCCCCACCACCTGGAGTTGTTCTGGGATTAAAGGGGCGAAACATCTGTGAAGGGTGGCTCCCAGCTGACGACCATGCAGCTGGCCCAATGGCACCGGCGGAGGTGCGTCAGGCAGCAATGCCTTGCAAGTAGAGATACTTGTGCTTCAAACAAATGGAGTGTGTGAGTGATACAGTATATCTGTTTTGGGAGAAAAACATTATGATATCAATTATTGAATAATATGAACAAATTTGGTAAGCTGGCTTTGTTTACACAACCTATAACTCAAGTAAAAAACAAACATTACTTCCAGCAATACCTTTCGAATGGTCATCATGAAAGCTGCTTCTCTTCGTTCTCAAAATACAAAATTCTCAAAACTGTCTTAAATTCAATTCAGCATAAGGAAATGTAAAGGCTAATTTATGCTTTAAAAGTAATAGTTGCCATGGTACTGGGCAAGATTTATCTGCGGCACATGATTGCTGATATGAACATAATCATCTTTTCATTGCCAACTGCTGGCTCTCAAGGCTATGGGTCACAGGTTGCGTACATGTGCGCAAACCTTGTAGATCTCTCTCCAGCTTAAAAGAGACTTTTGCTTTTATCAGTCAAAGACATCAAATCCTGGCTTGTTTTCAATACTGTGGTCTGATGGCAGCACTGCTTTGCCCTCAAGGTTGCCACTCCAGAGATGAACCCAATAATTGTGACGTGCTCATCCATGCAGAATAGCTTTGTATCCTTGACTGCTCTTTGACTGCTAAGTGTTTTTTTCCTTCTGAATGCAGCGCATTACAGGTTGCCCTTGCCTTACAAAACTACAAATCCTTATTACAAAATCCTTCTCACCACCGACAAAGCACTTAATGGTTCGGCTACTTCTCCCCTACACCCCTGTTTGCACCCCCAGGTCCTCTGGCAATGGACATCTGGTGGTCTCCAATACCAAAACCAGACTTTCTTCTATGTCGTTCAGTGCCATGGCCCCAAACTCTGGCATTCACAATCCCAACATCTACGCGACTGCATCAGTATCTCTAAGTTCAAATCACCCTTAAAATCCTACCACTTCTCAAGACACTCTCTGAACCCTGGACTTTTCCTAGTTTCTTTTTTTCTTTCCTTGGTTTCCTCCTCTCCCTGGTTTTGCTTGTCCATTTCGGTCATTTATTTATTCATTTCTATCTATTAACTTTTTTCTGGTATTCCTGTTGTATGCTTTCTGTTGAATCTTGCTTGCTTTATCCTTTACTCTGTACAGTGTCCTTGGGTTTGAGAAAGGCCCTATATAAATAAAATGTATTATTAATATTATTATTTCACGAGGAATAATTTATTTCATTGAAGGTACAATAGGTAATTGTAAAAACACAGTTTATCCCTCCCAATTCTCTGTAAACATGCTGATGTTGAAATGCCATTGGCGGTGGCAATTAGAACCAATTTTCAACCAATGAGCTTGAATTATTGTACAGCTATGCAATGTTTTGGTACAGACTGTCAGGCCGTCAACTGTATATTTTGAAACCCTATAAACACAGGCAGAGAGGTAAGTGAGGGAAGGGATTTACAAAGGCCTTGTAATAATGTTTTAACACAAAAATCTTACTTATTGTACCTTTAACTTTCATTTTTTATGTGATGACGGTTGATGACGGTAAGATTTAGGGCAATCTTTTTGTCAAGAATTGCTTAAAGATTAAATACTGCTGAAAGGGCAGTGAAAGCAGTGAATCTAGCAAAACTGTGTGCTCAATTAAAGATCGACTGGGTTCAGATTTTTTACTATAAAACTAGCCCTGTAGAAGTTGTTTTATGAAATATACACTGTCTCTTCTTTCTATGTAGCAGATTAAGAAGTGAAAACCAATAGTTCCTTTTTGTCAAAGTAAATAATAATGATGTAATTCAAAAGAAAGCTTAAACTTAAGCTTTTAATCTCCATGTTGGAAAGGCTGAGGAAACAGGTGAAATGCCATGTCTGTATTCAGAATTTAAAAAACCTGTCAACATATTCTGCCATCTCTACTCAATTTTAATTGTTGTATTTACGACCGGCCTACTCTTATTAGTAATGCAACCACACTCTAATCAGGGACTGATTTAACCTTGACTCACCAGGTAGGTGAGAGCTGATCAGTTGGACTATGGACAATCAGGCAGAAGAGAAAATCAGCAGTATGACTGGCCTTGAGGGCCAGATTTGAGTATCTCTGCTGCGAGGCATCAGGCAGGTAAGTGGTTACTGGATGAATAATGCTTCTATGGAAGCATCGTGTCCCATGTTTAAAATGTGGCCATACTGGCCATATATCAACATAAAAAAGATTTAATAAAATTTTCTGTAGTAAAAATATCATCAAAATTCTTCATAGAGTGATATTGTTGCAGTAATTGGCACAGCAGCCAGTGTTGAAATAATATAACCAACCATTTCAGTATTGGAATTCAGTATTGATGTCTATTTATATTAGATTCACAAGATACTGTGAATTATTGAGAAATAATGCAATATATGTTGTCAGTACAAGTACTACTCCAAAAAGTCCACACATTTTCCAAACTGTCCAAATATATACATACATACAAATGCATATACATATATACAGATTTCATATAGAACCACAATCTACCTTACATTTACACAGGAAGCACCATTGCACTTGAAATTATCTGCTGGGATACTAGTTTTCTATTTCTTGTTAAATTGTTTCTTCGCTGTAATTACTGGATTTTCTTGGAACTAAAATACTGTTTCGATTAATGATGTGACATACATTCCCCCAGAAAAAACAAAGAATATCTTCTCTCAAAATGAAAAATGTTGACTTAGCACACAGCCTCACTAGCAAAACACAGCTGGCAAGATGTGGCAGTAAGCATAGTTTTACAGCCTGTCCAGATACTGTTTGTGCTGCAGGGAGAGAAAATCATGTGCAAAGTTAGCATTTATGAGCCAATCAAGCTTGTAATAGTCAGTGCATTTTCACTCATTACATAATCTTTCTTTTTCTCAGTGGGAATATGAAGCAATGCAAAACATTAAAACACTCTTTGGGCAACCCCTTGGGTCTTACTGGAAAAATAATTTTGGATTCTGGTCCAGAAATAACTTTCAGAGGGACCAACAGCAAAGCACACAGTTATTCCCACTGATATTGGTTCCACTGGCTGTGGGTCAACACACATTAAAATATTTCAGCCTCTGGCAAACAGTCTGCCAAGTCAAACCCTTGAAGACCTTATGCCAGTTGATTTTGGCGATTGAGCCATATTGAGCCACAACATAAAGATACAGATATTTAATCTATTGAGTGTACATTACTTCACAGTTCTTATTGCCAGTCCACTAAATGGTCACATTGCTAATCGGTTAAAATATAAATATAAACCTCAACATGTAGGGGCATAGTTTAAAATGACTAATTCCAGTAGTATGAAGTATAGGGCCCATTGTTGCTCCACCCAGCTACTCATCCTAGCTACTTGGTAATCTCCCATCATAACTACTACAACTTACACCTTGCAAATCACTCTTAGCAAGCCCACCAGCCAGTGCCATACAGCCACCACTGCTACTCGACTCGTTCTCATATGTCACTCCCCTGCTGAGGTTACTTCACTGGCTGCAGTTGCCACCAGGGTCATGTTCAAAGTTTAACAGCCAATCCCTACCTCCAGGACATACTGTGGCTTCAGAAAGTATTCAGACCCCTTAACTTTTTGAACACTTTATTGTGTTGTATAATTCATACAGGCAACAACCCATAGTGACAAAGTGATTTTTTTTTTTTTTTTTTTAATTTCATCGAAATCTCTCATTTATATAAGTATATATTTTATATTTATTTATATTTATCCCATTCTTCCTGGCAGATCCTTTAAGCTCCGTCTGTGAATCGCTATCTTCAGGTCTCTCCACAGATGTTCTGAGGTTTAAGTCTCGGGCTTGGCTGGGTCACTCAAGGACAGTCAGAGATTTGTCCCGAAGCCATTCCAGCACTGCCATTGCTATATACTTTGGGTAATTGTCATGCTAAAAAGTGAACTGTCGCTCCTGTCTGCAGTTGCCTGTACTCTGGAGCAGGTTTTCTTCAAGGACCTCACTGTATTTGGCTGCATTCATCCTTCCCTCAATTCTTGTCACTGCCACCACCACGCTTCACCTTCAGGGATGGTATTGGCCAGGTGATTAGCAGTGCCTGGTGTTCGCCAGACATAGTGCTTGGAGTTCTGCCCAAATAGTTCCATTTCTGTCTCATCAGACCAGAGAATCTTTTGCCTGATGTCCTTTAAATGCCGTTTGGCAAACTCCAAGTGGCTTCTGTCTAGCCACTCTACTATAAAGGCCTGATTGATGGAGTGCTACTGTGATGGTCATCGTTCAGGCAGGTTCTCCTATCTTTGCAGATGACTTCCAAAGCGCTGTTAGAGTGACTGTTGGGTCACCTCCCTAACCAAGAACCTTCTTGCCCAGTTACTCCAACTCTAGGAAGAGTCCTGATGGTTCCAAACTTCTTCCATTTCACAATTATTGAGGCCACTGTGCTCCTGGGAACACTCAAAGTTTTAGAAATGGTTTTATACACTTGCCCTGATCTATGCCATGGCACAATTTTATCACAAGACTTACAGAGAGTTCCTTGGACTTCATGGCTTGGTCTTTGGCCTGACAAGCAGTGTGAATTGTGGGACTTTATATACACAGGTGTGTGCCCTTCTAAACTATGTCCAGTCAATTAAATTTGCCACAGGTGGACTCCAAACAAGTTCTTGACACATCACAAGGACATTTAAAGCAAACAGGATGTACCTGACGACAATTTAGAGTCTGAATACTTGTAAATGAGAGAATTCAGTTTTGAATTCAAATTTGCAACAAATTTCTAAAAACATGTTTTCACTTTGTCATTATGGGTTATTAAGTGTTAAAATGGCAATTTTATCCATTTAAAATGAAATCTACAACACCCATGCACCCCAGTGGTGGAACAACCTCCCTGTTTCTCTATGAACCGCTCACACACTGCTAATTTTCCACCAAGGTTTGAAAACAGATCTCTTCAGACTGCACCATGGCTAACTCTACACTGCAGCTCTGCAGGGTTCACCCGGTCTTGTATCACTCTTAATGTGTTGTTGTGTCTGCTTTAGAATGGAAGCTTCATTGCATTGCACTTTTTTGACCTCTCTAAGGCCTTTGATACAGTTGACCACTCCATGTTATTACACAGTCACTTGTCCAGGGTTCAACAAGCCTGGTTCTGAAGAGCCGCAGGGTGTGCTGGCTTTCGCTGTTGGTCAGCACATAGTTGATCAATGAAAGCAGTTAATTACAGTTACCTCTCATCTCCTTGTTTGTTGGAATGGAATCATTTGCTTATTTTTTACGGTGAAAACAAAAACCAGGACACTCTGTGACTTGTTAGGTTCGCAAACAGTACTTATATGTATAAATCCTAACAGTGAAAAAACTATAGAAAGTGTTTACCAGATCAAACAAAATTGATTATGTCAATTTCCAGATGCACTCTTGATGATGCCGCTATGAGTCCCTCATTACAAATATTTTGGCATCTGGATTGATGAAAAATTCACCAAAATAACTGCATGTGAAGTATGGCTTCTTACTGTGTATAGAAATAGACTTCCCTATGTTTCCCACGCTTCCTTATGTGTACCTGAATCTATTTTTATTTAATTTTCTTTTTTTCAGTCATTGATTATGGAGATGTTATTTTTAGACATGCAGTGTCTACTCCTCCGCAACCTCTGGATGCTGTGTACCTTTCTGTACTTAAATTCATTACTGGAGACAGATATGGCATTCATCATTGTGTCCTGTACAGAAATTCTGGGTGGCCCTCTCTCTCTGCAAGGAGAGATCACCATGTCTATCTGTTTATTTATGAAGCCCTCCTCCGGAAACTCTTTTTACTCTTTTTAACCCTTTTTACCTCATGTAATTTTTAGTCTTGAAAGATATGCATTATCACACACACCCCCAACCGTGGAATGATTGTTAGTGCTGATCTGCTGTGATTTTCACACACACCCGAATGCTGCAAAAAACAAAAGAACATCCAGTGAGCAGCAGTTCTGTGGGCATAAAAACACATGGTTAATGAGAGAGGTCAGAGGAGATGGGCCAGACTGGTCGAAACTGACAGGAAGGAGACAGTAAGACAAATAACAATGCATTACAACTGTGGTATGTAGAAGTGGATCGGCTACAGCAGGAGAAGACCAATAAGTCAAAATGTCTAATGAGTATAGCCTAATATTCCTAATAAAATGATCACTGAGTGTAAATAACATATTCTAAAGCCAAAACTACTACTCCTAGAAAAAATCTATTGCTAAATTAGGTGCAAATGGATTAATAGCATTGTCAGTTCCATCTAACAAAAATCAATATAATAATTATAACCTTGCCCTGATACAAGGGTATCAGGGCAAGGTTCTACCTGACAGCAATTACTGTATGTGAGATCTGGAGTGTGTGAAGGAAGAGAAGGCCAGGATTTGATCATTTAGGATTTGGTCATTTAGAGTAGCAGGGGTACTGGTGTTAAACAACCAGGGCAGTAGTAAGGTATATGAAGGAGGGGGCTGGTGAAGAGTGGAATGAGTTAGAAGGGGCAGTAGTGCTAGGTAACTGAAGGAAACAATATTGTCAGAAAGATGAATCTTCCAAAAGATGCAATGGTAAGCCCATTTCGCTTATCTATTTGCCACGGGTGTGTGTGCATGTGTGTGCTTGCGTGAAAGTAGCATTACATGTGCCCCACTGTATATTTGTTTTCTTTTTAAAGTGTTCTTTCCCTTAGACTGTGATTTCTGTCCTTACAATTCCGTTTCCTGTAAAACTACACAAACATCTTTGACACGGGCATGTCTCTGTGAACAAACATCTTTTCTGTGTCACTCTGCTGAAATATCCCACTTCCATCTGTAGAAAGAAAATTCGTTTCGGCTGGGAACGGGCATAAATGTCTGAGCAGTGATTTTCCTCTAATGAGACTGCGTCTTTGAAATGAGAATTGAAAATTTGTTTTGGAACACCTTGATGCCTCGTGAAAATGTTGATTTACATCGAAGCGGGCTTTCAGCATCAACAAGTGCGCATTCAAAGGGTTCAAATATTTGCTGAGCCTCATACATATGTATGTTTCAGAGCGAGGCATGTGTATGGTATTTGTTTGTTTGCTTGCTTTTTCCTAGTAGGGCTGGTGGTACAACTCATGCTGACAACTTACATGAAGGAGAGAGATGAAAAGGGATCCGCTCAGCAAAGCCATCTTTTTCATTCATTGTTGCACCCAATGTTTATGTACGCTTTTGCTTAAAAACTTTAAATGATCAGTGCATTCCATTCCACGTTTTTGATAGACAAAGTATTTGTTCCTGACCAGAATGAATACGAAAGAAAGAGTCCGTTTGTTATATCATGGAATGAGAGATTTTGATCTAAAATAGAGACAATGGAGAAACAATGATGCCTGCGCCCCCCTCTTCACTGCCTATTTTGCAATCCAAAATACACTTCAGTCCTTAAATAGGACTACATAGACTAAAGATCTGACCTGATTTGTGGCCTGTAAAATGTAATGTTTTGGGTTGGGGAATGTTTCATTCCAGAATGCTAAAGACTAGTGCCAAATAAGCACATAGGCTTAGCTAGCATATGATTAAATACATCTTTGTTTAACTCTCCAGTTTATACAAAGATATGAGAACCACATCTTAGCTGGTTTTGTGTTTATCCCAGTTAAAACATCACCAAAATTTTCTCGTTTCTTACAATACCGTTCTCTTTGTTCGACCGAAATGCGCAAATGTGTAATTTTAACATGGAATTTAGATTGTTTTCTAAGACACTGAATTCATAAATATGGAAAGAACAGGAGGTGTAACATACAGTCAGGTCCATAAATATTGGGACATCGACACAATTCACCACCACAATGGATTTGAAATGAAACGAACAAGATATGCTTTAACTGCAGACTTTCATCTTTAATTTGAGGGTATTTACATCCAAATCAGGTGAACGGTGTAGGAAGTACAACAGTTTCTATATGTGCCTCCCACTTTTTAAGGGACCAAAAGTAATGGGACAATTGGCTGCTCAGCTGTTCCATGGCCAGGTGTGTGTTATTCCCTCATTATCTCATTTACAAGGAGCAGATAAAAGGTCTAGAGTTCATTTCATGTGTGCTATTTGCATTTGGAATCTGTTGCTCAATATGAGATCCAAAGAGCTGTCAATATCAGTGAAGCAAGCCATCATTAGGCTGAAAAATCGAAACAAACCCATCAGAGAGATAGCAAAAACATTAGGTGTGGCCAAATCAACTGTTTGGAACATTCTTAAAAAGAAAGAACGCACCGGTGAGCTCAGCAACACCAAAAGACCCAGAAGACCACGGAAAACAACTGTGGTGGATGACAGAAGAATTATTTCCCTGGTGAAGAAAAACCCCTTCACAACAGTTGGCCAGATCAAGAACGGTGTATGTGTGTCAAAGTCAACAATCAAGAGAAGACTTCACCAGAGTGAATACAGAGGGTTCACCACAAGATGTAAACCATTGGTGAGCCTCAAAAACAGGAAGACCAGATTAGAGTTTGCCAAACAACATCTAAAAAAGCCTTTACAGTTCTGGAACAACATCCTATGGACAGATGAGACAAAGATCAACTTGTACCAGAATGATGGGAAAAGAAGAGTATGGAGAAGGAAAGGAACTGCTCATGATCCAAAACATACCACCTCATCAGTGAAGCATGGTGGTGGTAGTGTCATGGCGTGGGCATGTATGGCTGCCAATGGAACTGGTTCCCTTGTATTTATTGATGATGTGACTGCTGAAGCAGCAGGATGAATTCTGAAGTGTTTCGGGCAATATTATCTTCTCATATTCAGCCAAATGCTTCAGAACTCATTGGACAGTGCTTCACAGTGCAGATGGACAATGACCTGAAGCATACTGCGAAAGCAACCAAAGAGTTTTTTAAGGCAAAGAAGTGGAATGTTATGCAATGGCCAAGTCAATCACCTGACCTGAATCCGATTGAACATGCATTTCACTTGCTGAAGACAAAACTGAAGGGAAAATGCCCCAAGAACAAGCAGGAACTGAAGACAGTTGCAGTAGAGGCCTGGCAGAGCATCACCAGGGATGAAACCCAGCGTCTGGTGATGTCTATGTGTTCCAGACTTCAGGCTGTAATTGACTGCAAAGGATTTGCAACCAAGTATTAAAAAGTGAAAGTTTGATTTATGATTGTTAGTTTGTCCCATTACTTTTGGTCCCTTAAAAAGTGGGAGGCACATATACAAACTGTTGTAATTCCTACACCGTTCACCTGATTTGGATGTTAAAGCACATCTTGTTTGTTTAATTTCAAATCCATTGTGGTGGTGTATAGAGCCAAAAAGATGAGAATTGTGTCGATGTCCCAATATTTATGGACCTGACTGTATACTTCAGTTGCATTTCTCCATTAATCTTTTTTTTATTTTTGAATTCAGTGATAATTCAATTTGAATTTCACTGCAAGAAATAGTGAGAAGTATGCAGAGCTGGCTGCAGATGTAAACATTATTTAAGGCCATAACTATCCCTGGGCCACAGAATTCAAGTTTGAAGTTTTTTTCAAGACATTTCATTGTACAGTATTGCTATTCATGTATCTGTGGCGAATGGTTCCCTGGTCTATGATCAGTTCATTCATTATTATTTAGGGCCACCAAAATCCTAGATCTGGATTATGAACTATGCATATTGAGCTTTTATTAAGCTGTAAGTCTTTACAATCTTCAATATTCTTTACCCATATCCAAATGCTAGCTGATATGAGAACAGATTATATGTGTGCAAACAGTAAAGGTGGGAGATTTCTTAAAGTAAACAGGAAGATGACATTTACTGTGTGAGGACATTGTGACTATCGACATCTCTCATAATGGGCTGGAAATTTGATTAGATGCTTCATAATAGAATCTCAAGAGATAAAATCCATGCCCTCTTCCCTCATCCACTGAACCAGGGGCCTTCCAGAATGTATGAACCTTTCATTGGTATCTGAACTGTGTATAAAATCTTCAGTCCTAGTGAGCAGCTTTTAGCTTTTAGCTTTTAGCCTCTTTGGCAGTCCCACACAATATCTTGGGGCTCAGATTGCCTTACCAGGTCTTGTTCTCATGACAAACCATTATCCTCTTTCTCCGTTTATATTTGGGCATTCAGACATGCCTTTTACAATGGATAAGAGATGGAGCAGACAATGCTATTAATACATTTGTACCTAATTTAGCAATAGATTTTTTCTTAAAGTACTAGTCTTGGCTTTAGAATATGTTATTTACACTCAGTGAGAATTTTATTAGGAATATTAGGTTATACTTATTAGTCGTAGTATTTTCACTTTTTGGTCTTCTCCTGCTGTAGCCAATCCACTTCTCCATACCACAGTTGTAATGCATGGTTATTTGTGTTACTGTCTCCTTCCCATCAGTTTCGACCAGTCTGGCCCTTCTCCCCTGATCTCTCTCATTAACAATGCATTTTTATGTCCACAGAACTGCTGCTCATTGGATGTTTTTTTTGTTTTTCACAGCATTCTCTGCAAACTCTAGAGTCTGGTGTGTGTGAAAATCACAGCAGATCAGCAGTAACAATCATTCCACAGTTGAAGTCACTTCTCTTCCCCATTCTGACATTTGGTCTGAAAAACAGCTGAACCTCTTGACCACGTCTGCATGCTTTTATGCATTTAATTGCTGCCACATGATTGGTTGTTTAAATATTTACATTAACAAGCTGTTGTACAGTTCTATAAATTGCTCAGTGATTGTATATACTGTATATTGTATTTGTATCTGCACATTTCTAATCAGACCATGCATGTTTTCCTGTCTTGAGGTAGAATGGTCCTCAAGAATAGCATGAGTTCACCTTGTCTTCTCCACATAATTCAGATCAATTAGCATCACTGTGGGTCCCTCTAAAAATGTCACACAGCAAGAAGGTAGAACATGATGTGTCTTACAATTACTCCGTTTGGTCTTTCACACTCGAGACATATGCTTTTAACATCAGCTCAACAGACAGACTGCATATATTTTAACGTACTTGTACAGGTAAAAATGAACTCATGAATAAATATAGGATATTTTTAACACAAATACATAAACAGCAGTTGGCTATTCAGTGTTTGCATGTCTCCTGACTGGCAGTATGGTAATCATAAAAAACAAATCGCTAGACAAGCTTTCATCGAGCATTGAAAATTAATAAGTACAACTATTTTTACAACATCTAAAGACCTCCTATGCTGGAGTGATCTGTTCAATAGGACACACTAATCAGCCACAATGCAATAGAAAGCAAGTTGTCTATATATTAAATATATCAATCAATTATCTAACCCAGTTATTCCTGGTCAGCGGGGGTGCTGAAGCCTATCCCAGCGTGCATTGGGCAAGAGGCAGGAATATATCCTGGACAGGCCTCCAATCCATCGCAGGGCACACAGACCATTCACTCACTTACTGTACACCTAGGAACAATTTAGACTCTCTGATTTACTGAATATATGCTAAATATATCATTTAAATATATTCATATATTTTGTGGCTGTCAATAAAAGTGTATAAGTATATTTCACATTTGTTTGTTTCCAATGCAAATACTGAAGTATAATTAATACATGAAACATTAAAATCATTACCATTTTTTTAAAGTGAAGGTGTAACACCCTTTCCATAACAAACTGATGTTTGTGATAGGCAAAATAATTTATTAGAAATAAGTAATTAAGAAAGTAATTAAATAATATTATTTATTATTTCATTGCAAAAACCAAAATCACCAAAAAGCCTTCAGACTCTTTCATAACTGAAGCCTGTTTCATGAGTTCTAGTGTCCCCTTCTGGATACACTCCATATAGCACTCGAGTAAATATGATTAATTTTATCTTGCCACTTTCTCTTTCTCTGGTTAAATTGAAATGCATTCATGGAACAGTCTTCCTGAATCTGTGTAAAGAAAGCTAGTAAAAATAATTATTGTCCTACTTTAACCTGAGTTTAACAGCAGTTGAAAATCAATCAAATTTATTTTCAGCATGGAATTTGACTTGGTGACCCTACCACAAGTTTTAAAAATATTTTTTATAAAAAATCTACGCCATCAGGGTAAAAAGTTTGTCTTATGAGTCTTTTTAACCCTGCAATTATGAAATGAGAAGTCATAATCAAAGTTAAGTTGATTCTATTACAGAAAAAAACAATCAATTATGATGTATATTGTGTAGTACGAATGAGTGGTATAGACAGAAAAAAATTCACCAATCTATTGATGAGTGACTTGTCTATATGAAAAATATTGACTTAAGGTTTAAAATCCAAGCAATTGGCTTTATCACATGGGTATTTTTGGTCCTGTGTACACAGGATGCATGCATAATATGAAGTCAAGAGAAGGGTTAAGCTCAGCTCATACCAGTCTCAAAATTGCTCAGACAATACTTTTTCACCACATTTGTGGCTTTGTGAAAATATAGTAAACACTTAAATGTGGGGTGCAAAGAATATAGAAAGCAGATGCTTCCACACAGGTGTGGTTCCTGAGTTAATTCTAGTATGCTCACAGTTGCCCATTTTTTGCCAACCATGGCTAGAATAAGCAAGCTCAGTGACTATGAAAGAAGGGAGGTTGTTGGAGCACATTTCAGACCTCCTGCCCTAATGTTTCATGAGGGACAGTGGCATATGTCTCTAGGGCATATGGTGGCTTCAGAAAGTATTCAGACCCATTCACTTTCTGCACCATTTATTGTGTTGTAGATTTCATTATAAATCATTTTTGCCTATTAATCTACACTCAATAATCCATAATGACAAAGTGAAAACATGTTTTTACAATTTAGAAAACTGAACTCTGTTCTGTCATAATGTTTTCACCAATATGCAGCATAGAACGCAAATTGTGCTCAGTGCAAAGACAGTGAAGAAATTGCGTTTGCATGAGGGAAACAATCCTAGCTATGCTACAGCTTGCTTGGCTATCATTCAGCTTCAATAATGTTCCATTCATCTTGGTAATATAGCCTCCTTGTAGTGTGTGCTGGTAGTTCCCATTTTCCCTGTTGTAGTGCAACCTTCACTTTGCTTTTTTACAGCTCCATCATGGCCAAAGCAAGTGCTGGACAGCAGTCAATCACTGGCTTTGTTAAAAATAGCAACATGTTGGTTTACTGCTGAAATTTGTGTTGTTCACATTCTCAATGGACATCTCTTTGGTAGCTTATGAAATATCCTAATTTTGTAGTTCTCTGCATCTCATGCATTTTCTTATCGATCCTCATTTTTATTGGAAGGGAGAGGAGAGAACATTTTTAAACCGATTGTAGACTTCATTGAACAGTTATTGTGTGAATAACTTCTCAGATGAGCAGCAACCTCCATCCTCATCACAAGATGATGTAGGCCTATAGACACGGGGGTACAGCCAGTAAAATCCTGTCTTCAGCTGAAGAGACAATCATTCAATATTTTGCTATTTTTATTTAACCCAAATGCCCACCCAAAGATGACATCCTAGTAACACCTCTGGCTCAAGACATTTTTTAAACAATTTCCTTGGTGTTTGTTACAGACAAGCCATGACAAGCACAGAAGTCAAATAACATAACACTCCTAGTGTTCAGATCAGAGAGGCCATTCCTTAGAATCACACCCTTCCAAGTTTCATAGTCATTGTCAACGTGTGCATTGAAGTCTCCAAGGAGGATTATGGAGTCAGTAGTTGGGGCCTTAGGCCTGTGGAGGATGAGCATCCCCCTATAGCTGGGTTCCTCTCGAGATGTTATTAATTATTTCTGTTTTTCCAATTGTCATTTTCTCATACCTCCAAAGAACTGTCCCCAATATTTTATTTCATGGGCCCCTCTGGTTTGGGAATTTCCCCCAACTTAATATATGAGTGGAAAAACACTAGCCCTTATGTTGTTTTTAATGAACCTATTCATCACTGGTGTCTGTGTCAGTTTCATAATCTCTCCTTGACTTCCTCCAAACTTTGATTTCATGTAAGCCAGACGTTAAAGCCTGCCACCATCCCAACACCCTCTTCAGGTGCCCCTTTTTGTGGCGCCTTAAGGGATCTACAAAGGACATCCAGCTAATAGCTGAGTGTAAATCATCCGCCATTAATTTTCTTTCGGTATTGACATCCCTTCCGTTTTCCTTATTTTTGTTTTTCTTTAGCCAGGCATTGTGCCCCTCCCCTGTAGGGTTGGGGTATTCTCAGTCAGAACTTTAACCTTGCTCCTTAAAACCCTAAATCTAAGTCCCCCGACTTCAGACTCCTCTACTGACAAGCATGGCTGCTCATTCTCTGAACCACATATTTTTCTTCTTACGGGCGTTCTTACTACCACCTCGATGGCGTGTGCGAGGGGTTAACAATGCATTCCTTTCTAACCCATCCCCCGTCAATCTCTCATCAGGGGGGCCTAGGGCCGGGTCCTCGACAATGTCTTCCCATCAGGGAGTTTTTTTCTAGCCACCACTTGAGGGTTTTTTCTCCTCACTGGGAGGTCGTTTACCTCCTGTGCCATCCGGGTGGCTTAGGGCTAGTATTACCCTTTCCCCTCTTGTTCTTTGGGGTGTCAATAGGAAATTGAACTACACTGGATTCACATAGAATTTATGGTCTTTTTATTTATTCATTAGTTATTTATCAGCCATTCGGTTCTTAAGTAATGTATTGTCCTTTGGCATTGTGTCAATTTTTATTGTATTTGTATTCACGGCGCTAAAGCACTTTGTGCTGTATGGTCGAAAAGTACAATACAAATAAAGTTATTATATCCCTCCTAATGTGCTTGAAAGCTGCAACATTTGTATTATCGGGGCAAATCTGACCTGTGTTTTACCTCATACCGTAACTAACTTATTATCCATTCATAACCATACAATAACTTTTGTATGGTTCCCAAACCGTTTACTTTACAATATACCACCTGTTTTCAGGACAAAAGGTCTAAATATATTTCCTATAGTGAAGACAGGGAGCAATTATGTTTGCTAATATTAGCACACACTTTCCTCGAATAATTTGCTTGTGTTTATTATTATTATTATTATTATTATTATCAACCATTGTGACATCTGTGCTGTTACGGGTCAGAGTTGACCCGTAGAGATCAATGTTAGAACAAGTAAAAAAGTTTTCCTAAAACCAAACTTTATTTTCTTGGAAATAAAACATTGGAATGGAACATGAAGAAGAGGGTTTCTTCTCTTTGCCAAAAGTTGCACAAGGTGTGATTGAAAGCTCAAAATAATAAACTCCCTCACCAGCCCCCAGTCCGGGTCTCCTGCCAAAACACAGTGACTGGGAAAATATCTGAGAAACCCTGAACAATAATATTTATAACCAGACAATACCAGACACAGGATTATCTTTTAAGAATACCTTTACCATTGAATATAATGTGTCTATTTCTCCTTGTGTGTGGGTGTGTGTGGGTGTGTTTGCGTGTATGTGTGTACTCTCTCACCTCAATATCATTGCCATGATCAAAAATATGATCAATAACCTCAGACAGTGAATCTGTTGCACATGTTGGAATACGCAGATGCTGCTGCAGAATGAAATTGACAAGAACTCAAACAAACCTTATTGAAAGATCCCAATGCTGTGAGAAATTTGTGTAATGTTATTTATGCCACGCCCCCACAAGCTGATACTGTGCTATAGCCTAGTGGCTAAGGTGGCTAAGGTGACCTGAGGGTTGGTGGTTCAAGCCTCGCTTTGGATAAAAAGCATTAGCTAAACAATTGTAACGTGCTTGTCTGCGAGAAATAAATGAGTTCCCATAATATTAATATTATGAAGAAGAGCAGTTGTGTTGACAGAGAAAGGGGTATTCTTTTTGAGTGTGTATGTGGGATAGATAGATAGATAGATATACAGACAGAGAGAGAGAGAGAGAGAGAGAGAGAGAGAGAGAGAGAGAGAGAGAGAGAGAGAGAAAGAAATAGATAGGGAAAGAAAGAGAGTGTTCAAGTTCCTTTTTAGTGTGTGTGTGTGTGTTCAAGTAAATTTTGTATGTGTGTGTGTGTGTGTGTGTGTGTGTGTGTGTGTGTGTATGTGTATCCATATTGTGCAAGAATAATTTAGTTCCTGATTAGGAGTACAAGAGCATACTGCAAGAAAATAATTGTTCCTGGGGAGGAAGAGGAGGGGTCATTTCTGCTGGCTAATTTTTGAACCGTAACACCACAGATGTAACTATTTCTTTAGAGCTGTTCATGGTACAGTATATTGCATTTACTGATTTTCTATGTCTTTCTTTTTTTTATCTTTAATTACTCAACATCCAACATAGGATGTGTAACATGTATTAATTCCTTTAATTTTCCTTTAATGTTCCAGGCATCATTATTGTGTCTATATAGTTTGATTTTTGCTGACTTTTTAGAAAATATACATATTCAGAGTTTGGGCGCCGCCAAGTGGTATAGAAAGAAAAATGCATGCAGTATGAAACCAAGTTTCAACAGGGAAAAATTGTTTACTTTCAACATGCGGTTAAAATATTTTAAGAGGCTACAGTGAACAAAAACATTGTTTTTCAGTAATATGCTTTATGAAACATGTATGCAATACAGTTTTAGTTCTCCAACTGTGATTCAGTCCCAGAGGATCATTTCAATTTTATCCTATGCCTAGAAGCAATTTTATTACAAGATAGCACACTAGCAAAAATATGGAATCTTCAAATGTTTCCTCACACTAAAGTGATTCTGAAAAGGAACTGACTCCCAATTCAAGCTAGATCTAACAAGGACACAAGAATCCCTCATGTATATCTAGTGAGATCTTCAGCATATGCAGTGTAGTCTGTAAGTATTCGGACAGCGACACAATTCTTGTTGTTTTCACTCTGTACTCAAGTAAACAGTTTAAATAAAACAACCACTGTGTTGTTAAATTAGACCTTTAGCTTCACTTTTATGGTTTTTACATCCATATTGGGTGAACAGTGTAGGAATTGTAGCCGTTGTTATACATAGTCTCCCCAATTTTATTGGACAAATAGTAATTAGACAATTGGCTCCTCAAATGTTTCCTGGACAGGTGTGTTACGTTTCATCATTAGTTCATGCATAAAACAGTTAGCAAAAGGTCTAGAGTTGATTCAAGGAGTGCCATCAGCATATGGAGTCTGTTGCGTTGTTTCTCAACATGAGGACCAAAGAAGTGTCAATGCCAGTAAAGCAGGCCATTATGAGGCTGAAAAATCTGAATAAATCAATCAGAGACATAGTCAAAATATTAGGTGTGTCAAAAACTGTTTGGTACATTGTAAAAAGCAAGAACACACTGGTGAGCTCAGCGATGCCAAATGAGCTGTCATAAGGAAACGGGAAGTTGGGCTCTCTGGTAACCGAGCGTTGCCTGCCCGGACTTGCCCAATAGAACAAGCATACCTAGGTTTCCCTACCCAGGGCAAGCTGACGGCTACACCGAGTTTGATGCTATAGCCCAAGAAGAGCTGGCCCTCCACTCATTCGTGGAAGCTAAAGCAGCACATTCGACTCGCCGCACCACAATCCCTCCACGAGGCCTTGACCGAGGCAGAGAGAGTGGAGAGATCCAAGAGATAGCAGCAGCAGGCATCGTTGAGCCCTCCAACAGCCTCTGACCTGCTCCAGTGGCCAAGAAAGAGTCAGTTCTGCGTTGACTATCGACGCCTCAACCTCGTGACCAGGAAAGAGTCATACCCACTCCCCGCATTGACGACACCCTCAACAACATTGCAGGCTCCAGATGGTTCAGCTCCCTTGCTCTCTGCAGTGGCTACTGGTAGGTGGAGCTGACCCCATAAGCAAGGCCCAAGACGGCGTTCACCATCATCCAGGGTCTGCGGCAGTCCACAGTCATGACCCCCACAGTCATGCACCTTTGAACGCCTCATGGAGAGGGTGCTAGCTGATGTGCCCTGTGTCATATACCTCGCCAACCTGCTGGTGCATGCATCAGACTATCTCTGTGAGGTCCTCACTGCCATCCGCCAAGCCGGGCTGCACCTGAGCCCCAAAAAGTGCTAACTGCTGAGGTGAGAGACGACCTTCCTGGGGCATGTGGTGAGTGCTGAGGGAGTGACGACACCCAACCAAGGTGGTCCTGGTGAGGGGCTGGCCTGTGTTATGACCATCGGAAAATCATAACAAAAATGGAGACAACACAATAAGGTACGTTTCACAAATAACTCATTTTAATTATTAAATGCAAAAAACAGAAAAAAGTGTCACGTGTAGTGTATTTATAGGATGCATGAGTGAAAAGTTAGGTGTGAATTGTCAGTGCAAATCAGTAAAAAGGTAAACAAACAACAGGACATCCAGTTGCTCAGCCTGGTGCAGGAGGGCAGGAGAAGAACAAAAAATAAGGAGAGCACCAGCACCCAGAGAGCCCCGGGGTCCCCAGGTGGTACCACACCCTGGCCGACTTGCAAAAACAAAGGAAAACAAAGTGAACAGAAAAGGGATCAAGGGACGTTACACCTGTCCCACATGGCATAGTGGAGCTGCAGAGCTTCTTGGGCCTGCCATCCTACTACAGACAGTTTGTGAGAGACTTTTCCGCAATCACACGCCTGCTGCAGAGCCTCAGAGAAAAGGGTTGATGGTACGAGTGGGATGATGCCTGCGCCATGACATTCGGGGCGACATGGCTCAGGCAGTAAGAGCAGTCGTCTGGCAGTCGTCTGGCAGTCGGAGGGTTGCCGGTTCGATCCCCCGCCCGGGCTGTGTCGAAGTGTCCCTGAGCAAGACACCTAACTCCCAAATGCTCCTGACGAGCTGGTCAGTGCCTTGCATGGCAGCCAATCGCCGTTGGTGCGTGAGTGTGTGTATGAATGGGTGAATGAGAAGCATCAATTGTACAGCGCTTTGGATAAAGGCGCTATATATAAATGCCAACCATTTACCATTTACATTCAGCTAACTCTGCACCGTACTCACAGAGGTCCTGGCTTACCCAAACCCCAGCCAGACATTCATCATGGACACTGGCGGCAGCAACGTGGGGATGGGCGCTGTGTTGGCCCAGAAGGGAGAGGGTGGGAAACGGGTGGTGTCCCACTCTCTAAGCCACAGCGGAACTATCGCGTCACCTGCCACAAGCACCCAGGCACACTACTCCCAGTGGGCCACGCTTGTCCAGAGGGAGGTGTACCGGAGATGGATGGCACCGGGACAGGAGGCCAACCTGCTGTAGCTGCTGGTGCCCCGGGTATTCCGGTCCCTGGCCTTGCAGCTTGTCCATGGGATGGTGGGGGTCGGGCACTTGGGGGCCAATGGGGAAGGTTCTACTGGGCGGGGTGCAGCTGAGACGTTGAGCTACATGTGCACAGCTGCGACACCTGTACCGCCCAGAAGGGGTTGATGCAACACTCCCAGGCCCCCCAACAGTAGTACATGGTGGGGGTCCCCATGGAGCGTGTGGGGATCGAAGTCCTGGACCCCTCCCCACCACCGACTCCAGGAACCGGTATGTCTTTGTGGCAATGGACTACTTCACTAAGTGGCCAGAGGTATACGCCGTCCCCAAACAGAGCCCTGTCACCATGGCAGACAAGCTGGTGGAGGAGATTCGGTTCTGCGTGCCGGAGGAAGCGACCAGCGGCGAAACTTCAAGGCTTCCGTAAGGTCTGTACCCACCTGGGGGTGAGAAGACCTGGACCACCCTCCTCCACCCTCAGAGCAATTCAATTGGACACTGGCCATCCACTGGGACCGACACCTCCCCCTCATCCTGTAGGCGTATTGGACAAGTCCAAGGGACAAGGGGAAACTGAGTGTGAGTATCTCCAGCAGCTGAGTGAGTGCTTACAGGTCACCCACAACTTTGCCCGCCAAGCCTAGGGCTCAGGGGGATGAGGCATCCCCTTTCTTGGCCAAGGGCCGCAGTACACCCCGACTCACCTTGCGTGCCCAGCTCAGCTCAAGACAGCAGCGGCAGTTATTACTTTTTTAATTAGTCTTTTAACCATTGTACAATTAAACTAGCTCCTCTAGGCCCCTCGGGTCGGGGGGATTTTAGAATCCGGGGGCTGTTCCTGTTGATATGTTGTGTGTTCAGAGATGCTCTTCTGCATACCACTGTTGTAATGCATGATTATTTGCGTTACTGTCAGCTTTGACCAGTCTGGACCTTTTCCTCTAACCTCTCTCCTTAACAACGTGTTTCTACCTGTAAAACTGCTGTTCACTCTAGGTTTTTTAGTTTTTCGCACCATTCTCTGCAAACTCTAGAGACTGTTGTGCATTAAAATCCCAGGAGATCAGCAGTTACCTGGCACCAACGGCTGGCACCAACAATCATGCAACGGTCTAAATCAGTGAGATCACATTTTTACCCATTCTGATGGTTGATGTGAACATTAACTGAAGCTCCTGACCCATATCTGCATGATTTTATGTTTTGCACTGCTGCCATACGATTGGCTGATTAGATAATTGCATGAATCAGTAGGTTTTCAGGTGTTCCTAATAAAGTGCTCAGTGAGTGTATATATATTATTCCTCTCAGGTTTATCTTAGCTAAGATTAGGCTACTAGTTAGGTCACTAATTAGAACTAATAGTATTAGCTTGGGGCGACATTGGCTCAGGCGGTAAGAGCAGTCGTCTGGTAGTCGGAGGGTTGCCAGTTCAATCCCACCCTGGGTGTGTCGAAATGTTCCTGAGCAAGACACCTAACCCCCAAATGCCCCTGGCAAGCAGATTGGTGCTTTGCATGGCAGTGAATTGCTGTGTGTGTTTGGATGGGTGAATGAAAAGCAGAAATTTTACAGCACTTTGGATAAAGATGCTATATAAATGGCAACCATTTATCATTTAGCTAACATTAGCTATCAAAAATGGAAAGGTCTCAATTATGTGTGCGCTAAATGTATTACATTCATTTTAAAAAAAGGGAAATACCAACCCTAAGCCCCCAAGTAGCATATGAGGTAAACAATGGGAGAAAAAACCTCAAACAGTGACAAGAAAAAACTCCCCGCTATCCCAGCTATATGGAGATGCCCATTCTCTGCTAGCCTATGGGTTGAAATGGTAACAGTTGAGGTATTAAACTAGCAGGTAAACTTGAAAGTCCACGTGGATGGATGTGAAGTATGTGGTCCAGAGGGGTTGGGGGTTAATGTGAACTATGCGGTTCAGAGGAGAGATGGATGAATTATGAATGATCAGCATCTTTATTACCACAGGAAAGACGGTTTTTAACAACTGACTTAAACTCTAAGGAAGAACTCTGGGATTTTGAACTGAAAGAAAAAGCCAAACGAGATGGACATCGGGATATGACGCACATACGTCTGTAACGATTCAACCAATTGAAAAGAAGAAATCCGGCATGCGCATTTTTGCAGCTATCCAATATGATTTCTCCGGTGCTTTTCACTCTCTCTAGAGTGTGGTATCCAACGCTGGAATATGCGTTAACACCTGGACACCATGGATAGTCTTTAGAATAATTGTCTTGACTCGTTAACTTTAGTGCAGGGCAAATAGAGCGAACAAAACAAATACAAGTCCACGAACAAGAACAGGAAGCTACGAAGACTGGAGTTTTTGCATCTATGGAAGGTTCTCGAACGAGCACGTGACGACTCTAGACCAGTTGCATTACACTTTCGAAAAATACTCTGACGTAGCTACATGTTCTTGTTTTTTTCGGAGGAGAACGGCTGCTTTGTTCAGTCAATGACACATTAGTTCGATGAAGAGCTCGTTCAGGCCGAGTGAGAAAGGGGGAAATAAACTGGGAGAAGTATAAGTGTTATTTAAAGAGGAATTGTTTCGGTTCTGGGGGGTATTGTGTTTGAGAAAATTGTATTTGTTGGTGAAAAACAGGGAATGGCAAAGCACGTGGAAGAAATTGACCAATCGCAGAACGCGCTCCCAACAGAAGTGTATAAATACCAGTCGATTGCTGTAGGAGCTGTCCGCCATCGAAGACTAAATAAGTTGGAAGGAGACCGCGCAAGCGTTATGTACGTTTAAGTAAATGTGTATTTAAACAAAAACAGTAACTGTAAAATCGCGTTACACGTCGACGAGAATCATCGTTGTTCCTCCCTTCGGCAGATCATCTTCGGCACAGAGCATCTGTCTCAATTCGGCAGTTAAAACAATCTTGTTGTGCCAGAGACGGACAGGTAATTTCTGAAAAAAGATTAGTTCTGAACAAAATTCGGCACGGTGTACTTAACCTTTTCTATAATTTCTTGATGTAAAATACGCTTAGACTGAAGGTTGTGATCTCAACTGGGTTTGGGTGGCGGGGGTGGTTTTAAAAACCGCAATGTTTGTTAGCTTGTTAGCTAGGTTACGTTGACAGGATTCGCTTCCTGTCGCCATTTTGTTGTTGCTGAGTTGGGCTGGCAACCTTACTTACGGAGTGAGATCATGGACGGCGTGTTTGGTGCTAAGCTAGCTAGTTAGAGGCATGTCGGTGTAATGTTATACACTTAGAAATGGGTGTGTAAAACGTATTGCACTGATACAGTGGTCAAGTATCTAGTTACTGAACGAATATCAAAGGTTTCTCAATTTACTGACTTATATAATCTCCATATCTACGTCATTCGGCGAGGACGCCATCTTATCCCGTGCTGATTGCATCATGCAGGCATGAGTCATGCGATGTTGCATAACTATTCCGCATCCGCCACTGCCACATCTAGCAAATCGATTGAAACATGATTACTTTTTAAACCATTGTATAATTAAACTATTTACAGTTCAATAAACTTCGTACTTTGTAACTGCCACTATACAAATGATGCTGTTTGTTAGTGGTAGGATTTCTTAAGCTGTAACGTTACCTGATTGTGCTTGGGTGGGTGTGTTTTGAATTCCTCCGAGATTGTAGCAATGGGCATCGCAGCCAATTGAACTTGGCTTGCGGTTGCCCACGGCAACCAACGTCATCTGTAATATCCCCTTCTACAAAACTGTAAATGTAAATTGTAAAATACTAGTCAATAAAATTTGAATTCTTACATTTGTTTTCCTTTTTTCTTTGAAACTTTGTCGGACAGCTGACCTTAGGTCCCAACTAAGGGCTCTGCATGTCCAACAACCAAGTTTGGTAGTGTGTGTATTGTAACTGGTAACAGGTACTTCTGACAAAATTGAATAAAAGGGCAAAAAAAAATGAATTGAATTTTCTACAGCGCTTGTAGTGTTCTGATTTGATACACTACAGTAGCTCAGTGCAGTTTTATCTGCAAGATTCTATGTACCCTTTGATAATGAACTTCATAGAAAGTTGAATGCTATTTGTAATGGTATGTAATTGGGTATAAGTAAAGTCCATTATCAATGAAGATGTCAGTGAAGATTCAAATTTTGATGTGGTAAGTGGTATATGTCTAGCTTTAAAAAAGAAAAAATTAAAATAAAGCCTAAACGTTTCCCAAGTGAACAGTAACTTTTTTTTTTTTAGTGGAGGAAGCTCGCCGTCCAGTTGAGGCAGCCCCTTCGACTATATGCAACATTTATCAAAATCATCTCGTTCAGCAAATCTGGTCATTGCTTTTATTCTGCACTGCAAGTGAGAAGAATGGTGCATTAGAAAGCAGTACACCCCTTAACAGCCTGATCCTTAGGGTTGTTTGTGTTGGTTGTGTTCATTGATTTGATTTATTTTAAAAACTAGGTCGTGGAACGTTTGCTATTTTAATAAAGTATGTGAAGATGACTGTCCCTCTGTGAAGATGACTATATGTGAAGATGACTATTCAACTCAGTGGAGGGGTTTTTGTAAAAAAGGGATTTATTGTTTGTACTGTGAGAATGTTGATGTATTACTAAGAATTGTTGGGAAATAAACGCGCAAGTCTACTGTATCATTAAATTGGGACATATTGACGTATTGTGAAATGAGACTAAGTGCAATAATCCTGACATCTTTTTGATAGTCTCGTACAGATTCTAGGGTATTTGGCCTTTGGAGTTGGTCGGCCTGAATGTTCAAAACCGGGCGTGAATTATTCTTGAAACGTACAGCTTTTTGGAAGCAGTATTATATTGGCCCAAATGTATTGGTCTTGGATTCTAATCCTTTGGCTACCGAATTGTATAACGTACATTTATACTTTTCCTGGGGCGAGTTCATGAGGACTATTTGCACTTTTGTGTGAATACCCCATGCATATAAATAACTTGACAAAATTGAGTGTTATCTCTAATATGATTGGCCTAATAATTTTATTTTATTTTTTTAAGGCCAATGGCAAGTGTGAAACCTGTACGTTCTGAAATACAGCAAATGAGCTGCACTTTCCGTGAACTTTTATATTTTAAACAAGTTTCTGTTTACTTCCCAAGTACTTAAATGTGAACGGAAGGTAAGCTTGCTGAAGTAGCTACATGTATTCTGGTGTTAACATGGTGGGCTGATGGTTAAATTCAACAGCGACTTTGTTGACTGAAATATGCCTTTACAGAATCGTGCACGCTCATTCCAGAATGAATCTTTAGCATCTGTAGGTGGCAGTGTTGGCCTCATTGATTCATAAATGAAGCATTGGTCAGTACTCAGATTTTCTGCCTCGATACGGCTGTTGCTTATTTTCAAAGTAGATAACGTGCACCTCTGAAGCAAGGTTGAAGCATGGCAATATTTTGTCTTGCGTGCACTTTGTCCTTACGACAATGGTAAACTGATGATAAATGGTTTCTTGTCTCATGTTAATTGACCCTTAAAGGTTCAGTATGTTTAACGCCCCTTGCATTATCATCATGGCATTGTACCTTCAGTGTTCTCATTTCATTAAAGTTTCCCCATAGGTCTGTTGGTCACTGAAGTGCAGTTGAATATTGAACACATAAGCTGGTTCAGCTTATCCAAGTGCTTCTGAAATAGAACTCCGAACTAGGCTGTAGTTTTAATATGAATTGTATAATATCTGAAATGTGAAATTTTTACTAACTATTTAATTTGCCATGACCGTTCCTTTAAGCCTCTTTAACCCTTTAAGGTAATCATTGAACCATCTACGATGGCATTGTCCATTCATGGTTTTTAAAGGAAAAAGAAAATAGTGGACTAATTTGAATTGATGAATTCATCAATATGAAACATGAATTTGCTTTTTGGTGGTTTTTGCATTTAGAGTTTACTCACTACCATCAGGCTTTTCAAGAAGCTAAGAAAAGGAATTGCTTTGGATTCATTTTGATGACTGGAGATTTGGAAAATGTTCATTGTTTTTTAAAGCTGAACATAAGATTAATATGTGACAAGCTGCACATATGGAGCTATAATATTGTAAACTTGTCCTATTGATTCACCTCATTTCCCTGCATGACTTGAAAGGACAATAATTAACTTTACAGACAATTAAATGTTGCTGTATTAGTTTCACTTTTCTGATGCCTTCTTTAATCATTTGTTTTAACCTTCCCTGTGGCATGCGACCTAGGGTAAACATTGCCCCTGTGTCTTGCAGAGTAGTGAACTTGTCTTGGTTCCTACATAGTCTTGGCTGTCACCTATTAAGTTTTCAGGTGGCATCTGTATATAGGGCATCTGTTTGTTGTGATCAGCTGCTTTGGTAATGGGATCAGAGTAGGCTTACAACAGGGCTGCCATTTTAAGAGCATTTTCCCATGAAAAATATTAGGTGTTAACTGTAAAAATAATTTGGGAGCACATCTACTAATTGGGATGCATTAGTGTTTTCCATATGCTCAAATGGTAACATTTCAGTTTGGCCATTGGCAGAGTTGGACTAAAATGGGTGTAAATGAGCTGAAGAAGAATGACAGTATTTGCCCTGTGTCGTGCGAGTGTGCTTGCATACGGCAGGCCTGTGTCGTGCTGGTTCTTGTTAAAGAAATTTGGATTAATTCCCTACCCTTAATTTGTCATCGTTTTGAGTCCTTCTGTTTTTATCGAAAGCATGAAGTGAAATTTGCATTTTACATGGTTTTTCCATTTCAGTGTTCGTTTTTGGCTCTGGCTATGTATATGACTTCTAGTGATTATCTTTATAGTGAATAATTTATTTGGTAATTGTTCCTGTATTTAATAATTATCTGTTTTTGTTGCCTGAAACAATTTTTTTCTAGTCTAAAATTGTAATTTATTTTAGCCAGCTGGTATTTTCTATAAAGCCATTTTGTTTTGCTATTCAGAAACTGGGCTAGGTTGAAAGATAATTGCCAACAAGGTATAATGCCCACCATTTTCAATTAAGCAGCATGATTAAAAAAAAAAACAGGGAATGGTATGTGCTAGTATGCGACAGTGTTTATGTTATGGTAGTTGTTTGGCGGTTGGCAGGTTGCCAGTTTGATCCCCCTTCCTGGGTGTGTCGGTGTCACTGAGCAAGACCCCTAACCCCCAATTGCTCCCAACGAGCTGATTGGTACCATACATGGCAGCCTATGGCTATAAAATGCAATCCATTTACCATGTCTAAAATTACATGCTATGCAATGTAATATACTACCTTTAATAATGTATTGAACATGTTGCCTTTATTGTAAAGTTATAGGTTTGGCTGTACTTTTCATTTACCTTACCATGTAATGGCAAAAGGTTCTTTAAGAGGTTTTAAAGTAACACGTAGTGAGGTATTGTCTTGTGAATCTTTCAGTAGCTGTGCATCTGCTTCTTTAATGAAACTACCAACCACACACTTGCTAGCATATGTAAATACATCATCTTACACACTGTCTGTCCTCTAAAATTTCCCTCGGGATGAATAAAGTATCTATCTATCTATTTTATTAGGGTGTTGATCTTCAATTTAGTTTAGCAAACATGTTAAGTGTGGCAGAGACAAGTTAAATTCACCGCTAATGTTATTTATTTTTTATGCGTTCATATGTCCTGAACTCTGCTTTATTGGTTTCCTGATTTTGTTTAACAGTGCTGGCAGAAGATGTGTGATGATAACTGAAGTACAGCAAAAGGATCATTCTAAACAAGTGAGCTCCCTCTGAAGACTGAGCCCTAACGATGTCGGATGTAAAAGGACCCCAGAAGGTGGCTATGTGCGGGAACCCACCGCCCCCCCAGTACAAGAACCCCAAGACGCCTGGGCGGCTGACCAGTCAGCTGCAGTATCTGCAGAAAGTTGTGGTCAAAGCCTTGTGGAGACACCAATTCGCTTGGCCCTTTCGGCAGCCTGTAGATGCAGTGAGGCTGAACCTTCCTGTAAGTTCAAGTTGTTAGTCCATCTCAATATCTTATTTTTATTTTTTTTATCAATTGTATTTTTTGTATTTTTTGTATTTTTTGTATTTATTTCCCCTTAAAACATTCCGCCCATACCTAATATCTAAGGACAAATTATAGCTCACCGAATGCAATGTTTGAGTCAGGCAAGTACTGGACTCTACCATTCCATAATGTTCATGCTTTATATTCACCACTGTACATTTTTGGTGGAGTTGGAGAAACCATAGAATAATTGTCAAATATAACCCTGGTAATTCCTTGGGTTGCGCTGATGTAAATTACGTTGGTTCTGTCTGCTGCTGGATTTTGTATCTCTCTTAGCCGCTTTATTGTTCCCTAATCACTGGTTCCTTGTTACTTTTTAATCTACAGGACTACTACAAAATCATTAAGAAGCCAATGGACTTGAGCACCATAAAGAAGCGTCTTGAGAACAATTATTACTGGAAAGCAATGGAATGCATTGAGGACTTTAACACAATGTTCACAAACTGCTACGTGTATAATACGGTAAGTGGGAGGCCTTTGAAGCGGCTTTAGTAGCTATACTGCTAGGTACTCCATATGCAAATGTCCCTAGTACTAGTCTAATAACAAATCTTGTTTGTTTTCATACATTGTTCTCAGCCAGGAGATGACATTGTGCTGATGGCACAAGCCCTGGAGACGCTCTTCCTGCAGAAGGTGTCTCAGATGCCCCAGGAGGAAGTTGAAATTTCCACGATCACAACAAAGGCACCTCAGAAGGGGAGGAAGCCCGCCTCAGGTATTCTGAGGCACGCGCCATTCGCTCAGGTCACCGCACGAGTGTCAGTGCAGGCAGGCCTCGCTCTTCCACCAAGGGTACCGTCTAACCGTCCCTCTCCCTCTCCCTCTCCCTCTCAAGGCGTGGTGAAGTCGAAGCCCCAGTCCCCTGTGTCGGAGGTCGTGTTCCAGCAGACCGTGACCGTAATCCCCCCCGAGATGCTCCTCTCAATCCCGCCTGAGCCACTCACGGCACAGATCGCTGCCAAAGTAAGTCCCGTCTGTCTGCCTGCTCTGATTGGCTTCCTTTCTCGATATTTCTCTCTTCTCTATAGCGGGGATCGTCAAGTCAGGATCCTCGAGGCCGGAGAACTGCTGGTTTTCCACCCTCTCTACTCTCAGAGAGTAAAGACAAGTCTGGCCAATCTGTAGCACTAATTGTTCAGTTAATTACCCAGGAGAAAAGAAAACTATTGATTTGGATTTGAGGGCCAAGATTTCTTAAGATTATGCTTAACACGCATTTGCTCGCCAGCTATTGAAATGGAAACTGGGTCAGATCCTCTTTCGGGCTTTTATGCTGATGAAATGCGTTTCCTACGTGCATTATTGATCAAAGTTGATTACCGTTAAATTAATGACACGCTCGTGCATTTTTTTAAAATCTCTTTTCTTTCCGTAGATCAAAAAGGGCATTAAAAGAAAAGCGGACACCACCACCCCGGCCGCTTCCGTGGTGACGAGCAGTGAGTCGTCACCGTGCACGGAAGTGAAGCCCTGCAAGCTGATCTCCAGGCGGGGCAGTGGGCGGCCCATCAAGCCCCCCAGGAAGGACCTGCCCGACTCCCAGCAGCAGCACCAGGTGGGCAAGAAAAGCAAGCTGTCGGAGCAGCTGAAGCACTGCAACAGCATCCTGAAGGAGATGTTCACCAAGAAGCACGCCGCCTACGCCTGGCCGTTCTACAAGCCCGTGGACACCGATCGCCTGGGCCTGCACGACTACCACGTCATCATCAAGCAGCCCATGGACCTCAGCACCATGAGAGTGAGTGTCCCGGCAGTGCTTGTGGGCTCCTGGTAGTTGACAATTCATGGTTGAAGACTTTAAATGCAGTTCAGTCGTTTATTTCACACAAGCGGAAACATTGTCGCATGTTAATGTTTTATGAGCACGATGCATGTGTGCAATGTTCGTTGTAACCATGATGACTTGCAGAAATTCACTGCTTGTAGGACATAGTTTAGTCATAGTGTTGAATTCAGTCCAGTCTGGTAACCCATAGCTTAACAATGGGTAACAATAGAGATAGAGAGTTTTCAGTTTTTCAAATGCCAAACCACTGCAGATGGTTAATCTCAAAAATATTATTAAATGTTGTAACTTGTAAAAATGTCCAATGTTGTGCCTTGTGATTCTTTTGGACATTGCTATCGACTTATTTCTGTGCTGTACTTTTTCTACTTTAACAGAAAAAGATGGATGCCAGAGAGTACAATGATGTCCAGGAGTTTGCATCAGATTTTAGATTAATGGTCTTCAACTGCTACAAGTACAATCCACCAACTCATGAGGTGGTGGCCATGGCAAAAAAGCTTCAGGTATGTTAGTCTTCACGATAAGGAACATGCAGCAAAACCTCAGACTTTTCACCCCCTTTGGTTGATGGAAAAAGACGCACCATAAAGGTAGTTAGTTTTGTCCTGTCAATGTGGTATAAGGGAAAGTCATAGCATTTTCGAAGGCAACGGTATATGAGTTGACCATCGGGTTCCTGCAGGACGTGTTCGAGACGCGCTTGGCCAAGCTCCCAGACGAGGTGGCAGAGGCCGAACCTCCCGCACAGCCCTGCCAGCACAGGGTGAAGGTGGAGAAGAAGGACCGCAGGAGCCGGGTGGAGAGCTCCTCCAGCTCGGAGAGCAGCAGCGACAGCTCCTCGGAATCGGAAAGCTCCTCGGACACTGAGGAGGAGGAGAGGGCCCAGCGGCTGGTCCAACTCCAGGAGCAGGTCCGTCCGTCCGCCGCACCGCCGCCCCTCGCTAGCTCGGACCGGAGTCTGGCCTCCCCCGACTAACGTTCTGTCCTGTTCCTTCCAGCTGCAAGCTGTGCGCGAGCAACTGCAAATACTGACCCAGACCCCCTTGCTAAAACCAAAAAAGGAAAAGAAATCGCAGAAGGACAAGAAGAGAAAAGACAAGAAGGAGCCTCAGAGGGGGAAGTGCGAGGAGGAAAGGAAACCAAAATCGAAAACGAAGAAAAGGTCCAGCAAAGGCCCGTTGGCAGTGTGAGTCGAGCCTTCCCTCAGACTTAACCCACTCTCCGGTGGGGCGGCATGTTGTGATGAGTTATTACGTGCGGTCGCCCTGACACTGTGCTTTCCTTCGCCCCGCAGTCATGGTAAGAAGAGCAAGCTGGCGTACGACTCGGACGACAACGAGCCAGCGGTCTCCATGACGTACGACGAGAAACGGCAGCTGAGCTTGGACATAAACAAGCTGCCGGGTGACAAGCTGGGCAAAGTGGTGAACATCATCCAGTCCAGAGAGCCCGCGCTGAGGGACACCAATCCTGAGGAGATCGAGATCGACTTCGAGGCCCTGAAGCCCTCCACACTAAGGGCGCTGGAGAGATACGTCATGACTTGTCTGAGGAAGCGGCCCAAGAAACCAAACCGTGAGTCTTTTAGCCTAGCGAGCCTCTCTTGGCCGCTAAAACAAAACTAAAACTTGAATTGAAACCACAACTTCTGTAGCTGTCTGCAACAGTTCTAAATTGAATAGATTTATTCAGCATTCTCCAGTTGAAACCTGGGCCAGCATTGTCTGTGGAAGTCTTATGAGAGACCTTTCTCGTATGAAACATCAGAAGATTAACCATCAAAATGGAGCTATTGAAAAATGATAATTAAAAAAAAATTATTGACACATTTTGACCCCCAGCGAAAAGGGGCGTCAGAAATTTGCCACCATCCTCTGCATTGGATTTGTTGAAGATTCACTCAAGGTCACCTTTTTAATGAAAGAATTGTCATGGTGTCTTTATAGGTTTCGTTTCTATGGCAACTTCAATAACCCAAACCTCATACATTTGTATATGCTGTTCCAAACCAGAGAAAATGGAATGGTCCAAAATAACTTTAGAAAAATCTTTTAATACTGTAATTATCTTATATGATTGAAACTATTTTGTTCAGTTTTCATTTATTATTTTTATATTCCAACATTGACTTTGTACCTACCTGACTTTGTACCTTGGTTAAATGACACGGAAAATACAGCCTGCTATTGACATTCCTCAACCTTATCCACCTTTGCAGTTGTGACGTCACACTGATTTTATCTCTGCAGTTACGGTTTTTGAAGGAAATTGATCTTGAACGCATCTTTCCAATCCATCCAAAGTTGAAGATGGTGGCACACTTCTGTCAAAATGTGTAAATTAACTTACTTACATTTGTCATAGCTATACCTTCGTTGTTAGTCACCTGATTAATTTTTTTCTGAAAAAAGATTAATCAGGTGACTAAGACTGAGAACGGCCTCTTGAGACTTGCACAGACAAAGATGATGGACAACAAAAATTTTAACTTTTTGAGATCTAACACCTTGAAAATGGCTTCTTGTGGAAAAAAACAAAACAGTTCTAAGGCACCTAATTTGAATTCTACATGCCAAGTACTCCCAATATGCCAAATATCAAATAACTTGCCAGTTTGCTTGTAGAATTATGGCCATTTAAAAATAGTATTTTGTGCAACTAGGCACCACTAAATTTTTAGAAGGCAAAAACTAAGTGTATGAAGCTGTCTTTCTATTCAAAGAAATTTAAGAGATGCTGCAGTGCACCTCATTTGAGTTGACACGCAATGGCCCTGTTGATTTTCAAAATTGAACTGCATTTAGTTGAAGGGAAATAAACTGTGTAGCTGCGCTACACTAGTCTAATCAAAAAAGAGTTCTTTTTTTTCTGTTAATCCAGAAAGGGATTACAGTGAAATATACAATATTGTTGGCAGCGGAACACTTTTCCATTAATACCAAGAAGAGATTAGGCACTGTGGGGATCCAAATATGAAATGGTGTATTATATTAGCATGAATGGTTAATGACCGCAAGTAGTAGAATCAGTACATGGAATCATGAAAAGTCAGACTTGACTTTTGTGACGCAGAGAAAAAGCCAGCCAAGCCCAAAGCGCAGCGCACCGTAAAGAAGCGGGACCCAGAGAAGTGTTTGTCCGATGCCGGCGAGCAGCAGAGTTCGGCCAAGAAGACGAAAAGGAAGGGTGAGCCAGCTTCCTCCAGCCCTTTCCCTCGCATGCCACTGCCGCGCTCCGTTCCCCCCGGGTCTGACGTTCACTTTCTCCCTCTCCTCACAGGCGAGACGGCGGGCGTGACAAAAGCATTGGGGGGGCCCTCCAGACTCAGCGACAGCAGCACCTCCTCAAGCTCTGACAGCAGTAGTAGTGATTCTAGCACTTCCGATAACAGTGACTCTGAATCAGGTTAGCTGTCCTCCTCAGCACTATCCTCCCCCCCCCCCCCCCCCCCCCCTCCCCCCCCACCCTTCAGTGGCAGGACACTCCCATTCTCTACCTTGTATGCAACTGTTACGATAAGTAGTTTCCAGACTTGCTAATTGGATACCATTTTAGCTTTGTTTTTTTTTGTTTTTTTTTTTGTATGTTCAGGCGTGAGCTTCTCGCTACACCTCACCGTAATCCATAAACATCCTCTCCATATTGCGGAAATAAGATACATTTTCATTTACTTGTCAAATTTAAACCTTTTTCCTTTCGGGTGGCACGGTGATTTTTGTTTCAGTTTTCACTCTACTACTGTTAACTTTTCATTGCAATTATTTTATTGATTGTTCCCATCGTTTTGGAATGTGCCGGGTTTGAAATGAGGCCAGACTGTCTGCTGCACAAGAGATTAAAGCCCCCCACCCCCAAGCCAATATCTAGGTTATTGACACTTGCATTAGGCACTTATTTCAGGTTTTCTGGTTTTGACAACCTACCGATTGGTATACATCTTCAGTTCTGGTTTCACTGGAAACATTTAGACGGAATGCTAATCACTGAATTCCAGTAGATGGGATGGAGGAACTTTCATTTTCTTGTGAGGCGCCTTTTCTGAACGCACTCCACTGTTCTCCCTAGTGACGGCCGCACACAGCACCTTTCCTCTATATCCCTGCAGGCTCTGCTGGCCCTCACTTTAAACTGAAGCACTTCACTCGGTTTACACTGATTTTAATTGTAATGTGAAATTTGTTTTAATTGTGTGTGAGGCATTTGTAATATTTCTATCTGTAAATGGTCAATATTTGTTGTAGCTTGTGATATTTTTCATACATTTTTGTTTGTATTGGTGGCGTTTGCCAGATTGTAAACTGAATGCAGGGTTTGAAGTTTGTTTTCATTTGCTGGACCAAATGATACTGTCATATGACCGTAGTTGTCCAGCCGAACAACTGCATTCTGTAGGTAGTCGCAAATGTGAGTTTCTTTTTCCCTTTTATTTTTGTTTTCTTTTTACCTAATAAGGTAAAGTTTACTCCTTGGTCTCGGTGTTCAACACCCAAAGTTCGAAGTTCAAATAAACATGTTTTTCATAGACAAATGTTGTTGTACATTTTAAGATTAGTGGTGTTTTTATTTTCATGCATTCATGAGAGTTAACACAATTTTGCACACGATTTATACCCCTTTAATTGCAGAATACACACTTCACAAGTGTATTGTTTGAAGTCAAGTGATTATGAGGAATGAACGTTAATGAAAACTAGGGGGGGGGGGGCCCTCATTATCTTTGCCACCTGCACAGGGTAGTGCAACCCTTAGAACAAGGATGTAAAATTTTACTTGGTTCTGAGGTAAGTTCCTTCTCGCGAGGGCTTTGTCGTACAAGTTTGTCGTACATGTGCATGTTTGTTGCAATTCTACTTATAACCGTGTGTCTTTCCTCTAAACGCATGAATTGACTTTGTTAAAACCATAATCCTTTGACCCTGCGGTCTAATACTCTGCTGTAAGATTCTGTAACCAAGCATTCAGGAAGGTTGTCTGATTTGTTGCCTTAAGCATGTGCTGTATGGAAGTGAAATGGTCACCATTATACCTCCTGTCTTACAGAACAAAAAACAAAGCGGAAGCTAAGCAAAGGCGCCCGTGATTGCAAACTAAAAATGAAGGTAAAGAGTGCATTAATCTTGTGCTTTATTTGAATCGGCCCCTTCAATGGTCAGTTTATATGAAACTGAGTGCTGTTTTATAAATTATGCTCCAATTGAGCACCATGTTATTTCTCGTTTGTGTGAAGGCTGCGTTCTCCCAACAGGAATTGAAGCAGACTACCTCTGTGCGGAGCTCCTTGGTAAAAGCACCGGAAGACCCTGTGTTGACTGGGACCAGCCTGCAGCCCGTAGCGCAGAACCCCCTCCTGCTGGAGCCCAACCAGGCCCTGGACACTCCCCATTCTCCTGAAGACTTTGTGTTATCACCTCCAGGTAACGGGTAATTTACAAACAACGTATAGCCCATTGTAACTGTTTTTATATTAATCTTAATTCATCTCGATTTTCCCTTTACTGTTCTCTTGAAAATATTCGGTTATGGTTCAAATAAGCCCTTTTATTTGTACTAAACTTGATTGCTGGGATTCTCCAGCAACCCTTTATTTTATTATTTTTTCCTTTAAAAAAATAAAAATAAAATTCAATTGTCAACAAGTGGGACTGTGGTCTGTGCAGTACCTAGAAGAAGGTCATTAGTTTTGACTGCTGACAGCTCCTCAGTAAGAAGGCTACACAAAAGCAATAGCAGAAGTGCCCATTAGGTTGAAAACTGTCTCCCGTCGATGCGGGAGAAGCTGTCCAGAATGCCAGCGTATGTACAGGCGGATGCCGTAACGCCACTTCACCGTTTTCTCTGGAATCTTCCTTTCCAGCCTTACACAGCCGTCTGCCTCCGCAGCCGTCGAGACCTAGCGCCAAAGCAGCACCTCTACCTCGCAAAGGCAGGGCCGCGTCCCTGCTGCAGGACACCCCTCCCCCTCTCGCCCCCGCCCAGTCCCCCGGCGGGTTCCCACTAACCCCCGAGCCGGTCTCGCTGGCCCCCGCCTCCAGCCCCCGCGTTTCTGCCCGGCCTGACGCCTCTGCGCCCGCACCCCCGCAGCAGCCCCGGCCCTCCCTGCCCCAAACGCAGGAGGCCCAAACCGACGCGCTCCTGCACGGCCCTCCCGACCACGTGTCGGAGAGCCCTCCGGATAGGGAGGATCCGGAAGGTAAGAGGTTGCCTGTCCGCATCTCCCAACCGCGCCGTTTTTTCCCCCGTCGTGTAGCTTCCCGCCGTCTGCCGCTTTGACTCCCAGTGCCCTTCCCCCCCCCCCCCCCCCCCCCGGGCTTGTCCCTGCTGGCTTCCCTAACGTCTGTCTGCCCATTCCCCGCGTGATTCGTTATTTGTTTTAACGCATGTGCTCGACGTGTGTACCCCCCCCGGTGCATGGCGCTTCCTCCATTAGAGCCTGCCTTAGCCGCCCACAGCATGCCGCTTCACGCCGCCATCAGTCCGGCCCAGGCTAACGCCCGTTTGTGCCTCCCGCAGGGATTTCCGTGCTCCTGTCTCCGCTGAGCTCCCCGCCCGAAGTGCTGTTCTCCAACTGCGGAGCCTCGCTTCCTGCATTGCCGCTTCCTGCTGAAGTCAGGATGGAGGCAAGACACCGTTGACTGATTTCAATCTTTACGCTGATTGGCTGATTAGAAATCTTTTACCTTTATTGACTCCGCCCTCCCGAGATTATCCTCACACTGCAAAAAATTGGCGTTTTATTTTTGCAGTGAGAATGAGTCTTCGTTTTTGCTAAAGTTGAAAATATTTGCATGTTTTAAGGTACTGTTTGAGTAGTTATTCTCTTACCGCATTCAGTGCTCACATTAATGTAGAATTCTATGTTTTCTAAGCAGAAAAGAGCCAAAACACAGGGAAAACCGTATAGAGTAGAACCTCAGAGAACCAAAGGCATCGGGAATTAAGGTTGTTCGGAACACTGAAATTATCCAAACTCTGAAAGTGCCGTTGAAATACACCTATATTAGGAAATGTAATATTTATTTTGGTTCAGTATACAACCAATAACCTCATTGGGATTCGCCCCAAACAATAACTGTCATAAAAACTGCAACCAAATTGGCAAACCAACAATAGGCTTAACTAAAAAATAGCCAAATTGGAAACAAATCACTGGCAAAGCTTGCACTCTTGTGGCTGAACACTAATGGTGAGTGAAAGTCGTCACATTGTCTGTAGCCATCAGTTTATGCTATCGTTGCTGATTTTTGAATTATTCACCTGCTTCTCTTTTCCATCCAACAGCAAATTTTGTCCTGGTCATTTTTTATGTCAAACGCAATACTTTCCTTGTAGGCTACTCTTTAGCAACAGCCGTTAAGATCTGGCCTTTGTATAATTTCAATATTTCAATTTTTTCCTTGATGGATAGTGTTACTCATTTGCATTTTGCAGTCCATTTGTATTACTGTTATACTTTTGATTCCATACCCTGTTCCGTTGGCCGGACTTTTCGGTTTTCTTAGTTTCGGATCTCTGAGGTTCTATTGTAGTGTGGTTCAAAGAGAAAGCACTGAATTTGAGTGAAAAGTAGAAAAGGTCACACTGAATATGTTGCTCAATATGAGTAAGTTAAAACTGAAATCAGTCCTTGGTTGCTGTTGTTTTTTTGTTTTTTTTTGTCCTACTTATGTAAGATTGGGTGGCGTGTTACAGTGTATGCGTGTATGCATTTATCACTTCAGCACCTGCTGTTATCCCCTCTTGAGGAGAGCCCGCTGCACTCTGGGAAGGATGAGAGAAAGCACCTGGAGTCCCAGGGAGAGCCCGGGTCCAAGCCCCTGCAGAATGTGCACAGTGAGCAAAGCCTCGTGTCCGCTGGGCTGGCTTTTAGCTTGAACTGCTGGGGAGACGAAAACCTCTCCAGCTGGCCCCGCCATGCGCTTCTGGCTTCCCCATTACTTTATAATTGCCTTCAAATATTTACCTGTCAGCTGTTTAAGTGAACGTCTTTTCTTTTGCATCCACTCTAGCTACTGGTCAGTCTGGTGGAAAGCACGACAGCTGCGAAACTACTCCAATACCTAGAGCGCCGCACGTCTGCACCGCTAACAAAGTCGCTAAAGAAACTAAACCATCGCTCCCGAGAACGGTAGGTCTCCTTTTGCGCGTTTGGACCCCCTGTAGCAGTGCAAGTCCAGCAGTTGCATTAATCCAGTCTTGTGTATTGCACAAAAACATTAATTTCTGCATTCAGGATTAAGTGAAAGAGAATGAAGGCCTGTGAATTGTCTGCATTGCATTTTATTAAAAGGTGCAGGGCAGTTGAGAACAGTCACGGGTTAGAATTGTTCAATTTGTGCTGCTTTCGCAGCTGTGTTGTCAGCTGCACGTATAGTTTTAAATCGCATGCCTCGTGTAGCCCTTTCACCTCGGGCAATGCTGTGCGTCAGGACTGTTCTCATGGGTCTCTGGTTTTCCTACGTGATCATTAGTGTATGATAATGGTTATTCAGCACAGAGCAAAAGGATGATTAAGGTCTGTGCACCGTAAACATAGAAATGCCTTTTCTCCTTTTGCAGGATATTGTTCTGAAGAATGCAGATTCTTGGGCCAGTTTGGGAAAGATGGCCAGTTTCACCCCTTCCACCATCAAGTCCTCAAAGGAGAGCTTCCAGCAGTTCCGCAGAGCGGCCATGGAGAAGGAGGAGCGAGAGAGGGCTCTCAGGAGGCAACAGATGGAGGTGGGGCGGGAGAAGAGGCCAGTCTCTGAAAAACCCAGGTACGGTCATTCCTTCCCACCCCAAAAACAGGAATGAATTGAGCAAGCATAAATTGTTACATTATTTTTTGAAGGGGTTCCTTAAATGAAATTTTAAAGGAAAACCTTGATTCGAAATAAACCTTTAAGTAGTAATAGAAGTAGTAATATTTTTTATTGTCCTACATAGTCTTTCAGATGTCCCACGTCTCCCGGAGAGTCGGTTGCGTATACTGTGTCTCCCGGTAATTTTCACAAGAGTGGGATGTCTTTACTACAAAAATATTTTAAATATCTTTATTTTTTGGCCATATAGCCCACCTCTAGTTTCAGCAAATTCAGTTAGTCAGGCTGCTATAGTATTTCCTTAATGTTGTTTATTAGGCCCAGCACATACGGTCATGGAGCCCACCAAGCTCCGGATGTTTCCTCTGCGTTCTCCGCTGAGTGAAGTGCTAGTAATAGAGCTGACCCTGACCCTGGTGTTTTCAGAGAGGAGCAGGAGGCCACGGAGTGTGTGCCCACAGCAGCGACCACCGCCGCCACCGAGCCACTCAGGCTACCGGAACCTTCCAGACCAGAGCCGGCCGGGGCCTCCTCACCTCCGGCCGCACCGGGACCGCAGCCCGTGGCACAGTCCTCAGTGGACCGGGACCGAGAGCTGGCCCGAAAGAGAGAGCAGGAGCGCCGACGGCGGGAAGCTGTGAGTTACAGTACAGTACAGTACATTAATGGACTCTCTTATCCAGAGCGACGTACAACTAAGTGCAGAGTGCATACCCATAACCAGGGATAAGTGCTCTGAAAGACCCTAGAGGGAAGTACAAATTCACCTGCTAACAGTACAACAAAGATAAGGACTAGGGCCTATTTGATTATCACATTTTATTTTTTATATACCGGACCACACAAATGTATGGACAATAAACAGCTTACCTAGGCAAACAAAACTAGCAAAGGTATCATCCTAGCATAGCATAGAGCTCCGCTTGCGAAGGGGGGGGGGGGGGGCAAAATGGAGCTGTATTATATTTATATTTTCCTTTATTTGCTCCTGACCTGGAAATCATCTTTAAGGACATAAATGTCCGACCGCCTAAATGTTCCTTCTAGGAAGTTACATTTTTATTTTTCATTTCATTTTTTCGGAAAGCCTGAAGTATAAATGATCAACCTGTGGGTCCACCTCTCCCCATCTGCCATGAGTCTGTGTAACTGATGTGGCAGGAGCAGGGGCACTCCATTTTGGTTTCTCGGTTTCCCCAGCTTTAATTCTTAATTTCTCTCCCTAGGGGCAAGAAAAGGAGAAAAGAAAAGCAAAAAATAAAGGATTGGATTTAGCCCCTATACAATTTCACCAGCTTTTAGAAGGCACACTGTGGCAACCACAGAACATTTATTTGTGGTGGTTGTCCATGGGGGTGGAGGGCAATGGACAACCAAATAAATATATTAAGTACTTATATTTATGTATTACATGGTCATCATGTCAATTTTTGACATTTATTTATTGGTTTACCCCAAATAAATCAATTTATTTATATATATATATATATATTAAAAATATGCGTAATTATATGAGCATATGCGTAATTATATTAGGTTTCTTTGCAAATGACTGGGGGAAAAAAACTTGGAGATGAATATCATAACTCAGTCTGCATGTACTTTAAATGGACAGCAATGGAATGTGCAGTTTTCTGAAGGTCTCGCCCTCCTTTTTCCTCCAGATGTCGGCCATCATTGACATGACGATGCAAAGCGATATAATGGCGACGTTTGAGAAGAACCTGGATTAACTGAGCTTCCAGCATTCCTGAGGCATTTGACAGATTCCTTGTATTATAATATGGTTTCATATCGTTGTCCCTATGAACAGTACAGACTCCAATATTGGATGTCTGAGCCAAGCATTTTGGTGAAGGAAACGGGTCATTGTTAAAGAAGAAACTTGCTGCATGGCAACTTCACTTACCATTTTATTATAGTTGTAAAATACTGTATAGTGTAAAATAATGTGATTATTTTGTTTTTGTTTTTTTGTCCAGTCACTAAGAACTATATTTGGCTTTATTTTGGACTGGTGGCAGTTCTGAAATGTGTGCACTGAGGTTCTGACACTTAGATAGCAGATATTGGGGAAGGGTTAGAAAATGTAGAATCCTATGTTTTCCAATTCTTTGTAGCAGTCGTTTATTGACCACAGTACATTAAGCCTTTTAAAGCCAGGCTTACATGTTCAGATTACATTCCACTGCATTTATCTGCATTTATTTTTGATAGTTTTTTTCTTTTCTGTGTATTTTTACTGTTATGTTTTTGTACCAGTGGTGACTTTGAATGACAGTACTGTAATGAATAGCCATGTATGGTTTCATCCTCTTATCCTCTGGTCCATTTCATAGTACTAATTCAGCAACTAATACAGAAAATGTCTGTGCTTTGATGTTCTGAGTTGGAATTGTATTATTGATCTGTATATAGAAGTGAAGGAATGTCCTCAAATGTTTTTCTGTAATATCAGAATATATGGAAAATATTTGTTTATTTGTAATAAAATAATACTTAGCATTTTGTTACCTGGAAGTAGCAGTTAACTTTTTGCCAAATGTTGGTATTCAAATGTGGGACTTATTTTTTAGGCTACTGTTTGCTTCCCTTGTTTAAGTTTCGACTTGAAAGTGCAGTGCCATAAAGTGGTGTGCTTATAGCAAATTTTAGGCAATATGTGCCTAATTTGATATTCCCATTACTAAAATGTAAAAAAGAAAAAGGAAAAATAGATGCAGAACTTAAGCATTCTTGTCTATTAGACTGCATTCTACTTTTCATTGTAGAAACTTGGAAGATGTGGAGTGCGGTATTGTTTTGTTGATCCTGTGATATTCAGGCAATTTTACAGTGCTTTCCCACTTCGGCTGTACTTGATACAGTAGCACTTTATCCTTTTCTGTATCCGTTGAGATATGAGAGCATGACTTTACTATATATAGAAAACTAATATATAATTTTGAAGAGATCACATTCTAAAGACAAAAATCATTAAAATATTTTCAGTAAAAACAGTTGTTTGTCATTCTGTACGCACATTTGCTTATAACAGCCAAGTGTCGGGACCATAAGGATTAAGTGAAATTATGTTTATGTTCTGAATACCGCGGTTTTGATGGCTAGCACCCTTGTTTAATGTTCGGTACTCTGAATACAGAACACAAGTGTATTGACGGTTAAAACTTATCTTATTCAACATACAAAATATATATGATTTAATTTGGTGATTACCAAAGAAATCGGTTGAATCGCCAAATTTGTTCATAGGAACCGTTGGTGTACTCAGCAACTACTCAGCAACAGACATTGTGAGGGCTGTGAGGAAAATCCACAAATCATCAGTCAGTGACATCACAAACAATCTCCATGGGGCAGGTATCTCAATCAACCGTTCAAAAAGGATTTAGAGAGCAGCAATAGAGGCTATTCCACAAAATGCAAATCACTCATCAGTAGTAAGAATTGACATGGTGAGATTACAATTTACAGAGATGTGCCACAAAAGTTCTGGAACAAAGTTTTATGGACTGATGAGACCAAGAGTAACCTCTACCAAAGTGATGGAAAGGCCAAAGTGTGGGAAAAGAAGGGATCTGCTCATGATCCAAAACAGACAAGCTCATCCGTGAAGCACAGTGGAGGAAGTGTCATGGCTTGGGTTTGCATGGCTGCTTCTGGAGTGGGCTCACTAATTTTTATTGATGGTATAAAGATGGTATAAATCTTTATGATGGTAGCACCAGGATGAATTCAGAAGAATACAAAAACATTCTGTCTGTCAGCTTACGGAGAAAATCCCTAACTAATTGGCAGGAACTTCATCATGCTGCAAGACAATGACCAAAAACATACTGCCAACGCAACAAAGGGCTTCATTAGGGAGAAAATGTTTTAGACTGGCCAAGTCAATCAATAGACCTTAACCAAATTGCAAATTGAGCATGCATTTCATGCATCCCCCGAAACAAACAACTGAAAGAGGCTGCAGTAAAAAGTAAAAGCCTGGAAAAACATCACATTATTGGCATTTTGGCAGACGCTCTTTTCCAGAGCAACATACAGTGGGGCGACATGGCTCAGGCAGTAAGAGCAGTCGTCTGGCAGTCGGAGGGTTGCCGGTTCGATCCCCCGCCCGGGCTGTGTCGAAGTGTCCCTGAGCAAGACACCTAACCCCCAAATGCTCCTGACGAGTTGGTCAGGGCCTTGCACGGCAGCCAATCGCCGTGAGTGTGTGAGTGTGTGAGTGTGTGTATGAAGAAGCATCAATTGTACAGCGCTTTGGACAAAGGCGCTATATAAATGCCTGCCATTTACAGTTGATCAGACTAAGCAGGAGACAATCCTCCCCTCGAGCAATGCAGGGTTAAGGGCCTTGCTCAAGCGCCCAACGGCTGCGCAGATCTTATTGTGGCTACACTGGGATTAGAACCACTGACCTTGCGTGTCCCAGTCATTTACCCTAACCACTACGCTACAGGCGGCCCATCACAAAAGAAGAATGCAACAGTTTGGTGATGTCAATGCAGGCTTGATTCAGTTATTGCAAGCAAGGGATATGCTACCAAATATTAAGTTTTTTTTTTTTGTTATTTACTTTGATTTACTTTGCTATATAAAAATCACATCTAGGTGTAAATACCAGGAAATAAAATCTGAAATTCTGAACTCTTGTCTCATGTTCATCTTTCTATCTCAAACCCATATGTATTCAGTGTATTGCAAAAACAAAGGAATTGGAATTGCTGTTCCAATAGATTTTGAGAGGACTGCGTAATAAACAATATGGCTAATGATCTATATTTCATGTTCAAACATACAGGAAAATGATATACTTTTATTTCAATACATTTACATGTTTCAATGTTTTTATTTAGTAATCTTTTTTAATGAAAACTACAGGTGCCAAACTGATCGGCACCCCCAACAAATATATTTAAAAAGTGAAATTGGTTGCAAACTTGCCAGGAAGAGGAAGCAGTGCATATCATCCCCACGGACAGATGGCGAGGGAGGCCATAAGTAACCCAAGGATTGCAGTTTAACCTTCCTGTGGTGTTCGGGTCAAATCTGACCGATTTACAACTTAAAACACTCATAAATATTGTGTTTTACATCTGATTGCCTCAAGGCCTTATGATATCCTCCACACTATGCACTTGAACATATAAAAGTGATGATCACCACTTTCATTGAATTTTGAGTGTTTTAGTCAACCTTGTTACACCTGTGGTGTTCCCGGTCAAAAGTGACCGCCATAGGAAATGAATGGGTATCCAGACTATATTCATCCATCAGATCAGAAAACATCCCCATACATACCACCCCATGCACACCACCCCAACACAGACACACACACACACACACACACACATTTCAGACTGAACAATCTCTGTTATGTGAACCCATCTCTTTCCCGCGCTTATGTGCCGATCCTCCCATGTGAACCAACTTCCTGATGAAACAATATATCATATCTTCACACAGACTAGACAGGTGTCTGTTTTGTGAACCCATCTCTTTCCTGTGCTTTTGTGCCTACCCCCCACGTGAACCACACCTTCCAGACTAATCAATGTATCATATCTTCACACAGACCCCATATATATAGCTTGATGTTTGCCTTGCACTCCTTTTACTCTGAGCACACTGAGTAGGCGACTGACCAAGCGGTTATCTGTCAGAGAGGCTCTGGAAATAATTTTCGAACACGATGAAGAGGGCACTGAAGTTGAACCAGAGATAGAGGAGGATGTCTCGGAAGTGGAAGACAACACAGATTTGGATCCAGATTTTGAGGAGACTGACCAGTCAACAGATGGAGAGGGAGAGGCGCCTGAAGAACAGGCACCTGAGGAGACATTCCAGTCCAAGAGTGGAGACTTGCTCTGGTCTTCATCCCCCCAGGACAAAGGAAGTAGAGCGAGAGTGGAAAACATAAAGATGACACCACGGCCAACACGGTATGCAACATCTCATGTGGATGACATCAAGTCCAGCTTCCAACTCTTTTTACCAGAGTCCATTGAGGGAATTATACTGGAGACGACAAACCTGGAGAGGAAGCATGTGTTTGGCGACATCTGGAGAGAAATTGACCAGGTAGACCTTCAAGCCTACATGGGTCTGTTGATTTTAGCAGGAGTATATCGCTCAAACAATGAGGCTACAAAAAGTGGGATGCAGAGTCTGGCAGATCTATGTTCCGGGCAACTATGTCCTTACAACAGTTTCATGTCCTTTAGAATTAATCGATTCGATAACAGAGATACACAACCCGTCCGCTGACGAAATGACAAACTGGCTGCCATCAGGAACGTTTGGGACAGGTGGGTGGAGCGCCTACCACTGATGTACAATCCAGGCCCTGAGGTGACAGTTGATAAGCGCCTGGTTCCTTTCAGAGGTCGCTGTTCCTTCAAGGTGTACATTCCAAGCAAACAGGGAAGTATGGAATAAAGATCTGGGCAGCATGTGATACCAGGAGCAGCTATGCCTGGAATATGCAGGTATACTTAGGGAAACCCAGTACTGGAAGGGCCGAAAAAAACCAGAGCATGCGTGTTGTGCTGGACATGACAACCGGTCTCCAAGGGCATAATATCACATGTGACAACTTCTTCACATCATATGCTCTTGGTCAGGAGCTGCTGAAAAGAGTGTCAAATGCCACTCATGTGCATGAATTCACATGCACACACACACACACACACTCTCTCTCTCTCTCTCTCTCTCTCACACACACACACACACACACACACACACACAAACTTCATGTTGAGGAGTTTGGTCTTTGTTTTTCCATTTCTTTTTCACATTACAATTCATTTTGGAATGTTCACCATGACTCTGAGACATTGTTCACAGCTAAAGAGAGTTAAATAAAAATTTGGTGGTGATAAATGGTTTTTGTGTTCATTTAAGAGCAGTTAAAACAGACCGGTCAAATTTGACCGGGAACACTAAAGTAAGGGGTGGGGGGTGAACACAACAGGAGGGTTACGAATTGCAGAGATTGGTTGTGTCTTGGGGTCATCAAATCAAAAAGAAAACATATAATGGCACCTCCATACCAGAAAACTATTTGGAATGAAGGCAGCCCTTATACTGAGCACAATAAACAAAACCAAGCATCTTGCATTTGCCAATTATTACTGGAAATTATTGTGGTTTCTTTTAAAATATGCTGGTATAAAAAAGAATGCATGGTGGACTCTGTGATTGTGTGTGTTCAGGTCCTGTAGCTGCTCTGAATCATCACCCCTTCACCACCATGCTTGATGGTTCGCATGAGGTTTTTGCTCTACATGGCAATGTGCATTATGGCCAAAAAAACTCTTGATCTTTGATCTCTGTGATCCAGAAGTATTGTGGTTCATTTAGGTGCAATTTTGCAACCCTAAGGCCTACTGCAATGGTAATTCTGGGCACAAGGGGTTTTCCCCAATCTTTGATATGCATACTTGTTCAGACTTATCCTAATGGTGGAATCATGAACACAAATACCATGTTGGCAGAGGGCAGTAGATCCCTGGATGCAGGTTTGGGGTACTTTCACATTTTTCAGAGCATTACACAGTCTGATCTTGGGGTGAATTTGCTGCGATGCCCACACCTGGGTAGACTGCCAACTGTCTTAAAGGTTCTCCATTTGTCAACAAATTTGCTCCTGGGCTACGACTGTACTGTATATGCTGGGTGGCTGGCTAAATTGACTTCTGGCTAGCCTGAGTGGGTGCTGCTCTGCTCCACGTTAGCGTGAGGAGGAAAGGTTTTTTTCAAAGGCAGGGAGCCCTGATATTATAGCTTCTCAGGACTAACTTGAGGTCTCAAACGTTTAAAACCCAGCTGAGGCCGATCCAAGGATATATCCTCCTGCGAGCAGGTGAGTGAAAAGACTCTTGTGAGATACAAAGTCGAAGCTGTGAGTATAGTTGCAAGAAGCAAATGTCAACTGAGGAGGAGTAGTGCTCCAGTGTCCTATATGCTCTTACAGGAGGGTGGGTGTCTCCTGTAGTATTGGACATGCACCTGTCTGTCAAAGTCAGACGTGGTGCAGTTGGATGCTTATGCAGAGGTCATGACTGGATGTCCTTCCCTATAGGTGGATCTCAAACACAAGATGATGAAAGAGAACCTTTTTGTAGTACGCATGGGCAAAAACAGTTCTTGAGACTTTATTCCTAAAGAGGTTGAAGTTTTGCAATGCCTGAGTCTAAATAGAAGACTGTATTTGAAGGTGTTGAAATCACTCCTATGAGTGGACATTTCTGAGCAGGACAGTGAAACCCCACAGCAGAGGCTTCAATGAAGGACTTGATCCTATTTCATATTGGTTTTTTGACATACATTCTCAAAATATTATTATTCAGTGGGCTTGCTAAGGCTTGCTAAGACCTGCTTTTGAATAATAAATGGCATGTAAAATTGTGTGATGTGTTTGGCATGTTGATGGGGGTGGGATATTTTACGAAATCTTATATCAATGAACCTCGATCAATATAATAGTATACTATTTGTTATTATTATAGTTTTTGTAGTGATTTTTACAATCTTCTTTTTGGTAATGTTAACATTAAATTTGAAACAAGATTTGACCAGCATATCTGCATTCACTCAAAAACAAAAAAGGTGAGAAAAAAACCCTTTCACTTCTACTGTGTTTGAGTTTCTGTTATCTTGTTTCAGTAATATCTATAGTAATTCTGACCCTTAAAAAATAAGTCCTGAAGGGTTACCTTTCAGAAGAGACCACAATTATGCTTGTTGTCAAAGGAGTTATAGTATAGTAACCATTGTAGTGACGTGACATAATTCACCTACGGAACCGTGTGTGTGTGTGATAAGTGTTCTGCACGGACTGAATAAGGTGCGGAACCAGGTTGATATATACATGATTGCATGATTGTTCTAACCAGTTTTGCTCTGCCTGTTAACTGACAAGTTCCATAGTAAAGAAAACAATTAACCTGGATACTCCGCCTCTGACTCCCATTCTTCGGCGCTTCATTGGTGACCCCGACGTAGGTCTCGTAGAAGTCTCCGAGACCGAAGAGAACATGGCGAACAACGTCAATTTTTTGAGATTGCCGGAGTTCTGGGAGTCGTCAGCAGCAGCGTGGTTCGCGCAGGCTGAGGCTCAGTTTGCCATCCGCACCATTGTTGAGGACGACGCGCGCTACTTTCACGTCGTCGCGGCGCTTGGCAGCTCCACCGTGGCCAGGACAGTTGGATTTATTACGTCCCCTCCTGAACATGACAAGTACACGGCGTTTAAGGCTCACCTCCTCAGGACTTTCGAACTGTCGCGGTCTGAGCGAGCGCGGCGTCTGCTCTCAGTCAAGAGCCTTGGGGACGACAAGCCATCCGTCCACATGGAGAGGCTGCTGGGGTGGCTAGGTAAGGAGGAACCATGTTTCTTGTTCATTGAGATATTCCTTCAGAGCATGCCGCCACATGTACAGACGGCGTTCGCTAACACGACCATTACGGATCCCCGTAAGTTAGCTGAAGAGGCGACCGTTTTTTTTTAGCCACACAGCGGTCTGACCAGGAAGTAATGGCCCCGACACGTGGTTACGAAACCCCGGCCAGAGATATGCTAGCCAGCAGGGAGCCTGTAGCCTCTAACAGCCGTACAGACACAGGCATGTGTTCTCTCCACAAGCGTTTCGGCGCGAAGGCAAGGAGATGCTACCCCCCATGTAGTTACAAGTCGGCGGGAAACGCCGTTGTTGTTTATCAGAGACTCCCTCTCCGGACGCAAATTCCTCTGCAACACCGGCGCTCAGAGGAGCGTTCTACCAGCGACGGTGAGCGACACCGCCGGGGGAGAAAATGGCCCGCGCTTGTCATCCGCTAATGGCGCCCCTATCCGCACCTACGGAACGAAGACAGTAGACTTGTGTTTTGGAGGTCAGCGGTTTACATGGCATTTTGTCACGGCGGACATTTCTTTTCCCCTCCTGGGTGCAGATTTCTTGTGCTCTCACGGACTGTTAGTAGATGTCAAGAATAACCGCCTGATAGATGCAATGACATTCTCCTCTTTCGCATGTGTCCGCGATGAGGCGACGTACGGCGGTCTTTCAGGTTCACTATCAGGAAGTGACAATATCAGCGCCTGCTCGGCGAGTTTCCCAGCCTGACACAGCCCACTTTTTCCGCCGCCACCGCCAAACACGGAGTGGAGCACCACGTGGTAACTGAAGGACCACCTGTCTATGCTAGAGCCCGGCGGCTCAACCCGGACAGGTTAGCGGTCGCTAAAGCTGAGTTTACCAACATGGAGCGCCTAGGCATCATTTGCCGCTCGGACAGCCCCTGGGCCTCGCCCCTCCACAACGTCCCAAAACCCGACGGTGGGTGGTGACCATGCGGTGACTACCGCCGCCTCAATGACGCTACCACTCCTGACCGTTATCCAGTCCCCCACATTCAGGGATTCTCCTCGCACTTGGCTGGGAAGCGCGTTTTCTCCAAAGTCGATTTGGTGCGTGGATACCACCAAGTCCCAGTGCGTCCTTCAGACGTCCCCAAAACAGCGGTGATCACACCTTTTGGTTTGTTCGAATTCCTACGTATGCCGTTCGGACTTAAAAATGCAGCTCAATCCTTTCAGCGGCTGATGGATTCAGTGCTCAGAGACATGCCTTTCATTTTCGTCTACTTGGACGACATCCTCGTCGGCAGCACCTCAGAAGAGGAGCACATGCTGCATCTCCGGGAGCTTTTCACGAGACTCAGCCAACACGGTTTGATCATCAACCCGACGAAGTGTCTGTTCGGGTTATCCTCCATCCGCTTCCTCGGACATATCATCGACAAAGATGGGGCAGCCCCCCTCCCAGTGAAGGTGGAGGCCGTCTCCGCTTTCCCACGGCCGCCCACAGCCCGGGCGCTCCGAGAGTTTCTAGGGATGGTGACGTTTTATCACCGTTTCATCCGCCAGGCGGCCCACACCATGCATCCATTATATAAAGCCTTAAAAGGGAAGTCTCCCAACCAGGCCATTGACTGGACGGCCGAGAGAGAGGCCGCTTTCCATGCCACCAAGGCAGCCCTGAGCCAGGCTGCTATGTTGACCTCTCCTCCGATCGTGGCTCGCAGTTCACCTCAGAGCTTTGGACCACGGTTGCGGAGGGTCTGGGAGTTAAACTGCATCGCACCACCGCCTACCACCCCCAAGCTAATGGCTTGTGTGAAAGATTCCATCGCTCCATGAAGGCAGCTCTGCGGGCTGGCTTAACGGATGACAACTGGGTGGATAAGCTCCCGTGGGTCATGCTAGGCCTCAGGAGCGCCCCTAAGGAGGACCTACAAGCCTCGTCAGCCGAGCTCGTCTACGGGCAGACTCTGCGGGTCCCCGGGGATTTCATTCCGGAGACCACTGTCCCCTGGTCAGCGGCCAGGCAACGCTCCTTTCTGCTAAGGGGTTCGCACCCATTCCCACGTCGCAACACGGCACCCCTACATTCCAGGTGCCCCGCGACCTATGCTCCGCGGAGTTCGTTTTCGTGCGTCATGACGCACACTGTGGACCCTTACGCCCTCCGTATGACGGACCGTTCAGAGTTCTGCAGCACGGAGAAAAGAGCTTGGTGGTGGACTTGGATGGTAGGGCGGACACTATCTCCATCGATAGGGTCAAACCCGCCCACATGGACGTTTCCCGGCCGTTGGAGTTGGGCCGAGCCCCACGCCGAGGCCGCCCTCCTGTGGTTGCGACCCCGGACACGCCCTCGTCTCCGGATCCAGGGGACGGCACAGCCTTACCTGCTGCGCTTCCCTCCGCACATCCTGTGTCACACACCCGGCGTGGTCGGCTCATAATTCCTCCCCGACGAGGGGATTTTGACTATGGGTGAATTCTGGGGGGGCTTGTGTAGTGACGTGACATAATTCACCTACGGAACCTTGTGTGTGTGTGATAAGTGTTCTGCACGGACTGAATAAGGTGCGGAACCAGGTTGATATATACATGATTGCATGATTGTTCTAACCAGTTTTGCTCTGCCTGTTAACTGACAAGTTCCATAGTAAAGAAAACAATTAACCTGGATACTCCGCCTCTGACTCCCATCCTTCAGCGCTTCACCATTTATTTTAGGAATGTCATTTTCAGGCTTGTGTTAAAAAGAAGGGTAATTTGATTTAAAAAATGTGCAAACTTTTTATGCAATTGTTTGCAATAGCACAATAAGCATAATGTGAATATGGAACTTCTATTCTTCATGGCATGCATACTATTTTTATAACTATGTTAACTATTTTTTGACATAATGCAGTTTAAGAGGTTCATAGCCATAAATTATCATAGGGGGTGTATCCACTACACATTTGCCAAATATCTATTCAAAGTAATATAAATAATTATAATAACACACATTTTAAGTCAGACATAATTGTCCATTAGGTCAGGGAATTATTGATATCATCAAGGACCCAGATCCAATTGCTCAATCTGGTAATAAATTAAACTCTGTCCACATAAGGAATAGACAGAAATGTTTAGACTGATATAAGTTGATACTGCAATGTATTTGATTCATCTCATTTCGCTGATGTGTAATACATACCATAATAGCGCCATTCACTGTAGTTTGAAGACAGTAACAGATGTATATTTACAGTCACTTTTAGAAAAATCAGTTGTGATCAGCTTGTTCAAATTCCGGGATTGAAATTGTGGTTGCAACAAAAATCAGCAAGTACTTCAGGACAGGTTTGAGAACCACTGCTCTACATATTACTTTGAATAAGCTTTTTATATGCCAGGAATGTTCTAAGCTCCCAGTGGAATGAATAGATATGCAAATCAACCGCATACTTCCGCTAGTAAATGCCAATCAATGCCCAAATGTAACCTTGTACCACGTGCAGTAATCGCCATGTCCCGGATAAATATTTGCGCAAGCAGGTGTTCCTATGGGAGGGTCAAGGTTCATGAGGTAATGAGCTGTTGTATACACATGAAAATGCAAAGTGTATGGATATTAGTAGTGTGGTGCAAATACATTTTGATCAGATTTCAATAGCGTTTCAGGAAATGCATTTTTTCAGCACAAAAATAGTTTACTCACTGGAAACAACATGCCTTCTTTACAATGCGTTGCAGTGATACTAAACGTATGATTAGATTTGAGGGAAAGTTGTAGCTTTGAGTCTTAATAAAATGCTGAATTGCCCCTAAAGGAAATTACAAACTGCATACTTGAAGAGGGATACATGCTTGCACTACCTTCGATATGTAAAACGACAACTGTTTCTTTCTGGCGAGCACGTGGAAGCCGTGTTGTTTAAAATACAAGCCGTCATCCAAATAAGCCAATTGCCCGCATTCTGAAATTTGGAGCATAGCAGTTGAAGCTTTGAGCAGTGGTGTAAAAAACACCTACTTCGCAATACAACCCTCCTGACACACGCAAGCGTGAATCCTGACGTTCAGATCTTGTGTGCATTTCATTGAGTTCACATTCAGGGATCCTCCCCAGCAGGCAAGACAGACGAATGCGCTTTTTACTGTGCAGAAGGATTGCTACTGTTGTATTATTTAAGGAACATCAGCCAATTAACGGCAAATCAATTGGTAACGTGATCTATATCGCTTTTCCCGCTGTAATGTAAAAATGGCGAGGCTGCTTCGCAACTTGCTGTTGTTTACAATTCGACTTGCGCTAAGGATCAGAGTTTTGGGCTATTGGTCTTTGATATACAGCTATTGTGCGCTCTGCACTTGCATTGCGCTGTTGAAACTTTGGTGGAACATAATTCTAAGGCCGTCAAAAACCTTTCAATGGGGAATACGCGAAACTCCCCCAGCCTGCCTGAATGACACGTCCTTGGGAACCCACTGCTACGTTAGAATAAAGGTAAGGTGTGCATTGCATCCCACGTTTCATAGCAAGGTAAAACTGGTGTTATTTTTTCCATAAATGCACCTCAAATACATAGCTAGTTCTTAATGCAGCTAGCTGCGTAACAGTCATTGACCGAGGATAAATCGATTGAAACGGGCCTGTTCATATAATTGAAAATATTGATCGTAATACAGTTATATATTTTCGAAGCAGTTTAAGTTATGTAACATTCAGTATTATCATTTTTCCCATAAAGCCTCGCAGCACAATTCGGATTTGGTATGCTGCTCGGCTCCTTTCTCACCAAATGGTGCTGAAGACAGCTCCGAATGTAGCTTGTACCTTGTTTTCATGGTCGGTACGGACTGAACACCCCTGTTTACAAATGTCAGTACTGTCTAAGATGTCAGATTTTTTCGTCTGTCCATTAATACTTTTTAAACTTTCAAATTGTAGATTCATCTTTGATTTATTTAAAGAAAACGGACGGGACTGACTGCTTAATCCTCCCTGTACGTCACGTTTCTTAGGTCACCTTTGTGGAACGTTTTCAGAATGTCAATTATAGTTGGATTTACAATAGCTGTGAAGATCTCATCCTGTGTAACATAACCGAATGCATACACGCGCATTGGCTATTTACTTTCATTTTATGTGCATGACAAAATATATATGTTGGTAGTTCGCCACAGATTAGGCTATCTACATTTAATTAAATATCTGAATTTTGAATACTTGCGTCGGAGAAATCTGAAACTGTAATGCAGTCCTTATAACTTAAAATACTTTATCAGTATTCACTCCGTGGTGAAACACATTGCATAGTTAACTTTGTATCAGTAATTAGAATTTTACAAAGCTCCAGTGGCTCGTTGTCTGGGGATAGAGGCTCGGCTAGCAAAAATCTCCCATTAGACTGTGGCTAGACCTGAACAAAGTGTTGTTTATTTGTCAATACCATTACACACATTGGTTTGAAATAGTGAAATCACAAATATTTTATTTTATTGATTGATATTTAGCTTAAACTAATATGAGCAGAGCATCTAAACAACAGTCGACTTCAATACATCATTTGAATTGCAGAATTGAAACAAGCCACAAGACCATGGCATAAATGTCTAAGCATCAATAAACTCCATTTGAAATTTTGAACATGCTAGGTTTACGACATGACCACAGTGCTCCATGTTTTATAGCCCCATAAAGCCCACAGCAATATTGAAAAGGATAATTTCATCACAAGAGACAGTAGGAGCCAGCTGATGATGGGGACGCCAGCATTGGCATCATAGGCCACTGTCTTTGATGATTGATGGTTGTCCTGTTTCTGTTCCCAGGAGTCTGGTCTGAGATTCCATTATGTGGCTGCAGGAGAAAGGGGAAAACCACTAATGCTGTTTCTCCATGGTTTCCCAGAGTTCTGGTAAGACATGCCTACGCATGCAGATAAACACCACAGGCTGCTATAATACTACAGTTTTGTAGTCTTCTGAATGTATACAGCCTTCCAGTCGGTACATATATTGCTACTCTATTCAGAACATGAGCAACTTCATTTACAATGGATATTCCCTCTGGACATTTGCATATTTGTATTGATTCAGGTCCATTAAGTTCTCAAAGTTCTCTTGAGGGTTTTCTTTTCATAATGTAACAGTACCTTACTCCACAACTTTTGAAACAGGTGTATGTTTGTTCTTCTTATTCCCTGTGCTTTATGTTCTCGTATAATAACTATGGGCACCAACTATGGGCAGTGGCAATCAATCTCACTTATAGCTCAGCATAATGGATGGAAGGAAATGTCAGCCCATGAATCTAAGAGCTAGTTTATGTGCTGTGCAGTCAAGTGATTTTCAAAAGGAGGAAATCTCAACGAGTTGCGTGTGACCACAGATCATCAGCCCATGACATGCCTTCATGGCGGCTACAGTTTTTTAGTTACAGAAACTTTGAAGGCAAATGTGCTTGAATGGGAGGGTATGAAGCCTGCTCTGTTTTGCAGCTTTGTACCTATTGAACTGCCTTGTGCGAGAAGAGTTGTCTGTCCAGTTCTTCATTCATAATTTTTTTATCATGCGTCATTCAACTGTACGGACTGCGGTGTTTCTGTGGCTGGAATGAGGTTGGATAGGTTGTCAGCTGCAATAAGCCAGTCCGTATCTCAGGCTAACTCATGGCCCTATCTGAAAGTAGACAGTGCTTAATTATTCCAGTGGAGGGTCTGCCTCACTCCGTTGCACATCTCCTGTGCGAAAGACAGAAACGGAAGATTAACTCTCTGTGTAGGGGATTCTAGAGGAGATTCAGGTCCCAGAGATTCTCAGCATTGCGTAACTCCTGCCAGAAAAGTGCATAGCGACCATTTTCAGCTCATTTGGCAATGTAAGTCTCTTTCTTTTAAACCACTTCCTCCTCCTAAAATATGAGTTTGCAGGCTGAGTTCTCACCCTGACTTGTGCATTTAAATCACGCCTCCACCTGCTTCACCTCTGCAAAGTGGCTTTCAGAGGAAGGCTTTCAGCTCCAAAGGACTGCTTTAAAGGGCAGATAAGATCTTCAGTCATTGGGATTTTTGAGTCCTGACAGTGCCAGTACTGATTACAGTGAAAGTCACAGATGTTTTCCAAAAGGAGTGATATCCTTCAATTATTTATAACAAGCAGCAGAGTATTGATTCCGCTTACAACTTAGAAAGTATCTAGATCTTAAATTTGGCAAAACAAAACACCAAAGCAATGTATAGGGTGCATTTGTTTATATTGTATTATTCTTATTCGTATCAGTGCAGTCCTTATGTATGACACATTTTGTTGTTGACACAGTTTTTTGTTGTTTTGGCTCTGTACTCCAGAACATTAGATTTGAAATTAAAGGAATGAAACGATGAATGGGAATGAAAGTGCAGAATGTATCCAGTGATCCTTGTAGGAATTACATCCATTTTTATATGTAGTCCCTCCCATTTTAGTGGGCCAAATGTAATTGGACTAATTAACACAATCTAATGTACATTCATCATATTTAGTACTTGTTTGCAAAGCCTTTGGATTCAATGACTGCCTGAAGTCTGGGACACATAGCCATCACCAGATGCTGTGTATATCCCCTATTTATGCTTTGCCAGGCCTGCCTATCTTCAGTTCCTGTTTGTTTCAGAGGATGTTTGCCTTCAGTCTTGTCTTCAGCAAGTGAAACGCATATACAGCTGGGTTTAGGTCAGGTGATTGACTTGTCCAGTCAAGATCATTTCACCTTTTGGTGCTAGTAGCTTTAGCAATGTGTGTCATTGAGCAGACAAGATGTTTTTGTGTACTTCAAAAGTCATCCTGTTGCTGGCCTGGTGATTCATCCATCAGCAGTCACATTGCCAATAAAGACAAGTGAGTCTATTCCAGTGGTAGCCATATACTGTAAGCCAAAGTCATAACATTACCTCCACCATGTCTCAGAGATGAAGGGGGTTATTTGGATCATGAGAAATTCCCTTCTTTTCCCCACACTTTTCTCTTTGGCTTTTTTGGTGCCCATATTGACAGTCTACCGCAACAAACAAAATTCCACACATAGAATCGACTCTAGACCTTTTGTTCGCCTTCCCGTGCATGAACTAAGCATTCAAGAACACACAGCTAGCCAAGAAACAACCAAGCAGCCAATTGTCCAATTACTTTGGTCCTATGCATATAAAGGCTGCAATTCCTACATGGTTCACCATATATGGATGCAAATACAGTCTGCGCTTTAACCTCATGTTCATTGTTTAATTCAATCCAATATACTGGAGTACAGAGCCAAAACAACAAAAAAGTGTGTCACTGCCCAAATACTTAGACTGTACTGTAATTACCTGCTACAAGGTTTACAGGTCTACACAAGTCCACACTCTCCAAAATACAATTAGGTGCTTTGGAGTGTCGTACACAGTTATGCATCATGGTGAGCAATTCTGAGCTCCCAAAGCCCAGAGTGTGAGGTAAAATGTCTGCCTCATTTTCTTTTTGTTTGCGTCAGGTTCTCCTGGCGCCACCAGCTGCGTGAATTTAAGAGCGAGTTTCGGGTTGTAGCGGTGGACATGCGTGGGTATGGGGAGTCCGACGTTCCTGCCTCCACTGACAGCTACCGACTAGATTACCTGCTCACTGATGTTAAAGACATCGTGGAGTACTTGGGTAAGAGCCCTTATTCATTATTCCATTCTGATATGTCTGTTGTACAAGAAGGAAGGTTGTTATTCAAATTTAAGGATACATTTGAATTTCAAACAGAAGGCACTGGGTGAGCTTTCTAAGGCTTTGGCTATCTACAGCAAATGTTGTAGATAGCCAAAAAGTTTATTTGCTTTTATCCAAAGTGACGTACAAAACCGTGCATATCAAGGTCATACAACGAACAACCAAACATGTCAGATAAGGCACAATTCATATATGATTGGTTGTATGGCCATGAACATATGTCCAGTACACAAGGTAGATGGGCCAAGTCTGTAACTACCATACCAAGACAACTACAACTTGAGGAACTACAGTTTCGAGACAAACACAAATTCAAAAGTCCTAGATTAAGGTATAAAATACAAGGGGATAAAGATAGGTGAAACACAAGTGATAATAGATTAGGGGACTCCCACAAAGGAGTTAAGGTACAGCGTGAAGAGATGAGTCTTCAGACTGCAGCAGAAAATGGGCAGTGAGTGAAGGTTCAGGGAGGTCGTTCCAGCACTGGGGAGCTGGGGTGGAGAAGCTCCGCCGTCGGGACAAACAAGAGCCATTCCATGCTAACTCCAGGAAGTTGCTCCAGAAATTTAGACGTAGGAGAGATAACATTTAATATGTGTTGGACCAAATATACATATTATCTATTCATTTTCACTTTTCAATCCAGTGTAACTATACATAATCGAAGTAATTAACAGACATATAGATGGATAGGGAGTTAATCAGACAGATTTTCAGAAGCATTCAGACCTGACATCCATTGCAATGGACAAGATACTTTTTCTTTTATTTTAATTGGAACCTTATTGCTACAAGTAATATGAGAAAGAGAAAAGATAGAAATTACACTTCCCATGGCTAGGGGTTCATATCTCCAAAAGTAGACAGTGTCATTATTTATTATTTTTATTTGTACATGAGTCATCTGAGAGCACTTTCTTACTGTGTAAAGGTACACATGTTACTAATAACATTAGCGGATATATGAGTGGAGTGATACCAAAACAGTAACACTGAATTAACAGATTTGTTTGTGTAAGTTGATCAAGGATGTATGCAGTAATACCATAAAGATAGTTATTGTTGATAAGTGTTGTGTTAACAAAATCCACTCAGTAAGCTAAATCATTCTAAGTTGATTTAGGATGTAACTTCAACATATGTGAAATAACTCATCAGGTGAAATGACATTTGCTTCCGGGCATTGATCTAAATGTGCCAAAAATGGTGAATGGTAATGTCAGATCTGAAAATTGGTCCCCAGTGTATAAAAGGACATTTTTATGGTTATATTTTGCAACGCGACACTAGGTGAACTTTAAATGGCTCTCCCAGCAAAACAAAATGGAGTATGAAGGTCAAAATGTCAGAAGTTCTATATCTCATAATTTTCTACCAATACAGGGAAAAGGTGCAAAATCTAAGAGGTGCAGTGATGCATCTCCTGGAAATGGCATCGAATGGCATATTCTATTTTCTAAAAGTAATTGTGTAGATGATTGCACTGGAAAATATACATGTATAAATTTCTGTTGCTATTAAAAGCACATCTTGTGCATGTAGTGATGACACCTTTTGATTTAAGAGCAGTGGACAATAAAATTGTTAAGCAACTGTTACAGTATGTCAATTGTCTCATCAGAAGTGAAGACCTGATGTTCCCTTGCAGTTTTAATAGATTTCACACAAATACATGGCTAACATGCACAATTCTGCTGTTCTTCTTTTGTCACATTTAATGTCCTTTAAATGCCAGGACACTTTTTCTTAGTAAATAAGGATATAAATTAAGTTAATCCATGTGATGAACGTTTTGTGCATACAACAACATACAAAAAACAAAAAAACAACAGAAGCTTTTTAAGTCTGGCCCTTGGTGTGTGTAGCAGCAGGAGGTCATACAAGCACACGCAGGAATATAATGACATGTGAGGTGCTACATGTGTCCCATCTGTCAAAGCACTTGGACATGATGACTGAGGTGACAGGGTGTCTGTTGAGCATCATGTCCAGAGGCACGATATCCAGACTCAGTGGTCCTGACTCACCTGAAATGGTGCAGTATTTATGGTCGTCACGCAGCTATCACTTAATAGCACTTTTCACACTCTAAGAGCTCTGGAGGTCAAAGGTATCAACAACTGACATTGTCTTACTGAGCCTTGACATTAGGTTTGTGTGGTGGACAAGGCGCTTTGAGCATAACCGTAAGGCTGCATTTTGTAAAGTCAGCTAAGGTTTTGCCTTGCAAATATATACTGTGCAAAGACCTAAATTTCTATTTAGCTCCCTGTTATGGTCTTCCTAAATTTTGCTATGATGATAAAATCCCTTTAACCCTTTCAGTTCCAAGAGTGCCATATGGCATTCTCAATCTCATACTTTTTCAACCAATCAAAATGACTGCTATACTTGCTTTTAGCCTCTGTTAAAACCCTACTGATTTTTCTCAGCCAAAGACAAACCCCCTTCATGTTTGGATGGTGCCACTTCATATTGGGCTCAGGACTGAAATGACACTGAGAAGGAGGTTAACTTAGCATTTCAGTGTGGTCACACTGCGACCGGTTTGCAGGCTCGTATCATAACACTACATGGGTCTAAATGGGTCAATCCTGCTCCAGAGCTCCTAGCTTCTTCTAGAACATTGGTGTTAAACAGATGTTTGTTCATCACCTACGGGTCTCTGGCCTGCATCACTTTCCCTTGGCTTTTTGTCAGGTTATTAATAATAATAAACAATTATTCCAAGTAGGGTCTGTACAAGAAAATTGTCCAAAATTGTGAATATTTTCCTGAGCTGGAAATGACTGAAAAGGAAAATATATGAAGGCCTGTCCGCCTTTCCTGATTGCATCAGCTCCCATTTAATCTCAACCCTTCTCTGCGTCCTAGCTTCCTGTAGAGATTCCTGTTGTTGTGTTTTACTCACGAGCAGAAAACAGTGTTACTATGTTACTGCAATGGCACTGCATTGTTATGAGAATGTGATAGCTGGCCAACAGCCACCTCAAACAGAGGGGTCTGGGCAAGTCAAACCACTGAGCTCAAGAACTGGACAAGAAATTATTATGCAGTCCGATCAATATGATCAGAAGATCTTTGAAGGAAGTCTTGACCTCGGTTTCCATTGTAGCCGACTGCTTATAAGCAGCAAATGAGATTTCAGCTCATCTTCTCGAGGCTCAGTGGTACTTTAGACATATATCTCAAGACAGTTAATGAAGACAAGCCTTCTCAACTGAATGAGTTACAAATGTGTTTTGCTCCAGTGGATATAATGTGCCTGCCTCCACCCCCAGGTTATAACAGATGTTTCCTCGTTGGCCACAATTGGGGCGGGATCATCGCATGGCTGTTTGCAATCCATTACCCGGATATGGTGACAAAGCTCATCGTCCTGAACTGTCCCCATCCTTCCGTTTTTACAGGTAAGGTCTTGTCTATATTTTGGTCAGTTCAACTGTTCACAAAAATAGAAGTAGGTGTGGTACCAGGTGATAATGTATGACTATGATATGCCACACACATTGTCTGATATTTGTAAGTATTCAAATATCAAAAAGATACCGGTTTCCGGTAGTAATAATACCAGTTTCAGGAATTATATTTTGTTCCACTGAGCGATTTTTGTCTTTTGAAAATCTTGTGGGACTATTAAAAGGCTAGTATGTATTGCTGCTGAATTGTATCATCCATCATTACATATTACTTGAAAAGGAACGGTACTCTGTGCACTTCAAGGGTATCAAAGTATATAGCTACTGGTGCTCATTGGAACAGAGATACTTGAAATTAGAAAAAATAAAATTGTTAATAATGTTGTTGGAAATTAAAGCATAACAGTATGTTTTGTGCATATTTACCATGTCATTTTGTCAATACTTCTGGAGCTAACTGTACATCACAGTATACATGCTGTGTATTAGATTGTGGTATCCATAAAGAAAAGGCAGAAAACTAACTTGCCACTTCTATTAAAGCTCAGAGGGAAAGTACATTAGTTGTGTGACCCCTTCAATCTCTCCCCAATGATGTTTCACGTTTTGACCATCTACCTACGACCAAGCTCCCTAATACTCTGCGTATGAGTTCACATTCCCAGGGGGTCCTTTGAGCCATTAAATACTTTTATGATTGAGAGATATAGATTGGAAACTCCTGGGTTCCTCCTGAGATAGTTCTTCTCCCCCTGGGGAATGTTTTTTTTTTTTCCTTTCCACTAGAGAGATTTTTTCTTCTTTATTGTAAATGTGAATTGCCTGATTTTTTTTAGGCTTCGTTATCAGTCTTGCCTGAGTTTTCATATTTCCTGTTTTTGGAAAGTATCTTTGTGACAGCGTCACTGTAAGAACCACCACACAAATAAATAGTTGTGAACTGAATCAGACCTGGGTCAAATACATATGTAGTTGTTTTGGATTCAAATACTTTTCTGTGCTCAATTGATATTACCTGGTCCAATTGAGCCAAGCAAGAGTACCAGAAGGTGGGGTTTTCATGGTTGTGAGTACATTATATCATAGTCTCCAATACAACAGACAAGCTCAGTAAAGTTTCAGGGTAGCCTGTAGCATAATGGCTAAGGTACATTAATGGGGCCCGGGAGGTTGGTGGTTCAAGCCCCGATGTAGCCATGATATGATCTGCACAGCTGTTGGGCCCTTGAGCAAGGCCCTTAACCCCACATTGTTCCCCGGGTGCCACACGGTGGTTGCCCACTGCTCCTGGGTGACTAGGATGGGTAAAATGCAGAGGACAAGTTTTGAGCTGAGAATTTGAAGGTTCTAGAATTGACATATGACACATAGAAGTGTCATATGTTGTTTATATGGCACAAAATACATGTGTGAAATTTTATACAAAAATACTGTTTAAAAGCTTATTGTTGTAAAATTAAAAAGTTGCATCTGCTTGAAGCTCATTCACTTTGGAATCTTTGAACTCTCAAAACGCAGATAGAACCTTCTAATTCTCAGCTCAGCTAAAGTTACCCCACAGGGTTTAATGAAGTATATCTTCTGTGTTTTCAGATTACAGTCTCCGCAGTCCCAGCCAGTTGCTCAAGTGCAGCTACATCTTCTTCTTCCAGCTTCCGCATTTGCCAGAGTTAATGCTGTCAATCAACGACTTCAAGGTGAGGCCCACCTCTCCACTTTCATGGAGTGGGAAGGTCAGGGGCTAATTCTAAAGTCATTCAGGCTTCTTAAATTAGATTCAGAAATACAGAGGCGCATACTTTGATAAAGCTCCTTGCAGTCTCTGCTGAATTAATCAAAGGTTCATTTTAAGTTTCAAACAAAATGGTCAAAGGTGTGGTTTGTTTGCCCATGTGCTGCCTTGAATGCACAAGTTATGTTTCTGAATTAATTAAAGGGGCGACATGGCTCAGGCAGTAAGAGCAGTCGTCTGGCAGTCGGAGGGCTGCCGGTTCGATCCCCTGCCCGGGCTGTGTCGAAGTGTCCCTGAGCAAGACACCTAACCCCCAAATGCTCCTGACGAGCTGGTTGGCGCCTTGCATGGCAGCCAATCGCCGTTGGTGTGTGTGTGTATGAATGGGTGAATGAGAAGCATCAATTGTACAGCGCTTTGAATAAAGGCGCTATATAAATGCCAACCATTTAATTGAAATGGATTTGGTAATTGCATTAAATCAGAATGTATTTCTATACAGCATTTCACAAACAATTGTCACAACACACTTCACAGAAACCTCTGGCCTAAACCCTAACAAGGGCATCCTCCTTTGACCAGCTCAGGGTGTGCGTTTTATTGACCAACATGATCAATCGGACAATGTTCTCATAATGAAATTAGCTGCAGCTAGGTGACAGTCCTGAGGTGGTAGCTGGGACAGTGGGTGGGGTCCGGCAGCGGTGGGGAATCCGGATGACAGCACTTGGGATTCAGGGCAAGAGTCCCGCAGGCAGTATGGAGAGCTTTTAGAGAAGAGAGTAACATGGACAAATGGAGAATTATGGCTGCATAGCTACTAGGGCAGAATTCATAATAACCCAAACAATCATAATAGGGAGATGACCAAACCCATATATCAAGAGCCACCCCAGTGAAAATGGGGTCACTGCTGATTGAGAGGTGACAGTAAGGATGCCTCTCCACAATACTCTATGGCCACAGGCTTCTCCCCCCTAGTCACCAGACTGTAACTGATATGCATTTGAACAATGACATTAAGACATGAGCACAATTATGATGATTCAGACTGTTGGACTTACAGTAATATATGAATGTATTTTATATATTTAAAACTACTTTTCTGTCTATAGTGCAGCAATGTTGAACAGATTACTATGGCAAAGGGAACCTCTTCTCAGTGGCCAGCTATCACAGTTTTTGAGTGAACGTGAGTGAGTGTGATTGTGTGTTGTGTGAGTGTGATTGTGTGATTGTGCGATTGTGTGAGCGTGTGTGTGTGTATGTGTATGTGTGTGAGTGGCCAGCTTTCAGACAGCAAGTTATCAGATTTCCCTGGCCACTGAAGTCTTAACTTGTGTCATTTGAAATCATGCAGCTGTACAATGCCGTACAGAAAAGAAGTGCGTTGTACCTGTGAGAAAGGCCACACTCCAAATCCACGCTGGCTTTTCTGCACAGGAGTCAACAACTAGGCCACCGCAGCCTAACCCTACAGCAACATCTCTGATATATCACTGCTGTCCATTTTCCAGACCCAGATTTGTTAGCTTACGCCCTGAGAGGTAGCCCAGCTAACACATTCCAGAACATTCCAGGAATATCAGGGTGAACATTCTTAACAAAATATTTCCTTAATGTCTTTTGAATGGTATCTTAAAGTCTAAAGAAACATTGTCGGGAAGTATCAGGACATTAGTTAGTTTTGTTATTGAAATAATATGGATGGACAGTATTCCTATTGTAACTAGGCATGTAAGTGCCTCTAACTCTAGTAGCTCTGTATTTCTCTAAATGATATCCTTCAGGGAGTTATATTTGCATGCAGCATTCCTGGAACATTTTCTGTGACTATGACGGAACTTATTTGGTAAAGTCCAAATATTTTCATCCGAAATGTATCTAATATCAAGTACGGCAGAATTTCATTCTAGTATTTTTCATTCTTAACTACAGCCCAGACCACAGCTCAAAGAGCTGTATGACTTCTGGTTTCTGCTCATACAACCATGTAGCTCTCCTGCTAGATATTTGAAACTAAACAGTGGTCTGATTTTGTTAGTAGAGAGACCAGTTGTGTGCTGGGTCTATATTTGCCAGTAAGGGCCTGTCTCCTCTCTGAATCAGTTAGATAATGAATACCACTGAATACCAGTCTACAGCACAGTCTATGAATATCATTGAGCTTCATAAGATGCTGTTTCTCAGATAAGACATTAAATCAAGCTCCTGATTCATAGTCACTAGTGATTCCGTGGTACATATTGCAAAGCGTAGGTGGTCTGCTCATGTCTTGCTGAAATTCCAAGTGTGGTTATCTAAAACAGTCAATCACCCCCAGTCTAATACATTAAGTAAATAACTGCCTCACCACCTCTACTGTACGGTGAGCATCTTATGGTCCGAGTAGATGCCACCCAGTAGTGTCATTTGAAAGCAGACACCATCCTCCCTCTCCCCCCACTGCTTTGAAATCCTCAAAATGGAGGACACAGGCACAACTTTCGCTCATTATTCATTCACTCATTAAAAACACAGATACTCTGATTAGGTGTGACAATGAATTTAATGATTCACTCAGTTTGGTCAATACTTGATGTTGACTGAGACAATTTTATTGGTCAATAGCACCAAATCATCAAGTGGGGAAGCAAAAGATGTTTAAGTTGCCATATAAAATTATGACTATATCCATGTGCAAGTGTTACATCGGCAAATTACAATTGTGCTCATTTTAATATTCAATCATATTTGTAGAGTTTATGGATTATACAGACATAGTGTGTATTAGCACAGTTCTAACTATAGGTTACATCTGACTGCACTGTCCTTTGATTCCAGCTCTTTCCTCCTACCATATATTTTGATTCAAATACTTTTCTGTGCTCGATTGATCTTGCCTGTTCCAGTTGAGCCAACCACAAGGACCAGAAGGCAGGGTTTGCACGAGTTTTCACTCGTATCTCATAGGTTCCGATACCCCAAAGCGTAGAAAAGTATTTGAATCCAAAACAATTACATATTTGTCCTATTTGACCCAGGCTGATTGTGTTGTGTACTGGAATGTTCCTTGCAGGCCCTGAAAGGCCTGTTCACCAGCCGCAGTACAGGGATTGGGCGGAAAGGCTGCTGGCTCACCTCAGAGGATATGGAGGCCTACATGTACGCCTTCTCCCAGCCCGGGGCCCTCACAGGCGCATTAAATTACTACAGAAACATCTTCAGGTGAGGGTGAGAGTGAGAAGTACACCATTGTTTACTCATGGTCTGAGTGCTCATTACTCGGTCATTGTGCATCATGAATCACTAGCACCCTCTAGTGTCAGCATTAACATTAGTAATGATGTACCTTTGTCCAAGTGTATAAAGTAGACCATGCAGACTGCCAGAAAGACTGCAAAGCCATATGCACCATTTTGATCATCTCCACATAAGAATTATCCAAACAAAATTCTGGGGTTTGGATGAAAGGATCCCTTATCAGGCCATTATCAAGTTTTTTGATAATCTTCCCAGGAAAAGCATCCAAAGTATTTGTGGACCTTGGACCCCTATCATTTAAAGAAAATACAGTGTTGTGTGCAGTCAAGAAAAGCACAGAAAGGCTATGTTAATTATTCTGGGAATGACTCAATGTGGTAAAAAGGACCTTTGTTTCTTGATAAGGGTGGTTTTGGACTAGGAGGAAAAGATCCACAATGGGACTGTTGTGCTAGTATAAAACGGAAATGCGGAAATGCATATGGGTTTTGCATATGGGTCAAAGTGTATAGATAGCCAAGTCTGTAGAGATAACACTGTACCCAGCAAACAGTCAGGGATCCCACCATCACATTATTGTTCTTGGCACACATGAAACAAAAAGCTTTCATTTGATATTCATTGTAATGTGTTCAGTTCATGGCAGTTTGGAATTGAAAATGCGGTTGAAAATGCAAACGTGTTCGTAATCTTTATCAGATTTGATATCAGAGTAAGTATTCTTTAAATTAAATTGTTGTTATTTTCAAAATGTTATATATGCTGAATTTCTTTGACAGTACATGTAAAAATTCATAATACTCATATTACGTATGTTCAAAATACATACAGTATCATGTATTGTATATATTGAAGCAATGGTTTGTAACAGGGTTCATACACAACCCTTGAGATATTAGCTCCTTTCTCCGCTGTACAGTGTCAAGTTTGCACTCAGTGAATTAGGATGTGTCAATGTTCATATGTTGAATAATATTATATTGTCATCCATGAAAGTGGGTGACAAAAAAAAAGTTTAATTGGTTTGGCCATGTATGAAGGAGATTAAGGTGGCAGGGAATTATGATGGCTACCATTAGCTATGCAGCAATACAAGAGCAGAATGAAAGACTTGGACTATACACTCAGTGAGCACTTTATTATGTATGTATTTAGACTTAAGTCTTCAGCTGCTGTAGCCTGTCCACATAGAGGTTTGACATGTTGTGTGTTCAGAGATGCTCTTCTGCAGTCCACTGTTGTAATGTGTGGTTTGTGCGTTTCTGTCGTCTTCCTGTCAGCTTTGACCAGTCTGGCCCTTCTCCTCCGACCCCTCTCATCATCTGCCTGCAGAACTGCTGCTTAATGGATATTTTTTGTTTTACATTAACACGCTGGTGTACAGGTCTACCTAATAAAGTGCTCATTGAGTGTATACTGTAGCATTCCAACTACACATAATATTGCTCATAATGATAAATGATTATGTTATCTCTTCTTAAGAACTGAGTATGCATTTGCTTTGAACTGCAAATATATATGTTCTATTGTGAGAGTAAAGGTGGTAGTTTTCGGTTTCAAAGTAGAATTTAAATTAGAAATGTACATTCTGTTAGCATTGCAGGCTGCTGGACTGCAGAGCAAAAGAAGGCGGTGCCTAGCTGAATACAGTACATTTCATGAGATTGGGCATTCCAAAAAAAGAGAGCAAAAACAAGTTGTTAAAATGTATGTCTCTACTGTATGGGCAACAATGGTGAGGGTACAAGCATAGTGTACTACACCACTTTATTAGATGTAGTGCCTGGCAAACAAATAATCTGGCTTGGCGTTTTTGCAATTTGGTTCCCCTTATGTCCTTCACAAGCAGAAAATCTTGCACATTTCAGTGAATTTATGGGAAAATGACATGCATTCCCCCATTCTGAAATGTATTGCTCCCTTACAGTGAGGTCTGAATTGGTGACAATATAATTGCAATGTGGAAACCAATGCAGCATTTTTAAAAACACAGCAGTAAGGTCTTTAAAAAAATGCCCTGTTGTTTGGGCAGTAGCCATGGTAATATCCGTGACCTTGAAGGAAGCTGCAGTGAAAATCATTGTGTGGACCTGCCATTGAGTACTGCAGCCAGCCATACCAACCTTGGGGATGATCTCTGCCTTTTGCTTTTGGGTATAGCAATGCTTTTTTAGAATGGCATAGCACAATGTGGTTCCTGTTTTGGTCTGCAAAATGCAAGGAAACTACGACAGTCATTAGTCAGCCCTCGGAAATTTCAACCCCATTCGCTTAGTGAACACATTCACGGCATACGGCTCGATTTTTCTCCACACGGCCAGGAACTCCACTGGGTAACCACTGGGATTTTAACCATGGGAAAATGGGTGAGCTATTTTGGAAAAACATGATGCTCGAGGGCGTTTAATCCACACCCACCCTCCTGTCAGCCAGAGCCTTTACTGCATCTTTCCACTGCTGAAAATGAAACCCAGCTTTGTGATTGTGAGGGGCAGCATGTAGCCTTGTGGCTAAGGTACATGACAGGGACCCAGAAGATTGGTGGTTAAAGCCCCGGTGTAGCCTTGATTATCTACACAACTGTTGGGTTAGATAACAAATTATTATTATTATTATTATTATTAGAATTATTATTATTATTATTATTTTCGCCCACAGCTTCCTCCCATTGAGGCAACAAGACGTGAAGTCCCCCGTGCTCCTGCTGTGGGGAGAGAGGGACGCCTTCCTGGAGCAGGACATGGCAGAGACGTGCCGCCTCTACATCAAGAACCATTTCCGGCTGAACATCATCTCCGGGGCCAGCCACTGGCTGCAGCAGGACCAGCCCGACATCGTCAACACCTTGATGTGGACCTTTCTCAAAGAGGGCGAGGGCCGCAAAACCTACAGAAACTGAACTACTTTCCTCTTAGGAGGGCTGGAAATTGCCTGTGAAAACCAACCAACCAACCAACATAATAATGCAACCATCTTTTGAATTTTACACATTTCAGATACGTATATATCAAGATGTCAAACAGAGTAAGGGGAAAAAGCACACTTTAGCAGGGCTGACACCGATTAGAGCATTTGATCATTTTAAGATTTTTGCACATGACATCTGCCTTAAAGTTTGTAAATGACACATTTACAGATGTGCGGCAAATCTCCTTGTGAGTTGTATTGTGGTGGTGCCTTTGACTTATTTATTAATGTGACGACTAAAAGTTGTGCCATTTTTATGAGATTTCCTGGGCTGTGGTGTGGTCTGCTATACTATGTGTCACCAGATTGCTCCTTTCTTTTTCTACAGCAATCCCCCCAGGATCCTTCTCTATCAGGTGGTGTTGTCTTAATGAAAATGTTGTTCTTCATATTTGTATTTTTTGACAATTTGCTCAGATATTTGAGAATGTTGTTATCTTGATCTTCCTGTAAAAAGTGATGGTTAAATATTGTAAACTTTTTGTATCTCTTCCTACACGCTGCATTTATTATTCCACTGAGCCAGTTCTGCACCATTTTAATTTTCTAAGCAAATAAAGAACAGGGATAAAAAAAAACATGCTTACCCTTGTGAATATTTCTCTCTTCTTTAGCAATGCAATCCCTTCCACTTTGGCCCACTATATCAAAAGAAATTGTATTATTTACCTGTTTATGTTTTTTGGGTCTTTTCTTGGTTTATGTTGTGGCTTACTGAATACTTTCAATGCAAGTAAAGAAAGCCATTGCACGGGTCCTTTAAGGATTGGCATGCACAGTATTTAATAGGAGTGGTTAATTCATGGCCCAGTAGAAGCACTGTCTTGCTGGGATCAAAGACATGCCAGATTACTATTCCACTTCAAACCAGCTTGCCATTATTAATCTTTCCCAGTGCTCCAGAGCAAGTGAACTAAAATACCCTTCACTCCCCAGAGAGCTTGCCTGCTTTCCTGGTGACGTAAACTCTAGGTTGTTAGGGACTTTGGGGTGAAAGATTATTTTATTTTTTTACATGGACTTTTCAGAAGACATTATCTTTTCATTTTCAATTGTAATTCTAAACAACAAATAGTTGGTTTCTTTGGGATGAGATATCCTGAACTTATATGAATGGAATATGTTATATAGTGTGTAAAATAGACATCTTTTCCATGAGAGTGGATTAGTTGACATTTCACTCCAAATAAATCTGTGAAAACTTAAAAAAGAAAATTACATTTATGCATTTCCAAAACTTCCAGGTCACACTGTGGATATATAATAGACTAGCTCATCCAATAAAATAATGAGACTGCCTTTTTTACGCTATTTTCATAGTGTACAATTTATTTTACCCACCCAAATTAGACAATATACCGTTACCATTAAATTATTCATGTCTTAATACAGTGAATTTATATGAGGGGTTTCATTGACTCCGCATTTATTTAGTAATTATTTGTTACTTCCACCCCCTAATACATTTATATTGTCAGAATCATAGACTGTATAAAAAATACGTTGAATAAACACGCCTGTCTCCCAGTATCCCAGTATTACGTACAAAAATAGCCTACCGATGTGTTTGATCAATGCGCGCATAAACATTTTAAAATGACAGTTCCGATTAACATTTATTGCAATATAATTTTTTTTATGTATGTATATACAATATAATAACGTGTTGTGCTTATATTATTCACACGCAATGCTAATACAACATTATATGACGTGCGTGCATATATATTATGTGCACACTCACTATGTTCAACGGTAGATCTCATTCAGTGGAAGTCCCATTGAAAGGTAAACTTTAGTGTGCATGTGTTTGGTTTAGAGCGCAGGCAGCCAAGTCGGATGCAAGTATACTTTTGTTATGCATTGAAATATAAATACATTGAGGTTTATATGGTTCGGTATGCATTGTGAAATTGTATTATTAAAACCAGAGTATTCAGTCATTAGCATGTTAGCTAATTTCCAGTGTCACCAATGCTAGTTAGCTATGCTAGAAGGGTGTAGTTTTATCTAGCCAGCTAATGCTAGCTAGCACTTCTGATTTATGGGGATGGATGGGGGCTTGTTAGTTGGCAAGCTGGTTAAAATATTTTTTTCACAGACGTAGATGAAGTCGTATGACTGTGCTATGGACAGTATTTGTTTGTATACGTCGTCATTACGAAGTCATGGTGTGAAATGCAGTCTTCGTCAAATGGCTAACTTAGCTACCTCGCCAATTCAGAAAAATGGCATGTGTTGACGCATTTGTGGTGATATCACAGTAATCGCATGGATGACGTTATAATGATGGTGGTTACTGTATCAGTAAATGTATTCGAATAGCGTTTGCCTGCATTTTAGTTTTTCCTAGTTTGTTCGTTCATCGAGTCGCGAAGGTAGGTAGTGATCTGAATCGGCAGAAATGACTAAATTCGCTAGGTTCAACTAAGGATTATTTGACGCATGACACAATGGTCATGAGAATATCTCAAGGCTGCGTCTCACTGCCGTGTACAGAACCTTCAGTCCTGTTCAGCAGGAACGATTAGCCAGGTACCTTTAATTGATGATGATGCTTTGTTGTGGGGAAATTAGTTAACATTTCATTCATTATAAGAATGCTCTGACTGACCTGACAGGAAAAATTGGTAATTGCTGTGACACAGATACTGTAATTAGTTGGTGATCTAGCTTGTTGCTGCTTTGGCCATAAAGTTTCTAGGTAGCATTTTGCTGACCCAGTTACAGATTTAATCTGCAAACTTCTTGGACTTTGCCAAGAGGAGAAGAGATTGTGTTTTAGAAAGGTATTCCTGATTTTAGAGTACAATATGTTGCAGCTAGCCTATATAACTAATTATACAGGCCTAGCTATAAATATAACTACATTCATGACTAAAAAGGCATACTGTCAAGTTAGGAAAAGGGTATATTTTAAATACTTTTTAAAGGTAAACTTAATTGTAATTTGTGTTACATTGTGCAGAGGCATCGAAGGGATAGATTATTTCAAGTCATGCAATCTAATCTACTTCTAAAGTATCTGTCTTAGTCTACAGATGATTAAAAGGGGAGGGGGTAACCACAAGTATCAAAATAACACTAAAAGAAACTAGTTTTATTTAGGAGGGAGTGTAGCAGCATAAAGTGTATCACATTCCCAGCCAGTGTACTCTGTTTGAAGCAGAATCCGTATGCATCTGACCCGTGTTACTAACAGCCTCCTCTTTCCATTTCATCCTCTTTCCCCAGGGAGCCATTGTACTGCTGCTAATGTGTGGAAGTTTTGGCCCGAGTGGTACGATGCCATTGTGTGGAAATACCATGCACACCACAGAAGTCACTCGAGAATTTCAGGGGAAAGAAAGAAAATCAAGATTTAATCTCAAGAAATGTCTGGCGACTGCTTTGTCAAAGGATCTACACAGGCAAGTGGATGAAGTTGTACATTGAATAGCACTGTTTTTATTCTTGGTTTGGATTTGAGTAGCTTGCAATCTCTTTTAATCAAGATCATTGTGAAGATTTCTTCACAAATCTGTGAGCTGAGAATTAGAAGGTTAAATAAATATGTTGTTTATACTATTTAAAGGTATGAAAAATGCAAAATCTTAAAGTTGTACATGCTTGGAGTAATCCATTCATTTTGCAATCTTTGAAGCTCAATATCTCAAAACTACTCGCAGATAGAACCTTCTAATTCTCAGCTCACATTTCAGTTCAATCAATTAAATCAATTAAATCAATTAAAGCCCCCCCTAGTGCATTTAATCTATCTGGCAAAGTGAATTGATACTTGATTTCAGTGGGTCACATTCTTGTGATCTTAATATGGTGCCTGCCTTTTGATAGAATGGCAACCTGTCCAGGGTTTTTGCATCATTGAGAAGTACTGTGGGCTCTAGAATTATTGGCAATAACAATAATAATAATAATAATTATTATTATTATTATAATAATATTACATTACATTACATTATTGGCATTTGGCAGACGCTCTTATCCAGAGCGACGTACAACTAAGTGCATACCCATAACCAGGGATAAGTTTGCTGAAAGACCCTAGAGGGAAGTACTTTCAACTGCTACCTGTACAACAAAGATAAGGACGAGGGCCCTTATTTATTTATTTATTTATTTATATTTTTTTGTTGAGAACAAAGAAACAAACAAACAGAGCAAAAGTGACCAAAGTTAACTATCCAAACACTGCTTACCTAGCCAACTAAAAATACCGATACACAAAGCAAGTCACAGAGACAACAATTAAGGTTCACAGGGAGGTAGGGAGGAATGGGGAGAGGTGCTGCTTGAAGAGGTGTGTCTTCAGCTTGCGCTTGAAGGTGGGGAGAGATTCGTGAGCGTGAGGTGGAGGTTCGGAGAGGGGGAGGTGCCAAGCGGCCTGTGGAGGCTGAACGAAGAGGTCTGGCAGGGGTGTAGGGTCTGACGATTTTTTGTAGATAAGCTGGGGAAGACCCTTTAACTGCTTGGAAGGCTAGCACCAATGTTTTGAATTGATGCGAGCCATGACAGGCAGCCAGTGGAGGGAAGTAAGCAGGGGGGTGACGTGTGAGTATTTGGGAAGGTTGAAGACCAGACGAGCTGCTGCATTCTGGATGAGTTGGAGGGGTCTGATGGCGGACGCTGGGAGGCCAGCCAAGAGGGAATTGCAGTAGTCCAGGCGGGACAGAACCATCGCTTGGACCAGGAGCTGGGTCGAGTAGCGGGTGAGAAAGGGGCGGATTCTCCGTATGTTGTATAGGAAGAACCTGCAAGACCGGGTCACCGCCGCAATGTTCTCGAAGAGGGACAGTCTGCTGTCCATCACCACGCCGAGGTTCCTTGCACTGGGTGACGGCGTGAGTGTGGTATCCCCGAGGGAAATGGAGAGATCCAGATGGGGAGAGGTTTTAGCAGGGAGGAATATCATTTCAGTCTTGCCTGGGTTGAGCTTTAGATGGTGGTTGTCCATCCAGCTCTGGATGTCCCTTCAGGCAAGCAGAAATACGTGCTGAAACCTGCGTATCAGACGGCGGGAACGAGACGAGTTGGGTATCGTCCGCATAGCAGTGGTAGGATAGCCCATGTGCAGTGATCACAGGGCCAAGGGAGCGAGTGTAAAGAGGAAAAAGAAGCGGGCCTAGGACTGAGCCCTGGGGAACTCCTGTGGCGAGGGGCCGAGGTGTCGATACCGAACCAGCCCAGGCAACCTGGAAGGAGCGACCAGAGAGGTAGGACTCAATCCAGTCCAGGGCGGTGCCACAGATGCCCGTTGCTGACAGGGCAGACAGGAGGATGGAGTGATCCACAGTGTCGAAGGCAGCAGAGAGATCTAGAAGAATGAGGACAGAGGAGAGGGAGGCTGCTCGTGCGGCATGGAGTGACTCACTGACGGAGAGGAGCGCAGTCTCTGTCGAGTGGCCCGATCTGAAGCCAGACTGATGGGGGTCTAGCAGGTTGTTTTTAGAAAAGAAAGAAGAAAGTTGAGTAGAAGCGGCTCTTTCTATAGTTTTAGAAAGGAAGGGAAGAAGAGATACCGGGCGGTAGTTCTGGATGATGGAGGGATTCAGAGTAGGCTTTTTTAGCAGCGGAGTGATGTGGGCCTTCTTGGAGGATGCCGGAAAACAGCCGGAAGACAGGGAGGAGTTGACAATACACATACACAATACACAATACACATTTATAAAGCACCTTTCATACAAAAAAATGTATCAAGGAATTTACAATAAATACATTAAAATGAACATAAAAACTGGGATAGAATGACATGATTAAAACCCCAAACAATAATATAATATAGTAATGAAATAAGATGCATCAAATAATAAAATGGAATAAATATAAGTTGAAGGAAATAGTAACAAGGAATAAAAATAAAGATAATGAATACATATACATATGTATAAAATACCAAACACTGAGCTTGTGGAATATATACCCAAACAACAACCAACAACAAATAATCAAAGAAGACAGACACTGTTGGGGCCGTTCCCCTGTGTGTCCCACAGTGGAACAACACGATGATCGTGGGAATATGTATAACCAAACATTGTGAATTCCAAGCAACAACCACAATGAAATCAAATAACATGGATTGCCATTTAATTAAAATTCATACAAGAGGAGATGGCAGAGCCTTGGCAGAGGTCTGCACTCTATGGAGTTACAGTGCCACATAATTTAGTTTATGCTCATGGACAGACGTTGAACATATTTTATATTAATTTCAGTTTAATCATGTATCAGGATGCATTCAGGGATGGGGGCTGGTCTATCCTCCAGATTTGGAATGGGAAAATGTATTCTCTACGTTGGGACGTCTACATTTGATTACATTTGATTACTAACATGTCCTCTAATATGTAAAGGATCATGGCCAAACTTTTGACAGTGACACATTCCTTGTTGTTTTTAATCCACTATGTGGTTAAAGTGCAGACTTCCAGTTATAATTGGGGGGTTTTTACATACATATTGGGTGAACCATGTAGGAATCTTTATAAATAGTCCCCCAGATTTTAGCGGACCAAAGGTAATTGGCTGCTCAAATGTTTCTTGAACAAGTTTGTTACATTTCATCATTAGTTCATGCATAAAAGAGCTAGCAGAAGGTCAAGAGTTGATTCTGGGAGTGTTATCTGCATTTGGAGTGTTATTGGTGTCTCAACATGAGGACCAAAGAAGTGTCAAAGCCAGTAAAGTAGGCCATCATTAGGCTGTAATACCAGAATAAATCAATCAGAGACAAAGGCAAAAAAATTAGGTGTGTCAAAATTTTTGTTTGGTACATTAAAAAGCAAGAACACAGTCATTTGAATGGTGAAGAAAAATCCCTTTGTAACTGTTCAACTGATCAAAGAAGATCATCAAGACAAGACTACCCCATGCAAACCCCTCGCCAGCCTCAAGAATAGAATGGTCAGGTTACAGTTTGCAAAAACATTGATTAAAAAAAGTTCTGGAACAAAGTGTTATGGACAGATGAGACAAAGATAAACCTGTACCAGAGTGATGGAAAGAAGAATGGTGTAAAAAAGGAACCGCTCCAAAGCATACCAACTCATCTGTCAAACTTGGTGGAGGTAGTGTTATTGCTTGGGCATGTACGGCTTCCAGTGGAACTGTGTTTGTTGATGATGTCACTGCTGATATCAGCAGCAGGACGAATGTCGAAGTATCCAGATACTTATCTGCTAAGATCCAATTACGCATCAAAATGAATTCATCATGCAGAAGGACAGTGATCCAAAACAACCAAAGGAGTTTTTTGGACCAACATGTGGAATGTTCTTGAATGTCCAAGACAATCACCTGACCTCAGTCCAATTGAGCATGTGTTTCACTTCCTGAAGACCAGACTGGAAGCAAATAGCCCCCAAAACAACCAGGAGCTGACGAGGGCTGCAGTACAGGCCTTGCAGAGCATCATTAGGGAACATACCCAGCATCTGGTAGACTTTAGGGCAGTCATTGATTACAAAGGATGTACAACAAAACATTGAATATGATGACTTTATTTCAGTTTTCTTTGTCCAATTACTTCTGGTCCCCTGAAATTGCTGGAGGCTATGTATAAAAATGGCTGTAATTCCTACAAGGTTCATCCAATTTTTGCTGGAGTACATGGGGAAAACCAAAAAATAAAATAAAATGTATCACTGTCCACATACTTACGGACTGCACTGTATGCACTCTCAACTGCGGAAACATATACTCCTGAGCTCAGTAGTACTTGGGACTAAAGATAGCCCATCTACCTTACTTTGCAAAAAGGCGTAATGCTGGCACCTCACTTTGATAAGCCTTAGTACAGCTTAGTGACTTTGGTAAGCCTGCTTTTAGTACTGCTGCTGTGTCTTTAAAACTGCCCTCAGTTTCTTTGCTGCAGAAGTTCACCAGCTTCAAAAAAGCTAGCGTAATTTCCGCTATGTCTTCCAGACCCAGTTCCCTGTTACTGCATTTCTAGGAGTCAGTGCTCTGAATATGTAGCATTCCTTGGGGGAGGGGGGTGGTTGTGATTTCTGGGTCAAGCTCAAGCACCATTCACTGTGACAGGAAATAATGGCATGGAAGTGAAGGAGAAAGAGGCCACTGTCTCTTCATTGCTAGATCTGTCCAAGTCCAAACATTGTTACTTTTGCAATCTACAGGCCCCTTTGACAACCCTCATAGTGCAAGCTCTCCTGCTTTGTTGTAGGGCTGAACGATTAATCGAATTCAAACCGACATCACAATGTAATAGAATGCGATTTTCAAATCGCAAAGGCTGCGATTAAAAAAAAAATAAAAATATATATTTTCCCCATGTTACACAATCTAACCAGAGGGTCGGAAACACCTGGCCACGTGGGGTTCACGTACACGCACGCTACCCTACGCTCACGTGACATGCAGAGAGCACGTCAAACACGTGAGAGCAGTAGATGAAGATAACAACTTGCCACGCCATATCTTGTGAAAATGGCCTCGGCAGTACCGAACACTGAAGAGGATACTTTAGTGTCAAAGAGGAGCAGTACGTCAGTTGTCTGGACGTATTTTGGATTTCGGAAAGAAGATACGGCACAGAGTAGGGTATTGTGCAGAACGTGTCTTGCTACCATAGCTACAACACGGGGCAACACTACAAACCTGTTCCAACATTTAAAAAAACATCACAAGGCCATGTATGACCTTTGCATGGCTAAAACCCCGACCACCAGTGTGTCAAGTAGGCCGAATACCACCCGGCAGGGATCACTGACCGAAATGTTCGACAGTATAACTCCATATGAACGACATTCAAAACAGCACCGCGAAATTACTCAGGCGATAGCGGAGTTCATAGGGAAAGATATGATGCCCCTCAACACGGTGACCAAGGCTGGGTTTACGGCTTTGGTAAAGAGACTGGATAAACGTTACAGCATGCCATCCCGCACATATTTTAGCCAGGTTGCCATACCGGAGCTATACAAAACATGCAGGCAGAGAGTCACAGCGGAGCTAAAAACAGCGGAGTTTTTCGCTACTACCACGGACATGTGGTCAAGCCGTACAGCAGAACCCTATCAGAGTCTGACCGTGCATTTCATCAATGAAGGATTTGACCTCAAAGCTTGCTGTCTTCAGACTGCTTACTTCCCGGACGACCACACTGGGGAGAACATTGCAGCCGGCCTGAGAGAGGGACTAGCCAGCTGGGACCTCGATGAAGACAACCATGTCTGCGTAACAACGGACAATGCATCGAACATGGTGAAGGCAGCGCAGCTTAACGAGTGGACCAGGCTCCAGTGTTTTGGCCACCGATTACATCTTGCCATTGGTAAGTTTCTTTCAGTATTTTTATAACGTGAGAGAGAGAATAAGAAGAGAACGTGAACGATTAAGAACAGAATAGTTGAATGAATTATTAAGTTTGTTTTCTAATGTAGCTAGATGTGTGTGTGTGTGTGTGTGTGTGTGTGTGTGTGTGTGTGTGTGTGTGTGTGTGTGTGTGTGTGAGAGAGAGAGAGAATAAGAAGAGAACGTGAACGATTAAGAACAGAATAGTTGAATGAATGATTAAGTTTGTTTTCTAATGTAGCTGTGTGTGTGTGTGTGTGTGTGTGAGAGAGAGAGAATAAGAAGAGAACGTGAACGATTAAGAACAGAATAGTTGAATGAATGATTAAGTTTGTTTTCTAATGTAGCTGTGTGTGTATGTGTGCGTGCTTGTGATAGCCTAGTAACACACAACTTAAATTGTATGAAGTACACTAATGTAATTTTTTAAAATTTCTTTCAGAAAATGCAATGAAAGATGACAGAGTGTCAAGAGCAACAGGGCTGTGCAAAAAGCTGGTGGGGCACTTCTCCCACAGTTGGAAGAAGAAGGCAGCAATGACTGAGGCACAGAGGGAGCTCAATCTTCCTGAGCATGCCCTCATAACTGAGTGCCCAACAAGATAGGGATCCAAAGAATTGATGATTGCAAGAGTGCTGGAACAGATCAAGGCCATATCCCAGGTATTGTCAAGCGATCGAAATGCGCGCCACCTCATCCCGACCTGGCAGGATATTGAAGTGTTAGAGTCCATTCACAAGGCGCTGCATCCTCTCCAGGAATTTACTGATGCTCTTTCTGGAGAGGAGTACATCAGCATCTCTTACCTCAAGCCAATTCTCCATCTTCTGGCCGCATCACTCCTGGCTGAAGATGATGAGGACACTGACCTGTCTAGGTCAATTAAAACCAAGGTCCTGGCATACCTCAAAGAGAAATATAGCGACCCCGACACCCAGGAGCTTTTGGACGTTGCGTCATTTCTGGACCCGAGGTTCAAAATACAGTACATCAGAGCAGACCACATCCCTGCCATTAAGACTCGACTGAAGACTGAAATGGAGCAGTCAGCAAGACAAGTTAAGATAAATTCTAATAATAATAATAATAATAATAATAATAATAATAATAATGTTCTTGAATATGATACTGACAATGTTATCCTCATCCCTCATTGCAAAACTAAAACTTTTTTTTAATCTGGCAGGAGAAGAGGTCCCGTACAGAAACCGTTTCGAAGGCTCAAAGTGCAAAGCCCTCTGCGGAAAAGGCAAAGAAGTCTCTCTGCAGTTTCTTCAAGACCAGTGTGGCATCTCCTGCTTTGCTTGTGCAACTTGACAATGTCGTGGAGGCTGAGTTGAATACTTACCTATTTACCCCTGCCATTGACGGAGAAGAAAATCCCCTGGCCTGGTGGAAGCTGCACAAGATCAACTTTCCACAACTGAGCAAGTTGGCCCGCAAGTATCTTTGTGTACCAGCCACAAGTTCCCCCTCAGAACGTCTGTTTAGCACTGGAGGGAATATAGTAACTTGTACTCGCTCTTCCTTAAAACCAGCAAAAGTTGATATGCTGGTTTTCCTGGCAAAAAACATCTGAACTACTGAGAACCGTACAGTAGGATGATTGTGGCCGGCAGAGCCATACTCCTTGTCCTTGTGCACTTTAGTCTGTGTGGTTTGTTACTGTTACTGTGGAGATCAGTAAGATTCGTATTTATTTAATTCATATTAATGTTCACAGTGTTTCTTTTTCTTTTAAATTGTATTAAAAAGTGCAATCCACACGTTTACATATTACATTACGACGACTTGTGAGTTATCTAAATATTTTTAGAGTGGTAGAGCCAGAGATTTGTTCTTATTTCTGCACTTTAGTTTGTGTGATTGTGTGAGTTTGTGTGATTTGTTGTGTGATTTGTTACTGTTACTGGAGATCAGTAAGATACTAAGATTTGTATTTATTTTTCATATTAATGTTCACCAGGCCTGTTGTTCTGCAGTGCTTTGTTTGTCAGATTTTATTAAAACGTTAAGTCATGATAATTATATTACATGTTTACAAGGCTTGAAGTTAAATCAATGTCAATATTCTACTGTGATTGAAGGTTTTTCTTTTTATAATTCATTAGTTAAATAAAGATATGTTCATATCAATTCATGCATCAATTCATCTCATTTCATCATAACACGTAGGCCTGGCCTACAGGAAAGAGCAGGTTATATGTTGACTGTATCTAATGTGTTGGTCATACTATAGAATGATTTATTGCTTGTGTTTAGTGAATAATACAGAAGATAAGGAACTTCCAAAAAAAAATCGCATACTAAATCGCAATCGCAATATTGGTCTAAAAAATCGCAATTAGATTATTTTCCAAAATCGTTCAGCCCTACTTTGTTGTACCACCTGCTGCCATTTTGTAAGTTATTGATGGGGATCAGAAACTGTATTTTTAATCTATTGGTTTTTTTTCTCTCTCTAGTTGGCATGTTTAAAGAGAAAATGTTCAAAGTGCAGTGAAAAGATTCACAGAAGATGATTTCTTTCCCAAAATGTTTGCTGCAAATATGCGATTGTTCTCTTTTTTATGGTCAGGAGAAAGTGTGCAGAATTATATTCTTTGTGTCAGCTCTCCACTGAAAAGTAAAGACTTCTTGGAATTTGTTTGCTGTTCACCAGGTAAATAAAGTGTGCTTTTCTGCTCACCTTATCATCAAGAGAGATTCAAGTTTTTTTATTCACTCACCAATGCTTGGTAAACCCTGTGCATATGGGAGAACCCTGATGAAAACCATTTCTGTTCTAAGCCTCTCATTATTACTGCAGTTGTAAGCAGTTTATTCCCTGAAGTATATTCCTTAACCTTGTATTTGACTTCGTTGTCATTGCATGGGGGGCACAGCAGTGAGTGATATTTTAATTTGGTTGCTATAATTCCTGCAGTAGCATTTTTTGAGTGACATCTGGCACACACATACAAATATGGGTATTTAATATGGAACTTTTGTGATAATATGAATGTTTATAATTTTAATGTCCATAATAAGTACATCTCAAGGCTTGCGAGAGAAAATGCAGGGGAATAAGTTATTCTATACAACCAAAATGTAACTGAAGCTATTCTGAAAAAGAAGGATTTGGTAATGACATTTGTTTTTCCTGTTTGATGTTTAGCATTTCTGTATCTGGGCTAGCTCAGTTTAAATGTTTGTTAATCCTGTTTTCTTAGTCAATAGTGTTGGTGAAGTTTCATTATTTTTAAGATGGATATTTTGTTGGGCAAATTAGATTTCCAATTACTGCCACCCAGTGCCACCCGGAGGGAAATGAAGTTAACGGTGCAGTTAATTTTGTGGCTTACACTATGACTGAAATGGTGTAAACGGATAATGAGTTCTTGCGTAAGACAAGCTGTTCAGTTCCCTCAAATTTGTAGCAATATCCAACCATTGCTGAAATCCTCTAAGCCCTTGTCAGTGTGACGAATGTGAAACCTTGAATGGGGCAGAGCCACATCAAATCCTGTACTGGACCTGCTTGTTTGCTGCCATCCTAATGAATTAACAGTTACATTAGTTATTTATCCAAAGCAACGTATAATTGGTTAGACAAAGCAGGGGTCCATCCCCCTGGAGCTATGTGAAGTTAAAGGCTTTGCTCAATGACCCAACAGCTGCACTAATCTTACTGTCGCTAGAATGGGGCTTGAACCACCAACTTTCCAGGTTCCAGTCAATTCAGGCTGCCCAGAAATGTACTTTCGTTGTGTAAAAGTCGTAGCCAAATAAAATATATGTTGCCGTTTTTCTGGCAGCATTGGCACTTGTAGAAATTGCTAATTTGAAGGGAAAACATTTTCAAACAAGTTCACTAAGCAATTTAGGGCGGCACGGATGGTGCAGTGGGTAGCACTGCCGCCTCACAGCAAGGAGGTCCTGGGTACGAATCTCGAGTTTGCATGTTCTCCCTGTGCTTGCATGGGTTTCCTCCGGGTACGCCGGTTTCCTCCCACAGTCCAAAGACATGCAGGTTGGGCTGATTGGAGAGTCTAAATTGCCCGTAGGTATGAGTGTGTGAGTGAATGGTGTGTGTGCCCTGTGATGGACTGCCGACCTTTCCAGGGTGTATTCCTGCCTTTCGCCCAATGTATGCTGGGATAGGCTCCAGCCCCCCTGCGACCCTGTTCAGGATAAGCGGGTCAAGATAATGGATGGATGGACTAAGCAATTTAAGTTTCTTTAAGACAGATTGCGCTGTAATAGTCTTGCGCTGAAGTGGTTTTACATAACATACAGTATATAATTTCTGGATTTTTACCTGAGGTGGGTCTGCCTGTCTACCTCAGGGTCTCATCAATGAGGAGAGGGCAACAGCTAGGGTTTGCTCCTGTCTGACAGCTAGCAATGTATCCCACAATTATTTAAATAGGTTTAAATGGTAAATGGTTAGCATTTATATAGCGCCTTTATCCAAAGCGCTGTACAATTGATGCTTCTCATTCACCCATTCATACCCACACTCACACACCAGTGGTGCTGTGCAAGGCACCAGCCAGCTCAACAGGAGCATTTGGGGGTTAGGTGTCTTGATCAGGGACACTTCGACACACCCAGGGTGGGATCCCTCTGACTGCCAGATGACTGCTCTTACCATCGGAGCATCTAGTCAGACTGTGCCATATCCACTTATTGGTACCAAACCGTGAGTAATTTTGTAATTTAAATAAAGAATAGAACCGTTTCGTTTTAATGGACATTCTTCAGTCTTTCTTAACCCCATTTTATTGGCTCTAAAGCGTGGGAGTCCTACAGGACCATGGACAGCGATGGCCTCACATTCAGGTTTGTGCAGCTGGTGTTGGATGGTGATTAGCGTAGCCGTTGCGTGCAGTCTACACCATGCTTGCTTTTAAAAGGCGGGTAAGTCCGGGTCAATTCAATACACTTTTGGGCCGCATCATCACAGATGTGATTTGGCATTCATATTTGGTCTTATAAGAAACCACTGGAACTGAAATTACACTCGTCTCAGATCCTTGTTAATGAAGATATGGGCTTACAAAGTGTGGCCAAGTTAGTGTGACTTCATGACTTTGACATATCTACATTACTATAGGTCATAGAGAAATTGTTATATCATTTTAAAAGTCTTTGCGCTGTTTTTTGTTTTAACTGTGTTATGTGTGATTATAATCTTGAAAGTTAGATGGAATTTTCACCAGTTGTGTTATAATATGATCAACCTCTCCAGAATATTTGGTTTTGTTGTTTTGAGTCATTGCTGAAATGTCATTTCTTATCTGGAGTGGCATCACAATGTTGTTGAACATAATTAGTGCTAACATAAACGCAAAATGTCAGTGCTGATACCTTCTTGATAGGCCCATTTTGATGTAATGAAGTTAAGACGCAATGTACTTTATTTTCCTCCAAACAAAAAGCATGGTAACAAAAAAGGCCCACTCAGCAAAAACAGCCAAACCGAAACAGAAGAAAAGCAAAAAGATTTCTGAAAGGTACCTACAAGTTGCAACTCTGCTAAGACTGAAATCCAGAAATCCAAAACGAGCAGATTATAAACTTGTAACTTGGAAAATTTGAGGTGGAAGGCAAAGGCCCAGACGGAGTGCAGGAATCATCATTCGGTCAGGGAGTGCGCAAACAAACATTCCAACCGAAACTCCAGTAATGGCTGTTGTAAGCAATTAGTAATGTGATACCATTATTTATCTGGAATGGTATCTGAGCTACAAATTAAAAACCCAACACAAAATTTGATTTATGTGTTGATGATATAATGAGCTAAATGTAGAAATTTACAATAATCACAGTCATCTCATTCATTCCCTGTATTTTCACTGTGATAGGGTTCTGTCCCTATGACTGATCATTCAATTCACCTGTTTATTCTAGATGTGATTTTTATTCTAGAGTGATATCCCGTTCTGACACCGACACCATAAAAAAACCTATTAGAATATTGCCTGATACAGGCCCTGTGCAATCCTTCATTCTAGAGAGAGTGTTGGCAATTCTGGAACAGTCTAGTTGTGGTGCTGATGGCATTGAACTCAAAGCATTGAGTTTGGCATAACGAAAGCTCCTTTTCACACTGTTTTCTTGCTGTGTGCCATGGTTTCTGGCTTTGTAAAAGTAGCGGTTTGTTCTCAGCTAAATTATTCTTGGTAATGATTTCGCTGAAGGAAACGTGTTTTCTCTGCCCAATAACGAATAAGCTTAGCATGGACTAAAGCGCTGATAACATGGCTATAGAGTTTCTCTCTGTTTTCCTTATATGTGCGATGACGTTCACTCAAGCTTGCAAATTTAATGACACGGTCGATCTCTCCCGGGCTTTTTTTGCTGATCCTGTGTCTGAAAATATTATGGTCCCTTCTGAGGCTGTTGCTAACGATGATATTGTGAACTCTGTTACTGGAGGTTTCTGATTCATCAATTCCACACAACCAGCTTTTGTTTTGTGCAAGCAGGGAGTAAATGGACAAAACTGCTGCATTTCATACAGCTTTCTTCATGTATCCATTGCAATGAATTTGTATTGTTTGATTATCTGTGCAAAATTTGATTGATTTGCATCGAAGAGTTAGTCATTCAGTTCTGAATAGTATGCCTGGAAGCAGGGCCCAGCCCCCCCCCAAAAAAAATTGTCACATAATTTTCCGGAGGTAAATGTGAATGTTGCCCTCATTTCCCCTCCAGGTCCAGGACACACCCCCCGCCCCCCCCCCCCCCCCCGTCCTCTCCGCCCCCTCACCAGTAGAGCAGCACATTCACACCAGACTACTGGAGTTGTATTTATGTGAAGGAAACTCCACAAACCGCTTATACTTATACTCTTACTGAGTAAATCTTTTGACCATTTAGGACATGTCATGGAAGGAAGAGCTTATTGCATTTGTAATAATGTTGGAGTGTTGGGGTAATTTGTAATTTGTACTTAAAATCGAAATACCCCATGGTGTCAACTCTGGCCTTTCTAGTGGTAATCTGATCAAACGGGCTTCTATGAGAAATTAAGTGGCATATCTTGTTGAACTGTCTTGCTGACCCCAGTGCTAGCCCTTGGTGTTCATTCTGCTTGCTGCTTTTTTTTACAGTACACAGTTAGGAAAATCGCACCAGCCAGTGTTCCAGAGGATAGTAAAAGTTTTACCCAATGTTGATAACTGGGAAGCCTATCTCGATAACGTTGCATTGTATTCCCTTGGAAGGGCTGGGTACTGCCAGTTTTTATATATATAGAAACTTTTCTTCTATCACCCTTCACTAACCTTCTGAATGCTTTTCACATTTCTGGGGTCCCCTGACTGTCAGCGTGATTTTGATGTTGTCAAGCACCCTGGTTTTGTCTGCTCCTGATTTCACGAAGCCATTTATTTTAGAGGTTGACGCAGTGGCACCGGGGCAGGTGGAGTGTTGTTTCAAGAGGATAAAGCCTTTGAAGACTAGCCATCTTAGTTAGTTTTTGGATTGGAGGATAGGGACCAGAGTTACTCTTCAGTCTACAGAATTCATGTCCAATCCCCATTCCCCACTTTTTCTTTTTTTTACCCTGTTACATCTGACTTAGACCGGGTTATACTGTAATACCCCGGCGCGGTTTGTTTGGTGGGGAAAGAAGCTTGATGAATCCACTGCTGTGTGTTCTCTTCCACTGCTCCTCGACACCCCAGGGACTAACCACACCCCTGTCCCCCTAGTCTCTGAGGAAATAGCTCCCCCTTAGTTACATTTTGGATGTTTTCTCTTTTTTAGTCTTGTATTTAATCCTTCTTTTTGTTTCATATTCCCTCGGAAGTGAATAATTAAATAGCCACAAGCACCCTTCAGCTGCTTGTGTTCTCCTGCTCAATCACAGCCCTAGAGGGGAACTCTGCCTGACACAGCACCTCAGTGGCTTTTCATTTCTGAAAAGGCTGTGCTATGACAATTCCAATTCATTCAATTTTCGGCCTGGGAAGGCTAGGCAGCGATTTTTTTAATGATTCCAACATTGAAGTGCCCTTTTCTATCGATTATATAAGTAACGTTGGTATTTATGTGAAATGGACTGCATTTATATAGTGCTTTTATGCAAAGCGAGGTGCAATTAACCCATTCACGCATACAGTCACATGCCAATGGTGTAAGGCTGCCATGCCAATCCCCCATAGGCTCATCGGGAGCAATTGGGTTAGGTTCAGGGATACCTTGTCACACCCAGAGTCGGGGAATGAACCGGCAACAACCGACTGCCAGACAGCCGTTCTTACCTCCTGAGCTAATGTTCGTTCAAACTAATGATAGGTTTATTGTATGTGCATAATAGCATCTGAAATGCAAATGCTGTTGTTGTGTTGTTGACATTTGCATCTTTCTTCATATGACAGATTTTAAAAAATCTGTGTTCATATGTGTGCTTGTTCACAGCTGTCATGTGAGTAGCCGTGTCATTACTGATACCCTTTTTCTCTTTGGCAGGCTGCTCATTGAAGAGAATGAGGCCGATGTTACTCTCTGTGTTGGTTCCAGCACATTCCGGGCCCACAAGGCGGTTGTGCTGGCCCGGGCACCGCATCTCCTTGAGGATGCATCTGCAGACTCAGACTTGATCCATGTAAAAAACCTGAAGACCGCAGAGCTGAAGGACTTTTTACTGTAAGTTTGTAAATCGCCTACAATTCATCACTGTTTTCAGCCGGGGGGGATGTGCTTCTGCTTGTTATACATTTTTACTCAAAGACTCACTTAATGAATGTTGCCTGTAACAAGTAGCTGCTCAACTTCACAATACTGCATTACAAAATACTGTGCAAAATCCATTAAATGTGTGACCCGTTCTATCATAAGTCGCAACAGTCAATTTCACACAAATCAATGTTTATGTAAAAATTCTCATTTTTAGCCTTTCATAAGCTCCATGTCTTAATGCCTAATTCAAACTAAAAGATGTCAAAGTGAAAGTAACACTGGAGTTGTGCATTGTTTGTAGGCTAGCCAGCTTGTCACTGTTCACCAGTCACAAACAAGCATATCAGCTGCGTTCGTGGCTACATGTTAATGTATTTGCTTTCATGCCGTTTTCCTCAAGAAACATGGTTTGGTGTAACGGGACCCAACTCCCTTGATATCTGGAGTAGAGAGATAACTTGGGTATCGTTAGAAAGCTTATATTCCCCTCTTTAGATTACTAAACTCAAAATACATTTTGGATTCAATACGACTGCTTTTGACAGAGCAAGTCGCATTGAGCTATTATGCAGTTTTTCTTTATATTTCAATATATACATATAGGGGAATATGTTAAACAATTAGTGAACAGATTGATTTTTAAACTTTTAAAATTCTGTATGAACTGCAGATACTTGCCTGGTGTCTTGCAGATAAGGACTTATAGCATAAGGACTAATATTATAGTCTCTAATTCATTACATTACATTACATTATTGGCATTTGGCAGACGCTCTTATCCAGAGCGACGTACAACAAAGTGCATACCCATAACCAGGGATAAGTTCGCTGAAAGACCCTAGAGGGAAGTACAATTTCAATTGCTACCTGTACAACAAAGATAAGGACGAGGGCCTTTTTTAATTTTTTTTTAATTTTTTTTTTTGAGAACAAAGAAACAAACAAACAGCAAAAGTGACCAAAGTTAACTATCCAAACACTGCTTACCTAGCCAACTAAGAATACCGATACACAAAGCAAGTCACAGAGACAACAATTAAGGTTCACACAGGGAGGTAGGGAGGGATGGGGAGAGGTGCTGCTTGAAGAGGTGTGTCTTCCTCTAATTCCCTTGCAATTAGTGTTATTGCATTTGCTTAATTAAAAAAATACAGGTATACCCTAAGTATATAAGGCTGTTCACTGGAGGGATATAACACGTGTATATGACTTGTGTAAATTTGTTCATGGAAAATAATAATCTGGTTAACACATACTACTTTAAACATCTAAAAGTAAGCAATACCACTACTTTTAATTCACATAATCCATGAATCTATTCCTGTCGCTAAGAAATTTGATTTGTCCACATTTGACTTCCCCACTTGTTATTTTCCTTTTTCATTGACGCACGCTCAAAACTGTAATAACTAACGATTTTATTCAGTGCATGAGAATGAATAGGCAAAGATATATTTGAAGTTTATTTTTATTGCTTATTTTATTGTATCATCGCGGAGAAGTGCGTAGTACAGCTTAAAATAACTTGTTGAAAACACCTGAGCCTAAGGTTTTAAAAGCGGTTCTGTGAACTATGGTCTCTTGCACAGCCCACTGAAGAAAATTCCAGCTCAAACCTTTGTGCTGGATAAAATGATTACAGTTATTACATTTATCTATGGCTGTGAACCACTAGAATTATTACCTAGGCCAGTGCAACCATTTCCATGGGCTTGATTGTTAACCTTTATGGCGATTCATAATTCTGACAAGTTCTAGTGCGAAGGTCTGAAATTAATGATCGTTTCAATGAGAAATACATGTTTGTTTGTTGGCCAAAGGTCATCCATAATGTTTTACATAATCATTCTTTTTGGATTGATGTACACAGGGTGACTGGGGAATTTATGGAATGACCCGAATGTGTTGTTTCAGGGATAGCAGAGGTTAAAAGTCCAGGGGCCAGAGTTCTGTCATGTGTTTCTTACAGCCATAGCCTGCTGATTACATGGACTAGTTCTAGGCTAATGAATTGCGCTAATTGGCGAATCCAATTGGAACAAAATCCTGGGGAGGAGTTTTACTTTATGAATCTGGATTATCCTCCTCTGAACATTTTCCTGTCTGTGCCCGCATGTTGACAAATGTGTGTGTGCACGCAGGCATTTTCTTACGTGTGTGTGTGTGTGTGCGTGCGCGCGTGTGTATATGTGTGCATATATATGTGTATGCACGCGCTTATGTGTGTGTGTGTCTTTATATGTATGTGTGTGTGTGTGTGTGTGTGTTCACATATGCGAGGGCGCGCTGGTTTGTGTGTTTGTGTGTGCACATGTGTATGTGTGTGCGTTTATGGGTACGAGGGTGCGCTGGTTTGTGTGTTTGTGTGTGCGCGTGTGTATATGTGTGTGTATGTGTGTGCGTTTATGGGTACGAGGGCGCGCTGGTTTGTGTGTTTGTGTGTGCGCGTGTGTATGTGTGTGTGTATGTGTGTGCATTTATGGGTACGAGGGCGCGCTAGTTTGTGTGTTTGTGTGTGCGCGTGTGTATGTGTGTGTGTATGTGTGTACGAGGGTGTGCTGGTGTGTGTGTGTGTGTGTGTGTGTTTACATGTGCAAGGGCGCGCTGGTTTGTGTGTTTGTATGTGCGTTTGTGTACGAGGGTGCGCTGGTGTGTGTGTGTGGTTGTGTGTGCAGCGGCAGCCCCAGGTCTCCTCTGATTTAGAGCCCCATGCATCAGCTCCTCTCCCCGCGTCCCGCTCTGCCGGAGCCGGGACAGGGCTTCATTCATTTGCGCTTATTCAATTTGACCTTATCGCTTTGTGCTCAAATTTATGCTCTCCTTCACGCTCCTAAACGGAGCGGCCTTGGCAATTACTGGCTTTCCTCCAAAGCTACGCCGTCGTGGCTTTCTCCCCACACCCATAAGCATCTAATGCATATTTATTTCTTTTATATTTGAATATATGAGCAGATATTCTTTCTGCCCAAGGATTTTTTCATAATGAACGTATGACCAATGAAATGGTTAGTGTTTAGGTTAAAGAATTGGTTTTGTGTGCATGCATTTTATTTTTATTTATTAACATATGAATGTTAATATGAATTTTTATTGTGACGCTTGTCTGCAGTACCACTGGTTTACTGACAGGGGGTGCTACAGTGACTTGTTTTGTGAGTAACAGAAGGTCCATTTATAGAACCTGCAGCGTGAACTGCCCAGTGTGAACGAGTGACAATAAGGGATTCAGAGCAATTCTGCTACAGTATGGCAGCATCGTCCCAGTTATAATAAACTGAGAGAAAAGCCAACTGTTTGTTTTGTGACGCAGTTTTGTGCATCGATGAACAGGACGAATTTAACCAGAGGCCATGGCAGATATGGGCAGTAAACTAGTGTGGTCCCTTGTCCCCCGTAGCAACCCCCCCATTCAGAGAATAAGGTGTGCCCAGAGACCTTAATAAAGGATCAAACCTGTTTTATCCAGTGGAGATCCAATACAGACAAGATGAGGGGAAGAAAACAGAAAATCGTAATTCAATTAATGGTGCCTTTAAACATGAAACAGCTTAGCGCGAGCAAGACAGCAGAATTTTCATCCTAGTACTCGGGGGGGAAAATGTAGAATCCTCAGATTCTGGTTCTGCGCAAACCTAAATCATTACAAACGACTTTAGTCACCTCTAGATAATGCAGCAGCAGGCTTCCCTGACGGTCCTGCAGAGGGGCTCGATGATAAAAACACACGCATGAGAGGACCGGGGGTGGCGGTACTGTGAAGGTGCTTTGGATGTGGCGGAGGCCTGCCCCGCCCTGCGCTCCCGATGCCATCTGTTCCCAAACTGGCAGGAACACCTCAACCATAGCCCACACCTCAGGCACTCCAGACCCATCTGTGGGAGAAGAGGGAGCTCGCCGTCGCCCTGCGACAGACCACATCAGCGCTCGTATCATTAGCTCGGCAAACACGGCCCCGGGGTTGGGCGCTTGTTCCAAAGCGACTGTTAATTTGAGTGAGCAATGAAGGCTGTAGTTACTCTCTGATTAATTGACAGTGTTTGGCTCGGTGTCCTCCTCGATATTAGTAGTGTATGTGTGACTCTACCTCTGCCATTGGAAGTGATGGTGTGTGTCTACATTAGATTACATTACAAGGCAAATATTTTTTAAGTAATTAAATGCTGCTTTTCCCTATCACCTTCTTCCCTCACCCCAAGATTGTTATGAAAATGAATTTCTGTGTTAATAATGACTTGCTGCCAGACTGTTCTCCTTCACACACCCTTTCAGGCAGGAAAATTAATATTGGCAGATCCTGTGTTTTACAGGCTGCTTATGAATATCCATGAGAAACTAAATGTCATTTTTCTTTCTCATGTTACAGTCTTGATGCATTGTTTTCTCGCATATTGGAATATTGAAGGTCAGATATTCAGTGTTATGTATGCTACTGAAGTTCTTGGTTGATTTTGAGCTGAGTTGAATATATGTGCACTGACAGCTTTAGCTTGCTGAGATTACTGCTAAACTGGAACAGATGGTGATCTACAGTGTTAATCTGGGATTTATTTAGTCTCTTTTGCAAAGTACTAGAGATTCTAGTACTAGAGATTCTTCTCTGAAATACAATATTCAAGTTTAACATATTACATATGTTTATCTCAGTTGTCCTTTGTCGAATATCCACCAGCTCAGTAAAGCATAGAGAAGTATTTGAATCCTAAGAAGTATTTCATATCAATCTTTCACATTGCTGTTGTGGTAAAACCTACACACAGTAGTTTTAGCAAATGTGAATTCAGATTGGATTCAGGAATAGTATCAGTTTTGGGCTCATGTCTTGCCAATTTTCCCCTGAGGTGGTTTGAAAAACCTCTTTGGAGCATTGACAGGATTGTAGATGGAGAGAAAAGTTATGATAAACCAGATCTTATTTCACAGGAAACGACTCCCTGTGTACCTCATATATTCATTATTTCCCATTTGAGTCATTTAGAAGTCTCTTTTGCCAACCCTTATACACATTACACTCACAACCAAATCAAAAGAACAGTTCACTTACTGGGGAATGACCTCTTTAAGACTCTAATTATTAGTGTCTGGCTAAAGTTCTCTGTGTAACGACCCTCCCATTAGACCCATATCATGTCACATCAACAAATTAATGGCAGAAAAAAATGTTTTTTTAATTTTGTGTTAAAACATTGTTACAAGACCATTGTAAATCCCTTCCTATCACTGAAAAAGGCTCATTGCCATGTTGACTCACCCTCTGCCTGTGTTTATAATCTTTAAATTCAGGTTTCTAAATATGCAGTTGACGGGCTGGCACTCTGTACCAAAACATCATACAGCTGTAGAATAATTCAAGCTCATTGGTTGAAAATTGCTTCTAATTGCCACAGCCAAAGCCGTTTCAACGTCAGTGTGTTCACAGAGAAGGGGTGAGATGAACAGTGTTGTGGTTTGAGCGTGTTTGTTGTTGCTTGCTTTACGATCTCCTCTTCAGGAGATGAAATGCATGCTCAATTGGGTCAAGGTCTGGTGATTGGCCAGTCTAAAACCATCCACTTTTTCTCCCTAATGAAGTCCTTTGTTGTGATAGCAGTGTGTTTTGGGTCTTGCGGCACGATGAAGTTCCTCCAAATTAGTTTGGACACATTTCTCTAAGTTGGCAGACAGAATGTTTTTTGTAGACTTCTTCTGAATTCATCCTGCTTCAACCATCATCAATGAAGATGTGTGAGCCCACTCCAGAAGCAGCCATGCAAGCCCAAGCCATGACACATCCTCCACAGTGCTTCACAGATGAGCTTGTATGTTTTGGATCATGAGCAGATCCAATTCTTTCTCCACACATTGGCCTTTCCATCACTTTAGTAGAGCTTAATCAGTCACATGTTCCAATACTTTGGCTCTCCCAAGAATTGGGTGGTCTGATACAAACGTTGATATGTTCTTAGTTGTTAAAAATACCCGGAAATAAAAGCTGAAATTCAGATCTGTCATCTCATGTATATCTTTTGACCTCAAACTCAATTGTCTTCAGTGCATAGCAAAAACGAATGAATTAATCTTGCTGTTCCAATACCGGGGACTGCATTTGAATCCTAAACAATGAAGTATTTGACCCTGGCCTGGTGCTGTCTCTTTATCTGGAGCTGAACCAGCTGTCCACTGCTGGTTCTGGCTGCAAGAGCACAGCTAATCACGCACTGACAATGTCCCAGAGAACAAAATCTCTCACCTGTTCCATACATTTGTCCTGTATGTTTGTTTATGAACCCTTTTGCTGTTTCTATTAATCCTTAATTAATGTGAATTACTATGACTCATTGAAATGAACTGCAGTTGCTTCTAGCTGAGTCAGATTAGCTTGACAGATTTTGCATAATGTCTATAGCCACTTATCCACACACGGATAAAGGACCTGTTTGGGCTATTGCAGAGCAATAAAGGTCATGTCTATTGTTAACGTTGATAATTGGAGGAATAGTAATTTATGTCTGGCGAGTCAAAATCAAAATAAATGGCAGGATTGCTACCTGGATTGTGATTTCATATTGCATTCTATGATTTCATATTGCTTATGAAATCATAGAATACATTTTAAGCAGAAGCAAGCTGAGCAGATAATGTATCCCAAAATGAGGGCGACTGAAGAAAAATGAACACGAGAACATTCAGAACAGAACACAAAATTATGGCGCACAGCCACATACAGTATTACTTAGGGAACAAGGTAAGAAGCGATTGTAAAAATTGGAGAATATCAATGAATAAATTAGCACTAGGTTATGCAAAAAGCGTTATGTAAATAAAATTGAATTTAATTACTTTGAAAAACCAATGACTAGTAATTTGTTGTTTGAGCAACTGTGTGAAATGTGATGGAAATGTTGTCAGTCAAGCGACAGGAAGGCAGTGTGCTGGCAGTTGTAATTGTTGCTTGAATGTAAGTAATGCTTCTGTTTCACCCAGGGTTCACTTGAATAAACTGCTCTACGGACTGGGTTATTCATTTTGCACAGAACCACGGTGCTCACTCTTCATCTTCCTGTGTCCTCAGACGGGTGTACACCGCTGAAGAAAGGATGGGAAAGTTCCAGAAGCCTGTGCTGGGATCCCCGGAGCCCACCAGGCAGGGAGTGGGCACTAACCCTCCGTGTCTCGCGGAAACCTCAGCGGGGAGAAACTCGGGTGAGCGTTGGGCAGCGCGGGGAACATATAGCGGAGGTGTCGCGACCCAGGCACCTAAGCGTAAGCCGCTTAAAACACTAATCGCGCTAAGCTCTCGTGTCACATCGTTTGTTTACTCTCCCCGAGAAAATCAACAACCCGGAGAGCTTTAAAAATCACCCTGCCCTTTTAATTGCATTAGTGACCATGTGCTCCCTTTGCGTCTTACACGTTTCATTATGTAATCGCACATTTCTCACGTACAGACCTCCCGACCCTGGAGACAGCCTGTGGGCTTGGAGCGGACCTCCTCGATCTGTACCAGACGGGCCGTGCCTCTGATATCAGTATTGAAGTTGGGGCCCGGGTATTCCAGGCTCACAGGTACTGTGTAAACGGCTGTGCAAGGCTATGGCAGCCTGTGTTCTGGCCATCTCACGGGATGTAGTGTAGACTGGTCCAGAGTCCCACAAGACGATGTCTTACGGACCAGACCATCATTACATTACATTTATATTACGGACGTTTAGCAGGTGCTCTTATCCAGAGCGGCTTCAACAGTTTATATATTATTTACATGCAGTCCTGTTATACGGCCGAATATTTACCAAGTATATTACGAGTACCATTTTTACAAGACTTTTGTAACTCTCTTTTAAAGTAGAGCATCGTCGTATCTTCATATTGTCTGAAGACAGGTGTTTGTCTGAATGCCATCTTTTTTTTTCTTTAAATACAAAGTACAAAGTATTTTGCGATTGCTTCATTTTCTGAGGGGTTATAGTACTAATGGTCCTGAGTTAAAGATATGCTTTCTGTGTCAATATAATTTCACTTACATGACAGTTGAAGCATTTTGCGAGCCCTGTTTTCGAATATCATATTCACATTGCAACAGTTTCTGTCAAAGAAAAAGGTTTTTAGAGTATGTGTCTGCCTTTCAGCTGCATGGATACCGGCAAAGATTATGGCCCAGCGAGGAGTTTTCATCAGATTACTGCGCTAATCTCAGTTCGGCGTCGTGTAATTTTCGATGGCCGCATCAAGTGTGAGATAATTCATTGCCACAGGCTCATAGACTTTGCCTCATCTCCAGCAAAATGGCTGCTGGGGACAAGGAGATTGGCACCAGCTGCTGATGACGTGCCAGGCAGACTTGGGTCAAATGCGTAATTGTTTTGGATTCAAATACTGCAATTGAGCCAACCAAGAGGGCCTGAAGGGTTTGTACTCTCTGAGAGTATTTCATAGTTTCCAATACACATGGTAAATGGTAAATGGTTGGAATTTATATAGCGCCTTTATCCAAAGTGCTGTACAATTGATGCTTCTCATTCACCCATTCGTATACACACACTCACACTCGCATACCAATAGGGATAGGATGCCATGCAAGGCACCAACCAGCTCATCCAGACATGTTCAATACACCAGACATGTTCAGTAAAACAGAGAAAATTACTGTTTGAATCCAAACAGGTAGAGTACATGTTTGACCCTTGTCTAGTGCCGTGCGTGGTGATTTCTCCGGCCCTTTCCTTCAGAAGTGAAGCGTTGAAGCACCAAGCAGGCAGCCCACAGCCCCTGCTTCCCCGGTCCCTTCTGTGTATCCGGCAGCCATCTAGAGATCCCACTCCATCACTTCCACCCAATACTCTGCACATTTAGTCTGGCTATTGATCAGCCCGTTGTGTATTAAAAGCAAGATCAATATACTATGTCATGAAGGATCAGACGCCATTTTATCTAGACTACCACATACTCCTTTAATTCTGTGGAACTAATTGCGTTTAACGCATCTGTCCTCCTCCCCCCAAACCAGTTGTGATTAAATACGCAGTCTGTCTTGCAGAGAATATATTATTATCCTATCTGTTAGCCATCTGTATTATATTTCAGCTGTAATAATCCTGAGGGGCTCCAGAATTATTGGCAACGTTAATGAAAATGGAGATAATAAACAACATGGATAATGACCTATATTTAATGTTCAATATGGGAAAGATATCATTTTATTTACCTACATTTACTCTCATGTTTCTATGTTTCGGTGTGTCTGCATAGAACTCCCAATGTCATTGTTCATTTAAGACTCACCTGTGACTACTGTAACTTAACAGCAATGTGATAGACGGCAAATTCTATCATATCCAGAGATGAGAGGTCACGCTTGTGATCCATGTTTAATATATGTATTACATTGTAAATAATAGCTGTTGATTACTCTATTTAGGTATCAGTTCCGGTGTGAAGTTTAAATCTAAATGCATGTAAAAGCCATCCAATTCAATTGCTCATTGTCAAAGTTGACAGGTAGTTTAAACTTTATTAACATACATCTTGCACGGTAAATAGGGCAAAGCAGGGAGCAGGATTTACATTCCCTGATTTACACTTCCCTTATTGAACACCCCATAATTTCCTTGTATCACTGACAAAAAGTAGGATCATACTGGAAGTGATGCATATAAAAGGATTGAGCTAAACTTTGGCTGTCACTGTTTCTCTTTATATTTGAGTTGTTTCTCTGTGCTTTTCCTTAAGCAGACTCTTAGCCTTGCAATTTTTATATCTCTCAGCTTTTCCCCTCTCTGCTTCTGGCTGACAACAGAAAAAAGATTCCCCATCCCATAGATTTGTGCATCAGTGGCTTTATAGTGTGTGAGACAAGTGTAGATATCTGTGATCCTGTGTCAGAGTAACTCAATGGAGGGAAAAATCCAGCTCATGAGAGCTGCATGTATGTGATGCTGTTTGTGCTGTGTGTTGAATGGACTCTCGGTCCAGGAATGAACGTTCATTCGCTAATGGGCGCATGGAGGCCCGGAACCTCCTGGAGGAACTGGGTAATCCGTGGAAAAGACGGCGTCCGGAGCTGAATCGGGCATGTGTTCTCTGTTCCCGTAGGCCCATCCTGTGTGCGCGCTCCCAGTATTTCAGTGCCATGTTGAGCGGGAGATGGTTGGAGAGCTCCAGACAGTGCATCACTCTACAGGGGTAGGTACTACATCACATTATTGCCATTGGACAGAGTACATACCCGCCACCAGGAACAAGTGCGCTGAAAGACCCTAAAGAGAAGTACAGTTTCATGTGCTAAGATAAGAACTAGGGCCTATTTCATAAATCTGACAATGGATTATATCTAAAACTATTTCAGCACAATGCAATAGAATGATAAACATTTACATTGGAACAATAAACAGCTTACATAGCCAGACAAAACTATCATCCTAGCGAACAAGTTACACAAGTAATGACTCATGAGAACTGAAAACCAAACTGAAAAACTACCAGTCAGTTAAAGTTACTACATCGGGGGCTCACTCTACAGGGGCTGTCTCTGCGTTAGTGTCACGGCAGGGCCAGGCACTGTGTTAAGGGCCGCTACATGGGTTAGGTCATTACCTGTGGATACACAGGGGGGAGAGGGAGAGAGAGAGGAACAAAGAAGGGCTAGAGGGAAAGAAAGAGAGGAAAGGAGGGTGGGGGGTTTAATGGGTGGGGGTGCAGGCCCCAGTGAGAACCGCTGACTGGTCACCACTGCATGCAGTTGTTGTATCAAATGTCAAATGGAATTTACTGGAGAGAGACCAGACTGCACACACGTGAAATATCCGGCACCGAACATTACTCTATTGCACAATGATCTTGTTGCAGGCAGTAAACAATATGTGTCTACTTACTTATACAGCTGCTCTTTGGGAAGCCTGTTTTACAGCTCATATCATTGGTCACATGGTCATCAGAACAATGTGTGGGGAAACTGTTTCTCTGCGGGTACAAACTGTAATCCGCGTTCATTTTTCAGCTTCTTTCATTTTCCCGGTTAGGTAGGGTTAACAGAGTGCTCATACTATGCCCATTTATTTTCCTTTATACAGAATGAATCCATAGTGCTTGGACTCCCTGTGTAATTAATTTCCCTATTTCTCTTATTTTCTTGTGCTGGACAGAAATCTTCTCAGTAGCCAGGAATCCCAAAAAACACTAAAATTGCTTACGCTAAGCTAGTTAATTTTCCTCTGATTTTACTGGCTTCATGACAGATGCGGAGAAGTCCTCACACACCAAAGTGCATTACTAATTCATGTCGAGGGTTTGCCTGAATAAATCATGAGACGAGCGGGGCTGTCACTGTGTAAGGTTTCACTATCATCGCCGTGAGGCCTTCCACATTAGCAAGCGTGTTCGCCGCTTAGACGCAACTCTCTGCTCACTCACTGTCCGCAAAGTGTCGGCTTAGCTGCTGTGAGATAACTGATCAAGGATGGTTCTTCTTTGCTTTGTCTTTTGTTTCATTAAAATCTCACAAAGGTCAGCGTTCACTGCAAAAAACTACAAATAAATCAAGCTCAACAAGTAGTTGCAAGTCCAAGTTAATACTTTCAGTCCCAAGCCCAATATGAAGTGGCTCCACCAAAATCCGAAGGGGTTTAAGTTTTTAGCGAAAGTTGAGAATTTAGTAGGGTTTTAATAGGCGCTCAAAACAATCGTATAGCATTAATTTTGATTGGTTGAAAAGGTAGAAAGTTGTGAATGCTGTATGGCACTCTTGGGACCAGAGATTGAACCCAGGTCGGTATCCGCGATAGCAAACATCCAGCAGATTCTGCCCACAATGTTCTGCTGAGGATGGCAACATTCTCTGCTCTCTGACAGCGGGTAAATGGTCCCACCCACTGCTTTATTTGAACTCGTAAGCCTTCGTTGGCCAAGCGAAGCAACTCAAACTTCTTCACGCACTAGAAAATGATGAGGTCATTTCAGTATGCAGGAGGAGTATTCTCACTGTCCAGATCAGCAGGTAGACCGTGTATGTTCATGGATATAAGGCAGTATTTCCATTGTTTCAGCCTGGGCCCCGAGGAGATGGAGATCCTCTTGCAGTTCATGTACGGGGCCACTTTGGACCTACCCCCGGGAACCAATCTATGGTACCGTATGCTCCCCTCATCTTTCCCCATGTCCTCTTAAGCCCTTTGATCCTCACCTTTTACTTTGGTAGAATTCAAAGCGTTAAATAAATCGCTTTTAAATAAATTTCTTGCAGGTTGGCAAAACACTTTTCACACAGTTTAAATGACTCAAAGTAAAATCAAAGTGAAGAAAGAAGAAACGCCTACAATAATATAGTAACCAATAGACATGGTTCAAAATGGGACCCTGAATTGCAAGCTCTGCAAAGGCCAGTGGTGCTCCTTAAAATGGGCTCCCTGTCATTAGAGTCCAATTGGCTCCAGTCTACGTCTCATAGCATAGTATTGCCAATTGTTACGCATCTTTTACGGGGCGACATGGCTCAGGCAGTAAGAGCAGTCGTCTGGCAGTCGGAGGGTTGCCGGTTCGATCCCCCGCCCGGGTTGTGTCGAAGTGTCCCTGAGCGTGACACCTAACCCAAATGCTCCTGACGAGCTGGTCGGCGCCTTGCATGGCAGCCAATCGCCGTTGATGTGTGAGTGTATGTATGAATGGATGAATGAGAAGCATCAATTGTACAGCGCTTTGGATAAAGGCGCTATGTAAATGCCAACCATTTACCATTTTTACTTTTCAAGCCTGTCCTTTTCCAGCAAACAAAAAATGTTGGATGCATGGAATTCAACATATTTAGGCCAACTGGACCAAACAATTTCGGTATTTGTTCAAAGTGCACATTTCAGCAGACATTTTCCCAAGATATATCGTTCAGCCCTACAGAGATAACCTTTTAATGAGCTTAGTGCATACTGGATTATGAATTCCTGCCTTAGGTTTATGGAGTACAGTATGTATCTCATATCCATTTATCTGTGACCTTTTGAAACTACAAGCCCAATGGGTGGCAGAAGCCAGTGGAGTAGCACATTATAACCTACCATAGGTTAACGGAACGTCCATTGACTAGTGCGCGTAGTGACGCAGGACTGCCGCCCCTCTCCCAGTCAGGTGGTCTACGCTGCGGACATGCTGGGTCTGGACGGGCCGAAGGACGTGGCCGAGGTGGTGCTGACCCGGGACTACTGCCGCTTCTTCCCCAAGGTGGGCGCATCCCAAAACCTCAAGCGAATTACCCGTGACACAGCTAGCAGGAATGGCATGTCAAAGTTTTAGTCCATCCATCTTTAATGGAGTTAGAAACCAGTCTATTAATGATTCTCAAGGTGAACAAACGTCTAGTTGATGAGGAGGCAAGTGACTGGGGAAACACAACTTCTAGTGAAAGGGTGTCATGCTCTGAGTCTTCATCGCACCTCTGCAGACTATTTCAAAGCAATGACTCGATTCCCTTCGTATGATTAATCTGCCCACTGGCCATTTGAGACTATTAGCTACAAGAGTAAAATTATTCCTTCTTCGCACCATTGCCTGGGATTCATACAGTGTGGCAACTATGACCCTCCCCCTCAACTGAAAAATAATAGTTTTGGGCTTTTGTATTTGTTGTGAATCACGCTTTACTGTCTTTAGCAGCCTTCACCCAGAGTACAAGATCTCATGAGGCATTCTGAAAACAAATGAAGTGTGTTGATATGTACGATGCAAAACTGAAGTGGCATGTGAAACGGACTGAACTGTCCTTGACATTTCTTCCTCAGCCTGTGGATGGGGTTCAGAAGTCCATTCTTGAGTGCCTTTCATTATCTCATTCCCTACGATTTGAGCGCCTCTATGGTTTGTGCTTAAGGTGAGTAAAGTGTCCTTCAACGTATGTAATTTAGGAGCATTGTACAGTGGAAAGACCAGTAAACATATTTCTAAAAATCCCTTATTTTGTCGAACATTATTATGACAAGATTTGTAGCCTCAGGCTGGTAGCCTATTCAGGTCACTTTGATATGACCGTCTAAAAGATTATAATTCATTTTAATTCAGTTAATGAACATAAAATAATCACCGCAGGATGCATTCTGAAATAACCTCAACCTTGTTTGTTATAAACAAGACCCTTTCTCAATCGCAGTGGATGGTTGATGCAGTAAATAATACCTTAATGGAAATTCTGCCATAAGGCATTACCACCACAAAGTATCAACAAAGGTCTTGTCAAACAGGATGTGCCAAGATTGGATCAATCATTGTGAGACTGCTGTTCTGCTTGCGCTGTACTGCAGTGGATTCAAATGTGTTGTAATTCAGCCCGTATGGATCAGTGACGTATATTTGGCATACAGTATATGAGTGGCCAATGAAGTTGCTTGTATTAGTTGTTTGTTTGCATAGAGAAATACAGTTTTTCAGTGTTGTCGGTGGAACAGTCATTGTCATACTCTCTGTAACATGTAGGAGTCTGCTTTGTCTTGTTTGTTTTGGTCCTGTGCATTCTCTTGCTGATTAAGGTCCTTCAGGGGACATTATTTTTCAGCCAAACCTCCAGTTTCAGCATCCGGGCCCCACGCACTGATGTAACTGAGAAGCGGGGAGAAGTGTGTCAGAAGAATGGGGATTATCCAGTGAATTTGTGGGTGATTTTGAAGTGGGAATATTTTTTTACATTCCTAAGATGGCTGCGTGTTGCATGTTTGTGGCCTACTGAGGGATAGAGGAGCTGAAACGCCAACAGAACAGTGGTCTTGATGTTCCCAACCAGCTTCGAGCCGTTGGCTTCAATGAAACATAAGCTAGCTGCTGGATAGTTTGGGTAGATGAAAGGTGTCGTCAGGCCCACGCGTTGATTCTGGCGGGTGTGTTCATTCTCAGGTGGGTGGCGGAGCACTTTGTGAAGTGCTGGTCTGAAAGAAGCTTCGCCCTCCTACCAGCAGGGCTACAGAGACACTGCCTCACAACCGTGACTGAGGCAATGGTAGGTTTTTCCATGACATCACCTCCCAATGGCTCTCATGACCAGACGCACACAGAACCCAGCCCAATCCCTCTCACACACAAACATCCTTTTCCCATTTTCCCACAGCAATGCCTGCTGTGTTTCCATATGGTACTCGGGGGGGAAATGGCAAGACGCAAATGATCAAATGAAACGAATGACATCAGCCCACTTCATTCAATATCCTGAGTGTTAGAGGCTAAACTAAAAGAACAATGAGGATATTGACAGGCACAGTAATCAGCACTCCTAATTGAGCAAGTCTGTTTTCTTTCTGCTCTGACACTCCACAGATGAACAGAAATAGATCAGCAAAACTAAGACTGCATGAAATCCAGACGGCATTTTCAATGGCCTCTGTGTACAACAACTGGGCCTTCTGTTCCAACACATCCTGTTTTGTAGCTATCACTAGGGGCTTCTGCCCCCCACCCCTATTTTGTATTAGTTTTGTGGGGTTTTTTTTAAATTTGTTTTATTTATATATATTTTTGGATCTTTTTATTCTCCTTAAGACTCACCGGCCCAGGGTTGGCATGGTGGGGCTTTTTTTGCATACATTTTTTTTTTCCTCACGGTGCAATTTGGTAATAGGATATACGGTTTGAAAGCGTTAAAACTAATGGTTCTATATTTTAAGATGCCATTGCTTCAGCAACAACAGTTTTTTATTTTGTAACATGGGTGGCATGTGTCCTTTTGGAGTCTCCAAATGTCCTTTTTGGAAAACTTCCTAGACATAGCTTAGAAAAAACTATGCAGAATGCTCATTTTTGGAGATAGTGTCATCAAATTTGAATGAGGATTTCTTTGGGCTATGAGTCCAGTTGAGTTTTTTTAGAAGCTTGACAGCAGGGATGGTAATCTACTAATTGAAACGTTTCAACATTTTTCTAAATATTGCAGTCATTTCCTAAATTAATTAAATCTCTGCGTTTGTTAACAGTGACTGATTTAAATAATAATAATAATAATAATTATAATAATAATAAAAAAATTTTAACTTCAGAAACTAACTTCTTGTTAATTTTCCTCTCTTTTACAGGATTTTTCATTGCCCAAACTTTAAAAACCCATAGTAAATACTTATGTTTGTGTCTTAGCCTGTTCCAAACACTGAAACCATGCAATTAATAGGCCTGTAATTTTGGCATAGATATTGTTGAGGAAATATTTCTGTTGCTTTTCCTCCTTGTCCCTTTTAGGTGGGTGAAGTTGTTACGGCAGTGATGTTGAAAAAGCACTCAAGTCAATAGTTGTTCAAACTACAAATCTTTAGTTCAAAATAAAACGGATAAATCTGGGGAATCAGTGTGCCCCGTGCAAGAGGCTTCAAGAGACCAGAGAGTTCCAAAGTAAAAGTGTCCTAGCCTTTATGCAATATAGCTAATCAATCGTCTGTCATACAAATCACATTGACTCTCTTAACTCTTTTAATATTTTCTGTCATTCTATGACAGCTGAGCTGTCTTAAGCCCCCATCTCTGCAACGTCAGGCCGCCCAGCCTGCACGCATCTTGGCCTGCATTCACTCATCATTTTAGTGCTAAACAGCATTTCAAATATAGTATATAAATGTATAGAAACATTTAGAGAAAGGGTATTTTTGCACACGATTCTCAATGTCATTAATAAAAACATTTAAATTAAATTTCATCATTATTCAAAACATTCATAGTTTCAAATAAAAGCATTTTGATCAAACTTCAACAATATTTCAAAAGAATCTATTTTAAAATGTTGCCAAATTTTGACTGGTTTTTACATCACAAATGTATGCGTGTCTGTCCACAGACAGTGAAGAACGTGGTGTCCCTGCTTTGTAGCAGCGAACAGCTGATTGGTAGCTTACCTGAGGTGAAGTGGGCCAAGCAGGCCCTGGCCTTGGCCAATGAGCTGCAGGAGGCATGTCTGCGCACCATTGTGACCCACCTGCCCGAGGTTACCCACACGGTCGCCTTCCACACCCTCCGAAGGGTAAGGTATACACCAGTGGTCTACACCAGTGGTCCTCACTCCTGGTCCTCACTCCTGGTCCTGGAGAGCCGCAGGGCGTGCTGTTCTTTGTTGTTACTCAGGACTTAATTGATCAATTGAAGCAGTTAATCACACAGTTAACTCGCATCACCTGGTTTCTTGGGTTTGAATTGGTTGCTGATATTAAGGCGAAAACAAGAACCAGCACATCCTGTGGCTCTCCAGGACCAGGAGTGCGGAATATTGGTCTACACAGTTGTCTGTGTCCCAAGAGCTAGAGCTCAAAGTGTTTAACGCATGCATGAAATTCAGTATGCGTTCTCAATTATACATTTATATAGTCAATATGCCTGAGCCATGTACATCTCTATTATTAATGCATCCAACATTCTAATCTTCTGTCATTTTCACTTTATGAATGCAACTACGTGTGGTGTACAGTAGTTCATTAAACATTTATTTTTCCAGTAAGTGATTGAGCATAATTATTTTATACATTTATTTTTTGTTTTGTTTGGGTATCACAAAAGACAAAACATTGTCACAATACCAATCTACAATACACAACATGTTCAGTTCAGTACATAATTTACAATACAACACACGTTTAGAACACATGTTCACAGTTTTCAATTCAGCTTTCTGGTTTTCCGTGCAGTAATTATAAGAATATTCAATAAATAAGCGTTTTGATAGTTCTGTGTGATTATCCAAAATGTGGCAATGTTAGGATCTATATTGAGATTACTTTTGAACAAGTAACTATTCCAAAAATAGTCTAGTTTTGGGCACAACCAGAAAGTGTATAATAATTTCCCCACATTCTCTCCAGCATTGCTTGCCACTGAATTTCCTATTTTATCTTGGGATAAACAATAATTATCTTGTTATCTTATTACAATTATCTTATCTCATTATTTTCCACTGTTACTATTTTCACATATCTGAAAAGGTTTTCTATAATTGTGCTTTTTTGTAATATTTGTATTATTTACCATTTGTCAATACTCTCTGAACATTAATTAAATATGTATTTAGGTAATCAATCTCCCTTCAATCTAAAATATTCTTAGTGGCATAAAAGATTCTTAGCATTTATCAAATGAGTATTCTACATAACCAGGGTTCTAGACTGCGACCAAAATGGTCGCATATGCGACCATTTTTTGAGAGTGTGCGAGCTACAATTTCACGTGGTCGCATTAGTGCGAGTGCATGATGATCACCGGTGTTTTGGTGCCGCTCCGGCAGCGAATATCACACGGGTACTGCGTTAGCCATTGTGGTTGAAAATAGTACTTTTTCTTCTTCACTGGCTCAGTCGCTCTCTCCCTACCTGCACTCTTACTGCCTGTACCTTCATCATTAGTGCGCGTGCACGTAGCGGCGCTGAAGACAAAAGGCGCCAAACAAACAAACAATCAAAAAAAATGAAGCGGTCCATTACAGATTATTTTAAAAAACAAAGTGAGGAGAGAGAGAGAAGGAGGCTGGTGGAGAGGGAGAGCCAACAATATGTCCCGAATCAGACACGACTGATGATGAGAGTGCAGGCAGCAGGGAGAAGAGTGCAGGTGGAAGCAGGGAGCGACTGATGAAAAAAAAGTATTGCTTTCGAACACAATGGCTAACGCAGTACCCGTGGTTGCGGTACGAACGGGTGAATTTAGATTCAGATTTCCTTTATTGACATTGGAATACCACAAAATTCAGAGTTCAGTGTGGTGATGGCCTTGGGATAAAAACTGTTCATTAATCTTGTGGGTCCAAAACATTCAATGTTTGGCAGTGTTCAGTTCACGTATGAATGCTGCAGCTAATAAGTTATGCTGTTATATAGGGAGGACAACCGAAAAATTTATTTCCGGAAATCAACATGAATATTATGATTATTAGGGTTTAACCTTAAATTAACGTGTGCTGGACAATAATTCTGCTTAGGTTGAATTTTAATGTGACAAAATGACTGTTTTTGTGGCTTTTAAGCGCTCATTTTACCAGCATTCCATCAATGTTAAATGCTGGACCCCGACGGCACCGAAAAACAGGCAGATTTCACTGCCATTCCATTCTTTACGTATATGGAGCTCGAAAATGGTGATGCAACAATAGCTTTTGCTGGTTTACTTCACGCGCTCATACATGGCAGTTGGTGGCAGTTCGAACTGTCAAAAGTGTGACTGTAGCCAGGTCAATATTTTTGCTGGGTACTCGGTATGACTCGGTTTGTTCAAAATGGATGTAATGCATATTTTTGAATCTGGAACAATGTGTCTAAACAAGTCTCACTTGTTGTATAACATTTCAAAATGTTTAAATAATTTTTTTAACTGTATTTTTAACTTCACCGTCCAAAAAATGTCAGGTGGCGCAACCAAATATTTGTCAATATATTTTCCCACTATTTATTTTAAGTAAAACTTTGAGATTGTTTGAGATGCCAAAACATGAAAAAATTATTTGAATGTACTCAATATGTATTCAGACTAAATATGTTTTATAGAAAGACGTGATATATGTCATGAATTTATCTAATTATTTTACAAGGAAATAATGCACTCGGACTCGGAAATTTGCACGTCATGTCATTGACCCAGCTCCACTTTGCCCTCCCTACTGTTATGCTAAGCAAAGCTGTTATGCTTTGCTTTTATGTTTGTTATGTTTTGTTATGTTCAGATTAACATATTTTGCAAATAACAAGTCTGGAGTCACTGTCAATCTTTACATCAATGCAAAACTAGGGTATGCAACTATTCATCAAGGTCATTGATTAATACCATGCTGTACAAAGAAAAAAGGTGCGACCAAATCATATGCTGGTGCGACCAACTGAGAAAGCTGGTAGCACCAGTGCTACCAGTGGAAAAGTTAGTCTGGAACCCTGATAACTGCATTTTTTTCTGTAATTATCTAGTGTCTCTGACTGGTTAGTGCTCAGGTTGCAGCATCAGATGCCAGCAAGCCTGTTGTTGAAAACAGTTGTTGAAGGAGTGTCCTGCCCTTGAATGTACACTCTGGAGGCTCAGAGCTGTTTCTTCTTCTCAAGAATTTCACCAGCTCAGTCACACTCAGTCAGTTTACTTGGGTAAACAAAATGGAGGGCCAGTACAACAATTAGCCATTTAGTATTCCGGCGCTAAACTAGGGATGCTAAGAAATAAGCACCTGTTGGGAACCCTGCAACTTTTGTGCTGAAGGCTCAGGCTTCTCAACGGCTACACAGCTCTGTGATTTCATGTGTTTCAGCAGCGGCCGAGTGCCACTGGTTTACTGACCCTGAAAATCTGGAAATTTGAAGCTTAGTTACAGCTATAGTTATTACCGCGGATGCTTGTAATGGGGAAGGGCCACTGTAAGGAGGTGGGGACTATGGCGCTTCAACTCATCCAAAGGAGTTGCCCAGCTAACGCAAAATGTTCTCACAATGTTACTGGAATGTCAATGCTGTAACATTGCCACTACATGGCAGTCAACATTGTGTGAATGTTTGGTGTTGGCTGGGTGGGTAAAACAATTAATTTGCCAAATGAAGTTGATAATTTAATTTTTTTATTAAAGTTGAAAAGGAAAAGGAATAAAATGTAATTTTATTGTAATACAGTAATATCTTTAATTTATGTCTCATTAGTTCCAATATATTGCCTTTTGTTTGTTTGTGCAAATGAGCCATTTCTATCACATTTGCTTTTGTTTTAGTACTCTGCCCTCCATTATAGTCGCATGTATGTTGGATGTATTGGAGCGCATTGATTGTGTGAGGGCGTCACACTGGCCGGCTATCGGGTTACATGGTTGCTGCCACAGCCTACCGTTACATGAGCCTGGCGTGCCGTTGCAGGTGGAGGAGTTCAGCCTGGAGCCCCGCACGTTGAAGAAGATCTGCGCGGCGGTCAAGGACGGCTTGACCGTGGAAAACTGCTGCCGACTCTTCGCCGCGGTGGACGGTATGGCCGGCAACGAGGAGGAAGGGGATGAGTTTCCGGAAGAGATGGGCACAAAGGGAGATCAGGAGGTAAAGAATAGTGTTGTTCCAGATTGAACAAACAAATCTTTTTGAACTCGATATTTACCGAACTATCAATGGTACGTACTCAAAATATATTTCAGCTGCCGGGCTGATTCAATTGGCCACACGAGCTGAACTCCCTCCCCCTCGGCATCTCTATTGGTCCGCACACTGCCCTGACTCGTTCCCATCTTCCCTATCTGCGTACAAATAGCCTAATGACAAGGCATTTCGCCAAATTATAAAGTGCTATTACTAGGCTATAGAGCTGCAACTAAAAACTATTTTGATAGTCGAATAATCCATTGATTATTTAAACGAATAATTGAATTTGGATTATGAATCGTGCAATTACTCAGTGCCTCTTATTTAGCCATCAGCTTTTACATTTAGCTTGAGGTTGTTTTAGGCATGTGCTAAGTAACAATAAAGACAATAAAGATGCATATTTAATTCATAAATGCGTATGATAATGAACGCTGCTACAAAAGATAAATAAAAATTCCAATATCCATTTTTTTTGGTGAACAGGATTGTTGTGAATAATAGGTTGTAATACCACGGCTTGGCTATACTCGTTTCTGATTGGCTGCGTGGTTTGTATTATTTCCCAGTGAATGCACGGTAATAATCCACGGCTATGACGTAGTTGCAGTGAAAGTGGCCGTATCACAGTTTGAAATTAATAATAATTCAATACTATTGAAGATTCCATTCACAACTGAACATAATGGCATCATTTCGGTCAACATTATCTAGCAACAACAACATAACATTTGCCCGTCAACAACATTATATTGACATTTAAAAAGAAAAGATTCTCCAAAACCTTTTTAGCATGTATGGATACTAGAATTATTATGACAGATAAAATGCCCGCCAGTCCAGTAAAAAGTGGTCTGTCTGTCAAAACGCCTGTCTTGACGAGACCAAGTATTATGACTGGATGTTTTCCGTTTAAAGAAATTCTCACCCACCACAACCATCAGTTTTTTCCCATATTGCTATAGAAAGGGTTTGGTTTTAACAATGTGGTCTAGTCATAGTTTCCACATACATAGGCTACGTTTAAGATGACAGACAGTGTCGCTAACATTGATGTTAACATTAGGTAAATTAACGTTCACTAACGGTAACTACGATGGTTAACATCAGCTAAACTCTAGTTTGTGACAGGGGGTTAAGTTGTAGCAGTGTAAGTGGATGTGTATAGTTACATAGCTACGTTTCTTTCAAACTAAAGGGCAACATTTTAAACCTGCTTTAATTTAATGATTTATCCAGAATGCACATTGTGATTGCTAAACTCATTGCTAATTGCTAGTTTGCAAGGGTCTAGCTATATTCTGCGGATGTGCACATATATAAGTGAAATACTCTTTTCTCAAAATAGGAATTAAAATAAGCGGAGAATTGTTTCTCTGGTGAGTAGCTGTAATATAAGTGGAATAAACCACTCCAGTTCTAAGGAAATTAACGACTTCGGGGTTAACCAAGTCAGAGCATTCCGAGTCAGCATGAAAAACACATGCGATGATGTCACCCATTAATCGACAATTACATTTGTTGGCAACTAATTTGGTCATCGATTTTAGTCGACTACGTCGATTATTCGTTGCGCCCCTACTAGGCTATGCAAAAAGAATGTTCTGTATTTGAACTGTAGGCATTGTAAATATCTGATATTAAATCATTGATATGAAATCGCTTGTGCTCCCCTGTGCCGAGGCGGAAGCACTTCATGAACTCGATGTATTGATGAACAGAATGTACGGAATGTACATTACATTACATTATTGGCATTTGGCATGTACTGAATAGTCAAATTTACTGAAAGACTGAAATTAACTAAACATACTGAATGACTCAAATGTACTGATAGACTGAAATTAACTAAATGTACGGAATGTACTGTAAGACTTCAAATGTACTAAATAGTCAAATTAACTAAATTAACTGATAGATTCAATGGTATGAAAACTTGAAAGACAGGCCAACTCGCTCTGTGTCCTTACTGTTTAGCTGACTAATGCCTGCTGTGAGACTGACAGAAAAGGGAAATGGTAGCCTACATTCAGCGCAAGATAAGTTGCTCTTTTCTGGTTGAATCACACTTATGTTTCAATTGTGTTTAGAGGATCGCTATGGTGTTCTTTCATCTACAGATTTGTCATGGTGCGTTTGTTGGGCATTTTATCTACATTATATCATATTCCTGTTACAGGTCTGTTTTCGAGTCAGTGGTGCCGTGATTTGGCTACTCTAAATTCTACGACCCCACTGTTGTACGCTACCCACAATCAAACACTCTTAAAAAAATGTTTTTATAAAACTTTTATAAAAATGAGATCACTATAAAGTAGGAGTTAAATATATGTGAAATATTTTATTTTAAATATATTTAAAAAGACATGGACCCTTTCGGTTAAGTCTTAATTTTGGCAATTAACCATGCTCATCCCTCATTTTTTGCCTCATCTTGACTGAAAATGTTGAGTGTAGATATTTTCAAACATAGTTCTTCTTCCAACAATCACCTTTTGTCTTTCAGTTTCAGTCTTCTGTAAAACCACTGTTTTATAAAGCACACTGTACCAAGCCACACTTAGCATTTGTCTCTTTTAGCACTTTCCCATTTTCCTGTAAATTGAATCGGTTCTGTTTGACCTGCAGTGGGGAATTTGAGTCTGCTTGAGTATGATGTGCTCGTCCGGCCCCTCTTGCATATGAATGAGGGAAACCCATCATGGGCGTGTAGCAGGCTGCTCCTTTCTGCTGTACACTTCATTTACATTTGGGTGTAAGCTTCTTAGCAGATCCAGTGTATTTATAGCATCAGCAGTTTTTGCTGTTGCATCACAGTGCCAGGTGCATCTAATTACACTGAACAAGTTAGGTGACTGGGCGTGTTACCTAAAGGTTGTAGGATTGATTCAACACTTCCGTACTCCTGAGCAAGGTACTGCGTCTGAATTGCATCAGTATACAGTGCAGTCCGTAAGTATTGGGACAGTGGTACAATTTCTGTTCTTTTTGCTCTGTGCTCCAGCACATTGGCCTTGAAATTAAACTGAAAATTAAGTTAAAGTGCAGACTGTTGAGGGTATTTCTGTACATCCATATTGCGTGATCAATGTAGGAATTATATCACAAATGATCTATTTCCCCCCCTCCATTTTAGGGGATCGAAGGTTATTGGATCATTGTCTTAATTGGCTATTTCTGATTAGTCACGTGTATTCAATCGCTTCCTTAGTGTAGGTATACGAAACCTTTCAGAATCTAGTCTTGATTCTAGGCTTTTGATTGCCTTGGGAGTCTGTTCTTGCCATTTGTCAACCAGAGGGCAACAGTTGACTGTGACAGTCAAGGAAGCAATTGAAGCTGAGAGAAAGCTAAGTGGAAACGGGCAGAGAAACAGGCATTCAAAATCACCTATTTGGGACATCACTAAGAAGAAAGAGAGCACTGGTGAGCTCAGCAATCACAACGGGACTGTTGGCCAAGGAAGACCAACAGTTGATGACCGAAGATTTCTCGTAATAATTAAGACCCCCAAAGTTCTGGAAAAAGGTGGTGAGGACAGAGGGACAGATGAGACCACGGTTGATGAATCAAGAGTGATGGCAAGAGCAAAGTGTGGAGGCTAAAAGGAACTGCTGAAGAACCAAAGCACGCACCCCCCCTCATCTTTAAAATATGGTGGTGGGGGTTTTGTAGTTTGGGCATGGGCATTTGGGCTGCCACAGGTGCTGGTTCACTTACCTTCATTGATGATGTAACTGCTGATAGCAGCAGCAGAATGAATTTTGAAGTCTTCAGAATATCTTATCTGTTCAAGTTCAGTCAAATCCCTCCAAACAGTCGATACTACATCCCAAAGCATGGCATTGATCCCAAACATACACCGGTGCTCTCTTACTTCTTAATAATGTTCCAAACTGTTTATTTCGGTAAGCATATGTCAAGATTACTTTTTCTTTCCTTATTTCTCAGCCTCAGCTATCTCAAGCTTCCTTGACTGTCATTGGCACAACTCTGGGCCTCATTATATGCCAATAACACTCCAAAGGCAATCACAAACCTAGAATCACGACTAGATACTGAAAGCTTTCTTATTTGTTATACCTGCTCTAAGGCTGTGATTGCATACACCAGACTATTCAGAAATATCTGTGAAGCAAACCATCAATTAATTTTAGTCTCCTAAAATGGGGCGGGGGCTATGTATAAAAAGAGCTGTGATTCCTACACTCATCACCTGATATGGATGTAATTACCTACAAATTAAAGCGACCATCCTGCACATTAACCTCACATTTATGGTTTCATTTCAAATCTGATGTGCTGGACTACAGAGGCAAAAGACCAGAAATTGTACCAACTGTCCAAATACATACGGAACGTATCTATCTATCTTTCTATCCATCCATCGGTATAATCCTCTGCCTCTTTCTCTCCCTCTTCTTCTGTCACACTGTCAGTCTCTGTTTTACTCCCACCCTGCTAGCCCCTGATTAAGTTGACCTGCCTGTAAGGCTTGCTTAATCGATGACCTTGGAGTGGTGGGGCATGTGGGCCATGAGCATGGCCCCGGGGGAGCTCCGCGGGTTAAAGTGGGGGGGGGGAGCTTACTCTACGATGCGCGGTAGCGCCGCGGCTTTAATCCGGACCTCGCACCGCTTTTTATAGACGAGCGAAGAGGCGGGAGCAAAGGCAAGCCTTCAGCCGGTGACATCAACAATTTAGCTCAGGCAGATCAAGTAGACTCGGGGAGGAATAATGATCGGTCGCCATGGCGACGGGGCTCCGAGCAGCTGCTGATTTGCTCTCGCTCTTTCCTCCCTCCCTCCCCTCCCCATTCACTCTCTCTCACTCTCTCCCACTCCCACTCCCACTCCCTCTCCCTCTCACTCTCACTCTCACTCCTAGTCTTTCAGACACGAGGTGCGAGCTCTGCGCGTGAGGCTCTGGACGTTCCTGCTGCAGTCCTTCTTCGCCGTTCGCCACACGCAGGGATGGCGCAGCCTGTCCCCCAAGCACAGGGAGAAAATACAAGCAGGTAGGAGAAGACATTTTAATCCAGGCTTTAGCAGGGAGAGGCTCCACCCCGCCCCCAACCCCACCCCCACCCCCACGCTGCTTTAGAGCCACCCAGTTCAGCGAGGATACTCATAACAGTCACGCTGCAGGTAGCGTACATGCTAGCGTAGTAACGTAGTGCTCCAGCTTTGTTATTAGAGGTGTCTGTTACAGTGGCTAGGCACGTCCATCCATTTTGTGGCATCGAATGCTCCGCTAGCCCGATATCACCCGGTTTTACGCGTGGGGGAACTTACGTCGAGAATTTGGGAAACGCAATAGCCTATGTTCCGTTCTCCAGAGAAGGCTTCTGAAAGGCCATGTCCTCCATGGGCTTACGCAGAATTGAAAACAACAAACAGGAAATGAGTAATGCTCTCCGTTTGTATGCTGCTCTACAATGTGAGACGTAGGAATGCAACGCATGAATTATTCACCCGACAGGGTTGGTTTTGATTTCTCTTTGATGTTCCTTTCTGCTAGAACCACCCCCACCCCCGTCCTTACACAGTAACAAGCACAAGCTCAAGTAGACTAGGTTTCCTCACACTGGCTTGGTTCAGTTCTGATGCAGCCTTCTTAGGAGAAGAGAGGTGCTTTGAAAGGAGTTTTTTTGCCCAGTGCTTCTCAGTGGCGGCTTTTGAGAAAATATTAAAGCGTCCCCAGATTCCCGCTCTCCCGTGTAATTTTTTTCCCCCCCTTCCCCGGGTAATGAGAATCCAAAAGCCTGCAAGGGTTGCACTTTGTTGGAAATTCCCAGCCTGGAGACCTGCTCCGTCTTTGATGTTGCGCCTGTGATTTGAAACCGGCACAGATTAAAGGGGGGAAATTCTGACTGTCTAACGCAGGGTACACCGGACATCTGTGAGAATTTCTCCCTGCCTGCTGTGTTTGAAGCAGACGCCTTTTTTGAATTTGGAATGTGCGATATCGCGGGGAAAGCACTTGAGGAAAATTGTGAATGCCACCTGAAGAATGCTCCTCTCTGGCAGTGTGCTGTAGTCGTGCTATTTCCTCATCGCAATTGATCCATTTTTAATGACGGTGTGGTTTGCCTCTTTCCCATAGCTGCTCTTGACAAAGGGGACGGCAGGATACTTGGGAAAAAACCTGTATTCACCAGCTCACAGGTAAAGTGTGAAGTAAACATTGTATCATTAATACCTTGCGCTTTATACCGTGTGCTTTTGACTATGTTTTTTTTTTTTTTGTACAGTGAATGGTAATTCAACAAAAATGGTAATTCAATAATATTCTTATTCTGGTGACTAGAGCTATAATGCTGTGGATACTTGTTTGTTGTGTTGTAATGTACTAACACACATTTGTTGTAATGTATCTTTCTCTTTGAGATGTACATGCTTGTATTCAGTGTGCTGTCTATTTGCCAGATCTGCCTTGCAAAATGACTATCATTTAGTAGGACCTTCCTGATCAGATATAGGTTAAATAGATGTAATGAGAACGGTTAAATGCCTTCCTTTGGTGATTATTGTGTTGGAAAAACGGCGGCTGACTCTTGTAACAGAGGCAGTTGTAGCATTTGTAATATCAGTCAGTGTGTGCCTTCTTGCTGGAGTTGACATCAGGCCAGCAGAAGTTCTCTGCAAACACACTTCTGAAGCCTGTGTCGGAGGTTGCCTGTGAGGACCGTTCTCTCTGTCATGTTTTGCCTACCTCCACAGCAGACCACTGATGGGTGCAATTCCATCTCTCATACATGTTTTTTTCCCTTCATCCCAGTTCTTTGTGTATAATTGTATACTGCTAACACTTCATTAGCAAGTGCTTATGGAGAGCAGAGCTGGAAAATCCAGGGATCAGAAAGTAAAAGTACTCCCCGGTATTTTGTTCCAGTCACCTGGATTTGCTCATTTGATCAGCCAGGAGGTGGAGCTAATTCGTGAAAACAGCTGGCTCAGTTCACGGCTGGAAGAAATACATGGCAGGACTTTTACTTTCTGATCCCTGGACTTTACACCTCTGGTGGAGAGTAAGAGTGTGTAGCATGAAAGGGGGCGGCCTGTAGCGTAGTGGTTAAGGTAAATGACTGGCACACACAAGGTCAGTGGTTCTAATCCCGGTGTAGCCACAATAAGATCCGCACAGCCGTTGGGCCCTTGAGCAAGGCCCTTAACCCTGCATTGCTCCAGGGGAGGATTGTCTCCTGCTTAGTCTAATCAAATGTACGTCGCTCTGGATAAGTGCGTCTGCCAAATGCCAATAATGTAATGTAATGTAATGTAATGAAAGTTGTTGGGTGCATGTTGTGTTTCGCTCACCGTCCGGGGCTGTGTCTCCCAGCAACAGAAACGTGTGAAATGCCCTGCGGCCCCCAGTGAGAGCCCCCGCCCACCCAGGCGTCAGGACGCCCCCAGGAGCGTCGCCCAAACCGCAGCGAGGACGATGAAGTCGGACGGCCTGGGGCACGGTGTCCCTGGGAGAGGGGCCTGCAACGAGGCCCCCAAGGGCAAGAACGGCAAGGCTAAGGCCCAACCCGAGGACCGGGGCGTGAACGGCAAGGCCAAAATGGCGGCCGCGTCTACAACGGAGCTCAACGGCGCCACAAACGCCCAGGACAGGGCTCGGCGGGAGAACTCGGCCCCCGTCGCCAACGGGCCCCGGGGCTCCCCCACGGGGAGGGTCGGGAAAGAGCCAGAGAAGAAGGCCAATCCGGGAGCGAGGCCCAAAACCGGCCCCGCCTCCTCAGCGGCGACCGGCCAACCCAGAGGCGGAAAGCTGCAGAGGAGCGGCTCCGGGAAGGACCCGCCCCAGCGCCCGGACGGCACCAGCTCTGCCCCTACCCCAGCCTCCACCACCAGTGCCTCAGCATCCAGCAGCGTCTCCCCGGAGAACGGCTCCAACAGCCCCCGCAGCCCCGCCCTAGGTCTGCACCCCCCCTACACACACGCTTCTTAATGCATTTCTATCAGTCATTCACTGTGGCCTAAATCTAGGCAAAATACCTTACATACATATCCTGAAAAAAAAAAACAGGAATAGAACGCCAGCTGGATTAAAATATATCAATATTCCTGTGGCCTAGAAAAGGTACATTTAAAATGGTATGGTAGAATAATGCACAACCTCTGCCTCTACGGATATCGTTTTGGCAGAAAACAACCCCTTTGTTCTTCGTGTATTTTTTGTTTTCTTCCTGGGTCTGTGGCAGATTCGGAACAAAAACCGGAGCTGCGGCAGTAAATGTCAAATCCCGGTGGCCCTCGCGCGCTGAAGCGTGACCAATGGCCTCTCCCTCTGCCGGGGGGAGGGGGGTTCCCACGGCGACGGAGGAGCGTCTGCTTGGGGTTGATAGTGGCCACGGCCGCCGCCTCATTATACGCCCATTAGCCGCGGTGTGCGGAAAACCCTGCGGACGGCCGAGGGATTCATCCTCTCGCTCTCTCCTCCCCCCTCCACACCAGTCTCCCCCTGACAACGGCGTATTTATTACCGCTAATGCACAGCCATGTCAGCTCCCTGCTTCCCCATAATTGCCTACGGACATTAATTGACAGTTACTTGTCAGCCGTGGACAATATATGGATGCCCGCCTTTGCGTGGCGAACGGAGAAATAACGGGTTCGCGATTTCCAAGGAAAGGAGCATTTTCTATGTTGTTAGTTGTTAGAATGCTAGAAATGCACACCATCTAGGCACATTCTTTTTGTAAACCGACATAGACGGCGTTTACTGTCAGTAAATCGCTGAGTAATTGCTAAGTGTGGGCGGTTTCTGTTAACAGTTCCTCTAAACCACAGATTCTTCACGACTGTTCTGAGCTAGCGCCTCTGCTTTCGGCTTCAGTTTCAGTTACTGAAACTCTCGGCTTAAATGCATCCTGATTAATTTGGTAATGAGGAAGTTTTGTCTTCTGGTTTACTGCAGTTAATGGCACTGCTGTTTCTCTGTGGATCATTTCCCCTTCATTCGGAATGTAATTGTCGTATAATCTTCATTAGCGTCTGGTGCCTCCCAGCTGTCATAAATGGAGGAAAGCTGTGTAGGAAGCCTTTTTAATTAGCCATAAAAAATCTGCTGCTTGTGTTCAAATGTAGAAGTGAACAGTACCATCAGTGGGGCATGTTTTTATTGTGTGTTTGTAATTGAATAATGAGTATTATAACAGCAATGCACTTTAATTATTTACCACCTTTCACTAACACATTGGAGTTTGCAGACAAGTTTACAATAATTTTATTAAAAGATGAGAAAGATTTCATCTCTGGTCACCTAAAAGGGTCAGAAGTATCGTGTGAAGCTCCTAACCAAAATGATCTAACTGCTTTATGTGATGCAAGCAGTTCTGAAGTCAGAGCAGACAAATTCAATCTTTTGTCTTCCTTGCTTGTTTGTCTGTTGTTTGATGCAGGTCACAAGCCAAAAAGCACTGCCCAAATTACAACCAGGTCACCGCTGACCAAGACCAGTCAGAAACCAGAGCTGGGAAAAGCTAACAGGTGAGGCCCAGGTTCTCCTCTTTCTCTACACATGGAGTGAGCGAGTAAATTGTCTCTGCTGCCTCTCTGTGGTGAATATGATAAACTGCAGCATCCATTGCCTAGGCTAGGCCAGGTTTGTGTAAAACAGAAACAGTTATGCATGTGAATATTCTCTACTCACAGATAAACTTTTTTTTGTGTGTGAAAATGTTTTTTGTTGATTTGATTTGATAAGGGCAAATGCTAATGTGATCCAGACGATGTGTGCATGCATGACCCCTCCTGTTTCACACTAACTGTGGAATTTTCATTTAAGGCCATTCCTATATCGTCAAAAATGTCTACAAATTTGAAAGCCCAAAACACCAGCATTTGTTGACCCATTAAATGACTCCACCGTATGAGTATTGATCTGCTACTGGCCTGTATTGACTGATGCAGCATGGCGAGCAAGGTATCTACGAGAGAGGCAGACAGCAAGGCCAAACCACCTCCGTCAGGCAGGGCGACGGCAGTGCTACCCGGGACCAGAGCAGACCCTAAAGGGAGGAGCACTCCGTCGGGTTCTGAGAACCATGGTGCGCCCCCAACGGCACTGCACCTCCTCTGCATTCAACCTCGCTTCCATTTTATTAGGGTCTTACCTCTTCCTGCTTCTTATGTTGAACCTTTTTGTTTCTCTTTTATGCAGTAATAGAAATCTCACATATCTCAATAAATCTAAACACTGAGATATGTGTTTTTGTGCAACTGTGCATGTAAAAATTCATCTTAACAAGCATTTTAGTCTTGTATGTAGACTTATTCTTATTTCTATTACTTTTTCCCAAAATATTGACAAAAGATTAAGACAAAAACATTGAGGTGAGACAATTTGGCTCATTTCAGGATTTGTCAATGACAATTTCACTTGTCAAGCTAGGCTAATATTTTGTACTTGAGCAAAAGAAATTCAATTTTAAAACACTTTTTTACGTGAGTTTGGCGAATACAGACTTTTCCTGTCTTTGTCTAGGCTCCAGGCCTGCATCAGCCGCAACTGCACGGAAGCCTGCCTCCCCCAGGAAAGAGGAGGGCAGGGCGAGCCCCCGATTGTCCGCAGCAGGGGCGAGAGGGGCCAGCGAAGCAGCCAAGAAGAAGAGCACCAAGACCACACCCGCAACCGGGACGGAGGCCAAACCCGCGACCAAGTCCACCAAACCTGGTCCCAGCCCTTCCCGACAGAGCCCCCTCCCTCCCAGCAAAAGCGGCACCAAGCAGAAGAGCTCCGCTGAAACGCCCGCAGGCAAGCCGGCCCTCAGGCCAGGGGGGGCAGCGAAACAGGCCCCCCCCGGGCCCAAGAAGCAGGCAGCGAAGTCGAAGGAGGCTTCCCCTCGGAAAAGCCCGGAATCTAAAAGCGCAGAGCCTGTTCTTGGCGCTGAGGGGGCTGTCCCAGGAGCGGGGGTGGAGCATTCCCAGCCGAGAGCGGTCGACATGGAGGACTCATCACACAACCCTCCCAGACTGCCTGGTTCTTGCAATGGAGGAGAGAATTTGCCCTCCAATCCACCCACTACGGATCATTGCCTTCTTAGTGAAACCTCGGTTCAGGAGACGGAGCCCGAGCATCACGTAGTAGCGGACGGAGCACAGTCAGACCGGCTCTCGGCCGCAGCTCCCGCTCAAGGCTTTCCTGTGGGTGCTACACCTGTGGGCCCTGGCCCAACTGCGGAAGAACAGGAGGGTGCTGGGAAATGGGCAGCAGGCTACCCCATTCCCTCCTCTCTCTACGCCAGGCAAGGACAGACGCTCGAGTGCCTGAACCCACCCAAGCACTCCAATCCCCCCGCAGACACGCCGGGCAGCCCAGGTGGCTCGGAGATGCCCATGGAGGGTCCCTGGAGCAGCCCGCACCAGCAGGTCAGTCCCGAATCGGAGACGGGCAGCGTCACCACCTCATCGGACGACATCAAGCCCCGCTCGGAGGACTACGATGCCGGCGGCTCGCAGGACGACGACTGCTCCAACGAGCGCGGAGGCAGCGGCTTCTCCAAGTGCGGCACCATGCGCTGCCCCGACTTCCTGGGACGCAGCAGCAGCGACACCAGCACCCCCGAGGAGCTGAAGGCGTGCGACGGCGGGGCCGGGCTCCGCGTGGAGGTGCGCCTGAGGGGGCGAGATGTGGCCGACCCCTTCCACACCCACTCCACCAGCGAGGAGGAGGCAGCCCGGAGGCGACCCCGGTCCTGGCTGCGGAGGGACGACGGCCCCACGGAGGATGGACCTTCTCAGGGCGAGGTACTCGTCGACGTCAAGGGCGTCCCTGAACTCGGGCTCTATTATGACGAAGAAGACGATGGGGAAGAAGAAGAAGAGGAGGAGGTGGGGAACGAGAGGGCGGAGGCGGAGATTCCCCCGGGGAAGGTCCCGTCCCCACCCGTCGACCCCTCCCCGGCACCGTTTCGGGGTATCGTCAACCCAGCCTTCGAGGACGCGGGGGGGGCGGATAACGAGCTTCCCGATTACCAGCCGTCTTCCGGCTTCTGCCGTTCCGTGCTGCTCTCTGTGGACGAGTGCGAGGAGCTGGCCTCCGAGGAGGGCGGGACACAGTCCCCCCTGGGGGACCGCCCGGCAGCCTGCGATGTGTTCGAGAACGACCCCCGCCATCCCCATCCCAACTCTCGCTCTACCTCCAGACACCCAAAAAGCACACCCAACCATTGTGGCTCATTTCCAGACTTCAAGGAACCACCCATGGAAGAGAACGTGGTAGAGGGAGGTGCCACAACACCCCTGTTCCTCACAGAGGTACGAGACCCCCCGCAGGAGGACCGCAAGTGCCCCGGGACGGGAGGCGTCAAAGCCAGCGGCCTGCTCGTAGAACCCGACACCTTTGACCTCCGACCTCAGGAGAGGCCCTGCCGCTTGGACCTCCAAAACACTGATCACTACCCCAATGGAAACTCTCCCACCGAACCCGTGGACGCCCAGAGGGTGGACTTGCACCTAGACTTGCGTGACCCACAACTGACAATGAGCACTCCCACACACGCTGCCACTTCCCCCACAGGTAATGTATAATCTCAGGGCCTCGTAGGTCATACCCAAAACCAAGCCATTACCCAGAGGTCTGCCCACCTGTACAAAGTACCCTCAGCATGATAAAGTATTATGTGGGCCAGCTAGGCTGCTCAGACCTGCCTAGACACCTCTCTTACCCTCACTGCTTACAGTGAGGTAAGCACACTTTACCTTCTCAAGGAACAAAATGCCTGCTCCTCAAGTAATATTCTAGATTCTTCCTCTGCACATCTCATTCAAGCTCAGATCAAATGAGTACTCATAAAAGTGTGCCAATATGATCTGATGAGCCTGATAACACATTTCATCCGATTGCATTTTTAAATGTTTTGATGTAATTTTATTTATCAAAATGAATCTGTACCACTGAGGGCAGAATGGAAAGTGGCAAAACTCCAAGATGAGTCATCAAGCTATAATCATTTTTGACAACTAAACTACCTTTGTTCAAAGGCACAATGCCCTTAACCTCAGTTTACAAAATAAAAGGGTAAAATCGAGTTTTATTTTCAAATTTTTCTGCGTGCTACACAGCACGCTGGTTAAAACCTCCTGCCTTGTGACAAGGCTGTACTACAATTCCTACAATGCACTTTGATGTACATAAAAATTAAATTGTTTCTTTTACGTAGTTGTTTCTTTCAATACGTCTTTGAGACCTTTGTTAGTTTAATTTAATTTGAAATTAATCTGAATGTTTATGCAAATGACAAGCGCCCTGTGACTTTTCCATCACATGAAAAATAGTATGTGTAACAGTGGTGTGTACATGAGAAAGGTGTATATCTGTGCTAGGATCAGTGTGGTTTGTGTGTCTGATCCTAGTCTGTACTTGTCTCAGTCTGCTGAGCTAGAAACTCTTGTATGTTGGTATTACATTTCTGTTCTCTGTTCTATTACAAGTCCTGCCAATATCTGTGTTTCCCAGTGTACTGTAGTTCATTTCTGTGTGTATTTATTTTTTAGTATTATTCATTTTATTTTCTTTCATCTTTGCTAGAATGTTGTGTTTCTAGTCAGTAGGTGACCATTTATTTGATGCAACTGTAGCTTTCATTTTGTTCCTGACTGTAGTGTGTTATTCTTTGAGTGTAGTTTTGTAGTGCCACCAGTTTTATCTGTAAATGTTTTTGGTAGATGTTTTTCGCGATTCTGTTATGTCTCTCTTTCGTGCTCATGATACACCAGTTTGCCACCACATTAGAGGCTTGATAACTCTCCCTCCATCTGCTGACAGTGATATCTTCCCTTTCTCCCTGCTCAGCAACCACTGTTCAGGTTAATAAGATCTGCCTGTGTATATTGAACTGAAATAAAATGAGCAATATTGTTTTCCTATACAAGCCTTTGGGGCAGATTTTCAGGGCATGTTAGAAAAGTACCAAAAATCAAACTACATGTAATGTTAAGCACATTTCTATTCCTTACCATTTCATTGGTCATGTCTGTGTACATTATATATATCAGTTCAAAACTAAAATGAAATTATTAGTGCCTGAACAAGCAACACAACATTTTATTAAACTGTCATCACTGTATCATGGTTTGCTGTGCTTGAAAGAAAGCACTTTATAAAAGAGACACATTCAGAAAAGCGTTCCTTTGTGCATTACCTTTATGGCAGCTGGCTTCTCTCGCATCCAAAACGAGTTATGTACCTGATAAAGACCTGCTGGAGACATTGGTGTGGTGTTAACGCCAATGGCTGTTTACATTTATAATGGCGGTTCTAAAATGACTTGCCCAGGTATTTACAGAGAATATTAGGCATATTGCAGTTTTTCTGTGACAAATTAAAAATAGAGGGTGCAGTTGCTTTAAGGGTAAGACCTCATGTGGCCTGTTTTCACAAATACCCACTACATCTGCTGAATTGTCAGTGTAATGATAAAGCATACATAACAATTAAGCCATTTTGACATTGTGTAGTATTGTCAATTGTTTCTAGGGGACTTAGATGATTGTGATGACAGACTGGATCAAACCTGCACATATGACCGCCGCCCGTCCAAAACCCTCTCCCCCATTTATGAGATGGATGTGGGGGAAGCCTTCGAGCAGAGCTCAGACGCGGACAGGTGCACTGTGGGGCGGCCGGAGCAGCCAGGCGAGAAGGAGGACAACGGCGTGTTCGCCGAGCGGGACTGGACTCTGCTGCGCCAGCTGCTCTCGGACCAAGACTCCAGCCTGGGCATCATAAACTCAGTCCCAGAGGATCTCAACCTGGCCCAGTACCTGATCAAGCAGACCCTGGCACTGTCACGCGACTGCCTGGAGATGCATGCCATGCTGCCCCACGAGAAGGAGACCTTCAAGAGATGGGCCGAGCTTATTTCACCCCTCGAAGACTCCGCGACCAGCATCACCGTCACCAGCTTCTCCCCGGAGGATGCGGCTTCCCCACAGGGCGAGTGGACCATCGTAGAACTGGAAACACATCATTGACAGCAGGAAGGGGCAGGGCTTAAAAGCCACCATTTTATAAACATTTTCTAACCAGACCATTTTTTCAGCCAGACTGGCTAAACCAACCAGCCTGGAATGACATTTTGCTTTTCCTCCTCTTAGTTCGCTTTTTGATGGACCTGGAGTTTCTTGCTTCTGCCATTTTTCACTTTTCATATTATACCTTTTGAGGTACTAACAAACTATTTTACAAACCATTTGGACATAAATGAATGGTTTTGCATGTGAACTTTTTTCTATGTTTAACGGTTTACTAGATGTTGATGTGACTTTTGTTAAAAAAAAAATTGAAAACATTAAAAATAACCTTTCTCCTGGCTCTCTCATCATGATGATGGTTGGACAGTGGTGTTAACCCAAAAAAGATTTTGAACCTGTATGATGAACAGAGAACAAATATCCATGATCAGGAGGCCTTTATAGCAAACGTTTTTAAAGTAGCTTGTCATTTCATTGGTTAAAAAAAAGTTAACCAGTTGATCAACATTCATTGCTATATTTAAGATATAAAACGGCAGAAAATCTTACAAGCTACGATTGTGAAGCCAATATTGATAACACTGAATATGACTGAATACTGTATTGGGTCTCAAAGATTCACTGCAAAGCCCGTAGTAACCCTGACGTAGCCTTCATTGAACAATACATCACGTTCATTAACCCTAACGTTGGTTTGCATGAGTCCTTTTGGTCTTCATGTTTTGAGATTAGGCCTAGGCTATATACTAAAATAATCAATTATCACGATTCTGTCATTAAATTAATTTAATTACGTAAGATTAGAAATTACCTAAGAGTTGAGCCTTCAATTTGAAGTCTAAATCGAACAATTAAAAGGGTTCACTAATTGGCCCCCGCATTCCTACATTTAAAGTTGCAGTTATTCCTCCGATGGACGTGTAGTAGACCTACTCGTAGTCACGTAGTCACATAGCCAGGAAAGCCAAGCCAACGGTTTTAGAGGATGCCAAGCTTTATTCAACATTAGCCTACCCTATAATTAGACAACTCCAAAACTTTGCATCCATACATAAAATATGGACGATACAAATACTGCACATTATAATTCTTTGACAAAAACGTGACAACCAACTAGTCGCCAGCCAAATGATTCGTGACTATTTATTTAGCACAAATCAAGAACGTCGAAACGGTTTCATAAATTAAATACATACGGTCTCGAGCAAATCTTTCTAGCGCGCGGGTAAGATGCTCGTCAAGGCAAGACATCGGGAAACTTAAATACGCATAACACTTGCTTTCTTCTAGCATTTAATGAGGCAAAAACCTGAATGTGTAAACGTGTCTCACAAGTCGGCTGGTCATGGAAACTAATGGGAATGATAGGGCAGCGCCGTTTAGAGCAACAATTATCATTAGCACTTCGTTTCAGGTGATGTTGATGCCAAACGTTACAGGCTAGTACGTAGTTAGCACAAACCGCCTTTTCGTTGATGCCACAATAAAATTAAATCAATTCAATTTCAAACTAGCAATTTATCCGGTCGAACAAATAACGTTATGTAACAACGCTGGACTAAAAATCTGACGAATGTTTTTCTTCACAGGACCACGAAGTTTCACGAACATTCCAAGCACAACAACATCGGATACGATACTCAGAGTTTGTCGAAAACGGGACATTCATTTTCCCACAGTCAGGTATTGGCTCATCTCTGAAATGGTTGTACCTGCCTAAATTCGCATATACAAAATATAAAAAATACTGCTCAGGATATCCTGCCCTGGGTGCTGTTGAAACGGAAAATTAAGAGCTTGGTATTACGTTGCTCAAACCATCACACCGGGTGTTGAAAAGGGGGCTATTATTAGGGAGGACAACCGAAAAATTTATTTCCGGAAATCAGCATGAATATTATGATTATTACCTCAGTTTAACCTTAAATTAACGTGTGGTGGACAATAATTCTGCTTAGGTTGAATTTTAATGTGACAAAATGACTGTTTTTGTGGCTTTTAAGCGCTCATTTTACCAGCATTCCATCAATGTTAAATGCTGGACCCCGACGGCACCGAAAAACAGGCAGATTTCACTGCCATTCCATTCTTTACGTATATGGAGCTCGAAAATGGTGACACAACAATAGCTTTTGCTGGTTTACTTCACGCGCTCATACATGGCAGTTGGTGGCAGTTCGAACTGTCAAAAGTGTGACTGGAGCCAGGTCAATATTTTTGCTGGGTACTCGGTATGTCCAGCCTTATAAGTCCAAAGTCCCTGGTTACTTTTTCATAGTTTCAATGGATTTTGACAATAGACATGTCAGACTTCAATCATGTTAACGCTCTCGAGCGTGCGTCAAAGTTTAGGTAGCAAATAACAGTGCTGTATCCTTCTGACGTCATTTACATAGCTACAGAACTGTCCGATCACGCCGAATCACTGATAGAAACAAGATGAATTAATGACGATTCAGAAAATGTATAACTTTTAAAGATTTAAATAAATCCTATGGTGGGACTTTTGCCATTTATGGACGGTACGACAGAAAATTCCGGTGCCGTCGAACTTAATCGAATGCTTTTATTTATATCGTTCGAATGACCAAGTGCCGTTAAAAAGCAAATTGTATGGCTTTGTGCTATTCGCGTATGCTAGCTACATCATGCTAACATCGTACAGGGACCAGTAAAGGCTTAGAACACACTAGCACTTAGTTATTGTAAGTTTGATCACCTCTACTGTAAAGTAAAAAAGTGGACAAATTACGTTTTCTGTGAGAAACCTATTGGCGAGCTCACGTGCACACACAGCGGTCTACATTCTAAAGCTCCACTTTGCCCTCCCTACTATTATGTTTAATTTGCATGATATGGAATTCCATTTCCCATAGGAAGGTTCATGCTCTTGCAGGGCCTATTATTTTACAGTTGTCATGAGAACATTTAGGGCACTCTACACTGAAAGGGCATAACTTTATACATTTCTTTCCACTTGTCATCAATTCAAAATATCTGTGGCTGTATTAGGAAATAGCCTATTGGTAGGTCAAAAGTGCATAATGCTCTTGCCCTAGGATCAATTGTGTAGGTCAAGCTTTAATATAACAATTACATGGCCATTACATGTGCAGGTCCATAAGTATTTGGACAGTGGTACAACTTACATTGTGTTTTGGTATGTACTGCAGTGGATTTGATATGAAAGGAAACAATATGAGGTTAAAGTTCAGGCCCACATTTCATTTTAGGGTAATTACATCCATATTGGGTGATCCATGTCGGAATTACATCCCATTTTGCTTTATCTTCTTAATGACATAACAGTTTGTCAGCCTCACAATGGCTTCCTTGACTTTCATTAGTACAACTCTGGTGTTCATGTTGACAAACGCCAATATCAGACTCCAAAGGCAATCAAAATTCATTAGACTCTGAAAGCTTTTTTTCAGTACCTGCACTAAGGAAATATCAAATACACCTGACTAACCAAAACAGCTGAGAAGCCAACTGTGCAATTATATTTGGTCCCATTAAATAAGAGGACTATGTATAAAAAGGGATGTAATTCCTACACAGGAGACCTGATATTGATGTAAATAACCTCAACTTAACGGTAACAGTCTGTACTTTAACCTCCTACCCTTTGTTTTATTTAACATCCCAAAAGGAGTACAGACCCAAAACAACAGAAATTGTACCACTGACCAAACACTGATCGACTGAAATGTAGGTTTATCTTGGTATCCTAAAATTTCTATTTGTTGCCTGTTTTATGCAGGTATAGCATTTATGCTGGTTTCTGCACAAGAATTCCCTGAGAATCCAGAGGAAGCAGGTCTCTTTGAAAGGATTAAGAAGTTTATGCAGATTCACAGAAATGCTTTTATTCTGTTGCTAGCCTCACTTCATGGAAAGAAAGAGTGGGATATACTGTCCACAATTCAGCACAGGTACATGATAAATAGTATAATATCATATTTTGTCTGAGACTGATTTAACCCACTTTAAGCCATTCCTGTAAATGTTAGCATATCAACCTTTTATACTTGCATTAAGTAGAACATGAAAGTTCCTTTAACGGGAATGGAATAGCCTACAATGAAAATATAATTAAATAAAAAGCATTATTGCTGCTGATATCACTATATGGAGTGAGCTCCGTGAGTCTTGGGACACAGACATTGTTTCTTGATTTGGCTCTGTACTCCACAATATTAGATTTGTTCATGATGTTCGAAACAGTTTGTTTTGGTAAGCGTTTGGGCTATGTCTCTGATTGTTTGACTTTCATTTCAAGAGATGAGTGGAGCAAAGGGTCAATTGTTTGACAGTGTAGAATATTGGGATGCACCCTCTAAAGGCAATCAAAAGTCTGGAATTGAGACTACCTGCACTAAGGACTGATTGAATATACCAATCAGAAATGTCTGTGAGCCGTTTGTCCGAAATATTAAGGTGCCCTGAAATGGGGGAACTATGTATGAAAAATACTGTAATTTCTAATATGTGGTATAAAAATATAAAAATGTATAAAAATACTGTCATAAAAGAGCATCTGCACTTTAAACACATGTGCATCGTTACAAATCTAAAATTGTGCAGCACAGAGCAAAATCAAGAAAAATATATATCTTTGTCCCAAATCTTATGGAGCTTATGTATAAGACACTGTCCTAAGTCCCCATATCTACTATACAGTACATCACATTTGTTTCATATTCAATTTATTTAAGAGATAATGTCCAAATTGCAGACATTAGATGTTATTTACTATTTTGTTTCAATGTGACATTTTTGTCTCTGTATTGTAAAAATGTTACGCTATTGTGTCTGAATATTCTAAAGAATGTTTAAACTTTCAGTTTCTTTGGTAGCAATCTCCGGATTCTTCCAGTGCATAACATTGCTGAGATGGTAAAGGGCATGCTTACCATTACAAAGGTAGGTATATGACAATTAAGGTTGAAGCCTTTCATTTTTTATTGACTTTTTAGTTTTTATTTAACCTTTGTTTGTAGGGAGATTCTGCTGAGACCAAGGTCTATTGTTCAGACACATGTAGAAGACACAATGTTAAAGTGGTACAAATTAATATTAAATTACAATGCTACAGATCAACATTATGATAAGTACAGTAAGTTTCAGTTATTGAAAAATGGATAAGTAATTCAAAATAGCTGCAGACTAAAACATTTAAGTAAAAAAAACTGAAACATTGGTGATTTCTTGCAGATGGTTTCACGAGGGCAATATTACTCACAAAACAGATTATCATTCAAACAGATCCCACGGTATTTGTATGAAGGTTGAAGGGCAAGGTGCTTCCCGGTGGAGGTAGGGTGCAAGGGCTTTGCAGGGCAGTCCCTCTGTAAGGCCTACACTTCATGGCATCACTGTGGAGAGGAAGATAAGAGCCATCTGTAACAGCACAGAGGCTGCAGAGAAAGCCTTCAGATGGCTCTGGATCAAGAGGGCGGATCCGTGGGAGGTTGATGCTTGCTCAGCTGGGTCGCTTGGATGAGGGTGGCTGATGTTGAAAGGCCCCATCCTGATGACCAAGGTTACATCACTGATGATGTGCCCTAACAACTGGAGACCATTGGCGGCACGGAAAGGAAGGAGCCGAAAGTCCTGAAGAAAGGAGGCAAGTGGAAAAACAACAGGAAGACACTCCTAGTCCTGCACAGAGCCGAACGACACAGGAGGGGGCAGAGGTAAAAAGGCCAGGAAGTGAGCTGCTTTCATTGCTACCCCTTTGGGTTCACCACACACCTCGTTGGGCAGAATCACAGTCGATTCATATCCTGTATGAAGGAGGACATTGACCAGCACCTGCTTGACACTGTTAGTGACTCCACCAGAGACTAAGGGCAGTGCGGTGCTTTGATAAGACCACCACAGCCAACTTAAACATTTGACTTGGGGGAGCCATCACTGAAAGAATTCCAGGATGTTTTGAGGTGTGTAAGGACTAGTTCAGCACTAAGACCACGTGGCACCCCCAACAAGGTATATAAGCATTGCCAAAAGCTGCTGGGGACTCTGAAGAACCATTAGGCTAATTTGAAGGAGAGGCAGAGTAACTCATTGTAGCAAAGCAACATACTGATGTCTTCCTGGTCTCATGTAATTGATACATTGACATGTCAGTGCAGAATGGTGGCAATCCAGGGGTGCCTGGCTGTCTTGACCACACGGGTGTTGTCACACAACTCCTCAGAGAAGCCAAGGAGAACGGGGGTTGGTGCTGTGGTTTGACCTAGGCAATGCCTATGGCTTGATGCCCCACAAGTTGGTGCTGGAGAGGCTGGTAAGCACCAAAGTGAGAGACCTCTTCCTGAATTATTACAGAAATTTCAGAGAGAATCTCAGCTGGGTCAATTACATCGGAGTGGCACTATTCCAGTGATCCTGTTTGCTTTGGTGATGAATATGTTGGTGAAATATGCTAAACCAGAGTGCAGTGGCCCCAGATCCAAGTCAGGGAAGCCAATAACCTATTCACACCTTCATGGATGACTTGGCAGTATAAGTGCCTGGAGGCAGATGGAGCCTGCAGGTGCTTGAGAGACAGATGGGGTGGGCCAGGATGTCTTTCAAGCCAGCAAAGTCCATGGACAAGGCCAGCTATAGCATACTGGTTAAGGTACATGACTGGGACACAAGGTCATGGGTTCGATCCCTGGTGTAGCCACAATAAGATCCAAGGCCCTTAACCCTGCAATGCCAAATTCCATTAATGTAATGTCATGTTTCTCCATCTCAGGCACACTACTCCCTACCATCACTGGGAAGTCTGTAAAATGCCGGGGAAAGATCTTTGACAGTAGCCTCAGAAATGCAGCATTAATCAAGGTGGCCTGTGAAGATCTGGAGCGGTGGTTGAGCGATGTCAACAAGACAGGTCTCCCAGGAAAATTCAAAGCATGGATTTATCAGTATAGTATCCTGCCAAGGATACTGCGGCCATTGCTCCTTTATGAGTTCTCAATCTCCCTCATCACAGATCTGGAGAGGCGCTGGTCAGTCGCTAGGGGATGGCTAGGTCTATGGAAACACCTGCAAACTGAGACTCCCCTTCAAGTTCATTGAGGAGGAGTTCAAAGCCTAGCAAGTGAGGGAGGTGCTGCGATATAGGGAATCAAGTGACCATAAAGTCTCTGCTGCAGGGACTGCAGTCAAGACTGGCAGGGAGTAGAGAGCAGAGGTTGCTGTGGATCAGATGGAGTTATAGCTACGCCACAGAATCATGTTTGGGGCTGGACTGGGAACCCTCACAACCCCCTGATATGACAGGGCCTGGGGAAGGGAGTGGCGGCAGCTAGTCCAGAATTAGTTTTTCTTTTTAAAACCTTTATGCGGATCTGTCTGATTCCAATAAGCTACATCAAATTGGCAATGAGCTGCTCACTCTGACCACACCCCGAGCAGCGGCTCTACTCCCCCTTCGGTGTGCCGCATGTCCCAAAATGACCAGATGCACCTGAATTGTCCGGAATGAACAGCACAATAGCACACAATGCGGTAGGCGTCAGCCGGAAAATATGGCCTGAAATGTTAATATTTACTCTAGTGGTCCTCGTACCATTTCCATTGCAGTGTAATCCTGCATTAACCTTGCACATGCATTGTATATGTATGTGTGTATTGTTTCATGAATATATCTCCTTCTGTGTTCTTGATGTGCTGTGATATCCACAGAGTTTTTGTCTGTTATTATTTCCAGGCTACCAGCAAGCCCTATGTGGTGACCGTGCGGGATCGCATGTCTCTGGCGCAGGCCCACATCATTGAGCACAGCCTCGTGTGGGAGATGCTGCGAGATATGCAGTTTCACTGATAATTACTTCCAATGGATGGTGAGGCGCACATGAGTTTTTACAGCCTTAAAAGGAGCTTGGGAAAGTCAACCCTCAGTTTCTTCTACCAAGGGTGTATTCTTATTTTAACCGATAACTCTTTTAACCTTTTGAAGAACATATATTGGAAACCTTTAAGTCTGAATAAACTGAGCAAATCTTTGGTTGGAAAGTATGTTATTTAAAAAATGAATAAAATGTTAATGACATTATATTAGACACTGGATGACCACATTGTCTTGCTCATCACTTGTTTGACCGTAAACATTGGGGATAGCCATTAGCTGCTAGCCTTTTCTGGGATTTGAAGTGGGACATACAGCATGGGCGGCACAAATCCGAGCAGTGTTCCCGGTTTCCTCATAGTTATGGATACTGTAATGTGGATGACCTCAATTTAGCTGACACTCTGCATCAAGTGAAACACCCAGTGCAAGGAACCTCGGCGTAGTGATGGACAGCAGACTGTCCCTTTCCGAGAACATTGCGGCGGTGACCCGGTCTTGCAGGTTCTTCCTATACAACATACGGAGAATCCGCCCCTTTCTCACCCCCTACTCGACCCAGCTCCTGGTCCAAGCAATGGTTCTGTCCCGTCTGGACTACTGCAATTCCCTCTTGGCTGGCCTCCCAGCGTCCGCCATCAGACCCCTCCAACTCATCCAGAATGCAGCAGCTCGTCTGGTCTTCAACCTTCCCAAATACTCACATGTCACCCCCCTGCTTACTTCCCTCCACTGGCTGCCTGTCATGGCTCGCATCAAATTCAAAACATTGGTGCTAGCCTTCCAAGCAGTTAAAGGGTCTTCCCCAGCTTATCTGCAAAAAATCATCAGACCCTACACCCCTGCCAGACCTCTTCGTTCAGCCTCCACAGGCCGCTTGGCACCTCCCCCTCTCAGAACCTCCACCTCACGCTCACGACTACTGTCTGTTCTGGCTCCACGGTGGTGGAACGAACTCCCCGTTGAGGTCAGAACTATAGAATCTCTCCCCACCTTCAAGCGCAAGCTGAAGACACACCTCTTCAAGCAGCACCTCTCCCCATCCCTCCCTACCTCCCTGTGAACCTTAATTGTTGTCTCTGTGACTTGCTTTGTGTATCGGTATTTTTAGTTGGCTAGGTAAGCAGTGTTTGGATAGTTAACTTTGGTCACTTTTGCTCTGTTTGTTTGTTTGTTTGTTCAAAAAAAAAAAAAAAAATGGCCCTTGTCCTTATCTTTGTTGTACACGTAGCAGTTGAAATTGTACTTCCCTCTGGGGTCTTTCAGCGAACTTATCCCTGTTTATGGGTATGCACTTTGTTGTACGTCGCTCTGGATAAGAGCGTCTGCCAAATGCCAATAATGTAACATAGCATAAACGAGGGTAGTAACTGCAGTGTAGTGGAGGGTAATAGTTCCTGAGGATGATCCTCTACGATCAAGCTGTAGTACTTTAAATCCTGCAGTACTTTAAATTGTGCTCTTTTTCTGTGGTCTGGTGTAGTTATTTTTGCAGTGCATATTTTAGGGTAGGGATATTCAAATATGGTACATAATTGGTTGATTAATGTGTCTGATTAGCCAGTGATTCCACTCACCTAGTCTACCAGGTCAAAAACAGTCCCTGATAGAATAAAATGAAAACCAGCAAAACTACTGTGCTCGAGGGTCAGAGAGTATCCATGTTATTCAGAAGGTATGCTTTACCTGAGGAAAAATGGCAGATGAAATAGTTTGCCAAATTACATACATTACATTACATTATTGGCATTTGGCAGACGCTCTTATCCAGAGCGACGTACAACAAAGTGCATACCCATAACCAGGGATAAGTGCGCTGAAAGACCCTAGAGGGAAGTACAATTTCAACTGCTACCTGAACAACAAAGATAAGGACGAGGGCCAATATATATATATATATATATTTTTTGGAACAAAGAAACAAACAAACAGAGCAAAAGTGACCAAAGTTAATTATCCAAACACTGCTTACCTAGCCAACTAAAAATACCAATACACAAAGCAAGTCACAGAGACAACAATTAAGGTTCACAGGGAGGTAGGGAGGGATGGGGAGAGGTGCTGCTTCAAGAGGTGTGTCTTCAGCTTGCGCTTGAAGGTGGGGAGAGATTCTACAGTTTAGATACATACATTTTAAGACCACTGGTCAAATTGTCTGCTGTGTCTAACTATTGTGTTTGTCTCGCTGATTGAGATTTTTGGTTCTACATCAACCCAGAGCACACTTCATTTCCACAAAATTACTTCCCCGAAAGGGAGTAGGTGGAACAGTGCTTAGCATAAAATGTTAAATCCATTTGTCCTACATGGAAAGGTTAATCATATTTTGTCCCAAGGGGGGTTTTCCTCAGATTAAAATGGCATTACTTTACCTATGAGGCAGTATTTAGATGACATGCAGTCGTCTCCAGTCTCATAGAGAGTCCTGCATCTGTCTAGAAATTTGTGACAGTTACTGTACATACTTCAATGATTTAGGAATATGGTTGTAAATATATCATATTGTGGAAATGAATTAAGATAAGGCATGAACATTCTCCTCCATCACTGTCCAGCAAGTATTGTACCTCAAAGGGTTGAGAACTAATTTTAGACACAAAAACGTGTCAAAATATTTTACTAAATGATTTTATTAAATTGTCGTTGTAGGATGCACATCCCTTTCTACTTTCTATATTTGGTGGATTATTTGTTAATTATTTAGTGATAGAGATAATATTTCCTTTCATTACAGTATACAGTATTATGTTACTGGTCTACATATTTATAACCAAGCAAATATTGAAGTTTATTTGAGAATAGCCTTGAAATATTTCAGGCAGAAATTCTTTCAAAAAATAGTATACATTTTGTGGTCATAGAACAACTTTTTATCTGGAGTACAAGGGGAGAAACACTGCCCTGTGCCACTTTTTAGCACCTTGTTTCTCAATTTGTACACTACTTGACCTTTTTTTAATTCAATGACCGTTAGCAATTTGATGCGTTTTTATCCTATTTATAAATAAAACCTAGGATGTACATTTGAGTAATACTACTCAATCTCCTTTACATGACATTACCATGAAATTAAGTCCTTAGGCCAGTAATGAGAAGTACTCTGTAAATAAAACAAATAATACTGTTGCAAAGAGACATGCAACAACATTTGCAACAAAATTGGCACTGTGGTTCGATAAATGCATCACATACTGTTCATTATAGTGTAATATTTCTGCACAGAACATTAATATTTTTGCACGTTCATGCTCTACATATGTTTCTGCCAAAGCGTGCATGAACTTTGGTGAACTATGCCACTGTTACCTCTTTCAGACCAATTACGTTAATCAGCAAAACCTAGCCCAGTCAAGAAAATGTACATGTTGCTGGCAATAACACTGAAGCCCTCTGTGTCACCAGCTGAGTGCTTCCAGGAGTGACACCTGAGCATGCTGGGATGTATGTGCCTTCTGCTGTTTGGCTGTTGGCACATGCTGGCTCCCTGCAGTCCCCCATTAATGATGACCTGGGGTGAGCTCTGTGTCAAGTTTCACTGCAGATTTGTTTCAGGCACCCGAGAACCTACAAATCCGGGGATAATGGACAGACCGTCGAATCCCCCCCTGGCTGGATTGGGCATGGCCAATGCTAATGGGAGATTTGTCTAATCTGAAAGTTCTGTAAAGTTCTGTTATGAATCAATTATTCAAATGTGATCTGTAATGTTATATTCAGTTGGCTGTACTGAACATAATTCTGATCAATAATTGTGTGCTTTCACACCCAGTACTAGTCTTCAAAGGTCCCGCATATAAATAATATGCATAGCTGGGAATAATGTATGATTCATTTTTTGATAACAGGAATAAATAAGTACACACTTCTATACAGAATTTACTGTGGCTTGCTTACACACCAGGAGTCATTCACATATTTATTTTGCTTTGCTTTTCAATGTGCGTTTGATTTTTGAAAGCAGAATTTATATTTGTAAAAAGTATAAATACAAGTATACACCCCCACTCAAAAGTTTATAGATTTTCATAGAACATGTAGTGCCCAATTTCAATGTTTGAGACAGATGAACATAATGATAAATAATTATTTGGTTGCATATCCTTTGCATGCCTTGACTCACTGATGTCTGTGATCTATCAACATCATCAGCGTTGGAAAATAACCATCTTATTTTCAGGTTGTCCAATAAGCAATAATAAAACTATTTGCATTTGGATGGATGGGAATTTGGGGGTGAGAATAGATTCAGATTTAAATTATGCTGATACAGTATGGATGGCGGCACGGATGGTGCAGTGGGTAGCACTGCCGCCTCACAGCAAGGAGGTCCTGGGTTTGAATCCCCGTCGGCCGGGGCCTCTCTGTGCGGAGTTTGCATGTTCTCCCCGTGTCTGCGTGGGTTTCCTCCGGGTACTCCGGTTTCCTCCCACAGTCCAAAGACATGCATGTTAGGCTGATTGGAGAGTCTAAATTGCCCGTAGGTATGAGTGTGTGAGTGAATGGTGTGTGTGCCCTGCGATAGACTGGCGACCTGTCCAGGGTGTATTCCTGCCTTTCGCCCGATGTATGCTGGGATAGGCTCCAGCCCCCCTGCGACCCTGAACAGGATAAGCGGGTTGAGATAATGGATGGATGGATGGATGATACAGTATGGAACATGTTTGTCGGTAAGCCAAGGTATCAAATGAGCCTCAAACCATCATGCTGCTGCCAGATATGCAGTAGATACTACAAGAATTGCGTACATAATTACAGATATTTCTCTTGACTGAGTTTCCTGTTCAACTCAATGGAAAAAATATTCAGGTGAAACAATGTTTGGAATATCTACTGCATATCTTGTAGCAGCACAGTGGTTTGAGGCTCATTTGATACCTTTGATAGATGTCTTGGACCCTTGATGATTTAAAGCCAATGTGTCCTATACTGTATCAGCATAATGTACAGCTGAATCTAGTCAGCTGTACATTATGCGCGGGTGTATGTCATTATAAGCAATTTGCTTGGTGTAATCATAAAACATCGTATGGGACCTTGAGTTTTACAAAAATACTGTAAGTTTGGCCTCTAGTCTGTCACCAAACTGGAAGTCCAATGTAAGGCTTTGATTGCTTAATTATGCAAGATCATTCCTTTGCCAAGTTTTTTCATCTTAAATTCTAAATGGGAAATTACTTGTAATGTCAAAGTAAAGAATGAGTAGTCGTGGACATATTGCACATATCTTGTGGGTAGGTCAGCAAATTAATAATAAACAATAAACAGTAGTCCTAATACCCCTTTTTTTACATCAAATCAGCAAAATCGTGGCATGAGAACTCAATAAGACTTTTGTAGGACTGACTTCAGTGTTCTTTCCAAATTGCACCCTTTTCATTGTCAATTTGCTTGTATTTCTCAAGGTACAAACGCGTTTTTAGCTTCATTACAAATTTTAATTTAAAGAAAATGACTGAGATAGCTGCCGGCTATATTTGCAGTACACATCCAATTATTGATCATAATGACTACTGAAAAGGATGTATCATGATATTACTACTGCCAGCATAGTGCATAACGCATTTTAAAATATATTTATAAGCGAAGCACGGTGTAATGTACATTTTCAAATCAACTGTAGTTTTTCATATACAATATGAAAAAGAACAATGATGTAGTTTAATAAAAGATGCTTCATCAGCTTCGGTCCGACTACAAGAAAAGTGCCTGTGATTTCCGTGATACAGATCAATGTAAGTCTAAACATACAAACTTTTTTTTATCCACAGTGTCTCCAATGATTGCACTTTTATTAAAAGCTTGTGGTTCAAATAAGAACATTATTTTAAATAATATTAGCAAGGACATTACATTCAACGAGTTGCTCTACAACACACCCTAAGCAGCTAACCTTAAAAGTACCTTTTTCAGGTTTTGAATGCAACCCAGTTTCTGTCATTTCTTCTCATTCTACATTGTTCAGCGAACCATTTGCAGTTTAATTTTAATTTAACATTCATTTAAATGTTAAATTAACATGGGGCGACATGGCTCAGGCAGTAAGAGCAGTCGTCTGGCAGTCGGAGGGTTGCCGGCTCGATCCCCCGCCTGGGCTGTGTCGAAGTGTCCCTGAGCATGACACCTAACCCTCAAATGCTCCTGATGAGCTGGTCGGTGCCTTGCATGGCAGCCAATCGCCGTTGGTGTGTGAGTGTGAGTGTGTGTATGAATGGGTGAATGAGAAGCATCAATTGTACAGAGCTTTGGATAAAGGCCAACCATTTACCATTTATTGCATATTCTGAAGAGATTGTCTGGATGCATCCACTAAGGAGGCAACAGTGACCCCATGTGGTATGATGATAGAACTGTAATGGTGAAAGGACAACAATAGACAGGCATAAAATAAATTAACAAAAATATGTTGTTCTATATTATACTAATAACTAAACACAGGACTAAAATGAAAAAGGATTTTTAATCCTTAATGCATTCTTAGTATGAAAAACCTGTCACATATGTGCATTATATAAAAGAGTTTAGAGCTTAGAAAATACGAAAGATAGATAGATACAGTCAGGTCCATAAATATTGGGATATCGACACAATTCTCCTCTTTTTGGCTCTATACACCACCACAATGGATTTGAAATGAACCAAACTTTAACTGCAGACTTTCAGCTTTAATTTGAGGGTATTTACATCCAAATCAGGTGAACGGTGTAGGAATTACAACAGTTTCTATATGTGCCTCCAACTTTTTAAGGGACCAAAAGTAATGGGACAATTGGCTGCTCAGCTGTTCCATGGCCAGGTGTGTGTTATTCCGTCATTATCTAATTTACAAGGAGCAGATAAAAGGTCTAGAGTTCATTTCAAGTGTGCTATTTGCATTTGGAATCTGTTGCTGTCAACTCTCAATATGAGATCCAAAGAGCTGTCAATATCAGTGAAGCAAGCCATCATTAGGCTGAAAAATCAAAACAAACCCATCAGAGAGATAGCAAAAACATTAGGTGTGGCCAAATCTACTGTTTGGAACATTCTTAAAAAGAAAGAACGCACCGGTGAGCCCAGCAACACCAAAAGACCCGGAAGACCACGGAAAACAACTGTGGTGGATGACAGAAGAATTCTTTCCCTGGTGAAGAAAAACCCCTTCACAACAGTTGGCCAGATCACGAACACTCTCCAGGAGGTAGGTGTATGTGTGTCAAAGTCAACAATCAAGAGAAGACTTCACCAGAGTGAATACAGAGGGTTCACCACAAGATGTAAACCATTGGTGAGCCTCAAAAACAGGAAGACCAGATTAGAGTTTGCCAAACAACATCTAAAAAAGCCTTTACAGTTCTGGAACAACATCCTATGGACAGATGAGACAAAGATCAACTTGTACCAGAATGATGGGAAGAGAAGTGTATGGAGAAGGAAAGGAACTGCTCATGATCCAAAACATACCCCCTCATCAGTGAAGCATGGTGGTGGTAGTGTCATGGCGTGGGCATGTATGGCTGCCAATGGAACTGGTTCCCTTGTATTTATTGATGATGTGACTGCTGACAAAAGCAGCAGGATGAATTCTGAAGTGTTTTGGGTAATATTATCTGCTCATATTCAGCCAAATGCTTCAGAACTCATTGGACGGCGCTTCACAGTGCAGATGGACAATGACCCGAAGCATACTGCGAAAGCAACCAAAGAGTTTTTTAAGGCAAAGAAGTGGAATGTTATGCAATGGCCAAGTCAATCACCTGACCTGAATCCGATTGAACATGCATTTCACTTGCTGAAGACAAAACTGAAGGGAAAATGCCCCAAGAACAAGCAGGAACTGAAGACAGTTGCAGTAGAGGCCTGGCAGAGCATCACCAGGGATGAAACCCAGCGTCTGGTGATGTCTATGTGTTCCAGACTTCAGGCTGTAATTGACTGCAAAGGATTTGCAACCAAGTATTAAAAAGTGAAAGTTTGATTTATGATTGTTAGTTTGTCCCATTACCTTTGGTCCCTTAAAAAGTGGGAGGCACATATACAAACTGTTGTAATTCCTACACTGTTCACCTGATTTGGATGTAATTAAAGATGAAAGTCTGCAGTTAAAGCCCATCTTGTTTGTTTCATTTCAAATCCATTGTGGTGGTGTATAGAGCCAAAAAGATGAGAATTGTGTCGATGTCCCAATATTTATGGACCTGACTGTAGATAGATACTTTATTCATCCCGAGGGAAATTTTAGAAAGAACATCTAAATATAGCGTTGTTGTTTGTAACAGTTTGAGGGGAAGCTGTGCTCAGTCCTGCAGTGTGGTGAAGGATACTGCAGTTCGAAATAACATCTCACCCCTCTCAAGAGCAGACCACTTTCCACAAGTGTTTTTAAAAAACAAAACAATTTTTCAAACTAACTGAGGCCCTGAGGCCTCAAAGGGGTTTCCGTTTGAAACCACAACCTTCCTCTCCAAATGAATGCTGTACAGATGACATTCATTGTATATCACTGTTCCTAACTATAGTAAAGCTATAGAAAGAGATGTGGTCCCCCATAACAGCAGAATGCTAGGCTCCTTCCTTATATTTGGAGGATAAAAAAGTACTTAATTCACACCAATCAACATCTTTAGGATATCAGCCAGTTTTCAGTGACACCTGTATCTACACTCAGTGAGCACATTATTAGGTATCTATTAGATGTATTTTTTGACATATTGGTCCTCTGCTGCTGTAGCTTATCCACATTTGATGTGTTGTGTGTTCAGAGATGCTCTTCTGCATACCCCGGAATGTGTGGTTATTTGCATTACTATCACCTTCCTGCCAGCTTTGACCAGTCTGGCCTTTCTCCTTTGACCTCTCTCATTAACAGTGCGTTTTTGTTTTTCTCACTGGATGTTTTCTGTCTTTTGCACCATTCTCTGCAAACTCTAGAGACAGCAGGAGATCAGCAATTTCTGAGATACTCAAACTACCCTGACTAGCACCAACAATCATTCCACGGTCGGAGTCACTTAGATCACATTCCTTCCCTATTCTGACATTTGGTCTGAAAGAGCTGAACCTCTTGACCATGTCTTGCTTCTTGCTTATGCATTTAGTTGCTGCCACATGATTGCCTGATTAAATATTTGCATTAACAAGCTGGCATACAGGTCTAACTAATAAAATGTTCACTTTGTGTATATATCATAAAAATTTCAATTGTATAAATGCAAATTAAATTACTGAATCCATTTTGACTGTTTCATTCCAAATGATTACAGTAACTTATTTCACTCTCATTTTATACTTGGTAATGATAGTAAAAATGGCTGATGCTTTACAAAACATTCATTTAGCTAGATAAACAGTGTGATTGACTGGGGTTACAGTCAGAATTTAACTGCAGATGGTGAGGAAAGCCCATTGCTATGAATTTTCAGATGCTCAAATATGTAAATGTTTTGGTAAATACTTTTTTGTGCTTGACTGATCTTGGTACACTTGAGCCAACAATATAAAATTGCATGGAGAAATTGCTTTCCATCTCCTTGTACTTTAACTTCTGTGTGTGTACTTAGGAGTGGCAGACTCTGGATGAGTTGCACAAAGTGGCAGAAATAATCTACAGCAGAAGGTAAACAGGATGCAGTACCATTAATGCACAACAAGGGGAGCTGAAGCTCCCTTTAGCAGATAGAAAGGTGGGTTCCATTTATAACATCCATCCATCCATTATCTTAACCCGCTTATCCTGAATAGGGTCGCAGGGGGGCTGGAGCCTATCCCAGTATACATTGGGCGAAAGGCAGGAATACACCCTGGACAGGTCGCCAGTCAATTCGCAGGGCACACACACCATTCACTCACACACTCATACCTATGGGCAATTTAGACTCTCCAATCAGCCTAACGTGCATGTCTTTGGACTGTGGGAGGAAACCGGAGTACCCGGAGGAAACCCACGCAAACACGGGGAGAACATGCAAACTCCGCACAGAGAGGCCCCGGCCGACGGGGATTCGAGCCCAGGACCTCCTTGCTGTGAGGCGGCAGTGCTACCCACTGCACCATCCGTGCCGCCCCCATTTATAACAGGCAATAGTAAAAAAAAAAAAGCACAAAGAATCTGTTCTGTATATAATTGTTTATAATTAACTTTAAGCAATTACAAAATGATTTCAGTAAAGATGATGAGAAAATTCATCATAATCTCAATATGTTACATTACTGTATTGCAAGTTTCTTAAGCTATGGGTCTGGATAAAAATTGGGTCATGGGAGTGTATGAGGTTGATCCTGGAATGAGTTTGTAGACCACTAGGCTAAGCTAGTATTTGTATTTGACAGGTCCCTGAAAGGTATTTCTAATTGGGGTCCCAATATTGGGTCCTGATAGAAAGTACTGTAAGAGTGGAGGCAATGCTGCACTGGAGAACATGTGCTCAGCTAAGATTATGTCTTTGTAGCAAAATAATACAGAATGGAGATAAGATCATCCTCTACATGTGATATCGCTTCTCCTGTAATGGCATGTTCTACTTGTTTCAGCAATCTAACCAACAGCTTCTTGGATTGCACACATTGATAGCAATGACACTTCCTCCACCTCCACCGTGCTTCACAGATGAGCTCGTATGCTTTGGATCATGAGCGGATCCCTTCTTTCTCCACACTTTGGCCTTTCCATCACTTTGGTAAAAACGTATACACCAACCAACCGGGTGCTAATAAGAATATTTCACAGGGGTTGTTATGTGGGCACCTTCCTTCGCTGATGTTTTGTTGAGTTAGGCCCACGACACCTCCAGAAGTAAAGCCTGGCAAATGTCAATGCAGCGCCTTGTTAGTGTGTCAATAAGTTATGATCAACTACTTCAGAAGTACAGTATGTATTAAGCCCTGGTACTGAGTCCAGTGGCAGTGTTAGGGTCAAGCCTGAACCTTGCTCTATTGAGCTACAGTGCAACTTTCTGCTTGGACAATGCTTAAACATGTTTTGACTGCACCCACAAATTTGTCAACACTACTAGCCCAAATGCTGCTAATGAGTGCCTGTTGTAAATCATTCATTATTATTGGAAGAATGGTGCCATGTGCCTTTTATTTTCTGTTTCTTGCTACTTACAGTACATTTTCAACTTTAGCTTACTCTTTTTAATACTATGCTGCCCCCAGGCGTTGGTGGAGTCAGCACTGTAATCTTAGGGTTTGAAAATATATCTTCCATTATCTGAGACACACGCAGTTGCATTGTTTGAATCAACCTCAACGTTCAATGGGCATTGTTTGATGTTATCCACCACTAAGCTCTAGCTTACAACAAGGTGCAGATGCTGATAGGCAGAATTTTCTCTGCACACCCCCTATTGGGAATGTCCTTGCAGAAAGGAAGACTCCTCTCCTCCCCTTTCAGACCACCTGCACCACTGCAGAAGACAGTACAGGTCTGAGTTTCACAGTTAATGTTAGCCATAGCTTAGCCAGAAGCCCATGTACATTAAGAACACAGGATGGCATGTATAATTACCTTCACTGAAGTTACAGTTGGTCTATATTTCTCTTTGATTGAGTGATGTCGCACTTCCTCAGCACTAGCAATGTCATAAAAACCCACCGTTGTCTTATGTTAATATAAATTCTAGAGGCTAATGTTCAAAGGTCAGTCCAGACATTGAAGTTGAAGAGAGGTTGGGTATTCCAGCAAGACAATGATCCAAAGCATACTTCAAAATCAACCATGGAGTACCTGCAGGGAAGACGGATGAAGGTTTCGAAATGGCCTCCGCAGTCCCCAGACTTGAATAATACTGAAAATCTGTGGAGAGAACTCAAACATGGCATCCATGCAAGGAGGCCGAAGACTATTTCTGAGCTAGAGGTGCTCTGCCAGGAAGAATATGGAAGAAGTGAGAATTGAAAGACTCTTAGCTGGCTCCAGGAAGCGTTTACAAGCTGTTAAAGTTGCCGGAGGAGGAGTTACAAAGTAGTAACTGACAGGGTTCCCCAACAAGGCCTTTTTATTTTTAATTATTTTGAAACTGTAAAATGTTTTAATGAAAAGTAATCTTGCTTTAAAATTTGAAGAAATCTGTCCCGTTTAACATTGTACCATTTAGAGGGCAAGTTTGTTTCTCCTCACTTAGGCTTTTTCACCAGGGGTACCCAAATTTTTTGCACACTACTGTTTGTTTGACAGTCTATACCTTGACTGGCACGTTAGGGTAGCCTATAGCCTAGTACATGAAAGGGTGTCCAAATGGGCTGGTGTGGGTGCATGTTTTTTTTTTACCCAGCACTATGACACCTGATTCTATTTATCATTGTCTTGATTAAAGACTGTGACCAGTTAATTAGTTGAAGTGGTGCTGGGCTGAAACAAAAACTTCTTGATAAGTTTGGATGCCCCTGACCTAGTGGTTAAGGTGATTGACTGGGGCCTGGAAGGTTGGTGGTTTAACCCTCCGTGTGGCTACAATAAGATCAATGTGGCTCTTAACTCCACATTGCTCCAGGGGGATTGGTCTTCTCAAGCTGTTTTAGAATTAAATTAATGTCTATGTACATATCCAGGAATACATTTTTAACTGTCGTTTTTTTCCATTTCTTGCCAGAAAAAGAGCAGTTAGGTAGCTCTTCTGGTTGAGGAAACTTAGCTTGTGCCAGGAACTGCAGCTCATATAAACCTCTGCTCTGGTGGCTTCGCAATGGACTTTCCACAGAATTGGCTCTCAGAACGTCTGGCCTCTGCGATTTATTTAGAGTATTAACTATATCATAAAAAGAGCTCTCCGATTGTACAGACTTGGATTTCATCTGGGCGTTGTTTCACAAAGCCATAAAAGGTGCGCCCACCTCCTGATGTCTGTTCGATGCCCGTGTAACTTAACACCAGTACAATGATTGACTTCCTGCCTTGCTTCATTCTATAGAGCCCTGGCCCTGATTTACTCAGTGAATGGAGGACGCGAACATATTTGAACAGTGCGATTTGCTCAGCAGCTGCTAGCGAGGTCTACGCGTGTATTGCATCGTGACGACAGCGCTTGACAAAGCCGTCGAACAAACAAGCCATTGAGGGTGATGGCTCTGTACTTGTCTCCGCTCAGCCACTCTTAATTGGAGACTGGTGATTTGTTGTTTTGACAGTTGTCTCTTCTATTTGAAAAAACAACACGCTTGAATAGAGGCGCAAGTGAGGCAGTGGGTGAATGGGATGCTGGGATTGGGTCAAAATTATGGTTAAATTTCCTTTGTCGTACTTGACATCATTATCGCAAGGGGAAACCTCTGCCTCTTATACTTGCAGATTGCATTCTAGAATTAAGCCACTGATGAGAATTGCATATTGATAGATAAAGTATATTGTGATATAATCACATGCACCAGTGCTTGCTCAGTGTCATTGATTCCTTATTTATTCCCTTTCACTAGGTAAACATAGCAATAATGTGGGGTGAGTCCTCCTTAATAAGAGCGATAGTGGCTTCACTTTTTGAATGGATAACATTGCTGTCAATGTGTTGGCCATCCATGTACAAACAATAACCCATAATGACAAAGTGAAAACAGCATTTTTGGCAAATTTATTAAAAATCAAAAACTGAAATGTCATTTATTTAAGGATTCAGACCCTTATCTCATCCTCATTTGGGCAGTTTATCCCATTCTTCATGGCAGATCCAGGATCTCAAGCTCTGTCAGATTTGATGGGAGGCGTCAGTGTACTGCCATCTTCAGGTGTTTCCACAAATGTTCTTACGGGTTTATAAGTCTAAGTCTGGGCTTTGGCGGGGCCACTCAAGGACAGCCAGAGACAAGAGTTGTCTTCGCTGTACGCTTCAGGTCATTGTGGTGCTGAAAGGTGAACAGTCTGAGGCTGCATGCACTTTGAAGCAGGTTGTCTTCAAAGACCTCTCTGAATTTGGCTGCATTCATTCTTCCTTCAATTCTGACCAGTCTCCCTGTCCCTGTCACTGTGAAGCACCCCCATAGCATTATGCCTCCACCACCATGCTTCATCGTGGGGATGGTATTAGCCATGAGCAGTAGATAGGAACTTCATGTAAATCTTCTGTACATTCCAGGATTTAAAATCACAATATGACCTACCTGGTAGATCATTTTACTTTTTCCTGTTTGCAGCTGGTAATGAAAACATACAGGGTCCCCTGGGGAACACAGCTGACCACACATACAATACATGCCATGCTAGACAAGAGAGACGGAACAAGGGATTTAATCCTGGCCCTTTACACATTTCTCCATAGAGCCCCTTAAAATCCAATCAATTTGGGATAAAGATAGTAATGATGAAATTCCTTGGGATACCATTTTGAGCAACCTTTCATGTGCATCTAAAAATCCTGACCATCAGCTTATGCACAATAATTTTCTTCACAGAACATACATAACACCTCACGTCATATATAAACTTCATATCATGAAGCTTGCTAATTCTTCAATCTGTGAGTTGTGTCCACAGGGGTCAGTCAGAAGCTTCATGCATGTTTTGGGATTGCGACACAGCAAAGTAGCCGCATCATATCCAATGTTTTTAACAGCAAAATTCCATGCTCTGCTCATTTTGAATGAGAATTTGAAACTTGATTTATCTCTATGTCAATAATGCGTATGCTTGTGTATGTGGTTTGCTGGCCTCACTGCAGCTAAAAAGATGCTTACACAAAAGTGGAAGCCACCAACCTTTCTCCAAACTGGAGATCATTTTCATGGAAACATCATCGCTTGGATTCATGGAGGTAATCTTAAAAAATTTGATACCTGGCATTCAGCAGCTGCTGCTGTTGTGTTTTTTCATTATGATTTCAGGTGTTTGATTTGAATTGTTTTTTGACTATGTTCCGTGGCCCAGAGGGAGACCCACTCTCACTCTCTCTCTCTCTCTCTCTCTCTCTCTCTCTCTCTCTCTCTCTCTATCTCTCTATCTCTCACACACACACAGCATGCATACTGTAGAACATTAGCCTACAAAAAGTCTGCATTATTCAGAATGTAAGCACTATCAATTATGTTTCGCTGGGTCAGTTCAAAATAATGTGTATTTTATGCAAAAACGGCTATGCTTAGATGCTAGTAGGAGTAATTCAGAGCGCCGCACAGTTTTAGAAAATAATTAGTTACCATTTAGATAATTGTGTGTTTTGTGAGCAATGACGTATGTACACTGGGGATTCTTTGTTAATTTCCCATGTGACCCACTGTGAATATTACCTGTGGGACATTCTAGAAGACTATGAGAGATCAGTGTCAGGGTGGATATCACAATGGCTGAAACCTGTGGCCTACAGTGCCCACCTGCCCCATTAATGCATGGTGAGAAAACTGATGCACTTTTTGAGTGAAAGCTTGAATAGTTTATTTCAGTCACACATTATAAGGAAGAAACTTGACAAATTATGTGAACATATGACAGACAAAATATCATCATACATGTTTACACCAGTCCATTTCACACAATACAGCTCACACAATCAACTTTCATACATATAGCAGACTTCTGTGGAGAAGCAGTGGTTAGGGAAATGGGGTTTCAGACAGAATGGTAGTGGCTCCTTAAAACTACAGTGCTTCAATATACTGTAAGATAATATGTACATATAGTTAAGGTTATTTGATATGAAGCTTATATAAGACTCATATATAATATGGCAGCTGAATCACAGTGGGCTGCTGCAATAATGGATTGTATTACATGTTTTTGCATAAAAATATATTGCATAAGTAATCGAATATTTCTTGATTTGATGATGATTTACATTTTGTTTTATGATGTATGTATTTTTTAAATGATAAATTGCATTTACAAGAACCGCTCAAACCATTTGTGCTTGTTTACTGTATTGTATCATTGTGCTAGTGGTAAAGACCTTGCCCTCTCACTGGTTAGCTTTTGTGCCCAGTACTTCGTCCAAAAGCTCATTGTTGTGGAAAAACGCAACAGAAGGTATGTGGGCTGTACCAGCACTTGAAGAAGGATGTCTCAGGTCAGTGCTATCACATGTCCATGTATTTTTAATAGGGCCTAGCCACAAGAAAACAACTGTAACTTAACCCCTGCCTGAGTAAATGTGAACTCTGGTTCACAAATTTCTTAGCAAGTATTTTTTCCATCAGCATCAACTCACAAAAATGATATGGCAGCGTGCTAAGTCATTTCTTAACTCAAGAGCAATTCCACCAAACAGTGGTATGGTTGGCCTATACCGTAAGCTTCCCCAGGCCATGAGATAACATTATATAAAAACCATAGGTTTGGAGAAGTGCATTATTACTTAATTCAGATTCTAGCTAGCTAGATAAAGAACAACTACTTGCTAACCTTGCATTATGTTTTTATTCCGGACAAATGGCAGATTTAAGACACTTCATATGTAGTAATAATTATATACGATGGTTTCTCTTACCTTAATGCTAACAATAATCATTTGAATGTTAAGAGTAATGGTCACACTCCAGGCATGGACTGGAAGCTACCATTGGCTAAGGAGTGGAATTGCTGAACTCCAGGCCACTACTCAAAGGGCCCCAAATGAAAGGTCACCCAACATAAATGACTAGTAGCCTAATCTCAGCATATCAGTTTTTTTGTGATCTATCAAATTTAAATCTGCTGGTAGTCCCTTTGGTTTAGTGGCTTCACCATGTTCGGAGGGGAGATTATACACTGGCATTATTTCACCTCCTGGGAAATTCCATGGTAACAAATATTACAACTGCCAGATGTTTGTGTGATACACTTTGATACCACTGCATTGTAGAGACTGGTATGAGATTCAATGAGCATCGGGTGCAAAAAACCCGGTCTGTCTTTTATGTAGCTCTATTGGACTTTAATTCAATTCAATTCAATTTTTTTTGTATAGCGCTTTTTACAAAGGGCCTTTGTCGCAAAGCAGCTTTACAGAATTAGAAACCGGGCCCCAAGAGTACGCCTAGGGCAACAGTGGCAAGGAAAAACTCCCTGGAAACAGGAAGAAACCTTGAGCAGAACCTGACTCAGTAGGGAAACCCATCTGCCGCTGGTTGACACCGGTTTGTAGAAACTTTACCATTCAGATATAATGCATTAATAATTTTGGTTACCATGGAATTACCCTCCTGTATGTATTATAGTTGTTTAAACAGTGTGTAATCGGATAATTACCTTTTACCATTAAAATAAAGGATGGTACCAAATTATTGGCTTAGGGTTGATTAGTGTTGTCCCATTTCCCAGTTTTAGACAAATATCCCATGGGGAAAAAAACACTTCATAATTGACCAACAATATCTCTATGACAAGGTGACAAGAAAAGGTAAGATGAAGCTTTTAGAAGTGAAGAGAGGCATAGACATAGATAAGGGAATTTGGACAAGGATGAGCATTATGGGTAATGGGCAGTGGCCCCAGGGTGTTATGTGGGTAGGCCGTGTGTGTGTGTGGGGGGAGTGGGGTTGGGCCAGGTTTAAGTGGGTTCATGCTGAGATACAGACATGAAACGGTCTCCCAACATCCTTCCTTTCTGCCTTCCCTTTCTCCTTCACTGGCCTTTTAGAGAACTCATTTAGCAGAACGTTTATCCTGCCGGCCTCTACCCTATCGCACCACAGAAAAGTGGGCTGCTGAACCTCCGGAGACCTCCCCTGGTTCTGCCCCAGTCTTCCCAGAATCCTCCCCGAGTTCCTCCGTGCTTGTCAAGAAAAGCTGCAGTGTTTAGAGGGCATCCCCCGAGGCCCAGTTGCCAGTGCGAGTCTGTCGGGTTTGATTTCAAATATAGCCACTTGGATGTAGCTCAGATTTACCTCTTTAGATTTTGGTTTGAGTGGTTCTCCTGTACTGTGGAGTCTTTGGTGGTACAACAGATGTATACTCTTATTTAAATACATATATACTTCTTGTGAGATATAGTACATATACATACTGAGTTTTATTCTGTACTTCTTGTGGCTTGCTCTCCACTAGGGAGATTTGTTTTTTTACCTCATGCGATATTTGGCACGTTAAGGATGGTACCCCGCCTCCTTTTCCCCCCTTCTTTTACTCTGTATAGTGTATTTGTGAAAGTCCTCTGTGAAAAGTTATACAAATTGAAATGAATTGAATTGAATTGAATTGAATTGAATTGAATTGAATTGAATTGAATTGAATTGAATTTAATTGAAAATTTAAAAATCCTCAGTGATAGCAAGCCAGTCAAAGAGCATGCTATCTGTGGCTTAGGGATGACAGGAAGTGTGGGAAGTTAATGCTACTTCCTGCTTGGTAAGGATCAGGTCCTCTTTGATGTAATGGAGAAAGGGGCGTAGTTGTAGACCCCTGTCTGACATGGTGGGCTGCAGCAGTGTAGCTCAGGTAGGCTGAGAATTAAGGGAGCTCCGCAGCTCGCCACGGGAAATCTTGGCCCTATCTGCTTTTGTAAAAGCTTTGCACTCCAGACCCAGCCTTTACAGGAATGGAGAGAGGGAGGGCATGGGCAGGTGTCTATATGTGTGTGTGCGTGCTTTCTGGGAATGCGAAAAGCAGTTGACCTTTTTGCTGTCCCTATACGAGCCTTACCTGTGGTAGCTTTGCACATGTGTTAGTGAGAGGCAGTGAGAGCTCAGCCCTTCAATAACGGCAGTGTCCACCTCACTGGGAGAGCTAATTGGGGTACACGCATCAGTAGATCCACACCTCATGCACCAAAGCAACACCACAGCCGGCGTGCCCCATGTCCCTTTTGTAAATCACCATTTTGATGGCAATTTACCTGTGTCCAGTTGTTCTCGATCAATACTTACAGGGGCCTTAACTGACACGGATAGCCACCTCCTACTTATCGGGCCTGGGAAGAGGGACATCTTTCTGTCTGGCACTGATCAATACCAGCTGTGTTTCAGGCTCTCGCTCTGAGGTGCTTCTGATGGGGCTTCTGAACAGCGTAGGCCTGGGCTGAACCACATCTCCCAGAACAGCTCCCCGTGGAAGAAGACCTGGGGATGTTACATGCAAACTGCCTGTCAAAGTGATTTCATCAGCCCTCTCTCTTATCAGTGTTCGTAGCTGTGGCTGTGACACAGACACTGGGGGGGGGGGGGGGGGGCATTGTGTTTTTGGTTCCAGTGTCTTGTTTGAAGTGATGCAGGCTTTTAGCCTTTTGCTTTATCTGCTAAAGTGCTTGCTCGAGTGTAGAAATGTGTTTAGCCTGCCAAAGATGTCTCCCTGCCACCTCAAGCCTATTGAATATCTTTACTCTTACATCAGCCAGACAGTCCATTCTATCTTCTAATAAATGCCAATAGAGTATTTTCTTGGTATAGTGATTTACTGAGGAAGTAAAATTAAGCTATCATAATTGCATGTTGGTAGAGAAATGGTTAGACTGAAGCCATAATCTGTAATATTTGTTTTTTTGGCAAGTTAACTCCCACAGTTTCTCGACATAAAGTCTTGCAGACAAAGGTGCAAACATCAAAACAGGATTTTCTGGTTACACAGATGCCAGCATGTCCCACTGGGCTTTCATTACAACCCAAATGAAACAATTTGTGTTTCTTCAAATAATGATTTTGCTGTAGAAAACAATTTAATTTTTGGTTTGTGTCCTTAATGCTTGCAAATATTTTGGAAATGAAAGCAAGAGAATGGATCTCATGCAAGACCATTTTCATATTCTCATCTCCATGTACAAGTGTCTCCTGATATCTGACTCAACAGACGCTCATAACTTCAGAAAAATGTCTTAAATGACCACTGAAATCCCACCCATTCATACCCATGGTTCCAGACAAAAAAGATTGAGGTAATGGAGTGGCCAGCTCAAACCCCATTGAAACTGCTTAAAAATGCAGTTTCTGAAGCAAAACCCAAAAATTCACAGGAACTGTGGAATGTAGTTAATTCATCCTGGGCCTGTTTCTAGGTGCCAGAAGTTGGTTGACTCGATGCATCGCAGATGCGCAGCAGTTATCAAAAACAATGGTTATGCAACTAAATATTAGTTCAGTAATTTAAAGTGAAGTTAAATCTTGAAAAGATTTCAGTTTATACAGTTTGAAGTGAGTTTGAAGAGAAAAATGTCGACTGCCATTTTTTTTAACAGATTAATATTCCTTTTCTTTGCTTCCTGTAAAAGAATAATGCCAACTCGATATAATTTGCTAATGCTTTGATTTGGAATTGAATGCGTAATGTTTCCACTACATTCGAAATATTGAACTAAAACCTATTAAAAAATATTTGCACTTATTATTCACCTTTTTGAATGTACTGCTATTTATTTGAATGCAACAGTAATTGAGCATAATTGACACCCCAGAAATGCCATTGTCCGGAATTGATGCATAAAAATGGCATCTAAGAGTAGGAAAAATGAGATTATGAGTTCAGAGATTGAAGTCCTGCCTTCTGAGATTGATAAGCAGAAGCATATAATTTATAGCAGTGTCAACAGTGGAATTAACGGACCTGCAAAAGCCAAGGAATAGGGAAAACATACTAATGCTGTTAATGCAGGCTTGAAAGCTTGTCCTATCACTGAAATTTAGAAGAAATGGTTCCATATGAAAATATCTACAAAAAAATCTCTCATCACAGCAAAGCAGTCCATGATTGCAATGGTGTCAAGGGGGAATCTCCATCATGGATACGGACAACAGAATCTGGCATCATAGGAAATGATAGGAGCACTGGTGTGTGTCTAACACTCATTATATAAGTACTCCTGCCTGCTCTGTGGATTGACTAGAGGTGCCAACAGCCAGAGAGCTAAAGCATAACCTTGATCTCCAAGAGGAAATGGTGAATTTCAATGCACTGAAAATATTTTTCAGGCTGTAATTAATAGTTGACAAGCCACCAATCTCCATGACCACCTTGAGCCAGACACATCCCTTTTTCAGTATTTTGCAGCACAAAGGAGTGCACTTCCCCAGCATGACACAAATAAATATTGTGTCCTGTCCCATAAGTACAGAATTATTGGCACCCTTGATGAAAATTAGCAAAAAAGACTGTAGAAAACAAATCATACCATTACTCAGATATTTTGTAATTTTCCAACATGCGGAAAATATTTTACTTTATTAATGATTCAATGGAATCGACCAAAGTTACACATTTTTCAAATTATACATCTTTCCAAAAAAAAAGGCTTCACAATTACTGCCACCCCTGTTTTTAGTACTTGGTGCAGCTTCCCCTGGCAAGGATAACGGCACTGAGCCTATTTCTATAATGTTTAATATGTTTGGAGAACTCATATGGAGGGATCTTGGACCATTCCGCGCTTATGGACTGCCCTCTTCAATTCAGACCACATGTTTTTGACAGGGTTTAAGTCCGGAGACTGAGATGGCCATAGCAAAACATAGATTTTGTTTTCACAGAACTATTTCTGTGTTGATTTTGAAGTATGTTTGGGGTCTTGTTGGAAAGTCCACTTACGGCCAAGTCTCAGCTTCCTGGCAGAGGCAACCAGGTTTTTGGCTAAAATGTCCTGGTACCTGGTGGAATTCATTGTGCCATTGATCTTAGCAAGAGCCCCTGGACCACTGGCAGCAAAACAGCCCCAAAGCATCAATGATCTACCACCATATTTGACAGTAGGTATGAGGTGATTTTCCTTGTATGCATCCCTTTTTTGATGGCAAACATGCCGACAGTGTACATGGCCAAAAAGTTCAATTTTGGTCTCATCTGACCATAGCACCCTGTTCCAGTCATAGTTCCAATGACGTTTCACAAACTCCAGACGCTTGAATTTGTTGGTTACTCTCAGTAAGGGCTTAATCTGTCTTCTTCCTGGCAGGTTTGCAACTGTTCCAGATGTTTGAAACATTTTGATTACTGCCCTAACAGTGGTTAGTGGTATGTTTAACCATTTATGTCTTTTTTTGTACCCATTACCTGACTTGTGTAGGTCAACAACCATCTGTCTCTTTTGAATTGAAAGTTCTTTAACTTTCCCCATGGTGATGGATGACAAAGGGATTTTACATGTGTGTTAGCTCATTTTAATACCCTAGGGAAACAGGAAGTGATGGAAGGCCACAATACAGTTCCTTAAGACAGAGGACAGAGGACTTAAATAAGTAGAATTTTTCTGCAGATTTGTCTTTAAGGGTGGCAATAATTTTGACACCTACATTTTTCATAAAAAATAGTATTACTCAATAAAAAGGAAAGAAAATTAGAATAATTGTATTAGGATAAAAGTATATCGTTTTCCCATATGACAGAAATATTAAAGGAGAACTGTAGTCACATATATGGCAGGAGAAAATAGCTATTTTAACACTGAAGCCTTAATTGGCTAGTGGTCTTCATGTTGTTATATACCACCAATATGATTAACTTTTCTTCATCATGATTACATATACTAACTTTTTTTTTAATTGCCTCCAAACAGGTCAAACGTGCATAGAACGTTATATTGCAATTTTTTTTTTGGAAATCCTCTTTTGAAATCCTCCTCCTCTGATATGCAAAGATTGCAGAGAAACATGCCTGGAATGTTTTTATCCAAAGTCAAGTGTTCATTTTAATAATTTTTTTAATAGTATGATGATTTTTTTACTTACTGGTTTGAACATCAGCTACTTAGGATGGCTACGCCAAAAACAATCGCGGGAACTCTGGAGAAATGTTTTCATGCTGCTGTCATTAACAATGTCAAGGTGGTGGATTTTATTGTAATATTATTATTACAATAAAATCCACTCTGACTGAGCCCTGAATAAAGAGTGCCCCCTAAAATCCCTGACAGGCCCCCAATCAGATCAGTCTAGAACTGGGGCTGATTTGAATACAATGAAAGTCAAATATACAAAACAGTCTCTAATGTTTGCAGAGAATGATGTGAAAAACAATTGATTTGTGCATGCAGGAATGGTCAAATATCCCCCCAACAAGTTCAGTAGTCTCATAAATCCCTATTGAAGGCCACTCTGTTGTCTCTGTTGTCTTATCTTTCGGAAGCGACGATGCACAGTACTGAAGGCACCTCTGTTTGAGAAGAAAAACTATTTTAAGCAATTATAATGTATATTTTTGTTTATAATGCAGTTCCACTGAATCTCAGTTCTGGATCACTTTCTTTAGTTAGCACATAATTGACTGTGCAGACAGAATATGTAATAATTTATTTGAAAGTGGTGCTCTCTGAGCTCTTATCAAAATAAGAATCACAGGAATAAAAGCATTTTATAAAATACATTTCCTAAAAATGTAATGTACACTAAATGCCAACTACAGTACATATATTGTTCACAAACTCATAGACAGAATGACTTACTTTCCAAACAATAACATTTTATCACATTATCGTTTTATCATTCAGTCAGGACTAACAATGTATGTATGTTTAATTTAAAATGTTTTAGTTTTTCTATCATGTTAGACATTGCATTCAGCAGGAAGACTGGGCCATCAAACAGTGCATAACATTATGTTTGTGTGTCAGAATGTCTGCCTCCTGACTTATCCTAAGTAGCAGATGATGCTTTTGCAATGCTTCTATACTGCTAAAGCAACAGCAATGCAATGTTACAGCCACATCGTGACAGTGTCCCTTGTTATCTGTGATGTGGCTGGATCCAGGTCTTCCCATTATCATGAATGTTTTAAATCCAGCCAGCAGTGTGTGAAGATTACAGCGAATAACCACAAAAGATATCAACCCAGAGGCACTACCTCCCATCATTGTCTTGTCTTAAAGAGGAAGCACAGCCTTTCTCATTTCCTGCTATCATTGTTTGCCTGACAAAATATAGTGCTTAGTGGTTTTTATATACTGTAACATATAATTTTCAGAAAGCTGAATCCAGATATGCATTTCAAATAATACATATTATGAAGTTATTCTGCTAAATATTTATTCTGGTTCAGTTTTTTCCCACAGTCCTGCCACCTGTAAAGACGCGTCACAGAAAAACTTGCAAACATTTTCACACAGTGTTACTTTAGTCTAGTGTAGAAACAGATGGCAATGAGTCAGTTTCATTGACATAAATTAAGCTTAGCTTAAATTGAATTTTGTTGAGAGAATCTCCATTAAAAATTGAATTTAGTCTTGGACTAGGCTTAATCTGTGTCTGTGAAACTGGCCGTAAATGTTTTAAATTCACATTTTTTGTGTTTGGTGTATTGCTTTAAGAAGTAGGTATTTACTGTAGGTTACAGTTAAACATGGTTAACACAAATAGTTTTATAATGTAGCTATGAGAAGAGTCTGTGACACTTCAATATTTTGTAATTCAGCGCTCATTGGGTGGAAAAGTGGAATTTAATATGTGGGGTTAATATTTTTTTATTCACTGTATAAGAAATGTTACAATTAACTGTTACTCGTTCTCTCATGTGAAAGATGTGGTATGTTTATCCCATCACTTACCCTCCACAGCACCAAAATACAAACTAGCTCCCAATTTTTAAACATAAATGTCATGGGGTAAACAAAGCTATTGCATTTTGGGGGAATTCATGCTTTTCAGAATCCCATCCAGCAAAACAAAGTTGATGAGAGGGACAGACATTGCTAATGGGGTTTCTATTATTATTACAACCTTGCTGTAAAATCCAGATATGCCATCTTGACCAGCTTGAAAACTGAGCTGGTCAAGTTGGTCATGAATTAGCTGGCTATGAGCTGGTCAACCAGCTAGTGGTAGCTTGCATGAGCTGGTAACTGGTCGACCAGCTGCCAGCAGTTTCAAAACATGCAGTAGCTTGAGCTGATCAAACCATGTCAAGCTGGGAGCTAGTCTGAACTGATTAACCAGACCAGCTGCCAGTTGTTTCAAAACTTAGCTTGAGCTATTTTTTTCAGCAGAGAAGTCACGTTAGGCATAGTTTTGTTACGTGTTACAAGATTTTTTTCAGAAAATGTGTCACAATAATTAGGACCAATCCTCTTTGGCAATCCTACAGACTCCTTTGTTCTGAAAAGCACCTCTGAAAGGACCAAAATGAACAGCAACCACAACAGCTGAATTATCAAAGCTCTTCCTAGAATCTGTTATTATAAACTGAAATCCCCATTGAAAGGACCACCTTTCAATGGCTTTAGGTTTTTGTGAATCTCATTTCAGGGTGTTTTAGTTTCTGCACTGCACAGGCCCAGTGGGGTGAAAAGTGGGCCTTTGGGGTGAGATATGCACTTACAGGGACCCCCCCCCCCCCCAGACCCTAGCTCAGGTTTTCGGCTCTCACAGTGGTGCTTTGATCCTACTGCAGTCTGACACGTGGCCATACTGTTCCCGTCCCAGCTGTGTGGACAGCCATTAACGCAGGCTTCAGCAAGCCCAACATCTCTGTCTCTCAGCCCCACACTACCCCCGCACCGCTCAAATCATTCATTAAATCAGTACACAAAAAGTAACTTTACTTGAACGCCTCGGCATGAATTTTTTATCATTGCTGCAAATAAATCTTTTGTCGATTCTGCCCCCTGCCCCCCCCCTCCTTTCCGTCCTATTTGGATACAGCTGCATGCTTGGCTGGATAATTGGTGAAATAGATCTTATGAATTTTTCAGAAAGATTCATAGCTGCTATCAGACCTAGTAAAGTGGAGGACTATCACAACTCAACATCTTTGCCATGCTTTGTGAAAATCGTGACAAGATTGTAGATTTGGGGAAAGGATGTTGGAGGGTGGTGCAACATTAAACAGATCTTTCTGATACTAAACAGATCTGATGCTAAATTCGGTCTTTAACTATGATTCTGTCAGATTTTGTAGCCCTGCCAGTATTTCTTGCTGATAATACATTGATTAGCAACAGCAGATGTATGATTAACAAATGTATGCACTCTTACATAAAAGGCTCAGTCCTATCTCCTGCATGTTTTATGCATGGCTTGTCATAAGTCATTATTCTTGAAAGAAACTTTTATTGTTGGTGCTTTTAACCAAGTAAATCCTTTTAGTGCTGTATTTAAGGTTCATAATAAGATACGGTAAAATGATGATGTCTCACAATGTCGCTATTTTGTGTCACATTTTTTAACGGATCATATCACAATTATCACAGTGTAAGCTATACGATAGTATTATAGTATAAAAAATGTTTGGCCGCATATTTTTTTCAACGCGTGAGAGGCATGAGAGCGGGAACCAAAGCCGACCAGCAAAGCCTCTTTTCCAAGTGACAGCCGGCGTCCAAACAGTGAAGTGATATGTGATGCTAAATGAAGCGGATAAACATGTCTTTAAATCAGCAGACAACCTCACAGTCCCTTGGTCGTTGGGCTCGTGGGCTTTCAGTCAGACGCGTGCTGTTCGCGGGCGTATACCCTCGGTGCGAGGCTAATGGAAAGCTTTCAAGGCGTGCCCGAGGAAAACGCCGGCTTTCAGTTGGCCTCTCCGTGCCACCGTCTTGCGGTCATTTCTTCCTGCGAAGCCCCTTTTCAAATCGCTCCCCCTCCCCTATAAAATGCCTGACAGCTTTCTTTAGAGTGTAGCGGGAGTGTGATGGGCGTCCTGGGACCTGCCATGTTGAACAGGCCTGAAAACAACAAGGGGTTCGGAACAAAAGCGTATGGCACGTGCAGCAGTCAATTCGCACAGGCTGAGCTGAGAGGATGTAGGGACAGGCCAGTGAACGGATACATACAGCATCTGACATGTCAAGTCACATTGGAGGAAGTGCAGGAAAGGGGGCATATTGATTTTCTGATGTGTTTATCTGATATGTTTACTTACTTTATTTTAAGTAAGTAGAAATGTATGGCCTCTACAATTATGTATGGATAGGCAAAAAGAAGTTTCAAGCAAGGTTTAACATTGACAATATGCTCTTATAAGTACATGCGACACTAGTTATTTGTTGAGTGCTATTGGCCTGAGTGAAATGCTAAAAATTAATGCAGCTAGACATGATTTATGAATCTTCTCTCTTTGCTCAATCTTTTAATTGAGCAAATGGTTAATGGTAAATGGCAGGCATTTATATAGCGCCTTTATCCAAAGCGCTGTACAATTGATGCTTCTCCATTCACCCATTCATACACACACTCACACACCGACGGTGATTGGCTGCCATGCAAGGCCCCGACCAGCTTGTCAGGAGCATTTGGGGGTTAGGTGTCTTGCTCAGGGACACTTCGAGGCGAGGATCAGGATTGAGAAAGTCTGCTGGCTGAGGTTTCCCTGCTGGTCCACCCACTGAGCAAACTCATTAACCATGAAAGATTTATCACAGGCCCAGCATAAATATTTGTTTTCCTCTTTTTTGGTTTCCAGCGGCTTTTACGATAACCTAATTTGAGGTGAGAGCTGCATTTTCCCATTGAAAAAAATATCTAACTAAATATTGCTCGGAATTTGAGTCAGAACATTGAAGAGAAAAGACATGGAGGTTGGTGGAATTACTAAATAACGGGAGCTAGCCCTGTTTTTGGTAACCAGTATGATGAATCAGGCCATGGAGGATGACATCTCAAGCACTGTTATGTGGAGGGCACACCTTAAATTTGATTGTGTCAGTCAAACTATTTTTCGAATGTATTTTCCGGTACAATATTACACGGTACAGTGTACAGGTTATTATAAACTGTATTTTCTTTATCATCCAAGGTCAATTTGTTTGAGGTCTTGCATCTGTCATCTCATGGCTATTTTTCCCCTCTACAGAAGAACATTCAGCCCCCTTTTTAATGCACAAAAAGCTGCTAACCCTATCTATTTACTGAGATTGCAAACCAGGCCATTTACTGATGACAACTGCTGCGAGGAGGCAATAAACCATTGTGGATGAATACCCAGCGATAAGGGAGGTCAGAAACAGCAAACAGGAAGTTCCGGCCTCAAGAACCAATGGAGCAGGGCGGCTGCCAGTGGAAGGCCTGTTTGGCGCGCGAGCGGCCAACCGTGCGTTTACGAGCCCACCATCACTCTGTTTGGATGGCAGCAGGTGGCAGCCCTGCTGAAAAAACAGCTCTGCTAGGTTTTTAAACTGCTGGTAGCTGGTTGACTAGTTCAGACCAGCTCCATACTCAACATGGGTAAAATATGTTATTGTTTCGTATTCATTAACTTCTCTACGCTTTACCAAGCTAGTCTGGTGTATTAACCTATGAAATACTCTCAAAAAGTGCAGGGCAAATCCCTGCCTTCTGGTCCTCTTGGTTGGCTCAATCAAGCAAATGAAAGTATTGGAATCCAAAAGTGAGTGAATGGTGTGTGTGCCCTGCGATGGACTGGCGACCTGTCCAGGGTGTATTCCTGCCTTTCGCCCAATGTATGGTGGGATAGGCTCCAGCCCCCCTGCGACCCTGTTCAGGATAAGCGGGTTAGGATAATGAATGAATGAATGAATGAATGAATGAATGAATGAATATTATATATGGTATGTCCTTTATTATATTATGTTGTTTGTACTCTGGCTGTTGGATTGGCTTTGCCAGACATTGAATTATACCTACCCCCTTACCAACCACACACGCTCATTATTCATATCCTGTTTTTTATTTTTCATAAAGGTGAGTGGGTCTAAATGTCATTGCTGATGCAAGCACTTTTTCTTTTTTTACATCATGCCAAAGAAAATGAAAGTTAATGAAACTTATTTTTCATATTTACAAAATGACAGATATTTTTGTGTGTATTATAATTTTTTTTCTCAACTTTGGAAGAGCAATCCTCATCCTTTCCTACTTATTTTTATTGTGAAGACAGGCTTACCTTTATCTCTCCTTGGTGCTATGCTAGCCTGAATGAATATTGCATTCTTACAGAAGCAAAACAATTTGCTAGAGACCCAGAGAGCTTGGAGGAAAAAACGGTCATGGATCCATTCGGCGCTTACACTTTGAAAAAGGTCCATGCTTTTCAGAGTAACTGTGTTACCTACACTCGTTTAGCTTTCAGCTCTCTGTAAAAGAGCATCATTCGGGCCAGGGGTGTCTCCTGTTATTATTTTTCCTCTCATTCTCTCTCCCTTTCTTTCCAAAATCATGAATAATTTGTATTCCAGCCTTGCTGCTTGATGACAGGCATGCAGTTGGCGAGTAGTCTTTTGTTCAGATCAGGTGAATAATGGATTACCTCTGCAACAATAGAACAGGCCTGTCTTCTTGTGCATATTCCCATAAAGAGAGGATGGAAAGAGGGCCAGGTCAGGAGAAAAAGTTTCTTCAGAAATTAATGAGCTGGCTTTCATTAAGGAATGTGATGTAATTGCATACGGCTACACAGAAGATGACATTGGGTTTATGTGATAACATCTGACATTTGTCCATAAAGCAGGTACAACCAAATACATATTTTTTTTTTTTGTATGGCTGGTTGCCGAATGGCCAGCAACTGCTGTTAAAACATAAATGAAGGACTTTATATGCACTGAAGGGAGCTTTGAGATGTTAGCTGGTTGGGATCTATGGCTTATTTCTCAACCATAGGTCAATGTTGTAGCATTGAAAATATGAAGATCCTGTATAAAGCCTAGCAGGTCTCTTTATCCGGGTGATGTTTCTGTCCATCAATTGAGACTCTAGGCAGCGCATTTTAAGGCAACCGTGCCATTGCAGGTGTAGCAGCCTCATCTGTTTTGAAAATGCTATTGTTCTTTTATACTGTGTTTGAAACAAATCTTCTCTTTATGTTGAAATGCCCAGTATCTGTCGAATCTGTTAGCACGCTAAAAACAAGAAGTGCTAACAGCGGCACTTGACTTGTCATTTCACAGCTCCTCGGGTTGCTACTACGCCACCCCACCCCCATGTCTCTCAGTTCTGAACAAGTCAATTCTGTGTTTACTGCTTGCTATTTGCCAGATGCTATGGATCCTCAATTGTTGTTAGCAGGAGTAGCCTTATATGTGAGGGCACAGTCAAAGAGGTATGTTTTTTTAATATCTGCAGGTTGTTCATTTGTATGCCGAATTAAGAGGCTGTTCTGTGGATCAAAGGCAGCATATGGCTGTGTAAATCCTTTGCAAAGGGCACGTCTGCAGAGAGTTGAAATCTGTCAGCGCCCGCCCTGAAAAGTGCATCTATGGAGCTAATCTTTTTGAAAGCAATGCAAAGGAGATTTTGTCTGTGTGTGTATCTAATCAAAAACCAAAGGGTGACAAAAGATGTCTCTTTCATAGTTTATGTGAAATATCTGACATCGCTAAGCAATGTCAGCCAGAACTGCCACAGATTTGGCCTGGATTCGCTTGCTATCTGTGATGAGTGCTTTTATAATGTTGCACTGTATTCATTAATCATTAATCACACACACACACACACACACACACACACACACACACACACACACACACACACACACACACACACACACACACACACACACACACACACACACACACACACACACACACACACACACACACACACACACACACACACACACACACACACACACACACACACAATCATCGTGTGGGCGGCCTGTAGCATAGTGGTTAAGGTAAATGACTGTGACACGCAAGGTCGGTGGTTATAGTCCCGGTGTAGCCACAATAACATCCGCACAGCCGTTGGGCCCTTGAGCAAGGCCCTTAACCCTGCATTGCTCCAGTGGAGGATCGTCTCCTGCTTAGTCTAATCAACTGTACATCAGTGTCTGCCAAATGCCTGTAATGTAATGTAATGTGCTTCTTTTTGCCATCTGCTGTTGAGTTAGGACTTAAGCGAGCACACAGATTTCAGCCAGACTCAATGAGGCTGCATAGACTGGATGCAAAATGCACTGCCCTGATTACTCACCTTCATAAATCGGTCAGCCAATTCCAGGACTTATTCTATTCATATTTCATATGCCTGTGGGCAGTGGGGTAAAGCTTCTCTAAAAATCCTTGTGGAGTCCTCAGAGAAAAATCTGGTTGGTTTAATGGTAGAATGACTCACTCTACATGAAAAGCCTCTCATTTCTCCCTTCTGGGGTGAGTTTCCAGGGTAGAAATGCCCAGAAAATGCACAACATACTTCACCAACAATTTCAAGACAGCTATTGAAAAATGTACATGTAAAATGGTAAATGGTTGGCATTCATATAGCGCCTTCAAAGCGCTGTACAATTTATGCTTCTCATTCACACACTCACATGCACACGCGCATGCGCCAACAGCGATTGGCTGCCATACTCATCAACCAGCTCATCAGGAGCATTTGGGGGTTAGGTGTCTTGCTCAGGGTCACTTCAACAAACACAGGGTGGAAACGAACCAGCAACCCTCTGACTGCCTGAACCAATGTCACCCTCGCCCACTGTTACAACATGCTCACCCCTGAGCGGTGTATGCAACATGTTGAACACTCACTAAGATCGCTTTATGGCAAAATTACTCAAAACATTTGCTCTTAACAATCATCAATAGAAAGCTTGGAGGCATTAAAGTGATATTGCCCATAAACAAACAACAGGAACAGACTTATGTTTTGGCCCACTTTATTTCTTTATCGTCTCCCATCAAACTATTTATCTGAGTTAGATGTTTCACAGCAAGGCTGTTGAACTCTAAAGTTGCATTTCTACATATTCTGAAAAATCCACAGGAAAACAATTGTCTTTGATGTCCCTTAAAATAGTTTGGGAGTGGAAAATATGCTAAAAAGGTTCTACCTACACCCTGCTCTCATGGGGTACCACCAACACCACTCTAACATGGACTTCCTCCAATAGTACTCTGAAATGGATGAGAGGGGTGTTGCAATCCACCTAGAGACCAGCTCTGGAGCAATACTAGTCGGTCTGCATAGGTGGGGGCCTGATGACCATCATGACACTTAATGAGTTGTGATCTCTCCTCTGTCTGTAACCCTCTCTGTTTTCTACATGTTATATAATAACAATATAGGAGTCCTGACTGCCCAATAAAAACTGAACTATACACTTCTCTGAAAAGTATATAAGTACTTTCATGTGGTCATGGTGAGCTCAATCTATAATACCCCTGATATGGAGGCAAATCAACTTTCTTCATGGATGTTGTAAAGATCCACCATAAGGGTGGACACAACATATTCCTCTGCTTAGTTATTGATATCAAGAGTACCTTTCCTAATATTTCCTTATATTAAATATGTTTCAAGTGTCATAATGAAAGCATCATAATGTGCCCCAAATATTTTCTACAATACTTTGTTTTGTTAAGCATATTTTATTTTGGTTTTGGTATGTGTTGTTTATTTATATATGTATCTGTTACTGCTAATCTGACAAAATCAGTTGACTTTTAGAGAGTGGGTGGGCAGTTCACCATAATTAGCTCCAGAACATAGTTCAGTCAAAATCAAATGACAGAAGTTTCGTCAGAGGCTATTGGGTGCCGTTGTCAGTTTCCTGCTGGCACAATCCATGGTCACACGTGCAGATCTTTAGAATCCTACAGTACATTCTCATTCAATAGGATGGTCACGTGTACTGCTTATGGCGTGCACTGCGGCCTGTCGTGGCGACTGTAGCTCTTCTGCCATTAGCTCTTCCATCTTGAATCAGCCAACATTTTCCATTTATCTCAAAACAATTCATCTGGCATTTAAAATGTTCAACACTTTCACAGGCCAACACGGTTTAAGATACGGTGGAATTGAAGCATTAAAATCATTGAGTCAGTGATTTCATTCAATGTTCAACGCAAACATACTTATTACATTAACTAGCCCACTTTATAAATATTTGGATATACCAGGATGGTGAGAACAGACTGACTATGTTCATCTTTTTAATAATACAGTTAATACGCATTTAGGTTTGTTTTGTTTGTAATCCAAAATGTTGTGATATACGATGATAGAAATTGTTATGCTTGTATGAATACAAATCGCTTTTATTCAGTCATTTCACTAGGCCTATTTAGTGTGAATAGACCATGTAATATTTATATCCAGGCTAAACCATTTGTGTGTTGATGTCTTGACCCTGTCGATTGCTTAAATCGATTTCCCCCCATATTTTCTTCCAGGAGCCAATAGCCTACAAGAGACTTTGTCTGCAGATTTCCAACCCGACCTTCATGAATTAGGCTACATTTGATGTCCAGTGAATTTTTAATTCAGACTCAAGACTAAAAGACAACATTTTTATAAAACAATGAATGGTCGCGCCTAATCTGACATAGACTACCTTGACAACTCTGTTTAGGCCAGAAATATGTGTCATCGCGAATGATGAACCGTGAAATGATGAGAGCACTGTTCCTCTATTTTGAATCTACTAATTGCCTACACTACAGCTACAATAAAAATGCGGGACATGACTGTGGTGTGAAACAGCTAGAGCTTCAGTGATTAGCCATAAAGTATAGCTGATTTTAGAAAAAAAAAAAATCAGTCACCTCTTTATGGTAAAATAAGTTTCATTTTCTCGAAACCATTGTTTCATTTTTAAAAATCTAAAGCTGCTTTGATTAATAAATAATACACAACACAAAACCTCTTTCAATCCATTCCAGGTCTGGGGGCACTACTGAAGACAGTATTTGTGACACTCGACATATTATGTGGTCTCCTCTCAGATTTCCAGTAAAATAGCCAGGGGCAAGAAAGCACTTTATCAAGCTATTACATTCGGTTCAGTATATAGGCTAGCTAGTACCAAACCGCTATTTGGGCTTTTCAGATTGCCTTCAGAGGCTTCAAGTACAAGCCAGTCTGCGCTCACCCAAACGCTCCATGGTTAACACTATACCTTTCAATAATTAATAAGAAGAAAACAAGGTTTCTGTGAAAACGGACATAATTGCTGTCAGTCTGCCATAGTCTATTGCATATATTTCTACGCCATTACTATTCTAATATTATTGGTAACAGCCAACACTAACACTCCTAAATTATTATGAACTAAACGTAGCTACATATACTCTACTACTACTTCTACTACTACTACTACTACTACTACTACTAATAATAATAATAATAATAATAATAATAATAATAATAATAATAATAATAATAATAATAATAATAATAATAATAATAATAATAATAATAATATAAATTATTAGTATTATGGCGGCACGGATGGTGCAGTGGGTAGCACTGCCGCCTCACAGCAAGGAGGTCCTGGGTTCGAATCCCCGTCGGCCGGGGCCTCTCTGTGCGGAGTTTGCATGTTCTCCCCGTGTCTGCGTGGGTTTCCTCCGGGTACTCCGGTTTCCTCCCACAGTCCAAAGACATGCAGGTTAGGCTGATTGGAGAGTCTAAATTGCCCGTAGGCATGAGTGTGTGAGTGAATGGTGCGTGTGCCCTGCGATGGACTGGCGACCTGTCCAGGGTGTATTCCTGCCTTTCGCCCAATGTATGCTGGGATAGGCTCCAGCCCCCCTGCGACCCTGATCGAGATAAGTGGGTTCAGATAATGGATGGATGGATGGATGGATTATTAGTATTATTATTATTCATATGCCTCAGGCCACCTTAATGTGTACAGGTGCACATGTTGCTAATTAAGTTAAACGATGCAATTTGCTGAATTATTTCTTCTGTCAAAGAGAGGTAGGCGTGTACTGTTCGTGACTCGGCCTAAGCAGAAAGGTCAGAGAAACCGACCCAACGACGCCTCAATCGCACAGGTTCCTGATCTCAATCTATGCAAATTGTGGAGGCAGGAAAATTCGATGAGTTATCATTTTTCACTTAAATCAGTCTGGGAGCGAATCGTGACCTTTTATTCGTTTCCTTTATTTAGTTTCCCTGAGATCCATTGAATACCGAAGAATTAAGATACTTCACTTCAATCTAGTATGTGCACATTGGAACTCTAACTGGAGATAGACGATATAAACCATCAAAACATAAAAAGAAAGATAGCCTATTTGGGTCAGATATTTTTTCTTTTTTATTCTGTATATGCGAACGGCTGTCCTATGCAGCTGAATTACCACAAAACTATATACTTTTACCATGAGTAGGCTGGCTTGTTAATTCATTGGGAAAGTAAAACGTGGGCTAAGAAGAAATTTTAGCTTCACCTTATTTATTACCCTGCATGTTTCAATTATAATCTTTTTATTTTATTTATTGTAATCGTGTTTCAAGTTTAAGGTGCGCTGTGAATTAGTTATATCGTGTTACCTCTATTTCATTTTATTTAGCTACTTTTCATTTGTGCATTTTTAAATAATTGGTTTTGTTTGCATTGTTTTGCATCACGCTGTGCTTTACAAACTAGCCTGGGAGCTGGAAGTGGTATTAAAAAATAACAATATGATAATGTGTGTGTCTAAAGCTCCGTTTTTGTTTACAAAGGTTATCATAATGACCCAAAATAGATGGTCGGACACAAAATGCGATTTAATTTCAATATCAGCTACTTTCTGGCCTTCTCAGTAGGCTGATAGATGTAGAATATAAGCTATTCGGAAAATTGTCTTCGAATAATTAGATATTCGAGATTCAATATTCAACAACCTAGATTATGATTAGGCTAAGCGTTTGTGCAAATAGTAGGCCTTTAGCCTACATGTTCTCATAATTGAGATGCAGTAGGGGAGATCGGGGTCCGTTGTGGTACTTTTTGTCTTTTGCGCGATTGTCTTTTACGCGATAGGAAACGTGAAACATTTTGACTTCAAACAGAACTCAAACAAGAACATGGACATTAAAATGAATTGTCGCCTATGTATTCAGGTAATTGTTTCATCATTCTATTGTTAAAGATTAGGTTAATTTGAGATACAACCGGTAGTTTTTATTCAAATTACTTTAGGCTACGTTGTAGTTGAGTTCATACTGGATACCGTCTCTGCGCATCTCCGTCAGCTCTGAGTAAAACCAAAAAATAAAAAGAATAAATAATTTTAAAAAATAAAAATGCTACAGGGGCGGCACGGATGGTGCAGTGGGTAGCACTGCCGCCTCACAGCAAGGAGGTCCTGGGTTCGAATCCCCGTCGGCCGGGGCCTCTCTGTGCGGAGTTTGCATGTTCTCCCCGTGTCTGCGTGGGTTTCCTCCGGGTACTCCGGTTTCCTCCCACAGTCCAAAGACATGCAGGTTAGGCTGATTGGAGAGTCTAAATTGCTCGTAGGCATGAGTGTGTGAGTGTGTGAGTGTGTGAGTGAATGGTGCGTGTGCCCTGCGATGGACTGGCGACCTGTCCAGGGTGTATTCCTGCCTTTCGCCCAATGTATGCTGGGATAGGCTCCAGCCCCCCTGCGACCCTGATCAGGATAAGCGGGTTCAGATAATGGATGGATGGATGGATGGAAAAATGCTACAACCCAAGTACGTACGCTAACATTATAGATGTAGTTTGTATGTGTGTTTCTGGTTCAGTACATCTGTAAGTCAAGCATATGTAACATGTGTAACAACGTACCCCCTTATGTGTACCAATCTCATTTTTAATCCAGCAAGAAGATACATGTCTTTGCTAGACCATCGGTAGGCCTACAGTTCTAGGATATTCCTGGCGATTCAGTCGAAAGTAGCGGGAATTAAACTGTTCCAACATGCCCCGACTATGGGACAACTTAAACAGCTCTGGGGAAAGTTAAACAGCGTCCGAAATGTCGGAAAATGGACTCAAAAATACATTGTTTTAATACAAGTTAAGGGTTGGTGAATCCAGCATTTCGGACCGTTTACATTTTTCATTGATAATTGTCTTGTATAAATGGTCTAGACTATATTTTGTCTATTCTAATCGCGTATGGCAACATTAATATATAATGAATGTCTCGGAAGAAATAGATAAGAGCGTGTCAAAAACGTTTCAACATGCCTTGGCTGCGCTAGTTGTACTCTTGCATGGCTCACAGTCTCTGCTTGTTAGTAAAATGTGCCAAAGCTATACTCCTTTATAACCCATAATACAGTGATTTAAATTACATATATCTGGAGTTCACACATCATTAGTTAATTGAATACTTTGGTGAAAAAACATTAGCCTACTTTCAGGGTGCTAAAACACAGATTTGTTAATAACTCTTGATGAAGTAATCAAATCGCCCTGCCACTCACACATGAGAAGCGGGTTGCGCAAGGCCCTAAACCCCACATTGCTCCTGGGAGGATTGTCCCCTGCTTAATAACATGGAATGTAATGCTACATAAACTGCATAAGTAAAAACAAGTCCATAATTGTTGCACAAATGCAACTATGCAAAATCCCCATGTTTCAAGGTTTGTACCCTGGTCTTCCCAATACCAGCAAAAGGGGTAGGCTAATGAATCCGAGATAGGCATCGCATGGCAATGTCTGGAGCAAGAGGGAGTTACTTTGGTGAAACAGGTTACAATGTGTGTTAAAACCCCATTGTAGTTGAGTCATTGACGTCTCAAATTATTGTTGAGTTCATATTTATATCATACTTAAAACCATAAAACACCAATGCCAGATGTTAAAAAGACTCTCTGCTAGTGAGAACAGCAGTTTAGATTCTTATCAGCCCCTGATCTTATAGATTCTTGGCTGCCCCATGCCATGGCCTCCTCACAGGGTCAGACAATAAAAGCCATATTCTAACAATCCTTGATACCATTTCTCTATGTCAAAAAATCTTGTTCCAATATAGGAACAAAAATATACATTTCAGAATTTACATGCATAAACATTGGGTTTTTTCTCAGCTCTTTTATTCCACATCTGGCAGACATATTTCCGGTTTGGTAGAATTACAAGTTTGTTTTGCAAATTACTCGATACAGACATAGTTATGGAACCTCGTCGCAGACCCACCTGGTCATGAAGCTACGATTGTTTTCTGACTAACTTTGAAGTTTATTTCGTAAACGGTTCAGACATTTTCGAGAAAAAATTATTTTTGTGTCGGGATTATAGGCTACCTAAGCAAATACAGTCACGAACTACTCGTTATTGTTGCATAAATGTAGCCTAGGCCATTCCAGCTCCGAACTAATGTAACGTTAAAACATGCCACACTTGTTGTACAAGGTTTCCTACCCTTTCCAACAAGGCATAAATGTGTCATATTCAGGCGACGGACAGTTGAGAAATATCGCTGAGTTCGCCTTGCTGAATGAATATACAGATGTGCTTAATTACAGGATTTGGACTTGCTACAGATAAACCTGTAATTGTACTGGCTAACGGGGCTCTCGTTAACCTAAGTTCAATTTTAAATGTGATGCAGATTTGTTAGAAAGCGTTAGGTTGAGTACGGTTGGAGTGCATTTTGAACACTTTGCGCATGCTCTCATATATGTGAATAAAACACGTGAATTTACATTTTTTATTAAAACATTTTCATGCGTCATGCGTCTGGACAAAAAGATATGCTGTTATTTTGTATTTGGAAATATTTGGGGACACTTTTGAATGCCCGTCGATATATTTAACATATTTTGTACATACGTTGACATCGAGTTGTGCATAAATATAAAGTAGCTTTGGATTGGTCATTGACTTGAGATATTCAGTGCTAAACTCAAAAAACATTGGGGTTTTTGTGTACACTGTATGTACATGCTCTGACATAAATGTATTCAACCATGTGTGTGCAGTAAATAGTTTTGGAGATATTGAGACTTTTACAGGACTAGTGCAAAATAGGCGGAAATTGCCCTCTAGGCTATAGGAAAGTTGCATGTTGCAGGTAGGCATATAGACATACGAAACGTAAGCTATAGCCATTAATCAGATGTAGCAAACCAGAGCTACAAATTAATTTAATTGAAAAGATTATTCACTGATAAACCACTTGTTTCATGGCTTAATGATTTAATGTTCTGTGACCATACATGCTTACAGAAAGCATGTTGCATACATTTCATAAAAACTTAAGTCATAAGAAAAGCTTGATTTGATTTGAAAATGCACACGTAGGCCTACCCTACATGAATACTAGAAAAATCGTTTTCATTATAGTTATTCAAAAACTATTTAGACAATAAATTAGGTTTAAGATATATGCACTGAATATACATTAGTCCTGGCGAGATGGCTCAGGCAGTAAGAGCAATCGTCTGGTAGTCGGAGGGTTGCCGGTTCGATCCCCCGCCCGGGCTGTGTCGAAGTGTCCCTGAGCAAGACACCTAACCCCCAAATGCTCCTGACGAGCTGGTCGGCGCCTTGGATGGCAGCCAATCGCCGTTGAATGGGTGAATGGGTGAATGAGGTGAATGAGAAGCATTAAATTGCACAGCGCTTTGGATAAAGGCGCTATATACCATTACCATTTAGTCCAATATATAACGTATAACTGCATTGTATAAACGGCATTTCTCAACAGCTATTGCATAATCTTTTATTCCCCCACCCTCATTCATGATAAGGAATAATAACAATTTCAATAATATAAATACAAATGTGTAATTCTGAACTCTATTTTAACAATATAAAGACCTAGTAATCGCTCGTTTGTCTACCGATCACCAGTAGAATATAATTTGAAAAAAGTATTTGAAAATGCTGAAAATGCTGGATATTTGCGTCATGTATCTAATACACGACCAGCTTATTATTCGTTCGATTTTTTTCGTAGTGTCTGTTTTTCAAGCCCCCGCAGATCATAAGAAAACAAATTAATACTTAAAATCAATAATTAAAACTGCTTCTGCTCCACTTGATCCAGTGTTTCGTAGAGTCTTTTCTTAGACTGTCCTTCATCGCGGAGATCATGATTCAAATATCTGTGAAACGTCCATGTAAAGATTGAACGTCCAGATAAACAAGCACATTTATCTAGATAACACCCTCATTGAAAAATAATAGGCTACTAATAATAACCAATAATTCTGGAATTCCTTCACTAGCGTTTCAGCACCTTTACGTCCATCGTTATTAGTCTAAAGCTTAAGCCAAGCTTGATCTGATTATTGGTTATTCATTTTAGTCCATGTTGAGTTTCTTTGTGTCTTCTCAAATCCACTTTTCGTTGAAATCCTTTACCGCAGAGGTCACAACCGAATGGCTTGAATCCAGTATGCTTTCGACTGTGAGTGATCAGATTGGAGCTCTGACTGAAGGCTTTTCCACACACTTGGCACTTGTGCGGTTTTTCGCCTGGCCAATTACAAAGAGAACAATTAAATTACACTTTTGTCTCTGTACAATGGGAATTTCTCTAGTCATATGTAACACATATATATGAATATAAAATATTTTGTATATGAAATATAAAAGGGTGGTCTACATTTCATTTTTAATACAGTGATCGTGACTGGATTTAATTGACGCATATTGCAGTGTACATGCATTATCTAGCAAATGTGAAAGAAGCTGTTAACGCTTTCTTTCACTCGCTTTCCTGAGGCGAATGCATTATGTGAATTACCAGCAGGCGTTGTCTATTTTGAGCTGTCAGTCATTGCTTGCTCTTCTCTTTCATATCAAGGTCATAGCCTTAAATTATATTATCTAGCCACAATAAATACACAGCGGATAATACAAGAGATGTGGATTGGATTTTGGGGTTTCCTATGGGGAACAGATGTCAATAATGACTTCATTGTCAAACATCATTTATTTATAGTGACAATGTAATGTAAAAAGAGATAGCTTACCTTTAATTGATAATTACTTACTGAGATCGTCTAAATTTCATTCAATATTCAAATTCCATATTGCGCAATTACGCATCTTCAGTTAAGTTTGAGTGAATACGCGTGCTTATGATCTTAAACAAACTAAAATGTAGAGCTACATTTTGAGACGTGCAAAACGTAGTTGCTCATTTCTTAAATATATATTTTAAAAAATGCTATCTTGTATTACCCGTGTGGATGAACGTGTGTTTCTTCATGTCCGATTTCTGGTGGAACCGCTTCCCGCAGTACTGGCAGGGGTAAGGCCGGGTATCCGAATGGATGAGTAGATGTGTGGAGAGGGTGGACGACCTTTTAAAGCTTTTACCACAAATTTTGCAGTCAAAGCTCCTTTCCTGGAGAAAATGTTAAGGAATATATATTTTAGAAAACGTCGTAGGCAAACTCGTACTCGTAAAAATGTACTGTAGTGCTGCTAAGTAGGCCTACAGTATTTCGATTTTACATGTATTTCTAATTTCAAGAGCTACTGTGGTCTAAGAGAAAGTGGGTTATTGGAATTGCATTTTTGCACAGACACATATGGTAAGTAGGCTACTGTGCAGTAAGCGTATTTAAAGAAGCAACTTTTATTTTATTTTATTTTATTTTATTTTATTTACCTGAGAGTGTACGGCTTTGTGCTGCTCCAGGCTAACAGCGTGGCCGAATGTTTTTCCACAGATTTCACAAGCATACGGCCTTGTCCCGCTGTGCGATCTGCGCACATGAACCTCGAGACCATGCGGCGTGGAGAATACCTACAGAGGGGAGGGAAGAGGTTAATTCACTACATTAGCTGGACTGGTGTAATAATGGTTTTATGATTTTCTGTCCATTATCATCGAATATGGAACACATATAAATATTAATACTTCGAAAAGTTAATAACATGAAAATAAACATAAAATGAAAGGCCAACGTGGCCTTTTTATTTAAATGATAGTTTAATTATAAACTGATTTATCAAATGAAACGGACTTGCACCTTGCTGCACTTTATGCATTTGTAGGACCCGTTCAACAGAAGGCGAGTACAAAGTAGATCTGATTCAGCCTTGATTTCGGGGACTTTGCTGTGCACGCTGTGGTTCGAGTACAATCCAGTCTCAAACAGACTGGCAGCGGAGCTGAAGTCATTGTAATGTCCTACGGTGGTACTCCGCTCTGTGAAGAGGGAGGTCTCTGCAGCTCTGTCTCCGTAGAGACCCATGGATGAGCTCCGGTCCACGCCAGCGAGGTGAGGATGCTCCAGGTCAGCAGGGTGATACGTAGGCTGGACGAGATGCCTGAATTCGGATCCGGAATAATTACTCCACGCATAAGGTCGGAAGGGAACGGCGAAAGGATGTGTCTCATCCACAGAAGGCGAAAAAGATTTCTCAGAATCTGCTGGAAAATTAAATTTGCCCCTTTAAAATGTTCAAGTTATCTGACACTAATATCTAATGACTGTAACATCAGTGATCAGTGAACTACCAAAGAGATGAGAGGTAAATTATTTCTGCTTGTGCACTTGTACAGTGATACAGGTGCGTCGCTCAGCAAGTAGGCCTACAGACTATATATGTACTATGGTGTTTAATTCATGAGTTGCCTTAGCATTATTCGACTAAAATATAATTGCTAATATAATTTTAGCTACACGTGACAACTGAAATTTTACAAAGGAGCTCTTACTAAGAAGGTGTTTCCATTTAATGATTAAGCATGAGTAAGTGAATACAGTTTAAATGTCGTTTATTTTCTTGCTGGAAGCAATGCATGTCGTGTAGGTGACATCAGCCAAAGGAGCTCTCACCTGGTGAGACCGAAGGAGACGGAGGCCTCCATAAATCTTCGTAGTCCGAAGATCGACCGCACATGCTACCTTCGCAACTGAGGGGTGACTTAGAAGAGAGGTCTGCGGTGTCCACCAGGTGAGATTCCGGGGAAAAGCTGCCCCGAGAATCAGCAGCCAGTGGGCTCGCGCAGCATCCTGTCTCGTCGAGAATCTTGTTTTCTGATTGCAAGAACAAATGTAAACCAAGGGTTATAAAATGTATAATATACATTAAAAATATGGCACATATATGTAGTCCTTTAAACCATTTGCTGGCTATTACTGCAATCATGACAAATATTATGGCAAAATATTACACACTGATAACGTCTGTAATATAGGGTTATTTAATGTGCCATAATATATTGGCCAAGTCATTACAGTTCTGAAACTGATCAGCTTTAGCATTTTTACATGACCCATTTTATCAATATGACTGGAAACATTTGAAATAGTACTCTTTTATTAAGCAGTTCAGCGAAATGCGTGCCCTCATTTCCCCATGACAAATATTATAATAACCCGCTAATAAATATAAATATTATCCTGTATTTTCAATACCCTCAGATTAGTTATAAGCCCATGATTGGATTTTTTCTTTCATGCTTACCGTTCCCCGTATAACATGTAGGCTACAATGATTCCATCATATTGCCAATAATTCTGTATTTAAGAATACGTTGGTTAGGTTTTTTGGCTAATTGTAATGCGGCACATCAACGAACAACTAATATCCGATGACTAACAGAAGGCCTATCATACATGTGAAAATAGAGATGCAAGTATGTATAAATGTTTTCATAATGTGAATTATTTTACGTGTTATTTTGTGCTTTGGGAATATTGAAATTCAGATCATGTGAATATAAAATTCGCTTCTTAGTCTGCATCGTTTTTTATTTTACTTGGTTAATTAAATCATCATAATATTTGTTGCCAGTAAAGCGTTTTTTTATAATACAAAGGCGTTTTAATCCAATTTCAATCCCATTTTAATCCTAAAAACAATAAAACGCTTCAAAAGGAGCAATGCAGTATCCTACAACCCCGACAGGCTTTACAATTGCAATCTGCATTTCAATACAATAAAATCATGTGTAGCCTACCTTGAAATAGAAAACTCCATTAATATGTTACATACCTGCATATATGTGCGCTAAAATTGTGTCAAGCTTGCTGTAGTCCTCTTCTATGGACCTCGGTTGGTGGTAGCTGTGAGCTTTTTTGCTCTTCACCAAGAATGACCGAGGCATTTTCAATACCCTCTGCGCACCAATTCCAGATCCAAAAGCACTGAATAATCTGGATCAGCTCGTTCTTTTACCTGTGGAAAGATTTGAGGATCATTGTTTGAAGGACCGTTCCAATATAAGGCATTTTGCTGGGGCTGGAGCATGCGCAGAGTGTTTCAGTCGTCTACCAGGTGTTATAAAGACAGGTGTCTAAATACACCACGGACGTATGACTGGTCTCACCAAAACCCTTAAAAACGCAAGACAGCTGCTCGGATCCGACTGTAGACCATTTTCAGAAGGAATGAAAGCTGATGACAATCAGGATAAGTGATACACTACTTTATCACTATGTTACTCAATCCTAAACGCCACGGGGGAGAGGAAACGTGGAGACGGGCACCGGGGTGCCAGCAAGAGCTGTTAAGGGCGGATGTCACAATTGCGTTATGCAAACTGTGTTATCGTAAAGGAGAGAGTAGCACATAAGTATGGTGTTTATTATTATATTTATTATTTATTTTATATTATATATATTTACATATAGAAAAATTACTTCTGTATGGTCATATTTTACGCCGTTTCACAGTAATGTTATTGGTTATAATTGTGCTATTATTATTATCTATAGTCTACAACTGAAACAGTCGGTCACTCAGAGGCAGGGGCGGGTATTTCCGGTTCTGGGGTGCCCGTATATGCATCAGTTATCCTGGCTAAGTGAGGTAACTGGCTGCATACGACAACACTGGTTCAGTTGAAGATTAGATTACAGTAAAACGTTTAATGTAGGGACACAACAAACGCCATCGGCTGTCATTCGTGCGTTTATCAAAAATGTAGCTAAAATGTCAGATGATGTAAATTAAGGCTAATTAAGTGAGGCCGGACGTTGGCATGAAAACCAGAAACTGCCCGACCTCTGTTCTAGGTTGTAGACTACTTTTTGAATTTGGGCCAATAGGATAGTAACCTAACGTAAGCTATTAAGTATAAGCGGCTATTAACAGGCTACAATGTGAATGTACACCAACGATGTACACCAAGTAGCACCAGAGTAGCATCAAACTCAAATCCTGGAGGGCCACTTTTGGTTTTTCATGTGGTACTGCACTTGAGTGCTTAATTTAAAGGAACAATAGGTAAGATTTTTGTGTTAGAACATTATTACAAGGCCATTGTAAATCCATTCCTATCATTGAAAAGGGCTCACTGACATGTTCTCTCACCCTCTGCCTGTGTTTATATATATTAGATTTATATTAAATTCGGGTTTGAAAAGATGCGGTTGACGGGCCGGCACTCTGTACCAAAACATTGTATAGCTGTACAATAATTCAAGCTCTTTTCTTTAAATGTCAGCGCGTTTACAGAGAAGGGGGATGGATAAAACAGTGTTGTGGTTTGAAGGTGTTTGTTGCTGCTATTCCTCTCTTGACCGTTAGAGGTCCGAAATCACCCATTGTACCTCTAAGTCATTGATTGTTGCCAATGCCTAAACTAGCCTAGATGGTCATCCTGGACCCCCGTGTTATAGCCACTATATACGTTTGCTGTTCACAGGCAAAGCGAGCTTCCAATCTCGTGGATAGTGGATTTAGTGACGGAGCTTGTTCTCCGACCATACAGCACTAATAGCATCCATTCTAATTATATAGACAAAGGCTGACTGCAATACTCTTGCATGTCAGACTGCAAGTGGGGACTTCCCATGCTCTAGACCTCTAGATTCATTTTGACCTGCAAAAACTGAAGTAGCATTCAGCCAACCGTGTAACGTTTTTATGAAGACAGATATGAAAAATAATTGAAAAGGCTGTTTAAAATATTTTTCTTTTTAATATTGTAGGTTTACAACATGTCTACACGTAAACTGATAAAGCAGACAGCCAATCATTTAAACATTTGACAATCAACCTTATTTTCTTGAACTGGCTTTCTGTTTTTTATTCGTGTTCCCAAGTGATGGATTCAATTACTTTCCCTCAGTCATTCACAGCTTTATAATTTCAGTAGTTATACCACGGTTGGTCCACGGCTGCTGTCGACAACACCTGCAATACATTTAAATTCCACATTCATGTCACAGTAAGACGCTGAAGTTGGCCCCCAATTTGCAGCTCCCGACTCGAAAATGTCGGTCCACGTGAAATCGGTTGCGACAGATTATGTGCAGTCCCGGTTTTCCTTGCGCGTCAACAAAGGCTATATGGTGTGAGAACTAAGCTAAGCATCACCGATGAAATGGAAAGATTTCGCCGGTACCAATAAATAATTTAAGTTTAATAATCTAAATGTAGCCTACTTCAGATGTACTCTAAAGGCTCTAATATGCAAAGCATAATCAAAATCTAAAAGTCCTTAAAGTTGACAGAGCAGGTCCTGAGAAACATCTGATCCAATTTGAGTGAAATATTACTGTAGCATCATTCAATAATTCTACTCCAAACGTTCTATATAAACAAAGGCCTATAGAACGCCTATTGAAAAAGGCATATTTTGAATTCGTTTCCCAAAATAAAAATAAAAACAATCACCCATACTGTGAGATTGTATAGTAGCGTTTTCAAATAATAGCATTCCAAAATCTCTCTTTTGGAAAAAGTGAAAATTAGGATTTTACCTGAAATAAAAAATAAAATTCTTCATAAAATGGACTGACAATTTACAATCGCGAGCCAACATCAGCGTCGTTGCCAGTGGCTTACATGACAGATCCAGATTGGAGAAGACTCCGACTGTTCAGTTGGCTATGTGGATTTCTGCCCTTTGTTGATTAGATTAAGTCATCACTGCAAACCACTGAAACCTGCACAATATTCGCTATAATGTGTGGAACCCGGAATAATCCAACAGTACGAGACACTGAGTAATACCCTACCTTTACTTGGTCTTATATTTTCGGCATTTTTTCACTGTGGGGCGCCAGATGGTAGCGAATTCTGTAACGTTGTTACAGTCAGAAATGCGCCATTTCTCATCAAGTTTAACTTCACAACACATTTTTTAATAGCCTACATATTTTTAAAATATAAAAATGAGGACATTCCAAGAAACATTTTAGTCAATGAGCCTGTTAGCCTAGTATTGCACATACGAAGATAAGAACGCCACATGTAATACCTCTGGGGAAGTCTTTGCGCACTGTATTAACAGACCTGTATTACAACGTATTTAATACTCAACAGATTTAAATGCGCTCATGCATGACGCTAGATGTTCCTTTAAAGTGCTAGGCTGCACAATAAGAGATTGCAGGCGGACAAAATGACAGATTACGCCAAAATTATCATACCAAGGTTCAAAACCTATTTTAGGCATAATTTGGCATACAAAATGTCAGTATTAAATTTGATTAGTGATACGGTATCACACACGCCTCCTAAGCATGCTGTTAAAACTTTTCTTCATCGGCAAACATTCCGCTTTTTCCTCAAAACAGTTCGTTATCGTTTGACAGTGTGTAGTTCGGCACAGATTTAGTAAGATGAATGAAAACATTGACGAATTTAAAATAGAGCCTTACTATGGGCTATTATATCATTGTCGGTTTAAATACATTGGGGACAACACCTATCATGTTCATTTTAACGATTGTTGATCAGTTGTCCACTACTGATTTATACATTACAAATTATGCAATTTTATGAAAAATGTAACTTTTTGATAATATTGACGATTTAGCTTACCTGTCTTCAGTATTAAGCGAATTTTGCTCTTATCTGTCTTCTTCAGTGTAAGGATTATAATTCCCGCGTGTTGTCCCGTTAATCATCTGAATAGTGTAGCCTCTCCTCTCGTTCAGCCCCTAAATAGGCTAGGCTACCGCAAGATAACTTCCTGAACGTTATTTAGGCAATAGGCTAGGTTTCATAAGAATGTAGGCTAAAGGAGTTGACGAAAAATTACAATACTATTCTACATATTTGGACGATAACAAAATACAAAATAAATATTTCCTGTGTTTTCTCCTGATGTATTGGCCATGGGTCTATATTTGCATAGTGAAATCATTATTAGACTTCCTCGCTTGAGAAAACGAGCGTTTTGCGTTGAGCACTGATTTGTGAACATGCAAGAGCAGGTTATTCTTGAAAACAACATTCACACGCCAGTAATTACCAGGTCACCACAGCCCTGGTCTAATCTGACTTAAAAAAGAGAGAATCATACATTCTTGCGGGAAGAATGCCGGTTCTTGATTTGATTTCGTTCATGTACAGTCTCTCCATTGACTTTCAAACACCACGATGAAAGATGTAAATAAGGAGGAGGATTGCAGTGGTACCCAAAGAGTTTTGTCGTACCTTGCTATTTCGTTTCATTTTCTTGCCTTTTATCATTAGCTCTGGATTACGTAAGAACAAACAGATACTGAATTGATTCATAATAATGTAACAATAGATGACACAGATCTTTAAACGGAATTTATTTAATTTTGCAAGCACTGTGGCAATACAACCGGAAGAACGTGAACCTCAGACGGCTTCAGTGATTTTACATAATAAGCTACTTGGAATTGTTGTGAGGAGTAGCTCGTTTGTAATGAATGCGTCGACACTGCTTTCAAGAGACTTTGAGTTATGAGTACTGCATTAAAACAGTATTATTGTATTCAGCCAAGTGTTTAATGAGAATAATACAGAACATGGCTGTTTACAAATCAACCCACATTAATGCAATAATAGTTGATTAAAAGTTAAGATGAGACTGCAGTTTGCCCATCAGTCTCAGAAATACAGTATAGTGGAGGTACATTTTTGTTATTTAGGGAACAATGTCCCCTAATGTTATTTTTTATTGTACTGAGTTTGATTTACAGGCAAAAAAAGGTACACATGAATTAACTGTTGCTGGCTAGGGGTAAACTTTTATGTATAGGATACCACTCCAGTGACATAGGCACATTGCTTTTTTTACTGAATGATCTCTGCAATTTGTCCATGCATGCTCAGTAAGAGTTCTTGTATTGAAACATTTATTAGATAATGTAGCATAGCTAATGTCTTTCTTTGCTTGCGTTGTAGTTTAACCTGACATTTATTATATAATGGAAAACATTATGGTAACTGATATATATGACAGTAGACCCCATGATTCACATGGCAGTATGGTCCAGTGAGACCCCAATGAGAAAAAGTTTATGATTATAAATAGATTATCTATCTATTTCAAAGGCAGAAATCTTTATTTGTACACCAAAATAGAGCCTACATTTTTAACTGCTCAACAGAAAAATAATGAAAACATCAAAACTCGGTACCACAAATTGTTCAAATGTCAGTTTGGTTCAAGCATAGCTCAGGATAAATGAGGTAATAAAATGTGCTAACAGGACGATGTTGCAATTAACTGGATGTCCCCCAGTGTAGCCCATTAACAGAAACAGATAGTATGAGTAACCCTCGGATAAAACCAAGTGGTAAGAAAACACAGTAAAACATTCACATTTTCCCACCATTTTCCTCATTCTATTGACACTAAATTACACTCCAGTCAGTGAAACATACAGCATGTTTCTTTGTGTTGGTTGTCTCTCTCTCTCTCTCTCTCTCTCTCTCTCTCTCTCTCTCTCTCTCTCTCTCTCTCTCTCTCTCTCTCTCTCTCTCTCTGCAAGCAAATTATTTTTTGTTAGAAAGAGGTTTTGAAATAATTCATTCATTCAATCATTCATTCATTCACACATACAGTGGTCTTGATACAGTTCTGTTCTGTTTTAAAAGCTTTTAGTTCAATATTTCAAATGTAGTGGAAACATTACCCATTCAATTCCAAATCAGAGCACTAGCAAATTTTATCAAGTCTACGTTATTCTTTTAAGCAGAGAAAAGAAATATGAATCTGTCAATAAAATGGCAGTGTCAACATTTTTCTCTTCAAACTGTATAAACCGAAGACATTTTCAAGATTTAACTTCACTTTAAATTACTGAACTAATTAGGTTAGTTACTAATTACTGATGTTGTATTGCTATTTTCTTGAACACAACTGTAAATATGCACAAAAAGTGCTGTAAAATATAAAAGAATAAGCTTCCCAAAATAAAGTAGTGCACTTTATTAATGATTCAATTGAATCAATCAAGTCTTACATTTTTCTAATAAAAAAATATTTCCCCAAACGACAGGTTCCACAATTATTGGCACCCCTGGTTTAATACTTTGTGCAAACACCCCTGCTAAGATGACAGCCATGAGTCTTTTTCTATTATTTGTAATAAGGTTAGAGAACACATTTGGAGGGATTTTTGGATTGGATTGCTTGGATTTCCTGGTATGTTGATGAATTAATTGTGGCATTGATCTTAAATAGTACCCTGGACCACTGGCAGCAATACATCTCCAAAACATTAATCACCCACCGCCATTTTGGCAGTAGGTATGAGGTGCTTCTCTTTGTATGCATTCCATTTTGCTGCCAACCATGTCAATTGTGTGTATGGACAAAACATTTTGCAAACTCAAAGATGCTTGGTTTTGTTTATTGTGCTCAGTAAGGGCTATCTTTATGCCACCTTTCCAAAGAGTTTGCTTGTATGGAGGCATCATTTTATGTTTTCATTTAGACTTGGAGACCCCAAGACACAACCAATCTCTGCAATTCTTAAAACTTCCTTACCATCTGTGTGGATAATATGCACTTGCATCCTCTTCCCGGCAAGTTCCATACGTTTTAAGCCTCTTCATTATTGCTCTTATTATTGCTTACAGAGCTAATGTTTGACTGTTTATGTATTTTCTTCAAATTAGAAATGTACACTCAGTGAGCACTTTATCAGGTATTTATTAGACTTTTTTAGACTTCTACTGCTGTAGCCTATCCACTTAATGATGCGTTGTGTGTTCAGAGATGCTCTGCATACCACTGTTGTAATGTGTGGTTATCTGCGTTAATGTCAGCTTTGACCAGTCTGCCCATTCTCCTCTGATGTCTCTTTTTGTTTTTTGCACCATTCTTTGCAATCCTAGAGACGAGTATGCATGAAAATCCCAGGAGATCAGCAGTTTCTGAGATACTCAAGCTGCCCTGTCCGCCACCAACAATCATTCCACGATCAAATTTTCCCCCCAGTCTTATGGTTGATGTGAACATTAACTGAAGCTCCTGACCCGTATCTACATGATTGTATACATTGTACTGCTGCCACACAATTGGCTGATTAAATAATTGAATGAATAAGTAAGTGTAATAAAGTTAAAATGTTCAGAATAAAGTGCTCAGTGAGTGTATTTCCACAATTATTGACACCCCTGGTTTACCATTCATCCATGCAGAACCTTTCAGAATCATTGCACTTATGGACCCCCCACTTCAGTTCAGATAATTCCAATGAGGTTTGGAAAACCCCAGATGCTTGGTTTTGTTGATTGTGCCCTGTAAGGGCTGTCTATGTACCACACATTCAAATAATTTGTTGGTATGGGGGTGCAATTTTATGATTCTTCTTGAGACCTGGCAACAAATCTCTGCTATTCGTAAACTGTGACCTTTGGGTTACTTATGGCCTCCCTCAGCATCTTCCTTACAGCCTGTGGGGATGATAGGCACTTGTATCCTCTTCCTAGCAAGTCCTAGCAACCATGTTTTACGCCTTATTATTATTGCCCTTCGAGTACAAATGTGTATGCTTAACAGTTTATTTCATTTATTTGTACCCATTACCTTGTGACTTGTGATGGTCAATTACCATCTGTGTCTTCGGAATTTACATTCTTTGGCTTTTCCCATGCCAAAGGGTTGACAAAGGGAATTTACATGGCTCTTACCTCATTTATATCACTCCTTTAGACTGAGATGAACCAAATGAAGTAAAAATGTTTTGAAAAACATATTGAAATAAAAGTATATCATTTTCCTGTACGTTTAAACATAGCATATAGATAATAATCCATGTTATTATATGCAGTCATTTTTCTTCATTTTTTTATTAAGGGAGCCAATAATTCTGGGGCCCGCTGTATGTAATAACAGAGGATACCAGGAAGGGGGCAATTAGCCTACTGTTTTATGGCACTGTAGCCTTACAAATCTTGCTACTAATAAAATGAAAAATAATCTAATTCTGTAAATTGGTAAGCGGAAGAAGTAGGCTAGGCACTGTACTCCACTGCCCAGCAGAAAGACGCTATTGAACTTTTCTTTTCCAAGCCTAAAAAAATCTCATTCACGAACAATCTGTTGCTAGTTATCCTGACACAGCACAAAAACGGCAAGCAAAATTTTAAAAATCATGTACATTTTATTTAGAACACATCACACAAGTCTTTTTCATATGAAGGTTAGTGTGATCATTTCTATGTCCACTGACCGGTACTTTGCTATGCACCCGCGATTTGTCTCTGCCTCGACTGTATTCATCCGCCATGTGTCCACAGCAGGTGAACATACCAACACTGAGTAACAATCCATACACCTCCCACCGCTGACTTTAGTATAATCACCAAAAAATAGGATCATGGAGACGTGTCGTGCCTGTAGTGCATCCTGGGAATACATTAAGTGGGGCCACTGAGATCCACTGGTAAAATAATTTAAATCACAATGGTTCAACCAATCTTTACTGATACAGGTATCGCCGGTCTATGAGCAAAGATCAGAAAAACTAGAAACTGTGGAACCCCCCGAGAAAGGATGATATTATTACTGTACAAGATGTATTAATATTATATACACATTAAGTAAGGATGAACTAAGTGCATCGTAAAAAGCCCTTGACACAATGTGAGAATCAATGCACCAGTGCGACAAGAACAAAACACTGGGAAATTATGAATTTACAAACCCAAACAGAAGTGTTAGAATGCATAGCTGCAGAATGTATACAGCACTGGCACAAATTGAGGAAACACTGTGATTAAAGAAGTTCAGTACTCACAAAACTTTCATCTGTGCTATTTCGTGAGTGGTAATGATATGTGACCATCGGGAATTTGAAATAAAGTATACATGCTAGTATACAAAGCAAGTGGCTTTCTTTGCATGATCATCATTTTATGTAAAAAAAAAAAAAAAAAAAACTGTGGACAAAGAAATACATGTTCAAAATTTCTAACAGTAAGATACATTAGACTGCGCAATTACATAGGTATGAAGTAATATAACTAATACATATTTGCAGGTGTAATAGTTATTACTTGTTTAACATAAATCCTGATTATTTCTTCATTTATGTTGATATTAATGGCTTACAATTATATTTAGCAAAAAAGAGAAATGGCAAGAAAATATTGCATTAATCTTTAAACTGCTTATAGTTTAAATTATGTTTCCATTATTTGTGGCAGAACTGTATATATACAGACACATACACATACTATTCACACATACATAATAAAACAGGCCTAGAAAGCTGAATCCATGTAGAGCTTAATGGTTTGAATGTGTTTATTTCCATTATCCTTTGAACGCCTGACTGCAAGACCTCCCTTTCAATCACAGCCAAGTTCCCATCACTGACGCACTGTGCGAGACATTGCAAATAGGTTCCTAGTAATGTAAACACACTCCTGGTATAAAATAATACTTGCCTACAGGAACAACTCAGGGCGTCAAATTTTATCTTTCAAAAATGATTAAAACATCCCAACCTGACTGACTATTTTCAGATTTGATAGTGATTCTAGCAACTCTTGACTTATCAAAAAAGTAGTGTAGTCATAGTGTTGATTTTGGTAAACATAGGCTTCATCATTTCAACCATGAGCAGGACCCTCCTTGAATTATGTCCATTGCGACTGTTACCAACTGAATGCCTTTACTAATGCTCACCATTTCTCAGTAACCAGCCATGTTTGTCTTAAGATGTCTTTACATATTGATTATACAAAACCTTACTATCTGTAGATGTCGGTCTATACATTGTAATTGGAAATATTCATAAATATACATTTTAAAATGTTTGCCTGTCGAGCACTTCTGTTCAATGTGAGAATACATTAGAGTGACGTCCCTTTAAGATGAATTGTACACTGGATGCTTCAGAGCAGATGAGCTGCAATGATCCATGTTTTCCATATATTCAAGTCAATATTCAAATATTTAGAGGAGAACATATACATAGTGTGAATATATATATATATATATATATATATATACAGATAAAGTCCCTAATTGACCATAAGATACCAACAAGATCATGTGAGTCTAACAGACTTACATTTCTGATATTACAGGTGCACTGCACCAAAACTTGAAATCTGACGTTGTTCCATGACCTTAAAATATTGGTGTCTCAGATAAGCCGTGGGATCCAGATTTATCTGCATGCACCAAGGTATTGAGCTGGGTTGACCTAGGCTTTCCTGAAAAATAACAACCAGATTCATGTCCAGCTTACCTGTGACCTTATTATTGAACATTTCTGCATTTTAGCTTTAAAGAAGTCACTGAGCTTAACCAAGAGCGTGACGGCTAGGTCGCCAGAGCAAGGCAGACTACTCGAAGATCAGAGTTCAGAAAACCCATCCTTGATGGTTGGCATTTCAGTAGAACCTCTGAGATACGAACGCATTGGAAAGGGGGTCTTTCAGAGTTTTGAAACATTTGTAACCTTGAAAGGAGAGTAAAACATTTTAAGAATTTGAATTTTATATTGGAAAGTTACTATAACAATGTAGCTATGAATCATAGTTTAAATCAACCATATTAAAGCAATAAGTGAGATGTCATTAGAATGTCCTTTTTTTCTCCTGTTCAGGGACCTGCTATGCATGTCTATTTGTAAATATGTGATTTTGTTCATGCTATTCTTGTTATCATATACTGACCTTCCCATAATTAAAAAATAATAAAAGAATAGTGTTTTTGGAGTTTGCTGTGATACACCAATGCTGAAGAATAGGCAAAATGGGATTAAGGTACAAACTGCATAAGAGCAATGTGTCTGTAGTTGACAACTGAGCAAAAAAAAAAAGAAGAAAATAGCTCTTAGCTCTCAAATATATCAACTTTATAAACAGTAAATTGAAATTTTCATAAAGAAAGAAATGCCTTTATGTTGATAGCTGAAAAACAAAGTTACTGGCCAAGAACAGAGCTAGGTAGAACAAGCAATTCAGTCCAAATATGAGCTTTCTATCTCAGAGGTTCAACTATACCAAGTGTTTTTAAGGAATCGCATTTCAAAGTAATTTTGTTCATTTCTGTAGGGTAAAACTTTTACTTTTCATGTTCTGAGGCTGGTTAATCCTTATTATTGAAAAAGGGCAAAACATAATAAAAAATGTAAAAAAAAAGTTAAAAAAAAAAAGAAAAAAAGAAAAAAAGAAAAAAAGTTTCAAACAACGACCATAAAACATGATATTGCACAAACTCTCCCTACGGTAAGTGTGAGAGTCCCTTGGTTGCCATAGTGATGTCTTCCTCAGCGTTCAGTCTTGCGGAGTCTCCGCCCATTGTCACAAAATGGCAGCCGGGTTTGCCTTAGCTGCTCCGGCTGCAGTCTATGGAATGGCAATGATATGTACATCCATTTTGATTTTGGCAGAAGTAAGGCAAAATAAAAAATTAAAAAATTTAAAAAATTAAATAAAAACAACAGCAAAAAAAAAAAAAAGAAAGAAACCTTAAATCGTCTCTTAGGTTATTCTCTGTGGTTGAAAAAAGATTCCTTACATGGAAGTAACCCTTTTGTTGATCGAGCCCCGAACGCTCGGCTTATGTGTGTAGTGTTAGACCCTTCCCCTGCCCCCGCCAGGCCCTTCAGCTAGTCTGTGCTGCGGTCACACCGAGGTGGTTTTGTGGCCGTTGTGGGCGTGGCCTCCGGTGGGGGGGACCGAGAGGCGCAAGGCCTCCTCTTCCTCTTCCTCTTCGCTGTCTGTGTCCGCCAGGTTAGGGTGGAGCATGATGCGGCGGCCGTCGTGGCGGGAGGCGAAGGGGGAAGGGGCGCCCGGCAGCAGGTTCCTGCTTGCGTCGTCGTCCGAGGAGTGGTACGACTCGTCGTCTCTGATATAGCGGCCCACCATGTGGAGTCGGTCAAAAGTGTCCGGGTTGGTCAAGCCCCTCTGGCCTTTTAAGCAGCGAATCTGCATGGAGAGGGAGGCAAACCAGTTGAACGTACCGGACCTGACCACTGACAGAAGGTGCTGACATCACGTAACAAAACAGTTGATATCACAGTTTTTTTTTTTTTTTTTTTTTTTTTACATGATGGCACTGTTTTCATAGACTTGCAGTGCTTTAATATCTCGTAAGAGCATGGTGGCCAATGCTCTCAAATCATGAGCAATGGCGATATCTCTTTTTAACATACATCATCTGCAAAACTCACAGGAAGGGGAAGTTAACTGAAGAACATCAGGTCACCATCACTGCCAAATACATGTGTACTCGTTTCTATAAAGGGTAAAATATAAAAAGTATTTGATAGTATTGTGTAATAACAATTGTCAACAAACTGCATGACCAAAAACCTCAATTGCCAGGAAAAGATTGCTAAATGTAATTAAGAAGCCATGCCAAGTGTTAAATAACATGGTACTGTACTGAGACGCTCTCTGAAGGGGACACATGCTGACGTGCTTACCTGATACAGACTGCCTCCACACGACAGACATGTGGAGAGAGGTAGTGAGAAGGATAGTTTAGAGAAACCACCAAGCACACACACACACACACACACACACACACACACACACACACACACACACACACACACACACACACACACACACACACACGAACGGCATGGAAAGTTGCCGTGTCCACGGAACAGTGAAAAGTAAAAGCCAGAAAGTTCAGCACCTTTTATATATTAAATATGAAATATTACCAAATAGTTGAAGAAACAAGAGGTTAAACATTAACCCCTTAAGGATAACCCCTTTTCTAAAGACAAGTTTGAAAATCACATACCCAAAATACAATGCCTACTATTCTTGAACCCTTTTGACTACAGGCATAATCCTTGTCTCTTCTGAAAGGTAACCCTCCAGGGTTTGTTTTCCAATTAGCACAACTTACTTTACATATTACTAAAACAAAGTTACAGATGCTCAAACACAGTGGAAGAGGAAGCTTTTTTTCTCACAGAAAATAGTTTTTGTATTTGAGAGGCTGTCTGCGTCTCAATATGGATTGCAGTCCACTGATTGAAGATCAAATGCCCAACCCCCAACAATAAGACAAACACATCCCCACAACTGCACATGCCATTCATTATTCAAAAGCAGGCCTGCTCATTATTTATTAGCATATCCAATAATAATATTGAATGAAGTAGCCAACAAGCCTTGAACCCCATGAACCACATTCTTTTCTGCCTTTTCTGGACCAAGTCAAAAATGAAATAGCTGTAGTTACGGTAATTGTCCGGAAGCATTACGATGGCTGATTTTGCAAAACTTTCAGCTACTGTTTGGCTTGTGCCATTGCAAGTGGATTTTTTAAAGTTTGTTTTAAACCAACTAGTTAGCTAGGTCACTAAGCAAGCGCAAAAAGAGAAGAAGTTACTTTCTATAACTTGCTACCCAGGACCATGTAAATATTATGATACCAACTACAACATATGCTAGATGCCCGAAAGCTGAACAGCTTAGAAACACATTCAGATATTTCCACAGAGTCAGTCGCAGTTGCTGTAGCTTCTCAAATCAGGACCTTTTAATACGACAAAGTATTCAAAAAATATTTGCTTGTTTGGAACACAAGATAAATCTGAATCTGCATTTTTTCTTTTTTCTATGCTTATATAATGCAGATTACTGCATTAGTGTGACCACTGATATAAAGATGTCTGTAATCAGTAAATATAGTGTTACACATACACCAATCAGCCGCAACATTAAACCCACCTGTTAAACCATCCATCCATTATCTTAACCAGCTTATCCTGAACAGGGTTGCAGGGGGGCTGGAGCCTATCCCAGCATACATTGGGCGAAAGGCTCCCTGGACAGGTCGCCAGTCCAACGCAGGGCACACACACCATTCACTCACACACTCATACCCACAGGCAATTTAGACCCTTAAAAATGCTGTAAACTGTATAAACTTGTCTATAAACACAATATTTCATTTTATGATATGTATACTTATATAAGCAGATAATCAAAGTGAATCGCATTCAAATGTAAAAGTTTTAAATGAAAATGGAAATCTTGTAAAGCTTGTTGGGCCGGGGGGTGCATTGTTTTGTTATTTAAATATGTTGGTACGTAGTGGTGTTCATGATCACATCTTAACAGGGTGCTCCAGCACATGTAGAATCTTTAAAAAAAAAAAAAAGATCACCCGCCATATTTAAAAATGCATCAATCTAATCCTATATCAGTTTCACCCTTCTTCCCTCCATTGGAATTACATGGCACTGCATGTGGTGAAACTTCTGTCGGGTTGCATGAGCATATGAAGTTTTTTCTTTCCAGCTTGCTGTAGCAACATTGCCCAAAGTAAAAAAAACAAGGATAAAAACAAGAAAGGAAGACTTCTTCTCATTGTGATCGAGGGTGTTGTTTTCTTCCATTTACTAACAGTTAAGGTTAAGATTTGGCTAACTTAACTGTTCAAACTAGTTAACTTTACAGCATGATCAAAGAGAGTTACTCTGTCTATATTGCTCACTATGATAGCTATCCACGTAATGAATGTATATGCTTTACAGCACTTAATAACATAGCTAGCTAGCTAACACAATTAGCTAGTACTATTAACGTTACTTTACCACCAAGCCAATATAAACTAGCTAGCTGAGCATAGAAGCATAGAGCTAGGTAGCTACACCAACAAGACGCAGTATGTTAGCCATTTATCCAGGGTCAGACATAATGTTCCTTAGATATTTAGCAAAATCAGATCTTAGAGCAGCAGGGCAACAAAAGCCTGAAGTATAGATAGATAGCTTGGTAAGTAACAAATTAGTTGGTGTAAAAAAATATTTTTATTTAAGTTGACTAGCTATATTATAGCTTTGTACAGTTGTATCGCTACTAGTAATAAAGATAGTTAGCTATCAATAGCTTGTTAGCTGAGCTAACTGGGCGACATGGCTCAGGCAGTAAGAGCAGTTGTCTGGCAGTTGGAGGGTTGCCGGTTCGATCCCCTGCCCGGGCTGTGTCAAAGTGTCCCTGAGCAAGACACCTAACCCCCAAATGCTCCTGACGAGCTGGTCGGTGCCTTGCATGGCAGCCAATCGCCGTTGGTGTGTGAGTGTGTGTATGAATGGGTGAATGAGAAGCATCAATTGTACAGCGCTTTGGATAAAGGCGCTATATAAATGCCAACCATTTACCATTTAACAGCCATCTTTAAAGCGGTCAGAAATAACCTGTCATGACAACGAGCATGTCCCATTAGCTGGAAAATGCGTACTCCTTAACTCCACTACCACCCTCCTCCACTCTACTCTGGAAACCGATCATTGTGGACTCCCTCCCTCCACTGTCCTATTTTTTGAAGCGTAGGAACGAAACGGCTAGAACTCTGCACTCCTCCACTCCCCCAGCATAGTGTGCAACGATGTATCTTTCAGCGGATGTCTTTTCACATTTCTGGGTGACTTCATCATACTCACACCCAGCAGAGCCGTTAAGTTCTTCACTGGAGTGACGTCACTTCCGTTCCGCCATTTTGGCCCAATATGGCTCTGGCAATGTATAATCCGTATGTTCCGTGAGGCAAGTGGCTTGCAGTTGCATCATGCCTTACATTATAGAGTCACTGGCTAACAGACAAGCTAACTTTTCACCATTTATTTTCAGTGGGGCCTCGTTCTGAAAATATCAATTTTAATAACAACCGTTGCACATGATAACCCGCTTTTAGGAAAAGGCACTAGTCCATTTAAAAGTAGGACATGCTCCAATTGGGTGAGAAACCGTAAAACGCTTTAACAAGTTTGTAGAAGAGCGCAAAAAAGATGAATTATGAGATTAATTGGAATAGCACGCCAGCCTTACCAAAAAGATTTTTCATGTATATTGGTCCCAGAATGGCAAAACGACAAGGCTGCCGATTTTCGTGTTTTGCATGCAAGTGTGGTTTGGACATTATCATGCCTCTGTTAATAAAATGGTTACTTATTTTCCTCCACTGTAGCCATAACGTCACGTTCAATGGCAGGGTCAAAGTCAGAGAATCGGCGAGGTTCATTTCTCGATGGCTGACGAGCGTGTTTATTCCCATACAGTGAATTGATTTTAACTCCGTCCGTGCCTTAAGAGGTTAAGAAAATGTGATTTTAGATCACTGAATATGGGAATAGTACAATGCCGTGACAATTTAAGAGTCTATAATGCCACTGAGCTTGGACACACGACAACTAACCCATCTGCTGTGAGTTTGACCTGGACAGGTATTCTTTGTGTCTCGGACATTATGTTGACATGAGAACCTGCCATTTTATTTATTTGTATTATTTCACCTTCATATGGAACTATTTTTTTCAAATAAGACTGAGTCTTGCTGGATCTGGTACAGTATATTCCAAAAATATAACTTTTCCTGTCAATCCAAATAAGTGTTTTTACCTGAACAAATTTAACCAAATGCACTGCTTGCAATGTTACCCATGATGTGCAAATTATATTATATCAAATGTAAAAAAGTAAAAAGAATATTGTGCATATTGCAAAGGTTTAGCACCAGTAGCTCCATTAGACCTTAAAAAGGTTTTATCGCAACTGTGAGGTGTTAAAATTAACACCTCCTGTCTTCAACAGGAAACCAACCAGAAGAGAAAAGCCACTATCACAAGTACATGGCAGGCCATGACTTCGTGATGTTGTGAGATGAGTCAGATGGTAACCTTTTACTAATTTATTGCAAACAATACTGAAACTGCAGCGCATAGTAACCATAATATGTTATGTTGTAACTAAGTAACTAAACAGAAACCAGTCAATAATGACTACCATTTATATACTTGTGATGAATTCCACTGACTGAACAGCTTGAAATGAAATACTACAGGCATTTAGTTGAAATATTTTATGATGACATTAGTCATCAGTAATCAGTGCAGTATTCAATTAAAGTGATTGTAGATTGTAGATGATGGAGGGGGCTAACAGGAGCTCCTGGGCAATGTGAACATGCTCAAACCTCAGGCCACTGAGAGACGTTTTGACAGAGCGCAGGATGAGGTCAGGACTTTAGCAACATCCCTCCCACCCCCCCCCTCAAATGCTGGGGACGCAATAAACCGACTAATGCTAACTAACCCTATATGATGCTAGCAACTGTCTTAAAGCCTTGTAGAAGCCACAATACTATAAACAAAAAAAGTATGTGACGTCCGCCTGGGTATAAATGCCTCCGGAATTGGCTTGGCTGTGACGAAGAGAGGAGGGCGGTAAAGCAAACCGCGTCTTCTGAGGGAGAGCTATCTTATCGTTGCACTGGTTCCTTCCACCAACCGCAACCACTTAAATCAGGCAGAGGCAGCAAGGGATGCTGGCCCATGTGCCACTTGCTGACTATCAGATGATTCCACAAGGCCCAAAGCTTAGAGAGAGAGAGAGAGAGAGAGAGAGAGAGAGAGAGAGAGAGAGAGAGAGAGAGAGAGAGAGAGAGAGAGAGAGAGAGAGAGAGAGAGAGAGAGAGAGAGAGAGAGAGAGAGAGAGAGAGAGAGAGAGAGAGAGAGATTCAATTTAACCACAAGCCACTAGGTGTTTTTTCTTTCTATAGCAGGGTGAAATCTGACTGAATCCTTGCCTGTAAATCACTAGCTGTATTAAGAGGAAGAAAACAAGTTTGGCTGATGTGTGAACTTCTGAACTTTGTGTGTGTGTGTGTGTGTGGGGGGGGGGGGGGGGGGGGTGGATCAACGTATCTTTTAAGTTTGAGGATCATGTGAGCAAAGCCGTGTTTATCACATTTCATGATCATACTGAATTTTGACTGGCTTGCGGCAGCATACCACTTTCCCTACAATCTTTAATATCATTGGTATATGGTCACAGACTATCAGAGGTCGACCAATACCTGTCAAAAGTTGTCAAATAATGAAATTAATAATATGGTTCTAATACTACTCCTGTTGCATAAGGGGAGATATTATTGCCAAAAAATAGGCAACGTACATCTAGTGAAAGCTTCATGATTCTACACAATTCTGCAGTCAGTAAATGTATCATTCTCATATGCTCGCTACACATTTGATGATATATTGAACTAGCTAATCAGAAAGCCAGCCTGCAAAGTAAGCAATGCTACAAATTCTTGTTTTTGGTTTAAATTTGTCTTGTGGCTATTTCTATACAGTGGTTTCAGAAAATATTCAGACCCCTTCACTTTTTTTGTAGATTTAATTTGAAATGGATCAAACTGCCTTTGCATTTTTGCCCATCAGTCTACACTCAATAACCCATGATGACAAAGTGAAAACGTGATTTTAGATGTTTTTGCAAATATATTCAAAATCAAAAACTGAAATCTCTCATTTACACAAGTATTCAGACCCTTTGCTGTGGCACTCCAAATTGTGGACAGGTGCATCTGGTTTGCTTTAAATATCCTTGGAATGTGTCGAGAACTTCATTGGCAAATTGAATTGATTGAACATTAGAAAGGCACACACCTGTGTATATAAGGTCCCACAATTCAGACTGCATGTCAGGACAAAAACCAAACCATGAAGTCCAAGAAACTCTCTGTAGACGTCCGTGATAAAATTGTGGCGAGGCATAGATCAGGGCATGGGTATAAACCCATTTCTAAAGCTTTGAGTATTCTCAGGACTTTGCCAAGCGGCAGTTAAAGGACTTCAGAGCATGAGGGAAAAGATTCTTGGTCTGATGAGACAAAATTTTAATCTTTGGGCAGAACTCAAAGCACTACGTCTGGCGAACACCAGGCACTGTTCATCACCTGGCCAATACGGTGAAGTATGGGGGTGGCTGCATCATGCAATGGGGGTGCTTCTCAGGGGCAGGGACAGGGAGACTGCTCAGAATTGATGGAAGAATGAATGCAACCAAATACAGACAGGTCCTTGAAGACAACCTGCTCCAGAGTGCACGCAACCTCGGACTGGGGTGATGGTTCACCTTTCAGCACAACAATGATCCCAAAGCATACAGCCAAGACAACGCTGGAGTGGCTTCGGTCTGACTGTCCTTGAGTGGTCCAGCCAAAGCCAGGACTTAAACTCCATAGAACCTCGGGAGAGACCTGAAGATGGCAGTTCACAGATGGAGCTTGAGAGGATCTACCAGGAAGAATGGGATAAGCGACCCAAATCCAGGTGTGCAATGCTTGTAGAGACTTACCAAATAAGACTCAAAGCTGTAATCGCTGGGGGCTTCTACAAAGTACTGAATACCCATGTAAATGATTTGCTACAATTTGTGGGCACTTCCATCCATATCAGGTGGACCATGTGGCCTTTTCATACATAGTCCCTTCATTTTGTGAGACCAAAGGTAATTGGAGAATTGGCTGCTCAGTTTTTCTTGGCCAACTGCATTATTAGTTCATACACAAGAAAACAAGCAAAAGGTTGATTCCAGGTGTGCAACTTGCATTTGGAGTTAGCTGTTGTCTCTCAAAATGCGTACTAAAGTGTCAACGGCAACCCAGTAATGCAAGCCATCGAGCGGTGGAAAAATCAAAATAAATCAATCCTAAACATGGGGTATGTTAAAATGAACTGTTTAGTACAGTACAGCATGGAACGAAGATGCGGCAGAAAAGCTGAGTAGCTGGTCAGCTGAAATGCTGCGGGCGACGACCCTATTTTTCTTTCTATTGTCTTTGCTGTTCTAGTTTGTTTAGTTAGTTTTAGTTATTTTTGCCTGGAACCCATGAGTGAGAAGAGCAAAGACTTTTTATAATTTGTTTTGTGTTGGTGTGAGTGCGCCCTCTCTCTCCATGTGGCAAACAACGGTGCAATCCTGGAACTGCCACACCTCCCTCCTAGGGAACTCAGAAGTCTATTGGACAGAAGAGATGAGTATTGTAACCTCTACCAAAGTGATGGAAAGAGAAAAGTGAAAGAAACTGCTCAGGATCAAAAGCACCCCCTCATCTTTGAAACATGGTGGAGGTAGCGTTCTGGCTTGAGTATGTATGTATGGCATGGGAACTAGCTCTGCCTTTGTCAAAGCCACTGGGGACAATGACCCACCTTGGGACAACTTCACCTAGATCCAGTTTTTGTCTCCCAACTTCGTTCCTCTCTAGTACTATGTGTCCGCCACAAGGCAGCACAGTACGCTCAGTCTCTCGGTTTGAACGATAGCACAACTAACGCAAGCAGCCAGGAGTCATTTTCAAAAGTCTCAGTCACACATCTAGCATGTAATGCGATAAGCCATTTACTTATTTCATGTTTAAATATTGATTTATTTAGTTTTAAGCATCATGAAATGGCTGGACTAAGTGAGTCAAGAAGAGGCATGTCCATCCCAGGATAGCTACACCATTTGCCTTTATCACTAGCTTATGAAGCATAGTGTTTCTAGCTACAGCAGTTGAACAATCTTATTTTGTGTATTCATTACTACTACTACTGAAGTAGTAGCTATCATAAATATAACTGGTGAATAAAAGCAAGATGTCGGCTACAGTGTGCTGCCAAGATTTAGCCAGTTAACTTACAAGTTAAGGTATCCATTCCCAAATTATAGTTAGCTCACTAGCTAGCTAGTTTTAAAATGTCCGTGGGGTATTATATGTAGCTTACTTTAGGACAGGGGTTCCCAGTGTACTTCAATCATAAAAGAAGCCCTTCATTTTTCGCCAAGAGGCATGATAGCAAAGCATTTTGTAAAATACAACAAAGCATGGTTAACTGAATCTCAAAAGCTACAATAAAATGTAATATGAAACTGTTTTGCTTTTACATGGTAAGTATTAGTATCTCCACATAGAACGTTACTGTACTTTCTTAGTACAAAATGGGAATTTGGGAAATTTGTTCCTTAAAGAACAAAAATGTACCTTCACTGTCTCTGCATTTATAAGAGTGTATAAAACTGGAGCCAAAGATTTTCAGTGTTGGCTAAGACACTCCGCCAGAGCCCCGGCGAAAAGAGCCTTGGTGGAACCAAGACGAAAAACAACTGCCTCACTGGTATAATATTTCCGCCTTTCATTTTCCATATGGTCATTTGAGTACAGTCTTGTGAGTGGTATTGCTCACAGTTGGTCCTAAACAGGTATTTTAGAAAAGTCTAATTGAAGTCCATGCTTTCAAAAGGCTAGAGATGCAAGCTCTCAAAGTAAAGTGAGAAAGGGGCGTACTGGCACAATCCACACCCTCCTCACAGGAAGCGGAGAGCTACAGGGCGTAGTTAACACTTCTACTCACTAGGCAGGTGGCCTCAAAATATAGTTAAATCTGTTAAAAAACATAACAAAAAATAAAAACAAGGTCAAAACCCAAAGCCACAGCAAAACACGCAAACAAGTAGAAATGAGGACCAGCTTAGTGGAAATGGTAAACAAGATTGAGCGCGGCACGTACTCAAAAATAAATCGTTTTCTGACAGCAGGGTAGGAATGAATGGGTCCAGAGGCCGCATTCACTAGGAAGGCCATTATGACTATTACAACCCTGGGATGGACTGAGGAAGAAATTTCCTCATGGGAAACCTCAGGATACAGTAAACATAAATATGCAGCAGCAGAGTCAAATGGAAGACGTTACATGAAACCCTGAAACAGGTGGAAAGACTCCTCCATTATTCTGACATCATGATTTTTCAAAATGTTCTAATTGTATGTCTGCTATCTCCTATTCCTCTCCTAACCGTCCTGTCCTAAATTTAGAGGGCTACATTAGGTCTAGGGCGACATCTCTTATCAGTTACGCACACCAGTGCACACAAACTGGTGATCGTCAGCTTCTCCCCTCACTGCCCCACAGGCACTCACCTCTTGTTGAAGCTCTACGATCTGCTCCTTCAGGTCGCGGATGTATTGGCTGGAATCGGAGCTATTTAGCTGGCCTTGGACCTTGCCTTCTTCTTTCTGTGAGAAGAGAGGAAAATTCTTACAGCACAATCATAGCTGGGCTCCACAGTGCTCCCATTTCAGGAACATCTGCTCCTAAAAACTATTAGTGTGCTTCTACATTTTTCAACCTATGAGTACATGCTCCTTGGAAAAAGACGTTAGCATAGAGCCCTGCCCAGCATACTTGCCAAACTTTGGGCGTCAGAAATGGAATGGGGAGAAATATGGGAGGATAGTGAGAGTAGGAGAGTTCCAAGACCTTGTTTCCTGCATTCTAGTGACTTTTGCAGTATGAAAATAGATAATAAGCACAGTGCAGCAACATTTTAGAATGATTTTTTCATTGTTATTTGTTTCTCTCACTCTCCATTTATTTTTCCTCCCCACCAAGTTACTTTCTCTGTCATTTTTTTCTCATTATCCATTTATTTATTTTCTCAACTTCTTCCTGTCTTTTCTCACTCCATTTCTCAACCGTTGGCATCGCTCTAGAGTCTATTCTAGTGTAGTGTCGTCCTGGTGGAAACAGTGGATTTTTTGTGCCATGTAAAAGAGGGCTCAGGTTTCCAGTTCCGTACAGTTATGGATTTGCGAGAAAACGTGGAGGGTAAAGGTAACAACAGCGCAAGTAGCCCTGGAGGTGTAACCACCCGGCTATATCAATGAGCAAGGGCTGAGCAGTCTCCTCTGTACAGAGCACCACCAGGTCAGACTTAACACCTACAATCTGGAAACAGCGGTGGGGGTGTTAATGATCACAAAGGCCCATAATGATCACATGGAAAATGACAAATTGAAAAATGCATATTTCATCACAGCGTCTTCCAGCTTTCCAGCGCAAGGCAAAGACAAATTGAGTCATTGACATGAGTCCGCTATGTTTTTGGCCAGTTTTTTTAAACAACGTGATGCATGCCAAAAAAAAAAGAAGTTTGTATGTTTTTCTCAGATCCCCAGAGGAGTTTGGGAAGAGTACGTTAGCCGTTTAACAGCGAAACTCTAGCCACGTGGTGTTTGCATCCTTTCGTCAGAGACATCTGCCGACATCTGTTGACTGGTGAGCCGGCAAACAGATTGCAAACCTCAAATCACTCACTAAACACGGCGTCAAAACAAGGGCGCCCTGCCAGCTGTGGTCATGGGAGTAGAAGTAGGGTTGGGCAGGACTGGAAAAAGGAAGGTGAACTGGGAGGGGGAGCCGAGTTTGAGATGACAAACTAGCGGCTCACCGCGCAAAAAGAGGGGCGTTCAGCTGCAGCGTGGCCTCCTGATTGGTTGTCAGCGACGATGATCTGAGACAGCCTGGTTCTTCCAGGAATCCCCCCCAGAGAGGGTGATAAGGGAGAGGCGGTTAGCAGGCATCCTAGGTTTAGCTGTGAGAGCTAACAGGTGTCGGGCTGTGGCCGGGGATGTCAAACGTCTGAAAGTAATGGCTTCCTCGCCCGTCCCCCCCCCCCCGTGCCCCATTGTTATCCAGGAGGGTTGTGGCAGTTGCCAGTGCCTTGCGGCAGAACGCAGTGGAGAGAAGGGCAGGGCTATAGAACATTTTTTTATCATGTGCATACAATTTTAATCCTTATTCTCCTGAAAAATTCACAAGAGCGGCTGATATTGTATCTATTGTATCACTGCTATGACACTGTGGCCTAACTTTACCATTCAACACGTTTTGTCTTAGTACGGCAGTCGTTTGCCATTGGGAATGGTGTTCCATCCTTTCAAATGAGCAGTTATTCATACAATCTATGATAACTCATGTTAAGTTTATTGTTACAAGCCTGTTCACTACAGGACAAAATACTCATGCTGAAATTTAAGTTTACACTTAAGGTCATACTGTTAAATAAACAGATTAGCACAGAAGCATACATGAGAAAAGATTAGCATTGAATTTTAAACATAATTAAAAAAAAATAAAAACAAATCATATGTTGCATTTCAGTCCTGCTGGCAGTGAGTGACATGTACTATACACAAAGGCTTCTTGGTAGTGAAGACAAGTTGAGGTCGACTTAAAAGTTTTTCAACTATGCCTGCTTTGGTTGAAAATACACAGAAATAGCCTCCATTTATAAACTTTAATTTCAACAAACATATATCAGTAATATTGTGGGAACATTTTAAGCATGCTGACAGCACATTGACGACCCACACAAGTTTGTGCAGACTTTTAATTTGAACTGTAAAAGGGGCAGCCTGTAGCGTAGTGGTTAAGGTAAATGACTGGGAGACGCAAGGTCGGTGGTTCTAATCCCGGTGTAGCCACAATAAGATCCGCACAGCCGTTGGGCCCTTGAGCAAGGCCCTTAACCCTGCATTGCTCCAGGGAATGATTGTCTCCTGCTTAGTCTAATCAACTGTACATTGCTCTGGATAAGAGCGTCTGCCAAATGCCAATAATGTAATGTAATGGGTGGAAATACCCCTGAACAAACAGGGCCCGACATCCTCTGTGGATCTGAGGACTAAGCAAAATTCAACTTCAGCTGCCCATTAGTAGTGCCAAGCACTCAACCAAAACTTGCGCTAGCTAGAATAAAAAAATAAACAAAAATAAAAATAAAAAATAGATCCAAGCTTGGTTCAATTACTTAAGCTGCATCCTTTCAACTGCACTACTGAGAGAAATTAACAGGTAAAATGTTTTTAGCCATTACATATGCAATTAGCCTAACCTCTATTTGCAATTGCAAGTGACAGGCTATATGAACTACAGTTCCCACTCTACATCCTGCCAATGTCAACAGCAGCAACTTGTAGACAAGTTGGAATGAGACAAAGACAAACACACAGAACGATAACTTGAGAAGTAAGGTTTGATTGTGATGAACATGTTTTAAATCCATGTTTAGTTCATGGATTCCCTTTAAAATAAATGGATATGACCTGTATAATATCAAATCTGGGCATGCAGGATATATTGACTCTTCCTGAATTACTACCTTTGCAAACTAAAAAAAGCCAAAAAATTTTGTGGTTAAATCAGTAATCAACTAAGGCCTTTTTTTCATTTCAATTAAGATGAGGCCAAAACTTGTTTTTCATTCCATAATATGCAGAGCACATTTAAACAGTGTTAATGGTCAAAAGAATGCACAAAATGACAAAATCATATTTGATCCCTGGCTGTTTTGTGTAGTTTATTTTAATAATTGGAATGGAAACTGGGATTATTTCCTAAAATTGAACTGGAGTCAAACTGAAAGCTAAAAGTAATAATTGCTACGCACTAAGGCGTGGCAACAGAAAACCTCAGTGATATGATGGAGGCAGAGGTAGAGATTTCCTCTGAAAATGACTTGCTTGCCCTCTCCATGCAACGACTCGTTTGCCACCTTTCAGAGGGCGAGAAAACTATGACGTCACCCCTTCGGTTTCCGAGTAACAGCAGATAAAGCTAAAAGAGACTTTGCTTTTATTTCGTTAAAATTAGGCCTGAATTATGTAAGAGTTCAAACACTTCTATGTTTTACTGAGCGCGTCTTCTGGTCCTCTTGGCTGGCTCAGTTGCACCAGGCATGATCAATCAACCACAGAAAAGTATTTGAATCCAAAACAATGACATATTTCACCCAGGTGTGGTTCTAAACTGAAAAAAGAATTAAGGAGCACATTTACTACTTGGGATGCATTAGCGTGCTTCCAAATTTTTCAATTTATGAGCACGTGCTCCTTGGAAAAAGAGAAAAGGAAGTCAGCACAGAGCCCCCTGGCAGCACAGGTAGTCATTCTTCCACAACTGGGCCCAGAGCACTCCATAACATCATCCATGAGTCACTGTGAGTTTGCAAATATTTACGTATGTGACCCAGGTCTGCTTAAAACCCAGAGGGGCTTTCTGTCAGTAAACCTCTTCTTCCGGCATCAGAGGTGGATGCAGCAGTGAGGGGAAACGCAGTCAAAGTTGCGTCAGTGGTTCACCTTTCTGCCTGGAAGGCCTGCGTCCAACAAAACTCCATCAACTGGCAGTTCGGGGCTACAGCTAAAGGTTGGCAAGGGCGGTGGCCGTCCTAGCGAGCCAGCCAGCCAGAGCTTCTGTCCACAACCCCCAATGCTACAACCAGGCAGCCAAACCACAGACCAAGAGCTCACCACCACCGCACAGCGCCTACACAGCCAAACCCTGGCGAAGCTGCCACTTCCTGCTGCAGCTCACCAGGTCCAGTCCAGGGCCTACGCCATTTCACTGTGGCCGCAACATCCTGCTCTCGCGTGTCGAAACTCGAGTTTCCTGCTTATCCAGGAAGTCCAAAAGTGATCACTGTGTTTTTCTGATAACATTTAACACCGGGGGGGGGGGTTAACAGGGGGTTAACAGGTCTGTTCCTCAGTTGCTGTGGAGGAGCGTGGTAACAAAACCCCAGACCGCAAGAGTGTGAGGGACAGCTGAGTCAAACTATTATTATTTTTTTCTGAAAATTATTCCACTAAGAGAATGTGAGAGTTTAGGACAGATTTCATTATGACAAGGTGACAGATTAAAGCTTTGTACAGCATTGTTCACTGGGATGTTTGACAAACAAAGCAAAAATGTTTCTCGAATTGTATCGTGTTGCAGGAGTAGGAAAATACTCTTTGCAGGGTGTCAGACACCTCCCCATTAATTACACAAATACATGCGCACACACACACAAACAGAAACACACACTCGCACGCGCACATGCAGACGCAGATGCACACAAACACACGCACTCAGGTACACACCAGAGTGCATATTACCATATGACTGGGTGGTGAAACTGCACCCTCGAGTATAAATCGGGATTTCTGGTATGTCAATCGGTAGTAATGTGGGTAGATATGTGGGTGTGTTGTAAAACTAGACAAGAAGTGTCTGACACCTTTTTCAACCTACGAGCAGCATTCTGCAAAACAAAAAAGAGACAGGCTGAAGTGAAGCTATAAATATAAAACACATCCCCTCACTGCTCATGGAAAAATCCACCCATCAACCTAGTTTAAAAATGGTATCACTGCACTAGCCCTGAGCGATAAGCGTGGGTCGACTTCATATTAAATACATTGTCGCAACGTAGCATTGCACTGCAACTTTAGACTCAACAATTAAGACTTTAGACTGCAGTAATAATCAGAAAAACATGAGGGCTTCCCGTCTATTAAATCTAGTGCAAAGTATTCCAGTCAATACCTTAAGTTTTTCTTCCATAACTGCGTCATAGTATGCACACCTTCAGGTAGCTTATGACAGTAGTGAACTGCCATTAATGTATTGAGACTTTCTCTGTTGTGTCTCTGCTATTTTCACTTCAATCTCCAGCAGCTAGATTATAGGAGACTCAGATTTAAAATAAATAAATAAAATGACTCAGAAACAAGATAACATGGGCTAATCTGAAAATCAGTAACAGTTCAATCTGCTGTCGGGGGAAACTTTCACGCTTGTTTTAGAACTGCAGCATTTCCTCTGATCTGATACCAGATCCGTAAATAAGGCTAAGAATGCATACTGTGATCAGGTCCCACTTCACAGCACCCAGGATATTGTCTTTCTTTGAGCTACAAATTCACAGCCCGACGAAAATCTACTGATAAATCACTGTAGTACACCACAAGCCCGCTTTTCATCATTTTCCTTCTTCTTAATTTCTTCCGAAATAAAGTTTCGCACTCAGACATAAGAAAATTATTTGACAGTAGCTCTCAGTACAGTATAAGCAATGATTCAGTAAGGCCCTCATTGTGCCTTCAGGCAACACAACGCTTGACACTGTGGGCCCTAAGGTTGCTGAGGTTGATGTAAACTCATTGAAATTGTCAAAGAAATGAAAAAGCGTGACATGGGCTTAAAGTGGAGGAAATGTGAAGTACTGAAAGACTTTGCTGTAGGTGGTGAATGAACAAACAAACAAAAGAATAAAGAAAGAAAGAAAAGGAGATAGTCAACCGTCTTCAGCGTTGTCCAAGAAGCAAGTCAACCAACTAACCCCTGCAGCAGCGGCAAACTGAGAAGAACAGGAAGAGGGTGACATCTCGCAGAAGTCTATCTGGAGAGTCCGGGTATTTCTGTCAGGGCTGCTAAGAATGACAGACCAACTTTGTAATAATTTCATTTTGAGAGCATTACAGTTCATACCGAACCTGTACAGTTCTTCAATTTACATATCTTTGCATACCCAGATTTCTTATCAGATGCTCACACTGATTAGCTGATTAAAATAAACCAATAGTTGTATTATGTTTTTATGAATTAACACAACAAAACAAGGAACATGATAAAACGAGAAAAGGACAGGGGCACACAAAGCTGGGAGATGCTTCAAAGGAATTTCAAGCTTTTCTAAATTCACCAACTGAAAAAGCTACAAGCCGCAATATATTTTTTCATGTAGGTGGTGTCTACACATCACACACTGTATTAATTAATGTTTCACTGAAGTTCAAAGTGCAAGTGACGTAGTGTTATAGTATTGTCAGGTCAAGAGGTCAACCAAGTCACACAAGGTGCTTTATTTCTTACTTTTCTGTGAGTGATTTTGATCTTTATATGTGTGAGATATGTGTGTATGTATAAGCTACTGGATGCCTAAAATTTCCCTCGGGATGAATAAAGTATCTATCTATCTATCGACATGTAGGTGCTTCTTTGAAATAATGTCGCAGTGGGTTTTTTTTTTTTTTTCACAACCAGGTGTTCATCTCCTCAAAATATCATTTCTCAGAAGAGTCTGCGAGAGACGTGAAAGCTACCTTTGATCTTGTTCACTTCGCAAAAAAGCCCCCCGTGGCCCACCTCCCGCTCTTCCTCACATCGACGCGACTCAAGTATACCCAACTGAGAGCCCCCCTTTCTCGGGAGATGAGAACGAGGTGCGTGCTTGCGCATGGTACCTGGATCTCCAGCTCAGAGATCTGCTGCTGCAGTTCAGCCATGGCCGCAATCTTTTCAGCTTCCCGGAGCCTGATGGCCATCACCTCCTCTCTGTTCTGCAAAGGCAGAAGGAGAGAGAGGGAGGGAGGGAGGGAGGGAGGGAGAGGGAGAGGGAGAGAGAGAGAGGGAGAGATTTTAATTTTGATGTCCCCTTTATTTGAAGATTGCAAAAGAAGGTATTTACAGACACAAATAACCTATGTCCTTTAAACCACAACAATGTTCCTAAAATAGATTTAAAAAGGCGCACCAAAACACCAAAAATAAGAACCAAATAAAAACCACAATAAAACCAATTTATCGCTATAAAACAATGTCTGTTAAATCAAAAACAGACCACCAGTAAGACATTGATGAATCCGAAAAGGAAGAGAGGGAGATGCACTCAGCTTTGAGCGCTGATTTGGTGCACCAGATAACTGTGAGGAAGTGACGGCCAAAACATTGCTGATGGTTAGAGTGCAAACTGGCAGTTTAACACTGAATCAGCAGGATAAGGTTGAAGATTACAAACCAATAACTAGAGACAGATCCTACAGACTACGCCACCAAATGGTCAAATAGCTCCTACACCTATAATGGGACAGGAGGAACTGCAGCCTAGAGCTGGGTCTGCAGCCAAAGGTTTTAAGCAGAGTGAGTCTTTGGCCTTGTCCCAATACTCACCCTATGGTCTAAGGAGTTCCATGAAGTTCACACTTTGGTGATGTATTTCCGAATTTAGAAGGGGGGTAAATACGCTTGGGTACCAAAATGGGACACCCTTGCATGACATCATTTGGTCGCTATGGCTACATAGAATTAGAATTTGGTTGCATTATATGCTTCAATTGATGGAAGGATTGACAGAAACACCTGGGTATTTCTTCAGATCTGAAGCAAGAGTGGAGCTTGATATCTCAAAGATATCTTTAAGTACTGTCTTTGCAATGGTGATAGTTTCAGTGGTCTACCAGTTCTTGCATGGTTATTAAGAGTACCGATTTCTCAATTTCTTGCAATAATTATTTTTGAACTCCAGTTTTGGAAACTCCTCTTTATTGACTTTCATCTTCCTTTTGCAGTGCAATACACTTGTATCCAATCTTATGGAGAATAATCTCAGAAATATCTCCTTTAGCCATTTTAGACGCACATGACAAATAAATCTGCAATGCAGTGTTTTAGCAGTTTGTTTGAATATTAGAGTCACTGTTGAAGGCAAAAGTTTTGGTTACAATTTTGTTAACTTACATTGAGAGGACACGATTCTGTAACTTGTCTGTTTATTGGGAGGATGGAAGACTTAAAGTGATAGTATGGTGCACAAATGGACAGATTTGATATTATATGTAGCGGTGGAGGCGCCCTCTGTAATTTTATGTTAAATATACGTATACGTTGCCTGGATTAGTCACTGTAAAAAAATGTTTACTGGAAATTTTATGAACGAGAGGGTGATCTCTGACTTTTGCACAGTGCCATACTAATCTGCCTAGTAAATGGCAGGTTGGCACTATTGGAAACAACCCGTATTCTGTAGCGGTGTTGAGCAAGGTTTGAAAAGTTTATCCTTGGTCCCCTCCTTCTCATCCTCTACAGAAAACCGCAAGGTAATGTCACTATATTAATATGCCAATGACACCCAAGACCTTCCGTCTTCGCCATCACCTGACCTGCAGGTCTCCATGCCCATCTGGAACACCATCTCAAGCTCGATGGAAAACGACCACCTACTCTTCAACAGCATCTGGTCTACAACCACCCAAAACATTCCCTCCTCACTGCCTTCTGCTGGCTACCTGTAACAGAGGTAATTTAAAACCTTGTCTACCAGGCTACTGAGGGGACTGACCCTACTTTTGGAAGATCAGAGCATACACACCAGCCAGACCAGGGGTCACCAACCTTTTTGAAACTGAGAGCTACTTCATGGGTACTGAGTCATACTAAGGGCTACCAGTTTGTTTTGTCACGCACACAATACTGACCTTTGAACTAGAGTAGGTCAGAGTTCACCTAAACTTATCTAAACTTCATGTATAATAAACAAATTTTTAAGATATTGTCATTTTTAAATCTATATAAATGCAAGTGTGATTAAAAAAAAATAGCAACAGAATAAAATTACATTTTAGATGCAGCTCACAAGTGAGTTGTGCTATTTTTAGAACAGGCCTGCGGGCGACTCATGTGGTCCTTGGGGGCGACCTGGTGCCCGCGGGCACCGTGTTGGTGACCCCTGAGCCAGACCCATTCATTCTGACCCTTCCCACTCTTGGAGCCTGCATTTCGCGGTCACGTACACGGTCTTGTCTGGCCCCTCAGTAATGGAAAGAGCTTTCAACCCACGGCAGTCAGAATAGCAGAAGCGACACAGACAGAAGTCACGCCTCTTCGTCTCAGCTCCTCTGCCCTCTGTACTTTTACCGAGCCCAAACACCTATATAAGTATATCTTCTCTTTTTTTCTTTTCTTTTAGGTTTTCGGCAGCTGTGAGTCTATGGCTTTGCTTCATGTAGTTAAATGTTCCGTGGGGTAGTGGACCATTTGTCTGCACTTGCTGTCTCTCTCTTTGGATGAAAATTTTCCACCTCTTGGGAAATTCTGCACTTACAGTGCGGTCCGTATGTATTTGGACAGAGGTATAATTTGTGTTGCAGTGCAGAGTTGTGGTGCAGAGTGTCCCTTTTAATTTGAGGGTATTTACAGCTATATCGGGTGATCTGTGTAGGAATTACATCCATTTTTATACATAGTGCCCACATTTTAGGGGACGAAAAGTAATTGGACAGTCAACTTCTGAGATGTTTTGGATTAGCAAAGTGTATTCAATTGTTTCTGTCGTGCAGTTATAGGAAAGCTTTCAGTATCTCATGTTTTTGAACATGAGGACCAGTGATGTGCCAATGACAGTCAAGGAAGCCATTACGAGGCTGAGAAAAAAAGAAATAACAGTTAGACAGGATGTTTACGCCAAACAATATGTTTACCAAAATACATAGCCTGGATCATCATTAAGAAGAAAGAGCATTTTATCAGCTCAAGTTAAATCAATCGCATTGGACGGTCCTTCATCCTACAGCAAGGCAATGATACCAAACATACACCAGTGCTCTTTTTTTTCCTTAATGATGCTCCAAAACGGTTTGTTTTGGTAAGCCTATCGTTTGCTGTTTTTTATTATTTCTCTGCATAATGGCTTCCTTGACTTGATTTGCACAACTCTGGTCCTCATATTGTAAATCAGGGGTGCACAACTCCGTTCCTGGAGGGCCGGTCTGCGAGCTGGTTTTTGTTCCAACTGATTAACTGATCTATTTTTCTGATGGCTCAAGAAATGATGCTTGTTCACTCCTGTACTTGAGCAGAGTAAAATCTTTAGGATACATTTGCAGTCCGCAGCTGGTGCATATACAAATGTCTGATCAAGACATGATTTAGCTAATTAAATAATTAAGAGCAGAAGTTGGCGCAAAATCCTGAGGCGGATCAGCCCTTGCTGTGCACCACTCATGTAAATACTAAATACTCAAATTAAAGGTGACAGTCTGCATGTCAACCTCACGTTCATCATTTAATTTCAAATCCAATGTGCTGGGAGTACAGAACAGAAATCGTACCGCTGTCCAAATACTCACGGACTTCACAGTAGACACCTGACCTCGCGTTCGCATTGTAAGTTTCTCTGGATAGCAGTGTCAGTGAAATCCCGCTGAAGGGTGGGGGTGCAGCGGGGCCTACCATGCACTCGGTTTCGGCCTGCTTGCGCTTGGACTGCTGCAGCTGCCCCAGGAGCTCCTTGTTCTGCGCAGTCAGCTGCTGCACACGCTCCTGTAGGCTCCGCCCTTCCAGCTCCGCCCGCCGCAGATGGTTGCAGTGAATCTGGTTCTGGGAGGGGCGTTCGGCCCAACCGTGAAGAGGGCGGCGGGGAAGGGGGGTGGAAAAGAGGGAAGGATGAGAAATGAACAGAAGCACCGCACCCTGTGTGGTGATGTAAAGGGTCAGAGGAAGGACAGGGGTGAGCTGGATAGGTTTTGGCCCGTGAGTCAGAAGGTAGCCAGAAATGAGGTTTCTCCCAATCCACGCAGTAATATGAGTGAAGATTGAAAAGATTGAAAAGATTATCTGGCAGATCTCCACCGCCCCCTGGTGTAAAATGATTAGCATTACAGGCTAGACTCACACAACAAGCACAAAAACAACACACACACAAAAAAGCAAAAGGGGCCAACAGTTCTGCATATATAAAGAGGTTACAGCAATGCTCGCATTTTACTGTACGAATTGGTCTCTTAATTTGCAAGACTGAAGTAAGATTCTAAAGATTCACTCGTGCGATTTGGCCCTGTGCTGTACTGCTTAAAAAAGGTGATGAATTGTTCAATGTTCCTGGCTGATAGATGTACATAGTCTATAAGGGAAGAGGTGCAGTGAATGCGGAAGGCAGGGTTAAGCAGGGGTACCTGCGTCTCCAGCTCCAGCATCCTCTGCCTGTTCTCCCGGAGCTCGGCCTGGACCTCGGCCTCCCGCAGCCTGACGCTCATCAGCTCGTCCTGCAGCTCGCCCAGCGTGCTTTTCCTGGGGCTGTCCTTCCAGCGGCTCGACGTGCGCGCCAGGTGTTTCTGCGCCGCACACACATGCACACACACACGTGCACACACACACGTACGCACACGTGCACACACACACGTACACACACGTGTAAACACACATACAGACACACGTACACGCACACATGCGTAAACACACAACATGTACACACAACATGTACACACACACACAGATATAGCCAAGCTTACTCATTGCACTCAGCTCTTCATATTTCACTTGCATATTTCAGTTGTTTAAGATAACAGTTAAATATACATAAAGGGGTCTTTTTTTATGTCAGAGATGCATTTTAGCTACTCAAGGCCATTTTCCACATGGTGGAGTTTTCACACTAATTGAATACGGATTCATATGTGCGCACACACACACACACACACACACACACGCGCGCGCATGCACATACACACACGCGCACACATACGGAGATGCAGATACACACAGACACAGAGAGACACAGCCATATGCAGACACACACACACACACATCCTTACCTGCCAGTGCTCCTCCAGATCCTTCACCTGCTGTCGCAGCTCCTTCAGGCCGGTCAGAGCCTCGGCCTCCCGCAGCTTCACCCCGATCAGCTCCTCCTGCAGCTGAGCCACGTTATATTCATCCGGGAGGGCCGTGTTCCTCTGTAACACACACGCATACACATATACACACACACACACACACACACGCACACACATATACACACACACACACGCACACACTGTCAGATGGCCAGCGTCTCTCTCGACGAACGTTGCAACGCAGAAACCCCTCCGCACTTAAACAGGTCCCATATTGCGGAAAATAACATTTGCTGTGGATAATAAAGGCTCTAAAAAAACAACACTGCAGAAGTATCAAGTCCCCAAATTAATCCATATGAATAAAATGTGAAGTTCCGTGAAGTTATGACGGCACGGCGCAGACGGCTTTCAGTTTGTTGGAGTTAACCGGGAGGAATCGCCACCTTAACGTGGTGGAGGGGTTTGTGTGTCCCAGTGATCCTGGGAGCTAGGTTGTCGGGGGCACTGTTAGCCCCCAGTAGGGTCTCCCAAGGCAAATTGGTCCCGGGGGAGGGGCCGGACTAAGAGAGATTCAAAGACTCCCATGACACGGCCACACAACGACCCAGTTACCTCGCCCGGAAAAGGGAAACCGGGACCCCCTGCTGGAGCCAGACCCGGGAGGGGAGCTTGTCGGCGAGCGTCTGGTGGCCGGGCCTTATCCCATGGGGCCCGGTCGGGCACAGCCCGAACTGGTCACGTGGGGTCGCCGCCCTGTGGGCTCACCACCTGCAGGGGTCGGCATCGGAGTCGGGTGCTTTGCCCAACGGGCAGTAGGCAAAGGCGGGGATCCGGGCGTGCTGATCCTCGGCGTCGCAGACTGGTTCTGGGGACGTGGAATGTCACCTCTCTGGTGGGGAAGGAACCGGAGCTAGTGCGGGAGGCGGAGCGGTACCAACAAGATATAGTTGGGCTCACCGCCACGCACAGTACTGGTTCCGGAACCAAACTCCTGGAGAGGGGCTGGACTCTGTTCTTTTCTGGAGTTGCTCAAGGTGAGAGGCGCCAGGCGGGTGTGGGGATACTCACAAGCCACCGGCTGAGCGCCACTGTGTTGGAGTTCCACCCGGGGAACGAGAGGGTCGCCTCTCTGCGACTACGTGTCGCTGGGGGGAAAGCTCTGACTGTCATTTGTGCTTATGCGCCAAACGGCAGTTCAGAGTATCCGGCCTTCTTGGAGTCACTGGGCGGCATCCTGGAAAGGGTGCCACCCGGAGACTCCATAGTTCTGCTGGGCGACTTCAACGCTCACGTGGGCAATGACGGAGAAACCTGGAGGGGGGTGATTGGGAGGAATGGCCTGTCTGATCTGAACCCAAGCGGTGTTTTGTTATTGGACTTCTGTGCTGGTCATGGATTGTCGATAACAAACACCATGTTCGAGCATAGGGTAGCTCATAAGTGTACTTGGTACCAGAGCACCTTAGGCCAAAGATCGATGATCGACTTTGTGGTCGTATCGTCAGACCTGCGGCCGTATGTCTTGGACACTCGGGTGAAGAGAGGAGCAGAGCTGTCAACTGATCACCACTTGGTGGTGAGTTGGATCAAGTGGCCGGGGAGGCTGCCGGACAGACCCGGTAAACCCAAACGTGTAGTGAGGGTGAACTGGGAACGTCTGGCGGAGGCCCCTGTTCGCGAGGTCTTCAACTCCCACCTCCGGAGGAACTTCTCACGCACCCCGGGGGAAGCTGGGGACATGGAGTCCGAGTGGACCATGTTCAAAGCCTCCATTGCAGAGGCGGCAAGCAGGAGCTGTGGCCAGAAGGTCATCGGTGCCTGTCGGGGCGGCAACCCAAGAACCCGCTGGTGGACACCAGCGGTGAGGGAGGCCGTCAAGCTGAAGAAGGAGGCCTTTCGGGCTTGGCTGGCCCGGGGGTCCCCTGAAGCAGCAGACAGGTACCGGGTGGCCAGAAGGGCTGCAGCTTCGGCACTCGCTGAAGCAAAAACCCGGGTATGGGAGGAGTTCGGGGAGGCTATGGAGAAGGACTTTCGGTTGGCCTCGAGGATGTTCTGGCAAACCATCCGACGACTCAGAAAGGGAAAGCAGGGCTTGTCTCAGGCTGTTTTCAGCAGGGGAGGAGAACTGCTGACCTGGACCGGGGATATTGTCGGCCGGTGGAAAGAGCACTTCGAGGAGCTCCTGAACCCGAACAACACGTCCTCTGTGGAAGAGGCAGAGCCCGAAGACTTGGGGGAATCTGCACCTATATCCCTGGCGGAAGTTGCTGAGGTAGTCAAAAAGCTCCTCAGTGGCAAGTCGCCGGGTGTAGATGAGATTCGCCCTGAGATGCTGAAGGCTCTGGACATTGTTGGGCTGTCTTGGCTGACACGCCTCTTCAGTGTCGCGTGGAGGTCGTGGACAGTACCTGTAGAGTGGCAGACCGGGGAGGTGGTCCCCATTTTCAAGAAGGGGGACCGGAGGGTGTGCTCCAATTACCGGGGTATCACACTCCTCAGCCTCCCTGGGAAAGCTTACTCTAGGGTGCTGGAAAGGAGGCTCCGACCGACGGTCGAACCTCGGATTCAGGAGGAGCAGTGTGGCTTCCGTCCTGGCCGTAGAACAGTGGACCAGCTTTTTACCTTGGCAGGGTTGCTGGCGGGGTCATGGGAGTTTGCCCATCCAGTCCACATGTGCTTTGTGGACTTGGAGAAGGCTTTCGACCGTGTCCCCCGGGGAACCCTGTGGGGTGTACTGCGGGAGTATGGGGTACCGGGGCCGTTGTTACGAGCCATCAGGTCCCTGTATAACCAAAGTGAGAGCTGTGTCCGCATTCTCGGCACAAAGTCAAGCACGTTTCCTGTGGGTGTTGGACTCCGCCAAGGTTGCCCCTCGTCACCGGTCCTGTTTGTGGTATTCATGGACAGGATCTCAAGGCGCAGCCGAGGTGAGGAGAGTGTCCGGTTTGTAGACCTCAGAATCGCATCTCTGCTTTTTGCGGATGATGTGGTTCTGCTGGCTTCATCAGACCGTGACCTTCAGCACGCACTGGAGCTGTTTGCAGCCGAGTGTGAAGTGGCCGGGATGAGAGTCAGCACCTCCACGTCCGAGGCCATGGTTCTCTGCCGGAAAACGGTGGATTGCTCCCTCCGGGTTGGGAACGAGTCTTTGCCCCAAGTGAAGGAGTTCAAGTATCTCGGGGTCTTGTTCACGAGTGAGGGTAGAAGGGAGCGTGAGATCGACAGGCGGATCGGTGCAGCGTCAGCAGTAATGCGGGCGTTGCACCGGACCGTTCTGGTGAAGAGGGAGCTGAGCCGGAAGGCGAAGCTCTCGATTTACTGGTCGATCTACGTCCCAACCCACACCTATGGTCACGAGCTTTGGGTAGTGACCGAAAGAACGAGATCGCGTATACAAGTGGCCGAAATGAGCTTCCTCCGTCGGGTGGCCGGGCTCAGCCTTAGAGATAGGGTGAGGAGCTTGGACATCTGGAGGGAGCTCGGAGTAGAGCCGCTGCTCCTTCGCGTCGAAAGGAGCCAATTGAGGTGGTTCGGGCATCTGATCAGGATGCCTCCCGGGCGCCTCCCTTTGGAGGTTTTCCGGGCTCGTCCAACTGGGCGTAGACCCCGAGGGAGACCCAGAGCCCGCTGGAGAGATTATATATCTCTCCTGGCCAGGGAACGCCTCGGGATCCCCCAGGAGGAGCTAGAATGCATTGCTGGGGAGAGGGACGCCTGGAATACCTGGCTTTGCCGACTGCCACCGCAACCCGACTCCGGATAAGCGGGTGATGATGGATGGATGGATGGATGGATGGAGTTAACCGGCCAATCAGAGCAGAGGTTCACTGATGTCAATGAGCCTTAAAGACACAGTCACTAAAACAGCCTGTTCTTGGTAAAGCTCATGACAGGCACTAATGAATGGACATGTAAAACTGGACAGAGAATATTTTTGGTACTTAAACCACACAAATGTCTTAGTCATTTGGATATCAGGACCTAAAATAAAACAGTGGAAAGGCGTACAACATGGGACCTTTAAGACCTTACCCCGGCTGTGATGTCCTCATACTGCCATGCTGACGGGGCTCACGCACCTTCTCCATGTCCAGAACCTTGTCCTGCAACTCCTTCATGGCGCACTGCGACTCTGCCTCCTTCAGGCGGGCCTGCACCAGCTCCCTCTCCAGCTGCAGGATGAAGTCCTCTGTGTAGCGCGGGTTCCGCTTCTCCTGCAGGGGGCGACAGAGGGCGAAGCCTTTAACAACCCCGAGCACACATGGCTGGCTTTAGTTGCTGCGTCACATGGTGCATTGTGCTGCGTATTTCACCCAGGTCGGGATGGTAGAGCAGATAGAGATTAAATTAAAACGGAAGGGGGAAAACAGGAATTCATTTGGACTCACTTCATGGGGGGAAAAGTCTATGACTGTACTTTCTTTTGGGAAGCAATCATAAAATTGAAAGTTGAACCTTTGCTCAAACCTAAACATAAGTCAAGTCTGAATATTTTAGCCCAAGGTACATTTAAAACATTATTAGGGACAGGATATGGCTATCAGTTACCTGCAGAGCAGCTGTAAATGATAGAGCCTCTGCCCTACGGTCCTATAGGATGGACTGACATCAATTTTTTCGATTTGATTCATCTCTAAATTGCGGCCTTCCATACAGTACCAGTATCACTTCTCAAGAACAGGAACAGTACAGTAACACTAATGTGGCTACAGAGTACATTCCAGTGCAATCCATTTCCCAGAATTATGTGCAGTTTGCAGGAGTTGTATTTCAGAGGGATAGAGCAAATCACAGTATTCAGGAAGATTCAAAACTCAGTAAATCAACTGCAGGCGACGGTCGATAAATTGGCACAGCTTTAAAAAGGAATATAATTCATATGCATGCCCGCTTCTATATGCTGCCAGCATTAAGCACTCTGCATAACATAACACAAATACATTACACATATAGGGCTAATTTAGAAAATTTCACAGCAAGTGCTTATTTTCAGTCTATTTCAGTTAGCCTATTGTTTGCCCTTCAGTATGTTTTTTTTAATTTTTTCTCAGACTCATAATGGCTTGGTTGGCACACACCAATTCAATTCCAAAGGCAATCAAAAGTCCAGATTCAAGACCAGGTACTCTTATACTAAGGAAGCAATTGAACACACCTAACTGATGAGAAACACTTGTGAAGCCATTTCTCCAAATGTCTTGACACCCTGAAATGGGGGGACTATGTGTTAAAAAGGGCTGTAATCACCCTGATCACAGATCACCCGATACGGATGTAAATACCCTCAAATTAAAGCTTTAACCTCATCATTTAATTTAAAATCCAATGTGCTGGAGTACAGAGCCAATATGACAAATTGTATCTCTGTCCAAATACTTACGGACTGCACTGAAGCAATTCAGAGGAATTTCCCCCACCTACCAATCAGACCTCTAAGCCTCCTGCACACTGCAGTATTATCCATTGCAAAACGTTCAACATGTTATCTGGCTCTATGTATTCAGAATACTACTGTACTCCCCCTAGTGCCACAGCTATATGCTCGATAACCAGCAGACAACCATGATAAATCAGTCCACCTCTCCCAACAGCACAATGAATGTTTAATGGTGGCTCAGTGTAGGAATCATAAAACAACATTATGTAAAACACCATATTATACCAGGCAGACAGAGCATTATATTTCGATGCCTGCATGCAAAATTAGCTCATTAATAGTTAAACACCCTTTTCTGCTGTTTCGCAAAGCACCAAAGGGCTCGGAACAGGGCTCAGAATCAATGTCACACCACCCAGTGCCAATCAGAGGGCTGCTTAATTATTCAGGAGGCATTTACATAAGAGCAGCATGCTAATGACACACAGTGGACTGTGTGTCGGCCTAGAGTGTCGGCAGACCACCATAATTCATTGAAAGTACTACCGACTTTTGTCATGGATTAGCAAAGTAAACGGTTAAATCATGTGCAAACATATCTTGGGTCATCATTCCAGCGTTCATGCTTATTCAGAATTTGAAGTCCACTAACTTATTTTCGAAAACCCTGTGAGAACATTGACTTTGACTCAACACAATGAATCTCACCTCATTCAAGGAGCAGTCTCGAAAATATATTTTCGTACATTTCTGCTTTTTAAAATAGAAAACGCAATTCTCTGAATACTTTTGGATTGCTTTGTGAATACAAACTGCAGATAAGCAATTCATTTGATTTTAAATATGTCAATAAACTGAGGATGGAATGTTTCTAGGTACAGAATAATTTAGTGAAAAATTTAAAACTAGATTATCATTTTGACCACTTACTGAAATATCAAGGTACTCAAAAACCACAGTATATTCAAAACAAAAGCAGCCACATAGCTCAAGACCCATTGTATTCATTAATTGGTGCAAATAGGCTTACCACAAACAAATGACACCACAGCTATAAAGTCATATTCCAATCGCCTTCATGAGACAACAAAACCGTCGAGTATTTGCATGTCCATAACATCCCCCCCGGAGCAATATGGGGTTAAGGACCTTGCTCGAGGGCCCAACAGCTGCATGGGCCTGCATGGGACTTGAACCACCAACCTTCCCTCATTCAACAGTCCAAAGACATGCAGGTTAGGGACTACAGATGAAAATGATCCCATTAGCTAACTCTGGCACATTTACACTGATGTGGAAACTGAACGTGTTGATTAATGTGCACTGTCCCTGGTAAATAAATAAAATAAATAAATTTAATGTACCTTAGCTGCAAAGCTACATGCTACCGCCACGGGTCGGCAGATTCCAATGAGAGAGTGAGAGAGTTCCCAGGGTATGTGTGTGTGCATGTCTCCCCCCCCCACCCCACCCTCCACCCTCTGAGGGCCCAGCGCCCCTGCCCTTCACAAACCCCCCTTGGCGGGGCCGCCGAGCCGCTCCTTACCCCTTGTGGCTGCTCCCGCTGCTGGAGCTGCAGGATGACGCTCTGGGCGTGCTCCAGCTGGGCGCTGGTCTCCTCGCACTGCTGTCTGACCGTGGCCAACTCCCGCTTAATAAGGTAGTTTTCCTCTGCCTCCTGAGCCCTTGTCACTTGTCCCTTGGGACATAATCGTTGGGTGTGAGCAACGGTGTGGATGGGCGCAACCAGGAAAAAAAGGAGGGGGGGGGGTGTTGGGGTGGGGTTCGGGATGTGATGTGCCAGCATGCCGTCTAAGGAGGGACTTATGGGTCTGATGTCGGGCGACAGCCATCTAGATTATCCATTCTCATTGGTCAGTTTCGGGTTCGGCCTCTTCCGGTTGGTTGAAATGAACGCTGGCATGCGGTTATCCTGATGTTCATGCACTGCCCCCTGTGTCTCTGAGATTCGTTCTCTCATTTCAGAGCGGGGGAAAATTACCTCACGTTTACTTTGACGTCGGGACGATAACGATTAAGGAAGTGGTCCGCATGCAATGCTAGAGGGAGCTACAGAGGTCTTGGAGAGAGGGAAAGACAGGCAAAGACAGACAAGGAGAGCGTATAGATATACCTGGATCAATCTATCTGCCAAGGAAGCACTTTCCTACAAAAAGGGGGAAAAAAACAATAAAGAAGCACACAAAAGAGAAAAACAGACCAAAGAATAAATTTCAACACGAATAAAGTGACAATACTGATTTTGACAGAATACACAGAATGTTCATTTTCCACCCTCTTATTTTGTCTATATAAATTATTGTTTGTCGTTTAGCCTGAGAATGCATTTAGTCTGTTTGGTGTTGGAGGGTGGAGAAGAAACATAGCCAGAGATGTGGTGGCACTGAAGTGTGGGTAAAATTGTGGTGAAGCAGACAGTGGTTAGCGATATAGCGGACAGTTATTAGCGAGGTAGCATACGCTGACAAATTTCAGACAGAAAAGTAGAAGACAGCCAATGATGGCCACACAAAGACAGGTTTGGTACTACTGTACTTAAACATACACATGTTAAAGGAAAGACCTTAAGGCCTTAAAGCAGCAGAAGATGCGTGCTGGTAATACTGCAATATGAGCATACGCGATCGATGTTATTTGCTAGTCAGTACGAAGCACCGAGGATGCAAACTGCATGCATCTTTGATGCAGCCCTGCGCAGGCTGATGACCTGTTGTTGCATACCAGATTAGCTGAGCATTATCAGGAGGCAGGAACCGCACTACAAATGCCAGCATGCACTGCCATCCCACCCCATCTTGCATCCCAATGAACTGGCAGCCTATCTATTTCTGGGATGTTATAGACCCACCCAAATAAATTATGTTGCACGTACAGCAGGTGTGTTCAAGTTACAGTAACTACACTTCGAAACATAAATGCCTTAATCGATTTGACTTACCTGTTCAAAATTACACTACTGTGTACAAAAAAAATCCTTCCCAAAGTGGAACCGTTTGGATTTACGCATTCATTTTATAGTATCAGGTAACAAAAAATTATTGACCTTGGCCCGAATTGTGTTTGCAAGCGTTTAGTTTGGTAAACCATACACACGGTTTGCACAGCCCAGTTAGTAAACAAGATGCATGTATTTTAGTAACCGCAGGAATCGCGTATATGCGCAGACGCACGGACACACACGCGCGCACACACATGCACACGCACACACGCACACACACATGCACACACGCACGCACGCACACACCCTGGAGGAGCGTATGCAGACGCTGCGCTGCTTTCTTGTGCGGACGCCCATTGGCGGGACGGACTGTAACAGGTGATATGGAGGATGAAGGGCAGAACCAGAGCAGAACTCACTTTCTCCAGGGTATCAATCCTCTGTTTCAAAAGCCGGTTCTCTGTACGGAGCCTCTGTAAGACAGAGTATTTCACACTGTCACAAACAGGAAATGACACCAGCGTTGTTATACAGCGGCTAAGCAACTGCGTTTTTAACCCATTATGGACTAAGGCGCCCAATAGAAAACCCATAGTAACCCATAGAAAGGCCTAGGAATCACAATGCATTTCAACGGTCATATCTCTTGAAAAACTCTCAAATTATCAAAAACACTGGCGTTGCATCTGTATGAGATCCGAGATGTAACGTGCAGGTCGAATCCATCTGTTATGGGAGATGTAACGCGCAGGTCACATCCGTCTCTTAAGGGAGATGTAAAAGCAGGTTGCAGCCACGCATAAGGGGTTAAAATAACTTCACTTTCGCAGCAGCAAGCAGAGAGGAAAATCAGGGCCATCTACGAAAAAGCAGGTTAAACTATACATTGTTTTAGCTGCCGATTTGGTACTGAAGTGAAGGCGCTGGAATAATAGGAGCCAATAAATCTAAGTAGAACAAATAGACTGCAAACTGAAATGGACCAACAAAGCATTTTTCTGTATTGTCCCCACAGGTGGGGTAAAAGAGACATTCTAGCTGAAATACAGTTCAGCTGTCCTGAATGCAGTATCCATTCGCTTTCCTTGTGTCCACGGTCACTGATATCCCCACAGACCACAGTGGAGGACTCACCTTGATTTCTACCTGTTCCTCCATCTCCTTTGTCTTGATTGTAGTATAGTCCTTTTCTAACCTAATAACAAAATATCAGAATACATTATTAAACGCCACAAAAGCCACAGGAGGAATTTCACCCTATTCTACTCTTTCACACATACAAGTGTGGTAATTTAACCCGCATTGTTAGTAATGAAGAGAGCACATAGGATCCCCAATATTCTATTCCAGAATGTTCTTGCAGTGAAATGCAGTTTATTCATTTTCAGGTATTTCAGGTGTACACAGTTTCAGAATTTTGTATTTAGCAGACTTCAGCTGCATGTCTTTTAGTTAGTCAATTAAAATAAATGGAATGGTAAATATGGAAGGCCACCTAAATTGTGTCAGGAGTCTAGGGGTGTAATATGACATGACCCTGAGATGCACTTTGGCTCTTGTTTTCTGGCACTTTTGGCCTGCAGATTCTACCTCTACAGTAATGACGAACCCCCAACCACAGCTCGGTCAAATACGTAATTGTTTTGGATTCAAATACTTTTCTACGCTTTACTGAGCTTGTCCGGAGTATTGGAACCGATGACAGGCTCTGAAAAATTGCAAGCCCCTCCTTCTCTTCCTCTTGGGTTGGTTTTTAATCCAAAACAGTTACGTATTTGGCCCAGAACCAACAGCGAAGGAAACCTACTTCTTCATCTTCTTGGCATTGTACTTCACTTGATACGCGATCAGGATCACCCTGTCAGGGCCGCTGTCCAGCTGGTGTGGAATGACCTTCTGAAAGTGCTAGAACAAGTACAGGAAAGCAAGGATGCATCTCGAGCCCTTAGAACTATGGTTCTAGCCGACATTTTAGACAAAAATGAGTTAGTGTCATAAATACAGTATGTTGTTTCTTGAAACTGAATATGTGTGAAGTTTTATACAAAAATATGGTTTAGAAGTGTGAACAAATGCACAAATCTAAGAACCACTCAGAACGCAGAGAGAACCTTATAATTCCAAGGTCTGTTACTGTTACGGTTCTCAAAGGAACCAAACTGAAACGGACTGAAAAGAAATCGGCGAGTTGGCCTCGGAGAAGGCGAGCAGGGAAGGACTGTCTTGTCGTGGAAACCGGACGGCCAGCGGCTCTAACCTGTAACATCCCCTCCATGTCCAGCTGTATGAGCTCCCCCTGATTCATCTGGAGAATGGCCAGCCCCACACGGAACACTATCTCCAGGCCCTGCGGATGGAGAAGGACGCAAAGCCGCTTCATCTCGACGCAGTACCCAAATTCTGTCACCAGGGGGCACCCCTGAGCTACTTTCACACAGAACCACTGAGACACGGTCTGACATTCAGTTCAACTCGATTCAATTCCATTTCATTTGTGTAGCGCTTCTCACGGAAGACTTCCACAAGGACGGCGTAACAGAAGACAGCATTGTAAAGCATTGGACAACAACAGTTCTATGGGAGACATTATTGCGGTTTCAACTTCATAAAGAAGCTTTATTTAAGCTTTATTTATTGCTTACTCAAGTAGTTTTCCTTACTGCTACCACAACACTGCACAGTTGCCCACACTTCTGCCTGGGATATTCTCCGAAAACCTCCGCTGAGGGGTCCTGGCGACTGACCTCGCACATGAATATGTCGAAGATCCTGGTGGCGACAGGAAGGGGGAAGGAGGTGAGGAAGATGGTGAGGAACCAGGAGGAGGCGTACATGGAGGTGTGGAAACTCTGGGCCTGGAAGTGCTGGTGGAGCTCTGGGAGCTGCTCCTGCGGGAGGAGACGCGATAATGAAGATTATAAATAAAGATTCACATTCTTACAGGAAAGCCACCTAATAAATGAAGTCATGTGCATCAGTGTATAGGCTTTGGGGGAGAGCCAGATTCCATAGACGACCAGTGTTGTGTTACCTGGATCATGCACTCAAACTGGTACATGCAGAGTCCCAGCTCGGCCATGCTGGGCTTGAAAAGCTCCCTCAGTCTGTAGTCCTGCATCAGCTTCACAAACACACAGAAGGCCTCCTCCTCCGGCATCTGTGCACAGACGAGACTACACAGTACTGTACTGTGCAACACTGTGCTGACTACCCTGTACTGTACTGTACAACACTGTGCTGACTACCCTGCACTGTACTATACAACACTGTACTGACTACACTGCACTGTACTGTACAACACTGTACTGACTACCCTGTACTGTACTGTACAACACTGTACTGACTACCCTGCACTGTACTGTACAACACTGTACTGACTACCCTGCACTGTACTGTACAACACTGTACTGACTACCCTGCACTGTACTATACAACACTGTACTGACTACACTGCACTGTACTGTACAACACTGTACTGACTACCCTGCACTGTACTATACAACACTGTGCTGACTACCCTGCACTGTACTATACTACACTGTACTGAACAACACTGTACTGACTACCCTGCACTGTACTGTACAACACTGTACTGACTACCCGGCACTGTACTATACAACACTGTAATGACTACCCTGCATTGTACTATACAACACTGTACTATATGACACTGTACTGACTACACTGCACTGTACTATACACCACTGTACTGACTACACTGCACTGTACTAGACTGTTTGAGTCTGCAGCACATACACACAGACGTGCATTCAAGATGGCAAACATTAGCTTTCGCACAGTTAACGTTCACCAACAAATTTTTTTCCCCACAAACGTTAGCCCACACTTTGAAAAGGCAGTGCGAGGTGCAGTGCAGCCAGACTGCACTGAACAGTTTATCAATACTTAACAGCACTGTGACATGACGAGGCGTAACCTGAGCTACAACGCTGAGGAAATGACCTTTAAAAAGCTGTCAGAACAGCAAGAAGCGTATATCCTCTATGGCAGACTACCACAAGGGATGTGAGAAGCGTGAGCACGTTTCTATGTCTGTGTATGTCAGGCCTGAGGTAAATTCAATTTCTGTTCAGTCAAGCCAAAATTAAATTTGCGAAATGGAAAAAAAAAAGCCCATAATATTCAGTGATGACAATTTCAATGACAATTCATTTCCTGAAGTGACTGAACTGAAATGGAATTTACCAAAAGCTAGTGTGTGTGCGTTTTTTGTGCACGCATGTGCGTGCTTGCGTCTGTATGAGCAAGGTGAAATGGTCTCGTGTTACCTGCATGAGCAGCAGTCCGACGATGAACGCACTTCCTTGACAGTAACCGACCTCCCGGTCCACGAGAGAGTACGCCTGTGACAGGAAATGACTTTGGGTGAGCAGTCAATCAAGTGAAAGGGAAGCTCTTGGCCACGAGACACACGGTGATGCAAAGCCCTTCAACGCTTTTAGTCCCAAGAGTACCATATGGCACACAAGCGTAACTACCGTAAAATCCCAAGAGTGCCATATGGCATTCTCAACCTTGTATCTTTCCAACCAATCAAAATTACTGCTATGCAATTTTTTTTTGAGCCCCTGACTGAATTCTCAACTTTCTCAATTTTCTCAATTTTCTCAAGCAAAGCCAAAACGCTTTGGCTTGGGACTGAAAGGGTTATTAGTACTGGGTGTAGCTGCTGACATCATACTTTTCCGTACTACGGCTGAAAGAAAGTCAACCAGCTCTACACAGAATGAAGGACGGATTCGGCTGAATAATGTATATACACAAGCATTCTATTATCTTCTTGATGGCTGCAGCCAGATACCTGCCAACTCCTAAAACCCATAGCGCTCAGCTAAGTATAGCAGCCTACCCATAACGCTCAGCTAAGTATAGCATCCTACCCATAGCGTTCAGCTAAGTATAGCATCCTACCCATAGCATTCAGGACAGTATAGAATCTTACACATAGCACTCAGCTAAGTATAGCATCCTACCCATAGGGCTCAGGACAGTATAGAATCTTACACATAGCGCTCAGCTAAGTATAGCATCCTACCCATAGGGCTCAGGACAGTATAGTATCCTACACATAATGCTCAGCTCAGTATAGCATCCTACCCATAGCGCTCAGGTCAGTATAGTACCCTACACATAGCACTCAGGAAATATCCTACTGATAGAATGCTATCCTGTGGTGAGCACTATCGATAGCATTCACAACATCCTATCGAGAGCGCTCTCTACATAGTATAGGAAGCTTTGGGAAGATGGGAAGATGGAAGTGGCTTGAAAAGATAACATAACATAAATAATAACCGATTTTGCCTGAAAAGGTTGGCAGACTTGGGCTTTGATGAGGTTCCTTTCATGTGGCCTTGCATGGCGAGTGACCAATACTCAAAAACAACACCCACATTTAGGACAAACTAAGCTAACTTGTGTAAAAGAAATAAAATGGAAAAAAAACATTTTTTAGATTTTCTGCTGGCCTGCCTTCAAAACCAGATTAACACCAAACCTGAATGTTTGCTTACCTAAAGGCAATACAACTCCAAAGGGTGGCAGTATAACTAAAGCAAAGCACTAGCAATCTTAGCTGTGAATTAAACTTCAGAAATGAAATGTGTTTGGAATGCAGTAACTGAAACAGATGCAACCAAAACAGGAGTGGGTCTTTTTGAGGGACGGTGTCAGAAGGCCATTGTGAGGGACAGGGTCAAAGGGTCTTTATGAGGGGTGGTATCAGAGGCCCTTTATGAAGGATGGTGTCAAGAGGGCCTTTATGACAGACAGGGTCAGAGGGTCTTTATGAGGGACGTGTCAGAAGGCCATTATGAGGGACAGGGTCAAAGGGTCTTTATGAGGGATGGTGTCAAGAGGGGCTTTATGAGAGACAGGGTCAGAGGGTCTTTATGAGGGACTTGTCAGAAGGCCATTATGAGGGACAGGGTCAAAGGGTCTTTATGAGGGATGGTGTCAAGAGGGGCTTTATGAGAGACAGGGTCAGAGGGTCTTTATGAAGGACGGTGTCAGAGGGCCTTAACAAGTGACTCACTTTCATAACGTTAAAGAGCACCTCTTGGCCCAGGCTGTCCTTCTCCTTGAAGAACTCGTGCTCAGGGTACGTCCGGGCGATATCTCTGCGGATGAGCTTCTCGCAGGGTGACGACATCTTCAGCAGCTCTGAGTACTGGTCCTTAATGGGCATGTTCTGGGCACTGCACAGCAGCTGCCACACTATAGCCCTGAAGTGGTGTGGTATCCCTTTCCTTACCAGATCCTATGGGGGACACATCAACAAATGCTTTAACTATAGCAGTGGATGCTAACAACGGTAGCACAAGATGCTAACGACCATAGCCCTGGATGCAAACAACTGCAGCACTAGATGCTAATGACCATAGCACTAGATGCTAACAACTAAAGCACTGGATGAAAACAACTGTAGCATTGGATTCTAACGACTAGCAATGAATGACATACAATTATAAAATTGCCTGTTACACTATAATTCATTCTGACAAGGGTTAGGGATTTGAAGCAATTTATGTATTCAGACAGTGTTTAGCCAGCATTGAGATATAGGGCAACAAATATCTGTTCTGGATTGCCTATCAGTTGGGAAAATGTGTTACAACAGTTTCTCAAACATAAAAAATCTCTCCTTGATTAGATGAAAGCAAGGAAAAAAAACCCAATTCTCGGTGCTGAAAGTAAGCTCATGCTTTCTGTACAGTGCGTACCTCAAATGTCAGAAATGATACAATTTTGTGCCGCTATATTTATCCTCGACGGCATCAGCCAATTTTTCCTCTGCAGAAGAGTGGATGTTATTCAGTTAGTGAATCATTAGAGGAGGAAACGCACTGAGAGAGAACTGCCAAGTATGACTATTTGGTGTTAAACAAGTTTAGCTTTTGGGTTTTAACTGTGTCTGGATCTGGAATCCCTGAAGGAGACCGAATTCAGCAACCCATTACTTTATTTCCCAAACCCAGAGACACCCCTCATCCTCTTCTTGACAGCTAGGGAATGCATAGTATGTTTACTGACTTTTAGCAGAAGTTATACAACTTTCAATTTTTCATAGCATCCATTTATACAACCGCACATCCTGTGCCCTCCAGATGTATTTGGACAATTTGACCATTTTAGCTATACAGTAATCAAGGGTTCAGATCAAAAGCTAATGAGACATCACCTTTTACTTACAGTGCATCCGGAAAGTATTCACAGCGCTTCACTTTTCCCACTTTTTGTTATGTTACAGCCTTATTCCAAAATGGAATAAATTCATTTTTTTCCTCAAAATTCTACACACAACACCCCATAATGACAACATGAAATAAGTTTTTTTTTGAAATTTTTGCAAATGTATTTAAAATAAAAAACCAAGAAATCACATGTACATAAGTATTCACAGCCTTTGCTCAATACTTTGTTGATGCACCGTTGGCAGCAATTACAGCCTCAAGTATTTTTGAATATGATGCCACAAGCTTGGCACACCTATCTTTGGGCAGTTTCGCCCATTCCTCTTTGCAGCACCTCTCAAGCTCCATCAGGTTGGATGGGGAGCATCGGTGCACAGCCATTTTCAGATCTCTCCAGAGATGTTCAATCGGATTCAAGTCTGGGCTCTGCCTGGGCCACTCAAGGACATTCACAGAGTTGTCCTGAAGCCACTCCCTTGATATCTTGGCTGTGTGCTTAGGGTCGTTGTCCTGCTGAAAGATGAACCGTTACCCCAGTCTGAGGTCAAGAGCGCTCTGGAGCAGGTTTTCATCCAGGATGTCTCTGTACATTGCTGCATTCATCTTTCCCTCAATCCTGACTAGTCTCCCAGTTCCTGCCGCTGAAAAACATCCCCACAGCATGATGCTGCTACCACCATGCTTCACTGTAGGGATGGTATTGGCCAGGTGATGAGCGGTGCCCGGTTTCCTCCAAACATGACGCCTGGCATTCACGCCAAAGAGTTCAATCTTTGTCTCATCAGACCAGAGAATTTTGTTTCTCATGGTCTGAGAGTCCTTCAGGTGCCTTTTGGCAAACTCCAGGCGGGCTGCCATGTGCCTTTTACTAAGGAGTGGCTTCCGTCTGGCCACTCCACCATACAGGCCTGATTGGTGGATTGCTGCAGAGATGGTTGTCCATCGGGTTCTTGGTCACCTCCCTGACTAAGGCCCTTCTCCCCCGATTGCTCAGTTTAGATGATGGATGATGGAGGCCACTGTGCTCATTGGGACCTTCAAAGCAGCAGAAATTTCCCCAGATTTGTGCCTCGAGACAATCCTGTCTCGGAGGTCTACAGACAATTCCTTTGACTTCCTGCTTGGTTTGTGCTCCGACATGCACTGTCAACTGTGGGACCTTATATAGACAGGTGTGTGCCTTTCCAAATCATGGCCAATCAACTGAATGTACCACAGGTGGACTCCAATTAAGCTGTAGAAACATCTCAAGGTTGATCAGTGGAAACAGGATGCATTTAATCAATTTAACCAATTTTGGAATAAGGCTGTAACATAACAAAATGTGGAAAAAGTGAAGCGCTGTGAATACTTTTCCGGATGCATATTTTTGTGTGTATTGCCATTATTGAACAATAGAACTTTGTGTTCAACCCCAGACATTTTTGGGATGAGCATTTGGGATGAATGGCTTTACAGGTGTTTTGAATTGCCCAGGTGTATCATGTTGCATCATGTTGGCACACATAAAAGACCGGTTTGATCCAGACATGGCAAAGTTGCTTTCTGACAGCTTTTCAAGTCCTTCAAGTTCCTCTTAAGCCAGTGCATGAAAACCAACATGAAGACCAGAGAACTGTCTATAACTAAATAAACTGCCATTTTGAAGATACAATAAAATTAGCAACAGAAAAATTATTAAAACAAGGAATTTTGTTGAGAGAAAGGAAGAGCCAGGAAAAGGCAGAGAGCCAGATAGTTTGAAAGTGAGTAGAAAGGGTGAAATCAAAAATATATCTCAAGAGTGTGGGGTTCCACAATCTACTGAAGACAGAAAAATACAGAGACTGTACGGCAAGGTGCAAGTCACTTATCTGTAGCAAGAACAGACAGGCCCCAATTGGAATTTGCAATGAAATACAAATATAAGCCACATGAGTTCTGGAACAAGGTTTTATGGACAGAAGAGACCAAAATAAACATCTATGAAAACGTGGTTTTAGTAAGCCTATTGTTTGGCCTATGTATGACGTTTTTTGTTTTTTTTCTCTCAACCTTAACTTTCATTGGCACAACTTTGGTCTCGTGTTGACAAACATGACTGCAAAAGACTGCAAAGTTGATCAAAATCCAAGAATCACTTGATAATGATAATTTCTTATATATGCACTAAGAAGGGATTGAATAAACTAAACAGCTGAGAAGCCACCTACTTTGGGGGGGGGACTATGAACAAAAGGGGATGTAATTCCTACATGGATCACCCAAAATGGATGTACATACATTAATGGTGACAAATTAAAGGTGACAACCTCATTTTCATTGTTTCAATTCCAATATCCAAGAGTACAAAGCCAAAAGAACAGAAATTGCCCCACTTTCCAAATACTTACTGACCTGCATATAAATCTGCAAATGTATATTAGAAATGCAGCCAGACGTATTAGGGAGCAGTTCATAATGCAGCAGGAGAATGACCTGAAACATACTGCACACTTAGCTACAAAAGAAAAGAACTTAGTTCATAAGAAAAAGAGGAAAATGTTGAGGCTGAAAGCAAAAAAAAAAAAAACCTGACAACAAGCAACAAGTTAATAGGCTGGCAAAGCATCACAAGTGAAGAAACAAAGAGTGAAGTGATGTCAGTGGAATGGGGGTTTGGTGTAGCTATTGCAAGGGAGGGATTTGCACTGAAAAACTGACTTTTTCCAATCACGATTAATCTCATTATCTAGCATTTTACCTCTGACATTATTTTGCTTTGCTTAATTACATTCCTGGTTTCTTAACCCATCGGTAGAAATCATTTTGCGTATCTTTTCCTCTTTTTTAAGCTGCAATTCTTTCCCAAGTATAAAGCATTTCAGCTATGATTTGTTAAAGGGGACTACTCCTGGGGATTGAACCTGCAATCACTGGGATGCAGGTCCAGTTTATTAATTATTATACTAGACTGGCCCTCAACACCTCAGCTGTTGTGGGGTGACTCTCCCAAATCTTTCAATATCCATAAGTCCAGACACATGCACAGCATCATGGGATATCACGAATGCTCTACATATAATGCACAAACCCAAAGGAATTTGTCTTGTGCAAATATTAAGTTTTAGTTGTTTATTTACACAGCAAAAAGCCTTGCTGGGAAAAAGGCCATCACACTATCTCACATGTCTCCCCCTCAGTCAGAACTCTCAGGAGAGGGAGAGACGACATGAGGATTGTATTGGGAAGTTTCCTGTCCAGGACATGGCGGAGAGAGTGAACCAAGTTACTGCAGAACGCAGTGTGGACAGGACGTATGAATGTCGGAAGAAAAAAAGCACGGCAGGCCTGGGATAAAATTAGTCTGACACGGGTGCACAGCGAGGGCCGAACCATTTCAGGATTTTCTGGCAACTGCTCTTAAGTATTGAATTATCTCAATCATACTGCATCTTGGTCATTTTTATAAGCACCAGCTATAGCCACAGACACAGATTTCACTGTGTTCCAGTACAGGAGTGAACCAGTGTAATCTAGAGCTGTCAAAAAACTAAAATGAAAGTAATTGGTAGGAACAAAAAGCAGCACGCAGAATGTTGTGAGGCCCCCTGATCTAACAGAAAGCAGCCTTGTGATATGAGAGAAGGTTTCGATTTTAGTATGCACAGTCCCATAGAGGCACATTCGACAGCTACATCCTCAGTAGGCTAAGAGTTGACACTGGAGGAGTGGGTAATGAGCAATTACACTGGCAGAAAGAGGACACTCTTGATTGGCTGACAGGTGGCCTTATTTGGTAAACAGGAGAGATAGTCTCCGATTCCGCCGCACGACTAGTTGAATATTTAAAGAGACAAAACCAGACAGCTGAACTGCGGAAACATCACAAAGGGAAAAGCGACTGGCTTACATTGAGTTGGAACAGCCCAAAATATTCCCCGAATCACATTTCCCACTCTGTTCGATGGTACACTCGGTTGTTGGAATGTTTGCTAATGAACAAAACAAGAATGACGCGACCTGAAATCATGTGGAGCTCGCTGCAAAATGTTTTACTAGTAATTTTCCAGTCTTAATGTGACAGTAAATGTACAGGCAGGGAGTAATCATTTTCAAAGGGAGAAAAATCACTTGCTTCACCACTCGTGGGGGGCTTTGAAGATTCGAACAGCCCGACTTCAAAGCAACAAGTGAAGACTCGCAACGCAAGTCCCACACGCTGCATTTTTACGCACGTATTCGCCTATTTATTTCGTTATACCTTGAGCTGCTTCTCCCTCTTCTTCCGCACGTCCTCCCAGTCGTTGACGATGCGGCCCCAGAGGAGCCAGGAGTCCTCCTCCAGGTGGGAGAGGTTGGAGGAGGCGGAGGAGCTGGACACCAGAGAGGAGCCGCTATTCCGCCGCGAGCCGTCCACCGAGCGCAGGGACTTACTGTCGGTCTCCAGGAGCCTGAGAGAATAAACATTACATTACATTACATTAATGGCATTTGGCAGACACTCTTATCAAGAGCAACGTACAGTTGATTAGACTAAGCAGGAGACAATCCTTAGCACCCAGACCGCACATCCACACCCACAAACACACCTTCTGACCTTTCATTTACAGTGGCAGAATAAGTATAATACACTGAGAAAGGAAGTCACATTGCAACCGTAACACAAACTGTCAATCCATTTGCAGCCAACCCTCCTGTACACCGAGTCATTTTCCCGACATAGAAACAGCAGTATATAGTCTGGGAGAATGAGCGCAGGCCAGACATCAAACACAACATTAGGTATTCCACAGCACGCAAGCCTCTGGAGTTTGGAAGAAAAGGCATCACACATCACTCCGTCTTGACATTTAACGGGGCTAATTCCCTGAAAGGAACCAGCCATGACTGAGTATGAAAACCAGCGGTTTGGTTGGGAATCCAGCAGTTCAGTAGGGAAACCAGGGGTCTCAGGAGAGAAACAAGGAACCTGGACAAAGATGTGAACAAAGGTGGGAATACCGGCCTTTTCATATTGCCGCTATTCTCACCCACAGCGGTGAGATATAACAAGCTAACCAGCACGTCTTAATTGGAAGGACATTTCATGTCGAGGTCCCAAATAAAAGGCCTAAAAGAGCAGAGGTCAGATTCGCAAATCCGAATGAGTCGTTTTATTGCCATTTCCGCAGAATATTTCCCACAACCGTCTGCTTGCACGCACAAATGGACACACTCGGCACAAAAGGGAGACGCTGCTAATGTGCTCCATACAAGAGATGCGCTAACTAGCTAGCTAAATGTTCTCACAACATTACTGGAATGTTTACTGAATGTTGTAACATTGTGAGTGCGAGAACTTTTTGTGTCAGCTGGAAGGCGTTGGACCTGGGGTTTTGATTTTGGTTTTTCCATACTTCTTTATTTTATCCATATGTATTTTTTCCATTCAGATGGGGGAAAGATAGGTCACAGATAGAGCTGGGATCACAGTACAGAAAGAGGTATTGAGGGGTGGGGGGACAACAAGGCTGTAGCCTATTGGTTAAGGTACATGAGTGAGACGCAGAGGGTTGGTGGTTCAAGCTCCGTTGTAGCCATGATAAGATCCATGCAGCTGTTGGGCCCTAGGGCACTTAACCTCACATTGCTCCAGGGGGATTGTCCCCCTCTAATCTAATCTAGTCTAACTAACTGGAAATCACTTTGGATGAAGGTGCCAGCTAAATGACTTTAATGTAATGTAATATAATGGATGTACATAACGCCATAACATCTTGTCTGCCCTTTTTTCTAAAATTAGCAAAGGGCCAGGTGTACTAAGCCTTTCGTGACCATTTTCAGCACATGACGCATTCTGCCCAGGAAAAATGCATTGCATGTATCAAACTAGCGCACGGGACTGGAACCACACTGGAATGCGTGTCATCTTCCTGAGTTAATGGATATGCATTTAAGGGTGGATCAGGCAAATAAAGGGCGGAGATATTATACATGTGGCTGATTATGTATTCCCTTGAATTTACTAAAGTTCACGCAATTAACCAGGGTTGTGTGTGAAATTTCTCCACCTCTAAAGAGCAGGCGTAAACCGAGGCACAAGCGAGACAGACACAGGTATAGGCTCTGAAGATGCACAGAAATAATCTTCAACTGACACTTTCAACTCCCAGAGCAAGAAATCAAACATTATTCAAACATTATTCACATTAAATATCAATAATTGTATTCATAGTATGAATAATTAAAGCAGCCAAGCAACAATAAGGCTGGGAGTTAAACACTAAATAATGCATTAAATTACCTAATATCTCATGCAAAGCAGTGGGAAGTGTTTGAAGACATGTTTTTTGCCTTTAACATAACATTGTTAGAAACATATCATGCTCAACAGGCATTGTTAAAATAATAAAAACAGGGTTGTATGTTTGTTTGTATTAGTTATCCTCCAAAATAATCACGGAAAAGAAGCGGTCAAAGACTGCGCTTCTGGGAGAAATAAAATATGTCCCGGAATCTCCCACACAACATTCCCATTCTATCTGAGCAATAGTCAAGCTCACTGCAACGTTGCATCTCGCATTTTGTATGCCACAGCTGGAATATGAGCACATTTTTTCCTGCGCTGAATACGCTTTCACCCTTCCCAGATATGGACAATTGATGCTTACGAGCCATTTTTGTAAAATTGTTAAAGTATTTTAGTGCACTAATCTATTTACAGTTACTGTTTTGTTAGTCACCATAAAATTATTTCTTTTTTAGAGAGACAAAAGGCAGCTCTTCCAAAAAGAGGGAAAGGCAGTCGCCACCCTGCAGCGTCAACATTTCCAAAATAAAATGCAGCTTTTAAAGAGCCGTATCATTCCAACAACCACAGTCAACAGAGAGGCACCATCTAGCCTAGCGTGCGACAAACTACCCATCTCCTATTGGAAGATGATAGAAAATTTAGTTTCAGTCAATTTCAACTTGCACATTATTGTGGTCCACTCCACATTTCCATGTATTTACCTCCTACAATTACCGTTATATACATTTTGTTGTATAAAATGTGTGATAATAGACAAAAAATGTATGAAATAAAATCACACATATAATTAACCCTCTAACTAGTAGGTTTTTATGTAGTTTTGTTTCTTCAAAATTATACACTCTACAGTGTTCTAGAACTGTTGCATTCAGTTACTAGTATCTTACACCTCAAAGGGTTAAACCTTAAACACACAAAGGAGGTTAAATATAGAGCCAAAAACCCAAAACAAGCAGGATGACAATGCGCATAACTCATAACTCGGTGAAGGAACCCCTTCTGACAGGTTGAACTGAAACGGCAGAAGGAGGTGGGTGAATGCGGGGCTGGACACCCCCGGGGATGAACGGTTAACAGCAGGCAGGCACTGCGAAGCTGGGGATTCGTAACCGAATCTTCTGCGAGAGAGCGGTACGGCGCACCCCTCTGCCACAGCAGGCCGGAGCGGCCAATGGCAGGGAGACACAGGCTCGGAAACCTGATCTCGGAAAACAGGGGGCGCTGCTCCTGTAATGTCACAGCAGAGCGCGGAGAGGGCTAGCATTACGCCCTAAACTAGCCTGGGTGGGCTGGGATTCTAGCGCACAGGGCATGTTAAATACTCGGATTTAGCATTAGCAGTCACGGCTAGCACCTGTTTGTATTTGTATTGTATTGCCATTCCAAAGAAATACATACAATGAGCTCCAATTGGCACCCTTGATAAAAATGAAGAAACGAGTTGCATATAATAAATAACACAGATAATAATCTATTTTATTTTATGTTCAAACATAGGGTAGAACTATACAGTGCAGTACAAGTATTTTGACAGTGACACATTTTTTGTTGTCTTCACTCTACACTCTAGAAAACAGTTGATATAAAACAATCACAATGTGGTTAAAGAGCAGACTTTCAGCGACAATTTAAGGTTTTTTTTTAAAAAAATTTTAATTTTTTCCCACCCAATTTTACCAAAGGTAATTGGACAAATGAACACAAACTGAAATAAAGTCATCGTGTTCAATATTTCATCGATGACTGCCTGAAGTCTACGACCCATGGACATCACCAGATGCTGGGTATCATCCCTCACTCCACTGGCCTGTGCTGCAGCTCTCTTCAGTTCCTGCTTGTTTTGGGGGCCACTTGCCTTCAGTCTTGTCTTCAGCAAGTGAAATGCACGTTCAATTGGATTGGGGTCAGGTAATTGACTTGGCCAGTCAAGAACATCCCATTTCTTGGCTAGAAAAAAAACTCCTTGGTTGTTGTGGATCATTGTCCTGCTGCACGATGAAGAGTCGTCCAATCAGTTTTGCTGCATTTGCTTGGATCTGAACAGACAAGATGTCTCTGTATACTTTGGCATTCATCCTGCGGCTGCTGTCAGCAGTGACATCAATAAACACAGGTGAGCCAGTTCCAGGGGCAGCTACACAGTGATCTGTTGATGGTCGTCTTTGACACACCTCCAATACACTGGCCTACCAGGTCGTTAGCCATAGCTGAGCTCACCAACGTGTTCTTTCTTCTAAACAATGTATCAAACAGTTGATTCTGGACACACCAAACTTTTTCCATTATGATGGCCTGCTTTACTGACACTGACAATTCTTGGGGCCTCATGTTAACAAACAACAGCAGACTCCAAATGCAGATGGGACTCCTAGAATGAACTCTAGACCTTTTACCAAATCTTTCATGCATGAACTAACAATGAAACTTAACACACCCCTCCAAGAACCATTTAGGCAGTCAATTGTCCAATTACTTTTGGTCACCTAAAATTGGGAGGGAGTATGTATAAAAACATCAAATACCCCAGTTTAGGTTTTTGTATCTTGCCTCAGTTGGTGTCTCTTCTCCCGTACTTGTTTTCTTCTCGCCAGGAGGAGCCACACCCCTTTTATCGAGTTCTCAGGTCATACTCAATTTCCACTTGAGCGCACAATACATCACACATTTCACCAAGACGGCCAGTGGGACCATAATTATTTTTGGATATGGGATTTATTATAATAACACTCCTAGGCAAACCAATATTGGAAGGCATGTGTCATGTACACACCGGTCCTGGAAATGGACCGTAACACAATACACCGGACAAGCTTTGTAAAGCATAGAAAAGTATTTGAATCCAAAACAATGAACTAAAGTACTGTATTTGACCCAGGTTGGTTGCACAGTCTGTTAAACTGCCATCGAATGATGTGGATAACAGATGGTGATTACATTCTGAGCCCTGGAGGACTGTAACAGGGTAAGACCGAAGCAATTCATATATTTTTCAGAGGACGGGGGGAAACTCCTACACCTTCTTGGGATAGATCAAGCCTCTACCAAGTGAACTGAGACAGTGAAAATCCAAAACAGTGAATCCAACACATTTAATTTCATATGGTCTTTCACAGCCTGGCTGAATTTATTCTACAATCTCTATTCTTGGCACAAAATTTTTTTTTTTTTATACTGTATGACAATATGGAGTCCCCAGACAGCATGGGTTTAATAACAGGTAACCAAATGAGCTGTAGCCAAGAGGGGCTGAGGCTAGACGTACCTGACGCAGCACACTTATGTAACAAAAGTGTACAAATGTGGACGTGCTCTGCATTTTGAAAACACAAGGAGCCAATTCCACAAGCATGCAAGCACAGTAGCTTGGCTAATTATTTGCCAGAAGTCAAACAGAGGATAGGGTAGTTTCTGGCTGAGAGCAACAGACAAAATGCACAACAAAGTAAGCTTTTAACCGCAGAGATATCCATTAAAAGAGAGAAGCAGACCCACAACAGCTCATGCGAAGACACCGGGGGAGGGGAAAAAAGATAAGTAAAGGCACAGCTAGCATGGGGACGACGGGTACATTTCACCGATATGAAGGTCCATGGGACTCTGCGTTATTGGCACGTGCGCCATTCCGGCTCTTAAGTTGCAACAGTGGGACCTCTAGGAGACAAGACGTCGCGGAAGCTGCTTACCACGAGAGACTCATGACTCCTTCCTCATGCCTTTGTGATCCTCTCGACAGCGTGTGAGGAAGACGGGGAGCCGAGCGAGCGCTGACACTGACGGATTGGCTGTCGCAGCGGCACGGGCTGAACCACGGAGCGCAGGCAAACAGGGTAGAATATATTCTCTCTATCTCTCTCTGTCTCTGTCAGTCTCTGTCAGTCTCTCGCTCTCCTCTCTCCCCCACTCTCTCTATCTCTCTCAGGGTACAAAGGCCTTCACCACTACACACAAATACAGCCCTATATCAATCAGGGCCTGCACGTGTGTCTGCTTTGTTTGATTTTATTCGCAATAATTGTTAGGGGTGCCAATAAATTTGCCGCCTATGGTTTTCAGAAAAAACTGTGAAACATGGTAAATGCACTGAGATAATAGTATATAGTTTTCCCATGTGTTTGAATTTAACATATACAGTGGGCTCCAGAATTATTGGCACCCTTGATAACTAAGCACAAAAAGTGCTGTAAACAAACAAAAAATTGTTATTGACATGAGAATCATTTCTTTAAACATGAGTAAAGTACTGCGCTTTATTAATGAATTAATGAAATCAACCAAAGTGTTATATATTTTAAATAAAATACATATTTCCACCCCTGGTTTAATACTTGGCAAAGATGACAGCCATGAGTCTTTTCTCATAATCAGTGATAAGGTTAGAGAACAAATTTTGTGGAACAAATTCTGGAGCCCGCTGTCTATCCAGTACCCTTTAAGCCAGCTCCTCGCTCTCTCTCTCGCTCTCGCTCTCTCTCAGAGGACAAAGGCCTTCACCACTACACACAAACACAGCCCTAAATCAATGGGGGCCCCAACATGTATATGCTCTCCATTCAGAAGAATTCCAGTAAACATCCTTCCTCTCCCACAAATGCACAGAAGCCTATTTCTACTCTATAACCCTTGATATCTGCTCAAAACTATAATTTCAAGCACCTCATCACACCGGCCCAACTGGCCCGTATCATCACAGAAAGCCTATCAGAATAAATTCAAATTTCTTACTTTCATTACTGCTGTTGTAATGAAGAAGTAGAAAAGAAAGAATAGATGTACAGCATTTTCAAAAACATGCCAGTTGTAATCCATTTCCTATCTTTTCCTAAATGCAGATGTGTAGTAACTGTGGTGGGTCACCTTCTGTGGAGTAACACATGGTGGTTGTGCATGAGAGACGCATGGCACCTCCACCCCTCAAAGCCCACAGAGAAGATAGAAGACCCATGAAGCACTGACAACAGCGGACCATTGAATAGCTTTGTGAGTTTTAGACTAGAAAAGCCAATTGTACTGTACTGTATTTGAGGTCAAGTTTGGCTGGGGAGAGAGAATAACTGCTATCTAAATGGCCTTTATAGTAGGTTCAAGCATCAAACTCCAGTCCTGGATGGCCTCATATCTGCAAGTATTTAAGGTTTACATTCAATCAGCAGTCCAATAAGACCTGGAGAACAAGGGGTGAGGAATTGTTAGCCAATTGATTTTGGACCATTCCTCTATGCAGATCCTTGCAAGATCCTTTCCTGGATTTTGCGCTGACCGCCTACTCTTTGCGATGAGTGTCACAGGATCTTTAATGGCCACAGTGAGTCAGGACCTCCGTTTAACATCTCATCCAAAAGCCGGCATCTCCTACAGCACAGTGTCCCCATCACTGCCCTGGGGCATTGGGGTTTATTTGAAGATCGCCCCCTACTTGCCCACTGTTAGGAGACAGACAGATTTGTGTATTACAAAAACTTCACATATGCATGTTAATGTCTGCAGGAAGCTTCCATTGTTTTACAGACAACCAATAAAACACAGCGGTAGAAATTGCAGCCTATAGGGCAACCCTGTATAACGAATGACCAATCAGAGGTCACACTGTATTTAGCACCCAAATTTGAATACATGCAAATGTACTTGTATAAAGTCCCCGAACTCCAATGGTTCGATGGATACTTTTGTGTGAATCCTTCATGCTGGCTTCCTGCAATACATACTTTCCTGACTCAAGACACAAACATCGGATTTGCTGCTTCCTGAGAAAACGGTCACTTTAATTATTTGGTAAAACTTTGTGTTACCAACACCCACCAACACCACTTCCAGCAGCAACAGGTCTCACATGGTTGCTGGCTGATAACAGACAGGCAACGCAATAAAGGCTACTACCCAAGATTTCAAGATATTAAATTTGAACAAATACTCATACAGTGGTTTGGAATTTTAAACTGGGAAATTCCAACCTCTGATGTGTGATGTCAATTTTGGTGCGCCAAGCACATGGTTAACACTCTCAAGGAACATTGTAGGTGCAACTGTGTATAAATTGAAGATAATTTAACTGAAACCACAATATTTCAAGAAAAGGCTTTTAATGGTAGACAATTAAACAACAAAAACAAAAGAGCATGTGGGATCAATAACATGCACTAAAAAAGTATCTTGTTCAGTTGTGGAGTAGAGTTCTCACATTTGCCACCTGGTGGTTGTTGTGCGAAAAAAAACTCTAAACAACTATGGATTATGGGTAATATTGCTACAAATGACTTACACGCCACCTACAGTCAGAACCTCGCAAGTATTATTTCCAGCCATTCTTTCAAATTAAATACGAAACCACTGTACGAGGAATTCATGAGAGGAAGAGCTTGGGAGAGGTGAAGTGTTGCATTAAAGGGCACGGCTCCGGGCCTCGTCTTTGGGGGCCGGGTTCAAAGGCCTGTGAAGGGCCCAGACGCCCCCACAGGGATCAGGCCTGGTCAAAGGGGAAGAGATCAAAAAGCGGCACCCTCCTGGGGTTGCCAGGTCAGTGGCACAAGCCTCAACAGGAGAAACGAGACCCGCCAATCAGCCAACAGAGCTTTTCATCAACACATTTTGGTCAACCGCCCCTCAAAAGACCCCATCCGCAATGAAAATGCCAGTTCCCTTCATGAGCCAATCGCGCGACAGGACTGGTCACAGCTCTGGATATGTGCCACCTGGTTCTATGCCTACTCACCAACGGCACAGTATGAGCAGTTTATCACTCTAGCACAGTAACACACAAGACAAAGCACTGTAAAGCGTGAGCTGGCTAATTAGGCTGCAAATAAGATAAGGCAAGGGGAGGAGGCTGACCCAACGTCTGTACACGCAGAGGAAACACAACGCCACATAATGGACATACACACAACTGCATGAGCAACAGCTGCCATTTCTTTTGTCGTGTTTGTTTAACTTTGTTCTAAATGAGAATGGAAAATGTTATTTTTTTGCTTCATTCAGGCAGGGAGAAAGCAGAGGGGTGAATGGACAGAGATGGGATGAGAAGGTGCTACGTTGGTGACTGAACCACAGCCCCCCAGACCTTGGTCAAATATGTGACTATTTTGGGTTCAAATACTTTTCTATGCTTTAATGAACTTGTCTTGTGGATTGGAACCGCTTATACTTTCAAGATATACTTTTAAAAAGTGCAAACCGGGGTTCTGATCCTCTTGGTTGTCACAATTGTTCCAGGCAAGAACAATCAATCTCAGAAAAGCATTTAAATCCAAAACAATTACGCATGTGACCCAGGTCTGCCATCCACACGGGAGGAGGGGGGAGCTTGTATGCAGTTTAAAGAGCCGTCTGTTCTACACATTACGCCGGATATCTGCCAAAGGTTTGGTTATTTACATTTAATTCAACTGTCACGGTTGAATATTCATACGTTACACCTCCAGAGGTTGGTCCCTCCCACGCTTCAACACTTGAGGTTCGCCAGTAGTAGCTATTTTACTTGTGGAGTGCTTTTCTGCAGTAGAATCATCCATGCTATTTAACTAGAAACAAAAAAAAGGACCGGATGTACAAGCACAGCGGCAATGAAGCCTTTCCACAGCTCACGGAATGAAACTCATTACTCGTCTTCCCCTTCGTGGAGACGGGGAAGGAATGGTTCTGTCGCGCTTCTCCGCGTTTAAAGAGTGTTGGGAAAGCTGCCCAGATCTCCCACGCTCAATTATCTCCCGGCTGCACAATCGCTCATTAAAAGCGGGACTCTGCCAATTACGGCACACAGTTACCCGTCTGAAAGCCGGCGCCCTGGCTTTCCAAACGCGTTTCAGGCTTTCACACTCAACATACCGTCTCTCCGCACGTCCAGCATTTCTAATGTCGATGGAACAGCGATTATCAAAGCGCTCTCAGTCGTCGTCTGAATTTCAGCAGGGGTGAAGCAGTCTTTAGTCTGTGGAAGCTGGGTGAGGAGAGGGGTCTGCTGACTTGGCCTGAGGCAACCAGCAATTTGCAATGTTGTTGTGACGTTACAGCAGGGATAGGCAATTCCAGTACTGGAGGGATCCAGAAAGGGCCTGGGTGGGTGCAGGCTTGAACCCATATCTGCCAATTCAGGGAAAGACTGAGTATCCCGGTCCTAAGCTCCTGTCTGCAACATGTAGCCCACAGGGGTGGTCTGTGTAATTAAGACTAGCTAGCCAGGCAACTATAAAATTAATTTACATGTTACCTGGTTAAATCTTGGCAGTGCATAGTAGCCGATATCAAAATTTTGTGTATTTGTGTATGACAAATACATTGGTAGCTATCTAATGAATACAAGAACCATTTCATAAATCAGCATCTCTACATATATGGCAGCCATTCCGTTCCAGTGTCAGTTGCATTGCAACACAAGCACACCTCATTCTACATAGGTGAACAGTGAAAATAATAATAATAATAATAATTTATTTTTTAAAGATAATTCCTCCGGAGAAATAATGGGCATTCTATCGATATTTCTCTGAGTTAGCACGAAGGATTTGGTTCACTAGATCCTCGCCATGAAAAGGACACCGACATTACTCTTGATTGGTATAGCTTGTGGATTCCAAAAATGCAGAGAAGATGAGCCCCCCCTTGCTTGTTTTTCCACCCCACGTTACAAAATAAGGAAATGTCATCGCTAAAGCAATGGCATTGTAAAACAGTTTATAGTTTTAGCACTTTCAAATGGTATATGCTGTGACCACATTGATTTAAAATTGCACAAATGCAAGAAATCCCACTCAGGCCAGGTTAACCCCACATTGCTCCGGGGGGGTCGTGCCCTGCTTAGACTAATCAACTGTAAGTCACTTTGGATAAAAGCCTCAGCTAAATAACAAATAAACAAGGAGACAAGAAGGATAAAATACGCGACTGGAATGAGCCCCCTGCACTGGCTCCGCTCCACCAGGAGGTACAGAACGATACGCTGCCGATAACCTGCAGCCTAGTGGCTAAGGTACATGACTGGGACCCGCAACGTTGGTGCTTCAAGCCCCGGTGTAGCCACGATAAGATCCACACAGCTGTTGGGTCCTTGAGCAAGGCCCTTAACCCCACATTGCCCTGGGAGGGATTGTCCCCTGCTTAGTCGAATCAAAAGTAAGTCGCTTTGGATAAAAGTAACACATTATTATTAAGCCACCCAAAACAGCATGGCCTCCTGGGATTGTGCGGTGGGATTCAGAGGCCCTTACCGGTTCTGCTCCTCCAGCTTGGCCAGGAGCTCCACCTCGTCTGGGCTGAGCTCGGTGGGAGAGGAAGGCGTGAGGGCGGGTGAGGAGAGGGTGGTGGTGGAGGAGGAGGCGGTGGTGTGCAGGGAGGAGGGTGTGGCCACCTGGCTAGCCATCTGACTGACGGTGTGGGACACTGACTTCTTCACCCATGAGAGAGTAGAACTCAGCTTGCCTGCAACCTTTTCTGTCGCCACCTGGAAGGGAACACGGAAGGCTAGGTTAAAGGTACAATAGGTCATTTTGGATGTCTAACGGTCAAGAGAGGAATTGCAGCAACAAATACGCTCAAACACTGCTTATCCCACCCCTGCTCTGTGAATGCACTGACGTTGAAATGCCACTGGTTATGGCAATTAGAACCAATTTTCAACCAATGAGGTTGAAACACGTGGTCAAGAGGTTCAGCTGTTTTTCAGACCAAATGTCAGAATAGGGAAGAAATGTGATCGAAGTGACTTTGACCGTGGAATGATTGTTGGTGCCAGATAGGGTGGGTTGAGTATCTCAAAAACTGCTCATATCCTGGGATTTCCACGCACAACAATATCTAGAGTTCGCAGAGAATTGTGCGAAAAACTAAAAACATCCAGTGAGCAGCAGTTCTGCAGGAAAAAACGTGTTGCTAATGAGAGAGGTCAGAGGAGAAGGTTCAGACTGGTCAAAGACTATGCAGAAGAGCATCTCTGAACACACAACATGTAAGTGGATAGCCTACAGCAGGAGAAGACCAATAAGTCTAAAAAATAAGTATAATAATTACCTAATAAAGTGCTCACTGAGTGTATTTTGACCATGTGTTTTTCATGCTTTCAGGTTAAGAATCCTGTGCAAATTCCGTTACTTACTATAATTTACTAAGCCGCGTCTGTGGTGAACATTGCAAAACATTTTTATTATATGTATATTCATTTAGAGATCTATCAAGTCGCAAAGAATGATAATTACCAAATATTATTTGTTTACCAAGAGTGTGGTAGAGATTCAACACTTATAAAACAAATAAAACAATACTGATAATCCAATAAAAGAAACCATACATATTTTGGTAGATAATGAAGAAACAACAATATGCTTGATTGCATTCATTCACAGCCCCAAAATCAATATGTATTAAGCTCAAATATTGAAAAACAAATGCCAAGCAGCATAATATAGCATAACCTTTTGCCAGAGCACCATTATAAAAATCTAAGTTCATAATCTGAAAATAGACAGAAACTTTTCAGGTTTTTCCCAGATTTAATTCCAAAGATATGCATTCCAAGAATGACACAAAACCCAAGAGTGACCCCATGCCTTATTTAAGAGACAAATCCAATGAGGTCAATGTTTTGGATGTTCTTTATTGAATATGTAAAAAACAAAGTTTGAGCAAAATTGCGAATGGTCAACTTGATTTTTCACGGAATGACCCAATTCTAAGGTCTTCATAGGCTATATAAAGCTTGTTCTTTTAGTTTATCTACATTTTGGATTGGTTCAACTCAACACTGTCTCTCCTCTCCGTTCACTCTCTGAACAATTTAAGCTCTCAGAATGGCAGAACAGTGTATACATGCACTATTACATGGAAGTACCACTCAGAAAGGAGTCTACAATAAGCTATTTCTAGACAGTAAAGATGCTTAGTAGGATCAAAATTAAGAGGGGCTCAAAACAATAGTATAGCAATCATTTTTTGTCATTTTCCATTGGTTGAAAAGATATAAGGTTGAGAGTGCCATATGGATTTTTACAGTAGCAACATTTGTAGCTACTGTAAAAACAGCAGTAGTGCCATATGGTACTCTTGGGACTGAAAGGGTTAAGGAACAAGCCCGCTATTCTCCAGCAGAGTGCCCCTCCCCCATTTTCTGCAGCCACAGCTGTGCTGCCAGGGCAACTTTGACGAGCGCTTTGGCTTGAGACGCAGCCTGAGAACGATTCTCCCTGACACAGTGGCAGCACCGCCCCGCGTGACAACAGCCTGCTCTCCAGCCGGAAGGGCCTTCAGGCGGCGCTGTGCTGGGGTGTAGGCATCGTGGGGCGGGGGGGATTCGGGGGAAGGAACCATAAACTGGAGGACGTCCAAAAACGGGGTATGCACTTCCTATGGGTAAAATTCAAATTCAGGGCCTGGTCAAAGCCCGCTCACTGCTTGGCACAGCGTGATGTGGTCCCAACTGAAAGAGAACATTCCAGAAACGTTTCTGTGACAGTGTAGCCACGCTTATCAGGAGCGTTAGCTTGTGTACGAGTGGCTGACCTCAGAGAAGCAGACATAACTGAGGCACCAGACAGTAAGTTACTTTCTCTCTTCACCTCCTGCACATTGCCACGAGGTACTTCAAGATCAGGCACATCAAACTATAGGAAGACCGAGCAAACTAATTCTCAGGTAGCTTAAAAGAGGTGTGTAGCACTGAATTTTACAAGTTTTATACCGGTATATTAAAGCACAAGTTCTCATCAACACAAGGGCAACCCGTTTCAGGGAGAAGAACAAAGCTGGCTGTTTTGGTGGCTTCTCTCTGGCCCAAATGACCAGTGTTTCACCAACAGCGCAATTGAGAGAACAGCTTCTCTTTGTTGTTCCAGATCCAAGTTCAAAAACAACTCCGGGGGTAACAGAGAATAGCTTACTTCATCACTTGTAATTTTTTACTTTAACAAGTAAATCAATGCAACAAGCAGAGAAGGTTATTAAAAAAACGACAAGCAGTGTCGGTGGGTTCGGCATCAGCTTGTCTGGTGTTTTGGAACCGATGTTAATCCCACCTTCTGGTCCCCTTGGTTGGCGCAATTGCACCAGGCATCAATCAAACACAGAAAAAATATGTTTTTATTTGACCCAGTTCAGTTTCATAGCTTCTAACCACTCCCTGTTTTTGCCCTGTTGGTGCTGGACCTTCTTCCGTGGCTTTCACACCGATTTCACAACAATGCGGCGTTGCAATGTTGTGGCGACTGTGATCACGTCTAAATCAGCACTAAAACCAAGACATGAGTTCTAGGTGTAAGATAATTCCATGCAGCTCTGCCCTATCCACACATCAGTAACTTCCCTGATGAGCCAATGTCACCGGCGATGCAGCGTTGCAGTGAATTGGAATTTGTTTCCGCACAGGGACTAGACGTCTGTCATTGCAACAGCTGGCTAGCATCTACCCGGAACCTTCTAAGAATAGAAGAAGCAAGTACTCATCCAACCGTTGTCAACGACAGTCAACTTTCTTAAGTCTCTTGAACTTTTACAGTCTTCCAGAACATTCTCCACTCTTCCAGTGCTCAGACATGCCGCTCACACTGTTGCTGAGGGGGTCAAAGTGCTCCTCTAATAATAGATGGCGGACTGCGGAGGCCGTGGCTCCAGTTGTCTTTCTGAGTTTCACCTTCACTTCACAGGCCGATCCACCGAGGACCCCCATTCAACTACACAGTAGAGCCTCACACGCAAAACTCCCGGCCGATGTGAGTCCAGGTTCTTCTTTTAGCCCAGAGCTAAGACACCTGATTCTACTCATTAAGACCATGATTAGTTAATGAGTTGATTAAATGACTCAGATGTCATAGTGCTAGGCTACAACAGAAACCTGTGCCCCCACCAGCTCTTCGGATTAGATGCCCTAACCGTCTCTCCTGTGCAGAACACTGTAAATTCCTATATGGACAGCCCTAAAGATGTCTAATTATCAAATATGTTTTGTTTGCAGTGTGTAATACACATCTGAAGATGACAACAAAAACATATTGTTCAGAGGAAAACAGGAAAAGTATGTGAAACGCATTGGTTACACGCTCAAATCACTGAACCCTCCTCTATGAAATACAACCTCTGCTTCAGAGTTAGTATTGAGGTCAGTTCTTTTCCACTGAAGAGACAATCTCCCAGCTCAGGAATGGAAAGACAGGGGAACTCCTACTTCTGACTAAGACACTAATACATGAAGCACCAAAGACACTGCCCCTCTGCATGCCAGGGCCAGGGCAAAAAAATTAATAAATAAAATAAAAATAAAAAACAGAGAACAGTTTTAGTCTCAGGAACACAAAAGTGTAAAAATTTCCAGGAAGGCACAGAAGGCCTATTCATAATTAATATATGTAGTGTGAACCTAGCAAATGGCTATTTTTTGTATTGTAACGTGCAGTGTACTGTATTTCTGCACTGCCATCTCCTCGGCTCCATTACTCAGCTGGCGTGTAGCATGGATGTCGGCCGGCATTAATCACGTTGAGAAAAGCTCACTCACAGGTCCTTTTGTTTGGGCTGGGGCAACAGTGCTCGGACTGCTCCGCCGTTAGCTCACCAAGGCTCCGTTCGCACCGGCGGGGGTTGGCTTCGGAGCTATGCTTTTCTTGCAGAATGAAAAACGGTTACGAGTTTGCACAAAATAACTGCTGGCACATTAATGCTGGATACAGGACAGGGTTACAAAAAAAAAAAAAAAAAAAAAAAAAAAATACTGAAACAAGTTAGGCCATTATTTTCAGCATCAAAACTGGTTATTAAACCGCAGGGACCTTGTCCTCTTTTGCCGTATTGTAACCTGAGCTTTGAAGTAGCAAAGGATTGACTGTACAATTCAGGCTTTCCTTGACAAAAGAAATGTTCACTGCTCAGGCTTGAGCAACAGTTCAGAACAATGGAATAACAATGACAGAAAAGAAAAAGATGGCCGCCCTGTATCGGGCTGCAGTCTGCAGGGCACAGCGCTCAGTGCTGCAGATTCGGATGCTGCTCAGTCGCACTTCATTCACAAAGACGCCTCTGTATCGTGTGAATCGCCTCTTACTGCTACAGAAACAATGGCCTCAAACACTCCAGAAATAAAGGCTAGCTGTCAGCGCTACATCGGGATGTAGACCGTCTTAGATTAGGCAGCACTTTCTTTGGGCAACTTTTAAATCAAAGTAGACCGTTGCAAGGAGCAGTGAATGCATCCTACTTTGAGGATGGAAAAAAACATAAGTCACCCCAAGCAAAATTTAAGTCAGCCGATTAACTACTGAATAAATGAACAAAAATTGTGCCATGGAGCTTAAAAGATCATAATTAAAGCTTCCCAGAGCAAGCACCGGGGGAAAAAAATGCAAATGCCCAAAAACAGAATTTACTGAATTTATGGATGTAATTATATGCCAACTTAATGGCTTCATGTCCTATTTGAATAAAAGTCATAAATTCAATATATTCCACAATGGATAAAAAACCAACACTTGCCTAGTCATAAACTAATCTATTATGCCATTCAAGTCCAGATCCCAAAGGCCTTCACTACTACAAGTTTTAGCATAATTAATTCTGTAACACAAAGTTTTAAAAACAACCATGTTGCCTATGAATATTTTGACTGCCGAGCCATGAAAATATATTCCTATTACCACTAGATCACTGGAAACCTCTGAGGCTGACCTCAATTTGAACAAACATTTGGATATATGGTCTTGTAAATGCTCAATTTAAAAGCTGACAAAAGCAATATCCCTAAATGTATAGGGTCCCAAGGATCATAATGCGTTGTAATGAGGTACTTTTCACATGCTACGGAGGGAAAATTTGGAAATTTGGCAATGAAATTGCACATCTACTATGTTTTGCACATGCTTTCAAGATTCCATTCAAATCTGGCACAGTTCCACAATAGTAAGAAATGCACAAGTCTGGCTCTCAAAGGTCAAAGTTGTGTTGGTCTCCCTAATGTTCAGACTGCGTAGGGATAATATTGGTTTGCTCTCTAAAATCCAAGTTATTGGGTCTCTCTAATGTCCCAGCTGCGGCAGGCCAATAACATTTATTTCTAATGTTCAGGCTCAGGCTGTGTTAGGCTGATGTCGGGTGTCTCAAAGACCCAAGTTGTGTTGGGCTAATGTTGGATCTCTCCAAGACCCAAGTTGTGTTGGGCTAATGTTGGGCCTCTCTAAGGCTCAGGTTGTGTTAGGCTGATTTTGAGTCTCCCAAAGGCCCAGGTTGTGTTGCGCTAATGTTGGGTCTCTCTAAAGAACCAGCTGCAGATGGTCCTCTGCTCCCATGAAAACACCAGCTGCTGTTCTTCAGCTGGAGGAGCCCCTGCAAAGTCCCCTGCCAGGGCCTCCAACAAGTCCCTCTTTTCTATACAGGGGATGGAGTGAGACAATGCAGTCATACCTTATTAATTTTATTACACTCTGAAAGATCTTAAATCACAAGCCACCCTCAGATGGCTTTATTGAGCAACAGGTCTTAATTTTGGCTCCGAGCACAACAATGGCCGCCCCCTCCATCCGTAACCATCTGTGTTTAAGGAGTCATTGAGCAGGGGAGGAAATCTGATGTGAGCCCAGACCAGAGCCACAGAGTAGTTTACTCCCACACCCATGCCAGACCTCCACATCAGATAGGTCGCCTTCCGAGAAAAATAGCTGGGTGGTGAACATGCCATGTGGGAACTCAAAGAGTCAAAGAGTAGGAGGATAGTTCCTGCACTGAGGCATTGAAGGTGTACAATGACTATCTTTTCCCAAATTAAAATAATTAGCTGGAGCTACTTTTGCTAGAGTCAAACTCGCAGAAAGACTCAAAATTAAGGGGAATGCCAAACAAATAACTACATGTCTAAAAGAACTGGCCTCCCCATCTTTAGCTAATGAATGAGGGCAGATGGCTTTTAAATCCGCCCACTCTTAAAAGGGACTGTAATTGTGCTGTAGACAAGGTCCCGCTGTTGGGGTTCACAGGCTAAACGTACAAAAGCATGTTGGCTGTAAGAACAACGGGAACATATGACGCTTGGCTAGAAATGAAACAATCTGTGCAGTGAGAAATATCTTTCACTGTACGCCCATCTCTGTACTCAACATTCACATGCAGCGTTTTGCTTTATGATGTTCCAGCATTTTCTCCATATGAAAGGGCGCAAGGAGAGAATAATTTATGGAGGTAAAGGGCCAACGGAGGGAAAGAACATGAAGGCACATCTAACCTTAAACACATGCCAACAGACTCATACCTTTCCAAAACCTATAGCAAGCACATGGAAAGATAAGCATGGTATTTTATCGCCAACTTCTATATAGTGCACAGTTTATAGATATTGGAAAGCATAATGTTGTGGTTGTCCAACTTCAGATAATCAATAGTATTCTTTTTTTTAATTCTCTTTACCAGATTTTTCATTCATTTTCTTAAATCAATGTCAATAATCGACTGAATGATTAGCTAATGAAAATGTGATCCATTAAATCTGTGTTTCCCCAAAAGAATTTCTGCGACAGCACACTTTTGATAATCAAAACATTCCAAGGGACACCACTCTCCCAATAAACGCTAAAATATTACAAAAAGGCACACACATTCACTACATGACATTATAGGCATTTGACAGATGCTCTTATCCAGAGTGACATACAATAAAGTGCAAAACCATAACCATAACAACATTTGACCATAACCAATTGCGCTTAAAACTGAAGAGGCAAGTACAGTTCTAGAAGTGACCACAATCCACATAGATAAAACTTGAACCCTTGTAGATTAATCAGATAAACTGAACTGACCAAGAAGCAGCAATAAGACAGTTCCGGTATTCAATTGTGGGCATTCAAATGTCACACCCGGCAAGCTCTGAAATCACAGTAGTGTGCCATGGCACACGGCTTGAAAATCACCCGGTTAAATCGTCATTACGCAGGTTAAAATCGATTAAACGCCTACTGCTTTACACTTGCGTTCCTTAATACAGTAACACAATAACTCCAACCGCCCCTGGGGTATACCTGTTTTTAACACACGTTAACAAACTGGCGGCTTGTACGGGAACGTAATGTCATCATTTACTCTCACCCGACCTCTTCAATTATTCATGTGAGAGCGCTCCTCTGGGCTTGGAGAGGTCTGGAGACGAGCTGACACTTGCCAGCCTTCATGCATCGCCCTCACTTTAATGAGGAGTTTATGGAAATGAGTCCTTTAAGGGTATACTTCTCTCCAGCTGGAATGAATTAAAAGGCATCTAATGATAAAATGCCCCCTGATGCTCAGCTTGTTGGGTCCAGGTCCCTCGCTCAGGGGACAGGCTTGTTGGTGCTCTTCTAGTCACGGTTTCCCCTTTGCCTCCCTCCGGTACCACATCAGGTCACCGTCACTCACATTAAGCGGTTGCGCTATGTCGGTAAAACAGGAGGGGTTATGTACTCGGACTGACTGCTGATGTCTCTCCTGGCTCTGCCCAGCCTTGACACGCACACACAGAGAGTCCAATCGCTGCAGACAGTGCCCACCTGTTCTTAGAGGGTCATGCAGCACTGAAGAGTTCAGTCTCCTCAAGAGGGCTCTCCTGTTCTTGAGTCCAGTGACATTCATGATCAGGGTAACAATTAATTCTCATTCAGACCCATTTTCTTTTTCAACCTAATGTCACACAGGGTTAGCAAATAAGTCACAGAAGGTAAGCCGACAAACTTAATTCAAATAACTTTCAGTGACTCGCAGAAAGATTTAAACTTAATCCTTGTAAACTGTAATCCTGGATCTGTACACCGATGATCCAAAACATTACGACTAATATGCTGTTGGTTGTCCTTGTGCCGCTGAAACAGCTCTGACCCGCCGAGGACCTGTGGACCGGACTTGTTGTTCCATCACATCCCACAGACGCTCGATCGCATTGAGATCTGGGGAATTTGGAGGCCAGGGCGAGGCCAGGGCAACACCATGACGCCTCCTCATGTTCCTAAAACCATTCCCGAACAATTTGTGCAGTGTGGCAGGGTGCATTATCCTGCTGAAAGAGGCCACTGTTATCAGGGAATATCGTTGCCATGAATGGGTACACCTGGTCCGCAATGATGTTTAGGTAGGTGGCACATGTGAAATTGACATCCACATGACATGCACTGACCGGGAAACGCACAACAAGCCTTGCCTTTTCAGAGATGCTCTGACCCAGTCGTCTGGCCATAACGATTAGGCCCTTGTCAAAGACCTTACGCCTGCCAATTTCTCCCACATCCAACATGTCGACTACAAGAGCCAACTGTTAGCTTACCATCTAATATATCGCAGACCTTGACATGCGCTGTTGTTCTGAGATAATTAACGTCATTCCCTTCATCTGTGAGTGGTCATAATACTTTGGCTCATCGGGGGAAATTCAACCACTGGCAGCACAGTCAATGTTATTGTGTAAACCTCTTTCCTCTGTTCTGGAACCCAGCAATTGAATTGCCTCAGACACATAAAAATACATCTGTAATCGAGACATACTTACACTAGTGAGCATCATGTACATTTATACAGTACCTGAGGGCTAGTATAACCACAATAGCAACAAGCACAGGAACAAAGCAAATGCATTTCATGATGTCAATTTATCAATTTGCCAGCATGCTAAGAAAACGAGGACCAGTCTTATGTATTTGATGAAGCCCAACTTCCATTTATTTTCCACGAGAGAAGGTAATCAGTCATGACGGGAAATAATTTATCATGGTGCCTAAGCAACCGGCAAGTAGTTAATGTACACAAAGCTCTTTCAAGATTGTAAGACTTTCATTTCACTAGTAATCTAGTGGACATTGCATGCTTCAGAGCCCTTAATCTGTGCAAAACATCTGCCACTTTTATGAAATGCTCCCTGGAAGCACCCAGTGAGACTTCTTTCCGTAATAATGTATTCCTGCTGCCAGCTTTTTTATGTTTATTTATATTTTTACAGAAAAATTCTATTCTACAGAGGAGGTGCCATAATTGCAAATAATTAGTGAAGACACTTGCCAACAGGGTAATCAATATCCCTTATAATGAGGAAGAAAAGCAGGCTCTTTCTTGCCATTTTGTTTCTCGCAGGCCGTTTCAAGCCTTTCTTTTTCCAACTGCTTGCATTGTCCTCAAGGTTTTCACAACGTCAGGGGATACCCCAGAACGGTTCCCCAAAAAAGCGCCACTCAAAATAAATGTAATTTTAAAAATGTATGGTTTCACTTAGGCAAGCAAAATGGCAACAGAAGGTATGACAATTACAGCACATAAACCTGAAGCCTGTGCTGTTCGTGTGTGCAGCCTGTGCTGTTTGTGTGTGAAGCCTGTGCTGTTTGTGTGTGAAGTCTGTGCTGTTCGTGTGTGAAGCTTGTGCTGTTCGTGTGTGAAGCCTGTGCTGTTCGTGTGGTTGCCCAGTGAGGCGGCACTGAAGGTTGAGAATGTGATGTGTATAACAAGTTAGCTTAGGTTCACAGCATTGTCTGCTCTTCTGCAGTATGTGCTAGTCATTATTGCTACTTCATCCATACATATGCTATACATCCCTCCTCATGTCAAAAACAGGATGATCCCGCCAAATTTTAAGTGCACAAAATGCACCACCACCCATAAGAGTACACAAGCTTTATACACTTTGCAGCCTGGAAAAATCTCAGATTTTTTTGAAGACCTTTCAACAAAAAAAAAGAAGCTTTTGTTATGCAGTTCCTTGGTAAACTCAATGTTATCAGCAGTATTGACCAAATTATACAAATTGACAGGATATTCACTCTATCGTGACTTGTTTACTGTAGCAGATGCCGATATATTAACGACCGATTTAATAAGACTTTAACTAAATACACTCGAATAAATGCACTCATCCTCATTCGCAATTTTACAGTAGGAAACACCCATAAAACATCCAAACATGGCATGCTTACACGTCCAGATTACAAGACGCTGAGAAATGGATACAGAGTGACCACAAGAAAAAGAAAACGGATCAGGAAATATAGTCAATGTGGTGTAGCTGCTTCACGCCTTACTCCTATAACCAGTATTACTTTTTTTGTGACATTACATGTTACTGTATCATGAGGACAAAACAACATTTTTAACTGGTTGTTCCTATGAATAGTTACATGACATTAAAAGAGTTACTCTACCATAAGAACAAAACAAAATTTTTAACTGGTTGTTCCTGTGAATAGTTGCATGCCCAGTGGAAACAAATCCCTGAAGCATTTGGGCCTCATCTGGCCGAGCTCTCCTAGCGACATTCCTCTCGGCCCTTCCCCCAGCAGCGCTATCTGATCAATAGATACAGTGTGAGAAGTGCATTTCAGATCAAATCTGCCCTTTTACAAAGTCACAGGAACCGCGCCTGGTTTAAATGGGCCTTTTTCGGGTGCTCGGTCTCTAAGGAACAGTGAGCTGAGTCACGATGGACAAGCTCATCCGCGAGTCCTCAGAACTGGAAAGACCGTTCACCACTGGAGATATCAGACTGCAGGCAGAGAAAATACTGCAACAAAGGGAAAATGATCCCACACAAGGACAACTCTTAAATGGGAATGGAGTTACACTTCAGGTGTCCAATTCTACACCAACATTTAAAGTGCCAATTAATCCAAGATTTTATTAACGCCTTTTTTTTTCTTTTTTCTTTTTTAAACGTATAGTAAAATTCCATTACGGTTGCTAAATGCGAAAGCCGCATCTGATATGGCAGGTCCACTGTTCAGCGACCTGAAGTCATTTCAATCTTACTTCCGATTGCGAGGCCACTTAAAAGTGGCATGGCTGAAAGGTTAGAATGGCATGTTCGTCAGGCAACAAAACAGGATCTCTAAACGACCATCACCACACCCTCCGTTAGTGGACAGCAAGATAACCTTTACAGTACAGACTTCACATTTCAACAGAATAAAACCGTTTTGTTTGCATAGTTGTCCTCTTTGGCCAATACAACAACTTTAAAAATATGAATGGACTGCACATTCAAATGGGTTTCTGGCATTCAAATATTCTATGGGAACTGAAGTGGAGTTATATCCATTCAAGCAGGGGCTGATGAATAATATGTCATTCATTTGTTTCTGTTGGAAAGAGTGAGTCTTGTGTTTGATTTGCACTTTGTTGTACGTCGCTCTGGATAAGAGCGTCTGCTAAATGCCACGTAATGTAATGTAATGTAATGAGTCATCCATGAGAGCAACACGGCTAGTGAAGGGGTGATGGGCAAGCAGAGACGACTGTGCTTCCAAATGGTCTGGCTACAACACAGGTGTCTTGCTCGTCAATGACACCCCTCCCCCGAGTCAGAAAGACATGCCTGGAATCGCCAGGCCCCTTGTCTGAAGGCTGCAGAGCAATTACTGTACAGAAGGGTTCAATGAGAGTGGCCTCTCCTTCTAGCATGCATTTAGCTTGTGGAAATGGGCAGAGAGGACTTTTGTGGAAGATATCAGCATTTCCAATGGGGTCTTCTTTCTCCACACTTTGGACTTTCCTTCACTTTGGTAGAGGTTAATCCTGTGGCACTGTCATGTCATGACAACAGCTTGCGCTAGAATCTGGTGCAAACCTGCAGGACAAATCGCATTAGCAGCATCAAAACTCAATGAGCTGCATTTCAATAGCTGCACTCCAAATCCAATTTGGGAACACGTGCTAAAAAATGTTAGCGCACAGCCTGGCCTCACTGCAAGGCCTGCTTTCCCTCCTTGTTCATTGGGAACAGTGTACGACTTGGTGGCGTATTCCCAACGGCCTTTAGCGGTGGGCTGAGAGTCAGAGACCCTGTCTGAGCAAAGCTTTGCGCGCAGTTCAGAGAAAAAACAACCTGGAGGGGACTTGGAGTGGGGGGTATTTTCAGGGCTGCATTTTAATCTATACTCAAGCGTGCATAAGGCAACCGAGCACAATAGCAGCTTTTCAGTATTCCCTCCTGTAACAGAAACACCCAGCAGAGAGGACACAGAAAAATAAATGCACAAAAGAACCGGGAAAACCAATTAACCTGACTTGTATTAGCCTAGGCCTAGTAGCTTTAAATTCTAAGGAAAGCTCTGTTTTATCATCACCTCAGACCTTTCAAGAAATACTGTTACACAATCAGGCCACATAGCCTACCACTTGCAGCTTTAGAAAATACCCATGCTTTGTTTTGTTTTACGAAATGCGTAGCTGCTGCCAACTCTATGTCATGGCATTGTAAAACATTTCCGTTGCCTCAGATATTTTCAGAGCTTGTTATAACAGGCTTTAATCTGTGGTTGTGGATGTTTTTTATTTCCCCGGCTAGTAAATGACACGCCTCCCACCGATTGGAAAGACATGCCTGGAATCGCCAGGCCCCTTGTCTGAAGGCTGCAGAGCAATTACTGTACAAAAGGGTTCAATGAGTGTGACCTCTACTGCTAGCATGCATTTAGCTTGTGGAAATGGGCAGAGAGGACTTGCTTTGGTGGAAGATATAAGCATTTCCAATGGGGCCTAAATACTCTCTGCAGTGTTGGGGAGGATTGTGTCTCTTTCATTAGACAAACTGCATTTGCATTTTACAATAGATGTGCAGGAATAGCCTACAGCCTAGAAATATTAGGTCTAGTACTTTTTGAGCACCCACAGTGGAAATGTAAAACAGCATCTGAAAACAGACATTCCCAAATAACTGAGAAGGTCAAAGCGTCAAGTGTGAAAACGAGCACGCCGTGTAGGTTAGAGTGTACTACAGGGACAACACCTGCGTGACACTAAGAGCTCTTTTAAGCTCACTCCTGAGAGTCAGACTGCTGCAGTCATCACTGCACAAATTCCAACCTAGAGAACATAAGGTCTTCAAGATGGTCTCCCTCACAACCATACGGGACACAGTTAGTTAAACTTCACCTGAAGACCGGCCATCACTTGAGACCACGGGAAGAAGACACCTGCACATTGTATATTGCTTAATTGCACTATATGCTGCTTTGGCCTCATAACTGCCCCCAAAATGCACCCTCCAAGAAATATTAAAAACAGACACATTATACAACTGAATTATATTCAGTATTGCCTGCAAATTAGCTGCTAAATCTCCAGAGTCATATTCCTGGCTGAATGACTTTTTCAAACCAGTCAACAAACTAACGGTTATATTTTCCTACCCATTATACGACACTGCCACCCGACTGCACTGTGCTGAACATTAAAAAAACTACAGAACAAGAACAAGAGCCTGGACACTACATATCACTCAGATATGGTCATCAGTATTCACCACTGAGTGATGTCTGAAAATATTAGGTGGGAAAATGTTGATATGCAGACAAAAAATTATTAAGTGGATGTTTATATTCAGTCAATGATGTAGCCTTAACTGAAAAATAGCAAGATGACCCACAGAATATTTCCCCTGACACCTGGGCAGGCATATTTTTGAGTAGTTGTAATTACCTGCTGGAACAGCCAGCTGGGTTTGCCTGTGGAAATATTAGAGTTCTCCGCAAATATCAGAAATTAGAGGGCCTTTCACTTATGCAACTGATCTGACAGACAGGAGACCACTGCTGGTGAATGGATGGGGGGCTTGCATATACAGTGCTGGCACCAATTGGAAACCTTGCACAGTTTAGTTTTCCTAACAGCAAGATACATACATACTCAATGATGTTGGTAGTAATGGCAGTTGTTGGCTACATAATGGCAGCTATAATAATCCTTGCTTGAACGATTATTAGTAATGAGAGTAGTACTTAGGTCTTCACATGGTATTACATATTACATTTATTATGCCAAGAGAGAAATTGTAGTCTAAACATGATTGGTGACAATTTGAAATTGAAATTGGCATTGACATTGCATGTGAAAGCCCCCAAATTAGCAATATGCTATAGACTGGGCTGCAACTTGTGCCTTAGACCTGGGTTGAGCAGGTGGGTGGTGGAATATGGCCCTATGCCTTTAAAAAAGCTTGAACAAATTGGGCTGAAGCATCCAGGGTTGTTTCATCAAACTCGATAGCCTATTAATTTACACTAACATTTATGTGACTGAAGATCCACTTCTCAGCTTACTTTCAGTAAAAAATAAAGTCTTTCATTTCTATGCTAACATGCTTGTTAAGAGAACTGAAATGCTGTTGTTAGTCGTAGTCTATTCCCAACACAGCACAGGAGAAATGGCTTACAGTGCCCTGAAAAAGTATTTGCCCCCTTCCAGATTTCCTATTACTGCATATCTGTCACACTCAATGGTCTCCAATTTAGACAAAATACAAGATTTGATAGTGAGCCTGAATAAAGAGAAAATTTTGCTTGTGGCTATTCTTAATCAAAATACCTACTAATCTTAAAAGTTTGGAAGTCATACACCAAGTGGTGCTGATGTAGTAAGCCATCAAATATTGAAAATAAATATGTAAGGCAGCACGATTTAGCATGTATGAATGAAACTTCAGTATTAGCATATGCAGTATTAGCATAATCAAATTCATAATCTGCAAGTAGACAGAACATTGTGTCAGACTACACATTTCAGGTTTTTGCCAAAGACACGATACTCCAAAATCGTCACAAACCCCAATTTCCACACGCGAGGGGAGTTTTGGGTACTACCCCTCCTTCTTTAAGAGCTAACATCTCCAGAATGATAAATCCAATGAGGCTAATGTTTTGGATGTTCTTTATTGGATGTATAGAGAATATTTACACAAAGTTTGAGCGACATTTACCAACTCCCACACCTCTGGTAGATTTTTCAAAGAATGAGCAATTGAGTTAGCAGTGGCTTCAGTTTTGCTGCTCTCCCATGAATCCCATTTTTCCCCAGTCTCATTCTTAGTGTGGAGTCATCAACATGGACTAGAGAGGCCTGCAGTTCTTTGGATGTTCTTCTGGGATCTATTGCAACATCCCAGATGAGTTCACCCTTGGAGAAATTTTGTCAGGCCTGCCACAATTCATAACTGTTCAAGTGTTCAACACTTGGAGATAATGGCTCTCACTGCTGTTTGGTGGAATTTCAGAGCTATATAAATGGCTTTGTAACCCTTTCCAGACTTGTACATTTGCAATGCCTTTTTTCTCATATCTTCAGGAATTTCCTTTGATCATGGCATAGTGTGCTTGTAGGGAATTTTTAGATGACTCTGATGGAAAAGTTCAATATGAGTGAGGTTTAGATTCAGCAGGGATGGCTGTAATCAATCCTGGTTGTGTTCAATCAGCTGAATGAAATTATCAACTAAATTTGGTGCATTGGTTGACTGAGTGTGCAAGGGGGTGATATGGGTGTTTGACTTTTATAATTAAATAAATTAATAATAATTTTTAAAATGTGTTTTGTGTTTACTCAGGTTCCCTTATCTAATATTACATTTTGTTTAAAGACCTGACACCATTCAGAGTGACAAATATGCAATAATAGAGGAAACCGGGCCAAAAACTTTTTCAAGGCACTGTATAAGCCAATAGCAAAGAGAAGTTTGTAGTGATATGTAGCAAAATTAATCACAACTTCCCTTTTCTAATAGCATGAAGCACACAGAGGCATATTATTAGACCCTCCAATGATCATTAGGCTACATTTGAGGGTGCAAATTCTTCAGTGTGGCCCTGCTGGCTCGGAGAAAGCCACTGGTCCTGCCAACAAAGTTTCATGATGCAGCAATTTCCCTGAAAGTAAGGATTTCAGCAAAGTCACACAAGACACTGGGCCCCAAACCACAGCCACAAAAGAACACAGAAAGGGCAAAACAAATGCTGACGTTTGCATGCTGATGTAGGAGCGGCTGAAAAAGTTGCTTCAACAAGAGACTCATGACCCATTACAAAGAAACCCATTGAAACACTTCTCCAAAAGATGATTTATCAATTTACTTTCCTATAAATATCACATAATGCAATTTTCACACTCCATATAGGCAAGTTCCCAGAATGACCCTTTGACATAACAAAACCACTTTGTGTGCATTACAAATATAACATAATACTTAAAGTTTAGAAGCCGGAGAGCAGATTTTGCTTTATACATTTTGTGGCATTCCAAGCACTGTTATATTTTGTGTAACAGTTTTAAAAGGAGACGAAGGGGGATTGGATCAGGTGAAATTCTCCCTACAAAATTAAGCCCAAATGCTACTGAGAATGTTACTGTCATCCAGTCTGAGATGAAAATGTGACATGTATGTATCTCATGTGACAATGGAGATGAGGTCCTGTCTCTGGCTGACGGGTGCTGTTTCTACAACTTGGAACTAATGTCTCCAAAACTAAAGAGCTGGTTGTCGACTTTCGGGAGGGAGGGAAGGCTCTCCCACCATTGACCATCAATAGACTGGAGGTGGAAAGAGTGGACAGCCTTAAGTTACTTGGAACAACAATCTCCTCCTCTCTGCATCATCAAAAAAGCCCACCAACAACTTTTTTTCCTACACCAGCTCAAAAACTTTGAGGTCTCTAGAGAGGGGATGTTGCTGTTCTACAGATCTATGATAGAAAGTGTTCTCATCTTTTCTATATCTGTGTGGTGAGGCAACTGCACAGCTCAGCAAAGGAAGCAGCTGAATAGAATTGTACACTCTGCCTCAAAAATCATCAACTTACCCCCAACTCTGACATTTACGAGACCCGCATTCAACACAAAGGTCTAAAAATACTGCAGGACTCCACGCACCCTGCCAATCCCCTCTTAATGACTGTCCCTTCAGGAAATAGACTCAGGGCCACCAAAACAAGGACATCCCGCTTCAACAGCACCTACTGAAGAACCAACCAATCACTAAATGGTTCCCCAATTCTGTATCAGCACCTTACATAAGCAAAGCAGTAATCTTCTACTGTATTCCAAAGCACCTGACACACTTTATTCTTGTTTTGCACTGGACTTTCCTCTTAGACTTTCAAACTCTTAGCTCTATAGATGTATGAAATCTATGTAGTGGGGTTACATGTTATGGTAAATGGTTGGCATTTATATAGCGCCTTTATCCAAAGCGCTGTACAATTGATACTTCTCATTCACCCATTCATACACACACTCACACACCAACAGCGATTTGCTGCCATACAAGTGCCTACCAGCTCGTCAGGAGCATGTAGGGGTTAGGTGTCTTGCTCAGGGACACTTCGACACAGCCCGGGGCGGGGGATCGAACCGGCAACCCTCCGACTGCCAGACGACTGCTCTTACTGCCTGAGCCATGTCGCCCCTATGTTATGTGCGCGTTTCTTTGTATGGCAATAAAGTATTGAATCTTGAATGTAATGTTTGTGATTAATCACAATTATAATCATAATAGCCAATTTTGGTTCCATCTCATGCAAGGCCTTTACAGAGCCGCTTTCATGGCGTTATCAAACAGTTAGCAATTCTGGTCCCAGACAACCAGCACAAAGCATGGGCAGCACGGTGGCATTGGGGTCAGCACTGCTGCCTCACAAGATTCTGAGTTCAAATCCCAGCCAGTCAGATACTCTCTGCGTGGCGTGTTCTCCCTGTGTACAAGTGGGATTACTCTGGGTACTCTGGTTTCTTCCCACAGTCCAAAGAAATGCATGTTAGGTTAGGTGTGCTCCTGTCTTTGCCCTTGACCAAGGCACTGCCCTCAGAACTGTCCCCGGGCACTGCACTGTGGCTGCCCACTGCTCCAAAGTTACTAGGATAAGTCAAATGCAAATTACCCCACAGGGTTCAATAAAGTAAATCTTATATCTCAACCGTGGCAGAACAGTAACCACATACAGTGTAAGACCACAGCAGAACCCAGCTGTAGATCAGCTGTAATCATAAGCAAGCTTGTGTTCAGTATACGGGGCATATACTCAGAACTTGGCTACACTTCCACCTTAGGTTAGGAGAGCAGAGATGAAAGGATTTTTTCAGCGTGGGATCTGCTCTCAAAAACCAAGAAGGCGCCGCTGCCAGAAATTCCTCGCAAGGCTGTTAAATGAATGAAAATGTTCATTTGAGCAGCAAAAAAGCAAAAAGCTTTGCAGTGGACTGTTGTAATCTTACCATTACCTTTTATACCTGTGCAATCAGGCCTTGGGTCCTTCAGTCACATCTTAACATGGAAATAGTGTTAGTATAGTACTCATTACTCATCAACTAGGGTAAAATTAATGTTAATGTACAGTCCAAGTACTTCCTCATCCATTCTCGTTTCTGGTAACCTTTGCGACAAATATGAGAGAACCAGGAGACGTATTATGCATTATCACTGTGCACAAGACCCCAAGGGAAACCGAGTGATTAGTGGCAGTATGTGAAATGTGCATGATTTTCTGGTAGTCTTTTGTTATGCAACCCTGTGAGCAACTTGGTTGCCAGTCTTCCGAGCATAATTTTTAAAATGCTTGTCCCTGTACTCCTTTTTAAAAACGTATAAAACCTGGTTGGACTGTACCATCATTACAAGCTGTTCCTCAATTTTTCGACACAAACTAGGCAGAACAATTATTCACAAAATGTTATCATATCGGTTGGACAAATATGAAACCCAAGAGTCTGATTGGCTGTTGACAGGCGATTCCCGCGGAAAGTTAAGCCACGGGCAACTATTGGCAGATAATTCTCATCGCTCGGTTGTCCAACAGATCATGTTGCTGGCCGTCGCTCAGCTTCAGAGAAAATGAATGGACTTGAATGGCAACGGGGCGTCCAAATCGCTGACTGTTAGAACACGGGGCAAGGCACAGCAGGAAAGTCAAGCACTGTAGAGGAAGGCAGGACTTATGTGTTTTAAGTGCACCTGATGGCAATTGCATATTATGGCTACAAAACAGACAAGAAAGTAACATGCTTGGTTATTTTACCTAACCTGCACCATTAATAATGAATGTGCATGAAAGTAATTCAAGGGTTTGTCTGAATGCCAAATAATTTTTCATAAACTGTCAGCTATCAACAACCAGAAAGTAATCATGGCTATATAAAACATGACTTACTAACTTGCAGCTAACACTGATCCAGAACAGTCACTTATGTTACAAAGACAAAATGTTTTAGTGAAGTCTAGCTAGACTACAAGGACAAGTCGTGTCCTGTCTGGAAAACCTACCTGTTGCTAGACCTAGGCTAAATGGAAGCACAGTTAATTGAAATAAATGAATGTGCTCACTTTGTCACAATATCAATATCTAGAGACAAACGCCAAGGGAAAATCTAGAAAACAAATGCAATAAACTTTAAAAATTAATAATAATAATAATAATAATAATAATAATAATAATAATAAATATTTTATTGAAGCTCATAAGTGTTCATCACCTTAAATCTTTTAATCTTGATGATCGGTTAGAACTCACTGATTGACCCGAAGATGGACACAGCTGTTATTCCACCTTTATCCCTAGAAAATAAACCTTCCTGCCTCCCTGACAACCATGAGGGAAGCTTACATAACTTGAAAACTCCGCAACCCCCACCACAGGAGTCTTAAGCCCCCTTACTTCCTCCCAAAAACTCCATGGAGATGAGCAAAGATGTCTGTGCCTCTACTCCACCGGCCAAACTTCATCAAGTCAATAAAACAATGCCAACCTTCTCAGAAATATCCAGAAGGAATCTATGTTTCTCCATGAGCGGCACAATTGCCAGCTGACCCCTCATCGGTCGTCTTTATCCCGTACATGAACCAAGAACTGCTGGAATTTATTATAGACTTTTTATTATTATTAATGTATGCATGAGAATATGCAGCAGAAAGCTTGCTTATTATTAGCCGATGTATTGTATAGACAGCTAGACCAGCCAAGAAGCTTGACATAAAATAGCACATTAGCAGTACCTAATGCTTCATAAGTTTCTCAGAGTTGTCTAGCGACAGGTCTACTGGCTAGCTCACGTTAAATGAACTAGCATAACAGTTAGTAAATACGAGCACTCCACTAACGTTAACGTTCATGCGCGTACACACATCGTTTTATATAGACGGTATCCGTTTTTAATTAACGTTAAGATTAACCAGATAACGAGATATGCCAGGATAAGAGTGCAAAACTGTAGTAACGTTAGTTGTGCTTCATGTGCTGTTCGGAACGTCGTGAGCCAGCACGGTCTTCCGAACACTGTAGTTGATCCAATTCACATGAATCCAAGTGTTTTAGTGTCTGAAATAGACTATAAGCAACCATAATCATAAAGCACATTACTCAGGAAAAATAATTCCATTGAACGGAGGTTAACTTCTGGTGGATGCGGCCGTTTCCCCATGTTCCCTTCGAAACTGAGAAACTGAGAAAACGGCCAGCTAACTTACAATGAACTTGCACGTTAGGCAGCTAGCCTAACTACCATTTGGTAAAGTATCTTCCTTGGAAAATCGACCCATCCCATTGCAAGCTAGCCAGCTCGTATGTCATGTTCCGCAGCAAAGTAGCCAAGTTAGCTTGCACAGCCAAATAAAGTATTCTATTTTGCACCAAGTTAGCGGCATATAGCAAGCGTAAAATTAACGTCAGCTAACCAATCAAGCCAGGTAATATTATTACTAATAACTATGTATTTTGTCTTCGGGTCACCGGTAAATAAATAGCGAAATAAAAAATACAAACATGGCTATGACTGACTTAACTAAACTGGCCAAGTTATTTCAGAGTTAAGGATAGACTACATGTATTTATTTATTTTACGTTATTTATTTATCTATTTATTATTATTTATTATTTATTTTTTATTTATTCACCAAGCGAACTGTTAGACTAGCTAATTGAATATAAATTATGGACATTGGTTATTCTGACACTTCATTGGCACCAAAGCGAACGGGTCTCATTCATCAGAAAGTCGCAGGAGCAACCTAATGTTGGTTACTAACAATTCTGCATTTTCTTCCGATTTGCTTCATAACGTCTGCTAACGTTAACTCGTCAAATAGCTAGTTAACGCTACCTATTAAAATCCCCAACAAGCCACGTCGAATATAATTTTCTTATAGCCAAGTTAGCCAACATAGGGCACGAATGTTCACACAATCAACAAAGATGGTTAGCATATTACGATAACAAGTCAGCTAACGTTGCCTAGCCTAGACAGCTGGCTAGCTAATGACAGGAAAAAAAGATCCAACTTGGCAACATACAACAACGTAGCTTGCTAGCTAGCTCTGGCAACGCGTAGAAGACCTCGTCACTTGCGCTCCCTAGCAAAACAGAGGAAAACACTGCATTCGCCTTACCTTGAAACCGTTTTACAATCCCTGAAATTAAACATTAACTTCCATGGATCAAAGTACGCGCATGTTGTGTGAGCAGCAGGATTTGAAAGCTCGGAAGTTCAAACCCCTCAACTTTAGGTTTTTCCACGGGTTGCGGGTAGTTAGCTCGTTTCCTCCTCGGTTGGCACCGCTGGATCCACTTGCTAGCTTTAGCTTACGATCATCAGCCAGTCAAAGCAGTGAACGGCCAGAGCCTACGTCACACGAGGCCTTGCACCAGACATGCGCTTCAGTGAGGGACACTGCTCAGGAACAGTTTACAAGTGCAATCGTCTGACTTCCAGCTGCAGAAAGGAATAGGCGACTCACCCCATCACCAGCAAAGTCACGGAAAAGTCCTCCCAGTCGTGGTTATTCTTGAGGGAGAAATGCAGACCTGTATCCAACAGACGACCTGGCCACTCCAGCTGGCTGAAACTGTTACCAACTAACTTTTCAGGTTTTACACGGAAGCTCAGTCAGTTTGACAGCGCCACTTATTATTCATTATGGAAGACACACCTTCGTTGTGGCCCTACAGGATTAGTGACGAAAATAGTATGCAACGCAGTATCGTATCGTATTAAGTTTAGGTTGATGTATGTACAACAGAAACTGATGTAAGAGAAAATAATGTTCTCAAGCTGACAATGGCGGGACATCAGCCTATTTTAAGAACATACCAAATTTGCGGCCTTCCTACCATGCCTGGATGTTCATATTGCACAGCATGGACACAAGTAGCCAATCTATTTAAGTAATTCGATATTCATTTTCAGTTTTAAATCTGGCACTGCTATTTTAAAGTATGCAGCTCGCAGCTTCCGCCATATGAGTCCCCCAAATTTATAGACAACTAGGATAGCCAAATTTCAAATTAATCTCAGTATAGTTCATATGTATGCCACAAATCTTCAAAACATAATTTCTCTCTACGAATTACCAATCCTTATATCTGTCTCTCAAGCACAGTTACTTATAGGATCATTTAACTAATCTGCACCATGGATTTGTGCCACACGAACAGCAGTTATGGATCATAACAACCATTGGAAAAAAATGTATCACAGAATGGAATTAAGTGAAGAGAAAAAAAATCAAAACATGCAAATTGTATTTTCAAATTTTGACAAATTAGTTTGAGAAGAGTTTAAATAAATGTGAGTGGCGTGTATAGTCCTAATTCGACTATTTGAATATAATTCAAGACAGGATCTGCATCACAGTCATTATAAAATAAACCTACCTTAGAAGCATTGTAACTCCCTCTGGTGGTATAGTGTTAGAGCTGGTTATTGCCTCAAAGTAAGATACCGATGTCACTGCATAACCTTTAGAAAACCTTCATAATTCACAAACATCTCATTGTAATTCACATTTTAGGTTCTGAAGAACAAAATAAAGAAGAATATTAAAAATAGCACTTGGTTGGAGAGCATGTGTTTATCAGCTCTCTCCCAACTCCACCAGGACCTGGCGACAGTGCTATCCACGGCACCGCTGTGCCACACCATGCTGCAATGAGCAGGTCTGCAACGTAATTAAGTACTCTGAATTGCGTGAAAGAGAAAAAAAGTTAAAATAAGAAGATGTTTTGTTACATCTGTTTTCCCCTGAACATATCATGTGACTAACTCCCTGTGCTCTGTTTATTACAATATTTCACAAAACAATTTTTACATTTTGTTTCACCTGGGCTCTAATTGCCTTGGGGTATTAGTGGGACTAAAGTGATTTTTATCCAAGTACGAACATTATTCCTTGTTTCCTTTTCATCAGTTTTTTTTTTTTTTTTTGTCTATTGTTTTGTTAGCTACAGAATATATGCAGTATATATTTCAAATAATCGACCAATGTTACATTGCCTTGTACGTGTAAATGTATACTTCAGTTAAGAGAATGTCTAACTGGATGGTGAAAATGTAACCCTTTGAAGCCGAATGACGCAATTTGCATCAAAAAGCACTCGCTTTAAACTCATTCAAATAACTCTTATATCTAAATGTAGGATCATTTTATTTTATTTTTTTGTTATGCAGGCTTGCGACTGTCAAGTATGTTGAATTGGCGAACAGTACCAGCAGGGTTATGTTTTAAAATCATGCCTACATTTAATAGCTACATTTTTGCCTGTTTCGCTCAGGATGTTTATTTCTATGCAGATTTATTTCAGATGTAGATTAAAATATTGGTATTGGACAGTTTTAGATAGTGTGCGTATTTAAAATAAAAAATAAAAGAAAACGTTTTTAAAATCCTAGTGTGTTAGACCACGCAAATTGTCCGGACTGGTCGGGTCTCAGACAGATCTTACAAATTGGCGTGAGACAGCGGACAAACTATCAATTGGGGTGGGGTGAGACAGAATTAGTTTTTTAGCATTTTATTTATGCCTGTAACTTACTGATGCTACAGTTTTGAAACAACTTTTGATACAGTTTTTCATCCACTACAGCAGGGGGCATGAGTCGTTTTATCTTTCTCTGCACCGACAGTGGTGCGCGACAGTATTTACGGAGCATGCGCAAATCACTCTTCCTTTTTTCAGTGCAGCGGAGTCAAAACCCCAGTCTTTGACTCCAGTCTCCGGGCAAAGGAGCTCGAAAAGACTGCGAAATGGTTAGTAAATCGTCACAATATCCTCAAATACTGGTACATAAGTAATCACTTGCATGGTATATGTTGTCACCTGTATGAATATACATTTGTAAATACTTTGATGATAATAGATTATCTCCGATTTACTCCGACCGGGGTATGTTCCAACGTGGCCTAATGGCTGCCTGCGCGTCTTGCTTGAATTTTTTTCTTTGACACTGCCACAGTTACTCCAGAGACGTGCTGAGAAAGCCCAAGGCAAACTATTCCTTTTGTAATGATTCTGGGAAAACGCTTATCCGGAAATGCGAACAAGTTTCTGGCCGCTTAAGATCCGTGAATTGCTTAAGTAGTCTGCCATGTTTGCTGCCTCTACCTACAGCCGCTTTAATCGATTGCTTATAGGCCAGATCTAAGCCCCTGACAGTATTTAAAATATGACAATTGCCCGCGTTATACACAATCTTATGTACATAAGCGTTTCGCCATGACGAAAAGACATTAGCATGCTAATTTATGATTTGCTAAAATGGAGCAATTGACACTTTCCTACAGGGTTTCGTTAAGGTGGTCAAGAATAAATCCTACTTCAAGAGATACCAAGTGAAGTTCAGGAGGAGGAGAGGTAAGGGCTTACTTTGGTAGTTTCGTTTTGTAGCTTTTATTTATGGTTGTCAGTCTAAGAACAGTCTGGCAAACGTTGTGGTTCTCTCTGGCTTGGTTATTGGAAAAATTCATGGGCCATATAATTTTGTGATCATCAGAGGGAAAGACTGACTACTTTGCCCGCAAGCGCCTGGTCATCCAAGACAAGAACAAGTACAACACGCCCAAGTACCGGATGATTGTCAGGTTCTCCAACAGGGACATCGTTTGCCAGGTAAACTTATTACTTTGACCACTTGACAATATTTGTTTTGGGGCTTGCTTTTTGAGTAAGTTTCTGTTTGTCTACATGGGCAGATATATGCCATGTTCAATACGTGCCTTTTATATGTGCAGCATTAGGCTTAAGGGTAAAGTTACCACAGATGAAACGGACTGCCAAGAAATAAACGCATTTTACTGTTGTAGCATTACGGAAGATGGTCTGTGACCATTGATTATGCTTCACTGTGCTCCACAATGTCAATGCTTAGCCCTGCACGTAGCGGTTTACCTCTAGATGGTAGCAGGTCGCTGTATCATCAGTCTGCAGGGCAAGTTACACCTGACTGATTTGGCCTCTTAATTCAGTTACAGCCTGTGTTTGATCTGCACAAGCACAGCTTTTTTTAAACCTAGAAAACAGTGTCAAGTGTAGCAGTCTTGGCCTCCATCACATCTTTGCTTAAGATGAAACTAAGCAATGTTCTGCATAGTAATTTTGAAAGTTGTGTGCAAATGAAGAAAGGCTTTTGATAGCCTCCCAACTAAACTGCAACTGGCATTCTGAACAGCCTGCGTTTCCATGTGACGTTTCGCCTTTGAGGTTCGTGTTAACCGCTCGGCCTTTGCTGCGGATCGTTCCAGATCGCTTACGCCAAGATCGAGGGAGACGTGATCGTCTGTGCCGCCTACTCCCATGAGCTGCCGAAGTATGGGATTGCCGTGGGGCTGACTAACTATGCAGCGGCCTACTGCACTGGATTGCTGCTGGCCCGCAGGGTAATGTCTCTCGTCCGTCCTGACATAACTGTGCCACTGTAGGTCAGACTTCTACCAAAAGCTTTCCCAAAAGTGGCAAGCCACTTTAGAGCTTGCTATGTGCTGGTAGACTTGCACCATTGTGCTTTCAGAGGTCTGTGGTGCCAAGTTGCGATGTAAGTGTGTACATGCTCCAGGAGTGCTCTCAATGGTTTATAATGAAGTCGAGCATTTGCCTGAAATACCATCTTGTATTGAGGGAAATTAAGGTGTTGTGGTGATCGATGATGTTTAATTGTAGCAGTGCTTTGCTTGCAATTTTCTTGAATTTTATTATTATTGGTTACATAATCAATATTGGTTCAATGTTTTCTGCATTTTACTGCGATCAGAAGAATGTTCCTGGTGTGCTTGGTAACCGATGCTATGTTGACGAAATGGGGGAGATGGTCACTTTGAATATGATTGGATCTGGGCTTTGAGTTTAGTTCTGTATGATAAGCTTTTGCACCATTGTATTTTCCTGCTTCCTGGGGCATTAAAACTACCTAAACCTTCAAACAATATTTGTTAAGAGGCAGAAATGGACTAGACCAGTGATCAAAGTAATCATGAATTTAATTTGGATAACTACAAAAAACATGGATTTATGTCTAACTCCAAATGCAAATTAAGATTATAAATTTAAATTGAAAGATGCCTGACTTAGTTTGAAACTTAAACTACTTTAACTATGATGAAATATGCGAAAAGTTCAGACTAGGATGAATGGGTAAATTGTAGGTGTAATCTTTGCTTGGTGCTTGCCTCCTTACTACTATTACAGTAGATCAAAAAAATAAAATTACTGCTTTTCATTTGAGAACCACAACTGGCCATAATTTCTTGCTGAACAAAATGAGGAACATTTCATTTAGAAACACATCTATGAGGCCTATAAAGTCATTAATAGGAAATCTGAATTTGTGTTTGGTACAAAAAAGGAGATTGAGTGTACATTAAAGCAATAGTTAGGTTTATTGTACTGAAGGAAAGAGGATTTTTCTTTCCAGTCTTGACCAAGCAGTGATGCTATTCCAATTACATGTAAAGCCGTCTCCCTTGCTTGGTTGTAGTTAGAGCGGTAACGTCATGCGAGTGATGCAGGCTACTGTTTTCATTAGCGGCACAAGTGTGGGCACTGAGTGGTGAATGAATAAAAAAATGTTAGAAGTATTCAACGGTGGTCCAGTACTGTGTGCCGTCACCCCTGTGATGAAAACAATTTCAGAAAGAACTGGAATTTACCAGCGTTTCCCACCCCTGGCCTGCCTAGTAGTACAGCACCTCAATGCGCGTAACGTCCAACCGTTTCTCCCTGTAGCTGCTGAACAAGTTTGGCCTTGACAAGGTATATGAGGGCCAGGTGGAGGTGACCGGAGACGAGTTCAACGTGGAGAGCGTGGACGACCAGCCTGGCGCTTTCACCTGCTACCTGGACGCAGGACTTGCCAGAACCACCACCGGAAACAAAGTCTTTGGGGCTCTTAAGGGTGCGGTGGACGGGGGACTGTCCATCCCTCACAGGTGAGCTGTGGTGGATGTTGATTTCTACTGGGGCCTGGGTTGGATGTTCGGTGGGGTGGGGGGTCTCTGCTCGCTCGGAGCTGAAGCTACAATTCTGTTCAGTGGGGGCTTTAAGTAAATTTGTGGTGGTTCTGCATTACACGTCATTTGGCTGACGCTTTTATCGAAAATGTACTTGGTTGATTTTAGACTAAGCAGGAGACAATCCTCTCCTGGAGCAATGCAGGGGTTAAGGGCCTTGCTCAAGGGCCCGACAGCATTGCAGATCTTATTGTGGTTACACCGGGGATCAAACCACCGAACTTGCAGGTCCCAGCCATGTACCTTAACCACTACACTACAGGCGTAATCTAAAAATTAGTATTTCTTGTTTCCCCTCAACTTTCTGAGGACTACATTAAAGCTGGCTATTAAGTACTGAAAGCTGGTTTCCCTAGATGGGGCGGATCCTTGTTTGGACTGCCTGCCAAAATAATACACAGCTGCTTGATGATGATGTCTACAGGACTGAGCAAATTGTAGTTGGTCCTTCATTTGCATGGTTGATGTAATCCTGTTTCAAGACGGGGCTGAGAGCAGCTGTATTTGGTTAGTGCTTCAGTGTGCCGAGTCCTGCGACTGATTAGTCCAGGCCGGTTCGTGCCACTGCTTGGGTGTTCATTCTGGCATTGACACCCTGTGGTCACAAATACTTTGTCAAAGTTTGGTGTTAATTCTGTATGCCTTTACGACCATTCCAGTTTTGATATTGTAAAGTACTTGCTATGATTCTGACTGGATGAACTATGTGAGGAAAGCTTTTCTTTTTCATGTTGTGGTACACATGGAACATTGCAAAACACTGCGGAACAGCCAATGTTTAGTTAAAATGTTCATTACTACAATTTTTATTTGCATACTGTGGAGTGTGGAGGTGGGCAGTTTCTGCTCCATAAATAAACAGTTCCCACCAAGTAACTTGTGACCTTGTTTCCCCCAGCACCAAGCGCTTCCCTGGCTACGACCCTGAAAGCAAGGAGTTTAATGCGGAGGTCCACCGCAAGCACATCATGGGCGTCAACGTGTCGGAGTACATGAGCTACCTGATGGAAGAGGACGAGGACGCTTACAAGAAGCAGTTCTCCCGCTTCATCAAGAATGGAGTCACCCCTGACTCAGTAAGGCCTTTTCTACTGCGCTCTGCCCAAGATGGGCTTTGTATTCCTGCTGAAGTCCTTTTAGCAAGGCCTAAAGCCTGAGCCTCACATGCCCCTATCATGCGTCACCTCACTTTTAAAGAAATCTGCTGTGGCAAAGGAATTTGTTTTACAAAGTAGTTTCTCGTCTGCAAATCTGTATAATAGTATGGAGCACATCTGCACGCGTTAATGGGCAGCAGGGTGACGTCGTGGGTGGCACTGTTGCCCCTCATGGAGGTGGTTCTCCGTTCGAATCCCGGCCGGCCAAATCCTGCATTCTGCGTGGAGTTTGTATGTTCGTGTGGGTTTACTCCGGTTTCCTCCCACATTAAGACATTCCGGTTGGATGTATTGTAATCTAGTTTTCAGAATTGGCACATCTGTTTCACACGTCTACACTTAGGTCTGCCCGTGTGCAGATTAAACACTCATCGGGCTCCATGTACCACAGCTTTGTCTAAACCAAAACACTGCTGAGAAGTTGTGCAATAGTTTATTACACAACTTCAGTTTGACACTTTCTAGCTAGGAAACCGCTTAAGGTTATCCAAAGGGATGGGGAACAGTCAGAAGGATGCAACGTGTGAAAAGGGCATTGGAGGCTCAAAACTTTAGCTTTCGTTAGAAGAACTGACGTATAGGGATATGACGCATTACTACATCTCTCAATGCATGCTTGAAGGCTGTTCAAGTATGAATTCATAACTATTTCCAACCTGCAGATTTAGGATTGCATACTGTGTATTGTGCACTTGGCACTTGATGTACCCAAATGAAAAGGTCTTACTGCTGCTTGATGATGATATCAACAGGACTGAGCAAATTGTAGTTGGTCCTTCATTTGCCTGGTTGATGTGTAATCCTGTTTCAAGACGGGGCTGAGAGCGGCTTGATTTGGTTTGGGCTCAAGGGCCGACAATCTTTGAACCTAATCCTAATCTGTAGACCCTTTTTTTTTTTTTAATTTGTACTTGGGCTCTGGACGTTCATCGTACCACAGTATACCACTACCTTCATGCCTGATTGTGTAACTAGAAAGATTGCGGTTCTGCTTTGAACCATTCTTTTTCAGATCAGATTTGTGTACGACTGGAGGATGGACAAGATTTCTTGGTCAATTTAGCTGCCGAAAAGCTTAAAATGCATTGCATCATTCAAGTGTTTTGGATGAAAGTGGAAAGTGCCTGTAATTTGAAAGTGGAATTGGTGGCAGTATTGTAGTAACCCTGGGATTGCTTAGAGCTGCCGGATGAGATCACATAGATAATGGCTCTTGTCAATCCTGCTACAGGTGGAGGAGATGTACAAAAAGGCTCATGCCACCATCCGTGAGAACCCAGTTCACGAAAAGAAGCCCAAGAAAGAAGTCAAGAAGAAGAGGTGGGTGTCTGTCCTTTATTGTGTGCGTGCGTGCGTGGCAGGGACTCTTTGCAAAAGAGGTACCTTTCCCACAAGCTGTGTTAGTACTTCTCTTCATAAACGGGAAGTTCCCACAGCCTTTGTGCCATAAGGTCTTCATGTTGGCATACAGTAAATCCTCAAATTGGGATTCTATTTGAAGCCGGGCCTCGGATAATATCCGGGTGCGTGGCCGATTCTGACAAATAAAGGCCGGCCCCCTAATACAAGCCAGGGTAATATTGCCTACCAGTAGGGCTATCAGTCCATGTGCACTAGAAGACATGGTTTCGATTTAACTCAATTAAATAAAAGAGCTCTTCTTAATATTTTATATTGCTGGTTGGTTTAATACTGTTGCCATTGAAAAGTCGTCCTACACCATGGGTCTCCAACACGTTGCTCTCAAGCTACCAGTCGCTTGCTGCCCCCTTCTGAGTAGCTTGCCAAAGGCTGAAGCAGTATACATTTACACACAATTGTTGCCATGAGGCATTCCAGCCTACAAATTTAATAAAAAGTGAATCAGGCAAAATTAAAAATTAACTCCGTTTAGGCTACTTAGCTACGCAGTAAGGTTTCCATGTATTTACAGCACAGCGCACGTTCAATGAATGAATGAAAGCGGCTTCCTTGGCTCGCAATAAACAGACGGGTGGAAATCCTGACACTCTACTACATAAAACTTAACAGTGAGCCATCAAATGCCCCCTAGATTTCAATGTCCATCAGTCCCAACATTTAGCAATAGAATCACAGTCCAAAAGTAAATTAAATCCCAAACCAAAGCGAAAATCTTTTGATAGCCTACCGGTATGCTGCTCCAAACGAAACGCATGTCTCGCAATAAAACGCACTTTAGGAAAAAAAGATCCTTAACTTGCTGTTCTCTACGCTAATTTGTTATTGTTCATGAAGGCGTGTCTGGCAAGTTGTTATTTTATGGATTCTGGACTTGCATGTGATTTATTGTGTTTGAGAATATTTGCAAGTTAAGACTGACACTATGACTTACCAAACGGTGTTTCCTGATTAGCCTACACTAATTGATTTCTGAACGGTTAGAGGAAGTGTTGAACAGTGTTGGCCCACTAAGTGTAGCCTTTTACTTTATTTCTAAGAATTAAAATTCGACAACAGAAGCCTAATAAGAAATAAAGGCCTGCCTTGAATACAAGCCTGCCCCAAATAAAGGCCTGTGCTTTGTGCAGCCAAAGTAAATAAAAGACCCCGGACACAATTTGAGGATTTACGGTAAATGCTTTTGGAGAATACTGGCCTGAAAGTCAAACTCTGTGTTTGTAGACAATACAAGTGAATTCCTGATCTTGAGCTTTGTACACTAATGTCCTTTCCTTGGTACAACCATTTCAAGTTTGCCGGGTCTCAATGGAAAAACGCATTGTAGCACAATGTGATATTCAGAGATCTATCACTTAAAAGGAAAAGCGCTAAATCTTTGTAAATTGGCATGTACGGATACCTTTGTATGTAGAATTCATCTCACCCCAGAAACTGCATCTACTTTTGTTTGAGGTACTTGGCCTGAAATTCTTTTTCACCAAGGACCAATTTCTGGGGGTCTTATCTCCTAAAGAAAACCCTTCCAGTGTCTTTGTGCTCTGATTACTCAAATTCACTAATTGTGTAAAGATCAACACTAATTACTAATAACATTAGGTATGACCCGTGGCATATTCAATTTAGCAATTTGTGGCACGTTTAGACCCACTTGAAAACAGGTGTCAAATTTCACCCAGCCCTCTACTTTGGATATGTTGAAATTTCACATACAACACTTTCAACTATTCGAACATACCTGTAACTCTCCTATAATCTGAAATATAGAGTCTGATTGCCTTTACCAGTATAGCCACTCTGGACTATTCCACTTTTCAAATGGGTTTTAATGTTACTGCATTACATCCTTGATCAAAATGAAAAATAATCTGTTCATGGTTTTTTTTTTTGTTTTTTTTTTTGTTCTGGTATCATTCCAAATGCGAAATTAAAATCGCAGCATCAAGAAATTGCGTACATTATGAATGATTCATGTTGCCAGTTTAGATGCATCAATTGGTCAATCATACTTATATACAACTTGTATCATGAAACTTAATGCAGCAGAAAGTGCTACACAATGAATAAAAATAAGAGATGCATTAAATATTTTAAAATAAATGCATCAGTACAAGTTACAATATCTAATAGACCATCTTTGTATACATTAAATATTTGTATTTTATTTACTTTATTGAATTTGTGTGTGTATAACATTTTTACAAAATTCACGACCTATAGAATAATTGATTATTTTGTGATGTGAAGTAGCGTTTGCAGTGTTACCAAAACAATAAGACCCAATTACCGTAAGTTAATCAAGGAAGTGTGTAGTAATATTACACCCAGTTTAAAAATTATAGTTCACAGTGACTATACTGGTAACTTTTGCTTTAGATGATAAAATGTTTGTAGATCATACAAAGCATGCAACTCGCAAGCGTTTCACTGAGCAATTAAATATAAAATATAATAAATACAACACCTGGCAAACTTTAAATGACTCTACTGGAAAAACGAAGTGGAGTATGAAGCTAGAATTTTCAGGAATCCTCATGATTGTTTACCAACAAGAGAGAAACCCAAGAGGTCGAATGGCCCACAAATCTATATGGATCGCTTCTGCTATTTGAAGTTGCCCTATTCTGGGTGCATCCTGTATTTAGATTTGTGCATTTTTATTTTTATTTTTTATTTTTTTTTTTTAAAGCTTTTAGAATGTTGATGCTCAGTTTTGGTATTGTTTTATGAATGGACTAAGAACCCTGAAGTGGGCTAGTTTTATTCTGAATAGATGAATGAATCAAAATTGATAGATGCATCTGTCAACTTGTTTTATGGATTACAAAAGCCAGAAGATTTATTACCATTTCAGGACAAGAAAATGGATTGAGGAGCTCTGGCCTGTGCTGTTCACATGCACTAACCAGATTTCTGTGCCACAGGTGGAACCGCGCCAAACTTTCTCTGGCCCAGAGAAAGGACCGTGTTGCCCAGAAGAAGGCCAGCTTCCTCAGGGCCCAGGAACAAGAGGCTGCCGACAGCTAAATCATCGTCTTCTGGTCCAAAAACACATTCTAATAAATCTTTTGGAAGAGACTAGCGTGTATGCGTTTACATGACTCCCTTTATTAGACTCATTCAGAATGATACCCTGGTGTATTTTATTGCACAAGGAAAGGTTAATTGCAGTGAAATGGATTCATATTATGCTTGTTTACCTAGGAAATGGAAGACATCGGCGCTTCGCATCAGGCATTTGTACTTCTGAACTTGGACAGTATTTGGACGGATGTTACATGTTAACATCACTAAGGTATTGACTTTAGAACAAAGTTTTTGGTACAAAGCTCACATTGCCTCCATTGAAAATGCTTAATTGAATTTGCAACAATGCTCCTGGGTTATTTGCATTCTGATGCTTGCTTGTGGTCAGGGAATGGTTGAGTGAGTAGTGACACTGGTTGTCATTGATCAATAATGGCAAAGCCGTAGTGTTGGGGCTTTAAGAACCTCGTATAGATCTGTTAGATTTGCTACTTACCAAATTGTTTTGAGTTTTTATCCTTGTCATTTCATTGAGTTCCTGAATCCTCATCCTTGCACTATACTGAATATAGAGACATCAGGCATGACATGAGTCATCCTATATAAACATAGGAGTTCACAGAAACGAGGTCTTTGTTAATTTATGAATGAAATGATAGCGTGCATGTTAAAAAATATTCCGGAGTACTTTAAAATGAGTTGCCTTTGGATCTTTTTTTTCCTGTCTGGAATTAATTCAGGCCAGTACAGTCTTTAAAATCCCATGCCTTCTGGTGTGATGAGTGGTTTAAACGGACACTTCAAGCCAGATTTACTAATCTTTTTGTGCCGATTTTCAGGAGCACGACTCATTCTGCTTAGGAATGATGCGTCATCTCAAAACTGGCACACAGGGCTAGAACCACAGTTTGCGTGTGATCTGGGCGAGTCACCGCAAGATGCGCTTATGTCCTCAATGCATATGCATTTAAGGGTGGATCACGTAAATAAAGGACAGAAATATAAATGTGACGGATTATGTATTCTGTTGAATTTGCTAAATTTGACCTAACGGGCACGGGTGGTGAGAATAAAATGTTAAGTTTTTTTCTCCACTTCTAGTGCAGGCATAAAATGAGGCATAAGACATAACTTGTAGGCTTCGAAGATGCACTGACAATCTTTGCAACAAGCATCACACCATTTCAACCCCCAAAGCAAGAAATCATCAGATTATGAATAGTAAATATGATGTATGGAATTAACATCTCATGCGAAGCGAATGCTCAACCGTAGTGACAGTAACTGAAATTTTGATTGGTTCTCCTCAAACAATCGTGGAAAAGAAACTGAGTTAAAGGGACTGCCAAAAAAAGAAAATCCCATGTGACTTCTGTGACAAACACCCAGCCATACAGATAATTACGCTTCTGGGCTGGGCTGAAACTATTGGAGGCCCTTGAGCAAATTTTCTTTGGAGGCCCCCTTTTGAGTTATATCGTAGCACACAGGCACGAGGGATTTGCGATTTGCAGACATGGGGGTGGGGGGGGGGGGGGGGCCTCCGGATAGACGAGGCCCTCGGCAATTGCATATGTTGCCTATGCCTAGAACCTGCTCTGCTTCAAAGATGTACTGGTACCTCCCACATGACGTTCCCATTCTTTCTCGACAATAGTGCAGCTCATTGCAATGTTACAATCTTAATTCAAACAAAAATAGCCGCCAAAACTGGAATATGTACACATTTTGTTCTGCAGTGGATACACTTTTACTTGGCAGCCGATACATGGATATCGTCACATGCAGTGAAGATAATAATTGCACTAAACACCTGTATTAACTGTGCTGTTTAAGATCTTTTTCACAAAATACAATTAGTAGGCAGTCCCAGTCGCTCATTGCCTAATGAGCTCTAGCCTTCGTAAATGAGAGGTTCACTTCAGGCTGAATGCGACCGCACCAACACAACACATGCTGCGAGCTTTGTATGAAAATCTGGCCTTTATCAGGTTAGCTGGGTAGCTGATTGTCCCTGGTGCAATTTGGTATGCAGTCATCCCAGCTGACTAAAATCCTGCCACCCCAGTATGGCGATAGAGCCAGTTGTGTAGACTAGGTGTGCCCAATCATATACCATGGAGCAGGTTTTCATTCCAAACAATCACTTAACATGCCGATTTCTCTAATTGGTTCTTTAGTTGAAGATGAGTTAATTGGTGAAATCAGCAAGTGAAGTGATTGCTTCTAATGAAAACCTGCATACTCTTGGCCCTTCATGGCGTGTGATTTGGCACCATTAGAGGCCATGGATACTCAGATCTTAGCCCTCAAATCCAAATCCAGCCCTAGTTTTCTTTTCTGTCTTTTCTTACCTGGACAATTAGTGCTACTGCCTGGACAGACTCTCTTCAGACCTGACTCCCAGGTAAAGGGAGGGTGGAAAACCAACAGTTATCAGCCCGAGAACCATGATTTGAGAAAAGACCAAAGACAGTGGGCCCATCCTTGCACTAAAACTGCCTTCACAGGATGAGCAACCAGCAGCCATTTGAAATGTATTTAGAATAATCTAGCATGTGCAAAATGTTGTAGGCTAAATGTTTGAAGGTAACATTTAAAGATGCAATTGGATTGTATAGTAGACCGCCAACTGAAGCTGTTTTGTGTAATGGGGTTACTCAGCTCACAGTTAACATTTGGCAATGTAACTGGTGGCGTAGTGGTTAAGGTACATGACTGGGACCCGCAAGGACCCGCAAGGTTGCTGGTTCAATCCCTGGTGTAGCCACAATAAGATCCACACAGCCGTTGGGCCCTTGAGCAAGGCCCTTAACCCTGTGTTGCTCCAGGGGAGGATTGTCTCCTGCTAAGTCTAATAAACTGTACTTAACTGTAATTAACTGTGCTCTGGTTAAGGGCGTCTGCCAAATGCCATTAATGTAATGTAATGAGGTTACTCTTGTGTAGATTTAGGATTATGATATCCTGTTTGTACTACCATACACCACTGTAAGAGTTGAATGGTTATGGTTTTTGACAATGCAAAAAAAGATTTCATGGCAAATTGAAAGAGGCAGTTCTATTTAATTTATTGTGCAAATGTATCATGCTACTTAAAACATGGCAAACATCTTCTGGGATTTCAGTTAATTCTGTGAGTACAGTAGCAGTCCATAAAGTTTCCATCTAGAAGGTTCTTTCATGGGTACAGCTAACTCATGAAAATGGACGCAACAATCAAATGAGGCAAACAGCATCAAAATGCTGTAATTAATCAATGAACTTCCTTCAGAAGTGAGAAACATCCAACTAGCTGAGTGGATTTAAGAAAAATTGTCCTTTGTTAATACGTCTGATGGTGCCCCTCCCCCCGATCAGGTCCACGCACATCAAGATCACGTTTGTATGGCACAATTAAAGAACCAAGTACAAATAACTACTAAACGTATTTAAAAAGTGAAGTTCCTAAAAATAAAATGTACACAGTACACAAGCCACTCAACGAGAGAAAGCCACAGAATATCCCTCCATACTGCTTAGTAATTTGTCAGTCTCTGTTGAATTCCTGTTGCCTCAGACCTTGCCATTTCCTGCAGGGCTAAGGCCTAATGCTGGGTCTGTAACCCTGTTTCTGGAGAGCTGCAAGGTCTGCTGGTTTTGCTTTTCATAGTTAAATCAACCAATGCAAAACCAAGAAGCCATGTGAGGTGAGTCAAGTGTGTAATTAATTGTTTTAACTACTCAGTTCATAAGCCTGGTGATCAAAGGATAAACCTCATCAGACGTCCTTGTGTTCTGACCAAATAGGTGCTCAATAACAACACACACACCCTGAGGCTCTCAAGGACCAGGTTTGGAAAGCTCGACCCAGGAAAAAGCAGAAGAGGGGAAGGAGTCAGTTTCATTAGGAGTCTTTTGTGTGTGAGATCTTTTTCCACAGAAGGGTTTTAAGGTTGTTGAGAATAAGGGAGTGTTCCATTTCCATCTGCTCAGCAGAGCCCTTGAGTGCAAGGCAGGAGTACAGCTGCTTTTCCAGCTCCTCTCGGATCTCTAAGGGTGCTCCCCTCAGGAGGTAGTCCTTCAGAGCTTGGCAGGCCTTGGCCAGGTTTGGTTGGATGGCCTCGGGAGTGCAACGCCTCTTGGTGAGGTCGCAAGACGTCCGACAGTCGGCACCATACACGCAATCCATGTCATCCTCACAGTGGCGGTCGCGCATGGCCTCCCTGAAGGCAGCCTCGGGCACAATCTTGCGCATGTCCACTATCTTCAGGTCGTGCTTGTCGTTGTAGCCGAAGGTGCCAGCACTCAGGTCACACATGAGGAAGTTGCCGAAGGTGCCGTGGAAGACGTCCTCCACGAACTCCAGCAGGCCGATGGAAATCTTCGCCTTGCGGGGCCAAGAGGGTGTGAACCATTGGTCCATGCTCCTCCGCATCCCGGAAGGGATCCACAGTTCCACCACCCAGGGCACGGTGATCCCGTACAGAGATGTGTGCTGCACCTTCTCTGTCACGTAGAGGTCTCCACAGAAACCCAACAACTTGGGTGTGTGCTCCTTGTCCTGCAAGATGACCATGAGGAGGAACTCGTTGAGCTGGAGCAGGGCCCAGGCAGACTTGGCCTCTGGGAGGGATATGTGGCCATCTTTGTTGCTGTCAGCCACGTTTAGGACTAGCATTGCTAGATCCTGCAGGTTTGCTTGCTCACCCACTTTCACCTGTTAAAAAGTAAAAACAAAAGTCTTTTATTAAAGCCTTTTAAATATTACTCATCCATATTTAATTCATAGAAATTATATCATTGTGTAGACAAAAACAGCTTTTGTGTGGATCCCCCATTTGGAATGTGCTCAGTTTTTCATGTTTGAGACACTGCCAAGCCAATTCACCACCAAAAACAATTCATCATCTGCCAGTCATCGATCACAAAGACTCAATCGGCTCAATGTATTGTCATAGAAGATTAAATACAAAAGACGGAAAAGAAACTGTTCTGATATCATTTTAGGAGATCATGAAAGGTGACTCTAAAGTTGATGCATTAACTTGCCTTCAAATGACTGAGGACCATCTCTTTAAACTTCTCCATGGAGGTCCCCCTCGTGGGTTTGTCAAAGAGCATGACCTCCTTCCTGGGCTCCATTTCGGCTCTCAGGTCATAGTGCAGGATCTCCTCCATCTGGCACTTAACCACCCCCTCTAGGTCACCCCAGACGCTGATGTAGACCTGCAACACATGCAAGGCATCAGTCGGCCTGATGGCTCCGCAGACAGGAGTAATCGATCAGACACAGGGGGGTTTGGAGGACAGACACTGACCTGGTTGTTGGGCTTTGCAGAGAGGCACTTCCCCAGGTACAGTGTTTTCTTGTTGCACAGGCTGTTGCAAGCTGAGCCATCGATCACCCCCTTCCTGTATTTGTCACACTGATACAGTGGGAGAGACAGTAAGCATTTCAAGAAGAACAGCACTTACCCTCAATCACACACCATAATAATAATCATTTATCTGATGCTTTTATCCAAAGCAACTTACAGTTGAATAGACTAAATAGAGGACAATCCCCCCAGGAACAATGTAAATGGGGTTAAGGGCCTTGCTCAAGAGCCTATCAAGGGCCCATCAGCTGTGCGGATCTTATCGTAGCAACACCAGGGCTTGACCCATCAACCTTATAGGTCCCAGTTATGTACCTTAGACACAAGGCTACCATTGGTCCAGCTCCCACCTGTAACAGGTCAGGGTCAGCTAACAATGTGGCTGAGTGCATCCCCCAGGGAATGTCAGATAGCCAAAGCTACATATGAGAGGGTGTACTCAGACTCTCCTCTATGCGAGTTCAGCTGTAGTCTGCGCTGTGAAAAGAAGCAGCTGGTGACACTTTGAATCATGGATGTCTACACTCCTCCAAATTGGCTGTGGTGGTGTGCATGTATGCGGCTGCAGTGGATATGTCCAGCCCCACATCAGCTAAAAGACCTTTGCTTTTCAAAAAGCAACATTTCACTAAATCTCAGCATCTTTTCTTGAGAGGGAGAGTATCTTTTTCTAAATGGATTAAAAAAAGAATAATAATACAGATTGACGCCCACATTCAATCTTGCCTCAGTGTGCTTTGTGGTACATGTTCTGCTGCTTTCAAAACAAGTTACTTTCATTTCAATGACCTGAATTCATACTTCTTTTGTTTCATACTTTCATTTGTGTTAGCCATGAGAGAGAATAAAATCCCCAATGTTTTATGTTTCTGTACCTCGCCACTCCTGGACAGTAGATGGAGCCAATACACCACAGCCACCTCAGATACACTCACTGTATGATCTGGTACAATCTGTCCATATGACCTTCAACTTAAAGGTACAATAGGTATGATTATTTTGTTCAAACATTGTTACAAGACCATTGTCCCTTCCTAACTTTGAAAAGGCTCACTGGCATGTGGACTCACCCTCTGCCTGTGTTTATAGTCCTTAAATTCGGGATTCGAAATATACAGTTGACGGAATGACACTGTACCAAAACATTGTATATCTGTACAATAATTCAACCTCATTGGTTGAAAATTGGTTGCAATTGCCACAGCCAATGACGTTTCAACGTTGGCGTGTTCACAGAGTAGAGGGAGGAATAAACAGTGTTGTGGTTTGTGGGTGTTTGTTGCTGCAATTCCTCCCTTGACCATTAGAAATTACCTATTGTATCTTTAATCTTTTCCTAGCTGACAGAAAGTAATTATAATCACATTTGTGGTATGCATTTGGCCTCTGCTCATTGATTCTATAACAGCAAACTATAGCAGCCACGAGGGAATTAAGTCAAGTTGTGCACACACATTAAGGATAGCAATCTCCACATTGCACATCCATTTCACTGCTAGATAATGCATAACTGGCCAGAGAAGGAGATGCAATCTATGGTTCATCATTACCGTGCACTGGCCCTTACACTGCCTTACACTGCCTTACACTGCCCGGTGTCACCTAATCAAAACATATCTCACTGAATGCACTGGTTGATAGGCTGACCATATTTATTTGTGACCCTAATACGAATAAATCAAGTTATCAAAAGTTAAATTTGCTCTTTTAGCAAGTCATCCATTGAAAAATGTGTGTCTAATCTCTAGTATGCTCTTTTCCATTTCTTATTTCATTAGTGTGCACAAATCAGACATTAATGCATTCATGAGTAGATTTTTTCTTAATTTTAGGTAGCTTTAGGCAATCAATGGCATTGATGTAAAATGCAAATGATTTTTCAACAGGGTATTGCTCAACTCAGTATAATAAACGGACTGATAAAAATGTGTAAGTACACTCTTAGGTATGAGCACTTTTTTTTAAACTAATTGGTGTTTGGTAATTGCTGTAGCCTATCCACTTAAGAGGTTTGGCACGTTGTGTGTTGAGATGCTCTTCTACATTCCACAATTTTAATGTGTGGTTATTTGCATTACTGTCACCTTCCTGTCAGCTTTTGACCCTTCTCCACTGACCTCTCTCAATAACAAGGCATTTTTGTCCCGAGAACTGCTGCTCACTGGATGTTTTTTGTTTTTCGCACCATTCTCTGCAAACAATAGAGACTGTTGTGCATGAAAATCCCAGGACACCATCAGTTTTGTCTGGCACCAACACTTTGGTCTGAAAAACAGCTGAACCACTTGACCATGTCTGCATGCTTTTAACTGTTTAGTTGCTGCCACATGATTGGTTGATTAAATATTTGCATTTATAAGCTGGTGTAAAGGTCTACCTATTAAAGTGCTCACTGAGTGTAGTGACAGAAGTTCTTTAAACAAATTAGCAAAATATCATAACTATTGGCAGGTTTATGTCATTCAAAGTCCATCCATCCATCCATTATCTGAACCCGCTTATCCTGATCAGGGTCGCAGGGGGGCTGGAGCCTATCCCAGCATACATTGGGCAAAAGGCAGGAATACACCCTGGACAGGTCGCCAGTCTATCGCAGGGCACACACACCATTCACTCACACACACACTCATACCTACGGGCAATTTAGACTCTCCAATCAGCCTAACGTGCATGTCTTTGGACTGTGGGAGGAAACCAGAGTACCCAGAGGAAACCCACGCAGACACGGGGAGAACATGCAAACTCCGCACAGAGAGGCCCCGGCCGACGGGGATTTGAACCCAGGACCTCCTTGCTGTGAGGCGACAGTGCTACACACTGCACCATCCGTGCCGCCTCATTCAAAGTCTATTTTATTAAAATGCAGACAAAATCGTATGTGTAAAAACAGCAATGTGGTCAGAAAAGTATGCCACTGTTATGCCACTGCCACTGAAGATTCAACAATGGACAGATCTTATGAATACAGACAAGAATTAAGTTTTGCCGTGACGTGGCCCTTCTTTGTTCCTGGCAGGACATTCCAAATGGGGTGGTCATAGACCGTGTGGCGGACCTGGGCACGGAGCCTCGGAGGGTACTCACGATGGTGTCCTTGCACTTGCGTCCACGGCACAGCTCGGTGTAGGACGAGTACTGCACGTACACCACCCAGCTGCCCACGAACACCGCCAGCCAGGAAAAGAAAAGGTACTTCATGCGCAGGTAAGAGAAACGCGCCTGCGGAGAAGAACAAACATTACATTACATTACTGGCACTTGGCAGATGCTCTTATCCAGAGCGACGTACAGTTGATTAGACTAAGCAGGAGACAATCCTCCCCTGGAGCAATGCAGGGTTAAGGGCCTTGCTCAAGGGCCCAACAGCTGTGCGGATCTTATTGTGGCTACACCGGGGATCGAACCAGCGACTTTGTGTGTCCCAGTCATTTAACATGAACGCAATAACATCCTACGCACGTGCAGTAGGTCAACTGCAGGCCATTGCAGATGTGCAATACAGACTTAATTTCGTGTCACAATCAGGGGCATTATGATCGGACCTTGAACACAGAAACTGATACTGCCTGTTTAGCCTTAGTCACCAATATTCATATATAATGGTATAGTGCAGGGTTTTTTGCGCCTCTTATAGATTGGACAGAATTGGATTAAATAAAAAGCTCTTTGTGCCTAGAAACGTTGAGGAGACAACGCAGCATGCTATTGAGACTGAGCACTTAATGTCCTGTTGCTGTCACACATGTCTGGTTACCAAGTAACCAAACTGACTGGACCCCATAGGCACAATATGTCTCCTTGGCAATGCACCCTGTGTTATTCAGTGAATCATACTAGCGTGTCCCAGAGGTAGCAGTTACTCATTCTGGCCATACTGAATATTCACACAATGAGACTCATGACAAGAGACAAGAGGAAGGTAAAATAAACTTGCCATCAACCAAGGACAGAAGGACAGGCAATCTGTCTGCTGCTTGTCTCCTCTTTACCAGATACAGGCAAGGAAGCCCTGCAGGAGTTTATCTGTCAGAGAAGTGCTAGCATTCAATATAATACCTCATTACTTTTACAACAAGAGTAACAAAGCCTCCTATTAAGAGTTACAGTATTGTAAGACTTAAGGTTTCTTTACATGCAATGGCAGTTTGAGCGCTGTCTCTGTTCTATTCAAAGACACAAATGCCATCTACGCCTGCAAATTAACTGCTTGTCTAAATCCAAGTCCAGCATGATTCGCTGACCAGCAACACAGGAAAGAAAGGTCTTTGTATCTTTTGTTTCACTGCAGCAGGGTCAAAAGGAGGGCATCCTAATTAATGTTTTAAATGGGGCCTTAGTCATAGCCAGAAATAGCTCAAATGAAAGGATTAATATATGAAACAGATTTCAGTTACTGCGCTGTGTGATTACGATTGAGAGACTTTACCGATGTAATCAGTGAACACAAATGGAAGGATTGCTTTTTATTTTATGTAACACGTTCAAAGGAAATACTTTTGACATGTACAGAGAACGAAAAGAGAGGGAAAGAGAACGAGATAGGGGATGTACTGTAGACGTGCCGAATATATACTGTAGGGTTAAAGTTGACGTTTTCTATTATAATTAAAAAAGACAAGTATTGATAAAAATGTTCATAAAGCCTATTGCACACCAGTGTCAGTGTGGGAACTGTGAACTCATGCATACTAAGACGGAGAGCCTTTACTATTGAATGGGATCGAGGGCAATGGCTGTTTGCAGAAACCGAACACGGATCACTGCCAATAATAACTTAGAACCTGTCACGTTTCATGCTTGTCATGTCATGTTTTATGTTTAGTTATTGTCTTGGTTATGTTATTGTCATGTCACGTATTATGTTAGTCTTGTCATGTCACGTAATATAGTTTATTGTCATAGTTTTGCAAACTTGTTATGTCACAACTTATGTTCCATGTTATGTTGTACTGTTCTTTGATTAGCATACACTTTTTCGTGTCTTTCTGCAAATCTTGCATTCCTGCTTTCTCTCTCTCCCTTTCTGTCACTCACACCCTAATTGTTTCAATTTCCCTTGTCTTCTTACTAATCTACTAACTTTAGATCAGGATTGGGTAATACTAACATTCTAACCATGTGTTCATGTTACCTTACGTTTCTTGTGCATGTCATTTACTAATTTACTAACGCTAGGGCAGGATAGGTTTATTACTAACGATTACTAATTACCTCGTTAACTTGTCAATCCTCCACACCTGATTTCCATTCTCATGCTGATCTCACGCTAATTGTCTACACCTGTCTACACCTGCATATAACACTCAGTTTCATGTCATGTCTTTCCAAAATTGTTGCCTCCTGTTCGTCAGTGCACCGCTTTAGCGGTTTTGTCAAGCCACTTGTCTACCCGTTACGATCCAAGCCTGTTTATTGACCAAAGATTACTGACTTCTGTTTTGTTGACCATGGCCTGCCTGTACCACGACTTTGCCTCCTGTCTTTGTGCTTTTGCCCTGCGGAGCAGACTTCGGTCTTGACTCTTGCGCCGTCATCTACCCTGAGCCTGCCTACCGTCCGCCTGTACTTCTGCCCCGCTGACAGCTTTCCTGGCTACCGGACTTTTTGCCTGGTGTACCGATTACAAGACTGCCTCCTCCCTCGGTACTGCACTTTGGTTCTGGCTGGATTTTACATGTATGAACATTGCTTGTTTTTTTACACTCTCTGGATATTCCCCTAATAAAGCCATGACGGGACTTTATTACACCCCTGTTTCTGAGTTGTGCATTTTTGGTCCAACCCCACCACGCACCCGTCTCAGAACCCTTGCTAAATCCTGCAGTACTTGCCAATAGGAGGATTAATTGGAAGACATATCAACAACCAAGATTTTGACACCGCTTGTTAGCCAGATATTTACTTACTCGTCACTTAGTTGCCCTCCTGGACCCTTTGGTTGTGGAATCACTCACGCAATTATTCTTCTGTAAATTCCGGTTCAAAACTGTAAGGTTGTATTTCTTCGTCAGAATCAAAAAGTTTATCTTCTAACACGGCAAAGTCAGAGCTGTCCGCCATATCACCATAAGTTAGGTAATGTGATATTTGTATTCTAACATTACCGTATTTTTGTGGGAGCGTCATGTGATCTCCTGGATGGGTGGCTACCCATAAACCAGTCTCTGCTTTCAAGGGTGGAGTTTGAGTAGCTGTTATCTTCTGGGAAACAAGCCAACGTCACTGGATGAAGTTTTGCCCCATATTTAGGAAACGGCTACACTGATGGTGATTTTAAAAAGGCCTGCACACAGAATGTAAGCATTTAATCCAAATAATCTGAACTGAAACAAGTGTGACAGTGCTCCTTTAAGGCTGGAATCCAAACTTTTGCACCTAGATAGAACACACCAAGCTTTCTTTTGATATATAATACTAATTTTGACCCAAAATGTCACTCATGCCCCTCAAAATATGACTGTGCATTGAAAATGGGAAGTAAAGTATAATTAATCAATAATTAAATTAATAAATAAGGGGTTAAAATGTGTCCAAAAACAGGTAGTCTACAACACAAGGTTGGTGCACCAAAAAAGAAGCTTTACTTCATTAACACATAACATATAAAAATACAAATTAACAAATTGTGTTTTCCTGTGTGACCTATAAACTGGACACAGTATGAACAGCCTCTCATGCATATTCATTGAATATTCAAAGAAAATATTTTACATTACATTATTGGCATATGCTCTTATCTAGAGCGACGTACAGTTGAATAGACTAAGCAGGAGACAATCCTCCGCTGGAGCAATGCAGGGTTAAGGGCCTTGCTCAAGGGTCCAACAGCGGTATGGATCTTATTGTAGCTACACCGGGATTAGAACCACTGACCTTGCGTGTCCTAGTCATTTACCTTAACCACTATGCTACAGGCCACCCAAAATATTTGCCTCTTAAAGTGGATTCTAAACCCTAAACACAGATAATGTGCTGCCAGCTATACAGCTAGTCTACCAGCACTGGATATAAATAAAAAATCACTATAGTAAATAAGGCTTCCTTATGAAATATGCAATAAATTACCTAAATTGTGGCAAATAAATAATTCAGGAATGCAGCAATGGCCATGCAATGCACTTCACCACAGCAGGAAGGTAGATATTTGCAATGATGTGGGTCCTTGAAATGATGTTTGGGAATGAGCGAGGAAGAGGAAATTATTTTAGAATGCACTGAATAGTTGATTGCCTCCACAAGATTGACTGAAGCTCTGCTGGTACTGCTACTGCACAAAGTGAATCATTATTCTTTTGAATCACATCCCCATTGTGGGCAAACCTGCTTATCGTATTTGAGAGGTGTGTAAAAAAACTCAAACTTACCCAACGGAAAATGACCCATTCCGTGGGGAATTGGATTGTGCCATATATGCAGGGCCGTTTGAAATTACATTTAACACATCACTTGCATGTGTTGTCAAATTGTTCAACATTTGAGGCAATTACACCACCTGAGGCACCTCTAATGACTGCCGATAAAGTTGAAACAACTTTGAGACAACAGTATTCTGTATGCATGCAAAGCTATCCCATAAACAAAAGCTGTTTGAAATCCAAATACCAAGCAAAGAAATGCAGGAGGATTGTGTTAAACCCTCTGTGACTTGACATTTCTTATCAGAAATTTAAGACCAAGGTGTAACAGTGTTTTACCGTAGAGGGCAGAATCATGTTGTGAGCAAGACCTTATGAATGCAGCTGGGACTTTCTAGAAGGTAAAAGAACAGATTTGTGTGTGTACGCAAAACTGCCACCTTGTCTGTCAGTGCCCAAAAACCACTGAGCTTTGGGAAACTCAAAGCAAATGTGGGCGTTGGTGCTGGGCGACAGGGTCTCATGGACTAGCAATCTCTATGAATCCCATTCAGCTCCATTTTCCTGGCAATATAGTAGAGCTGGCACTAAACAGAACAGACAGATGAGTGAATGGGACCCAAAATGAATGGGAAATCGACCTTAAAGGCTATTTTCCAATAAATACACTGTGATAACCTAATTTCATTGTCAATTGCTGTAGAAATATAACATAATACTGACAGATATTCCTTACAGGACAGGACATTTGACAGCAAAGACGCCAGCACAGTAGCGATGTAGGGTGAGCATGGTCATGAATTATAAGTAGTATATTTCAGCCAAATGTTATAGTTCTGCAACCACCCAATCAGCAGCTTCCACCAATATTAATGTGATATTTGTATGAAATACAAGCATTATTCTTTGTACAAAACTTCAATCATTTTTAAGGTTATATTTAGGGGTAAGCAATGCAATGAGACTACCTGCCATGGTGTGTGTGAGAAAGAAAGAGAGAGAGAGATGCTTTTGAGCATGCTTTCCATTACATTACATTATCCAAATTGATGTACAGTTGAATACACTAAGCAGGGAACAATACCCTACATTGCTGCATGGATCTTATCTTGGCTACATCGTGGCTTGAATATACTGTAAATACATTTATCTGCTGTCTTGCCCCTCTTGCCCCTCTTTCAGATGCCATACCTCTAAAAACGTCCTAAATACTGATTTATAAATAACAAAAAACATGATTCATGAATATAAAATAATGAGAATATAAACATTAAGATGCATCTCCACACCCACAGTAATATTTATCAATGGTAAATTTATATTTGAAACGGTAATTGTAATATTACAGCTACACCCATTCATAACAATAGACACAGCAGAAATGGCATATAAACTGCTTTTCTGTCCACCTAAAATGACCACGTGTCCCCTGGCAGCGACAGGCTGTGATACAGTGGGTGAGATGCTGATGCAATGGGCCTGTCTGCCCCCCTCCCAAGAGGATTTCCAGAATGTTCTTTAAATAGAATTTTAATGCAGGTTGCAGAACTCACTTTATTCCTTCAATAGCGCACAAAGTTGCAACACCATGCTCAATAAAGTGATCTGGGTGAACATTCTTTCACTTTAGTTACTGGATATTGTAATTAATCCTTTTCAAACAGTGTAAATAATCTGACCATGCTGCTGAGTGGATACTGGTTGGTGGTTTTATATATCATGCTTTTACATAACCTCCCGGCGGTCATGTTTTCCTTGCTTGTATATCTGGTTACTTTATTTATTTGTAGTGCAGCTGCAGGCAAACCAGTTTCCCCCTCAGGGATCAATATGAATTCAGGCATTATTCTTTTTACATTGGGGTATCTTTGCAGTATAGCGGAGTGCATCTCAATCTCCGCTCTCGACTGCTGTCTCATGGTGCCCACTTTTCCAGTCTTTTTAGCCAAGCCATGACTTTCGGTTAGGGATGTTCATGGTTAATCGATTAACCAAAATGGACACTTGACTGAAACCACTAAGATTTTTTATTTTTGTAATTAGAAAATCCTGCATTATAGCAGTAGCTATAATTATTTTCTATTTTTTACATTTATAAAATAGTTCTTAAGACTGTTCTTTATTTAGATTGGAGTTGTAGGTAGCCTACAGCAGCGGGGTCATAGAATTTCAGAGTAGCCAAATTAACATGACTGCGGCAACACCGACTCGAAAACTCAGCAGAGTAGGCTATGGAGAGTATAATCTGTAAAAACCTTGTTATATAATGTAACTATGTGATATAATGTGCAACAAAAGCACCATGACAAATCTCTAGATGAAGGAAAATGATAGCTATCCTCTAAATGCAAGTTAAACATGAACAAACAAAAGCTTTCTTGATCCCATGGAATTGTTAGACGCAGAATATACCATTGTGCAAAATCATGCCTTGAGAAGGACCAGAAAACAGTGAAGATAAAATCTGACCTTCTTGCTGTCTGTAATACTACCTTTTCCACCAATAGCTGACCACCCTTACAACAGCTACATAGGCTACGTGACTGTAACATGTTGATAAATGGGAAATTAAAATAGCTGTACTGCAAACTCACAGCATAAATGTTGCCATACGGCCAAAAACACCGCAGCTCATATTAAATCTGATTAGAATCAGAAATGCCACTTATATGTTTATTACCTTTGAAACTAAATGAAACGAATAACAGCATGAGATGGGGTTTAAGGGAAAGATTATACTTCAAGTGTAAAACAACTGGATAGGATTTTGCGAGTGAGGCCCATGGCTGGGAGTTCAATACCATCCATCCATCCATTATCTGAACCCGCTTATCCTGAACAGGGTCGCAGGGGGGCTGGAGCCTATCCCAGCATACATTGGGCGAAAGGCAGGAATACACCCTGGACAGGTCGCCAGTCCATCGCAGGGCACACACACCATTCACTCACACACTCACACACTCATACCTATGGGCAATTTAGACTCTCCAATCAGCCTAACCTGCATGTCTTTGGACAGTGGGAGGAAACCGGAGTACCCGGAGGAAACCCACGCAGACACGGAGAGAACATGCAAACTCCGCACAGAGAGGCCCCAGCCGACGGGGATTCGAACCCAGGACAGTGCTACCCACTGCACCATCCGTGCCGCCGGAGTTCAATACCTAAACTGTAAAATTAAAATGAAAGCTTGTGTTCTTGAGCAATACTAGACTAGCCATGAATGTGGAAAAACTGGTTGCTTGTTACATTTCCATGCAAACAAGGAACCAGATTTCTTAAAACCGCAAACCTGCAACATTTTTTTCACTTTGGAAAAAGCACAAAGTTGCATATTAGCAGGCAATATGTAACTGTCTACAGTTACCCTATGTTGTTTCGTACTGATAGTGTCCTATAGTCACAATATCTGTTGTTCAGCGAGTAGTCTACTGCTGAATATCTTGGTAATGATGTTTAGAGTTGCCATTTTCAGGCAATTAGTGTCATGCCTTTGAAATATTTGTTTGGAAATATTGGCTGTCTTTTACATTACATTACATTAATGGCATTTGGCAGACGCTCTTATCCAGAGCAATGTACAGTTGATTAGACTAAGCGGGAGACAATTCTCCCCTGGAGCAATGCAGGGTTAAGGGCATTGCTCAAGGGCTCAACAGCTGTGCAGATCTCATTGTGGCTACACCGGGAATTGAACCAGCGACCTTGTGGGTCCCGGTCATGTACCTTAGCCACTATGCTTTACAGGCCGCCTTTCATCCAAAAATCTTTTTCCTGAGATGATGTCTATGTTGTGCAGTAACATATATAACTAATGTGCTTATATTGACTTTTATTGTTTTGGCTGTGGTGCAGCTTATTGCAGCATGATTGTACAGCCTATTATGCGAGTTCTAAAAATAGATTTTTGCGATTAAATGTCGCCAGGTCACCGAATCATGAAAGTACTGAAACTGCCCATCCCTACTTTCTGTGTTACCCTTGACTGTCAAGCAGCCTTCCCTGTGGTCTTCAATTGGCCAAGATTAGTGTCTGCCTTGAATTTGACAGCAAAAGGATATTCAGCCCATGTGTGCTGAAGCCTGTCCCAGCCTGAAAGTGTTTGCATATTTTATTTTTGTTATGCCAATCCTGTTGTCTCATCTCCAAAAATAAACCCTCAGAAGCATTCAAGGCATCTGGCTCTCATTTTGCTCCTGATACACAATATTGAGTATTGTTATGAGACAGGTTTTTGTTTGTTTTATCAGTTGGTTTACCAAAGTTTGAGTCTGGTTAGACACACTTGAGACTGGTGTTTTGATTTAATTGATGGTGAGCTGTCGTATACAACACATGCACCTGGTTTCCAATTTCTGAAAGTTATGGGTCATGGTTGATTGATTTGTGAAGTACTTTTCTTTTCCTAACATTTCTCAGGGATTTTTCCTCATGTGTTTGGAACTATTCTCCTGCTGCAAAACTCACTACACCATCAATTATCCATTTCTGAAATCACAGCAATAGTGTGTGCATTTCCAAAGTATGCACTGCTGCTTCTTCTAATATCATGATTGAGTCAGGTCAGGTTTACACAAACATGAGTCAGAGGAATACATTTAGTGTGAAGCTCAACACGATCACGATTGACCGGCGGGCATTACTGGTTTGTTATCATACATCATCATCCCGGCCTTCTGAAACCCATCCTCTGAGTAACAGTTGACACGGAAATGGTTGACACTGAAATTTTTTCATGAAACTGTTTTATGGGATACTGCCTAAATTCGGGATTGTATGCATTTGCTATATCTGCACAATAAATACAGTATGTACAGTATATGCTATCTTGGTATCCATTTCCTCTTCCTGGGTACATAACCATCTTGTGTGAAGCATAAGTCATTTTTGTTCATTTAAATGTTATCCTTTTTTTAATAAAAGCATGGTCACCATGCTTCATGGTTTGTTTGTTTAATTTATTCCCTGAATATGTCAGACCTTTTTTCTAAACTCACAGCAGGCTTTAAACTTTTCTTAACGTTTTCTTGTTGAGTGAACTTGCACAGTATGTCCTACCCTGTAATGTAGCATTTCATTTTCTTGTCACATTGAAGGTTTGAGTAATTTCAAGGTGAGTTGTTTTCCAAATGATGCTGCCACTTTTGAAGAGGATATATTTAAGCCCATTCCTAGAGCCCAGCTAATCTTGTGTGAAACCAGATCCCATCAGATCTTAAACCAATCCATTGACAAAAAACATGCAGCAACTAATATCTTATATTGATGGACAAATACAGTGGGCTCCAGAACTATTGGCACCCTTGATAAATATGTACCAAAATGCTGTAAAATGACATGTGTAAAGCAGTGTGCTTTATTAAAGGTACAATAGGTAAGATTGTTGTGTTAAAACATTGTTACAAGACCATTGTACATCCCTTCCTATCATTGAAAAAGGCTCACTGACATGTTGACTCACCCTCTGCCTGTGTTTATAATCCTTAAATTCGGGATTATATATCCTTAAATGCATTCAAAATGAGCAGTTGACGGGCCGGCAATTTCTACCAAAACATTGTATAACAATACAGTAATTCAAGCTCATTGGTCGAATATTGGTCCTAATTGCCACAGCCAATGGCATTTCAATGTCAGTGCGGGGTGGGATAAACAGTGTTGTGGTTTGAGCTTTTTTATTGCTGCAATTCCTCTCTTAACCATTAGCAGTCCAAAATTACCTATTGTACCTTTAATGATTCAATGGAATCAAGCAAACTAACATTTTTCAAGTAAAAAAAAAGATTTCGCCAAAAAACAGGTTCCACAATTATTGGCACCCCTGGATGACAGCCATGAGTATTTTCCTATAATTTGTGATAAAGTTAGAGAACACATTTGCAGGGATCTTCTCCATGCAGAATGTTTCAGAATCATTGATATACTTGGGATACCCCCCTCTTCAGTTCAGACCACCGGTCTTTCATGGGATTTAAGTCTGGAGACTGAGATGGCCATTGCAGAACATGGTTGTTGTTTTTACTTAACCATTTCTGTGTGGATTTTGATGTATGCTCGGAGTCATTGTCCTGCTGGGCAATCAATATACGACCAAGTCTCAGCTTTCTGGCCGAAGCAACCAGATTTTCTGCCAAGACGTCCTGGTACTTTGTGGAATTAATTGTGCCATTGATCATAAATAGTGCCCCTGGACCATTGGCAACAAAACATATCTAAAACATCAATGAACCACCAGTAGGTATGAGATTGCTACCAAACACATCAATGGTGTGTATGTCCAACATTGAACATTTTGGCCATACAATCCATTGACATATTTGGAGGCAATCTGACCATAGCACTGTCTTCCAGTCATAATTCCAATGAGGTTCAGCAAACTCAAGATGCTTGGTTCTGTTAATTGTGTTCAGTAAGGGCTGTCTTCGTGCAATCTTTTCAAAGAGTTTGTTGGTATGGAGGTGCCATTTAATAATTTTCTTGAGACTTGGTGACTGATGGATGACAAGGGGATTTTGCATGCTTATTAACAATTTTTTATACTTTTTAAACTAAATATGGTTTTATTCACAAAATGTTTTAGGAATGCCAATCATTTTGGCACTTGTGGTTATGAGAGAAAAATGTATAACTAAATAAAAAACATTGAAACATGAGTGTATGTATTGAAATAAATGTATATCGTTTTCCCATATGTTTGAACATACAATATAAACCCTGATTATATGTCTTTTTTCTCCATTTTTATTTAGGGTGCCAATGATTTCTGGAGCCCACTGGTGTTCACCTAACTTGCAAATCAACTAACTGTGGATACAATATAACGTGTCAAGAGTTAGTTACATGATTACATGTCTATAACTGGTGAGTTACACAGGCTGCCAGTGAAGGATTGAAAATCTGTTGTAATTGCTCTGATGGTAACTGATTTTTTTTTAATCAATAGCTACCTTAAATGAGCCATTTTGGCAAATTGATCAGACTACAAATATGGATATGGAAATGTGGGGGGAGATTCCATTTTGAACCTCCTCACTTGAACTTAACCCTTTGCCCCCCTAGAGGGCAATTTCCACCAATGTTGTACAGGTCCTATAAAAATGTCAATACTATGTTCTGCACACACATGGTTGAAGAGGCTTACCATTCTGAGAGAGCAAATGTATGTCAGAGCATACACAGAGTGTACACAAAAGATACACTAAAATACAAAAAAATTATAAAATGCCTTATGTTCTTATAGTTTAGCACTGAATAACTCCATTTCTAAGTCAAGGACCAACCCAGAATGACTTTCTATTTGTGCACAAACTTGATGTCAACTTGTGTACAAAATATGGTAAAGATATTGTCAGGCATTCAAATTCCAGATGGGTTTTCCCAAAACTTTACCCAAATGTTCTCAAGGTAGCCATATTCCTCAACTGTCCGTCACCTGAATATGACACATTATACCTTGTTGGAAAGGGTAGGAAAGAAGCTTACCATGTTTTACATTAGTTTGGTACTGAAATGATCTAACAATATGCAATATGCAATGATCTAACATTTATACAATACCAAGAAGCAGTTCAATACAACATTTGCCGTCCCGACAAAAGTATATTTTTCTCGAAAATGGCTGAAGAGATTACAAAATAAACTTCAGTGTTAGTTAGAAAACAGTCGTACCTTCATTACTAGGTCGGATGTTTGGTTCTGTTTCAAATAATTAGCGAAACAAACTTATATTTCTACCAAAACGGAAATATGTCTGCCGGACGTGCAATAAAATAAAGTCGTTTTCATTCATTCAATTGTATATATTTGTTCTTATAGGGCAACATGATTTTTTGATGTAGATAAATTGTATCAAGGATTGTTAGAATATACCTTTCATTGCCTGAGTCTTGAGCTCAGGGTTGTAAATCATGATAGTGGCTAGGTGGAAGCTGGGGTTTTACTGCCCTGCTTTGCAAATAAGAGGCTGATAAGCATCTAAGCTGTTGTTCTCCCTAGCACATACCCTTTTTAACAATCTGGAATCCCCGTTTTGCGGTTTTTTTTACGTCTCAGTTTTTTGTATTCGATGAATATGAACAATAATTTGAGACCTCCATGACTCAACCGCAAGGGGGAAAAGTGGATAGGTTTAACTCAATCCAAGGATATTCCACTCACTTGGAAAGTCTACATTCCCATGTGGTCATGTGAAGTGTTCCTCATAAGCCGAGCAATCAAAGGAAACATGTAACTTTGGAATTGAAACAAGGCCTGGGTTATTTACCGTGCTTCTGTCCTACTGAGCCAGAAAAGGAGTGGCTTATTGTTACAACAGCTCTCTTATCCAAAGAATGTAATTACTGAACAGTGTAAAGTTGCTGACACACCTGTTGAAGCTTAGCCTGCATACCTGGCTGCATGCCATTAGCAATAGCAACCCAAGCTCACATGTAAGGGCACATCTGTCTTGTTGATGCAGATACATCTCGTGTATCCAATACCATATTTGCCGAGTTTACAGTTCAAGTATTACACATGTATGTATACAGTACATAGCAAAGTGTCCAGTACTTCAATTCAATTCTAAAAGTGTTCAGGAGTTTTAACACTGAATATTTTACTTTTTACAGAACATATTCAGTCATTTTGGATTTGTAGTATTCACATTTGACTGTATCAAGCTAGTAAAATCAGAAAGGTATGTAGAAAGACACTAGGATCACAACAGGAAGCTGATATTATTGGCCAGATTAGCAATAAAATCCCTTGTATTCAGTTGGAGCATCGATAAAATATAATTGGTAATAATTGGTGCTCCATTCAGAGGAAGCACATACGTAAATGATAGCTTTGCACAACTGCACTTGCATTTGTGTGTCTTAGCTAGACAACTACCCAGTTCAGAAGCATACTGATTCCATTACTGTCTGGAAGGATGTTTCTCTCTGACAGTGGAGCCCATTCCAATAATGCCAGAATCACCTCCATTTGTTTTAAGTGCTCAGCAGTAATTGCGCTAAACATACAGAGAAATATAAAACCTTTTAAAATCATCTTAAATGGTCTATGCATAAAGTGATTCCTTTGCATGCAGAAAAAAGTATAGGAGCTTGAGTGGTGGCGCGTAGGCCTGAGGACTGAGCCATTAGTACTCTCACATTTCTGAAAGCCAATAGCCATTTCTGTCTGAAAACTGATAATTCCTTATTTTTCCCCTGGCAAACAGAAAGAGAATGTGATAATAGGATAGACTATTGCATGTCCTGCTGTAAAATCCAGTTATGCCAGCTTGACCAGTTTCAAAAATGTGCTTCCGCTGGTCAAACCATGTTCAGCTAGGTGCTGGGCTGAACTGATCAACCAAATACCAGTTGTTTCAAAACCTAGCTTGAGCTGGTTTTGCAGGGTGCAACATTATTGGTTTTTCATTTCCATGCAAATAACATCTATATGTATGTGACATTAATCCTATGCTTACGTATATTAATGTATTAGTCAAATAAGTTATTGAATTGTCAACTGGAGGTTTGACAATTTAAGCATAAAATAATTCCCTGCTGAACAGAAAAAAAACTGTGAGTTAGCTATATCCTGTATTAATCCTTAAATTCACACAGTATCTGAACTTAGCAGTGCAAAATATTTGCTACAGCCATTAATAACATATAAACCCAAGGCTTGACGTATTTGCACTTCTGTTATGCATAGACTTTGTCTGCACCAGAGAAGCAATGGCTTCTCTTTATTTGTTATGCCCTCTCCACGTCTGACTGTCTCTTGCTCCCATTCACTGATGTGAATTCCTGGCCAGGACGGCACACTAATATCCCTCTCTATCTGCTGTGCCTGTCAATCCCAATGTCTCAGGTGATCTTCTGTTTCTATTTATGTCAAAATGCACCACAATTACTTTATGTCTGGCTGTGTGTGTGTATGTGTGTGCGTTTGACTCGTTTCCATATTTTTGACAGAGTGTGTGTGTTTGCATACATGTGTGTTTGCTTGCATGTATGCATATGTGGGGTCCTGTGCAAGAAACTGTTCTGTTTCTGTTTTTGCATGCATTCTGGCTAACAGTACAGTTGTGTTTCATGACAGGGGTATTTACTGAGAGTTCTGAGGAAGTTCAGTGCCTCAGACATTGACCTGTCCTGTCAAAGCCATGGCTTTATGCACCCATCTGATGGGCTGTTGCTATGGTGATAAGAACTCAGTTCTGAGCAGTTAAGACATAACTTTGGCTGTGTCTCAATTGTGAGGCCACAACCTCTAGTGGATGTATCCTCCATAGAACTGTCCGACATACACCAGAAGGCTAGACTGATTTGAAACAACAGCTGAAATGGGACAGTCCACAAGCATGTCTACATCAGAGAGTTCCTGCCCACAACATCACCAAAACATGTCAGAAGCCAGCTAGAAAATCACAAGAAGGTAAAATGACATTGCCCACTGAGGAAGATCGCATCTATTCAACGTACATTGAACATCACTATGTTGTCTGTGGAACATCTCCCAGAATGAAAGTTTAAAGTGTACATTTGGACCCTGCCTCCTTATGTCCATACAGCTTACTTGATTGTGATTTAGGGTGAGTTAGAAAGCTTTGTTTGACATTTAACAATATTTTAGTGCTCTTGTTAAAGATCAGCAGATGGATGGCTGGAATGTTGAACCCATTTCGAGTTGATCTGCTCGTCCATGCCTTGGTGCTAGATGTGACTTGCTTATTGGGATGCATGCATATAAATTTAGAACACTGATCAGACAGGTTTGATTGGAACTAATTCTTCCAGGCAACCAGTGCACAAAGTACTGTGACATATCCAAGTCTATACCCCTGATGTATCCTTCAAGATCAGCCAAAAGTAGGTTGCATTTCAAAACCGAATTTCAAAGAGTCTTTGTGATCGGACGGTACTTCTGAGGTACACAGCCTTTAAATGCGGCCTTCAGAGGTTGCAGCCTCACAATTGAGACATGGCCTTTGCGTGAGCATAGAAATGCAAATTCTCATATCAGTGTTCCACAAGTTAAGGCCTGTCTTAGATACAATTCTAATCAATTTTCTCTCAAGTGTTTCACAAAACTTAAAAAACGAAGGAAGTCCAGGGCCGACGCCAAGAGCCGACTTTCCTGAATAGCTGGGCTCAAAATAACTGCGTTTTTGAAATCGAAAAAATCGCCAGTTTCTGCTATTTCCTTCACAGAAATCCCATGCCAGCCAATAGCCAGGTCCTGGTACCCAGGTATGTGTCTCCTCCAAATACCCTATTCAGCAACTAATGACTGATGCTTTGAAGTGAATTGCTGATGATTTGATTTTTTTCTTCCTCATTCCCAACTTGGAACAATAAATCATGATTATATGCCCACCTCACACAGTAGCTCAAGCATCCACTAAAATGGCTATCTCCAAACCACAGTGTTCTGACAGTACATTTGTCTCCTTGAGGACCTGTACCAGCAAAGCCTTTGCCAACTCACCAAACAAGCTCACTCATCTAGGATTTTTCTTTGCCATTCAGCTCAGCAGTTGCCCATCTTCACTGTGTGCTCACTCATCAGGGAAATCCGCAACATTTCTCATCTACGTCAGATCAAGGCATGCACTCTTGCATCTGGGTCACCTGCTACACACTACGCCGGCTTACTGAATCAAATCAAAGCCGCCGTCTTCTCATGTGGTGGGTGCTAAACAAGCTACTTAGTGTTGGCTATGAACAGAAGGAGGAAGCGAATGCAAATTTTTAATTGGAAGTCACTTGGCTTCATTTACAAGCTCAGTTAATGGGAGCTTCAGTTTGCCTGTACACCCAGGCCATATTAATATCATTAAGACTGTTCCATGAATTATGCTAAACACTCACTTCCTAAGAACCAACAGCCTGGTGTTTCTTGAAGATCTCTCTCCTTCACCATGGTGAGAAAAATTCCATCAATAGTACTGGTCCAAGAAAACACAACACTGTAGAACAACAAACTGAATTTGCTATCTAATTAAATAGTCTTCAGTCATAAGTAAACTCACAAAATGTTGGGAAGTTATATGGTAGATGACCTTAACCCTTTCAGTCCCAAGCCCACCCAAGTGGCTCCACCCAAATCTAAAGGGATTTTGGTTTTGCTTGAGAAAACTGAAAACTTTTAGAGTTTTAACAGGGGCTCAAAACAATAGTATAGCAGTCATTTTCATTGGTTGAAAAGATTGCAAGTGCCATATGGCACTCTTGGGACTGACAGGCTTTTTTTATTACCCCACAAAAATGACTAGAATATTTTCTGCTGGCTGTTTAATGCAGGGCGGCACGGATGGTGCAGTGGGTAGCACTGCCGCCTCACAGCAAGGAGGTCCTGGGTTCGAATCCCTGTCGGCCGGGGCCTCTCTGTGCGGAGTTTGCATGTTCTCCCCGTGTCTGCGTGGATTTCCTCCGGGTACTCCGGTTTCCTCCCACAGTCCAAAGACATGCACGTTAGGCTGATTGGAGAGTCTAAATTGCCCGTAGGTATGAGTGTGTGAGTGAATGGTGTGTGTGCCCTGCGATAGACTGGCGACCTGTCCAGGGTGTATTCCTGCCTTTCGCCCAATGTATGCTGGGATAGGCTCCAGCCCCCCTGCGACCCTGATCAGGATAAGCGGGTTCAGATAATGGATGGATGGATGGATGTTTAATGCAGGGATCTTTTAGGCTACTCACATCCCCCACCTGTACATCCAGGTTCACTTCAGGTACAACCTCAACTTGCCCTGGTATCGTATGCAATAAACTCAAACACTGATAAATGTTACGATGCCGCTTGTTAATTCAATGTCAACCACAACTCACAGGCACGGTCCTAATTTTTACTAGAGAGGTCATCTGATGATCCACCAGTTCACACAGGAGTGGGGAAGGTACAGAGAGAGCGAGAGCGAACTTATAAATAAACAAAAAGGTCTTTGCCTCTCACCCTAACGGGATCCGGCTAAAAATAATAAAGGCAAAAGAAATCAATACAAAGCTGTGGCTTGTGCTCTGTAACTTTTCAGTTCTGTCATTTTCAGCCCCGTCTCTCTTGAACAACAGCTCTCTCCTCCGTGGTTCCCCAGTCTCAGATGCCTACTGCAGAAAAGAGCACACATTTAACAGTCTGGACTAATTTAAAACAATAGTCCAAGTGTGTGCCTATTTAACCAGTAGACATAGCCCTTGGATTGCCTTGTTTCCTTCCTGCAAACTGTGCCCTTCCCACACCATCGTAAGTGAGGAACTGCACACATGCCAGCATCTAGAGATCTCTTTAGCTGTGGGATCAGCCGGACCTGCGGATGAAAAATCCCATCTTGCCAAACTGAGAACAAAGATTGTGTCCTCATATGAGAGCACATCCCACTGACATCCAGTGTGAAATTGAAAAAAGCCCTTCGAGACAGCAGAAGAGCAGTGAATAATTCCTCTTTATTTCCTGCCCAGACACTACTTATCACCTCATCAGACTGCACCACTCAAAAAGCAGGATGTCAGGCCTGCTATAATGTGCACTGGGACAAGCATTATGAAAACACATTTGCAAGTCTATTTATCTCGTAAGCAGCCAAACCCTATGCCAGCTGCTCACCTTGTTTCTGGATGAAGGTAATAAGGTTCCCTGGCCTTTTATCAGTTAAGATTGAGTGGGAAACAAACCGTGCCAATGTGGTGTCAATAGAGGACAGCCGCATACACTTTGGATAGCAACTGTCAACCTGCGATGTGTGCAGTTGCCATGGTGACTCAGGGGAAAAGGAACAAGCAGCGCAGTCAACTGATGCCCTTTTTGATGCGCATGCACGCCGGCTGACTTAACTGATTGGTGTTTACAAGCCCGAGACTCTGCACTCTCTGTATCAAGATGTGTTTGTGTCTTTCGTGCTCGGAGGATGTAAAAAATTCAACAGCCCCTCGCTGTTAAGCTACTGAGCTGCTCGCTGCCCTGAATTTCAATTACCGGAGCTCTCCTTTTAGCACTGAGTGCTAAGACAGGAGCCGTACTTCACCCCCCGTGTAGCCAGTGTGGAACTTATACACTCAGTGAGCACTTTATTTGGTCTTTATTAGACTTGGACTTATTGGTTTTGGCTTACAGCTGCTGCTGTAAAAGACAGCAAAATATAGGCTGCCTAGTACTTTAACAGCAAATGTAATAGGTTCTTGCACTGTTCCAGAATGTTCTCAATGTAGCCAGGCACTGGCCTTTTTCTTTAGTCTGGAAACCACCAAAGGAAAAGTGATACAACATTGGCAATCTAAATGCAGGGCAGTTTCTCTCTATTGCAAGGACTCATCTGAAGGGAAAGAAATGGACTCACCAAGGTGCTAGGTCCCATTAGATACCACAAAGCCTTACCCATGACAAGAGACATAGTTCAGCTATCCCTGGGGCTAATGTGCCAGGTGAACGGTTCCCAAACCTCTTTCTCTCCATAGACTGAAACTATATATTTTCACTTCTCTTTTAGGAATCATTCGCAATCTACACCCTGATCTCAACAAATGGTCCTGATGACCGCAAGACCCTGAGCTCAAAATAATTCAGAAGGAGCTGCAGTATGGAAGTAATGTTGTCGTTCTTGCTTAAAACTCAAATCACACATATATTCATGCTGAACCTGGATTTTGTGAGGGAAAAACAATCCTAGTCAGGCTATAAAGTGTAATGTCTACTGATGTATCCATTAAGTCAGACTGGCCTTTTATCTGGTGGCATAAATGCAGACTAATCCTTACTAGAAGCCATTAGAGATGGATTGTGACCTGCAAAGATTCTTTGACACTGTTATTGTGTGCCATAAATGTCATCTAATGGATTATATATGTTATACCACGGCACTGAAACATAACCGAACACCTTTGGTAAATACGGCATTCTTATTGGCCGAGACGTGTCTCTTGGGTGTGCAGAGAACAGATCGAACAGGTGTGTAGAGTTTTTCACAGCTAAAATAGCAAATATCAACATACACAAGGTACTAAGCAATGCTATTTTGAATTCATGCAAGTAGTCCGGTTATAGCTGACGTGGTGACGAAAATATGTTACTCTAGGCTACATTGCATTGAGTTAGGCTAAACTTTGCATTGTCGGAAAGATAAACATGGGAGATGTTTCAAACATAATGTAACCGCGCATTTTCACTTAGGCAGTAATAATAACATAACTTGCAAACACAAAAGTAAGTGACGAGAGAAGTGAGGAGAGAAATGCAAAAATATATTCAGTACACTGATATATACGTCATTTTGTGGGACTGGCTGCAAGAAAGCACTTGTAAATCGATTTGGATTAAACGCGTCTGCTAAATGTCTAAAATGTCAAATGTAAACATGGCAGCTGATTTTGACAGCTGTTCTGTACAACTCAACTAAATATTGAGGTCTTTCTATGCTTCAGTTCAAAATGAAGTTGCATGGCACTGAACTGTGAAATACAATGTCAAATTTACATAAATTGCTTACTATTAATTTCCAAACTAACATTAGTTAATAGGGTATTGTTTTATTTCCTTTTGTCGAAGGTGAGCTAGTGGCGATGATGCAGTTGGCTTTTAGTTGCAGCAGACAATTTTAGGCTGCGTGAACATTTTTTCTCTCAGCTACTTTTTAGGGTTTATTTTTTCTCGCATTCCCATTGTGTTTCAATTAATACATTTGTTTCTAAACTAAAAATAAATTCTCCATAACTACATTACTTTGGCAAGTTAGCCATGGTATAAGCGGGATAATGAGGTTGATTGAGCAGCTAGCCAAGAGTATTTTCAGCCCCACAAATCATTAATCTATCTATTTAAGTCATTTAAAGCGAGAGAGAGGTTGTGGTTTTAATTATAGGAGAATGCATTAACTGCTAAAAGCAGATTGCATAACCTGCAAATATGCTGTTACTTAGCAGCCATCACTACATGAAAACCATTTTGAGGCAACACTTCAAAGACAACAAATATGTAGCTGGTAAAACATGTCAAATAATTATTCAGCTTTCTTTTTAACGAGGATGAGAGCCTATTGACTAGGGCTTTTCTGTCAGCTATTCAGCTTTTTAATTTTCAACTAAATTAATTTGAAAAGTTCATTATTCTTTTCTTTTTTTCATATTTTCTTCCCGCCAGTATGAAGACCCCTATACAACTTCCAATGCCCTGAGGACTATGGAAGTTAAAAAGGCAGGTTTGACTAGATTGGTGTGTGTAGTTTATAGCAGCCTGCCATTCACATATAAACATTATAAACATTGCTACTACTACAGCATTGTTGCGACTGAGTCATTCTTTGAGAACGTCCATCTTCCGTCGAGTCGAACTCCTAATCCACTGCGCTCATACCATATGGGGCAATGGCAGCCTCATCCCTTGGCACAATAATACACATTAATATATAGCTATGTATTTAAACCATAAAAAACATATTTTGAATCCCTTCAACGCTACATAGATTGCTTACTATATTTAGGTTTCACTGCTCTATTTAATAGGGAGCAGTATACCGGAAGTATCATTCCGGAAACATCCACTTTTGTTCTTATACTGTAGCTGCTTATGGCTAAATCCATTATTCATGATCCTAGACCTACTCCACGGAGGTCTCTTTCTAATGGCACCATTCCTAGCACTTGGAATACAGGAAGGGGATAACAGCTTGCATCACACATTTGGAAAAAAAACTTCACATTTTTAAATTTCCAGAGTGGGAACGTAAATGAGTTTGCTTTGACATCGGGGAATAATCAAGGGCGAATATATTGTGGAACAGATGGTGAGAGCGCTTTGCGGCATTTCTTCCTCCTGTCTGGTGAAGCTCTGTGCCGACAGCGAGGGCAAAGCTTCAATGCACCTCCCCGACTACCAGGGGACAGACACTCTGCCAGAGGGCCGTATCTCACTGTGGGTGAGGTCAAATGCTGTTCTGTTTCATCTCAGCACTCACAGAAGGCCTGCAAAAGGTAACTGACAGACCACAACAGCCAATCCACCCCCCCCCACACACACACACACCATAGCAACTCCACAGGACACTGTCACCAGCTTCTGAATGCAACGGGAAAAACAAATGCGAGGCAAGAGCCCACTTGGGAAACAGGTATTTTACATGTATATTCACACATTTACTGCTCTCTTCTTTCCTTATTATATTTGCTAATACATCCTTCTCTGTACTTTCTTGGCCAGAGACCTTTCAAGCCAAGCCTTATCCATTTTCTAGTGTAAACGTTTCCTGGAAATAGTGCATGTTTTGACCTTATGATAACTTGTTCTAGCACTGTCCTAATTGTTTTTCTTAGCAGGAAATAATTATCTGCATTCTCTCTCAGGGAACCAATGAGGTGGACAGCACAGTCTCAGTTAAAAATACGTACCTCAGACTCCACCCCCAGACTCAAACTCAGTTTATGCTGACAATATCATTTTTCATGTGTCCCATGACTACCCTGCACAGGTAGTCAACCTATCGCAGGACACACACACCATTCACTCACATACTCATATCTAGGGGCAATTTAGACTGTCATATTTGAACTGAGAGAGGAAACCAGAGTATCCAGAGGGAACCCACATGGGCTCCACACAGAAAGGTTGCAGTGGGGACTCGAACCAAGGACTTTCTTGCCATGCCCTAGACAAATACATTGAAATACATACAAATATGTGCTGCTTTGAAAATTTGGCAGTACTTACTGTACAAGTGAGAATCGTGCATACAGGCATCATGCACCCGCTTTATAACCGCTGCATGTGAGACGGGTGCGTGGGGGTTGGACCCAAAATGCACGACTCAGAAACAATAGTAAAATAAAGTCCCGTTAGGGCTTTATTCGGGACGAGTCCCAGGAGCGTAGATCCAGCCAAACAAATACAAAACAAACAAAAAGCACGGTGCCGAGGGAAGAGGCAATCTCGTAGTCGGTAGGCGTGCAGGGAGGTCCGGTAGCAGGAGAGCTGTCAGCGGGGCAGATGAACAGGCGGACGGCAGGCAGAGGCGTAGTCGTGGGCGAAGCGGGAGTCGAAACCATGAAACAATCAGCGGGGCAAAAGTACAAAAACGGTAGGCGGGGACGTAGTCGAGAAACAAAACGAAGGTCACAAAACAGAAATCAATAGTCGATGGTCAGTAAACAGGCGTGGATCGTAACGTGTAATCAAACAGTAAATAATGCTCAAGAGTTGCGTGAAAAAACAGAGGCAGACAATTTCGCAGTGAACAGTTGCGCGACTGGGCTATAAATGCAGGTGTAGACAGGTGTAGACAATTAGTTAGAGCGTAGCAAGGAAATGGAAAACAGGTGCGATGGATGACAAGTTTAACAAGGAGATTAGTAATCGTTAGTAATAAACCTATCCTGCCCTAGCGTTAGTAAATTAGTAAATGACATGCACGAGAAACGTAAGGTAACATGAACACATGATTAGTCTTGTTAGTTTCTACCCAATCCTGATCTAGCGTTAGTAGTTTTAGTAAATAGACAAATAGAAACATTAGGGGAGTGAAGGACAGAACGAGAGAGAGAGAGAGAGAAAAGGCGGAACGCAAGGTTTGCGGAAAAACATGTAAAAGTGTATGCATAACGACGACCAGTTAACGTAACAATAAACATACATCGAAACATAACACAAAGCGAAACTAAGACGATAATCACTCAACATAACCAGGTAATATAATCGTACGAAAACATAACTAGACATGACGAGAAAATAAATCGTAACAAGAAATAAACTAAACAACATGACGAACCTAGACTAACATAATACATGATAAGACACTACGTGACTAAGACAACATGAATAAACATAAATCAACATAAAACATGGTGAGACAGACCTGAAACGTGACAGCATGGACGTTGTCAAAATGTGGCAGTACTGTAAAAGTAAAAGGAAGCTGTCCAGAAACACACTGTTGCTCACTCCAATCTTGATGTATTGTCTTAGGGGGCAAGTGGATAAATTGCAAACATACTGAAACTATTTACAGTATATGCAGTACCAGGTGAATACTGATGCACTTGGACATCAAAGACATTCCATCCATGTTTACTTTACTTTCTAATGCGTTGCCTCCTGCTCCAAATGAATTGCTTTCATGAAGGCCACAATAAACTGGTCATGTATAGAAGCGATGCTACTGTTTTTGTGCTTCACAAGAATTTTGGCATACTGCTTCCTTAGCCTACGCTAATGTTTTAATTGCTAATCCTGATACAGTGGGGGAAGACAGGGTAAGATGGGTGCCCCCCTTAAGAAAAATGTCAAGTTTGATGAAGTTTGATGAAGTTGTGAATGATGTCAGATCAAACAGAAGTCAGAGCCCTTGCCTGACCCAATCAACAAGTAACCTGGTTGATTAGTCTGATGATAGTTGATTAGGCCTCCACATGGCACCCTACAAGGGCATTGAATGTAATGCATATTAAATACTGGTGGCTTGTCTACTTTAAAAAGTGGGGAACCTAATCATTACAGCTAATCAAGGATTTTCAAGGCAATCAACACTGGTTAGCATGCAAGCTGGTTAGCAATCACACGGTGTAGCTTTTCAGAACATTCTGAATGACAATGTTCCATAGACGTTCACAATTTCTGTGTGAAAATGCGTATCATGGCTGACAAAAGAAATGCTGTTCTTTTTCAATTAGACTGCAAGCTGTTCTTAGTTCACTGTTGACAGTTAAAAGTTGTCACTGCCCTTCTATGAAGTTTCATTCTGCTTGCAATGATTTTGTTTTTCTACCTCCTGCATCTACCCAAATTAGGGGTTGCTGAGTGCCTTAGTCCCCCACTTTTCTAGTGAGAGCTAGTACTAATAGGACAGTGAATGGAACACAAACACAATACTTTTCACCAAGCACCAATTATATTTCCTGAATATAACTTCTGACATGTAGCTATTCAATTCTTTAAAATTAACATTTTATTAAGGGGTAAATTGAGGATTTTTTAAATTATATTAAAACCATTGCATAGGTTCTGGGAAAAGGGCTGAGCAAAATGCAACCATTTTCAGCAAAGAAACCTTGTAAAAATTGGATATACCTGAGCTGGGTAACATAATGGTTTTTTAATGGTTAAAATACATGTTTTCTTGGAATTAATGTTAAAAAATGATTTGAAGTTAAATTTACAAGGGCTAAATGGCACCCCAATCCTGTAACCACCTATCCACTCAAATTCAACCCAATGCCTGCTGAACGACTCATTGGATGGTGCTTCATGTCACATGTCACATGTCATATACACCAGTGCTCTCTCTCTTCTTAATGAGACCACTGGTGTATGGTGGTTCCAAACAGTTTCGGTAAGCCTATTGCTTGGCCTTTGTCTGACTGTTTCTTTCTTATTTCTCAGCCTCGTGAAATAAGGCTTCTTTGGCTTTCATTGTCAGAACCCTAATTTTTGCCCAGAAGGTTTTCTACCCATCCAAAAATGCCACTATAGAGGGTTGTAAAGTTCCAGAAAAATGTCCCTTTTCACGGAATTCTGAAATAATTTTAATCTAGATGGAATCTAGACAATCTCTTCTGCAATTTGTGATTCAATTTGTGTGGCGACTGAACATTCTCAAAGAGTCTTATCAAAAAATGCAGGAAATTGAGAAAGGAGAAATTGAAGGATGTAGGTTAAATCAGAGAAGGAAGAGATTGATTAATAAAAGTGAATGCCTATAGCCAGCTATTAATGTCAGTCCATTAAAAGCATTCAAATTCAGAGTATTGGAGGGGAAAACATTGTATCACTGTTTTCAGAGCCTAATGTTCTCAAGCCTTTTTAATTAATGATACATTTTATTTTATCAAACAAACACTGCATCAAACAAACTTCTTGAATGATTTTCTATCAAATCATTGCAGCTTGTAGTGGTGGTACATGACTGGGACCCGGAAGGTTGGTGCTACAAGCACCAGTGTAGCCACGATATAATCTATGCAGCTGTTGGGCCCTTGAGCAAGGCTCCTAACCCCACATAGCTCCAGGGAGGATTGTCCCCTGCTTAGTCTAACTGACTGCAAGTATGTTTTCAGAAAAGCATCAGCTAAGTAACAGTAATATTTTCAGCATGAGCGGTATCCTTAGAAAACCTGAGGTGAAGGGAATATGGAAATAGGAGATCAGAACGGATTGGCAATGGCTGAAACATTTCCTATGAATAAGTTGTTCCTATTCATTTGTTGTTTCATGACCAAATGCAGGACAGTTTTTATCCACAACTGTTTAAATGCCCTGACTGAATAAAATTGTCTGCTTGCAGCATAATTCCTCAAGCAACAAGCATAAGACCATTAACAGCTATTACAGAACTACAGCTCATACGCGTTGTGTTGAAAAGGAAATTACATTCAGAGCAGGTAGAAAATGACCTGCTTTGAACATAATTTCCTTTTCTACAAAATTGTATGTGAGAAACATAATAGACAGAATAAAGCAAGTTCAATTCCCATTCCCTCTCCTGCCCTCACCACATAAGACTTCCAAAAACCCTGGAAATACCTCCCTATCTCCCTGGCAATATTACACATTTTCACAAGTGACCACCCTATACAACACAAAGATGTGCCCACACAAACACACCAGATGGAATTAAAGACGAGATATCCAACTATATATATTAATTCATTCATTATTCTAACCCACTTATCCTGAACAGGGTCGCAGGGAGGCTGGAGCCTATCCAAGCATATATTGGGTGAAAGGCAGGAATACACCCTGGACAGGTCGCCAGTCCATCACAGGGCACACACACCATTCACTCACACACTCATACCTATGGGCAATTTAGACTCTCCAATCAGCCTAAACTGCATGTCTTTGGACTGTGGGAGGAAACCGGAGTACCTGGAGTAAACCCACGCAAACACGGGGAGAACATGCAAACTCCACACAGAGAGGCCCCGGCCGACGGGGATTCAAACCCAGGACCTCCTTGCTGTGAGGCAGCAGTGCTACCCACTACACCATCCATATATAGATATATTATTTGAACTGGACTTCTTCAAGAGCCAATGAAATACAGAAATGACAGTGCCTCTGCTAAATTAACACCAGACCCGGGTCAAATATATAATCTGGATTCAGATATTTTTCTGTGCTTGATTGATTGAGGACCAGAAGGTGTGGTTTGGACTTTTTGAGAGTATTTCATAGGTTCCAATACAATAAACAAGCTCAGTAAAGTGTAGAAAATTATTTGAATCCAAAACTATTACTTACAGTGCCTTTCATTATGGGGCAGATCTTAAGGTCCTGCTTTTGACTTTTAAAGCTCTGCATGTTCTTGATCCAGTTACATAACTACCCTGCTTTTACCCTATAAGCCCACAAGGTCATACAGTGGGCTTCAGACTTGGTGAGTAATACATTTTAGTGCCTTTCTCTGTTTCTTTTTCCTGGGGTGTCTCCTTTTCTCACCATAGCTTAAGGATTTTTCTCTGTCACTCTGTAAAGCGAGAAGAAGTGGTCTTCTGTGAAAAGCACTATACAAATTAAATGAATGAATAAAAGGAATTGAATTGAATTGAATTAAGCCATACAAAATGGGAAATATTGCAAAAGGAACCATTTGCTACAGTACAGAAAAGTAAAGCAGTTTCTGAGAACTAATCGGACTAATCATAAGTTCACCAAGAAACAGCTCTTTATACTTCAAGAATTGTAAGTAAGGTCAGGTGGAACTAATATTATTGAGGGTTCTTGAGGCCTAGGTTTGGGAACCCTTGCTTTAAATAACTATCATAAATACTGTACATTCTTTTTCTGAGGTTAGCCTGGAATCAATTAGCCTCCTTAACCTTTAATCACAATGAAATACAACTGCTAGTTTTGCCTACTCAACAGCTGATACTGGCCAGCAAGGTAACAAACAGATTTAAATATAAAAAGGCAAGCATACTCTTGTTGGAAAAATAATATTTATTTAATACTTGACTGATATTTTAAAGCAGTAAATCACAAGGATCATACTGTATATTTACCCTTTCTATCAAATCAATTTACAATACTCTGACCACAACGATTTAACTAGGGGGGCCCATTATTTATCAGGCATCTCGAACATTGATGTCAACCCTAAATTGTTACTTGAACAAACATGAAAACTCAGTTTTCTTTCAAATGCTGAATTGTGTGATCAGACCTCTGATACAAATATACAAGAATAGTTATAATAAATCATTATAACTCACTCAGTGAGCACTTCATAAGGTATTTATTAGGCGTATTTCTTAGACTTATTAAGTCTTCTGCTGCTGTAGCATATCCACTTAGAAGTTTGATGCGTTGTCTGGCCCTTCTCCTCTGACCTCTCTCATTAACCATTAACTCATTAAGTTTTTCTGCTTTTATGCATTTAGATGCTGTCACAAGACTGGCTGATTAAATATTTGCATTAACAAGTTGGTGTACAGGTCTACCTAAGTGATCACTCCGCGCATAAATGTCAGGACAAGGAAATAAAAATGATTAAGGTTCAAATTTGTAATAATTAATTCAGACATGCCTGGTTATAAAGCACTATACAACATAGAATGTTACCAAACATTTAAACTGCTAAGCTTTTTACCACCCTCATATTTCAACCACTCAATAAATTACTCATCTTCCACTTAAATTCTGTCTGGCATTGGAATGTTTCAATGTTTCAATGTTACACATTTATCGTTTACTGTATTTGTTGCTATGGAACATTTTTCTCAGAAAACGAAAACAATAACTAAATTGGAGCTAAAATCATGTAGCGTGCATCAGGCATGGTAAATGTCTGTCCCTTTTGGTTTTGTACTGGCTTGAGAAAAGTTAGGTCAATTTATGAAGTAGAGTCAATAACCTATATCATTCTAACCTTGAAAAACACGTCACTGAATCTACTGACATAAAATGTGTTGTTTGCACAGATTTCATACATATTTACATTCAAAAATGATCTCCACATTATAGATAGCAGATTATACAGTACACAGACTTTAATGATTATCAACAGAACATAAATAAATTGCATAAAAGTGTGGAATATGTCGGCGGTTTTCACTGACCTTCAAAAAATCCTCATAGAAACATTGTCATAGAGGCTACTTACAGAAAATCCTCCGACCCTCAAAAATCCTCATAGAAACAGGGTCAAATAAGAGGCTACTCAATGAAACAAAACTCAAAAGCTGCACATCTTTCCTTGATACTCTAGTCACATCTGTATTTTGCTCATGCTCTGCCTATATTAGGCAAGTTTCTTTCAAAAGCCCTTGATCTGGCATCACACGTCATACAGTAGGCGTATGCAAGCACAGCAAACCTGCTGATGTTTCAACCTCAAGTAAAAGGCTGTCACTATACAGCAGCCCAAATCTCAGCAATTTTACATTTATGACATTCTACTGATACAATCCAGTGACATTTGGCAATAGATCTTACGAGCAGTGTAAGATTTATTTGAACACCCCGTTGTTTTCAAAGCAACCTCATCGACAATTTTACAGACAAGTTTAACGTGGGCGTTTCTGAGAATACAGACCTATATTACATTTTTCTTCCATTCCCTTATTCATATGTGAATAATATATACAGGAAAGCAGAACATGACTATACATGAAGGTGATGTTATGGAGATACAAACAAAAAAGAGAAAAGAAAAGGCTCTCATTTTGTGAAATCAGAATGAGACCCAAATACTTACAGTAGTATAGTATTATAATTAATGGGGGAAGTGATTTTTTTATAATCTGTGCCTTGGAATCCAGGTCTCATTTTGTCAAATTCATAAATGAAAGTGATAACCACTGCACTACACTAGAGCTTAAAATTAATCCTCCTCATAGGTGAGTCATGCTGTTCCCTTGTTAAATATCAAAGAGATATTTTCATTAAGTTTGAAATGATCAAGATGTTCACAGATTTTCTGTATTGATTATGGCTGTGCATAATCAATGTCAAGGACCTTCCCAGAACAAATTCATATTTGAGCACACAACTTGGTGGCAAGGGGGAGGCTGGAGTTTTATTACCCTGTTTTGCAAATTAGAGGCTGATAAGCATCTAAACTACTGTTCTTGCAAGTCTTTTTAACAATCTGGCATCGGCATTTTGGGGTTTTATTACATTTTAATAAATCACAAATCACAAATTCTAGAAAAAGACTCATGGCTGTCATCTTTGCCAGGGGTGTTTGCACAAAATATTAAAACAGGGGTGCCAATAATTGTGATACCTATTTCTTGGGGAAATTTTTTATTTATTTAAAAAAATGTAAGACTTGTTGATTCAATTGAATTATTAATAAAGTGCACTACTTTACGCATGTTGGAAAAGAAGGCTTATGTCAATAACTATTATTTTTTTTGTTTACAGTACTTTTTGTGCATATTTATCAAGGGTGCCAATAATTTATCAAGGGTGCCCACTGCATGTCTGTTTGGATTTATTACAATATTGGAGAATATCCAGCAGACCATTTCTGGAACAGTGACAATAACAGTAATGGTAACAGTACTGGTAATGGTATGTCACAGAGGATATCTTAATTCCTAGGGTAGGGAGAAAAATCTACTTGGCTAACTGTAACCCCTCTCTTCTTAGATAAGCTATCACAAGGGTATGGGACAACCTGTACTAAATTCTCTCGTAAATAATTTTAACAAGCCAAGGGCAAGTAGGACTCGGGAAAACTAGCTCACTGCAAAGGTATCCACATGCAGCAGCTTGATTATGCTATGGTTCAGTGATCCTGAAAATGAGACTGTCAGTTGATGTTGTTGAAATATGAAATTCAATTTATGAAATATATTCCTGGAAGACATCATGTAAATTATCAAAAATAAAAGTGTAAAAAAAACCTCTGTAAAAATAGCCAATTAAATTTGGGCAATCTGTGTAGACTGTCATAGCAAATCTTATGTTCTATATTGAAGAACTGAAATGTTTTATAATTGTCCGTGTTTTACCCTTCCAAGTATACTACTTGGCCGGTAATTTGAATGGCATTTAATTAAATGAGGCATATCTGTCAGTTTTCAAACAATATACTTATTTGTGCTGATGTCTTGCTACATTTTCTTTCAACTGAGGCAAAAACCTGAGGCAAAAAAATGTGTCACACAAGAATCAGCCTATATGCTTGTTCCCTTCCACTATGACATTTATTTACTTAAATTATATTCATTTCCATTTTTTAAATGGTTCAACTCAATGAATAAACATACCCCAAGAAGGCCTATGTAAGCAAAAGGTCAGCCAGTATCCTATACTGTATAAAAGCATGCATCCATTTGTGTGAACGTGTGCATTCATTTTGTGAATCTTTTTTCACAAAACACATTAATGACAACGGGAAATGATAATAAATGCAGAAAACTGTCATAATGCAATACTACCCTCTCTATCAATCCCAACTCCACAGTGGCTGACACACACTCACAGAGAAAATCAGCATCTGTCTGAGAGAAAGCTTTTCCTCTTCATTCAGCAGAAGCATTGCAAAGAACCTCAGAGGAACATACTGCTAACGACTCTCACTCCTGTTCTTTGTGAAGAATGAACATAATAGCACATTGCATTATAACAGCATGTTGCTGGCCAAAGTCAATAATTAGATTTATAGTATAGTATATATAGATTATCTTTACCATTACATTTCCTCAAATGATACCCAGGTCAAATAATGTTCCCATTATTCTCCCTGTGTGAAAAATCGATTGTCCAGAAAGATTACGCTTGCAGTCTGCTTGTCAATAAAATAAATTAATCCCGAAAGTATCGCCCCTTTTCTTGAACAAGCTTCAAAATGACATACCCAAAATATAATGGTTACTATTCTTGAACCCTTTTGACTACAGAATTACTCGTAAGTTACAGAACCTCAAACACAGTGAAAGTGGAAGCTGTTTTCTCACTGAAAAGATTTTCTGTTTTTGACGGGATACAGATTATTGTAGCCGTAGCAGGTGTGCTTGTAAACACAATAGAGTCAAGTCACAACACTAGACAAATTCTCTTACAAATTTGAGGACAATATCACCAAAAATGGGCACTCTACATTGTTTTTTCTAATATCTAGGCAGTTTTCCACAAAGGACATTTGGAGACTCCAAAAGGACACATGGAAACTAAATTATATTATGTTTGCCTGTCACCCTCCCCTACCTGTCCCAAACTCCCTCTCCTTGCAGCTATCCTCAGACAGCAACAGGTCGAGAAGATCATAAAAAAAATCAGTACAATAATCACAATAATACCATATTCAAAAGCAGACTAGCTCCTTATTTATAAGCATACTGAATAAGAATCAAATATTTTCAGAATGTATTTAGATGCTCACCGGTATAAAATGGGGTCACGTCACTGAAAATGCCCTCTATTGTGTTGAAAACAGTGTTTTCACTGTCTTCCTCAGAAATATTCACTCATACAAGAGATTCATTGGAACTCCTCCAAATGAAGTCCTCTATTTAGACGGAGGCATCGCAAAATAAATTTTTTGTTGTAAAACGTCAACCTTTTTTGGCATAAAAGCTCAAGAACTGTTTTTGCCAAAGCACAACAGACTCCGCTTGCGTATTGAAAATGCTAGTTATGCAAGCCTAATAAATTATACACCGTTGGAAACGTAATGTCATTAGCTAAAAAACTTTATACTGTTATACTGAAATTTCTTATACAGGATAGGGGTAAATCATTTTCTCTGAAAATACTGGTCAGAGACGATTGTTCTTGGGCTCATCATGTTCGAGAGAGCCTATACAAAACGTAGATAATATAATTTCTATGTACTTTTGTATACAATGTATACAATGGCGAAACTGACAACAATGATAATTCCTCCAGAGAAATTCCAAGTAAACAATGGACATTCCATCAATGTTTCGGTGAGTTAGAATGTGAACACTTGTTGTGAAAAGGACGCTGACATTACCGTATTTCTTGTCATGTGGATTTCCAAAATGCAGAGAAGGTGAGGTCCCCCCCACACTTGTTTTACCACCCACGTTACACAATTACACAATCCTGTTACCATAGTGATTGAACATCGCGTCCTGAAAAAAGGAACTGGCCCTGGGCAGGTGAGACTTAAGGGGTTAAATTAAATCTTAAAATGAATAAAAGATCACAGAGGGGAAGAAGTGACATTTGCAGAGAAAAAAAGGGTTTTCCACCAGTGTTCAATCTGAAATGTCACCTGTGCTGGGAGAGTGAGTGCTACCATTCCACTATCAATTACACATTTATTGCCTGAGCTTCTCTGACTGAAATCCTGAGCTACACATATAAATCCAAGCTCTACTCCCCAACTTGTACATACTATCAGGCAAAAGCAAAATGTGTAATGTCAGTCATACCTTGACTGTGAAATTTCATATTGCATAGCAATGCATAGTCATCAAATTTATAATAATGCTCCATAGGTTCTAGGTCAATGCAGCCAGCAATAACAGGTGTCAAGGTTGTAAATAAGCTACCCATATAGTATATGACACATATAAATTGACAGAGGACAAGCACAGTACTGAAGTATTTTGTGAAACCACAGGGATATGTATGTAGATATAAATTAATTCAGGCAAATTGCTTTACTCCCTCCATGAACAATGACCCCATACAGTGCTCTTCAATTCATTAATGCCTCGAGAAAAAAGCTGGGTGCTTATAAAATTACAACAACTACTTCTGGAAAAATTAGTTGCAGAATCACACAGTATAGTAGTGAATTCAACAACCAAAAAACAAAGAATAGGAAAATGACGGTTTGTAAAACAGCAGGCAAGTCCTGAGAATGAATTACATTATGACATCTGAAGCTTTTCTGCCAAGATTTCCTGGTACTTTTTAAAATGAATTATGCTACTGATCTGAAATGGTGCCCCTGGACCACTGGCAGCAAAACATCACCAAAACATCAATAACCCACCCCCATATTTGACAGTAGGTATGAGGTTGTTCTCCTTGTATGCATTCCATTTTGCTGCCAAACATGTTGATGGTGATTATGGCCAAATGTTCCAAATGTCTCATTTGTCCATAGCACTCTTCCTGCCATAATTCCAATGATTTTTGGCAAACTCAAGATGCATGGGTTTGTTTATTGTGCTCAGTAAGGGCTGTCTTCCTGCCACCCTTCCAAAGCATTTACTGGTAGAGGTGAGGTGCTACTGTATGTTTATTTTTTAGATTTGGTGACCCAAAGACACAACCAATCTCTGCAATCTTAAACTGCAATTCTTTGGTTACTTATGGCCTCCCTCACCACCTTCCTTACTGTCAGTGGGGATGATATGCACTGCTTCCTCCTCCTGGCAAGTTTTCAACCATCCAATATGTTTTATGCCTTTTTATTATTGCACTTACAGTGCTATGTGGTATTGTTACGTTTCCCTTTGCTGGAGCCTCTGTGTGCCTGTAGCTGGCTCCTGCATAAGCAGTTGTGTGTAACTGGGTTCACCTGGCCAAAATGAACAAAGCTGGTAGCCTCCGCAGTGTTGGGGAGAGACTTTGTGAAGATTCCACTTTTGAAGGCGCCTTTTAAGTCCGGACCGGTGTATTTTATATAAGTGTTTTATGCCATGTTTTGGGTGCTTATCAGAAACTGCTGAACTCCTGGGATTTTCACAAACAACAGTCTGTAGAGTCTGCAGAGAATAGTGCAAAAAACAAAAAACATCCAGAGAGCAACAATTCTGCAGGCAACAATGCCTTTTTAATGAGAGATGTCAGAGGAGAAGGGCCAGAAGCTGACAGGAAAGTGACAGTAACACAAATAACCACACATTACAACCGTGGTATGCAGAAGAGCAACCTTACCACAGCAGAAACCAGTAAGTCTAAAAACGAGTCTAATAAAGTGCTTACTGAGTGTATTCTATGAAAGGATTACACAGCTTCATTTGGCAAATATTGTATTGTAGGGACTGTACATGCCTTAACAACAACAAACTACAAAAACAAGAACCAGATCATCTAAAAACTCGCATATCATTGTAGCTTGGTTATTTGATGTATCGGATAAATGTACATATCAGGTGTTCTGGCTAATGAAAGAACAGTTTATATACCACCAAAAATAACTGCCTTTTTGGTCACTCAATCTGATATCTAAGCATTACAAGCATTAGTGAAGCACTGTGGTCACATGCTTGCATTGGATTTCCTTAATTCTACATTCTAGATTAGTTTCTCAGCACAGCACATTGTCTCCAGCAGAACGTTTCCATCCCCCTGTAAAGCACGCTAGACAGCGGCAGCGCGGCATCAGCATCATGTCAGTCACCAGCAGACTTCGCCGTTGTAAGCTCCTTAACTCCCAACATGAGGACGTGCTGGCTGCCGGAGCCAGATAACCCTGACTAAGCTGCATCCAGCGTGTCGGATTATTCCTCTGTTGGCAGATAAACAAGCCGCAATGAAACCTTTTCTACAGCCGGACCGCTGGGTTCTCAGGGCTCTCCAGGCAGTGCTCTTTCAGTCTGCCCAATGTAAAGTAATTAAACCTAAGGCAACTGGGATGACCTACCTCCCACGCACAGAAAACTCTTCAACTATATCCACTGGTGAAGACAAGGGGCCTGAATGAGCCTCCCACGTGTACATTAATGTCAATTAATGACGGTTGAGAAATGGTTCCACTTTTGTGGAATTTTAACAAGTTTAACTGTGGAATGCGGTAACAGTCGTCACAGTGTCAAATAACAGGAGGAAAGGCATAACCAAATATGACTGCTTCTTCAAATCCATAAGCGAGTACACCGTAGGGCTCCTCAGTGTCATAATCTCCTGTGATTAAAGTTCCCAATCTGATTTTGCAGTAATGCTTATCTGGCCATTTGTTACTATGCCCAAAGCCTGATTTTAGCTCAATTTACACACAGCACTGTTTTGCAGATGTTATATGCAATAAAAAGCTATCAGCTTTTGGAATGATATTTAAGGCCCTTTGAGCTCCCTTGTAAATAAGCTATCCTGGTGCATATTAATTAATACAAATTGTGATAATGCCAATAATGCAAATTGGCATTATCACAGAAGGCAAACAAAATGCTATTTGTATGAGGGTTCATTTTCATCTGTAGTCCCTGAGCGAGTTGATGAAAAAATATAAAAGAACATGAGTCATGACATAATATCACATACTAGATAGCAATGCATAAGCATCATCGAGTCCCCAGCAAGCACAGAGCAACGCGTAGCACCACATAAAGCATACAGTAAGCATCAAGCAACACAGGTAGCACACAAACCTATTCTCAGTCAAGAAAGTCTGGGGTGTACATGTGATTGTATCTGAGCTCTCACTTGGTTATTGTCATTGGGGTGAAGCTGGCCTACATAGATGAAGGGCAGCCGTGAAGCTCAGACTACTGTCACATTCTGTTATCTCCGTGACCTTGCTACTCAAGGCGGCGGCACTGAACGCTGTGTGCACGTGAAGAAAAAAAACAAACAGGCAAAGGTCCGGTTCTACTTGTCAGGGTCGACATGTCCCGACATTGAAACAGCACCAGCCAACTATGTGTTTACAAGCCCTGAGCACATGCCTATGAGGAATGTCTGTCTGCCAAAAAAGTAAATCAAGCTCACTCAACAGCTCACTAAGCTCTTTTGAGGTGAGGTGCTTATATTTTTGCAATACTTCAATGTGGCTGACAGTGCTGTAAAGTTTATGATGGAAATCAGTACTTCTGCCCACAAGTATTTAAACCCTTGAGAACTGGACAACTTTAAGGTGCATTTCAGTCCTCCATCCTTAAGAAGCCAATAGAGTCTACTTCAGAAGCTATAGATTACTTGGATATTAACAATTCCATTGCCCAGGAGTTCCTCATATCTGTGATATCAGACAAGATTCTAAATTATTTTGCTCATGGGCATCTTTTTTGTTGGCAGGTTGTGCAAAATACATTATATCTAGCGTAGTGGTTAAGGTACATGACTGGGACCCGATCGGAGGTTCTAATCCCGGTGTAGCCACAATAAGAGCTACTAAGAGCCAATTGAGCAAGGCCCTTAACCCTGCATTGCTCCAGGGGAGGACTGTCTCCTGCTAAGTCTAATCAACTGTAAGTCGCTCTGGATAAGAGCGTCTGCCAGATGCTATTAATGTAATGTAATGTAATCTATCTGCACAGTGTAGCAGGTAGATACTGTTTCAGTCTTTCTCTCTCCCCATAGTAGGTACACTAATTTATGTTTGAAAATGTCACCATTAGCCATGAGTTAGTCACATTACAGTATATCATAAGCCACTCAATCGTTATGTTATAATTAGTCACTCAACTGCGCAGTTTGGGTGTCTACAGGGACCCCAGGAGGATAGTGACAGAAATACATGTATAAATTCAAGATGGTTTGTGAAGCAAACCAGTGGCTCTATGTATGGTGCAGAATAAGTGCTTTTTGTCTTGAGTCACTATAACACATGATAACATAGTTGTAATATTGAATCTTGCTTGCTCTGATCTACATGTCCTGGCATTCTGAATAGTCCTCAGTACATGACACAATTGGTCTATGGTAGTAAATTACAGCACCTGCACTACCTGCACAGTATTCTTAGTCCACATTTAAATTACAGTACAGTAGGCTAAATGAACATGAATCAAATAAAGGATGTCATATGTAAGCACCTGTCTGCCTGTCTGACAGCTTATCTATTTATCGAATTTGTGTTTCATGCACTTGAAGCGTTTCTAGACTTGACAGCTTTCATTTCTACTTTGATTCACGGACAACAGCCTAAATTAACCATTTAGTAGCTGCAACAGAAGCTACAGTAGCCTAGATACTGGGGTAATTACGATATTTTGTATTGCACATAAACTGTATCTTACGTAGGCTACAGTAGGCATTTCGTTTTTTAAATAGGCAAACCTCATTGATGGGACATATTGGTATGTTAAATGCTGTAGGCTATCCTGTTTTAGGCGTGACGATTGAAATCCACTTCACGCAAAAGAAGCGAGGACAACCATGTTGGAAAACAGTAAAGACTGTTTTGACAACTTTTACAGACAGCTTATGATAAGGCTCAACGTTAATATTTAGAGAAGTGAAACATGTCAAAGTAGCCTATTAAGGAAACTAGCAACAGACTGTCGTGCACGTCTGTTTACAGAGTCGGGAGTCCAGTCATGCAAATCAGCGCATATAGGCTAAAACGTCCCGCAGCACACGGGGCATAGCCTACATGAAGATTGAAGTCCTCATCGAATTTTTAGTTATTTAATTTCTTAGTGGCCTACCTGAATGTAGTAGGGCTTTTTCAGCCATGCAGCAAGCAGACCCCTCGCCATGGCAAATATAATTGTACATCTCACACAACCAACCTGCAGAAAAATCGCAAATTAACTTAATAAAACACGTTCTCTCATCTTCACTCAGCGTGTTTAGAAATCGTAAAGATCTGCTGTATGGATCATGCGGTGTCCGTTACCAAGTCATGTTTAGTCTCCCGTTCTGGACGGGTTTCTGCTTCTTCTGCTTCTAAGTCCGCTTCTTGCTACAATACAGCACCTCCTCAATCACGGCTGTCTTCCACGAACTGCGGTTAGCCTGAGTTCCAATGACTAGTTCAATCTTGTGCAATGGATAAAGGCAAAGGATGATTTTGCCGACATAAATTACTACATTCACTTGAGTATTAAAAGCGTCCCATCTTAGCGTTTCTTTAATGTAAACTAAGTAACTACATGAGCTATAACGCCACATATTACAGTAGCCTAAGCTACAGTGTTTTGCTGCTAGCCTAAACAAATACTTTATGTTATAACAAAATGGCATCAGTAGCCGACCGTGCTCTTATAAAATTAACGCAGCAAAGTGGCCAAGCTTAATCTCTGTCTGAAAATAGGAGAACGTAGTTAGGCTATTCATGAATATTGAGAGCCTATATATTTATATTTTATAAATGCAGTGTGTAAATTTAGTATGTAGTTGGAGTGTTGTTAAATAGCAAAAGTCGCCCATAGCGCTAAAGTGTAGGCTATTCTAGGCAACAATTGGTAACTGGTCAAGTTTTCGAAGTAGATTACTATTAATTATTATTGTACAGCAATGTGAACAGCTGAGTAGTACTGTATATGATTATCAACTTACACATACACAAATCTGCAAAGACAAATGGTGCGGAAAGGAACACGTTGTGTGGCAGCTGGAGGAAGTGGAAGGAAGAATGGATTCCACCAATATCAAGAATATCAAGAAATTCTAGAAGCTAATGTTCAAAGGTCAGTCCAGACATTGAAGTTGGAAGAGAGGTTTGGTATGCCAGCAAGACAATGATCAAAAGTATACCTCGATCTCAACCATGCAGTACCTCCAGGGAAGACGGATAAAGATTTTTGAATGGCCAACACAGTCCCCAGATTTGAATATTACTGAAAATATGTGGAGAGAGAACTCAAACGTGGCGTACATGCAAGGAGGCCAAAGAATATTAGAGCTAGAGGTGCTCTGCCAGGAAGAATGGGGGGAAATTCCAAAAGCGAGAATTGAACGACTCTTAGCTGGCTACAGGAAGTATTTACAAGCTGTTATCGTTGCCAGAAGAGGAGTTACAAAATATTAACTGACAGGGTTCCCAAACTTTTCCATCCATCCATCATCTGAACCCGCTTATCCTGATCAGGGTCACAGGGGGGCTGGAGCCTATCCCAGCATACATTGGGCGAAAGGCAGGAATACACCCTGGACAGGTCGCCAGTCCATCACAGGGCACACACACCATTCACTCACACACTCATACCTACGGGCAATTTAGACTCTCCAATCAGCCTAACGTGCATGTCTTTGGACTGTGGGAGGAAACCGGAGTACCCGGAGGAAACCCACGCAGACACGGGGAGAACATGCAAACTCCACACAGAGAGGCCCCGGCCGACGGGGATTCGAACCCAGGACCTCCTTGCTGTGAGGCGGCATTGCTACCCACTGCACCATCCGTGCCGCCTTCCCAAACTTTTGACTTAAAAAAAAAAAAAAATGTTCTAACTGTAAATTAAAAATAAAAAAAAGTAATCTTGCTTTAAAATTTTAAGAAATGTGTCATGTTTAACATTGTACCTTTAGAGGTCACGTAAAATCCTTTTTGATTGGGGTGGCCAAACTTTTGCATACTGCTCTATGTATAAAACTATATGTCACATTGTACTTATATCAACATATATTTCAAAATATAGTAATTGCCAATTTCATGTATGTGCCATATATTTTCTCAGATATAAAGATACTGTATATGTTACATGCAGTGTTTAAGTATTTGGACAGTGACACATATTTTGTTATTATTGCTCTATACGCCAGCAAACAAACAGTTGAAATAAATCAATTACTATGCAGTTAAAGTGCAGACTTTCAGCTTTAATGTGAGGGTTTTTACACCCATATTGGGTGAATTACAGCCCTTTATATGTAGTCTCCCCCAAATTTATTGGAACAAAATTAATTGGAAAAATGAACACAAACTGAAATAAAGTTCATTCATTCATTCATTCATTCATTATCCTAACCCGCTTATCCTGAACAGGGTTGCAGGGGGGTTGGAGCCTATCCCAGCATACATTGGGCGAAAGGCAGTTGCCAGTCCATCGCAGGGCACACACACCATTCACTCACACACTCATACCTATGAGCAATTTAGACTCTCCAATCAGCCTAACCTGCATGACTGTGGGAGGAAACCGGAGTACCCGGAGGAAACCCTTTTTTCTTATTTCTCAGCCTCATGATAGCATCCTTGACTGCCATTGACACAACTCTGGTCTTCTGCCAAAAACAGACTCCAAAGGCAGTCAAAATCAAGAACCAAGACTCGACATTGAAGGCTTTCTTATGCCCTAAGGAAGCGATTCTGTACACTTGACTATTCAGAAACAGCTGAGAAGCCAACTGTCCAATTACTTTTGGTCTCCTAAAATGGAGGTTGGGCTATCTATAAAAATGGATGTCATTCCTACATGGACCACCCGATATGGATGTAAATACCCTCAAATTGAATGTGACTGTCTGCACATTAAGCACATTTTCATATTCATTATTTCATTTCAAATATAATGTGCTGGATTATTGAGCCACTGAATGTGTACCACTGTCCAAATACTTACAGACTGCACTGTATCAGATTTCTGTATGGGATCTCACAGCAGGAAATTATTTAGATACGTATAGCCCAAGTTTATATAGAGCCTCCAGTTGGTATGCTAGTATTTTTTGTAGTGTTTTAGGTTAAGACTAAAACGATTTTCTCTTTGGTCTTCACTGTACAAGATTTGGTACTTTGACTTGTCCAGTGTTAAAGCATCGACCTCATGTAATGGGAGGAAAACACAGTGTTATTTTAAAAAGATGTTTAAACATTACAACAATGTAATGTTTAAAGTAAAACCAATATATTACATAAAATGTTGATGTGATATGGTATGACATTACAGCATATGCAGAAGTTGAGCGAAACCAGGCTGACGTTCTTAAAATGCAAAATTCCTGGCAACAGTGACCTCTAGTGTTCGTCCCCCAAACAAGGCGAATTTCAAGATTGTCAGGAAGGGCTGGTGTTCAGCCATGTGACGCATGCTGATCCACAAAACGCTATTTACAGTATACAACAGAAATGAGTACACCCCTGAGCAATATCACTCAAATAATTCAAAATTGTATTACCTTACAGTAATTTCATTACTTCTAAGTTGAACAGTAGGGTATTTGCGCTTATGTAAAATTAAAAACTAACAGTTTAGATATACTATATAAAAAATATGGGCCCCACAGTAGGAACTCAATGCAACAAAAGTCAGTACACCTTCCTTACTGAGATTCAAATCTTTTATGCTTGGCATGTCCACCTTTATTTTTCATGACAGACTTAATCCTCCTCAGCATGGAGGATACCAGTGTGGCACAAATTTCTGGAGAGATGTTCTGCCATTCTTCAGAGACAATATTTTTCAGCTGCTCTTTGCTGGGTTGTGTTGCTCTAGCTTTCACTTTAAAATACCCGAAAGGTGTTCGATTGGATTCAAGTCAGGCGACATACTTGGCCAGGTCATAGTTTTCACTTTTCTTCTTTAGAAACTCTGGCGTGATTTTAGCAGTGTGCTTGGGCTCGTTATCATGCAGGAATAATCCTCTTCTGCCAAGCTTCTGGAGACTGGGAGTCTTGTCAGCCAGTATTTTGGTATATCTATAGGCATTCATGGTGCCATCTATAAATGTCATCTCCCCAACACCTTTTGCACTCATGCAGCCCCATATCATAGCACTGTCAGGAAGGACTATGCATTCACTGTGGTAGACCTGGCCAGGTTCACGTCAAACATGCTGGACCCCGTCTGAGCCAAACAAATCTATCTTGGTCTCACCTGACCAAAGAATGCGCTCCCAATATTCATCATCTTTTCATGCTCTAGCAAAGTTCAATCTCTGCAGTTTTGTGCCGAAGAGCAAGCAAGGGTTTTTTTCTTGGACGTGGTCCATAGAGGTTGACGCTATGCAATGTCCTTCACACTGTCTGAGCTGCCACAGAAACTCAGATTTCCATTGAAAACCCCTGTGCCAAGTCTGAAGCACTTGCCCGTTTGTTTTTCAGAGATAGATTGTGCAAGTAGCGCACTGTCTGTGGCGCCCTTTTAGGAGGACGGCTAGTGCGGTTCTGATTAGTGGTACTATGTCTCGTTCCATGCCTCCTGATTACTGCTGCAACTGTGTTTCTACTGATTTTGAATTGGTCACCAATCTTCCTGTATCATTTTCCATCTTTGTGAAGTCTCACAATCAGATTTGGATCTATGTGGTGGCAGACATGCCGATAGATACAGGTCATTTTATAACCATGTTCATGCAATTAGTGCAACTAGGCAAATTGGAAAGCACAGGTGTACTCAATTTTGTTGCATTGAGTTTCTACGTTTTTTTTTACGCATTTGTTTTTGATTGTTCATAAGAGGAAATACTTGTCAACTTAGAAATAATGCAATTATTGCGAGGCGATGAAATATTGAATCATTTGACATTTAAGTGATATTGCACAGCGGTGTACTCACTTCTGTTGTATAACGTATAATACATGAAGATTAAGTAAAGGTTTATTTGAGGGTTTTAGACCAAACTATCCAAATAATCCATTGACAATTAATACCAAAGCCTTCTCAAATGTGTGTTCTCTCTTTCCTCTTCATATCTCTTATATGAATGGAATATAATTAATTATAAATATATCGCCACAATATTGTGATAATGTTTGGAATTATACATATTACCACCTTCAATGCACAATGTGAGACGGGTGCGTGGGGGTTGGACCCAAAATGCACGACTCAGAAACAATAGTAATATAAAGACCCCTCAGGGCTTTATTCGGGACGAATCCCAGGAGCGTAGTCAAAACAAGCAAAGTCCATACACGTAGATCCAGCCAAACAAATAGTAAACAAACAAAAAGCACGGTGCCGAGGGAAGAGGCAAACTCGTAGTCGGTAGACGCGCAGGGAGGTCCGGTAGCAGGAGAGCTGTCAGCGGGGCAGATGAACAGACGGACGGCAGGCAGAGGCGTAGTCGTGGGCGAAGAGGGAGTCGAAACCATGAAACAATCAGCGAAGCAAAAGTACAAAAACGGTAGGCGAGGACGTGGTCAAAAAACAAACGATGGTCACAAAACAGAAATCAATAATCAATGGTCGGTAAACAGGCTTGGCTCGTAACGTGTAATCAATGGTCGTAAATGCTCAAGAGTTGCGTGGTAAACCGAGGCAGACAATTTCACGAAGAACAGTTGCGCGACTGGGCTATAAATGCGGGTGTAGACAGGTGTAGACAATTAGTTAGAGCGTAGCAAGGAAATGGAAAACAGGTGCGATGGATGACAAGTTTAACAAGGAGATTAGTAATCGTTAGTAATAAACCTATCCTGCCCTAGCATTAGTAAATTAGTAAATGACATGCACGAGAAACGTAAGGTAACATGAACACATGATTAGTTTGTTAGTTTCTACCCAATCCTGATCTAGCGTTAGTAGTTTTAGTAAATAGACAAATGGAAACAATTAGGGAGTGAATGACAGAAGGAGAGAGAGAGAAAAGGCGGAACGCAAGGTTTGCGGAAAGACATGTAAAAGTGTATGCATAAACAACGACCAGTTAACGTAACAATAAACATAAATCAAAACATAACACAAAGCGAAACTAAGGCGATAACCAATCAACATAACAAGGTAATATAATAGTACGAAACATAACTAGACATGACAAGAAAATAAATCGTAAGGAAACAACATGACGAACCTAGACTAACATAATACATGATAAGACACTACGTGACTAAGACAACATGAATAAACATAAAACATGGCAAGACAGACCTGAAACGTGACACAATGAATGCTAATATACAAGTCTATACTTTTTTGAGCAGACTCTGGAATGTGAGCACAGAAAATGAATAATATCTTTGCCCATATGCTAAAACAAATTATAGGCACAAAAAGCTAGCACACAATTTTGTGATTGAACAATATTACCGTAAAAAACTTTCCCGCTCACAAGCCACCATTGGTAAGTATCAAGCTCTGAACTGAAACCATTATTTTCATCTTGTGAGGTCACATGCCCAGCATTGACTCCAGTTTGGTCAAAACTGTCCTTACCAGTGATGTAGTGCACTTAGCTATAAACAAGAATGAACATGCTTTTATATATAACCCAAATGTTGCTTTTATTTAGACAAAGGAAGTAGAGTACAGGAAATCAAAGAACTGGAGCCGATAAAACAGTCTCAGTCTAATTAGTCACAAGACCAACTACCAGTATGTGTATGTATTATTGTTACACAAGCTCAGGATGTAATGCCTCCAAGTAGCACGTACTGTGTACATACACACCAAACAAACTTGCATTCGCAAGGCCCACGAGGGTGAAAATGAACAGAGGTCATTGACATACTGCATTTTGGATGCAATTTCACTTTCCAAATTTACATTTGCACAATGGAAGCATTTTATTGCAGGTTTGTAACCAACATTGAAGGGCAGGTATCAACCTGCTGTTTAATAAAAATAAGCCCGATTGTCCCATTTACTTGATATCTTTTGTCAAGGCTTCTCATGGGCCACTTAATACTGTTGGTCAAGATTTTGGTCACTGTTCATAATCCAGCATGAAGTTGACCTGTCTATACCATTTTTGCTGATGTTCCACTGATGGTAATATGTCAATTTTATTTATCAAATTGTTTATATATAAATATAGAAAATATTTGTCATGTGAGCAGGCCTCATCTCAGACAGTTATGTCACGTTTCAGGTCTGTCTTGCCATGTTTTATGTTGATTCATTTTGTCTTAGTCACGTATTGCCATATCATGTATTATGTTAGTCTAGGTTCGTCATGTTGTTTAGTTTATTTCTTGTTACGATTTATTTTCTCGTCATGTCTAGTTATGTTTCGTTACGATTATTTTACCTTGTTATGTTGAGTGGTTATCGTCTTAGTTTTGTTTTGTGTGATGTTTTGATTCATGTTTATTGTTACGTAGACTGGTTACTGTTAAACATACACCCGAATAAAGCCCTGACGGGACTTTATCTACCCATTGTATCTGAGTCGTGCATTTTGGGTCCAACCCCCACGCACCCGTCTCAAGTTATAAATGTCCGATCTTCGTGAAATAGGCATTGTAACAGAGAGAAATTTGACCTTGCTTGAAACTGAATTGCATTGTCACTGGTGCCACATTTCTCTGCCACAAATGTAATATACTGACATCTGACATATTTGACTGAGAGTGACTTGAATGGTTTCTGGTAGGAAGGGATGGCCACACCTGAGACAATAGCATTTTGCTGAACAAAATAAATGTATGCTTTACTTAATCTAGCTAGCAGCACCTGCTAAATTACATTACATTATTGGCATTTGCTCTTATCCAGAGTGACATACATTACATTACATTATTGGCATTTGGCAGACACTCTTATCCAGAGCGACGTACAGTTGATTAGACTAAGCAGACAATCCTCCCCTGGAGCAATGCAGGGTTAAGGGCCTTGCTCGTTATTGTGCTATTACCGTTTCATGTGTCTCACCTGATGTTTATTTGTTAGACCGTCCTCACTCCCATGCCCCGCCTAGTTTGTCTCATTCCCCTGTGTATTTACCTGTCCTTTTCAATTGCACCTTGCTAGTTTGTCTTGTCCTGTTTTTGAGTCCCAAGCCCTTTATTCCTTCCCCCTGTTCTAGCCCCCTTATTCCCGAGCCCTTGTTTCCCGAGCCCTTGCCCTTGTGACATTCTGTCTTGTATATTTTTGTATCCGGATTTCCTGTTTGACCACTGCCTGCTTCCTTGGACTCTTCTGTGGCTTTTGTGGATATCTGTACCTGCCCCTGCATTTTCATTAAACCTGCCATTTTTCTGCACTCCTGTCTGCTTCTGATTCCTCTGCTCCACGTTGCGTGACAATGTCGTTTGATTGTGATAAATATATGCATACAATTCCTTACACAGTATATTGTAAATGGCACCTAAAATGGTTTAATCAGTAGGCATTTAAAACCAAAATACTATGAATTAAATAGGATAAAGGATTTCAGTAGCCTATAAAATACATTTTTGTAAAACATAACTTGCAGAAACCAAGAATCACTGAAAAATACAATTCATAGATTCACAAATATGTATGAAATGTTCTACAGGTAATTGACAAACTGAGACACCTGGGTACATGCAAAGCAGAAGCTACCAGACGGATATCCTCACCAGTCAGGAGGCAAATAACAGAGCATAGGGTCAGACATTTAAAAATGACCTGCTTGCCTCTAGTTATTATAATAATAATAATTCCTAGAATTTATTTTGCACATTCTCATCATCCGGCTTTACAGTGTTGAGGGGGAAACTCGCCTCAACCACCACTGATGTATAGCACCCACCTGGGTGATGCTAACGGTAGCATTTTGCACCAGAATGTTCATCGCAGATCAGCTGAGGTTGGAGAGAACAGTTCTTTAGCCAAAATAAATCTAGGGCTTATTAGGTGGCAGGTTGAGCAAGGGTTTGGAATTTAACCAGAACACCGGGGTACTCTATAGTTATGGCTAATTATGTCTTCCATGGCTGCCAAGGGGAGACCTCTGTGACTTTGAATGAGGTGTGTGGGTGTTTGACAAGAGCTTTAGTGACGAAGACAGCTGAACTTATTCACTGTGAGATTTCCTCTTGCTATTATTTTAATTTGATATTCCGGAATTGTGCCAAAGACATTGCTGTCCAGTTCCTTCAAATAACCATGTTTGACCTTCTTGTGGAAGTGGTGGAGTATTTTTATATCCATCCTGCAGTGTTCCAGATGCTGATAGACTAGATACAGATTGTATTGGCCACAAGTCATGGCCCGATTCTATTCAGCCTTCCTCATTGTTTCAATTATGCGTACATTACCTATCTATCTGCATTGTTATAAAGACAGAGCTTGTTCAGGGATTTCCTTATATACTTGACAATTATTGTAATTATACACTCAATGAGCACTTTATTACGTATTTATGAGACATTTTTTAAAACTTTTTTACTTATTGGTCTTCTGTAGCCTATACACTTTTTGATGCATTAAGCATTAAGAGATGCTCTAATGTTGTAATGTTTTTATTATGTAATGTGATTATTTGTGTTACTGTCACCTTCCTGTCAACTTTAACCAGTCTGGCCCTTCTCCTTTGACCTCTTTCATTAACAATGCGCTTCTGCCCGCAGAACTGCTGCTTACTGGATTTTTTAGTTTTTCGCACCATTCTCTACAACCACTAGAGACTGTTGTGCATGAAAATCCCAGGAGATTAGTCATTTCTGAAAAAATCAAACCTCCCTGTCTGGCACTAAAAATCATTCCAAGATCAAAGTCACTTAGATCACATTTCTTCCCCATTCTGACATTTGGTCAACAGCTAAATGTCTTGACCATGTCTACATACTTTTTTTTTGCTGGCACATGATGGGCTATTAAATATTTGCGTTACCAACCTGGTTTACAGGTCTACCTAATAAAGTGCTCACTGAGTGTATACATTCATATTTATTTAATATATATTTATTATCATATCAGAGTTGTCTGAATTTTAAGTAGACTGCAATGTCTGCCCAGGAATACTGTTCAAAAAATAAAAATGGTAAAAACTGGTCTTTTTCCAAGTATAAAAAAAGATAAATGCAGGAATCATTGCTGGTGTCTGTTGGCTATGTTAAAGGTGATGCTACAACTAATATACGACTATGGCAAGAAATAGTCGAGGGGGAAAAGATATCACCCTCTCCAGGTGTGTTATTGCTTGATTTCAGTTGTGATCATACTTTCTTTTTCACAGCCTTCTCTCTATCCAGTTTTCAACAGCCCCCTCTTATGCTGTGTAGGTAAGCCAGTGGTTTTCAGTCATCAGTTTCAGCTGCCTGGCTTATAATGGCACATTAGAGGGAACAATCAATCAGCATGCAAAATAACTCAAATTTAGCTCTTTAGAATTGTTGGTGTTACTCATAGCAACACATACGTAAAGACAATATACGGGCACTGAGTTTGTCCTCATACTCCATCTCCTCATGGTCTAGCTCCATTCCCACTCCATATTTTCTTCCTCTGTCCACGTGTTCTCCCAGTCCATTGTATTGTCCTCTGTCAAGCTGTTCTCCCACTCCATTATGTTGTCTGCTGTCCAGCTGCTTTCCCACTCCATCTTATCATCCTCTGGCCAACTCTCATCTTCTGTACAACTGTCCTCCCAATCCATCTTCTCATTCTTTGTCCAACTGCTCAGCATTTGTTAACAGTCTGTATTTATTTTTTTAATTATTTTTTTGTTTTTTGTTTTTTTGCCAGGACATGTATAGTAAAGTGTATACTTATTCGTAGAGAGATTACTTGTTCTGAAATCAGAAGGGAAGGTAACTGTCTTTAGTATGTACTAGTTATTTTGGTTAATTGGTCAATTGAACCGTTTGCCTGTGACGTCATAGATAATTCGCGAATTTAATGGAAAAGAAAAACAGGCGAGTGGTACCTACGGTCTGCAATATACGTGTTAATCTATTCACAGGGAAAGACAACAATATTTTAGCCCACTTCGAGTAATTTCAAATGTACATATACGCCCAGCGAATTGGAATTGTGTTACTATCTGAATATATCTTGTGGCATAGACTATAAGAACTGTGAACGTGTGATAATACTTCGCCATCCAAGCCAAACAAAGTTTTCACATTTTCATTAAGACTTCTTTATTACGGTTTCTTGAATATAGTAAACATTCCATTCTTTTAGGAAATAATTAAAAATCCTTTATTAATATTGTGGCAATGTCCACAAATACTATTATTAAAAACTTGCTATGCTACACAACAAGAAATAAACGGTAATAATATGAATACTAATAATAATAATACGAATACGAATACTAATAATAATAATAATAATAATAAATAATAATAATAATAATAATAATAATAATAATAATAATAATAATAATATTCTTTTTTATATTCTTATTTTATTATCAATAATAATAATAATAATAATAATAATAATAATAATAATAATAATATGCTGCACGAAACTTAATTACATTTAAGAGACAACACACTGAAGTGCCTTTTCTAAGACGTACAGAATTATTTTTCTGGAAAGCTTGCAGTGATAATTTTTTCGGAGCGGTAGATATATTCATCCATATTCATCCATTCGTCATTTTGTTTCTAAACACAGGGTAAATAAATCCATGAATTATTTTGAATAATGGCTGCACATTTATTTTGCACGAAAATGGTTTTCATTTGAACCCAATTATACCACTAGAGGGCGCAAAAGACCAAAAATAAATAAGTAAAACGTTAAAAATAATGCTTATCATCGTGGGCTACTAAGGCCTCATTTTCAAGTATGTGTATTTTTCATTTGGCTTTAAAACAGTTCCAATTTCTTTATTGGCAGCCAATCACCGTCAGTGTGTCAGTGTGTGTATGAATGGGTGAATGAGAAGCGCTTTGGATAAAGGCGCTATATATAAGTCCACAGTTTGGTTCATTATTAACCAGAAAAAAAACAACTGGTGAACTCTTCATGTCAGAAGAAATGGTAGACTGAGGAAGACCACTGTAATGGATAATAATGATTACATTATTCTCCATTATGTATGTAACTGTACAATACTGATGCGCGGAAATGGGGGGGGGGGGCAAGTAAAAAAAGGTTCTGTAATTTAAAAACAGTTCATCCGATGATGGATGAAAGCAGCCTGACATGAAAGCTGACAGTCTGCACTTCAACCTTTATATGGTAAATGGTTGGCATTTATATAGCGCCTTTATCCAAAGCGCTGTACAATTGATGCTTCTCATTCACCCATTCATACACACACTCACACACTGACGGCGATTGGCTGCCATGCAAGGCACCGACCAGCTCGTCAGGAGCATTTGCGGGTTAGGTGTCTTGCTCAGGGATACTTCGACACAGCCCGGGCAGGGGATCGAACCGGCAACCCTCCGACTGCCAGACGACTGCTCTTACAGCCTGAGCCATGTCGCCTTTATATCCTTTCAAACACAAAGTGCTAGAGTGCAGAACCATAATAACCATAAAACTGTCACTGTCCAATTAATTATGGTGCTTACCGAATGCACATAACTGTAGATGACACACATTGTGTTTGCACTATCGGGGAAATATCAGTTTTTAAGAAACAGACAGTTGTTATGCTGGGAAGTATACTCTGCTACTATTATTGTCCCCCAATCGATGAAATCCATAGGAGGCCTATGGATCTGGCTCTGTCAGTTTAGTTGTTCATCACACTGTGTCAGCCACCAGGTATTGACCAAGTCTTCATAATAGGCTTAATCTCTTGATTTGTAGCTTGCTTCCTTCGGCACCCATTACATTATTGGCATTTGGCAGACACTCTTATCCAGAACGACAGTTGATTAGACTAAGATTGCAGGAGACAATCCTCCCCTGGAGCAATGCTGGGTTAAGGGCCTTGCTCAAGGGCCCAATGGCAGTGCGGATCTTATTGTGGCTACACCGGGATTAGATTAGTGTCTGTGTTTATTTCTGCCCAATACCTTGCTTGTCTACTTGTATTTGTTATTGTAGGCATGGGCCTATTTAATTTCTGTGCTGTATCTGAAAAACATGTGTCCAATACACTGAACTCATACGCTCTATGATCCAATAGAAGGAGTTGCAGGGCAAGATGAGTCATGTGTGGATTGGATACAGTGGTGAGCTGGGCTTGCAAGAGACTATCCTTGTTGCCTAACCATTAATCAAGTGGCTGGGCAGTGTTCAAAATTCAATTTTGTATGTTAGCTGGCTGGCCACTGCACAGTACTACTGCTTATATTTTTTGATCTAGCTCATGCCTAAATCCAAAAGACTCCCGGACTTGAGATGTATGATAAAAAAATAAAAACAACAATGAATTGATCTGTTTGTATGTTAGAGCAGGTTAGAGTGGACTGAAATCCATTGGTGTTAGCGGTGGTTAGCTATAGGCTAGCTACTAACTATAACTAAATACACACACAAGTCAGTTAAATGGCTAGCTTCATGACTTGTGTGGAAAGTGACTAGAAAGGAGATGCTTTACAAATAATTAGACCAGTTTTCTTTCCAGTTTCTCATCGCATCACACGGTAGTCTGCAACAGCTAGCCTGAACATGAGCCAGAATGATCTTGGTGATGTAGACGGGGTTGAGAATGGGGCGTAGAAGTTTTTTGTTTGTAAACACAGGACTGACGCAAGGAAATCAATTTTGCATAGTATGCCATGAACAGTTGTCATTTAGCAAATTCTTTTAGCCAAAGGTACAATTCACACGGTAATCTCCCCCCATAAACTAAGGGTCGCTGATGGCACCATCACACATGCCTCAACAGAGAAGTTTGATTGGAGTGTATAATCGTATGATCATTGTCAAAACATAGGAAGGGGCAGTGCCTTCCAAAACTTGGTATCCCAGCATGAGTAATACGAATTGAATGCAAGCAGCCACCACCTAGTATTCCAGTAGTCCAGACAAGAGACAATGAGTGTGTGTACCAGTAGCCTTGTAGTCTCTCCTGAAGGGAGATTTTGTTGTGCAGGGCCATGTTGTTGCCGTGGTGTGTCACAAGAAGCTCAGCTGATCATGTAGGATTGCAGCAAGGTTCTTAGCTGAGCGGGAGGGAGACACTGCCAAACCGCTGACAACTTTTGTGGAGAAGCTTTTGTAACTTAGGAGGAAGCTGAGTTCTGTCTTGCCCATGTTGATACATGCCTGAACTTGGGTGTTAGAGGGATGAAATATGAAAATTATATGAGCCTCATTCTATTTAGCAAATAAACAACATAACAGTAATGTAGCATTCCTTGTGCAGAGATACGTGGATTAGGTGATTTAGTTAAAATGCATCTTTATGCTGATATTACTCAAGTGCCACCTCCTTGGCTCAAATGGTTCAGCACCTCCAGAAGTGTTTTATGCCCTTCAGACTGTTCTTTGCATGCTTAAACTGGTTTAACATGCTGACAAAGCAGCAGGATTTGCATTTCCCTTGATCTCCTCCCCAGGCTACAGCCAATCTAATATTTCTGCCATAAATGGGCAAAATATTGAGCATGCAACATGTTACAATTCACATTCTAAAATAGTTTGAGCTGCCTTTCTACCAGTGATGGTGGGACATACTGTACAGGCATGCATCTTAGTTAGAAGGGCTCTAACTTTGTAAAGGAATGTACAGTTGCACAAAATTATGTCAATGTTGATTGATTCAATCAGTGAACTCTATGATATGTAATGGACATAACCTATAACTGCTATAACTGTTATAAAAGATAAAAACTTGGGGGTTGACAGTTAAAGCGTTAAAACTCACGGTTCTATCTGTATAATCTATTTGAAGATGCCATTGCTTTAGCAACAACAGTTCCTTATTTTGTAACATGTGGGTGGTAGAACAAGCATGGAGGGACCTCACCTTCTCTGCACTTTGGAAATCCGACCACAGTCATGTTATTGAAGTAAAGACTCAAAAGCATTTTAGCTAATGACATTACGCTTCCAACAATGTATAGTTTCTTAGGCTAGCATAAAACAATGCAACATTTTGGCCTGAGTAACAAAACCGTAGTATTTTCAATATGCATGCTGAGACCGTTGAGCTTTGGGAAAAACAGTTCTTGGGATTTTATGCCAAAAAAGAATATTTTGCGATGCTTACGACTAAATAAAGAAAACGCTAAAAAGTAGAGGAACACATTATTGCACACAGTTTAGTGTTATCCAACTGTTGCTACTCTCCTTCACTTTATATTCACCTACACAATCAAACTCAAAGGAGTTCGAAGGAATCTCTTGCCTGAGTGAATATTTCTGAGAAAGACAGTGAAAACACTTTTGACTGTCAAATACTGGTGAAGGCAGTAGTCAATGAGGCAGGCAGTAGCTCATGGGTAGGCAATCAACAAACAACAATAGTACCAAACAGTCCAAAATCCATAATCCAGGAAATCCACAACGCGAAGTCGGGGGACACAAACCGGGTCAGAACATGAAATAGACAGGCAGGAAACCGCTGGAAAGTATTGGCAGGACACAATAACAGTCTAGCAAAGAACTGAATAAACAGACAGGCTTAAAAACACAGACAATTATCCACAATGATAAACAGGTGTGAATGATTAGTTACAGATAACGCGACACAGGTGGATAATGGGGTTTGGAAAATTAACAGGGACAAAAAAAAACACATGAAGAAAGGTAATACAAAGGGCAACACCCCTTCATGTAAGGTGGCGAGCGGGGCGGAGAGCCAGGGGTGACCAATGCTAGAACCCTTCTAGACTAGTAGACAGAGATAGGGGTACACAGCCACGGGAAGACTTCTCCCGGAAAAGAAATAAACAACACAAATCTTATAAAGGGGAAACAGAAATAGCCCAAAGACGGTTATGGGAAACAGAAAACAACCCTTAACAAACAGGGCGAACCAATCACTCAGGACATGTGCCAATAGCTGGGCACAAATGGTCACAGACCAAGAAAGCAAAAATAAAATACAACCTGGCGAGAAAAAGACCAGGCACGAAAATAAAAACCTCGAGACGCAGCTCGGGACAAAACGCAAACCAAAATACATGTACCGGGGACACCGTCCCTCTACCACCGACTCACACGAGTCCAAAGAAAAACAAAACCCTTGAGGAAGGCGACAGCACATAAACACTCTCAGCTGAACGCCTTCCTTACCTTTTCTCATAAATTCTTTTTTGCGAATAAACCACCAGCACCGAACCTGACTCGTAATAGTGCTACCAGGTGCTTTTACCGGCTTTGTGTCAAGGGCGTACGGTTGAACACAAAAGCACTGAAAGATAGTACCCGCTGGTCTTAAATACTCTCAGGAAGGTAATTCCCCTGGTGCTAACAAGGAACAGGTGGAACCAATGATCCTTGGCCCTCTCGTGGCAACAGCGGGAATAACCTCCCACCATGACACTTCAAGTCAAATTAACCACTTAAGTATTGCCCCTTTAAAGCTTAAAAATGACATGCCCAAAATAAAATGGTTACTATTCTTGAACCCTTTTGACTACAGGCATAATTATGCTGTCTTCTGAAAGGTAACCCTTTGGGGTTTGCTGCCCAAGAGTCAGAGTCAAAAACGTGGAAGCTTTTCTCACTGAAAATATTTTCAGTTTTTGACTGGATACAGATAGTTGTAGTTGTGGCTGGCGCGCTTCTAACTTAGAATAAATCCCCTTTCAAATTTGAGGACAATATCACCAGAAATGAGCATTCTGCTTTGATTTTTCTAATCTATGTCGAGCCAGTTTTCCGAAAAGGACATTTGGAGACTCCAAAAGGAAAAGCTAAATCTTATTATGGGTCTTATGAGGTATTGTGAGGGAGCGGGGGCGGGAGACCAAGAGCGAACGGGACAGGATCACAAAGTTACCCACGATAAGTAGGATAACCACTGATATAATCTAGGAACCCCTCACGAATGTGTGGGGCCGCTAGAGGACAAGGGAAAAACCGAAAACGGGAAAGAAACTCCCTGGCAAAATGCCAACTGAAACAAAACCTCACAAAAATTGGTTGAACTGGGTATCGGCAGACTAGTCCTGAATTCCCAAAGAAACAGGTAAGTCTTGTTCGAAAAAAAATAACCGAAAAGGGGAACCAAGCTTCCCCGGCATTTTGGCAACAGAACCTGAGAAATAACATAGGTCAGAGAAAAACGAGATTCCTCGGTGGAAGAGTCTCGACTAGGCTATCTCAGGGCTCTTCCGGAGACATGGAAAAAACCCCAGAGCGAACTCCGCCTCTCGCTCCTCTAAGGTGAAGAGGGCTAATGAAACTAAAAATATGGAAGGTCCAGGGGAACCGTCATACTGAAGAAAAGTCAAACTACCAGTCCTTATTCTACAATTAATTCTAAAGAGGTTCCTGAGTGACTTTCAAGACTAAAAGCAACACAGTCCTCCAACTACCTCTTTACCGGCTCAGTGTACGTATCAAAATGAAACACCAAAGCCCAGAGCAGTGCCAGGAAGAGTATTATATAGGAATAACTCTCCCCGCAGCTGATTATATCCGCATTCCACATGCAGAAGGTAATTATCATGATGAATGTGGCTGGCATGCCCTCTCATGGTCTAGAGAGGTAAAATTCTCTTTCCTTATGTAGGCTGGGGAAACCATGACCATGCATTTTGCTTACTAAACTATACAACACTTTTTATCCTGAAGTTTGCACTTCCCCCCACCTGTCACACTCTCCCTAACTGTCTGTCTCAACCTCTCTCCTTGCAGCTCTCCTCAGACAGCAACTGGTTGAGAAAATCACAAAAAATAAGTATAATAATCACAATAATACCATCTTGTATACTAATATATACTGCTTTGTACTATGTCTCACCCCTCACTCTTCTTCTAAAGTTAGAACGATGGATTGTATTTACAGTGATCTGTAGAAATGTTATAATGCAATGTTATTTAGGATGCTAGGCAAATTGACATAACACATTATGTCATTTGGTGTCATGAGCTTGAGCTTGTTCTGAAATCTAAATCAACCCAAGGAAAATTGGTCCCCTTGACTTATGCTAGTATGGTGATAAAGATCTCTCATATTTAAAAATGTGCCATACAACTCTGATAGCTGTGAGAAATTAGTGGTGCAAATGCCCTTGGACCTTCAGCCAGTCTTGGTCTTTCACTGTATATTGAGGTGCCAAAGTGATGTGAGAAGATTCAGAAGAAAGAGTCAGAAACATCCCTTTTGTGAACAATATTATGACTCTTAGTAAAACTAATTTTTTAACTTCCCTTCAAAAAAATGTAAGTATTTACCAAGTGTGGCTATGTTAGACTAGCCTTGCTTGTATAACATGTTGTAAGCAAATGCAGCTAGGCTAGCTAGATAAAAAGAATATGTCCTGTGTTGATCAGTTTGCCCGCTTGTTTATAAATCCAATTGTATCAATTGCTTTGTTCTACTGTAATGTTTTTTTTCTCTGGTGCCACAAGGGAGCACAAAGAAAGTATTCTAATGATACTGGTTGCTGGACAATGTGTTTAAATGAAAGATTTGAGTTTGATTGTGTAGGTGAATGTAAAGTAGGACTAGATTCTCTGTTATCCTGATTTTGAGAGAGAACCGGAGAGTGCAAGAACCACCAGCTAGCTAACCATGCTATACATTATTCTTTCAGAATAAAAATCCGCTCCATTGAAAACAATACTAGGTTACTGTTTCTGACTCAATCATTGAGTGCAACAAAAAAAGTATTTGCCGAAGAATACTACATTAAGCATCTATGTATGGATTATAAAGCAAGACCATAGATCTAGATTCTGCATACATCTGATCACCACTTAATTTCCTTCTCCCTCCCTCTTGCTCCCCATCCTCCCTCCCTTCTGCTTTCATGTCTCTCCTCTGCTCTTGACTCTCTCTATCCTCTTGTCCGCCGGCCAGCTCACACATCTCCTCCTAGTCCTTGGATATCTGACACGGATATCTGACACCCTCCCACCACCAGGGCCAGCCTTCCTGCAGCTAAGAGGAAGAGAGGGAATTCCAGGGATGCATCGGACCTCTCAACCTACCAGTCTCTCCTGGCCACATTCTCTTCTGCTGTCACTCGCACCAAGGTAAATTACTATCAAACACAAATTCATAACTCCACTTCTAACCCCTGCCAACTGTTCGCTATTTTTTCCTCTCTCCTCCGCATACCTCCTCCTGAGTGACATCCAAGTTTCCCCCTCTTCCCCCCTTATGGTTGCAACTGCTGTCTGTTCTGGCTCCATGATGGTGGACCCCATAGAAGTCAGAACAGCAGAGACTCCACAAGAGACCATCTTCAAGCGCAAACTGAAGATGCACCTCTTCAAGCTGCACCTCTCCCCACCCCTCCCTACCTCCCTGTAATCTCTAATAGACTGTTAGCTGGTATTATTTAGTTCTGACACTTGTGTGTGTTATTATTACTAGTTTACTAGGATGGTTTTATTGCTATGTAAGCTGTTTATTGTTCCTACATGAGTTATACTTTAGTGCTGTGTTGTATAAAAATGATTTTATCAATGTAATCCCTTGTTAGATTAATCTACAAATTCTGATCTTTGTTGTATTCTAGGGTTTTTCAGCGCACTTGTCCCTGGTTATGGGTAGCACTTTTTTGCATGCTACTCTGGATAAGAATGTCTGCCAAATGCTTATAATGTAATGGAGGAATGCTGAAAAAATTGAAACTTTGAAGGACATATACCAGAATTGTACATTAAGCAACTATGTATGGTGTCATGTCTGACAGTATGGATTATAAAGCAACAAGCTTTACAAATGTTAGAAAATCGTTATTTTTAAAGGACATGCAGTAGAATTCAACATTAAGCATCTATGGTTTATAATTTATCATAAACCAGAAGTTCAGCATTAGTTACAACTTTGGGTTTGGGGTGTCAGAAACATCACCTCAGCACCTTAAAATCCAGTGGAAGAGCAAGACTGCCTGAAGGTTCATGCCATCTTGTGAGCCAAGAGTAGGCAATTTTATTTCAAAGGAATTTGCTTCACAAATTTCTTAGAGTTGTATGGCACATTTTTATCATGCACGATTTGATTTCGATTTTCACAACATCAAGCTCATGACATCAAGTGACGTGATGCGTTATGCCATAGTTAGGCTAGCATCCTTAATAAGTGTTTTATGTCACCCTTTATAACATTTAGCCTTTAGCCAGGTTACATTATTGGTTATGTCACATTTCATATAACACATTGCATAAGGTGTTATGTTTCCCTTTATGAAGTATGACATTTGCTTATGTATTGCCTATGAAGCCATTATGTCATGTTTATGAAGGCTTTACATATGATCCATAAAGCTTTTATAAGCAACACTTGTGACATCTTCCTTTCTTTTGATTGATGCTTTTCTTGTATAGTGTTGTACTGTATTTTATATTTTATTCACACAACCATTAACAACAGCAGATGCATTGAAGTATTGTATAGGGCTCCACCAAGGACCAGTGAGGTTTTTTTCCAGGAGCAGTTGCAGTGTGATGTTAATGTGATGTGATTGGCAGGTACCAAGCAGGAAGAACAAACAGTCAGCAATTGTTTATCATGGAGATGCTCAAAAATAGAATTCCATATCCTGTCTTGCTTGGGAGTGGCATTAGCTTGTTTGTTCCCCGCCCTGCATGTGTTTAAGTCTCCCTGAGCAAGGCAGTGAAGAGGTTTCAAAATATAAAACATTTTAATATAAATATGTATGTAAATATAACCTGGATATATGATGGGGCCTGGATGCCTTTGAACTTGAGTGATTGCTGCTGCACCTGTGCTCGCAACCACACCCAGGTCTGGTGTCCTTGTGCTGTATAATAAGACACAAGAATTGCAGAGATTGATTGCATCTTGGGGCACCAATTCTCAAAATGAACCTCCATACCAACAAACTCATTGGAAGGGTGGTGCAAAGATAGCCCTTACTGAGCACAATAAACAAACAAACAAAAAACTGTTTGCTAAACCTCAATGACTGGAAGAGAGTGCTATGATCAGATGAATTGAAAGTTTTGGCCATTAACACCATCAACAGGTTTGGTGGCAAAAGAGGAATGCCTACAAAGAGCAGCACCCATACCTATGGTCAAATATGGAGGTGTGTCATTGATGTTTTGGAGATATTTTGCTGCCAGTTGTTCAGGGGCACTTTTAATATCAATGACACAATTAATTCAACAAAGTACCAGGAAATCTTAGCAGAAAATCAGGTTTCCTCTGCTAGGAAGCTGAGACTTTGAGACTTTGAAGAGGGGGGTCTATAAGTGGGTATCAAGGATTATGAAAAGTTATGCATGGAGGAATGGTTAGCCAGCAGGCTAGTAATGACCATAAACATGCAAGCACACAAGCTAGCTAATGATGCATTTTGTAAGGAATTCATTTGCATGTCAATGACTTTCCAGGCCTTCCTATGTTGGTTCTGAGGAGGACCTCCGCTTGCTTCGATGTCTGTCCATTCCAAGGGGACCACCAACTACCTTCTCCGGTTCGCAATTAGGCTTCCAGCTGCATGTGTTGTCCGGAAATTCTAAATCTGGCAACACTATCAGTACTTGATGAGCACAATGAGACAGGAACCAGTGATAGGATGCAGCAGCAGGTGCAGTTACAGGGGTCCCTGGATCAGAAAAGGTTGAACGCCAGCTTTTGTTGTAGTTACCAAGCCAGCCTTCAGCATCTGTGCAGAACCCAATTATAGAGCTGGAGTGAAAAATATTATGTGAAAAATAGCTGCAGGGTGGCAGCCAAGTAAATCTCATGACTTGAACTGAAAGTAGGCTCTGTACACTGTGACCATTTGTTACGCGACTGTGCCATTTTCAGCCTTGGGACGGGTATATAATCAACCGTCCTCCCCATTGCGTGACAGAGAATGAGGGATACACTCCCGGACTCCTGACTGAAGGTAGAAAGCAAGGACCTTCTACTGGTGTTTTAATCAAGCAGCTGCTGGAGAAAGCCCGGTCTGCATAGTGTTTGGTCCCAACGTTCCACAGGTGGCATACAGTGGAAATGAGCAAAGGCCGGGTCGAAGCAGTGGAGCTGGGTCAGGAGCCGAGTCCGGATGGAGGTGCCAGGGCCTCCCGGCTCAGCCAGGCAGAGGAGAAGAAACAGGGGTCTGGGAGCCTACTTGACCGGAAGTCTGAGATGGGTATGGCTAGAAGGGGCAATATAGGTCTTGATGAGTGTGGTCATTATTATGGCCAGCCTTTATTGCCTCATTCACTTTATTTCCAGAATGTTCTAATTTCAATTTGATTAAATCCAGTATTCAAAATGTAGGCCTTATCCTTCACTTCCATTTACATGCAAATGTTTTTTTTGTCTTTGCAACTACAGTTTGCCAAATTCAGAAGTCGCTGTGAAGTTATGATTTTTTATTCAAGTTTAGTACAAAATACTAAATGCTATATGAATATACAGTGGAACGTTCTATGAGTGCATGAGTGTACCTGACATTGTTTAATACATGGACTATATTTGGCAGATGAATGCATTTCAGAATGTTACATGATGTGACAGGCTCTTTCTCATCCACTCCCTTCCAGTGTTCCTGTAACTGCTAACCATAGAATTAACCATTTTGGCTATGTGATATTTGGTAGAATTCTGAAGTGTTCAATGTTGAATGATTTTTAGTAGATACCGAGATAATTACTAATACACCTGAAAGACACAGGCTTTTTTTCTCTGCCATGTTAACCATGTAGAAAGAAAGATGACTTTACAGTATATATCTATAATACTCTGCATTTCCAAATCTCAGTTGCACAGGTCCATGGTTTGTCCAGTGCACAAGTTTGTCGATAACAAAATGAAGCAATTCATAAAACTGCACAAGCAATGACATCCAAATCTTTGTCTCTTTACGCTGTGGTAGATTAATATATTTAGTTATATCTGTATCACAATCAAAGCCTTGTCCTGGTGATATAATCAAATTAAACAAAACTAAAATAATTTGGGTGGCCTGTAGTGTAGTGATTAAGGTACACGCAAGGTCAGTGGTTCGATCCCCGGTGTAGCCTCAATAAGCCGTTGGGCCCTTGAGCAAGGCCCTTAACCCTGCATTGCTCCAGGGGAGGTTTGTCGCCTGCTTAGTCTGATCAACTGTATGTTGCTCTGGATAAGAGCGTCTGCCAAATATATTTAATTAATTAATTTTTAAGTAGCAAGATATCATTCTGTGCTTTTACTTCATCTCGCAATAAATCAGACTTTATGGAGATAAAGCACAGGATTAATCAGCAGGGCTTGATTTAATTGCACATGCCCTTAAACAAGCTATAGATGTCTGATTGCATCTAGCCCGACGTGTGTAAGCATATGGTCCTTATCGAGTTCTGCATGTTCGTTCAGTGCTGGACCTGGAGCAGAAGGTGCAGCGCAGCAAGAGGGACCGTCGAAACTCCCTGCACCGCACCATGCTGCTGGAGAGCCAGATGAAGACCGTGCGCGGGGAGCTGGTAGACACGCTGGACCACCTGCAAGAGCTGCGGAACGTGCTCCGCCGCTCACAGCAGAACGCAGAGGAGCGCAAGGCCGCCATGGAGAAACTGGCCGCCGGGCTCCGGTGAGCCTGCAAGCACACACACACACATACATACACTGAGCTCACACACACACACACACACACACACACATACACACAAAGAGCTCACACACAAACACACATACACACACAAACACACACATACACGCACATACACACAAAGAGCTCACACGCACACACAAACACACACACTGAGCTCACGCGTAAACACACATACACACACACAAAGAGCTCACACATACACATACAGACAAACACACACACATACACACACAGCTCACACGCAAACACACACACACACATACATACAAAGAGCTCACACACAAACACATACACATACACACACAGAGCTCACACAAACACACACATACACACACAGAGCTCACACAAACACACACATACACACACAGAGCTCACACACAAACACACACACAAACACACACATACACACAAAGAGCTCACAAACACACCCATACACCCACAGCTCACACGCAAACACACACACACACACACACAAAGAGCTCACACACAAACACACATACGCACAAACACACACACACATACACACAAAGAGCTCACACGCAAACACACACACACACATACACACAAAGAGCTCACACACAGACACACACACAAAAACACACATACACACACAAACACACACACATACACACAAACACACATACACACAAAGAGCTCACACACAAACACACATACATACACAAACACACACATACACACAAAGAGCTCACACACAAACACACATACACACACACATACACACACACAGAGCTCACACAACATTCAGCATACACATACACACAGATACACACAGAGCTCGCACAATGTTCAGCATACACATACACAAACACACACTGCCGTTCTCTCCATCCCACTCTACAGTTCTCTAAGTATGCGCTCTGCCCAGCCATAGCATCCTCATGGTAGCTCCCCTTCTCTAAGCCGCTCCACCACCACCTCTCCCCTTACTTTTTGCTGCCCTACAGGGCTGAAAATGGACCAGAGTATGCAAAAGGCTAAGTGGCTCAATTGAATGACTGTACAGATGTTAGTGAAAAGCATTTCAGAATTTTTGCTTTGAAAAGGATGGAACAATGGCAGCCATATCTTAGCATGTATATCGTGGTTGAGGTCTATGTACCAGATACTACACGATTTCCAGTTGCAGTCTCTGTTGTTTACCGCTGTTTATACTTACCTATCTGTCTGTATTCATTGATAAACATTTTGGGTTTGGGTGAGCTGTTCTCAGCAGTTTATTGCCTCTGACGGTAAAGCACAAAATTAATTCCCTAGATTGTCTTTTTTCGCTGATAAATGTGAAACACTGAATGTGGACCAACAACATCTCAACAGTAATCAAATATGTTATTAGTCTTTACACTGGAAACAGTAAGATGTATATTTATTGTGCAACTTTGTTCTCTTAAGAAATAATTTCAAACAAATACACCATACATTGCATTCTCTTTTGTCAAAAATACTGGCATATTCTTGTCATTCACACATTTTTGAGGCCTTATTGCATGGTAATCAACACAATTATCAGAATATGAGTATGTATACAAATATAACCCTAACCCAGAAGCACTGTTTGAAGGATCAATGCATCCACTCATTTAAGGATCGTTCTTTGCACATGGTGGGTGTTTGACCGATATGGCCAAAGTTTTAGCGGGTTAAGGTTTTTTTTAAAAAAAAGTATTAAATCCTGCATTTTAGCGATATATATACTACTACTACTACTACTACTACTACTACTACTACTAATAATAATAATAATAATAATAATAATAATTAGCAAGAAGGATTAAAGTTTGAATAATACGTTTTTGTAAAAACGTTATTAAGACTTCTATATTTTGATTGGAGTTGTGGGTAGCCTACAGCAGTGGGGTCGTAGAATTTCAGAGTAACTAAATGAACATGATTGCGGCACCACCGTTTTAATAGGATAATCTGTAAAAACGTAATAATGCGCAACAAAAGAACCATGACCAATCTCTAGATGAAGGAACACCAGAGTGATCCGATAAAAACAGGAGAAACATACAACCAGAAAGGAGCATAGGCTATTGCACAGCACGTCACATAATTACTAAAATGACTAATTTTGTTAAGATACATAAAGGCTTTCTTGATCCTACGGTTGAGAAGGAACAGACTACAGTGTAGATAAAGTTGGGAAGATAAAATCCAACCTTCTTGCTGTCTAACGTAACGTTCACGTTAATTGCTCAACTTAGATCTGATTAGAATCTTCACTTTTTTTTAAAAATTACCTTTTGAAAAATTACGAAATTAAACAAAATACAGCAGGAGATGGGTTTTAAACAAGATTGCCAGCTTTTGTCAACTGGCTGGAATGATGTTTTTATGACATGCGGCGTGCGCCACAGCTAGAAATATTGGCATTTGCGGATAAAAATGAAGACGCAAGACCGTATTTAGTAAACAACACAGATTCTATGTTATGCTCAAACATATAGGTAAACGATATACTTTTAGTCCTATACATTTACTCTCATATTTCAATGTTTTTTTTTTTTATTAGGCTAAATAAGGTTTAGTAATCTTGTAATATAGTAAATCCCTGCACTCGGCACAGACAGCGTTCAGTTTGTTGGAGCTAGCCAGGCAATCAGAACAGAGATTCATTGATCTATGTGAGCCTTAAAGACACAGTCACTTAAATTGCCAGTTCCTGTCATGAGAGGCACTGGAGAATGGAAATGTAAAACTGGATAGAGATTGGTTTTAGTATTTAAAACCACACAAACATTGTCTTATGGTTATCAGGATCAAGAAATTGCAAGCCAAGAAACACATATGTACTGTAATGGGTAGTATCTGATTACTCCAGTGTCCAGTAATATTTATATAAATAGTAATATGTTCATTCATATTCATGTTTGTTGCCTTGGAGGAGTCCTAAACCTTTACTGTGAGAGGTGGTAACAGGAAAATAAATTGTCATGTGGAAGGCCCCTGCGCCCCTGTAGTTGCTATGACGGCCATCATAGGCTGGCTTATCTAACTCACAGGTGTGTCATGAAGCAACAACAGACTCATTTTCCCATAATTGCTCTCACAAGTAATACATCATTGTCCCACATGACACGAAATAAAAAATCACTTACACCATCCCCGTGAGGCTTCTGTGTTAAGACATAAACCCGACGAACTGTAGCTGAAAGCCCTACAAGGTGACAGATAATTGGCTCCATCCTTGTAAACCACAGTGAAGTAAAACCAGGGGCTGACATCACATGCTTCAGAATAGAGCACGTGCTTGTCTGCGCTCTTCCAAACCGACAGTGGATGTTGATAGTATGTTCAGAGATGCTCTTCTGCATACCGTGGTTATTTGCATTACTGTTGTCTTCCTATCAGCTTCGACCAGTCTCTCCTCTGAACTGTCTCATTAACAAGGCATTTTGGCCTGCCAAACTGCTGCTCACTGGATGTTTTTTGTTTTTGCACCATTATCTGCAAACTCAAGAGACTGCCGTGTATGAACATCCCAGGAGATCAGCAGTTTCTGAGATACGCAAACCACTCTGACACAAACAATCATTCCACGGTCACTTAGATCACAGTTCTTCCCCATTCTGACATTTGGTCCGAAAAACAGCTGAACCTCTTGACCACATCTGTATGCTTTTATGCATTTAGTTGCTGCCACATGACTGGCAGATTAAATATTTGCATTAACAAGCTGGTGTACAGGTCTAACTAATGAAGAGATCACTGAGTGTACACTGGCTGAGTAAATACATTATGAGCTACTTGGTTGTGCCTTGGGGATCGGCAGCAATGATTCCAACACATGACCTCCCAATACGCAGGCGCGATTATAATAGAACGGAGAGAACAGGCCTACAAGGCATTAATCTGTTTTTCATGTTGCGTCACGTGGACTTGCGAAGAACGCCCCGGGGAATTGGAGTCCATGTCTTCTGTTCCCACTCCTGCCTGTGGCATATTCTTTATCATCCTATTTAATTGAATGCTGCATGCAAAAACTTTATAACCAGAGCGCGAAACCCAGGCCCGGAGCTGTCATATAATATCCATGTCTAAAATAAACAGTACTGTGCAGAAGTCTTAGGCACCCTAGACTTTATTATATATATGTTTATTTTTGTGTGTGTGTTAGTATACAAGGACATATTTGAGATTTCCAAATATTCATTTTCCAAAAGATTTAATTTTTACAGATACATTTGTGTATTTAATTAAAAAAATTTACATATCACTGTAAGCAATTGAGTACTTTTTACTCAAAAACTTGATCAAGGATGCCTGAGATCAGAAATAAGGAGCCAACCAAAGTCTGCAGAAGAACTGTGGGAAATTCTCCAACATGCTTGGAACAACCTCCCTGCTGATTGTCTTATAGAACTGCAGGACAGCGTTGGCTGTCTCAGAGAAGTAATGCAGTTTTAACACCGAAGGGTGGTCACAAAAAATATTGATTTGATTCAGTTTTTAAGTATTCTACCAAATTAAATGTAGTGTACAATGTTCAGTACGTTTAATTAGGACCTTTCATTGAATTAGTTTTGAAAGAATCTTATCTGTACAGAATGTTATACAGGTGCCTTAGACTTTTGCACAGTACTGTATATTCTTTTATTATAAAGGTTTTATTTGATTATAAAGTCGAAGAGCTACAGACACTCCTCGCCATCCAACACTGACCTGATGGAAACATCCATGATAAAAGTCCATGGGATGGGGAAGTGTCTGTGGCCTTCGTGTGCAGTGGTCTGTTTGGTGCATATACAGTAAATTCTTGGAAATTAGCAATTATTGCGCTGCATTGAGAAGTGTGTTCCATTCCAGTACTGAAGTAACAAAGGGAAGGCAAACAAATTTAGGCAATTTAATTAAGTCCAGATTTTCATATATAAAATTAGATTTCACGTGTTCAAAATATGCATTTAAGACTAATCTTCTATTGATGCTGACTCTTCCTCCGCTATGTCCACATCATTTTCTGTGAAAAGATCTCTCTGGACCAGGTCATCGCTGTTGCTTTTGGAAATCTGTGGCAGCCACATTAGATCGAACCACGATGCGTGAAATACACGTGCATGCGTTTCACGTGTACAGGCATGTGTGTGTGACTTTGGGTGTCTGTGTCTGCGTGTGTGACTTTTTCCTAATTAGGAACGCTCTGTATTTTATCGACTTTATCTATAGGGCGCATTGTTCCATGTTAAAGACTTCAAAAAACCTCAAATGAAATTGCACTGCACTCAGGTTATGCTGCGGCAAAGCCTGCAGACTTATTTAGCAGCCACCGCTGGTGATGAGATGAACACCCCTTTGTCCTCGGTTTAATTTACGACACTCAACAGGAACAGCCTGTTCTCCAAGTGAAAACTCAGCAGTCAACTGCCCAGGAGTTATATAACTGAGGATATGTGCAGGGAACTCAGTTTTCCCAGCTGTTCCCACAGATGTCTCTTATACAAGACTTGTGCGTGAGAACAGTTTATAGATCTTTTCTTCGCATCAATAAAACCTGAAGGCGACATCATTCTGGTCATTATTTTTGAGTCTGCATCAATTTTGCTTACCTGATAGAACCGCTTTGAACTGTTGAGTTCTAAAACACCTGCATGTACTGTATGCTTTATGCATGATTGTGTGTGTGTGTACAGTGTGTGTGTGTGTGTCACTGCATAGGAACAGGGGGGGAAAGAGAGAGAGCCCGTCACATCGTGTTTCATTCTGTGCACACCTGAAATGTGTTCATCTGCCAAACATAGTACATGCATTAAATGATGTCAGGCACACTCATGGAAAGTTCTCCTGTACAGTGACTTTGTATTGTAGCCAATAACAAATAATGACAAAGTGAAAGCATGTTTGTAAGAGATTTCTGAAAATGTATTAAATCAAAAACTGAAATCTCACATTTATGTAAGCATTCAGACCCTTAATTCAGTACTTTGTAGAAGCAGCAATTACAGCTTTGGGACTTCTCGGGTAAGTCTCTACAAGATGTGCCCACCTGGAATTGGGCAGTTTATCCTATGTTTCCTGGCAGATCCTCTCAAGCTCTGTCAGACTGGATGGGAAGTGTCTGTGGACTGCCATCTCAGGTCTCTCCACAGATGATTGATGGGGTTTAAGTCTAGGCTTTGGCTGGGCCACTCCAGTGTTATCTTGGCTGAATGCTTCAGGTCATTGTTGTGCAGAAAGCAGAACCTTTGCCCCAGTCTGAGGTCACATGCACAAGGTTATCTTCAAGTACCGCTCTGTATTTCACTGCATTCATCCTTCCCACAATTCTGATCAGTCTCTCTGTCCCTGCCACTGCGAAGCACCCCCATAGCATGATGCTGCCACCACCATGCTTCACTGTAGGGATGTGATTAGCCGGGTGATGAGCAGTGCCTAGTGACCAGACATAGTGCTTGGAGTTCTGCCCAAAGAGTTAAATTTGTCTCATCAGACCAGAGAATCTTTTTTCTTATGCTCTCAGAGTCCGTCAAATGCTGTTTGGCAAACTCCAAACTGAAGAGTGGCTTCTTGTCTAGCCACACTACCACATAGGCCTAACTGATGGAGTGCTGCTGAGATGGTCATCCTTCCGGCAGGTTCTCTCATTTCTGCAGAGGACTTCAGAAGCTCTGTGTGACATGCAGAATCGAAAACCCAAGTGCAGGCAGTGGTCAAAACCAGGTAGGCAGTCTGAAAACTAAAGGGGGACAAGTACAGGTCGAACACGGTAAGACTCCGCAAACAGTACATAAATCAAGGTCCAGAAATCCAGAAGAGTAGTCAAGAAACTGGCAAAAGTCAAAAACCATAAAACAGTCAAAATCCAAAACACCAAATACAAATCACAAAAACCAAAAAGGCTAATCCAGGGGCAAAACAGTCAAGAGCACGCAGCTCAGACAAACAAAGGTATAATAAAGTCCCATCAGGGCTTTACAGTTTTTTACAATCGTTTTCACACTTGTCTCAATACCATGTCCACTTTTTCAAAACACTTAACACATTCACCATATCATTAGACTATGTGAACTAAACTGTGGATATTTTAGCATTGCTTTCATACTAAAGGCATTCAATCACCACTACTTCCAAAATTCATGAATACCTCTCTCAGTCAGTGTTCACTACCAACAAAAGTTTGTACAAATACAGTACATTTTGCAGACATTTAGATACTCTGTTCAAAACAGTTAACTTTCAGTTCAAACCCCAATAAAATTCTGATCATTGTGGAAGGAAATATGCTGCATTTTGGTAGAAAAATGAAACTATATGCTTGAAATACGTAAGACAGATCATTCTGATTTGAGCAGAAAGTTTATTCAGTTTATTCATTTTATTTTTTGTTTGCAGCCTTGTTACCATCTTATACAAAAATGATCATACTTGCATTGAAATGTGCATGTATATAGGGTAAATATAGATGTAGTTGTCACTGAAGAGAGTTTTCCACTATTACTGCTGTATATGTACTGTTGAAACACCTGGCTGTCATTTCAGTGAACAACCTTCCCAGGTGTTTGTTGTTTGTGCCCCGTTACCACATATACAAAACGGGCCACCTTTGAATTGGCATTTGCATTCTTTAGCCTTGGTGGGGAAAATGGATGCAGCCAGAGCCAGAGGCAGAGGAAGAAGACGTCGCAGAAGAGCAAGAACAGTTGTGTCTGATGAAATCAGAGCCACAGTCATTGATCATGTGGTAAATCATGGTCTGTCCCTGAGGGAAGCAGATTGAGGGTTCAACCAAACTTGCCTAGATCCACAGTGGCTTCAATAGTGAGGATGTTCAGGCAAACCAACAGGAACTATACAGTATTTGCAGCATTCTGACTGAAGGAGTTCAATTGATGTGTATATTACAGCAGTACTGTGATTTGAGAAGTCTCCAGAAAAAGAAGATGTATCAGTGCACATTTGTCTTTGACTCACTACAGGACCCAGCGGTTACCTCACACAGTCACACACAAAGGGAAGAATGTTTACGCCTCAACAGGAGGATACAATAGTCACATTGTCAACAACAGCATCAGGCTAAGAGAAATATGCAACAACACAATCGCAGACAACAACATATTTCTGAACACTGGCAGTGTAAGCACTACGACCATTTCAAGAGTGCTACAGAAACATCAGATCAGGATGAAACAGTTGTACACTGTCCCCTTTGACAGGAACTCTGAGGGTGTCAAGGAACTCAGATACCAATATGAAGTTTATGAAGGTATATGTGAAGGTTTAGGACCACCACCCACATGAACAGATGTCACTTCTAGACGCAATGGCTGCTGGGTGTATGGACATAACAGTGGAACACATCCAGGGCTGGAAAAGGCACGCATAGAGATGTTTTCCTCGGTGTATAGCAAGAGATAACATTCGGAGCGATGTTGATGAAAATCTATGGCCAAATGCAGAGGACAGAATGGATGGGCCAGGCCAACAGTAGACTTCTGATACTGATAGGCAGACAATATATGTGAGAATTACTGTATATAGTGGAAAATATTGCTTTTTGGTATGTATTTGTTCTTGTAATGTATTTTGAGAAATTGATTTTATTGTCTTCTTCTTTTCTGAATTACAGTATATTGCATTGTGAGGACCAATGTCAAAATACTGTAAACCCTCTGAAGAATACTGTTGCTTTTGTGATTTGTTTCTTTATCATATATTGTTTTACATTACACAGTAAAAATAGTTATTCTGGGTTTCCAATATAGTAAAACATTCATTCATTTACAGTTTACTGTAAATTTACCACACTCAGTCATGACATCTATTGTGAGAGGCAAACCAACAGATCAAAAGTTTCTTTAGCTACTTGGTTTGAAATATTTGTGGATGCAAAAATAGAGGAAAGGGAAACACATAATATATGTATTTAGCAATGCTCCAAGTTGTTTGTGTTTTGTAGTTCATTGAACATTGAGTGACAAAGTAGTCTTATGGGAGAAAGCATATGCTATGGTTATGGCAGCATGAGTCACTTTTGGGTGAAATATTAAGTGTTTTGGTGGTTGAAGTGCATTTTGCACCAAAGGTTAACTGATGTGCTCAGGTGTGTTTCAAAAGCACATTGTGTGAAGAGTTTTGAAAAAGAGGACATGATATTGAGTGTGAAGTGTGAAAATCATTGTAAAACTGTAATAAAGGATTTTCCAATGAGCGTGATCAAAAAACAAGCAAAGTTCACATATTAAATCCAACCAAAACCAAAATACAGTACCGAGGGAGAAGGCAGTCTCGAAATCGGTACACCATGCAAAAAGTCCAGTAACCAGGAAAGCTGTCAATGGGGCAGTAGTGCAGACGGACGGCAGGCAGGCTCAGAGTCGGTGCAAGAATCAAGACGGAAGTCCGCTCCGCAGGGCAAAAGTACAAAGAGAGCTGGCAAGAGTTTGTGGTAAAGGCAGGCAGTGGTCAACAAAACAGAAGTCAATAACATTGGTCAGTAAACAGGCTTGGATCATAACGGGTAAACAATGACTTGACAAAAGCGTTCAAAAGGGCACTGACAAACAGGAGGCAACAATTTCACAAAGACATGACATGAACACTGAGGTGTAGACAGGTGCAGACAATTAGCTTGAGAGCAGCATGTGAATGGAAATCAGGTGTGGAGGATTGAACTTGTCAATAGAGATAATTAGTAATCATTAGTAATAAACCTATCCTGCCCTAGTGTAAGGTGAAAATCTGGCATTATCACTCAGGGCTGGTCAGCTTGCTGGCTTCCTCTGGTATTGTGGAATATGTGGCTGTAAAGTAATTTAACCCAGGAGCATGCACCATTAACCCCCACTATCTCCGCACCCATACGAGCAGGAGCCTGTGGGGGAAGACGCAGGCCTCCAGCCGTAAAACTCGTTACAACGGGGCAACATCCTTTACAGCACGGGAAGGTTTCAGAGGGCATGGCCTGGTAGGCCCTGACCTTCTCCTGAACCCCCCTTTATTGCTCTCTCCCTCTTTACTCAGTCACTAAATTATGTGTACAGCACTGGATGTTTCATGACAAAGTCAGTTTAGATAATATTCATGTTTGGTATTATTCTGATTGTTTCAGTGTGACTGGTGCAATGGCTTTATTTCTGCAACAGCAAACCCTGGACATCATAACCAACCAGGAGCCAGAGAGAAACTGTGCGGAGCTCTGCCCCAGTGAAAGCCATGTGCCTCAACCCCCCTGCGTTTCCTGGGGAGGCGTGGCTCCAAATTACAGATGGGTAACCCATTTTTAGGGTTAACATCAAAGGCCAGATTTTGGATTTAAGGACCGTAAACTAAGCAATCTGGGAGAATGCAATCAGCCTCCCGTGTACTCCGTGCACGTAATTTCTACGTACAGGGTGTCTGTAGCTAGACTCCCGTATGTAGCTTTTATTACCAGGTATGACTTATAATAATTCTCCATAATTTGGTTTCCGTTGTAATGTTTTTTGATTTGGAACTAGTATGTAATTACGTGTATGTAACCTGCCTGGTAAAATAATTTGTTAAAACTTGATCTGTGTGGTTTCGCTTACTGACACTCACAGTTATACAGTGAATTCTTGGTTTACCCCCTCGAACTGGTCTAGGGAGGATGAATATTTACGCTTAATGTATCACGGCGTATAGCACCCGTAGACCTATGATGGTAAATCCCTCGCCTCCGCGTGATAGTTCATTCATGTCGAGAACAGCCGTAGCTAGGTTGGTCTGCTTGGGTCCCTAGGCTGTAAACAGATATACCCAAGAGTAGCTATTCCTGCGACCTCTGTGATGACTACAGATAGCTAGTCAGTTCGTGAGACGTGCACATAACGCGCGATGTGACATGCGGCGGTACCAGCAGAGGACTGTTCGGAGAGTAAATCTCAGTACAGGATTCCTATAGCTATCAAGTCAAAATTATAAATACGACATCCACTAAATGTGGATAACTAATCTAAATTATTATTGTAAAATGGAGTCAGATAAACGAAGGTGAATCTATTGGCCCTATTGTGGAGATTCTCGGTCAGCCCGGACCAGTAAAGAGCGGAAGGCAGAGTGGTACTACTGCCTTTGTATCGTGGTTTATTTATTGGCTGATCTAGAATCTCCGCATAGGGGCCACTAATTTTTAACCCTATTAGTATTCTTTCAGCAACACCAGAAAGACGAGCACGCTGATATCTTGATTCCGTCGTTGGGTTAGCGTGGGGTTTTACACTAGCGTTAGTAAATTAGTAAATGACATGCACAAGAAATGTAAGGTAAACATGAACACATGGTTAGAATGTTAGTATTACCTAATCCTGATCTAAAGTTAGGAATTGGGAAAATGAAACAATTAGGGAAGCGTGAGTGACAGAAAGGGAGAGAGAGAAACCATGAATGCAAGGTTTGCGGAAAGACACGAAAAAGTATATGCTAATCAATGAACGGAACAACATAACATGAACAAACATAAATTGTGACAAGACCAAACTATATAACGTGAGATGACAAGACTAGAAAATACATCCTAACAAGAACTAAACATGATATGACAAGCATGAAACATGACAGTGAATTGTGAGACCTTATATACATAGGTGTGTGCCTTTCTGAACTATATGTCTAATAAATGTAAACCTGTCAATGATAATTAAAGCGGTCTGAGGCGTAGTGGCTAAGGTATATGACTGGGACCCGCATGGTCGGTGGTCCAAATCCCGGTGTAGTCACAATAACATCCGCACTGCCGTTGGGCCCTTGAGCAAGGCCCTTAACCCTGCATTGTTCCAGGGGAGGATTGTCTCCTGCTTAGTCTAATAAACTGTACGTCGCTCCGGATAAGAGTGTCTGCCAAATGCCATTAATGTAATGTAATGTAATGTAATGTAAAGCAAACAGGATGCACTGAACCACAATTTTGAGTGCCATAGCATAGGGTCTGAATACTATGTAAATGAGAGATTTCTGTTTTTGATTAGTAATAAATTAGCAAGAAATTCTAAAAACCTGATTTCACTTCACATCATTATGGGTTATTGAGTGTAGAGTGATAGATAGCAATAGATAGATAGATAGATAGATAGATAGATACTTTATTCATCCCGAGGGAAATTTTAGATTATACATACACACATATACACACATATCTCACACACATAAAGATCAAAATCACTCACAGAAAAGTAAGAAATAAAGCGCATGTGAAGTGATTACAAAGGCCTAGTAGGGACTGGCCCTGTGATATATTGACCATGATAAGGTGCTATGGTAGATTGTGTGCAATGGTGGTAGTGCAAAAGTACAAATTAAACAGTAAACAGTAAACTCAACAGGGGTAAAAGTGAGGATTACAGTCCAGATTGTGTAGAGGGCTAATATAGCCTGTTAGGACAGTCAGACAGATATTGGATAGAGGATGGTAGACGAAGGTGATGTGGTGGAAGGAGCAGAAAGAGACTCATGTTGAAAAGTCCAATTCTCTCCTCCCGTTTTGTGTGATATTGTATAACTGAATGGCCCATGGAACAATGGACCTTCTTAACCTGTCTGTTGAGCATGTGAGAGTGATGGGCTTCAACCCAATTAAGTGTGCAAAAAGTGAAGGGGGCTTAATACTTTCTGTATGTTCATATAGCCCATGAAATATTTTGTACAAAACTTTAATGAAAACAATGTATCATAGACTACACTGTGAATAACATCGCTACAGTATATCAGTATAGTACAGTGCAAACATGTTGTTGTTTACTGCGTACAGAAAGGCATTGGAAACAAAACAAAAGAAAAGGAAAGTTTTGCTATTCGATGAGTAATTGCTATGTATTATCCAATATATTGTCCAGGTATATTGTATTTCTATATTGAATAATGTACTGTATGCCTGAACCCAGATCATGCATTAGTGAAATGTCAACCTCACTTAACCTGAGATTTTGAATGTACAGTTGCATAGTTGCAGTCATGTGGAATGTAGTCTGTCGGAGGTAAAATTCCTTGCTGCATGATGTACATCCCAAGCAACGCAATTATATCAAATACTCCACAGTAATTATAAAATTAGAACTGGAAAATGAAGAGTTTGATGGAGACAGCCAGACTGTTGTTGAGTAGGGCTATATCATTAATCCAATAGGTTATATAAGCCATAATTTAAAACCCATGACAAACTTTTCTTACACTTTCCTTTTTCATGAATCTACCAGTGTTTCCTCGCATTCCAGCAAAAAACCTTTTCACTGAGGCATCTTATGGTAAAGCAGTGTTTGCACCAAGGGTGTGTGTGTGTGGGGGGGATGCAAATTGTATTCATATTGATTGTACCAAGATTATACAGAGAGTAGAAGAGCAACATTTCAGATGGAAGCATGAAAAATGTACTCTAAAGAATGATGAACCCACTGAAATTCCATTTTAAATGCAACTATTTTTCACTGACCTGACTTACCGGCACTTCCAGTATTTCACGGTCATGTTCTTTTCATTGCCTGAAGAAGTCTGAAAGATTGGTTGCATCTTGGTGTCACCAAGTCTCAAAAAGAACCATAAAATGGCAACTCCATACCAACAAACTTTTTGGAAGGGTGGCATGAAGACAGCCCTTACTGAGCACAATATACAAAACCAAGCAACCAAGAGTTTGGAATTATGATTGGAAGAGAGTGCTATGGTCAGATGAGACCAAAATTGAATGTTTTGGCCATACACACCATCATGTTTGGTGGCAAAAGAGAAATGCATACAAGGAGAAGCACCTCATACCGACTGTCAAATATGGCAGTGGGTCTACCTAGTGTCGTGAGCCACGGACCCCTTGCCGAGCTCAGACCTCACGTTCCCACGAGCAGTACCTCACAATGAGGTGTCTCGGGGACAAACTCAAGTACTCCGAACGTCCTGGAGCCCTGGTAAGTTCTACTGAACTTCCAGCCCAGTCTCGAAGTGAAGGGTGTGATGCAAATCTGGTAATCGATATCCTGTATTCAATGTATTCCTCTAAAGAATCTTTATCACATATGATTATAGTAAGATATACTTTATTATAATCAATCAAAAGAATAGAGTTGTACAGATTACAGTGTACATATCATCTTTTGCAGTTTGCTAATCACATGCAAGTTACATATACCCCTCTTAGCTCTTTCTAAATTACCTTTCCACCACGATGTTTAAAAATCAAGGTACACCCCTCCAATATCCATCCTCCTCTTTGGCCTTTACCTTATCTTATGGCTCCCCCTTCTTGACGTTTAAAAAGAAACTATTCCTATAATATTATATTTATCTAAATATGATAATTTCTCTACATTTTTCTACTTTATATAGTACTCTAATGAGAAATAAAAGATATATAAAAGTAAACTTATAATATGTTACTTTTCCTACTTCTACAAGTAATATAGATTATAATTACCACTCCAGCTTGGTTATAATTGTTCTGCGTGGCTCTTTCTTCAGATGAGTCCGCACCGCGTACGTCACTCCTCTCTCCATATCCATATCCTGGAGTGGCGCGCAGAGGGAGCGCGCCACTCCAGCTTGAATACAGCTGTCTTGTGTTGCTCTCTCTTCAACAGCTCGTAGATATCTTCTGAAGCAAAATTCTAAGATCCTGCTCTAAGGTCTAAAAACTTATCCCTTATATATCTTTTTTGCATACAAAAGTGTACCTTTTTTGATAAGAAATGCCCCCATTATGTCAAGCGGGAAGACATTTATCTTTTATATAACCTGTTTTTTAATGACCATATTAATTATTTCTGTTTTTCCAATTGTCATTTTCTCATACCTCAAAAGAACTGTCCCCAATATTTTATTTCATGGGCCCCTCTGGTTTGGGAATTTCCACCATCTTAATATACGAGTGGAAAAACACTAGCCCTTATGTTGTTTCTAATGAACCTATTCATCACTGGTGTCTGTGTCAGTTTCATAATCTCTCCTTGACTTCCTCCAAACTTTGATCTCATGCAAGCCAGACGTTAAAGCCTGCCACCATCTCAACACCCTCTTCAGGTGCCCCTCTCCGCGGCGCCTTAAGGGATTTACAAAGGACATCCAGCTAATAGCTGAGTGTAATTCATCATTTAACTCCTCTATAGTCAGTCCTTTAAATCTATTCGATAAGTTATTTGTGTTATCCTCAGGAAGGCCCTTGAAGCCTCTTAATTTTCTTTCGGTATTGACGTCCCTTCCGTTTTCCTTATTTTTGTTTTTCTTTAGCCAGGCATTGTGCCCCTCCCCTGTAGGGTTGGGGTATTCTCAGTCAGAACTTTAACCTTGCTCCTTAAAACCCTAAATCTAAGTCCCCCGACTTCAGACTCCTCTACTGACAAGTATGGCTGCTCATTCTCTGAACCACATATTTTTCTTCTTACGGGCGTTCTTACTACCACCTCGATGGCGTGTGCGAGGGGTTAACAATGCATTCCTTTCTAACCCATCCCCCGTCAATCTCTCATCAGGGGGGCCTAGGGCCGGGTCCTCGACACTAGGTATAACAAACATACATCAACATCCACACAGAAATGGTTAAGTAACAAGCATAAATACGTTGAGCCCACTGTTGCGCTGGTTTAAATCAGATAATAGAAAAGCTCTGGCTTGTGCATAAGGTGAATTATGTAGCTGTCAGAATCTGTGTTTTTCGTTATCTGTTTGTTGAAGTGCTTAGCGTTTCCGTGTATTGTTACCATCTTTGCACACCGTAGTCAAGGCTTCAAATCTTATGCTAAGCTAACACGGAAAGCAAGCCAGTGAATGCACAAAAATAAAAATGCAATCAAACATCTCATCTAAGTGTGGGTAAGTACAAAAGGTACATTTCCCAAAATGTTGGTGTATTCCTTTAAGTGGGTGAAATCTCAGACTCGCAGGCTAGTTTGCATGCATTAGTTACAATTGTGAAGCACTACAATTGTGCCAGTTCTCCCCTATATGGAAATAGAAACCCTCATCTGCTCTCATATGCTGGGATAGGCTCCAGCCCCCCCTGCGACCCTGATCAGGATAAGCGGGTTCAGATAATGGATGGATGGATTAATAGAATGAAATACACCTTTCAGTGCCTTTTCTATTGATAATTGGCATGCTTGTAAAAAATGAGACATTTCAGTGGGGCATGTTCTGCTCTTTCTGCATTTTCAGTTGGTAGGTTACTACTACTGGTGACCAAGCTTCTGAAATGTAGTGAAATGTACTGTATGTGTGAGTTTCAATATATATTTTTTTGTCTCTGGTTTATTGTCATTTCGATGTATTTGAGAGTCGCGGGCTAAGAAAATATATTTGATCGATGTATTTGATCCTCGGTTAAGAAAAAAGATAGGGCCTATGATATGTACATCATAGTTGTTTTTTAGATATTTAAAGTAAACACATAATAATTCACTTATAATAATAATAACTTCAATAATCAGTTTTTCAGTTGCCGATTGTGACAAAACCAAGAATAAAAACACAGTTTGTTTATTGCCTTGAAGTTCTGTGACCCTCCCCCTCCCCACGGACATGCTGGCTAAAACGACCTATGATACAGCATCCCTGAATCAGTCAGAACATCCATATTCTGCAATGGCTTTGATTTCAGTGGATTCCACTGAATCATGAAGAAAGCACACTACTTTACACATGTTGGCAAATAAAGCTTAAAGTAAATAAAGTGTCCCCCTGTGGAAGCTACAGTTGAACTGCCTGTCCTTGGCTGTAATATTTGCATAATTAAAAAAAAAGTTAAAAAAAAGTATGTACTATATTTTGGAAATTGCCTGCCAATATAAAATAACTATTCAAGGTGAAGACACCAAAGTGATATGTCACAAATACACATAACCCACCTCTCTTCACACACACACACACACACACACACACACACACACACACACACACACACACACACACACACATACACTCAGTGACAAATGTATTAGGTAGACCTGTACACCAGCTTGTTAATGCAAATATTTAATCAGCCAAACAAAATACATTAACTAAATGCAGCAACTAAATGCATGAAAGCATGCAGACATGGTCAAGAGGTTCAGCTGTTTTTCAGACCAAATATCATAATTGGGAATAAATGTGAGTGGTTTGAATATCTCAGAAACTGCTGATCTTCAGGGATTCTCACGCACAGCAGTCTGTGAAGCAGATGAAAGACCTTCAATCGGACCGCCACCCTGCCTTCTTCAGATTTTTTACTTTCTGGTTGAGCCACATTTAGCTGTCATCTCATGGTGAAATCCCACGAGATGACCCAGTCTGCCACATGACCTCATTGCCCAACACTGTTTTCTGTCTGCTCTGCACCCATATGTAAAAGGTTTATCTTTATAAACTTAATAACGTGGCATAAATATAGATACCAGAAAGAATAACTGAAATGAGAGGGGGATTACTGGAGTCATAGCAGGTCAGGTCTGGAAGCAGGTCAGGTAGGAGCTCTGTGTCAAGAAATAGCTGGAGGGCTTACTCACCGCACCTCACTTGAGAAATGGCATGTAAAATCTTCCCTTCACAGGCTGTTTAGCAGTGGTGGCTGGTGGCCATTTACCTGGGTGGGGCACCATACATGCACATAGACACACCAGCAGTCACCTCCAGCCTCCATACTTACAAAGGAAAGACCAAGCTTTTGTGTACATTTAACAACAATCTTAACCTTGGAGGCTTAATTGTACACTCACCAAGCACTTTATTAGGCATTTGTTAGACTTCTACTGCTGGAGCCTATCCACTAAAGAGTTATAATGCATTGTAAATGGTTGGCATTTATACAGCACCTTTATCCAAAGCGCTGCACAATTGATGCTTCTCATTCACCCATTCATACACGCACTCACACACCAACAGTGATTGGTGGCCATGCAAGGCACCAACCAGCGTGTCAGGAGCATTCGGGGGTTTGGTATCTTGCTCAGGGACACTTTGACACAGCCCGGGCGGGGGATCGAACCGGCAACCCTCCAACTGCCAGACGACTGCTCTTACTGCCTGAGCCATGTCGCCGTTGTGTGTTCACTTCTGCTTACCACTGTTGTAATGTGTGGTTATTTGCGTTACTGTCACCTCTGACGTCACTCATTAACATTTCTGTTGCCAGAGTTTTTTGTACCCTTCTTTTCAAACTCTAGAGACATTACATTAATCATAGATGCTCTTATCCAGAGCAACATACAGTTGATTAGACTAAGCAGGAGACAATCCTCCCCTGGAGCAGGGTTAAGCTGGAAGGCCCAACGGCTGTGCGGATATTATTGTGGCTAGACCGGGGATCGAACCACTGACCTTGCGGGTCCCAGTCATGTACCTTAACACTACGCTACAGGCCGCCCTGTATAGTGTACAGAGACTAGTGTGTGTGAAAATCCCAGGAGATCAGCAGTTTCTGAGATACTCAAACCACCCTCTCTGCCACCAACAATCATTCCATGGTCAATGTGACTTCGATCACATTTTTCCCAATTCTGACAGTTGATGTGAACATTAACTGAAGCTCCTGACCTGTATGTACATGATTGTATGCATGCCACACAATTCAAGTGCTCGGTGAGTGTATATATGGTTAATATAACAATGAAAAACAAGAACATTGTAAACATGATGTTGGTAGTATGCCATTAATGTAATGTAATGCTTTTCCTGGCTCTCTCAGGTGAGTCGTGCCCTGAAAGAAACTGTGGCTCTGACCTAAACACTTTTGCCTAATTCATAAAGGGGCAGTGTGTAACCTAGTGGCCGAGGTGCTCGACTGGGACCTGGAAGGTTGGCGTTCGAGACCCAGTGTAGCCACAATAAAATCAGTGCAGCTGTTGGGCCCTTAACCTTGCTCCAGGGAGGATTGACCCTGCTTAGTCTAATCAATAGTAAGTTGCTTTGGATAAAAGCGTGGGCAGAATTCATGCATGCTTGTGTACTTCTGACTGTCTTAAGTTCATTTTTATAGTAAAATCTGCTTTCTCTTTGTTAATATTTACTGTCTAACAATATGCAATTTGAGCCAACATAAAGCATGAAAAATGTTTGTCCTATTCCACAATGATCTCTGTTTTCACAATGGTCTGGGTTTTATTTTCTGCATCATAGTCCAGGTAAATATAAAACCAAGCTTTAACTGAGTATGAGAAACAACACTTTGAGGCAATTGTCTGAAGCCTGTTCAACCTGTCCTCCAAAAAAGGAGCAGCACACCCTGTTTTATACTCTCTCTTCCTGTCTCTTCCTGATCATGTTCACAAGGGGTAGAAAACTCAACAGGCAGGCAGTTGCCTAAATATAAAAGTGTTCCCTGGCTCTGAACCACACCCTAAAGCTTACTTTGCTTAACTGTTCCCTCTCTCTCCAACTCAGCTGCAAAATGGCTGCCGTTCCATCGTCTAGGTGGGTGCTACACATTGGTGGTAGGTGAGGTGAGTTTCCCCCTCATCACTGTGAAGCACTTTGAAAAGCCGGTGGTGAGAAAAGCGCTATATAACTGCAAGGAATTATTATTCTTACTTTGCTAAAGGCCTCATTGAACCAAAATGTTCATGGTCTTCCTTTTGATGGTTTTTATGTGATCTATTGTACCATTTTTAAAGGAGCATGGTATGACCAGCTTAAACTATGTTTTGAAACAGCTGGTGGCTGGTAATTTCACACCAGGGTACTTTACACCAGGGTAGTGTGAATTTTTGGACATTTCCTTGCATTGTCACGCTTGTTTCAGTTTCAGCTTATTTGGATGAAATTATGTGTGTAGGCCTCGTCCTCCGCTGTCTGTCTCTCTTACTTGCACGATTATTTCTCTATAAATTCCGGTTGTATTTATTCTTCAAAGTCAGTACCTTCTGGGTAACACAGACTCAAGATTCAAGCCAAGCATCACTAATTTAAGCATTTAATCCAAATAAACTCAGCTGAAACAAGTGTGACAATGCAAGGAAATGTCCAAAAATCCACACTACCCTGGTGTAAAATCCAGCTTGAAAATCTTTAAATTACCAGCAACCAGCTGTTTCATAGCTTAAGGTGGTCATACTATGTTAAGTATGGAACTGGTCAACCAGGCTCCAACCAGCTACCAACTGTTTCAAAACCTTCAGCTGTTTTTTCAGCAGGGTAGAAACCACCTGAACCCAGCTTAGGCAATACTCTGACTATGAAAGTTGTCATGTACACACTGTTACCTGACTATCTCAATAGGAGTAAACATCTAACACCTAGATTTTTGTTAAAACGTTTTTAGATTTATTGGTGCATTTTGTAGTCTTCTTCTTCTTCTGAGTATTTTGTGGAGGAAAACCATTTTTTGGAGAATTACTGCCAAATAGATCGGCCATCCATTTTCCGAGGTCCCGCACTGCAAGGCTCTCCAAAGGAAATAAATGGGATACATGTTTACATGATTCGTATGACAGGTCGAGACCACTAGTAAATTAAGAAAAATGTGAAAAATTGCTGAATGCAGAAAGTTCTCCTAAATCGCTCATACAATTTAACAAATGGGTTCATACATGTGGTTCTTGCATGAGGCCCAATGTTTTGTCTACATTATGAATAGTTCTGCCTGAGACTCATCAACAATGAACTGGAACCTGACAATAAAATTACTGAATGGCCTTACCCACTGCAAAGCCACTAAAATGGCCAGTAAAATCATCTCTACAGTATAAACAAATGGATTATCAATTTATATTTTCTTAGATTTTTTCTGCATTAAATTCTGGAACAACAATCATGCACCAACTCTATTATTGTTGGGTTTTCATACATCTGTATAAACTTGAAAAAAATCCATAATACTTACTCAGACAAATTGCTTCACAGGTGTGTATGATTAGTCAGGTGTGTCCAATGACTTCCTTAGGGTATTTATAAGAGAGCTTTTGAGTTCTAGTCTTGATTCTAGGCTTTGAATTTAATGCCTTTGGAGTATGTTGTAATCTGTTGGAGTCTGATAATTATATATCATTGATTCACAGAAAACAATATTCACTCTGTATCAAAAAGAGAGATTTGTGGATATTTCATTGAATTCTACGTTTCTCTTTGCTGGGTTGATTTAATGTGAAATATTTATTTCGCAATGGCTTTTTGAACAAACTTGCAGTCACAGACAGGCTGGAAAAAAGCATCTAAAGCAGCATTCCTGGTCCAAACTAAACCCCACCCTGTAATTCTAACTAAGCAGACGGTGTTTTTGCAGATGAAAAAAGAAAACAGTATATAAAATGGTGGAAGAGAATGAGAAGCCTCTCATAGTGAAGCTGCTTCCTGTATCTGACCCAATCCTGTAGCAGGATCCCAGAAATGGGAGCATTTCTTAAAACATTATTGCAAGTGAGATTTACCATTAGCTCTCTAAATGCTCTCTGCATGCATTTTTGCCTAAACTAGTTTTGGAAGTTATTTTATGAATTGTTTATATTGGGCCATGTACCTATATATAAAAATAAAGAATATAAACATGGCTACTCACTTGTTCTTGTAAAATGAGTTCATTTGTATAATAATAATAATAATAATTATAAGAAGAAGAAGAAGAAGAAGAAGAAAACATTTGCCTGATCTACTGCAAGCTAATTGTAAATATTTCCATCATCCTTTCATTTCATGGTAATCCCTCATGGGTGTGGGTTTCTTACATTTATTCAATTTTTAACTGTGCAATGTTCAGTCACTATGATAACAGGATATGCCACAGTTCTATCTGTATAACCGATTATATGACACATTACTTCCTTATTTCCTTATTTTGTAACATGTGGGTGGCAAAACAAGTATGGAGGGACCACGCCTTTTCCGCATTGTGGAAATCCATACACTATATAATGTCAGTGTCCTTTTCACGGTAATGGTCCAGCAAACCGAATGCATAACGATGCAGTTCAAAAACTTGCTAACTTGGAGAAACGTCTAAAGAATGTCCATTGTTTACTTGGAATTTCTCTGGAGGAATTATCATTCTTGTCTGTTTCACCTACTCCTACAAAAGTACTTGTACGTATGAATGCTACGACTTATATTTTGTATAGGCTCTCTGGAACAAGAGTCCATGTACAAACCTCTTTGAACAGTATTGGTGATCCTGTTGCACAGTAAAGGCATGATCCCCATCCGTGAGCAAAAGATTGAGTATAACTTCAGCTGAACCTAGAACCAGCTAGTGGTTTGGTTTGAAGTAATGACTGCGAAGCAATTTAGCTAATGACATTACGTTTCCAACGGTGTATAGCTTGTTAGGCTTTCATGAAACAACACTTTTTTTTTTGCCTGCCAAACCTGTGGCACTTTCAAAACACATGCTGAGACTGTTAGGATACGGTTCAGCTAAAACTGTTCTTGAGATTTCATGGCCAAAAATGTTGACGTTTTACAATAAATTTGTGATGTCTAAGTCTAAATAGAGGACTTCCTTTGGGGGACTTCCAAGGAATCTCTCGTCTCTCTAGCCTCTTGAGTATTCTCGAGTAAATATTTCTGAGGAAGACTGCACCATGTGTGTACCCCTGCGATGGACTGGCGACCTGTCCAGGGTGTATTCCTGCCTTTCGCCCAATTTAGGCTCTAACTCCCCCCGCGACCCTGTTCAGGATAAGCGGGTTAATAACTTTTATTTATGCATTGTTTGTTTTATGTCACGTTTTCAGAACGCAAGAACACAGCAACAGCTGTTTCTTTGTAGTAAAATCCTCAGGAGTCGAGTGAATACATTTAAGAAGTTTCCAGAGAGCAGAGGAAAAGCTTAGTCATACACATGACTCAAAATAGTATTTAAAGCTCAGTGGTTTCTGATGCAACAGAAGATTGATTGCTAGTGTAACTCAGTTTTATAGCTCCCATAAAGAACTACCTTTTTTTTAAGCTCATCATTTGCAGTCATTTTTTTCAATTGTACTGACAAATAGTCATGAATAAATAATAATAAAAAGAAATTCAAATCTGCAAACTGTTTCATTTCACATTATATTGTCCTTAAGAATATTTAAAATGGCATTAAGTGGAAAAACGCATGCTTTGGGCATTATCGTCGCATTACAAGAATGCATTTACAGATAGTGCAGTGCTCTAAAACAGTGCCATGCCCACATTTCCGCACCCCACTTCCTCTTCTCTGAAAACAAGAAAATGACTAAATGCATGCCGAGCTAAACAATGTTTGTATCCACAGCAAATAGAGAATGATGCATCGATACATGCTCATGGTTTTAAGTCAAAGTATTCCTCTATGAAACAGGAAGAGTAAACCCTCTTACACATCTTTATAGGATTCACTTGGAAGGTTTCACAGTACAAGACAAATGTACTGTCCATCTGGTCCCATGTTATCTGCCATCTGCCATGTTATCTGGTACCATCAGGTTGGGTTATTTGGACAGTTTCTTTCCCAAATGGCTGATTGCAGTTGTGTGCCTCTGGTGATGGTCAGCAACACAACTCCCTGCAACACCATTTCTATCTCTCTGGTTCACATGCACACAAACTGCACGGTTATGTAATCTAACAAGCTTGAGGAGCACTCAAGTGAATTGCACAGATTGTAGTATACTGGTGGAAACTTCCACGGTTACCACATCGCATTTATTCAAGTACGTGTAACGGGGAGGTGCGGAGAGCCAAGCGCGACTAAGGGTGATCCTAAATGAGCGAACACACCAAAAGTGTCCGCCACCCAGGCCCCGGGGAAATAGCAGAGACCAGGGTACAAACGGAGACACCTCCGTACAAATAAGAGCCCCAAATAACGGCTCAAAAATAAAAACTACCCATTAAAACCAGGGCGAAGAAATAACGAAAAACAGAGTGCATAGACGTGCGCACTCAACCCCCGAAACGGGGGGGGAAACCCAAAAATAAACGTACCTAGTGTGAAATACTAGGCACAGAAAATAAAACACCAGGAGTCGCAGCTCCGGAAAAACTTAGAAACAAAAGTACATACCCGGGACACCGTCCCGTACCCACAGACTCACACGAGCCGAAAAATAAAAGAAAACCAAGAAACTCAAACCCTAGGAAGGTGTTCGAATAAGGCACACTGCCAGCGAACAGAACCCCTTACCTAAATTAATAATTCTCTTTTTGCGAATAGAAAGAACCAAAACCCAGCACAATACCTGACTCGATTACCAGAGTCTACCGTGTGCGTATACCAGCTTGGGTGACAGAGCGTAAGTGTACACCGAAGCAACGACTGAAGGGGAATGAGAGCTTAAATACTCTCCAGAGGTAGGTACCTGGCTGATACTAATGACTACCAGGTGAAGGTAATCAAGCACCCCCCTGGTGGTCACAGCCGGTACTCCTTCCCAACCCTGACAGGAACCCCCTACTAAGGGGCGGCCCCAGACGCACCTTCAGCCCCCCGCCTGCGGAACTCGTGAATGAGCTCTGGGTCCAAAATGTCCCTAGAGGGGACCCAGCAACGCTCCTCAGGGCCATAGCCCTCCCAGTCCACGAGGTACTGTTTGCCCCTGCCCACACGGCGCTCAGCCAAGATGCGATGCACCGTATAGGCCGGCCCCCCGTCCACTAGTCGTGGAGGCGGCGGAGGGGTCTCCGCCGGGGCCAGCACGCTAGTGAGTACCGGTTTCAGGCGAGAAACGTGGAAGGTGGCGTGAATCCTCATGGACCGAGGTAGTTGGAGTTTCACCGTCACTGGGTTGATTTTCTTAATGATTTTGAATGGACCCACATAGCGGGGAGCGAGCTTACGGGACTCAACCCGTAATGGTAGGTCTCGAGTGGATAGCCACACTCTCTGCCCTACCCTGTAGGAGGGAGCTGACCGGCGCCGCCTGTCGGCCAGCCTCTTCTGGGTGGCCGTAGCGCGTAAGAGTGCAGCCCGTACTTTGCTCCAGGTGCTACGACACCGCCGAACAAAGGCCTCCGCGGAGGGCACCTCAGCCCCCCTCTCCAGCTCCGGGAACAGTGGGGGCGCATACCCAAATTGAGCCTCAAAGGGCGAGAGGCCAGTGGAGGCGTTGCGCAGAGTGTTGTGCGCATACTCGGCCCACGCGAGCTGGCGACTCCAGGACGTGGGGTTGGCCGCGGCTAAGCACCGGAGTGTGTTTTCGAGCGTCTGGTTCGTGCGTTCCGTCTGCCCATTGGTCTCGGGGTGAAAGCCCGATGAGAGGCTCACCGTGGCCGCTAGCAAGGAGCAGAACGCACGCCAGAACCGAGATGCGAACTGGGGACCGCGGTCAGACACTACGTCCTGGGGTAGACCATGTAGCCTAAAAACATGATCGACCACCAACTGTGCGGTCTCAACTGCCGACGGTAATTTGGGTAGTGCCATAAAATGAGCTGCCTTTGAAAACCGGTCGACCACCACCAAGATCACTGTGTTGCCCTCTGACGGCGGCAACCCCGTAATAAAATCCAGGGCCACGTGACTCCAAGGGCGTCTCGGAACAGGCAATGGCTGTAATAGCCCTGAGGGAGGCTGGTGTGAACCCTTGCTGCGTGCGCAGACCGGACAGGCAGCCACAAACTCGCGGACGTCTCTTTCCATCCCAGGCCACCAGAACCGTCTGGACAAGAAATCCTTGGTGCGGTGAACCCCGGGATGCCCTGCCAGCCGGGACGCATGTCCCCACTGCAACACCTGGGACCGAACCCCTGCTGGAACGAAAAGACGATGCGGTGGACCCCCCCCTGGGTCCGGCTCAAGGCGCAAAGCCCTCCGGACCGCTGACTCCACCTCCCAGATCACGGGTGCTACTATTTGTTCCCTCGGAATGATAGGTTGGGGAATGCGCTCCCCGTCAGTGTTGTCAAATATCCGAGAAAGGGCATCAGGTTTGGTGTTTTTCGACCCGGGACGGTAGGTCATAATAAAAGAAAAGCGAGTAAAAAACAGTGCCCAGCGGGCTTGGCGTGAGTTACGCGTTTTAGCAGTCTGTATATACTCCAGATTTTTGTGGTCCGTCCACACGGTGAACGGATGCTCCGCCCCCTCCAACCAGTGACGCCACTCCTCCAGAGCTAATTTAACTGCCAGCAGTTCCCTGTCTCCCACATCGTAATTTCTCTCGGCCGGGGACAGTGACCGAGAGAAAAATGCACAGGGATGTACCTTTTGATCTAGGGGGGACCGTTGAGACAGAACAGCACCTACTCCCAGCTCAGAGGCATCGACCTCCACAATAAACGGCAGCGAGGGGTTGGGGTTGATTAAGATGGGTTCCGTACAGAACCTTCTTTTTAACTCCATGAACGCCGCCTCTGCCCGGGGATTCCACCCAAAGCGCGCTGAAGCAGTCTTCTTGGTCAGCGCAGTGATGGGCGTGACCACCGTGCTAAAATTTCGAATGAACCGGCGGTAAAAATTTGCGAATCCTAAGAACCTCTGCACCTGTTTTATAGATGCAGGAGTAGGCCAATCCCTGACGGCCGCTACTTTCGCAGGGTCCATCTCAACTTTTCCCCGAGACACAATGAATCCGAGGAACGAAACCGTGTCTGAGTGAAAAACACACTTCTCCGCTTTGACAAACAGGTCGGCTCCTAACAGACGCGTGAGGACTAGGTTAACGTGCCGCATGTGTTCAGAGAGATTGTTGGAGAATATTAAAATATCATCCAGATATACGAACACAAATTTCTCCAACATTTCCCTGAGCACGTCATTTACCAGCGCCTAAAATACTGCAGGGGCAGTGGAGGTAACGTAGTGGCCCGTTGCTTACTAAATACCTCCGCTACCTCCCTGTATTCCCTGGGTACGTTAGAGGGAAGAGGAAATGTAATGGCCCCTATCATCCGACCCTCATCCCCACTGTCAGAAACATATCTTTCAGAGTCCCGGTCAGTGACGTCACTGCCGTCCTCCTCGTCCACGGGCGGGTACCAATCGCAGGTAGAATCCCATTCCAGACTCTCAGCCTGCTCCGCCGTGTTCCGAGGACTAATCTGAGAGCTGGGGAACCCCCTAGCCTCCCCTTCGTCTACCTCGGAGCCTATGTCAGTCTCTACAGGAGGGCCTGCGGGAGTGTGCGTTTGTTCTGCGTGGTTGGTGCAATACGGACCCCACCAGGACACCGGATGACTCCAGTCTCCCCAGTTTATACGGGGTTGGTGTTTAGCTAACCACCTGTGGCCTAAGATGATTGGGTACGCTGGAGACTCCACCAAAAAAAAAAAAATTATGCGTTCCCGGTGCCCTTGAAACGGAACCCGCATAACCTCCCACTCCGTCATGTGGCGAACCACCCCGGACCCCAGCGGACGCCCGTCAAGCGCCGTGATGGCCTGGGGCTGAGGCAGGGCCCGGACCGGCAGTCTCTGCTGTTGAACCCACTGACGGTCAATGAAATTATCAACCGCCCCGGAATCAATAAAAGCGTCTGCCCTAGCCCCACCTCCCCTCCCCATTAGGTGGACGGGAAGACACGTGCGAAAGCTAATGCCCCTAACCAGTCCCACTAGCGACTTTCGCTCCCCTAGTGGGACTGCTCTTTTACTCTCAGAGCGGGGCAGTCCCTAACTAAATGCCCGGGTCTTCTGCAAAAGAAGCACAACCCTTCTTTCCAGGGACGCCTCTTAGGACGCGCCAGGTTAGCCGCGTCTAGCTGCATCGGCTCCTCCCCCGTATGTGTGCCTTGACGGACCTCCGTACTGACAGCCCTGCCCGGAGAAGACGGAATCGGCCAATTGGGCCCGCCCCTTCTGCCCGCTCTCTCCCTCTCTCGTTCCCGGACTCGGTTATCAATGCGGATAGCCGCCGATATCAGAGAGCCTAAACTCCCCGGTGACTCCATGGTAGCCAGGGCATCCCTGACCGGGTCTGATAACGCGCTCGAGAACAGTGTAATGAGCGGTTCGTCCGCCCAGCCAGTCTCCCCTGCCAGGGCCTGGAACTCCACAGAGAACTCGGCAACACTCCGACTACCCTGTTTGATCCAAGTTAAACGAGATGCCGCCTCCCTGCCAGTGACATCATGGTCGAACACTCGCGTCATTTCTTGCATGAGGAGCTGCGAGTTGTTCATAAGGGGAGCACTGGTTCTGCCCAGGTCAGAGCTGTCCCAGTCAGCAGGGATAAAATAAAAGCGACTCGCGAATCCTCCGTAGTGAACCGTGAGGGTTGGGACTTAAAAAAAATGAGGCACTGAGCTAGAAACCCCCTGCATTTCCCTGCCTCTCCTCCATACCATAGGGGAAGCTGTAGCTTGGGCTCCCTAACCATCGGCGTAGTAAGTTGGTGAGTGACTGTTTGGGGAGGGATGGGCGGTGGGGAGGTATCAGTGGCTTGTGCTTGGGACGAACGAAACTCACTAGCTAGTTGCCGGAACGTCTCGGCGAGCCCTAACAACACATTCTGCAGCTGATCTAACCTGGACAGGATTTCGTCCTGGCGCTGAAATACCAGGGTCTGTCTCTCGGCAGCGGCAGTCTGTTGTACCCGCAATACCTGCAACTCCTGCTCCTGCCTGACCAGAACAGCCTGCTGGGCGGCTACGACCGCCTCCAGCGGAGAATCCCCTATAGCACTAGTCGCTGGTCTCTCCATGTTGGCTTCGGTGTTCTGTAACGGGGAGGTGCGGAGAGTCAAGCGCGACTAAGGGTGATCCTCTACAAACCTCTATCTCTCTGGTTCACATGCACACAAACTGCACGGTTATGTAATCTAACAAGCTTGAGGAGCACTCAAGTGAATTGCACAGATTGTAGTATACTGGTGGAAACTTCCACGGTTACCACATCGCATTTATTCAAGTACGTGTAACGGGGAGGTGCGGAGAGCCAAGCGCGACTAAGGGTGATCCTAAATGAGCGAACACACCAAAAGTGTCCGCCACCCAGGCCCCGGGGAAATAGCAGAGACCAGGGTACAAACGGAGACACCTCCGTACAAATAAGAGCCCCAAATAACGGCTCAAAAATAAAAACTACCCATTACAACCAGGGCGAAGAAATAACGAAAAACAGAGTGCATAGACGTGCGCACTCAACCCCCGAAACGGGGGGGGAAACCCAAAAATAAACGTACAACCTAGTGTAAAATACTAGGCACAGAAAATAAAACACCAGGAGTCGCAGATCCGGAAAAACTTAGAAACAAAAGTACATACCCGGGACACCGTCCCGTACCCACAGACTCACACGAGCCGAAAAATAAAAGAACAGCCAGCGAACAGAACCCCTTCCTTACCTAAATTAATAATTCTCTTTTTGCGAATAGAAAGAACCAAAACCCAGCACAATACCTGACTCGATTACCAGAGTCTACCGTGTGCGTATACCAGCTTGGGTGACAGAGCGTAAGTGTACACCGAAGCAACGACTGAAGGGGAATGAGAGCTTAAATACTCTCCAGAGGTAGGTACCTGGCTGATACTAATGACTACCAGGTGAAGGTAATCAAGCACCCCCCTGGTGGTCACAGCCGGTACTCCTTCCCAACCCTGACAGTACGTCCTGTGTTTGCATGTTTGTGTGTGTGTATGTGTGTGTGCGTGTATTCGTGTGCTTGGGTAGTGACTTCAGGCTAACTGGCACATGATCTCTGAGCAGCAGTGAGCCCCAGAGGTAGTGTGCACAGGCTCAGGTGCCTATCAACCACTGCACTGCCTTGTAGGTCAGTCCAGAAAGACAATGGTTAAAGGAGCACACCTCGACCAAAAAGCTAGGATTGGCAGGAATCTTGAAGGTAGTTTTCCAATACAATGATTTTCAGCAATTCTCTACAGTTGTGAGGAGGTACCAGCCACCTTAAGATATTCTTGCCATCAGATCTATCTCCTTTACGATCGAGATAGTAGTGCACGACTATGTTCAAATATGCAAAGGCACCTTGGAAACATCCTGTGGGAGCTGCACCATGGGCCATTAAATGCAAAACCTTAATCAAGCACCCGCTGCATTTGGTCGCCTCGGGGAAAAGGTGTTTCTGAATAGTAACATTGACCTGCGCGCCAAAGTACAAGTGAACCAAGCTATCTCTATTTCCACCCTGCTGCATGGGTGTGTTTGTAAAACATTGTTTGAGTGGGCAACTGTGGCACTCAATTCTGCAGTAGGCTTAATTGGCAACAGTTCTGCACTAGCCAGGGGGTCCTATATTTCAGTTAAAATGGTCCTGATCATTGGTTTCTATCCCTTTTTAGCAAGGGAATTTGGCAGCTGTATTCTGTAAACAAGGTCACAATTCAAGAATGTCTCTCATTGTTGGAGACTTACGCTGTGAAAATGGCATGCTACCCTTTGGTAGGAGGACAAGCACAGACCTGCTACAACACACCATCTGGGCAACATAGCTAAACAAGCAAATTCATAATGTGTTTTCAAATATATACTCAGTGTCCATTTTATTAAGTGCATGTGTACACCAGCTTGTTGGGCTAAAAGCTCGTTGGGCTAAAAGACCTTGCTAAAGAGAGAGGTCAGATGGACAGACTGGTTCAAGCTGACAGGAAGGCAACAGTAACCAAAATAACTACAACTGTTACAACAGTGGTATGCAGAAGAACACAGAACACATCATTACATTATTGGCATTTTGGCAGACGCTCTTATCCAGAGTGACGTACAGTTGACTAGACTAAGCAGGAGACAATCCTCCGCTGGAGCAATGCAAGAATAATGGCCTTGCTCAAGGGCCCAATGGCTGTGCGGATCTTATTGTGGCTTATTGTGGATTAGAACCACCGACCTTGGTGACCCAGTCATTTAACTTAACCACTACGCTACAAACCTGCAAGTGGATAGGCTACAGGAGCAGAAGACCTAAGTCTAATAAATAAGTACCTAATACAGTGGTACACTCACTGAGCACTTTATTCGGTAGACCTGTACACCAGCTTGTTAATGCCAATATTTAATCAGCCAATCATGTGACAGCAACTAAATGCATACCCGCATGCAACATGATGAAGAGGTTCAGCTGTTTTTCAGACCAAATGTCATAATAGGGAAGAAATGTGATCTAAGTGACTTGACTGTAGGATGTTTTTTGGTGCCAGACAGGGTGATTTGAATATCTCAGAAACTGCTGATATCCTGGGGTACAACAGTCTCTAGACATTACAGAGGCTGGTACGAACAACATAAAACATCCAGTGAGCAGCAGTTCTGCGGGCAAAAATGCCTTGTTAATGAGAGAGGTCAGTGGAGAAGGGCCAGACTGGTCAAAGCTGACAGGAAGAAGACAGTAACGCAAATAACCACACACTACAACAGTGGTATGCTGAAGAGCATCTCTGAACACACAACGCGTCAAATCTCTTAAGTGGATAGGCTCCAGCAGCAGAAGACCAATAAGTCTAAAAATAAGTCTAATAAACACCTAATAAAGTGCTTATATATATATATATATATATATACACCAGTGGAGGCTCCTCCATAGAGGTGGAGGAGGCCTGGCCTCCCCAATAATTTGAGAGAAGAGAGAGATTTAAAAAAAACAATAAATATATTGCAATTGTAAAGCAACAGGCCAGATTTCCCTATCAGTTTGTATTAAGGGAGGCCAGGCCTGAGCTTTTCATAGAAGTCAATGTAATGCATTTTTTTTCATGCCAATATGTGATTGGCCAGATCACTGAAAATGGGTGGGCAACGGAGGCCTGGCCTCACCATGCATTGTGTCCAGGGCTGAAAGATTGACATTTTGTTCGTCCAATCACATGCTACTGGTTCATTTGGAATCAACTATCCTTTCCTTTCCTATTCAACACAGAAGCCATTTTGAGAATTCGCTAGTCACTTCAGTCAAACAAACAAACAGTCATACGAGTGTCCTATCAACTTGTGCTTTTCAGGAAATTTAGAGAACACCCCTGGCTATCATCCCTGGAGTTTATAGCTCATTTGGCCAAACACTTTTGCTTAAAACTACCTCGGAAGTCGGCGAGATTCTAGCGCAATTTGAGCTCTTGGGCTGGAGATATGCAGATTCCAGATACTAGGGAGTGAGAATGACATTCAATAGGTCATGTTAGACACCATTTTGGATTTATTGAACAGTTTTATTTTTAATGTAGTCCATTTCGTTTTATTACAAGTCAATTTAATAATCTTCCATATCAAATTACCGAATTGTTGCTCTGTGAGGAAATTCACTCTAAATACGAATAGAGTGCTGCCCTCTAGTGGATAACGTTAACGTTAGATAAAGCCAACTGGAACCATATTTTTACATATTTTATATTAAATATATTGAATAAAACTACATATGATAAAGAAAGTGTTATCTTATCTTTTTTATATGCTAAACTTGATTAAATTGGTGATTACATGTTGAAGCTGTAGAAGAATGAAAAATGTAAGCTAAACAAAATTGTTTTTAACTACATAATTAAAATTCCTGCCTTTTACACATGTTCACTTGGCATTTATATTACATCCAAATGTCATTTCTCAGCTTAATTATCAGGCAGGCTCATAGACTTACAGCAATGTCATTTCTTCAGGAAGGCACAAGGCTAAGCTCTGCACAATGAATTTCATCGGCCAGAACTTTCTGACTGTAGCTTACACTCCAAATAGTATGCCTTTGGCCAGCACAAAGACAGATAAGAGAACAGGGAACATTCCATCGCGAGTGAAGTGAGCAAGCGGAAAAAAATGGCCTCCTCAATTCTGGAAGTCACCAGCCTCCACTGATATACACACATATATATATCACATATTCTCCAAAAAACACCTTCCACTGAAACACCTTCAAGCACACTGAAAGTAAAACAAATATTCAGAGGACTTGAGGTTGTAATTTCAAATTATGGGAAACCATTATGCTTTTTCCACAGGGGAATATAGAATTAAAGTTCATGGTACCAGTGGGACCTGGAAATCTAATACCCTAATTCTTCCATTTATGAGGTCCCCCATTGTGGGTAGAGGGAAGAGCTGGACCAAATTTTTGGCCTACAAATGCTTGGCAAATACCAGCCACAGAGATCTGCACAAACATCACTTTTCATTGGGAGGTGCAGACCCATTCGCTATCCATTGGGAGAACTGAGTCCCAGTGAAAGTGAGATTACAGAGACAAACAAAGAGTTTCCTGTGACACAAAGTGATTGTAAAGGGAAGATTAGCATGGATAGTTTGCCTCCAGTCACTTCCAGTTGTGCGCTATGTGCCTGTGAGCCCATACATCATTCTCATTTCTTGTGTATTTTGAAGGAATGGCATGTGGGGAGATGGTGTTTAATTATATCTTGGTGAGCCAGTTTGAAATCAGGCCTGTTTTAATGTCAGCTGCCCATAATAAGTACATAGACAAGATCCTCACTTGCAGCTAAGCATAGATCTCAATTGTGTAGTCTCTGTTCTTGACTTCAAGTGTTATCAATGGACAAAGTACATGCTGAAATCACTGCAATATCCCCAGTTATCTTTTGTTCTTTTATGGGTCTATGAATACGTCTGTAATTTTCTGACAGTGCTTATAAATGAACATATAGCCTTCCTTCATATGGAGCTATAAAGGCTGAGGTTCTGGAGCAGGACACCTGAAACACGTCCCTTCAGCCTTTTCCTTATAAGAAACCTTCCTGCACACCTTCCTTCTTTATCGTTTTACGTGCCACACCCTCCCAACCCTATTTATCTCCCTCTTGCCCTTAGTTCAGTAAGCCAGAAAGCTATGGTGTATTCTTCACTGAAGTCCTCCCCCCACATACCATACCTTTTCATTGCAGAAATCTGTATACAATTTATTGCATTGAATTCTGAACACAAACACAATAAACATCCTTGCTTGTTTCAGTTGATGGCGTGGTCCTTAGCTAGTGAAATTAATGTGTATTCAAGTATATTCAGTGCCATTAAGTCCCCATGCTGAAACCCAAAGATGTAGGCAGTGATGTAGTGATTGAGATCCAAACCTCGGGCAAACAATAAACTATTACAGCGCTTCTGCACTTCATGTCAGTACATTGAAAAGACACGCTCCTTCAACTCTCCTGCTTGTGGGAGCAATTTTTGGGTTAGTCTGGCATTTCAAATATTCCAGTTACCGGTATATTATGTGTCAAGATTGAAGCTTGCCTCCTTCAATGATACTTTCTCCCCCTTCACACACGCACGCACGCACACGGTTTTTTTTTTTAACAACGATGTTGTATTTTCAATTTATTTTAGTTTCTCCGATTCTCACAGTAAACCCAAACGTTAATAAGGTTATGTGACACAATATCGTTCGGAAACAAAGACGCCCTGCGAGTATAATATGATAATATAGTTTAACTAGTTTATTATCGCATATTGCTTAGCAATGCACAATTTCTAACCGCTGCAATATAAAGAAAGGTAATACAAATTCGGTAAAAGTTTGCTTTACCAATATTGCAGAAGGCAAACGTGCAGTTTAAGGAAGAAAGAACCTTCGCAGTGAGTTTCCTGGCCGTCGGCCAACAATACCCCTCCCTGCTGAATGTGCCACACTATATAATCATCACTTGCTATTAAACCCTGCTATTCTGCTATTGCAGAACCTGGACCACAAAGCAGCAACCACATCTGCCTTCACTGAGTACGAATCTTCAGTTCTCTGTCGCTAGTAAGTGACGACGATTACACAAACAACTGGTTTATTTTCCAGTCTACAATAGTTCAACGATAGCATTTTTCTTAGTTTTTGGAGATTATAACTTAGAAACGAATCCATGAATGTTAGCAAATAGGCTATACGTAGGCTATACGCTGTTTATACAGCCTATTTTCAGATAAAACATATATTTGTAAGGATGAATCGGTAACATATGCATTCAGCACGCTTAGAATTGGTTTTGGAGACTGCGAAAATTACTGTAAATACACTTCGGTTGAAGGCTATAACTTTCTCAGGCACTGATGCGTATGCTATGAAGAGGTGTTTAAGCTACAAAGTCCAGGGTGGAGCCCATTCTAGCAAAGAATAACTATTTTGTGACATCAGCAGATTGTTTTATTACATTTTAAAAAGTTCCGATTGGCTTTTCTGCGAAGAAAAATTCCATAGTATTTGGTTCGCGGTTTGCCTTGAAAAGCTGTAAATGAAATTGCTACGGTGCAGTGTATGAACTGCAGTGTGGTTTAAACGTTTCTCTTCAGACGTGCAGAAAATGAAAACAAATGTTAATGAACATCGAAAAGGTAATAAAAAACATCGATGGTGCCCACCATGCACACACTGACTGCTTATCATTGCAATTCTCATCCCCACTAATCATTGTTGGAGTTGGGAAAAATAATGGAATGTATTCATTGCATGAACTAGCACAGCAGTTTGTATTAGATCTGACTCACTGCTGGGTAATTGGATGGGTGTGTCTGTTTAAAGATGCCTCCCTAATGTAATATTTGTGAAGGGGAAATATCTGTGGCATCAGAGTGTGCTGTGTTCCTGAGCTGTTTTTTCCTTATGACTCTGGGCCCAGATTCATAAAAGGTTTCCATATAGAAGTGCTGATCTAGGTTCAGATTTTCCATGTGATTATGTTCTGTTAATTGTATTTCCTCAGGTTACTTAACATTATATTTTGTGTAAAGATCTGAGACCATTCAGTGTGACAAATATGCAATAATAAAGAAATTAGGAAGAGGGCTAAAATACATTTTCATGGCACTGTGATGACATTCCCTATTGTGACAACATTACAGAGGGCATACTCTTTTATCAACATATATATATATATATATATATATATATATATAATAAAGTCGAGGGTGCCTAAGACTTCTGCATAGTACTGTATATAAATATATATATATATATATATATATATATATATATATATATATATATATATATATATATATATATATATATATATATTTATATACAGTACTATGCAGAAGTCTTAGGCACCCTCGACTTTATTATATATATATATATATATGTTTATTATTTTGTGTGTGTTAGTATAAAAAAACACGATTTCCAAATATTCATTTTCCAAAATATTTAATTTCACAGAGAATTTCTGTATTTAATTTGAAAAAGTAACATATTACTGTAAGCAGTTTACTGCTTTTTACATAAAAACTTGATCTATGCTGTCTGAGATCAGAAGCAAGGAGCCAACCAAAGTGTGCAGAAAAAATGTAAAATGTATAGTACGTTTATTTAGGACCTTTCATTGAATTATTTTTGAAATAATCTTATCTGTACAGAATGTTGAACAGGTGCCTAAGACTTTTGCACAGTACCGTGTATATATATATATATATATATATATATATATATATATATATATATATATATATATATATATATATGTGTGTGTGTATAAATGTGTGTGTTTGTGTGTGTGTGTGTGGACATACCAAATACACCAAGGCTGCTTACAAAATATAGGTGTGGGCACAGAATGAATAAATATAAATTAAACATGTTTGAAATACAGTTTACCGACTGTATTATACAAAATGCTCTCAGAAAGATCATTATTGTTGTGCTAAGAAGAGCATTAGCAAATAAAAAGTGCATGGGGAGAATGTAGGGCAAGCTGATGAGTCAGAGTGTTTCTGTCTGTAGTTCCAGTATCTATACCCCATTGTGTAAACAATTCTTGCAGACATTTTCTTAAGGTAGAAATGTATGGCTCTCAAACTAATAGCTGGTTTTTTAGGTATATTACATTATTTTGTGTTGTTGTCCTAATGTTCCTACAGCTTGATTGCCTAAATTTGTATAATTATGACTGACATATTATTAACTTATTTCAGGCCTAGCAGTCTTAAAATGACTGTAAAGCTGCTGGAAAATCTTGAAATAACCATGAATTATGACCAAGGGATGTATCTGCTACACATCCACCCAATATATATTCAGTGTCATGTAATGAAATATAATAACACACATTTCAAGTCAGTAAAATCTGTATTGAAAGCAAAATGAGGATTGTATGGTGGTGGCCTGCATGCCTAACCACCCTGCCTCCCCTCTCAAGCCAAAACGTACCACCCACAAATTAATTGTATTGGAGAAGGAGGGAAACTAAGAGAGGGTTGGTCGAGGGATAAAGAGCTGAAAAATAACAAAATGCAAACACAACACAGAAAGACCTAGGGCAAGATTCAAACCCAGGTTATTGTTGTTGTGAGGTGACAGTGGCTCATGCTACAAATCTCTCTGCAAAACATCTCTATATACAAATCTCATGAAACTATGGTAGGAGATAGGCAATGGAACAAAAATATGTATTGGCCATTAGGTCAAGGGAATTAGTGATGTCTTGTAGGACCCTGAACCAATAGCTCTAGTCTCCCATTTAATCCCCACGTAGGAATAGATGAAAATGTTTAGACTGATATAAATTGATATTGCAATGCATTTGCTTTCTCTAATTTTGCTGATGCTTAATACATACTATTATAACCCCAGTTTTGCCACAGATATACCTTTACAGTCACTTTTTACCATTGAAAAACCAGGTAGAGCTAGTATCTCATTTGTTTATAAATGTGAGGGTCACATATGTGGTAATGTATTTAGTAATCCAGGGCTGCCTGTAGCTTAGTGGTTAAGGTACATGACTGGGACTTGCAAGGTTGGCGGTTCAATCTCCTGTGTCGCCACAATAAGATCCGCACAGCCGTTGAGCTCTTGAGCAAGGGGGGATTGTCTCCTACTTAGTCTAATCAACTGTATGTCACTCTGCCAAATGCCATTAATGTAATACATTTATTTATGTATGGTTAAAACATTTTGTGAGCCATTTGCTAGCTAAATATTCAAATTATGTCTTGTATAAAGGTCCCAAATAACACATTTGTGCATCTGGTATCTGCCACTGCAGTCAAGAAAGTGTAAAGATTCTCAGATATAATTTGTTTATTTTATTATTAAATATAGACATGCACTTTAACTCCAAGACTAGATGAAAAGTAAAATAAAATAAATGTCAAAGGATGAATTAACTAGGTTTAGTAAGTTAGTAAGTATTAGTAAGTAGATGAATACATTACTGGGAACAATACACAAGGAAAGTATTTTGGTTTGAAACAGCATCTGTCTGGAAGTTTGGGATGCTTCTTATTGGTTTCTTATCTCATTTTAGACCATGGTAACCCACAAAGAATTCGAGAAAGCTGGCAAGGAACCAGGACTACAGATCTGGCGGGTTGAGAAGATGGATTTGAAGCCTGTTCCAAAGGAACTTTATGGCAACTTCTTCATGGGAGATGCCTACATCTTGCTCCACACCACCAGTGCTCAATCCTACAACCTTCACATGTGGCTGGGTATGCTGTGAGTTCTGTTCATGCACTGTGACCAGATGTCATCTTCATCATTATAACTATGCCAAGCAATTTGTAAATTGAGTATTGTATTGTATACTAGAGGAACTGTGTCTTCGTTTCTGGCTATATTTAATCTGCAGATAGGTGTGCTCGTCTTTTTTCATTTTTCTCTGGTTTTAAGAGGCAATGGGCCTTATTCACCAATATCTTTATACTTTATACATTTATACGTTTTTTCTTAAATTTGTTCTTGAGAAAGGTCCTAAGAAAAGCCTACGTCAGATTCATGATGTGTTCTTAAACCGCAGAATTGTTTGCACCTGTGTTCTTACACTCACAGAGCACTTTATTAGGAACATCTTTACTTTATTACACCTACTTATTAATTATCTTATCAGCCAGTTGTGTGGCAGCAGTGCAATACATACAATCATGTAGATACAGGTCAGGATTTTTAGTGGCAGATAAGGTGGTTCAGTATCTCAGAAACTGCTGATCTCCTGGGATTTTCATGCACACTAGTCTCTAGAGTTTGCAAAGAATGGCAGCAGTAGAAGTCTAAAAAAGAATTCTAATAAATAACTAATGAAGGTCATGAGACTGCAGGGGTGTGCAAACACAGAAATCTCACTAGATTGAAAAGAAAAGTTGAGAGTGAGGTCAAGAATGCCCAATGAAAATCTAAAGACTGTGGAGCCCTGGAGGTACTGCTGCAGGAAGTGAAAAGCAAACAAGCTGTTGTAGCATCAGTAGTTGATATAAAATAACAGAAAAAAGATACATGGGATGATATTACTCAGTGAATGCTGTATCTGAAGAAGGGCGCACAACTGAAGAAGTAAAAAAAGGGTAATCTGAGATGACAATTTTAGTGCAATTTAGTCCAGAGAAATAGTTCACCAAAATGATGTGTGAAGGCCTGAATTGCTTTGGCTGAAGGCAGTGCTCAGATAATCTCTTAAACCATGCAAGTTGAGGCCTTCTTTGCCAATGCATGCACAGACATGTACAACACCATCAGCTGTTTGTTTGGAACGTAGTCGTCATGCCTTAATATATATAATAAATGTAATGAAATGTTATGTAGTGATTATGAATATTATGAACAGTGCTTCTATAGAGAAACCAAAATAACTTCAGATTATCCACCCACTCACAGCACAGCAGATGTTGTGATAATAATAATAATAATAATAATAATAATAATAATAATAATAATAACCAGTTGGGTTTGCTTGTTTTTTACATTATATTCCAAAGCCAGGCATACCCTATAATTACGCCAAGCAGCGATGAAGCAAGGCCCCCTATTGGATTGCATGTTATTATTAAGTTTCTTCTGCAGTTTTTTTCAGTGGCAAAACCACCCAGTCAATTTTTATGAAATTTCAGATATTGCTAGAGGGGACTCAGCAAATTTGACCCCAATTGGTTACTTGGAGGTGCTATGACAAAGAGTTCAAAAGGCAGGCAATATCCTGACTGCCTTGGAATCAAGATTCATCCCTCTCTTCTCATGGAACAAATGAATCCTCACTGGCAAAAATTGCATGAGATTTTCTGCCATTTAGGATTTCTTTGATAACACATTAATGCATCTCCTTCTAGGTACTTTGATCAATTTTTGTTAAATGCGGAATGTAGCATCTTTTCATGAATACCTAAAATTGATATAAAATAAATACATTTAAAAACATCCCCACAGTTTTAAAATAATAATAAAAAAATTAAGGATTGTAAAAAATCACAAAAATATTTGAAAATGAAAACACTAATTCTCCATCCATCCATCCATTATCTGAACCCGCTTATCCTGAACAGGGTCGCAGGGGGGCTGGAGCCTATCCCAGCATACATTGGGCGAAAGGCATGAATACACCCTGGACAGGTCGCCAGTCCATCACAGGGCACACACACCATTCACTCACACAAACATACCTACGGGCAATTTAGACTTTCCAATCAGCCTAACGTGCATGTCTTTGGACTGTGGGAGGAAACCGGACTACCCGGAGGAAACCCACACAGACACGGGGAGAACATGCAAACTCCGCACAGAGAGGCCCCGGCCGACGGGGATTCGTACCCAGGACCTCCTTGCTGTGAGGCGGCAGTGCTACCCACTGCACCATCCGTGCCAACACTAATTCTGTCTACAATTATGGATTTACCATTATTTTAATTAATTCAAGAACACTTCATCTATCCTGTTTTAATGATGTAAATTCAAACTTGCTACAGTGACCAATCAGCTCATATTATTGCACTTTAGTCACTATCAGCTTGAATTGGTGGCCATTTAGCATTTAGTGTTCTCCATGTATCCAGCAGATTACTGCAATTTGATTTGTCCTACATAATCCAGTCCAAGTGTAGCTTATTGATAAAATTCCCCAATTCTGTAAATTGCTCACAAGTGACATCCCATATGAAGAAGTTCCACATAGTTCTACGCAATATATCGTAAATGGGCAAGTCTGAACTACGTATACTAAATTCCCTCACATCCGTACAAGTGGGCACTGCACTTGCCTGATGTCACCTGATTCTTTCACCTCCCAGGAAGTGAGTGCTCTATGGATGAAAGGTGTGCTGCGGCCATCTTTCTTATGCAGCTCGATGAGTTTCTTGAAGACAAGCCAGTGCAGTTTCGTGAAGTCCAGGGCACAGAGTCCCTTGATTTCCTGGCCTACTTCAAGTCTGGGTTAAAGTACAAGGTGAGCTCCCAGCATACCACTTACTGGAACAAACATAGCAAGGCAATTCAGTATTAAGGGTTTTGCATTTATAAGAAAGGCTAACTATGACTCCGGTAGTCATTTTAATATCCAGTGCTGTGAAAAAGTATTTTCCCATTCCTGATTTCCTCTATTATTGTATATTTGTCACACTGAAGGGAACCTGACGAAAACAAATTTCATCATTATTTGAAGGATTTCATCGCAAAACGCTATATGTACGTTTTTCGTGTTACTATGAACATGGCAAAAATAAATATACAATAAATTATTGAACTATTTAAAATAATATGCCAGTTTCAATAAAATAATTTTTGTGCTTATCAAAATATTGGTGGAAATGGAGAAATGCCAAAATATTTTGGTGCAATTGGGCAAAATAGATAAAGTCTCCGAAAAGCAATAGAAGGCCTACATACTACAGAAACAAACTATGTGCTTCTTATGAAGAGAACAATGTCATCCTGTAATTGGTATATATTTCTCCCAATTTGTAGTTTATTTACTGCGCAAATCCATTAGTTGTGTTGCAGCGATTTACTTAATTTCAAAACTGATGCAGTAGGGCATTGTAGGATATAAGTTTGGATGATAATTTGTTCGCTGTGATTATGAAAAATGTAAGGTGAAAGGTTTCATAATATAAAAGCTTTTTCATGTAAAAGCCTTTCGACAGCATCAACTTCAAAGCATTATTAACTTCAGTTCATTAAAATGTAAATATCTGCAGCCTGTTTATCTTAAACCACCATAAACCATTGTTTATTTTACTGTGTCACATGATGCAGTTAAAATCCCCAGTTCTTGGTGGAACCAATTCTATAGTGGTTATACAGTAGAATGGGAATGTACTTGGATAAGCTCTTCTCTGTCACATGAACATATTACATGACGTTATTCTTGTCCCTCTCCAGAAAGGTGGAGTGGCGTCTGGCATGGAGCATGCAGTGACCAATGACATGAGAGATAAGCGTTTGCTGCATGTTAAGGGTCGACGTTACATCAGAGCCATTGAGGTGGAGTTTGATTGGGCCAGTTTCAACAGCGGAGACTGCTTCATTATTGACTTGGGCAGTGTAAGAACAAGAGCGACAGATGTGCTTGGGGGTGCTTCATATGCACTGAAACATTAATATATTTAAATATTTGAATGTATGCATCATCTTACATCATCCCTTTCTCAGGATATCTACCATTGGTCCAGTAGCTGTTGCAATCCCTTTGAGCGAATGAAGGCCACCCAGGTATCTATGGAAATCCGTGACAACGAGAGGGGTGGCCGGCCGAATTGGCAGATGATTGACAAGGACAATGTGCCACAGGCTGTCATTGATGTGAGTCAATTTGGCTACCATTTCTCATCATGCAGGGAGTTTGCATGCATATTATGTTTGACTTCTTTTGCCTTTGCAAGTAATGTTAATGCATGTTTTTCTGTGTGCAACCATATTGCTTATTTGGGCAACTGGTTGAAAATAAACAGAGATGATCTTGGAGTCCTCTCCTTGCAAAATGAACTTATATGTTTATTTTTAGGCTTTGGGGCCTGTACCGTCAGAATTTCCAGCTGCAACCCCTGATGATCGGACTGCGGAATTGTCTAGTCAAAAAATGGCCTCTCTGCATATGGTAAGCTGTTCGGTTTCTGTATGGGGCAGCATTGGGTCAGGCGGTAAGAGCAGTCATCTGGCAGACGGAGGGTTGCCGGTTCGATTCCGCCCTGGGTGTGTTGAAGTGACCCTGAGCAAGACACCTAACCCCCAAATGCTCCTGACGAGCATTGGTGCCTTGCATCAATCGCCGTTGGCTTGTGAGTGTGTGTGTGAATGGGTGAATGAGAACCATTAATTCTACAGCATAAAGGCGCTAAATAAATGTCAACCATTTACTTACAGTATGTGTTCTATGTTGTCCACATGCTACTTTATGCATTTCATAAAGAAGAATATTTTAGCACGATAACCAATGTGCTGTATCATCTCTTCTTCTTATTCTGGTCAGCAAAGTTCCTCTAGCGACAAAACAGACTAGTGCATCGCGTACATGTCGGAAAGGAGACTTGTGACCAGGACTACAGTACAGTAGTCTGCATATTAAGTGTCATGTTGCAGGATCTTGTTACTACTTTGTAGCACTTCGGTAATGTGTGCAGTAACTTGAATGCTCTGGTGTAGATTTCAGATGCGACTGGTTCCATGAAGACGACTTTGGTGGCAGAGAAATGCCCTTTCACTCAGGACACACTCTCACCCAGTGAGTGCTACATCGTGGACAATATCAAGAATAACAAGATATTCTTGTGGAAAGGTAAAGGATAGAAGTGACTTCCATAAATAAGTGAGAACAGCAAACTCTTGTGTTTTGAAGACCACAGAGATGCTGACTGTTACTCTTTCTGTAGGACCAGAAGCCAACAAAGCTGAACGTAAGGCTGCTATGGCTGCCGCTGAGGCGTTTCTCAAAGACAAGCACTATGGCAGCAATGTCCAGGTAAATTCAATGTTATTGGACTCTCCCTTCTATGTTTGGCATATTAAAAACAAGAAGTGCTTCCACTTCTTGGCTATGGATCTTTTTATTGAAATGGAACTACTACAGAAGATCTGGGTTTGGTGCACGTTGGCTCCTGAATTGTGAAGTATTCACTAGTGTTTAATTTAGTGTTTCTAAATGTTCCCTCTCAAGTAGAAACACCCAGAAACCTTGTTGTGCTGACTTTCTGACTATGTCAAAGCCTTTTATTGCCTATGGGTTTATCAAACATTTGGGTCCTTTGTGTGTACAGATTGAAGTACTTCCAGGAGGAGCAGAGAGCGCCCTTTTCAAGGAGTTCTTTGTTAACTGGCTGGACAAGTATGAGACTACATGTCCAAGCCAGGCCTACGTCATTGGTCGTATTGCCCGCGTGGAACAGGTTCCTTTTGATGCCTCCACCCTTCATTCCAACAATGCTATGGCTGCCCAGCACTGCATGGTAGATGACGGCTCTGGGAAGGTCCAGGTAATCACAACGGGTTGATTAAAGCCTTGAAATCATATTCACTTTTGGTTGCAAAAATGGTAAACATTTGTCCCATTGGCTGTTGCACAACACACTTTGTGAAGCAGTTTTGTCATGTACTTTTGGGATGGTGATTAAAAATGTGCACTCTAAAGTTCACTTAAAAGCCCCACATACCGCATCTTGTAATACTGTTTTAGAAAGCCAGATTCACAATACATGGCATGACCTGCATCAACTATTTGCAAGACATGCAACTGAAAACCACTATAGCAATGTGAAATACCCAATTTCATGACAGGAATGGTTCAAACATTAGAGAAATGCTGACTATTTTATAGACAAGAAGCAATACTGATATAACATTGTTCAGTTTGCACACACTGTGAATGTAAGAATTTGTAGTATTTTATTAAGTTAAAATACTACATCTACAGCTATTGAATACACCTCTGTATTCAGCCTTGACCAAGCTTCTGTGAACCTGATGTTGAATTCAGAAGGACTGTGTAACTTTCTGAGAAGGCATACTTTCAGCGTTGCATCATACTTTTGAAAATAGTTTAGGAAGATTCTTTGTCTTGAATATCAGAGAAAAGGACTTTCTTCCAGCCTTTGTATCAAACATCTTCTCACAGCACTATCCACCTTTCCTTTATGGATACAGTAAGCACAATGCATTTATACTGCTGTCAAATGGGCAGATAAACATGAAAAATGCACATTGATTGTGTCAAGCTGAAATTGGTCTAAATCCCAACTTCAGGTCTTTTTTGAGCTTTGCCAGCCAGCATCACTTCATGGTCTTGAGGCTCTAACGCAACCAACATGAGAGTTCTCCTGATTGCTTACATGTGTCCGGTTGCGGGACAGAGGAACCAAATGCAGACTCAGGATAAAGTTGAAAATGGCAGACTTTAATATCAACAGGCAGGTCAGGGCAGGCAGTACTCAAAATCCAGTAAGCAAAAATAACAAGGTGCATCCGGTGCGTAAAAGAAAGCAGGCCTAGTTCGGCAACGGGTAGGCAATCCACACAGGTAAAAGTGCAAATACATAGTCCAGAATCAGAGTCAAACTAACAGGCAGAGTAAATTAACAGAAGATCCAAGAAACCAGAGCAAATGACAGAGCAAAACAAAAGGCTAGAACAGGCAGAAATAACCTAGCATAAGGACTAAGAACTAACAAACAAGCAACCAAAGAACACAATAGGAAGGCTTAAATATACTTACAAATGAACTAAACGATTAACAGGTGGGAGTGCTGGGGAATAGACACGTAATGGGGAGAGAGGGAAAACAAGGACCAGAGTGAAATTACAGCGAAAGGAAAAAACAATAGGACATGGACATGACAACATGAGAGACGGTGGCATGAAAGCTTAACATGTCCTTGGTCTTTTTCTCTAGATCTGGCGTATTCAGGGGGGAAAAAAGGTTGAAGTGGACCGTGAAAACTATGGGCATTTTTATGGGGGAGACTGTTACCTGATCTTGTACACCTACAGGCCAAATGGCGGAGAAAAGCACATCATCTACATCTGGTGAGTGTTCATTGTGTGTGAACATTGCCGCATATTTAAGTCATGCATTACTGAAAATGAGCATCATCTGTTATTTCATATTTTAGGCAGGGGCTAAAATGCACTCAAGATGAGCTGGTTGCCTCTGCATACTTGGCGGTCCAGTTAGACAATTCCATGGGAACAAGTCCTGTCCAGGTTGGTTTGAAACCTTTGGATTTTCAGGGAGCTGATATTTGGGCATAACTATTTATTAATACATCCCTTGTACTTACATCAGTTTGTGTTACATTTGATGTCTAACTAAGAATTTCTCAGCTCAATGCATTTTAGAGTTCATTTCAGACTGTGAATGGGAAGGCTGTGTTTTCAGCTGCGTTGGTGTCGTGTCCTACAGGTGCGTGTCACGCAGAGCCAGGAGACCGCCCATCTGATGAGCCTGTTCAAGGACAAGTCAATGATCATCCACTTGGGTGGCACATCCGGCAAGAAGGACCAGACGCGGGCGGCCAGCACACGTCTCTTCCAAATCCGCCGGGGCTCCACCAAGGCCACGCGGGCTGTGGAGGTAAGCTCTGCCCCAACCCAGGGAAGCCACACAGTCCTGGTCTGTAATTAGCAGGCTATGGGAAACACAAAACCGATATGTAGACCTGCCCGCTGCAGTCCTACCAGGCACCTGCCAGCTGGAAAGATCAGAGAGCGCATTCGTGGCCCACCGTTGGCACATCTGTCTGTCCGCCAGCATTTTGCAAATACAGCAACCCTCAATGGCAGGCTGCAAAGATGAGGGTCAGCTGTCAAATGAAAGTAAATAGGTGGTGAATGGTCCCGCCGTGAGCGGATCGCTCCAATCCGGTCTACAAAATGCTGGCAGACCAACAGCAGGTGCCGATGGCAGTCCGATAGGTGCTCGCTTGCTAGGCCATCACATGTAATGCATATGAATGGGGGCACTGATTAATAAAGGACACAATACTGTTGTGGATTGGTAAGAAAAAGTGACTGAATACACAGAAATCATTGCAGTGCTGAGAGCAATCAGGGGAAATGATAATGATGATCATAATTTGCGGCCGTGGACACACTGACTGGTCAAGACGTATCTCCCCAGGTCCAGGCATGTGCAGGGTCCCTGAACACCAACGATGTGTTTGTCCTGAAGACTCCAGAATCTCTGTTCATCTGGAAGGGCGTGGGCTCCACAGCGGAGGAGATGGTTACTGCCAAGTATGTGGCTAAGTACTTAGGAGGAGACGCCACTGAGTTGTCTGAGGGAAAAGAGCCAGGTGGGTGATCGATCCAGTCGAGACCAAGTGAAATGAAGTTATCTTTCTGTCATTAAAGGCCCACATAACTTTCGGTTTCTTTTCAACAAAAATTGATGGCAATTCAGTACATTGGTGGAACATGGTACTCGTAGTTTTTAACTTCTTGCAGACAGGAATCTTGGTAGAAGTTACCAAGTTACCCTTTGGGCAACAACTTTGCTTAGCCCACTGAGCATAAAGCTAGTGTGCCAATGGTAAGCGTATCTGAGGTAGTTAGGCATGGTTTATTTAGGGAGCTAGGAAAAAGGTTAGCTAACTATTGCTTTCGATATCTTACCTGACAAGTGAGTTATGCATTTGTTTCCATGGTGATAAGTTGAACGAGGACTCAAAAATGTCTGTTATTAAAAACAAAGAAGAATGAAATGCTGCAGACGGAAAATTACGTGCTTATTTTTAATATTTATTTTTCCTTTTTAAGTACTTATTATGAGGATCTTTACCATTATTTTTATTATGAGAATAATTCTATACTATTGTACCATATCTTTGTCTTTTTGCTCTTTGCAAGCCATTAGCATTTTATTGGCAGTGAAATTACTGAGTGGGCCTATACAGTATATCCATGTATTCAGAGGTCACTGTCAGGTTTGTCATGCTTGTGCTAAGCATGTGCCCAGTGAAATAGCTCTATTCTCTTATAATGATGTTCTCTTCCAACAGTTGGGTTCTGGGCCCCACTGGGAGGGAGGAAAGAATACCAGACATCAAAGTCTCTGCAGAAGGCGGTCAAGTCCATTCGCCTTTTTGGGTGCTCCAACAAAACTGGCCGCCTTATTGTGAGTGATGTGACATGGTGTTAGCATTATAGCGCATCAGGGATGTTAGTGCACGACACTGCTGTAGCAGGGATATGTGTTCGTAAGTGCATTTCGCTGAGAAAGGTTTATTTCATGTCATTGAGCTCAGCTCTCACTCTCTCACTATCTTACATTGCTTCTTGTCTTTTGTCTATCTGTTCCAGGCAGAAGAAGTGCCTGGAGAAATCGCTCAGTCTGATCTGGCTACTGATGATATCATGTTGTTGGATGCCTGGGATCAGGTAAAAACATGATATAAATTTTAGCATGACAAGGAATCTGCCTTAAGGGGCGAGGGTCATGTTCCCTTACCTTGTCTGATGTGATTGTTCTGCTCAATCCCATGGGTAAAGCAAGCCACTGACGATGTCCTTCTGTTACCCAGATCTTCATCTGGGTTGGAAAGGATTCCAATGAAGTTGAAAAAACTGGAGCACCAAAAATTGGTAAGAGTAAAAAAAAAAAAACTTTGCTTGTAGCGTCACGCTGCATAAACTTAAACTTTCAGAAATGCACTTTGCACATTTATAAGGTACACTTTAGTGGTAGGAAAACATGAGTGTTGCTGGGATGAATAGAGCCTGTTCTTGTCATTGTTATTTTATCTTTTGTTATTTTATCTTATAATTTAAAGCATATATAAATTTACTTGTTTTATCTGACATCTTAAGTATGGCAGAATTGGTTCGTTTTCCAGCTTGCATTCTTGCATTCAACTAATACAACTGGAGAAGCTCATGGGTACAAAAATAGGTCCACAGCCACTAATTCTAGCCACTGATTCTAAATTAACTCCTTTAGATGAAGGTAATTGATATACACTCAGTGAGCACCTTATTCGGTAGACTTGCACACCAGCCTAAGGCAAATATGGTTCATATGGTTCAGACCAAATGTCAGAGTGGGGAATAAATATAATCCAAGTTTGATCATGGAATGATTGTTGGTGCCAGACCGGGCGGTTTGAATATCTCAGAAACTGCTGATCTCCTGGGATTTTCACGCACAACAGTCTCTAGATTGTGCGAAAAACAAAAAACATCCAGTGACCAGCAGTTTTGCAGGCAAAAATGCCTGTAGTGTAGTGGTTAAGGTTCATGACTGGGACACGCAAGGTCAGTGGTTCGATCCCCGGTGTAGCCACAATAAGATCCGCACAGCCCTTGCGCAAGGCCGTTAAACCTGCATTGCTCCAGGGGAGGATTGTCTCCTGCTTAGTCTAATCAACTGTACGTCACTCTGGATAAGAGTGTCTGCCAAATGCCATTAATGTAATGCAATGTACAACAGTGGTATGCAGAAGACCCATCCATCCATCCATTATCTGAACCCGCTTATCCTGATCAGGGTCGCAGGGGGCTGGAGCCTATCCCAGCATACATTGGGCGAAAGGCAGGAATACACCCTGGACAGGTCGCCAGTCTATCGCAGGGCACACACACCATTCACTCACGCACTCATACCTACGGGCAATTTAGACTCTCCAATCAGCCTAACGTGCATGTCTTTGGACTGTGGGAGGAAACCGGAGTACCCGGAGGAAACCCACGCAGACACGGGGAGAACATGCAAACTCCGCACAGAGAGGCCCCGGTCGACGGGGATTCGAACCCAAGACCTCCTTGCTGTGAGGCGGCAGTGCTACCCACTGCACCATCCGTGCCGCCATGCAGAAGACTAATAAGCCTAAATAATAGCCTAAATAATAATAAGTCTAATAAAGTCTAATAAATACCTAACAAAGTGCTCACTGAGTGTAGGATGCATCTTAAATATATTAAAGAATGAAAATTCAGCCAATAGTAATATTCACGTGTCCTTTTTTTCAGCCAAAGAATACCTTGATTCCGACCCTTCCAGTCGTGCGGACATTCCCATTATCACTATCAAACAGGGCCAGGAACCCCCCTCGTTCACTGGGTGGTTCCAAGCCTGGGATCCCAAGATGTGGTGCAAAGGCTCTGTGGAGCAAGGCCAGGTTTCTGTCTAAATTTCACACAACCATCTTCCAACCCCACCACACCCATGCATGGCTTGCCTTATTGCCTAATTCCAAGACACCTACATGTTTCAACATGTTTCTCATCTCTCAGATTTTATTCTGCACTTAAGTCCCGACATGTAACAGAAACACTTCTCCTTGTATTTTCCTCTAATGTCACAGGTTATTGTTTACAGTGCATTTGATAAGTACTAGTGGGTTTTGCTTGGAAAGCATTAATCATATAACATTGGCACATGAACCCCAGGGACCCCTGCGTTTGAGGACATCTACTCAGGTTGTAGAATATTTCATCCAAAACCAGGAATAAATGTTAACGCCATTAAAAATATATATATATTGAATACATGTGTTTTTTCTTACCCTGATATCTGTAAACCTTCACTGTAGTGATATTTCCATCAAATGGACAGTATTTCTGCAGTAGTTTCTCAACCAAATAAAAACTGCTGATGTTTATACCTTCTCATATAACAAATGCAACATCATATCTGCTGTTTTCATAATGTGAGGATGGTCCATTCTTAATAAACATTCTGATTTTAAAAAGTGTTTTCTTTTCCTTTTCTTGGGCAAATAACACCAAATAAGAGACAAACATCAATAACAGACGCAAAGTAAATCAAAAGCCAAGAATCAAAACTAGATTTTACATTTACATTTTAGTCATTTGGCAGACGCTTTTAATCCAAAGCGATTTACAAGCGCATAGGTTCTTCCACAAGTTAAAGCATCACATCCATAACTAGTAAAATACACATGAAGTGCTGTCCTAAACAATAAATACAGTAAAGGTTTTTAAAATAGAGCAACCCTTGATCAGGCTCCAGATCCCATTACATGGCCATTTTACTGAAAAGGCAGCCCCTTGTGTGAACGTTGACAGTGAAAATGTACGGGGCTTCATTTTTTCATTTTATTCCATTGTGATTTATTGCACCAAAGAAATGTAAGAAAGAGTGAAAAGTGACAATATGCCCTGCTCTTCCCGACGCTCAAATTAAAGGTGACAGCCAGCACTTTAACCTCATATTCATCAAGTCAAAAGAACATACCACAGTCCAAATAAGTACAGACTGCTCTGTATTTTACAAGAACAAGTGGCATTCTTGAATGACTGCTAATGCTTTAAGAAAGATGACATGTTCATATCCTGTATATATCATGTGATACTGGAAAAGTACAAGGAAACTACTAGTAACTGAAAGGACTAAGGAAGAGTAACTGTTAACAACTGTAACTTTGTCATCTGTTTTTTAGTCACAGACAAAATTAATTCATGCATTACCAATTCTGGTATATGTCAGCCAACATTGTTGAATGTGAAAATGGATTAGTACTTTTCTTATCTTCAGAAAAGGGTGACTACAGTAGCATGAGCAGTTTTTTTCAGCTGTTTTTCTACAAACAATTGCATATGTGCTCACAACTGTCCAAAACCGAGGATTACTACGATCTTGGAATTAGCTCATACAGCAGCTTCAGAAAGTAATGTAATTCCTCTAAGCTGCAATGTGTGTTTGTACAATGTATCACTTTAATTCTCACTTTCTCACTTTCTCTGGAGACCAGACATACATACAGTACACTCAAAAGTTACCATGAACCAGAAGGTTGTTCTCATCACTGGCTGCTCCTCTGGCATTGGCCTGTCTCTGGCTGTTCGCATTGCAATGGATGAGAAGAAGAGGTTCATGGGTAAGCATAACTTCATCTCGAAATTATGGTAACCCCAGCAACACTATACTTAATAGTAGCTGAAATACTAATCCATGACATAATGCCACATTTTATCGACAACATCTACAAATCATGCAATTACAGTATACCAAGGCAACTATTACTAGCATTGCTGTGTTGCATGAGTCTGGTCTTGCAATATACACTCACTGAGCTCTTCATTGGGAACACCTACTTATTCATGCGATTATCTAATCAGCCAATCGTGGCAGCAGTGCAATGCATGTAATTATGTAGATACGGGTCAGGAGCTTCAGTTAATGTGACTTTCACCGTGGAAAGATTGTTGGTGGCAGACATGATGGTTTGAGTATCTCAGAAACTGCTGATCTCAGAAACTGCTGATCAACAATAATTGTTAGGGGTGCTTCTGTGATTAGATAGATTATTATCCTAGGGGCAGCCTGTAGCATAGTGGTTAAGGTAAATGACTGGGACACACAAGGTCAGTGGTTCTAATCCTGCTGTAGCCACAATAAGATCCGCACAGCGGCCTTTAACCCTGCATTGCTCCAGGGGAGGATTATCTCCTGCTTAGTCTAATCAACTGTATATTGCTCTGGATAAGAGCGTCTGCCAAATGGCAATAATATGATGTAATGATCCAGGCTGTTAGTTATATGCAGCTTTTTCTAAATTTTTGAAAAAAATTGTCAATAATTCTGGAGCCCACTGTACTGAACAAATGACAATGCATCAGTTAACCAAGGAGTATTTAGTTGTAATTCATGATATTTTGACCCTCAGTGTATGCTACCATGAGGAACCTCAGTAAAGGTGGGGCCCTAGCGGAGGAAGCAGGCCGGACATTGGGTCGGACCCTGGAAATAAAACAGCCGGATATATGCGATGAGAAGTCAATCAAGGCCTGCGTGGACAGTCTCCCAGACCGGAGAATCGACATCCTCAGTAAGAAATTGCTGAAAGGATGCCTTCTTTTCCCACTACCTGCTCTGCCATGCCTAGCGTATGTCGGTGGTTTGAATCCCGGTATAGCCGCAATAAGATCCACACAGCTGTCGGGACCTTGAGCAAGGCCTTTAACCCTGCATTGCTCCAGGGAAGGATTGTCTCCTGTACGTCGCTCTGGATAAGAGCGTCTGCCAAATGCCAATAATGTAATGCAATGCCATTTGATCATTGACACTGTCCTGTCTGTCAGCCTGTTAATGTTCATTTAGGCACATAGCTAGGCACATAGCTGAGGTTAATGGCATCACTACTTTTTCCTGTTTGTGTTTGTGGTCAGTGTCCAACTCTGGGTAAGTTATGACGACTTCTAACTTCTCCCGTAGTCAGCAATGCTGGGATTGGTCTGATTGGACCCATCGAGTGCCAAACCATAGAGGAAATGAAGACGGTCATGGACACCAACTTCTTTGGCCGGGTGCGCCTCCTGAAGGAGATTCTCCCAGACATGAAAAGGAGGAAGAGTGGTCACATAGTGGTCATCAGCAGTGTCATGGGCATTCAGGGTGGGAGAGTGAGACTGCAATGCGGACTGTGTATCGAACAGGGATGTGAAGATGAATCGTGATGCAAACGTCACAGTACAACAACATCGATGTGACATGGCTAAATCGTGATGGATCGTGGCGAATCCTTAATTGATATGGCAAACTTGTATTTATTTTTAAATGTCACTTCAATTATGCATGTGTAAATTGTGGTTTTAAAAATAAATCTGCATCGAATAATTTGCAAAACAAACATATTTCTACCAAATAATATGTTGGCCGGGCGTGCAATACAATTAAACTAAGAAAAAATGTTAGTTCTTATATTGGAACATGATTTTTGGCGCACGGCTAAAGGAACAGACCTTGATGCACAAGTATCAGTTTGTTGCAGTTGCACACCGAGGACTGGTGTTCAATTCCTGGTCCTGCCAAAGCTGAGTTTGGCCGGCTCACATGGAGCGACATAATGGGCTCACCGCTCCGAGGGCGGGGGAAGGACTCTGCAAGGGGGGTTAGTGAGATCACCGCACCCCGGGGGAAGGACTCTGCAAGGGGGGTTAGTGAGATCACCGCACCCCGGGCACCTCACGGTCGCAGGCGGGAGAAGGATCACCTGATCCATCCAGGCCACTGAGGGATGGGGTGTGTAGGGGAAATTCCCTGGAGAGACGACGTCTTGCAAACAACCTTTCCCGTTTAAAAGAACCCAGTTCTTTCACAGCAAGGAGAGCTACAATAATACAAACTTTATTAATACTGCAGCAAAACAAAGCACGGAGAATGCGTCACACCAATGTGAGAATACACTCTAGATTTTAGCAGACAGTGTGTCTATTCTTATACCATTACACATCCTAAGTGATCACAGTGAAAGCCAATCATCTTCATACAGTGTTTCAGTACTTTTCCATCACACGTTGTACTCCTGGGCCCACATCTGCTCCTTAAGTCATGTAACATTTGTTTTGCAATTAACACACTGCTACAGGAACTACAAAGCTTACATTTATCATCCGTCTTTCCTCCTTAGTCTGGTTCAGGAGGAACCGACCTTGGGTGCGATTCCTCCCCATTTTTTATCATAACAAGCACATGAGCGCACCCAACAATGGGAGAGTTCTGCTTACCTCCTGCACGCATGCCTATGCCTGCATGCTGTGGCAGAGCACTTACCCCTCCCTTACATTTTTGCTGGTTATCTGTCACAAGCACAATTTATTCTTTTAAGCAGTTTTCTAACTATATGCATTGTACATATCTGGATACATATATCCTAGCTTACATTATATATTTCTCCCACAGGTGTAGCCAGTGTATCCCTAGCTAACACAAGGGCAAATGGAATAGATAGGGTACAATTGGCTACTAAATTGGGAGAAAAACAGGAAAGTCAGAATATGAGAAAAAGAAAAAGAATGAGAGTCTATGACTAGGTCAGGGTTGTTAATTATCTTGTGGGAACAAGATAATATCTTGTGCACAAAATAATTGAATTTTAAGTGATCAAGAGAGCAAACACAGTTGGTCACATTTTATTTTCACCTCAGAATGTCATAGAAAGCATACAAATCAACATTTTCTGAATGAAAAAAAACAGATGATTGATTCCTGGAGTAGTTCTCCATTTTAAATACAGGCACATAAGCTATTACAGTGAGGTGCTGTGCCACACCCAATAGAAATATCGGTGTCATCAAATTCATTCCAGCATATGGTTCAGCCTCAGGCCCAGATAGCAAGTGACTTCGGAATGGTTCTTGGACCTTGCTATCTGGGACTCTTTTTTTGCTGTAAGTTTCAGCTGTATCGTTGTACTTCTTTATGACTAGGGTGTAGCTAGCTAACTGAATATACTGTCTCACTTACATCTGTCATACGGTATGCCAATATGTAAAAAAATTAAGCACCTTCAAAATCAGGTCAGTTTTACAATTTTCTTATCTTGCGTTTATTTTTTAAAATCAATTTTATCTTATGAATATAACTTCAGGGGCTACGTAGTATTGCATCATATCACGATCGCTCATATTGTGTCATTATAAATGGAGAAATCATATCACATTGTATCGCTACTCAGAGTATCAGTAACATAAAATCAAAGGTTTACACCCCTAGTACTGAATGTCTTAAAGGTACAATGTTTTTTTTCTAAACGGGGTACTATCTTATTTTCACAGGTATATTGTTCAATGACATTTATGCTGCATCCAAGTTAGCTGTAGAGGGGTTCTGTGAGAGCCTGGCGGTCCAAGCGTTGAGGTTCAATCTGAAGTAAGTAGTATTCATTACATCAGTCAGTCTGGCGTAACAATTGTTTCTGAATACCAACTGAAATAAATATTCCGAAACAGGATATGTCAAAAAATAATTACCATCTGACCCATCCTGAATACAGTTTCTTGTCTCCTGAAGGATATTGTCCTTTTCTCAAATGGTTCAAGTGGAGGCCTGAAAGCATCAGAAAGTACACAAACAGACACGAACGCACCGCACACTGAAATACATTTGCTTTTCATTTCCAGCATAAGCCTCGTTGAGCCTGGTCCAGTGGTGACAGAATTTGAGCGCAAGGTTTATGAAGAAGGCATGAATACAGACTTATCTAAAGCAGACAACGTGACAGCTGACATGTTCAAAAATATCTACCTGAAGAACTACAATCAGATCTTTTCCAGTCTTGGACAGACACCAGAGGACATAGCAGAGGTACTGCAATGGCACAAATGTATAAATATTGTGCAAATAGGCTATAGGCTAGGACATTGGTACATATTTATGCTGAACAAATTTGATCACTTTGGAGATATTTTTACCAATTTAAATCTAAACTAAAGCTAAAGCATTCATGTGCTATTGTTATAGTACTTGAAAACCATAGTATTAATGTAACTGGGTGTTTGTCTTCACAATCTTTCAATTCTGGCTTTTCTCTAGCACACCCACAAGATCATCACCATGGAAAACCCACCGTTCCGTCACCAAACCAACACCCTCTACACACCCATGACAACCCTAAAATATGCTGACCCTCATTTGGTGATCTGTCCATTGATACCTTCTACAAGATGGTGTTTGAGCATGACAAAGTCTTCAATGCCAGTCTCAACTTCCTAAAGCTGCTCCGCTGGAAGAGTCGCAAGAGCTTCACTCTGGAAAAACTTCAATCATAGAGGTTTCACTGCTATTCTGCCATCTTGTACTATCAGTTAAACACATCTATTAATGCGCAGAGAAATGCTTTACAATGTGTTTTATTGTGCAAAACAAATCACTCGTTTCATTTCTCCTTGGACTTGGGCAATATACAATGTAGGAGCCAAAGGATATCTTAAAGCTTGTGATATTGAGATATCTTAAAGCTTGTGCTTCCCTCTAGTGGCCAGCTACAACAAATTTAGACTATTTAAGGGCACCCCTGGATGACGCAAGCAGCATTTGCCAATTGAAGACAAGTGCTTACCTGAAGGACGCTGAGCTGAAAGTTTAACAAGCTTTGCTTTAAAGTTTCAATTGTTTTCATTTGTTTAGGAAAGGAAGATTACATTTTTTAGAAGTCCTTTCTTTTGTTTCGGGTTGTCGCAACATTCTTTTGTTTGGGCTATTTTCCCATCTGCTATATAGGCTATTCTGCATAGCCTATAGACCTACAAACATAGCCTATACACGCACACTCATTCATTCTTTAAACACCGTCAATCTGGAAGACTGGATACTTTGAACAAATCAAGAAGCAATCAACTACCGTGAGTAACCCAATGCAATAAATGAAGTAAAATTGAAATAAAGTGGACATAGTTATAACTCGTATCAGTGATAGAAAACAGACTTTTAGAAATAGTACGCAAGGCTGTTGTATGATGATTATTATAAAGGTAACAAAAACAATTGTCCAAATTAATACATACCCATTATGTCAAATCAAATTATTGCCACATGATCATGGCACTGCATTTTGAAAAACATTCCAAATATTGCACAGAAGTCAACGCGATAAGTTCCAACCAACGGTGATGCCAAAAATCGGTTTATTACAGTCCAATGTCAAAAACCAGGTTATCCAGAAGCACCGTGCCAAATCTAATTACAAGAGAGTAGTCAAGATAGCCCGAAGGACAAAAATCCAAGAGAGCAGAGAATCAAAGGTACAAGGGATTAGGCGTAAAAAGTGTCTAAAACAAAGCGGAGATCAAAAACCAAAAATCACAACAAACAAAACAGAAGGGGAAAGGCAAACTTATAAACAGGCAAAGGGTGTCTCTGGACTCTCAAGTATTTCAAGCTTACGAACAATCAGCACTGGACTATTGATCAACATTCTGACATTGGTGAATACTCAGACTGGGGTTTAAATACACTGAGGGCTAAGACAAAATAGGCGGGGCATGGGAGTGAGGGTGATCTAACAAATAGACATCGGGTGAGATGCATGAAAAGGCAATCATACAATAACAAGGGAGAAACGAAGATGCAGAACTGGATTCACATAGACACACATGTAATACAAATGACTCGGGATTAGGGAGTAGACATTTGCACAGACTTAAGGAACCTAGTGATAGTGGAGAGCAGGTGCAAAAACTTCTCTGAATTAAGGCAGGCAAGAGCTACAGAGCAGTGCAGAAAGGGATAATGTTAATATGTTAGTTTATGTGATTAAAATATAATTACCCAAAGCTAGGGTACATGTTAAAGTATAATTGTATCCGTTGGGTAAAAGAGCATAAGTTGTTTGACACAGTCATCTCCATGTACACAGCTGTTAACTGTAATGTCTACTTTCAGAACAGAACACTAGTCAAGGCATGGAGCAAGTCAGTCTAGTATTTTAGCACTCTCATTCTTGCCTGGGTGCTAATTTGAGTTTACATTTTGCACATTCAATTACTGTAAATATGTATTGTCATTCATAAACTTTTTCTTAAGTAAATATATTATGTTTTGATACCAATATGTTGTTTCTTAGTTTAGGCTGCAAAACCTGATGTGGGTAGTTAATTTTGAATGAACCACAGTTATTGTCTATAGATATTCACTGCCTTTGGTACCTCAGTTTTGCTGATTTGACATCATTGAACTCATAACTGATGGCTTCTCTTCAACTATCATTACATTTACATTTTACATTTTTGTCATTTAGGAGATGCTTTTAATCCGAAGCGATTTACATGAGGGGACCACAAGGCGACCAGAGCTGGAAGATCTGAGTGGTCTTGCTGGGCTGTAGGGACCAAGTAACTACCAATAGCCTGCTATAATAAACTCTGTAATCAAAAATCCTTTGCTTACAAAATACAACATATTTCTATTTTCATATTTCAAGTATCCTCCACTGCCAGAACCTGCAGGTTCTTCCTCTACAATATACGCCGCATCCTTCATTTCCTGACGGAGAAAGCCACCCAGCTCCTAGTCCAGGCGCTTGTCATTTCCCACCTGGATTACTGCAACTCCCTCCGAGCCGGTCTCCCAGCTTGTGCCATCAAGCCCCTGCAGCTGGTCCAGAATGCTGCAGCCCGCCTGATCACCAGTCAGCCCAGATCAGCTCATGTCACCCCACTCCTCATTGGCCTCCACTGGCTTCCTATTGCCGCACGAATCAGATTCAAGGCCCTAGTGTTGGCATTTCAGGCTGCTAAGGGGACTGCCCCACCTTACATCCAATCCTTAATCACTCCCTACTCCCCAGCTAGACCACTCCGGTCTGCCAGCTCTGGTCGCCTTATGGTTCCCTCACTATAAACACCTGGCGGTCGAGCTGCACGTTCACACCTGTTCTCCGTTCTGGTTCCTCAGTGGTGGAATGACTTGCCTATCACTGTCAGGACAGCAGAATCCCTCCCCTTATTTCGACGCAGACTAAAAACACACCTCTTCAAACTGTACCTTAGTCCTACCTCCTGATCCCCCCCCCCCCCTTTCCCTATCCATTTTGTTTAACCCAAAAAAAAATAATAATAATAATTACATTACATTTATGATGACTGTAGGTTTAGAACAGCACTTCATGTGTATTTTACTAGTTATGGATGTGTTGCTTTTAACCTATGCACTTGTAAGTCACTTTGGATTAAAAGCATCTGTCAAATGAAATGTAAATGTATTTTGGAGACACACTAATACCAATAAATTATCAGCATAATAAAAAACAGCAAATGTAAAAAAATCAAATGACCTTTTGGTAACAATAGATCCAAACTATTATGAACTATTATGAACTATATACCAATGTATTAGGTAGACCTGTACACCAGCTTCTTAATGAAACATTAACATGAAACACATGGAGACATGCAGACATGGTCAAGAGGTTCAGCTGTTTTTCAGACCAAATATCAGAAAGGGGAATAAATGTGATCTAAATGACCCTGGAATGATTGTTGGTACCAGACAGAGTGGTTTGAGTATCACAGAAACTGCTCATTTCCTGGGATTGTCACACACAGCAGCTAGGGTTTGCAGCTATTTATAAGTATAAATAAGTCTAATAAATACCTAATAACGTGCTCACTGAGTGCGTATTAACAAACATGGCTATGGCAACATGAAATTGGAATACTGATGCTTGAATAAACAGAAAACTATTTACAGGTGATCAAGTCATCTGAGGACATGCAAATACTTAATTGTGTAGGGGAAAAATAAAAGAAATAGTCTGCTCTGTCTCTAATGGTAAGACTCTCCTCTTGATCTTTGCAAATCTGCTGACCTAGCATGTCCTCCTGGGCACACACAACAAAATCACACCACTCTAACTCAGTCAAGAGCATATCAGTACTACTGGACTTACCAGTAGTACTGATACCACCTAAGTTTCAAAGCACCGCTAAACATTTTATGATGGGGCAGTCAACATAGCTCTGAATGTTTGGGCATTTCACTTTCAAGATACCAAATGTTCTGAGAGGGACAATGATGACTCCATCAGGAGAGTAACCCAACCATGGAGAATCAGGGTGAAATCCACATGGCAAGCAGTTGATATCTTTCAGTTCTGCCTGAACTGTGATTGGCTCCATGTCTATTCCACTCTTCATGTCCTTGGTCTGGACAGTCCCCCTAGAGATCCTGCCAAATGTTCAGCAGATGTATGTACATGAATATGGCAAACCACACATATTATGCTTACTCTCATTTTCCTAAAACGTTGCATTTCTTGACTCTGCTCTTAAGTTTCATCTTCAAACCTGTAGGCCATGTCAAATGAGACGTTTTTCTTGTTTTCACAAAACATAGGTATATTCTGATGGCTTGACTCTATTGTTTAATTTGGGCCAAACATCAAGTCTTTCTTATTGTTAGCGACTGAGCTAACGTTAGGCAGTAATGTTATTTAGCAAAGATAGATGAGGTAACCTGTAACCTGTTGCGCGGACAAAAACACAAAAGGCGCTACTTCGGCGTCTTCCCCTCCGGTTTGGGAATTTCCACCATCTTAATATACGAGTGGAAAAACACTAGCTCTTATGTAATTTTTTAATGAACCTATTCATCACTGGTATTTGTCTCCCTGTCATAATCTCTCCTTGGACTCTCTCCAAACTTTGACTTCATACAAGCCAGAAGTTAGTGCCCTCCACCATCTCAACACACTCTTCAGGTGCCCCTCTCCGCGGCGCCTTAAGGGATCTACAAAGGACATCCAGCCAATAGCTGAGTGTAAATCATCCCCCAACTTCTTCTACAGTCAGTCCTTTGAATCTATCCGATAAATTATTTGTGCTATAATCAGGAAGGCCCTTGAAGCCTCTTAATCTTCTTTCGGTATTGACATCCCTTCCGTTTTCCTTTTTTTTTTTTTCTTTAGCCAGGCATTGTGCCCCTCCCCTGTAGGGTTGGGGTATTCTCAGTCAGAACTTTAACCTTGCTCTTTAAAACCCTAAATCTAAGTCCTCTGACTTCAGACTCCTCAGTATCCATATACGGTTGTACATTTATCTTGTACCACATATTTTTCTTCTTACGGGCGTTCTTACTACCACCTCGATGGCGTGTGCGAGGGGTTAACAATGCATTCCTTTCTAACCCATCCCCCGTCAATCTCTCATCAGGGGGGCCTAGGGCCGGGTCCTCGACACTATAATGGGAAATCCTTGGTTTGGGACGCGGTTGATAACGTGACCGTTAATTTCCGCGCTTTATTTACGCACTAACTAGTCCACAAGTGCAATTTGAGACACAGCCATTGATTGTCGGTTTTGTTAGAATTTGACTAAAGCTTCCAGTGTTTTTACACTATGTAAGTTACAGGGTGAGGACATTTGAAATGGTGCCTTTAAGATGTTTTTGGTGTCAGGAATATGGACAGGTGGTAGCTGTTTGTCGGAAACCAGTGTTGTTGAAGAAGGCTTCAGTGGAAAACTTTAAGCTAACTAAAGAACACGCTGTATGTTATCATTGTGGGGGAAAGCGTGAAGCAGGTGCAAAGCAGTGTGATAGCTGGAAGATATAAATTGAGATGGAAGAGACAGGACAGAGTTGGGACGGGGGACGGGATCAGCAAGGTAGATATGACAAGAAAAATTGTCAATTTTTAGACAGAATACGTTTTTGCAATGGTTATCATCTGTGCAAGTGAAATTAAATCGGAGAGGATGGTGTTGGCGCAGCTAGATGGATATCGGGTATATCTACTCATCCTGGGTTTTTTTTTTTTTTTTAATGAAAGAAGTAAACTAAAAAGGGAAACAATAATACATCCAGTAGATGGCGATAATGCAGTGTACTTGGTTGTATACCCACATACAAACTCAAAAGAAGAAGAATTTATGATTGTTTCCGGGAAAAGACAGCATTTTGTATAGCTAGTAAATAATGATTATAACAACTTCTCTCTTGGATTTATTTAGTTCAAAAATGTTGTGTAAATTCAATTGTTAAGAGGACTTGAATCGAAATAACGAAACAATTTCGTCGATACTACTAGTATTACTAGTAAGGTGGGGTTAGGTAGCTAGACTACCAACAATGTTCACAAATGCGGACGGTAGTAGCTAACTCTGGCTGGCTAGCTTGTTGGTGGATACATTGCCACCTCCATAAACCTAGATAGCTAACGTTAGCTAACTGGGTTGCTAGCCAACTATCATGCGATTTTATTGAATACATTTTTTTTTTTTTTTATCACCGATGCGTTCGGTGTTTCTGTTGTTTTGGAGAGAGCTTCAGGAAACATCGAACAAGTTAGCTCTACAGTTTTTATTGTTAGTTACACGTAGTAGTACCCTAGCTTGCGACGAGGTTCCACTTCAGTTGCGTTAGCTAGCCGGCAACCATCATTACAGGCCACGCTAGTACTGTGGTAGGCTGGCGAGCTAACGTTAGTTTAGCTTGCCGGCTTGTTTTTGGTGTACTCATACCAATGATGGCATCTTCGTCTGGAAACGATGATGATCTTACCATACCCAGGGCAGCTATCAACAAAATGATAAAAGAAACTCTTCCTAATGTAAGGGTTGCAAATGATGCCAGGGAGCTCGTGGTGAATTGTTGCACTGAATTTATCCACCTCATCTCTTCCGAGGCAAATGAAATTTGCAACAAATCCGAAAAGAAAACTATTTCTCCAGAACATGTTATAAACGGTAAGATGGCTTAATGGTTATTCACACTGTATGATGTCTCTTTAGCTACTATGGGCAAATGCATTTCTAGGCTCATTTGCTACCTTAGCAGCTATGTTTGTATTTGCATTAGCAGTAGCCGGTATAGCTAATATGGTATATCCATTTAGCTAGCTAAGAACCACCGCTTCTGTCCTATTTGTAACTAACGCAGCCCGGCGAGCTGTCATCTGACAGGAGTTTCATACCCAAGCAAATCTCCCTCACTAGATGGGCTAAACAGGCGTAAAATATTTTTGTGCACGCTAGGTTGGTAACCTATGTCATGGCTGCCGTCTGCTCTTTTTCACATTATTTTGCTCAGCGCTTGAAAGCCTTGGTTTCGCATCCTACATCACCGAGGTGAAAGACGTCCTACAGGAATGTAAAACAGTAGCGCTTAAAAAAAGAAAGGCGAGCTCCCGTCTGGAAAACCTTGGCATTCCAGAAGAAGAGCTTCTCAGACAGCAGCAGGAGTTATTCGCGAAGGTAAAGGCCACAATCAATTTAAATATTGCCTCCAGCAATTAATTTCACAAGCTTCCTTTTCAGGGTGGTATGCCCTAGCTAGGCTTTATTAAAATCGCGAATACTGAATGTTAGCTAACGTTGGTTTAGTGAAGTCTCAAAAGGGTCTTGATCACGAAGCTTGAATCTCATTTGGAGGAATTGGACCTGTCCTTTGTTTTGCATAGGGACACATAACTTTACATGTACATAATACTGGACTATGACTAGCCCCCCACGCGGCTGGAGAACTCCGACGAGAAATTCCGAATTTGCAGAATTCGTTGCAAGTCATCTATACATTTTTTGCAGCAACCTTGACCCCTCTGTTGTTTGTGTGACAGTCCCGTGTCTTGTGCTTGGGCTAGTTCGTTTACACTGAACATAAATGAACCCATTTAGCGTGGCCATTTTTGCTCAAAACACATTGATTAAGGCAGTGAATGACCTTTCCCCAGCTTTTCCCTCCTGAAACAGCACAGAAAACCGCAAAAATTCCGCATATTCCCTCTGGGCTTAGGTATACATTAGGGCTTTCTTAAGGACCACACTTGAGATTTTAGATGTAAACGTGTTCACAGCACAACGTTTTATATCGAGTGAGCAGTGTACCAGTGGTCACTTTGTGTGTTGTTCAATGTACATGGACCTTGTGGACAGTTCATGAGTCGGCCTAACAATGTTGTTACAGGCACGCCAGCAGCAGGCAGAGCTGGCCCAGCAGGAGTGGCTGGAGATGCAGCAGGCTGCACAACAGGCACAGTTAGCTGCAGCCTCCGCTAGTGGGGGTCTCCAGGCCTGCTCCTCTCAGGATGAAGATGAGGACGATGATGTGTAACCAACAGGGCAGAACGTGTTGCACCGGTTGCCACCCTTGATCTCAGCTCATTGAGGCCAGCTCCGACTGTGCTAGCCTCCCCTGCACTTTTGACTTTCAGCCCAGACTGCCTTGACCATTTCATAGTGGAGATTTCGGAGTCAGATTCTGTTTGTCTGAAGGTAACTTTGTTTTTTGTCCCTCCGTTATGTATGGGCTAAGACCTGGCAAAAGTGAAATATTCATAAACTTTTGGTTTAAGGTACAATAGGTAATTTCTGACTTCTAATGTTCAAGGGAGGAATAGCAGCAACAAAAACCTTCAAACCACAACACTGTTTATCCCTCCCTATTCTCTGTAAACATGCTGACATTTGAACGCCATTGGCTATGGCAACTAGAACCAATTTCAACCAATGAACTTGAATTATTATACAATGTTTTGGTACAGAGTGTCGGCCATCAACTGTATATTTTGAAACCCAAATTTAAGGACTATAAACAAAGGCAGAGGGTGAGTCAACATGTCAGTGAGCCTTTTTCAATTATAGGAAGGGATTTGCAATGTTCTAATAACAATGTTTTAACACAAATCTTACCTATTGTACCTTTAAGGTAGAGGGAGCACTTTTAACCTCCTTTTTAAAGTCAGTTGTATATATTATTTTCCTTTTGTTTGATTAAAATGTTCTGTTGAAAAAAACTGCAACAAAATGTTCTTGCTGAATGAGGATATTGTTGTTTTTCCTGGTAAATTATTTTCCCTACAAAACCTTTTTATGTAAAGTGATTTTTCATTCTCCCTAATTGATGCACGCATTATGCATAGAGTTTAGCTCTAAAACACTTCCAGGCCTGTGTGTGATATAAACTCAGTTTAACTTGTGAATATAGTTTTAAAATTATGCTTTCGGTTACTTCTGGGTTTCTAGTCATGCTTTGGTGTACGTAGGTTTTTGGCTTATTCCATCCCTTTTCAGTATTGCTGTCGCTGCTTGCGGAAGTAGTCTAAATGAGGTAGGAAATACTTTTTGCTAGAACCAAAGAGAGGAGAGGGAGCACTGTAGGTGATGGAGTAAATGTTTGATCGCTGTTTTGCATTTGTTCCTTCTATAAGAAAGAAAAAGAAAAGGTTTGGTTTGTACTGTATGTACCCTTACTGTCAAGTAAACGGGAACTTTCATTTTGTAAAACGTTATTTTGATATCTACGTTTTTTTTTCTTTTCCATTGCGAGGCATAAAAGTTCCATTGTGAATGTGTGGTGAAATCCAAAGTGATGATGATTGACATCCAATCTCATGCCTTCTCATAATTTCTCTAAGCAATAAAGTTGACATGTTTCGTAAAAGTAAAATGTTTTTCTTTCTAGATTTTTCGAATGTTTCCTACATTTGTATATTTGGAGCATTTCACACTGCTCATTTTCTCTTGTGTTTATATCAGATATGAAGAGTTTGAATGTGTTTTGATTTGTATCCCAGTTGCGCCTATTCTGCAAATAGCAATGTTAGATTTAGGTTTAACTGGCTCAATCAGCAGTCTTTGGAAAATAAATATACTGGTTATGGTGCTAAAATTCTGCTTTCCTCCACTAGGGGTTGCTGTTGTTCTAATATAAAGCCCTTTCTTAGTGTGGTGGTGATGGTGGTTAGATGCCCAACAGTCTCCCTCTTTTTTCAAACATTATTTTAAACCTTTTTTTCCTCAATTTAATTGGTAATTCTGTATTGTGAATGCAAATTACATTATTCCAATGGGGCATAGCACTTGTGTGATTCACTTATAAGGGGGGGAGTTTCAAGGCCTACTTTGCCGTCAGTCCCTTCATGAAGTGAGATACCAGTGTGGTTGCCTCCCTAGCGTGATGTACTGAAATAGCAGCCACATACCCCATATTGTAGAGGTAGATTTGTTTGCATCAAGCAGGGACTGCACACTGCAATATAATTGGCACTGGCATGTGATTCACACCATGTCCCAACAGTCTCCACCTGCTCACATGCAATGAATGGGTGGAGGGTACCAGAGAGTTCAGCATGCTGAACTGCCCAATCACAAGACATCAGTAGTGGTTCTGGCCTCTCAGAGGCCAAACGCAGAGCTGCAGGCAATCTGGGTCCAGATGTCATACGAGACCATCCAGTTGTGCAAGGTGATCCTTCTCGGATCGTGCCACAGCTCCCTATCGAGGAGTCTGAGCTGCACAGAAACCATAGTCTTCCTGAGTCCAGCTGGAACCCACCAGCAGAAGTCTTAGGGTAGAAGGGTTGCTACGTCAAACCCTGCCTAGGGTCAGAAGAGACAGGGGAATTTGCCTCACTGAATCTGCACAAGATCTGTTCCACGTCTGGGTGGAGTCTTCATTCCACCAGGGAGGGCATCTGGCAGGACAGAAAGTCTACCATCGGATTGAGCATACCAGGCAAATACATGGCTCTGAGCCTCAAAAGACGATGAAGGGTCCAGGTGTGCAGCTGCTGTGACACTGCAAAGCTGCTGCTGACCTGGTTCCTCCTTGGTTGTTGACCTGATATGACAACAGAGGTACTGTCTGTCCACACAAGAACATGCTTGCCCTCCCAAGACTGGCAAGAAGTGATTTTGCACTGCCCTGAGCTCTAGGACATTTACAGTTGTGTTCAAATAAATAGCAGTGCATTCAAAAATGTGAATAAAGTGCAAATATTTTTTAATAGCTTTTAGTTCAATATTTCAAATCGAGTGGAAACAGTACACATTCAATTCCAAATCAAAGCATTAGCAAATTTTATCAAGTCTGTTATTCTTTTACAGGAAGCAAAGAAAAGGAATATAAAAAAAAAAGGCAGTCGCCATTTTTCTGTTCAAATTCTCTTCAAACTGTATAAGCTGAAGGAATTTTTCAAGATTTAACTTCACTTTAAATTACTGAACTAATATTTAGTTGCATAACCATTGTTTTTGATAACTGCTATCTGCGTTGCATCGAGTCAATAAACTTCTAGCACCTAGAAACAGGTATTTCAGTCCAGTTCCTGTGAACTTTTAGGTTTTGCTTCCGCAACTGCATTTTTAATGTAACCCCACAAGTTTTCAATGGGGTTGAGGTAGGGGGATTGAGCTGGCCAGTCCATTACCTCAATCCTTTTTGTCTGGAACCAAGATGTTGCTCGTGTGTTTGCGGTCGTTGTCATGTTGAAACCATTTCAGGGGCATTTCCTCTTCGGCATAGAGCAACATAATCTCTTCAAGTATTTTGCTGTATTCAAACTGATCCATGATCTCTGGTATAGTATGAAAAACATCCCCATACCATGATTTTTTGCAACACCATGCTTCACTGTCTTCACAGTGTACTGTGGCATGAATTCAGTAGCGTACTATGGATGACCACTAGACCTGAAAGGAACAATTTTACTCTAATCAGTCCACAGAATATTACACCATTTCTTTTTGGGCCAATCGATGTGTTCCTTGGCAAATTTTTACAGATTCTGCACCTGCCCTTTTTTCAACAATGGTGCTTTACGGGGTCTTCTTACTGATAGCTTAGCTTCGAACAAACATCTTCTGACTGTAACAGCACTTACAGGTAATTGTAGATCATCTTTGATCTTTCTGGAGCTGATGAATGACTGAATCTTTGCCATTCTGACTATTCTTCGATCCATTTTAATAGTAGTTGCTTGTTTTCTTCTGCGTGTTTTGGGTTTGTTACCATTTTAAAGCATTTGAGATCATTTTAGCTGAGTATCCTATAATTTGTTCGGAGTTTTCCTCCGAACAATGTTTGGAATGGTCCATTTTACTTGGCAATTCAGAAGGAAATATATTTTATAACAATGTATGAAATGTATTTGCTTCCCTTCTTCCTTAATAAAGGACAATTAATGACACCTGTTTTTTCAGATAATTAATTATCTAATTAAACTCCACACTGCTATTACTTTGAACACACCCCTTTCAATGAATGAGTCAATTACTCAGAACAAGCAGCATGCATGTCATGACAGTCTGTTAGTTTTTCTATTACAATACTACACATTAACATTAACATTAACACTAGAACACTCAGTTTTTAATTTAAGTTCCAAACACAAAAAAAAAAAACACATTTGCACGAGGATTAAAGCAAGTAATTGTTTGATTTACAATGCGTGGGCAAAAGGCAGGAATACACCCTGGACAGGTTGCCAGTCCATCGCAGGGCACACACACCATTCACTCACACACTCATAACTATGGGCAATTTAGACTCTCCAATCAGCCTAACCTGCATGTCTTTGGACTATTTGTATGTCCTTGGTTTTTTATCAAAATATTGTTAACAGTATAAGTTCACAAAATGTCCTTAGAATTCCTCAAAAAGGGAAATGTTCTGCTCTTGACTAGAATCCAGGGCTGTGGGCTATTGCCAGTAAGGTGAAACAAACGCCACTTGACACTCCATAGATAGAATGCTGGAAAGAGCTTCTCTACAGCCTCTGGAGGAAGAAAATATCTGTAGGTCCAACCTATGTTGCGAGGCTACCAGCAGATCAACTGTCAGCAGTGAGAAAAGTTTGACCTGCTTACCATGGTTAAGTAAATACAGCATCCATGTTCTGCAATGGCCATCTCAGTCTCCAGACTCAAAGACCTGTGCTCTGAACTAAAGAGGGGGGTCCATAAGGGCAAATCCAAGGATATTGATGATTATGAAAAGTCTGAATGCAGGAATGGTAAAAAATTTATCCAAATGTGTTCTCTAACTACACACAACTATAGGACTACCATCTGCCGGGGGAGTTTGCACAAAGTATTAAACCAGGGCTGGCAATAATTATGGAACCTTTATACAGTGGTGTGAAAAAGTGTTTGCCCCCTTCCTGATTTCTTATTTCTTTGCATGTTTGTCACACTTAAATGTTTCAGATCATCAAAAAAATTTAAATATTAGTCAAAGACAAGACAAGTAAACACAAAATGCAGTTTTTAAATGATGGTTTTTATTATTAAGTGAGAAAAAAATTTCAAACCTACATGGCCCTGTGTGAAAAAGTGATTGCCCCCCCTGTTAAAACATAACTTAACTGTGGTTTATCAAACCTGAGTTCAATTTCTCTAGCCACACCCAGGCCTGATGACTGCCATACCTGTTCTCAATCAAGAAATCACTTAAATAGGACCTGCCTGACAAAGTGAAGTAGACCAAATGATCCTCAAAAGCTAGACATCATGCTGAGATCTAAAGAAATTCAGGAACAAATGAGAAAGAAAGTAATTGAGATCTATCAGTCTGGAAAAGGTTATAAAGCCATTTCTAAAGCTTTGGGACTCCAGCGAACCACAGTGAGAGCCATTATCCACAAATGGCGAAAACATGGAACAGTGGTGAACCTTCCCAGGAGTGGCCGGCCGACCAAAATTACCTCAAGAGCGCAGCGACGACTCATCCAAGAGGTCACAAAAGACCCCACAACAAACATCCAAAGAATTGCAGGCCTCACTTGCCTCAGTTAAGGTCAGTGTTCATGACTCCACCATAAGAAAGAGACTGGGCAAAAATGGCCTGCATGGCAGAGTTCCAAGACGAAAACCACTGCTGAGCAAAAAGAACATTAAGGCTCGTCTCAATTTTGCCAGAAAACATCTTGATGATCCCCAAGGCTTTTGGGGAAATACTCTGTGGTCTGACGAGACAAAAGTTGAACTTTTTGGAAGGTGTGTGTCCCATTACATCTGGCGTAAAAGTAACACCGCATTTCAGAAAAAGAACATCATACCAACAGTAAAATATGGTGGTGGTAGTGTGATGGTCTGGGGCTGTTTTGCTGCTTCAGGACCTGGAAGACTTGCTGTGATAAATGGAACCATGAATTCTGCTGTCTACCAAAAAATCCTGAAGGAGAATGTCCGGCCATCTGTTCATGACCTCAAGCTGAAACGAACTTGGGTTCTGCAGCAGGACAATGATCCAAAACACACCAGCAAGTCCACCTCTGAATGGCTGAAGAAAAACAAAATGAAGACTTTGGAGTGGCCTAGTCAAAGTCCTGACCTGAATCCTATTGAGATGCTGTGGCATGACCTTAAATGCTCGAATGCGGTTCATGCTCGAAAAACCCTCCAATGTGGCTGAATTACAACAATTCTGCAAAGATGAGTGGGCCAAAATTCCTCCACAGTGCTGTAAGAGACTCATTGCAAGTTATCGCAAACGCTTGATTGCAGTTGTTGCTGCTAAGGGTGGCCCAACCAGTTATTAGGTTTAGGGGGCAATCACTTTTTCACACAGGGCCATGTAGGTCTTCCTCCCTTCATTTAAAAACTGCATTTTGTGTTTACTTGTGTTGTCTTTGACTAATATTTAAATTTGTTTGATGATCTGAAACATTTAAGTGTGATAAACATGCAAAAAAAAAAGAAATCAGGAAGGGGGCAAACACTTTTTCACACCACTGTATATATTTTTTTCTAAATCATTCATAAATCACTTTACACATGTTGGAATTTTTTTATTTTCTTATTCTTTTTTGGCATCAAGAGTGCCAATAATTCTAGAGCCCACAGTATCCTAGCCCAAAACGAAACATTAAGATTCTCATTGTGTTATCGACGAAAGCATTCTGCATAAGTATTATTTTTGTACATTTCCTATATTTGTTTTTGTTCTCCACATTGTGAAGTGTCTTCCTTTAAAGTGTGAACGTTGACGTCGGTTAAGATAAAATAGCATACTCTAAATATTGCACAAAGACGCGAGATTAACATAGGGAAATAAGACACATAAAACCCAAGACTCTGTATGCTAAGCTTTAGCAGGTTTGAGTCTACACCAAGCAGTCGCTGAGATGCAATTTACCACTGTTTCATGAACGGACTAGTCCATACAAAAGAAAATGAATAAAAAAACAGGGTGGTATTGTTTACAGCCTCTCAAAATGCGGCAACATTATAGCTTCCACATTTCAAATGCGTTGGTTTTGGATTAAAATAAGGATATGGAAAATGAGTGTCTTTTATGAGCGAGAAAAATTACTAAATTTATCGAACGATAGTAATATTCCCTCGTTGCTAAATGGTATTTTCCTATCTTTGTCGGCCATATATAGTGCGTACACAACACTGGAATTTTATTTACAATAAGGTAATGCATCCCGACCAGATGATTGCATCAGGTAAGGTGTCCAGATACTTTTTTTAAGAATCGGAATCCAGCAGAAGTAAACCCAGAATTATCATTATTGTCAACAACAGAATATGGTAGCTGGGAAGCAAGTATAAATCCAATATCCAAAAAAGAGAAAAAAAGGAAAAAGAAACAATAGGCTACAGATTAGTTTGTCACCGTTTGGGAGTGTGCCACTGCAGTCGATGTGAATTCTCCTAAGGGCTACTTAGGAGTCCAAAAAGTGTGAAAAGGTGTTGCATTTCAACTATAAACATTAATAAAGCCAACAAAGTGAAATCCGCTGCGTGAGCTGATATTGTACCAAATCACTTCATCCCGTTGCCATATTCGACTGTTTAATATAGCTGAATCTGGCGAACGTTGCAACATGTACTAGTACCTACAATTACATATTGAATGTAGCTACTAAATCTGTCAGGAACGGTACATGGAAAAGGTTGCAATTTTGCTTTTTTCTCGCTTTTTATGTTCCCAATAGATGGTTAAAGAGACAGATTGTTTTAGAGCTGAGGTTATTTTGATGATTTTGAAGCTTTGTCAGTTGTTATTAATGCTATATGGGTGTCATATTAGTCGTAATAATTGCAAAAATGATGATGTGTTCAAATTATTTTATTTTCTTGATAGTCTAACACTGGCTTTATATTACTGCAAATTAAAGCCATAACACTTGCTGACCTGATTGTTCTGCATTCAACTTGCAGAGATAACGACTGTTAGCTAGACTATAGATGAAAAGTTATTAAGGAGGCTAAAATTGATTTATATTCTACGATTTTTCCAGGCAGTCCACAAATAGCATAGACAGATCTTATTCTCTGTGTGCTGGCACAAAGAGGAATATTCAAATTCGTTATTGCTGTTTCCTTTCATGGTTTACCTAGGTTACCCACGCAAAATCAATTCCCATTCTTTTTTTTCTTTTTTCAGCAGATTAATTAAGTCTGTGGATATGTAGACTCAACCCTTGGCTGCCATAAACTGACAAATATCAGCATTTTGTAATCTTGGTACCCACTGGAGGCTCCGGAAGATCTGAGAAGCCATGCCGGAGCAAAGCAATGACTACCGGGTAGTGGTCTTTGGGGCGGCTGGTGTTGGTAAGAGTTCTCTAGTTCTGCGGTTCATTAAAGGAACCTTCCGGGAGACCTACATCCCCACCATCGAAGACACATATCGGCAGGTGATCAGCTGCGACAAGAACATCTGCACCCTGCAGATCACGGACACAACAGGCAGCCACCAGTTCCCCCGCCATGCAACGCGTCTCCATTTCCCGGGGCCATGCCTTCATCCTGGTCTACTCGGTCATCAGCCGGCAGTCTGTGGAGGAGCTGCAGCCCATCTACGAGCAGATATGCCAGATAAAGGGCGCTGATGTATACAGGATCCCTGTCATGCTTGTGGGCAACAAGACCGATGAGACGCATCGAGAGGTGCAGACCAGCGAGGGGGAGAGCCTGGCCGCCCGCTGGAAGTGCTCCTTCATGGAAACCTCGGCAAAGACCAACTACAATGTTCAGGAACTGTTCCAGGAGCTGCTGAACCTGGAGAAGAGGAGAGTGATTAGCCTGCAGGTGGATGGAAAAAAGTCCAAGGCAATGAGAGCCAGAGACAGACTGAAGGGGAAGTGCGCCATCATATGAGTGGTGCTGAAACTGTATGGCATTGTTTCGGTTCTGGACATTGCATCAAATATACCTAGTTCTGTTCTACATTTGGGGTAGGCAACCCTGGCCTTGAAGTGTGAGAGATGTTCCTGTTTTTTTCTCTATCGAAATATATAACTCAATAATTGGATTAATTACTAGGCTTGATGAGTGCAGGTGATCATGTGTTGGAGGTGGTCTGCTGTTGCACCTTTCCAGCTCTACAGTCTAAATAATCAGTCAAACTCTTGTGATCAAGTTTGGATGGAATAAAAAAAATGGAGAACCAGAAACATCAATGGCTCTCCAGGACAACACTTGCCTACCCAATTCCTGTAAATAAATGTATATACACAATCATGTGATTGTTACAAATCAGAGGGTATAACAGTTGTACAAACATAGCATATTATCCTGCAACTAATTCAAAAATGGAAGTGGTTTCATGAGTATTTGGAGTGTATAGGTGACCATAGTGCTCAGTTATTTTCAACCTGCTGCTTTTTTTTTTACTTTTTGTGATTACAAGAAAGCACTTTCATGTTATTGCATAATAAAATGCCTTCAATGGTAATGTTGTGTGAGTTTATATTCTCATCCTATCACTAACTTTTAGCATTAAGTTAGCCATTTAAATAATGTCTTATTTACTGAAATGTTTTTACCCAAACATGATTTACCCAATTGAAACTGTAGGGTCCTCGCACAGGCCGCCAAATAACGCAGGGATTTTACTCTCTACGAAACCGGGGCGCCAATTAATGTTATGTAGCAGTATAACTGCAAAAAGTAATCAGTCTCATAAAATTACTGTTATCAGAAATATCTAACCACAAATTAATAATTAAAATAACCATTATCAATGATTAAACATACCGATAACCTGAAGGTTGGAAGTTCTTCGAAAGACTGCTCTCATGTCTATGTGACGCCAAAACAGACACCGGGTTTAATAAAATATATTTATTAAACAAACACAGAACAGATAAACTAACAGGAAGTTAGTAGGGTAAGTTAGTATGTGCGCGCGTGTGTGTGAGCATGCAAACTCCACACAGAGAGACCCCGGCCAATCGGGATTCAAACCCAGGACCTCCTTGCTGTGAGGCAGCAGTGCTACCCACTGCACCATCCGTGCCGCCTTATTGCCGAATGCAATAATCAAAATGATTACAATTACCCAAATATGTCTATGTCTCATAAAGTGAAAACAGAGTGTATATCGGACAATATTTACTCTATGTATATGTCTTTAAATGAGTGTTGAGCCAACACACCTAAAATTGATTAAATATAATTTTTTACAAAGCCAATGTACTATTAAATTAGCTGTAAGCTGTCACTTCCTATATTTAATAAGCAGATCTATGAATATCTGCGATGTATAGTTTCCAGAATGTGACAGTGGTGGTTTGCTACAAGAGATAATTGTTGCAGTCTTTCCATGGGAACACATTGACCAAAGATATAGTTTCAAAAAGCACACATCAGCTGATGGAAGATAGATGGCGTACTTTAAGTGGAGATAGTTTACACCCATTACACCAGTTCCATTTTTCTAGTTTTTATGTATCACCCATTGTCACTTGTTGACTTATGTATAGATAAAGGAATAGTGTATAGATAACATCTGAGGGCACTGCTTTTTTTCTTAAATACATGGTGCACACTTTTGATTCCCAGACATCCCATGGGGATGTTTTTTTGGGGGGGTTTTTTTGGTTACATGGGGGACTTTGTGTATGCTGAGAATTGCAACCAACCCAGATATTAGTATACAGCAATTGCAGTGCTTCAGACGAGGCAGCTTTATAGAATCAGAGATATGGTGGTGAAAGGGAGTCCCTATTGTTGTTTTCTCCTGTACACTGCATTAGCCAGTTGTGATGTGTGGGAGGGGGATTTCCACTCTCGCTTACAATGTGGTTTTTCATAATGGTGCTCCCCTGGGCTCTGCTACATGGTGGCGATGTGGGCAGACCTCATGTTGTCATAGCTGCATCCAACAGTACTCTGTCTGTGTACACTCTGTGGGAGGAAGATCAATAGAAATAGACATCCCTTCATGCGGTATCTTTCTTGTGGGGGGCTGCTGCGTGATCACTGATGTTCAGTGGAGGAAAAGAAAAGTATGGGTGGCTTGTTAAGGAAACATACAATTGTGACGGAGTGTACGTGCTGTGTAACGGTGAAGGAATGCCTGGGCGAGGAAGGGTCCACTGCAGATACTCTCATGGTTAGGTCACGTGGAGATGGTATGCTGGCTCAAATCAGTCTTCAAATGAGTCTGGATGTAAACATTTGTACCTCCAAAATAATTGTCTTATTTTATTATGTGTATACACTGCAGAAACTTTAAGAGTGTTATGCAGTATGGTCTACTTATCACTTTAATCCATTGATTGAATGAAAGACAATTGCATATGGAGATATGTACAAAACCTTGCTTATCCTATTTCCATAACAAAAAAGTATGATTACTTGTGGCGTTGTATTCACAGTGGAATTAAATTCAAACAAGATATTACAAGATGATAATGAATTCGACACGAACTCAAGATATATCGTAATGCATTTCGTATCTCTTTATAAGAAAATTCACTTGAATCAAAGCTCGAAAGTAGAAAAACAAATTCTCAAAATAATTTAGCAGATAATGTATTCAGTTGATCTCATGGGATTTTCACATTCAACATTCTCTAGAGTTTGCAGAGAATGATGCAAAAATAAAAAAACAAAGTCTACTTACACCAGGTCTCCAATAGATTACTTCCTTGGCTCACATGACTTTAGTTGGACTAAAGCAATAAATACCTTTTTTAAATTACTCTATAGTATCCCAATACTCTAACTTAATTCTGAATAATAAAAGGACAACCGCAGTTGAAAATCGAGTGCTGTATTTTTCTTTTGCAGATACAGTCCATAATTATTTGGACAGCGGTACAATTTCTATTCTTTTGACTCCGTAGCGCATTGGATTTGATTAATATGGGGGCAAATTCCCCTTTTATACATAGTTCCCCCCTATTTTAAGGGACCAAAAGTAAATGGAAAGTTGGCTTCTAATGTGTTTCTGATTAATCAGGTGTATTGAATTGCTTCCTTAGTGCAGGTATAAGAAAGCTTTCACTATTTGGTCTCGATTCTAGGCTTTTTATTGCCTTTGGAGTGTGTTATTGGCATTTGTCAATGAAACTTTAATGCATCAGTGATATGCATTAACCAGTAGGCGTGGTCCTAGGATTTCCCTGCTTCCTTCCTGCAAAACCAAGCCCAGCTGTCACAGAGGGTTACACTTAAAGAATCTCTGTCTCTGTCATTCTAACAGTCCAATGAGACAGCAGCATAATGCATGTGTTTCTGGGCCGCAACATCTATTGAGATAATTATTCATTAATCAACCCTGATCTGTATTGAAACACTAAAGATAATGTGCAAGGCAACTGGATTGATTTTCCTTTGAGGGAAGCAAGAAGGTGGAGGGATGTGCTTCCTTAAGCGTTTGACTATATGTGGACCTTATTTCCAGCAGAATCCTTTGTTCAGAAGAACACTTATGTTGACAATTAATAGTCAAGAGTGCTCTTTAGTTACAGCAAGCCTCCAAGAGCTCTTCTATTCTAGTTTTATTTTTGGTCATGAGTAACCATAACAATGTTCCATACTTCACAGCTAGCTTTTCTTTTCTATCCAGCACCATGCAAGCTGCATCACTCATACCAACCCCTACCATGCCAAAAAGGGAAGTAATGAGCCACGTCAATCAACAAAACCTTTAGCAAGTCTGTGCCCCCAGGTAGAGCTCAATCTGTGGCCCACAAAACACAGATTGAGCAGATACACATCCAGACCACTTCAAAATCATGCATCATAGTTTTCTCTGATGAGCGCCTGATACATAAATATTCATGCTCAGATGGGAAATCAATATTCAGATTTTGGTTGCCAAAATAGGCAATGGACCTCACTCATCAAACATGTGTACAATCATAAACTGTATAGCTATAGGAAAGTTTCCACAGACATTTTGGCATTCAAAATTCTTAATCATTTTATCTGAAATGTTCTTCATGATGGTGGCACGGATGGTGCAGTGGGTAGCACTGCCGAATCCCCGTCTGCATGTTCTCCCCGTGTCTGTGTGGGTTTCCTCCGGGTACTCCGGTTTCCTCCCACAGTCCAAAGACATGCAGGTTAGGCTGATTGGAGAGTCTAAATTGCCCATAGGTATGAGTGTGTGAATGAATGGTGTGTGTGCCCTGTGATGGACTGGCGACCTGTCCAGGGTGTATTCCTGCCTTTCACCCAATGTATGCTGGGATAGGCTCCAGCCCCCTGCAACCCTGTTCAGGATAAGCGGATTATGTATGTATGTATGTATGTATGTATGTATGTATGTATGTATGTATGTATGTATGATGTTCTTTATGATCAAAATCTATCTGTTTTTGGAAGCAAGCATAAAAGCATATACGAAGAAGGAATTTATAAGGCTTTATTAATTATGCAAAGTCAGTTTAATCGCCAAGGCATCCGGTTATGATCCCCTTCTTCAGCCGATGCCACTCGGATGCAATTGTTATGTAATTCACCAAGTATTCTTGAAAATCAGGAGATTGGACAAAATGTAAAACAAATTCTAAAAAAGCGCATTTCTTTTTGCTGGACCCGTAGCGTCTCTCAGATGTTTTATCTGGAGAAATCATTGAATATAATGTCAGATAAATAATCTGTAGAATTCAATTAGGAACTAATATGTAAGAACACCAACAGCTGAAATGTGAATGCTTCGACCCAATGGGAGATATCAAATTGCCATGTAGCTAATCAGTGGCACTCTTTATGGCTTAATACGCTCTCTTACTCCTTCTTTATCACATATTAGACAGCAATGGGGGACATGAATCTGAAACATGAATTTGAGGACGAGGAATGGGATGAAGTCCTGCATTGAATCCATTCCTCTTCCATATGTGCCAGACATGGCCTAATAATCAATTAAAAATGGTTCACCATAAAGCTAAGTTATCCCAAATCAAACCAGACATAGACCCTATGTGCAATAGGTGTCACCAAGCTCCTGCTTCTCTTTTACATATATTTTTGCTTTGCCCATCCCTTGCCCCTTTCTGGTCATCTATTTTTTGATTGCTTTTCCTCTGTTGTGGATAAGCACATTGACTCATGAACACTGGTACCATTGTTTTGTCTCTCTCCAAAAGATATTCGACTCTCTCCCCTTCAGTCTCATGCATTAGCTTTCTCCACTCTCATAGCCAGATGCAGGTACTCCCCCCCCATCATATGAAAATTGGTTGAAAGACATGATTAAATTTGTATATTTGGAAATCCGGCATCCCCTAATCCTCACATTTTTATATTCATCGTCATGTGTACTATTTTTACATATCTAGTATCTGCTGGAGAATAAGAAATCTAACTACTTATGTATTTCCTTATTTTATTTTTTTACTATATTTTACTTTACTTACTCTTTTCTTTTCTTTATTTATGTATTTCCTTATTTTTTCTCCTCTTGGGAATCGGGAGGGTGGGAGGGATGGGTTTAAATACATTACAGTAATATCTTTTAGAACATTTATGTCTTGAGAAATGTTTATTAATTAATATTCCATTTTCGTAATCTTACTTAAAAATGTGTTTAATATTGTACTATTTACGGTTCAGGTTCACTTCTGTTCACTTAGATATTAATTGTAAAAGCCTTTTGGCCAGGGGTACCCTAATTAATTGTTGCACACTACTGTACATAGGCTATCAGAAGTGAATGCCTTTCCAATGACTATTAGCTTTATAAGGCATTCCTGTGGATCAATCCATGTGACTGGGGTCGATGGGCCTGATAGCATAATATCTACCCTTGGCTCTGTCAGATACACTTATATATTCATAGACCTCTTATTGAGTCAAGACCCATGGGTTCCCTTTCCAAGTAATCGTTTGCCCATATTTCAATTGCACCCGTCTCTCTCCCAAAAGGTTATCTGTGTTGTATTGCAATCATTTGACATTTTAAATTTCAGTTAGATTACTCTGCACATCTGAGGGATGCAATTCCTTTATTCAACCACTTGGATGTCGCAGGACTGCTGTCTGTCCTGGTCCCACGGTGGTGGAATGACCTCCCGGTGAATGTCAGAACGGCAGAGTCTCTGACCTCCTTCAAGCGCAGACTGAAGACCCATCTCTTCAGGCTACACCTTTCCCTCCCCAACTCACAATCACTGTGATTAGCCTTAGACCGTAATGGCACTTATGTATAGATATCGTTACTTGTATAGGTATTGTTGTTTTTATTGGCTGTTGTTGTATTCTAGCTGCCAACAGTGGTATGCTAGTTTGAAAGCTGATTGTACTCTTCAAGGGTTCTGAATTTCTGTATGTTTACACTAGAACTCGGAACTGTACTGTCCTCTCAGGTCTACTTTTGCACTTGTTCTTGTGATTGATTTGCACTTTGTTGTACGTCGCTCTGGATAAGAGCGTCTGCTAAATGCCACGTAACGTAATGTAATGTAATGGATGGTGATTAATGACAGCCCATTTTTGCAGCTGCACAATTATTCTGACTTTTACTGATTAAACAGTAGAACAATATTTACACAAACAATTTTCCAAAATGTAACTACCGTAAATCCTCAAATTGTGGCCGGGGTCTTTTATTTACTTAGGCTGCGCAAAGCACAGGCCTTTATTTGGGGCAGGCTTAAAGTAAAGTAAAAGGCTACACTTAAAGTGGGCCAACACTGTTCAACACTTCCTGTAACCGTTCAGAAACGCAACTTGAGTAGCTAAACCATTAATGAAAGCCAAAACAGATGCGTCTTCATAAAAGAACAACTTGCCAGACACGCCTTCATGAACAATAACAAATTAGCGTAGATAACAGCAAGTTAAGGATCTTTTTTTCCTAGAGTGCGTTTTATTGTGAGACATGCGTTTCGTTTGGAGCAGCATACCGGTAGGCTATCAAAACATTTTCGCTTTGGTTTGGGATTTAATTTACTTTTGGACTGTTTGATTCTATTGCTAAATGTTGGTACTGATGGGCACTGAAATCTGGGGGCAGACGCTTTCATTCATTCATTGAACGTGCACTGTGCTGTAAATACATGGAAACCTTATTGCGTAGCCAAGTAGCCTAAATTGAGGTTTTTTTTTTTTAATTCGTAGGCTGGAATGCCTCGCGGTAACAATTGTGTTTAAATGTATACTGCTTCAGCCTTTGGCAAGCTACTCAGAAGGGGGCGGCAAGCGACTGGTAGCTTGAGAGCAACGTGCTGGAGACCCATGGTGTAGGACAACGACTTTTCATTGGCAACAGTTTAAACCAACCAACAATATAAAATATTAAGAAGAGCTACTACTAGCCCTACTGGTAGGCAATATTACCCCGGCTTGTATTTGGGGGCCGGCCTTTATTTGTCCGAATCGACCACGCCCCCGGCTATTATCCGAGGCCCGGCTTCAAATAGAATCCCTGACACAATTTTAGGATTTGGCATTTTTGTTTTCATTATGGTTTCTGATATTGAACAGATATTTATTTTTTGATATTGTATCATAGATTTTCAGAATAACTGAATGTGCTGTAGCTCATCTTTAGTTTAAATTATTCCTTAAACTTACATTTATATTGGCAATTTTCAAATATGATCAGGCTATTCCCTATTTAACAATAAAAACGATAGGCATGCATTTGTTCCTTTTTACAAATTTGCAAGTAGACTAATAGCCTAGTTATCCTATTATTTAATGTCAGTGACAATATTAGAAATGTCTAAAAAAATTACAGCATATTAATTTGTGCCGTAAAGACCGATGTTAACATAAAAGCAGAAACATTCACAGACAGAGGGCGCTGGGTGAAGAAAAAAGAAACAAAAAATAGTAAACGCAAGCCATCGTTCCCACCATTCCGTGTCTTAGGCGGAGCGACGTGAAAGGTCGGCTTTCGGTCACCGGTATGGGGGAGAGGACTTGTATGCTAAAGTAAACGAGTGGTGTTTTTTGTTGAAGAATATTGGAATAAGAACGATCAGAGAAAAGCAAGATACTGAAAGACGGAGAAAGCGATGTGTTTTCTTTAAAGAATCACAGAGGTCGGATTTGTCAAACAAGTATCGAAGAAAAGTTTTGTTCTTGCGCTAGACAGCTCTCCAAACCTTCTCTACGGGTCTCTACATCGTTAGAAGCTGTGCTCAGGTAAGTGTCCACACAACTGTACATTGCTAGATGCCTTGAAGTAATAAAGAGGTTACTCAAAACAGGCTTGATACTCTAAACGGCACCAGAACGTGTCCTACCATGTCATGGCAACGCATGATTTTAAATGGTAAGGGATAATTTCGCTAGATCGGTACCATTGATCATACAGCTACATGTACAGCATAATAATAATAATAATAATAATAATAATAATAATAATAATAATAATAATAACAACAAAGTTTAATTTACTATCGCTTCAACAACGTAAGACGTATTGATTCTAATGATAATTTAATTTCAATTCACACGTTTCAGTCGTATGTCGTTTAGACGCCTTTAAAATGATTGGTGTAATGCAGAATATTGAGTCAGATAATATAACTTTTGCTATATTGTTTTTGCGTTTTTATTAACTTAATGGAAACAATATTGTAAAATGTATAGGTAGCGTATTAATCAAAGTTGTGCTTTTTGATAAGCGTAGTACTTCATAGTGAATTCAGTTTGTTTTAAGTACTCAAATTGGGCGGGGTGCAAAAGGATGGTCATGTAAACCACGTGACGTGGAAAGCAATTGGCTATGTCATTTTTAATCCGGGATTCCAAAGTAATCAATCTATGTATAGGCACTGATTGTTTCAATAATATTATTCTTTATCGTTGTGGACTAGGTTGATGTTTAACCTAGTTTATTTTACGTTATACATTTTTAAAGACTTTGTTGCTCTATGTAAAGATAGTTGAAGTATTCTAATACCTATAAAACCGCTGTTCTGCATTATGTTTTAAGACAATAATAAACATCTTATATGGAGTAGGGCTATTCCTTAATGTCATTCTAAACCTATTTACTGTACGTCATTCTTTAACATTATTTGATAACAGTAACAATTTCAGGTTTCTGAAATGAAACCTTTGAAAGGGTTTCAGTGGTAAATTACAGTTAATCTACAATCTACTTTGGAACATAATGGTGATGGTGGAGATGAAGAGGAGGTTTTCTGTCATTATGTAGAGCACAGTGGTTGCATTTTGGTGTCTGCAAGGTTGGCAGCAGATCTCTGTCAAATTCATTATTGATTTAGATTGAAATGCTGTTCTGTGCTTGATTGTGCCTGGTAAATTGAGCCAGTAATTAATTTGAACTACTTAGAACATAACACCTTTGGTATCAGACCACCCAATTTGTAGGTGGGCAAAAGTATTGGAACAGAGAGTATTTAAGTAAATTAACATAAATAACACTTAACATTTGGTAGCTTATCCCTTGCTTGCAATATACTGCATCAAGCCTGCGACCTATTGGCATCACCGGACTGTTAAGGTCTGGTGATTGACTTGGACATGTAAAACCTTACATGTTTTTCCCTAATGAAGTCCTTTGTTGTATTGACAGTGTGTTTTGGGTCATTGTCGTGCTCTTCCCCATCTGTTTGGACACATTTATCCATAAGTTGGCAGACAGAGTGTAGACTTCTGAATTCATCCTGTTCCTACCAAAATGAGTTACATCATCAATAAAGATTAGTGAACCCACTCGAGAAGCAGCCATCCAAGCCCAAGCCGTGACACTTCCTCCACCATGGTTCACAGATGAGCTTGCATCTTGTGGTATAGCCTCTATATTGCTGCTCTCGAAGTCTTCTTTGAACGGTTGATTGAGATACCTCTACCCCTGCCCTGTGGAGATTGTTTGTGATGTCACTGACTGATGTTTTGGGGTTTTCCCTCACAGCTCTCGCAATGTTTCTGTCATCAACTGCTGTTGTTTTCCTTGGTTGACCTGTTCAGTGTCTGTTACTCAGTACGCCAGCGGTTTCTTTCTTTTTCCGGACATTCCAAGTTGTTGTACAAACTATTTTCTAAGCTTCAAAATGACTTGCATTTCTCCAAAAGATAGCTCTCTGGTCTTCATGTTGGTTAATCTTTTCTAATACAAATGCAGTATTCACAGGAAAAACCCAAGGCTAAAACCAAGAGAAGACATTTAGAACTATTTATTGTTTAACTAATCAATCTAACAGGACACATCTGGGCAACAAGATTCAAAATGTGATATGTTCTAAGTTGTTTAACAAATCTTGATAAAAATACCAGGAAATAAAAGCTGAAATTCGCATCTGTCATCTCATGGACATCTTTTGACCTCAAACTCAATTGTATTCAGTTACATATTTCTCTTTTCTCTTCAACCTGCAGATATTGTGTGAAAATGACAACTTTTACATACCCAATGCTACTCATTAAAAAACACTGTGTTCCTTGAGCACTAGGGAATGTTTTTTTTTTTTTTTTGGAACATCTTAAAAGAGGAAGTGATCAGTTAAACCAGGAATGCCGCGCATTGGTGGAATGAAAATGAAAATGAAAAATACTGCCTTGATGCAGGTCAACTAGGCAAACTATGTGACTTGGCTGCAGCAATTACTGCTTGGGAGCCTTTCATGGTTGTGTGCTGTACCAGCTGGAAAATATCCATTTTGAAATGATTGGTTGGTCTGTGTATTTGCCCTAGGAACCTCTTACACTCAGACTAATCGTCTAGAAGTAGATGTCTAGCTTTCGGAGAAGGGACTCAAGTCATTTGTGAAGTGTCTTTTCTATATTAATCTGGAAAGGATGAAGATCACTAGGCTGTGCCATGTGATTTGAGTTATTTCATTTAACCCCCTTTTTCCTTTTTTCATGGGGCAATTTTCAATCACTATGGATAACAGGATATACCGTTTGAGACTCACGGTTCTGTCTGTATAAGTTAATTTAAGATGCCATTGCTTTAGTGACAACACTTCCTTATTTGGAAACATGTGGGTGGCAAAACAAGCTTGGAGGGGGGGGTACCGCGCCTTCACTGCATTTTGGGTAAATAACGTAACATCGGTGTCCTTTCCATGGCAAGGGTCCAGCAAACCAAATGCTTGAGAGTGATGGAGCTGCACATGGAATGGAGGGGAGGGAGGGAATCCCTCTTCCATTTGGCTAGGAAGCTGGTAGTGTGGGCACACCATAAAAATCAGTTGGCTTCTGGGGACAAAAAGAGTGGCTTTTCTTCTGAGGATGTCAACTGCTTCTGAGCTGGCCAAAACCTTGGTGAGATGCCTTCTTGGCAAGGAGGTGGTTTTGCCACTGATCCTGTATTATGAACGGACCTTGCACACCCCATGCTGCGTCCCCAGATACAGACGGGTGACAAATTAAAGGGAAACACCAACATACACTGATTTTGTAAGGTGTTGGGCCACCACAAACCACCAGAACAGCTTCAGTGCTCCTTAGCATATATTCTACAAGTTACTGGAACTCTCCTGGAGGGATGGAACACCATTCTTCCACAAGATATTCCCTCATTAGTGTTCAGTTGGGTTCAGATATGTTGACTGAAGAGACCATTGCATATTATTCACGTCATTTTCATACTCATCAAACCATTCAATGATCCCTAGAGCCCTGTGGTTTGGGGCAGTGTCATCCTGGAAGAGACATCAGGATAGAAATGTTTCATCACAGCTGATCACTCAGTATTAACTTTGTATTAATTTGCAGTGACTCATCCCTCTAAGGGGACAAAAGTGGACCCAAACCTTACCAGGAACATGCCCCCCACAGCATAACAGAGCCAGATGTAGGTGTCAAGCATTCTGGCCTGTACCCTTCTCTTGGTCTACACCACTTATGCACTCGCCCACTTGTGTAGAATATTTGGAAGGATGACTCCTCTGACCACTTTTATCCACTTTTCTGTAAACCTGGACTCTCAAATGTGCATTTGTCTTTGTAATGAGGGGGTTATGCACTGCATTGACATTCTTAGTTACCTGAGGAAGAGTTGCTCGTTTGTTTTTCCATACATATCAAACTAACGCAAGGAGCATCACGGTCCTCAAATGTGCACTTTCGACCACAATGGAAACACAAGCCGGTTGAGCGGTTTTTGTGACTGAAGCTTCTGCCATATGTGGCCCTGTAATTAACTCCCTTTCAAAGTCACAAGAAACTGGCAAGAGAATCCCATCGCTGACCGACTGGCTGACTATATGACAGGTTACAGTACATGGTGTAGCTGGAAAATGCTTGCTGCTAAGTGCAATCATTTTAAGCTGCAATGTCCACATTGTGCCACTGGCATATGGCATGCCATTTGGGAACGCAATTTCCCCTGAACTCATGGGAGCTGTTAAAATATTTTACAAGAATTTCCCAAGCACAAAGTTGAACACAGTCCTTCTAAGGAATTCAGTAATGAAGCAGTAAGGTTCAGACTTAGCCAGAAAACTCGCCAAAAAATGTTGTGGTACATGGCAAAAGCCTCCTTGAAATGACACTGTTTTGAAAGTAAACATGAAATACATGTGTGCTCCAGAATTACTGGCAATGGACAAAAAATACTTTAAAAAAAAGAAAAGAAAATACAATGTAATTGAGAAACTCACAATGCCTACAAGTGAAAAAAAATAGTAGTCTATGCACCTGATTTAGTGGCACATCCACCTCTGGCAAGGATAACAGCATGGAACCTTTTCCTGTAATGCTTGACAAGGTGACAACACATTTGGAGGGATTTTGGATCATTCCTCGATGCAGATCCTTTCAAGATCCTTCACATTCTTGGGTTGGCACTCATCAACTACCCTCTTCAGTTCGACCCACAGGTCTTCGATTGGATTGCATTCTAGCGACTGAGATGGGCATTGCGGAACATTGAATTTGTTGTCACAGAACCAAACTCCCTCTGGCAACTTCCAAGATTTTGACAACTTTTTGACAACTTCCAAGATTTTGACATGGTGATGCTAGTATGGACAAGGGCAGGAAGCATCATCAAGCAATTTCATTATTTTATTTAAATGGCCCATATTAACCCATTATGGACTAAGGCGCCCTATGGAAAACCATAGAAAGGATTAGGAATCGCAACGGTCATGTGTCTTGAAAAACGGTCATATGATCAAATACAACGCTGGTGTCGCGTCCATCTGTTGACGGAGATGTGATGCGCAGGTCCCATCCCCGTGTAATGGGGTTAATTGAGGAAGCACCACGACGACCCCATCCCCAGGCAACCGGAAAGAGATCGACGCACCTTCAGACCGGAGCCCCGGACCGTGATTGTGTGGCGCACAAACCCCCATCCTCGATGTGCAACTGCATCAAACTGAGGCCTGCATCAAGGTCCGATGCCTTAGCCGTGCGCCACGTGGCCCTATTTTCATTGAATTTAAATTTATATGTTTTCATCTATTTCATTTTTGTAATAGGCTTCCAATACGGCAAACCATTTCATTACTAGGAATAGCTTTCATTTTATATTTGTTTCTGGTGGTGATATAGTAACTGTGGTTTTTATACGTGCTACTTCCCACAAAAACAATATAGCGCAACACCGTACAAATATGCTACTTGTGATTCTAAATGCTACTCTGAATGGCTGCAGCATGTGGCACTTTTAATGGTGGGAAAATGATGTATTGATTCAGATGACGTGGGAGTTTTTATCGGAGCTAAGAAATGAAATGTTAAGACTGGCAGATACCATTGATAGTGGTTATGTACCACTCAATAATATTATAGAAACAGTGGAAGACTTTGTAGACAGCGTTGTAGAAATTGCAGCACTGACTGATTCTGATGTGGACGAGGTTGTGTGGAGCAACCTGCAGACGATTCTGCATCGTGCTGCATTAGAAAATCAACAAGGGAGAAGTGTAGGACGACCCTCTTATGAGATTCCTCTTGAGGTGTTGGAAACGTACATCCTGAGTGGCATAGCTGCCAACTCTCACGCTTTCGGCGTGAGACACACGCATTTGCATGTTGGCAGCTATGGAGTGGCATTAAACCAGCAGATGTTGCTTGCCTCTTTGGTGTGTCTACACGAGCTCGATTTTAGGATTAATGTAGCTAGCTACATTAGCCTACTAACCGTCTCCTGTTTGCCGTTCAATTCGGTCCACGATACTCCTTTCCTCCATCTTTTTCTGACATCATAGCAGCAGTGACTGACAGCCTGTGCAGTCCAATCAGAACAGCTCATATTTGCATGTTGGAGCATGAAATCCTTAAATAAATAAATCCATCAATATATACGGAAATAAATGCATTTATTTATTTAATCATTTATTTACCATTTTATTTATTTATTTATTTACCATTTTATTTATTTATTTATTTTACGATTTATTTATTTAACAATTTATTTATGGATTTATTTATTTAAGGATTTCATGCTCCAACATGCAAATAAGAGCTGTTCTGATTGGACTGCACAGGCTGTCAGTCACTGCTCCTTAAATGCGCTGTCTCTATGATGTCAGAAAAAGATGGCGGAAAGGAGTATCGCGGACCTGCTGCGTGAAGCAGCAGATCGAATTGAACGGCAAACAGGAGACGGTTAGTAGGCTAATGCTGCAATTTCTACAACGCTGTCTACAAAGTCTTCCACTGTTTCTATAATATTATTGAGTGGTACATTACCACTATCAATGGTATCTGCCAGTCTTAACATTTCATTTCTTAGCTCCGATAAAAACTCAATTTTGGTACCTAGCTAACCGGTAGTATAGTCACACTTGTAAAGAACTTGTAGACAATCCAATCCCAGCATAGGGCCACTGCAGTCCAATCAGAACAGCTAGCCCAACTGAAACCCACCCCCTTATTTGCATGTTGGAGCATCCATCCATCCATTATCTTAACCCACTTATCCTGAATAGGGTCACAGGGGGGCTGGAGCCTATCCCAGCATACATTGGGCGAAAGGCAGGAATACACCCTGGACAGGTCGCCAGTCCATCGCAGGGCACACACACCATTCACTCACACACTCACACACTCACACACTCACACCTATGGGCAATTTAGACTCTCCAATCAGCCTAACGTGCATGTCTTTGGACTGTGGGAGGAAACCAGAGTACCCGGAGGAAACCCACGCAAACACGGGGAGAACATGCAAACTCCGCACAGAGAGGCCCCGGCCGACGGGGATTTGAGCCCAGGACCTCCTTGCTGTGAGGCGGCAGTGCTACCCACTGCACCATCCGTGCCGCCTCATGTTGGAGCATGAAATCGTTAAATAAATAAATCGTTAAATAAATAAATCGTTAAATAAATAAATAAATAAATAAAATGGTAAATAAATAAAATGGATTTAATTAAGGATTTATTTATTAATATGTCACAAAGCGTCCTCCATACTAACCTGCATGTCTTTGGATTAATAAGTAATTGCAAAGGGGCTGGTAGGCCAAGGAAGACCTCTACATTTGGTGACTGAAGAATTATCTCCATAATGAATAAAAACCACCACACACCTGTCTGTCAGAACAGAAATGCTCTTCAGGAGGCAGGCTTTGATGTTCCAGTGACTACTCTCAAGAGACTTCACACAATGATTAACAGAGGCTACACCGCAACATGCAAACCACTAGTTACATGCAAAAGTAGGGTGGACAGGTTACATTTCGCTAAGTAGTACCTAAAAGAGTTCTGACCAATGAGACCAAGCTTGACTCGTATCAGAGTGATGGCAAGAGCAAAGTGTGGAGGCTAAAAGTATCCGCACAAGAACCAAAGCACCACCCCCCTCATCCGTGAAACAGGTGGTGGTGTATTACAGTTTGGGCATGACTAATGACTAAACAGAAAAAGCCATGTGTCCTATTACTTTTGGTCCCCCAAAATGAGAAAAAGGGATGTAATTCCTACACAGAACACCCAATATGGATATGAATACCCTCAAATTGACAGTTGGCATATTTAACTGCATATTCATCAGGCCAGATTACACGCTGCGGTAAATGCTCTCAGCGCAAAATGCGGCCTGATGAGAAATTAATGTTTGTTGCCGGCCTGTCACCTCTGGCCTCTCATTAACAACGTGTTTTTGCCCACATAACTTGTTTTTTTTTGTTTTTTGTACCATTCTCTGAAAACTGTTGTGCATAAAAATCCCAGGAGATTATCAGTTTCTGAGATACTCAAACCACCCTGTCTGGCACCAAAAATCATTCCATGGTCAAAGTTGAACCTCTTCACCATGTCTGCATTCATTTATTTGCTGCCACATGATTGGTTGTTTAAATATTTGCATTAACAAGCTGGTGTACAGGTCTACCTAATAAAGTGGTCACTGAGTGTATATCACTTTTCCATATGGGCAAGATTGATTGTTTGCATGAAATCATTACAATTACAACATTACAAGTTTGCAGGAAAGTTTTAAATTGCAGTTATGAAACTATCTATCTATTTCGCCGCTGGGTATTCTGGTATTGTAGAAGAGTCAAAGATACAGATTTGTAGTGCATTGGTGCCCTCTCCTAAGTGAGGTGTCTGACTAGTGATGACAAGTCACGACCAGTTAATAAACTATGTCTGATGACAAGTGCCAGTTTTCATACATCTCTGCTCCATTGCAATTTTCCTTTTGCCAAATCCCAGTAAATTAGTAGTCAGTGGTTCATCTCCCAGAGGAATTTCACCAACTGTTAATCAAAGGCATCTGGGAGCAGTTTAGCTACTTACTCTGATGGCTTCATCAATGAATACAACTGAGTTTATGAACAGTGTCAATCTGGAAAAACTAGAATGTGCTGGATGTGAGTCATGGAATATTTCCTGTTTATAGATGGAGTGAGGTTTCTGCAGATGGTTTTAGAGCAGGGACTCTGGGCCACAGGCATGACTAATGTGATTGATGGACCCTGAGCCTCCCATTCTTAGGGACTCCAGAACTGCTTTCCTTCCAAGTGGAAATAAATTATATTATGGTTTTGCTTACCTTCTGCCCTTTGGCTTGTGTGGGAAGCATATTACTATTGCTGTGCTTTAAATAAGGCAGGTCACCAGCACATCAAGTGTTTCGAAAAGATTGTGATCCCATTAAGTGCTGATTTTTTACATTGGTTTCACATGACATGGGCTATCCGTAGCCTAATTCATTCATTAAAACAGCCAATGTCATTTTGTAACATTTTTAAGATTCAACTTATTACATATGAATTAATGAACTTGAATAGTATGAACAATTGTTACTGTTATATGTGTACCACATGAAATTATTCTACTGCTGAATCTTTGCTTGTAGATGGAATAAAATTAACTCAAATCATGTGTTAAAGTCCCCCTACATGCCTTGTTCTTAGTGTTCCTGATTTATTCTGATGGACCCATGGGGCGATGTTGAAAAAGCACTGCTTCACAGAGTGAGCAAAGGTCATGGATGAATACCATTGTGAGGAGCTGCTCTAGTGCAGTTCAGGAGTAGCTCCCTATTCACCCAATGTAGGTCATATTCACACAACAATTCTGTCGGCACGCTGCAGGTGACTGAGTCAGGACCCTCCGAAATGCACTGTTCACGTGACGGGATGAGCCGAGTAAAGCACAGTACTCTGGGCCAATCCCCAGTCCCCACCAGTGCAACAGATGGAGAGGTTTTCAATTTTCACGTTAACAAGAGAGATGGGACGTAAGTCCAGAGACTGAGGTGGCCATTGCAGGACATGGATGTTTTTTTTACCTTACCATTCCTGTGTGGATTTTGATACGTGTTTGGGGTCATTGTCCTGCTTGAAATTCACCTACAACCAAGCCTCTTTTCCACCACAATGTCCTTGTATTTTGTGGAATTCATTATGCCGCTGATCTTAATTAGTACCCCTGGATAACTGGCAGCAAAACATCCCCAAACCCCAATGACCCACCTGCATATTTGACTGCAGCATGTAGGAATATTGAATGTTGAAAAGCTTTATGATGAAAAGGGTTATCTGTGGTTCACGGGTACCAATCCCAGTCAGGGCCTTTCTGTGTGCTGTTTGAATCTTCTTTCTACTTTGGTTCCCAAAGTCCAAAGACATGCAGGCTAGGCTAACTGGAGTGTCTAAATTGCCTATATGGTGTGTATGCGTGTCCCTTGGATGGATTGGCAACCTGCCAAGGGTGTATTCCTGCCTCTTGTCCACTGTTTGCTGAAATCCAGTCCCCCCATGACCCTGAATATGCGGGTTAGATAATGGATGGATGGAATAGACAAAGGGCAAATGTGTATATATAGCTGTAAGCAGCAATGAATGGGGCCTAACCTAAAAATGGCCTCCAACTGTTATGACAGTCATAAATTAAGTAACATGACTTGCATAGTTTCATGACAGCTGTAATATGTTAGATTACCTCTGCAATATATTTTTGATAACTGCAATGAACTACAGAACTACTTCCCAATATATGGTAAATGGACTGCGTTTTGCACATTGATCCGTAATGGTTTCCATGTAATGCCTCTCATTCACCCTTACACACACACACTCACACGCCAGTGTTGAAAGTCTGTCATGCAAGGCACCAGTCAACTCATTTGGAGTTAATTTTAAAATCTAATGCAGAAAGGCTGAACATAAAAATAGCAATTTTGAAAATATTTATATTTTCATCTTGATTTTTATGAGGAAATACCAGCGTTATGTCACCATTTTCCACCTCCACCACACACCTTGATCTGTGCACCCTTGCTTGACCTTACTAAAATGGCAACATTCAGTAGCCACACCCAGTGCGGCATGCATCTCACCAGGGTCTGCACCAAGGCGGAAAATAGGGCCCTTAATGCCACCAATTGGCCTGACTGTTTTCCACACCTGATTCCCAGGTAAAGGGAGGGTGGGAAACAAGCCATTCTCTGCCCATGATTTGAGTGACAGGGGATTATTGGTTTCAGACTCTATTGGCACATCCAGAGTAATTTGTCTCCATCAGGCTGTGATTGTTCTTGAACAGCTACAGATGGTAAAAATGTGTTCTTATGTTTGAATTTTTCTTTCAATTACAGTAATGGCATTGATTTTCTCATACTATTTGTATAATTTTTGATAAAGCATGCCCCGTTCCACTTCTGCATTTATCGTGTCAGTGTCAATACCATGAGGGCTGGTGAACAATAGAACTGTGATGCAGTTTAAGTAGGCATGAGTGCTGATGTTCTGCAACAAAAAAATATATAAATAATAAAATATGGCAGGAGCAAGCAAGAAGCCCAGAACAGAAACAGTAGTAACGGGTTGCTTAGCTACTGCTGGAAACAGTGGCTCACAAAATATTTGTTTCTCAGATGTTTCTCAGCAAACACATATTCAGGTATGAAGATGTTTCATCTGTCAAAGCCAGAGCGTTTTCTGTTTTCTGTTTTGAATAAAACTGAGACAATAATTATGTTGTTCTTTTTTGGAAAGAAAATGGAAATTTTGACATTTAAAGGTCCCTGTTAAGATTGCAACCAACACTTTTGTTTCTTCTAAAAAAACCATAGGCCACTTTTTACATCAGGCTATATTATGATATTGTTGTTTTCTGTGAGAGAGCCGTGTGTATACTCAAACCAAACAATTTGTAATTTTTGTATTGTTAACCATGAATTTCAATGTTCAGTTTATAATTCCATTGCCTGTAGGTGTCTATTATCTGTCTATTAATAAGGGAAAAGGAAAGGCAGAAAGTAGCATGTGCAGGACTTTGCTATGCAGTGAAACATGAATAAAAACTGGAAAGAAAAATGTTTAGACTTGACGGCTATCTTCCTCAGTTTATGACCTGGTTTACTCCAAAACCATTTTATTTGGAGAGCTCTCGCAATCCATCTCTGGTGGCCACATAGAGTAGCCTGCCTGTTGCTTGGCAATCCATAAACCAGCTTGAAGGCTTCCACCCTTTACCCTTCTCTGATAGACAGTAATGCATTTTACATTTAATACTGAGAAGCACTATAATTACTTTTAATATGATGGCCTCTTTTAATATAGTTGAGTCAATTTGTCTCTTGCAGTGCTAGAAATACAGAGTCTAGGTCCTCTATTGATGTTGATTACTGGACGCTATTTTTCTACTATAAGAGATGTTGCTGCTATCTTGATTCATCTGGTTAAATAAAGGTTAAATAAATATGTAGCTAAATTATTTTATTTTTTTCTCAGCATTTTCAGTATATGCAAATGAAAGGAGTTTCATGCTCTTTCAGATGGAGTGCACAGCAAAATTATGGCCCCTGGCAGGATGGTTATTGGAAAATGACAGCTGGGATGGATGATTATGGAGGATGATAACAGGAATGACTGAAGATACAACAAAGCACAAAACAAAAGCATACAAGTCTTGGCAAGAGGCCATTAACGGTAATTGTCTACTTATGCCAAAATGTACCTGTCCTTGAGTGCTGATTTTGTTCTTGTGCAGAGGCGGTTGAAGTACCTGAAGCATAACCATAATTAATGCGTACCATCCCTCATGTTTTGTTTTATTTTTTCCTTTTTAAGCTGTGTTTTCTAGATTACATAGCCCCATTACCATTTATTTTCTATGTCACAGTCCACAGAGTCCCAGAAATAATGGCCACGTATGATTGACACTACCACAGAAATGAGAAATTGTTGGATTGTGACATTTTAAAGCATGTGCTGCTTATAGTTCATGTTTAAACTCATGTCTGTACTGCATGTAGTGTCATTTATTGGATACTTGATTGCCTCTAGACAAGCCCTGTGTAGCTCAGGCATGTTGTCAGAGTTATTAGAAATGGTAAATAGGAATATTTCATAACTTTGGTGACATTATTTTATGAGGGCATGATTTGAAAATTGATTATACAGTGAGCTCCCTGTCTTGGAACAAAGCCAAATTTTTTCTTGATTTGGCTCAGTATTCTTTTGATTTGTAGTGAAACGGCTCACATGTGGGAAATTAATAATTTCTCGAACACTCCTGACAAAATCAGAAACACTTATGGAGCCATTTATCCCAAACATATGGAGCTTAATGTATGTGCAAGATCCTTTTAAGGTCCTGCTTCCAGTCTGATGTCCTTTCTGGTTTGCTGGTTTTTCAGCCTTCATCAGAATATTGGCCTTATCAGCATACGGCTGGTTTCATTCAATATGAGAAAACTATTTTGCCCATTTGCCCCTAAATGCATTTGGATGATTTGGTGTCCTTTTTCTGTGATCATTTTTTGATTTGCATTATACATACTGTATACTACACAGGATTGGTGGTTTGGATTTTCGGAAGTAATACAAATGTGATTCCAACCTACATCTTTTGACCTCAAACTTAATTGTCTTCAGTCTATAGCAAAAACAAAAGGATTTACCTTGCTTTCCTTTGCCATACAGACTCTATTGCCCTAAAGCACCAGTGTGTGTTACCTATCATCTGTCCCTTTCTTTTCTTTCCTCCCAGTTCCCTTATTTTTCAGCTCTTCATATTTCGAACACAAGTTCATCCTGCAGCACCAGCTGACAGTAAACCACAGTGTTGCCTCTGGCCTTCCCACAATGCAAAAGGTCAGAGAGACACTAAGTTCACAGCCCAGTAATCCGTATCAGTCTTGTGTGAACACAGGCTCAGCTAAGCATGCATGGATGCAGTTCCCTTACTGGCCTCCCCACATTCATTCCCGGACCTATTGAAATTAAATTAGGCTAACAACAGCAAACAACTGACCCACTTTATTTTAAGTGTGGGTTATCAGGCTGAGAGCCCCGGCCTTTGGCCTTGTTGTTTTTTTTGTTTTTGTTTTTTGTTTTGTCTTTCCCTTGAATGATAAATGCAAGCCAAGGTCAGTTTGTGTTGGCTTTTATTTCAGTTTGTTCTGTTTGGATGGAGGAAAGGGCGAAACAGGATCAGCAAGAACAAACGTTTGGAAGAGAGGCTCCTGGCATGGGAGCCTTTTCTGAGAAGGCCTCATTCCTCACCGTTTCTGCAGAAATGACGTGTTTAGTGTGCTGGTGATATGCGCATCGAAGAAGATGGGGCCAGCTGACTCCTGCTTGCTCCTAATTTCTCTCCTTCATCAACTGCTGAAGTATAATAATCCTGTCAGTTTCCCTTAAGCAGGCAGACAGGCAGGGTTATTATCAAGCCCTCTCTTGACTGGTTGTCAACTAAATAAATGACAACTTATGTGATTTTCAAGTGTGGTTCTTCATCTGTAATGAGAATCATCAGTGTGGGCCAGTGGACAAATACAGTGAGGTTCGTAAGTGACAACAATTGCTGTTGTTAAGAGTGAGTGGGAGAATAGAGATAGCTGGTATCTCTATCCTGGGCTGCATGGAGGGGGCAGAGGTGCTTGCTAGTTGCTGTGTATGTCCCAGTGTGATAAAGAATGTTTGGGGAGAAGCAGCAGGGTCCGTCAGTTAATGTCCGGCTTAGCACGGCAGCAATTTCTCATAGAGCAGGCTCCTCAAATCTTTTCCCTGATGGTAAATGGGAAATCAATTCAATGTTATTTGTAAGTGACAACCCTGCATCATCAGGTATTATCCCTGTTAGCATGGATGTGTATTAGTGTATATGAATATAAATAGGGTATTGGGCCTCATTTACCATCGGAACAACTTGTGTGTTCAAATCTACCTGTGAGTGGGGCTCTGCATGAGAAAAAAACTATTCAAGGCTGTCTTGGATGTCATAAATCGCCCACAATTGCTTATTTGTGTTCAGACCTAGTGATGGAGAAGGCCATGGTATATTGAGAGCATGATTTTCATTCTCTTCAAATCATAAAGCATAACTGCATGCGCTCTGGATATTTTGTCTTCCTGGAAGACACCCCTCCTGGCTGGAATGAAATGGCGAAACATGGTATCCTCCAGTACCCTTCAGTGTGTGAACAAAGCACTTGAGCTTGAGCACTGAGTCACCTTTAGTTGTGTTGTGTGTCACCCATACACTCATCCAAGAACATTGTGACTATACTGACTATATCACATTTCTCCACTGCTCTGCTCATGTTCTTCACTGTCCATTGGCTGTACTTTTTGTGCCAGTCTACTTCCAACTGTGAGTTTATTGATTTGGAGCTGCTCGCTTGTTTAGCCTTGGACTTAATGCATGGAGATCCAGGTGTATGACAGTTTCCATGCCAACATAACTTTAGACATTGCTCTTTGAGAAACATCTGCAAGTTGAGCTGTTTCCATCTTGGATGCTCCTGCAAAACATGGTCTCATATTGTAGCCATGCTGGCCATGTCACAACCTACAAGTGTGGGAGTCACCCGGTTTTAGAGCTGGTACTTTGATCAGAATGTCAGTATGTTATCGAATGTCAGTATAAACGGAGGTTTAGCGGGCAGAACATTGTTTTCTGCCCTGTGGATGTGGAGAGCATTAGCTTTTTAAAAAATCCATCAATCCTGCCATGGATTATACACAGGTCCTGTTATTTCTTCACTATTTTATGGTTTGTGGGACTTGAATGAGCCACAGGTTTTGGCTATTTACCCATGGGCATTTGTACTTGAAAATGTGCCTGCCTCTGGATCGTATTTTCCTTGCAGTGAAAACTTTCACATATTTTCTTTCCTCCCCCTGCCCTTAAGGTTCTAGAAGGTTCTGAGCAGCTATATCGTGGGCCTCTGCATCCTGGGGACTGCATTGTGGCCCTGCAGCACAGTTGTTTGTTCTCATTGTTCTGACTCAGCCCTCTCTCATCTCCTCTCCTCCAGGTTCAACATACAGAGAGAGGCAGGATACATCCAAACCCAGATCTTCACACCTGGTCAGTTTCCATCCTCTGAGAAACACTCATTGTTCTCTCTTTTTTCAAAATACAAATGTGAATTGAAGAGAGATGTCACGTGAAGTATATCCTTAACAAACCTAGCTGTTTATGTTCTGTTTGATAGTTTTTTAAGTATTGGTTCTTACCTGAGCATTGTTATGTTGTTGTTCCTAATTGAAAACACTCTAAATGTAATTGATAACTTATCTGGTTTACCTTGCACATGAAAATACAGATACAATTGTAGGCCTTCCTACTCATATGTTTCATGCGCAAGTTATCTGCACAAGGAATTGCGATAATGTAACTCCTTGACAATCATGCTTAGAATTATTATTTAGCTCATGTGTCCAGAACTTCCACCTTGGAAAAATTTAACTTGCTTAACTGAATTGTGGGATACTACTGTCATCTTGTGGTGACCTTGTGATACTGCTTGAGACCTGACAGGATTGTTCATGAGGGAATTTCCTGCTAGTCATGTCTTTGGGAATTTCCCAATCTTTATTACTTTTGCAGTCCCAGTTTATTTTCAGTCAGCCTTAAAAGTACAATGGGTAATTTTGGACTTTCGAGGTCAAGAGAGGACTTTCAGACAGTCAAGAGAGGAATTGCAGCAACAAGCACCCTCAAACCACAACATTGTTTATCCAACCCCTTCTCTGTGAATGAACTGACTTGAAACCCCCCCCCCACGCCATTGGCTGCGGCAATTAGATCCAATTTTCAACCAATGAGCTTGAATTATTGTACAGCTATACAATGTTATGGTACAGAGTGTCGGCCCGTCAACTGTATATTAAACCCGAATTGAAGGACTATAAATACGCAGAGGGTGAGTCAACATGTCAGTGAGCCTTTTTCAATCATAGGAAGGGTTTTACAACAATGGTCTTGTAACAATGTTTTAACACAAAAATCTTACGTATTGTACCTTTAAAGCCTTCATAAAACATACAGAAAGCCTTCACCAGCATGAAATGACTGCATTGCAAACTTGTTATTTACCATGAGGGCTGTAATGAATTATGTTGTATTAATGTAAAATGTTCTAACATCATGTGAGCCTGTGGTATACTCAGAGAAAACAAAATAAAGGAAGCTACAAAGAGCATTTACATGCAGCTGTCATTACTTTCCATCCACTAGAGGGTGCTGTTTGTCAATAGGTAGATTGTTTATGTTTCTAAAAAATGTTCCTGATTGCTCTCCTGACCGTTTTATTTCAGAAATATACACTCACCGAGCACAGTTTGTTTAAACCTACTTATTCGTGCGATTATCTAAATCAGCCAATTGTGTGGCAGCAGTGCAATGCGTACGATCATGTAAATAGAGGTGAGGAGCTTCAGTTAATGTTCAGTTCAACCATCAGAATGGGGAAGAAATGTGATCTAAGTGACTTTGACCGTGGAATGATTGTTGGTGGCAGACAGGGTGGTCTCTAGAGTTTGCTTTGTTAAAGAGAGACATCAGAGGAGAATGGCCAGACTGGTCAAAGCTGACAGGAAGGTGACAGTATTGCAAATAACACATATTACAACAGTGGTATGCAGCAGAGCATCTCTGAACACACAACAGATCATAACTCTAAGCGGATAGGCTGCAGCAGTAGAAGTCTAATAAATACCTAATAAAGTGCTCGGTGAGTGTATGTTTAACGTACACATGGATTAAGTTGCACTTAAGTGCTCAGCATTGTAAATTATGTTCAGTCGGCCTCCCTGTTCCTTGAAGGCAATTCATGAAATCCTGTCCACCTGTGCTTGGTGAAAGTATTACCGAGCACAAACACAGAGTGCGCACCTCATGAATCGCCCAGATAACGATGACATATGGGCCTCGTAGAATTGGTCAATGTCAGGCTGCCGGCAGAGCGTAGAGTCGCACTGCGAGAGACAAAGAGCGCTCACTTGGGAGCAGGTGCCCAGTTTTGCCCTCTGTCACTTGTAAATTACATGTGCCGAAGAGACTATTGTATGCTCATCCCCTGTAATTGCTATTGGAGCTTGTGAGTAGGACTTAGGCGCTGCCTGGATGATTGTGCAGGTGTCTGACAAAGACTCTTTCTCCACCTCGACAGGTGTGCCAAAGGGGCTGAACGAGGCCTCTGTGGAGAGTACAGTCAGTCTGCCCAGATGGCAGGAGGAGGCTATTTCTGTAAATATTGCTTTCCGGCAACTATTGTCAAAAGTGTTAGTGGAGAGCTTCCCTCTATAACTTTTACACAGGTTAGATTTGCCTCCCTTAGAACTGCAGTTATTTTTTTTGTTTTGCTGAGTCACAGTGTTAAGGCAATTCCAGGAACTGCTAGCTTTACTGCTAAGCAGACGTTGTTTTTTTCAGTTGTGTTTTTCAGACTTGGCTTTTATTGTTGCTTGTATTTAAAACTGAAAGAACATTGCTCTTGATTACCATGGGTGTTTAGGGTCGTTGTTAGGTTAATTGCTGTTTGGGTAAAATGCTTTCTCGTGTGTGGTTACCGACACGTGGCCTGGGCTGTGACAAGGTGTTCGCCGTTGCAGCCAGACTTGCACAACATGTTGCTCGCACCTAAACCTAGACATGACTGCACTTTGTGAAGTCTTTTCGCACCAGCCACACATGCCGTGAAGTCCAGCCTTAAGTCCCTGCTTGCGGGCCTGTGTTTGCGTGTCCGGATTCACAGGGGCCGGATGAAGTCTGAAGTGATTATGATAAAGAACCGCTAGGCCTTGCTGCGAAGCTGAACATTCCCAGAAAACCTCCCAGCATGTGGCCTTGTGGTTAAACTGAGGTTTCATTGCAGCCCTGCTGGAGAAAAATTTATGCAATCTGGGTTCTCTGTGCTCCTCATTAATTTGGAAATGAACATGTGCACAGACCCATTCCACCTTCATTGTTTAATTTATCTTTTTAAAATCATAAAATTATTTGCAGGAAATGTAATTATTTTACATTGTGTACAGTTTTTTCTTTACTGAATTGAAAGATGGAAAACTGAGATAATTATAATATTTTATCTCTTAACACTTAAGAACAGTTTTATGGGAGGGAGAATTGCTTTTATCTCACTATAATATTATAGTGCCAATGCTGGCCATCTCCCAAGCCTTTCTATTCCCCACTGTTAATAAGCTGCTGCCCATATTTGGGCATCTTCCTCCCTGTGGGTGTGTGCTGCTGAATCTGATTATACACAACCACTTCCTGCTTTTCATGTCGGGAAAGCGAGGAGGTTTCGCCTCCACTGCCAGGGTGTGTCAGGAGGAAGTGCGGCTTCTGATGGCTGCTGTCAAAAAGACTCTTTGTGTACCAGAAAGAGGAATCAGTATTATTTGGGAGAGGTACAAGATGTAGGCTGGTATTTAGTTCACACAAAAGTTTATATGAAGTTGCACAATTCTGCAGTCCAACTTTTATTCCCCCCAGTGTCAAAGCTGTACGTCTGTAAGCAGCTATGCAGTTCTTCATTACATTCTGGGGTAGGATACTCACTGCATCTCAGAGCAAAATCTACACTTTAATCTGAAGTAAGATGCTTGCTGCAACTCTTATTGCATGCTGCTGTGGAGCGATGTTCCCACCGCACACAGATAGAACTGTGATTTAGAATGTCACATGATTTTTAAGACCACAATCCATTAAACTGCCTTTAAATAAGATGTGGCGTGCTGTGACTCACCTGCTGTAATGAGATTTGGAGAAATTTAACCGAAGATCAATATTGCAAGGGCAAAGCCGCACCTAACAGAGGGAAACCAGATGACCAATTTTCATGGCAAGTGTCCAAACTGCTGACCTGTACTTGCATTAATATGCTGTTCTATTTAGACAAGCCACTGTATTGTCACGTACCCTTAGTTAGTCACACTAAAATGCATTGTGTTGTCTGACTGTGGAGCTAAACCTTACAATGGGGGATGTGTGGTGGATGGAAAAAATGCTAGATGTGGCCCTGGCTGGTAAGAAGTGTCTCTTCTTTGCGCTGTGGGCCATAGACCCCAAGTATCCCTAACAGGTTTTAAAATGAGATGCAGATAGCCTTGCTTATCCTATAACATACATTATACATGCCAATAGCATACAACATATGCAGTATAGTAATAGCAATAGCAAGTAATAGCAGCTTGTATCTTTTCTGTGTTATGTCATAGTCTCATCTTTCAAGTTTGCCTCTTGGCAAATTCAGATGTAAACACAAACTGGACACGCTCTGTTGATGTTTGCTGCAACCACTCTGTGCTGACTGTACTGCCTACCATTTGCCAGTAGATGGCACACCGGTGAACATTGTTAACTTGGGAGTAAGGCAATCAGTCAGTCAGTCATTTGTGTAAATGACTGTGACACACACACACACACAGATTAACCTCTGCAATGGTGGATAAAAAAATAATTAAGCCTTTGGAGGTCATAGCAAAGCATTGCTTTGTCACATAATCTCTGCTCTTCTACTTCAGTGTGAGAACAGGTGGAGGGTGTCAGAGGTACATTGTCCAAAGGACAATACAAGTGTCCCAAGGAAGAGTAGGAAACACATTATTCACAGGTTCGGCTTTATTAACCCGAATTCCGTGCCCCCAGCCCATGGCCCATTTCAACCCTTTCACAAGTAGGTCAGAGCAGATCACGTTGCCAACCACATGATTTTCCACCTTGTGTTGTTTTCGGCCTAGCTTCCGGCACTAGTAATGGTCGTGCACCTCAAAAGTTGTATTTTTCCTTCCGGTAACGAGCACAAGAAGGACCAATTTCAGCTCAACATTTAGAAATATCTGAAAGGCCCCCCCTCTCCCCAAGTCTCCATCCTGTTAAAAAAATCATATTTCCATTGCTTTTATTCTGACATTCTAGAAAAATCCTGCGGACCCTCAAACCTTGTGGCTGCCCACCCCCAGGCTTTGAGGGAAGGGCGTCGCCTAATTAGTTTGGAGGAACGCGACAGCAAACACTGCTCCGTCTCTTGTGGGTAGGGCCGGATCATTCTTTGACGTCGTTTTATGTGGGGGCCCGGCCGAGTGCGTGCGCTACCCCCGTCCGTTTGGGGCCGCTTTGAAACCCAACCATGCTAAAACACGGCTGTAAGTAGGCAAGAAATCCCTTTCGCATACTCTTTCGGTGCCATTTCGCGCGCGCGAGCTGGCTGCTAGCTCACTCAGCTACTCGCTGGATGTGAAGGAGGCAGTTGAAATCTTGATGTGGTTGAGCGCAGAGTTCTTTCCAGGGAATGCATGCCATGCATTCCAACCATCTCTCTTTAATTTTTTTCACTGCCTGTTTGAAATGGCTCTCCACCAGTTAGGTCAAGTAAAGCACACACCAGTTTCAATTCATGGCTTTCCTGCAAGAAGGAGTAAGTTATATAAAATATTAAGAGGAAGTTATACTTCAGGAAGGTACAGGTTTGTCTTCAGTCTATATGACATCTTCAATGGGAACGTTCACAGCAGAACTTGATATTAGATTTCTAGTTATTTCTCTCCTAAGTGACCACCATACATTTTCCTAAATATTAGCATGCTAATGAGAATCTTCTCCTTTTCCCAATAGATGTGGAACCTGATCCCATAAATTCCTATTCCTTTTTAACCCTTAATCCCAGACGGAGGTGTAGGGTTACACTAGCAATCACTTGAACCAGCCCTGGGCATTTGTTGTCCTGTGGGAATTTACCACCTTTACGTAACCGCTCTTACTGCCCCCCCACTGACTCCCAGTCCTGGAGAGGATTCTGTGGATTTCCCAATTGTGCCCAGTTCCTCTGCACCTCTATCTGCTGCTGCTGAATGCTCACCCTAAGGCAGGTAGGAGGCTTTGTAAAGGAACTGGGTCAAAGCAACAGTGGTGCTTCCTGTTAGGTAAGCCCCTCTCCCATATCCATTAACTGATCGATGATGTCTCAAGGGCTCTGAAACAGCAGTAGGTCTAGTGCAGTTGAAATTGTACTTCCCTCTAGGGTCTTTCAGCGAACTTATCCCTGGTTATGGGTATGCACTTTGTTGTACGTCGCTCTGGATAAGAGCGTCTGCCAAATGCCAATAATGTAATGTAATGTAGTCCACCATTGAGCCGGAACCAGGTGGATGCACTAAGTACAGAAGCCAGGTGTAATATTTTGTCACACAGTTATGCATGACAGAGAAGGAGCTAAAACCCATTTGTTTAACCCAAGCCCCTCGTGCATACAACAGGCCCAGAGCTTTTTCAAATGTAATGTTCATTGTAAAGTTTCCGTAAAGATGTGCTTTTATTGCACCCTGTGGGGTAATTTGTCCTCTGCATTTAACCCATCTTAGCAACTTAGGAGCAGTGGGAATTCACAGTGTAGCGTCCAGGGACCAACTCCAGTTCTGAAGCTTGTGCCTTGGTTAAAGGCAATGGCGTATCGCTGCAGTGCATATATTTTAGTGTGGAAGAAAACCCGGAGTTAACATGGGGAGAACACGCAAACTCCATGCAGAGCGGACTCAAATCTGCCCGTCTTGGACTCCTCCTTCTTGTGAGGCAACAGTGCTGACCGCTGCATCACCGTGCCAGCCATAAACTCACTCCTTGTCCCTCAGTGGACCCTGAAATGAGATCCCGCGACTTCAAACAGTTGAGCCTCTGCTCCATCTCTGCCTTTTTGCTGTTTGCACGTGATGGTGTGGAGATAACAGGCACCTCGCTGCATGACACTGATACCGGCATTTCTGTTGGGTATCCAGCACGTCCTGCCGGGGCGTAAGCCTATATCAAGGATCATCAACTCTGGCCCCCGAATCTAAATCCAGCCCTGGTTTCCTTTCTCCCGGGTGCTACTGATTGGGCAGATTGTCTTCACACCTGACTCCCAGGTAAAGGGAGGGTGGGAAAACCAGTGGTTCTTGGCCCTTGAGGACCTGGCCTATACTGTTGGATCAATCTGATCTGAGACCTACACTGGCAGTGCCAGGATGACAGGTGGGCTCTCTTGGAGCCGGCAGCCACAGACACGTGGTGTGCTGACACACAGGTCAAGAGTGGCAAGTTTGAGTGGCACCCAGGGTTGGTGACTCAGGATGCATTAGGTGAATCTGAAATGTGTCGTGTTGCCACGTGGGACCCAGTGACTTTTATTTCAAGTGGTAGACATTGTTGCAGTGTTGCAGTGCACATCAGAGACACATATAGCACTGTGCTGGGCCCAGTAACAAGACTTCATCTGTACCATGCTCTGACTGCTTTAATGAAGGTACAATACCTGCAAAACTGCAGCTCAGGTACAAGACTGTCCACCCAGTCACTGTTCATATTTTATTTACGTTTATTTAACCAGGAATACCCCATCGAGATCAAAATGTTTTTATCAAGGGGGACTTTTTTAACACAAAGACCAAACAAGGCCGACAGTCAACTTATAAACAATGAATGGAGAATGAAAGTATAACTGTAATTAGAACAAAGAGCACATACAGTGCAGTCTGTATTTGGACAGTGACACATTTATTTTTGTTTTGGCTTTGTACTCCAGCACATTGAATTTGAAAAAAGACAATGAATATGACTTTAAAGTGCAACTGTTTTTAGGCCTCCGTGCTGGCAACAGCAGTGGCCAGTGGCATTATGTTTTTGGGTTGTCCGTCCATCTGTCCATCCGTCCATCCATCCGTCTGTCCATCCCATTCTTGTGAACACGATATCTCAGGAACGCCTTGAGGGAATGTATTCAAATTTGGCACAAACGTCCACTTGGATCCAAGGATACATTTTAGTGGTCAAAGGTCAAGGTCACTGTGACATTGATGGAGGCATACAACTGCGAGGCGGTTATTTTGCTCTAGTTATAAATAGTACCCACAATTTTAGGGGACCAAAAGTAATTGGACAATCGGCATCTCAAAACGTTTCTTGGACAGGTGTGTTTCATCATTCGTTAGATAAAAGTGCTAGCAAAAGGTCTGATTCAGTAACTGTTCAACAGATAAAGAACACTATCCAGGATGTAGGCATAGATGCGTCAAAGACAGCAATCACGATTACGTGATGAGGGGTAGATAAGATGAATATCAACCTGTACCAGAGTAATAGAAAGAGGAAAGTGAATCATCTGTTAATGGCTTGATGGTATGGCTTGAGCATCTATGGCTGTCACTGGAACTGGCTCACTTGTGTCCATTGATGATGTCACTGTGCTGACTGCAGCAGCAGGATGAATTCCAAAGTATACATAAACATCTTGTCTGTTCAGATCCAAGCAAATGCTCAAAATTGATTGGATGACGCTACTTCATGCAGCAGGACAATGATCCAAATCATACAGCCAAGGCAACCATGGAGTGTTTTTCGAGCAGTTTGCCCAAGTCAGTCACCTGACCTCAGTCCAATTGAGCATGCATTTCACTTGCTGAAGATGAGACTGAAGGCATACAGCCCCCAAAACCAAAAGGTACTGAAGAGCGCTGCAGTACAGGCCTGAGCATCTCCAAGGAACATACCCAGCATCTATGGGTCATAGACGTATGTGCAAAGAACAATTGTACCACTGTCCAAATATTTAAGGACTGCACTGTATAAAATTGTGTATGACACTGGTGTTTTAATGAGTTTACTTTTTTGTCGGTGATTAACATTTGAGATGTCTTGGCACAGTGCAGTATATAGGCTGAACAGGGATGGCTTTATGTTTGGTGTCTCCACCTCTTCCTCTACCACAAAATGTGGCCTCTCAGGTTTGGTATCTCTTGCATTCACAGCAGGACGGCAGTCCCTGATGGCTCCCATGGGGCTTGTTGGAGCAATTAGGCATTGTAAAACTGGACAAGTGCGAGAGCGACCTGTAATTGGCCATTATGTACTAGGCTGCAAAAGATACTGAAAATTAGGTCAAACATTGGTTTTTAAGGAAGCTAGCTAAAATCCCCCCCATTTCCCATATCAGTGTTTTATTGGTCATGTTAAAATGTAATTGTGAGCAGGGTGAAGATAATTATTATGAATAATAATTTGTTATTTAGCTGATGCTTTTATCCAAAGTCACTTACATTTACTAAGCGGGGACAATCCTCCCTGGGGCAATTTGGGTTTAAGGGCCTTTCTCAAGGGCCCAACAGGTGTGTGGATCTTATCGTGGCTGGGCCGGGGCTTGAACCACCAACGTTCTGGGTCCCAGTTATGTACCATAGCCACTAGGCTACAGGCTGCCCGCAAGTTACTGCAAGTTTCAGTGCTGAGTCACCATCTGCAGGGTGCACCAAGAGACGCTAAATATTAATTATTAATTAATGATGCTTTTTTGCAGCAGTGGGTTGCATTCCGTTGTTCAGCCATTATTCACTTGCATTACTGGATTCTACTTCCTTCTACTGCTCTACTCTTCTGCCTTCAGCCAACTGATGAGCAGAGGTCTAATTTTTTGGCCAGTAGTATTTTCCCAATGCAGTGTATTTTCACAGAGTTTAATGATGCAAAGTTTTTACAGTTTTCTGTCCTGAACGGGTACTGCTTGAACCAAGCAAGTTTACACAGGTTTAATTGTTATCCAAATATATGTACGTCAGTGAATCATTGTGTGTCATGAGGCACTTTAAGGATATCCTTGCCGCCATGGTTTTTGGGAAAAGTACAGGACTCAATTAAACACATCTGTTGGCTAGAAATGTCCTCCACTGTAGGCAGTGCAAGACACTCTTTAATGAATGTTGTTTGATTTGCATATTAGAGTTTGTAATTTGTTTGAACAAAACTTTCTTTGTGAATAACTGTCGGTGTCAAGCTGACTTGCTGATAAGGCTCGTTAGAAGTAATGTTTGTGTTGGCCTGGCTCCATGTGGCCTTCCTGGAAAAACTAAATGTGTGTGTGCACATTTCGCGACAACTATGTGGGCCATCTGTTTTGTTTAAATAAGCTTTGACAGAGCTGGGCAAATTAGTACATTATTTGAATGAAACTTTTTAGTGGCGGGATCCTTTTACCCTCCCTCTTTTGCAGTGTAAGGAATGGGAAAAGGCGATCTGGCTATATATTGAGAAGTTGTCACATTATTGTCTCAGGGATGTGACACTCATCAGTCATGTATGTAACGTGCGGTGCGGGATTTTCTCAAAAACCATAAAAAAGGTGTCGAAATTTGAACTGCGCTAATGTAAGTACGGTACAGCTGCTTTTAAACCACTTGCTCAAGATGTTTCAAAGTGTCACTATGCTTCATGCAGAAGCCATTTCCTTCAGGAATGTCCACTGTGAGGGGAATTGTATTCTGAGGATCTTAAGAGGGGAAGTATTTTTGTTCGTTTACTGTAAAGCTTGCTGTGCTTCCAAGGAAAGAAGGTTGGGTTCATCCGCAATCCTGATTCCCTGAAGTTATGCAAATTCAGATGAATGTCCAGGAAGCAGTGAATTATCGTGAGCCCAGTAAATACTGCTTTTAGTATTGTTATGTTGTGCCATTTCTGTGTTATGCATATCCTTAAAAAATCTGCATAAACTAATTATCATTTAAATCCAATGGATGCCGACACAAAAGCACTCATTCTGTGGGTGTTTCAGAAATATACACTCACCGAGCACTTTATTAGGTATTTATTAGGCTTCTTTTTTTTACTTCTACTGCTGTAGCCTATGGACTTAAAGTAATGATATGTTGTGTGTTCAGAAATGCTCTTCTGCATACTACTGTTGTAATGTGTGGTTATTTACGTTACTGCTTTGACTAGTCTGGCCATTCTGCTCTGACGTCTCATTAACAAGGCGTTTCTGTCTGCAGAACTGCTGCTCACTGGTTTTTTTTTCTTTTCTTGTTTTCTTTTGCACCATTCTTTGCAAGCTCTGGAGACTATTGTACGTGACAATCCCAGGAGATCAGCAGTTTCTGAGATACTCAAACCACCCAGCTGAACCTCTTGACCATGTCTGCATGCTGTTATGCATTTAGTTGCTGCCACATGATTGGCTGGTGTACAGGTCTACCTAATAAAGTGGTCAGTGGTTATATATTGCATCTAACATTAATATGCTAAATTGCCAATACACTTTACAGTGTATTACTCTAAGATTATGAGGTTTGAATCTTAAACAATCTGCCCAGTGGTGAGCACATGTTGTGTGACATACAGCAGGCATTATACATGGCTGTAACAGGCTTTCAACAAATGCAGACATTTCACTTTAAACATTTTAATAAGTTTTTGTGATAAATAGTTTATAAATTCCCAACCTGCAGATAAGGTCTTTGAGACCCTAGCACACTGAGTGTATTGTAACTGGTGTTATATTTACCTGCATTTTTCTCTGTTGGAGATGAATAGCAGTAGTTAGCAGGAATTGAGAGCAGGGGATGGTACGAGACACAATGGCTGAGGGTTTCATAATGCTGCTGTTGCACATTTGAGCGTTGCCCGTGGCAACACTGGCATCTGGCGGACTTGGGGGAGCCCTCTATCGGAGTGCTGGCTTTTTGAATGGGGAGCATTCATTCTGGAAAGTTCCAGCTCAGCCTGCCCTTGCCAACGTGTTTGTTTTAAAAGGTGAACCCTGGACACGGGCTGTGCTGTAAAGCCACGTCCTGCTTACGCAAATCTGACATTATCTGCGGCGTGCGTGTTTGCTTTGGATCCTGTTGCTTTCCCGCTGTCATTTAATAGGGGCCTAGCCCCTCGAAGCCACGCCATAGAGGTCTTTAGAGCATGCCAGGCAGACCCACGTCCCCAGAACCCATTTGTCCACTGGTGAATGGTGTGGGGAGTGGTTTTTCATTTACAGAAATGATGGCAGCGCAAATTGATGAGACTGAAGTGCTCAGTTTTATTTGCATGCCACACCTTCAATGACTGAACTATAACAAAGAGTAATGCAAGAGAGGCCATGGCATATATAGCAACGGCCAATACAGTCACAGATAAAGGGTGTTGTTAGGCACAAGGTGTGTGTGTGTGGATGGGATGTTGGGGTCATGTAAGGGGGATGGGATGTTTGTGGACATTAACTTGGGAAGAAAAACATTTGGGAACTGTTGTGTGTGAAAATCCCAGGAGATCAGCAATTTCTGAGATACTCAAACCACCCTGTCTGGCACCAACAATCATTCTACGGTCAAAGTCTCTTCTGATATTTGGTCTGAACAACAGCTGAAACCCTTGACCACATCTGCGTGCTTTTATGAATTTAGTTGCCACGTGATTGGCTGATTAAATATTTGCATGAACAAGCTTGTGTACAGGTCTACCTGATAAAGTGCTCAGTGAGTGTAAAAAAATGAATAAATAAAAAGGGAAAAAACCTGGGCCCAATTTTCTGCAGAGCTGATGTCATCAGAAGGTGCATCACATTAATTTTCTATATATTTCCTTCAAGCTTTGTATCTAATATAGTTTGTATGCAAGTATCTAATGTTGCATTATGAACCTTAATAACAAGTGCCACAAACCTCTTGTAGAAAGGCTAAATGCTTACTAAAGACAAGAAATGCAGTTTTAACTGTCTCTGCAATGTCACTTCACCGGACAAACACCTGTCCAAATTTAGCACGTTAGCAGCAATACATCATAAGGACCGTTGTAAAGATGTAAAGAATTCTGCTGTGTAAACAGGGCCCTGGTAGCAATAGAAATTGACTTTGTAGCAGGTGCTATTTTTGTCACAAGGATGAAGTGGCCAGTCCAGATATTTTCTAATGAACTCAGTGTTAGGATATGTGTGTACATTCCAGGTAATGAGCTCACATTGCACCTCTCTGAATTCCTGACAGTCTGTCCTTCCTTCTGCCCCAAAACAAAATATCTTGGCAGCTCCCTCGCTCTGTTACATCCCTGAGCTGCTCAATATTCATAGGCAGTGCTCAGGAACATTCCAACAATCTTGCGAGTGGGAGGGGGTTTCCTGTTAGTGAGGTCAGTGGTGTGGCTGCAGAGCTACAGAGTGCCCCCCCCCCATCAAAGCTCTGGCCACAATACCGTCACCCTGTGAGGTGACTGCAGCAGGGCCTCCTTTCTCAGATCATAGTGGAGCAAGGATGTACAGGAATGCCTTATATGGAAATTCCACAAGCTTTTTGGTGATCTCATCCCCCCCTCCCCTACCCTGAGGATGATGCCATCATTAGGTCATCATCGCTGTACCTACCACTTTCTCTGGCTCATCTCTAAAACAGGAGCAATTCTTTTTCTCCCATAACTTGTTTTCAGATACAGTTGGGAAATCTTGTTATATTTACCTCCTGCTGTGTCAAATATTTGCAACGTGCTGCAAAAAAATCCATTGGGATGTGACTGGCAGTAATGCTCTGCAGTACTTATGCTACCCCTGAATGAGATCAAATCTGTGTAGCTAAGAACAGAGATACCATACGCAACACCTGCTGCCTATTTTCATCCTCATTCATGAAAGCTTCCTCATTTCTATATGCATGTAACGTTTTTGGTGTGGAGTTTGTGGTCCATCATATTTCAGTTACTCTTCCCTCAAACCTCTTGGACATATTAAAAGCAGATTCAAGCTGCGTTTTTACAATTCATGCCAATATTACGAGTGTAGAGTCACGTTCTAATAACCTTTCCGGCTGGCTCATCTGATAATTCAGCTACTAAACACAATTTATGCAACGGTTTGTGTGTATGCGTCTGCACTGTGCAGCCAACCATAACCCCATGCTCCCCATGGTCTGGTTTACAGTACGTGTCTGTCACGCATGGTTTAGGGTACATGGTGGTGCTGAAAGCACTGCTGTATAACAGTAAATAGGTAGTGGCACTGTTATGTGTGAAACGAGACACCTGGAATGTGTGGGGTTTAGAGCTGTGTCTTGTTTATGACAGATTGACCCAGTTTGTGCTAACGGGAGCGTTCCTGTTTCATTTCGGACCCAGTGCTCCACCTGGGTCAGACTGTCCCTGAAAATCAGATTTATTTCCAGCGTAGGTAGAATAGAAGGCCTGGAAGTCAGGGGAGGAAGGAGGCAGGAAGTCTCTCTCATTATCTTTTATCAGCGGATGAATCCGTCCTTTTTTTATGTGGCTAGGAGATGATATTCACTTACCGTTACTGTGAATGGAAATGGAAAATGTATATTTTTGCACAACATACTGCGTCAGAAATTGGCCTTGGCTTGGCTAAAAATAACTATTTCAGCTTGAGCATGAACCATTTGTGGGTAGATTGATTGAGGCCATCAGAGTGTGCTCAGTTTAATTAAATTTATTACATTTTTATTAAATAGTTTTATTAAAACTATCTTTTCACATTGTTCATCTTATGACTGCTGAAAATGAATATTTTAGGAGGTACATTAATCTGGGGACACATATTCCTCCATTTAACAGGGGAGCAGGGTAATCTAGTGTTGATCTAATCTAAGTTGGAGTCTGGGATGCTGTTACACTGGCCTCCTGGTGCCTGGCAGATAGTACTGTAGGTGATCTCATCACATGTTGCCATGACAAAGCGATCTGTGCCTTTTACAGCCAGGAATAATCATTAAAACCCAGCTAAAGTGTTTAGAATTACGTCATTTCATTGATGTTGGGTGGGTGGGTGAAGATTCTCTGCTGGATGTACAATACTGTTCAAAACACTGGGGTCACCTTGTCTTTTTCAGCTTTTTCTGATTTTATATTTTATTTTCTCTGTAACCCTTGGGCCCTTTATGACTTAAAACCAGTGAGCCAACGAATGTGTTCTATGCTGTATCAGCATAATTTACAGCTGAATCTAGTCTCACCCCTGCAATTCCCATAGAGACCCATTCAAATGCAAAGAGTTTTATTATTGCTTGTAGGACAACCTGAAAATAAGATGATCTTGATGGGTCATAGACCTTTAATAAAAGCTCTGAGTCTACGTGGGCTCTGAATTGTTCGATTTTATACAGAGAAAATAAAATATTTGATCAAAAAAAGACATGGTGACCCCAAACCTTTGAACGGTAGTATGCGTCTGTGGCAGGAATCGAGAACTTCACGACCCCATCTTCGCCATTTTCTCAGATGGAGTTGCATTATGAATTCTGGACCCCCCCCCCCAATCCAGACAGTCCAATCATGTTTCACGCACCCTATCCTTTGTGCCAGATCCCCCTCTGTGAGCACTCACTCTCACTTCTTCGACATGTGCAGCATGTAGCATTGTGGCTAAGGTACACCTGGAAGGTAGGTGGTTCACACTCTGGTGTAGCCACGATAACAAGGCTCTTAATCACATTGCTCCCCAGATGGTTGCCCACTGCTCCTAAGAAACTAGGATGGGTCAAATGAAACGAAAGTATGTCTTCTGCTTTCCCTTAGAGCATGCAGCGTGCTTAGAGCAGTGCGTGTCTCAGCGCACTAGGCGTGTCTGGTTAAGGGTGTGAGTTGTTTTGCTGTGGAGATTATGTGGAGATCTTCTAAATTTAGCTCAGGACATGCTGTTTTGCACCTGCAAGAGGCTTAATGACGATTGATTTTGCATTTGATGAAAAGGACGGACAGTTAATTAAAAATATTAGGTTCCACACCAGAGATTACTATTCGCAGGCCATGAGAGACTACCCTATTTGCTTGGGTACCAGAGAATTTCACAGACATTATTCCTGTTTGCACCTTTTTTATGTAAACTTTAACCCTTTGGGAGCGAGGGCATATACTGTACTGTATCTGTGTGTACATGTGTTTGTCTGCATACCGACAGAAAGAATCTACTACACGCATTCCTTACAGCTGCAGCTAATGCTTGAGTGTGTGTGCGTGTATGCATGTGTGTGTGTTTGCATCTGTGTGCGCGTGTGTGCGTGTATGTGTGTGCGCGTGTGTGTATGTTTGCACATGTGTGTGCATGTGTATACGTGTGTGTGTGTGTCTGTGTGTGTGTGTTTGCATATGCGTGTGCATGTGTTTGTGCGCATACTCACAGAAAGACTCATCTGCTACACACATTCCATACAGGTGCAGCCAATGCGATGTATCACTGATATATTCTTTGCCACAGTCCAAGCTCGTTATCTCTAATGCTTTATATCTTTTGTCTTCTTTCTGTCCCTCCTGCATTCCTTTTGAGTTGGGCCAGGTGAATTATGTGTGCTTGTGTACAGTTCTAAGCTACAGTTCAAAGAGAGCTTCATTTGTCATGAGTGAAGGTCCCGCCCAAATGGTCGAAACTCACACGGCAGGCTGTTATGTGATAGCGCGGGTGCCTGCATCAGAAATGCTATTTACTTCAATTGAAATCATCCGGTACCTTTGTGCTTCACACAGTCTCTTCACGTGTCTGTTGGTTTCACTCACTCTGCATCAAAAAATAAGGCAGCTGTCTCAAAGCTTTTTGTTTGATAAACAGGGATTATGTATTAATGCCTGGAGACATTCCATTGTTGTGAGTGTGTCAACAAGACCCTTTACTGAACATGTAGTAGATTTGTGATCTGTCACCCTGCTGCAATGGTGAGAATTTTGGTGAAGGGCTTGGTGCTTTTGCTATTGTTATAGTGTTATTAATGGATTACATGCAATTGTGGGAAATGTGCACTATATACTGTATTTTATGGCTGTGACATCCAGGCAGGACATAAATTCAGATTACTTAAAGGGATAGTTTATGCATAAGTTTATGCATATCTCTTATCTATTATGAAATTGACTGCTGTACCTACTCCCTTGCTGGAACGCACCGCTGATTGTCACAAGCTTTTTCAAAACAATTTGCATTTCTGGTGTGTTCTTTCTCTCAACCAAACATAAACTAAGGGCACTATACTGTGCAGCACGTGTACTAGTATGACGGAAAGCATAATTTACATTACATTACATGTTATTTGACTAACGCTTTTATCCAAAACGACTACAGTTGATTAGACTAAGCAGGAGACAATCCCCCCCTGGACCTGAATGTGGGGTTAGGGACCTTGCTCAAGGGCCCAACAGCTGTGCAGATCTTATCGTGGCTACACCGGAGATCGAACCACCGACCTTGCGGGTCCCAGTCATATACCTAAAACACTACACTTTAGGCTACCCCAAGCTGAAGAGCAGCCAGTGGATGACTGCGCCCCTTTTCACTGTAGTCTCAGTCATTGAACCAATTTTGGAATAATCTTGTTTATTTTGAGTTTATTTTGAATGAGTACCAATATGCTTTTATGTTTTACTGATTTATTTATGCAACCAGACTTGCCAAACCAGCTGCACATTAAGGCAGCAGTTTTTGTTTTTCTTCACTGAAGCTGAAAGTCACACATTAAGAGGCAGTAATGGCAGCATAAAACACTTTTATTTTTCCCCACAAATATAAACCGCTGTAAAGAATCTGGTCCTGGCATTCTTTCAACATAGCTGAGTGGCCATCCCTTTTTGACTCATTTCACATTCAGGTGCCTCAAACTGGCTGAGTAAGTGCCAAATAGGGGCATTACAGAGTACTAAACCGTTGCTTCTATTTTTATCATTGTTTGGGAGGGTATGTTTATTGGAAAAGCGGGAAAACTGTTTGGGAGGGTATGTTTATTGGAAAAGCGGGAAAAGGTTGACAGTGGCCAACTGTAACAGCCTTGGCAATATTATGATTGAGATGTGAACTTTAGACATGCTGTAATTGCATACCTAAGATAACGTGACTGAGTGTAGTTCCGCATCAACGGCACATACCATGAAAATGAGTGCGCTGATTATTATCCATGGGCTGGTACGACTTGAAAAATGTGCTTTGAGAAATGCAGGGTTGCAAGAAAAAAGCTTAAATATTTTAGCACTGTTGAGCATTTTATGAAGTTCAATGCAAGATAGTAATTTAAGTCAAAAGGCATTTAATTAATGTGCATACATGTAGGCTAGCCTGTAACGTGAAGGATGTCTGCTAAATTCATACAGGCTGTAAATCACCTCAAACTTCTTAGGGGGTGGGAGGAATAAACATGAATTGCCGTTTGTTATTACGAGACGTTGTGGGTTCGTCTGATTCCTCCAAAATTAGTTTGGTCTAAGCTGCTGTCTAGACGGAGACGCTAGCGGAGCAAGCATAACAACTCGCGCTCTAAGATTTGCAGGAAAGTCTCTAGGTCGTGCGTGTGGGAGGGGAGGGGCTCGCTTTTTGGCACCTTTGTTCCTCGCAGGAGCTGGACAAATTACCAGCTCAAACGTCTTTGGGTTAGTTCCAGCCGACCCGCCGTCTCTTCCCTGCATCAAGCGAGACGGTGGGAAAGTTTCAACCGCGATACTTGCAAATAAATATGTGATCGATGCTGCCTTCAAAATTGTCCAAATGAAGGCAACCTAAAATGTATCATTTTGCACACATTTCAAATGTATTTTTGCCGTTTGAGTCGCAGCTCGGCTGTAGCTGCAGGAATGCCGTCTCTGGGGAGGCCGCGACGCAGTCGGCTCATTTTCGCAACAGGAAGCCAAAACGTTGTCACGACCACCAAACCGACACTGTTTCTCAAATGCAAATCCCTGCCGAGAACAGCGCCGCTGGAAGTAAGTTGCATCAGGAGGCAGCAAAGCCAAGCTCTGGCAAATAGGGAATTACAACCGTTAGTCGTTCAGACTGCAGGCATGCCAAAAAATAAGTTCCCACCCACTTTTACTGACTTATGTTTTGAATAACCTACTTTATACCTGGAAAATATAGATTTGAATTTTTTTTAATGCAGTTTTGCTCCTTTATTGGCCTATCGTGTATTGTAAGCCTTAAATAACCATAATTTAAATAAAACCGCAAAGGGAAAGCATGTGGTGGTCTGTGAGAGTGACCAACTCTTGAGCCATCGACAAATCCCTGAATGGGCATGACCTCTGCATGGCACCTTCTTCCTGTGTGCATAAAGCAAAAAATAGGAAAGGAAGACATGCTTTTCAGATAAAACATTTTTAAAAAGCAAATTAAATGATAAAAGCATGTGTACATTGTTTGTTTTTGGTTTCTTTACTCTAGAATCTCTGAACACCTTGTTTCTTAACCTTACTGTATGAAAAGTGTTTCCCTCAGTCTTGGCACCGAGATTACACCCTTGTTTTGGTCCAGCAGGATTCTTAATTTATTACGTTTCGTTGCACTGCCAAAGTAATGCCTTGAATTTTAACATTTCCAAATATTCAGTTGACCATTTTAGTCAACATTACCATATTAGTGTTGATTAAAAATGCATGGAAGAGATGAGATTCATTTTCTCCCCACTTTTACTTTCATTCTTCTGCACTGTTGCAAGTTGTTCTAAAAATAGTCCCTCCATTCCCAAAGGCAAGGCAGTGTTTCAACTCAGAGATTTATGTTGTAGTTACTTAACCTAAATTTCATACATCCCATTGGCGTACTGATCTGCAGACCTGGGACAAATACATAATTGCTTTGGATTCAAATACTTTTCCATGCTTTACTGAGTTTTTCTGGTGCATTGATGGAAATACTCTCAGAGTGCAAACCTGGTCCCCTTTGTTGTCTCAGTTGCACCAGGCAAGATCAATCAGAGCAAAAAAACTATTTGAATCCAAAACAATTGCTTATTTGTCCCAGGTCTGCTGGTCTGCGATTGACATTCCGTCAAATGAATGCCGTCCTTGGTCAAAGAAAATGCGTAATTTTCCTCAAGGTTTATTTCCGTGTAGGAAAATGTAAAGAGATTTGTATTGCGTCGCATCTTCTGAAATGTTATGTACAGTACTGCATGCCCCAATAACCTGGTTAAAAAAGGAGAACAAGCAGGCATGCTATTACGCAGTGGGCTAATGAGCTTGCTTGGCATATGAGAGCTCTTCATTAAGGTGGTAAGGCAGAGGTCAGGTGGCCACTCGACTAAAACAGGCGGCTTAGGACGCACCGCATACTTCACTGCGTACTTCACTGTGCACTTCACAGCATACTTCAGGGCGGCTGAGGGGACGAGGAGTCCTCGCACCGGCAGAAACAGTCCGGGAGATTGTGCTGATAATCACCGATGCGGGGGGAGAATATCAGACCCGTCTTTGTCTCCCCCCATCCTGGCTCCCCAGACACGTTGGTGGACAAAATGGCCTCCTGCCCTTCTCAGTCAGGCCAGGTGAAAGGGAGCCTTCGATACCTTGTGCTTCTCTGGCGCCGTCATGCTTTCATTTCATTAAGATAAGAGGAAGAACCTGCTGGGGTTGATGAACAGGATGGGAGGCTGCTGGTATCTCAGCTGGAAGAAGGAGCGAGTCGAGAGCAGACCTGGGTCAAATACGTCATTGTTTTGGATTCAAATACGTTTCTATGCTTTACTGAGCTTGCCTTGTGTATTGAAACCTATGAAATACTGTCAAATGTGCAAAGTCCGCCTCCTGGTCCTCTTGGTTGGCTCAGTTGCACCAGGCGATTGATCAAGCACGTAAAAGTAATTGAATCCAAAACATTATCTATTTGAGGAAGGTCGGGTGGAGAGGCATGCCAACAGCAGCCCTTAATATAAGTAGAAAGCTGCAAGCTGCTGCTTCAGTTTAGCAGACGAACTGTGCCAGAGAGCGCACTCTGCACTGAATCGAAAGGTTGAACAGTGCCTCCAGGGTTTGCCCTGAAATCAGACAAGCCTCACTGTGTTCTTTGTTTTTGATATTTTTGACAGGCAGAGTGCTCTCAAATTAATTCCAAGTAATGCTTTTCATTCACGGTGGCTGCCTGCCTTTTAAATGTTACGACAGCAGTCGAGTGAAGTTAAAACTGCAACCACCAGCCACTGCCACAACATTCGCCTAACCTCACGCACACCTGGCCGCCCCGGAGCCAGTGTACGGTAGCTATTTGAACTCATCGTGCGGTGCTTCATGAGTTCTTTCCTCTATTAAAATTCGCTATGAAAAGCTTTTCTTTGTATCGCAGCCAGGATGAACACTGAATCTGAACTGCAGCTGGTGAGCATGATGGGAGATGCGTGCAAAGCGTTTTGCTCATCATTGTCAAAGTCAACAGACTTGCCTACAACAGGTTTCCATGCCTAACCCCCACCCCACCACCCCCCCCTTTGTTCCCCAGCTGGTGAATTCTTTTCACTGGTGTCACGTGGCCTTCCTGCCTGCCTGACAGGCTGAATACCGCTCTAACGTGCCGACCGGCTTCCTGCCTCACCACCTCCGGAGAAGCTGTGGCGGCTAAACGACCTGCGAAAGCATGCTTCTCGATGTCAGCCACGCGGGTTTGGATGGTTCGGCCGGTCCGGCAGGGCTGCGCGTTCTTGCTGTGATACAGATGTTGCACAGGGGAGTTGAAAGCATGCTTTCATCCCCAAAAATGTCTCACCGTCCCCCTCCGGCATGCTAGCCAGTCAGGCAGGGTGTGTGGGAAGCATTCCTCTCGCCCTTTCTGGGAACGGGAACGCGCTTGAGGCGAAGCCAAGGCCGCCGCCCCGGAACGGAACCACAAAGGGAAGTGCACGGCCGCGACGCCAAGCCGTGCGTTCGTCTGCTTGCTAGCATGCTCTGATGGTAGGGAGGTTTTGGGGGCGGGGGGGGGGAGGGGTTGGCTGCAGGGTGCTCGAACCTGCTTGTCCGCTTCCCCTCTTCTGCCCACCGGTGTTGCGCCATAGGCAGAGAATTAGACTGTGAGTCTCCATGCCGCGCCCTGTTGTAGCGCAATCGTCTCCGCACAACAAAGTGCCCCGATACGCCCAACCGGCTCCCCATCTTTCAGCAGCCGTTCACCTACCCGCAGTCAAGGAAGATTTATGGCTCACAACGCAATTACATGTTGCCTCTTAGTATTGAAAAAGACAAAACAAAGTCATTAACACATCCTTGGAATCGGGAGCAAAAATCTGTATCCTCTCATTAAATGCACGTTGTGCTGAGTAGTCACAAAGACAGGCATTTCCTCTCTGCAAATATAGAACTGAATGGCGCATAATTTATCAGCGGAAACTTTCCATATGTCCTGCTCTCAACCTGGTCATGCGACTGCTATTTATGGTGTGCTGATTGGGGAACTCTAATGTGGTGTGTTCTCATTTTACTGTATCAAAGTTAATAGGAGTCCACTGTCTTAAATGCATGCAGATGCACATTGCAGGTCATAGTACTTTCAGCCTTACTGTGTTGACCCGAGGATTCTGTTCACTGTGTGGATTCTGCACTGCTTTTCTGTGTGCTTGTGAAGTCTTGTTTGTTTGGCTGGCCTGCAGGTAGCATCCCGGCAACCGAAATGCTAATAAGACTGTGGTCAGGCATCCCACCTGTGCCAGAAAGATCCGGGAATATGGAAGAAAATAAGGGTCTAAAAGAGCTGTGACCCCCACCCCCCGGAAACATTTTTTGCAAGAGTGGGATGTCTGGGTGCACTTGAACTGCCATTTAAGTCTTCTACACTCAATTGTTGGTGCTGAAGCATTCACAATGCCCATTAAGGAACACTTGGTGTCACGATGCAGATGTGACATCTGACCCAGTGGTGTCCTCGGGTCTCCCAGCTCCGAGCCTTTTGTAGTAACTGGAGCTTGCAACATTTTTGGTCTGGCAAGTGGTGGGGGCATCCTGTTGCTAGGAGGCCAAGAGGTGGGGACTTCAGCCAACAGATCTGCCTGCGGCTCCATTGAGGCCTGCTGGTGACAAGGAGCCTGATAAGAGATTACTTAGTGAGGAGACATTACAGCTCTTCACTGTAGGTTTTCTCACAGTTGCTGAATGGTGCTCTCACTCTTGCTATCAGTAGTCTTCCCTTAGTAATTTGCAATGCCCTGGGCAGCATAACCAGTACAACTGTTTCAGAACCTACCATGCAATAAGTTAAGTTGCAATAAGTTAATCAGCCTTACCATGTCATATAAACACATTCATATCAATCAGCTCTGAAAAAGATAAGTCTGTTCTCTGCCTTTTGTCTTTAATTATGCTCCAAATCCTTGAATTAGACATTGGAAATCTTTCTTGGATTCTTAAGATTTTATGCAACCAATTGATATCATTCCAAAGTGTTGGTTTGCATGATGGCTATTTCTGTTCTAATGATTAGACTACAGTGGTTACTATGATGCTGAGTTACTATGTATTCTCGGTGCTACCGCATCTCACCTTGCTGTAGTAGAGTCCCAGTTGTATGGAGCTTTTCTTTTACTAGTACTTTGCTAAACAATCATCCTCCTGCTTATAGGGGTTTATGTAATGCTGTATTCAATTCCATTGTTTAGGGCAATGCATGGAATGTTTACACTGCTGTATAATTTTAAAGGCTTGTAACAGTACTAGAAGACCGAATGAATTTAATGGCAAATCAGTGAAGACTTCCTTTGCTGTGTTTCAATGCTGAAGGTGGTCCCATCAATGTTTGTGGTGGTCCTGGAAGAGGGATCCATCCTTTCTTAGCCCCTGTCGATACCAGCTAGGTGGTCCTGCCACAGCTTTCCTGCACAGCATGACAGAGCTATTTCTGGAGTGGCATGTTGGAGGCCAGGAACTCCAGATCAAAAGGATTATGGAAACGAGATGATCGGTTGTGCTTCTCCTGGAGCCGGAACGCCAACTGTCTTACCCTGCGACAGGGTGAACAGCCAGTCACTGCACACTGGCACTGCTGGGAAATATAATCAGTGCTGGCCAGACCTCTGTCAAATGCGTAATTTAAATACTTTTCTGTGCCTGATTGATCTTGCCTGGTGCAGTGGAGCCAACCAAGAGGACCAGAGCACAGGGTTTTCCCTTTTTGAGAGGATTTCATAGGTTCCTATACAACCAGACAAGCTCAATAAAGCGTAGAAAAATAATTTTGAATCCAAAACAATGATGTATTTGACCCCGGTCTGGTGTTCATGTCCTTCAGCTGCTCCAGTTATACCATGGGGCCACTTTGTGCCCAATCTCACACTGCATCTGGCGACAACCGTTCTCTAAACTGACATGATGAATTTGTGGATGGCAGGCAGTCAGAAGCGGCAGATGACTCTCCCACTCAATCCCCGTGCAGGGCTGATAGGCATTTCGTATTACGCAGCTCACAACAGCTCCTCCCTCCAGTTATGAGTTGGACTGCTGGTGAGCTGTGCAGGGAAGACAAAAGAAACCCCGAGGGGTTTATCATGTGGCTCCCTTGATAAAACAGTCCTATTGCGATGGATTACATTGTAGACAGACATTATTAGACAGTTCCGGTACGCAATAGATCAGTTATGAATTAAGTGCCATTTGACTTTTTTTTAACTGATGGGGAGAAATGTGAAAGTAATCGGAAGGAAGTTGTCTGAAAGTTGTAGGTCCTCTGACATGAAGACTGAATTGAGACGGTTGTTTGAGTAAGAGGCAGATGAAGTTATCTCTTGCCTTGCGTTATAGTTATGAGTTTCCTCTTTTCTCCTGAAGAAAGTCTTATTGGGGGGGGGGGGAGACTGGCCTGACACAAGACTTGTAAGCCATAGTCTCGAGTCAGTCTCAGCAAAAGCATCTTCAAAGGATGGGGTGACTCTGATCTTAGATCAAAGCTCTTGTTCAGCCACAAGCCCCATGGCCGGCCCCTCATCCTCTGACTCATCGCAGAGCTGGTTATGAGCTGCCCTCGCCATCTCCTTTTGGCCCGCTTCCTAGCACAAATCAGTGCGTAAGTCAAGTTCCCCAAAATTGCTATGCATGGGACACTATTGTGTCATTTCTGTCCTGGACTGTCACGCAATTACATCCTGGGCATCACGGTTGAAAGGGGAAGTGCTCAACCGTCACAAACCTCCAGGCTTTTCTGCAGCGGGTTACCTGTGCAATAGCTCAGTACCCAAGCTTAAATGCCGCCCACCTTGCTGTGCTGCATGTAATGTCCTGGTATAAAAAGCTTTGGCTGGCAGTCAGACCCCCCCCACTTTATCCGGTCCTACTGTCAGTGCCCACGCCCGCCCCATCACAACGAGCTCGAGCTGAACCACTCCACTTCCTGCCGAACCCTGTGGCCCTTGGGCTGCCGTCTGGCTCGCAAAACCGCTGCTTGTTGCCAAACCCGGCTGTCATCGCACGGAACTCCAGCAGCTCTCAATTCAACTCTGACGGGGCCTCTGCTCCTCCTAAAAACACACTCACACAGCAGCTCTCACTCGCGCGCACAGTTCCGGCAGCTTCTCGAAAAGGGAGCTTGTGAGAACGGTCCTCCCAGGCAGTCTGAAAGCTATCGCGTCCTGCAGGAGTTTCTCATGTTTCATATGGCCAGTCGCATCAAAACGACATGCAGAACTTCAGTATGCACTTCTTGTGTATCGCTTTGGGTAAAACAGTCCGCTAAATATGTGATGTAATGTAGAACTCACTGCAGAGAAGACTGTACTTGCTGACCTGCTTTCATTGCCTCTTCAAATTATAGTTTCTTTCTACATTTATATTTAGTTGTCTGCATAAAGTAGGAAAAGTCTACAGCCCTTGAGGAGCATATTTCTGATATTTCTTTGCGTAGGTAGAGCACAGGGTACGGGGATGCAGCAATGTCCTGTCCAAGCGCTAATTACCAATGTTTGTCCTTTCATATACTCCTTGACGAATGTCTGCTCCTTGGAAGTTCTTCAGCTCCTCTTCCTGTTCCTCTGCTATTTTTACACACCAACACATCTTCAATCATTTATGCTGCACCGGGCAGGGGAAGTGGGGCTTTAGGATCCTGCAGAAAAGAGGTGGGAGGGGCTGATTAAAGCTATGTGGGAGCTTTATGGGCTCCAGCGTGCTCTGCATCCTGTTGCGGCTTCCGTCCGTTTCCATTTCCACGCAGCTCACAGCTAGCCCCCGCCCCGGCCAGCCATCGTATTAGCCCCCAGGCCAGCAGATGGAAGAGTCAGCCTGAAACGGAGAGAACACTGTCGGAAGTTGTTGGGGTTGGATGGCTACGGGTCGTGGAGTTCTCTTTGGCTGCACCGGAGCTCCCAGCAGCTGGAGCTGTGCCCTCACAGAAATGGAATATATTACAATGCACAAATGTCAAGCTTAACAGTATAGTCAAGATATTGCAATACTTTGATTGTTTGGGAAAATTACTACTGCTGTTATGCCTTGTAGTTAAAAGAAAATACACTACTGTAAAATATTGTGAGCTGAGAATTAGAAGGTTCTATCTGCGTTCTGAGAGTTTTGAGAACTTCAAAGATTCGAAAGTGAATGGGTTTCAAGCAGATACGACTTAAACATTTAGCATTTTTTCATACTTTTAAGCAGTACGTTTGTGTAAGAAACATGTATTTAGTGCCTTATAAACAACGGATTTCATGACACTTAACTGATTTTGTCAAAAAATGTCAGTTAGGACCTTCTCAGCTCACGTTATATTTATTGTTGTTTAAAAACTATATAATGCATATAAACAGAATAATCAATTTTCATAAGGGAGTCTTTGCATTGTTCATCCGCTGTCCTCTGTGTGGTGTGCTTAATGAACCACTGAAAGGCGTGTGCTGGAGCCTGTGTTTAGAGCCTGCCGGAGAGCATGAACGCTCATTGGCAGGGGTGCTGTATGGGGTGGGGGGCAGTTGGGACAATTCCAATGGCCCTGACTGACAGGGGCCCTCTAAAAGTTGTGCTGTAATTAGGCAGGGATGGTGTGGCCTCAGGTGGTGGGGCCCAATGTGAGATCATTTCCTGGGTCCCAAAATCCGTGGCGGTGCCTCTGAATACTTTGCATAGCTGCTCCGCCCTCTGCAGCCTTACAGGAAAGAGCAGATTCTGAGTGATGAACTGTAAATGCCCTGCAGTAGGGCTGGGCGATATAGCCATTGCAGTATAACAATTTGTTTTTGTAAGCGCAATAACAACTATCTCCGGCATGCAGTGTTAGATTTCTGTCTTTTTTATTTGATCATACCTGATGCGGTAGCACACCTCCAATTTTCTGAGCCAAAGTGAACTGCTTTTCAGGGTTAAAAAATATCAATGTTGATATGACAGCAACAGGGCCATGCTTTTTCCATGTGGAAGATAAAAACATGACTACAAGGATAAAGAGCTAAAACGTAAGCAATGTGTTTTTCAAAACTAGTAGGCAAGTTAACAAAGTTAACCAAATAGATACAGGTGATGTTTTTTTTCTCCCTCAGAAGCATTTTGCTGAAGTTTGGAGACGTGTTACCATATCAAGTATGACTAAAGACAAAAAGAAGGAACAAAACCTACCACCACTGGCCAGAGGTAGTTCTTATTGTGCTAAAAACTCTTTTACCTATTGCCTTGCAACTGTAACCTGGCCATCCTGTTTTTGCAGCTAACTGGTTTGCATCTTGCAGTGTAACCTTTGTAGATCTGTTTGTGAAGTCTTATGCAGAGATTATTCACTGACTCATCCACGTATGTCTCCTGAAGAGTGTTTCTGATCTGTCCGACACGCGTTTGGGGATTTTTTTCATTTTGACAAGAATTATTTGGTCATCAGCTGTAAATGTCTTCCTTGGCTTACAAGTAGCTCAGCTAACAAATGTTACCCAAAATGTACCCAAAAGGCTTTTGCAGAGATGCAGAAGTGAACAGAGGATAACAGCCCCACCAGTGACAAGGACAAGGTTCCTGTGTGCGTGCCCATGTGTGTACATTCAAGCACAAAGGCGTCAGTCCTGACGATATCTCCCATTTATGGCCCCACGTGTAGCCTCATGTAACGGCACACTGTGTGTCCGATAGGAGATCATGTTAAGGGCGCAGCTAAGTTTCATAACTTAGAAGCAGCTCCTTCTCTGGTGCATGTTGGCCCTTTACATGCACATTGAAAAATAAAGAAAAATAACCTTCCTTCCTGGCACGTCGTATATCGGTGTCCTCTGAGGCTATCGTTACTGTGCGCCTGCAGAAGAACTGCAAGAGTAGCACCCTGTTTCATTGTCTATTACTCTGTCATAACCAATGCAACAACATATGCCCAGCCAATCAACCGCTTAACCGCTCATCTCTCTACAAAAAGTTCCAGCGGTGCTCAATATTGCACGCGTCAGGAGTTGACGATTAGATTAGGCATGTTTGGGTCTTAATTGTGGTGTTAATTGACGTGTGATGTGCCTCAGACCTGCTTTCAGTATGTGGTTCTTAGGCTATGTTTTCTTCTAATCCCATTGTGGGGGGGGGGGCATGAATGTTGTCATTGGTGCTATCGCCCCTGCTGAGTTGATGGAACTGGAAAGCCAGAGCAGAGATATGGGGCCGAGTTTCACCAAGACTAACACCCACGAGCCACATGCCGTTCTGCTGCATCCAGATGTGCGATAACATAATCGCAAGGAGGAATGCCAGGCATTTCATTTTCTTGCGCTGAAGAGGGTGACCATTGCGGACATTCGGACACTCCTCTCATTTCCCCTTATCGTCAGAGCATTTGCCACTCTGCCTCCCTCTCTTAAAAACGCGCATTCATGTGCGTCAGCTGCTTTAACCACATGGAAACGCAGAGAAGGAGCTGTGTGCCTAAAAACCGCAGGTGATTTTTAGTGGGTTTGTGGTCAACGTGTTTGGATGGACAAAGCAATGGTGTTTGTGAATGACTGGCCTGTGTTCAGTCTGTGGTAGTACTGTATGTTCAAACAGCAGCGCTAAACTAAGACAAACTCCTCCCCTGGACCGGAAACATTCAAAGCACTGACTCACAACTCATGAGTCCTGAGGATAAAGTTTCTCACACCCTTTTATTTATTTTATAAAAATATTTTGCATACTGTATGTGTGAGTGTGTGTTTGAGTGGGTCAGTGCCCTGCAGCTCGGCTCAGTCTGAGAAAGTATTCTCCCTTGAATGACCTTTGACTCTTGGCTTCCTCAAACAACATATATTTGACAGTAATTCCAAGCTTACAAATGACTGCTCAGCTGAAACTAGTGAGCAGTTGCCTGTCAAACTGGATTAGCCCAAATGTTGTGGCAGTAGGGTGTGAAATAGCTGTGTGCAGATATTCAGTGGCTATGTATAGTATGGAAATACATGGTTGTGGAACACTAGGTGTAGACATTGGTCAAGTATATCATTATTTTCAATTACATTTTCAAATACTTTCCTGTGCTTGATAGATCTTGCCTGTTGCAATCGAGCCAATCAATCATTTTTTGAGAGCATTTCATAGGTTTCAATAAACCAGACAAGCTCGGTAAAGTGTAGGGAAGTATTTAAATCCAAAATAATGACACATTTGACCCAGGTCTGGCTAGGGGCGCTCGAGTGTAGCCATTGAGAATACAAGAGAGCAAGTGAGTACCTGTCTCTTACAGAAACTTTCATCATCTCAGCTCAACTGGAAACATAATCATTAACCCCCCCTGCCCCCGCCCCTCCAAATGAATTCCCGGCTTCCTCACTGCAACTGATGCTGCAACAGTCTATTTCAGAAGGAGAGGGGCATCTGAGCACGGTGTGCGGAGAAAGTGTTTATCTTTACAGCCAGAGAGAGGAGCAGGATGAAGACACGCAGGAAGCACAGGAGTGGGGCTGTGTCTGGGCATGTTCCTTCTGTTCTGTAGATCATTGACAGGAAGAGGAAATGTGAGCACAGGCTAGCGAAGCGGAAACTAATAGTCTGTAGACTGCGGCCGAACGTCACGGTAGCGGCAGAGCACTGCCCCAAACTGTTTTCCCAGAAAAAGATCACAGGTGTCCGAAAAAGAAAAGTGGCAAAACAACATTTGATATAAAGCATCTTTGATGTAAAACTCTTTTGTCACTCCATTAATCCTTCCCAAGCTTGCAATCTAGACAAACATGTGTCTGACAAGCTGCACAAATTGCCCTTTTCCTGTCCAGAATGACTAGTTTTGTTTTTTTAATTCAATTCACTGCACCGGTTCACAAGCTAACTGAAAACATGTAGGTCCTGGTGCTGAACTTTGAAGCTTCCTGTCTGGCCACTGTCCGAAAGTGAGAGTTTGAATGTGTATGTGTGTGTGTGTGTGTGTGTGTGTGTGTGTTTGTCTGTGTGTGCACTCACGTTCACCTTCACGTAAGATGAGTTGGCCGATAACCAACAGATGTCACTTTCGGGAAAGTGCTCTTGAGGGGCGCTCTGTTTGGCCGCGCTTCAAAGCTAAGCCACTCCAGACGTCCCGCCATCCCGTTTAACCCTCCAGGAAAGGCTGAGCATGGCGTGACACATCGCTGCAGGAGGACTTTTGAAGTCTGACCCCTCCGTCTATCCAGCTGTCCGTCCCAGTGCTGGCCCTGCCGCTGGTCACAATACTCCTTTTTAAGGACGTCAGTGGGGGAAGTCGGGCAGCATCTCCCACCACGTTACTATTAAACTGGGGAAGGGGGGGTTGGCGGATTGGCAGGGGGTTTGGCAGATTGCCAACTTGCCTGAAGTAGGAACTTAATATAGGCTGACAAAATTATATCTCAGGCATTTATAGATACGGGTTGTTATGACATATTTTCTAAAGCTGTTCATAATGTGCGAGGATTGCTTTGGTGTCAAATTATGAGATTCCAATCTGCTTTGAAGATTGGTATTACTAGGTGCAGGCCTTGTTTAGTGAAAGGCAGCTTTGCAAAGTTTGGTAGGGGACTGCAATGTGTTGGGGTGAAATATGCATGCAAATATGATCATTATTTGTGTTTTATATCCAGGAGTGAGACGTTCATTTGAAAGAGCGGGATAAGGTAAGCGTTTTCATTCAATATGCATGACCTTGCAAGCTTTCGTCATTTCATGTCTCCATTTCAGGCCACGCGATAACGTAGCCGTTATCTGCCTCGGTTTGAACGCAGGCTAAGATGTCCTCCAAAATGGCGAGCTCAAACAGCATAGCGCAAGCAAGGAGGACCGTGCAGCAGCTGAGGATAGAGGCGAACATCGAGAGGATAAAGGTGACCGCATGTTTTGACAAACAGGAATATCTGAGCTCTTGGTCTCATTCCACGGGAGCAGCACCAACCAGGCTTCCACAACTTGGAATGTGCTGAAGTTCACGGAGTGGGCGTGGTGTGGCCTTCTGAGTGGAGGTTGCAGAGGCCCCATTGGCCGAAACTGTTCCAGGGGGCGGCGCCGCTTCCAAGAATGTGCTGATGTTAATGATGTGGGTGTGGGGTCAGGCCATCTGTCTGGAGGGCTGGCCAAAACTCTTTCGGGGTTGGTGCCTCTTCTTAGAACCCTGGGAACTTCCTAGAAATGGAAAGCCCAAGGGGCCCTGTTTCTCCCTCAAGGGAACACATTCGCTCACCTATAGTACACAGAACTGTATTTCCTAAAATCCTGATTTCCCAGGAACGTGCACATCTGCTCACAGTGTTTGAGTGTGTGTTTGCTTTTCACTGCGCATGTGTGCATATATGTGTGCGTGTGTGTACGTGCTTGTATGTGTGTGTATGTGCTCGCATATGCATGCATGTGTATATGGGTGTGCATGCATGCGTGTGCGTGTACGTGTACATGTAAATATGTGCCTGTGTATGTGCATGTGTGTGTGTGTGTGTGAGAGAGAGTGAGTGTGTATGTGGATGCGTGCATGCATGTGTGTATGAGTATGTGTGCGTGTGTGTGTGTACGTGCATGTACATGCATGCATGTGTGTAACTGTGCATGAAGGGTGTGTGTGCATGTGTGCGTGTGTGCATGTATGTGTGTATGTGTATGTGTGTGCATGTGTGAGTGTGTATGTGTGTATGTGTGTGTGTGTATGTGTGTATGTGTGTGTGTGTGTGTGTATATGTGTGTGTATGTGTGTCTGTGCTTGCGTTATGCATGTGTGTGAGAGAACATGTCACACAGCAGTAACCCCTTCACCTTTGCCTTTCAGGTATCCAAAGCTTCAGCAGACCTCATGCACTACTGTGGAGAACACGCCAAGTATGACCCCCTGCTCATGGGCATCCCAGCCTCAGAGAACCCCTTCAAGGACAAGAAGCCCTGCACTATATTATGATGGGTCGCCCGATTTTTTATGTTGTTTTTTATAGACCAATATCCAAATTATAACAATCATCCTCTCATTGCCTTATGGCCTTTTGACCCCCAAAACGAACCCCTACTAAAACTACAACCCCAAGTCACCCATACTGAATTGCAAGTATTGACTATTTTGCTTTTCCCATTATATTCAGTCAGGACAAAAGATAGATACTAAGAAGCACAAAGATGAACTTGCGGCAGTTTTCACCTCAGAAACAAATCACGTGGATAATTTGTGAATGAACGCTAATTTACGCTTGGAGTGTTTCACCATTTCTGATTGCTATCTGCTGTGGTCGAGGCCTGTTGTCTGAAAATAAAGAGTGGGGTCAGAATGGGAGTTCCCTGAGCAGTGTAATCTCTGTGAGCACAAAGAGTCAATTTTGTATACCACAAACTTTCTTCACTCTGTTTGGGCCCAATTCTGACACTATCTACTAGGTCCTGGAAAATAACTTGTTTGAGCTGAATGGTACTGATAAGTGGTATCAACCCAGCAGTAGATCTCGTGGTGTCACTATCTTTGAACCAACTGGCCTGCACTGATAATGACCCCTCCAACTGAAAGGAAGTTCCTACGGCTGTTCCTTTATGCCTTCTGCCCGCTGTTTCTTTGTGCAGGTCGATACTGAATCGCTCTTTTCTTTTTGCCTTAAGTGAAAGACATTTAGTCGTATTTTTATGAGCCTGTGTTTTTGCCTTGTGTTGTTCTTTCTCATTGTGTGACTTGATGAAAGATACTTTTTAAAATCTGATCCTAGCCTAAAGACCTGCGGGTACAGCTCATACCCGTATTAACCTTTAAAAATCTCAAATCAAAATGTTTATCAACACTGCATTTTCGCTACTGAAATGTGCAGATGTTGTGCTCAAGGATTTCTAGAGATGTTCTGTGTTTCCAAGAAATGATCCATGAGTGGTTTATTGTTTTGCATTCCTTTGCTTGAGATATTGTAATTGCAATTTGCGAACTGCTAATACAAAATATTTCTGATGCTTTGAAATCTCACAAGGAAAAAGGTGGGGGTATATTTACTGCAAAAAATCTGTTTACTGGTGTTTTAGTCTTGCAATGAGACTTAAAACTAATTGGCAACTCCTGGAATTAGTAAAAACTCTCACCTCATTGGCAATCTTTTTGTGTTATTCAGCTGAAAAGTAATATAAATTGGATTTTAAGATTTAAGTCTAAATATAAGACTAAAATGCTTAAGATTTACTTATCTTTTGGCTTCTGCGGTATTTTCATGGAAAGTGTCAAGTCAGGCTTTTGTAGTTGCATAATTCAGCAACTCTCATTTCTCAGTATTCACTGGAGCAGTGCCAGAAACCGTTGACTTATCATGAGCATACCTGATCCTTGGCTACTTCCTGTGCCGTGAGACATTGTTTTACAGCACTGATATTTGCTGTACACTTTTAAATGAACTTATATTTCAGAAAACAGACAGCATCATGATAAAGCACTATTCAAGTTGTAACTGCAAAAGAAAGCGGCCTGAGATTTGCCCAAAATGGCTACATTAGCGCTTGAATGACTCCTGTTTTATGATGTGCTTGAAAAACTATAACCCACGGTGTATGTCCTGTACCCTGCGTCTGCCTTAGAGATTGTGCCCTGTGACTAGCATAGATAACTCAATCCGTTTGTAAGAATGTAGTATGCAGCAAGTCATGGTACTACAAATCACTGTAATATATTGTAACCCTTTAAATGAATATGCCTTACAATAATATGAAGGATATTTCTATGTTTGTTGCTTTGTATTGATTGGTGTCAACTATGAAGTGTGTGAAAAGAGGCTCAAGCGTGCCATCACATCTATGGATTGTACCAGTAATAGAAATGATTAATCTGTCTGATTGTACATCACCCATGGTGCTCTGGACGCAATGCTCTCAGTGTTTTTTTCCTCTTGAGAGTTTTGCTATTCGATAAATGTGTATTTTTGACATGACCAGAGATCAGTGTTCCGTAGTGAATGTGATTAACGTGACAACTGTAGAGCATCTCCCATTATCGACATTCCATGTTTACAACGACTTTTCAATTTCCGTGGGAACAACGAGGTTCCCGGCAGGTGCATGTACCACAACATGCAGATTTTACCTGCTCACAAGTAAAGGTAAATGTAAAGGTAAATATTTTACCTGCTCACAAGTAAATTGAAGTGTGTCTGCCTCAACTTCGCTCTACTGTTAAGTAACACTGCCAAAGTGCTATGCTGTGAACAAGCTGGCACAACACAAGCAAATGCAACCCCTACCCCACTTTATAGAGAATACCAATGGTTCGTATTTCTGCCAACGCTATAGTTTAATATTAAATATCCCACAGTAGCTGCGCTAACTGCACAAAAGATGGCAGGATGTCTCAGTATTGAGCAATGTTACATTGCTGTACCTTTGCCCAACAAGAAACCCACTAAATTAAAAGTGTTCTTACCAGTATTTAATTCACAATGTATTTTACATTATCACAGTGGAGGCCTACTAACTACATTGTATGAGATTAGTATATTCTGTCTTCATCATTTCAGTTGCTTTTGTATTTGTAAATTAATTAACCTGAATAAATAGCTTATTTTTGCAGTTGTATCTTTTGTACCTTAAAAGGGGCATCTCTTAAATGTAAAATGCATTGTTTTTGCCAACCTGACTCATTCTTCAAATGGATTTACTTTTTTTAAATGCTCTGTTTGGGTTCCCCTGAAAATCCTGGTGCTCCATTTTGTTTCTGGTTCTGTAAATGTTGATGTTTGCCCACTACTTCATCATTAAATTGTAATTTTATTTGAACAATCTGTACGTTGGTCTTTTTTGCTCTTTGCCTTGCTGTAAAAGGCTATTATAAAGTATGTATAATGCATGCCTGTAATTCTCCTTATCTTTCTCCCCTTGTATTCTCTGACCTTAATCAGTCACAGCAATCTTGTCAGGAGATGCATCCGCTCTATGTGTTAATCGACTGTCAGGCTTCGCCCTTTCCCTGACCAGGGTTGCCACAGCTCTCTGGAGTGAGATAAGCATTCTGGCCATAGTCCACTCCGTTCTAAATTCCTCAGCTCTCGCTCCTCTCGTCTGTATAGGCTGAATTCCTCTCCCTCGGCCAAGCCGTGTATGGGGGGGCTTTACGGCTGGTTCCCGCCCCGCTGCTCGGCTCCTGGATTACCCCCCACCTCGGGGGACTTGGGGGACCCCCTGCCGGGCGGAAGCTTCTCTCTGCATTCCACGTCATCTCACCGCATACCGAGGGGGAATGCAGTATTGTCAGGCAACGGATCTCACCGAAGAAGCATCGACCCCTTTAGCTGTTCATGGGCATCGGTTTAGAACAGACTTTATACAAAGTGCTGTGCAATTAATGCTTTCCATTCAGCCATCCACACACACTCACACACCAACAGCAATGGGTTGCAATGCAATGCAGCTCATCAATAAAGGAATTGGGAGTCAGGTGACTTGCTTAGGGGCACTTCGACCCACTGCTGGATCATTACATTACATTACATTACGTTACATTAATGGCATTTGGCAGACGCTCTTATCCAGAGCGACATACAGTTGATTCGACTAAGCAGGAGACAATCCTCCCCTGGAGCAATGCGGGGTTAAAGGCCTTGCTCAAGGGCCCAACGGCTGTGTGGATCTTATTGTGGCTACACCGGGGATCAAACCACCGACCTTGTGGGTCCCAGACACGTACCTTAACCACTACGCTACTGGCTGGGATTGAACCGGCATGCTCGTACCAATGTTGCCCCAATTGCCGCAATAATCTCTACTGTGTGGGCCTCTCTGCGTGGAGTTTGCATGTTCTCACATGTTACATGTCAGCATGGGTTTCCTCCGGGTAAAGACATGCAGGTTAGGTGAATTAGAAAGTGCTCCCCAGTTGGTCCCCAGGCACTGCACTGAGGCTGCCCACTGCTCCGAAGTTTAGCCCACCCAAAGGTTGATTAGTTGATCAGATCAGTATCTGCTCTTAAATGATGTTGGTGTACTGTTGGTCTCTCTGCTACACTCATTCACATTGGGTCCTGATGCATGGCTTTTGTGTCGCAAATTAAAATATCTCTGTTATCGTCACTAATGGATCTTTGCTTAAGATGGAGAATGATTATTTTGTTATATTGCTTGTGCCTGTCACACCCCTACCCTTGTAAAATACCCACCACAGCATAACCACATGAAAATGTGCCTCCTTCCAGCAATCAGAGTTGCCACGTTACAGTGAAGTCCATTCAGCTGCCAGTAGCAAAGCATCAACTATTTGAGTTATGTTTTCTTAGGTCTCTTTCCTGTGAAGCCTTTATTACAGTGCATTCTGTAAGTATTTAGACATTGACACATTTTTCTCTGTTCTCCAGAAAACAAACAGTTGAAATAAATCACAAAACCCTTTTTACGCATAGTCAAATTAACGCAAACTGAAATAGTCATCATATTCAATATCAATGTTTGTTTTCTGGAGTACAGAGCGAAAACTATTTTTAAAAGATGTGTCACTGTCCAAACACTTATGAACTGGACTGTACTTGTCTGGAATATTCTTTCCATTGCCACTAACAATCTGCTTCACCATGACTCTTTTCTTTGTGGACATGCTGTCTTTGGCGTAGTCCACCGCTTTCTGATCAAATCATTGTCAGTTGATGTTTTGTTTTTGTTAGCCTTCGCTACCTCATTGTTTAGCCCCTGTCCAGGATTGCTCACGTAATGTGTAATGGTGCAAGGTCTCCATGCACCGGTTGTCACAACAAACAGAGGCATAAAAATAGAATCGTCAGGAATTCTCGTTTCCTCTTTACACAGGAGAACCTATTTTTAGAGACTTTCGATGGTAGCCTGTGGAACTATTTTTACTTGACGTCCTTGAACATGAAAAAAAAAGGTTATTTCCGCTGAAGGCAAAACAGTCAATTGTGAGAACATGACACAAAGCTAAAAAGGTCAAAAGGTTTGAAGGACAAGCTTTTTCTAGATGAGGGAAAAACAAACATTACTTATACCTCATCGTACTATACAAAGTACTGTGTTGCGCATACTTAAATACCCACAATACAAGTGTGCATTTTAAAAGGTTGGATTCCTAAAATATTACTGGGAAATTTATACATTGAATTTTATACACAGTAATAAAAAAATCATATTAGTATACAAATACAAATATTTTTTCTAAATTAAAATTTTGAACCTAAGGTAAGCTGTAGTTGGCCAGTAATATACTTATGAAAATGTATCAGTCATTACTGAACTGCTAAAACACTCAGAAGTTTAGACACAACACAGACTTAATCTGTGGTTTACCCATCTCCTTGAGCATCAGATTATGCCCCTAATATTTATTATTCTTTTAATCTTGTGCTTTCATCCAACGTACATCCTCTTTTTCTCTGCTAGCATTGGAACACTGGGCCCACATTAGAACCGGACATTGTATATGCTTTATAGCGGTGTGTAACTGATCATACAGTATGTGCATGATCTACTGTGTTTGTCAATGATGTGCGTTGTGCCTTGAGATTTTCTGAGATTAAGCATCACTCCCTATACCCCCCCCCCCTTCCCCCCAATTATTGCATAAATATACTGATTAAATATGTAATTGCATATTACATTTTATGTATTGATCTTAAATTATGTATTTCCAACATTTGCAAGTTGTGTTGTGCTGTGAATGTAGTTTTTTTCTTTGTCTGCAACAAATTCCCAATTAAGTGTAAGGAGTTAGTGTTGCACTGTGCAGTATTGTATGTACAATTCCCATTTATGGGAATCTCTAGTGATTATTAGCTTGGAGTTCCTCAGCGATAAATTACATTAATCATGAATCAATGAAAAAGGCAAGCAGAATCTATCTAATTCTATACCACCTCTCTGTGGAAACAATATTACTGTATTTAATGTACAGTAACTGTCTGTCAGGATATATAGCTTTGTTCTCTGTTGAAAATGACATGTAGTCAACCATCATATGAACTCTGACCTGATTACCCACTTGCTGCAGTCCTGTGTGCTACTGAGGTCACTGTACTAATTAGGTGAATTATACTGATGTCTTGCTGGAAGCTAATATCTGCTGGGAGCTAATATTTGCAGTGTTGTAATAATGACAAGCCACTTCCCACTGTAGTGTAATTGTCCACCAAGAGAACTGAGACTAAATAATATGAATAGCTGTAGATGTTCCACTGTTTACACATTATTTGAGCACATTACTTGTTGTTTCAGAGCTGCTATTCTGTTGATTGCCTCTGGAATCTCAGGAGCAGAAACTCATATCCATCCAGTTCAGAAGATAACCTGAATCCACAGTTCATATGGTCTATGGTGTGACTAAGTTAGAATCAGTGCACACGTGACACAATTGGCAAGCTTTAAAAGGCAGTGTGATTAGAAGGAATGTGTTTGATGGGGAATACAATATGTGAGCACTGTTTGTGCACACCTCTGGTCACAAAAGGGGAACATCCCCTAAAAATAATGAATAAAAGAAATTAAATATATATAATGCAGACATAGTGTAGAAGAACATGTGTGTTTTTTTCCCATTTACATTAAATAAAAACTACTTTTAAACTTTTGTTGAAACATGATGTATGTTAAATGTATTATTTTGCCATAAAAATACTAAACATTATGTTGACATTTCATATTCAGTTTACATTTCATAACAGTCCTCAGACCATAAAATATTAATTAGCTGCATTTCAGTACAGAATAACAGTACTCATTTAGCTTGGTCAATGGTCATGTGATGACACCCCTGCAGTAATAAAAAGAGCTAGAATATGGATTATCGATCCCTTCATAAAGAGTCACAGTTAACAGGGGGATTGCCTGGCTTGCAACAGTGAAAAAAAAACAACCAAAAAAAACATACACCCCCATCAGTTTCGTCAGTTGGGCTACAGGTTCAATTACACAATCAGCATACCAGTACATTTCCGTTTCTGCCTGCTCCAAAGGTTTACAGTCTAATATACTGATTGCCTTTTTACTGCAATATCTCAGAATGACAAATTAAAGTTTGATGTATTTCATTAACAATACAGCAATATCCGGTTTCCTCTACTACAGATATTAGTGGAAAAAACCTGTCTATTAAACACATTTATAACAATTAAGGAATTGCCACACTGCTCATGATCTTCCTATAGTTGGGGAAAAGTACAAGAAGGTAGTTGAAACATTTGGCAATAATCATACACTTTCCTATTGTTGCTTTGAAGTACTGCATGTACCCACGGACATTGAACTGGCAGGCACCCAGGATGCTTTTAATAGGCCATCTCCTGCACTTAACTGTAGGGGGAATCGCTAATTTGCGGGAAGATTTATTGGCTCAACTTTTATGACATTCTAAGGCATGAAAGCAAACTTCAGACAGTTTTGTACACCAGCGAGACCTTAGGGCAAATTTGCAGCCACCTGCAGAGAATGTGTATGTTCATTCAACTCTCAGTGAGCACATTATTAGGTATTTATTAGACCTATTGTTTAGACTAATTAAGTCTTCTGCTGCTGTAACTTATCCACTTAAGAGGTTTGGTTGTGTGATCACAGATGCTCTTCTGCATACCACTGTTGTAATGTGTGGTTATTTGCATTCCTGTCACGTTCCTGTCAGCTTCCACCAGTCTGGCCCTTCTCCTCTGACCTCTCATTAACAATGTGTTTCTGCCCACAGAACTGCTGCTCACTGGATATTTTTTGCACAAATCTCTGCAAAGATAATTGCATTAATTAATAAGTAGGTGTAATAAAGTAAAAATGTTCCTAATAAAGTGCTTGTTGAGTGTATATAAATTAGTTGAATGGGATTACCACTTTAATGATTACCTTGGATTCAGAAGTGAAAACTTTGCGACATAAGATTATCTCTGAGGTCATGGACTAGACATCCATAATCCCAAAGTGGTTAACATGGCCAAGGAATGAGCCAAGTCCAAATAAACATGCAGTCTAATTTAAGTAAACAGAAATAAAGGTACAGTCACTGCCCATGTTTGGTTCAAACATTTTATTCCATCCATATACAGGTTTGTTGTCAAAGACAAATATTGCAACATAAATACAATTAAGTTAGTATAATAAAAAATAACTTAATGACAAACAGAACACACAAACCATTCGATATCATAAACGTCAAATGGATTGCTCATTGCTTTCTAGCCCTTCCCTTTTAAATAATTATGATTAAAAAAAAACATCAACAGTGTCAAGAGAAAGTAATTGCAGTTGCAGAAAGAAACTTTTGACTTTCTACCATGTGCATCTGCAATCTCTCCTGAAATCTTAAACCATCTCTAAGGCCCTCTCTTCTTGTGCACTCCTGAGCTGATCTGAGCTCGATTCAGCCCAACATATGCTCAATGCTGGCTGCCAATCCCTTGCATGATATGATGCCCGAACAGTGTCTCTTTTCCAATACAGTCCAACTGCATTTTCATGACCTGGTCATCCAGCGGTCCAAACTCCACATCGTTACCGGGTTTGGCCAAGAATGCATCTCATTCAGCTGGGCTGAAATCCATCACCCCCATCGCCCATCAAGACAGCTGGAACTTTGAAAAGGCGGTTCATTCTTTCTTCCTTTATTTATTTTTCCCGATTATCTTTCTGAAAGGGGGATTTCTCTCCTGAGGGGGTCCACCAGAGCATTACACAGATCCAGTGCAATTTCTTGGAAGGTTAAAAAGTGAAGAAATCCATGCTCTCCACTTTCATCGCTCCGGAAGGTTAATGACCGGCACCCACTGGTCCAGACAGCGGCTGTCTCTGCAGAAGCCGTTGACTTTGCTCAGAGCCGGGTCTTTCCATGCGGATGACTGAGGATTCTGCAAATTTAAAAAAAGCATAGAAAGAGTTAATTCTCTATGTAAGCCGCATTAAAAGCATACACTCGAGCAAAAACACACAAATATTAAAGGAGACCGGTATCATTCCCAGGTGCTCTGTACGCATGGTTTACTGGCAGCACATCAGCCATAATCATTTTAGTGCTGGAAAATATAGCCAGCATGTGTGTTTTTGTAAAGACACGGGCTTGGCTTACGTTTGGGAATTTGCATTCAAAGAACATCCTTTCATGATGTGGACTCATTACCCTAGCGAACAGTTCCTGGAACATCTGCTTGCATAAATGCCCCAAAGGAGGTACACATTCTGCCAAGTCAGCCACCCAATCTCACAAACTGGAATTAGATCACTTGCTAAGCAGCCAATTACCGCAGACTCCTGGAAACCTTAGCCCACAATCTACCTCATAGACAAATTAGCTTCTGTGCAGCAGCTTGAAAGAACTTCAGTCTGTTCTATCAAATAAATTACAGTATACAGATTACACTCCAAATGGGGGGTACTTTGTACTGTCAGAAAGAAAACCAAAGAAATATGCACATGCAACCAATGCATACTGCAGTATCTAGTCACCTCCTCCATTCCACAAGCTGTTCATTTGAGAGTGTATGTGCATTAGCCTCGCACTGCTAGGTGATCATTTGCATATGAATATTAAGTGAATATGTAGTTTTGAACAAGGTCACACGGTGGACTTTAGTGACTCAGAAATATTAGGGAATTATTCATTCCAGTACAATAGGTCATGTGAATTAATCATGGAACACACTGTCTGTCCTTTAAGATAAACATCGATATATGAATCGTACCGTGACTAAAATGCAGTGTAGATCCATCGGCTCTCCACCCTGTTTTACTCCCCCAAGGATCTCTGCCAGACGTCTCGTGTTGTTCACTCGCAGGATGTTGATGTCATTTTCACAGCAGAAAGCCTGAATCAAAGTAAAATGGATTTGGAGAGCAACGTCCTTCACATCCTCTTCGTCGGTAGCCAACAGGCATAATACCACGTTATCCGGATCTCTGGTGGGAAGGAAATGAATCACGCTTCGTTAGGCAACTTACCGCAATAAAGCAACACGCCAATGATTCATTCATTTCAATGCTCTAAAGCCGCAGTACCACTGTTTGAACATTAACATTATCCATACACACGCGTTTTAAACCACGTTAATACAGAGTAAAACGGACGGAATCAATTTCACTTACATGTTCAGTGACTTTGCAGCTTCGTAAACGCCAACAGTAATACATCCTTGTGGTAATGCAGAACTGAGAACTTCTTCCAATGCTTTTGCCACTGAATCCATCCTGTGAAGAAATTCAAACATTAATATGTAGTTGACAAATAACTTTTTTTTAAAGATGCTGCCAAGTTTACGAAAAGTTAGATATTCTTGCTAATTGTTCTCATTTCCATAACGTCGCGGGCTTCCACTGAAGAGAAATACTCGTAACTTAGCCAACGTTACTCAGCAGCAATCAAAGTGTGAACTCCACTTCAACCGAAACAATTATCTTACAAAACGATCCCGCAAATATTTGGCTTTTCAAAAGAATGTTGATGAAGTCACCTTTGCCGACTATGCATGCTCCAAAACATAATAAAATTGACGTTTCAGTTTAAAATGCAACAAAGGCTATATTCGCAAGTTACACTATCTAGCTAGCTACTTAAGGTTAGTGTGGCAAGGTTAGCTGGTACCTCGCAAACGTTTGTTACAACTACGCCAGCAATTAAACGGCAGCAACATTGACAGGAGCCTGTTTTAATAAAATCTTCTTTCATTAATTTCATGAACTTCAAACAATAGGGATGTCGACGTTTAGTTTGTTAACGCATGATCCAAATGCTGTAGCAGACACTCAAGCACCATCGTCAGCAAATAAAATGAATTGGTCTGAGCATAAAATGTATGTTATCGATGCAATAACAATATGCAAAGCGTAGCTACCTTTCTGCAGAGTGTTCCCCACTTAGCTCCTCAAATGTCATATTGCACATAAAATCCGAATAAAATCCAATGACGTCCTGGTTGGCGAACAGTAACTGCCGTTTGCGTTGTAGCTATTTCTAGACTACTAATGATGTCTATCCCTGTAGTAGCTATGTTCTCACAGTATCTGAGCAACTCGCGCTTGGTGCTCGAATATAACTTCGACAGTGTACAGTAGCTCCTTCTGACTACACTGTCCAACATTTGCATTTTGAAGCGTATTGGCCACATGCTAATTAAGGACCAGGACGTGCATGCGGATTGGTTTCCGCTGAACTCTCGAAACAGGATAAGCTTAACTGAACGAACAGATTGGATACACCCGATTGAAGAGGTGTGGCCAGTTACTACCAACAATACTGTCTCTCTCCCTCCACCTGGGATAAGGCAGGCACTTTTCACTCACTCACACACAAACAAACAAGTAAACAAACAAACAAATAAGTAAGGTTATTATATAACACATAGCATGTGTTCATGAATGATACATTTTGGTATAGGCTTCTATATGGTTTATATATATTTTACAGAGCAAAACAATATCGTTCCATTAATAGGGAATATGACATCCCATCTCGACATTTTTCTCAGAACGTTAAGCGGGTCATACGGTCCAAGTGCGACGTCCCGTGGCTGAATAGAGTAATCGAAACCCATTGTTAAAGAAAATGCAGAAAGTTAATTGAAACGAACTTAGGTAAGCCTAATAAATATGCATGTTCCTTTTGGATTTTCTTTACTTGGAAAATGCATTTTCTTTCATTTTATCTTAAAGAGATAATAAATATAGTCGCCATGTGTATATTTACACCTTTAAAAAAAAAAATTAGGTCATTCATACGCACTTTTTTATTTCTATATATTGCAACATAACCAATAAGTGGATATTCCTGAATTAAACTAACGTCATAGCCTACAATGTAAAAAGCGAACGACCTGCTTTATGATATTTATTAGCGCTTCTCCATTCTAGCCACAAGGTCGCGGTTTACGACCGCTAACACTGATTTTGAAATGTATGCATGTTCCTTTTGGATTTTCTTTACTTGGAAAATTCAATGCCTACAAGAATTGCAGACATAAGGTTCAGCTGTGTAAACATCCGCATTGGGAAGATATGTGATCTTAAGTGACTCTGGGTGGTTTGAATACCCAAGAACCAAGAGGTCTCCTGGGATTTTCATGCACAACAGTCTCTAGAGTTTAGAAAGAATGATGCAAAAAACTAAAAACATCCAGTGGGCAGCAGTTCTGAAAAAGCCTTAAAAAGCATTAAAAAGCCACTGAGAGAGGTTAGAGGAGATGACTGGTTCAAGCTGACAAGGAAGGTGACAGTAACTCCAATAACCACACATTACAACAGTGGTATACAGAAGAGCATCTCTGAACAGAGAACACACTGAGCATACACTGAAGTGGATAGGTGACAGCAACAGAATAATAAATAAATAAATAATAAAAAATCTCATACAGTGGGTTCCAGAATTATTGGCACCCCTGACTGGCAATGCACAAAAATACTTCAAAAAATAACCAATGTGGTTACTAAGATAAAATGCTGAACACGTTAAAAATACAGTACTTTATTGACATTTCAATAGAACCCACCAAAATCAAACATTTATAAAAATGTTTGATACAGATACAGCATAGTAATATTGGCATTGAAACACCGATGCATAAAAGCAGATTTGCCCATGGTGAAATTTGGAGGTGTGTCAGTGGTATAATGGGTTCCACCAAGTATAATAAATATTAAATATATATTTTTTGTGCATTGCCAGTCAGGGGTGCCAATAATTATGGAACCCACAGTAAATACCAAATAGTCACTGAGTGGATATATTTTATGCGACCAGTTGCAATGGTCGGCTACTTATTGTTTGTCCTTTCAAAACATGAACTCAGATTCTAAATCATGTAGGCTACTTCTGAAGTGATGTAGTTTCTCAATCAAACTTGTAGTGCGCTAAACAAATTCTGTATTCAGAACAGTACGGAAAACAATGTTATTACAAATCATATGTTGATACAAAATTTTTTGTTTATTTGGAACAAAAATTTCCTTTTTGAATTGCCAGCTGCATATTTTCTTTAACAATCTTATATTTTCCAAAATATCTATATGAATATAAAAGCCTGTGGTTGATTTGTGCTGTTTTAAGTAAGATAATTCAAAACCTTACACTACTTGTTTATACTTTCTCATCACCTTCCTTTTGGATCTATATGACCTAAAATTACTTTTTGATTTTGTTTAATGTCAAATCTTGCCTTACCTTGCTACTTATCCAAACCTGAGTGTTGATGATGACATTTATGAAAGCCAAATGAGTACTAGGCTAACCTAGTAGGCTACACAATTAAGCGCTTTTGCGTTTCCCTTCTCAACATGGAGTTTATCTGGTACCATAGCGGTTTGGTTGCACTGATTCATTTTCCGTATGCTCCAGCATAGCCTGCGAATGGTTCCGCACGACGTGGCAACGGAAAATCTCCCAAAATCGAGAATTTGGAGTTCTACAGTAGGCTGATAAAAAACGAAACATTAGGCTACAGTGCAAACGGTCGTAAATTCAAGATGACATAGATGACAATTAACTGATCCTAATATATGCACATGTTTTCGAATTCACGGGCAAGTATGACTTTTAATAGTTTAATAGTTTTACTTTTTAAAACTTTTTTTGATTGCAAAGGGTGTGTTGCTTATTCGCCGGCAGCGTTAATGTAGCCTAACGTTATTGCAGTCGAAGTACGACCATTGACATCTCGTCCTGCAGTTTGAACTCAGGTGAGGTTATAAGATGTATCTAACTTTAGCTTTCTTAATACTTTAGTAAGTTAAGATGTTTCACTGAATTTGTAGGTTAGGATTGTGCAAAGAACTCTTACCAATAAAAGACCTGAAGAGGAGCATCACCAGTCATAAAATTAAATTACGTAGGCTAATTCATATGCACTTATTTGATTTTTATATATTGCAACTTAGCCAATAAGTGGATATTGAATTAAACTAACGTTATAGACTACAATGTAAAAAGCGAACGAACTGCTTTATGATATTTATTAGCGCTTCTCCATTGTAGCCACAAGGTCGCGGGTTACGACCGCTAAGATTGATGTTGAAGTAGTTTGATGCTGATTTCATTGTGGTAGCATTATAGTCTACTACGCCATAGCTTACTTATAGTCTACATAGCCTTAAAATGATCTAGTGGCTGGTCGATGCGTAGGCTGAGAGTTTGGATTGCTATTGCCTAGACTGCTATATGATGCCATAAATCAAAGCAGTTGTACTTTGTCCACGTGAACCAAGGGGGAAGGGGTAACCTAGGTTAAAATTGGCAGTCAGTGTTGTTATTTGTAAGGTGATGTGGAAGGTGTACTTTGACAGCATTATAGAGCGCTTTGAACCGAGCAGAGCCGAGCTGAACCGTGAGTCTGAATCGCTACCTTTGCTTTCCCAATTTCCAATTACTTTCTTTTATTATTTGGATGAACAGTCTCTGCAATTAAAGTAAAAAGTGCTGTACCTGTTCTGTTATATTTGTGGCTGATGTTGTCTTTTGAATAATATTCTGTTGGAGGTATCATAAGGGAATAAACATCTCGGGAATTTTTTGGTTAAGGTTGAGGACTGCTAAACAATATCAAGCCTCTGACAAAAAAATCATGCGAAATAACATTTTGAAGATTTTTTGAATAGTTACTGTAGGCAGATAAGGTTTTGATCTCAGTCGGTTGTGCGGGTCTCCTATGCTACAGCCCTAAGCTGCCAGTAAAGGCTGCGAGAGCAGGATGGATCCCAGAGATTACCCATGGCATCGATTTGAACCCCAGGGACCTCAGTACTACCCTCCCAGGCCTTCTTACCCACAAAGATCCAGGGACAGGGATGGGTACTACAGAACCGGACACAATGATGATGCATACTACCCCCACCGGGATCCTAGAGTTAAGCAGTGGCCGGCTTTGGACCCCCGGTCTGGGAAACACGTCATCCGTCCCCCGCCCCCGAGACCAGACTTCACACCCGATTACTGGAGCGGCCCCGCCACTAGACCAGGCTATGATTCTGATAGAACAAGTGGTCGAGCCCACTCAAGGTTGGTCTACACGGGCTAATGTACGTTCTAGAATCCAAAAGAGGGAAGATTGTACGCTGTCTTTGCTCCTATTCAAAATGAGGAGCAATTTGAGTGTACAGCCTTCCTTTTTTAAAATGTTTATCCTGGGTTGATTTGCACTCTCTTAACAATTAGGCCACTAGTAGAACCTCTCACTTACAAGAGTTAAGGTTTTTAAGAATTAGGAGAATTACACATTTGTTATATTATGTTTAGGACAAAATACATCATTGACATCTGAACTTAGACTCTAACATCATAGAAGATGTACACTATGAAGAGTAAAAGAAGTCCACAAAGGAAAAATCCATATTTCTTTCTAAAATGCTGTAATGTTAAATATTTTTTAACTGGCCACACAGGTGTATCATTATCCATAGGCCTTGATTAACACCTTGTAAATAGAGCATTGTCACAGCTGTTGTCCTTGTATGTCCATTTGTGTTCAGACAGGGTTATGAGCATCATCCACACAACTATTCATCTTGGGACACCAGAGAAGACTATGGGTATTATGATCATGGCTATCACACAGGGCATTACCAGCACCCAGGTACATATATACGACTGTGCTGTTAGTTTATTTCCAGTATTTGTACAGTTTTCAAGGATGTGATTTTCACCAAGTGTGGAAATAAGTGTTCATAATTACTTAATTACACCGATTATCAAATACACATGTTGATGATGTCCAGATGCTGTCCGATGGACTCAGCAAGATTACTGGGGGTCAGGGCCCTATCAGGACCAAAGATATGAACAAGACTGGACTGGCACCGCCTACCCAGATCAGTACAGGTCAGTCAGATTATTTTGGTCAATACTGAGTGTCTGTATATTGGGAAATAGTAGTTGTTGCCTTCCAGCCCAGGCACTGTGTTCTTGACCAGACACGACTCTGTCCCTTTAAATTTCAGAATCAATCAGCAAACAGACAATGGCAACGACTTTAACAGTCCTGACAGAGACCATGCCAGGGAAAATGGAGAAGGTTCAGGGCAGGTAAACTCCAATTAGGCATTTTACAGAAAGGAAATGGCTGGTCCTTCACCTTTCATTCTTGCTTGTGGCTGGATGTTTCCTGTAGATACAGCATCTAGTGCAATTTTGACATTGAATGTACAGTGTGTTATACAGTATACGCACACATTACATTTGTCAAATTAAGGTGTTGTTGAGAGCTTTTTAATGTAAGTAGATCCAAGTCAGGCCATTATCATGTGTTGTTGTCTTTCAGGCCTCTCTGTATGGAACCGGGACATTGGCAGAGTCCAAAACCTCTGGGCTCTCCTCCAGCAGCTACGAGTTGAGCCAGTACATAGACGGCACGGATCAGAATGACCTGCCCCCACAGTCTCGCTGGAGTCCCTCAAAAACAGGTTTGTCTGAAATGCAAATCATCCATCTTTAAAGCCAGGGTGTGAAACTCCTGGATCTGTGTGTATGCTGGTTTCAGTTCCAAACAATTGCACTGATTTAATTGGATCAGTTAATGTTATACTGTGGTTTTTCACAAAATATGAAGTATCTTATGAGTACAAGGCGAAAGAACAATGCCACAAGATTATATTAACCCTCCTATTAAGGTTGGGTTCAATTTGACCCCACTCAGTGTTTGACATGTCTTAAAAACCAGTTAACCCTTTTTTTATAATAATTAGGTTTTTCTGTGGATAAAAGGCTAGTAATTTGTGTGACAATAAATTGACACTATGTGTCAATTTTTCACACAATATTTTTGTGTTTATTTCAACTGTTGGGCTCAATTTGACCCCAAATGTAAAACCGGTCATAAAATCTGTACATAATAGAATAATGTTAAATGATGGGTTAAAATGATGAGAGCCACCAATCAAAATTTTTTAAATGTAAAATAAATGGAAGCTAGGAAAATTAAATTATAGGTAGCGTTTATCATGTCTTTGGCATTTAAGAGATAACAGATAGATAAAAAATTAGTTTGGCTCCAACTACTTGCCCATACTGCAATTAAGTGCATACTGTCTACTTCAAATCAAAAATATTTCAGACATGTTTGCTTTGTGTTCCAGTAGCAGTTAAATAATCATATTTCCATAAATGAATCAGTAGAAATATATTCCATCCCTGATGAGGGACATCACTTACTTGGACCCTATTTACACATGTCTTTAAAAACAAAAATCTCTATCCAAACATTTTAATAGATGCCTATCAATCATTATAATGTGTTGTAAAACAATGCACTATTGTCCTACCTTTCCCCTTGTTTTTTTTTTTTTCTTGCTTTTCTAATATTCTCCTAAATGGGAATGACTGATCTTATATCAGCATTCATAATGGAGAGTAGCGATATGCGTACAGTGCAGTCCGTAAGTATTTGGACAGTGGTACAATTTCTGTTCAATTCGCTCTGTACTCCAGCACATTGGATTTGAAATGAAACCAAGAATATGTGGTTAAATTACAGACTGCCACCATTCATTTGAGGGTATTTACATCAATATCGGGTGATCCATGTAGGAATTACATCCTTTTTATACATAGTCCCCCCCACCTGCTTCTGATTAGTCAGGTGTATTCTTAGTGCAGGTATAAGAAAGCTTTCAGAATCTAGTCTAGATTCTAGGCTTTTGATTGGCTGCACTGTATATGCTCTCAAAAGTGTGTGAAGTGCCATTTCTTATCGTAGCCCAGCCCAGCCCAGCCCACAAGTTGGCCTTTCACTGATATAAGTCAGAAGAAGACACATGCTCAGTTTAATACGGATTCAGTAGTGTAAATTGTTGTAATAGATTATGATAATCAGCATGGTTGCTAATTGCAGTGAAAGTGAGTCACACCTCTCACGGTGAAAAAAGCATCATTTACACCTTGTAATTATCAATGAATTTCTAATGGGACTTCTGCTCAGGGTTTATGTTGGAAACACCTTCTAACTGATATGCTGATATAATATGCGAGTAGCTTTGGGGTTTGTCAAGTGTGTATGTATTAGATAGCTAATTATTAGTGAATCATGGTTTTATGGTTTTAAACACCTTGTTTAATCACTTTTTTGCATTTATTAAGTGTACATTATGCCACAAGATAACGATTATAGTTTCCCCAAAAAATACTGGAGACAATAACTTTTTTTTTTTGTGCATTTCATTTTTAAACATGCTATATAGAGATATGACATGACTTTTTTTATTATGTATTCACTTAAAGTTGGCTTGATTAGGATAAAAATGTATCTTTTGGCTTTAAAGGTACAAAAGGTAAGATTTTTCTGTTAAAACATTGTTACAAGACCATTGTAAATCCCTTCCTATCATTGAAAAAGGCTCACTGACATGTTGACTCACCCTCTACCTGTGTTTATAGTTCTTAAATTTGGGTTTCAAAATATGCAGTTGACAGGCCGGCACTCTACCAAAACATCTATAGCTGTACAATAATTCAAGCTCATTGGTTGAAAATTGGTTCTAATTGCCTCAGCCATTGGCGTTTCAACTTCAGCACGTTCAAAGAGAAGGGGTGGTATAAACATTGTTGCTGCAGTTCCTCCCTTGACCGTTACCTCATATCTCACAGCATCTGTTTTCTTTGGTTCTTTACATACAATAACTTCATTTTCTTTGATTGCACAGGTCTTTTAATTTCGCTGTGAACATTTTGACCATAGATTGTTGATGGTTGGTTGTTGCTTGTTGATGGTCACTGTAGTTACTCGACTGTGTGGAAGCCTTAGTTCTGTAATGGGCATTTGGATGGCATGTTCAGCTTGAGCTCTAGTTCTGGGTGAGGTGATGTGCCCTCTGGCCTGCAGCCTGCTGACCGCACCATTGGCAGTCGTAGCAGGGAATCCTGTGGGGCGACACATAATTAGCGTATAGCAATTCCCTGAGAGGGAGAAAACATGGCGTTCATTGTCCAATGGCAATTCCTCTTCTCCACTGCACACAGTTCAGTTTGGCCGGCTCACGTGGAGCGGTGTAAACGGCTCGCCGCTCTGAGGGAGGGGGGAGGCTCGCCGCTCTGAGGGAGGGGGGAGGCTCGCCGCATACGACAGCAACGCATCAATCGCCTCGGTGTCACGGTCACGGTTGGAGATGTTGTGTCTTGGAGAAGGCGGATCCATCTGTGCTTCTGGGGCACGTGGTCGTATGAATGCGGTGTATTCTAGATAACATGGGTAATTGGTATGGATGGGGTACAATTTGCAACCAAACTGGGAGGAAAAAGGGAATTTTCTTTATTTTTTTATTTTTAAAGTTGCAGTGACTGCTCGGCCTACCTGGTGAACTGCAGTGATTGGCATTTCGGTGCCAGCCTGCACACTTCTGATTTGACTGTATCGCAATGATAACACCGCTGTGGGAAGTATTTGAATCCAAAACAAATACACCGTTGGCCCAGGTCGGGTGTGAGGTAACAAGAGCTCCTGTGTGTTGCTGCAGATGTCAGCGCTTACCCCCGGGTGGAGGCCCCGCTGAAGCACTGCCTGCCCCACGTGAGGGCCAGCTTCGGGCCCACAGGTCAGCTGGTCCGGGTCAGCCCCAGCCTGGCCTCACAGGGAGAGCCCGCCCTGGTGGAGCTCCACAGCCTCGAGGTACTCCTATACAAGCAGAACCGGGGAACTTTGGATCCAGACATGACTCTGGGTCAATTATGTGTTTCCCATCAGATTCATCTACAGCACAGGTGTCAGACTCCGGTCTTGGAGGGCCGCAGTGTCTGCTGGTGTTCTCGGTACCATTGGTTCATTTGAGTCATTGATTGGCTAAAGAATCCACATGCCTTGTTCTCAAGGCCTTAAATGGCAGCTGATTGAAAGGGATCCACAAAAACCTGCAGACACACTGCAGGCCCCTTGGGAATTTAGTTTGACACCCTTGATCGACAGGGTTCAGGGTTTTATCTATGTGGTCACTTCTAGCATTTGGAACTCTACTTCCCTCTAGGGTTTTCAGTGCTCTTGTCCCTGGTTGTGGTTATGCAGTTGTAATGGAATGTAAAAGTAATGTAAATGTTGTAACCCAAGTTGTAACATCACCAGTGCTTAAAAATTAGATCTAATGTGAAACAAGTCTGATTTGACTGATTTTGCCCTTGAATAGACATTCCAGGTATTTAAGGTAATAACAGTTATAACCATGTTAAGTGTTAAGCTCAGCGTTAATGTGTGAACTGGCTGCCTACAGATAATCCTTGTGGAGACTCAGGATCAGCAAGAATTGCGAGACTTCCCTGGGCCACTGGCGAGGTACACTTCAGTATAGCCTACCCAAAATCTCCTCAAAAATGTTGAAATCAGACAGACTTTCATAAATGATTGATTTACACCTCAGCAAATAATCATTGCAAAGCAAAGAAAGATGATTAACCTGGCCCTGGTCAGTTTACTGTGAGTGTGTGTCAGTCCCTTGACAGTAGCTTCTGCTTATTTTATAGGGAAGACCTACACAAGGTGGATGCAATTTCTTTTGCCCTGAAGAGGGCAGAATCCTGCCTGAAGGACACCTCACTGCAAGACAGTGCCTCTGCTGCCCTCCTGTGGCAACTGCTGGTACTTCTGTGCAGACAGAATGGTGTAGGTGTAATATGCATAAACTCATCATTGTGTTTTTAAAAGGGACAGTTCAGATTATACCGATTTTCAGCCTACATTTTCTTATCGATGTTTCTTCGCATTTGGAATGTTATAAATCATCAGTAATTAGTGATATCTCTCTCAGATTCTGTTTCAATAATTTGTACAAGGTGAGTAATTTATACACTCTACCTGATGTCATGTGAAAACATGGCACATTTGCTCCATGTTTATACTTCCGTTGTAATTTTAGTAAGAAATGAATTTATTATTGTGGAGCCATATAAATACCTAACTACCTTGTTAACATGTTACTCGTTTATACTGGGTATTGACACTGAATTAAACCTTCAATCTTGTGGTCGAAGTAAAAATCCACCCACACTGTCTACCAACTCCATGCAATACATCTGCTCTAGTCAGTGACAAAACCACTAGGTCGCTTTCTACAAACGCAAAATGTCTGCTTCTCTGCAGAGGATTGTGGGCTCGGATATCGCCGAGCTCCTGACCAGAGGCTCCCGGGCCCCGGGAAAGTGCGATGGGGAGGTGGGTCTCTCTGACGGGCCCAGCCTCATCGACCTGAGTGAGGACCCCACTCCTGAAACCGAGGTTCTGGAAGGGCCCGACCTGCTGACCGGGGCCCCGGCCCCGAGCATCCAGTCCGCAGACGAGGACCTGCAGAAGTACGCGCAGCTCCTATTGGCTGGGAGGAAGAAGGTTAGAGTCACACAGGAAATTGAATGGCTTTCGTCTGTATTCTTACAGGTCCCGTATTGTACACCGTTCCAGTGTTTTATTTTAGGTCCTGATGTCCATAAGAATCCGTTAGTAGTTTTATGTACCAAAAACAATCTCTATCCAGTTTTACATGTCAATTTGTTAGCGCAGGGGTGCACAACAAGGGCCGATTCGTTTCAGGATTTTTTGCCAACTTCTTAAGATATGATTGAGTCAATTAAATAATTATCTGACATGCGTATGAGTACCGGCTACAGCTGCAGACTACAAGTGTATCCTTATAATTATACTGTGCTCAAGTACAGTTTTGAACCAGGGTCATTTATAGAGCTGTCAGCAAATCAAAAACAAGGCAGTTGGTTGGAACAAAAACCAGTATGCAGACCGGCCCTCGAGGACCGGAGTTGGGCACCCTTGCGCCTCTCATGAGCTTTACCAAGAACAAGCTGTCACTGTGTGAAAGGGGATTGATTGGAGGGCTACCTGAAATTGACAGACATTTTATCGACTTACACACCCTCTGGTACACAATGATGTAAAATCTCAATTCAAATAGTTTTCCAGGAAGTGGATGGAAAAAAGCTTTGCTGTGAAAATACACAAGTATTACAATTTTATTAATTTTATGGAATATTTACTTGAGCGTATGGTTATGAAGAATTAATTAAGACTAAATTATGGAAAAATCTATTTTTGATTTCATCTTGTCTTTTAAAGAGGAACGCTAAGGGGACAAACTCCTACTTTGTACTTCCATAATTTACATTGTTATTCATCAGGGGTTATGGGTAGCTCGGTTGGTAAAAAGCGGTGCTTGCTGGGTGAGCACCACGAGTGAGCACCAGGAGTCAGCACCATGAGTCAGCACCGTGGTTTCAGTGTCGGCAGCAGGGGGTGTATGTGGTCATTCTTGTACAGTTTGCAAATTGGATATTCCAAATTTTAAAAATGAAATCATCCTTTTCAGATGAATATACCCTTTGGTTCTCTGACTGATGAGTATCCCAGTTCATGTATGGGCGACATGGCTCAGGCAGTAAGAGTAGTCATCTGGCAGTTGGAGGGTTGCCTTTTCGATCCTCCGCCCGGGCTGTGTCGAAGTGTCCCTGAGCAAGACACCTAACCCCCAAATGCTCCTGATGAGCTGGTCGGTGCCTTGCATGGCAGCCAATCGCCGTGAGTGTGTGTATGAATGGGTGAATGAGGAGCATCAATTGTACAGCGCTTTGGATAAAGGCGCTATATAAATGCCAACCATTTACCATGTACTATGAGTTACCCATGACGACCATAACAATGCGTGTCACTGTAAAACATGGTGCCACAGAGCGAAAATATAATGCCATCCAAAGCAAAGCTTGCCCTGGCCTCTTAGTAGACTAAAAATGAGCATGCACCTCTAAACGGTTATTTAGTAGACTACCTATATCAGAGATCTCCACTCTAATGTGAGAAGGTCTGGATTCAGCCTAATAAGCTAATCATGGTCTTGATTGATTCCATCAACTGTTTTGTCACTAAGCTTTCACCCCCACTGTCCCTCTGTCAGATAAGAGAAATTTGCCCTAATTCTAGTTGTGTCCTCAACTAGACTTTACTCAACCATTAAAACAGACACATTATATAAGTAAGGCATTTTGGGTCAACCAGTGTCCTGCAGTTTTGGACCTGTGACGCACAGGGACCTCACGATCTGGTTACCTCGCTCCACACACCCTAAATCTTATGCCCGGTAAAGTTTAGTACCTGCCTGTACTGTAGGTCAACTCAGGGCATGTTCAGATGACACATCTCACTTGCAGCAGTGACCAGTGTTGCATTCAAGCCCATTCCCATGTTAAGTGACACACTGTACTCTTGCTCGATTCTCAGGAGGCTCTGGAGTCGGCCATGAAGAGTGGACTGTGGGGCCATGCCCTGTTTCTGGCCAGTAAAATGGACAACAGGTCCTACACCGCTGTGCTAAACAGGTACTGTTACTGAAAACCCTTTGAATGTATGAAAATATTCACACTGCCATTGTTTAGTTTAAAGCAGAACATGGGTTTACACACTGTAGAAACTGATATCTATACATATAGCTAAGAAGAGTTACATAAATGTATGTTAAGGGGCAATATTTTAAAGGAGGAGAATGTGACACTCAGCAGTTGTCTTTAGGCAAGCATAAAACAAATGTCCTTTTTTTTATTATTCAGTCATTTAAATCAGTTGTCAATTAGCTGACATTATTTATTTGACAGTTGTCAAATACACTTTCCTGTGGGCCAGTGGCACAAACTGTGGGGCACAAATTATAGGGGAGGGATAAGGGTCATCCTCATGTGACGTACTTCTAGGAGAACGTTCTCAACCAGTTGAAAATAGGACGATAATTTTAAAACACCAAAACTAAAGAACGGACATATTTAATTTAATACTTTCATTGTGTTTCTTCAATGCCCTCTTGTGCTACTTGCATATAAAAAGCTAGAAAGTGTGAGCAACCACCATGTTGCTTTATAAAGTTTATAACTGCATAACGCAATATCCTGCTTTGCTGTGTGAATGCAGGACTGGTAAACTAAATACAACACTTTATTTCCTATGCCAACTATTCCATTACAGTGTCGAATTAGGCTGGCCACAGTAGAGTTAGCGCAATTCCTTGGCTGTGTATATGATACGCATGCTGTTAATTATGGAACTGCTACATACTTAAGTTACTTCCCTAAAAATATCCTTTAACTTACGTTCCTGACAGGTGTCTTGTTATGAAAGACCGGTAGCCCGCCTAGCATTACAAAAGGGGAGAAGGCTTTATCACTAGACTGCTTATCCTGCAAACTGCCCTCAAACTCTTGCTAGCTGGCCATGTGCTCAACAATATGTCCATCTTGACTGTAAAAAAAAGGGAGGGGGGGGTGTTAACGACAGGAGTGTGGCATTTACAAGTTTGTGGCTTGGCCTTTTGGCTGCCGCTGCATTGCAGGTTTACAGGAAGTTTGGCCGCCAGTGACCCCCTCCAGACTCTGTTCCAGCTGCTGTCCGGAAGAATCCCTGCTGTTGCCACGGTACCGATCTAGCACCGTGCCGTTTTATTACACAATTCCTCAACACAACGTCAACGCCATCAATACTTGGCATTTCTAGTTCTGTACATCCAATTTTGTACAGAACATCATCATTTTTTATTAGCTTGAGCACTTATAAACGTATTAATTTCTTTTACATATTGCCTGCATAGGTTTCTATTTACTCTGTAAAATGTGCTAATTTTCTCCAGTCTCCAGCTGTCTCGCTGCCTCTAGTGCATGAGCCAGCAGTGGGAATGTGGGTATCAGTGATTGCGCTGATAGTGTATCCTGTTCTTCATGCTGTGGCAGAATTCTAACAGTATAAATGTCCACTGGTAATGCTGAATGTGGTATATCCTGTTCTTGTACTGTGTGTTCCAGTAGTATGAACGTAAATGGTAAATGGTTGGCATTTATATAGCGTCTTCATCCAAAGCGCTGTACAATTGATGCTTCTCATTCACCCATTCATACACACACTCACACACCAACAGCAATTGGCTGCCATGCAAGGCAGAGGAGCATTTGGGGGTTAGGTGTCTTTCTCAGGGAAACTTCGACCCACCCAGGATGGGAATCGAATTGGCAACCCTGACCGACTGCCAGACGATGTCACCCCAATGTCCAGTGGTGATGCTGGTGGTGGTGATGCTGAGTGTGTTATATCCTGTTCCTAGTAATGTGGCAGTGTTCCAGCAGTTTGAATGTCTACTCTGATTGAGTGAGTGTAGCGTGTCCTGTTCCCTGTGCTGGGGCAGTGTTACAACAGCATGAATGACCTCCGGTGATGCAGAGTTTGTTATATCCTGTTCCTAGTTCTGTGACACTGTTCCAGCAGTATGAATGACCACTGGTTTGGTCTGTCTTCATCCTAGAGTTGTCTCAGTGAGAAGTGGGGAGACTGGAAGCCTCACCTGGCGGTTATGCTGTCCAACGAGACTGGAGATAGCGCCCTGCACCAGAAAGCCATCATCACTATGGGCGATACTCTGGGTACAGACCACGTCAACTTCAGAGCTGAACACATCGGCACACATATGGGAATCTTTTGCCATAAAGGAATGTTTAATCCATAAGCTTCTGTGGAGAGTGTTTGACTATGGTCCACTATAAGCAGAGGTGTGAAATTCAGGTTCAGAAAGTGAAAAGTCCTCCCCAGTATTTTGTGAGTGATATATAGAACTAATGGTGAAATTACCTGGCCGAGTTCATGTTCAGAAGGAATACATGGCAGGACTTTTACTTTCCGACTCCTGGACTTTTACTTTCCTACACCTCTGACTTTTAGCTAGTCTCCAATGTTCTTACCGTAGGTTTCTTCATATCTTTTTCCAGCCACCAGGGGTGTGATGAACGGAGCCCAGTTCTGCTACCTGACAGCACGTGCCCCTTTTGGTGTTTACACCTCCAGAACAGATAGACTTGTCCTTCTGGGAAGCACTCATAGGTAAGGTCTGGTTCAGCTCAATCCAGCCTGTGAGAGATTGACTTTTGAGCCAGAAGCAGCTTGGTACTGAAATGAAAGGCAATGGCCTGTATTAGCAGTAAATTGAATATCCTGCTTTCTCTTCAAAACACATCCAGGAAGACACATCACCTTTTCCTCATGCATAAATCTGTCCTTTTCTGCAGTTTGCCTTTCCGGAAATTTGCTCGGAATGCTGCAGTCCAGTGCACAGAAGTGTTTGAGTACTCCCAGAGATTGGGAAATGCCACTTTCTTCATTCCTTCATTCCAGGTAACTGGCTATATCCACTCCAAGTGTCAATCAAAATGAACACTTCTGCTGCTGATTCCAGGCCAAAATTTAGGGTGCCGGTGTATGTGTCAAACCTGGGTCAAATACATAATTGTTTTGGATGCTATGCTTTACCAAGCTTGTCTGGTGTCTGGTGTATTGGAAATACTCTCAAAAATACTCTCAAAAGCACCTTCTGGTCCTCTTGGTTGGCTCAATTGCACCAGGCAAGATTAATCAAGCACCGAAAAGTATTTGAATCTAAAACAATTAATGAATTGACCCGGGTCTGGTAGCCGTTGGCTGTAATTCTGAACATGTGCATGATTCCAGGTCTACAAATTTCTGTACGCCTGTCGCCTGCTGGACTATGGTCTGGCATCTCAGGCCTTCCACTACTGCGAAGTGATCGGAAAGGCCCTGCTAGGGCAAGAGGTCTCTTGTGCTGTCTTGCTGGGAGAGGTCATTAAGGTAGTGTATCATGTACCACATGCCAGATAATCTATGTACATGGACAAGCACTCATGCAGGTTTCTGCATGCAAGCACAAACTTCCTAATACATAGACCTACACACCCTAAGCCATGCATATTTAAACAATTTCAGTTACTTTTTCTGAAAGTGTTTTCAAATGAAGTTATGTTTAGACATTTGTGTGATGTATATAAATATCTGTATTCATTTGTGCTTGCAAGTGTTTGATTTCATGGATATTTTTGGAACCGCTCTCATTCCCATTATGTAGAATAGCAATCAAGAGCATTGATTGGACCTGTTTCACATTTTTATTACAACGTGCTCACAGTAGCATACCCACATTTGCTAATAATAAAAAAAGACATTTTCACTTCATATTATAGCATGTCCAGGAGTGTGTATGTGCGTGTGCATGTGCGTGCATGCACGGGTGTGTATGTGTGTGTATGTGTTTGTGCATGAGTATGCGTTAGTGTGTGTATGTGTGTGCATGCATGTGCGTATGTGCGTGTGTGTGCATGTGTGTGTGTGTGCATGTGTGTGTGTGTGTGTGTGTGTGTGAGTGTGTGCATGCGTGTGTGTATGTGCGTGTGTGTGTGTGTGCATGTGTGTGTGCGTGAGTGTGCGTATGTGCGTGTGAGTATGTGCGTATGTGCGTGTGTGTGTGTGTGTGTGCTTTGACCCCCTCTACATGTTTTGCATGTTCAGCACTGTTCCTGTCTATTTCCTGCAGCTGGCTGAGAGGCTGAAGCAATCAGAGCCGCAGTCGAGCGATGCAGACGCACACAGTCCCACCCGGGAACCTGAGTGGCTGGCACAGCTGCGTCTCCGACAGGGGGGTCAGGTGGAGATGCATGCGTGCTTCTGGGAAATGCCACGCATACGTATCAGTCAACTCACAGCCCTCTACTTTCAACACATAACGTTTAGCTCTTAGCAAGAACTGTCATCAAACGTATATGATATTTAATAAATGAAGAATATCAATAGTGCTGATATGAACTGAGGTTAATGAAGATAACTAAGAAATAAGAAATAATATTTAGCACTTATGTTAATGATTTATAGCTAATGTGAAGGATTTATAGCTGATTAGAAAGTGAATTACTACCTTTGTGACACTCTAGATGAGAACCGCGTAGGTTTTAGCTAGTTGTATTGGAAGACTCGATATTTCTTACTTTACTGGTTCATTCAATACCACATAAATTTTACACAAATGTCATTTTCTGTTTATTTTTGGCTGAACCACAAACCATAAAACGTTATGGACCTCATTATGTGTGAAAAGTGTTTAGTACTATTTATTACCACAGAGGGCAATGGCCACTGTAAACTAAAATGAATTGTAAAGCATTTTTCACAACAAGCAAATGAAGATGCCCAAGTGAAATTAATGTTCATGTTTGCATAGATGGGGAGCTATGGTTATAGTGACACCAGCCAATCAGCTGCTGAAGAAAATGCATTAGCAAACCAGGAGAATGGAGTGTACCCAGGTAGCTTCTCGGTCCCAGATCATTATTTCTGTGTCAAACTGCATGATATTTCCAGAATATGTGTAGAATATGTGTGTCATCACAAAGTTGAGATTTATGTTTGTGTTTCCTGTAGATCCCTATGCAGAAGATCAGGAGTTCCCTACAGGTGGAATGGTAGATGACGTCCAGCCACCAGATACTCTTTGCCCACAGTTTGAAGGTGCCATAGAACAGCAGGTTTCCCATCCCTGGCCACAGCAGCCCATCTGGCAAGCGCACAGCCAGCCTGCAACACTCCCAGTAGTCGGAGGACAGCAATACAACCACCAGTTTGATCATAGCACATACCCACCAACTGCACCTCTGAATCCGCCACTTAACCATCACCCCTTGGCTTGTCAAGGTAAGCAGGTTAGAAGAAACCTCAGGTTCTGGGTTTAACAAATGTCTAGGAGAGACTATACATAGTAACAGTAAATCTGGTATGGCCTGAGCTGTGTGGTGGTAATTTTTTTTCTTCTGCTGTTGGTATTCTGCACATTGTATTTGACATTGAATCTATAAAGAAAATGTCCATACAATGTTTTCTTTTATTGATTCAAATTGTTAATGTTGTTCATATTTTTTTTTGTTTACACAGGGGATGAGATTCAGCTTTGCACAGTGGGGGTAAGTGAACAGAATTCTTTGAACACTGACCACTGGCTGGTTGGGGTCTCATGTGATTTTTCCTTTTGCTGGAAACAGTTGCCTGCAGTGAAGTTAAGAGCTGTCTTTGAGTCCATATGAGTGAACACCCTGTTTGTGTCATGTGAAGGATCTGCAGTTGAATGGGCCGGAGCCAATCACAGAGGGGGAGGGAGGGGGCAACCATCTGACAGCCAACCAGGACAGGAAGGCTGAAGAGAAGAACAATTTGCAGCCTGAGAAGGTGTGTCATGTCTACAATCAGGGTGGGGTTAATAATTGAATCAGGTCTACTTCCCAGCCTTTACTCTGTACAACTCCTGCATGAGTCTATAAAATGGTGGCGTCCATAATCTCTGGCTCCCAGTTGCAGAGGGTGACATTCAGTTTGTTTTCCAGAGCACTAAATCAGGATGGTTTAGTGGTTGGTTCAAGTCAAAGCCTCATGACGTCCAGAAGGTGGGCAGTGAGGATGCTGCTCTTGCCCCTGGGGTAAAGGTAAATTAGAAAGTCCATGAGTGAGACAAATCGCATTCAACATGGCATTGTGAGTGGTTTCGCTTGCAGTTGGTCAAGTTGTTGTTTTCTGTGAGATTGGGAGTAAACATTCTTTGGATATAAATGGTTATTGGACAAGAAGTGTAGCCGAAAGTCCTTAAGGCGACGTGTACCCTACAGTGGAGTAGGGTGAAATGAGTTATTTTAGCTATATATTTGAGGCATTTGGATTTCATAAAAAAGATGAATAAGAAAAGTACAGACAATCAGCTTTTTTTCATGGTATTTATATGCATACATAATATGTTTTACCATTTTCCATGGAGTCCCTCCATTTTCAAGTGTTAACGGATGACTGACAGGCATCGACAGCGTTTCCTTTTACATGGATTGTTCAATCAGAAAAAAAACAGGGATTGTCTAGTCTTAGTTTTAGCCTTTTTTCATCTACGGAGATTCCATTTGTAGTCAGGAGGCACCATCATGAAGAGCAGAGGACTAACTCTGTCTGTAAGCTGAGAGGACAGAATGATTCATTTCGAAAGATAGCACAGAAACTGTGTATATCTACAGTACTACAGCAGGTTGGAAAGTCTTGAAAAAGAAAAGTCTTGAAAAAACCCTGGTGAAAGACAAATCCTGGCTGAGAAGAGCTGGGAAGTAAAACCCTAAAACAATGGTCTGAGACATCACCAGCTATCTCCACAGGGAAGGGCAGAAAATATAACAATCCACCTCATACCCAAACTAAATATGAAGCGGCGCGAGCGTGGAGATAGATAAATCACTCGGACACATTTGTTTCTATTAAGTCTAGTTTGACAACAAATGTTCTAGGCCCAAATATTATTTCAAAAATATTTCGCTGGTGTGTAACAACCTCTAAATTGCTACTATTGGTGGAAAACCAACAATGATGGCAAATGCCGCTAGGAATGAAGGAGAGTGCTTGTAGTTTCCATACATTGAGAAAAATAAATGTTTTTGTTTCCCTAAATAACTAAGTTTTACTAAATGTAATTTGGAAATACACACACATTTTTCCGGAAAAGAAGGCATAAAACTGAGAGACTGCCTAGTGTGTTATCCGATTGGTTGCAATCTCATCATGGCGAAATCCTCGGATCACATCAAGACAGGTTTGCGATACGACCAAGCCCCGTTATGCAGAAGACGTTGAGGGCAGAATTTTAGAGCCAACATTGCAAAATGCAAATCTCTCATCAATCAATCAATCAATCAATTTTGCAGAAAAGTGCAGAATCATCATGCAACAGCTGTTTGTGGGCAGGTTTTATGGGCAAATGAGACCAAAATAAATCTTTACCCAAGTGAAGGAAATCTGAGTGTAGAGAAAGGAAGGAGGGATAAATGATTCACTGAAATTTGTGAAATATGGAGGAGGTATTGCCATGTATGGCTCACTCATCTTTTTTGATTGTGTCACAGAGAATGGCAGCAGTAGGATGACTTCAGTAGAGTACAGACAGGACAGATATAGATTTTATATGGAAATAAGTACACAACGAAAGCATTCACCAATGGGAAAAAGTGGAAAGTTTTGGACTGGCCCAATCAGTCACCGGATATAAATCCGATAGAACAGCGCTACTCAACTTCATGTCTTGTGGGCCACAGTGTCTGCAGGTGTAATGGATGTGGAGTTGAGTAGTGCTGCAATAGAGCATACATTTCACTTGCTGAAGAGGAAACTGAAGACAGAAAGCCCCCAAAGCAGCGACAGTGAAAGCCTGGAAAGGCATACCAAATAGTTGGTGATGTCATTGGGTTGTTGACTTGATGCAGTTATTGCTCGAAGTTGCTTTTCATAAGTTCATCCCTTAACTTCTGCACAGCTGAAAATGGGGGGATTCAACGGCAAAGCAGCTGTTTCTATAAAATGGTAAAACGTTTGTGTGAAAAATCTGTGAAACAGATTTTTGAATTTTTTTGTTAAGTGTAATGTTATATTTGGCTTGCTTCCACAGGACACCCCAGCACCTCCTCTCTTCTCCACCCCTCCCCCATCAGCCACCATTCCAGCCATGTTTCCTCCTCCACCTACGTCCACAGGGATTAACCCATTCTCCAAAAAGGCTGGTGAGTACATGGTTGTATCATGATTGTTTGGTATTTACATACACTTCTTTGCTCCATGGATCTTGCCTGGTGCAATTGAGCCAACCGAGATGACCGAGAAGGTGGGGTTTGGACTTATTTACTTTTCTTATTTTTCCCTTTGAAGTGCTTTTCAGGAAGATCTTTTCTTTTTCACGATTTTCTCCCAATTTGGTTGCCAATTGTACCCTATCTATTCCAATCACACATGCTAACTGCTTAGGATACACTCTACATCCTCATCCCTGGGTGGCCCGGTGAGATCTAGCCCCACCGCTCCAGCCCGTGACCTTGATTCCTAATTGAGGAACTTTATCGTGATTTTTATTAGGAGAATAATTCTATACTATAGTAGCGTATTTTCGCCTTTGTTTTACTCTTTGTAAGCCATTAGCAATTCATTTGCAACCAAAATTACGGAGTGGGGCTTTAAAGGGGTAATATTGCCGCATAGCATCATTGTAAATGATACTGCATGCAGTACAGCCAAGTTGTGACCGTGCTAACCTGCTTGTGATGTCACCTGGTGCCTACAGGGAGGCCGCAGTCTGCAATGCAGGGTCAAGTTCCGTTCCCCAGCTCCACCTCCATGGGCCTCCCTTAGGTAAGAGCCTGACCACGGTGGCCATAACAGAGCCTGGCATCAGTGAACAAGAGCATAACCCTGCAGAAAAAAAACGCTCCAGCTGTTTGACCAGCTTATGACCAATTTGACCAGCTCGGTTTTCAAGCTGGTCAAGCTGACATAGATGGATTTCACAGCAGGGAAATCTGTTCCGTATCAGTTGAGTATTTGATGAATCAACTTTGCTTTCTTCTGTGTTCTCATTAACAGGACCTTTTCCTGTTTATGTTTTTTGGCAATACTCAAAGAAGCCGGGTAACAGGAGGAAACCTGGCAAGAGAATTTGATCAACTTGAAGCTGATGGCACCCTTCAGCCAGGAGCTTGTCGCTCAGCCAACGCTCTGTATATCTTTTTCTGGATCACCCCACGGGCCCCCAGTACCCCCTCATCAGCATTGCGTGGTTACAAAAATACACGGGATGCGCTAGGCCCATCAGTGGGGTTTTAAGGTCATGTTATCCGTCACGTTCGATTCGCTGAAGAACCTCGACAGCTGAGGCGGGGCGTGACGGAAAAAACACGGCCTGCCATAAAAACCGCCACCAAAGGTTTTTTTCGTTTCGCATAATACGTACTTCGCCAAAGAACAGCTGATGCCTTTTACAGAAATGTATATGTGTTAATGGTGTGTTGTGGAATGCCCGGAGGTTCACAATCTGGTTTAACACTTTGTCCGTTTATTTCAGGTCACACGCACTAAAACATTCAGTATATAGAAAGTATAGTATCTAGAAGTAAAGGCCTGGTGTAATGCAGGGTTTCTGTCGGATGCCGCCACGTTGTTAAGTTCGCATTGAGGACAGTGTCTGCTCAGACAGCATTTATATATTTACAGTAACCGCACTGACGAGATCCTGTTACACTATGCTGATTCGCTAAATTGAATCCAAAAATAAATCCAATCCAACCTGGAAGGTGCCTAGTGGAGAAGTTTGATACACACACATCATTAAAATTAAAACATTTATATGGCACTTAAAGTGTATGTTCAGGATTGATTGTGGTACAATATATTTCAGCAATAACTCACAAGAGGCGGTGAAATATTGGGGGCTTTGTTCCACCCCATGTGCAGCATTGTTCATTTTTAACAATTTGATTTTACGGAGTGCATAATTGAAACTGTAAACACGCATTGGAAGTCGTAGCAGTGATATATCATTATCTTATCTAGTTGTTAACCAATCAGATTTCGAGATTTGTCTTGCCGTTTTAGAAAAATATATTGTTGTTAATGAGGCAGTGTAGTTTATATCTATATCGTAATGTTTCCTGCAAATTAATTGTGCTGTGTGATGCTCAATATGAACCTTTAACAGTATTTTATTTATTCAATGAATGCCACTTATGAACATGCATATATAGAAATAAGCTCACTCATTTTAAAAATAAGCACAAATTCCTATTTCTCAAGTGGTTTTTGTTTTGGTGACTGATGAACAATGATGAACAACTGATGTGCAATCAATACATTTTTGTCATGTTCAGTTTTAAATGACTGAAGAATTATGTAGCCAGAAATCTATTTTATTTTTATTCAGTTTTATATATTCCTTTTGTATTGTATTGGATTGACATATTTTAATGGAAAATGTCATATTTTTTAATCTTGCCGTCTCTGCTTTCAGTTAATTTATGGTTTATAAAATACAGAAATGCAACCCAATTCAGCATGTTTGCGTGATCTGGTTTGTCCATCTGCCCATTTTTGGGGATATAATAGGTGATCATTTATTGAGAGGTGTTTTCTCTGTGTATTCAGATGGTTTCCCTAACTACTGTTTCTACTTGAGTGAACAACAGCTGTTGATTCCTTTTGCTGTTGAGCTAACTGAATTGGGCCAGTTAGGATGACCTGGAAGCTGATGGCTGGACCTTGGCTGGAGCTAATCCTGGAGCCTCCTCGTCGGCCTTTATTTCATTTAGGTTTTGTTGTACTTGGTTGCCTGCAACCAAAATTAGCATTGGATATTGGATGAAAATGTCATGAGACTGTAGATGCCATGTAAACGAATAATGCCAAGCCAATATCCCCCACCACATTTGCCTATATGTGTGATCTTTTCAACATACAGTAAGTATGCTTATGATGCCAAACACACTCCTGGTGTGTGTCGCCGAAGAGCCCATTTTTGTCCTCACCTGAATATAACAACTGGTTTTAATCAAAGCTCGAATACTGAACTTTGATTGGAACAAGATGTTGTGGTCAAATGAGATCAAAATGTTTGGTAAAGGACGATGATCAATGTACTCTCTTGGAAAGATAAAATAGATAAAATAGAAAAAAAGATTTGATTCCTGATTCATGAATAATAATAATAATAATAATAATAATAAAAAACAATATCGTTGCCTGTATTTGCAATCATTTTACCAACAAACCCACTAATGGAGCATGTAAATTTATGCAACCCAGTGCAGTGTTTGAGTAAAATTGTCACTGTTTTTCTTGTGATACCTTATGATGATTTTTTATACAGATTTATCCGTGGCAACACACAGTCTTGTCTACACACAAGATTTGTTACCGATAGACTTAGCGGTGGAGATATGTTTGCCACATAGCATAATTGTTGTATCTTAAATGCAAATACCAGCTCAGGAGAATATGGTAGCCTTTTGCTGCCATTAGCAAGAATATCTCACCATAACATTAAATGATGCTGAGGGCACAATTCACATCAAATATATTATGTTTTATTGAGCTCAAATAACAATGTTTAAGTCAGGAGGTGAAATTATAATCTTGATGTTCTGAGATGAAAATGAATGATCAGTGTGTAATTACAAACATGAATCAGATTATGAAGCTAATATCTGACACATAGTAAATTGCATAAATTTTATCCAGAGCAACAAACAGTAGTAGAACACCTGTTACTCTCAGGAATACAATAATGTGATATCACCATGAAAGCATGGGGACCCATTGATAATCACAAGTGTAATATTAACCTAACCAACAACTTTGTAACAACAAAGTATGGTGATAAATATAACCTTAGCCAGCTATACCTATAACGTTATCGGAAATAAATACATACATTAAAAAAAACTAAAGAAAGGAAGAGGAAGAAGAATATGTCAAATGGTTAGGAGAGCCTTTAGTCTGTATCGATAATGGGTAGGGTTTCTGCTGTTCTGACTGCAGTAGGAAGCTCATTCGACCACCATGGACGTGCAGACACACAGGGGGCTGGGAGGGAACTTGCCATGAGAGGCTGTGGATCGGATGAGTGGGAGCATTCTGGATGAGCTGCAACCCTGTCAAATTGCCATCAGGTGTGACAAGCCCTTGGGGCATTCACGTTTTGGCATAATGCAGAGCTAGACACGTTACAGTCAGTAGGCAGATGATGAGCCGAGATGGGCTGAATATCCTGTTCCCTTCATATATATCATGATCAGGGTCCTTGGGCCAAGGGAGGGGGGCTGGTTTTGGAGGTCACGGAGGAGGGCAATGGAGCTTTTGTACCTTTCCCCAGTTTGAGGCCGACTGGTTTCTTTTATATTTCATAATAAATAAAAGCAGCTTTCTACAGCATTTCTTCCTTACTTTTTTCTGCTGTACCAAAAATGCATACTGAACTGTGAAGTCAAAACCAAACCAAGACTTTTGTGTACCTTTACACTAACAACTGGTCCATTAAGATCAGTATGTATTTCATAATATTTCTTCAAGACGTTTTATAGATTAAGTGAGGGAACAGAGTGGTGCACCACATTCTTTGGGGAAAACCCTGCTTATATATACTGGTTCCAAACTGGAACTGTTTTTTATCACACTCAGTGAGCACTGTATTAGGTATTTATTATACTTATTTTTTAGACTTCTGCTGCTGTAGCCTATCCACGCAAGAGTTTTGAGGCATTTTGATGCTCTTCTGCAAACCACTATTGTAATGTGTGGTTATTTATGTTTCTGTAACCTAATAAAGTGCTCATTGGAGTTTATGGAGGAGGACTAGGAGGACATGAATTCAGCAGTCTGTCGTCATCCTATTTTAATAACCTGAGAAATTTGTCCCACCTAATGTTTTCATTAAGTTCAGCAAATTCCAAGCATTAATCACACGAATAATTATATAATTAAATGAATCTGAACATATCGACAAAACTAATACCAAAAGTTTATTATCATCTTTTTCGCCATGGCATTACTGTTCCGTTGGTTTCCATTCTGACAACCCCCAGGTAATCATCTGAATCAAGTATAAACTGAAAATTTCAGGGTGTACATTTGGTACCTGATACCCATAAATATTAGATGAATGTGCAAATAAGGTTTGTAATAAGAACTTGGAAAAGATCAACATGTCTTCCATACCATAGGGTTGTAGCACAACAAACCTACATCGAAACTAAGCTAACCACTAAATTAAGATGCAATGATGCACCAACAGCTGTCACTTGCATGGTGCTAGGGCTCAGGTTACACGTCTTGGCAAAGAAGCAAGGAAACAAGCACACTCCAGGAGAGCCTTATCCATATTATTCAGCCTGCTCTCACTGTGTGTGTGTGTATGTACATGTGTTTTTGTGTTCAAATGGAAAAAATCTATTTAGAAAATAAGTAAATTGTGTATTCTAAGAAACTATCTATACACTTATACTTTTTATACATATTTTAAGTACATTGCTAAGTTTAAGAAAGGACCCTTCCTGTCATAGTGTGGACTATATATTATTTATATACATATAAATTATTTCCCGTGTTGTATTTTTCTTGTTCAATTACAGTACAGGAAAGCAGACGATGCTGCGTTTGAATTGCTTCATGATCTCTTCTTAAGACATTTTCTCCCAAATTTGGAATGCCCAATCATATACAACTACTCTGATGCTGCAATCTCCACAGCTGAGGGAGAGTTAAGACAAGCATGCACACTCTTCACCTGTGATGTCACCAATTGCTTCTATTCACCCAAACCAGCCAAGTTTGCACAGACGTGCGATGGGAGAAGACACTTCATTCGCAGCTTTAGTGAACTGCAGGTGCCCAACTGACCTGTATGGGTTGCTGGAGACCAATGACACAGGGATTCTGGCTGACAGAACCCTCCCTAACACAGCTATCACACATTAAATATTGCCCTGTGGGTTGGAACTGGTATTTGACAACTAAACAAAACCATGAAGAAATCTGGCACCTCCAGAAGGTAGGATTCTCAGGACTTCCTTAGTCCCACCTGGACTATTGCAATTCTCTGCTGGCTGGCCTTCCCGCATCTGCCATCAGACCCCTACAACTGATCCAGAATGCTGCAGCCCGTCTGGTATTCAATGTTCCCAGACATTCACATGTCACCCCCCTGCTCAGCAACCTCCACTGGCTGCCTGTTATGGCTCGCATCAAATTTAAAACTTTGGTGCTCGCATACCAGGCAGTTAAGGGATCAGCCCCTGTATATATTCAATCCCTTATCAAGACCTATACACCAACAAGACCCCTCCGTTCTGCCACTTTGTGCCGTCTGGCGCCTCCCCCTCGCCACACCTGCACTTCACGCTCACGACTGCTGTCTGTCCTGGTCCCACGGTGGTGGAATGACCTCAGAACAGCAGAGTCTCTGACCTCCTTCAAGCGCAGACTGAAGACACATCTCTTCAGGCTACACCTTTCCCTCCCTAACTCACCACCATGATTAGCCTTAGACTGTAATGGCACTTATGTATAGATTGTATAGATATTGTTACTTGTATAGATATTGTTGTTGTTTTATTGGCTGTTGTATTGTTGTACTCAGGGTATTCTAGCTGCCAACTGTGGCATGCTAGTTTGGAAGTTGATTGTACTCTTCAAGGGTTCTGATTATCTGTATGTTTACATTAGGACTTGGAACTGTACTGTCCTCTCAGGTCCTCTTTGCACTTATACTTATAATTATGCTGTAAATATGAATATTAGCCCATTGCCTCTGGAAATTAATGACAGACTTATACGTTTCATTAATTTGTTCTTAAAACAATGGGTTCAAATACTTTTCTATGCTCAACTGATCTTACCTGGAGCAACTGAGTCAACCAAGAAGACCAGAATGCAGGGTTTGCTCTTTTTGAAAGTATTTCACAACACCAGACAAGCTCAGAAAAGCGTAGGAAAGTATTTCAATCCCAACCAATTATCAATTTAACACTTTGAGATTTACTAGGATTACTCTGCATAGCAGGATGATGGATTTGAAGATTCTCTGTTCTTTGCCAGTAGCAGGTGTGTGTGGCTTAGGCCAGCTGCTGAAAGCGTGAGAAGCCGATGACACCCAAGGACCCTGCGGTTCGACGGAGCGCGGCCGCAACGCGCGCTAACCGCAGAGCTGCTCCTGGTGGCGCTTGAGCGCGCTGGGACGGCTGAAGGCTCTGCCGCACCGGGGGCATCCGAACGGCTGTTTCCCCGTGTGGACGCGCTGGTGTCGAGCCAGGCGGGAGGCCATGGCGAAGGCCACCCCGCACTCGGAGCACTTGTGAGGCCGCAAGCCGCTGTGCAGGGTCTGGTGCTCCAGCAGGTTGGAGGACTTGGTGAAGGCCTTGAGGCACACGTGGCAGGTGTACGGCCGCACGCCCCGGTGGGTCTTCTGGTGCTCCACCATGCGGCTGGCCACGGCGAAGGCCTTCCCGCAGTCCGGGCAGCTGAAGGGCTTCTCCCCGAGGTGGGTGCGCTGGTGGCGGAGCAGGGACAGGGGCTTGTTGAAGGTCTTGCCGCACTGCGGGCAGGGGTAGGGCTTGTTGTTGGTGTGTATGTTGCGCTCGTGCTTGCGCAGGTCGGACGAGCGCACAAAGTCCTTCCCGCACGACCCGCAGACGTAGGGCTTCTCACCCGTGTGGGTGCGGATGTGTTTGCGGTAGTCCGACGACCAGATGTAGGTCCTGTCGCAGAAGGGGCACAGGTAGGGCCTCTCTCCCGTGTGCAGGCGTTTGTGCTGCTGCAGAGTGCCTTGGTGGGAGTAGGCCTTGCCGCATTGCTCGCACACGTGGGGCTTCAGACCTCTGTGCGTATCAATGTGGCTCAGTAGGTTGCTTAACTTTTTGAAAGCCCAGTCGCAGTGTGAGCACTTGTAGGGACGGTTCACATTGTCTCCCTGGACACCCTGTTTCTTTATAGCAGGAAGCACAATTGGGGTCGTCTGCTCTTCCACAGTTTTTTCTACATTTGGTCCACCATTTTGGGTCCCCATCATTGAATGCTCATCTGAGGTAGGTTTCCGGTGGCTGCTCTGGTCCCCATCTTGTTGAGTTATCAAGCTGTATTTGATGGGACCAGCTGACATGCTCTGAACATGGTCACGACTACATGTGCCTCTCTCCTCTTCAGAGACCATTCTACTAAATTTGTCAGGTAGTGTCCAGTCAGGTGAGTCATCAGAAATGGAGAAATCTGACCCACTGGTGCTGCTGGCTAAAGACAAGGGTAGAGGGTAGTGTCCTACTAGTCCCTCAGCATTGATAAATGTGATGTTCTTGGACAGAGGGTAAACAATCTCATCCCTACCACAAGCTGTTTTGTTTCTTCCCTGTGAATAACCCTCATCATTAAAACTCTTTGAATTCCCCTCCAGTACAAGTCTGAGCTCTGCTTGCATCTGTTCAGCCATCGTACATTTTTTGGAGCCTGAATTTATTCCTACTGGGGCCAAGTGCAGTGAATATGATTTCTCTTCACAACTGTCTTATTTTGTGGTTAATTTCCATTTCACAACCTGAAACAAATCACATACAATAAAAAAAAATTATTACAATGGATACTGTAATAATACAGAGATTACACAATAACTACAACAACTGTATGTTGAAGAGATGAATTTATATCAGATTTTGAGGTATTATTTATGTCTTTTCAGTAAAAGTTGACTTTTCCTGGCATTTTATGACAATATACATTCAGTGAGGTATATTGGTATTTATTAGATGAGGTATTTATTAGACTCATTAAGTCTTCTGCTGCAGTAGCCTATCCACTTAGAGGTTTGACATGCCAGAGGTTCAGAGATGCACTTCTGCATACCACTACATTGTTATTTGCATTGTTACCTTCCTGTCAGCTTTGACGAGACTGGCCATTCACCTCTGACCTCTCTCATTAACAATGCATTTCTGCCCGCAGAACTTCTGCTCACTGGATGTTTTTTGGGTTTTTTTTGCATTATTCTCTGAAAACTCTAGAGACTGTTGTATGTGAAAATCAGAAGGAGATCAGCCGTTTCTGCATGCTTTTAGGCATTTAGTTGCATAATAATATTTGCATTAACAAGCTGGCACAGGTCTGCCTAATAAAGTGATCACTGAGTGTATGGGTAATGAAATCAATCAATAGGAAAAATTTCCACTGAAAATTATGCTTTGGATCATAAGGTTCAATGAGACAATGCAGTCCACACAATGGCTGAAATTGGCTGTTTTTGAAGATGGGATATATAACTCATGATATAAAATCGGATTTTCTGCGATATAATTCATAAGGTTAAACGAGCATTCTCTTCACATTGATTACATTACACATTGATTATAATCAGTAATAACGATCAAAGAATATGTCTCTACAGGATACATTTGGTACAATGTAAATATGACTGTGGTAGGATATTGTCACTGTAAATTGTGTATAATTTTCTTGAGAGAGAGAGAGAATGCTCAAAGCTGCCATCCAGTAGCAGGTGCAAGTTTAGAAATAAAATATGCAGTCGGCCATTGAGCTGAGCTGGGCAATGAGGGTTGTGTCCGTTTCTGGTTTTCCTGCTAACTTCTGTCCTTAATTACTTACAGTAATTAGCCCTTAGCACACCAATGACAGCCAAAGACTGTTCTTGTGTCCGTATATGAAACGCATTACTGTGAATGAACCAGTGTCGGTGTACACAGCCAGTTAGTTCATTTAGCTAGGGTAACTGGTGGAAACAAAAAACACTGGTCGTCCAGGCCCAGAATTGCCCACCTGTGTTATAGTGTCAAAGAGCCCCACACATTTACATTTACCATTTACATGTCTGCATGATGAAGTGAGGTGAGTTTTTGAATGTAGAAGTTGCAGCTTTACCCTCTTTTTTGTTACAAACCTTTTTAATTTGAACAAAGAAGATGCAAATATACTGTATATTTCCAGTCATGTATCTATAATTTCTTATGTGTATGATTGTAATTGTTCAACATATGGGTCTGCAAATTAAAAAAGTATTCCATGTTGGCCTGCCTCAGAATATCAGCTATCTAACTCTCATTTGAAATATAAATGTTTTGAAGATACTCACTGTCCGACTGAACCAAACACACTGCAACTGTTCTCAGTGACCTGTTTTGAATGTCAAACATCTGTGTGGCACTGTCTCTGACCTTGAGATAAGGGTTTGCTTTCCCTTACAGAAGCCAAAAGTACACATAGTGTACTGTAATTAAAGTGCACTTTAACATTGTTTAAAATGCTTGATACCAATTTATGATAATATTATATAACATAATGGCAAGAACAGGCCATTCAGCCCAGCAATGCTCACCTTTTTCCTCCCACTAAAGCACCGTATCAAGCCTGGTCTTGAAAACCCCCAGTGTTTCTGACTTCACTACATGTCCTGGCAAGCTATTCCACACAGTGAACACTCTTTGTGTGAAAAAATACTTAATATCTGTGCAGAATTTATCCTTTGCCAATTTCTATTTACGCCCCCTCATTCTGCTCACCTTGAAGAATTGCCTGTAGTTCACTTTGTTAATCCCTTTAATGAATGTAAAGCCTCAATCAAATCCCCCTACGTCTCCTTTTACCAAGCTTAATGAGATTAAGCATCTTAAGTCTTTCCTCATAACTTTTATCTTTTAATAAATGAAATCAATCTGGTTGCCCTTCTCTGAACCTTTTCTTGCGCCCCTATATCTTTCTTATAGTACAGTCCCCAGAACTGCACACAGTACTCTAAGTCTAGTCTAACAATGGTATTGTATAAGGTGAGTATAACTTTCTCAGATTTATACTCAATACTCTTAGCTATGTATCCTAGCATCCTGTTGTCCTTTTTTACTGCTACCGCACATTGACTAGAACCTGAAAGGCTTTGATCTCGAATCAAATTATTCTTGTAACCCACTTGTGTTTGATTGGAAGGGTGATTTGAAAACTTCATCAAGAGTTATTAACACCCTGAAAGTAATCTAATGTAAATGTTTTTCGATTAACTGATGATGCGTAAGCCACAGATTCCAAATATACGTAATTGAAATCACTTCCTTGTGGGTTATAAAGGCTAAGCAGTATCATTTTGGCACATTTCACTGGCAAGCAGAGACTGTGAGTCATGCAGGAGTACAGAACATTTCTACAGGGCAAACATTTTTTCATATGAAAAACAGCAAGAAATGCTGGATTCACCAACCTTTGACTTGTATCAAAAACCCATTTTCCAGTCCGTTTTCCGATATTTCGGACGCTGTTTAAACTTGCCCCAGAGCTGTTTAAACTTTCCACATAGTCTGGGCATTTTGGAACAGTTTCACTCACGCTGCTTTCGATTGAACGGTAATAGCCAGGAATGTCCTAGAACTGTACTGACAAATCGTACAAAGCAAATCGTCAAAGCAGAACATGTGACTTCTTTCTGGATTAAAAATATTCCCTCTAAATGTGTAGGGTATATATTTTCGCACTGAACGAAAACGTAAAAGTATTTGAGTATTTAAAAATGACTAAATGAAATGGAACCTGTTTAAAGGTGATTGGACAATTACAAATGTGAACTAGCCTAAATGCTGACGTAAAGAACTTCTGCAGTTGAAAATAAGACACAAGATCTAATTTTCCCACGTAACTATAACCTAAGATTCGATAGTCGTATAGCTGCGTTCACTGAAACTTCAAAAGAACCTGACACTTTTTTTTTTTTGCACAAACTTTAGTTGAACGTTATTATTTTAGAAAATGCTAACAAGTAATTCCATAAACGTAAACTCCCCAACATATATTTTTAAAAATAAGACTGGCACCGATTATATTTATAATCATTCATTCAAGCTATCTTCATTTAAGCTATTTTCACCCGGAGAATGTGAATCAATAATTTCCCGTTTACTTTAAATGTTGTTAACCAAACATCTTCGTAATTAAGAATGGATCGAAATATCCATCTCATTTACTTAATTTTCACAATTTGATTACACTTTCCAGGCCTAAAATTCATTCATGAATTCAAAATATTTGGGAGACGTGAGCACGTGCCGTAGTAGAGAGTATACATTTAATGTAGCCTCGTTGTTTACCTTGGAATAGGCCTACACGCAAAGATTGCCAAACTCTATATCGGTCCAATCTATGACTCCGCTGCCACCAAAATACAACACCGTGCAAGGATCCATACAATGAAAATAGACATGAGTACATTATAGCTTAGCAATGGAGGTATGCACTCGCATATAATCTTAATTAATTGGAATGTACGAAGCAGCTTCTCGTACTCTAGCTGTCAGCACGTCCCCTGCAAATGTATTCTCTTAACAATGACACTCTTAAGTGTAGCCACTGCGCACTGACAGGCATTCCGTTTCTTACCTTAAATACATCACCGTAGCCTATAGCTTCCCTGTCTTTCCACTGTCATATTTATTGATTAATATATAACAGTGCCTGCAAGTCTGTATATATAGAATATAGACTAGGGCAAGTTAAGCGATGCCAAACTGAACCCCAAACGGCAAACGAGCGAATTTAACATTTCTCATTCTGAGTCGTCAGCAGGTTCGCTTCACACAAGACGCCACTAGTTGACTACTTGAAACCAAGTTGAAGTAAGATATCATATTGCAACAGAAGTCATAGGATATCCCCCGTAACGCTCCAGAGCAGAGTTCCCTGAAACATGAAGTTGATATCTGTGCGGAATAGGACAGAAAGAACGATTTTAAGATTTATCTTACAAACACATTTCTGTTTAAAATTCTGATTAGAGATAATCTGGGACAAGAATAACATATGCTGATGCCTTGCATAACTGACTTCTTGATATGCTCCTGGTAAGTGTAGATATGGATGTAGAGGGAAATGTGAGAATAAGAGGGATGTCCAGAGGAGTTTAGAAAAGACACCTGCTAGCAGTTACATGTGCTACTCATACTTGGAGAGAGTAGTACTGCAAAAAAGTAGCAAGAACACAGTCTATTTTACACTTGGCTACATATTATGGCCTGTATTGTTACTTCGAACTGTGTCGATAGAACTTGGGGAACTTTTTTTTCTGTCACATGAAACTTTTGAACAAACCCTGAAAAGGTCTGGTGGGTTAGGGTTGGGGATGTAACAAGTCTCATTACATGCATATCTCTGCTAGCAGTGGGTACTTTCATATTGTATTTTTACATATTTTAACTCCTCTTGATGTGGGAGAATGATAGTTCAATTGTATTTTGTGTACTCTCTCTCAGACCAATGATATTTTGTACATTCTCTCTCTCTCTCTCTCTCTCTCTCTCTCTCTCTCTCTCTCTCTCTCTCTCTCTTTCCTTCCTAGGACATTGACATTTCTTTCCATCAGGTGACTGACGCCTTGAAGCAGATGTCTTCAGGCCATGTGGCTGGTATTGATGACGTCCAAGAGACTTTTTGGGGGTGTGTTGGCAAGGACTTGTCTGTTGTGCTGAGACTGCATTGCATAAGCACTCCCAACGAGCGGTATCAGCAGGCCGTCTTGGCTCTTCTCCCTAAAAAAGGGCATCTTTTGCCTCCTGAGGAAGTGATCTGCTTCCCACAGACAATACATTTTGTCTTAGGTATTGTCTTAAGTTACAAACAAAGTCAAGCTGCAGCTGGATGCCAGTCATACTGTGTGCTTGTTTGATCCATAGACAGTACTGTGCACTCAGTGACCACTTTATCTGTTATTTATTCATCTTAGTCCTCTGCTACTGTGGCACATCTACAAGGTTTGACGTGTTCTGTGTTCAGAGATGCTCTTCTGCCCTCTTGACCATGTCTGCATTGAGTTGCTGCCACATGATTGGGGGGTGCAGTGTCCATTGTGGAGGAAACTAACAGTAACTAACTACGTCTCTGTGCAGGGAGGCAGGGGGGCGAGGAGAGTTACTTAAAGATGAGGCTGCTGAGAAGAGTTAAAGCTCCCATATTGTAAAAAATACATGAGCCTTAAAGACCCTTAAAGACCCAGTAAAACAGTTCTTGGTAAAGCTCAGAAGAGGTGCTGAAGAATGGACATGTAAAATTGGATGGAGATTGTCTTTGGTAAAACCATGAGCTAAATAAAACTCTGGAAAGGTGTACAATATGGGACCTCTAACAGAAGACAGTATAATTTCTGAATAATCCTGCTACTAGCAGACCCCTATGGTCCTGATTTGTAGATTTATTTTAGACAAAAGACCTTATTTATTTATTTATTTTTATTAAAAATGTATTTCAGCCAAGCTGGTCATGAAGCTGGTCTAGCTGGGTATGAGCTGGTCAACCAGCATGGCCAAGCTGGTCATGAAGCTGGTCTAGCTGGGTATGAGCTGGTCAACCAGCTAGTGCTGGTAACTTGTCTGAGTTGTCCAGATACCAGCTGTTTAAAAACATAGCTTGGGATAGTCAGTTCTGGTATGTGCTAAAAGTGCCATGCAATGGGAGTGAATGGAGAGAAAAACATAATTCTCCATTGGCCAGTTGCTGACCTTTGGATCAAACCATGGAGATGAGTGTGAAAATTAGGACTCATGTATAGCCAGGTAGCTATACAACATTATCAAAGTCCTGCCCTTCAGTAACTGCATGTATAACCGATGATGTCTTTGTTAGCTGTGAATGTAGCAAGCATGTGCTTTACTTATTGGCAGCTACAGTACTGTGCAAAAGTTTTAGGCAGGTGTGGAAAAAATAAGAATAGAAAAATAGAAGTTGGCCTATAAGTTTAATAAATAGTAAATGTACATGCAAATTTGCAGATATGTCATGTTTAAGTTTGTACCCCGCAGAGGTTGTAACTTATTTTTGCTTCGAGATTCAACAAAACATGCTTTTAACATTTAATCTGGGGTGCCCAAACTTTGTCATATCACTGCACTTTCAGTAATGAGTAGCATCATACTGTAACAGGAAGTAAAAATTAGTTACATTTCATTTACATTTTAGTCATTCAGCAGACGCTTTTAATCCAAAGTGATTTACAAGTGCATAAGTTCCTCAACAAGTGAAAAGCATCAAATCCATAAAGAGCAAAACACGCATGTAGAGCAGTCATTAACAAAAACAATAGTCATAATAAGTGCCAAAACAGTGTCAAAAGTATAACTCAAAGAGTTTCGACTTCATAGAATGACTGTGTCATTCTATCACGATATGTTGGGGATGAGTATTCATTTTTCAAATATGGGCAGCAATATAGCATCTAATATAGTGCACTTTATATCACTAAAGATACTTTATGATGCGTAATGTTACTCCATGTGCTTTCAAGTAAAACCATTCGGGGACGCCAAAGCACTATTACTGAAACTGGATTATGTAATGTTGCAATTATACTTTTTGCCAACAGATGTCAGTACGACATAATATTCACCAGAGCAATAGCTCTATCTGCCTGCACGTCTGTCTGTCTATCTACTGCTCTGCTGTGCCTAATGTTGCAGTCTTTTTCCTATTGCCTGTTAATAAAAAGCAGTTTTCAGACTAAAGACACAACTGACAGATAAGGATAACAGGAGCAGGGATGGTGCTGAATCTCTAACTGATATGCTGGAGATTTGGTCAGTACAGGAATACTCGGATGGAACAGGTACAAGCATCCCTGGGTGAAAGCGGGATTTGAAAGCACAACTCTAGGGCTTTGAGTTGCACAGCATGCCTAATACAGCTGACACGACTGATACCCTGCTTCCCAATGAGAGTTGGGAAAAAGATTCATGAGGTTTATTTTTTTGGCCTGGAGAAGGTTGATAAAGGTTGTCACCTTTCTTCAGAACATCTGTAATAATTTGTCCTGGTTTTGTCCTTTCAAAAACATTTATTTACTCAACTGAGAACCATGATGTTTTTAGTGCTTGCACAATACCTGTCCATAGTGTTTTGAGATCCAGCGAATGAGCAAATGCTTACAAATATTGAATATTTACACAGTTGAAAAGAACAGTTGTGTGTAACAGCAGTAATGTTAAGAGGAAATAACCCATGTGCTTTTTTCTAAGTCGTTAATTAACAGAAGCAGTCATGATCCTACTGGATAGATTTATCAGCATGATACTACTGGATAGATTTATCAGCATGATATACTGGATAGATTTATCAGCATGATATACTGGATAGATTTATCGGCAGGTCACTATTAGCATCACAATTCAGCATCCTTTGACTGTTTTACATTTCTCAGAGGCAGATGACATTGTATTATGCATGCAAAAAAAAATATATTGCAGAAAAAACAGAAGAAAAAACAATTAATATTCTTAGCTGTCATCTTCAAAGATGCAGTCTTCTTTTTCTATCATTCCAAATTTGGAATCAATGCTGTAAACTCTTGTGTCACTGAAGGTAGAATTGAAACACTATATACAGTAGACTAAAATAATCTTTAAAAGGTATCTGTGCTATTATTATCACATTTATCATGTTTTGCATAAAATAAGATTTTATAATTTTGTCAAATTAACCCCTGAACAGAAATTCTGTCCACTGTAGTACTGCAAATGTGAGTACTTGTAAGTTGTAAGTACTCATTCCTGTTCCATATTGTTTAACAACTGTCATAGACTTATATTTCTTTATGCCCTTCATACTGTATAGCTGTAACTATAATACATGTTCAAACAGGGCAAAAGTGTATTATTTTATAGCATCCCAAAGATGACTCCAAAGATGACTCCAAAGATGACCATATCAGCTGACCTAGCATTAGGAGCAATGGGAATTACTTGTGGATAAACTGAATTACTTAATTGGTTTGGATGATTATGGAAAATGTTGGAAATATAAAAATCCATGTTTCTTATCATCATACTGTAATATTAGTCATCCTTGATGTTTGAAGACCTGTTAGCTTCCCATTGCACTGAATGTAACTGGTTTTATATCTTAAATAATGGACCACTGTTCTAACCACAATTTGCCACTGCATTTAACCTACTTTGGTTATCTGAAGCAATACAAATGTGTTCTCTGTCAATTTAGGCGATTTAGTTAATGACGTTGTTCATCATGAATTATTCAGAAAAAAAGTACTGTAAGACTTACAGGAGAAACATACAGTATGAGCTGGAATACTGAAAATGTCAAGTCTATGAGCAGAGACTTGACATTTAACATATGTGGACAGAGCAGCACTGTTAATTTCTTTACATAAGCCGAACCACAAAGCCCAGGCAGAATGAGAGTATAGGAGGGATGGTAATCTGGAATAAGATGGGGTTGGGCAGGGAGGCAGATGCTGTGAAATGAGAAAGCCGGTCTGAGGTCTCAGCCTACAGCGGTTATGTAACACTAACCTACTTAATTTTCACCGCTCTCGCAGTAAATCACTATATATCAGTCTTCCTGCTGAAGTCTGGAGAGCAGCTTTGCATATGAGTATGTTCGGCTGAACAGCAATACAAGAGGAAAGGGGATATGGGCAGAGGGATATTAAGTGTTGTATTTCCGCAGTGATGATATTTCAATATTGTTCTGACAGTCATAATACAATTTCAAAGGAATGTCAAATGCAAACAGATGTGTAGCCTTCTGATAATCATTTATATTACTTAATCTCGTCTACTGCAAGTGTCATAGTAGTAATACCTTAAGACCATAGCAACCTTACTTGACTGTATTTCAAAGAGTGAATTTTTACTTTTTATGAAAAATTGTTATTTACCCGCTGAGGTAACTAAAGAAGTACATGTTTTCCATTAGGAAACAACTGGTGCTGCATTATCCTAACCCGCTTATCCTGAACAGGGTCGCAGGGGGGTTGGAGCCTATCCCAGCATACATTGGGCGAAAGGCAGGAATACACCCTGGACAGGTCGCCAGTCCATCGCAGGGCCCACACACCATTCACTCACACACTCATACCTACGGGCAATTTAGACTCTCCAATCAGCCTAACCAGCATGTCTTTGGACTGTGGGAGGAAACCGGAGTACCCGGAGGAAACCCACGCAAACACGGGGAGAACCCGCACAGAGAGGCCCCGGTTGACGGGGATTCAAACCCAGGACCTCCTTGCTGTGAGGCGGCAGTGCTACCCACTGCACCAACCGTGCCGCACAGTAGTCTCAGCCTTTCCCAAATTCCAAGTAGCGGGCAGTAGCTGACAGGGTTAAGTGAAGGTAAAATCTGAAGGAGTCACAGGTGGGAAAAGATTGCCGAACCGTAATCGCGCTCTGCACAGAATTGTTTGGGATCTCGCTCGGCCGGGCCTGCAGCCGTGCCACTGTGGCTGGCGGCATTCCGGTGCCCCTGTTTGTGCCAGTGGACTCACCAGTCAGGCCTTTCTGAGATCTCAGGGACAAAAGACCCCATGCCTCCGGAACAGGAGGGAGCTTCAGATTGAGAGATTTAGACATCGCTCTAAACGGGCTTTTGAATACCAATTGGTGGCAACAAAGCGTCTGACAACTGTACCTCTTCATGCTGCGGACCACAGATTGTTCCAATCGCCAGGCTGTTACATAACACTCCTTTCAGACTGTCCGATAAAAGAGCCCTGAAGAAAGTCCTTGTACGTTTTGAAAGGAAAGTCTTTCAGAAGCACTTTCAGCTAAATAACTACCACAGATAGACAGATGAGTTTATTGTTTAGCAGGAAGTTGCTGTGAAAATATATTGCTATCCTCGCTGTATTTTACCATTTAAGTGCAGACATTGATTTTGAGACAATCGAGTCCATTAAGTAGCCTACAGTAGCACTACAATAAATGATTACTTGAAGATATGTTTTGTTGATACATTGATGAATGGCATCCAGATTGTCAGAATCTAAAAGTGTTTTTGGGATAAAAAAAATTTTTTATTTCAATGAATTAATTTACTTATTTTATTATTTAATTTTATGTTTTATGTCTACCTTTTCCTGAATAGTCCGAGAGTGTCCATATGGGTTTAAAGCATTAAATGACAACAAGGTGGGGCCTGTAGATTTAGGGCTGGGATGTGGGTACAGAATGTTCTGTACGTTTCCCATTTATCATCATGGCTTTTTGCAGCCTTCTTAAACACAAGGGGTTTGGTAAACAAGGTGTAATTCCGCTTGTATCCAGTAGAGGCCTCTATGTTTAAAAAAGGTTAAAAAAAAGTGTCCTTTGGGAGGGAGAGCACTTCAAAACATTTACTTTTTACTCACACTAAAGATCATGTTTACTCCTGTGCTTCTCAATTTACTGAAATGATTCAATGCCTGCCAAAATTTGATTTGATTTCACAGCGCAAACCATCTTCTTAGCCTGAAGTAAAATAATGACAATAAAAACACAACAAAGCATGTACTGTTTTTCTATATTGCTAACTTTGAATAAAACTATGCTCCCATTTTATGACCATAACCTAAATGAGCACAAATTAGTGCTGTTCTTCTTTCATTTTGCAATACAAATGCTAAAACATTTATTGTGTGGAGTTGTGTTTTGCAAATCTATGAAGTAAATCATATCAAACTATAACTATCAAAGTATTTAGTCCTGGTTGAAAGAAGCTCCCGCAAATGTGCATATGTACATTTATTCAATGAAAATCCAATCTGTATTCAGACTAGTATCTCAGAGTTGGTGTTTGGGATAAGCAAGAGGAAGAATACCCTGTAGAGGAAGGAGGGTCTGGATGCACAGTGGTAGAGTGGCAGAAAAAGAAAGACCCAGTGTTCCAGGAGAAATCCTTGCCACAGTATCTGTTCATGCCATCAATCGAGGCCATTCATCATCATGTGTCAATGGTCAAAGAGCTGCTATCAATACGCCAGGCCAAAGCAGAGCCAGCATAACCACAGGTTCCATCTCATCTCCAATGAGAACAATCGCACATTCCACAACTGGGCCATACAACACACAGCACATTGCATTTCAATATTCTCAAAGATACTTTATAGCAGAAGTGAGTATGAAAGTATGGAAATAGGATCATTTAGACAAGGCCAAGCCCTCAGAAATGTAGCAGGTCAGGAAAACTCCCTAGTGGTGAGAAAAAAAACTCTCTGAGGAGATATCTTGGGAGGAACCATTTTTCTTAAGAGTATTGTAACATATATCAGAAGTGAGAGGGCAGGAAATGCCTGACATATCACACTTTGCAATCATATGGGAACTAGTGGGGGCGACATTGGCTCAGGCAGTAAGAGCAGTCGTCTGACAGTCAGAGGATTGCCGGTTGGTGCCTTGCATGGCAGCCAATCGCCATGTGAGTATGTGTGTGCATGGGTGAACGAGAAGCATCAATTGTACAGCGCTTTGGCTAAAGGCACTATATAAATGCCATCCATTTACCATTTAGTCACATTTCAGCACTTCTGTCAGATGACTGAATGGCTTGCATCCCTCCCCCGTGGATAACAATGCAATTTCGCCCCCTTTTACTCCCTGGAAAAGTGGCCAAATAGACAAAGAAGAATGGTTTGAAAGTGAAGTATTGGGTATTGTATTTGTTTTGCCATGTTGACCTGACTTTGTTTCAAAGAAGTACCCATTTTTTAAATAATTGGCTTGGTATATTTAATTTTGTTCCCTGCATTTACAGCATCATTGACTTTGTAAAGAAAACAATGGAATTAAATTTTTAAGTAGCATTTTGTTCTTTATTAAAGTTCTTTCTGCCTTGGTCTCTTTGGTAAAATTGGGTTTATTGGGTGAGTAATAAACCCCCCCCCCCCCATTTTCAGAACCCCAAAATAACTGGATGGTTGGATTCTGAAGGCCTTGCACCAACTGGTGGTGGCCAAGTTCGTCTGGCACAGGCTCAGAAAAGAACTGGGCTAACACCTGTGTGGAGTGTCAGCATGCTAAACTGCATTGCCATACCTGAGCTCCATTGGCACCGTTCATGGTCCCCGACAGGCACTTTGACCACGTGAATGTAGACATCTGCCCCCTTCTTGTGGGTTTACACATAATAGTCCACAGGACAGTCATCATGTATAGTTTCAGCCACACATACTCCCACTTAGCTACATCAGGGTCCAGCCAAACCAGGCTTGCCTGGTCTTGTTTTAAATTACAGTGATCTGACTTCCATACTTTAAGCTATTAAAAACCCTGGTGGTTTCACCTGCTACTCCATAATTGAACTAAACAATTCTAGAGAGAACTAAAAGCCAAATTAAGAAAAATGCGTACCACATTATACAATTCGGACTATTTTAATGGACTCGTGCAGGAACAGATCTTTTTCCGTAATATCTGTTTGACATCTTCCAAAATCATCAGTCATATTAGCAGTCTGCTAAGGGGCAAAAATGCAATTGACTTTAAAGGGAATGGAAAATACGTAACATTCTGATTGGTTTATTGTATATTAAGACTATGAAAATACAGTTGGTACACAAAATACTTTCTTGGTTACACATAACTGCTAAGCAATATACTTTTATGTTATAAATGCTATACACTCAGTGAGGTATATATGAGGTGAGGTACACTTAGGAAGACCTGTACACCAGCTTGTTAATGCAAATATTTAATCAGCCAATAATGTGGCAGCAATGAATAACAGCACAAAGACATGGTCAAGAGGTTCAGCTGTTGTTCAGACCAAATGTCAGAATTGGGAAGAAATGTGATCTAAGTGACTTTGACCGTGGAATGATTATTGGTGCCAGACTGGGTGGTTTGGGTATTTCAGAAACTGCTCATCTCCTGGCATTTTCATGCACAACAGTCTGTAGAGTTTGCAGAGAATGATGAGAAAAACAAAAAACATCCAGTGAGCAGCAGTTCTGCGGGCAAAAACACATTGTTAATGTTAATCAAACCTCTAAGTGGACAGGCTACAGCAGCATAAGACTTAAGTCTAAAAAATGAGTCTAAGCTCAATTTTAAGTGCTCAGTGAGTGTATGTGAAAGGTTATGACATATGTAAGCATAATACATTCAGACTGCAACAGGCTTACATTGCCAGACTCAAATGAGACACTCAATAGAATGTTTCATTAGATTTTGTACGTGGAGGCCCTGGATCAGACATATGCCCTGGGTGTACCTTTATTCAAAAGCAGCCCAATAGCAAACAATACCTAGCACCTAGTCTCCTCCCTCATCCGTCATGAAACATAATCTTCCTCCAGCATAAAAACTCCCTTAAAGAGAAATAAAGGGGGAAGTATACACTTTAATGAATTTCCCACAGCCTTTCAAAACCCACTCTGCAAGAGGCTGGGTAGAGAACCCTCCCACACAAAAAGGCTGGGCTATACAAGTCCTTCTCGTTCCACTCTTGCAGTTTGTCCCACAGCCAAGAAGTTAGATAATCGGGCTTTATCGGGCCTGGACTAGGGGGACAGCGTTTGCATTGTCTGTCCCAACACTGTTTTACACTCCAGGGGCCACGGCAGGGTAATCCTGCCACTTCCAATCCAATCTTAAAATTCCAAAATCCAATCTTAACCATAGGTAGCATACACTTTATTTTTCTGTGTAAAGCGTCCACGATTTTAATAATTAAAATTAGGACAATGTCCATGCCAAGAATATATGTCTGAAATCAAAATTGCTTTCAATTGCTTGGATTCTTGCAATCCAAATTGCACACAAGGATAATGACAATCAAATGAGTATTGTGGTGCTGATGTGGAATTCTTTAAAATGTTTTTCGTATTTTGTTTTGTGATTCTCTGTTAAACCTCAACCAAATGAATGACATAACAATTGACACATCAAAAAATCTATTGATGACTGAAGATTGCATCTTGAAGTAAATACTAGGACAGAAATGTATTAATGATGTCAGAACTGATTCAATACAAAATACACCTTCTTCATGGTATAACCGTTAAAAAGTTATTTTAATGCTGTCGGGTGAGAAATATTTGAATATATTTGAAATATTTGTATGGTGCTTGCAAAAGATTTGTATGCTTCAACAACTACACTGTTTTAAGTAATCAATAATATAAGAATTTACTGTATTTTATTCCTTGTTTACGCATTTATATACAATGTTTATTTGATATTGGACATTTTTGTAATAACTTGTGAATTTCCTCTCTTTGGTTCTTCATAATATTAGCCATGAATTTAGTTTAAATCTATAAAATTATAAGCACAGCTCATTTTTAATAACAAGGATGCCACATTTTTGTGGAATTCCTGAAAACAAAATGTTACAAAAAAAAACTACCCTAAGAAACACAGCAGCGATAACCTGCAAAAATAACTAGCTCCATCTGTCATCAGACTTCACCAAATTGCAATTTCCATTGCATCGTATTCTATTTCACTTTGGACAAAGAATTACTGAACAAATTATAAAACTGCTTTCTCTGGGTATTCACGTCATAGTTGAAGAACAGGAAGTGGAACGATGACCTTACACAACCCCAAAAAACAGTGTTTATTTGTTCTTTTTTATTCAATGTATAAAGAAGTTACCTAAGTGCACAAGGAGTATTGCAAAATGTTCAATGCCCAAAATGGCCCTGTGGCTGGCAATTCATAAACAAATCACTGGCTGCTGAGCAAGGCTGGCCACAATAACTGACAGACTGCATGCCTTCCCTTACTTGTCATCTCCAACCTTAGTCACAAGTTCTTCAGCTACATTTAAAAGCCCCACTCAAGCTGTTGTTACCTGTAATGTAAACAGCCCATTGATCAACGTCACTGTTATACTGTTAGCCAGCACTGCCTTGCCCCTCCCCCATCTCAGTGTGTTTTGAGACAATGGAAGTGGAGACCATCTTGGTGAGCACAACAGTGCAAGCAGGAAGTGACGGGGCAAAGAAAGGGATGAATCCTGGAAAGGAACCACTAATTAAGCACAGAAAATGATTGACAGTAATTTCAGCGTATAGAACTGCACATATGAGGCAGACATTTTATAGTGTTGAGCAGTAATATGTTTTCCTAAGCAATGAGAAGTAGGTCTACACTTAAAAAGTGCAATTATTTTTGCCTACACAAAAATGTTAAATAAGGCTGATCAAATAAAATAGTTAGCAGTGGTGTAGGCTTATCAAAAAATAGCTAAAGTGTCAGGTGACTGTAGTTAATTACGTACAGTGACCTCACCGGGATTTATTTGGTAATGTAGGTTACAATAATTTTGTGCAACATGCCCTAGATAAACAGGTGTGCCTGTTCACAAGGCAAAACTTATGTTTCATTCAAATGGGGTTAGCCTGATTCTTGATCTAGTCTTTTTACACTCTTGCGTGAGAGTAAACACAACAACTAACTCCATCAGCAGCTTAGTGGATTGCCTGGTCGCTTATTTCCACTGCAGTGGCTACACTGCAGATCCTCATTCCTAACAAGCCTGTATGGCGTAATGTGTTTCCTATGTGTCATAACTCCTAAAATCCACTCCTAATCTATACCTTGACACAGAAAGCCAGACATCTGGGAACTTTATTTTGCTAACCCTTTCATATGTACAATACACATACAACAAGGGTTGCAGAAAGCATCTTTTTGAAATTCACAAGAATCCCGCTGGAGAAATGTTCCTCCATGTTCATCTACGTATATACTTCATTACATAATTGATGACAACCTACCAATAAAGGATCCTACTGGTATCTGGAATGTTATGTTCACCTGTAAGGTATGGTGATAGAATCAACATAAACAGGAAAGCAAACATTCTTGGGTACACACATATCTGTTATATCTAAGTCTATGCCCTAACTCACTACCATGATTAGCCTTATATATGCCATAGACTGTAATGGCACTTATATAGTTGTATAGATATTGTTATCTATATAAGTTGATGATGCTGTTTTACAGCAGAAGCATACCTCTGTTGGTGATATCAGGTACATTTCGTTCTTATCCAGATGCACAGCAAAACTACTTGTCCCTTTACCCCTCAGTTGACAGCAGACATTCATCCTCATAGCTTCTCATTAAGTCATTGTTCTCCACCCATTTTCAGCCCCTTGAAAAGAGGACCCTTTTCAAACTGCGTCCTCCCCCTCCAAAAGGTTCCCATGGCTCTATCCCAGTGCTCATTTGAGTTCAATTTACTGCAGGCCATGGACAAATATGTAATTGTATTGGATTCAAAAAATGTTCTGTGCTTGATTGATCTCGCCACGTGCAACTGAGCCAACCAAGAGGACTCGAAGTAGAGAGTTTTTCATAGGTTCCTATTCTCAAGACAAGCTCAGTAAAGCACAGAAAAGCATTTGAATCCAAAATAATGTAATTGTGAAAATTAGGACCCAAAAACGTATCAGATGGCTAGGGTATGCTTCATCACTGTTTCTACTGTTTCATTTCTACTGAAAGCCTGCAACACAAGTGACAATAGATCAGCAATTTATATCATAAGCTGCAGCTGTCATGTGACAAGCCTGCAAGCTGCACATGTTGAATGTTTGGTGAAATACAGTTCATTTTGGCATACTTTTAATGATGTGGCCCCAAGCAATTCGCGAGAGTTAGTTCATCCTACAAAAGCCTTTTTACATCTAATGCCCACACATTTGCCCAGGATGAATTTCGATGTGCAGAATAATACAATCTCATGCCTCGTTCCACCCCCCCAGGCTTCACACTTCACACATACTCATCAACACCAATTCCTGTGTCTCTGCTACAGGAATTTAAGGTTACAAATCTTAGTTGCCACATATATATTAATTTAGAAATATTAGTTCCAGTGAAAACTCCTTTCAGGATCTTTCTTGGCCCAAAAGGTTTCGGAGGAGTGAAAAACTCTTGTGTGAAAAAAGTCAGCATGGCACTTTTGGCTTATTGGCTATGGGGTTTAATCCCCTCTCAATCTATTTACAGTCCATACTTCCTGGAAAGGAGAACAGTCATGAAACCTAAAACCAGATCACATTAAAAAAATATTAGTGGCCCTGTGTTCCAAGAAAAGAGTGTTGGATTGCAAGTGGAAGGTGAACTGGAGGTAAACGTATGGTGACACTGACACATTGCCTACAAGGTCTCTTGTGCTTTCTAATATGTGACGCTATTTTTATTTGCAATAACAAATAGTGCAAAATTATGAGGGTCCATCCTACAACATGAATGCATTAATAATTATTAATGAGCTCTTATCAGCTCTTCCACCACTTTTATTCAATAGATTGTATTCAATAGATCCTTCAAAGGATTGTCAAAGGATCCTTGATAATCTGGGTCAGTGCATTCCCAGTGGTGGCTGGTGGCCGTTTACCTGGGTGGGGTGCCATACACAAACATACACACGCACATACACACACACACACAAACAGTACTGACCTCCAACCTCTATAATTACAAAGGAAAGACAAAGCAATGGCAATTATAGGGAAGCAACACAAAAGATAAGAGGAATAGAAAGAATGCAACTCAAACAGCGTACCCTCTCTTTAAACCGAAGGGATTTCCTCCACAGTGCCAAAAATAGTCTTAAATAAAAGCATATATACAACTCTGATCAACAGATCTAATATATCAGACAACAAAACATATATGTAATGTAAATAAACCGCCAAGCAAGGAATCACAAACCATCGCGAATTGAGACACAACGAGACCAATTTCCTCAAATGAGGAAGTTAATAATTGAATTAGCTAGGTTACAAAAACACAAACTGTGCAACTATCAATAGGCTATACTTACGACCATAATTCTTTCAAATTTGTATCAACATCAGTAGCCTAAGGAGTACAAGAAATAACCACCTGGCTAGCTAGCCATCTAGGATGATGCCTGTGTTTGGTTTCCTGTCAGAAAAACATTGTAATAAAACTAAAAATGCTCACAAGTGGTGGAAAATACATTTTTATATTGTATTGCCTATATGCTAAACTAAGCCCATGTGGGATGGGGCGGTGCTTGATGCGCCACTATTGAGTGGCCACCGCTGCACCTTCCTCTCATTCCCATGTACTATTTGCTATTTTTGTAACAGAAACAAAAACATCTAAAGGATTTATTTTAAAAACTAGGTAGATAGCTAGCGATTTAATTACAATTCGGGAAAGGATATGATGTTAAGTTAACTGGTTAAATATTGGCAGTGCACAGTAGCCAGCATCTTGCTTTTTTATTCAAATATTCAAATCACAGGCAGGGATCCCACTGACAGATCAGGGGCCACCACTGCTGCTTACTCTCATTCCCATGTACTATTTACAGCTATTGTACTCTGCACAACTTAAATTTTTTTGTTTATTGATTCTTTTTTTTTCTTTACAAAATTACAACTTGAATAAGGTAGAAAGAATGAAGCATCAAAGCCTCTTAACATTATGGTCCCCAGAGTTGTCATGCCAACAGCATGGATGTGTATGCATCTGCTGGTTTGTAGTCTGAAATTGTAACGCGGGCGGCCTGTAGCGTAGTGGTTAGGGTAAATGACTGGGACACGTAAGGTCGGTGGTTCTAATCCCGGTGTAGCCACAATAAGATCTGCACAGCCGTTGGGCCCTTCAGCAAGGCCCTTAACCCTGCATTGCTCCAGGGGAGGATTGTCTCCTGCTTAGTCTAATCAACTGTACATCGCTCTGGATAAGAGCGTCTGCCAAATGCCAATAATGTAATGTAATGTAATATAATGTAATGCATGCTGGAGTATTGCATTACACCAATTGAGTTGAAGCTATGGAGCGCTGGATACTTAAATGTTTTGTAAGAAATCCAAATTGCCTTTCTTCTTTATTCTGTTATTTGTTTTGTTATGCACAGCACAGTGGTCAAAACAGTTATGTAATGACAGCATGTCATCCTTATAAATATATATATTTTAAATGTTGTATGCCTTCATGAAACAGCTGCTTTTTGCTTTTCTGCCGCATGAGAAATGCTGTGAAGTATTTCTGAACATAGTACACCCACCCCATTTTTATTCTCCTTTAAGTGTCAGTTTACAAGCTACTTTGCTACAATGGCAGCCTGGGAACCAATCGTAATGGACACAGATGTGAGGTAGTGTGTGCAGAGTCTGCAGTCCTGTTGAGGCTGCAGCATGTGTTCCAGATTGAAAAGGAAGGGAAGAAAGATGCTTTTCTTATGGATAAGAAATAAGGGACTTTAGACTCTTTCACTGGTAATAAAAGTGGAACAATTGCATTGATTTCTAAGAAGCTTCAATGCTTTTGGCAGAACCCTGCATCTAGTCTAGTAACAGCATACAGTAGACTATCTAACCATATACTGCTCTGTTATCTAACTGAACTTATAGTAGAGGGAGGGGCCAGGGATTGAGGAAAAAATACTGGTTTAGTCTGGTTTAGTTTTCAAATCCCTGTGTGTGTTTGTGCGTTTGTTTGCGTGTGTGTGTGTGTGTGTGTGTGTGTGTGTGTGTGTGTTTCAAATGGCTACATTAGCAAATTCAACCAATATCAATTAGCCACTTGAATCTCCAGTGCAATTCCAGGTACAGTGCTGTGAAAACAATATTTAGACAAAATGTAATATTAGACAAAGAGAACCTAAGTAAACACTATCCCAAAATACATTGATGTTTCTCTTGCTTTCTGCCTTGCTCCTCTCCCATGAATCCCATTTTTTCCCAGTCTCTTATTGTGGTGTCATGAACACTGACCTTCGCTGAAGCTAGAGGCCTGCAGCTCTTTGGATGTTCTTCTGGGATCTTTTGTGATTTCCTGGACGAGTTGTTGCTGTGCTCATCTAGAAAATTTTGCATGCTGGCCACTCCTGGGAAGATTCACCATTGTTCCATGGGTTCTTCATTTAGAGCTCTCATTGTGATTTGGCGGAGTCCCAGCGCCATAGAAATGTCTATGGAGTGGGCTAGCCAGCGTCTTTACCTGAGCCCAAAAGACATGCAGTGGGAGGACCTGAAACAAGCTTTCATGCTCAAAAACCTACCTTTGTCTGAATTAAAGCTGCACTGCAAAGAAGAGTGGGTTAAAACTCATCCACAGTGATTACATTTTGGTTAAAGACCTTTCGGCGTAACATATATGCAATAATAGAGTAAATCAGGAAGGGGGAAAAAACCTTTTCATGCCACTGTACATACAGTATACACTGTACTAGTTTTTATCTGGTTAGCAGTAGTTCTCTGTTCGATGTGATGTATGACTACCTTGTTCCATGAGGTGATATCATTGTACAGTATATGTTTTGTAGCTGCTCTTTCTTATAATTGTATTTTTGAAGATGCACAACCAACTGAACTGGCAGTATTGATCAAGAGGTATTGATCAAGGGATATTGCCCAGAGTGATCTCTGAGAATGATCCAACGAAGGACTGATTACTCCTGTAATCTATGTCTGAACTGATAGCGCAGAGAGACAATGCAAAATGGCACTCTAAATCTTTAGGTTCTCTGTATCTCTTTCATCCCAAACTCTCTGTCCCCCCAATAGTAAGGCCATACATGTAGTCTGGTAATATTTGGTGCTGGAGTAAAAAGTGAGTTTTGATCTGTTGCATGTTTGAAGGGGCCCAGCTGTAAGAATCCATATCTTTAAGGTCAGCATGTTACGGCCATATGGTGTAGTGCTTGAGGAAAGTTAACCCTTTAACTGCCAGCTCAACTAAGTGGCTGAGGTATGACTTGAAGAGTAAAATCACGAGCATTGTAGAATTTCTGAATTACATCAATAACACCCAGGAGGAACAACAAATAATACTGGAATTCTGTGCCATAGCATAGATGATGAAAGTGAGGATGAAAGCGTTCATTGACTGATTAACAATACAGTGTCCTTTCATTGTTTGAGTGTGAAATATCTAATGTGCCTTGTGACCGCAAGAGCGTGATGATGATGTCATTCATCATCTCAGCTAACAAAAAGAGCATTGCTAATATTCCAGAGGCCCGAGTGACCTGATCATTGTTCATGAAATGATTTTACCCAATGCTCTATAAAAGTGGTTGCATTCATGGACATAAACACACTTTTTAAGAGAAAATAAAAATAACCTCAATTACAGTGATACTTATTGAAGCCCTGTGAAAATACTTGATTAGACTTCAAAACAAAACCACAATTGAATGTGTGTTAAGGCTTTCAAATTAAACTTAAAGTGAAATAACAATGTTCAGTTGAAAGCCATACCTACATTTCAAATGACAAAATGACAATAACAAATACAATTCTACACGATTTCTGTTGCTAAACAATTAGAAAGCATAGATTTTGGAGTCACAGTTGCTATTGCAATTGATTATGAAAACCAGCTTAAAATGCAACACCACAGCGCTCTCAAAGTAGTGGAAGTAAACATGCTATTAAGATCTAAAGTCTACCGCAAAAATACGTAAGCAGTGAGGCCGGCCTTGCTCCATTCTTCATTCAATCAAAATCCCTTATTGCAGTGGAGCAGTACCTTAATCCTGGGATTGGGCCCATTGGAGACAACATGGACCAGGCAGTGGAGGAAGGGCTTAGCTGTGCAATAAGGATAAACTCAGAAAGCGGGGCTGTAGAGCCCGCTGATGAAATGATGCAAGGAAAATTTGCGTTGCTTAAATGCAAGCGAATATTACTGAATCAGTTTTTCAAGAACAGAAAAGCACAAAGTCACAACTGTTTGTCACAACTGTATTTACTGTATGTGAGCGTAGGGAAAGCTAGACAGGATAATATTTACAGTCACGAAAAGGGATGCCAAACTGGAACAATTCCTGAGCCTTTCGTTGACAGAAAGTGCAATAAGGGATTTTGAAAGAGGGTAGGGTGTAAACTACTTTGCGATTATTATTACCTTCCCATTTTAGGATAATATAAATATAAATGAAATGTAAAATTCTTGAGTGAAAACAGAACTGGCTGTTGTTATTAAACATAATTTATCTCAAATTAAGGGCACTCTTGTTGGGAGACTTCAGATATTGGTTCTTTGTCCCAAGACCCATACAGGTATAAACATTCAACTCCAGAATTGTTGGCACCCTTGATACAAAATGAAGAAAAAAGGCTGCATTAAATAAACAACACAGATAATAATCTATATTATGTTCAAACATATTAAAAAATATATACTTTTATTTAAATACATTTATGTTTCATTATGTAAAAGTGTCAAAAGTAATGTAACTAAAAAAACATAGTTAAAATTATTGGCACCCAGAAAACTGGATTAAATCTATATCGGATTACATTATCAGTTCCTTTCTTTTTTAACATGAAGGCAAGAGAAAGGCCTAGTAATGCAATAAAACACTAAAATGTAACATTGCTCCTGGTAACATGGACTTTATTTGATTTAGGTTAATTAATTATTTGGATCATTGAATCCACAACTAATTTTACTGTCAAATATCATCTCATTGACAATACTGGTATGAGCTGCCATGCCTTCAATATGTGGTGGACATAATAATCACTTTAACCCTATCAACTTTGCTCCTTTGTGGTTTCGTCATCAACGTCTGAAATTATTGTTGCATTCATATTTAACATATAAAAAACTATCACGTAATAAAACCGCAAAACAGCAATGCCTGATTGACCCCGCTAGCGAGAACAGCAGGTTAGACGCTTATCAGTCTCTTATTTGCAGAGTAGGGCAATACAACTACAGCCTCCCCATCTCCACACTCACTGTTTACAACCCTCACCTTGACTCAGACAATAAAAGGCATATTCTAACAATCCTTGATACCATTTCTCAAAAAATCATGTTCCAATATAAGAACAAAAAAACACAATTCAGAAGTTGCTTGAATGAACGAATTGGTTTTTTTTTGTAGCTCACTTTTATTACACTTCCGGCCAACATATTTTTCTGGTTTGGCAGAAATATAAGTCAAACCATCCTTCATCTTAACCGGAACAAGTTCGGCCTATCCCAGCATACATTGGGTGAAAGGCAGGAATACACCCTGGACAGGTTGCCAGTCCATCTCAGGGCACATACACCATTCACTCATACCCACAGGCAATTTAGACTCTCCAATCAGCCTAACCTGCATGTCTTTGGACTGTGGGAGGAAACCGGAGTACCCGGAGGAAACCCACGCAAACACGGGGAGAACATGCAAACTCCACACAGAGAGGCCCCGGCCGATGGGGATTCAAACCCAGGACCTCCTTGCTGTACTACCCACTGCCGTTAGTTAGTTTAGCAAATTATTAGATACAGACATAGTTATGGAACCAAATATCCAACATGGTTATGAAGCTACAACTGTTTTCTGACTGTAATTTTGAAGTTTATTTTGTAATCCGTTCAGCATTTTCGAGAAAACGATCTATTTGCTGTGACTATACCTAAGTGAATATTGTCTTGAACTACTTATTGTTGTATAAATGCTTTGCATGGTAATTTCTGTACCAAACTAATGTAAGACATGGTAAGCTTCTTGTACAGGGTTTCCTACCCTTTCCAACAAGGTACAATGTCTCATAGCAGAATGAATATACAGATGTGCATAACTACAGGATTTGGACTTACTGTAGATAAACCTGTAATTCTACGGCTTAACGGGGCTAGCGGGGCTCTGGTTAACCTCATTTTGAAATAAAGTTCCATTTTAAATGTGATGCAGGTTGGTTAGAAAGCATTAGAGTGAGCAATCCTTTTTGGAGAGCTTTTTGGACACTTTGGCCATTCTTTATAAAAACATACTCTCATACATGTGAATAAAACACATGAGGGTTCCTTTTCTTTACATTTTGTGTCAAAATGTTTGTATTGGTATTTGGATAGATGTGGGGACACTTAAGGACATCTGGGAGCAGTTTTGGGAAAACTCATGTGGAATTTGAATGTCTTTCAATATCTTTAAAAATTTAGGTACATAAGTTGACATCAAGTGCATAAATGCCCAAAGATAAAGTAGGTCTGGGTTGGTCCTTGACTTAGGAATTAAGATTCAGTGCTAAGGATAAGGCATTTTATGATTTAAAAGAAAATTATTTTAGTGTAAGTTTGGTGTACACTGTATGTTCCTGCTCCGACAAAAAATTGTTCTGTCTCAAATTTCTGAATGGTACAAGCCTCTTCTTTAATTTATGTCTTCAACCATGTGTTGAACTATTGACTATTGATACAAATAAACTATTTGTACAGCATAATTAGTGTACAGCCTAGGAACATTTCTTACATTTCTATATGTTTACATACCGAAATAAAACGGTGCGAGGACTAGTGCTGCTACAGTGAGGAAGTTGGGCTACGCAAGATAAAAACAAACAATTGCACCAGACAATAATGCAAGAAAGGACTGGACTACAAAGCTCAAATGAGACCTACCTGAACTATCGGTGTTGAGCAACACTGAAAGGCACCGCAGCTTCCAAGGATAAGCTGATACAAACAAGGGGGAAGTTAATACAAGGCATCTGGTGATTCTGGCAACATGCCGCAACACAACCAGCAGATCTACCTCTCGAACAGTGGAAGTCAGGTGGCAGTTCAAGTTAATGTAATTTGAGCTCACTGACATGTTCCTGCTTGGCTGTTGAATGTTCATCTCTGTGTATATGTCATTCGATCTAAACCAAGTCTTGGTCATTTCATGGTGTCGCACTTAATTTGTTAATTTCTCAAGTGAGACCACAGGGCATAGTTTAAGATTCCCCAACACATCAATGGTACAAGAATAAATTAATATCTTCTTCAGTAATTAATGCAAATGTTCTTAAAGTGTCTGGAATATGTATTTATACATATACAAGCCAAAGGTAATTCCTTACTTCAAACCTAGCATAAACATCTGTAGCACTTAGCCACTGCACATAATATATGTGGCATTGTAGAACATAACAGGTCTTTACTCCCAGGTTCTGGGTTTTTTCTGAAGTAAGTAATTTATTGAGCAAGGTACTGAAACATAACTACTTCAATTCACTTGAATGAATTTCCAGATCCAGCTGAATTCGAAAATACGTAAGTTGATTTGCTAAAAGCCTAAAGTAAAATATAAATGTTTCCTACAGTATTACAGAATACAGCCATTGTGTAATATTGAGTGGAATGTGTTCTGTAAGCTTTTATGGACATGACCATCGACTTCATGAATGTAATATAATGAAATGTAAGATAATGTTATATAACTGTGACTGTCCGTTTATTGTCAAAAAATTTGGACTATATCAGTGATGTGTGAAGCTGTAACAAACAGTGATACATGTTTATGCATTGTTTGTCAGATTGGTCCCTTACCACTGAAATACTGTAGCGTATTGGCATAGTGAAACCCAGTTGTCAGTAACCAATAGTGTACTCTTTTATGACCCATGAATTACTTTTAAAACAAGACCTGGGCTTCTCATTATACTGCAGAATAAAATCAACCCCCTTATCCTCTTAGTCTGCTAACACAGAACTGAGATCAGCCAGCAAAGATCTCCTGATTGTTCTTAAGTCTAGACTTGGAACAGAAGGAGACCTTGCATTTTAAAATAAACTCTGGAATTCTGGAACTGCCTCCCTGATAAGATAAAAACTGCCAGTTTTTGAGTCCTGAAAACTCATTTAAAAAAAGCTTTCGATTAATTCTTATATTGAAATGCTTAGAATGCTCTGTGTTTTTTCATTATATTTTCTTACATTTATTGTATTTGTCTTGTCATTTTAATCAGGATTGTGAAACACCACAAGCTGAAAGTATCTACCTAAAGTGTTGATGTCGCCGTTGTTGTCACCATTCGCAGGAAGGGATTCACAATATTCTTGTCACAATGTTTTAACACTATTTTTTTTACCTATTGTACCTTTAAAGACTTGGCCTATCTACCTTGTACTAGACTTAAGTTTGTAAGTTCATGGTTTTCCAACCGATCCTATGTGAATTGTACCTTATCCGACCTGTTCTGTAGTTTGTTCCATGACCTTGGTATGCACTTGTACCTTTGTACGTAACTTTGAATAAAAGCATCTGCTAAATAAAATGTAATGTAATAATGAAACAGGCAAAGGCATTGTTGTGTATTGGGTTGTGTTCCTAAGCACTTGCTTTATCACACCAATTGGGTTCACCATGAGCTCCCTGGCTGTTCTCAGACTAAGCAAGTAAACACAGGTTCTCGGACATAATAGGCATACCTATTCTTGTTGCAGTGTTACATTGTTCTAATCATTAGCCCCAAGCATCAATAATGACACAAATGACAAAAAAGGGTTCAGGGGAAGAGTCCTGGTTATATTGACAATAAGAAAACATTACGGGCCTCAGATAATATTTGTCAGTTACCCTAATCCAAAAGTTCAAAACTTATCATTGACTTCCAGTCCAAAGTTCTATCCTGTTCTTGCCCAGGTAGGTTATTCACCAGGGTTTCCCTGATTTGTATTTTTCAAGCTTTCATACTTTTGTACTATTGGCCTTTTTCCAAAACAAAGATAAAACGTATCATTTATCATGACAGGGATCATGAAATGTTTGTTTTCAAATTCATGATTTACCTTCTCTAATAGTTGGACATTCTTGTATCTAACAGAATATCCAACTTGTTAGCTACAGTATATCTCAATGTTCAACTTGCCAGCTACAGCAAGGAGGCATGAGCTAAAATAACTGGCAGATGGGTGAGCTATCTAATTGTAGTCAGAAACTATTTTTATTTTATCCTGCTATCTGATTTTATTTATTGCTAGCTGGTTATCTAAATAGGTTGCTTTGGAACTGTAAAATGTTTGCAACAGTTACTCGGGAATAGGCAAATCTCTTTGTATGTTGGCCTACTGTATAACACATCTCCTTTTGCAATCAGGTTTTCCCTGAATGTCACTTACTGCTCATGACTGCCATTAGTTAGCCTGAGATTAGAGATTGTAAATTGCCTGCACACACTTTAAGAAAACTCTTTGTAATGGTCCTATCCCTCTTCACAGGCTGATAAGAATATGGTTTTGCAGTTCACTCGATATGAACAAACTTTTGTGTGTGACTTTCATGGTGACCGATATTCTGTCAAACTACATGTTGGTATTTAGACCCCTTTACTTTTTGCATACTTTATTGTGTTGTAGTTTGTGGATGCCATTTCTGCCCCAATCTACACTACAACGCTGGGCTTCTACAAAGTACTGAATTAATGGTCTGAATACTTATATATAGATTTCAGTTTTTGAAGTAATTATAAAAACATATTTTCACTTTGTCATTATGGGTTATTGAGTGTAGATTGATGGGCAAAAAAAGTGAAGGAGTACTTTCTGAAGCCACTGTAAATATTTGTTCCTGGATGGCATCTCTGCCCAACACTAGCTAGATTCCGTGACACCCCCATTGTCCAGTATCTAATCTGTGTAGCCAGTCCCATCCAGCCATGGTGGTGAATTTGAATGTGAGCTAAATAAGAATGAGCTCTCATATAAACATGATGATGCTGGCCTTGCAGGCTGTAAAGTGTAAAAGGGAACAATGTGATTCCTTATTGGTAAGGACACATACTGTATGCCTGTCCCCTGGAGCTCATACAGTACAGACCCCATGGGCAAGGCCATCTATGTTACAAATGGATTTGTGATTAGGGAAGCTGATAAATTGAAGCAGAATATTACCCATTTTCAATTTTGCAATATGTTGTCCATATATTATTACACATGCAATGGTACCTATCTACCTATTTTTGTTGGGGGGAGGACTCAGCAAGGGAGGTTAGTGAAATCGGTGTATACAACAGTACCCTGGGCGTCGTGGGCAAGACAATGCAGATCACCAACCTCCATCCAGGCTGCCGAGGGATGGGCGTAAGCAGGGTATCCACAGTTAATACACAGGGAACTGGAATAGATAGGGTATAATTGCCTATTATTGAGAGAAAACTGGAAAAAAAGACTTCGGAAGCAGCTGAGAAGCCAACTGTCCAGTTATTTTTGGTCCCCTTTTTATTTTTTCATTTTATTTTTTTATTTTTTTGGGGGGGGGGGGGATGCTATGTATAAAAAGGATGTGATTCCTACACACATCACCTGATATGGCTGTAAATACCCAAGTTAAATGGGACAGTCTGCACTTCACATTTCACATTTATTGTTTCATATCCAATCCAATGTGCTGGACTACAGAGGCAAAAGAACAGCAATTGTACCAACTGTCCAAATACATATGGACTGCAGTATAGATGGTACACAGATTTGCATTCACCCACCTTCAGCATGATTAGTAAGGGATACATACAAGACAGAAAACTGTTAGCATTATTTACCCAACAATAATACCAAATCAAATGTATTTTTAACACACTTTTACATACAGGAGATACTGGATATCAGAATGTCACAGGCTAAAAGTTTAATTCAAAAGAGCACTTGCAAACATTTTTTCATAGAAATGGTGTTGTTTTAAATTGCTGTTAGGTTCCATAGAAATGATGTGGAGTTTGTCAATAAATGTTTGCTAACACAATTCAATGGCAACATGTTCCCTTGCAGCTGTTCAAGGAATGGTACATTCCTGGAATGGGCGACATGAGTAAAACACTGGAGTGACACCATTTATACAGAAGATGACCTCTGTCATTCATTTGCTTTGTTGGAGATATTTTTAGAGGAAAGAAAAATGGTTGCATGGCAATCCCGTGGGAAGATTTTGCCTTGACATACTTTCCTCACGTGTCGACCAAGCGGAAAACAAGGCCGGTACAAGGGGGGTACTTGATAGGTAATGCATGTGATATTAAACTTTGAATATCACATGTTGTTTTGTTTGTTTTATTCTGATAAATAACAGGTGATCCATAAAAGTATATCCTGGAACAGCTAACAACCTTGTATAGTTACATAGGATTTTATAGCAGTTATGTGATGTTTGATTGTTGTGCCAAAACAAGTTTTTGTGACTTGTTTGTGGAGAGGTTTGTGTGCAACATTGTCTTTGCCTTCAGCTCCAAAAGCATCACAATGCACCAGACATGCTCATGTTCCTGCTAACAACAAACTTACAAAGACCCTGTCTATTATTTCCATCAAAAACACAGCTTATTGTTAGGGAACCTAACAATAAGCTAAGAATGTCTCAAAATATACACTCAGCACTTTATTAGGTATTTATTAGACTTATTAAGTCTTCTGCTGCTGTAGCCTATCCACTAAGAAGATTGATGCGTTGTGTGTTCAGAGATGCTCTTCTGCATACCACTGTTTTATTGTGGGTTATTTGCGTTCTTCTTCTTTGATCATTCACAATGGAGATGACACGAGAGATGGGTGGAAGGGCACCATATAGTATGTTGTTTGGAATGTGATCCTGTCAGGAGACGTCACAGCATGCAGCATTCGTGTGGGTGCCATAGATGGACTTGGTACTATTACTGGTCATGGCCCATGACTCACTTGCATAGAGAAGGATAGACTCCACTGACATTTTAAATTTTAAATTTTAGAACTTTTGCGGATTGAAGATCGCCAAACTTTCTTAAGTGAATGTAGAGCAGACCAAGTTGCGCTTTTCTAGATTATTTGCGTTACTGTCACCTTCATGTCAGCTTCGACCAGTCTGGCCTCTCTCCTCTGACCTCTCTCATTAACAATGCCTTTCTGCCTCCAGAACTGCTGCTCACTGGATGTGTTTTGTTTTGTTTCTCTGCAAACTGCAAGAGACTGTTGTGGGTGAAAATCCCAGGAGATCCTGGGAATTTTTTTTACGTTTCTGAGATATTCAAACCACGCTGTCCAGCACCAAAAATCATTCCAGGGTCAAAGTCACTTTGTTCACATTTCTTCCCCATTCTGACATTCTGACACAGTGAGCAGTTTATTAGGTATACCTTTTTAGAATTTAGAACCTCCCTTTGTCCATAGAACAACCTGTATTTTTGTGGAATTCTTTATTCTTTATTCTTTGTTCTTTTACTGGTCCATGTTGACATCCTAGCATCACACAGTTGCTGCAGATTTGTTGGCAGGACATTAATGCTGCACAACTCCCATTTCAGCACATCTCCAATTCTATTGGATTTAGATCTGGTGACTGTGGAGGCCATTGCAATACATTGAACTCATTGTCATTTTTGTGGAACCAGCTTGAGATTGTGTGTGCTTTGTGACATAGCGCATCCGGCTGGAAGTAGCTATTGGAAGATGGGTAGACTCTGGCCATAAAGGGTCAATACTCAGGAAGGCTGTGGCATTTATACAATGCTCAGTTTGTATTAAGGGGGAATAATGTGTTCCAAGAAAACATTCCCCACACCATGACACCACCACCAACAGACTGACATGTTGACACAAGGCAGGATGGGTCTATGGATTCATGTTGTTCACACAAAATTTTGATCCTACCAGTCACAGCAGAAATATCTCAGAAAGAGATTTGTCATTTTTCAGATCTTCCTGCGCCTGTGCACACTCAGTTTCCTTTATCATTCAGTGGAATCTGGTGTGGTCTTCTGCTGCTGTAGCCCATCCATTTCAAGATTTGACCTGTTGCATGTGCAGAGATGGTCTTCAGCATACCACATGTCACCTTCGTGTCTGTTTGAAACAGTCTAGTCATTCTCCTCTGACCTCTCTCACCAACAATGTGTTTTCACACAAAGAACTGTATTCAATGGATGTTTTTTTGTTTCTCACACCATTCTCTGTAAATTCTAGAGAGTATTGTGTATGAAAATCCCAGGAGATCAGTAATTGAGATACTCAACTGGCATCAACAATCATTCCATAGTCAAAGTCACTTAGATCTGATTTCTTCCCCATTCTGATGTTTGATTTTAAGATTCCATTGCAATAGTGACAACGGTTCCTTATTTCATAACATGTGGGTGGAAAAAGAAGTATGGGGGACCTCACCTTCTCTGCATTTTGAAAATCCACATACTACACAAAATAAGGTATCGAGTGCCCTTTTCACAGGAACGGTCCAGCAAACTCAATGCATAATACATACTTTCTAATTACAAAAACTTGCTAACTTGCTAGAATGTCCATTGTTCACCTAGAATTTCTCTGCAGGAATTATAATTGTTTTGCCGTTGCATACTTGTACAAAAGTAGTTGTACGTAGGAATGTTTTTATCCATGGTTTGTATAGGTTCTCTGGAACAAGGTGAGCTCACATACAAAGTTATGTGACCAGAAACTGCAATGCAGTTGCAAAGTGTTATCAGGCACTCAGAACAGGGGATCCAGATGCAAGACCAAGGCGTAGTGTGTATAATAAAAGTCTTTATTATGAAGTTGCAGGTCAGACAGGCGAGGTTCAATAGCCAGCAAACAGATACAGCAGGGATCAGGCAGTTCCTAATACAAAGTCCAGGCAATGGGTCAGAATTCCAGCAAACAGGTGTATCAGGGGTAATCCAAAGAGAAGTTGAGGTCACAGGCTAATCATACACAAACAAAATCCAGAAACAAAAGTCAAGGTACAGAAACGGGTCGAAAAGCTATGGTTCAAAATCAGACAAGCGGGATAAACAAAACTCGGAGGTCGGGGGCAAAACAGGTCGTAACAGGTATCAATCTGAAAACTCTGGAAGGTGTGGTACAAACACATAACAATCTAGCAGGGAACTGAACAAACAAAGGGGTTTAAATTACAGAGGTAACAAGAGGGAATGGGAATCAGGTGGGGGAAACAATCAGGAAGTGAAACAGGCAAAACGAATGAATGAAGTTAAACAAACTGACAGGGTGGCTCCGGTGTGCAGAGAGGTAACAAAAACATGGAAACACTAACAACATAGACAGAATACAATACATTGAAAACATGAAACCTAACAAGTATACAATGCGATTTTATGGCTAAAAATGTTGAAGTTTTACAAAAATCTATTTTCCGATGTCTACCTCTAAATAGAACACTTCCAAAGAAGTGATAAGTGAATAGTTCTGAGGAAGACAGTGAAAGCAACTTTGACTCCACAATAGAGGGCATTTGCAGTGACGTGACCCCATTTCATATTGGTGAGCATCGACTGTATATACCTTCACTGAGCACTTATCCATGTGATTATCTAATCAGTCAATCGTGTGGCAGCAGTGCAATGTATACAATCATGCAGATATGGGTCAGGAGCTTCAGTTAATGTTCAATGATCAACCATCAGAATGGGGAAAAATGTGATCTCAGTAATTTCCACCGTGGCATGATTGTTGGTGCCAGATGGGCTACTTTGTGTATTTCTGTAATGAGTGTTTCTCCTCGGATTTTCACGCAGTTTGCGGAAAACAAAAAACATCCAGTGAGCGAAAATTCTGTGGACAGAAACACCTTGTTGATGAGAGAAGTTAACGGAAATTGTCATCACATTTTTAAGTAATCTGTATCCACCGAGAAAATATTTTCAGTGAGAAAAAAAAAAATCTGTAAAAACATTCTAATCACATAATTGTGATGTTAAATCTATTAGGCACATGGGATTTGCTGTTTCAGTTTTAGTGCTGTCTTGGTGTTTTATTACAGTAGATGCAGATGTACTCACAGGTAGAGAAACATGAAGACACATTCACATCCCCTTCACCATCTGCCAGAACCTGAGATGATACCGTAAGCGCAGGTCTGCTGTGCGTCAGATGTAGACATTAGGCAGTGATGTTCAGGCTGAGCTGTATCCTGCATATCCACTGGAGGGCATTCCCTGACCTGCTGTTCTGATTGGGCATGCCAGTCACAACCACAGCCTCTGCGGCCAGTCATCCCCATGTCCTGATGACTTTCATGCCAGACAAATTCAGTATTCAGTCGCACCTGGGAACTGATCCTGTTTTTTGCATCTGTCTTACCTGATTGTGTCGGGTTTGTACCGTATAGCAACTAATTTGCCTGCCAGCTACCTTGGCATCATCTTACTGACTGGTATTTTTGTCTGATATTTGCCTTTTAGCTTCAGAAAGGATTCTTATGTTATCTCCTGTTCATTACATATGTGACAGAGGTGTCTTATTCCTGGAAGTGCTGCTGAGCCTGTTTTGTTTTGTTTTGGCTGCACTATTGACCTAAGGCTGTGGTCCCAAACCTCTCCTCGGTTATGCCCAACTGGAGCCAGGTATTTGATGTGTTTCATCGCAAGCACATCTGATACAACTAATCTACTGTACATATTATCAGATCCCATGCTTTCCCCACTTTTGACAGACTCAGTATAATTTACATTTACATTTTAGTCATTTGGCAGACGCTTTTAATCCAAAGCGATTTACAAGTGCATCCTCAAAAGTATCCAGAGTTTAACAGTAAATTTAAATCCCTCTACTGTTAAGGTGGGTTTGTGTCTTTTTGTGCGTTTCTTTTTAAACCACAGTCACACTTGCTATGTAAATGTGACATTGAATGATATAGCCTATCTAACTTCATTGTGTTCAATCCCTACTGTGTGACACATCTTAAAACAATAAATTACAAACTATCTCAGGAAGGAGTTGTACAAATCCAGTTCAGATGGAAGAATCCATTGTGAGGAGGGCAATAATGAACCCATCATATAAAAATGTTGCATGAAAACCTAATCACGTGGATAAGTGCTCAGTGAAGGTATATGCTCACCAATATGTCACTGCAAATGCCCTCTATTGTGGAGTCAAAGTTGCTTTCACTGTCTTCCTCAGAACTATTCACTTATCACTCCTTTGGAAGTCCTCCAAAGGAAGTGTTCTATTTAGAGGTAGACATCGGAAAATAGATTTTTGTAAAACTTCAACATTTTTAGCCATAAAATCGCATTGCATATACTTGTTAGGTTTCATGTTTGCAATGTATTGTATTCTGTCTATGTTGTTAGTGTTTCCGTGTTTTTGTTACCTCTCTGCACACCGTAGCCACCCTGCTTTGTTGCTATCAACAGGGTGTGCACATGCAAGAACTTTGTAGTGATCTGTGGGATGTTTTGCAAATTCGAACTCAAACAACTGTACACTGATAGAAAGACATGAGAAGACCTCCACAGACTACTTTCTCTCTTAAGTACCATTCGCACGTGTTGTTGTCCAGTCACTACTCTTCGGATCTGAACTGGAAGTGTTTATATTAGCAAGCGCACCTACGGTGATAGTAGCTGTTTATTTTTAAATTAAATTAAATTTACTGTATACATTCATTATTTTGTAGCAATATTAGGTTATTATAACAACATTTGTTACCCACGTTCACACACTGTCTGGTAGTGAAGACTAATAATCGTTATGCACTGGCAGGGCATGCTTGCAGGCGGACATTTTGTACATGCACATACACTACAGTGTTCCCATTGGTTGATGTTACCTGCTTTATGTTTTATTGAGAGGAACTAGCCAATGGTAACCTGACTCTATCACCTTCTTCATTCAGCTGCTACCTCTCATCTCCAGCACAGAGATTTTTAAAGATCACAGCTGTTACGGTGGGTGTGCTTTAAGAATGATTGCTATGATATAGCATAACACTTTTGCCAAAGTTTCCAGCCAGCATATGACTATCTATTAATTATATGTATTGCCTGGTCAAATAATGTATACTTGCAGGTGCATGGGTCTACAGATTCAAATCACCAGTGGGTCAAATTTTGTTTTGTCTGAATTCGCCAGACTCAACAAGCCAGACTTAAGCGCATGTAATCTGTAACACCTAAATCTACAGTTGTGCAGTCTGTGACCTCTTTTATAACTGCTATTATTTTATGCATCTCCGGTCGTACATAGTTTGTCACAATGTTGAGAAAATTACCATAACGTTTTTCAACAATGGGTTTGCGGCCTTGCAGTTAGAGCAGCATTGCTGATATTGTAGGATCTATACCCAGAGAAAGAAAAAGAAGGTCAAAGGAGGTTAGCACATTCCACTTTCCAAACCCCTTTCCAAATTGTGAGTGCTGCGGTGGGCCAAAACAGGGCAAGAAGCAAAGACCCTCAGGTCATGCTGCTCTGCTTCACGTGTCATTGTGGGAACACATAAACCCGTGACTCCATTGATCTTACTCAAGCTGAACCAACAGAACAAAAACCTCAGACTGTTTTTTAAACGTGTCAGCAGGAAAGGTCAGGATGTGTTGGACCATTTGGTGTTTTCCTTCTCTTTGGGACAGGTCCACTGGCTGCATCCTTGTTGATATTTTTGTGTCGAAACCATGGGGGTGATGCAGCAGGGGTCTCAAATATGCAGTTCTCCCAGAACCAGCTGCACGGAGATTCCTGACATGTACTGTACTCACGTACTCATGGGGAGAAATACTGTACTTATTTTATTAAGAACATCACACAGTCTGTGGATAATTAAAATAAGTGGCCAAAAAAGATGCTATTTTATAATACAGTCACTTTTAATTTAGAGGAATTTGACATCACTCTTACAAGAGAAAGGCAATGAACTTGTGCTTTGTTGATAGAGGTGGAAATTGCTCCCTGTTGTCATTCTTGCATAAAATGCAACTATGCAACATGTTTCAACATGCTGTCATGGCGGGGAGGACAGAGGAACCAGAAGCAGACACAGGGGTGTGGAAAATGGCAAGTTTACGAGCAGGTGAAGGGGCAGACAGAGCGTAGTCACAAAACAGGCCAAGGTCAAAAACCAGGGGTCAGTCCAACAAAGCAGAGGTACAGATTTCCACAACAACGAAAGAAGAATCCAGGGAAGCAGGCAGGGGTCAAAACAGGCAATCCAAAAAAAAACAAGGGCAAGGACTCAGGAACAAGGGCAAGGACTCAGGAACAAGGGGGCCAGAACTGGGGGAAGGAATAAGGGGCTCAGGAACAAAAAACAGGACAAGACGAATTAGCAGCGTGCAACTGAAAAGGACAGGTATAAATACACAGGGGAATGAGACAAACTAGGCGGGGCATGGGAGTGAGGGCGGTCTAACAAACAAACATCAGGTGAGACACATGAAAGGTTAATAGCACAATAACAAGGGGGAAACAAAAATGTGGACTGGATTCACAAAGACACACATATAATACAAACGGCTCCGGACTAGGGAGTAGACAATTTGCAGAGAATCAGGAGATGCAGAGATACAGAGAGACAGGTGCGAATACTTCGCTGAAACTAAGCAAGTAATCAGTGATAGAATAGGGAGGCGGAGTTACACAACAGAATTGAAACTGGAGATGCGTTAGTAAGTTAGTTAAGTGATTTAAATTACAAATACCCAAAACTAGTGAATGTTAGTTTGTTAGTTTGACAAACATATTAGTGTCTTAGTATAATTAGTACTGTACAACTTCTCTGTTAGTTGGGATTAGTATATTAGTGCTATGTACAAACATGAAATGGAGAGAAAGCAGGAAGTAAGCAAGATTGGAAGGAAGGTTGAACTCCGTAACTACCGTAAACACCCGAATGGGGCACGCAGACAGGGGAGTGACTGGGCTAGTAAACATTCAGACTCAGACATCACAGGGGAAGACGAGTGCAAAGACTAATGAATACAAACAGAACCAGACATGAATATGAAAAATAATAAATTACAAGAATAATGATAATAAACAATGATAAACTAACAGACAGAACACAGGAACATAACACATGCCCTGTGTCAGTATTTAATTTGGCATATAGAGGCAAATAAATTCCTCTGAAACAAACAGTTACACTGACAATAAGCTGAATGCTTTGGTAAGAGAAAGGATCTGGTAATAAAGATTATGTTGTATCTCTCAAGAATAGTTTCTACTCATGAAAGGGAAAGTTGTTTTGTGAAAGTATGTCCATTAAGATAATAAACCTCAATTTGCTGTCATCATCCTGGAAAAGTAATGTAAACTGATACGGTCAAATACCTTTGGGAAAAAGATCTGGTGTCAAGGTGTTGGCCATCACTACAGGAAACTAAAAACTGCAAAGTCACTGTGAGGATGAGTTATTCCCCCTTTGTGTTCGGGGAAACTTGACTCTAATTAAGAACATACCTTCGAAAATGTTCGACAGACGGTTCCACTTGTGCTGGAGCAGTATTGGATTTAGAAACCTAGGTTAAAGCTGGGTTATGCAGAGAAAGTTGAGCCTTCCTCTGTTTAAATCATGTTTCATTTGTCTCTGCATATTAACAAAATGTTCTATCTAGATATCTTTAAAATGTTTGTCAATTCCTAGAAACTTATATTATGAGTAACATTGTATTTTATTCAATGTCTTGATTTACAGTGCAACCTAAAGATGTTTTCAATATAATGAGTTAGAAAATATCTTTTTGGGGGTATGCTCATTGCTATTGGGGAGGGCGTGGGGAGTGATTCTTCCTGGACCCCTGGTAAAAAAACTGGTTCAAGATCAGGGAGCCAAATTTTATTTGAAAAGGGCCTCTCTGTGTGCAGGCTTTTGTTTTAACTCAGGACTAAGACACCTGCCTCCATCCAACAAGGTTCTGCTGGATTCATTAACTAATCATGGGAAGCACAGTTGCCGCACAAGAAAGTGCTTATGTATTTCAGTCCCGGTCTGGGTCCTCTTCCTGTGTGCACATTGGTTTCCTCCAGCACCAAAAGACATATACATATAGTAAGGTCTGTAAGTGTTTAGACATTGGTAGAGTACAGAGCTAAAAGAACAGAAATTGTACCACTGTCCACATACTTACAGACCTCACTGTATGCCAAGTTAGGTATACTCCTGCCGCGTTCCCTCTTAAATGCTCTTCTTACGAAGCTGCCTCGTTCATCGACAAGAACCTTGCTTACCAATGCTGAGCTAATTTCTGCTCACTCATTTCTGAGTGTGATTGCCTTATATTGGCTATGTACATGTTATCTTAACCTTAAACCTAGGGTTTTGCAGGTTTGTGCTCAAGACACTGTTGTCCCAGCAACAAGCCCATCTAAAGTGTGAAATCCATTCGAAAAACCAAACATCCTGACTTTATCGCAAACAATCTCTTCGGGCTAACCGAGTTAGTGGCATATGGGTCAGTGACGTTTTAAGTTTTCAAAAAGGCAAAAAAAAAATAAAAATACAATTGATTACAAGTTATTTGCAGCATTATTCAGGTAAATTAAAGTGCCAATTTAGCATTTTATTACGTGCCCCTCAAGAAAAAAGCAAATTAGGTCATTATTTTGTGTTTCCTCAGATGTCACCCCTCCAAAATATCATTCAGCAATTTTTTCTAAATAAAATCAATTTCATAATAATGTCATATAATAACACAGTTACACTGTCAATGTCACATTAAAAAGTAATACCTATTGAGAACATTCTATCTTAAATGTATACTTGTGAAATATTTAGCATTTTACTGTTACTGTCTCCCATATGGTAGCAATTTTCCAATGCAATTATAAAAAGTAAAAAATGAGAGAAGAATTTCCAAAAATCTATTTTGTTGTTATAGTTAAGTTTCAAATTTAACTAATTATGACTATGTTACCGTATGACTTTCTGAATGACACATTGTCATTAGGACAGAATTACCTGTAATATAACTGTCAATAGTTGTGTAAGCCTACACTTTTATCAATGGGGGGTGTAGACCTAAATATAAAGATACACATCTCCCATATTTGTTGAACTGTGAATCCTTTAATGACATTTAAAAATCTGATGGTTTTGTGGATTTCACAATACATTGGAGTCTCAACTCCGTTTCGTTACTGAAATACAAATACAGTTTTTGTATGCATAGGCTACATATGAGCAGGTAAGTCTCTGAACGTTTAATAATTTGTATCACAATAATCCACTACAGGAGGGGAGGAGAATAACAACTGATTGTGTTTTGTTTCTTGTTTCTTCTCTTAGGAAATTAGCAGATCGTATCTCCAGTACAAAAAAATGTTAAAAACTTTATTTATCGCCATCTCACTTCCTCACTATCCGTTGATAGCTACAAATCAATAACAGCATTCATTCATTCATTCATTATCCTAACCCGCTTATCCTGAACAGGGTCGCAGGGGGGCTGGAGCCTATCCCAGCATACATTGGGCGAAAGGCAGGAATACACCCTGGACAAGTCGCCAGTCCATCGCAGGGCCCACACACCATTCACTCACACACTCATACCTACGGGCAATTTAGACTCTCCAATCGGCCTAACCTGCATGTCTTTGGACTGTGGGAGGAAACCGGAGTACCCGGAGGAAACCCACGCAGACACAGGGAGAACATGCAAACTCCACACAGAGAGGCCCCAGCCGACGGAGATTCGAACCAAGGACCTCCTGGCTGCCGCCTCACAGCAAGGAGGTCATAGGTTCAAATCCCCGTATATAACAGCATGTATCTATTTATATATGATTCCAAGGGCCCCTGAAGAGACAGACACACATTTTGTGGTCCTCAGTGGTCCTCTGAGTGATTGTCATCATGTGATTTAAGTTCAAAAGGGCTTCTTATGATTATGTTGCTGAAGGACATTGAGGAATATTTGTGTTTGGGGACAAAAGATATTTATTTAAAAGATATTTAATTCTGTTTCTAAAGGGGTATCTTGTCAATATTGCTACAATGCTTGGTTCCTGCCGCACCTTCCTCACCTAGTGCTCACTGGTTTTCGAGTTTCAACCCTATTAATTCTCTGCCATCAGGGGAAGGCTCGTGCCTGGGGAACATGGTGTGCTGGGAGTCAGGGGACCTGGCCATTGCTAACTTTCTGTCCTTCTCCTCAACCAGACAGTTGGACACTCTGCAGCACGACAACTGCTGCGCCTCTGTCAAGAATAGGAATCAGTCTCTGACTTTTCTAGAGAGCAGAGGACGACAAGATACACCCCTACACTTCTTCTTGCACCATCTCTCTGCGGCAGAGAGGAATTATAGCATTGGAGACAGGGAGCTGCTGGTGGTGAAGATGGTGTTCGAAGAGTAGGGCCATTGGCTAGGGGCAGCCTCAATTCCATTTCTTGTGTGGACTGATCACTGGAACCTGGAGCACCATCACTTAGCCTGAAGACTGAATCCGCGTCAAGCCTGGTGGTTCCTGTTAATTTCACGATTCCACTTCACCCTATCCTAGCGACCGGGATCAAGAAATATCAAGACGCCCTGTCCCAAGTGCTCACCTGGGCTCAAGCCTCCCCAATGGCATGTCACCCCAGAAACGCTCGCACCCTGGCCCTGCTATCCTGCCTGTTCTGGTGGGCCACCATGAGGAGGGATGCCACTGAATTTTTTGTGGCCTGCAACACTTGTCAATACAAGCAACTAATGCCCCAGTGGTCTACTCCAATCCCTGGCTGTGCCTCATCGTCCCTGGTCCCACATCGCGCTGGATTTTGTGACAGGATTACCAGTTTAAGAGGGGAACACATTGGTCCTGACCATCGTCAACCACTTTTCCAAAGCAGTACATTTTGTGGCGTTGCCCAAACTTCCCTCCATCAATGAGACAGCGGAACCTCTGATCCTGAAAGTGGTTCTGGTCTTGCAAACTAAGATACAATAGCGAGCGGTGATTAGGAGCAGGTGGTGGTGATAATGAGGAATGATTACAACTCTGGAGCACTGAAATCCTCCCGTTCCCAACACGCAGCCAACCCGGGCCAGTACTGAAGCAAGCCCTACGGAGATAGGAGTCCAGGAGGATCTTGATAGCAAATGTGGGGGGGCCTCAACGTCAAGGGGGGGTGAGGGTCATCATGGGGAACAGCATCTCCACCGGCCTAGGGAAACCTTGCCGTGCCCCACAGACCAGGGGCTCTGCTTTTGGCAGAGCAGGCACAGGTGAAGGTTCTTGGCGGAGAGCCAGGTGTGATCCCCAGGCTGGTAAATAATGACCTCACTACGGTGGTGGTCAGCTTGCTCCTTCTGACTGCTTTCTGTCAAACATGCAGGGAATTAGGCTGAAGGGAATCAGGCCGATAGAGGAGTGATGGAGGGAATTCAGCACATACTCCACCTAGGGAAGGAACTGGGCCCTCCCTCTGCTGGTTCTGGCTGTGTGTTGAATAAGGCACAATAATTAAGGCAAAAAAGTGAAGTCAGGACAGAACTAGGTTCATTTAACAGGTAATCAAAAGGGTAACCAAGGCTGGGTTTAAGTTAAGGCAAGAGTTAATGGGTGATATGCTAAAGAAACAAGGGATAACCAATACTGCCTGCTGACTACAGAAAATAGAAAAAGGAAGATAAATAGGGAGTGGTGATTAGGAACAGGTGGTGGTTATAGTGAGGGGCAGGTGCTGATGATTAGTACTCTGGAGAGGTTGAGTGCTAAAACAAGGGTGTGGGCATGGCAGTTGAACTGCTCCTCCCTCCCTTTCCTTTGGCATATCTGATAATTCTCATGTTTGAGAAGCTTTGAAATGAAACCAAATCTTCATTTGGGATTTGATGATAAAATATGATTTGTTTTAAAGGCGAAATCTGGCTAAGGGAACGCCTTGAAGGTGACTGCATTGTCTTTCCTGTTGTGGATGGAAAAACAGCTGCTCTGTCAGACAGGCGGATGTGGGTAGTAGTTGACGTCTTCTCTAACCTCTCAGCTATGTGTCTCTGCTTTCTTAGCTGTGCAGTTCCCCAGTGTCTGATCACATCCTGGCCCTCTTTTTTTTGCTTTGGTTTCATGTAAATACATGTCACAACAGGTCAGTGGAACAAATTCAACTAAAAGATCTGTTAAGAACTTTTCTGTCAACTAACATCCATGTATAAACAGACTATGCATTGCAGTAATTAAACATATGCATTTGCTTTAACTATGGTACCTAACCTACCAAGTCAGCCACCACTTTTGACCCTTTAATGATTTGCTGAACTGTTTGGTAGAGCACATTTTGAATCACTATATCTTATTGAAAAATGTGTTGAACTTAAGTCAACCTGATTGAGCCATCTCTACCACTCGGTTGAGGTATGTTGTGGTAAAAAAAATCAACTAGATTTCACTGTCTCTTTAAATAGTACTCATTCCCAGTCTGCCTCCAACCAGGAAGCTAACAACAACAAATTCACTCCTGACATGTGGACTCTATTTGGCGGAAATTTCAATAGTAAGCATATATTTTCAACATATTATTGTTTGAAAGGTCTTACTAAACAGAGTTATGTAACTTGATACAAAAATAAAATAAGCAAGTAGCAGTTCTGCAGGAAAAAATGCATTGTTAATGAGAGAAGTCAGAGGAGAATGGCCAGACTGGTCAAAGCTGACAGGAAGACAAAACACGTCAAACCTGTAAGTGGACAGGCTACAGCAGCGAAAACCAACAAGTATAAAAAAATAAATCCAATAAATACCTAATAAAGTGTTCACTGAGTGAACGTGCAATGTATGAGCAAATGACAAGGCTTTAGGTTGGAGATATGTTTTGCAGGAAAGGATGGGATGGCGAATCTGGCTGAGGGAAATTAGGAATGCTTCCAAACCTTCAGTGTGTCTCCGGTTCATTTCACACTGTGGTGTCTTTGATGGGATTATTGGAAGTAATGACAAAGGAATGGTGCCTGGCTTCTATGGAAAAAGAGATAACAACCTGAGATCTTATTTTTCAGTTACATGCTTAATATAAAAATGCAACCTGCATGTTGCTCATATCTCTAGTTTTATCAGCCACTCTGCATTGATCTCATAACAGGGGATACCCAGAAGTATTAATGTATTGTTGTCAAATATTATTACTCTCCGTTATTTGCCGTAGTGAGAAGGAACAACAATGTCCAAGGGTTGAACAGATATGCGGTGTATTATATTAAAATAAATGATTGAACAAGAGATTACATTCTCAATTCCCACTACCATTCTGACAAAACAAGAAATTAATAATTTCATGTCACTATGAATCCTTTCAGATTTTCAACTGCACGTTCACCTTGGAAGTGATGGATATTTTCACGTTCATTTTGCAGTTTTGCATTAGGGGCATGCGACTGTTTCTGAATGTGCACACTGTCTGAAAGGTTTCCTCGTTACATAACAGCCGACCCACCCTCCTTCCATGCAAGCGCTGTCTTGGCTGAGCCTGTAAATTCCGGTTGGCACCATGGCAACGGAGGAGCATTTACCCCAGTCCTCACTCACTCTCGCTTCCTCTCATTCACCCATTTGCTCAGAAAAGCATATATGCACACATGATTACATGCGAACACACACAAACACGCTCATGTACGAAGACACACGTGCATGCACATGCACACACACACACGTACATGCAGTTTATCTCGCTCTTGGGCGGGTGACGTTCATAGTCGGTGTGCTGATAGAGATTTGAATTAGGGGTGATCTGCTGTGGTGATGGTGCATGTGATAAATGCGTGACTCCCACAGACCCAGCTGCCCGTGATCAGTAATGTGTTGGAAGAAGGCCGCCGGGCTCGTCGCGAGCATGAAGAGAGCCGATCACCCGTGATGTTCGCCTTTCTAATTACCAGCAAGCTTGCGCTCAATTAAGAAATCAGCAACAAAGAGTGACTGATTGCTTTTTAGTTTGAAGGTTGACGCTAATGTCTCCATTTTAGGTATTTGCGCATAATACTGCGCTCTGTAAGATGACAAACAATGGAGTCATTTTTCTCAGCAAGCGCAGCATAAATACTTTTGTGATTCGTTCTTAGCGCTTCAGAGCAGTGGATAATTCAGAAACTAGGTCAACAACTCAATTATAATTGCCTGACGTTTAATTAGAATAAACCAGCATTATTTCTGAGGGAAAATAATGACGGAATATATCCAAATTTTGGTACAGGTTTTGTTTATGAAAGAAAGATATGGTATCTCGGAACTGCCTATCTTAAAAAAGCCCATGTATAATTATATGACTGGTATAATTATATGATACCAGTAAGGTTATGTTGTAGTACTGGTCAAGAAGACACTCTCAAAATGAGTACAGTAGTACAGTGTACAGTGCAAGCACATTGAACATGGGATCTGTTGGTGGAGTAGTTCATTTATACAGAATTGTGCTCTTTTCTCCTGTTTCACCATAATGCAGTTTATTTCTGCCAGTTGTCCTACCATCCATTTTGATAGCACCCATTTTCCCCACAGAGGGAGTCATCAAAAATATTTCAAACAAAAGGTGTTTGTTTTTCCTGTAAATGACAGTAATGCAAATAAAGCAAAAATGATCAATTCATATTTTAATCAGAATAAAAATATAGATAGCAGCTAGGAAACTAAATATCCATATTGCTTGCATGTTATATCCTCCCTTTTCTCATGCAACACATTCAGTTTTAGAATCTGTTCTGTATACTCATCCACAGGTATTCTCATCGCACCTGTACTATTTACAGCATAACTTGTTTTTATTCAGCTTTTTTATTTTGAATGTGAGTGTAGCTGTTTGTTTGAACTCTCCCTTTAGTTACTAACTTACCCTTTAGTAACACAGCTGTGGCGTTTATGTCATCATTGATGCTGTAAATGATAACTAAATAAGTATTCCTCTCAAACATAAAAACTTGTTAACTTGGGAGGACTTACCAAGCCAGATGGAGAACTTCTATTATCCTAAGTAACTATACTGTAGCTTGTTCAATAACTTTAGCTCTAGTTTGATATATAGTATAGAACATCCTCTATGGATTTATACACAGATTATTGTCTCTGTTAGCTTCCAAAAACCAGACAAACACTTGTATGCACGCACGCACACAGGCAGACATACACACACTATGAAAGGATGTTAAGTGTGGCAAGTTGGCTTGGTTTGCGGGAAGGAAGCGGGGCAGTCCGAGGACTATGCCTGCTGGTTAAGTAGGTACACAGCGTATGACAGTAATCACTATATAATAAATACAAATAATAATATATAATTTAAAATCATCTGTCATATTTTAAAACATCACATTACAAATTTACAGCCGTTTTGATTTTCAAGTATGGCTACAGCATCTCAATTGACTGAGCAGTTTGTCAGGTTCCTCAAAGTCTTTTTGGTCTTATCTTACTATGCAAGGCTATGGCTTATTTAACAATCTACTGGAGTGAATGCATTATTTTATTTTTTTCACAAGAGAGCTGCCAGATAAATGCATTGCCCAGTGTCACACCTCTGCCTGCCAATCAAAGCACATTATTACTTTTCTTGTGTTACAGTACAGAAACATATGCAGAAAGCCTGAATGTTTTGTGCCAATCATTGAATCCCTGAATACTGTCATATAGAACAAAATCTAAGTCAATATTCAGGAGGTATAGTCTTTCATGTAATGTCATGCCACAAGATTTCTCATATAGTGTATGTACTTATTCAACATTAAATCAAGATAATATGCTGTTCCTTTGCTCCAAGTTTTAGATATTGTGCAGTTTATACAGTGGTGGACCACTATTTCCTCACGTAAGACTCGACAACACTGAAATAAGCTGTCTGAATCGGCCCTTCTAGTTTTCAGATGGAAATTGCTCAGAAATAGCTCAAATAGCTCAGACGCTCTCCTTAAATCCTCCCTTCAACTAATCACATTTCGTCCCGTGATGTTAAACTGATTCTATTTGAGATGTCCGTCCTGTTCATGTCTGTCCTGCATGGGCAAGACAAAGGCTGCACTGTTTTAATTACCGGGTGCTGTAAATTACAGTGTAATTCGGCCAGAAACGTTGACAATTTCTGTGCGGTCCCTGTGCAGCCTGGGCCATGTGAGCTCAATCTTATTGCAATTATTCTAATGTTCAAAGCTATGACAAGATCGGCACATTTCATTCCCGGGAGATTGGAGTCCAAGAGAGTGCCAAGAATGGAACTGCTATTAGGACACTGTCTGCTCATCCATATTCTTAGATGTAGATGTGTGAACTACATTTGTATCAATCCATATACTCATACGCAAATAAGTATTTCTGTTTCCCGTCATATTTGAGGCAGTCAGCATCTGTCAGCATTTGTCAACATCAGGAAGGCTCAGCCGTGTTGAAACAATCAAGGGTGTATAAGTTGAATAAGTGGATTTCCAACCCATTTTGAAGTCTTTCCCATGTGGGGGACACCTTAGAGCTTTTTGGTTTTACTTTGTGCTATTTGGGGTTTAGGGCTGGTATTTCCATTTGGGACAGTCTTCTCTGAAAAGCACTTTACAAAGAAAATGTAATATAGAATTGAAGACATGTCACTGGTAGGCGCTCAGGAAAAAACAATGCAAGTTTTTCATTGTGGTAAAAATATAACAAAATGTTTTAATGTTTCAATAAAAACCACCAGGTTCAGCAACTTAAAAGTATTACCAAAACAGGTGCCATAAAACTATATTATAGTACTAGACAGCGAGATGCAAAAGGTATCGAGTCTTCCATGAATGTGATAAGAATTATACACAAGGCAGACAAAGGGATCCACATGTATAAAAACAGTCAAATGCATTTGGACCCTTACTTCAGAAGTACCATACAACATGAACCAGTGCGCAAAGTCCAAATGGACAATGCAGTAACAGAAGTTGCCATTTAAGAAGAAATGTACGCTTTCCGGTTAGTTAAACATCACGTTATGACATTACAGGCTCGAATAGCAGGTCAATATACATGAACATAACTAACTGAATCGAGAGATATCCATTAACCCCCACCACTGAATGTCCAAATATTAAACCTACATCCAAAAGTTCAGAATAATTTTAGTCCATTTTAAACATTGGCAGTGACAGAACTCAATCTAGGGAATAGAGAAGATATCTTCACTTCCTCTAACAAAGAAATATGGGGAATACGGTCACACTATCCACCCCTCTCCAGTTTATCGTGCTCAGCTTAAATTTGATCGAATTTCGTTTCTCGTGTGGCGTTGACCAGTCAACTTACCGTTGAACGTCATTTCAAGTGTACTAAATAAGCGATACAGTACTAGTTTGTAAGCGTTTGGCCCTTAAACTGAAAGCACGACCGGGAGTGTGGAGGAGAGCGATCTGAGGGGAGGGGTTCAGTTCTTGTAGTCCACAGGCTCTTCCCCGGTTTCGCTGAGCAGACAGGTGCGGATCAATGCCTCAGTCACACCGTAGGGGTCACAGTTGGCGGAAGGGCGACGGTCTTCGAAGTAGCCCTTTTTATCCTGGCCTACGGTTCGCGGGATGCGGATGCTGGCTCCGCGGTTGGCCACGCCGGCCGAGAACTCGTGAATGTTGGAGGTTTCGTGGTGGCCAGTCAGGCGCCTGGCATTGTCCAGGCCCCCCTTGGGGTCGTAGGCACGGATGTGGTAGTGATGCCGCTTGCCCAGCTTCTCGATCGACTCCTCAATGAATCTGTAGGCACAGAACTGAGTGTTTAACCCTCGTTTTTGGAACATTGTCAAATTACGTACACGTCTTCTTGACTGTATCCGAGGCCTTAAGTTGTCTAGAACTTGCTTTCATTTACCATTGACTACATTATAATGTTCAGTTAAGAAAATGCGGTAGCATGTAATCATTAATTCATGTTAACAACTACATTAGTGAATGCCAATTAATATTGGAATGAAAACAAAACTGTTTATGCATTTATTAATGATTAACTAATACATTCATCCTATGGTTTGCAAATGAATAAGTCATGTAATGAATACATTAATTAGTAGTTAAATTCATTAACTAATGAAAAGGCCGTTTCATGCTTAATTGATGCATTTGTACATCAATTAATGAATGTTAACAACTACATTATACCTTATTGTAAAGGGTGACAGAAGATTCTAGTCACATAGTTGTGATCTTACATCTTAAGGGTTAACCAGAGACAAAAAGAATAATAATGCTCTTACTTCAGGCCGTCGTCTTCTCGCATCTCCTTGGTGCTGAAGTTGGTGTGGCAGCCTGCACCGTTCCAGTTCCCCGGGATGGGCTTTGGGTCAAACGAGGCCACCACGCCAAAGTCCTCGCACACCCGGTGCAGGATGAAGCGCGCCACCCACAAGTGGTCTCCCATGTTGATGCCTTCGCACGGGCCCACCTGGAACTCCCACTGAAGCACAGAAACCCCACAGTGTTACAGCACCTCAAAGGCTGTTCGTTCTGCAGGATCCTGCTAAGTACACTGCAAAAGAGGTCCACCTTAACAAGCATTTTTTGTCTTGTTAGAAGACTTAAGGTCTTTTTTTTCCCAAGTAGAAAATATTACTATTGTTTTAAATTATGGTTTACTTCATTCTTCAGTCAAAACGGTCTCACCTCCTTGGCAACATGTTTGTCTTATTTAGCAAACACATACAAGAAACATGATTCAGTTTCAACATAAGTGCTAAAATACTTGATTTACCATTTCTTTTGGTTTTGCAGTGTTTATCATCACAAAATGTAATCGCTCACCTGTGCGGGCATCACTTCAGCATTTGTGCCGCAGATCTGAACCCCGGCATAGAGGCAGGCTCTGTAGTGAGCCTCTACGATGTCTCTGCCATAGGCCTTATCAGCTCCAACTCCACAGTAATATGGACCTGCGTGCCATGCAGACACCTCATCAGCTAGGTGTACACTGCACTCAATTTACTCAGTCAAGCCCTAATTTGACACCAGAACCATGATGTGCTGTTCGGAGTTCTCACCTTGGGGCCCGGGGAAGCCATTGGAGGGCCAGCCGTAGGGGTGCCCATCCACACCCAGGATAGTGTACTCCTGCTCCATGCCAAACCAGGGGTGCTGATTTTCTACCATGTCCATGACCTTTTTACAGGTCAGCCTAAGGTTGGTCTCTGTTGACAGGAATGGGAAGGATTACAGTGCTGTACTAAAACACATCGTTTCCTCCAAGACATATTTTAACAACAACAGCGGCTTTCAAAAAGCGACGCAAGGTCATGATATTTCTCACCTGCGGGCTTGCGGTTGTATTTTAGCACTTCACACAGAACTAGTTTGTTGGGGTCTTTGCGGAAGGGATCTCTGAACATAGCCACAGGGATCAGGTACATGTCACTATTTGATCCTTCAGATTGGTAGGTGCTGGAGCCATCAAAATTCCATTCAGGTAAATCTGAGAAATGAGACAAAAGTTAAGATTCAAAAACTTAACATGAACTTCTAGTCATTAATGGTCAATAAACAAAAGCCCCAATATAAAATGATTTAAACTAATAATCCACCCTGGACAGGTCGCGAGTCCATCACAGGGCACACACACCATTCACTCACACACTCATACCCACGGGCAATTTAGACTCTCCAATCAACCTAACCTGCATGTCTTTGGACTGTGGGAGGAAACCAGAGTACCCGGAGGAAACCCAGGCGACACACGGGGAGAACATGCAAACTCCACACAGAGAGAACATGCAAACTCCACACAGAGAGGCCCCGGCCGAGTGCTACCCACTGCACCATCCGTGCCGCCCTTAAAATTATAATTATAATTATAAAGCTTCAGCCCTAGAGTTAGAACCAAATGATTTAATTAAATTAATTAATATGCAAGCAATGCAGTGCAGCCTAAAGAATGGCCTCTGAACAATGTCTGTCAAAAAACATTGCTTGCTGCTAGATAATCATAGTAACATGCATTCTTACCATCAATGGTCTTAGGTTCAGAATCTAAGGTTCTGGTCTTGCAGCGAAGCCCTTCTCCTGTTCCATCAATCCAGACGTACATAGCTTGCACTTGATCTCCCTGAGGAAGATCCATGTACTGCTGTTTGACAGCTTTACTCAAACTCGAGCTGGCAGACGTGGCCATCTTTATTACTATAATAACCCTGGAAAAACAACATCGAAATAAGTCTATAATCACACTAGCATGCCACAATCGGTAAAACATGCGCTCATAAGTAAAACGTAATGTTATGCAACACGAGTAGTTAACCGAAATGGAAGCACGGTTGTATTTTTACATAATAATAATAATAATAATAATAATAATAATAATAATAATAATAATAATAATAATGTGTTAAACGTTAGTGAATAGAAGACATAATGGAAAACACTTGAAAATCGGGGGGAGGGGGGGGGACACAAATCCCAAGAATTCATTGCGTGAGAGGCAAGACAAAGAAATTATTTCAGTCAAACAATGTTAGCCACCTGATATAACAGTCTTGAATTCTGGGATTTACACATGCCGTCGTCGTTTTAATGTTTTCAGTGCGAGTAATTGAAGAAAATAGTCTACATGCCCATCGATAGACACTGGCCACCGTAATACAAGTGCTGTATTGAAGGCACATCAGTGACATCTCTGCTACCAGTATTGGTATCATTATGGGAGTACAACGGTTAACATAATTTCATTCGCGTTTATTCATCGCAAAAATATATTGCCTACACATTCGACATGAGAATATCAATAGATATTCCGCAGCCGGAACCCAGCATGATTTAAAAACAATGGCTTTTAAGCCATAGTATGTACCAGCTTTGAACAAAGATAACAGCATGCATGCCAATAAAAAATAGAGCTCTCATCACCAGTATCGCCACTATTATACAACCGAATTGAAAAGAAAATGGAGGTAGCAAAGACAGTGTTTTACCTGGAAATAAGTGAAAATTAAAAAAGTAGAGAGGGGACTGGCGCTGACTCCAGTTCGTCTGTACAGCTGGTCTCGTATATTGCTCTATCATTCTCCTCTCCAAAAACTGGTTTACACTGAAACTTATAAAGTGGAAAACTGGATCCCGAGGCTTCTGATTGGTCAGAAAAAAACGTGATCTATTCGTGCTCAGGTGATGGAGGGCTCATGCGGTGAACTCATTGGACGGAGACAGTCGTTTCGTCCCACAGCAAGCAAAAGGACCATTGTGTGTGTAAATCGGAAACCGCTTTTGTTTGGACATGTATAACAAACGTTGATATTTCTGGCAGATTTACATAAAGTAATACTTTCACAATATCACATTAAAAGACTTAAAACGTTACCTTATTTTACAAATTAAACATGACTGTGTAATGTCTTCCGAACTGAAATGTTCGGAAGATTCGGCGTCTGGCACTGCATGAATGAATAAAACGCCACCTCGTGGCTGTGAAAATGCGGCTGATGAATGCCAGGGTTATGTAAAGCGTCTCAATCGCATGGAGTTCGCCTTTATTACCAAGCAGCAGCACTGTTTTTTGTGACACGGTACCAGTTCTGTCGTACCCAGGTCAGTCGTTGCATACCAAGTTCTGCAAATTATTATCACAGGCACAGCCAAAATCACAAATGTTGGCAAGATAACTTCTACCATTCTGAAACTACCACTGTTGGAAAATGACACCTCTGGTTTAAATGGTCAAATAGCGTCCTTACAATGGGGTTCATGGAAATTTCCAACTTCTAGCTAGTCCTCTTCATCCCTGTTGGGATTGAAGACATTTATCAGTAATTCATAGTTTATTTATTTACATTTCCCATTCATGTGCATTTACCATTTTATCATTTTAAAGACATTAGCTTCACTTAATTACTACATTTTACTATTCAGCTCAATCAAGTTATACTAAATGAATGTTCAACATAGGTTACATGTATTCATGCCACAATGTTTCTTGCTTAGTAATGTTTTCCTATGTATGTTATTTATGAAGAATTAATGATTTATATTCATTCATTCATTCATTCATTCATTCATTCATTCATTCATTCATTCATTATCCTAACCCGCTTATCCTGAACAGGGTTGCAGGGGGGCTGGAGCCTATCCCAGCATACATTGGGCGAAAGGCAGGAATACGCTGTGGACAGGTTGCCAGTCCATCGCAGGGCACACACACCATTCACTCACACACACATTCCTATGGCCAATTTAGAATCTCCAATCAGCCTAACCTGCATGTGTTTGGACTGTGGGAGGAAACCGGAGTACTCGGAGGAAACCCACGCAGACACGGGGAGAACATGCAAACTCCGCACAGAGGGGCCCCGGCCGACGGGGATTCGAACCCAGGACCTCCTGTGAGGCGGCAGTGCTACCCACTGCACCATCTGTGCCGCCTAATGATTTATATATGAAATATATTATTTGTTTTATTATTGATCATCACAAAGTAATGATGGTGATTTCCTGGTATGGTATTAAACAGATTTCCGTGCCTAGCTGGAACACATGGAAGTGAAGAACAGTAACCAATATCTACTTCTTAAGTTTACCAGCTCTTGAAAGCGCTAGTTCTGTCCTGTCAGACCTTCAAAGCCAACCCTCTGGTAAAAAGAATTGCCTGAAAATAAGGGATGTAAAACTCAAATCCTGGACTACTGCAGTTTATGTTGGTTTTTGGTGTGTTTCAGCCAGTTTCAGCATTAAAATGGTTCAAGCTGGCAAGCCTTTTGATGTACATTAATCTGCTATGTAATTTTGATAACTTACTTTTTTCACTCAACAAGAGGGGCATATCTTAAAAATATGGACTACTCACACATTTCATTCTTACCAAAGAATAAAGTATTCTTATTGGAAAATTTCTTATTAGAAAAATTGCTTATTGGAAAAAGTACCAATGTCCTTACTTATAAATTTGAAATATGCTCTTTGGCCTTAAATTATAGATTGTAGATAGAGTATCTAAAAGTCAATTGGATAATGATTATTTTATCTTTTAGGATGTTTGTAATGTTACTTTGTCTAGAGTTTTGTTTTTGTTTGTTTTGAAGAGGACAATTACCCACCTCTCATGCTGCATGTTCAAAGTCCGCAGTTAGACATCACCGACCACATGAATAGGATGACAGATGCTCATGGATCTATAAACCAGATATCACTCCGCAGTAATACAATGGCATAAATGGAAAACCAAAAACCACAGAGGACATCAAAATAATTCCAGCAATATCAGTAATCCACCGCACTGTCCCTAAATCTCCTCGTCTTGTGTTCATGGCTGTCTCAGGGATTGGGACCTGAGGGTCTACAGCAGGGCTGTCCAGTCTTATTCAGAAAGGGCTACTATGGGTGCAGGTTTTTGTTTTAGCAAAAATGCATAATGCACAAGGTCCGACAGAATTCCTTGACACCACAGGCTGAATTCAATGACACATACAGTACAGTAGCCTTGTTGCTTATTTTTTATAAATCCTTGCACTGGACAAGGATAAGGAGACATTCAAATGTATCTTAATTTATGATACACTTTTAATGATAATGACCATTTTGAGATAACATTTTTTTAAACAACATGATGTGATGATACAATACAATGAACTGAGAAAGTGTGTTGCCTGCAAGCTGGTCATTCTCTTAGTTTTTTGATATAATGGAAAGCATTAACTATCAATTGTGAGCACACAGGGCCATCTAGTGGTGGCAGTTATTTACTTCAGTAGTTGCTATGGAGATTTGTTTTTGCTATGCAAACATTTTGGCACCCCTGGTCAAAAAGCCTTTTACAATTCATATCTTGGAGAACACAAGCAATTGTTCCTTCTGTTTTGCCCTGTGCAAAACTTTGGGAACCCTTTTGGATTATTATCTGTTACGTTTCATGAAGATGATTACTAAGGCCCAGACCCAGGTTATTTACTTGTTAGAGCTTCAGTGAATCAGGTGAATATGATCCTAGGGCTGAACTTTTTTTCTGAAGTAACTACATGACTTCTAAAGTATACAATTGCAGTGGCTGTTCTGTCTGGTGTTAACAACCATGGATTCCTCTAAACAGTTGTCCAAGAATTTCAGAATGAAGATGGTTCATTTCCACCAGGAAGGAGAAGGCTATAATAAATAGAATGGAATAGAATAGTTGAAGTCAAGGCAAGGTCTGGAAGACTAAATGTTCAGATAGAATGGCCCAAGACCTGGTTAGAAATGCTCAAAACCACTGCAAAAGAGCTGCAAAAAAGAGTAGCAGGCACAGGTCTAGCTGTTCACAGGACAACAATACAACATACTTTAAACAGCAAAGACCTACATGGCAGTGGAGTTTTCAGAAAGAAGCCTTTCCTATGACCTCAACACAAAATGAAGCCTCTGAAGTATGCAAAATAAAACAATTTGGAACAATGTGCTTTTGACTGACAAAACCAAAATTGGCCACCACCACACCACCAAAGGGTGAAGCCTTTGTAGAGAAGAACACCTTGCCAACTCTTAAGCACAACATTATTCCAGAACTTTGCAGGCTCTTTCATGTAGTACTTAGCACTGTAACATGGCTACCCTGGTTTTGCAGCTAACTAGAGATTTACATCCTCTGTATATCTGTTTGTGAAGTTTTCTGCAGAGAGTAGTCACTGACACATCCATGCCTGTCTTCTGAAGAATGTTTCTGATCAGCTGTTTGGCCGTTTTTCTTCATTATGGTGAGAATTAGTCATTCATCAACTGGAGAGGTCTTCCTTGGCCTACTAGCCTGTTTGCAATTACTGAGCTCACCAGTGCTCTCTTTCTTCTTAATGATGTACCAAATAGTTATCAGTCTCATAATGGTATCCCTGATTGTCATTGGCACAACATTGACCAACTGAGTTTATCCATAAAAAGTGATGAAATTCCTACGTGGATCACCCAATATTGATGTAAATACCCTCAAATTAAAGATGACAGTTTGCGCGTTATATCTCATTATTTAATTTGAAATCCAATGTGTGGAAGTACATAGCCAAAAGAACATAATTTGTACCGCTGTCCAAATACTTATGACCTGCACTGTAAGTAAGACTACGAGGGCCATTGCAGAACATGAATGTTATTTTCACATAGCATTTCTGCGTGGATTTTGATACATGTTTAATGTCATTGTCCTACTGGAAAATCCACCTCTTAGCAGAAACAACAAGATTTCCCGCCTTTGTTGAATTCATTATGTCATTAATCTTAAATAGTTCCCCTAGACCATTTACAGCAAAACATCCCCAAAACATCCACGAACCACCTTTAGATTTGACAGTAGGTATGAGGTGCTTCTCCTTGTATGCATTAATCTTTTACCGTGAAACATGTTGATGGTGTGTATGGCCAAAAGTTTTGATTTCGGTCTCATTTGACTACAGCACTCTTTTCCAGTAATAATTCCAATGACGTCTGGCAAACTCCAGATATTTGGTTTTGTTACTTGTCCTCAATAATGGCCTTCTTTGTACAACCCTTCCAAAGACTTTGTTGGTATTTTGGTACAACCTATGGTCCTTTTTGAGACCTGGTGACCCCAAGATGAAACCAGTCTCTGCCATTATTGAATATGATCCTTGGGTTCTTTATTGCCTCCCTCACCATATTCCTCAACGCCCATGAGGACAATGTACACTTTCCTCTTCCTGGTAACAATTCCATGTGTTTAAAATGTTTTTATTATTGAGTTTTCCTGAGGATTTGTTTTTCTGAGGACTGTGGAAATAGGTAGTTTAAAACATTGCATTGAGAGAGTTTTTGTAGCCTTCTCCTTCTTCATTCTGACATCCTTGGACAACTGTTTAGAGGAACCCATGGCTGTTAAAACCAGACACCAGCCATTGCAGCTGGATATTTTAGAAGGCATGGAGTTACTTTTGAATAAAAAGTTCAGCCCTAGGATCATATTCACCTGACTCATTGAAGCTCTAGCGAGTAAATAACCTGGGTCTGGGCCTTAGTAATTATCTTTATAAAAAGTAACAAAGAATAAACCAAAAGGGTTCCTAAACTTTTTCACTGGGCCTTTTTCCTTTTTTTATCATTTATAAACAGTAAAAATGCAATCTTGCTTTAAAATTTGCCGAAAGGTCCACTGTTTAACTTTTACAGTTCAGGTTTGCTTCCGTTCACATACAGACTCATTGTGACAGACATTTAAACTAGGGGTGCCCACTGTATTTAGAATTTGTACTTCGGTTTTTAGTTAGTTACGATACTAGTTAATGTGCAACTGATGTTATTCTCCACTTCCTTACACACCAGTCTGGGAATGTGGTTAGCACTATATTGCTCATATCAGGTGAAATTGGTGAATGCAAGGTAATGGGAACCTTAGCTGTGAGGTAAACTACTACAGTATGTATGCAGATGAGGTGTTCCTTTTTCATGATTGAAAAGCAGATTACTTTGCCAGGTTCTGCAATCTCCTACGTGGGATTTGTCAACAGAAAATGCTGCTGTTCTACTAGGCTAATTGGTCACCAAAGATGTCAGAGTGGTGACAGTGCATGGGGGTGGGGGTCAACATGTTTGCTATTTGCTTGCTAGGAATTCACATAGTTATCACCTCCACTCTAGGGATGTGATACTCTTTAAAGTCCCTCATCCTGCTACTGAATTTGGAAAGCTTGGTTTCAGATATTTTGCAGTTTATAGATGGAACTTGAAAAATGGATTATGTAAACTATAAACATGTAATTCACTGGGACAAGACTACGGGTGGGCAGAAGGGTTGTCTGCCCACCCTGGAGAGACCGGTGAGTGGGCAGAAGTCTCCCTCAAATTGACTATCGGCACCATAGGCAGAAGTACATTTTAGAAATGTACATTACCCTGCTGTGAATTGTTGACAGACTATCATCTCCTCCCTCAACCTGGACACGTACCCAGCAGCTTTCTTCATTGCTGATCTGCAAGTCCATCCAACTTCCATACCAGTGTAGCATAGATCAGTCATGGGCATGGAGTCGCTACGAAGTAAACAACAATGTTTATTTTATCTAGGCAGGATCAAGCCGACACAGCGCTTCAAGTAATGATTGACTGCTTTGTTTTTCATTTTTATTTAAATTTTGATGAAGCCACAAGCCAAAAGCATCAGGTGTTCCTCTGAATGAAAGTCAATTTACATTGATGAAGCAGTGTTGTTTAAAGGCTGTCCTTGAACCAGCACATCTCCATTTTCCCTCTAAAACAGCTTATGAGAAACATTCATTTTACTTTTGATATTTGAATATCAAAAGCATTTAATTCAACCACTCTCGTCTCAGATCGGTGCGCAGCCAATTTTACTTCATGGCTTCAATTCCCTTTTTAGAAGAGCTGGCCTGTCATGACTCATTAAACACCTTTCCATGTTTTCGTGGCAAAGGGTCTAATATAACTGTAGATTGCAGTTGTCATTGTGATCAATTTTGTATTGTCTGTTCTGGAAAGGGCTATAAAATGGAGAGATTGCCCTCTTAGAAGCCTACTTTATATAATGTCAGTGTAATGGCACAGAATGCAAAGCCAGTCTGACAGGCATATGTGGGTATTATGCATACCCAGTCCGACGTGCATACGTGTCTATCATCTTGAAAGGCGATTCATTCAGTTCAGACAAATGAGAGTTTATAAAGAGACCTAAATTGCTCCAAAAATGGACAGTAAACTGAAAACTAAAAAGCCAGAACAGAAGGACTGTTCTGTCCCTAATGGAAAGACTGACTGAAGCAGAAACAAATTGATAAATATTGAATATGAGGTCATGAGCAAAGTTAAGGATTCAACATGCAGAGGCTTCCTCACAGGTGTGGATCATGCATTAATTAAGCCAGAAAAAAGCCTATTTGAGGATACTTCAGGGGGTGACCTCGAAAGGGGGGTGATTGTTGGGATGTGTTAAGTGGGAGTTTTAGTTTTCAAGACAGTCCAGCTTGATAATGATTCACAAGCAGTGTCTAGTGTGATGTCAGCATGGAGCTCTGGGGGGCAGCAAAGGGCAACAGTATGTGGAAGTGCAAACTCCAGTATGTGGTTGTCTGTGTATTCATTTGAAATCTAAGGCAAAACAGTTGAGCAATCACATATCAGTTGACCACAAATTTCAGCCGAGGGTAAGAGGGTAAGCTTGTTCAATAAAAAACGGTAGTACTTCCATTTTCATAGATCACAATAATATATACGCAATGGGTCAAACTACCATTTACAACAGACTGTAGCAGTCTCATGCAGTATAAAACAAGAAGCACATGCAATTAGGATATATAGAATTCAGAAATTAATTGGGATATAATTTGACTTATCAATTCCATCTGCAAGTTTAAAAGGAAATCCCACTTCAGACTGCTTTGTTGTAAGATCATCATTCTGTTGTGGTCTGTTAGAGAATTGGCTCAATAAAAATCACAAAATATTTGCATTAAAACAAATGAGTTATTTGATCCGCAGGGTTCAACTGTTCTCTGAGGTATTCTGAAGTCACTAGAATGCACCATCCACTGGAGCTGTGTTAACCCAGTGGGTTATTCCTTCTCAATCCAAGCCCCTCGGTCAAATTGTGTGTTTACAGCTCTGCAGAACAGTTAAATATGTCCAAGTCCAATGTGAAATATGTGGCATGACATGTGAAACATTTAAAACAATGCGGCCTAATAGAATAATAAAGCCTCTATGGACATTTAACAATGGGTGGTTAAGACTGTATTACCTCCATAATTACTGATATTGTCATGTGCTATCTATGACTTCCTCACTTGAGCCATTAAAATAGTTATTTTAGAGAGGAACTTTTTTTTAAAATTGGTCTATGATTGACAGTACATGACAGCTCCATTCATCCTGAGGTTAAAATAAACATTCTCCCACTGCTCTATAAAATATACAGTATGCTTTCTTTAAGATTTTAGCTTTATAGCAACAATGTTTCATATACTCAGCTGTTATATTGGAGGTATCTAGCATAAAATTTAAAATTGCTCAAATGTGTTTTACATGCAAATGCAGCCTGTTTTAATTATGTTTCTTTTTATATTTTTGAGAACTTTAACCGAAGAGCTGGCTGGTGATTAAAAGAGATATCTCTTTGGACTTTCCATAAATCTGTCAAGCTGCAGTCTGGCTTGAGTGGTTAAGAAAAAAGGAAACCACTCAAAATGGTCTTACTCAGACAAAATCTTCACAAGAGTTCCTGTCACATCTAAAGCAGGATTGCAGTCATCCAATGGGCTGAGTGAGTGAGATATTTGTTCTGTAGCAAAAGAGAAATTGTTTGAAGTAACACATGAAGCCAAACATATACAGTGGTGTGAAAAAGTGTTTGCCCCCTTCCTGATTTCTTATTTTTTTGCATATTAGTCACACTTAGATGTTTCAGATCAATAATAATCACTTTTTCACACAGGGCCATGTAGGTTTGGATTTTTTTTCTCCCTTAATAATAAAAACCTTCATTTAAAAACTGCATTTTGTGTTTACTTGTGTTGTCTTTGACTAATATTTAAATTTGTTTGATGATCTGAAACATTTAAGTGTGACAAACATGCAAAAACATGTCTCAATTGCCAACATTCAGAGAACAAGAAGCCAGTGTTATGTTTGGGGACAAAACTTTTTTTTCATCTTGATACTGTATGATTTTTCAAATGTTCTAATTTGGTGGGCAATAAGGCACATTTTTCTATTGCAATGATTTTGTGTTTAAACTGTCAATTTGAACATAAAAGCGGTCATACAATCTTTACATAGCATTGAAAGGGTGAATAATGAATGTGGTTGCTTATTGGCTATCCCAGACCCTAAAACACTTTGATTGCTGTGAATTGGAGCAATAGGTATATGGAGTTACTACAAATAACTACGCAACTTCCCTGTGTTAAGTATTCACGATGTTTAGAACAGCACCAGAAGCACAACTACAACAGTTTTGCACTCTGTTATGCAGTGAAATCTCTATTAAATCTTTATCTGGTAAATCTTAACATTAATTAAAAACTGATACCCTCTACATGAAACGATGTGCACACGTGCGTGAACAATTTTACAGGGAATACTTTTGGCTGAGCAATATAAGCCATATAAGCCCCTCTTCCCGGTTCGTAGTCTCTCTTTAGCAACAGCTTCCCCACCACACTATCACTGGGGGGCACCATTACCTTGTCATTGTATGCTGAAACGGATCGCTTACATGACTCGGACCAAGTCTTTATGAAAATTTTTATGTATGCTAGTTTACAGTGTGATTTGCAGTTAAATAGCTGAAAATTATGGCTTGCATAACAGGCCAATCAAAAGTGTTTGCTTTAGGTGCAGTTAGTTTGGCCTATGCGAATGAGACAGCGTGGGGGGCACGCAGATAGGCCTACATTTTGCGTAAGGTTTTTTTATTTTATTAAACGTAGTTTTATATGTATTATATACTACATAAACACATGTTTGTTGTACTGTAATTAAGATAAGACGCAAGCCTGTGATTGATGAATAAACAATTGAAGACATCTTGGGGAGGCCGTTTCGGCAGGGGAGGCCCTGGGCTGCAAGCAATGTCATCCAACATGGACATGGCTGAATAATTAAGAGATGCATGTTGGAGGTTTATTCTGTAATATGACACTTTGGTATGAAATATCTCAAAGGCTGGATGAGAATGGTTTTAATCTGTAAACCTCATAATACCTTTGCAAACCCCTCTGACAACAACAAAAAAAATAAAATCTGTCATCAAGACCTCATCAGAACAGCAAGTTAAAGATTATTAGTGATCTCTTTCAGCATGTTTACTGGGTAAAAAAACTATGGAGTCCAAGGTGGTGACTCATTATAAACCAAACTGAAAACTAATTTCCATCAGTCAGAGTACAGCATGTATGCCAAAGTCTCTCAAGCTTGTGTGTAACAGCCTGTCAGCAGATGAGACGTTGAGACTTCAGACCATATGCAGCTCTTTCCTCCTTAAACTAATGTGCATGCGTGCATAATTAAGCTACACCTGGGCCTACGCATGGATGCACATGAAATGTTTCAGTAAACACAATACAAATCCAATACAAAGAGCAGCATCTGTGTCTGTGATTTGCAAGTGGAAAACAGAAGCTGGGCAGAAGCAAGAGAAGAAAAACTTACCTATAGAACATGATTAGTTATGATTAATAAATTCATTGTATGGCAAATTTGGATATTAATTTACATTATGCCTGCTAATCATTTTAAGCATATTTTAAACACATTTACAATTTTAACCTGAATGACAAAATTGCAACAAGCTCTCACCATTATGGCCATCGCAGTGACAGGCCACTGTTGAGAGTGAGGGTAAGCAATGACACATACAGCCAAATCAGTTTAGTGCACATATATATTTCTTATTTTATTCAAATTAAATATTTTCAGAGGAAAAGAATGATGAAAAGGAAAGGGTCAGCATGAGAAACTGCTGAGTAGATTATTATTGCTTGAATATATTCATATTGGTAATTTCAGGCATTCTGCAGTCAAATATTAATGGACCGCTTTTGCTTAGAACTACTTTCATGTTACTCCACAGAAATACGTGTTGCAACGGTCAATTTCACCCATGTCATTTTAAAGGTACACTTGGTAAGATTTTTGTGTTAAAACAATGTTACAAGACCATTGTAAATCCCTTCCTGTTATTGTAAAAGGCTCACTGACATGGTGACTCACCCTCTGCCTGTGTTTATAGTTTATTTTCCCTATAGGTATTGTTTTCTAAGTCGATAAGCAATAGTATACAGAGTTTCAGTGATCGCTGGAGTGCAATTTGGGCAGCTACACATTCCTTTTATCTCTTTACGTGTTCAATCATCCATGTTTTGCGAAACCGTTATTTCTCTCAAATTGCATCGTTTGTGGTAGACTATTATATCTGTTATATGGACAGCTAGTTACATAGCCAAATAACTTGCTTGCTCATAATATTAAAGTTAGTTAGTTAGTTAAAGTGAAAACTTTAAAAAGACATTAAAAATATAATTAGTGTTGCGTAGCACACCAAAGTGACAAAAGACGGCAGTCACTGTCAGCTTTACAAAAAACGAGAGCTGCACGAGAACACTAAACTGTATAATAACGCTTTATATTACACGTTATATTAATCGACTGTTGGAACAGTGTTGTGGTTTGTTGCTGCAATTCCTCTCTTGACCATTAGGAGTCCAGAATTACCTGTTGTACCTTTAAGAAAATCAGTCTGCCCTCTTGAAATCCATTTGGGTTTAAATCTTTTTGACTTTTATTGACTTTTATTGCATTTACCATTGCTATATGTCATTTGAATATCAATATTGCATAAGGGAATAAGGTTAAAAATATTTTCTAAATTAGCCTAAATTGCCAACAGCTGTAGGCTGTGCTTCATCATTTTTATTGTGTTGTTGCAACATGACACGGCTGTCTATGCAACACACACTTATGTTGCCTAGTAATTCTAATCATCATTAGTCATGTTACAGTACAGTCAAAGAATAGTTTAGAATTTGGTTTAAAATGTTCCCATGATTTATGGCATGCATACCCTACAGACACATTATTGAGCCATTCTATACACAAGCAAACAAAGAAACCAATAGCCAATAGCCAATAATTCTGCACTATACATTTTATATAAGCCAAAATGTGTCGTCCACACACAAATGATAAATTATGAGTAGTAATGAGGTAGCCATGCAAATGAAAAACTGTCTCAAATATATCTATTGCTGTGAGTCCTTGTTCAGTCCAATGGTCCTCAAGTTTGGTCATGTAGGACCCCTGTCTATGCTGGTTTTCATTCCAATTAGTTACAATTCAAATCCCAGAATTCTAATAAGATCTTTTCTTAATTTCGCTTTTCAGATTTTGCAGGATTATTTACCTTCTTTAGCTACATGAATGCAACAACGTTCCGGTTTTCTACATCAAGACATTTCTCATTTCTGTGTTTTTTTTTTACAGAAAAGTGACATAATTTCCTCTTTGATATAACATACAGATAACAAGATGGAAGACTTTTAGATAACCTAAAAGTGATACTTTGAATGGAAAGAACAAGAATGTAGCCAGTTAGAATACTGCACCAGCCTTTGACAGTGTTCAATTTCCTTGTTTAATTTTCCTGTGCCCTGCTGAATGATTATGAGAGCTCAAAGCCATTGAGGTTCCAAAATAGAAATTAATAACAAGGGGAGTGATCATTTTCTTCAGACAGAAACAATGTCCCTGTCTGCATCTGCACTGCACAGAGAGCTACATTCTACAGGATTTCATTCGACCATTAATTATGCCTGGTTGAAAAGGTCTGGTTTTCATAGTAAAAGAAATCCCTGTCACATTGGAATGCAGACCAATGTTTTACCTATCAGAAAATTAATCTATATATAACTTGAAATTGCACTTGCCAATATCAAATAGGGCCAGCAGAGAATCATCTTGTCTTGTTATCTGGAAGAATGTAAAATTACCCCGTTGTTAAGTACATGGAAAATAATTTAAAAGATTGAGTGGGGTTTGATTCTATGAGAAATTGCTAACATTGATTTCTTTCACATTTTTAAAATCATATGACCACTTTTTAATTCATAGCAAAATGTGTTCAGATGTATTTTGCACTGTGTGCCAGGGAATTATGATGAGTCGTCTAATCTGAAAGAAAAAATAACTGGAAATGAGCCGATGGCAATAATGCCTTGCTAATGCTTTGTCTAGTGTCTGTGATTGTTAGGTGGAAGATTGGTATATCTGATACCACATTACAGTTAGTAACAATGAAAGTGAGCACAATGTAAGCCTTCAAGTGGCCTGAAATCCTTACGATTCTTATGTGTCTTGAGGTATGTCTGGTTAGTGTTTCATTTTATAGCCTACCCGTGCAAGGTTTTGCTTCTGTATCCTGGAAACTACATTGCCAGGTAACATCAGAGCTGCACAGCAAATATTTACTTTAAAGTCTCTTAAAAAACTCATGTCTCCCACCTGATGATGTGGGGGGTGGGGGGGGACTATGGATCAGTCGCTGTCAGTTTGTTTGTTCGTCACACTGTGGTACTATCTGTCCCCCACAAGGTGGCGAACACACCATGAAACACAGCACTGCTGTAGGCCAACTCTATCGCACTGATCCTCCAGCGAGTCAGCCGCTGCTTAGAAACAGCCTGGCATTCGCACTGAATTCCCAAAATAGACAAAAAGCTGATCTGTCTGTCTAATCGAGCAGGTGCGAGCAATGTAACTCATCAGTGCCCAAACTGGGCAGACTAGCTGCAGCCTAGCCCCTTCTGGAGACCCTTGAGGAGGAGGATGAAAGTGGTTGAAAACCAAAGGCCTCACCAGAAAGGAGCGAGTCACAGCCCTTGGTTGGAATGCCAGGTTATGGAGGAGAGAGATGGCTGAGCCTTCACCTCTTTTACGCAAAAATGGTGGGTGCATCGACAGAGCTCTGTAAGGGAATTCAAGACCAACCTCAGGTTCCATGAGGGGACCAAACAAATCTTTGGCGGGCACAGCCTCTGTGCCCCCTAAGAGGCAGCTGACAAGGTGCTGACAGCCCACTCACTGTCAGGCCATTAACAAGCCTGTGGCGGCTAGATATAGCTAGATATAACCCCAACTCTCCAGAAGGGACTGAAGAAAACCCCTGCACCTGAGACAGCATGGTCTGGCTGGGAGAGTTTAGGGGGATCCCCTCAGCATCCTACCAACTCGGTCGCTTCTGCACTCTTCTTGCTCAACAAGAGGATCAATACTTATGTACAGCCCTACGGGCTATGGCAGGAAGTACCCCAAACAATGCCTCCAACTCAAGCAGGTTCACATGAAGCTCTCTCCAGGAGGTGTCTGTAGTATTGTCACTCTGGAACTCATTGGACCTATAGAAAACCCTCTTGAAGACCCGGGGTTGTAAGTCACCATACAATGGCTTGCCAGCAATCTGGGCCCAATCAGGGGCTCCCACTGTGCCGGGCAGACCACTACTGCAGTGACCGCATGTGAAGCAGCTCGAGCAGCTTCTCTTCACAATCACCTGCTTCCTCACAATGATAAGGGACAACGTTCCCTCAACACTGATAGCCTCTTGGGAGTCAGGGAGGCTCCCATCATGGTTGAATCCAACCAAAGCCCAGATAAGTTGCTATGCTCAAAGGAGTAAGGCAACTTTCTTCCCTGTACAAGATCAAGCCCTGCTTGCTGAGATGGGCCAGCACAGACTCTGTTCTGACAGGGCACATATCAACCAATAGTCCAGGTAGCTCACTTGTGAATACCCTGGCACTGGAGTGGAGAGAATGCCACGTCCATACATCCGTAAAGGTATTGTCAGATTGGTCAACGGTGGTGAACCAGTCCCCGTGCCTTACGGACAAAAGAGACAGAAAAAGGCAGGAAAAGGCAGACACCTCAGACAAAGGCAGATTCAGGATGGGCCAGAAACGCCCATCCTACTTGCCATCAGGAAATAGGTTGAATTACACCCCTGTCCCATTGCCTCTGAGGGCAGGAGTGTTATAGCTCCTCTTACCAACAATACTTGTGCTCTGCCCGGTCCCTCAGAATGGAAGGAACAATACCCAGAAAGGTCTACTTGGTCTGAATTGGAGCCTATAGCCTGATACGAAGGATACTGGGTACAGTGGCGCCAATTAACAGGTGTAGAGGTGGGAAATGCAAAGCCAGAGGCTGACGACAGTCAGTGATGGCCTTTGCCTTAGGAAGGCTGTACTGTGGCTGAGCCACTATAGCAACCTCAGCAAAGGAGACCCTGATCAGCCTCACCCAAACCTGGTGAGGGTCCAAAGGCAGAGGTGTATGGGGGGCCTGAAGGGACCGGGGGCGATGCACCACATCATGGCCCCAGCCACACCTGATTTAAGGGAAGCCAGTGCCCACTGCTCTGAGTGCATCAGCTCCCTTGTAATGCATGACTGCTCCAAAGGTGGCCTGTAGCGTAGTGGTTAAGGTAAAGGACTGGGACACGCATGGTTGGTGGTTCTAATCCCGGTGTAGCCACAATAAGATCCGCACAGCCATTGGGCCCTTGAGCAAGGCCCTTAACCCTGCATTGCTCCAGGGGAGGATTGTCTCCTGCTTTGTCTCATCAACTGTACGTCGCTCTGGATAAGAGCGTCTGCCAAATGCCAATAATGTAATGTAATGTAAAGTGCTGCCTCACTGGGAGCAGTGGAGAAAAAAATCTTGTGGCAAACCCTCCAAATACACTAGCAAGAGGGAGTTGCTTTCCCTTCTTTTTTCCACATAGTAATAATAGTGCAAGTACAGTATTAGACTAAGCACCAATAGCACGCTCACATTGGCCTGCTCCCTTAGCTAAGAGAGATGCGTAATATGATGCTGCTGCAGAAGCAGAGTACTCAACAACACACAGCCGGTATAGTAATACACGTGGGGACTGTGCCTGATTCACACATTTCTTAACTTTCAGCTTTATTCGTAACGCAACAAGCTCAGTGCATAGCGCTTATGCAGGCTGTATACCAGGTATTTCCCACAGACTTTTGTTTATTAGCTGTATACACAGTGGATGAAGTAGCAATTAGACTAGACCGTATCACTAGGAATATGATATACACACGCCTGTTTTCTCCATGCTAAAATATGGGGTTCGGACAATGGGTGAAATCACACACCAATGGTTGTTAGCTCTTTTGCCTACAAGCCTCCCTACCATCACAGAGACATATAGGCTTTATCAGCCTATTATCAGTTGTCCTGCAATGCTTGATGGGGTGGCTTGCAATGTGATCCACTTCCGCCATTGCTCACACCAGCATAGCAAAAGTGGGCCTGACCTAAAAAGCTCTGGCAACCCTATAGGCTGCAACTCCATCCAGATTGGCCAGCTGTGACCCTTGGAGGTTACCAGCTCTTGGGGCCTCCCAAGACACGAAAGCACCTGAAGCTGCCACTGACTACTCATCAGGCCAGTGACAAAGACATTTAGCTGCTACATATGTGCATGCTCCTAACAGCTCAACCAAAGTTGGTGGCATGTTTACTGATATGAAACTACAGATGGTACAGATTGGCAAACCAAAAGCATGGATTGCAAAACAAGAGTATGGATTTAAATTGTATCTTCTCAAGAGTATAATTTTCTTACCCATAATAGGGTATCTAGGGGGGCTCCGTAAACAGCAACAGTTCTACTGTTTCCTAGCAATTTCCAAGCACTTGAAGTTAGTCTACCGGTTATCCATTAAAAGCTTAGCTCAACTGTATTCATACTACCAACATCAGGCACCAAGTAGGTGAATTGTCACCCACCCAATGAAATCAGAGGTGGCCACAGTGCATATTTACTATTTGCTTGTTTACCTTGTTCTGTATTTGCATCATGTTTGCCAATAACAATCCATCCTTCTAAAAGCTTTAAGTGTCATACCTTGGCAATACATACACTTTATCTTTTCTCTTGACTCTTTCTCTACTGTTGAATTTTCACTTTGCATTGTTTTATTTGGAAAGTGTTTTGAAAGCCATGTAAGTGCTCATTAGCTCAGTAAATGGCATTACTGTATTATTATGATACATTTTTGAGGTAAACCCATTTAAGGCCATATGATATTTAAACAATTAACCATCTCATTTCAAATAATTTTCCAAAGTCAACACACTATTGTGAGGAAGAATCCTGCTGCCTGCATGTAGTATCTGTGGTTAACACAGGATGATGTAATGTATGGAAATAGGAGTGTGAAGATGATGGAACAAAGTTCCTCTTCTACCCATCTTGCTCTGTATCGTTCCAAAAGTACAATATGAGACTTTCAAAGCGCACATTTATTGTTTATACATATGGGAATACAACGTCCAGAATAACTGTATTGAAAAAGACTACACATTTGACATACCGTCTAAGCATTGCACCAGTTCAAAATTGCCCGTGGCATAATAAGAGAACCTTGCTGGATAGCATATTTATTCAAGCCATTGACTTTGTTTCTAGCAAAAATGCATATCTGTTTTCAACCTGATCTTTATGAACCTTCCATTTTCATGGGATTAACTGTATTCATAAATGACAAAAAGAAATAAATGGTAAAGTGAGATCTTTTTAATCAGCAAAAAGACCAATAGGTCTTTAAAATTGATGTTCTTAAGGTCTAGTGCTCCTGTCTACATTATAAGACAAAGACAGATGAACCGCCAGTGAGGATAATTGTGATAAACTAATGAAACTCCCAAAAAAGTTATTTTCCACTGAGTCTGGAAAGACGACAGACGACGGAAAGTATTTGACAATACAACTTGCCTTCCTCTGCAAAATGTCAGCAGTCTATCCTCACACAGAGAGCCACAACATGGACAAAAACAATGGTAAATCTCCAAAAAACAGGGTCCTTTCATTGAACAAGCAGGTCCAAGAGAGAAAAGGTGGCAGAATTCCTGTGAAAGAAGGAACTTGTCAGTATTTATTGGCTCTGTGGATTTGCAGACTCTTTTATATCGTCACACTCTCCCTACAATTGTGCCAGTGCTCTTAAATCTAACAAGTCTCCCGTTGCCCCCGGAGAGCAAGATTTTGTGCAAGGGGTAGTAAAACTGTTTTGGCAGGGCCTGCTGTTCACTTGTGGAGTCTGCACAGATACCGTGTTGAGTTGACTAGGGTTACTGTCCTTGTAACAGTTTGGTTGCTAGCAGACTTTTTTCAAGTATCATAATGTATTCTAAGGTGGGGGGTAATCTCTAACAATGTTCTTATAACGCACCGATGATGTTATAGGGATGAAGATCAGATATTCATTTCAGGCCATGGTTTGGACTTTAGTTGGACTAGAGATGCTAGTCAAGGCATTATTACATTATTTTTCAACATAGCCAATTTGGTCTGGCCCAGTATGGCCCACACTACTCACTTTCACTTGGCCCATGTATACAAATGCCACGGTCCATGGGTGGGCAAGATCTGGTTGCCAGATCCAGACCAATTTCGGTAGCAACACTAGTTAGGTGTGAGGCTCAGTCAGAGCTGTCTTAATACAGACGTCAGAAGTCTTTAATCTTGCTCAAAAGTTGTGTGATGATCAATGATGCGATTTATAATCCTAACACAGCTAATAAGTGTGCTCTCTTTGGCTGACATCCTCAGCGCAGTGCCAAAGTATACATGGCAGCGCCAAATCGCAAATGCCAGCTCTGGTGGCTGGCAGAGTAGAAGAGAAGCTGGTAGAGCTTTGGAGAGAGAGAGTTTATATGATGTGTCCTCCCATGCATACCTCAAATTGTTTCTAGAAGATGAAGAGACCTTGCTGTCACCAAATTTTGCGGTGCACGTTTGGTATCAGACCACCCAATTAATAGATGAGCAAAAGTATTGGAACAGAAAGTATTTAAGTAAATGAAAGTAAATAATACTTAATATTTGCAGTCCCTTGATTGCAGTAACTGCATCAAGCCTGCAACCCATTGACATCAAACTGTTTGTGATGCTTTTCTAGGCTTTTACTGCAGCCCCTTTTAGTTGTTGTCTGTTTTTTTTTTTTTTTCTTTTGGGGGGGGGGGCTTCCCTTCAATCTCCTCTTCAAGAAGTGAAATCCATGCTCAATTAGTTAATCTTGGTCTCATCAATCCATAAGACTTTTATGGTTCTGTACTTCTTGCAAATTGTAATCTCCCCTTCCGATTCTTACTACTGATAAGTGGTTTGCATCTTGTGGTATAGCCTCTATATGCTGCTCTCTAAGTCTTCTTTGAACAGTTGATTCAGATACCTTCACCCCTGCCCTGTGGAGATTGGGTTTTTTTCTTCACACCTCTGACAATGTTACACAATGTCTCACAATGTCACCAACTGTTTTTGTTTTCCTTGGTCGACCTGTTCTGTGCCTGGAGTTTGTGATGGTAGATCAGATGTGGCCCTCCTCTATCAGAACAAATAACCTCATTGTCTATGTCCCCTATACACAGTGTAACCTGAAAAGGTCCTTGCCATTTGCGAAGTAATTTAGATGCTGATGACGGGAGTAATAACAGGACTACTCCTGGTTTGAATATTTACCATTGCGCTCCCCTGTTGTATTGCCGTCTCTGACGTTCTTGACCCTGGAGCAAATATTTGTGTGCAATTTGACAGAGTGACTGCAGCTTTGATCGCAGGTCCAACATGTATTGAATTTCATTTTCACTTTGGCTTGGAACCTCCTCCTAAGTTTCATTTAACAGGTTCAAAATGCCACAGGACCTTTGCCCGCACAATAAATCAAAGGGGGAAAACCCTGTGGAAGTTTGATGAACCTCTCTTACGGCAACCAGCAGGGGGTCAGTTATCCTAATTTCAGATATTGGTAGAAACAAACTTACAAATTATTGTTTTCAACATCTTATTGAACCGCTCCACCAGCCCGTCGGTTTGAGAGTGATAGACGCTGGTTTGAATAGCCCTGATGTCCAACAACTTTCAGTGTCCGTGACATAAATAAGGTGCCTTGATCTGTGAGAATCTCTTTCAGGACATGGGCGAAAAAAAACCTGTGTGTGAATTGCAGACATCCTGTCACCAGAAAAACTTGTAACAAGGTCTTGTATCCTCCCCCTAATAATGTGCTACCTGTTACAGACGAGGATGTCCAGTTGACAATGTCTGGAACATAAAGTCCAGAAGTGGGTTAACCAAGACTTTCACCTGAAGCACAACCACTTATGCAGGTAAATCTCTATTAAATCTTTATCTGGTTCATCTTAACATGAATAAACGACCAAAACCATCTATATAAAACATTGTGTGTACGTGCGTGGACAATGTTTCAAGGAATATCTTTTGCTGACCTGCCTGCCCGTTTGCATCAGAACCACGTTGCTGTCACACTCGCCCTTTAAACACACACCCACACTTTTCTAAAGCACTATACTCTTAAGCAAAACATCCGTCACAGTTTGTTACATAAATAATGCAAATAACATACCGTGTGACCAGCGACCACACACCTAATGGCCACCTCTGTGAGTCTCCCAATCGCCTCTGGTGGAACCAACTTATAGCCAACAATGCCTGGATTGTTTTCATACTTACAGGTATGAGATATGACTCTGCCGGAGTGGGGTAAGGATGTGGCATGCAACCCTGCCCTGATGTCTCTGGCGTACTCACCTGACCTGAGGCCGGGAACTGGGGAGAATTAATGGTGGGGCTAAAGGGGTGGGTGGGACAGAAATAGCCTTTAGGGAAACGGGGGCCTGGGGACGGGGGCGGGGTTAAAATGCGGAACTGGGGCTGGGGCAGGGTTCAAACAAGGAGCTGGAGCTGGGGTGTGGTAAAGACAGGGAACCAGGACTGGGCCGGGCCTTGGGTTGCGGCCCTTCGGTTGCGGCCAGCACCAGCAGGAGTCAAGGTCATAGGTAAAGGGACAGCCAACTGCCTTAAACGAGAGTTCACACAATCTCTTCCGGTGGCCCTCCATCTTCAGTTCCACCCCTTCCCAGATGGTAGCCTGGAGAGTAGCGTATTCAGACTGGTCAGTATATTTTGTGTAGCTAATTGCACCTTCCCCGGTAGGAGGCATGACGCCCACTCTTCCACTGGCCAGCTGCATGCCATGGCTGTCATTTCAAACAGTTTGACAAAGGCCTGTGGGTCGTCCTCTTTGCCCCATCTTCTGTAATTTGACGTGCGCCAGGAGGGGGATCGGGGTGGGACCAGATGTTCGCTTCTTCAGCAGCTCTGTCAGGGCCGCTCGATCCACGGCCTGCAATGTTGCTCTAGTCTGCATCGTCTGGTGTTGTTTTTCCTGTAGGCATGGTCCTTGGCTTGTCCTGCTTCCTTCCCACAAACCAAGCCCAGTTATCACAGACTAAAAACTAGGTCATGTGACAGATTGTTGTTTGGTTTTTTCTGTGTGGGCCTGTGGAGCCAGAAAGGGAAAGTAGGGTGCTGTCAAACCAGGCAGCTGCACTGGCCCTTCATGCAGGTATGACCATAGCTGTGATTCCTTTGTTGTCTGGCCCTGGCAGCCCTGTTGCCCTGTCCCTGGCCACTAGACTCAGCAGAGGTCCCTCAATGCTAGGGTCCCCCTCATCTCTGCCTCCTTGTCCAGGGGAGCAGTCAGAAGGTGCCCTATGGCCGTTTGACCCTAGTGGTAGCCTTTGACATGCATCTTCCTGGCACTTTATCGCTTCCTCCTGGAGATTGAAGCTAGGGAGGGAGTATGTTGTGCCAGGAAGGGAAAGTAGGGTGCCGTTCACCAGGTAGCTGCACCAGACCATTATGCAGGTAAAGATGTGTCCTCCCATGCATACCTCAAATTGTTTCTCGATGTTTCCATCACGGTAGTTGTGGCCAATGACTTTCTTATGAAGGCTACAAAAGAGGCCTGGGTTTTTCAGTTGGGGGAGAATTGGGGATTTGAGAAGTTTGTAAGCATGAATGTATGAGCATCCATGAGGATAATATTTAGGTAATCTCTTATTTTCTTTGATTTATTTGCCTTTGTGTTTGGGTTGCCAAATGGGCCTTATTTTTCTTTAAAGAAGCTTTTCTTCCATTTTGGTTAATAAAGGGCAGTACACCAACCTCTGATATGTCCATCTTCTGACAAGTGGGCCATATATGGGGGATGTGATTATGTGGTTCAATCAAAGTTTACCTAATGTCTACCTAACATTAGAAGACAATCAGTCTGACACACTCTCAAATCTGTCATTGCAGTGCAATTATGAAATCCTTTGAACGGGCTAAAATAAGGTCCGGTTCTGGCAAGCGGATGCAGTCCACCCATGGACCGTCCTTCATTCCTGTGTGCCGGCCGAACGAAGGTGAGTTGTGTGGGCCCGACCAAATTACTATGTGGGTTATTTCATATCATGGCCATATTGGGCCAACTGAACAAACATGTCTGTTTCATCCATGACTTCATATTAGGCAAAATACTTCTCCCGTCAACAAACTAAAATAAAATTCTTTAATTTAATTCTTTCTTTCATAATTACTGTAGCTTAGAGCCATTGTCTGGGGCCTGGTGACAGACTTTACAAACAGTGGTCGTTCAGGGCTTATGCCTACTTTATGAGCAGCATGTGGAGCGACTCTGGCTTGTGGTCATCTGTCACCTCCAGTCCTGATAAAATATGTTCCAGCAGACAAGGCCGCTGCAGCCATTAAAGGGATAACTTCAGGTGCTCCATAAAGCTGTCCGACAACTGGGTCTGTGTACCAAGGTGATGCTCTGTTGATTGCAGACTTTAAACCAAAAGTAGAATAGTTTCTCTTTTTTTTCTCTTGTAGTTGTCCAACTTTCAGGGATGACAGATTATAGCGTTAAGTCTGGCCCTTTTAGCACCTCAGCAGTGAGTGGAGCAGGCATCACTTCTTTAAAATGGATATTTCTGCTATATGCGGCGTTTTTTTGGGTCATATAGCTTGCCGGACTGAATATAATAATGACATGGGTTTAATTGGTAGCATTATAAAATTTACTTTCACAATTTTGTGATGATAATGTATGCCCAGTGAAAAAAATCTGGAATCTAGAGGGGTGGAAATCTAGGTTGAGACGTTGTTTGAGATGTTTGGTGTAAACATAGACAACTAGGTTAACTATATTGCCCAGGTGTACCCGGATATAGCCTGGCTACTTCCTAGTCAGCAAGAAATCTTTAACCTTTTGACCAAATGTACATGTAGCTGGGTTTTCACCCGAACGCCTAGATGGTGTTTCACTGAAATGTGCACTGGGTGGTTTGGAAAAAACAAACCGATAATGCTTTTAAATGTGAACTTCCATCCATCCATTATCTGAACCCGCTTATCCTGATCAGGGTCGCAGGGGGGCTGGAGCCTATCCCAGCATACATTGGGCAAAAGGCAGGAATACACCCTGGACAGGTCGCCAGTCCATCGCAGGGCACACACACCATTCACTCACACACTCATACCTACGGGCAATTTAGACTCTCCAATCAGCCTAATATGCATGTCTTTGGACTGTGGGAGGAACGGGGAGAACAGAGAGGCCCCGGCCGACAGGGATTTGAACCCAGGCCCTCCGTGCTGTGAGGCGGCAGTGCTACCCACTGCACCATCCGTGCCGCCCTTAAATGTGAACTTCAAAAATGAATTTGACCGTAATCCAGAAATGGATTTGCGATGTGACAACCGTTTTAGAATGTTGCAGAGAGGAGTTACAGCACTGTGAACTACCCATCTCAGAATGTCTGATCTTGCCGTTGCAGATGATTCAACTTGTCTAATATCAGATCTTGATAATGACCCAGTTGCCACTTGGAATGATCCATCGTTTCACTTATATTATTATTGGGTTGTGATAGCACCTACTATGTGTCAATAACACACCAAACTGGCTGGCTTACTTGGTAAACCACATCCACTCTCTTTTGGTGAACCACATCCACTTCAGATTCTGTGTCTCTTGGAAATGCTCTCCTTGTTCATCTTTCTCTGGCCAGATTCATAGCTATCTATAAAATGAAGCATGTATTCCTTATTACAGTAATGATAGAAAGACAAAAATAAGTATATCTCAGTATCTAAAAATACAAAGTTTATATTTTACTGTCTATTGTTTTCACTATATTGCACAGCACCAATCCAAAGGACCTAAAATATAACTAGTTGATTTTAGTCCACGGCACCTGGTGACATGGCTCAGGCAGTAAGAGGCGTCGTCTGGCAGTCGGAGGGTTGCCGGTTCAATCCCCCGCCCAGGCTGTGTCGAAGTGTCCCTGAGCAAGGCACCTAACCCCCAAAATACTCCTGACAAGCTGGTCGGTGCATTGCATGGCAGCCAATCGCCGTCGGTGTGTGAATGTGTGTCTGAATGGGTGAATGAGAAGCATCAATTGTACAGTGCTTTGGATAAAGGCGCTATATAAATGCCAACCATTTTTACCATTTACATAATGTTCCAGAAAGGAAAAGGCATCATAATTGTACAGGAAATCCATACGTAGGTAAGACTTAATTGAAATATAAACTGTCATCTTATCACTCAAATCTAGATATCATGTGCACTAGTACGGCACATTCGTGGAGCAACATAATGTGCTGGAAACTGTCAGGAATGCTTGCATGCTATTTGAATGGCTCTAATCTTGATAACCGGTTTCTCAGCTGGATTTCACGGCCCTGGGTACATTTCTCCCTCGGAGCCCGGAGAGGCCGATGTGCCCTCAGTCACTCCAGCTGTCTGTCGGGCGTCAGTCTTAATCACTGTCTGAATGCCCGGCAGGGGCAGGATAAGAATTGCGATGTTAAACATGCTACATTTGCTTGTAACTGTAGATAAATCACACGCGACATAAACACCAAATAGATTCTCGAGGAACACTTTTTGCGTGTATGTAATTAGTGCAGTAAATCTGCTAATTAGCCTGTTTGTTGGCGGCTGCGATGTACGGAGGAGTGGAGGCTCTAGCAGATGGTCTTGGCTTTCTTGGAGGCACCGCCTTGGAGTGGAGTAACTGCCGTGTCAGACGCTTCTCCGTCAGGCGAGCGCCAGCAGCCCCCTGCTCGGAATACAGCCGAGAGAGAAGTTAAGAATAGAGGGCTTCTTGTCACATTGAATGTAATTACAGGGTAACAACACAGGGCAGCAGCGGGGGGAAATGCATACAATAACACATTGTAAGCTGAACGAGACCAACAACTACCGCTCCTATGGTGGCTCTATCTCTCCGTTGTCGTTCATTGGAGAGTCTTAACAGGTATCCATAGTTTCTTTCTTGGAGGAAAATGCCATTGGTTGGCATGCTTTGTGGCTCACTGCATTGGCTGTCACTGCTTTCAAAGATCGAAAATTTTTTTTCGAGAGGCAGTCTCGATCACTGTGAGATCGTTCCAGATCAAAATGCTATGCTCAGAAGTTAACAGGATATTGTGATAAAATGAGACAGAGACTGTAAGTATTATTTCATAATTTCCTAATATGACAGTTTGCTCTTCGGTCCAAAAAGTTTTGAGAGGCTCCTTTTGGCTCTTAATTGAGAGGTCACTTTAATCTTTGGAGAATTCACCAGGATTCAAAAGTGTTTTTTGTAGAGCTACATGAGCACGGGAGTCGATCCAAAAACGTTTAACATACAATCTGTGTCGGGAAAAAAGATAAAAGTTTCTCGGATACATACGATCTGTGGAACGCCCTGTAAAAAAAAAAACAGTGAAATACACCAGCACAAAGGACAAAGGCCTTCATTTTAAAGGAGGAGGCAGGAGGAACAGTTTTATTAAATAGCCGCTCAGACATCCCATTAAGGGCAATTACGGCTCGTAGCTCTGGCTACCCGGGACAGGACGTTTACCCGCGTTTGACAAAATTGGCACGACACCGAAGAACAAAGAGCGGGCAGTTGCGCGAATCTCTCCTTCGCCTCCAGATGTTTGACTTTATTCAATAAGAGATGGATGAAAGGGGAGGGAGAACGAGCAGCTGCTTGGAAGGAAGTGCCGCGCAATGATTCCAAGGCCTCTTGCCAAATGGTGAAACAATATGACAGAAACACAAATAAATCCCGGACCGTTTCTGCATTCAGCCAACGTCTGCTTTGTATTTGTCAGATGCTGTTGTCCTTGACGGGATCCTCATGGAAACCTCTTATTATTCTCTCTAAAAGAAATTTTGCCTGATTTCTGTCTGCATTTCAAATACCGCTGTCTTTTTTTTGCACGCTGGGCAGTCTCGGGTATGAATACTAAGATTGTGGGGAAATTGTGGGGACTCGTGTTTCCATAACAATATCAAACAAGTAAAATCATTTATTTTAGTATGCAAACACTATAGGTTTCCATTGTGGCAACCTTTAGAAGTGTTAAAATGAGTCATGAATGCATGATGGCAGCGCTTCACCACAAAGAATCCCACGTAACCGAGAATGGAGAGCCCTATCCCTACACCGAGATCGAAAACCCATGCGACTGTCAGCTTTTCTTTTGACTGAGCATGAAAGTAAGTTTTCCAGTAAAGAAGCGTTCCTCTTCGGGGACATGCTAATGCTGTTGTGGTTGGGAAAATAAAGGAGAAGTGACACCCGGCCTTCTCTTTGGAGGGGAGTAGACTCTCCTCTTTAGTATTCCAGCTTGGAGCGATGTACTGTATGTGGGAGGCTGCTGGGAAGCTCTGTGCTGTAATAGGTAGGCCCACTCCTCAGCCTGGAGTCACGGGCACGGGGCAAGGGGAGCAGCGTCTGAAGAAATGTCACAAAGGCAAATCCGAATCTCAGCCGTTAGGGTTCCCTGGCCGCGGCTGATGTGAACATGGGGAAATTACCGTCTGTGTACTTGTCTGTGTTCGTGTGCCTCTGTGTGTGATAATCTTGTTTTGTGTCCGTGTATGGGTATACGTGTTTGTGTGTGAGTGTGTGTGTGTGTATTTGTGGTAACTGTCTGTTGGTTTAGTGCTTGTGTGTATGTGTATGTACATTAAAATATATATATATATATCTGCTGCATACAATGTATCATATACATTATTTCAGCATTTACACAGAATTAGACCAAAAGAGGCATGCTTGGTCTGCATGACACAAGCTATAATAATATCTGATAAAAGCAATTTAATCTTTTCTGAATCTGATGAGAATATTTAAATTAATTTAGTGTACCTGAATTCAAAGGCATACTAGGGATACAATTTTGAAGGAAAATAAGCCATTTCAGCTAAGCACAAAATTTTCAGTTGTATTAAATTACTTCTATTCAGAGTCTGATTACCTGACTGAATGAAAAGCAAAGAGAATATGATTTCTTTGGAAATAATTATTTATGATTGACTGCTGAAATGTACTGAAAAGTCTGGAAATTAAAGGACTCGTCTTCATTTTATGGGCATTATCAATTACATGAAATATTTTGTAAAGGCGATAATAGCAATAGATAATAGGCAGATGAAATCTGGAGTCATTTTAACTTTTCACATGAATTACCTGAAAGCATATCTACAGTATGTTAGAAAATTGCACTGCCATGTTTTATAATACTTAAATATGGCATTTTTTGTACTAGTGTAATTATGTAGACTTGACATTCAATTTTAATAAAAGTTTTTCTGAATATTCACTCTATAGTCACTCATGGCACAGTTGAAATGGATGAATCTGTCCGCATTCTCAATAATACTGCTATGTGCTAGGCCTCCAGTAGAGGGCAGTGTTGACCTGCAAAGTTCCACACGTGCCCTTGAGACACGTAAACAAAGCACGAGACGGTCAAAATCACCAGGCCTTTCACCTCCCTGTGTTGATATAACCATATTTCATTCATTTTGCCAGGCATTTGCTGACCATGCCCCAGACTTGTCAACGTGCCAGTCAAACCAGAGATAAGTGCTGACTTGTAGCACTCCTGTGCCTCATGTATTGCATGTCCACCTCATTTGAGTGGAGGGGAAAAATCCCAGAAAGGGTGGGAAAAGCTGGGTTCTGTTCTTTCGTACCACACACGCTCATGAAAGAACCAGAAAGCAGGTTTTGTGTGGCTGACAATGCTAGCTCATTGCAGCAATGTAGACAGTGCCATTGTTTAAAACGGCATCTTCGCCATAGTGCTTAGGGATCAGAGGACAGGAATGAATGAAAGATTTTTTTTTTATAGTTTCAGAAATTAACATAATTTTGTATATGTGTGTGTACCATTATGCATGGTAGTTACAAATGGTAGTTATGAATCCAGAAAATAAATCAAATAGCATTCAATGCTTTCAATGGTGCCAAGTCATTATTAATCATGCAAAACAGAGAAATACATAGTCTATTTTCAGTCTTCACTTGTACTTGTATACTGTACTTTACAATGATCAAATATTTAGTCATGTGAAATTTAATCACAATTGACAAATTTTGAATTTGCCGATATAGTACTTATGGATTTTAAGCTTGCTTCTTATAATTATGGAAATGAACTAATTTATTTTATGACTAGAACAGTTCTAATTTGGATCATTAATTGATATGATTTATTTTTAATTTAGGTCTGACAGTTTTTTTTTTACAAAATGGGTCTATTCATTTCATTTTGAATTATGAAAGTAAATTAAAGTGATCCCACTTGTCAGGAATAATTTAAAAGCTAGAACAATCTTGTCATTTGCATGATGAAATTAAAAGTATACATTGACAAAATACATTATAAGGAGTAATTCTAAAATGGATTTTGAAGCATTAATTCTAGTTGTAATTAAATCACAATCCTGTCACAACAAAACAGGAAATGGTTTCTTATCCACACTGTTAAACACAATAAGAAGATAATACATTCAGTTTGTATTTAATCTGCACCAAATTAGATCAAAAAAACATTTTTATATTTAAAGGAAGAAATGTCTGGAAATATAAAACGGTTTTCAAATAAGGAAGATTTCCTGCATTTTGTAGACATATTCTATCATCATTTGTGCTCAGGTGCTTGGTGTCAGCTCTTAAAGTGATCGTATTCTTAAAAGAAGGTGACACTCAACAGGACTCTTGAGAAACAAGTTCATGCAGAAGTCTCCCACTACCAGGTACAGTGCATGGAGCATGACAATAACTAAAACAGCTTTGTGCTCACCAGCCACAGTGTGTAGTGTCTTCAAACATTGAAGAGGTATGAGCCTTCTGGTCGTTCCATTGTGGGGCAAAGACCTCTGTGAAATATGTAATTGTTTTGAATTCTACCCTGGTGTAAAATCCAGCTATGACCATACCAGCTACCGGCTGTTTCAAAACATATCTTGAGCTGGTCACACCATGTTGAGTATAGAGCTGGTCTGACTGGTCAACCAGCTACCAGTTGTTTCAAAACCAAGCTTGAGCTGTTTTTATCAGCACGGTGGTACTTTTATCTGCTTGATTGATCCTGCCTGATACAGTTGAGGACCAGAAGGCGGGGTTTGCCTTCTTGAGAGTATTACATCCAGGGTAGTCCGTAAGTTTTTGAACAGTAGTACAATTTCTGTTCTTTTGGCTCTGTACTCCTGCCCATTGCATTTGAAATTAAGTATATAATATATAGTAATGTATATAATAATGAGGTTAAAAGTATATAATAATGAGGTTAAAATGCAGATGGTCACCTTTGAGGGTTCAAATTTGAGGGTTAATTTCAGACATCCATATTAGGTGAGGTGTGTAGGAATTGCATCCCTTTTTGTACATAGTCCCTCCATTTTAGGGGACCAAAAGTAAGTGGACAGTTTCTCTGCAGTTTCTGATTAGTCAGGTGTGTTCAATCGCTTCCGATCGCTCCACTGCATGAGTACAGAGCCAAAAGAACAGAAATTGTCTGCAGTCCAAATACTTATGGACTGCACTCTAGGTTCCAATACACCAGGCAAGCTCTGTAAGGCATAGGAAAGTATTTGAATTTAAAACAGTTATGTTTTTCACCCTGGACTGGGGTGGCAGCAGAGGTTGAGGCTGCATGTTATTCAGTCTGCCTCAGAGTCGCTGCTCTCACAGTGAGGGATGTGTGGCCTCACCACAAGCCAGCCGCACACACACTCCACACACGCTATGAACCTTTGTTAATGAATGTAACATCAATGTAATTTTACCCCCTCGCCACACTCACGCAGACTCATGCAATAAAAGGCATTTTCTAACAATCCTTGATACCATTTCTCTATGTCACAATGCTGCAATATAAGAACAAAATTATCTCACCTGTTTATGAAGCTATGACTGTTTTCTGACTAATGTTTGAGATTATTTTGAAATCCAGACAGACAGTTTAGAACCTGTTGCACGTGAAAATCCCAAGAGATCAGCAGTTCCTGAGACATTGAAACTACTCTGTCTGGCACCAACAATCATCCTCCAGTCAAAGTCACTTGGATCACATTTCTTCCCCATTCTGGCATTTGGTACAGACACAAGGCCTCCGGTCCAGACCTGGTCAAATACACAACCTATGAAATTCTCTGAAAAAGTGTAACCCTGCCTTCTGTTACTCTTGGTTGGCTCAGTTGTGGCAGGCAAGAATAATCGAGCACAGAAACGTATTTGAATCCAAAACAATTACGTATTTGACCCCGGTCTGCCGTGGTCACTGCTTGGTCAGGCTATGAGTGGTAAGTACAGTCACGCCTGCTATGAGGAATCCACAGGTCCCTGGATGAGACCAGGTCCAGTAATCGTCCGGCGGTCGAGTAGCACCGCGTGCGGTTCCCCCCGGGGCGATTAGGTTTTTACCCGCTCAGCTGGGGACGGTGTCGGCGTGGGGTGTCTGCAACCCACGATAGGGACTAAGAGAAATATATATTCCTGGTGGTCTGAGGCTGAAACCGAGCCCTGTGCCATAAACATTACGCGCACTGGAGGCTAGCTCCACAGAGCCGCAGATCAAGCTGTCTGATGCGGCCTCAGAAACAACACCTCAAATAGACACAAGTGATGCATCGACGGAGCGGGAGACTTGGGAGCCGTCCGACGTCACGCACGCTATGCAGATAGCTCTCCGCAAGCCTCCCCACTCTCTGCTCCGGGGCCTCCCTGTAGCCACAGCCTACATTCATTCGGTATTTTATTTGTCTGTATCTGCAGAATCTATCTATATGTCTGCTCGCTTTCATCTGCAGTTACCTCCTAACCCCAGGTTAATGGCTGACTTTTAAAATTAATGATCCCTAAAGATCCCTAAAGACATGGATTCCCAAGGCTAAATGTTTTCATGTCATATCTGCAGTCACCAAGCTGGATCCTACATTCCTGCTGAAAAATACATTATATTATTGTTAGATGTTGTTTTTTTCTGTTTTATGAGGCAGGCAATGAACAGAACTGCGGTTTGTTTATAACGGAAAGAAATATACTATAAAAGCAAGTACAGTGGTTGATCTAGTTAATCACTCAGTCTTACTGGTCATTATTACTGTAGCCCATAGCAGAGTTATACTGTATGGCCATGTAGGTTCTGTGACTTCAAACAGAAGACGTACCTTTGGAAGTGCCTTAAGGCCCATCCACACCAAGAACTATAACGATAACTATAACCATAATGGTGTGAGCATCCACATTGATGACAGGTTATGTTCTGTAAATAGTCTCTGGGCTATGTCATCTGCCATTTTGCATGTGACGCCCTGTAAATTTGGTTGGATTTTGATTGGCAGTCAGCATTTTATCATTCATGCAGCTGGAAAAAATCGCTCTGATAGTGATTCCAACAATATCGTTTGTCACTGTTATTGCCGTTATAGTTCTGGTGGGCTCCACCATCCACTTGAATTTAAACTATTTTTTTAAATACATATTTATAGTTATAGTTATTGTTCTTGGTGTGGGTGGGCATTTACACATTATTATGGAAACTCCACTGGCATACAAGAATGAAAGGTTAATCATAGCTTTGTCATGCACATGACTAATTAGTCTAATTAATGATGCACAGGCCTATAGACTTGTAGGTTGAGAAAAATAAACTACTACTGGTGGCAGGGATTGAGCTCAGACAGTTTGAGATTGTGCAGGTTAGCCTTATTTTACATTGATCCACGTCGAAGAACCACAACAAGAGAAGGATCCTTTTTCTCACTGAGCACCAAACTTTTGTGAAATGAACCCTTTCACATTTAAAATCACCTTGACAGTTTTCTCCCAGACAGAGCTGGTAAAAATGCAGAGAATGTGGACTCTGTCTGGACCCTGATAAAGGCTAGCATAATAAAATGTATACCCAGCACTTTATACAAGTCCTATCAGATGCCGGCAAGATTGATATCCCATAATGCTTTGTCTTGATGAGACAATGAAAAATGGCCCCCGCCACCATCGTGTCAATATCAGAGCTGGAAATGCACCACCAGTCCTGAGCTTTATTTAATCCAGTTTTCTTTAAGATGATACCTCTTGTTACTTTTCAGTGCCTGTCTGTCAGCTTGACATTGCAATATTCTTTCTTACCTAGTCGGTTTCATTTATTTTAAAATACCATTTCACACACTGCTGCCTTTAACAAGGTATTATACAGTGTTGAGGGAGAGTTCGGAGGATTGAATTGTGACAGAAACAACACTTTCTTTGATAAAAATGCAGAATATTGTAAATAGTCAACTCTATAAAGGTGGCAGGGTTGTATGCCGTCTTCTTACTCTCGCTCCCTCACCTGTGCTGTTCCTGGTTGGCTTTCTGCTCGGCTCCGGCTGTCAAAACAAGATCACATGTCAGTGCTTTCAGAGATCTTTCTCAGCCTCCTCTCTGGAAATTTTCAGCAGTCAAACATTTACTACACGGGCATATGCAGATCATGGGTTGACTTTTACCAACAAAAAAAAAATGACGGTTAACCTATGTCACTTCAGTCACTACATACTCTGTAAGTGTTTGTGTGTGTGCAAGTGTGTGTGTGTGTGTGTGTGTGTGTGTGTGTGTGTGTGTGTGTGTGCATGCTTGTGTGTGTGTGCGGTCATACATCACATGAATTATTTATCAAATGAGTTTCTACATGGCTGAATTCTAAGACTATTTTTACACACATATACACCGAGTGAGAACTTTATTAGGTTTATTAGACTTGTTTTTTAGATGTATTGGTCTTCTGCTGCTGTAGCCTATCCACTTGCTCTTCAGCATACCACTGTTGTAATGTGTGGTTATTTGCATTACTGTCACCTTCCTGTCAGCTTTGGTCAGTCTGGCTCTTCTCCACTGACCTCTCTCATTAACAAGTTGTTTTTTCCAACAGTATTGCTGCTTGCTGGATGTTTTTTTGTTTTTTGCACCATTCTCTGCAAACTCTAGAAATGAAAACAACATGGTTTGAGAAGCTCAAGCAGTGTTTTGAAACAGCTGGTAGCTGGTCATTTCAAGCTGGTCATTGCTGGATTTTACACCAGGGTTATAGCCTCTTTCACAAAATATATGCTTTTATATGTCTAAATAAATCTAAAGCAGACATACAGTAATTCAGAGCTCTGGAGCCTGTTTAAGTTGCATGTTATTTTCTCCCAGTGTCAAACATGATGCTGCTTGTGAAATCCACACTGCAACCCGACACCTTTGGGTTATTTTTTTATGTCAAGTTTTTTTCTTGCTGGGGAAGGAATTGTCAAAGTTCAAACTAATTCCTATTTAGAACATGGGCTTAAGTAAGTTTTACTCTTTGCTGCGACCATCTACTGTCTCATATATCATTCCAAGTCATGGCAGGGGGAGGCCCAATGCAGTTCTGCCACAGTGCAGCATGCTGAAACATGCTACAAATGCTTTTTGTATACTGAAAAAGTTAAACAGGATCTTCCAAAGGTATGGAAAGGAAGAGTGCCCAATACACCTTGCAAGAAACAAATAAATCAAAAATAACATTCTGACTGAGTATGTTTTCACCTTGTTTTTCAGGCTCTATGGCAAGTCTGTTTCTTGAATTAGTAGCAATATGTAGTTTCTTTCAAAATAAAACACACATTTACGGTAACATGAATGTATTTCATTACCTCTGTAAAATATTTATTTAGACATGTATGGAGTGTAAATGCAAAAGGATTATAAAAAATATATACTTAATTTGACTTATCATTTCTATAAACACTACAATCTTCATTGATAATTAAGTCTCATATGAGTCCACATTCAGGATGAAAAGTTACTCTATCAGCGTCATATACAGTATATGCGTGATGTTGCTGATTGTTTGATATGTATAAAAGGGCTAAAAATGTTCAGCACTGGTTGTATGATGCTGTTCTTAACATAAGTGCTTTGTGTATTCCAGGTACAGTAATATCAACATGTAAAAACATGCATAAGGTCTCAGCTCTCTCCAAGGGATTTCTTAAATTTTTTGGGATTACAATGTCTGAAGCAAAGAAGAAGAAATGTCATTTTTGCAAGCTATTTCCAGCTCAGGTTTTCTTATTCTTTTCTTGATTCTTAATATGTGTGACCTTGAAGTTTTTGACAAAAATGAACGTTCTCAGTCATAAGGTAAGACATTTCATTTATGAATGATTAGCATATTAATAATTTTGTCAATGTGAAATACAAATGCAATGTCACATTTTCCATTATGTTTTGATCAATTTTGTTGTATGCACTTACCTACAGCATATGTGACAAATGTTGCTGTGATCTTTATTTAATTAATGTTTGCAATAGCATCAGCATTGTTCTAGTAATGTTCTAATGTTCATGTTACTAATTACTTGACTTTTAAGTTACTTTGGAAAAGATACAAATCCTCACTAAAATGGAAAATCCGTGGATAGACACAAAATCTGATCACAAGAGGCGGCAGTTAACAACAGGTCATCCTCAAGGGGAACACCGAAGCGCAGTGTATTGAAAATGCTACAGTTTTGTTGCACAGGCGAAAAAATGCTGTGTTGTTTTTTGTAAGCCTAACAAATTATACACTGTTGAAAACATAATTTCATTAGCTAAAACCTGTAGTCAGTTCTTTGATGAGCTGAAGTTATACTGAATTTTCTTACACACAGATGGGGGTTACAAATACTGTTCAGAGGCGGTTGTACATGGGCTTATCATGTTTGAGAGAGCCTATACAAAACGGAGATAATAGCAATACTATGTACAAGTACTTTTGTAGTATACCATGCCAAAGCGGACAACAATGATAATTTCTCCTGAGAAATTCTATGAAAGTTTCCCCAAGAGAAACTATTATGCATTTGGTCCAATGTACACTTGTGAAAAGGACACTGACATTACCATATTTCTTGTAGTATGTAGAGTTCCAAAATGCAGAGAAGGTACATTTTGGAACCACATTTGTATCAAAATAAGGAACCGTTGTCACTAAAGCAATGGCATGCTAAAATAGGTTATACAGGTAGAAATGTGAGTTAAGCTGTCAAACCGTATATCCTGTTACCATAGTGATTGAAAATTGCGGCTGAAACAAGGAAAGAATGCAAAAAGCCAGCAATTTTGAATCACTATAGGCTTAAGGGGTTAAATAATACATATTTTTCTGAATACATTTTCCAGTGTGGTGATGTTACCTTTACAGTACATATTGATAGAGGCAATATAATTCAGATAGTCGAAAGGAAAGTTAATTTGAGATAATTATTATATTGGGACCCAAGTAACTAATTTTGTTAAAATCATATGTATTTCTAGTGTAGGGAAAGAGAACCCTTCCCTCACAATCGTTCGTAGGGGGTCAGGAGCGCTACACTGGGAAAAGTAATCTGCTTACAGTAACAAGTAACTTTTTAATGCATTACCCCCAACACTGGATATGAGTAACATGACTGGTATGAGAACATACAGCAAGGAACTGCTACTGTATCTTCAGACAATTAGATCCGATGCCGAGACCAGACCGATAAGAGATTATTTGACAGGTGTCAGCATCTCAGCTGTAATCTCCACGCGTCTCGAATACGTTATCTACATTCGGCCTTTAGCTCCATCAAGCGTTTCCTAATAAACACCGCTGCTCCATATTGAAAGGACGCCGTTATTGACAGCATCATCTTTAAGTCACGCGGCACGGTTCGTCTGTGGTTTTCTCCCCGTCTTCTCCGGGTGCATAGCCGTCGCTGACATATCAGTGATGTTTATTAAGAGATGACAAGTCTATCAGGTTCCATAAGCAGGCTCTCACAGGCGGGAGATCTTTTGTTACTTGGGGAGGGTATCATCAATCTTGTGCTGCTCTGCTCTCCTGAGCAGTTGATAGCATACACGGATCTCTCCCTCCCACCTCGTTCAGCCGGTCCGGCGCGGTGGGAGAGGCAGGCCGAGACGGCTGCCTCCCTGGGAAAACGTGCAGCCGAGCGCCAGCCGCCATGAGAGGGGGTCGTAACGCGATGTGAAGAAGCCGCGCCGTAGTTTATACTGTCCTGCACGTATGCTGGTTGTGATTTGTGGCAAGGGTTTATAATGTAAAATTTGTGTAGCCTGCTCTTGACGCTTTCCATCCTGACTGTTTAAGCCCCTGCCCGTATCTCCCCAAAAGACTGTGGCCTCTTTTGGGAATCATGGTGACAACCTCTGGAATTGATATGTGCATACAGAGTTCCTCACTGCTTCCGTTTGTTATCCTGTTCGACCATGAAGCGTGGTTTATCATCAGTGTTGCGTGAGTTTATCTTCACAGCTCTGTTGTACGAGGAATAGGAATGACTCTGAAGCCGTGAAGCTAAGCACGGATGCGTACTGTGCGCACACACACACGCACACACACAAACACACACGCACACACACAAACACACACACACACACGCACACACACGCACACACACAAACACACACACACACACACACGCACACACACAAACACACACATAATCATGACACCTCATGCTCCTCTTCTGTTAATCTAGTTTTTAATGGTGTGATCAGATCAGGTCAAATATATCTATTCTGTGATAAGAAATAAATAAACTGTGTGGGGGAACCTAAAATTACATGAACCTTTTATAGTGTGAAAATCACAATATAATGAATATTTTAAAAAAGAACATTTCCATGTAAAAGGAAAACATTGAGTCATTTTCATCTTCACATTTTCATGTCACGGCGGCACGGATGGTGCAGTGGGTAGCACTGCCGCCTCACAGCAAGGAGGTCCTGGGTTCGAATCCCCGTCGGCCGGGGCCTCTCTGTGCGGAGTCTGCATGTTCTCCCCGTGTCTGCGTGGGTTTCCTCTGGGTACTCCGGTTTCCTCCCACAGTCCAAAGACATGCACGTTAGGCTGATTGGAGAGTCTAAATTGCCTGTAGGTATGAGTGTGTGAGTGAATGGTGTGTGTGCCCTGAGATAGACTGGCGACCTGTCCAGGGTGTATTCCTGCCTTTCGCCCAATGTATGCTGGGATAGGCTCCAGCCCCCCTGTGACCCTGATCAGGATAAGCGGGTTAAGATAATGGATGGATGGATGGATGGATTTTCATGTCACTGACTACAGTTAACACATGAAAACAAAACATGTACCTTGAAATAGCATTGTTAGCTTAGCTTAGCTTTTTCTGCTCTGATCATATTAGTGTGACTATTTTCATAGTTCATAGGTCTACTCTTCACATGTTGGCTGTTCACATGTGCTTTTTAAGACTTGGTTTTGAACATGTGATTTTTTCATAAGGGAATCGTCCATGCTATGGAAGTATATTACAACACGGGAGAGAGAGCCTTCTGAAGTGTCATAACTTTATGCAAATTTCAGCCGTTTGGAGGCTCTGGAACATAGACCTTCATTAACTACACTTAGGTAGATTTATGAACTGGCCAGTCTGTCCAGCAGTCTCCCTTTCACACTGTACAATATAGAGCTGAACAAGACATACTTCACTTCAACCTTGGCTGGAATCACTAAATCTATATTTCTATGATTAGAAATAATACCCTAATGGTTTATGCACTGTAGATCTACCGTACAGTAAGTCACCCAGAATATAATTCATATTTTAAATTGTTGTTAAATGTGTATTCTGTCCCTTTCAATGCTTCTTTGAAAACATTTTTTGGAACATTTTCAGTTTAAAATAAATGGTATCAATGAAAGTGTTTTTTTTATTTTTTATTTTTTAGCCAAATTACTGCAGACATAATCACATAAAGTCACTCAAGTCTCTGTTTTAGGCAGGGTGTTTTCACATGCATATGGTATAAAGGCCACACTCCAAAGGATTGAATGGATGATAATTGCTTTTCCAGGATGCCGACAATGATAATTCAGGCAATAACATACAGGAGAGCTCTAATTGTCTGAAGGGAAATAGACTCAACTATGGAAATTTCCATTCCACCTTGGAATACAGTCCAATCCATTCATTTCTAAAGCAAACAATGCATGGGGAGAAAATGTATTCTGGCACATGAACAAAAATAGAGAGGGGAAATATCAAATCCTTTCTGTCTATTAGCAATGCTTCAACCAACAGTGTCCCAACACTGAGAATTAGTTCTAAAATGTTGTTAGTGCCGGTGTTTGATATAATTTAATTCTCTAAGACCATTGTAATTAAAACGAATTAAAGGGTGGATCAATGCAACTTTATTCTCAATTGACTTCCTTCAAAAGGTTGTCACTGAATATTTATCCATCACTGGAGTTCATTGCCATGTCTAGGCTGGTATCCTTATTGTTTGGATCATGTTTTTTTCTTACCATGAATTCGCCCAAAAATTCTCTCAGTAATGGAAATTATTAATTATTTTCAAAAAAGTTTCACCTTTTCACCCCCTTTCTAGTGATTTAAATGGCCTCCCCCTTTAAAGTGCTTTACAGAGTATTAGTTTGGCCTGAATGTTGCACAACTTTTGTGAGACCTAGAAAAGTCATATTTACATCTGTGGTGGTGGGTGGTGAAGCTCTAGATAACAACAATTTCGCAATTGTTAATTGCTGTTTTTAAAGTAGTCGTTCTTTTTAGTGAAACTCCCAGTATTTAAAGCAGAGCCTCTAAAATAGAAATCCATACTTATCTTCATACCAAATAATTATGTATTAAATTGTGTATGCATATATACAGTATAGTACAGTATTTGCCCCCTTCCGGATATCCTTTATTATTGCATATCTGTTACATTGAATGCTTTCAGATATTTAGACAAAATGTACTTTTTAAAATTAATATTTCATTTATTTAATGGAAAAGGTTATAACATGCCCAAATAAACCATATTAATAAGTAATTTCCCCCTTAAACTTAATAACCAGTTGCACCTCCTTTAGCAGCAATAACTGTAGCCAAACAGTTACAATGTTTGATATCAGTTTTTAACATCACTGTGGTGGAATTTTAGCTCACTCTTCTTTGCAGAACTGATTTCATTTAGATAAAGTTGTAGGTTTTTGAGCATTATCAGCTCGTTTCAGGTCCTGCCACAGAATCTCTGTTGGGTTAGTCAGGACTTTGACTAAGCCACTCCAAAAATGTTGTTTCCTTTCAGCCATTCAGATGCAGATTTGCCTTTGTCTTTTGCATTATTATCTTGCTGCACAACCAAATTACACATCAGCTTCAGCACACAGACAGACGCATTCTCCTTAAGAATTTTCTGGGCCGGAGCAGAATTCATGATTCCTTCAAAAATGTCATCAAGGTCCCAAGGTCCCAAGGCATCCCCAATCCCCGTGACATCATCATCATCATCACCATATTTGACTTTTGGTACGATGTTCTTACTGAGAAATGGTGTATTTGCTTCACACCAGACATAATGGCACATGTTTTCATCCAAGAAGTTCCACTTTTGACTCATCTGTCCACAGAACATTTTCCCAAAAAGTTTATGTTGATGTTTCTCTTGGTTAGCAATGGTTTCCATCTTGCTACTTTCCAATCCCATTTTTTCTCAGTCTCTTTCTTATTGTGGAGTCATGAACACTGACCTTAGCTGAGGCCAGAGGCCTGCAGTTATTGGATGTTCTTCTGGGATCTTTTGTGGCTTCTTGGTTGTCACTGCACTTAGATAAGTTTTGACTGGCTGACCACTCATGGAAAGATTCACCTCTGTTCCAACTGTTCTTCATTTGGAGATAATGGATCTCACCATGGTTCACTGGAGTCCCAGAGCCTTACAAATGGCTTTGAAGTGGTCCAGTAAAAGGCTTTATTTCATGCTCGAAAACCTAGTTCTGCAAAGAAGGGTGGGCTGAAATTCTTCCACAGCAATGTGAAAGACTGCTATCAAACTATAGGAAAGGTTTGGATGCAATTATTGTGGCTAAAATAGTACAAGCAGTTATTAAGCTTAAAAGGGGGCAATCCTTTTTTAGGGGTGATTTGAGTGTTTGATAACTTTGTTCATTAAATAAATGCAGTAATAATTTAAAAGAATGTGTTTTGTGTTTACTCAGGCTCCCTTTGTCCATTCAGTGTGACAGATATGCCATAATAGATTACATCAGAAAGGGGGCAAATACTTTGTCACGGCACTGTAAAAGCATAATAAATATCATTTGCAGAGATTTGCATTTGCATTTTTGCTATGAATCACAAAACTCTTTTCAGCATATAAAACACTATGGTCCATCTGCTGAGGACCAAAGACAATCAGAAGACAATTGAACGCTCCCAATTGCAGTGTTGTGCATATGCAGAAATTGCAGCTTTTATTTTATGATAAAACATATAGTATAGCATTCAAAATACTTACCATTTGATGATTGTAAAAACAGTCTCTGTAGATCCATGTCTGTCAAATCAGAGTCAACAGCCTGTTTCATGATGATATACTCTATCCTGTCCTAAGTGTGCAACAGGGAATATGATGTCCCTCTCCTTACAAACTACACACTACAATTGGTTGCCAATAGAAACAAATGGTGGAATTATTTAAGTAAGGTACTGTGCTATTATTTGACATTACTACTGAAATCTTTGATATTGATATATGGTGTGTGTATACTCTATAGCCTACTGTATATATATTTTATCTCACACACAATTTGGATAGAACAGCTACAGCATGTTGTGAAAATGCTGGAATTTGTAGTTGATGTTGTTGTAGACATGATGCTAAAAGTTACTAAATTATGTTTATGATGCCATTTGGCTGTAATGCCTTATATACTCCAGTGTGTTTCTGATATATGTACGGTATTGAGTGTTTTATCGTAGCGGCTGAATAAGGTGACTGATGGTGACTGTGTTGTAGCAATTATTAAGAACATGAAAGTCATCTGAGGGTAACTTTAGTTGGTATTTCGGGAGGTTGAAATACTTACAACCCGAGAACTGGAACCGTGAGGGGGCTCCGGGGGCATGCCCCCCAGAAGAAAGTTTTAAAAAGAACTGCTGTGAAATTACAATACTGTTGAATTTTAGGGGGGAAATACTATGTAATTATTAAATAAAATAATATAAAATATTGGCTGAATCGGTAAAAGTCAAACATCCATTTATTAAATTCATTACTAAATCTCATGTGCAGCAGTGAGAAACAATTTAAACAATGTAAAAACTGAACAAAAAATTGAACAATTGTAAAACTGTTGCAACAGTAGCCTAACAACTGCTTGAAAACAATTTTCAGATCTCCTTGCAAAAGAGATCTCAATTGGGTATTTATAGTGAGGCTAAATAAGGGCAAATACATTATGTGCGTCTTGGCAGAATGCCAAGTCTGTTTCTATATCTATGAGTGTCTGGCAGAATGCAAGGGAAGCGGCATTACCGATGCTTGTGACGGGAAAATTGCATTGCGAGTCTAACATTCAGCATTGCGATCAAGAGGGTGCACCCCCATTTCCACCATCCTTGTGCAGAAGTGTCTTTGCATGCATGATCTATACATCTATACACTGTATAATCTATACCTTATAAGTAAACAAGTAAGCAATGTAGGATTAGCACTTTTAATTCAGTTGAACTGAAATGCCAGAATTTGTGCTTAAGCAACTGACAAAACTGACTAACGAAACACAACAATGACGCAATCACATTAAACACCAAAGAGCCTTAGACTTCAATTTCATTAATCTAAATGCAGTAATCCTTTATCCATGAAGCACATGTTTGTCTGTCATCAGTTCATATCATGTAGTAAAGGCCACTGTACCTTTAATAGCCATCTATGGGAAACGTATGCATATTACTGCCAGGTGGACTATTGTGTTAACAGACACAGATAAAAATTGCAAAGGAAATAACCTTGCCGGGGTTTGAGTCAGACGCCTTGCGCTGACCCCACAACCCCGCCTCTATCTGTCAAGTTGTCCTCCGTCCGACTTTTCACCCCATGATCTCTGTCTCCCACTCTGGAGAAAGAGAAAACAGCCTGAGGATCCTGGCTCGCATATTGAGCCGGTTTAGCGAGAGACCCTCCAACTGCCCATCCGTGCACGCCCGTCTCCGCCCCTCCCTCCTCTTTCATTTCAGGCCAATTCACTTTTCATCATTTCAGCTGACTCAAATCCAGACAGACTTTATGGCACGTTCAACCCACCTCACAACCGTGGCAAGCAGACAATGATGATACCTTATTTTCAGTCAATTATGCTTTTATATTGAGGTGCTTGTTATTTTTAATAAGCTTAACACATGCAATTTCTGGAAAGAAAAATTCATTTCTTGTGTTCTTTTTGGTGTTTTATTATACATATTGTTATATATCATTAGCCATTTATTTGTTGCAGTAGCAGTGATCTATTTATAAACCAAGTTTGGTGTTACACTTTATGTACAATGAATACTGCACAGGAAACAAATAGCTGGCAATCACCCTTACATGTCTTCTGTCTGCATTTTTGTTGAACTGTGTAAGCAAAGCTCTATGCTTCTACTTTTATTGATGTTTATTCAGAATTGCCTTTAGGAATTAATCTGGGTGGTAAAAGTACAAGGGTCAAAAGCTAGGCAGTGAAATGGAAATTACTGCAGTGGCAGATTGCAGTGCAGTAGAGAAAATAATGTAACTTTTTCCATTAATTTTCTACACAGAACTTCAGGAATTACAAAATGACATTTTGTGAAACTCCCAGGAGGATATGAACAAATTGAAACAAAAACTAAAGCAGATTACTCTTCCTCCTGTGTGTGTTTTTTCTCCCTATATCCATATAGCAGGCTAGCAGAAAGTGGAGCTCAGAGTTCTTGTACTTTTTTAATGTTCCCAGCAAGTGTACTTAATTAGCAGCATAACATGGAACTGAAGAGAGCACTGGAAACAGAACGGACTTCATAAGAATATAATATTTAGCTGGTGGGAATCATGTCATTCCTTGTGCCAGAAAAGATGTCTTGTGAAAGCTGTTACTGTCAGGCACATGAACACTGAACCCAAGAGCGAGACCACTGAAGTTAACGTTCAAGTCTTTATTAACTTCAGAGCAGTTCAGACAGGCAGAGGTCGATAGCCAGAAAACAGTAATAGCAGAGACTAGGCAGTTTGTAAACGAGACTCCAGGCAAAGGTTTCGTTTCCAGGCAAACGGGTACAACAAGGATAATCCAAAGAATGGTCAAGGTCACAGGCAAAGGGTTGAAAAGAAACACACAGTCAAAACAGAAATCAAATCCAAAATCAAATCTGAAAAGCCAAAGGGGGTCCTAACAGTGGGTCAAATCAGAACAAAAGGGGAAATTCAAAAAACACAGTCGAAAACAAAACAGGTCACACAAATCAGACAGAAATAAACACTGGAGAGTATGGCTATAGCACATGACAATCTGGCAACAAGTGAGACAAAGAGAGGGGTTTAAATAAACAGATGACATAGGGGAAATACAATCAGGTGTGCAAAACAATAAGGAAGTGAGGCACAGGTGAAACGAATGAACAAAGTGACAGAACTGAGAGACTACGGTGAGCACAGAGGGTAAAAATAAACAAAAACTCAGACAGAAAACAGAAAACACAGAATCTGACAGTTACGATGCATATTCCACTCCAATTTCAACTGAGAAAGGCAGTAGTCTAATGAGAAGCCTAATACAAATGCAGACCACTGAATGTTCCCATGTGCAAACATTTTGTAAAAAACATACAAGAAACACTTACAGTATGGAGTATACAGAAAATATAAAATACGTACAGTGTGTGTAGATGCTCTCCTTACAGAAAAGGAGTAAGCTCTCTCTCTCTCTCTCTCTCTCTCTCTCTCTCAAATGTAAAGTGCTTTATTGGCATGAAATACATTTGTATATATTGCCAAAGCATATATATTATTATATAAGTGTATGTACATTTCCCGGGCACTTTATTATGTATTCATTACTTATTTTTTTAGACTTCTACTGCTGTAGCCTACCCACTAAGATTTATAATGTGTTGTGTGTTCAGAGATGCTCTTCTGCATACCACTGCTGTAATGTGTGGTTATTTACGTTACTGCTTTCACCAGTCTGGCCATTCTCCACTGACGTCTCTCATTACCAAGGTGTTTCTGTCTGCAGAACTGCTGCTCACCGGATTCTCTTTTTGTTTTTTGCATAATTCTTTGCGAACTCTAGAGACTAGTGTGCGTGAAAAACCCAAAAGATCAGCAGGTTCTGAGATACTCAAACCACCCTGTCTGCCAGCAACAATCATTCCACGGTCAAAGTCTACATGAGTGTATGCATTGCACTACTGCCACACAATTGGCTGATTAGATAATTGCATGGATAAGTAGGTGTAATAAATACAAACATGAAAATACAAACAACATTGTGTAACAGTTTAAACAGTGTGATAATGTCCACATTGAATAATAAGAATAATAGTAATAATAGTACAGGAAAAAATAAAATTAGGGTGATTAGCAGTAATGTACTTTGCAGCTATTGAAGATGTTGGCCCTTCTCCTAGCAGGGTTTGTACCCTTCTCTCATTTATTTGGGAAAGGAAATATTTTATAACTGTAATTTGTTAAAATAATGTGTCTGAATCTTTGTTTGCACCTCTCCTGTCTTGCAATGACCACATATACATTGTTCTTTTGGTAAACATTTATTTGGGTGTCTACCCTTTTCAATTGCAAGTGTGTGGTCACTGAGCCTGTACCTGGTCAGGATATGCCTCTGCTTTTTATCTCTGACAGAGAAGAGATACTCACACAATTTTTTGTCTCTTTTTAGTGTCTGATAGAAATCTAGTTTGTTTTGTGTTTTGGTTCATTGTCACAATATTCCAGAGATTTTGGTCTGTTTCATAACTTGGTGTATATTGTGGCAGTACTGGTATGAGTCTGTTCTGTGTTTTGTTGTTAGTTAGTTAGTCAGTTTCTTCACCAGTTGACTAAGAGGACTTTTTTCTTCTCTTGGGCTTTCATTGCCTTAAACAGCAATGTGTCTTGAGGACTTGAATTTAGGTGCATCTAGAGTTTAAACACCAATTTGTCTTGAGGACTTGAATTTTGGTGCATCTAGAGTTTTAATGCTCTTTTTTGGCTATGAATCATTCATGCATAATGGACTAATTCTGCCCTGCATGCATTATTTGGTGTCTTCCTTTGTACTTCTACAAGCAGGGTCTCTATTGGATGCTTGTCCCATTTAGGATAGTTCTGCTGGTTGAATGTACCCCATACCTCACTTCCATACAGCGTAATGGGCTGAAAAACTATCAAAGATAGAGTGGATAGCCTTAATAAAGCTGTGAATATTTTTACATGTTATATACAAAACCACATCTTCAGTAAATGGATATTTAGTTAGCGCCTCTCCAGATCTGGTGCAGTGAGGGAGGGTCACAGAGCCCCAGCAGAGCACAAGCTGGAGGGGGCCAGGTTCTTATCCCTCTGCATCGGTAAACACGGCTCCCGTGATCAAACAGCAGCCATATGGCTCCTAGCAGGAGATCTAAAACACCATGCTCTTCCCCACTCTCTCTCTCTCCCTCCGTCCTTCTCTCTCTTTCTCTCTCCCCCTTGGTCTCTCTCTCTCCTGGTGAGGTCAGGCTCCCTGATGAAAGCTACACCCCCGCTTGTCACATTTAAGGAACAAATAGTGCAGTTCAAGAGCTACAGTTTAAAACAAAATGGGATATTGATGTTCTCCGGGCTTATGATTCAGATGAGAAAGCCTCTTTCCGAGGTGTCACTTCCTGCTTTCTGGAGTGTCCTGGGAGAGATGGAAGACAGGGTGGAGAAATAAGCATTCCCCGGAGCAGGCGGGAGGAGCCCAAGACAAGCAAAGCAATATCCCCAGATGCAATCGCCACGGGTATTCTTCCATCGCTGTTAGCTCTTAGTATTGGATTTTTTTTTCCTCCTGTGCTCTCTTCAATTTTGGGCAGCTGCTGGATGGCTCACGCTGTCACGAAAGTGTTCCACTTTGTAAACGAATTGAATCCAAATCATAATTAGCTGTAATGTAACCCAGGGGTTGAGGGATTATGTCAGTGGAATGGCTGTATATCACCATGCAGCAGCGACCCCCTCTGGTCATCTGGGCACCTGTAGTGTACTCTGATGTAATGACTGCACAAGCTTGAGCATTCCCATATTGTCCATAACAATTAAATCCATTTTCTACTGTGTATGAGATGCCCCATAGTGTTACTATACTACAGAGTGCAGTTGGAGTTGCAGTGTGAGCCCAGTGAAATATATCACAAAGCTCTGCTTCAGTTCACAGAGGGACATGGAGACACTGATAATTTCTACAGATAGTGCATTGGCTCACAGATTTGAAGGTACAGAGCAGAGGGATCTAAATCATTTGGGCATTTTATTGAGCTTTAAAATGCAAGAACCTAATCAGATCAACCATGTACGACCACATTCCATCAAATGTCTCCCTCCATGTTGTTCTGTCCCTGTTGTTTTACGTATGTTTGTGTGTTTTTCATCTCCACTCCATAATGTAGCTACCGGCCATCTCCTTCTTTTCATGCTCTTTAGCCTACTTTGTTGTTTGAAATGGTAAAATAAATGGTAAATGCCTGCATTTATATAGCGTCTTTATCCAAAGCGCTGTACAATGAATGCTTCTCATTCACCCATACACACGCTCACACACCAGCGCAATTGGCTGCCATGCAAGGCACCAACCAGCTTGTCAGGAGCAATTGGGGGTTAGGTGTCTTGCTCAGGGACACTTGCAACCCTCTGACTGCCAGATGACTGCTCTCCTGAGCCAATGTTGCCCCCAATGACATTGCAGTTTCAAACGGCATTGAATTGCTGCATGTCTGAGGAATGACAGAGGCCCTTCCTTTGCGGTCCCATCTGATAGAATACACACAAAGGGAGACAACTGCCAAATCCACTGAAGTACTGTATGGTGGAGATGCAAAAAATCACCCAGCAGTCACAGAAAGCAAGAAAATGCAGAAAAGTAACCTTTTACCAAGTTCTCCTGCGTATCTGATGTCACTCTCATAATGCGTATGTAATGTAAGTTATTTTGCTTTATTTGCTTCTGTTTTAATATCAAATCCATCGCAACTCCACACACACTCCCCTCTGAAGAGTGTATGAGAGTGATGCGTAAACGAAGGGAGTTTTGCCGCTCGGATCTCACTCCGCTGACATCTTTATCCGCTTTGTTCCCGTTTTCCCGTTATCGGTAATGCTTGCGTCTCCATTTTCCGGACAGATGCTCCAGTGGAGCTCGGGGATTTCAAAGGATTCCAACTGAAACCAGTGCTGTGACAAGCAAGCAGGTGGAGAAACTGCTTCACAGGTACTCTGGAAGGAATGAGAATGCCCCCCGCCAATTCAAGTTAAACTTGGGAAAAAGCAATGACTCTCAAGCTGTAGCTCACAATTTTTCTGAGATAGCATTGTGGGAACACTAGTCCCTAGGCCAATAAGAGGGAAACAAATAGCACCACTAAGAAAAAATCACTAAAAAGAATGGCAAGTATCAAAAAGAATCTGCTTTACCTTGCCACAATTGTTCTTGAAAACACCCTCAGTTTTACTCGAATCATTCATGTTTTATAACATTTAGATGTGACTAAAAATAATGGTTTGACAATTATTACCAACAAAGTTGCTGCAATGCTGTTCTACTCTTAACTCTGCTGTTGTATTACATTTAACATCTATTTGCTTTGAAAAGCCAAAACAAAAACATAAATCTGATGAAATTCCATATGCAGATCACGTTTCACGCCATTGCAATATTTTAGAGTGAGCCATCACATATGAATTTAACGGTTTCGCCCATCATTGTTACGCTCTCGTGGATGTAGCTTGTCCGTGTAGAAATAATTTTGGAAATCAAACAGCTTGGTTTAGTGAGGAATTGGAATGAGGGCCAAAGGCATTGGCATCCTGTATTAGCCAGTGATAATGAGGTATTAGGACTGCCGGTGAGGAGTGTAAATGATAAAGTCAAGCTGGATATTAGCTTTACATGTGCATGTACTCTCCTCATGTACTCATCCTTTTGGTAGGGGTATTGGAAAAACCCATATAAAATTCCATATAGCAACCCCCTATCAAGCAGAAAACATGAGGTGGTGATGTTAGGCTAGCAATGTCAGTGATGGCAAAACCCACCATGGCAGAACTGCAAGGGATCAGTGCAATTAAAAAGCAACTTCATTGGGCGTCCATCATACATATCTCATCAATTCTCTTCCCTGTTCACTTATCAAAGTTTTAGAAATTTTGGATATTTGCCCAGCAAGGATATTATGCAAATGAGTGTCACGTTGATATTGTCTCCTGTTTTCCCCATGTCATGCTGTAATTTGATTGACACCGCGCTTTCAGCATCCAGGTTCACGCATCACAAATAATTGGACTCTTACTAAATCTTTGCCATTTAAATGTCTTGCATCTGTTGTGTGAGGTATCTGTGTTGAAATATCCTTATTCACCAAACTTTTAACGTGAATGTGCCACTTAATGAGGCTGCTGTTTTTGCCAGTGAGTTCTCTGTTACATTACATTACAGACATTTGGCAGATGCTGTTATCCAGAGCGACATACAACAAAGTGCAAACCATAACCAGGGAGAAGTGCGGTGAAAGACCCTAGAGGGAAGTACAGTACCAACTACCAAGTACTAGAAATAGATAAGAAAAGATAAGAATTTGGACCTTGTAGATTAATCTAATGAGACAGACAAAAGAACGTAGCGATAAAACCATCTTTGCAAACACAACTTCATCTTTGATAAAACCATCTTTGCAAACAAGTACACACAATTGCGGGAACTGCAATAATTGGACAGTACACCGTATGGATTCTAGCTGCATATAAAAACAAGGTTTGTGATTAAGCGAAGGTCTCCCGCAGTGTGGTACCCGCCCACTTTGGGTTGAGAACGAACAGTGAGGCCCCCGAGACCCGGGCGTCCAGCGGAGATTGCTCCGTGACCTTTCAGTGCTGCGTCAGCTCGGGTTCGAGTTGGTGTAGAAGCTGGCTTTGGGGCGGCCGTGGAATTAGACACGCTTTAGTATCCCTGCCGCTGCTTCGGGCTCCGCTCGGAGGTCGGGAGTTACACCGGGGAGCCTCGTTATGCTCAAACATCCAGACAAATCATTCTCTCTCCGCCACCCCCGACTCTCCCCCCTCCCCACTTCTCTCCCAGCCGCAGCAGTCGCAGCAGCGTGCGTGTGCGGAGGTAATGAGACTGCACCTCTGTCTCCGGCTCCTACCTCCCTCTCCTCCATGCCAGACACTGCCGGAGCCTGAGGGTTGTCCTCGAGAGAGAGAGAGAGAAAGAGAGAGAGAGAGAGAGAGAGAGAGAGAGAGAGAGAGAGAGAGAACGCTGTGGCCCACCTAACTAGCTGAACTGGAAGATATCCCCATGAAGTATGTGACTCATACACTGCCAGGGGTTTAGTAACGGATTAGAGGAAGCCTTGCCAAGTTGTGTGGAAGCTCCACTAGCTGCCAGCAGTCACTGTACAGTTATTGCACACTTAAATAAGGATAGTAAATATGAATTTCCTTTTTCTCCCTGTTGCTAAATCTTTTTACTGACTATTTAGTATTTTTTGAGCCCCTAAAATGTAGTTCACATAACATCACTCTTTAAAAGTATTAAAGACCCCAAGGCTGGAATTTCGTCGGTAATTCACAAGTTGTCATTGCATTAAGAGCAGCTCCGCCTAACCTGTCAGGAACAAGCTGCCTATCCCAGAAGTCCTCCTCGGAAGGCAGTCATGCCAAAAATGCAGCCGCAGATTACAAATTAGACAGTGCAGCAAAAGGGAAAACATCTGCTGGAGATCCACAAGAGAGGAGGCAACTAGCGGGGACGTCGCCGATCGACACCTGTCTGCTTCCGTGACGAGACCCATCCCTTCACAACAAAGTGCTCGTGTCAGCCCTGTCCACCTGGCCCTCAAAACATCCGCAAATTAAGTCACAGCATTGTTGTATGCATAAAGATGAATTTATTCTGATGGAATCGGATCATAAATCAAATTATCTCCACAAAGCAGAAATAAATATTTCATCGGAGGATATCACTGGTAAAGCTCTACTTTTCCCTCAGTAACCATGTTAGCATTTGCAATATGTTCATTAAACTTTGGTAATGCCGTTATTTTTAATGAGGAACACTTAATATCAATATTGAAGGATCTGAACTAGCGGAGAAGGAGTTTCAGGCCATATTCAGAAGAACACTTCTCTAAAAAAGGCTAAGTGCATGCTGTTAATTAAACAGGGCTTAGAGAAGTACAGGCAGTTGAAAAAGGAATAAAAGGGTCCCATTTAAGTGAGCTGATTAGCTTAGAAATGACACAAATAGAGACCGGCTAGGAATAAATGTCAAACCCTGACCTTTTCGAGAGGAGAGAATTCTTTCACATGATTTAAAAGTATTAAAACATTCATTAGCAGAGGGCAAACTGCATGCTGCTTCACCACTATGTTGTTGAGCTAACCTTGAAAACCTTTGAGTGATTCATCCTCTTGTACTTAACGTTAATGTGAATGGGAACAGCGTCTCACATAATTTGAGATGGGTGAAAAAAGTCAACCAGAGAGGACAGTGGGCTTATTCAAAATGATTTGCGACACTTGTCTACAATAGTTAGCTTTATGGACATGAAATGGTCTATAAGCCTTCAGACATTTCCTCTGTTTTGAAATGTCAAGAATGAAGGCTTGCCTTTTTTCACACAGCACTCTACTCATTGCTCCCAGGCAACAACCTCTTGTTGATATGTCATCAGCAGCTAGTGACCAGAAGGTCAAGCTTTTGATTGGCTGTTTGCTGAGCAGAAAATAAGCATTGGTTTTGGCACGGTTTATTACTGCACAAAGCAACTTAATATTTATAGGTATACGCATTCCAGTGTATCCTAAGAGGATGACTCAAACTTTTTGAAGGTGTCTGCATTTTGGAAAGCCATGAATCTGCGCACAAACCAAAACAATAAAGAGAAGGACATCTCCACAAGAGTATGATGCACGTTTGAAGCTGTTCTTAGCTGCTTGCTGAGAAGGAGAATATTTCCTTGGCCTCAAGGGGGGTTGAACAACATTCTGTCTCCCCATAACTATGTTGCCTTTTCTACACTTCTTCAGAGTTTCCTATTTGTTTAGCTTTTCAGTAAAACATGTGCCCGCCTTTCCATCTGTACCCAGTTTGAGGGAGCTGAACTGCAGTCAATGTCACACAGGAAGAGGCGGAATTATTAAAAGTGCCAGATTTCTGTGCAGCACACATCTTTGGTCCATCTGTCGGGAAAGTGCTTGTCTATAGTGGTGTGTACCTTTTTCGGTGGGCGGCAGTCTGTTGCAGATCGAGATAGACATTCAAGTTTGATTTCCCTGCCAAGGCTTGTGTGCCTCCCTGAACTGGGGTCCAAAATAATCAGATGGGTACATCATGAAAAACTCTAATAGATGACCAAACATTGTAATGTGATTCCACGTTATCGAGTTTCCTTTTTGAACATTGCATGACTGAAGACAAATTCCATGCTTTGACTTTTGTCTGTCTCTTTGATTGTCAGAAACATATAAATCAATTCCAGACGGAAATTATATTAGACATAGAAAAAAGCCATGGTCTGTGTTATTTACAAAACAAATTTATCACCAAACACATTGCAAAATGAGGTAATACTACACAATCCTTAATAAAATTCATTATTCTTTTGTATCTTAAAGCATTCTTTTGTGACATCCCAAAACCCAACAAGAAAAGCTCTGCCATAATTCTTTTCTTCGTTTAATTATGAAACCCAAGAGAAAATAGAAAGAGAGGGTAGAATGCAGTGGTCATTCAGAAGAAAAGGGAGAATTAGAGAAGCCAGCAGCTGGTTTGAATAGATTGTATGTGGAATAAATTAAAAGTTGAACCTTTCCTGGTCCGCATTCAGATGTCTGGCATGCAGCGATTAATCATGGATGTCAGAATCTGTAATCCTTTTCAGTGGAAAACAAATGCAGTGACAGTAACCCCCCTGCCCAGGGCCGCAATCATGTTTGCATGTGCACAATACCTGAGCCTCCAAGAGGTAGGGGTGAAGGGTCACAGCCAGAGACACGCAGTTCGAAGGGTTCTTGTTTCACATCATGGAGACGGAGAATTCATCATGCATTCTCCGTCTTCCAAAAAAACCAAGCAAGCAATAACCAACCAACTAACCAAGCAACCGAATATATGTCTGACCATCCTCGACTACCAAACTCTGAGCACTTTTGTTATTTTTGGCACTTAACTGAACAGACTTTTAAACTCAACCTGGGTGGAATGGAGAGTCTGACGTTTGTTGAGGAAGTGGAAGAGTCATCAACTGGCACTTTCGAGATAAGCTGCGCGCCGTACCTTCACCGTTTCAGACATTGGCAGCGACAGGCCTCTGGAGAGGATCCTATTCTTCAACCTGAGCGAACAGCTCAGGGAGGCCATTGCAGGACAGGAGTCCACTGTGCTTTAAAACACCTTGGAAATAACCGCTGGAGAGGCAGAGAGGGGAAGGGAGCTATGAAGACTGTAACTCAGAGAGGTCTCATAGGAGGAGACAGGCTGGTGCTGTCACAGGCCACGTAATGAACGTCTCCCCAGTTAGCAAAAACTCTGTGGGCCCCAGTATTTAAACACCAGCTGCTTTTAATTTGCTGTTCCAGAGCTACCAATGGTTTACAGCAGTGACTTAGAAGGAACTGTGAGACTTGATTACTAGGGACTGTATCACGAAAGGCAGGCCAACAATTCATGTACAACTATTATTTAAATACTAGATTATCCGAATTTTACATTGAACTGCCATTACATTTATGTAATATGAAACAATTATATTATACAAGCATAATAATTCCCATACAATCATCATTGTGTGCACAGTGTGCAAACTAGCAGGAAACCATGGTGAGCTGATCCATTTTAAAAAGATAAAGTCAAGAGCCAGCAATGATGAGATAGGACAACGCAAAAAGTATGCCATCAGCATAAAAATAGCAGGCTGCTAAGGAATCCCTAATCATATCCCGGGTTTTCTCAAGGGGATGAGCTAAAGAGGTTAGCGCACTGGGTCCTAAATGAGAATTTGTGGAACATTAGCTTAAGACATTAGTGCCTGCCATTTTAGAGGCTTGTCATTGATTGCTGCGCCCACCTAAATCTCCTTGGATTGTGGCTTCAGAGCAATACACACAGTTTACAACACACAAAATAATAACAGAGGTTAGAAAAAAACCCCAGCAAAAAACAGCACAATAATGACAAACGTGAGATTAAACTGAGCAAAAAATGTGAAATCTATAGTGAAATATGAATTTAATTGACTGGGAAGCCTTCAGAGCATTGTGTAATATACAATGTCCCAAAAGACACAAGGGCACATTCCTTATTAAAATGTTGTCATTGCCTCAGAACAGACAGGCAGGGATGGCCATGGAGATATTTACTAAGAGCTAACACGTGTCCCTGCCGTGAAGCTATCTTGGCCCCGCTCTCTAAACGGGAGCAGGTACTTCAGTCCAGAGGCGAGGCCCTCTTTAAAACCCGCTCTGCGTGCGCGGCCGTGTAATTGCTTTAAAGTGCACGAGGTGGAAACTCTGTCTGTACCGCACGAAACAAACGTCAGTCTCCCTGAGCACATGAAAGAGTCCTGTAATAAGTGGCAAAAGGCTGAAAGCACCGAGTGTAATTTTGAAGGACCCGAAAAAAAAAAAAAAAGAAATGGAGCCTGTGACAGCCGGAGAGGGATGGGATCCAGCCTGTGTTCGGGTTTCATCTGCGCTGTTTGCCGAGCCACCACTCAGCCGAGGCCACATCAGATAGACACAAAAGAACAACCCCCCCAACACACACACACATATCCCAGACCGCCTCACCTTCTGTATCCCGAAATAGAATGGAAGGCAAAAGAACAAACACTGACACTTCACATTGATCAAGCGGCAGCAGGAAAAGCAGAAAAAGGCCCTCAAAGGTTGTGCACAAACACAGAGAAGACACCTGTTTGGAAGGCAAACAGAGCACAATGCCAGGATCGGGTGGGCCAGGAAGGAAGAGGGTGTGGTCAAGAGGCTGCCAGAAACTGGGGGAAGTCAGTTGGGGTCTGCAAACGAAAGGTTACCAGTGAAATACACACATCTCCGCTCCACATTACGCAATTTCTACAGCTTTCTGCGTAGCTGAAATGTGCAAATGTAATGTCCAGTGCGATTGTCTGCAAAAAGTTGGCACTGCTCTACCCAAGTCAAAATATTAGTATATAGTCATTACATAATATACTCAGTGAGCTCTTCTGCATACCACTGTTGTAATGTGTGGTTATTTGCATTACTGTCACCTTCCTGTCAGATTTGACCAGTCTGGCCCAATTACACACATGACTCTGAGCTCTCTCATTAACAACACGTTTCTGCCCGCAGAACTGCTGCTCACTGGATGTTTTTGTTTTTTTGTTTTTGTTGTTTTCATTTCTTCAGGACAGCTTCTATTACGTTTTCGGTCGTATTCACTGCACCTGCCACACAGACTATTTAGGAACCGAGGATTAGCCTTTGAAGAGGCCAATGCTACAAGATTCCAGTGGGCAATGAAATGTACCACATACAGCGGGCGGGGCAGGGAATAAGTGTCCCCACGATGAGGAGAGGAGGGTGAGCGAGTACAAACTCAACAACAGAGAAATATCCGTGCGCTCAGAGTGTTGCTTCATGGGGCCCTGTTCCCCCCAGTGAGCCCTAATCAGAAAGAGATGTCACGGCTACTGATCTCTGGGAAACGGAGTTTAACCCCCGCTCCACCCCTCCTGCCCCCAAATCGGCTCTCATTGCTCATGTGCTAAATGAAGGGTCTTGACAGGAGAGGCCTTGGAATGTCCCTTTGACCTGGTCGCCGGTTTCAAGGCTTGTGTTTAGTTCGAGTTGGGCGTGCAGCCTGTTCACACACTACACAGAAACAGCTGTCCGGGCCTCCCTAATCTCTGAGGTCTTGCAGGAATTCGAGGGAAACATAATTTCAGTGGGCGGTTTCTACGCGGCGACTTCAGAAACCTGGGTGTCTTTGCCAAGCCCTTCTGCTGGCAGGGAAAGCAGTGCGCCGGTTTTCAGACATTACAGAACGGTGCTTTCAGCGAGCAACAGAAAGGGTTCTTCTGTCACTGCAAATAGCTGCAAAATAATGCCATCACAGATAGTGCTATGAAGAGAAATTGTTATGCCCAGGGCATGTGGGAATTGGTTTGCGATGGCCTTTTTTCAAATTGTGTTTCCTGTCAAAAAACACTTTGCTAGGCATAAACAAATACTATACAAATAAAATATCAGTGTTGCTGTCCATTTACCTGTCGGCATTGAAATGGGTAACTTGGGTTATATGTAAACGCGGTAATTACAGCTGCTCTTTTGTTTTATTAAAACATACAGTATCAGGATCAGCACTTTCTGAATGTACAGCGCAGCTTAATAGTTTGCAGCACCAATGGCATTCTGATGCAGCGTAGCTTCTACAGTTCCCAGCAGCAGCTGAATGGGCACAGAATGTAGTGCAATAGAACTAGCTGTGGGATTCATCTGTTTGTTGATCAGTCAGCAACCTGCTAAAAAAAACAGCTCAAACTAGGTTTTTTAACAGCTGGTTGACCAGTTCAGACCAGCTCCATACTCGTCATGGTTTGACCAGCTCAAGCTAGGTTTTGAAACAGCTGGTAGCTGATCATTTCAAGCTGGTCTTAGCTGTATTTTACAGCAGGGCATGCAATAAAGTTACCCAGGATGTGCAGAATGCAGAAAGGGAATGTAATTTTTTTAAATCTTTCCTGATCTTTCCTGGTGCAATTGAGCCAACCAATTGGACCAGTTTGCATTGAGTATTTAATAGGTTCCAATACATCAAAAATGTTCAGTAACGCATAGCATAGAACAGTATTTGAATCCAAAACAATGATGTATTTGACCCAGGTCTGATGGTATGCAACATGCAGGAAGAGAAGTTTCAGCAGACCATAAACATAGCACTCATGTTCATGGCAGCACTGCTTCCTATCTGGCTGACCTCATCAGCATTACAAGCATACTGCACAAACTCCATCCACATCAATTAAATTAAAATGTATTTGTATAGTGCTTTTCACAAAAGTCACTTTACAGAATGGAAGGAATAAGGGGAAAATACCAGCCCTAAGATCCCAAATGCCACATACTGTAAGGTAAAAACTCCTTAGTGGGGAGAAAAACCCTCAAACAGTGGCGAGAAAAAACTCCCACGATGGGCAGAAGAGGGAAATGCAGGAGGAAGTGTGCAGAAGAGGGAAATGCAGAGGCAGTGCATGATGGGTACTGCTGTTATTATGGGGCCCTCGCAGTGCCACGGTGGACTTTGCGCTTGACATTTCCCTGACTGGCGCCTGCTGTGACTTGCGGCCTGGGGGTTTGCGGGCCCTTTTGTGGGGCGCAGCGGGGCAGCCTCTCTGCAGGCCTGGGAGCTCTGGCAGCCCAGTCACCTCGGCGTTTTGGTAAGAGCAGCCATTTCCCTTTCTGTATGGAGATTATAAGGATCACAAGGCTTCAAATTTCAATTACACACTTTCAGTCAGACTGGAGCACAGTCAGAGATGCAGATATTAGGTCGTTTGCGTGAAAGCCAAAGTGAGCGGGGACTATTTCAGCTTAAGAGAGGTACTGTAAGTGTTGTAATAGGCCTCATCCTTTCCGGAACATGTGAACACTGAGTGTGGCAACAACCATGCCTTGGTCACAAGCATGTAAGATGTGAAATGATACTTGTTTTTGCATCATTTAAGAGGTCTCAACTAGCTGCAGGGTTGCTCAGCTGGCTGGAAGGTAATTTATTGCGTTTGTGGCGGGGGGTTTGAGATCATGAACTGGGGTGGGGGGGGTGGGGGGGGGGGGGGTGGGGGTTGCTCTGTTAATAGGCAGCTAGGCAGCCAATCGACAGTCTCTGAAATGTGAACCTAACACACTTTGCCCCGCAAACTGATACAAAATTTGTTGAGTCAGGGATCGCCTTTGTTTTCAGACCTTTCTGTTTGGTGTGAGATATGTTTGAGCAGAGTGAGTCAGTCTGTGTTTGCCATGCAGCTGTTTGTGTGAGGCTTATGACTCTAATAACTGGTACAAAAACTATGGGGTTCTCAGATTTAGCTTAAATACAGCATTTTCTTCAAGGTTTAAGCTAAATATTATTTTTTACTCAGACATGACAAATACAGCTTTTAGTTCATATTTTAAGATTTAATTGAGAAATCTCATAATATAAAAGCTAAATATATAATTAAAATGTTAAGTCCAAAATATTGAATGAATAATATCATACATATTTATCTTATATGTTAAATCTTAGTTTTTCAAAACTATTTCATATATGTATGTATATATATTTTTTTAAAGCACAAATCTGTGTTTAATTAAATATTAAGCAAAATATTAAGTTAAATATTTAGCAAAATATTAAGTTAAATATTTAGCAAAATATTTATTTATATCTTAAATCTTGGGTTCCAAATTAAATAAACCAAATATATGCTAATTAGCCTGGCCTCTTGATCAAAATTGTGATTTGTATCCGTTTGGAGAAGTTGCCCATACATGATGGCCAAAGTTTGTTGTAGGCTTAGTTTTTCTCTTTAAATAAAAGTGTTCTGCTCCTGTTTAGCTAGTTTGAAAAGTCTGCATTTCATATAGAGATATGAAGAATAATGTATTTGTTGCTGTAACACAGCAATTTTCCATATAATCAGTTGGTATTCCATATAATGTGAATCTAATGCTCTGCTGTTGTAAGGTGTGATTTTATGCGGCAGCTTTTATTTAATCAAGGTAGGGGAAAGTTAATTACCCATAGCTGTCTCTAGATGCTGCATGGAGAAACTATTCAATTTGGGGAAACATTAGAAAATTATAGCAGATAAAAGGGCCATCCCTAAAGCTTTTGATGGCTTGACAGGGCAGGGATGAAGAAAACTGAGGCAGATGGAAGATTAAGTCAAAGCTGTGTGTGGGTGTGTGTATGTGTGTGTGTGTACATGAATCTTAGTACACTTGTATGTATTTATTCAAATGTGTAACTATGTTAAGACCACATCCAAGACTGAACAGCGTACAAGATAACCAAGGCTCATGGTGAATTGAATCGATTTCCCCCGAATAATTCCAAGATTTCTAAAAAAGGACAGTTCAGATTAAACCGATTTTCGCTTCTCTATTATGGATTTGGTTCTCTGGACCATTGCCATTGTTGGTAAATGAGGGTACGCAGCTTTAAGAGTGGGAATTGTGGGGGTTGTTGTAGCGTTTTTGTTTTGAGTGTTCCGATTGGGCCGTTTGTGTATGCGAGGCCACTGGGAATGGTGAGCGAGTGAGTGGAGTTTTTGGTTGTTGTGTGTGCGTTTTTAAAGAGAGCATGGCTGCAGAGAAAAGATGTTAGTACAACGGACTTCATGTAATTTTCTTCGGTGCAGTAAAGGAAGCAAATACCTCAGGACAGAAACCAGCTAAATCGCTAAGTTGGGTGTTACTCCGTGGTTGCTGACGAGTGAACAGTGTAGCTACAGCTAACTAGCTTTCGGCCCTGGAATCGAAAAGGGACAGTGATTCGGTTCCACTGTGTCTCTCAACTATGGTCCGGAGACAGAAGCAGGAAAAAGTAACGCCGTCAAAGGAATATCTTTTTTAACCTTCATGTCGTCTGTGAAGTTCTAAAATGCATTGAAGTTGAAGTCCCCCATGATTGTTTTGTCACCGTACATGTTATAAAATATGGAACCTTTGTTGCTAAAACAATGGTATTGTAAAATAGTTTATACAAAAAGAACAGTTAGTTTTATTGTTTTCGCTGTTAAAAAGGATTGAATGGAAAAAACTGCAGACTGGCCATGCGGTTTAAGGGATTAAATGGGATTCCTTAGTATTTTTTATTAGAATGACGTCATTATTACAGCAACGTTAGGCCTATTTCTAGTATATGTCACTCTGCAAATATCTTTAAATGTGCAGTTGAAATAGCAGGCGCATAGTATACAATCTCCTGGAATGTGCACTCTTTGTTCCATTAACAAAGCCTATTGTTGAAAGAAAGGACAATGGTTAAAATTTAAATAATGCACATTTCTAGGATAAATATCTGATTTTCACCTGTTTTTTTTTTTTAGAAATGTCATATTTTGCATTACCCAGTTTTTAAAATGAAAAATAAAACCTGAAAAACACCATGAAAAAGCATCATGAATTGTTAACTTTTACCCTTAATTGCATGAATGTTTGTTTATGGAAGCTCTTTAGCATGACACTTTTGTGCAGATAAATGATGCATGTCATTCTATCCATAAGTGTTTTGTAATTATGTATCTCCCATTTTGTTAAAACATAGTCTTAATACTCTCAGAAAATGGTATCATAGAACAAGTCAAAATGTTTTATATGCTATATAATATATATATATGCTTTACTATAGCCTCCACTTGGAGGATGCACTATGCAATAATTTACTGTACATCGACAGGGAAGAGGCACTGCTTGAGCATGACTGAATGCCGAAATCACCAAATGACATACAAAAGCCAAAAAAAACCAGAAACCTTCAAACAGATCCAGAACAATATGTTCTCCTGCTACTGAACCTAGCAGTTGGTAGCTGAGCAGTTCAGCAGAGACTCAATTCCTTTTATTCTAACTCTCCAACCAGGGGCCGCCTTATGTCTCTTGGTTCTGTAAACAAACACACATCTGCTCTGCAGCTATGGAGAACCCCGGGCTTGCTATTCTCTTTGAGCAACAGTGGCATCATCTCTCTGACCCTGAACAGCTTGCGCAAGAGGGAGCTGCATAAACACCCTGGATCCAAACTCATCTTTACAAACAGGGACTTCTCTGGACTGTACAGATGGCTTTGCCTGGCCAAGGTGGGAAACAGGCTGGTTTTTAGATTTCAGTTTTAGATTTGTTTTGATAAGCCTGAAATAGATTGCAAAGTTCAGTATTCATTGAGGATGAGAAAAAAAAAAAAAACTGGCATGATTTCTCCTGTTGAAGAATCTGGCATAGCTAATTGGTGACTATAAATAATTGGTGAACTATTTTCAAGATTCAAACAAGATGGCCGCCTATTTCAATAGCAGGAAAATGCAGTGTAGACCTCTTTAAGGATATCAAATCATTTCAACCTATAATGGAATGATATTAATTTATGTTCTTGCCTGGTAGAAATGCTTTTGGACACAGCAATGACAGCTCAGAATTTTGGATTTATAGTCCTCATTTCCAAAATGAGTTTAAGCACAAGAACGATTCAGGTACAATTCTGAATTTGAATCCTGCAGAGGCTTTAGATGGAGCTACTGTACATCCATGTCCATAATTATATTACCCCTCATGTGATCTGGTTTTCATGAGAGCCCTTGTGCAAAATCCAGCTATGACCAGCTTGAAATTACCAGCTACCAGCTGTTTCAAAATATATCTTAAAGTGATTAACCATGTATGGAGCTTGTCTGAACTGGTCAACCAGCCACCATTTATTTCAAAACCTAACTTAAGCTAAGGAAAACACCTTAGCTACATGTGAAGCTAAAAACCTAAAAAGCTAAAAACTACGGCCTGTAGCGTAGTTGTTCAGTTATATGACTGGGGCACGCAAGGTGTAGCCACAATATGTTCGATCCCTGGTGTAGCCACAATAAGTTCTGAATAGCTGTTGGGCCCTTGAGCAAGACCCTTAACCCTGCATTGCTCCAGGGGAAGATTGTCTCCTGCTTAGTCTAATCAACTGTATGTCGCTCTGAGCAAGAGCATCTGCCAAATGCCAATAATGTAATGTAATGTAAAAGTGGCAAGAAGTTGCACGTGCTACATAATTATCAGGCAATGTCAGGAACAACTCTCTTATCCCTCCACCCTCCATCCCATTGCTCTTGTTCTTCCCTTTATAAAACTGTTTCCATCACTGTCAACAACAAAAAAACATGCTTACAATATAGATAACATGGATAATCAAACACAGTGAATAAAACCTTTCACAGCGATTTGCACAACATAAAACTATTTTGTCTTGACAATTGTCAGCCAATTCGAATTTAGTTTCACATTCAACTCCTTTCAGTGTACTGTATGTTTGTGTGTGTGTATATATATATATATATATATATATATATATATATATATATATATATATATATATATATAATTAGGTCCATAGGAAGGTTACTTTGTCTCTGAATTCTTTAGATGAGCAATGATGGCTATGGTTTTCACAGCGCTGCATCACCTAAATGCATTCTGAACATGAATCGAAAAGGAAATGTTTTGGAAAATCTTGACATCAAAAACACAAGAAGCCACTTGCAATAACGTACCTTCCTTTTTTCTGAGCTAAGACCCATGTGTTCTAGCCTTTTCAATATATTCTGGCCAGTAGTCAGTGCAAGTCTGCAGAATGACAGTGAACAAGACTGTGTGCAAGGTTACATCACCAACTGCTGCACTGAACACTGCAATTGTACCTTAAAGCAGAGCACTTGCCCTGAATCATTTCAGCAATTACCCCGCCGTATAAACTGATAAAATGGTACCATGTTAGCTGTGAAAATCGCACAGAAAAGAGCACCTACTAAGCATACAAATACAGTACTGCAACCAATACACAACCCTCTCTGAGGATTTAATCGAATTTCATTGTAAAGTTGCAGACTAATTCTGTTAGACCCTCTGTTATTAGAAGCATTATTTGTTATGGCTTGTTATTACTACTGCGTATTGCATGTTAGGACCTTGCAAGTACCTCTCTGAAATACTCACATTTAAAACTTTTATGCACTCAGATGCAGAGTTTTTCATCTATCTTTCATTAGATCTTGTCATACGGCCTCCAAAAATCCAACTCCAAACCGTCCATTATTATTCCCCCACGATTTGTACAGACTTCAAAGGAGTAAGGAAGAATCCTATGGGCCTGCTTATAACGTCGATGGCATCTCTTGCATACCTTGCTGAATGAATCACTGCCCTCATGTTTTAAACGGTTCCTGCAGGACTTCATTGACTTGCGTTTCTGGGGTATTAGCACAGTAAATTTGATTCTGCTGTCTGTTGTTTACCAAAGAGAGTGCCTGTCAAAGAAGGAAAAAAACAAGATTAGGATCTGTATTTCAGTGGAATGGATTATGATTTTATTATCCTGTAAAACCATGCGGGTACGACTCCCCCTTGCCTGGCTAGCCTACGAGGCTGCAAAGGAAAAACGATTCTTTGAATGTCCAATTCTTAACATTAAGAGGAGGTGAAATAATTACGTGCCCATAAAGCTTGATGTGTCCCTTTAGAGAAGTTACTGGCTGGTATAAAGTTTGTGCACCACAAAATCGATCTCTCGCTCTTTATGTCTCTCTATCTCAACAGATACATCTCCATCTCTCTGTCTTTCTCTTCCTTCCCACTCTCATGTTTCTCATACATCTTTCAAGTCATAATACACAAGTTCCTGCACACCTGAGGCACAGCGGGCCTTGTTAAGTTGTTTCCATAGTTACAAAGGTGGAGAAGAGGAGGAGAATTGTGGGTACTGACAGACAGTTATAATTAATACTCCAGGTACCTCCCCCGTCATCACCCTGAAATACCGCAGTAAAAGAAGCCGGCCGCATAGGCCTGCAGTAAATGACCGATCGTATTCCTAATTTTACAACCAGCACTTACAGTAAAGGCCTTCAATACTGCTAAAGCGTTGTTAAAATGTTGTTATTTGTAAAATAACCTATAAACTAAGTATGAATCAATGTGCATTTCAGGTTTTCATCAATGTAGAGGAAATTGTAGTTTGAATTGAAATGCATTCAGTAGCTGCCAAAGACCTGGTGTTTTTTAAAGGCCCAGTCAAGCAGTCTGGGGAAATGACAATAAATCATTGGAGAATCTCAGTGGAGAAATGATTAAATTAAAACAACAACTGATATACATAAGGCAGATTAAACCAATTGCTTTCACAAAAAAGCTGATAGGCAGCTGAGAGGAACAGAAGAAGGCAAATGGATTATTCTTACATATGGCTAATAAAGTAAAATGAGCAAAAAAGAAAAGGACTGAACAGGACAAAATATGTCAATCACAAGATGGTGATGACATGGTAATCTACCAAGAATAACAATATATATATATATTTTTTTTTTCATTTATGACATAGTTATGTTACTATCCATAGATTGCAGCCTTCTTTCACTTGTCAATTTGGAAAGCTGGTGACATATTAAAAGCGACAAGCTATACATCCCATAAGCAATCATATATTAAAAAATACACTGTAATACATTGAATAGTACATAATTATTCATATTTTCTAAACCACACACATATATTGTCATATTTATATATTTATACTACTACTGAACAAAATATTATACACAACATAATAGAAGAACACAAGAACACAAAGATTATGTTACAAAATTATATATATTTTTTGGTATAGTATGAAATCCCTGACTGAGTTCCTGGAATTTTTGAGTTCCTTGCTGTCTTTCCTTTAATTAATTACTATTTTATTTCCTATTACATTTACATTTAAATGAGGTTACCTTACACACCAAACACTTTGAAACCACGATCCATATTTACAAATTCAGCAAGGCACCTTGACAGATGATGGTCATCAATTCTAACCCTTCTCTTAATAAAATATTAAAACTGAACCAACAGGCTCCAGTCCAGTACACTGAAGGAGAAGCAATGGTAAAACAATGTACATGTAAGTCAGGGAATGCAATTATGCTATAATTCGGCATTTGAACCGCAAAATAAATAAAATTAATTTGTGAAATCATTAATGGCCAGACGTATATTTGAGGTAACATAACAGGGGGAAGAGACCAGTTCCACCAGAAGTTAACTTCCAAATGCTGGTAGTTTTTCTCCCGAGGAATGTGGTTTATGATTATGGTTCCTTATTGACTATCCCAGACACTAAAACACTTTGATCGATGTGAATTGGACCAATATTTATAGACAAAATGAAAAACAACTGCACAACGCCCCTGTGTTTGGAAGACCGTCTTAGCTCAGGATGGTCTGAACACCTATTCACTCAGTTATGCAGTCTGGGCTGTATAAGCCTGCCCAGTTCATAGTCCCTTGTTAGCAACAGCTTCCCCACCATACTGTTACAGTGGATTACCATTACCATGTCACTGTATGCTGAAATGGATCAGGTATGTGACTCATACCAAGTTTTTATGAAAATGGAATGAATTAGACTTCACACACAAAAACCAAAGCTGATCTGGAAGTCATTTGTTATTTAATCATCATGAAAGTTGCACTGTTCGGAACATAGTGAGCTAACTTGGTGTTCGGAACACGGTGAGTCTACATTATTGTTTTTAATCTTTTCTGGTGATCCTCACAACAAAGACGGAAGCACAGTGGAAAGGTTTTCACATTGTCATAGTCTAGAGAACTTATGTCTTATTGAAACTCCATGTTAATAGTCAGAAATGCTGAGATACACATCAATATAGTGCACACAACACATCTCAGCCTCTTCTGCTGAGTCAGTCTGCCCTTCCTAGTCTTCGCCAGGTAAGGCATCAGCTTCCACTAAGTCGCAAATCATTTAAATTAAATTCATCTTCTCCAATTAATTAATCATGCAGAGGAATAAAACGGCAACAAAAAATGATCGATGCTGTGGGACAGCTTGGGGCGGTCGAAAAAACTAACAAATCTGGGCAGAATGGGGATAGCAGCTAGGCCCTCACCATGCGACAGGCAGCACGTTTTACCATTGTGGGTGTTTAAAGTTTTCACTTTGGAGCAACCATCCATAATTAAGAGAGTGTAGAAAGGCCATTCAGGGGACGTGTTAATGGTTTTATATGAGGGCTAATCACTGCTGTGTTGTTAACCGCACGCTTTGCTGGCTGTTCAGGGTTCACTCCAAGGGTTAACTAAACAGTGCCTCAACACATGATTGGTCTTTATGGGGCCGGGGCTGAGAGAGGGGCTTCGGATGACGCTAAAGAGCCAATAATGACAGCAATTCATGGCAATCCAATTATGCAAACGGGAGTCTAAACAATTTCATCATCCACAAATTAGATTGTCCTAATGAGATAAAGACACCAATTAATCCTGAATTAATTTCAATAACTCATTTTCAGAAAACACACTAATATGCAAATGGTAAGCGAAGCCGAAGCCTGCAGTGGTCTGCACACGTGCTACGTTTTTTCACCTGCGCCAGGGTGCAGTGCACAGATTCTAATGGGGCCAGGGAAAGGGGAACCGATATAACTGCTTGGATCCACAGAATGCTGAATCTCCTTTCCTGCACCCCTGGGAACAGCGGGCAAAGAACCGGGACTTGTCATTGCTGCAGCTTTCCCTTGCCTAATTTTGTGTGAGGTAAGGATGGATAATTGACTCGCTGCAAGAAAAAGATGTCCTCAGCTCGCTTTAAACCTTGTGACAATCGCATTGTCTTTGTGTTCTTGCGTAGAGCTGCAATGGCAATGGGAGGCTATTCTTCAGTTTTGGGGGAGATGGCCGAGGAATGTTCAATGTTTCACATTGAGATTGCCCCTCATGTATGCCAGTGAAGCCAGGTGTATTCTTGTACTGGTACAGTGAGTATATTGCTATACCGTACATCCAATGAACTTGGATGAGCCAAGTCTCTTATGTGACATTACTTATGCAGAGACCGCCAGGTTAAAACCCAAGGTAGTTCGCATCCAATGTCAGACATTTTGTCACGACTGTGCTCGATCTCATTAAAGTGATTTATGCTTCAACTAATACACGTGTAATTTATACCTTGAGCTACTTTGTAAAATGTAATAAATTTGATCGCTAGCACCTGTTTAAAAGTCCTTTTCAAGAGCGCTTTGCACAGCTTGGTGCCACCCATTCCATTTTCTGTCATGTACTCTAATTACAATCCCCATAGTTTTCCTCTTTTTCTTTGCCGTGTTGACAAGTCATAATAGTCCCCCGGACCAAAGTGGTCACTTTGTCGCCTTTGCCATTACGAAAGCCATTTTCATTTCATCCCAAGAGGTCCTGGCTTACCCCCATACTGACAGGACTCCCCTAAATCATGTTTGCGCATAATTTCGGCCCTACTTACCCAAATGGCTTTTGCGTTCTTTATTTGCTTAAGTGCATTAACTGGGAATACCAAGCTCATCGAACTCGTGCTTCAGCTTGACAACAGAGAAAAACAGATTCACGTCGTACACCTCCCCGCTTCCCTGCCACCTCGTCTTTTCATTGCCACTTTTATATTGGACTCATTTACCTCTCAGGTCTTCTTTTCTGTATGGCCACACGCGGACACAGCCGGGTACAAGGGGTCAGGCTGGACACCGATATCTCGGATAGTGCACCTTCACTTACCGTCCCATTATTCTGAGAAGACCTTCCCACCTCCGAGAAATATGATCTCACCTCGTGCTCTAAATGAGCCTGTTAAATGAATAACCACCCCATTTTAGCCACGTGTGTCTATCTGGGCCAAAGCAAATAGACTAAAGGGGCGTATCGGAAGCTGACTACACGTGGGCGCTCAGATAACAGATGACTCCGATCTGGATCAGGTTTCAGACGAACCGATATGCATAGCAGTCACACCCGGCTTGCACTTCAGCGCCTGCTGTTAGGTGGCAGGGTCAAATAGAGCAGTTGCAATCGGCCTTGTTCCTCTGAAGGCCTCTCACCAGGCTTGGGATGACATCAGACATGTGAAAATGGAGCTATTGTGTAGTGAGCAAATGCAAACAAGTTGAGTCACACCTGTTTTACAGCACTCCTTTATTAATCACCATTGAGGTGTGGATTTTTACTCCCATCCTTTGCTGCCATCCATGAACATTACCAAAAGTAAACAAACCTGGCAGCAAGGCAGATCATAGTAAACTTCTGGATAAACAAAACATATCTAGTTGTATGAATACTTCAGGGGAGATATTTGTACAATGTTGTCTATTGGTGAGGTAGCTATTTTCTTTTCTGTTAAAGGTTTTATGCCAGCAATGATGTTAGCAACTAGCTAGCTAGTAAGCTATAATTTATTCAATTCACAATATCAACAAGCTAATGAATGTAGCTTGGCCCCAGAGCGCAACACAAAACAGAAAAAGATTCATGCATGCAAATCAAATCTATCACAAAACGCAAGGCGAGGTTTGCACTTTTTGAGAGTATTTTAAAAGCAATTTAATTTGAGAGGATGGGTTCCAATACACCAGACAAGCTAAGTAAAGTGTAGAAAAGTATTTGAATCCAAAACCATTACCTATTTGACGCTGTGTAGTATGACTACTTTGACTCTGGTATTTGTCGGCCATGCGCTTGGAAGATGGGCCGAGTCTGTGTCATGGATCAGGCCACGATGTTTTGGTGGACCTTGTTCTGGGCCTGGCGCATTTTCCTTATCTGGGTGGAATCAGCTTCCAGACTGCCAATGTCCAAGATTACCATTGAACGGGATCCTATTTCCAGCCCTGTTTTGTCTCAGAATCTTGGACATTTTACTATTGCATCAAAAGGGCGGCCTGTGCTTGGCCCCACCAATAAAGAGAGATCGAATGCCAGGGAATACCAATCAGATACTTTGTCCCTCCCACTCCTTCCATAGCATGTTATTAATACAGGGGTGCGCAACTCCGGTCCTCGAGGGCCGGTCTGCGTACTAGTTTTTGTTCCAACCAATTGCCTTGTTTTTAATTTGCTGACAGCTCTATAATTGACCTGGGTTTAAGCCTGTATTTGAGCACAGTAACATCAATAGGATACACTTGCAGTCTGCAGCTGTAGCCAGTACTCATACACATGTCAGATAAGATATGATTGAGTCAATTAAATAATTAAGACCAGAAGTTGGCACGAACGGCCCTTGTTAATAATAATAATTAATAGAAGATGTGTGAAAGGATGGGGAGGACGTGCCGAGCGTCCTAGGACTTCTGCCGACAGACCGGCCCGGCATTAGAAACAGATCACTTAACCTCATTGATCTCCCGAGTGAACTGCAGGAGAAGAAGAGCCCGTCCAGCCAGAGCGAAGACAGGCAGGCCCTTCGATTTTGTGACAATGGGAAAAGCCAGTGTCAAATCAAGCAGCAAAACATTGCTAGAAAGTTTCAATTAGGGCTTTGTGGATGAAATTAAAGGCCACGTTGAATTCCTCCGCAATATACTACCCGGTATAATGGGCTGAGCAGAAGCCGACACTCATCTTCACCGTTCAAAAATCTGACATTCACGCTGTGAAGCTGAACAGAATATCTTTATTTTTTTATCTATCCATTGTTTACCAAATTGAGAAAGCAGAAATGCGTTTTTTCATTTTTTTTTTCTTTGGTCTCTGTTTATTAATGTTACGTTCCATTCATTTGAATTGATTCATGATATCTAGTTCCTAATGATGTGATATATGTTAAAATATACAATTCCAATTTTCAGAGAAGTGATGGGTGTCTATTGTACGCAAAGTTGATATTTAGGGCTCTGTTCTGCAGAGAATTTTTCTTCCCCAGTTTAAAAACCATTACAGATTCTGTTCATCACCATCATCATTATCATCTTCACAATCCTAATTGTTTGGCTGCCATCTGTCTGGAGTTGTGATAATTGAGTAATTTGACATTGCGCGACAGCATTCCCAGACAATCTCCCATCACAAGCCGATGCTTGTTTTCCTAAATTAGGGGCTCATTTCAAAGGGGCTTCTGATTTGGTGTTTCAGAGCCATATTCTTCAAAGACACTGCTTGCTGATGACATATGATTAAAGCTCGGTTCATATGGACTGGAAAATTCACAAGCCTACTTTTATCCATAGACGCTGCTGTTCATTAGCATACATTTGACAGTAGCACTGAGTAAATTCTGTCCTAATTAACTATATTGTTTAGAGAGAAGAAATATTTTCCTTTCAAGTGCAAGACCCTATGCGGGCTTCTTTGCAGTCTCTGAAGGACAGTCCAGTGTTTTCAAAGGACTAGTTCAAGAACTGTGTAATGTTCTCTTTTGAAGCTGTAATAGTCCTCCTTCTCAAAGAATTATATAATTCTACAGTTCAATTGACATGACTCTGTGCACTAATTAGTAGCAAGGTCTTAAATCAGTGATCTCCAACTCAGTGCCATGGAGGGCTGTGTGTATGCTACTTTTTATTCTAGCCTCTACATCTTGATTATAATTAGTTAAATTACTTGCTGAATTGAGGCCTGCACAAGATGCAAATTTGTTATTTGTGTCTAAATAACAACTGTCGCTTATATTCTGTGCTTTGAAACAGTTAAAGCCGTGTGGCTGAATGAGTAATTGGAATTAATTAAGGCAGCATTAATTGCTTGGAATAAAAACCTGCATACACACAGCCCTCCTTCGCAACAAGTTTGAGACCACTGTCTTAAATATTGTTTCAGTTCTTATTTTAAGTATTTTACAGTACTTATGATGAAGTACATACAGCAACCATACTGCTCATAATACCTCCATTGAGAATCTGGAAAATATCATTCATATAGTGTAACCACAGAAAAAGTCAGCCGATTCATTTGTTCTCTGCCCAGCAAAAAGACCCCTGAGTTCCAAGGAATTAATCAAAGGGCGGTGCTGCTTTTATATGTTTCAAGCTGATAGGCTGAACCTCACCTGCCTGGACCAAGGGGATGTACTACAACGGGAGTTTAACATAACCAGGGTTTCTTTGCGTAACCTGGCTTTACAAAGGCAAAGAAGCGCTATAACTTTTACCATTTAACCAGTACTACAAAGGTGGTTGCCAACTTAAGCAAGAGCTGTGTGAAATCCCATAATAATGTCAGTTTATTCCAAAATGAGCTTATAGCAGTGCAGGTTGGGCTGAATATAATGGACGGTTGCGAAGAAGTTAGGACATGAAACACTCATAGGTGAATAGCAAAAGATTACATCAATTCCGCTAACAATGACAGGCACAAAGGTTAGAAAAAATTGCTAATAGTGTAAATTTGTTACATGTAAACTTATTTAGGCTATCATACCACTCTTAACGCATAAATCTACAGTCTCACGAATTGTCCTACAATTTATTTCTGCTGAGGGAATTAGGCTATACATTCTAGAAGATTCCCAAATCTTATAATTAAGGAACAGGAGATAAGGCAGCCGATTAATTTGGTATCCGCCAAGCGAAAACACCCCAGAGCTCTACAGGAGTTGATATGGGCCAATGGTGGTGCTTTCATATGTTTCAAGCCAATAGCTTCGTAGTACACCCTCCTTGGTAGCTGTGCAGCAAACGTTAGCATTGCCATTGAAAACCCAGGGTTAAAGCTTCAAGAGCTAATGTTGCTTCGTAATACACGCTTTAAAGGTTGTTGACTCCCTTTGGAAATCTAAAACAGGATTAAACATGGAAAAGAGGTGTAGATGGTATGATGACATATGGTTCATTTCAATTGAATATATATATATATTTTTTTTACTTGCTCCTGACTGGGAAATGGATTTAGGTCCACAATCTTTAAGGATATTCCAACCCACTATATGTTCCACTATAACTCCAGAGGAAACATCAGCACACACTGTATACTTTGTGGAAGCATGCTTTCCATAAACATGACATATAAATGATCGACCTGTGGGTCCAAAATCCTGGGTCATTTTTGGACAAGAGGCAATTCTGTCGGGTGACATTAGCTCAGGAGGTAAAAGCAGATGTCTGGCATTCAGAGGGTTACTGGTTCGATTCCCTGCCCTAGGTCTTTCGAAGTGTCCTTGAGCAAAACGCCTAACTTCCAATAGCTCCTGACAAGCTGGTCCCTGCCTTGCATGGCAGCCAATTGCCGTTGGTGTGTGAGTGTATGGGTGAATGAGAGTCATTAATTGTAAAGCGCTTTGTATAAATGCAGTCCATTTACTTTGCTTTATATGAATCCCTTTTTTTTTTTACTGCAGTGATACTCAATCCTGGTCCTGGAAAGCTGGTTTTTGTCTTTTACTTGAGACCAGTGACCGATTCAGAACCAAGAAAGCAGTTGAGTTCAGACTAATCAACTGCTTTAACTGCTTTGGTGTGCTACTCAAGTTCTGAGTTACAATGAAAGCTGGTGGACCCTGCGGCTCTCCATGACCAGGAGTGAGAACCACTGGCACATAGCATTTAATCATCCATCTGGAGGTGCGTCCCATTACTTTTCACTGCCTCCTCCTCCCCCACTACCACTCATCTACTACCCCGGAAGTATGTTTAGCCAAAGAAGGGAGTTAATGAGTGGAGAAAAGGAGAGAACAATGTGACTGAAGAAAATCGGGAAGCCAATGTGTTTCGTCGTCATCAAAGTCAGCTTCGACTATTGATTCAATTCCCCTATCATAAGCCTTGTTTTTGCCGAGCCCGCAAATATTCCCATGGCCAATTACAATTCTTACACATGGTCATCCTAATTTAAAGCTACAAAATGGCTTGTAAATTTCAAGCGCAAGTTGCTTATTAGGCTACAGTAGCCTGTACAGATACAAACCTGACATTGCGGTTTGTAACGAGACACTAATTAATGTAACCAGCAACATTGGATCAACGTAAACCTATACAAACATAACAATTTACTGTAATCCCAGAATCCCGAACAAATAAATTAAATCTTAAATTGCTAAATTGTCTGTAGAATATGAGCCACAAAAGCAAACTGACAGTTTGTTGTCTGTTGTAAGCAATCTAGCCTTAGGATAGGATGCTGTCGCTATATGCAATAATAACAACACAAATTTGAACAACACTCAAATTTGGCAAAATATCCCGCATAACTGGGGGAATTCAACTTTGCCATCTCCGCTTTCTGGATTGTGCGCTGTAGCACACATCGATGTACACTTCGTTGGCAGAGTAGAGGAGGGCCGTGTTGAAGCTGCTTCACTTGTCTACTCCAATATCCACAACGATTCTTTCCGGGGCATGTAGTAGAGGAGGATGGTGGTGGAGTAAAAGAGTATGCATGTTTTGCATGTTAGGATGTACCCCATTTTCACTTTCCTTCCTGACACTCCACACCATATTAGATCAACTCATTGTTTTGATAAATGTCGCAATTAGAAACTCAATTGTACAATTAGTGGCTTAACTGTGCCGCTGGAATGCCTATGTGGAACTCTGGAGGATAACCGTTGAATTACGCGGTTATATCCTTGCAGTTCACCTAGTGGATTTTATTGTAAGTCGCTCTGGTTAAGAGCGACTGCTAAATAACTGTAATGTAATGTAATGTAATGTAATGGTGGAGAGAAACTGGTGGGTGGACCCTAATCATAACTCTCATTTCCTACCCTCAAACTCATAATCTTACTCTTAATCTGCAATCTTACCTTTAGCTGCAAATGATTTGGGGCACTGGTTAAATCCGTATAAAGCCATCAATTATTTATGAATTGGCTGCCCTTCCTTGCATGAGAAAAGATTGAGTTTGCCAAAGATTTATAAGTCGGTTTTAAACAACTTCTGATGATAGTGTTCGGGACTCATGTAAAGAGTTCCCTCATCCAATTTAGGGAAAATTCCTCATTAATTTTGATTCTCTTATTAGGAAATGTCATCCTGGCCATGAGGATGAGAAGATTAGGGTCGTTGTGTAATAGACTGTTTACTGAGATTTGAATCCTGGCCGATTCACTGCGGCTTAGAAAGCTTAAATATTATGTGAGTCAGTGAATGGACCGTGGAAGAACTTTAAAGGGAGGCCTTTTAAAAGTATTACTTTTGGAATATTATTGGAATTAGAATGATTCTGTTTCTAATTTATCATCATTTGAACAAAGGCCATTGCGACCGTTTCCCAGCAGCTTTAAACTACGTAATATCATTCCAGTCACCAGCTCTGCCCTGGACTGCTGGAGCACATCAGCTAATTACTTAAAGAAACCCAGTATTGACAGGTGGCCACATGGATATCGATTAAATAATACCGTCAGAGTTTAATGCAACATTAATTTAACATTATTTCAGCCTGAAAGAAAAATCTTTCATTGGCAGCAATTCATACTTTGTGTCTTTTGTTTCACAGATAAATGATAAAGGACCTCGGAATTTTGATAGATGAGTAGGCTCCTAATTTCATGGGTAGCACCAACATTGGATTGCTTAATGTTACGGGAGATATTTAGTTCCGCAGCTAAATTGGTAGTCCGTGCCTGTTTGAGCTTGGAGAGAAAGTGCTTATGATTTTAAAAGGCAAAGCTAATGATCTAATCAGAGAGCCAGGTTTATTAAGGGCAGCTACCATGCAGCTCGCCCTCATTAAAGAAAATGATTTTGTGAGATACTATCTCCTCCTGGCACAGATCCTGAATATTGCAATTACCTTCCCCGAGAAATCTCTTTGAATGTGGCTGATAATATAATTCTTAAAGAAGTTAAACAGCCTTGAGGATTTTTTCGTGGTGTTTGCTTTCATGGGGTTGATATCAAATTGTATGCAGTAATTACGGATCGCTGCGGATAAGCTCCATCCTTTGACTGAAAATCGGTGAAATGTTACACCCTTAGTACTCCCTTCCTAGACTCTGGTATGAAAAATGCCTAAAAATTTACAAATGGTTGTCGCTGGGGCAGTACCCTATAGTTGCATAGAATTGTCCACAGCCTTATATGTATAATTAAATTGTACCCTTTTTGCTTGGAAAACATACTTATTTGTACCCAGAGAGAACATCACTGTACTTTCATCATTCAGAATGATAGCAACAGAGATACTGTTGTCTGCACTGTGTTGCCTGTCTCCTCAATTAACAGCATGTTAACACAAGTGGAGCCATTTCTTCAGGTGTCAGGTCAATGTGTTCATATAATCAGCTGCTTTCCTATGCATCACAAATTGAGAACTCTCTTTTGCAGCAATGACTTGAAGTGGATATGGAATGCAAGGAATTGTGTAGCTAATCAGGTGTAGGGAATGATTTGCAGTGAAATGTGAAGAGCTTCATGGGAATTTGATCAGGGCATTGGGGCTAACACCCCTCTATAAAGAAGGGGGGGTATTAAAGATTTTTCCATAATGCAAAATCACTGAAAATCTTTAGGTTATAAACAGCTAGCAGTAAGTAATGGCAAAGATCTGCAGTCCTAATACAGCACTGAAATGTGCAAGTATGTTTAGCTGACAAATAGAGAGAGAGAGCTTTGGTGCCGAGAATGGGATGAACCCTGTAATTTACCGCAGTCAAGCTGGGCTCATACACACCCAGAGATAGATCAGTGAGAGCTTGCTGGTTAATGGGAGATCTGGTGGAGACATCCACCAGCAACTGGGAGACGATAATGATTAAGGAGAAGGCATGTGGTGAATGTTTGCTTGAGTGGAATGGTACACAAATTGCACAGAACTTTACTTTCATGCTGACAGAGGGCCAAAATAGAAGACGCAAGCATTTCAGTCTCTATTTGGGGTGGCCTAAATACGTACGTGATAGCATCTTAACACAAGCTGGTGTGTCTTTTAATAATATATGTGGAATAACGTTTGTCCTCATGGGGGAGTGTTTTTCTGCAAAAACTGAATTATAAATATTACGGATTCACACCATTCAATTGCGAGGAAGAATAACTTGCATCCCACCCTAGCGGCTTAATTTTGGGACATTTATGTTGCTTGAGAAGCTGCCAGCTTCCGTCGGATTGGAATGTACATCAGCGGCATGATTAACAGATAATGACAGGGCTAGGTGTCAATATGTTCTCCCTCCAGATTTGTGGCGTGGGCATAATCGCCGGCCCTCCCACTGATATATCGCCAGCCAGGCAGCGGAGATCCGGGAGGGAGAGAAAAACAGACAGGCCAAAATGGAGGGAGAGAGACAGAGATGTTGGGTGCCTATCGTCTCCTGGTGCCACGTGGAAGTTATTTTTCATTACTGTGCACTTGGCAGTAAATACCTCGCTCTTCAGACTGTGGTCCTGGGCTGAACTCGTGACCTCTCCATCTCGAATGGCGCTCCCATGGTCCCCCGCTCAAGGCTGCCGAGTGCGCTGTGGCGAAAATCGCAGCCCTGTAATTCACAGCCTGCTAGATGGCCTGCCAGCAAGTATTGATTTTTGTTTCCCAATCTCCAGGAGAGAAGCAAAGAAAAGATTAAAAACACTTTGTCAGTTTGGAGTTGAATAAGAATTCTGCACAGGGGAGACACCATAGAGTGCGAAGGGTCAGGGTTGAGGGACATCTTTATAGCTTTAACTGTTTCTGAACTGAAGCCGAGCCGTCTCACTCACCCGGTGGAGAAACACAGAGTGACCAGGGTAATTATGGGTGCGTTTGAGGGTCTCGTGTCCCTCCAAGTGTGCAGGAAGCTGTCAGGTGGAGATAATGCAATTTCTCCCGAATTAAACCAGTCTACCTCCATTTGAACAGACAAGCTGCATTCCAGTTCTGCATTGCACTAGTTAAACAATCGGACAAATTTGCATATTATTGTGAGCATTTTCTAGGGATATTTTGAAAGCTTTTTGTGAGGGAATTTGAGAAGATATTTTCATAGAAGACTTTTCATAGATAAAAATTTACCTTTTCGTGAAATGCCGAAGGAATGTTTTTTGACAAAAAGAACATTCGGTTTTTGAGTGTGAGTTTGACTCAAAAACCGTGTGAGTTTGACATTCGGTTTTTGAGTGTGAGTTTGACAAACTTGTTTTAATGTCATCATTGTTGTTTTTTTTTTTGGTAACCAATATTAGATGGTCAATACAACAGAGACAAAAAAAATATTGAAAAGATTGAATCTGTCACATATACATATTACTGTCATTATTTCAAAGTAATTTAGAAGTAAACATGCATTTTCTACCATTGTGTCTAAAGGCTGTCTTTACATAGTCCAAACATTTGGGTGTCACATCAGTTTCTACACAGTTTTTCACAGTGTTTTATATGTTTTAACAAGCTATATGTTTTGATTGATTTACAGTATGTACACAGTTCACATCTATGATACTTTTACAAGCAGACATAAGACTACGCTATATATGAACTAAATATGAACTAACTAACCAGTTAACTAGCTGGTTACCTGTTCACTGATTATTAAACTATAACTGTTCTGCTGTACTGGTTCTACCCACTTTCAGCAAGAGCAAAAGCAAAAGTGTAAAAGTTTCTGAATGAAACCGAATTCTGTTCCACTGTAAGACAGTACATACATATCCGTAGCTCTTACTGTAATTAATTTGTGTTGTGGCAGAGTAGCAATTATTTTTGACCGACTTGTGACAGATTCGCAGCTCAGAAAATGAGAGAAAATTAGAACCAAGAAAGGAATATGGTGTTCATTACTGTGTTATAGACAGTATTGCTTTAACCTTGCACTGTCTGCAGAATATAAATAAGGCATCCATTTCTTTCCACATCTCCATGAAAATAAAACAGAACAAGAATGTACTCTAATAAGCTGTTGGTATTCAAAGAAGCTTTCAAAAAATTAACATTGAAGCCTTCATAAATTGTGGTCGGATAAAATATATGTGAATAAATAAAATATGTATATACCTATGCATTTATAAATTACAGAGATTTTATTTACAAAGCTGCCCTCTATTCTTCAGCTCAAAGTACTGGGTTGTAGGCATGACAACGTCATTTTCTCAGTACCTGTCTTCTTTCAGCAATATTCATATCTGGACTTGTTTTTCCTCACATGATATGAGAAAGTGATGGAAATATACAATATTATCACATTTTCAATATATAGTATCAAAACGTCCGACCTAACGAATATGTTTGACATGGAGAAGCTATACTACAGTACAGTATCACTGCAGATTAGCAAATAATGTACTATTTTGCATATATAATCGCTTACATAGAAGTATATTTGCTGGTTTGAATAGTTAATGTAAAGCCCCAGCAAAGTTACACATTAGATACATTCGCATTGACTGCTCTGGGAATAAGAGAACTCAGTTTACTCAGCGCAGCCCAGCCAATTTTGGATCTCAAAAATCCATAGCCTGCTCCAAGCTGTTGACTCAATTCTGTCTAAAATATGTTATGGTAGGCATACCTTTAATAATTATGAGATATATTATGAAAATACACATTTATGTGTGTGCTTTTATTTTTTATTTATGAACTTGCCATAAGAGTGGAAGGGAACGCAGGTGTCTCTGCATATAATCAATATCTGATGACATAGTGAATTTCAACTACTGTACAGGTACAATGTATTTGGGCAGTGGTATAATTTCTGTTATTTGGGTTCTGTACTCCAGCATATTTGATTTGAAATTAAACATATATGAGGTTAAATTGCAGGCAGTCACCTTTAATTTGAGAGTATTTTCTGTACATCCATATTAGGTGATCTGTATGGCTGTCGGCTTTTCAGCTTTCTCTGATTAGTCAGGTGTATTCAATCGCTTCCTTAGTGCAGGTATAAGAAAGCTTTCAGAATCTGTTTTTGGTGTTTATTAATATGATGACCAGAGTTGAGCTAATGAAATTAAAGGAAGCCATTATGAGTCTGAGAAATAAGAAAAAGCAGTCAGAGACAAACAGTTTGGAACATCATTAAGAAGAAAGAGTGCACAGATGTATGTTTGGGATCATTGCCTTGCTATGGGATAAATCACTGTCCAGTGGAGGCATTTTATTGAATTTGAGCAGATAAGGTGTACACTTTGGAATTGATTCTGCTGCTGCCATCATCAGTTCCATTATCAATAAAGGCAAGTGAGCCTGCACATGTGACAGCCATACATGCCAAACTATAAAACCCCCAACGCCATGTTTCACATATGAGGGGGGGTGCTTTGGTTCTTGGGCAGTTCCTTTATCCGCCACACTTTGCTCTGGCCATCACTCTAGTCCATATTGGTATCATCTATCCACAATACCTTTTTCCAGAACTGTGCAGGCTCTTTTAGGTACTACTTAGCAAGTTGTAACCTGGCCAAGTTGTATCCTGTTTCTGCACCAAGTCTAGTTGTTTCTGTAGTTCTATTTGTGAAGTTATTATGATAAATTCTTCAGTCACCAACTGTAGATGTCTTTCTTCACCTACCAGGACATGTCTTCCAATCAGTTAAGGTTTGGCCTTTTGGCCTTTTTATTTCTCAGCCTCATGATTAGCACAACTCTGGTCCTCCTGTTGACAAATGGCAACAATAGACTCCAAAGGCAATCCAAAGTCAAGAATCATGACTAGATACCAAAACTCTCTTATACCTGTACATTGTTTGGTTACAAATCTAAAATTGTGGGGTAAAGAGCTAAATCTTTGTCCCAAACATTATGTAGCTCGCTCACTGTATATAATGGAGTGCTGAAAGGGCCTTTTTGGCCCTATCCTGATGTGAAATATTGTGTCATCTGCTGTGCATTAGTTGCCATAACCCATTAGGGGTGGTGACACAGTAGTGACATTTCCCCTGCTCCCTTCATCATCGTCGGCGTGGTGTGTCCACCCCTCCCTGTGCTGTGCTCATTTTCCTGTCCACCCCCCACCGGAACATGGGCAGTTCCTCCACCTTCTACAACACTCCCCCCCCCCACATAGTACACCCACCCCAGCCTTGTCTGCCAGGTCCAATCAAGATCACAAGCAGTGCCGTGTCACTCCTTCTCTGTTCAACGCGCCCCCCCTGATGGCCAAGTGTTTTCCAATCACGGCACTCGGGTCTGGATGGATGGGTCTCGACGCTATTGGCCGGGATTCGGTTACTAATCCCCCAGCCGCCCCCTCCTCCCACCACCCCGTTTTCAGGTCCAGAGTTACGGGAATCCACTGTAGACTGTCACACCTCAATGCACCTCACCGTCTTGTTCATTACTGCTCCTCTGTGGTGTCGGTTTTGCTCAGAGTGATTGCGATCTAGTTTTTGTCCTGCGCATCAAGAAAAGCATTATGGGTAAAATAATCACATTCCATGGTATGTCCTATGCAGTCACTGGAGGATCCGCACTTTGTTTTTCATAAGAAGTTGTAGGCCCGCATTCCGTTCGCATAATTGTTTTAAATAAGGCCGACAAAAATAGAAGAGTAATTCCATGTAATGAATCCACAACAGCCATATTTCGAAACAAATAAAATCAATTTGCTTCGGATGCGATTTCCTTAAAATTAAACTGAATATGTTTTCGTGTGATAAGCAATGAAAAGGTTTGTCCTCAGACACACTCGCGTGTACCGTACCGAACATTATGATGCATTAAGCCCACATTCATGGATATCAGACCTGAGAATAACATACATAAACATTTGCATAGCAACTGCTGCTGATAGGTGATTCAGTCTATAAACATAAATGAAGTCCATGCTATTGACATTCCGCCCTGTTATTAATTTCAAGATATGAAATATAAGGTATCTAATCAGAAGTTCTATTTGGAGATGCGATGTCACACCAGCCTTATACTGTAGCAGGTACCTTTGTTCTATTATTAATTGGTATTTGTTGACAAAGCACTGACTTTCCATCAGGGACAGAGTCTTCTTCAAGTACAAGGAAAGATTTATTGTTAATTATTTTTTTTAGTGAAGCATGTTGTCAATCCCCCCACCTAAAAACATATTTTGTCTTTGAATATTTTACACTCATGTAAAGGGAGTATCACCTAAAGTTATGTGATGGCAGTTATGGAGATTGTTTGGCATATACTGTAAATTAATCACTCAAATCTCAAAATCCCTTCCTAATTCAATCATGGAGGGCTTGGAATGAAATTAGTAAGAATGAAAATATTGGAAAATGCTTAACATTTGTATTTTGGCATGAATTTTAGATCCCTTGTATTCTTTAATCTTTAATTTTTGTCATCGAGCTGACTAAGGATTGCAATACTGTAAAAGGGCGTGAGCTTACTTGACAAATGAACTGTAGTCTGTAGAACTGACTCTCTGTTTGCTTTACCATTGAATAATATTTTATTTTCCTGTAAACATTGTCGTGCCGTGTAAATATTTAACATTTCAGATTACGCTTTGTCACATTACATTAACCCTGCTACGTACCGTATGAAAATATTCACGGCATCATCAGCCTGATAATCTGACATGCTGTGTGTGTTTTTAGAAAGCAGCACTTAAGGTAAGGCTTGCTTGACAGTAAAAGGCATTTTTTGTGGTCTCATCATAGCTTATTCAATGATTTGATCACAATATTTCCTCTTCCTCCATTGCACCAAAGATAGAATGTGTCTTCCCGGCGACTGACTGTAAGTGTCATATTACTGAAGAAGAAAATATGTTGTATATCCTTTTTCCAGTATTCTACAATACATTATTTAATTTAAATCAGTTTGCATTAGGACTGGAAGCAGTGCTCCGAGCAGCACGTGGGCACGGGGAGCGCTCTGCTCGAAGGCCGTATTATTTTTGCTGTTGAATATTCATTTGATTCGCCTGTGAGCATGCAGAATTATCCTAACTGGACAGCAGCCTTTCGCCTGCCCCGTCTATACAGTCCTGCCCTGGAGCCGTGACATATATTCTTTCGTTTCGATTTCGTCTGATTGTCTCTCCCTCCATTCCTTTCGTTTTCCCAAAATTTCTTTATTATTCTCAACAATTTTTTACTTTTCATTTACAAAACGCACTTACGTGATTTTGCTTACATCTTAATGCCAGAAATAATCCCTCATAAAGCACACTGATTGGGCACAGTTGAGTCTGCTGGGATTGTTATATAGTCCTATTTTCATTGCAGGACAGGAGGTTGGTTTTGAATACAGTGAGTAGTCTAGTCTCGGGAATGTTTTTTCTTTCCTTGGTTCACCTTATCTCTTCCCAGTTGTCTTCCACATTCCCCGCCAGGTGAATGTGCGCCATAGGGGATCCGTATCGATCCATTCACAAACGCGTGGCTTTGTCTTCCATCCTGGCGCCATGCTCAATACCAGATGTTCACATATATTATCATCCTCTTACCGCGCCGCATGTGTCCTGGTTGAACGCCACGTTTTGTCAGGCGGTCCATTTCTCAGAGAACATTACTGCGTGGTATTATATTATTTTGCGTGAAAGGGATTTTTTCTGTTTGTTCTGATGTTATATTATATATATATATATATATATAATATAAGGGCAACCAGTGTTAGTGACATTTCAAATGAATTATTTCTAAAGAATATTCACTTGAAAACCTGAATATATTATTTTAAAAATATTAATTTTATAAAACCTGGATCAAATACAGATGCTAGTCAGACATTTTTATTTAAAATTCTGTTAATTTCAGTTATTGGTAAATAAATAAAAGGAATTACTTTTCCCTGGTTTGAGATCTTTGGTAAATAAAACAAATACTTAAATTTGAAATAATTTAAATAGTTTTTAAAGAAATTAATACAAAATGTAAATATAAAATAAAATATTTCAAATAAAAACTGGAATATATTTCATGAAATAACACAGTGTATCCTAGCTAGTGACTATCCGACTATCTCCAACCTCACTCTTTAGAATCTGCAACTTTGTTGGCTCTGTCTGTCATGGAAATATCATTACTGATAACTGAGCACATCTGAGATTAATCTGATTGTTACTGTAGTTACTGTACTGTACTGTTACTGTAGACCGTTACAGCTACATAAAGTGCCAGCTTGAGTGCCCCAGTATGGGGTTTTTGGGGCAATGTTTTTGGAAAACTGCCTTCTGTTATATGTTTTTGCCTTTACTTGGTACAACATGATAAAACAATAAGGTGTTAAAAGCCTGAAGAGACTAATGGATGTGCAATGACCCTGTGGATAGCTAAGCTTGTTAACATGACTGTTCAATGACCCTGCGGATATACTTAAAATGGTTAACATGGCTGCTCAATGACCCTGTGTATATACCTAAGATGGTTAATAAGAGAGCATGACATGGGTCTTAATGCTACAGATGTACAAGGAATTCAGAAAAATATAACAGTTCAAGTTAGACATGAAACAAGTTAAGTTTTGTTGTATAAAGCCACTCTAACACACTGCATGCCAATCAAGAACAATGACAATGACATCGTCTATCAGCACATCCTTTCTATTAATAGCCCTGGGTAATAGCCATGGGTATGAGTATAACTATTAGTCACAACTCTTGGGTACCTGCAGAGGGAAGTATCTGAAATTAAGTATAAGGGATGAGTTCCTATAGGATTGCTAGTTTGAATACAACCTTATCATTGTTAATGCTTCACTTTGTAGTTATGTAATGATACTTGGACTATTTCTAAATTGATGTTTTTTTCACTTAACCATTTCTTTGTGGATTTGCATGACAATGACCAACAACCAAGTCTCAGGTTCCGAGCAGAGCCAACCAGATTTTCTGCCAGAATATCCTGATGCTCTGTTGAATGAATTATGCCATTGATCATAAATAGTGCCCCTGGACCACTGGCAGCAAAATATCTCCAAAACATCCACCTCCATATCTGACAGTAAGTATGAGGTGCTTCCTCTTGTATGCATTTTTTGCCATGTCAATGGTGTTCATGGCCAGAACTAATTTAGGTCTCATTTGACAACAGCACTCTCTTCCAGTCATCATTTCAATGACTCTTGGCAAACTCCAGATGCTTGGTTTTGTTTATTGTGCTCAGGAAGGGCTGTCTTCGTGCCACCCTTCCAAAGAGTGTGCTGGTATGGAGGTGCTATTTTATAGTTTTGAGTCTAGGTGTCCCCAAATGCAACCAAAACTTTGGCATCCCTCACCATTTTCCCACACCGTCCGTGGGGACAATGTGCCTCTTCCTGCCACGTTTGCAACCATTCCATATGTTGGGCCTAAGTTCGTTTAACTGTTTATGGGTTTTTTTGTAACCATTACCAGACTTCTGATAGTCAATTACCATCTGTCTCTTCTGAATTCTTTGACTTCAACAGTTCTCAGTGCTTTTCCCATGCTGATGTATTACAATGGGATTTTGCATGCTTGTTACCTCATTTTTTACTGTAATGACAATATACTATAGTTCCCAAAAAAAGATAATTTAAAGGTACAATAGGTAAGCTTTTCCCTTCCTATCATCGAAAAAGGCTCACTGACATGTTGATTCACCCTCTGCCTGTGTTGATGCCGGCACTTGTACCAAAACATTGTATAGCTGTTCAATAATTCAAGCTCATTGGTTGAAAATTGGTATTAATTGGCACAGCCAATGGCGTTTCAACATCAGAGAAGGGGTGGGATAAACAGTGTTTTGGTTTGAGCATATTTGTTGCTGCAATTCCTCTCTTGACAGTTAGAAGTCCGAAATTACCGATTGTACCCTTAATAATAAAAAAACATGAGTGGACACGTATTGAAACAAAAATATATAGTTTTCCCATATGTTTGAACATAACATATACTGTAGATTATTATCTGTGTTGTTTTTTATATGCAGCCTTTTTCAAATTTATTATCATTCTGGCAATAATTCTGGAGCTCACTGTATACTGTATGTGTGGCATTGTTGATTCACTTTATTTATAATAGTAAACACTGAAATAACTAACAATAATTGTGTCCAAGCACAGTTCCCTCTGGGTAAACCATCAAATTAAACTACCCTCAACTTCCCAAATACTGAATCTGAACATAACAGTGACACACAGACTCACATTATCAACCTGCTTTGATAACCCAGAATCCCCATCACTGCATGAGTTCTCATTCCAGCCGATTTAATAAAGGGAAAATAAAATGAACACATCGATACTTACACTTGCACACCCACACACACACACACACAGACACACACACACCGTTAACAGTCCTCTTGCAACAGTCAAGCCCTCTCTATCAGAATGCTGCGCTTGCTGTTTCATAATGACACTCCAAAAAGCTTGGTGCTGTGTGAGGCATTTACGAGACCTGTGCTAATTGTCTCTGATTTTACAAGGCATGTTGGGCGTTTCCGAGTGTGGCGTTAAAACAAGCATTCTGTACATTTATGTGGACTATGTCTGAATGTGTAGGTTCCACGGACGGGTGGGGGTGGGGAAGGGGGGGGGGGTTCAAATGTAAGCAAGTTGAGGCTTCACATTCGCCCGGACTTCAAAGAGGACGGCTAAGTATTTTCTGCTTAATTGGCTAATCAGTTTTAAAATGATTAATTGACCGGAACATTTGTGCTATTTTCTGAGCCCTGTGGTAATGGGAACAGCAGGAGGTAGTAGGAGTTATGGAGCATCTCCAACTCCTAGGAGGCCTCCTTATATTTTTCACTCTGCACAGACACAAGGCATTACAATGCCACTGTGTTGACATTGGTCTGCATTGTTTGTCCTCTTGGCAGAGAAGGAGAGAGAGAGAGAGGGAGAGAGAGAGAAAGAAAGAGAGAGAGCTTGCAGGTGGAGTCGGTGGCGGAGGAGAGCAAGAGAAAAGGGAAAGATAAACATGCATGCTCTCACACGACATTACAAGCAGGCATAGCAGCTGAGGCCCAGGTGGATTTGGAGCAAGCTGTTCTCAGCGGCGTCCCCACTCCCCCCTGTCAGCGGAGCTGTCAGACAGACGCTACTGATAATGAAGGGGGAAATATTTTATTCAGATTTATTAATTTGAAAATGAAGCATGCCTGTCGACAGAGGGACAGTTCTTCTCAATCTGTCATCGTTGAACCACACACCGCTGACACCGGGATTCATTTGTCTTGTCGTCTCTGACAGTCGGATTCTCCCAGCGCTCTTCAGAGAGGGATCGCCCTGGGATTTTAAACCGGATAAAACACATTCCGACAAGGAACAGCCTCTTTATTAATGCAAATTACCCCAGAAAAATGCCAGCAACAGCTATTGGGCTCTGCATTCTTGCATCGGTGATATTTTTCATTTTTAATAAAAAAAAGTATGGTAGTGCAGCTGCATTTATGGATGCTGCAGGCTTGCGGGGGCCATTCCACAGCTGTGACACGAGGCAAACAAACTATAAGACAAAACATACCGCGGGCTGTCCGTGACATTTTCCTCTCCACGTTATCCATACCATCCAAACCCCCAAATCTGAGCCACAGATCATCTTCAACCCAATAAGCAATCCCACGGAACCTCAATGAAAATGCCAATACAAAACAAAAAATTCCTCATGTAGATCATGTTCGAGCATGTTGACCACAGAAAAACATCTTTCTGATTGTTGGGATGCCCATAGGCAGCAGATGAGTTTTCCGCTAGGGAAGGCTACCGCGGCGTTATAGAACGCAATGACAGGGTGGGAATTTTTTGGATATCAATTGGGCTTCCTTCGAAAATATAATGAGTACATTTCAAACACTAATTTGGATTTCAGCATTGTTGTGAGCAGACAACAAAGACAAAAAAAAAACAAAGACCTGACAGACCAAAAAAAAGCCTAAATCTTAAAAACACATTTTCAATTTATGCAAATGTCTTCAACAATGTCCTTTGAATAGCTAAGAAAACAAAATGCGGGACAGGTTGGGGGGTGATTGGAATCGATGATTGGTGGGCAGATGACCATTATTTACAGTAGACAGTGTTAGCCTATTGAGAACTTACAGTATGTCAACGTAAGCAGGTGCAAACAGATGATCACCAAAACTAGCTAAGTTTGCCTATAGCTTTCCAAGGCCTACACAACCCATCAAAAAGAGAACTATGAATACAATGCGTAAGCTAACTTATGCTATTCATTTACAAATATCCTGACTCAATCACTGGACCTAGTTAAGTAACAAGTATTGCTAGATCCAAAAACTACAGAACTGCTTGATACTAGCTAGCTAATATCCCAATGACATTAGCTGTGATAAAATCCACCCATCACCATTTTTGACACCCTTTAAACTGTCAAGACCTGTTAGAGTTCAATGCACAGTCAATATCAAAAATGTTCCTGATGCTCTTGCTAGTATAGCTATAAAATTTCTCCTGACTGGAGCCTATAAACTCCATTTTGCGAAAGAGGCGGCTCTTAAACAGCGTAGTTAAAACACGTGTTTAATGCTATGAATATCTTCACTGCATGTGCAACATAAAAGCGTAACCAGTGCAGGACGAAATGTATACATAATCCATCTGTGGTGGCTATTGTCATTTGAGTTAAATGCGAATTGTTAGACTATTGCCGAGATAGAATGGGAACATTTGTGTCGGAGGTTCCATGACATATTTTATTTTTCCCAGAAGAGCGATTATTTGTACGGCTGGTTGTTTTACACAGAAGTCTTTCCCTGTTTATTTTCCATGATTATTTTGGAGGATAACTGATACAAACAAACGCACAATGTTCTGTTAAAGGCAAAAAGCATGTCTTTCTCCGATGGACGAAAGTGATTAAAAGCAGCATGTCAATGCACTGAGCCTACTCATATTTTTTACTAGCCACAACGATTTTTTTAAACTTCAAACACTTCTTACAGCCGCTATGAGATATTGGTTAATTTAATACATTGTTTTCGAAATATTTACTCTGATAAACACCCCGCCTTAATTATTGCTAGGCTGCAATGATTAATTCATTTGTAATATTAATAATCTGTTTGATCCCAATTTGGTTGCCACCCTCAAATACATATGCATTCAGGAAACGCAGCTTGCGATGAGTCCCCTAGATCACATGCATTGTGGGACTTCAGCCCCTTGCGACAGTTTGTTACATACGACGCATGTTTCCTGGCCAAAATGCATCATAAAAAAATCATTGCAAATGGATTATTACATCTGGCCCTTTATCTCACACAACAGTCTCAAGATTTTTCCAAATTGAACAAAATCTGTTGCAGATGCGTTGGCCCAATTCAAAACTTTTGATTGGGTAATCAGTCTGAAGTCACACATAAAAATATGTCACTGAAAATGGAAGCAGAGGGATAAGGAGAAGCAGCTGTGTGAGGTGGGAGTGGGGATGTGTGAACGTGAGGTGGAACGTGAGTTGGTCGATCCTGTTCAAAGAGAACAAGATATGAGACAGATCAAGATAAGTTCTGTGATTGTTGACCATGTACACAGTCATGAGATATCAATTATACCTGTCTTCAAGAGGAAGAATGAAGTATGAAGTTTGAGGCCCATGCCATCCAGTGAATGAAGCAGAAGACATGGTTAAAATGTAGTTGGTCTGACAGCTACAACTGTAGAGATATGGTGCATGGTGGGAACATTACAATGGGTGAGGCTTTAGGCCATTTTGGGTTATGCAGTATAATGCAGAATGACTCATCGGGCTCCTTGATGGGCTTGCAGTTGACGGTGGGAGATGTGATGGAGGGGCAACAGTTGTCTGAATTCAGCGTCATATGGGACAATGTGAGGTTTAACCAATGTTCAGGGGTTCAGGAGTGGTTCCAGGCTCAACCAAGGATCACTGGTGATACCCTTCATTCCCCTGTACAGAGGATTTTTTTAAAGCATGGTGGTATAAACTTTGTGACCATAATCCTCACATTCGGGCTATGAAATTAGCCTGTGACGACATCACCGCTGAAGCTCGCCAAGGTTGGATTCCTCGCAAAGATTTCTTATCCAGGGTTTCTTGCCAGGGTGAATATTAAGTTTGACGTAGAGGAAGATCTATGGCCTAATGCAAATGACAGGAAAGATACGGGATAGTAAATAAACGCTCTATTTATTCAATGCATCTGAACAATCGAGAAAAACTATAAATCAACGGGGAGTAATATTTGAACATTAAAGCAGTATGTTGAAAGCTAGTGTCTATTCCAACCTTCTGCCTTGACAAGTGTAACTGGAGGGGGAAGTGTGATTCAGTGTAGCAACGTCCCTGCAGATGTGGTCGAGACACTTCATTCTCTGACCCTTCACCGTGCCATTTTCAGCCATTTTCAGATTCAGGTGTGATTAAGGCATGATTCTGATCTTCTTCAGTCCGGACCGTGAAAAACAGAACAAACCCCGTCAGGCTAAATCGACCACAAAGTGTCCCGAGGAGTCACATTCGATCCACACAGTCCTATTACTTCGACAGGAATCACAAAATGGGGAGAATTAAATCTGACCCGATATGCTTCCCATTATCCCGTTCGGTTCACCGGCGGAGTGGAGTTTGGTACCCATGTACCCTTTTCGCTCTGTTTCGCGCAAAAGGCAGGGCCTGCTTTGTACCAGGGACGCCCGAGAGTGAGCGAGGGGCGAGACGCGTCGGGCGGGGCTGGCTGTTATTTTCACGCCGCGTCCTTTGACATTTAACTCCCCTTACCTGCTATCTGAAGTCTCTTGAGTGAAATGCCATGTGACAGGCTCTCCTCTCTCCCCCAGTCAGCATCGCCTTCGCCTCGCTGGGCATTACACTGCCGGCCAGGCTTCCCAGCTCCGCTCTCTCTGGGCCTCTCTGGGGGAAAAGGAGCCTTTGCGCAAAGGCCTACCTGACATGTCCGTCCGAACGAGGGGACATACCACCTCCCCCCCCCCTTCGTTTCTTCCCCCCTCCCCCTCAATATCGGAGCTCTCCAGTCATGTCGCAATAACGTTAATTGAAGCCTGCGACGCGGGATCGTTTAAAATGGAAAGCTGTCAGTCAGCGAGGGACAGTAAAAGTACTGATGGCGGAGGATAGCCTGGGAGATGGGAGTGCTCTCCGCAAGATTTAAAGTGGGATGGCTTTTCCAATCCTTCAATTACCTAAATGGATGAGATGGGGATGGAAGGCGAGCTGCCTTCCCTACAATCCGGTGTCGCTCAAATGGGTTAATGGGGTATCTTGTGGAAGGTGGAAGGGGTATTATACAGAGAGGATTGGGAAGAATGCAGTTGTTTTCAATCAGGCCCAGCCTGTGACAATGGCTGCAGGAGCGATCCGAGAACCCCAGACCTGGGAATGGGCACAATTCCGCTTGTCAGGATTGCTAATTGTTGGAAACAAAATGAACATTTTGTGGTAAAAGATCGAGACTATCATAACAAGAAGAAAAATCATATTCTGTTATCCAGAAGGTTAATAGTTTCATTCTCTTTCATGTGTGCAATTGAATGTGTGTGTTTGAGCATATATAGGTGATGCATGTATGTGTATAGCTGTGTGTGTGTGTGTGTGTGTGTGTGTGCACCCATCTAGATGCTTGGTGTGCCTACTTACCTTGCCACATGGTAAGTAGGCACACCATGATAGATCTTCTCATGACTATTCTTATGATTAGACTATTCTTCTCACTGCTTTCTGTGTTATTTAAATTAATAAGCAGCAATGCCATAATGCTGCCATTGTATAGTGGCTTTCCTCTCTATCATCTCAGAGAGATACTACATTGTTGCTAGAAGGCCATAAAGATCTTTTAATAATGTGCATTAATAATGTGCATCAGTACTAACGTGTTAGTACTGAACGCTTTATATTTAGCACAGATTTACATTTTACTTTTGTGTTGTCAATAGCTTTTATTATTACCATGGATCTGTGTGGGAAAACAGGAACCTTAATGTGACTACCATCAATATCTGACCTAGTCTGCTGGTTCATTAACCTTGACATTAAAAGAAGCACTGCTTGTGTCTGTGCTGATCCCTGTTCACCAGTCTGAAATGTGTGTTAGCCACTTCTCTCCTTCTTCCCCACCGCAAACGTGTTTCCTCGTCCACTTCATCAATTGCCTTCATAATTCTAAAAGCCTTTTTTACGTCTTTGTTTTCTTTCATATTGCAAATGGAGCCATAATTTAATATTTTAATGCATGTTAATGTGTTGTTTAACCTTCTCGTAACAATCAGCTGCCTCTAAAAGGTTAACCTTGAATGCAGGCTAGCCCAGGCACTGGCAAAGCGACACGTCAATCTTGAAAAACATCTCTGTCTAATGGATTGGTAGTTGATTGCCCAGCCCACCTCGAGTTAGATGCTGTATATATTGAATAGACATTAAAACGAACATTTCTCAATTTCTCCGCGCCAGCCTCAGGGTCAATGGATCGGCAGGGCAACGAAACGCTGAGTCAACTGCTGCCTCTTAATTTATCTCTGGTTTGATTAAAGCTTTAATTCTGACTCCTCTGCTAACACTGCCAAATCCAGGGGGGGTTTTGAAAGTTCAGTCTGCAAATGGCAGAAAATCTCTGCTCCCTGGTTCTGTTGGAGGCGGGGAGGGGGTCATTTGCAGCTTTTCAGTCATGCTTGAGATATGGTATAACATAAACAACCGGATATATCAAATTGGTCTTTTTAGACAGACGCTAGCTACAAGAGCCTTATTTTCCTACCTGTTTTTGCCTCAGTTTAGACAAGAATATGTATGTCATCGGTTCCCTCACAAATACCACCCCCTTCCTTCCATTTACCATTTCTACCATTATCTGTCAAGGGGTTGGCAGTTGAGCTACTGTAAATTCTGGGCCAAATTATTCTGTAGAGACACATCCATTTCACCCCAGTCAGAGGCCTGCTGGAGCTCCCCTTGGGAGAGAGAATGGGATTGCGTGTTTCTACCCCCAAGCTTCCATTCTGATTGGAGGAAATGAGTCTGTTATTCTTTGTCAACTCAATGAAACCAGGCACCCTGGAGTCAAGTCCCTGGAAACCCAAAGAAATAACTGCACTGCTTTTAGTTACAGAATGTACTATGGGACAAAAAGAAGAAAAAAAAGCAAGAACCCACAAAACAATGATAAATTGTTTGCTTGTTTCTAGAATTCAAATGACTCCGGCGTATAATTTAGCATTTTATTACATGCACTGAGACGGAGGTACGTGTGAAGAGTCCATTCTTGGATTTTGCTGTTTACTGGCAACCATATTCCGAAAGGTTATTTCTCTTGTCTAACTCTCTACCAGGGAATGGCATGGAGAAAAGAAAGGGAGTTTGATAGAAACTTGGTGGCTTGGTGTTCTGGGACTACCTCTTGGCGGTTCCGTCACATGAGGTTTAGAGCTCACGTTTTCCTCCTAACTCGCGGGGTCTGACCTGCATGCCTGCCGTGTCGCTCTGTCTCTGGGCCTGGAGCCAGGGACATTACTCCCAGGCACAGAGGTTTCTGGATGGAGCCCTGATGTTGTCTGTAGGGGTGGAGCCCCTCTACTATAATGAGATGGTGGCACTCCTGGGATCGCAAGCGCTGGAATACTTGTTTTCTTTCTACAGCCTTGCGAAGCCTACATCCACTGCAGGGCAGGCACAGTCCAGAGAGAATTTTTCCCTGTGCATGATGGGCACTTTTACCATCCAACAAACACTGCTGCTTTTCATTCTAAACCAGGGGTGTCAAACCCCAGTCTTGGAGGGCCGCAGTGTCTGCAGGTATGTGGTTAACTTTCCAACAGCAGCCAATTCAGGCCTTGAGAACAAGGTGTGTGGACTCTTTGGCCAATGAAAGAGTTAAATTCATCACTTACTGAAACCCACCAAAAACCAGTGGACACTGCAGCCCTCCAGGACACCACACCCCTGGTCTAAACCATGTCATTGAGCAGCAGTCTTGATATCTTGATATCAAGATAAATACAAGGTAGATAAAATCTGCAAACGTTGCGCTCCCCTATCTGATTAAACCTGTGAATGTTGCGGATCCGTTCCATTAAACCAAAGGGCAGGGCCCCTGAAATGTATCTCCTGTGCACTTTCAATTGGAACTCGCCAGACATCATTTTGCGAGCTCGCATTATTTCTCGGCTGGGGATATTCTGTTGCTGTTTATTTTTTGCTGGCATTTGTAACCGTGCCTGTTGCGGGGAAAAAAGGAGCCTCCGTGGAAACCTAATCAGGATGGCGAATAAACAAGGCCATGATTGATGTGACAGTTCCCTCACGGAGACATTCCTGGACTTTAATTACTAGAGGAAAGAAAACAAAAGTTGCCCTGATTCAGTGAGCCACCAAAAAGGCTGCTGCCCCATTCAATACCGAGAGCCTCGGTCAAGTATGTGTTTTTAATCCCCGAAGATCATCGCAAATGGTCAGTTCACCAGTCCCATTACCCTTCAACCTGAATATGTCACTCATACTGGGTTATATCTCAAAGCTACCTTAGCATATTTTGCACTACAACTGTAAAATTGAATTGTTACATCGATCACCCCCCACAGCTAATGCTTCCTCAGTTTATTTTCCAAATCATTTTCTGTGTACAAAAATTGTATTTGATTTAATTATTATATCACAGACTCAGAGAATTAAAACTTCAACTAACTGGATCTTCCAAATTCATGTCACGTGGTATTTTCCTATGCAAAGTAAGAAGCATGTACTCAACAGGTTTGAGGTTCTAGGAAATGTGATTGACATATTTGTTTTTTATTTTATTTTATTTTTTAGCCTTGACCATTGACCTATCGGGATTTGCGGCAAGTGCCGGTCTGACAAAGGTAGAGGAATGAGTCTGCGTGATCAGAAACCCAGCAGAGTACAGTTTCTCTTTGTTCTGTACTACATTGATCCTCTCGGTGCCCCCTCCCAACGAGCTAGATTCATGCTAACTCTGTTTCAACCAGCCAGTAACCTCTCTCTCTCTGGCAGCCCACGGAGCTTCATCATGACTCCATGTCCTTGGAGCTTCCCTTTATTTCTGCTCCTCTCTTTCTTCCTTCCTTCCTTTCTTTTGGTGTAGGAAATCTGCCAAAGGCAAAAAAATAAATGGGGCGGGATGCAACCAATCTGCAGTAACGTAGCTTGGAGTGTTTGAGTTCTCAAACGGAACGGCAATCAGCACTAGCTCATTGGATTCCTGTGTGTGAATTAAAAAATGTATTCAGTAAGGGACTATTTTCATTCCACAAGATACAGGCACATAATACCAGTTATTCTAGATATGCTTGCATTTTCTCTGTGTATATTTACATTGCAAGCGCTATTCGCTTTGTTTTAAATTTGAATCACATTTCCAGCTCTTCAAGCCGTTTGGGGCAGGAAATGGGACATGGCATTTTAGTAGAAAAAGGCTGCTTCTGTCGGCAGAGGTCTTGACTGCTATGTGTATTACGTCCTTCTCAGAAGTAATCACAGGAATCAGATCAGCGGTCTTTAGGGAGCAGTGAGAGACCACATTTAAATGTTGCTTCGAGACTGGTGGTGCCAAATGTCAGTGTCAATTTTTTTGGTTTTGCAATCATTTTAGTTTTCTTTATTTAAAATGTTGGGTCACTTTGACTGCAAACATAAAAGCGGTCATAAACTCTTAACATTATAGTTGGGTTAAGTGAAGAAATGTGGGTCAAAATTTACATAGCATTCAGCTGATAGAAAATGTTACTCCATGTATTTCAACATGAAATATAAAACTGCTGATTTGAAAAGAAAATCTTGTACAAGGACTATGAAATAGCAAGCTTTTAATATTTAGGTCTATGGTCTTCTTTATATGTCTAAGTTCCTTGTGTTACATTAACCATTTTTAAATAAAATAAAATATTGTTATTGTAATATAAAATTCTGGACGGACGCATTTAGTAAACACACACTTGCCCACCATACTTCACCTATCTTGGCCAGGGCTTGCTTACTGTTAGGCTAGTTGGTATTACTGTTAGGCTAGTTGGTATGAACAATTGTTCATACCTACAGCAGCAGTGACACAACTCATATTAGGCTGCTATAGGCTAACATGCTGGCACTCCATCCCTTATAAAAATAATTTGGATTGAGATCATGTAAAATCCTATAAACCATATTAAGTTTAACCCCTTAAGTTTCACTGGCCCAGGGCTGGGCAGGTGTGGGTTTTTTTCTCGTCAAGGGTCCAGTAAACCAAATGTATAATAATGTAATTCTAAAAATGTACTAACTCAGAGAAAAATTGATAGAATGACCATTCTTTACCTATGTTTTTGTATCGGTTCCCTGGAACAAGAAGAGCCCACGTAGGAACTTCTCTGACCAGTATTGGTAATCCTGTTGCACAGTAAAGGCGTGATCCCCATCCATGAGCATAAAATACAGTATAACTTTAGTTGAACCTTGAACTGAATTTCTAGCTTAGAAGAAGCATTTTAGCTAATGACATTACATTTCCAATGGTGTAAAGTTTGTTAGGCTTTCATAAAACAACACAGCAAAACAGAAGCATTTTGAAGACTTTATGGCCAAAAAGGTTGACATTTTACAACAATATTTGCAATGCCTACAGTACATCTAAATAGAGGACATTGTTTGGGGGACTTCCTAAGAATCCTTCATCTCTTTAGCCTCTCGAGTATTCTCGAATGAATATTTCTGAGGAAGTCAGTGAAAACTCATTTGGCTCCACAATCGAGGACATTTTCATCATTGTGACCCCATTTTATATCAGTGATCATCTAAATATTGGATTATTATTCAGTATGCTTATATATAAGGAGCAAGCCTGCTTTTGAATAATAAATAGCATTTGAAATTATGGAATGTCTTTTTGACTTGTTGCTATCTGAGGAGAGCACAATGAGAGGTAGGGGGAGGGTGACAGGTTGGGCAATGCCGGTGCAATGTGGACTTTCCATATCATCCTGTGACCTGCTCTTCTGTCGGCGTGTGACAGTTACCAAACCACAATGATTTCTCAGAGGCACAGAAATGTCATTATATAAAGGGAGACCTAAATACTCTACATTGCCGAACAGAAAATAAAAATGCATAGCCCATCCATTAGTAAGGATCAATTAAGTTAAATAAGCAAAGACCATACAGTTGCTACCTAGTTCAATATTATCACTATCAGAGTAGAACTGAGGTTCTTGATTCGGCCTTTAAAAAGGCCTGTAAAACTCTTATTCTACCCCAAAGGTCAAAAATATATGCTTCTTGTGTCTATTACTCCTGAACAAAACACCCAAAAGAAGTGTAACATTAGTGTGTGCACAATTTCTGAAGAAAGCACAGATTTGTTCAGATGCAGTTCACTCCATCACAAGCAATGACCTAAGGCACTGAGCATGGAGTCCTGTCTTCAGTACCAAAGAATGTCAACTGATCCACTACTGACTGCAAGATTGTCAACTCACATTTGCTCAAAGCCTGATTTGCAGAAGACCTAGAGTACAGTGGTGAATGTAAAGCATGCATAGTATTGTGTTTTTAGAAAAAATGGGGGTATATATCTGTAGATATGTATAATGTTATGATCTTGCTGTTGTCTTCTAAATGGGGTTTTAAAAGGATTATAGAAACGCCCTACACAAATGCTTACAAAAATATATCATCGCTCATTTCCAAAAATATGGATGCTTCCAGTAATAGATATGGCAATAACTTAATTCGGATTAAATAAGATACAATGTTTTTCAATAACTGGTTGGTAATGGCTGCCGAGAAAGTATGTACTGTACATAAATGTATATATAGATATATATATATATTTGCTCCATAATGTTTGGGACAAATATCTATATTTCCTTGATTTGGCTCTGGAGTACACAATTTTAGATTTGTAAAATAACAATGCACAAAATAACAAGTGCAGATTCCCATTATAGGTAAGCCTATTGTTTGTCTCTGACAAAGTTTTTATTTCTCTGCCTCATAATGGCTTCCTTGACTTTCGTTTGTCATAACTCTGTCCCTCATGTTGACGAAGGCCAGGAAAAGATAATAAGGTAATAGAAGAAATGTAATAAAAAGACTACAATCAAGATTATATACTTAAAGCTCTTATACCTGCACCGAGGAAGCAACTGAATACACCTGATTAACCAGAGACCCCTGCAAATCCATTTTTGACCAAATATTATGGTCCCCTGAAACAGGGGGACTATGTATAAAAATCCTTTCATTTCTACATGGTAAAACCAAAATATACAAAAGTACCCTTTAATAATAGCTTAGATTATGCACTTTAAATACATGTGTTTAATTACAAATATAAAATTGTGAAGTACACAGACAAATAAGGAAAATATATGTATTTGTCCCAAACATTATGGAACATACTATACTATATCTATATGGAATATAGATTTGTGTTGCTTCCAATCCTATATTGAATATGAAACCAGGTGGGTGGGGGAGAATTTGCCCTCCACAAAGGTACCTTATTTTACATAGTTAAGTCACCATTGTTGTGACTCAGTATCACAGAGAATGGGGACCTGAAGGAAAGTATCATATTCTACTGTAAAGGATCTTGTCTTACTGTAATTCATATTTGTTTTATGTTTTCTCAAAAAGCTAAGCATGATCTAATTTTAAACAATCCTGTCTTTGAATCGTGGCCATTTTCTTTTGTTCTCTACAAAGTCATCAGAGCATATTGATTTGTTTGTGGCATATTGACTCCTACTGAGCTGAGGAATTTTATTGTGGGATTCTGAAGAAACTGTGTTGTCATATGATATATTAAAGATATTTGTCAGATAAAATATATTTAACAATTCATGAGGATAGTTGACAAGAAAGGCAGAAGATTATGAATGCAGTTGCTTCGTTGAAATCCATCAGCAGCCATTCAGATTTTGTTCCCCTCACAAATGAAGTATTTATGAATCTCTAAGCACCTGCTCAAGATCAGGTCAAAACAAATATAATTTACTGGGGGATTTTACATTACACAATATCAACAATGCTGCCAACTAAATCAAATAAAAAAGAAAATGAATAAAAAAGAAAACAAATATTAACTCACTGACCATTTACCAGATTTTTGTACTACAAATACAGTTTCTATCAATTGGTCTACTGACACGAGTTAGGTGAGCTCATGTGAACTGAGTGCTGGGCTTGTAAAGTCCTCCCTGCTTGTTTTATTTTTTCAGTTGCCTGTAATGTACTACTTTATTGACATGAATTACTTGGGAAGATTACTTCATGCATGTATGCCCTGTTACACATACAGTATGCCTTATACAAATATACAATGCCCTCCATAATGTTTGGGGAAAAGACATATTTTATCCTTTTAGACTTGTAATGAAACAATTAATATGTGGTTGAAGTGCAAATGTGGTTATTGATTTATACAATCACATTTGGTTAAAGTGGTTGTTGCATCAGCAGTATGTTTGGGATCATTGTCTTTCAGTAGGATGAAGTGCCGTCCACTGAGTTTGGAGACATTTACTTGAACTTCAGTAAATGATATGTTTCTGTACACTTCAGACTTAATTCTGCTGCTGCTAATGGCAGTTAGTACATCATCAATGAAGATAAGTGAGCCAGTAGCTGTGGCAGACATGCATGCCCAAACCATAACACCCCCACCACCATGTTTCACAGATGAGGTGGTATGCTTTGGATCATGAGCAGTTCCTTTTAGCCTCTACATTTTGCTCTTATCATCACTATACAAATACAAATTAATATTGGTCTGTCCACAGGACCTTTCTTTGAGAACACTGCAGGCTCTTGTAGGTAATCTGGCCATCCTGCTTTTGCAGCTAGCTAGTGGATAGCATCATGCAGTGTAGCATATGTAGCCTACCAGGCTACCAGGTCACCAGTTCACCCTTTCTTCTTAATGATGTTCCAAACAGTTGCTTTTGGTAAGCCTAAGGTCTGGCCTATATCTCTGACAGTTTTTCTTAATTCTCAGCCTCATAATAGCTTCCTTGACTTTCATTTGCACAACTCAGGTCCTTATGTTGGCAAACGCCTATAACAGAAAAGGCTAAATACTGAAAGCTCTATGCATGCACTATGGAAGCAATTGAAAACAACTGACTAAACAACTGACTAAGCAAACATTATGGTGCCCTAAAATTAGGGGGCAATGTATGAAAAGTGCTGTAATTTCTACATAGTGAATCTGCAAATATGAAATTATGTATTTTGAAAAATGCAGTCCAGAGCCAAATTATATGTCTTTGTCCCAAAGGTTACAGCATTGTATGTCAACTGGAGTAAAAATATTGGAGTGAGGAGTGAAAAATGGTGGTGCGGGGAGCTGCATTATTTGCACTGCACCAAAAGCTCTGTAAAACAGGTTTATTTTATCAGAACCTCTTTTACAGAGGTTTTATGATTCATAAGTTTGCTTCTTTTTCAATAACTTGACTGATGTTATAAATTGATTTACCTTATTAAACAAAATTGAAGACCATTATACTGTAACACTCATTCATTCATTCATTGTTTTATCTCAAATGCAATGTGGAGTACTGGAGTACAAATTGTGTCACTCCTCAGATACTTTGAATTTAACCGAATATACAGTGGGCTCCAAAATTATTGGCAGAAAGTGCTGTAAACTAAAAAATAATACAATTATTGACATAAGCTTTATTTTCCAACATGCGTTAAATAGTGCACTCTATTAAAGATTCAGTCTTACTTGTTTCTGTGCGGATTTTGATGTATGCTTGGAGTCATTGTCCTAATGGACAATCTACCTACAAGCAAGACTCAGCTTCCTAGCAGAGGCAACCAGATTTTCTGCCAAGATTTCCTTGTACTCTGTTGCATTCATTGTGCCATTGATCTTAAAAAGTGATAATATGCCCTTGCATCCTTTTCCTGGCAAGTTTGCAACCATTCCATTAGTTTTACGCTTTTTTATTATTGCCCTTACAGTGGTATGTGTAACCATTTATGTATTATTTTGTACCCATTACCCGACTGCTTTGGCTTTGGCTTTTCCCATGCTGATGATTGACAAAGGAATTTTGCGTGCTTTTCACCAAATTGTTTATACTGTAGTGAAACAGGAAGTGATTGAATGACACAATATAGTTTCTTTAGACTGAGATTAACTAAATTAAAGCAAAATTGTATTTCCAATTTCACTTTGTTTGATTTTATTTACATTCATTGTTAGGGGTGCAAATCAGTTTTTAAAAAATTGACTACTAAATAAAAACCCTTTGAAACATGAGAGTAAATGTACTGAAATAAAAGTATATAGTTTTACCATATGTTTGAACATAAAATATCGCTCATTATCCAAGTAGTTTATTATATGCATCCTTTTTTCTCCATTTTTATTAAGGGTGGCAATAATTCTGGAGCCCACCGTATGGTATGTATGTGCAGTATGTATGTGTGTATGAATGATACACAGCATATGAGTGCATTATAACATTTTATAGCATATAAGAGAACATAGTGTATCTAGGACATTTGCTACTGCTGCATTTGCATATGCAGCTACTGAACTGCAAGCCTTTGTAATTTTAAGTGTCTCTGTACATTTAGCTCAACCATGCAAACCTGTGTGTAATGCAATCAATTGTTGCCATATGACTGCATTGCAAATAAAAGGAGAGTCATTCAGTGTTCATCTTTGGTAATCACTTGAGAAAGGTACCAGACTATGTACCAGGCCAACATGCAATATACCACTCTTACAGTGCACAAAAAAATAATAAACCTTGAAGAATTTACTCTTTGAGGATAATTTCTGGCTTGACATAGTACAGAGTCCACTCAAGACCCAAAATCTCTAAATGCCATTCAGATGACTTTCCTGAGTCTTGATGGAAAGGACATTGGTTGGGATGACCCTACTGAGCCTGAAGGGCTTTGTCCTGTCTGGACAAATAAGCAGGGCTTGCTGCATGGCTTGCTTACAACAGGTCACTAGCTCAAATTAAGAAAATTCAGATTCAGTCATCTGATACCTGAAAGAACAAGAGACAGGATGAATGCTGAAGAAAAATGGCTGTAATTTCTAAATGCTGGACCTGATATTGATGTGAATACCCTCAAAATTAAATCTAATGTTAACCTTATATTCATTGTTTAATTTAAAATCCAATGTGCTGGAGAGCACAGAACTAAAATAATAAAATTGGTTTCACTGTTCAAATACTTACGGACTGCACTGTGTGTACTGTAATATCAGACAGCTGAGATCTTGACATTTGCCATGTCATGAAATGAAAACGGACAGCTGGACAAACTGGAATTAAAACAAAATATAAACAATAATGCAATGCATAAAAGGTAACATGTTTCATTGAAATGACACCATTAAGTCTATAGGTGGATTATATTTGTATTAATCTCAAATTAAATATCTTATACATGTAATAACTTTAATAAATGGAGAGTAAAAGTCTATTGTTTTGATTGGGTTTATAAACCGCCCTAGAATAAATCTATATTTTGGCAGCAGTTGGGAAAATTAAATGGACTGCTTTAGGAAAATGGAGGTCTTCCTCTGGTCAGACTAGGATACAAGAGCAGACCTCTCGTGTCATGGACTATTATTTATTTCAAGTTCAGGTTCAATCCATCACTATGTTGCCACCCCTAACTGTCCCAGTGCTAACGCCACATCTTTAAGCTTATTACCGCGTCCCACCTTCGCTGTCTAATGATTGACGTTTCATAAGATGTACGGTGAGGCGGGGCTAAACTCTCTCTTTCTCCAATCATGTGTCGCGGGCGGAGTTTGGGCGTCATACTCTTGCTGTGTGTCAGTTGCCAGTCCTGAGCTAAACAAAAGCAGTAGGAAGAAACAAGGCAAATAATCTGTTCAGAGGGTGTTAAAAATCTGCCCCAGACGCATTCCAATCTCTGAGGGGAAAAGTTTGCATTCTCTGGAGGCCACGGTCACCGGTAATACGCAGGATTAGCATTCAGATCTAAAGTTGAACCTGCTTTTCTTTTCTTGCAGAGCCGGAGTGGTTAAGGGGCAGCATTTCAGATCATATTTCAGATTTCTCTCAGACAAGCTGGGAAGGCGCGAGAGAGGGCTTGTTTCTTTTCCTTTCCGTATCTATTCCCGAAGAGCACAGAGAGAACCAACGAAGGAGGGAGGGAGAGCGAGGGAGACAGTGAAACGGATAGAGCTCCAAAGGAATTTGCAAGGATATCCCTGTAGCCCGAAGGAAGCGTTTTTGAAGCGGAGGTGAGAGAAAAGAAGGCTGAGATGGACGAGCAGCCCCGGTTGATGCACTCTCACGCTGGAGTAGGGATGGCTGGACACCCCGGCCTGGCTCAACATATGCAGGATGGCACAGGAGGAACAGACGGAGATGGAAGAAAACAGGACATAGGAGACATTTTACAGCAAATAATGACCATAACAGACCAAAGTCTGGACGAGGCACAGGCCAGGTAAGGTGTCAGAACGATGCTCGCAATCTAGATACAGTGTAGCTACGACAAATGTTTGATAGTTACCTATCTCATGGGAGTAGATGGGTGGTGGATAATCAGATAACTTGGGTCTCTAAGATTACACTACGTCTTAGCTAGCGAGCTAATGATGGACCAAAATAATTAGCTGTGTCTGCCTAACTAGCTAGCTTGGAAGCTACGATCCAGCGTGCCAAACGCCCCCTAAACTGCAGTACAGACACTGTCAGTTTTGGTTAAAGATTCATGGAACTTTTCAAAATATATATTAAAAAAAATGCTTTGGCTTGGAATAATGTTGGTTTTTCTTCACATTTCTAGCTGGGTAGTTGTTAATGCAAATGCATGAATGTTTATTAAAACTGAACTATTTATTTAGCTGGCAAGAAGTAAACATAAATGAGCAGCACTATAGTGATATGGATGCAGTATATGATGATTCATTTTTCCATCTGATTTGTTTTCTATGGTTTTAGTAATTGAGCTCAATTGGTACTCAGTGTGGATTTGAGATCGAAAACATGCATTGTTTAATGACACATTAGATAATTATTTCGCTGGTTCAAAAACATTTCCGAATTGGGTGTTTCAAAGTTACAGCAAGTAGATTTTAGCTGCAGAAGCTTTAAAGTTTGTTACGAAAAATTATCCAAAAAGTATTGGGCTCAACATGGTTTATACCCCTGACAGTAAACTTCTTCAACAACATGCATTAAAGTGGCATTTTTGTGATTTTTCACTTCCGCATGTTCATAATCAGCCTATAACATAAAATAACATAAAATAACATATTCGAGGTGATACCATGTTTTCTGCAACAGTAGCATTAGGGCTGCCTAAGAAATGAAAGACCTGTGCTCACTGTGCACGGTGGTCAGACGTATTGTTGCACGTGCGTTATAACGCTGTGTTTACTGAAAACGCGGCCAAAATGTAGACGAACCTAAATAAATAATTCAAATGTGAATATAAATTGAAATACCATGAGTAAACATTTTCAAAAAAAAAGCGAAAAAAGCCGTTCTTTTGTGAACTTACTCAGTTAATGTAGCCGCGTAGGATTGTAATTTTTGCATCAACACTGCGCAATCAAAATTGCACATGGTATTCGTGTATTTAGCATGATGAATTAATAAGAAAATATAAAAAAGTTGCTAGTATATGTTGCTGTAAAACTGGCATTTTACAATGTGAGAAAAGCGCTTTACTGGGCCCACGTAAAACTCGTAGGGAAACAAATGCTGTGCGCATAATTTGTAATGTAAGCCACTGCTAAAACAAAATGAATATAGTCATACAGAATACAATACATCGTGTTGTTTTATAATATTTATGTCTGTTAGCTACGTATTCACGATACAAAAGTATGTACCTAACCGAATTTGAAATTATGTTTAAAGATTGGCTCGGTCTACTGCTGTAATGATCTGAATTATATTGGTTTTGTCTTTTCATAGAACCTAAGGTGAAGTGTGACAACGGATTTACATTTGCACTTCAATTTCAATTGTAGATAGATTTTTTTGGTAATACTCAATTTGTAATTGAATATATTGATATATATCTTGCTCATGGACTTTTATTTTTAATGACTTTAAGTTAATTGTAGCTTACGTGAAAAATGTTAAGGATTTTAAGATGTGATACGGATACTAAGTTATCTGTTGTTCGATCAAATCAAATGTATGATATGACATGTAAAATACTAAGTATTGTATGCTGCAAACCGTGACACCGCCTGCTGAAAAAAATGACTTTTATCAATGAGCTGATTTGCAGTTAATAGCCTATTTTCTTTTTATGCGTGTGTTAAAATGGACTTCCTTGCTTTATTTTAGGAAACACGCGTTGAATTGCCATAGAATGAAACCAGCTCTCTTCAACGTCTTGTGTGAAATTAAAGAAAAAACAGGTAAAGAAAAACCCTTTAAAATATTGAACTTGTAATAACAAAATGTGGATTCCTTATTTGAGGATGCAAACGTTATTGAAATTTTCGACTTCAGGTGCCACTTCTTGACATATAAGTTGCTTACAATACATAGCACCACATTAGATAAGAATGTGGAATAATTTCCTATATTTATTCAGTGGTCCCAGTTTTTCTATTATGAAGACATGTTTACTTGAATATTTATTGGAATGTTTTCTAATATATTATGTGTGCACTAGTTCTTGTATACAACAATGCTGCTAAATATTGTGTGTGTTTTTAATTAATAACCACAAACTTCACATGAAAACAATTAAATCTGCTTGGTGATTAAATGTGACCATTTAAAAGTAATTAGCGGTTAAATATGAACATGCAAAAGTGCTAGGTGGTTCTAATATATTGTAAGCACAAAGATGAGATTGACTGATATTGACTAAAACATCAGAGAGAAATGTCATCATTTATTATAGGGGGATAGTGGTTTGAAATTGACGCTGCAGTAATGGGATTTCAGCACCTCAGCACAGAGTTCAGAATGCATTACCACGTCCATTTTATGGTTTTCATATCTTTGTAGGCTTGAGACTAAAATAGAATATTTTTTTCGCGATTAGTTTTTTGAAATGTAAAATATTAAAATACCATAATAAAAAGTAATAATTGTAAGAATGAAATGCTATGCTGTATGTTTACTATTTGTTGAGAAGGAGTGCTTATTAGGAGTTTTTTGCCCTTTTTATCTTGTGGTGAGGGGTGATGTTTACTGAGTGTATTGAAGTGATGCGTTGTGGCTGTTTGGTATTTCTCAAGGATTTGGTGTCCTTCATTTTTCTTGACATGATGGTTCAGAAGGATTTTGTTTTTTTGCGTGTACACCTGAAGTTTGTGTATCTGGAAAGCGCAAAATTTACTTTCTATCCCTGCTGTTCACATTGGCTCAAGGAAGAGTGAATGACTTTTTCCCCTCTTTCGTCTTGTGCTGTGCATCCCTTTATTTGTTCAGTCTTAAAACCGGAAGGAACCTTATACTTAACTCAAAGTTGTGATTGACGACCAAATGAAATGCAAACTGTACGACTTCAATCTGAGGATGATAAAACGCAGAGGCTAAATTACAATGTGCAACATAGTGTTGTTTATTGTGCATGAGGGTTGTCAAAACTGCGTGGTCTGTCTCATTTGCATGTGTTGCATCCCTCAATTTGTGCGTTATGAGTGTCTGTGCGGCTGGTATAATGACACAGGCTTACTGACATTATGAAGAAGGCATAAGTCATCTTTCTAAACCATTTTATGATGACATTTTTGAAATTGGCACAGATGAAAGTCACCGCTACTGGGAGTGAGACAGTTTATTTTTTTTCCTTTCTTCTTTTCAAGACTGTTGAGGAGAGGCTCCCCTAAATGTAAATTTTTTAAGACACCGAGACATTACTTTTGATGCGGTATGTAATAAGTTTCCGTTTTATTTCAGTTATCACCAGTGAAATGTCAATGGAGGCAAGGAGGTGAAGGAATTTTGCCTTCTTAATTAGGCTTTAACTTTAATCTGCTGAGATTTCATTGCTGTTAACCCTGGAGCTGAGCCTAGTGCTTATTTTTCTGTGATGAGGTGGTGTTGGTTGGCTGTTTATTGAAGGCCTCCTCCCATAACCTACAGTGGATCAAGCTTGTCTCAAGAGAGTAGGGGACCTTTTGGCCTGTGGTTTTCTCTTCTTTTTTGTTGTTTAACTTGGGTTGTTTTTTTTGGAGGAGTGAAAGACTTATGCCTGGTGTTTTACTCCCTGGCGTTTGCCTGGGTTCATCCAAAGTTCGTATCCAGATGAAGAACAAAGTGACTCGGACCTTTTCCTGGCTTGCCTCTCTCCTTCTATTGGCAACAGAGTTAACGGACCACTTTAAGAAGGCTTCCTGTTTTTTTAATGAGTGCTGGGTTATGTGTTTGATCCATTTAACAAAAATCATAGGTTAAAAATGAAGACTTGCTTAGCTCAGAAATCCTTGTTTGAATTCAAAGTTTGAACGAGTTTTCAGTCGAATGCGTGCCTTCTAGTATTCTGGGGAGAGAAAGCTATTTACTTTGGCCTGGGCTGTGGAGGCCTACTTTGAGAAGGCTTTCCGTTGAGGTGTTCCTGCACTTGGTCACGTAAGATGAAAACACTGCAGGGAATCCCTATGATATACAGTACAAGTCGAGAAGCCCTGTCAAAGTTTTATTTTACAAGACAACTATATGCCTGCCATTATCTAAGGGGATGGCATTCATTTCCTAAAGCGGTAACATGTTGTATTGTCTTTTAGTAGGCTACTACAGTTGTGTCATCAAAGCCAATATTTTCTGTTTTCTCATCTTACTGGGGTATAAATCAGCCTAACCTGAGTAGATGTGCTTTCTGAGATGTTATTGTCGAATGGGATCCTTGCACAGTTTAGACGTATATACCCAACGAGCAGTTTATTAGGCATTTATTATGGTTATTTTTTCGACCTATTGGTCTTCTGCTGCTGTAGCCAATCCACTTAGAGGTTCAACGCGTTGTGTGTTCAGAGATGCTCTTCTGCATACCACTGTTGTAATGTGTGGTTATTTGCGTTACTGTCACCTTCCTGTCAGATTTGACCAGTCTGGCCCTTCTCCTCTGACGTCTCTCATTAACAATGTGTCCTTGCCCGCTGAACTGCTGCTCACAAAATGTTTTTTTTGTTTTTCGCACCATTATCTGCAAAATTTAGAGACTGTTGTGCATGACAATCGTTTGAGAAATACTTAAACCACCCTGTCTGGCACTATCATTCCACAGTCAGAGATCACATTTCTTCCCCATTCTGATATTTGGTCTGAAAAACAGCTGAACCCCTTGACCATGTCTGCATGTTTTTATGCATTTAGTAGCTGCCACATGATTGGCTGATGAAATATTTGCATTAACAAGCTGGCGTACAGGTCTACTTAATAAAGTGCTCACTAAGTGTATATAGTTTATATTTACATTTGGGGAAAAAACAAACATTGTATTGACCCTCACCATTTGACAGATTATGCCTCTAAGTAGCAGTACATCACATGACGAGGGTTGAAATGAGACACGTGACTGGGAGAATTTTCAAAATTTCATATAAAAATGGAATTGTAAGCTGCTGAAGCCTGGAAAAATCCCTTTTGTTGAGTAAACAATTACTTCTCTTTCTAGGCTGACTGCCAAAATTGTTATTTATAAAAAAGTAAAGGCAAGTTTCCTTTAAAAGAGGGCAGCGTCCTTATTTTTCTTGGCCTGTGATCACTGTGGTTGAAAACTGCCAAGTACCGGGTAGTCTGTGCATACTTCAGCGAGAGAGAGGTTTCTCAGAGCCTCTGTTTTTTTACACGGCCATTCAGCCTGTTGTAACGGACTGGTGAACATTGCCAGGATTAGTATCAGTAATGTGTGTACATCATGCCAACATTGCTAAGCTGCATGCCACTGAAATCTCCATGCTGTGTTTTAAGACATCAAATATGGATGAAAACGGCAGCATTTGACACGTTGTTGTTCAGGGGATTGCAAATGTACAGTGCGGGTTGAAAACTTGCCTGAATGTTGAAAGCGCCATGGATCTGAAAGATGAGCGTCAAATCTCATTCTGCGGTTTGCATACTGTCTTAATGAGTCAAATTGTTTTCCAGGCTAATATATAAAACTTGTAAAAAGAAAAATAATTTCCCTTGCAGTGTGTGTGTGTGTGTGTGTGTTTCATTTTTTCTATTTATTTTTTACTGTTTTATTTACGTTTATCATCATTCCTGTGTATGTTATAGCTATTTTATGGCAATGTATCTTGAATAGCTTTGTACAAACCATTCCATATTACAGAAAACATCTGCAAAAAGCCTGTTTGTTTGAGGGAAACATTATTTTGACATCCACCAGATAAAACTTATGTTGTAATAAAAGGTTTGAGATTAAAAAATGAGACAAGATGTTTCTCTTCTATTTGAAGCAGTGTATGGTCAATGTTTTGCGTTCTGATAAAGGCCAGGTAACCTCAGGTTAAATCTTTGTTACATTTCTAATTCCCACAGCTGTTATATATCCAAATGTCTTCTTTGGTCCTCCCCTTTTCCATGACTGTAACACAAAATAGCCCAAGGGTTAAATGTTTTCCATTATTAGTATTATTTTATGGCTGTATCTAAATTGTTACTGGCTATACAGCATGGGTAATGTAACTGTTCACGTGTAAATATTGCCAGTAGAAGCGCAGTGAAACTGCAAGTAAGCCTAATACAGTATAGCCGGACAACTTTACATTTAGAGTCAGCCTAACTTCTCATCTTTATTTTCTGCAGTCATATGCGACAAAAGACTTTGAGTAATAGGCATAGTTTTCCATACTAAAGAATTTCCCTCTCTGTGTTACTTGTTACATGTGTGTACTTGTTACTTTTATGCTTTAAATGTGATGTTCTTTCTTTAGATATACAGTGAGCTCCATGTGTCTTGGGTCTGTATTTGATTTTGCTCTGTATTGCACAATTCTAGATTTGCAATTAAACAAGTTACACGTGGTGATAATAAGTGCATATTCTTAGCCTTTTTTAAAGGGTATATTTATACATTTTGGTTTCACCATGTAGAAATCACAGCAATTTATATACACATTCTCCCCTTTCCGTGCACCATAATGTTTGGGACAAGTGGCTTCACAGGAGTTTCTGATTAGTCAGGTGTGTTCAATTGCTTCCTTAATATATGTGAGATTTTAGTATCTAGTCTTAATTCTAAGATATTGCTTGCCTTTGGAGTCTATTATTGGTGTTTCTCAATATCGGTTTTGCCAATGGACATCAAGGAAGCCATTATGAAAAAAGAAGAAAAAAGAGTCAGAGAGACGTATGCCAAACCTGAGCCATACCAAAATCAACAGTTTGGAAGGTCTTATGGACGAATGAGACCAAGATTGACTTGGTGGCGGGTAAAAGGAACTGCCCAGGAACAAAAGCACCTCCCTATTTATGAAACATGGTTTGGGCATGAATGGCTGTCACAGCTACAGGCTCATTTGTCTCCATTGATGATGTAAGCAGCAGAATTCTGAAGTATACTGAAGCATCTTATCTGCTCAAGTTCAACCAAATTCCACCAAACTCATTGGACGGCGCTTCATCCTACAGCAAGTCAATGATCCTAAATATACTGCTAAAGCAGCAAAGGTGTTTTTTAATGCCAAACACTGGAAAATTCTTGACTGGCCAAGTCATTCATCCCATCAGAATTCAAACGAACATGCGTTTCTTATGCTGAAGAAAAACGTAATGCAACTAACCCCATAATCAAGCAGGAGCTGAAGATTGCTGCAGTCCAAGCCTGGTAGAGCATAGGAATGTCTATTGGCCACAGATTTCTTGCAGTCACATTGATATATGACAAAGTATCGAACATGACTACTTTCTTTCGCATGATAATAATATGTCACAAACTTTATGGTGCCCTGAAATGGGGGGCTATGTATATAACTGCTGTAATTTATACATGGTGAAAGTGTATAAAAAATTATATCTTTTAAGCTGAAAATCTGTGCTTTAACCATGTGTGAATTGTTTAATTAAAAAATCTAAAACAGAACCAAATCACAAAAAATATGTATTTGTCCCTGAATTTAGAGCTCAAAGTATAATACACACACCTACATACATGCTCGCGCGCACACACACGTACGCACACACACTCGCGTACACTCGTGCACAAACACACACACACTATTGACATGCTGTAAAGGGTACTTTCTTTTAGTGGAGCTGAGTTGCACATTTTAATTTGGAATATGGACAATAATACCAACATATTATGCAAAATGTGTTAATAGTAGTAATAATAATATTAAGAAAATTTTTTTTTTTTTAGGAATCCAGTAGTTGAGGTATCCTGTAGATGTCTGCTTCTCTTTTAAAAGTAGTAAGTGATAAGTCATCCCTCTCCGGTAATATCGCGGCCTCCCTACACCGTGTAGACAGCAGCGATATTATTTTCCGCAGCAGGAGTGAAAATGGCTCAAAAATTCCCAGTGACATTTACTGTGCCGCGTGCCGTGCGAAATGGGTGCAAACTGCTACAGCGTGCTGTCTGGGCTTTTCCCGTTTTCTGAAGACCGAGCCAGTCTCTCCAGTTTTACATTGCCGCGGATGGATCCCCTGTGTATAGCGAAGGAGTCGCTCGCCAGCTTGTTTGTCAGAAAGGATACAGCCCGGTGTTACTAGCTCCACATATTCACTGCATCATCGTAACAGTCCTGAAAAACCATGAATCCGCCATTGTCTGCCACCCGTTTGACCCTGACTTTGTTTCCTGTTAAACACGCAGAATGGGTTTACTAGAAAATGGCAACTATGAAAAAGGTTTTTAAAAGTTATATTTGAAACAAATATTTGCGCATAACCGAGAAATATTGTTGTCAGATGCTACTGGGATTTTTCATGTTTTAAAAGCCTGATCCTGCTCTTAGTTACAATTTGTGTAGTGTGATTTATGATAGGACTGTAGTCTTAAGTGGACATGTATATCAGCTATGTCATTTGTGGACTAATTGTAATTTTTAAAACAACAATAATTTGACCCCTTTGTGCCAAAGGCTACATTTTTTTAATATATTTGTTTAATTTATAGAAATATTCTTCTCGTTCTGTTAAAATATGCATTCATAGGCTGTTCATAGCAACTGGACATTCGAAGGGTTCAATCACGAACAAAAATAAAAGTTAAATTAACACTTTTGTATCAGCTTTGCTCTGTATTCGATTTTGAAATCGCACCATGAGTTGGTGGAAGTTCCCATTTTGATATTCTTTGCGATGGTACAAAGTCACAGAATGTTGGTCGTTTTCCGGAGACGAGCGGGCGGAAGGCCTCACGGGGCCCGTGGCTGGTTTGTCCCCTGATGTATTGATATTGTCGATGTATCGATTATCCTCTGCGGCAAAGCGCGCGATGGACCGCACTGCTCCATCTCGCCCCCGTCACGGGAGCAGCTGACTGGATGAGCGGGACGCGTTGCCAAGTCTGAGCGGGCCTGAACTCATGACCCTCAGTGTGTATTTTTACTGGAGCATGCTGAGCTATATGAGGTAGAATACCGCACTGTATAAACAAGCACGACGGAGTGTGCGAAGGAGGAGGCACCTCTGTATCGCTCGTTTCTTTTTCTTTTCCCTCCCAAATGCTGCATTTCCTTTTTTCTCGCTTTCGTTTTAGCGCGCGTTCCGGTTTTCTTCAGACGGGAAAGGGACGCTGAGAGGTTTCGGGGGTTGGGGTTAATGACGAGGCGCGTAGGTGTGTGAGGTGTGTACGGAGTCTGTGTGGATCTGCGTGAGGTTGTGTGGCGCAAGTGTGGAAGTAGAAATGTCTGTCTTCCTGTTTGTGAGGGGATGAATTTTAATGCGTGTGTGTGTGTGTGTGCGTGTATGCATCTGTATGTAGGCCTATGCGTGTGTCACACACAGTGCTGTGAGATGTTCGCACATTTATGTGTAAGTGCCTTAAAGTGTGTAAGCTTGTTTGTACGCTTTACGCGTGTGCATTTGAGCTTGACTTAGCCGTACTGTGTGCATGAGCATGTCTGAGTGGAACCATTTTGGACAGAGAGGTTGGCACGTACAGGTTGCCTGGGTAGGTAAGGGAAGCCAGACATCAACTTAAGCATTTCTGGGTGTCAGGTTTCAGGCCTGCACTTTCTCCCCTGGAGTCTCCAGAAAGACTGGATCTCATCCATGGCCTGTACAAACTTTCCTTGACTTTTCAGATTGTAAAATATAAAATAGCTTTTTTGGATATACCCTTTTTCTAGAAATACAGAATTTCAGACCTAAATTGCATAAAATGTACTTTTGTTGTTACGAACATTATAGGCACGTCATGTTTAGTAGCTAGCCTTTATGTAGGCTGTTATTTAACTACAGTCACAAAATCTGTTCTTTTGTGACTGTACCGTTATGTGTTCGTGATTGCTAATAATGTGTTACATTTGAGATGTACTATATAGATTTAAATGGCTGTTAAGCAATAAAACACTGGAAATGTATGACGTCAATTAGTGTAGCTATTGGTTTTCCTTTTCTGAAGAGCGATTTTTTATTTTTATTTTTTTTAATCAAAAATAAGTTTGTGCTTCGGAACAATGGTATCGCCTCTTCTTTCCATAAAAAAGGCTGTGTCTTCACTGCTGCACCCACATCCATGTTATGTAACGTCTCAGACACCGACAGCACGTTTCCAAAAATACACTCACAGACAATGAGCTACAGAAAGATCGAACCTGGCAAGCTTAACTACATGTATTTTTAAATTTGCTTGTTTTGCTGTCCTCATGTTGCTTGGTTGTTTCTCTTTGGTTTAATCATCCTTCTCCTTGTGTAATGATACGTGCGGTTTTTGGCATTATATTAAGGCTCGGTTCAGCTGTTGTCTCAGTAAATTGGCCCTGTAGGAACGTAGTCCACACTTCTCTGTGTGCTACTGTTGGGTTAGCCAGGATACTAATTCTGTTAGGGTATGATCCGCATGGCTTGATCATTGACAGAAGAACCTTCTGCCTACATGTATACTGTTATTGTATTAAAACAGGGAAAAAGAGGAAGTAGATGAATGTCAATAAATATTTGTGTGTGTGTGAATATCTGTGTATGTTTGCCTTTTTTGTCGAGCTTTTGTAAGAAACAGAATAATTTTCAATGGGACTGATATTGGAAGGTTATTTTAAGGTTGGGGTGTATTGCAATGACATTAAAAAGGAAGTTGTTTAGTATTCCTTGGAAATTGTGGAAGTGTCATGAGGCACAGAAACGTATTCGTTCTCTAGAATGGTTGTACATGCCTTCCATATGAGTGGAAGGCTCTCTTGGTTTTAAAATATACTGTGGAAGTCCATTGTAACCAATGTTTGTGTTATGCACCACCCCCTCCCTATTCTGACTTTGAGTGACTTTTCCCTTCTGCGTGACTGCCCAGTTTGTGAAATTACTGTCATTTGCCTTGTTGACTTCCAACCGGAATGGTAGGAATCCCTTCAGGGACCAGGGCTGCCCAACCCTGGAGATACCTACCTTGCTGTAGGTTTCAGTTCAAGGGTTGGGCAGCACTCATGTAGACCATCCACTGAACCCCTCTAAAAAAAGGTAGAGCCTCGTAGTTTTACTTAGGATATACCATGGAATGATCCTGTAGATTTAAAAGCTCCCTTTGTCATCTACTTGCAGAGAAACTCACAATCCATCCATTGCTTTATCTCGGTATTTCTTTTCTCTGTCCAGTGGTGAAATTCAGAACATGCCACAAACTGTAAGATACAATACATCTTTCAGGTGAAATTCAGTCTACATTTGTCCTAGTACTTCTCAATCCTCTATGAATGGTTTAAATAATAATTAATAATTAATAATTAAATAATTAATAACAGAAATAAGTTTCTTATTTCGGTTATTACTTCACTGTACTTTCAATTTTGTTCCTTTCCCAGATTTTCTTCAGTATTAAGCTGCATTTTCATTTCAATGTGTCCCAATATGGCCCAGAAAGGTTATTGTGAATTTAGTTTGTTTTACTTATCGTGAGATTTCACAAGCACTCTGTGGTGTGCAAATACATACACTCATTGAGCACTTTATTAGGTAGACCTGTACACCAGCTTGTTAATACAAATATTTAATCAGCCAATCATGTCGCAGCAACTAAATGCATAAAAGCATGCAGACATGGTCAAGAGGTTCAGCCGTTTTTTCAGACCAAATGTCAGAATGTGGAAGAAATGTGATCTGTGACTTTGACCGTGGAATGATCGTTGATGCCAGACAGGGTGGTTTGAATATCTTTCTTCAAGTTTAGCTAACTACTTCAAATTAGCTTCATAGCTACTACCAGTGTTAGGCGTGAAACAATTGACCCCCACCCAATGAAATCGGAGGTGGCAGCAGTGCATGGCGGTGGGGGAAAACATGGTTACCATTTGCTTGTTTTGCCATATTTGAAAAGCAGAAATAAATGTGTGCCACAGTTAGATTCTAACCTGTGACCTGTGGTACAATGACACATGTCAGTTGCGATCACAACAAACAGCATTTAAGCTATGTTGAGGGCCAAAGGGCCTAAATGTATGAGATGTGAAAGTATAATATTGCCCATAACATGGATATTTACCATAAAGAGACATTCCGACAGGCCTAATTGTATAAATTATGACTTTTAAACTATATATGCTGGCAATATTATTGACTGCATGCATGGAACCATATTTCTTACTTTTGTATCCAAAATTAGAAATGGTTCGGGGACACTGTGCTTCAGTCTATAGCGTGGGCAGCACAGCTTGTTTATAAATACCTGTGCGGCCAGGTGCTTGGTTAGCCTTTCTGTACTGTTATCCCTTATCAGTCTGTAGCCCTCTATGCTTTCCCTGACTGAATACTGTGAATAAGCCATAAGGAGGGAGGGTTTTCAACTCTTCTTATTAACAAAAAATCTGATTGGAAAAGGGTTGCAGGGTTGTTTAGGATTGGAATCAGGATCAGTGTAAACATTTATTCAGTATTTGAAATTATCAGTATTATTATTTTTCTGTACCATAAAACAAACCTTTCATAGAGGATTGAGATACTATTTCAGGACTAGAGACAGTTGATGAAAGCATGTTGAATTATGAATGTATTACATTTTTAAATGAATTTGATGACAAACATCCTGATTAGCGATACAAACTGATGTTGAAAATGCATGTGACTCAAAATGGATTTGAAGGATTAGCTAATGTACCTGGAAGTCAACAGATATTGTGTACTGTGATTTGTGTGACTGATATTATGATTCAAGACTGTCCAAATGAATTGCCTTGCAAATAATCTGATCAACTGCAAAAGCAGACATATTTTTGCATGAACAGAGGTACAACTTTACTGAACTTCAGACCACTCTGGATGAGGCAAAAAATCAGTTGACAGGTCTAGCACTGTCCAGTGTCTCCAACTCCCTTTTGAGCGATCTGGATTTTAGTCTAGCACATGCCCTTACCTCTCCCCAAATCCAGTCAGTCTAGAGCAGGCATTGATGGAGATAGCAACAGCAGTTACAGCAACAGAGAAGGAACTAAAATAAAATATATATATGGTGAAACAATTACCAATAGTAGTTATTTGCCTTTAATTACAGTAGGATTTGCCAGTGAAATAGTCATTGGCTTTATGATTATTTAGATACTATTGTTGGTGTAGTGTGAATGCATTTGGCAGCTTTACCACACAGATGTACAATACAGTATCTACAGGGGTCGTTCTGATTCTGAACGAGGTGCCTATTCAAAGTGCATTGAGTTTGTGAATTGTCTTTCTGTACCATGACTGTGAATTAATCCCAATCCCTGTCTTTAATTCAACGGTTCCTATGGCAGAATTTATACAATAGTGGCTGTGGGCCAAACCTTTGACTTTTCTGTTACCTCGCTCCTATCTGATCCTGTTAACTTATCAAACTGACAATGGTTTATGTAGTTATGAAAGCTGGCATATTTCTCTTTCAAATTTTGAGACATTTGAAATATCGCTTTTTTGAGTAAAGTTGTTGTATAATCTCTTTTACTTTTCTTGTTTCAATTTTCTAACCTGTGGCTAACCTAGGCTTGGGTGGCTTCAGAAGAAATGTTATAAGATTTGTGGTGCAGAGGCTTTAAGTGTAAATCAGTGTCTTTTACCAGTATGAAGACTCTGTTTCAACTTGAAATGTACTTTTCACCTCGTTGTCATTATATAATTAGGCGTCAAGATTGCAGTTGAAAAACCACCCGGAGAACAATGGCCTCTTTCATAAATCTGTACCTGTAGAGTTCATTTCTGTCTTCAAGCAAATCCCTTGAATATGCTCTTGTTTATCGAAGAGTCGCGTGTCTTCTCACACAAAGCCTGTGACAGAACAAGCTTAACTTTTAGCTAGCAAATCAAAGTCTATGCAAAGGCTACCCATTATGCACAATTTCACTCTGAATAGGTCTCCATTGTTCCATAAATTAGCCGATTTTAGTGTCATTACCGTTTAATGCAAGTTAACATGCCCTTTTATTTTTTTACGATAGTATTTTCAGACATAATTCACTTTGTCCGAGTACATTGGTTTATATGCCTATATTGTGGGATTGGACATTTACTGTACAGTGTGCGTGTAGCATTCCAGCATTGCAGTTCTGTTGACTGTTTCTCTTTCCGGCCTGGCATTGTTATTTGAACAGCAGGGTTTTAAAGGGTTATAAAGTGGCCAAACTGGCTATTGTTTGTGGAAGGGTTACAGAATATAACAGAGGGATTTTCAATTAATAGCATTTTAAAAACAAAAGGATACTTATTTAAAAGACGGATAAAACAAGCCCGAGACTCTAAGATGAATAATATGTATAGCACGTGCTCACTTAAAAAAAGAGAAAAGAGAATACTTAAATTTAAAGAAATTTAAGTTTTAATTTCTTCAGTCCCCTGTGGAAGAGGTGGTCAACTGTAGGCTACATACTGTTATACTTGGAAATACATTTGGCTGCAATCTATTGTAGGTGGCCGGAGCGCATAGAAAAAAAGAACATTGAGCTTCGCATGCTATGCCTTGTGTTACTGTAAATCATTTTGTATTGTGTAACATTTTTTCATTGACAAAAACTTAAACAGGCTCAGCTGTTAAAACCAAGGCATACAAGCCCAAAGTCAGATTTTTCTTTATCAGTTATGTAAATGACTTCCAGACTGCAAGTAGAGAGATACACTAGGCCATTTGTTCCATTTTTGAGTGGAACAAATGAACAGTGAACTGTAACAGAAAACTCACACTATTCCATAACGGGGGAAAAAAAACAATATTTGAGCCAACGGTTTTCCAAAAAGAAATGAAGAAAAATGCCCTTTGCCCCGCAATTGTAAACTAAAGCATGACAAAATGTCTTTGAGAATGAGGAGTTGTATAGGCTAGTGTATACATCTTACAAACATTATAAATTTTGACTGGTGTCAAACACTACGGTTCCTCAAGAGAAGTACTCGCGTGGGGAGCAAGTTTTTTTTTTTTTTAAACCATCCCTCAACAAAAGCCCAATTTTTTAGCCTGTGTTTAAACAGTGTTAGGTTTCAGCCCTGGGGATGGCCCATTTATAAATATGACTAGCAGCATGATGTAATGTTATTTTTGAAGAGAGGAAAGCTGGTTTGTTACAGAGGTCAGCGGAATAAAGCTGGAATGTGCCGTAGATCTAATTTATAGAACAGAATGCATTGAGCCAAGAATCATATCAATACAATCAGATGTCCATTTCTGCTTGACAAAAGTCTGACAATATTCTGTTACTAAGCAGCTCTCTATAGGTATAGGCAAGAGTTTTCACTGTGGTGGGAATTTAGTGGAACCTGCAGATATGCAGGTCAGCTTAAACAGCTGAATCTGTAATGTTTTTGTCAGGAAAATGTAGCTGCAAATTACTGAAATGGGAAAAAAAAACCCAGGAGGAAATGATTTGGCACTCATACTCCACTTGTATTCTTGGGTGCAAAGTAACATCTTGGAGCTAACACATATTTTTGTCACATAAAGGAGCTGCCATTTTTGCTTAAAGGGCTTCTTTGTCACTTCAGTTAGACTGTCTTTTAAAGCCAGAAACACGGAATTCATTTAAAAAATAATGTAAACTAGCAGCCCGGAACAGTTTATTTTACATTGTATCAATACAGTTGATGTAAGTGTCCGCTCCAATAAAATATGCCGTTGTACAGGCCTACGTGCCCTTCCTGTTGATGTCTTCCAAAGATTGGAGGCTGAATGGTAATATTACTCTCTGTCGTGTGCGTTGAGCTTCGCCTTTGTTTATCCTGGGTTCTACATGCTGATGCAGCAGCAATTCCGAATACGCGACTGCATCTACAGCTGTTCCCCAATTGCGTCGCTTATTCAACTTCCGAGACGGGCTCAATTCTGTGGGTAAACCGAGAGTGTAGGCGGCGTCAGAAACGTCACCGTCAATGTTGTGCTTTTCTTCAGGTTTCAAGAAAACCCGCCGCCCCCCCTTCCGTTTAAAACCTAATTATTAACCCATATATTGGCAGCCAGACGGATACGCTTGAGTAGCCACATAATGCATTTTGTTCTCTGTTATTACCGGGCTTAAATTCTGAACTCGAGCACAATTAAGGCTCCTTATAAATTATGCAAGTGATCGCCGGCCTAATTGAGACATGTTAATCATATTTTAAGAGCTTAATTAAGGAAATATAACCGTGGTGTGATTTGGTAATTAACTGTGTCAACAAGTTTGGAGCGAAACGACCTGGCTGTGCCATGGAGGAGCCCTGTTCCCCTCGTTCTAAAACTTCTAAACGTTTTAAAACGTTTTAAAAACCGTGCGGTATATTCGCCGTCCCAAAAATGGAACGTCTCACCTTTCACACGACCTGGCTTTGTAGGCACGGTTACGCAGGACGTGAAGGAATCTTTCTCTCTCTGGTGCGCTAACGCTCCAGCTTCTCGGCTGCGGGCCTGTATTAA